>NC_140584.1:592089776-594489776 GCF_964204655.1 Triturus cristatus | reverse complement strand
TGATTCCACTCCCAACACAGACATTCCCATCAGAAAGGTGGGTGGATGTCTACAAAGGGCGGGTGCTCCTCCGCCAGGGTAGTATAGGATAAGGACTCCATCACCCTGGTGGGCAGGTGGGCCCTTCCCCAGGATCTAAATGACCCCTCTTAGAAATAAACTGAGCTGCATGACGGACACTCAGCTGGCAGCTTGGAGAGGTTCCCATAAAAGACTTACACAACTAATGGACCAACCTACAGTGCCAGATGTACACCTATAACCAAACCTACACTGAGAGTGTGACATGCCTGGAACAGGATATCAACTTGCTACCCTTTACAGCCAACTTCCTGAAGGCTGGCGGAGTAATAATCCAACCTCAGATATATACATATATATGTATATATGTATATGTGTATATATATATATATATAAATATATATATATATGTATATGTATATATATATATATATATATATATATATATATATATATATATATATATATATATATTACCTACTGGCGGTCGCCAGTAGGTAGTTATAGTTAGGACCCCTTTTCCATAGGAAATCCGCAACATTCTATTTTGAATAACTTTTGCGCCGGTCGACGAATCCTCGCGAATTTCTCAAAATAGGTGGGGCGCTACGCTCCGCTCCTACCCTGAAAGTCTCGGGGGGATTCGTCAAGCGGGGGCTGAGATAAAAGGGGGGTCCCAAAACGCGTTTTTCCCATGCATTTTTCCATAGGACCTTTAGACAGGGCTACAGCCCGAACGGCTGAACAGAATTACTAGAAATTTGGCAGAGAGGTAGTCCCTAGGTCAAGGAAGTGCCTTTTGTAGGTTTGGTGTAAATCTGTTCAGTAGATTCTGAGAAAATAGCCTTTAAATCAATATATATATCTGAGCCAGCTTACGGTACGCTTACCGTAAGCTTACCGTACGCGTACGGTGGCGTGCGCGAGCGCGATTCTGATTGGCACTTAGATCTTAGTAAACATTCGAATCGGCCGAAACCAGGAAGCGGCGGCTGCCATTTTGTGTGTTTCACTCAGAAAAAAAAGAGTGAAAACAAGAAAAGGGGGCAAGGAGGAGAGTTACAGACCCCCTTACATTTGTGAGGGGGTCAAAGAAGGACAGAAAAGTACAAAGAAAACATTTATTGATTTTTTAAAAAAATCACGGGGTACGCGTACGGTAAGCTTACGGTAAGCGTACGGTAGAAAAAAAAAATTAAAAAAGAAATGAAATGCAGATTTAAAGAGTTTAGATATTAGGGGGCTCTAAAAAGAGCCGTTGTGTTTATGAAGTGATTTTTTAAGTGGTACCTACAAGTAAGTACCGATGCAGAGTCTAAGGTTCAAGAGGAAGACTCTGTTCCCTTCATCATTGAAGTGCACACCATCTCCTCTATAAATGTCTTGCATGTCATAACGCAAGTTGTTGTGGTAAATGGCACCCATACCATAGTCACGGAGGAAAGCAGAAACAGATTTGTTGACGTGCTTCCTTGCTTTGTCAATTTGCGGACAGAAATGATTGGACCAGTTCCATTTTTGCCTTTGGCATATGTTGGAAAACACAAAGGCAGTATTAGGGAAAAGAGAAAACAGTTGTGCAAAGGTGTCCTTCATAAGCATTTCCAGACCTACCCCAGTCAAAGTGCCTAGGTCATTGCCACCACAGTGCACTATTATGAGGTCAGGGTGTTGGTTTTGCATGAAGGATTTCACCAATGGCATCAATTGGTGCCACTTTAACCCTCTCTGACCAATCCATTTAATGTCTACATTTGGCAAAGCAAGGTCTCTCACCATACCTGTTTTCTCTGCAAACTTTTCACTCCAGAAGACATAGCTGTGCCCTACAATCCACACTGTGAACATCTTCAAAGGAGATCTGGATGCACTCAGGAGGTGTAATTCAGTAGAATGGGAAAAAGAAATGAAAAACAGTTTGGAAATGGAGGCATACATATTTTTTTTTTTTTAAAAAAGAACTGATTGGCTGTTTCATACCATTCTACACTAAAAACTAGGCTGTATGTGTAAATTGATAGAAGCATGTTTTGTATTGGTACAGAAAAATGTGTTACCAAAGAACAGTACTATGGATTTGCTGTAAGGTTTGAAAAGTCAAGCACTCTTGCTCTGTGGAATTGAAACATTGTTTGGCGAACTTCTGACCTAACTCCACACACCAGTGTTCCATGAGGTGTTGCTATGGTAGCAGGCAGAAGTCAAGTTGGGGGAAGGGTACTTTAAGAAAAGGGTTGGTTTTCAACCAATAGAAATGTGTGATTACATTTGAAAAAAAGGGGGAAGCACTGAGATTTGAAACTTACATGTATATGTGTGGAAAAATAGAGGGAAACTTTGCCATTTTCTGGTTCTGCTGAGAGGAGAGAGGTGTAGAGAACAGAGATCCTGGCTCTGATAATCTGCTGTTTGAGTGCCACATTTCTTTCACAACTAACTAATTTTAAAGGTGAGTTATGAGTTTGAGAGGGGATGTATATGGTAAATTAAGAAATGAATAATAGAATTGGAATTCCTTTTGTAGAAGTTGTGTTTATTATTTTCTGTTTTGGGAGAAATTTAAATGTGAGGAACATGTAAAATAATATGGACTATTTTTTCATGATAAATTAAGGTGTACTGGTAAAAATAAGGAATACTTTAAGGGTTTGAGGTTGCAGTCAGTAATGCAAATACATTCAGCATCACTAAGGCTGGTTGCCCTTGCTGGAGTGTAGGCAGTCACCGAGGATACACATGGTGGTGGTCTGAAAAAGCAGCTTGGACATGGGCTTTTTAAAAAAATTTAAAAAGTGGATTCATAATGTGTCAGTCTGTAAAAGTGATTTTCACTTGCCAAAAAAAAAGAGCAGTAAGTGTGCATTTAAATTGGCAAAGAAATTTCGTTTTGTGACTAATGTGAAAACATGACTCTGTGTGCAAATAGGAATTACAGGCAGAGATTTATTGCGTTTTGCTCTGGTGATTTCACAGTTGTATTAGTAGGAAAAAGGGGGAGCGATTTTTTGGGGGAAGAAGCAGACTCTTAGCACACACCCAGCTCCTTTCCATGTATAATCATGCACAGTATTTAGAAGCGAGTGGGGTTTTGAGGTTTCAGTCTGTAATGCAAATACATTCAGCATCACTAAGGCTGGTTGCCCTTGCTGGAGTGTAGGCAGTCACCGAGGATAGTTAAAGATGCTAATCATAGCATGAAATGCGGTGAGTGTAAATCTGACATGTTTTCAACATTAATTTTAAAGGAATACGGACAGTATGTAATTTTAATGATGCAACGCTGTAAAGCTGATGGTTCAAAATTAGATACTTTAATAAAGAAGTTTACAGGACAGCAATTATCAATTTCAGGAAAAACTTTTGTAACTGTTGCAATAATTTTCCATGATGGACCTACTGTTACTTCTGGACATTACACAGTTTATCTTAAATGTGAAAAAGGCTGGACACTGTGTAATGATTCCCAATTGATTTTCAAACAACGTTTGCCTTTTGATTTAGCAAATTCCTATCTAATCTTCCTGAAACCTAAATTTTAGAGAGACTTGGCAAGATCTGGACAAAATAATTTTACCATTTTACTGGATTACCATTGGAATTTTCTAAAAAAAAGATTTTTTAAATTATCATTTGGCCTAATGGAAAGATAACCAATTGTAATGTGGACTTTTTTAATTTTTAATGAAACTTTCAAAAACCAATAATTTAGAGAAAATCGGTAACATCTGCACAATTTAAATTTTGGAATGTTATTGGAGTGCCATTGGAAATTTTTTCAAAAAAGATTTTAAAAATTACTATTTGGCCATGCGGAAAAGTAACCAATTCTATTGTGGACTTAATAAATTATTTAAAAAAATTTCGGGAACCAAAATGTTACAGAGAATCGGTGAGATCTGGACAAATTAAACTTTCGAATTTTATTGGATTACCATTGAAAATGTAATCCCAAAAAAATTTTAAAATTACTATTTGGCCTAAAGGAAATGGAATCAGATGTATTGTGGAGTTATTTGAGATATAATATTGTGATTATACTTCTGAAACAAAAATATCAGACGGTATTTTAAAGAAATAAGTATTGTTTTTTGATGATATTTTTTTAGAATATTATGCATTTCTGTAATGTTAAGTTTAAGTGAGAAGAGATTCTGGGCTTTTTTAATACAATCTTTGAGATTGTTATTTTTTTTTTGCCCGCTGTTAAATGATGAATGCAATTGCTTTCACAATTTAAAGTGAAATGCAATATATTCTGAAAACAGCAAAAATAAGGCAAAAATATTTTTTGGTAAATATGTAAATACGTGTACTGTATTTTAAAATGTTTAAAAAATATTAATACTTTTTTCTTTTTTTTCAGATTGATATAGAAAATTTTCGAAAACTAGAACCATTTTTATAGCAATTTCTTTAAAAAAAAACAAATGAATAAATATTTTTTGGAGTGGGTATGGTAAGTCAATAATAATAATTGTAGTGTTTCAAAGTCCTTGTAATGTGATTATTGATTTTTAGTGTTTTTTTTTGAAAAAAAAAAAAATTACGCGCACCGTACGCGTACGGTAAAAAAAAAAAAAAAAAGTTTTTAAAAACATCTATAAAAAAAAGATGAAAGATAAGGTTGGCTCTTAAAAGAGCCGTTGTGTTCATGCAGAGAGAGAGGAAAGAAAGAATGGGAAAATTAGTCTCTGTGACAAGTGTGCTGATCTATTTTGAGGTTCACTAGGGAAACACTGGTCTCCCTATGACAAATTAGATCATGACAAGAGGCACATCGAATATCAACCCTCAGAAATCGAGGGTTAATTTCCAGAGGGCCAGCAAAAGGAGATGCTCCCCCCACAGATGAAGGGCTCACCTGACCTGCAGAAGAAGGAGTCAGCCCTGCAGATGATGGTCCAGGCTGAGCTGCTGTGGATGTGCTTGGTTGACTTTCTGAAGGGTTACCTCCAAAAAGTCGAGCATGTGTCCTTCTGTGTACATCCCTGAGGTGCCTCATCATGGTATGATTCCCAAAGGAATACTTCCTGTCAGGATTACCTCTTGAAAGTACACGCTGACACAGCTTGCAAGTCACTAAGGGTGCATTTACCTTTAGCTGGCCTTCAGGAAAAGTAAAATAATCCCATACATAAGAGGTCTTTTGTTTCCTCGCTCTCTGCCTCAAGGTAGTGCTGCTAGTGCTAGCCTCACTCTCAGAAGAGCTCTGCTGTTCTGCCATCGTATCACAAAGACAACCCAGCTCCTTCTCCTAAGGGATCACAAGCAGAAATGAGGGGAATGGGTGTGGTGTAGGAGAGTTCTAGAACTGAAAGTAGTTTCAACCAATCAAAAGTTGTGTTTCATGATCACATGACCTACCGTACGCTTACGGTACGCTTACGGTACGCTTACGGCAAAAGTGCGCATGCGCGTAAAAAAGACACGCGCTTGCGCGCATGCGCATAACAGTCACTACCCGACACTTCCGCGTAACGTGCGCGTGTAGCGTACACGCGTACGCGTCCCACGCGGAGTACGCGCGGCTACGCAAATTGCGTAACTATACGCAAACAGCGTAGATAAATTACGGGCGTTGCGTAAACCGTACGCTTACCGTAAGCTTACGGTACGCGTACTAAAAAAAAAGGAAAAAATGTACTGCAAAAAATTATAACATGTTTATTTTATGAAATATATTTAAAAAAACATATTAAAGAATTTTAAAAATTTAACCATAGTCTTTATAAAAGGTTAGAACATTAAATAAAAAATATGTTTAAAAAAATAGAAGAAAAAAAAAAATAGCATTTAAAAAACCTTGCAAATTCACTGAAAAAACCATGGGTTTCACACACGTTATAGTTAGGAATTAGCATTTAAAAAACCTTGCTAATTCAATGAAAAAACCATAGGTTTCACACACGTTATAGTTAGGAATTAGCATTTAAAAAACCTTAGAAATTCAATGAAAAAACCAAAGGTTTCACACACGTTATAGTTAGCTGGACATTTTACTCGTAAAAAACCATTGAAATTCCCCCGTTATAGTTAGTTAAGCTAACTATAACTCGCGCGCCCGCAATGCACTGCTGATGACGTCACATATTACATCACTCATGACATGGTCAGTGACATCACTCATGACATCACTGATGACATCTCAAATGACATCACTGATGACATCACTGATGACATCATCCCGTGAATGTGTGTTTTTCTGAAAATTAAATATGTTTTATATATGTATATTTCATGGTTGATGGAAGAATAAATGGGTATATAAGTGTCTAAATGGATGATTTGTTTTTGAAAAATTGATTGTGTAACTGACTGATTAGGTGTATCATAGTGAATACATGGCTTAGTGAGTAATGTTTAAATATGCATATATCTGTATCAGTCTTTCACTTTGTGTATAAGTGGCTATAAGGGTTGGTGAGTACCTACATGAGTGTCTATATAGGTTATTAGTTGGTTTTTTGATTATCAGTCTGAGTGTCTGCATGGTTCGGTGGGGGGTATTACGTAGTGCATAGGTGCATGAATGAGTGACTCACTGTTTGTATGTGTTGAAGATAGTATGTGTGCAGGACTGCATGGGTGGATGAGTGTGTGTATGGGTGTGTTAGTGAGTGAATGACTGTCTCTACAGTGTCTTTATGAGTAACTACATATGTTTTTAACTAGTATATGTGACTATTGGTGTATATAAGTGAGTATATGTGAGAGTGAGAGATTGAAAGAGTTCCTGTATGAATAAGTATGTGTTTCTATAAGTGATTGTTTAAAAGACTAAGTATGTGTAAGTTTTTGTAGAAGTAAGTGTGGTGGTGTGTGTATAACTATATGCAAGTAAACGGATGTTTGATTCTTTATTAGCATGAGTGACTATGTGTGTGAGTAACTCTACGGATGAGTGGCATTGTGTAACAGGATGTATAGGTGTATGAGTACATATGATGAGTGAGTACATGTATGAGTGACTGTATAGGACTGTTGGTGAATGAGTGGATGTGTATGTGGATCTTAGAATTACTGAAGAGGTTGTTGTAACTGGTATTGGTATGTCCATTGTTTTGAAAAGTTTAGTCTCTATTTATAAATGTGTGTATCAAAGGTTATATTAGGGTGAGAGGAGGTCTGCCACTCTATCACAAGGATGATGTCATCAGTGATGTCATCAGTGATGTCATTTGAGATGTCATCAGTGATGTCATGAGTGATGTCACTGACCATGTCATGAGTGATGTAATATGTGACGTCATCAGCAGTGCATTGCAGGCGCGCGAGTTATAGTTAGCTTAACTAACTATAACGGGGGAATTTCAATGGTTTTTTACGAGTAAAATGTCCAGCTAACTATAACGTGTGTGAAACCTTTGGTTTTTTCATTGAATTTCTAAGGTTTTTTAAATGCTAATTCCTAACTATAACGTGTGTGAAACCTATGGTTTTTTCATTGAATATATATATATATATATGTATATGTATATTTATATATATATATATGAAACCAACATCCAGATCCCACACAACCTCCATGGAAGAAGGCACGGACTCGAGGTGGTTAAGATTCGGCATCTGTTTATTCAATCATGTCGCCCTCAATCCCAAAGACACGGAGAGACGCGTTTCGGCTTTCTAGAAGCCTTTGTCAATCTGGTTTGACGCCATTACGCAAGCATGATATATAGCCCTTCCCACTGGACCTATTAGATGGACATAGAAAACATACTGACTCGTATGCTATCAACACAAAGCCCAAATGCAACAAGTCAATGCTTTCTACAGCTGGAATTAGCGTTGTAACAGGTAAGACATAACATAAAATACATTGCACAGTGCAAATATTTAGGTAGTAGAAAATACCAATATACAAACAAAACAAGCATTTGAATACACTTGTAAATCCCAAGTACCGTCCACCATAGTGGGAATAGCGTGGGCATATAAAATATGCAGCCAAACCCATCATCCTGTGTTGCCTAAGTAAAAATAAAATACATGACCTATGTTTAAAAGGAACCCATGCTGCCAACCGTCACTATTTATATTCTATAGTAACTGCCACTGTCCTGAAAAGCTCTCCCGAGCTAATATAAAGTCTGCCCAAACATGACCTCTGACCACAGTTTAGAAAGTAATTGAAGTCCTGCCATAATCCCGCTGTTACAATCCTCTCATTGCAGGGCATGCGGACCGGATGATTACAGTCTCGTCAAGGGGTAGAAATATCCGACACAGTGTGAATTAACACCTCAGTGTCAATCATCAAGCGTGTGCTTTAAACCCCTCGGGACTACCGATCCCATAGTGCCATAAAAAGGTCTATTGCTACGCAAGCAATTACCACTGTATATTTTTACTGCACGGTCAGTGTCAGTGGCGCATGTAGCTGAGGCAAATGCAAATATCTTACTGTCTCCGATGACAGGCAGCATTAATTAAATTCCAATAATGCACAAATTCGGGGTTGAGGGGGACCCATGGCAAAAAAATGATATCGCCAAAGCCAACCTCACCGCATCGGCGTTGGCGTCTGCGGTGCCCAGTTACCAAGTGGCGCCAGTCTTCCGGGCAATGCATTTCTTGCTGGAGGAAAAGTGGATCCCATGCTGGCAGTCGCGAAAACCGCCCCGCTATGCGACCCTGGTCTCCCACAGCAGTCATCCTCGTTCCTCTTCCTGGCTGTACTCCTGGGGGCTCCCCCAATAGCACTCCCGTACTCCTCCAAAACATCCGGTCTGAAGGGAGAGCCACAAACAACTGGTGTTCCGTAAAAAGCGTGACGACCGCTCACGATAAACCAAAGGAACCCAACATCCAGCTCCCACAGAAACTCCATGGAAGAAGGCACAGACTCGAGGTGGTTAAGATTCGGCATCTGTTTATTCAATCATGTCGCCCTCAATCCCAAAGACACGGAGAGACGCGTTTCGGCTTTCTAGAAGCCTTTGTCAATCTAGTTTGGCGCCATTATGCAAGCATGATATATAGCCCTTCCCACTGGACCTATTAGATGGACATAGAAAACATACTGACTCGTATGCTATCAACACAAAGCCCAAATGCAACAAATCAATGCTTTCTACAGCTGGAATTAGCGTTGCAACAGGTAAGACATATCATATATATATATATATATATATATATATATAAATATACATATATATGTATATATATATACATATATATACATATATATGCATATATCCAAGAAATCAGTGACTCAAACGGATAGATTCACCAAAGAACAACAATATATTTCCACTACAACGTTTCAGCTTCCGCCTTCCTCAGGTATTACAAGATGGTTTGCTCTGTGGCTGCACAGATGACAGCTGAATTTTCAAAAAGCATCATGAGTGAAGATTCCATTTGGAATGTGGAATCAATGCAGTGCTGGGAGCTCTTGAGATATGCATAATCAGGTTGTGTTGTCAGTAATGTTCAGTCCATCTGGATGCAGTGATTCACCTACCAACTACAGAAATATAATGCAAAAAACATTTCCCTTACTGTCCACTTGTGAAAAATTGCAAAAGGTTTTTCCAAAACCGCCAGTCATTGCTTACCGCAAAGCTCCAAATTTACGATCTCTTATTGTGAGAGCTGAACTTAAGCAAGCTGTAACAAATGCAGGGGTTCATTGCTTTGACTCTAAAAGGTGCATCACGTGTGAATATCTTTTACAAACATCATCTGTAACTAGATCTGTTACGAGAAGGACCTATGCAATAAGGCAGCATCTTACATGTTGCTTAACATGCATTATTTATGTGATTCAGTGCCAACAGCAAAGCTGTAAAAAACAATATGTAGGCCAAACAGTGAATGACCTCCGTACACGATTCAGGAACCACAAATCGGCAATAATTAATACGAAAATTGACCAGCCTGTAGCCAATCATTTTAACCTTGTGGATCATTCACTATCAGATTTGAAGATTTTCTCAGTAGAACATGTTTCAAAGGAAGAACTACTGGACTCCAGGGAAAACGTCTGGATGTACCGTTTAAAATCAGTGCATCCAGATGGACTGAACATTACTGACAGCACAACCTGATTACTGCATATCTCAAGAGCTCTCAGGACTGCGTTGATTCCACATTCCAAATGGAATCTTCACTCATGATGCGGGTGAAGTTAGCATGTTTTGGGTCCAACTGAAAGAAAAAGAAAGAAATTAGAAGAGGAGAGGCGGGCTGAAGAAAAATATGGGAGCAATGTTTGTGGTCCTAGGCCTTTCTAGGTCCTTAAATGTCCAAACATGGAACCTGGATTTTGTGCCATGGAAGAAAGGTCAAATAGTGCTAGACCAGAAGAAGTGAGCCAACCAATTTGCAAAGGGAAGTTTTGCAGCTCAACTTAACATTGTAGATAGGGAACGACTAACTGCAGGCCCAGATGTACATGTAGGGAGGCACGTAGGGAGGCACAAGCAAGAGAAATAGAGAGGAAAGAGCAACTGGCACACTGAAAGGTCAGGAGAATAATTAAGAATTCCTGTAATAAAACTTAAAACATGCAGGGAAGTAAATCAGATGGCATTGCTCACATAATAAATTAACAGAAGTCAGCATTCATCAAAGAAAAGAAACTTAAGACGTAATAGCAAGCAATTACAATGGCTCAAAGATTATATTTAGGCAGCAGTCGAAGCCTCAACTGAGTTAAAGCTAGTCTCCTCCCAGGTCAGTCCTTCCACACCACACACCAGTCCAAGATAGCTATAGTGCTTGTGGCAAGAGGAGATGATGATTCCAGGGAGTGGCCAGCAGAGTAACAAGAACCAGGGAAGATGATGTGGCATAGGTCTACTATTGTGTAGTTCAGAAGAGATCAAAAGCTAACCCATAAGGCACAAGGGAGGAACAAGCAGGCCAGAGGGAACGGGTAGAAAAAGAGTGAACCCACACTGTGCAGCCATTCAGCATGGCAAGAAGAAATGTGTATTTACCCCCTCTCTACTAGTCCATATGTTAGAATTACACCCAAAAGAATCAAAATTTACACTTGCTTGCCATGGGGATGGGAATGTTCTGCGTCCCAGGTGGGAAAAACGTTTGTTGGAGTTTTAGGGGTGGGGAAAACACCAGGACCCACCCACACATTTATTTTCTAAAACAGAAAAATAAATACCCGGTGTCCAGTGGGATTTTTGATATCACAAATGCAGAATTGTGTTAATCCTTCAAATCAACCCCTGGGGAGGGAGAGGGGGCAGGACGACTATTGGGGCGGTCATTCTGGAGTGAGGGCACAGCCTGATGCCTGGGCAGGTGCACCCCCAACCCCTTCTTATTTTGGACCATTATTTCGCTGTTGGTCTAGTGAAAGCAAACCATGTCATCAAAGTGGTCTACCTTCTACTTTTGCTGTGCTGTGACATCAGTGTGCTGTGTGCAGTGGGGTTACAGAAAAGCAAAAACACAAACCAAATCAAATCTGGGGCACGAGGGAAGCTCTTTCCTAGCGTCCCAAGCTTGATTTCTGAAAACAAAATGTTTCTGTTTTTTTCACAAGAAACATTTTATTTTCCGGTACGGAGGGCAATCTGTTGACTCTATGCACTATGAAGATAGTGAGGAGGATGCCAACGGATAATCCTATGCTTTCAAGCAGTTAAGTTCTGTTGGTATAAATAACGTGAGATCATGAGCATGGCAGTCATGATCTTTATGACAGGAGTGTGAGTTTTGGTTTGTGTAGCTAACCATAAGTGGCCTGTTTCAGGTGGGTTTGGTTATATTTCGTAACCATAACTTCTTCTCATTAACTGTGGGTTTTTAAGTGGATTTTTGATTTTTTTTTTTTAGCTTACATGAATGTGTATAAGAAGAAAACGCAGAACTACCCTTAACATTTTTTTGTGACTGTTGATTTTATGATGAAATACTGCGTCCATCTGCTATGCGCAGTTTTAGGTTGAGCATAGCTGGGATTGGTGGCAAGCACTTAGGCACATCAGCCAACACTTCTTGTGGACATTCCTAGTAGCAGTTGGCCAAATGGCCATTTGGCCAAGGCCTGCACTCAACCCTGGTATGCAGTGCTTACTTTGTAAAAGGGTAAGTCCCGGTGCTAAAACTTTTTCTTAGGAGGCTGATGTCACATCTTCCAGTTGTCCGTCAAAACTATCTTCCTGGGCACCACTCAATTGTTTGAATAAATAACAAAGTTCCCTCTTCCTCTTAATCTAGGAAGAGAGGATCACTTTCTTCAAACCCAATTATCTGTCCAGCTGGAAATGGACATTTAATAAGAGAAAATTCTGCAAGGTTATAATTTCACCAGGTTGCCAAATTTACATATTTGTTAATACAATATATCCCACAGTTTAAAGGATAATTCAAATAAAAACGAATGTTCTGAGGTTCTATTTTATTTATCTACAGATTGTTTTATACAAATCATAATACTTTAACAAAACAAATTTTATTTAAAAGACAATTAATCATCACTTTGTGTTTAAAAACATACATTATACATAATAAAAAAGACTGTCAATAGAAAAGACTGTTGATGCGGCGTTTCGGTGTTAGGGTAGATCATCACCTTCTTCAGGACAATAATTTAAAAGAATCTGAATAAAAAATATATAAAAACTCTATTATAAACACAACCTGTAGAGACATTCCTTTGCTATCTAAGCCATTTCCTTTTTTGAGAAATCTGGCAATACATCCCTTTAAATACACAGTATACAACTTCTGGTATTCAGATCTGGCGTTTAAAAGTATCCTATTTACGCCCTTTGGTATGTTTATCATGACCAAATATATTGCAAAAATGTCATAAATTGTTGTTTTAAATCATCCTGGTATGTATGTATACATCTTTATACTCTTTTCATTCTTAGAAAAACATTCCTTCAATTCTCAGATCAAAATCCTATATAGTAGTTGTTTCAACTTAACAACCCAAGCTGAGATTTCTTAATGATAACAGTACTCTAGGAACATTTTTAACTTTGTTTCTTTTTCCAAACAATCTTTATATTAAACTTTATAAAAGACTGTAGTAAATTACACCAAATTGTAATCACGAGACCTTTTTGTTACATATAGCGTCCTCGTATTTGGTAACCTGGAAATCTTCCCTTGGCGATAAGATGATCTCTGGGGTGTGAGAAAAGGTTACTTTTTGCTTCATGTGAGAATATATGTATACATCCAGCCACCCATCGTTTTAACAGAAGTTTATCTATCATCTATCAATCAGTTACATTGCGTACATGAACTGGTACTGTGAAGGCCCTTTCAATTGGCTTCAATACGAGATGAAGAATTTCTTCGGTAGGATCAATTTTTGAAAAGATGCAGAAAAGTACTGCAGTGGGAAAAGACATTTTTTATTAAGTTCAATTAATAATTCCCTGAGTGATCCCATTCTTATAATAAAAAGCACTCAAAGGGAAATTTTTATTAAAAACTAATTCATTCAGAATCACATAATATCATAAATGAATACCTGATTGTATATATAGTGTTTGACTTTTTTGTATTATAAAATAAACCTATTTAAACAAACATTTTAATTGGTTCAAAAGAATTTTGTTCTTTTAATTACTAATTCTTAAATAGTTTTTTTTATTTTCTGTAAAATTTACCTTCAGGATAAATGTGTCTTTTCAAAAAAGATCTTGCATGGCTATTGATTTCTTATGTCCATCGCTAATCAGTTATAATAATCTGCAAAGAGATTTTTTAAATGTAAGACGATATTATAGAAAAGAGCTGCGATAGTTATTCTAATTTGCATATTATTTTTCCTTAACCTCTTACCTTTTGTTTTGGTTGTTTTTACTCAAGGCTGTTATGAATCTTTCTTGTTCGCCTTTACTCAATTAGATGAACTAAAGACAACATTTTTAGTGAAATTACAATTATGTATTTGTTTCTTGTTGTTAAAGTCTCTTGCATTATACTCCATACCTTACCTTGGATTAAAACTTTAGATTTTGTTGCTCTTCCCACTTCTTTCTATTGTGGTGTCCCAGCAATTATGGTTCTGGTCAACAGTATCTAAAGAGTGGAGCATAACAACTTACTATTTAATTATTCAAGTAAATCTACACCTATAGTTTCTACCCTACATTCACTCACCTAAGGATTCAAGATGCCGAGAGCAAACGTCCGTCTTCTTCACCTTCAGGATCGGATGTAAATGTTTGCTGGTTTCCTGGGTTCTTTTATCCTCCCCTCAATTGGTTGTTAATTGACCAATTGAGACAACTTGTTCTATTTAGAGCCTGATCTTAATCTGCACTGAATAGTGCAGGTTGGCGGTGCGGCCATCTTGTAGTGTGCAAAAGTCTAGTGTATTATATTGTGCATTAAACATTTATAACGTGCTCTGGATTTTAAATTTCACACTATTTTATTATAATGTTGTAGTTATTATTTGCTTTTCACCCATAATATTATGGGATAAATATTCGACTTTCGCTCATTAGTCTTTGCCGGTTTTAATTTATGACGACCACGTTGATCGAATTTCATAGAGTTCATCAATGTGTTTAGTTTATTCCCTAATCTTGTTTTCTGAGCGGCCAGAGACTGCAAGATAATATCCAAACATCCCATTACTATGTTTTCGCCTCGCTCGCATGTTTCTCCCAGAGGCGGTCATCTTGAATTGGGCCTCTGGGATCATAATGTTCTAGGGATTTGCATTTATAAATGCCGTTTTTAGTTATTTATTATTTTTGATGGCTCTTGATTTGGTCTATGCCGGTTTTAATTTATGCCAACTAAGTTGGTTAGTTGGCATAAATTAAAACCATTAATTTATGCCAACTAGTTGGTCTATGCCGGTTTTAATTTATGCCAACTAGTTGGCATAAATTAAAACTGGCATAGACCAAGTCAAGAGTCAAGAGCCATAAAAAATAATAAATAACTAAAAACGACATTTATAAATGCAAATCCCTAGAACATTATGATCACAGAGACCCAATTCAAGATTGGGAGAAACATGCGAGTGAGACAAAAACATAGTAACGGGATGTTTGGATATTATCTTGCAGTCTCTGGCCACTCAGAAAACAAGATTAGGGAATAAACTAAACACATTGATAAACTCTATGAAATTCGATCAACGTGGTTGTCATAAATTAAAACCGGCAAAGACTAATGAGCGAAAGTCGAATATTTATCCCATAATATTATGGGTGAAAAGCAAATAATAACTACAACATTATAATAAAATAGCGTGAAATTTTAAATCCAGAGAACGTTATAAATCTTTAATGCACAATATAATGCACTAGACTTTTGCACACTACAAGATGGCCGGACCGACAACCTGCACTATTCAGTGCAGATTAAGATCAGGCTCTAAATAGAACAAGTTGTCTCAATTGGTCGATTAACAACCAATTGAGGGGAGGATAAAAGAACCCAGGAAACCAGGAAAAATTTAGATCCGATCCCGAAGGTGAAGAAGACGGACGTTTGCTCTCAGCATCTTGAATCCTTAGGTGAGTGAATCTAGGGTAGAAGCGATAGGTGTAGATTTACTTGAATAATTAAATAGTAAGTTGTTATGCTCCACTCTTTAGATACTGTTGACCAGAACAATAATTGAATGGGACATCACAATAGAAAGAAGTGGGAAGAGCAACAAAATCTTAAGTTTTAATCCAAGGTAAGGTATGGAGTATAATGCAAGAGACTTTAGTAACAAGAAACAAATACATAATTGTAATTGCACTAAAAAAAATGTCTTTAGTTCATCTAATTGAGTAAAGGTGAACAAGAAAGATTCATAACAGCCTTGAGTAAAAACAACCAAAACTAAAGGTAAGAGATGAAGGAAAAATAATATGCAAATTAGAATAACTATAGCAGCTCTTTTCTATAATATCGTATTACATATAACAAGCATTGGCATAGCCAATAGGTCTTGCCTTTGGGACCTTATAAGTGTTTAGCCATGCAACACTTGATGTTGTTGCACCAAGGATATTGTGCTGGATAACTAAACACTTATAAGGTCCCAAAGGTGAGACCTATTGGCTATGCCAATGCTTGTTGTAGTTGGGGAATGGGAGTAATTCTCCTATTGAAGTTTGCTCTAAACCATTGTATATGACAGTTCTGTAATATCCGTGTGGCCTTTACACTGTTTAATGTATTTAGAGAGTAAATTTGTCTCCTGTCTGCAGTTTGATGTTTAGCCTAACAAAAAGAGTCAGTTGTACTAAGCAGAGGCTAACATGTGGGGGTTGCAGTGGATTGAGTCTGTTGGATGCAAAGCCTTGTTTTGGGGATGCCTGAACAAATCATACCGGTAGTTGTAAAATGTCAGCTCCTGTCCGCATACATACAGAATACTGAGATGGTAGTTGGTTTGAACACTCATTTTATTTTAAGAGACAACTAGAAGGGCTAGTGATTTAGCATAGAGCTGATATACAGAGAGTGACTGTTCCTTAGGTCCTATGCAAGGACAGAGAAGCATTTCTGCCAACTCATTTGCGTGTGGTTGACAAAAGCGCTTCCCTCTACCTTGCGAATGTGGGGTTGTAGTGTGACAGGACAGAGTCTGTGAGTCTGCCTAAGTTTTTCACTGACGGGGATGTGGAAGGGCAAACAGCCAGTGCTGTGGACTGCAGAAGTCATTGACTGAGCAAAAAACTTTTTTTAGATTTACTGTGTGGATGTAATTTTGATGGTAAAACGTGAGGTAAGCATTGACCACTGCTGTTCTGTAATGTATGTTGGGAGGGAATGATCCAAGTAACCCCGAAGTCCGTGCCTCATTTCTGATACAGAATCTCCCTGTGGATACTGTGGACTTCAGGGAGCCCAGGCTGCCCGTAGCATGCTATCAATGACGTGTTTGATGGATAAATGAACATTACTGCAATGTTTACATTGTTAATATTATTAGAGCTGACAATCGTATGCATAATTGTGAAAACATGACATTTTGAGGAGCCGTACAAACATTTTATTACACGAGGGAGGAGGTGTGGCATTCAACTACCAGACGACAGGCAGCTAGCATTAATCAGGAAGGCACAGCCATACAACTGCAAACACACACAAGCACACAGGGCGATACATTACACGCTGCTACCCAGAGAATAACACATCTAAACACGAAATCACAGACACACAAACCCAAACAGTGAGTCATGAAAACACTGCGGATACATACAGGGGATCACAGACACACACAAACAAATGCCATGGGGACGTCACAGAAGCACAGCTACACACCGGAAATGGCAGCTACGCATAAGCTAGAACACGCTGGGAATCGCAGGTACACACACACGTGTGCTGAGCAGAGACACGCACACGTGACATGCAAGGCACAAAAAATACACAACTGCAGGCACACGATGTGTGTTACCGGACAGCACAGTCAGGTGCAGTGCAGAGTCACAGCCATAGAGAGGAGCGGTCACACAAATACGGAGGCGAACACAACCACCCAAGAGATGAACAGCAACAGAGTCACAGTGACTAAAAGAACACAGTGTCAACAACAGCTGAACCTCAGAAGCACGCATAGGACCCAACACCGACACCGACCCCGAAATACACAGAACTCACACAGCAGTAAACACTACGCGACCTGCACTGTGTTCCAGTGAAGTCATTCACAGCGAGCATAGTATTTTTGGCACGTTCTTCTAGGCATAGCAAAGCAACTAATACACAGGAGCAAGAAGCACTGCTGCTTCAATAAACGCAGTGAAATGCAAATATTAGTAATAATAGTAACTGTGGGTCAGAAAGGAGATCCTGAAGAGGGTTGGAGAAAAGGGGAGTGCTCACTTTGACGATGGCAATAAATGGAGGATTCCAGCGCAGACGCAGAAACTCAGGAGTCGTTCCACACTGTATCTGGTGGTCTTTCCTGCTGCGCTGCTCCACTGCCGGCATTCCAATCTTACCAACCCACCAAACGCTGTGGCCCCAACCCAACATCTGGTACTGAAGTGTTTCTGGGTGAGGAGTGGCACACTCACAGGTAGTAAGCACGACAAAGCCACAATGAATGACTATAAAAGTAAACAAGCATTGGCCGCGCGGCCGTAAAAGTAACGGCCGCGCAGCCGTGGAAACGAAAGTGATCGCGGTGAAAGCGATCGCGAGGATGTGCACGCGCTGTAGACGGCGTCTGCGCGCGTGCACTGAGCCATTACAAGCCAGATGCCAGCTGTGCACGTCGCGCGCGCTTGTGCGCGTAACAGCAAGCTGGTGGCCGGCGAAAGCGGCACTTTTAAAATTAAAAGCCAGCTACAAAATTTCTCGCCAGAGCAGCGCATGCGCTGACTCCAGCAAGACCTAAAAAATCTCATTGCAAATTATTATAACTGTTTAACGATGAAAATAAGAAATCAATAGCCATGCGAGATCTTTTTTGAAAAGACACATTTATCCTGAAGGTAAATTTTACAGAAAATAAAAAAAACAATTTAAGAATTAGTAATTAAAAGAACAAAATTCTTTTGAACCAACTAAAATGTTTGTTTAAATAGGTTTATTTTATAATACAAAAAAGTCAAACACTATATATACAATCAGGTATTCATTTATGATAATAATAAATTTCCCTTTGAGTGCTTTTTATTACAAGAATGGGATCACTCGCAATTATTAATTGAACATAATAAAAAATGTCTTTTCCCACTGCAGTACTTTTCTGCATCTTTTCAAAAATTGATCCTACCGAAGAAATTCTTCATCTAATATTGAAGCCAATTGAAAGGGCCTTCAGAGTACCAGTTCAGGTACGCAATGTAACTGATTGATAGATGATAGATATACTTCTGTTAAAATGATGGGTGGTTGGATGTATACATATATTCTCACATGAAGCAAAAAGTAACCTTTTCCCACACCCCAGAGATCATCTTATCGCCAAGGGAAGATTTCCAGGTTAACAAATACAAAGACGCTATATGTAACAAAAAGGTCTTGTGATTACAATTTGGTGTAATTTACTACAGTCTTTTATAAAGTTTAATATAAAGATTGTTTGGAAAAAGAAACAAAGTTAAATATGTTCCTAGAGTATTATTTTCATTAAGAAATCTCTGCTTGGTTTGTTAAGTTGAAAAAACTACTATATAGGATTATGATCAGAGAATTGAAGGAATGTTTTTCTAAGAATGAAAAGAGTATAAAGATGTATACATACATACTAGGATGATTTAAAACAACAATTTATGACATTTTTGCAATATATTTGGTCATGATAAACATACCAAAGGGCGTAATTAGGATACTTTTAGATGCCAGATCTGAATACCAGAAGTTGTATACTGTGTATTTAAAGGAATGTATTGCCAGATTTCTCAAAAAAGGAAATAGCTTAGATAGCAAAGGAATGTCTCTACAGGTTGTGTTTATAATAGAGTTTTTATATATTTTTTATTCAGATTCTTTTAAATTATTGTCCTGAAGAAGGTGATGATCTACCCTAACACCGAAACGCCGCATCGGCAGTCTTTTCTATTGAGAGTCTTTTTTATTATGTATAATGTATGTTTTAAACAAAAAGTGATGATTAATTGTCTTTTTAATAAAATTTGTTTTGTTAAAGTATTATGATTTGTATAAAACAATCTGTATACCCATCAATCAATCAATCAATCATAGCATTTGTAAAGCGCACTACATACCCGTGAGGGTCTCAAGGCGCTGGGGGGGGGGGAATGCTGCTACTGTTCGAAGAGCCAGGTCTTGAGGAGTCTCCTGAAGGTTAGAAGGTCTTCGGTCTGCCGTAGGCGGATGGGGAGGGTGTTCCACGTCTTGGCGACGAGGTGGCAGAATGATTTGTCGCCGGCGGTCACTCTTCGGATGCGGGGGACGAGGGCGGTGTCTGCGGAGCAGAGCTGGCGGGCGGGAGTGTAGAGGCCGAGTTGTCTGTTGAGGTACGCTGGTCCGGTGTCATGGAGTGCCTTGTGTGCGTGGGTGAGGAGCTTGAAGGTTATCCTCTTGTTGATGGGGAGCCAGTGCAGGTCTTTCAGGTGGGATGTGATGTGGCTGCAGCGGGGGATGTCGAGGATCAGGCGTGCGGAGGCGTTCTGGATGCGTTGGAGTCATTTCAGGAGTTTGGCAGGGACTCCTGCGTAGAGTGCGTTGCCGTAGTCCAGTCTACTGCTGACAAGGGCATGGGTGACCATCCTTCTAGTTTCAGTGGGGATCCACTTGAAGATCCTGCGAAGCATGTGGAGGGTGTTGAAGCAGGAGGAGGAGACAGCGTTGACCTGCTTTGTCATGGAGAGTGTGGAGTCGAAGATGATCCCTAGGTTTCGTGCGTGGTTGGTGGGTGTAGGGGGTGCTCCTAGTGCCGTCGGCCACCAGGAGTCGTCCCAGGCCGAGGGGGTGGAGCTGAGGATGAGGACCTCCATCTTATCCGAGTTCAGCTTCAGTCGGCTGTTCCTCATCCAGTCGGCGACGGCCTTCATTCCTTCGTGGAGGTTGGTTTTGGCGGTCCTTGGTGAGCGAGAGGATCAGCTGGGTGTCGTCGGCGTAGGAGATGATGTTTAGGTCGTGCTGTCGGGCGACGTGGGCGAGTGTTGCCATGTAGACGTTGAACAACGTTGGGCTGAGAGATAAGCCTTGGGGTACGCCGCAGATGATCTCGGTGGCTTCGGAGCAGAAGGTGGGGAGGCGGACGCTCTGGGTTCTCCCGGAGAGGAAGGAGGTGGTCCAGTCCAGGGCCTTCTCTTGGATTCCGGCGCCGTGGAGGCGTGCTCTTAGTGTGCGGTGGCAGACTGTGTCGAAAGCTGCTGACAGGTCCAGGAGGATGAGGGCCGCAGTCTCTCTGTTTTCAAGCATGATCCTGATGTCATCGGTGGCGGCGATGAGGGCAGTTTCGGTGCTGTGGTTGCTGCAGACCCCGGACTGGGACGGGTCCAAAATGTTGTTCTCTTCGAGGAAGCTGGTCAGTTGTTTGTTAACGGCCTTTTCGATGACCTTCGCTGGGAACGGGAGCAGGGAGATGGGTCGGAAGTTCTTGAGGTCCTTGTCCTAAATAAGGGTATCTCCCATAATACCTTGGACACCACTCAATTGTGCCATTGTCATGACCACTGCTTACATGAACAATGCGAAAGCATTCAAAATCTGTCCTGCACCTGTGTTTTCACAGCCTACCTCACACAGTTCAACAATGAGCAAGCTCCCCTGCTGCAATTATTTAAGGGGAAGCTTAGACACGCTGCATTAAGCAAGCCTAGTGATCAATAGTGACAGCAAGGCACTATTATTTAGTGACTGCCCAGGGCTGTGACAGCAAGGCATGATGATATCACTAGCATGATGAACAATGCAGATTCATCATGCCTAAACCAGGGTGGGACAGTCTACGGAGGCATGCCAGGCAGTCACCCAGCTAGGTATATTTATTTTGAGCCAGATTAAGGCGTGTGAAGATATCCGGAAAGGATTTTCAAAGATGTGTCCACAACTCCCATCCATACAGGATGAGTCAGCAGAAGATGAACAGTGGGTGCTGAGACAAGCTGGCTCACTGTGATACTGGTGTAATACATGCAGTGCAAGAACACCTGGTGCAAATAACACTTGTGTCCGCTCACACATTCAACTTGCTTTACAGATGGGTGCATAAAAAGTCAACAATGTGGAAACGTTATTTGTGGTGCCTTTGAATTTTGCATTTTATGTGTACTGGGTGCCTTCACCACCATCTAAGAGCTAAAAGGTGCAATATCTAAGCACACACAATTTGCGCTCAGCTCACAAATGGTATCAATACTGTTTTGCGCCTATATGTATTTTATCACCAGAGACAGGCAACCAGAATACACATTTGTTAACTTCTGCAAGAGAAGCCTGTGAGATAGGAATGCACACTTGTGAAAACCGGGGTGGATGTTCGTTGCACTATACGTTCACTACGACATCATGCCAAACATGGCCACTGACTGCAGCGACAACACAGCAGGAGCTTGTAGTTTGACACACAGCTTGAGTTTCCGGAATCTTCGTGGGATGAATCACGATTTTACACCAGTGTGAGTGGAGGGCGGGGTGGGATTTGAAGCGCCTCACATCTCCTCGGGCAGGTAGCACGGGGTGCTGTGCAGACTGCCCAGAGCAGGAAGTAGTGTCACGCACAGGACAGAGAAACAGCATTCACAGCAGTGCCTGCAAAAGCATGAAGGTTAGCTGGTCAGCATAGGGCCTAGTGCCAGGCTGGAGGGGCTGGAAGCAGGGGTGTAACACAGGCCCCCGCATCCCCCGCGGTGCGGGGGGGCTCCCAAGCTCCAAGGGGCTCCCTCAGCACTGCACTTCAGCCGGGGAGCTCCTGATAGAGTCCGGAGGGGGCCCCTCCGCATACCTTGCAGGGGGGTCCCCTCAAATATCGTTACGCCACTGGCTGTAAGGGAAAGAGGCACACCTGGGACGCACGAGAGGGCCAGGCGCTGGTGCTTACAAACAGCTAGGCCTCTCCGTGCCAGCAGGCAGCCAGGCGAATGCACCAGTCCAGCTCTTGCAGGAATACCGCAACTGCTCCTGGTAACCGCCAGCCGACAGAAAGCCAGTACTGGGACACATGCAGCAGCTGGCACCGCGGCGATGATAAACCGGCTGGAGTGCCAATACTGGGGCACAGGCAGGCGCTGGCACCGGGGTGACGCTGAGCTCGTTGGAGTGAGGAGAAAAACTGTATAGTTCCAGTCCTGTGAATTAAGAGCCAGTGTTGAGCACCGGAAACCACAGGCACAAATTAAGCACTGCTGATAGGCAACCAACCATAGCTACCCAAGGCCTTTAGCTCCACACATATGATCTGGCCTATGGCCAGGCTCAGAGTCAGCCCAGTGTCCAGAAAAAAGAATATCAGATTGTTCAAAACATTTGCTGATCTACTTGTGAACTTGTAGATTTGCAGAGCCAAATTTGGACCTGCAAATCTTGTGAGGAAAATACGCTTTATTTTTATTGTACTTTTGAGGCAGTATCTGCGTGCTTGCGATCCCCCTCGCCCCCTTCAACTTAGGGTCAAGGTTTGCTTCCCAGTCCTCCTCCAGTCCCTCTTTTACTATTTTTCATGACATGGACTTCAATTCCTTGTCATCTTGGCTGCCACAACTAATCTTTTCAGCTGCTGGAACAAACCTAATTGTTAGCATCCTGGAGTCATCTAAGGAAGTGATTTTTAACCTGTGGTCCAGGGACACCTGGGGACCGCAAAACCTACTTAGGGAGTCCGCGACTGCTTTGCAGGAGCAGTGCAAGTGCATCAAACACAAAGTAGTATGGATGATGAGTGGCCTCAATTGAATTTAGAAAAACTCCAACCTTTCCATTTAAATTTTACATTTAGATTTTTTTGATATTTGGGAATGAAATAAAATATTTTATCATTAGTGTATTTGTTTAATAAATGCTTGTTTCAGTACTGTGTATTGTTTTGTAGATCAAATCATCGAAAATGCTTGGGCCAGGGTTGTCAAGTTTCTCAGTAATGACTCAGTGGGTGTCATCGAATTCCAATAATGATTCAGTGGGGGTCACAGGGTTTCATTAATGATTAAGTGGGGGTCCAAAGAACTCAAATGTTTGAGTACTACTGCTCTAAGGATCCAGGATTTCAGCACAGGACTAAGGGGAGTATTGTCTATTGGGATTTGCTTATTTTTCAGGTTTATAATGCTTGGAGTATTCTAGGATAGGAGTACGAGATGCAGAAATACTTTACAAGCAAAATATACTGAAGTCCTGGGCTGACTAATCCTTTAATTCCCAACCAGTTTCTTGTTTTATTACAAATATCTCAAAAACTACTGAACTGATTTACACAAAACCAAAAAAAAGGCACTCCTTGGAGTAAAATTCAAGTTTTTACTAAATCTGGTGTCATCTCGCTTAATAGTTTTTGCTGCGCTGGAAATCTAAGTGTCGTATGAAAGGTAAAATGGGCAATACGCTGGTCTGCAAATAACCTGGTGTACTGAAACTTTGGGATTTATGCAATTTGATTGGAATGGATTACATATTCCGCACCGAAGTTATAAGCAAACCAAAGAAAGGTTTTTCAATGGAACATAATCATAATAATTAGAGAATGACTAGTGCCACCTCATAATATGAATACATACTTTATATATATTAATTTGCATCGGAAAAAACCCAGTGCAAAACAAAGTTATAGTTCTGGCTCGAAAGCAGAAATCCACTGAAATTCGACAGTTATGGTTACTAATACATATAACACACACCATAATGTGTGCCACTCGCCATATTGTTCTTTTGATAGCTCTTTCATTTTTTCTCAACCATTAGCAAATGAGCGATTTGAGCAAGGCGGACGGCGTGAGATATGGTGGGCTGTGTGCACTTGTAATCCTAACTAGCAACCTAAATAGCAGCCGTGGTCGGCGGCACCAAGGCAGGCACTGTGGTGACCCAAGCTGCCATTTTAAGTGTTGGGGTACTGCAGTTCTCAAAGGGTACATCAGATTCCGCAATTCATTTTAGATTTTATTTAAATTAACTCCACTAAGAACTAGGACGCAGGGTTGCCTACCCTGCCCCATTGTATTTATTTATTTATTACTCTGGGCACGGGCACCATTCCCAGCATCCTGAAACTGACACCGCACAAGAAACTGTAATCGAGGCAGCAAATCAGATCTCTCGGATCCATGGTTAATACTTTGGAACTGTGGTTTCGTAAAAGTCAATAGGTTGGAAAGTCTTTCTCTTCCAACCGGAATCCTTTTAATTTTTTTAATATCTGGACTCTTAGAGGATCTGCAAATGCCAAGCAGCAGAAATATACTAATATGTTAACATTCTAAGCTCACTCTGCAACTTTGTAAATACTAATATCACCAAAAATACTGAACAGATGTACACGGAACCTACAAATGCATAGTAAAGATTGACTTGCATGCCAAGTTTAGTGCAAATATGTTCAGCCATTTGGGCTGAAGGCACAAGCAAACATTTCTATTGGGTTTAAAATGGTGAAATCACATCTTTTTTTTCGCCCACCCTTAACCTTTTTCTCTGTGTGGATCTTTAAGAAAGTTGGCATGCTGGACCTTAACTGACCAGGCAAAATTTCAGCAAATCCGCTAATGGGGGCAAACGTTATAGGTAAATCAAAAAATGTATTTCAAAGCCGGTGAACAGTAACTACTTAGGGGGCGATTCTGATCTTGTTCAGAAAGTATTCCTACCAACTTTGTTCCAGAATGCTTTCCAAACGAGTCGACCGCAAGCTGTCCGAATGACGGAGTATGATGCAATGCATGTAAACTCCAACCAACACGTTTGGAGTCTAATTCATCGGACCAATTTGTCCGGAAACAAGCCCAATCCGACCGAAACGTTTGGGAACGCTGAAACCTAGCATTGGGGGCATGAATCAGACACGGTTCAACCCGCGAACAGATGAAGATGCATACGACGTGGTCTTTGAAACGAGTCGGCTTGTGACAGAAAATGCAATCGAATCGTTTAGGAATGCTGAAACATAGCATTCTGGGAATGAATCAGACTCGGTTTAACCAGCAAACAGATGACGATGCATACAACGTGGTCCTTGAAACATGTCGGCTTGTGACAAAAAAAGCAACCGAATCGTTTTGGAACGCTGAAACATAGCATTGCGGGCAAGAATCAGGCTCGGTTCAACCCGCGAACAGATGACGATGCGCATGATGCGATCTCTTAAGCGTGTAGGTTTGTGACCGAAAATGCAACTGGGAAATGTCCAATATTAGGAAAACAAGCATTTGCCATGTCAAAAATTTAAAAAAACAATATAAATCATTAGACACACCCACTAACCCACCTTTATAAAGGACAAAACAGATGACCATTATATTTTGCAACAACAGAACTGACCAGAAGACACCATCAACCCCCAAACTGGCACACATTTTGTTTGGGAGAAAGGACACCCTCAAACACACACTCCTTTACCCATTCACACTCACCCACATCTTCATCTTCACCTTTACCATGCCCCCAACGCAGCCACGTTTTACAGACAAGGAGTTGGAAGTACTTATAGATGAAATACTCAGAGTAGAGCCACAGTTATTTGGGAACCAAGTCCAACAGAGTAATAGGATGTGGGAGAGGATAGTTGACAAGGTGAACGCTCAAGCACCTTGCCTGCGCACAATGGACGATATCAGGAACAAGTACTATGATGTGCGACGGAGGGTCAAGAAGCTGATTGCAAGAGAACACGACTTAAGTCAGCGGACTGTCGGTGGCCCTCCTGCACCACCCATGCATTGCACTTCACTTCCTGGGAGGAGAAGGTGCGTGCCATCCGGCCACCGGAGGGCGTCTATGGAATACCAGGAGCACCAGAGCCTGGTGAGTACCTACTCAGCTTTCAATTAATGTTATCAATTACACATCCACACACATCACTGTCAAGGATACAGAGATACAAATTACTGTTAGCAAAGCCATAACATTATGGAGCAAATGTGAATGTGATGTGTATGCCAGTTTGACAAACAAAATTCCTGCAATGTCAGAGTAAATTTAACTATTTCATAACATGTACAAACTTCCCAAAAACTCACAGCAAGGCTTTGTGCTCCAAACAACAGTCACCAGTGTCAGCCATCTTGCCAGCACAGTTTCACTCACTCACATGGAAGCTGAGTCACAGGAAGGAAGGTTAGGATGGCTGGAAAGGTGGGTGTGGGCACAGGCCTCATGGGAGTTGTAGTCACAGATAACAATCCTCCTCCCACATAGCCCAACAACCCCACATGGAAGTATGCTTTCCTCACAGTGAGTGGAAAAGTACCTGCAAGATGGCTGACACTGGGGACTGGTATGAGGAGAACAAAGCCCTGATGGGAGCTGTGTGCAAATCAAACAGCAGGCCCCAGTGACAGTCATCTTGGCAGTGCGTTTCAACTCACTGTGAGGTAAGGACAGTTCAAGGTGGCCTTGTTAGGTCATGTGGGGGGGAGGAGTATTTGCACTGACTGAAACTCCCATCAGGCCCGGTCCCACACACTCTCCTCCCACCCAGCCCAAACAGCACACCTGTGACTATGCTGTCTCTGAGACTGAATGGAAATCTACTGGAAAGATGGCTAACACTGGTTAATATAGAATATTTCATACAGACAGTTAATGTTTATTTTTTACTCGATTTGAAGGTCTATATTTATGATTTATGTACCAACTCTTAAGTGAGAGCTGCCCTACAATGAGACTTCAATGAACACAGGGGACTGACTGCTTCGTTGGGCGCCTCCACAAGTGGAAGTGGATTGTTATGCACAAGGCAATGAATCTATATGTGACTTAGCAAAATGCTATTGTTAACCCTGCACATCTTCAATTCACCCTTATTTTAAAAAAATCCCAGACCAAGGGCTCTGCATAGTTGTGTAAGCATCTCCCCAATGTTAGACATTTTAAACAATGACTCTGGAAATACCCTTTTAGTCTGCAGCCCCCACCTGTAAAAGCTGTGCTCCATTTGACAACAGAAAAACATAACATCAGTCCTTAGCGAGTAAAGGGTTACAACTGGACAAGAAGGTCAAATTTAAACTGGCCTACCTCGCTTTCAAAGCTCTCTATTTGAAAAAAACAATATGTACAACCTTACAAATCATTTTGGGAGACCTGTAATGTCTTAAAAGTTCAAACTTACTATCTCTCCAAGCAAACAAACTAAATCCACTCAGTCTTTCAGCAACGCAGATATGCCAGAGCAGACACTCTCCCCATCAAAACACACTCAAATATTAATGGTGGCCATCTAAACAAATATACAAAAAATCCTCTGTCATAGATCACAGTATGAACTTTTTTTTGCTTCATTGGAAATTCCCTATTCGGGGGTCCATGAAGAGCACAAGAAACAGACTGCCATTCGCCAATGTGGTGAATATAACACCTTTACCACACAGGTGGAAGAAGGTGCTGCCATCTAGAGTTGTCCACTACAGGGGCAGGATCTTTCTCCCTTAAATTTATTTCCGTTAGAATGGCAGGAGTCACCTCTGGGGAAAAAACTGTGACAACAGCACAAAGTCTGTTCCGCATGGAGTATTTGTCTGTCACACAGGTGGATAATGGAAATTACCTCCAAAATGAGTGCACAGTTCCAGTATACAAACTATAAATGATCATCATGATTTACATGGGAGGTTTTGCACAAAAGTGGCATTGCCTGAAAAGGTGGCAGTCTAGTCAACCTAAATTAAGGTGCTGGTCCATTGCCATTTTCATCAGTGTATTACCATCCAATATTTCTACACCAGGGGGGGTACAAACAGTTTTGTCATCAGGAACAAAGCATTCTTGATGAGATGAGGCAGGCAGAGGTTGCCAGCTGGGACAAACAACACTTGAAGCACATGTCCAGTTTACGACCAGTCTCTAAATCAGGGTCTCAATTCCGCGTTGCCAATCACATGATGTATTTCTCCACATCATAATCAACTTTCATCTATCCTCGCTCTCTTTCTACATTTCTCTTATTCTCTCTTTACCTCATTCTCTACCTCTCTTTTCTGTGTTTTCGCCAACCTGTTTTTGTAAGTTTGTCTATCTGATACCCTTCGGATAGACATATAGTGCTGTATAAAACAAATAAATAAGCTAACAGAATTGCCTGTGATTTGCACAATTTTCTGAACTATGCTTGAGCAGTTTGAGAATAGGCTGATGAGGTCTTCTAGGAATGGCTAAGTGTCTAGGGGTTATGAGAGGGACAGAAAAGGTTAATGATGGTCAAACAAGTGGAAAACAGAGAAAAAGCCGTCACCCACTTCCAACATAGTCACTTCATCTCAGATAAATAGCACTGATGACATATTCCATAATCCTCTTACCAAATGCAGGCATGAATAAATTATAAAACACCAGTATAATAACATTTCCATAAGCATACCTCAAAATTATCTGCTTCAGGGAAAGACGGTGACTGCTCCATCTCGTCCGTATTACAAACCGTTTCCTCGCCATCCCACTCAAGGAAAGCTCGAGTGGTCCCTGCTTCTATCTCAGCACCAGGCGCTTCATTTTCATCAGGATGCACTCTACATTCTGACATCTTGAGCTGCATTTCTTCCAAGTCCATGCTTTGTGGCCTTGCTAGGACCACAGAGCTGTTTTCAGCATTATTCTGCTTCCTGCACTTAGCTAAGATTGCATCTGCTTTTAGCATGCTTGAGCCTTCTTCCTGCTGTGGGCATACAGTTTCACAGGAGCCATCCAAGATGCCATCATATGTCACACTTGCAACCCAAGTAACATCTGGCACACAACAGTCACTCTTGCTTTCCTCATTGGTTGTAGGCAATTGTCCTGCATTACTCACTGCTACTCCATCAAAAGTCAGCTGTGATTTGAAGGTGTCTTCTGAACTTTTCATAGCAAATCTAGATAACGACTGGGAGGACGGCGAATGGAAAGGACTATTATGGGAATTGAACTTAGCATGACATTTTGGGGTAGACACAGCCTCTCCATAGGTCCGGCCATGTGCATCTCCACATGGTCTAATGTAGTCAGTTTTGCAGGCCCTTTTGATAGTCCCTTCCACAAGAATAGAAGAAACACCAGGAGCAGATCTGTTAAACTTTGGTGTATCAACACTCGGAAAACCTTTCATTAAGATTTGTCCAAGCATTTCATGTGAGGTATCACTTGCTTTCAACTCTTTGACCAGTCCTCTCTCCATAATTATATCTCCTCCATAATTTTCTGTGCGTCCTTCGCCTGAAGTACACAAAGTGCTTTCACCTTGATTCTTATCTTGTATTTTTTCCTTGCCTGTCACGATTTTACTAAGACTGAGCGACGTGTTTTCTTGTTTCACATAACAAGAATTTTGACTCTGTGAGAGTTTCCCATCCACCAACTGTGTTCCTAAACCATCTATTTCTGGGACCGACAGGTCACCGGTCGAAACCAGTCCTGCTTCCATACGAGGAGCCAACCTTGAAAAAATGCCTTCCTCCAGCATATCAGCAAGACAATCTGACAAACAGCCTCTATGCCTTGGAGGCTGATGCCATGGGTAGTTGTCTGTCATAGGTGAACACTCCTGCCCCTGCTGAAGGACTTCCTCACCTGCATTCCAGAATCCTCCGCTGGTCTTGATGCTATCCAGTGTTTTACTGGCCCCTTGAGAAAGACTGTCAATCTCTGTTTTTATAGAACCTTTGCTGTTCAGCTCAAAATTCTGTACTACACTGGTTTTGTTGCCTGGAGCCCATGAACTGTCTTTGACACCTACGAGTGCAGAAGATGAGGAACCATCCAGCAGCACTTTTGTAAAACTCTGAGAGCCACTGTAAAGGGACGTTTCCTTTTTTATTTCCACTGGGGTTCCTGTTCTCTGCTCTACCCAATGCTTATCACAACAGACAGGCTGCCCAGCAGCGTCACGGCTGCCTTGGACCTCAACTGTGTTTAATAAAATGGAAGGCTTTGCTGATAAACTTGGTCTTATTCCGTCATTCTCTTCTGTGGGACTGGCACAGCCTGACACACTGCCAACTACATCAGTTAGCACCTCCTTCGCTAACATACTATTCACCAAACTTCCTGGCAAACCAGAGCTGCCAAAGGTACACAAGATCTTTGGATTTTGATTTTGGCAAGGTAATCCACCACATTCGGATTTTAATACCTCTGGCATGGATTGAAAGGGAGCATGTGCAAGGTTTGAAAAGGGCCCTACCTCTGCTTTCTCTGAAACATTCTTCAAGAAGAGGTCGTCTTCAGAGCCAGTGTGCGCAGAAAACCTGTCAGCTGTATCACAAACCAGTCCAGCCAATTCAGACCCGGGAACATCTTCTTGCATCACAACTCTCCTGGCGTCACTCTTTCGCTTCAGTCTCATGTTCTGGTCAAGTGCGAGGACTACTTCACCTTCCCCTACATAAAGAAACAATTTAGAATGAAGTCAACATACGAGCAAAGGCAAATCACTCCCCAGTTAGGAAAAGAGGTATTGAGACACAATTCATCTTAAACATTGAGACAACTTTATAAGCCTCTTTGGAAAGGCATTACAGGTTATGTCCGGGACTACTCGGTGGCCTGTTTTAAACATAATAACACGCATCAGTTGTTCTCTTTCTAATTTGTAAGCAAACGGCAGGAAAATTATAATATTGTAACAAACCTACGTAATTTTAAGAAAATAGCAGACAGCCATCCTCATTCTTAATCAAACACACCACCAATTTTTTATAATTTTAAGGCTACAGGCAAAGGGCACTCAATATATATCTTGCGATTATTTAGGACGTAAGAGGAGGGCTTACATGATTTGACTAAACTAGAGGTGATGGTTAGGTACTCAGAATCACCCTATGATGCCTCTATGAGGAAACCGATTGCACCCCATCCCTTGTTTAAAGCGCATCATCAGAGGAAAGTCTGCTACTCACCGTCGTAGCCCTCCCTGCCACAGTCCAAACCACTTGAACATAGCTCCTCCCACCAGAACTTCCAAGCAAAACTCTAAGCCCAACCCTTCCTTACAGGCCACTCCCACATCCTGTGGCATATAACTCATGACCCCCTGTAACAATTAAATGTCATTAAATCCAGTTGTATAAAATAGGTTTGATTTATTGAAGCTTAGTTCCAGGATAAATTCATTATAAAGAGATAAGTAGATGGAATTGTAACCCCACCAGGAGCAGTTCTCCTGTTGCTCAGCCTGCCTGCCATCAACTGCCAGTCCACACACAAGCCAGGAACCAAACATTCCATGATGTCATAAGGCATTCTACCGCACACACTAGCTGAGCAACAGGGGAATCATAGCAAGGGAAATGAAAGGCAAAAGTCAGATATAACATATCCCCCTTCCTTAGGAAAACAACAAAACTGAAGTTAAGAAAAGAAACATGAACATAACAATGCATTCTTAAATATAACGAAATTCTCAAATATACTTAAGGAAAACATTTACAATGCATTCTTAAATATAACGACATTCTCAAAACATTTACAACGCATTCTTAAATATAACGACATTTAGATTATCACCATCCCCCTCCCTTGGGGAAAATTAAATTAAACATTTCTGAACTGGGACACTCATGTCCCAAAACTTCTTAAAATAGAATTGTAGAACACTGCTCCCATAACCGCCACATCAATTAATAAATGAAATATGAACTCCTCTAAAACATTAGAGCACTTACGTGGTTCATATCAATTAGCATAAATAGAACTGAGCACACTACCGCTCTTAATCATTAAACTTGAAAAGCATGGAGCGCTTCAAGCAAAGTGAACACTAGTGTGGCTCCGCATAAGTACGCATAAAATAAGTTCAAACACTGTGAAAACTAATCTTCAGAAAATTCAAAATAGAAATGAACACCTCAAAAACAATTTGAGCACTAATGTAGTTCAATATTAATATAAGAAAATGTAGCCCCTGTACGACTTTTCACAGTAAACGACTCCTCACAGTAAGTATGTGAACCCCTCTAATGGAACAGAGCACTAAGAAACGTGGTTAATTAAAAATAAAGAATAAACTGAACATCAAAATTATTTATCATCTTAAAGTGCGAAAAGAATGAAACTTCGAACATGCCTAGCTGTATCAAATGCTTCTGCAATTAATCACTAGAAATAAACAGAAAATCACCAATACAACTGAGCCCATGCGGCTCCTCACAGTAAATACATGAACTCCTCTAACCATAGAGCACTATAATTGGTTCATCTGAAATGACAATAACATTGAGCTCCTACGGCTCCTAATAGCAAGCACATGAACACCTCTAACAATAGAGCACTATAAAGTGGTTCATAACAGAAATAAACATCAAACCTTGAGCATCACTCTAGCTTTTCATCACTAAGCATGAAAATAAATTGGAGCACCTCAAGATAGTTGAGCACATAAATGACCCCAATAAGCATAACGCCTACAAATCATCTCCAAAATGAAAACAAATGAGCACCTCAACGAAGGTTGAGCACAAAAGTGGCTCCAGTAAAGTAGGCAATTATAGCATAAATTATTTCAAAACGCATCACTTGCAAATCCATACAGAAAAGAACATGAGACAGCATACATATAAAACCTAGAACCAAAATTATAAGCATTGAGCATGAGCATATAAATCGATATTTAGCACATCACATTACTTAAAAGAAATGTCATGACTGACACACACAGTGTAAATTAAAACAATAATAATAAAGCAGGAAAATCCTTCACGCAAAGTACTTGAATAATGCACTCAAGGTTAAATTACAGCTCAAACAACATATTGCATAACTTAGTAAATATGCAAAATTGTTCACAACATCTTAAACATAACAAATCAAAATAACAAAAGTAGTCACCGTAGTCCAAACACTGAAATGCCACAGTCACAGTCATTGTAGAATAGCAAGTACAGGTGGATAATGTTGTCCCTTTTCACAAATGAAATAGAATGACTGTAGGTCCCAAACGATATCCACAGAAACATCTGTCGTGTACATCTACGCACCATTGTTGAGACCAGCCACAAATAAGATGAAGTATTTCTCTCACCTGCATAATTTGTAGTGGCACAATGAATAGGCAACGACCGGAGCACATCTTGCTTGGCAACATCAGTGAAGTAATAGTAAATTACCAAATGCAGCAAAATGGCGGCACGTACATGACGTCTAGCCAGGTGGCTAAGGGTGCGTGGCTGCATGCAGGCGTCTTCAGGCAGCAGTAAAGAACAATAAAGTAAGGACGTCATGACGAATTTCACAGCTGTTCCACGAGGCTCCAAAAAGACGGTACAGTGCGCGTGAATACTACTTTTTAAAATTCCACAAGGCTTTTCAAAACCACCAGTAACTTAATATGATGTCGGCCGCACTTTGGCAATGCGCGTGGGCCCAACTGTCACTTTGAATTTTGTTGTACTTCCAGTACACTTCAGATCCCAAAACAATCTGCTTATCCTAAAAGACTCACGATACAGATTCAAATCGAAGCCTCAAGTAGAATAACAGTCTAACGATCGCACACTTGTACACGAACACATCAAAGTCTCTGACCTTAAAAATCTGTAAAATCGATGCTCCTTAACAGCATGACACTCTTCATCAATTTCACCTGACAATATAAGCAGGCCTGCCACGGTGCTCGAACAATTTTTCTTTCTGTAATGTAGATTGTCGCGTTTCTAGGAGATCGGGTCTTGCACAGCTACTCTTTCTTCAATTAAGTGTGTGCAGCAAATCATTTCTTAGTAGTAAGCTGGCAGTAATCTCCCCAATATGTAGCAAAACCAGGAATAAAAGAACAACACCCTTGGCTGCAGGCTGTACAGATGAAAGAGGACACTGGTGGGGCTGACCGGAGTGTTTTTTGTAAGTTCCTTAGTTGCAGTAGTTCCTTTGTTCCATTAGACACAGTTTCTTTCTCCACGCGTAAGTTCTTTAACTCGTCGCCAAATGTAACAATTAAATGTCATTGAATCCAGTTGTATAAAATAGGTTTGATTTATTGAAGCTTAGTTCCAGGATAAATTCATTATAAAGAGATAAGTAGATGAAATTGTAACCTCACCAGGAGCAGTTCTCCTGTCGCTCAGCCTTCCTGCCATCAACTGCCAGTCCACACACAAGCCAGGAACCAAACGTTCCATGATGTCATAAGGCATTCTACCACACACACTAGCTGAGCAACAGGGGAATCATAGCCAGGGAAATGAAAGGCAAAAGTCAGATATAACATATCCCCCCTATCCACATCCTGTACCATCAAGCACAATAAGCAGAACAGGGAGGGAGGGATGGGAACCAGGACTGTGAAGGGGAGGGCTACGACTCGGAGCAATGAATATTACCGGTAAGTAACTGGACATTACCTCCTTGTCAGTCCTCCCCGTCACAGTCCAAACCACATGAGCAGATACAAAAGCAAGAATCGGCTTCACTCAGTAGCAAAAAACAGACTTTATTAGCACAAGCAGAAAGTCACACCACCTGAGCAGAACGCAACACTGCATCCCTAAACCCAGCAGACTCAGTCCAAACCCACCACCAAACGATAATGGGACATAAAGGTGTGAGGAGAACTCCAAGTAGCAGCTGTGCAGATCTCGGCCATGGAAGCCCCTAGAAAACAAGTCCAGGAAGCAGCCAACCCCGAGTTGATCTCCCCTGAACCAACTCATGCGCCAACACACCACAAGCCTCATATGCAGCCCCCACAGCCGAATATGACTCTTTATTTCGCATACCATTACTTCGCAGCTTTTACTTCGATGTTTTTACTTAGCAAATACCGTTACTACGCAAGTTTTTAGTTCGCATACCTTTACATTGCAAGTGTTAATGTATGCGAACTAAAAACTTGCCTAGTAATAAAAACAGACATTTACCTCGCTTATTTTTCCTAACCCCTTTTTTGAATGTCAAGAGAAACCCAGCACTACACTGAATACTAAATACAAATACACTACCCTACACATCACAAACTCTAAAACACTACCCAAACCCTCTAACACCACATTACCCTAAACCCTAAATCACTACCCCCTGGACGACACTCCCCCTTCTCCCAGCCCGCTCCCTACACTCAAACACTACCCTGCACACACTCCCGACACCACCCTAAACCCTAAACCACTACCCTACACTACACAAACACCACAACACTACCCTAAACCACTACCCCCAGCACGACACTGCCCCACCCCCATTCCTGTACCTACTCCCAAACACTACCCTGCACGCAACCCCGACACTACCCTAAACCCTAAAACACTACCCTACACTACACAAAAACGACAACACTACCCTAAACCCTAAAACACTAGCCCCAGCACGACCCTGCCTCTACCCCCAACACAGTCCCTACACTGAAACACTACCCTGTACGACCTCACAACACTACCCTAAACCCTAAAACACTACCCTACACTACACTAACACCTCAACACTACCCTAAACCCTAAAACACTACCCTACACTAACAACACTACCCTAAACCCTAAAACACTACCACCATCACGACCCTGCCCCTACCCCAAGATGGTCCCTACACTGAAACACTACCCTGCACGACCCCCGACACTACCCTAAACCCTAAAACACTACCTTACACTACACTAACACCACAACACTACCCTAAACCCTAAAACACTACACTACCCTAACACCACAACACTACCCTAAAACACTACCCCCAGCACGACACTGCTCCTACCCCTATCCTGTCCCTAATCCCAAACACTACCCTAAACCCAAATACACTACTCTACACTACACCAACACAACTACACTACCCTTAAACCAAAAAGACTACCCCTGCACGACCCTCCCCCTACCCTAAACCCTTAAATACTACACAGCCCCTCTTACCTCTCTCTCCTCTGTTCCTGCCTTCTCTGGCTTCCTGCGTCGTCAGTGTTGCACATCATTGTGATGAAACGGAAGCGCGTCCGTTTCACACAACGATGTGGATAGCCTTTACTTCACAAGCGTTACAATGCATGCGATGTATCAACTTGCATAGTAAAGACGACGCGTTGTAACATCGCATGCGTTGTAACGCTTGCGAAGTAATGGTACGCGGTGTAACAGTCGCGTAAAAATGATGTTTAACCCCACAGCCCACCTCAGCCATTGACAGAGAGTAGCCCAAGAAGGCTTCAGACCTTGCCCAGCCAGCACAAAGGTTACAAAAAGTGAATCCACCTTACGAAAAGGTTTAGTACACAGCAAGTGCACCTCCAGAGCCCGCCAAGGATCTGGACAGAAAACAGATAACACCAGATCCTCCGAGCAGTGAAACGAGGAAGGGACCTTAGGAACAAAGGAAGGATCAGGCAGCAGAACAACCCAATCAGGAAAAGAACGCAAAAAGGGCTCAGAACAAACCAAGGAGGTCAACTCACCAATCCTCCGAGCCGAGGTAATAGCGACAAGAAAAAGCACTTTGATCGTCAAAAACCGCAAAGACACCTCATGCAGAGGTTCAAAAGGAGCCCCCTGCAAGGCCCTCAAAACCAAAGGAAGATCCCAACTAGGAGCAAAGGACTTAATGACAGGTTTCTGGAGGAAACAACTCCTCAACAACCGGGACACCAAGGGGACCACTGGCTCACAGTCCGAACCCCTAAAGGCCCGTACAGCCACCCACTGAGCCCTCAGGGAGGACACAGCCAGACCCAAGTCAAACTCATCATTCAAGAAATCCAAGATATGCACCGGATCCACCTCCAATGCAGACCAACCCCGTGCTGTACACCAATCCAGAAATGACACCCAATGCCTGGCATAGGACTTGAGAGTGGAAGGGCGCCTGAACCACTGAATAAACTCAACCACAGAAGGAGAAAACCCTAAAGCCACGAGGTTCAGCCTCTCAACAGCCAACCCGCCAGTCGCAGGCAGACCAGACACCCCCAAGACAGAGGGGGAAATGACAGGGGACAAGGGACCACCAGCAACCTCCAGCAAGGCCCCACCGCCAACCTCAACAACAGAGAGAATCATGGCCTCCTGGACCGATCTGGAGCCACCAGGACTACCGAGGCCCGATCCAGTTTGACTTTCAGCAGGACCCGTGGAATTAGAGCAATCAGGCCCCCCTCCCTCCGGTAGGACAGGGCATCCACCCTCCAAACTGTGTCTGACTGAACCAGAGAACAAAACCTTTCCCTCAAGGTGTTCCCCAGAGCCGCAAACAGGTCCACCTCCGGGACACCGAACCAGGCCATCAGGCAACCAAACGCCTTCTGTGTCAGGCACATGTTGGACAGGGAGGGAATCACCCTGCTCAGGCAGTCCGCCTCCGAGTTCAAAACCCCCGGCAGATGTAAAGCCCTCAGAGACAACAAGTTTGACTCTGCCCACTGGCAGATCTGCTGAGCCAACAATTTGAGGGAAGCCACCTTCGCACTCCCCTGGCAGTTGACATAACACACCACCACAGTGTTGTCTAACCGCACCATCACATCCCTCTGGAGGACCCAGGGCAGAAAATGAGTCAAGGCCAATGGAACCGCCTCCCTCCAATTCAAAGACATTCCTGCCTCCAGTACAGACCAAAGCCCCTGTACCGACTCCTGAGCCAACACCGCCCCCATCCCAGTTCGCTGGCATCAGTCGTCAGGACCAACCTCTCCTGGGATACAAAGGGCGAGTCCTGCAAGAGGTTCTGATCCACCAGCCAACAGGACAACTCCTGGGCAATGGCCACACCCCCCGGAATCAACAGCTCGTACTCCAGAGACGCCGGATTCCAATGCCCCAGAACATGATTCACCAGGGGGTACAAGTGCAAACGGGCTCAAAGAACAATCATCACAGTAGCAGACATCAGCCCCTGAACAAGCAACAACTGTTGAGCCGTGGAAGACTGAGCCCCCAACACCCTCCTTAGTCCGCACATCAGAGTCAGTCTGCGGGGTTCCGACAGGAAGACCTTTCCCAAGTTGGTGTTGAAAATCCTCCAATGAACAGCAGTTTCTGAGTGGGGCAAAGATGGGATTTCTCTAAGTTCAGAATCCACTCGAACAGTCGAAGGAGCCTGCAAATCTCCTCCGTATGGGACTAAGCCTGAAGGAAAGAAGAGGAATAAATCAACCAATCGTCCAAGTAAGGGAACACCTGCAAACCCTGAGCATGCAACAACCCCATCAAGGGCGCCAACACTTTAGTATATACCCTAAGAGAGTCTGACAGGCCAAACGGCAATACCTTGAACTGGTAATGATCCACTCCCACACAGAAACGCAGGAACCTCTGTGAAGCCGCGTGTACCGGCACATGAAAGTAGGCGTCCCAGAACTCTATAGAAGCCAGGATATCCCCCACCAACAGGAAGGGAAGAATCAACTGCAGAGACACCATTTTAAAGGACCGATGAGGGATACACAAGTTTACAGCCTTCAGATCCAGGACATGACGTTAGTCCCCATTTGGTTTCTGGATCAGAAACAGGATCGAGTAAAACCCCCGACCCTGCTGACTCACAGGTACCCTCACCACAGCCTCTTTGGAAACCAAGTGCTGAACTCCATCCAACAGAGCCCGACACTTTATCCGAGATCTGGGATCAGGGGTAGCTCTGAACACATCCCTCGGAGGAATACCAAATTCGATCCTGTAGCCCAGCTGGACCACCTGCAGGACCCACTGATCTCGAACGAATTCCTCCCAAACAGGAAAAAAAGACGTGAGGCGACCCCCAACCGGCGTCCCCAACGAACTCCCCACACAGTCACAACTTGGAGGGACCGGAAGAAGAGGAGGCACCCTGTTGACCCCGGGACTTGTGGAAGGAAGAGACACCCCGGCCACGTCTCTTACCATGAAAGGGCTGGACTGACATTTTAGTTTGAAACATATGCCCAAAAGCCGGCTTATAACCCGCAAACGTCCCTCTATGCGAAGAGCGGAAAAGAACAAACAATTTCTTGTCTTCAGCCGTTTTCTTAATGCCTCCAACGGTTCCCCAAACAGTTTAGAGCCCATGAAGGGAAGCTTCATCACTGCAGCCTTCTGAGCAGCCTCCACCTTCGAAGGGTTAAGCCACTGCTGCCTCCGAGCAGCCACCGAGGCACCAGCCGCTGTCGCACTAAGGGAATCGAAGGACAAATCCACCAGGAAACGCAACTGTTGCTCCAACATGGACAAATATTCTGAGAGATCCTCATCCTACAAGAGCTGCTCAGAAATACCCTGACAGTCTTTGAGAAGCGACTGGACCAGATAGCTGGTGTAAGCCGCAGACCGAACTGCAAGGTTAGAATTTGAATTTTGAATTTTGAATTTAAAATTATTTATACAGCGCACGTACACCAGCGGTTTCATGGCGCTACAACTGACAGAGAACTGGGCAAGGGAGCTGGAGCTAAGTAAGAAAAAGATGAACTGCTAATGAATTAATTGAAGAATTTAGCAAAGAGATGTGCCTTGAGCTGTTTCCGGAAATGCGGGTACAGGGTTGAAGCTCTAAGCTCGAGAGGCAGGGAGTTCCAGAAGATCGGGGCGAGGGTCGCAAATTTCGAGCCTCCCCATTTCTTTCTCCGGAACCGTGGGACTGTAAGAAGGGATTGGGTCGATGAACGCAGTTCCCTGGATGGAACATAAGGGATAATCTCAGATGAGATGAAAGCCGGTGCCGTGCCCAGTCGTGCTTGAAAGGTGATGATAGCAAGCTTAAACTGGACACGAGCACGACAGGAAGCCAATGTAGGGACTTTAGGAGGGGGGTGATATGGTGGGACTTTGGAAGTTTGAACACCAGGCGCGCCGCCTGGTTTTGGATCTGCTGCAGACGCCGGAGACTATATGCAGGTATACCTGGATATAGGGCGTTGCCATAATCCAGGCGGGATACGACCATGGCCAGGGTGATCAATTTTAAAGCATCAAATGAGAAAAAACGGGACACCTTGCGTATAGTGCGCAGTGAAAGAAAGGAAGAAGAAACCACAGAGCTGACCTGGGAGTGAAGGGTGAGTTGAGAATTGAGCTTAATGCCTAGAGTTTTGACTGAGGTAGAGGGAACAGGTGGGGGACCTAGGGAAGGTGGCCAGAAGAGAGGGGACCAGGGGCTGGATGAGCCACCCGTCAACACCAGCTCAGTCTTGTCTGGGTTGAGTTTCAGATGGTTGTGGTTCATCCAGTGCCGGATATGAATCATGATGGTTTGGAAATTAAGAACAGAATCGGGGGGAAGAGGAAAGATTGAAGACAAGCTGGAGGTCGTCCGCATAATTAAATACGGCAACCTCCATTTGTTGCAGTGAAAAAATAAGAGGGGAAATATAAAGATTAAATAAAAGGGGGGAAAGGGAGGAGCCTTGGGGGACCCCGCACTGAACATTGCGAAAGTCCGCAGTAAAATCACCCAGGCGAACTGCCTGGGTACGGTCCCTCAGGAAGGAGGATAACCAAACCAACGCGGTGCCCCCGATCCCCGCCGCCCTGACACGGGAAAGCAAGATGGAATGATCCACCGTGTCAAAGGCGGCTGAGAGATCGAGGAGGACCAAGGCCTGGGGTTGGTTGGTATCCATTCCCTCCCTGAGGTTGTCAAGGACTGAGAGAACTACGGACTCCGTAGAGTGTGCGGGGCGGAACCCGGCCTGGCGGGGGGCGAGAGCCCCGTTCTTCTCCATGAAAGAGCTCAGGGCGCAGGTGACGTGGCGCTCGAGTACTTTCGCCAGGAACGGCAGAAGGGAGATGGGGCGAAAATTAGCGGGAACTGAGGGGTCGCGCCCGGTTTTTTCAAAATGGAGACAATGACTGCGGTTTTAAGTGGGATAGGTACCACGCCCTGGGAAAGAGAGCTGTTAAGGAGATGAAGGGGGGGGTCTGAACAGCTGGTAAAGATATGTCGAAGAATATGAGCCGGGCAGGGATCTAACGGGGAACCAGATTTGACAAGTGGAATTATGGCAGTCAAAGATTCCTTAGTCAGAGGTGGGAGGGAGGTGAGTTGTCCCTTGGGGGGGGGGGGCACTGGGGATCCACAAAAGTAGGGGAAGGAGGGGGGATGTTAGCTTTGATGGTGACTATTTTCTGAATGAAAATGTTATTGAGGGAATGACAGAGTTCCTGAGAAGGGGTGGGCTTAAGGCAGCAAAGGAACGCTTCAAGGCCCCCTCAACCCGTTTGTCCCCAGGATCCGAAGGAACCGCATCCTCGTACACCACCAGACTCTGAGATGCCATACCAGCCAGCAGGGAATCCACTTTCACCACAGACGGAAATTCCTCAGCAAACCCCTGTAAAGGATACCTCTTTGCCAGAAACCGGGAAAGGCATGTATGTCAACATCCGTCCACTCTCCCTCTAGCGCATTCATCACAGATTTATGAATAGGGAGGCACTCAGGCTCCTTCTTCTGGTAATTGGCGAAAAAGTCTTCCGACTCTCCACCCTCCAAGGGACTAGGGAACCCTAAATTGTCACGAACATGATGCAGAACACTGTGAAGGTCTGCCCCTTGGACAAAACGACCCTTCACCTCCTCATCCAATTCCACATCCGGATCCACATCTGCTGAGGCATCCAACTTCTGCCTCTTAGGCCCCTTGGGCTCACGAGCCATAAAGGCAGCAGCCACTGCAGCCTCAATCATCTTCTGCACCTCAGCCAGGGAAGGAGCAGTGGAAGACCCAGTGACCACCACCTCCTCCTCACATCTGAGCTCACTCATGTCTAAACTTCTACCCTCCATGATGGATCAGGAGAGCAGAGAAACCAGCCTCCAATAAAAACCCCTGACAAATCAAACCAAGACCCCTAAAGGCCAATCAGGGAATGCCACCTGGACCCACAGACAATCCCTAACCAGACCGTAGGCCGGCCCCAAAAACTGGCCAATCAGAGACCTCTCCTTCCCATAAAATGAACGACCGAATCAGGCCCCAGCTGTAAGGAAACCCAAACGAGCCCAGAAGCCCCTGCAACAGGAACAAGTGAACACCCAGGTAAGGCTCCCAGCCATGACCGTTAACACTGCCTTAATTAATGACTGAGAACTCACAACCAGTGAAACACCAGTTTTGAACACATCACCATTTAGGTAAAAGCCTGCGACCATAATCCATAAGCTACAGTACCTCATACAATCGTATACCTCGAACACAGAACCCGTAGAGAGAGACAGAGACCGCAAGTCAAGTGGGGAGAATCGTAAACCCCCAGCAGCCCCATCAACAGGTAGCAACGAAAATGAGAGGGGACACCAGTTGTCCTACACCCAAAATACCAAAATCGCCCTTGGCCCCCCGTGGGTTCCATTAGGTTGAATCCGCTTTAAAAAAACACCCTATAGGCGTTACCGCATGTAACAGAGGGGCAACTCGGACATGACAACCGAGCCGCCGTGCAGAAGACCTCCGAGGAGGAGCCGATCCGCGACGCCCCTGGCGCCCAGAGAAAGGTAAAGCTGCTCCCTCCCTCCCCGAGTGTTCCCCAGGGCCGGACTGGTAAGTTCGGGCACTGGGCAATCCACCGGTAGGCTGGATAGGGTGGGGGCCGGTTTTGTGCCAGGGGGCCGGTTTGGAATTGGACCCTGGCCCTGGTGACGGTCCGTGACCGACTTGAGTCAGTTCAGTAGCATCTAAATCTGCTACATAATTAATGCTATGTGCTTAATGCTGGCAGTGTTCCATGAATAATTTATTAAATAAATGCACCTGCTGCTGCTCAGGCAGATCCATGGCGCGCATCGCGCAGAAGTCTCCTCCGCCTGGCCCCTGCGTCTGCGCGCGGCCGGCAAGCCGAGGTGTAGTTCACCCCTTAGGGTAAGGTCTGGATTTTGAGATCATGCGCATTGGGGCCAGGCTCGAGCAAAGTGCGCGTGCGAGGTCAAAGAGGCAGGCATCGATCTTGTAATTGCAGAGGCAGAGACAAGTCGACAGAGAAAAAGAGCGAGGCACGAAATTTAATTATTTCTAGCCCCCCGCCCCGTCTGCAGGTAAGTCTAGTCAGGACCGTCCGGTCCAGTCGTTTAAGTTGCAATGCATGCTGTGAGTGTCAGGCCTGCATGCTGTTGTAATTAGGATTCATCATGGGGCAGGGCACTGTCTGGGCTTGGGCACGTGGGCCGGATTCGAATTCGAAATTAAAAGCAAAAAGGCCTGGTTAGGGCCGTGATCGGGACGGGCAGGGCAGGGGCAGGGCTGCTTCTTACTCTCTTTCCGCTCCTTTCTTTGATTTGCTTCCCTGTGAAATGGATCCAAAAAAAGAAAGACACTTTTGCTGGAACTGTCGTATTTTTCTGACAATTTAATTCCAAAGTGCAGCATCGGGAATAAAACGTTAAAAATATGAAACATAACTAAATAAAATAAGACTGAGTGGTAGCAAACTGGCCAGATTGATTTTATTCACACCCAAACACATTAGCGCCACTTTTACAGAGTTTGTCAGTGAAGCGCTATTTTTGTTTTCTTGTCTTTGTTTTCCCTGGGCTTGCAACTAGTGCACCAATCCTGGAGGTACAGCAATGTGTGGATTGGAAAGCAAAATGTGTACTGCAGCTCTGCGTCCAGGGATGTGGTCTTTTTCCCATACTGCTTACGTTTTGTAAGGATATAAGAAATGGACATTGAAATGGGTCCATTCAGGGCCCTGTAGTCATGTCCTTAACTCTTCAGGCAAAAGCACTCACTGATTTCTGAACAATTGGGTTGTAGTTGAAGGCAGTGTGAGTTTTTCTCAGTGGGGCAGTATAGTGTTCAGTGGGGGAGAGGATGTGGCACTATGGTCAGAGCTGCTGAATTGGGGCTGGGGAACCAGGTTCAGCCGTCATGACCAGTCCACCAGACCACTCTCCTGAGAGAGCACAATCCCATGCTAGACCTTAGAAGGCTTTGGAAGACCTTAGAAGCCCTGGTGTCTTAGCACCAGCAGGTGGACTCTAGCGTGGCAAGTGTGGGTTAACCTTGAAGGCATGTCCACCACAATCCATACTGAAGTTCACCTTCAGTCTTGCGGGCAGGCCTATGAAGCAGCACACCCTAGAACAACAGTGACTCTGTCACTGAGGTCACAGGACCCTTGAGAAGGGCCAGCTCTAAGGCGGTGCAACCGGTGTGACCGCACCGAGTGTTGACTTTGGGTGGAGGTATTATGTTTGCAAGTATATTATGGTTTTAAAAGCGCTTGCTGCCTCCTTCCTGGCCTCCAGCAACAATAAAAATGTCATGATAACTTCGGTGATTAATGTTCTTCATAGAGAGAGATTGGAATTTTGTCTAGTGGAAGTTTTGACTCATGGAAAGGTAGCTCAGATGGCTAGTGTGCCTGCTGCAAAGAACATGTACCATGCAGATCACAAACTGCACATAATGTAAATAGGTTAGTGGGCTACTGCTTTTGTCAGAGAGATCCTTTTGTTACTTGCAGTTTATACATTAAAATCCTAACATACAACAGTGAGCTATTAACTGTCATCTAAGAGCTGCATACAAACTGCAAGGTATAAATTAGAGCGTTATGATTTTCCCCCAGTCTTTGATTATCCTAATGTTGCAAAAAGTGTTCTTTTGGACAGAAGTCAATTCTGATTATTAAAGAGAACCCCCAACCATGGTATCCAATCACTATTAAACTGCCGCCCACTAGTATGGTTGTCATGTGACTCCTACACCTTGTAGTCCTTAGTCTTATGTAACATTTTCTATACAGTGATTTACACACATATTGATTGTCTCTGTGTAATGTGTGTGATGTAAAGTGCTCTGACAACCTACAGTGGTATGAGTGGTGCTGTAAATTAAATTAAATGCATCTGATAGAGAGTGTGGGTATGGAGACTTGAGGGGCACTGTTAAAGGGTGGTTGTGAGGGAATCCATGGCAGAGGTGGTCATTGGGGGGCACTAACAAACATTAATGCACAGGGCACCACCAGTGCTACGGACAGCCCTGCCCTTGAGGCCAGTCTGCCTCACCCATAGGTACCTCCATTGGCCTTGTTTCAGCAGTAGTATCTACAACTCACCAGGGATTGGCAATGCAGGATTTGCACGCACACCAAACTAAGTTCACAAACTTCACGTTCTCTCTGCTTCATTCACAAGCACTTTTAACTTGTGCTGCCTGCTGTGGGGCCACTGGAATTAATTATGCAGCAAAGGGGGGACAAAATGATGCTGCAGTGTTGACTAAATAATGCATTAAAAAAGGCTGCAGCGTAATGCAGTATGTTTTCTGATATTTTATTATTTTTGACATTTGTACACATGCTAACAGTCTCTGGAAAGATTTTGCCTCATTAGTACCAGTGGAACATACAAATGCAGCAGTGAGAAAGGTGACCAGTCAACCTTTGCCATAAGCCATCCAATCTGCAGCAACACAAGTCACATTTTTTATTAACGTTTGATACGTTTGAGCTTTAAACAATTTATTAGTTTAAATGGTTAGATCATGCAGCAGATCTTGCATTATGAGGCAAATATGGCAGAGCCACGATTATATAGAGAACTTGTGCAAACTAGGATATTTTGCCATTCATGTTTGAACTGCTGTTGTGGAAAAAGGGAGAAGTGCTGATGACAGAAACTCCATGGCTCGGCGACAAATGGCTTGGGCTTCCACATTTTATCGTATTTGGGACATTCTATGATTAGAAGCATATTCACTTTGTGAATGCATTTTAATGTCAATAACTCATTATAACCTTAAATAATCATGTGTATCCATTGGTTAATTAAACTGGGCAGTGAAATGCCAAACAAGTACTAAAAATTGGGATGTTTGCGCATTCTTGCCACACCTCTGGTTTTGCCCACTGATCCAATCCTTGGGTTATTCCCACCCTCTGATTCTCCGCCCACAGTTCCCTTACTTTTTTTCCCCCACTTGGTAACCTGGTGCTCTTTAAGGCCATCAACTACTATTTACTGTGCTTTGAAAGTTGATACAATTGAATATGTAATGAAAAATGTGCTGTAAAATTCACCATTTTGGTCTGTTGCTTTCCCCCCAAAAAAACTCCCCAAACCCTCCTGTTAGCGGTCGGGCTCGCTCGCTGCGCTCGCTCGCTACGCGCTGGACGGGGGCTGGTCTGGCAACATTTTCCAGGGCTGCTTTCAGTTCCCAGTCCGGCCCTGGTGTTCCCGCTAGAGAAGGGAATGAACCCGGAAGAGGGGAAGCCGCAGCAGGGGCACCACTACCCCGCACGAGGCAGTGTGGGCCCCCAAACCCCAGTCCCACTAAAGCAGGGACTTAAACGCACCCAGGTTAGCACGTAGGGTAACCAACCATCGCAAACGCAGACCGCCACACAATTATCGGTCGGATATGTACTGCAGGAACCCCCCCACGACGAGTCTTGCCCTGATCAGCATCCAGCAGAGAAAAACTACAGGTATGGATAGAGGGGTCATGGGTTATATGCCACAAGATGTGGGAGTGGCCTGGAGGGAAGGGATGAACTTAGAGTTTTGATTGGAAGTTCTGGTGGGAGGAGCTATGCTCATGTGGTTTGGACTGTGAGGGGGAGTGCTGACGAGGAGGTAATGTGAGAATACTGCTCTGCAGTGCACACAGTACCGATGGGTACATGACACTTCTAAGGCTGAGATAGAATGTATCGAGGCCCTCTGTGAAGCAGGTGCATGGGCATTCCACGTGAGAGATGATGCACGAGGAAATGTGGACCCCAGAAGGAAAGCTCTGCTGCTATGAGTCGTGCCATTCGTGCAGTGAAGAGAGGCAATAGGCAAAGGGACTGTGTGCCTGTTCCTGTGACAAAAGGCTGCACAGGACTATGGCCACCTGGAAGAGATAGAGACATTGGGGCAGCTTTATTAGCCCCGTGCGCCACTTTTGCGCCGCCGTTGCGTCTCTTTTGTGACGCAGCGGTGGCGCAAAGCCAGCGCCATGCTGCGGGCTATTTACAACGTGACGCATCTATGGAGATGCGTCACGTTGTAAAGCTTGCGCCACGTGGGCATACCTGTGCAGGGGGGGGGGCGTTCCGGCGCAGGAACGCCTCCGAAAAGTGGCAGAGTGAAATCTGCAAGGTTTCACTCAGTCACTTTTGAGCCCATGCTGCGTCAAAACCCTGTGCCTGCTTGAAGCAGGCGTAAGGATTGACGCAGCATTGTGACGATAGGGCACCCCCGAGCCTTGCTGGAGCTGCGTCGCGCTTGTGACGCAAATCCAGCAATGCGCCGCCTTACGCCTTCAGATGCGTCGCGCATCTGTTTATCCTTGAGCCACGATGCGCTGCATTGTAAATGCGGCGCATCTGTGGTGGCGCTAGGGTAAACTTGCGTGACGCATTTTTCCTGGCGCATCCATGCTGATTTGCAGGGATGCGCCAGGAAACATAGATCTGCCCCATTGTGACTAACACTGGTAGTGAACTACAAGGTTTACTAGTTAACGGAACAGCAACGCACAGCCCTAAAGTGCTGCTGCTTTTGCTTGGTGGCGGTCCTTTATTCCCTTCCAGGGGGTTCCCAATTACAGGAAGCTGCTTAGAGAGTGTTTCCACACAGGTAGTACTCTATGCAGAGTCTCCTAAACAAAATGACGAATCGTCTAAAATAACGTGAAAATGGTCGCCTCTCTTTCTACCGCAAAGTCTCCTTTTTGTAGGTTGCCAAACATTGCCAGACCTGGACGGATGGTGCTTTTACTGTGAGTGCTGCTAGGCTTCTGCTGTTTTTCGAGTGATTCTTCTTCCATTTAGAGTGAGATGCCACCGTCCTGGGGGTCTGTATTTTACAAGGCTGGGGAGGGGTGAGGGGGAATATTTTTGGTGGTGTTCTTTTTGTTTGGTATGTTGTGCTTGTTTTTGGCCTAGTTTTTACCAAAACCTCCCGATTTTAGTACAGTCATACATATGCTGTACGTATAGAGGGTTTCACCAGCTATTTTCATCCGTTGTTCAGTGAGTCTGTCACTCACATTTTTTGTTATGCCCACGGTAGCAAGGGATAGGGCCTGTTTATTTCAGCCAAGCTTTCCTCTCTGCGAACGATGTTCTTCTGCATTTACACAATACGCATTCACAAACAAAAAGTGTCCTCTTGGGTGTTTTTATTAAAAACATTCACTAACATTGGAAAGCCAAAAGTTGGGGACAACACAAAACTTATTGGCTTTGCCAATGTTTGTTGTATATGTTATTAACTTTTTTGCTTGGAGCACCGTACTTTTTCCAACGGCGCTGCACTTTCCTAGGGAGCACTGCTTGTTCCATTGTCTGAGAACTCTTCATGTGCTTAGGATAGTTAAATTCTTTTTAGGGTCAATCAATACCTGTCATACTGACATTGTTCCTCTCTTTTGCGGCGGCTACAATTCTTTAGTAATAATTTATTCAGCCCTGCCACTGTAACAGGGTCGTATCCTGCCAGTGGCGGAATAAGTTCTGAGTGACTTCCTCGCCCTCCTCACCCCCTGGCAGGCGCGCAACACCCATTGGACTCACAGGGCTTCAGCACCCCCCCCCCCCCCCCCCTCCCCCGTCATGTGTGGCAGCCCGGGATGAGACAGCTTCCCGGCGCACACACAGCCGCACCCGAGCACTTCACAGGTCTTTAAAAGACCATTTGCATGTTAACGAGGCCTTGCTATTGTTTCACCCCTTCTAAGAGCCCCTGCAGCGATACTCTGCCTATGGCTTAAAAGATTCAGCCCCCCCCCGAAATTTTTTCTTAGCCACCCCCCGAAATTTGGCTCTAATTGCGCCTCTGCCCCCTGGGTACCACATCTAGCTTCGCCCTTCTCTGACCCACCTTCGCCTCCAGTCTTCCGTTCAACGCGCCCCCACCAATCTCCAAGAGCTTACCTCAAACTCTGCGCCTTCCTGCTCTTGCTTCCTGCTAGTGCACTTGCTTCCTGCTAGTGCACTACTTCTGGTCCCACTCCAGTAGGTCACAACAAACGAAATAGGCGATGGAAAACTAAGCTGACACGTGCTGCTCAATCCGCTCACACCTGCCTGTCTCGCATACCCAGAAGCCAAAGCGCCAGACCACTCGTAGTCTGCACGTGCCGGAAGCACGTCAAGTTCAGAGTGCAACGAAAGGCCTACCTTCGGAGTACAGTGTGGCTGGCATGTGATAAATTAGTGCCACTCAAGTGCGAGATGGAAGGAAATATCTCGCCGCAGTGATGGTTGTTAAAAAATAATATATTGAAAAATAGAAATTAACAAAACGAAATGTGCAATGCGTATGCCAATGTTTAGTAGGTGGCCAATTCTAACACCACTGGTTAGAGCTAGGGTTACAACCCGGTCGCGTTTATAAAGGTATGACCGGCATTGTAATGTCCCGACTTCGTACAGAATCTAGAAAAAAAATTGCCTAGAGTCGGTATTTTATCTCATCAGTATGTACCTTAATCAGTAAATGCAACAAAAAAACCCACTTTAAAATGTGTTCTACAGTTGCCCTAATGAACCCTAATTGATAATTAAAGAAAGAAAGGCCATATTAAAAATTAATAGAGACACCTTCCTATAAAGTTCTACGTAAGAATCATGTCAGAGCCTTTGCAAATATTAAAACGTGAACCGAAGGCTGGTATTTTTCTCCGGGAAAAGGTGGCAACCCTTGATAGAGCTATATATGATGCTGAAGTTAGCTTCTTATTCGGCCAGAATCTTATTCACAGGTTGAAGTTATAATCTTATTCGGCCAGCAAATTATTTGCAAGCAACATTTTATATTAAACACTTTACATTTACTGTACCCCAAATAAACCAACCAACTGCATTTTATCAGACTTTACATTGTCACAGAATAACTGTGTTGTTTTTCACACAACTTAACATTTATTAGGATTTAGTGTCTGATTCAGATTTCGGCGGCTGGGTTACTCTGTCACAACGGTGACGGATATCCCTTCAGCCGAAATAGAAATCCCATAGGATATTATGGGATTTCTATTTCGGCACCCCCCCCCCCCCAAGCGCCTCGAGACCCTACGGGTAGGTAGTGCGCTCTATAAATGTCTCTGATTGATTGATTGATTTCGGAGGGCAGGATATCCGTAACCACAGTGACGGACAAACCCATCCGCCAAAATCTTAATGTAAATGTAATGCATTTATATAGCGCTCCGCATACCTCAGGCGCTGTGCACATACCACTGTGGAACCCTTCCTGGCCTTTCCCTGTGAAGTGCCCACTCCTGGGTACCCCCAAGGTGAAAGCCAGGCATCCTAGCGCTTTTGGGGCTGTTGTGGAGATTAAGCAAGCTATTGCCCAGAGTTGCAGAGTGAGACCCATGATTAGAATAGGCACCAAGGCGAGAATTATCGGGTCTGGGGAAATTGAGCCCAAGTCCCGCCGAGGCGGGAATTGAACCCTGGTTCGGGCCAGATCTCTGCATCAGGGTCTGCCGCTCTAACCATTGAGCCACACTTCTCCACTTAGTCTGTGCCAAACAGCTTTTCCACCAAACTGTGGCATTGCTGTCTCACCCTCAAATTCTTTTTGATCTTATTGAATGAAGTTCCCCTTTAGACTATCTGCATGCAATAGAGGTGAGCAAGCCACTTAAACATCCACCCAGGCTTGAGCCCAGTACCTGGCTCTGGCTCAGCTCAAGGTCTTTGAGCCTGAAGCCCAAAACAAACTGAGCTTTTACAGGACACGATGTGGCTTAACGGTTACAGCTGCCAACCAGTATAATGGGGAACTAGGTTTGAATCCCAGCCTCGGTTCAACATTCTGTGAATCCCAGCAAATCTACCTGTGCGGAGAACTAAATGTTTTGTCTACTCTGTGTCGGCTGTGAAGTGCTCTAATGTCCTTGGGCCAGGTTCACGTTACGTAAAACTGCCAAAAATAAGATCGAGATTCTGCTTGCTACCCATGCTCTATTCTCAACCTCCAAGAATTAAGGGCAAAACATTAACTTTTGATGTCAGAAAGAAATACCCATCTAGGGGCTGAATTACAAAGCAGGGAAGCTCCAAAATCTGGGATCAATCCCACCTTCACTGCTTGACCAGATTGTGTGTTTCTATTCAAATACTCTTATTTCAATGCTCCATATCACATTTGAGAGGACTTTCAAATATGCAAATTCAGGATGAGCATTGACCAAAAATACGTGTGTTTGATTTAATAGCATCTAATGTTGCTCCACTAATAACAATAATCTAGGCCATCGGTTCGTAACATTTTAACTTGTGTGGACCGCCACTCAATCATTACTGGAATATAGGGACCCCCATTGAGTCATTATTGGAAGCCGGGGACCCCCGAATTAAGCAGGTTTTGTGATTTGAACCTCAAAATCAAACACAAAAAATGCAAAAATAATTATGCACCAAACAAATACTCAAATACCGAATTTTTTGTTTGTTTAATTCACAATCAAATATAGAAAAGGTTGTCAAATTTTCAATCTTGGTTATTTTCTTATATACTTTATTAATTTTAATGTAATAATTTTAATATGATTTAATTTTGAAAAACTTGTGTGGACCTCAGGTTAAGAACCACTAATCTAGGTCACATATAGGGTCAGTTCAGTAATAGTATTGTCATCAAGGCGGGGGCGGAAATGTTTCTCAATTCTTGTTTAAAAACTCTCACTTTTGATAAAAACTTCACAAATAATCTGATGTACTAAGGTGAAATATTTCTGTGTGTTATTAAAAAAAAATACTTTCTTAAATTTCGAAGACACCTATCATATTCTAGCCAGCTATTTTCAAGGCTCAATTCTTGTATGAGCTTATAGAGCCACAGCCCATCCTCGTCTCAACGCTGGCTCCGCTCTCACACTTAATTTGTTGCTTCACCCAACTCTACTATGCAAATTTTCTAATTCAATCAATATTTTTCACAACAGGTGGCGCCTAACACGTCACCCTCACCTCAGTGCATTCCTGTGCAGTTATGTTTAAATAAGTAATCTAACTTGTCCTATAGGAAAATACAAATTACTCACAAATATTTCTGTTGTTTTTCGAATACACCACATCCTGTTGTTTTTCAAATACACACATTCCTCTACAGGGTTCCTGAGGATTTGACCTGGGCTTAACAACATTTCCACCAACACATGAGCCAACTGTGCCACCCTCCAGCCAATGAATTCCTATGGCTATAAAGACAAATAAAAACCAACCCCTCTCATGAACTTCAACATGGCTCACAAATACTTACATAGATCCTAATGCATTCCTATGCAGTTATGTCCGGATACATAATCATATTTGCCCTATATGTAAATCATATTGGTTCACAAATAGTTATGGTGTTTTTCAAACACACCACATCTCCCTACAAGGCCTATGATGATTTAGACTGAGCCAAACAACAATTCAACCAAATCATGGGCCCCCAGTGCCACCCCCACAGCCAATGCATTCCGAGGGAGTGCTAAATAAAAACAAAAAACTTTTTTCCAATGAAGAGAAACGTGGCTCGCCAATTTCCATACTGATGCTCATAAATATTGCATTCCTTTGTACTATCTGTATGTAAATAATGTGAGCCGATCAAAATTTGTTACAAAATGTGGCACCAAGTGGGTTGCCCTTCCACCGCGATGCATTGCTATGCAGTTACATAGTATATTTTAATATACTATATTTTACACATGAATAATAACAAATATAAAACATGATACTTTTACCTCAATATGTAGGCGCACAATATTTTGAGCAGATATTCTGATCATACAACATCTTAGAGTTGGTATTTTGATACTACACCATTCCCATATTCCAGGTTCACGTTACGTAAAACTGCCAAAAATAAGATCGAGATTCTGCTTGCTACCCATGCTCTATTCTCAACCTCCAAGAATTAAGGGCAAAACATTAACTTTTGATGTCAGAAAGAAATACCCATCTAGGGGCTGAATTACAAAGCAGGGAAGCTCCAAAATCTGGGATCAATCCCACCTTCACTGCTTGACCAGATTGTGTGTTTCTATTCAAATACTCTTATTTCAATGCTCCATATCACATTTGAGAGGACTTTCAAATATGCAAATTCAGGATGAGCATTGACCAAAAATACGTGTGTTTGATTTAATAGCATCTAATGTTGCTCCACTAATAACAATAATCTAGGCCATCGGTTCGTAACATTTTAACTTGTGTGGACCGCCACTCAATCATTACTGGAATATAGGGACCCCCATTGAGTCATTATTGGAAGCCGGGGACCCCCGAATTAAGCAGGTTTTGTGATTTGAACCTCAAAATCAAACACAAAAAATGCAAAAATAATTATGCACCAAACAAATACTCAAATACCGAATTTTTTGTTTGTTTAATTCACAATCAAATATAGAAAAGGTTGTCAAATTTTCAATTTTGGTTATTTTCTTATATACTTTATTAATTTTAATGTAATAATTTTAATATGATTTAATTTTGAAAAACTTGTGTGGACCTCAGGTTAAGAACCACTAATCTAGGTCACATATAGGGTCAGTTCAGTAATAGTATTGTCATCAAGGCGGGGGCGGAAATGTTTCTCCATTCTTGTTTAAAAACTCTCACTTTTGATAAAAACTTCACAAATAATCTGATGTACTAAGGTGAAATATTTCTGTGTGTTATTAAAAAAAAATACTTTCTTAAATTTCGAAGACACCTATCATATTCTAGCCAGCTATTTTCAAGGCTCAATTCTTGTATGAGCTTATAGAGCCACAGCCCATCCTCGTCTCAACGCTGGCTCCGCTCTCACACTTAATTTGTTGCTTCACCCAACTCTACTATGCAAATTTTCTGATTCAATCAATATTTTTCACAACAGGTGGCGCCTAACACGTCACCCTCACCTCAGTGCATTCCTGTGCAGTTATGTTTAAATAAGTAATCTAACTTGTCCTATAGGAAAATACAAATTAGTCACACATATTTCTGTTGTTTTTCGAATACACCACATCCTGTTGTTTTCCAAATACACACATTCCTCTACAGGGTTCCTGAGGATTTGACCTGGGCTTAACAACATTTCCACCAACACATGAGCCAACTGTGCCACCCTCCAGCCAATGAATTCCTATGGCTATAAAGACAAATAAAAACCAACCCCTCTCATGAACTTCAACATGGCTCACAAATACTTACATAGATCCTAATGCATTCCTATGCAGTTATGTCCGGATACATAATCATATTTGCCCTATATGTAAATCATATTTGTTCACAAATAGTTATGGTGTTTTTCAAACACACCACATCTCCCTACAAGGCCTATGATGATTTAGACTGAGCCAAACAACAATTCAACCAAATCATGGGCCCCCAGTGCCACCCCACAGCCAATGCATTCCGAGGGAGTGCTAAATAAAAACAAAAAACTTTTTTCCAATGAAGAGAAACGTGGCTCGCCAATTTCCATACTGATGCTCATAAATATTGCATTCCTTTGTACTATCTGTATGTAAATAATGTGAGCCGATCAAAATTTGTTACAAAAGGTGGCACCAAGTGGGTTGCCCTTCCACCGCGATGCATTGCTATGCAGTTACATAGTATATTTTAATATACTATATTTTACACATGAATAATAACAAATATAAAACATGATACTTTTACCTCAATATGTAGGCGCACAATATTTTGAGCAGATATTCTGATCATACAACATCTTAGAGTTGGTATTTTGATACTACACCATTCCCATATCAAACTTCTTCTTCTTTAATGGCTTCGAGCGAGAACAAGAGCACTGCAGCCAAAGTTTCTCAACTCCACCTAAAAAGGCAAATTTAGTGCTCCATGTGCACAACACTGTTGTGTTTCGATTTAGATGCCCGTACATAGGTTACCCTGAATCATGTCCTTATACAGGCACAATTCGTATTGCCCTTATTTAGGCATAGAATCCCAGTCCTTATTTAGGCATTAGCCATGCAATCCAAATACAGGCATGGTCACCTACATCCGTCCATCCCATGTCACAACGAGCTCTTAGAAAACAGACCCTTAAGCCGACGGGACTTTCCCTAGCCAGGATTATTGATTTTGTCCAAGAACTCATCTATTATGCATGAACTACTATTCCTTAGGGGTTCATCCATGACGTCTTCCTCTGCCCGACTTTACGTCAATGCTAACATTCCTAAGCACCTTCTAGGTATAAATATACCTTCCCTTACCATGGCAAACCACGGCACGGCTCGACACAACTTGACTGCATGGTTCGCAACGGCAAGTTCGGAAGAGACCATATCCCGGCCTGAGGATCTGACCAGATGCTGTCATCTCTGCTCGCAGAGAATCCAGCTTCCAGTGTTCTGACTCCCTTTTACCGGGTGTTGGAGTTTGAGATTCGGAAAGAGATTCCCACCTCTTTCATTCTAAAGGTATGGAGCTGGCTAGAACCTAGAGGGACTCTTGGCATACTAACTTAGTACATACCATACTATAGAAAACAGCACCTACTTCTTACCTCACACTACACCTAGGTTAGGTACACTGGGGTAGAACTATTTAGAAGCATCAGACGAGTATTCACTTTTTAGCCTGTGTTATTTATGTATGTATATATGAATATATGTCATAGCTAAAAGACAATGCTATTGCAGTATTATTTCTTCTTACTGCTTACCCTGTGCTTATTATATCTTGCTTACTGTCTAATGATTGTAACAGCTCATATTTCTTACTCGAGAAACAAGACTGTTCAATAAACCATTTTATTGAAACGCCCGTCTATCTATTTCTGTGTAACTCTGAAGAAACTAAGCATGCACGATTGACTGAGTGAAACTGTTATCTATTGTTTCCACGATTTTGAGACACGTTCCGATTCTAGGGGGAAAAAAGTTGTCATGTTTATGCATTTGTCAGAAACTAATCCCTTCTTGTTTATTCGAGAAGTTTCTAATGACCTCTGAGTTAGCTGGCAAACAAAGTAATTAAGTTTAATGTACTCGATAGGAGCATACTGACCATAGTCCTATTCAAAATCTATAGTGTATATTATTCCAATGCACAGACCCTATAAGGGAAATAGGAACTACACTACATGGCGCCCAACGTTTGGTAAGGTACTAATTTAATGCTAGATACTGAAGTAACTCAGTCGTGCTTTTCTCATAGACCGCTACTCATAATTCTCCGTAAGATGTCTGGAGTGGGCAGGGTTAATATCCATCATAGCTGAGTAGGACGAGAATCCTATGTATTAGCTGTTTGGTTTGTTCAACGTTGAAGGATACAGTGTTCCAAAATATTGTGCGCCTTATCTTTGTTTCCTTGAAACTTGTTCTACATTTTCAAAAACATTGTCCCAAAATGGGGATAATAATGCCGTGACTGTTGAGGCTGCGACTGACCAAGTCGCAATAGGTTATAATTCTACATGTTTAAATGAAACCAATGAGGGTGTTATAAACATCCCTTCAAACTTAAGGAGAGCCATCACTCTAAAACTTATAAAACATGGCCTAACACCAAGAGGTGGTAGAGCAGTTTTTGTGATAGAGGCACATGAATCTTTTCAGACAGAGGTATTCTATTCGTGGATTACATTCCCAGAATCAAATCCAGTAACACATGTGTTTCACTTCTTCAAAGAAGATGAACCACCTGAGGAATACATTCCCTTCGAGGATGTTGAAATTCCACTCACATACCAGGAGCATCAGCTCTGGTTTAAAGGCGCCCTAAAACATTACACTCACATAACCAGGCACGGTCCAATAGGTAGACCAGGAGCAACATGGCCGATTTTAACCGGCTACACACCTCATCCTGAATTGAAGATATGTCAGATGATGAATTACTCACTCAACTCAAAGAGTTAATAAAAATGTACAGACAATTAGTACAATATGTCATGCGGACTTTAACAGTCCAACCACCAATAACCATTCCAAATAAAACCCCTCACCAGGGGAATACACTAAAAATTACTCCACAGACTTTACACACAGTCATGGGTAAAATGCCCACAAAACGTGAACAAATTCCATTCTGGATAGCTCAAACAATTACTCAAATCGAAGCAGTATTCCCTAATACTAGCCCGTTTGAGAAACACAGAATCTTAACAATCTGTCTACCAATGAGGATCACATCACATCTGGAAGACTGCACCCCTTGGGGCACAGTCTTTGCTGCCATCTATACTAAAACACATGGTGTTCCGTCTATTGCGGTAATACCTGATGTCCTGAAACAAATTCAAAATGAATACGGGGCAGAGCCTGCTCTGAACTTAGGTATGAAATTTCTGAAAAACTTCGACCAGATCTCAACAATAATATTATCTAATATTAAAGGAGAGGCAACATGAGTTGCGATCCGCCAAAAATTAAGGGAATTTGATGTAACAGAACATCAACATGAACTACCCAGAATAATAGAAAAATCCTATGAAGAATTAGGCAGAGACAGTTTAGGTGGAAAACCAGTTAAACCACAACTGTCTGAAGGTCCTGAAAAGAACCTAATTAAACACATTCCTACATCTTCTAAAAAGAAGTGGGAAAATAACAAACAAGATTCAAAAGAGAAACGTTCTCAATCCCGAGGTAGGTCTCCTCAAAAGGAGCACTCTGACAGGAGGTATAACCTCAGGAATAGGAGTAATTTGAAAAAAACTGACAGGTATCAAGATACTGATACACGTTTCTCTCTTACCTTTCAGACATCTTCACAGACATCCGAAAGAAGAGGACGGTCAGATCACAAAGAAGAACGTGTGAAGTTCAGAGACGATCAACACGTTCAGAAAAACAAAACAAACCTCAATTCACTAAGAAAAAGGTAGCAGGTCTGAAGATCAGACATGCCGAGAATTCTGAGGACACAGCTCAAGAATGGAAAATGGGCTCAGACAATGCTGGACAGTGCAGCAGAAGTAACAATAGCTCACCCGAACCTGAAGGAACTTCTGGAGATAGTGGACTTGAAAGAGTACATCTAAGTTGAGACTTTAGACACCAAGGTTAGTTCTCCACCAAAGTTATATGAAATAACACTCCGGATGGAGGGAGACATACCAAGAAAAGTGAAAGCACTCTTTTGGGAAAAACTTCAAGGGGTTATGACATACTTCTAGCAGAACGGGACTGACCACCAACATTTTTCACGGAGTGCCCACATGGCGAAGACATCATGATGCCAGCCTTCTCCAACCATGTTCCAATACATTTAAAATATACATATGCCAGGAAATGGGCAGTAGCCCAGGCCTCAGCATTATACAGAAATCATGTAGGATGGGATGAGGACTCACCTCACCATAAAATCCAAATAAAATGTCAACCTACTGCACAAAGACAGTACCCAATTAAGCAAGAAGCTAAAAAACAGGTCAGGGAGATCTTAGATCAACTTGAATACCAAGGGGTGATTGAAACATGCACCTCATCAATGAATAATCCTTTGTTTCCTGTTTCCAAAGCAGACAATATGTATCATCTAGTTTTGGATTACAGACACCTGAACACTTGTTCTAAGACATTTGCTGTGCAAAATGCACACAGTACAGCATTGATAAATAACACTGTGCGTAAAAAATGGAAAACCACATTGGATATTTCAAATGGTTTCTTTTGTCAAAACATAGCACCTGAAAGTAGGTACTTGACAGCTTTCTTAATAATGGGGACACAGCGTCACTTCTGTCGACTCCCACAAGGGTTCAAGAACAGCCCGGGGTTATTCTCAGCAAGAGTAACAGAGTTACTACAATTTTTTGATGACGAGGCATTGTCATATGTCGATGATATCTATCTGACAGACGATGACCTGGATAGGCACTTGAACAGGGGGAACACCATTATACTGGGCTTCGCCTCTGAGGGCTATAAATTCAACTTAAAAAAATCTAGAATTGCCCATCTCAATGACCTTTTCCTAGGTTATGAGCTTTCAAGTGTAGGCAAAAGCCTGGCAGCTAACTTTTTAGAAAAATGTGCACTGCTCCAAACTTAAATTCTAAATAATGCAGAAAGGGTTCAACCTCTCTACGAACTAATCAAACCTGATTTCAAAAAACAAATTGGGCACAGGAACACACAGACATCCTGCGTACACTACAAGCTGACATGTTAGCAACAAATCACTTACAAAAACATTCGTAAGTGTATGCAATTTAGTGATCCGAATAATTTTGGGTCAATGGGGATTCACCGACGTAACTTTAAATGAAGGTGAAAAAGTACCAATTGCATACAAATCCCATTTGTATACACAAGCGGAAATGCGCTTCACTTCTATGAAAAAAATTCTGACAGCAGCTCAAACCGCTGTAGCAAAAGAAAGAGCTCTAGTTCAGGGGAAACGCATTAGTGTCGTGACTCCAGTACCAGCCTCAGAGGCAGTTACGAAAGCGAGCATTCCAAATGCAAATGCTTTACATCCAAGATGGATACAATGGGTTAATTCTCTTGCTGCAACAGATGTTGAATATGTTTTTGATCCTAATTTGAAAACACAAGCATTCCTGCAACACGAACACGAATTTCCTCTGCCTATTGAGATTCTCCCTCTTGACCTGTATGAATTTATAATTTATACTGACAGATCTGCACAACCCGCTACGGGGAGTAAGCAAGCTTACAGTGCAGCATGCGCGATCGTTAAAGGTCGTATGCGTAATGGTAAATTCTGACCGATGGTCACTAAAACACAATCTTTAGGAGAGTGTACAGCTCAGTGAGCTGCACTACAAGCATTCAAATTGGCACTTGAAAATACGAATCGCGAATTCCCCACACTTATAGTGTGCGATTCTTTTTACTGTGTTCAATCAGAGAATGAAGTTTTACAGAATTGGCTTCAAAATGGTTTCAAAGATGCAAAAGGTGGCACAATCAAGCATAAGACTTTGGGAACAAGTAGTTCAGTTGCGAGACGGACTAAAAAACACTCACGTGATACACACGCTGAGTCAGCAACGTGATGGCGTTCACGTCGCAGGGAATTCATTGGCTGACGAAGCCGCGAAGGGGGCTGGGCAAATGGGTTCCGTAGCTGCGATCACTCGTTCAAAAACAAAAATATACAGTGAGATATTGTTGGCTGTCAATGCTTCAAGAAAAGGCAGTGGTGCAGCGTTACCTAAAAAAATTCCACTCAGATACTCTATATATAATTGATGCGAACAACGTTCCGTTTGCTCGAATCCCTGGAGTGGGGGATAGGGTAATTCCAAACATGGAACGTAGATTAGGACTAATCCTAGCAGCACATGAAGGGATAGCCTCTGCCCATGCAGGTGTTTCCACCACAGTATCATTATTAAAATAGAGATATTGGTGGCCTGGCATTAGGAAACAGACCAAGAACTATGTTTTGAAATGTGAAATATGCCAAAAGATGAAAGTCTCTACAGTGAAACACCCTGCACAGACGCCCCTGTTAATCTCACATAAACCATTAGCTAGTGTTTACCCATATCACTGCGGTCCCTTGCATAGGGATGGTAACTATAAATATATCATGGTCGCAGTAGATTCATGCTCAATGTTCCTATGGATGTGGCCTCAGCGCTCGGCTGATGCTCGAACTGTTATAAAAGATTTGCGAGTCTTTATCGGCACATACGCAATAGGCACATTACATTCTGACCAGGGCCCTGCGTTTAGCTCTTGGGCTTACAAAGAAGCAATGGCCAGTTTGGGTATTGCATTGCAGTACTCCTCTCCATTCCATCCTGAGGGAAATTCAGTTGTGGAAAGGAAAAACCGGGACATAAAGTGGTCTATAACAGCTAGGGTATTAGGTTCGGGTGATGGGTGGGTCAAACATCTTTATGGGGTCCAACGCTCATTAAACAATTTGCCAAGAAGTTCTCTAGGAGGGGCCACTCTATATGAGGTCCTATTTGGGACAAGAATGTGGGTTCCTGATCTCGAATGTAAAGGCACAGTTGTGGAAAATAAGCTATTTGATATCAAAGATCGTTTGGCTGTTTTACAGGACTTAAATGAACTAAGATCGAAACAAAGCAATGTGTTCCTGAAGCCAACCACCACTGGGGAAAATCCAGTCGTCCCAGAAAGGCCTGTCTAGATCCCAAAGCTCTAGTCAGAGAGAAGATCGCGGGCAAGAGGGAATTTGGGCCTTCTTACAGACAACCAGTACCTGTCCTAGCAATCCACGGATCAAGAACAGTACTTCTGCCGCCCCTTGCTGGAAAAAAGGAGAAAAGATTTGTGTCCATCGACCATATCAAACCACACTATGTGGCTGATACTAAACAGTAGGCCTTGTGGACTCCGACCAAGTAGCAGACGCACTCCTCTAGCTACTATCAAAGAGGTTCAAACTGAAAGACTCATTACCATTGAGGATCCAGCAGTAAGAAATGGAGGACTAAGCAACAATGCTATGGAACTCATTCCTCTTGAAACCCAAATAACAGTTCGTCCTGATACACCTGTCTACACCAACGTAACAAGTGATCCACTGGTTCCAGCGATTTCAACAAATCCTGATGCAATTGCAACCATTGACAGAACTGCCTCTAGCTATTTCATTAACTTTGATATGTTTTCTGAAGATCCAAGCGAATCTGAAAAGACTCCAGCCAAAAGAACTTTCAAAGAACAAGTACAAGACTTCTTTCAAGACTTATTTCAACACGTGAAAAAGACTTATCTGGTTTCACCATGGATTGAACTATGGATTATTTCTGAAATATTTTTCTTTCTTCTTTTGGCTAGCTTTAGTAATGACTCTGAGCATGCTGATACATGGAAGATATATTCATTTGGACACAGAAAGTAAAAATGTGAACTTACTTTTGACACCACACAAATCATTCCATCGTGAAGTAAGAGACTTGTCAGCAGTGAACATCACAGCCGTTCCTATACAAGATGGTATAGTTTGGGACAAAACGGATTATGATATATTCGGTCCGTCTGAACTTTTGAAGATTCCGCACTTATTTAAGATATCATTAAGTGCCTTTATTACCTCTAGTACCTCTTCTGATGATTGGGATTTTGAGACTGTTAATAACATGATGTCTGATCTAGAAAGGTCTGCTGCATTCTCTAACCATGAATACTTAGAGGGTTCATCAGACTATGAACAGCTTTTTTGTTACAACCACTATGGTCATCATTTCTTGCATAAATCTGCAACACATAGAAATGTATTTATGTATAACCAATGGGAACATTGTCCTACACCACCAAGGAGTAGCTCAAAAATGTTTGCAATGAAGTTTCCATATTTTTTAGGGTACAATACATCCAATCCAGAAACGTTTTACTTTAAAAATGTGAACAAAACAGGAACGAAAAATATGTTAACCAATACGAAACAAATGTATTCTGCAGCCTTTATTGCCCAATTGTCTAGACAGGGTTTTGAGTTTTGGAAAAACACAATCGACGCAAAATCTGTCTGGGGTACAAAAGATTGGCAAGTGCAGGGGATTGAAGCTTTGTTTAGAGCCTGTATCATCCCACAGCAGATAATGTTTTTGAATGACACTGTCCAACAAACGTCTTGCCTTGGGTTAGCCAAGATCAAAGACATGCACACACCGTCCATACCTACACCTGCAAGTAATAGCACTACACAGGGGGTGATCGACGTACATTCTATTTACAAAACAACAGATCAGATTCTAAATGGAGAAAATGGTTGCTCTGGCCCACAGACACAAGCATCTGTCAAGAAACATTCCTGAACAAGACACAAGGTCTGACACTCAATAGGCCAGACCCACGCTATGTTCAAAGACAGCATCCAGGGGTAGTAACAACATACAGTGTAGGAAAATTATGCCTTGATTGGCTACAGACATCTACACTAGAGGATGTGAAACAACACTTATCTTTACCTACAGAAGACGCAAACCTTATGGAATTCTTGCTAGGTCCAAGAAAGCCGCGTCAAAAACGTTTCATATATGCCGGCATCTATGCTGCTTATAATGAAATATGGAAGGTTACCCAAGCAGACGTTGAGGAAAGAATACGAGAAATTTATCGTATTAATTTAGAGAAATCTCTTGCTGTGGTGGACAATGGGTTAACGACTGTCATCCAGGATATATTCACTGGACAACATTGTATCCTCCGCTATAGACATTGTGGAACTAGATTTGGTCCTGCTGCATCAAGGCCAGTATCAATTACGTTTTATTCTGTTATTAGGCTGGACGCTACAAAACGTGCGTGCAGGCCATGTGCCTTGGCGTTTCATCAACAGGTCTTCTCTGTTTTCCGATTACAATCTCACTGGTAAACAGATCGAACTGGCACAAAGGGGAGCAAAGTATACAGTGCTGAGCATGGAAAAACTGGAAAAATTGACATTTACGGTAGCAGAAAAAACAGCTACAGAATGGATCATACATGGCAAAATAACTCTGCCTGTTACAACTTTCCATTTTCAGTATTGCCTTAAAAACATGCCAGTAGGCAAATATGAAAGGTTGGGTAAAGAATACATCAGGACATTCTGGGATTTACCTTACACACACAGATTTTTGAATTGGGGGCGTGAAGTGTTTATTAGCGGTACACACTGTGAAAATGCACTGAGCGGTTCACTCATATGTCGGGATATTAGTTTACACGGGGCCTGTAGTGGTTCCACTGCAAATTTGTCCTGCCGCCTGCAAGGTTCACCAGCCACTGTGATTAATCCAACGTTTGGACAACTTTCAAATGGGAGTTACCTCATGTTGAATGATCAGAGCTGTTGTGGCATGTTGCCAGGTATCCCATATCTAGTAACGGTTACTTTCAGGGTCACTTGCTGTATGCAAGTCTTGTTCCCCCAAATAGACACAGTCAGAGAGTCGCCTTTATGGCCTTCACTGAACATCTCTTCTATACGAATTGATACTTTAAGCAGAATAAAAGCCATTCTTTTACAACAAACCGTGCCTTTGACCTCGGCCAAAGAAACCTATGATTTACAAGTCGCAAGGACTTCAGCTGAGATACAGGCTCTCTTAAGGACAAATTGCCCTACACATTTCACAGAAATGTTGGGATGTATCTTAAACATGTCTGATACGAGTGGTATTGTGTATGTATTTAAGACCATATGTTCAGGACTGTTAACACCTTTTCAAGCAGTCTTCAGAATCGTTCCAAACTTCATGCACTCGGTGTTTGGTGGTCTGCCGCTAATTCTAGCAATCGTCGCAGGAATCCTATTTTTATTCCTACTGCTGCACTATGGCAAGCTGTAGGAGAGTAGGATCTGCACTTATTTTGCCCCCACTGTTTTTCTGTTGTATACACTGGTTTCTGGCTATAGTCTGGCTGGGTCCCTGCTAATCAGGGCCCCAGTCTCTCTGTTCTCTCTAAACAACTTTGAGTGCATACTAGATGCACTAGTGCTTGGATACTGTGGTACCTTATGAGCCCCTAGTATATGGTACCCTAGGTACCAAGGGCATAGGCACTTCACAGGCCTACCAGGGGCTGAAGCATGTATTATGCCACCCCTGGGAAGCAGACTAAATCTGACACCACAGGCCTGCTACTGAAGCCTGGGTGAGGTAGTGTTAGCACTCCTCACTGAGGTATAGGTTTCTATATCTCATCATACACACACATATAAACCTATCAGTCACCCCTATGGCAGGCCCTATCAATCCTGAGGGCAGGGTGCTTGGTTTACAATGTCTCTGCATCTGCCTCTGCATAAGCAGGACCCCTCTGCAGCTGGCAGGGTCTATTCCCTGTGGCTGTTTGTGGATGCGGTTAAACAATATACTCTTAAGTGCATTATAACCTCCCGGTTAATGCTAACTTTGGAATGACTGCATCAAAACATGTCGTGTTTGGTGTCAAACAACTTGGAATCATACCTCCACACCAGTAGCTGGTGTGGGAGTATGATCTCACCCTTCTAGAGGGGACGACATGTACCTACTGTGGACACACGGTAGAAATCTGAAAGAGCCCTGGCATCACAAAATGGATGCCACCAGCACAGACACTGGGCTGCCCTCCTGCTGCTGACTGAAACTCGCAGTGGAGGAGGCCCAACAATAGGCATCCTGTCACAGGGAGGTGTCACTACCTTCCAGACAGGATTTAGTGTATTGGGGCTGGGTGGGTGCACTCCTAGAGTGCTTTGAAGTCCTGCACTGGGGGAGCAGTAGGCTCCTCTGTGCATATGCTACCTCAAACCGGTTCAGGGGCTACCTGTCCCTGCTCTGGTGAAAAACTGGACAAAAGGAAGTGGGTGTAACCACCCCATACCCTGACCCTCCCAGAGGAGTGGTCATAAAGCTAGTCCCTCCCTTTCTTTGAGTATAAAATAGGGAACCCCTGCCATTGCAAACTAGATATCCCTGGACGACGCTTTACAAGAAGAATCCTGGCCCTTTGACGTTCCACTACCTTTGGAAGACGGAAGAATCTCCCTTGGAGTCAAGGAGTGACTCCCCTGCTTGCCAGGCACCAAAAACTTGAATCAACGGTCGCAAACTTTCCTGCTGGAGTCCAAAGTCCCTGCAGCCCCGGAAGTTGGTTTCCTGACTTCTCGACGTCCATTGTGAGTCCCCAGCAAAGCTGAGGCGAGTGGACCCCACGAGTGACAAGGAACTGCAATACCTGGGAACCGTGCACTATTGTCGAGTGCAACCCCTTTACGCCGTTCTATGAACTTGTGCTTTGGTCCACTTATGACCCAAGCCTCCAGCAGGTTGTGCAGTGAAAATCAGAGGCCTACCCCATCCCGAGTGACGGTGGGCTCCTGTGAAGCATTTCCTCAAGAGGCGTCTTTGCGATCCCTTGCCCGTTGGCTTGTGGGTCCCCCAAAGACTTTCTTATCAACTCAAAGGGCTCCCCTGGTTTCTCCAGGCCTGCTCTCACTTACCCTCACTGGGTGAGTCCCTCAGACCTTGCTGGTCTGCACCATTGACTAAATTCACTTTCCACAAGACCTGCTGTTGCCAAGGCTTGTGGGCTCCAATCCGGTTGCTGACACCACAGTCAGCTGCAGACATTGTGGGGCACTCCGAATCCAGCTGCTGGTTATCGTCAATCCTCCCTGGACCTCGTGAGTGACGAGTCAAAACACCCTTGATCACCTGAAATCACCCGACATCCGTGGGCATCCATCTTCCTGGCCCCGGGTCACTGGCAAGCTCAAGATCTGCATCTCGAATCCAGCCTTGGATTCCACCAGACACTTCTTCAGTCTTCGCAAGGAGCAACTCTTCTTTGGTCTCCATTGAAAACAGCAACGCGACCAAACACCAAAAGACACCTATGCACCCGGCTTCCCTGGGTGAGGTAACTCGTGCACTCCGGTGCTCTAGTGTGTGTTGGCCCTCGAATTACTTACCTTGTAAGTGGCTTGCTTGTAGACTTCCTCGAAGTACACTAAAACTTTAAAAATCAAACCGCGACTTTATCCATTGTAATTAATCTGCATGCGTCTCCCGTGGGTCTGTTACTTACCTGCTTAAGCTGCATTAGTGAAGCCCCAGCAATTCTACAGACCCTAGGCCTTGTCATTCTGCAAGTCGACTTTCCTAAACCTCTTTTTTAGTATATGGTCTGGTACGCCCCTAGGGCCCCCGCCATATTTGTGCTTAACTTATTGTGAAACGTTGATATTTGAATGTGTTCCTGGGTTCTAATCTTATAAAGAGATTAGTAGAGTGTGTCTAGAAATAAATACATATATATTTGATATATATATACCTGTGTGGTGTCCTTTCATTTGGTAATTCAAGAGATTATAAGGTAAAACAAGCTGCTTTACATTCCTCTGAGACTTAGCCTGAAGGCTGCTCTCCACAGCTACCACTAGGATAGCTTTCTTTAAAAGGTTGTCTTAAACCTATCTACCATAAGAGTCGAATTGGACTGGTGCAAGGTGGCCACTATAACTAGTGACCAGCATATGCCAGGCCAACTTCTCACACAAGCCAATCCACCAGCGTCACTCCCTGCGGCTTGGAGAATGCTCTCCTGGAAAGAAAGTGTCGTGAGGTCATAGTACACCTGTTGGGTTTACCTCGTCTACGAGAACTAAAACCACATGGTTTCTGTCGTTCAGACCAATCTGGCAAGATTTTATCTTACCTGTTTCTACGCTGCCTGCTTTGCGGTGAAGAATGTGTGCAAGACATGTGTCTAACACTCCCATCAGTCATGCCAACGGATATCGATACTCTGCTGGACCCAATAACAGCCCATGCACTGTGTTGTCCCCAGAGGCTACCGATCCTGATGACGGCATTCATTGAGATCTCACAGACGCAACATGCTACTGCTGAGGTACGAGATGGATCAACAGGCACACAGATAACATTGGCAACGAACATTGCTACTGACGATGCATCACATCTATGTGCAGTTAGTCTTCTAAACGAGGTAATCGGCCTATCACTGACAACGGTAGATGATTTTTTGTCTACAGGATTAGAGGATTTCATGCTTTCTCCAGCATCTTCAAATAACTTTTGATTTGGCTCATAGTGTACCATGTAATCTATGAATTTGGCCTTCATTTTTTTAAAACAAAAGACAAAATTTGGAACTTAACTACGATCACTTTTGTGAATATTGACTTTTCTTTTATGGCTCAAAACTCTGCTTACAGTAGAACTATTCTTAGAGAACAGACATCTTTGAAACACTTCCAGGGACACATTGTCACCTTTCTTCGCATTTATGTACCATGATATGAAATGGCTTTGAACTTTTTTCTTCTGTAATTACAAACCATTTCATCATATGCGTGTATGTATGTTCATTAATTTAGCATCCACTGTAAACGTATGCTTAGAATGAAACATTGCTTTGGTATGTACAGCACTTTTGCATTCCATGTTTAGCTGAAAGTTTTAATATGAACTCATTTTACCTACGCTTTTATAAATGTTTTTAGTGAACATGTGATACTCAATTTTATGTGTTTAGCATGTTTAACATTTAGCAATATCGATCATTTGTCAATGGAGTGGGTGTTGTGTTTCGATTTAGATGCCCGTACATAGGTTTCCCTGAATCATGTCCTTATATAGGCACAATTCGCATTGCCCTTATTTAGGCATAGAATCCCAGTCTTTATTTAGGCATTAGCTGAGCAGCGATGACATTTTGGGTATTGGCGATATAGACTCCAAGCAGGGTATCCCCCAACTAACTCTTCCACCACTGAAAAAATGGTCTAAGAGAGCTGTACAAATTAATGCTCTCACTCTGGAGTTCAACTTGAGGGCCACAAATGGACGAACCCTTTCAGATGGATCGGGTGCCCCCACATTCACAAGAACTGGCGCCCCCTCACGCATTGATTATATCTTGTTGAGCACAGAGCTTTGGCCAGACCTCAGTGATATGGAAGTGGTTGATAGGCCCGAGAGCGATCACAATCCCTTATTTATGCAACTCAGGCGAGGGCTCGTTACTACTTCTATTGAACCCTCAACTATTCAAAGGCCCGGGGCTAGAGAGGTTGCCCCCACGAATTGTAACAGACGCCTGAAGTGGCCAAAGGTGGTAAAGCGAGAGAGGGACCTGTGTAAAATCAAAAGCATAGTCGAAGAAGGCATTGTAGCTCTGGACTTGCCCACAGGCTGTCTCTCGATGACTCCCCCCCAAAATGACTTCTTAGAAGTCTATCATCGGACGGTAGCACGGGTTGGGAATTTCTTTGTGACTCAGGAAAAGGGGGATCAAAAGCAGCATCCCCCAAAAACAGAAAACCCCTGGTTCTCACAAGATTGTAGGGCTATGAGACAGACTCTATCTAGAGCCATTAAATCCAAGGATCAGCTAGCTATCACCAATGCCCGGAAAATGTATTATACCACCATAAGAAAGGCAAAGCGTCTGTGGGACGAATCCCTCTGGCAGGATTTAAAGGACGCAGCCCTATTAAAAGATTCATCTTCCTTCTGGAATCTTATAAACATCAGTACCAGGGGCGGGGCAGATCCAATCCCGAATCATATAACGGGGTCCCAATGGCATTCACATTTCTCTAACCTTTATTCATCCAGGGAAAGAGAAGGCCATGAGGAGCAGTTGCCGGCATTGGAGCATCCGGAACATCTGGAGCTAGAGCCCGTCTTTGGCTTAAATGAGGTCCTTTCTGCAATTAATACAATTGCCCCGGGAAAGGCAGCTGGCCCCGATGGTCTCCCAGGTGATCTACTGCTCCATGAAAAAGATCTCTGGGCTGAATTCATCCTTCGGATCCTAAAAAATCTAGCTCTAGGCTGCCCAATTCCGGACTCCTGAAAGGGGGCGGAGGTGGTGGCTATTTATAAGAAAGGGGATAGAGGGGACCCTGCCAACTACAGACCGATTAGTTTAATCGACGTAATTCAAAAAGTGGTTGGCAGAGTCCTCTTGCCTAGGATTAAGGAGTGGATAGACGAGGAGGGTATTCTGAGCCACCTACAAGCAGGTTTTAGGGAGGGAGTAGGTACCATTGACCAGGTCTTTAGATTCTGTATTATATACTGGAAATCTGTGGTCATCGAAAAAGGCAGCCTATATTTGGCATTTATTGATTTAAAAACAGCCTTTGACCTGGTGCCACGTTCACAGCTGTGGCAGGTACTGCATGACCTGGGCATCCCTCCCCTAATTCTGGACCTCCTGAAACGTCTCCACGTAGGCAATTTTGCTAAAGTCAGGTGGGGACAACAGGGGCAGCTCACAGAGAGGATCTCCGTCAAGAAAGGTGTGCGCCAGGGCTGTGTCTTGGCCCCGACCCTGTTTTCTCTCTATATAAATGGTGTGGCAGACTATTTGAGAGACGACAGGGTCGATGCGCCAACCCTGTGCGGGGAAAAAATATCTACCCTACTCTTTGCTGACGACACTCTCTTGATCTCGAAAAGCCCTATGGGCTTACAAAGACTGTTGTCCCGCTTCTCAGAGTTCTGCGACTCCAGGGGGCTGCAAATAAACACGCTGAAAACTAAGCTGATGGCGCTATCTCCCTCTAAAAACTTTAAGAACAACATCAAGCTCAATGGTACATCTCTTGAGCTAGTGGACGCTTTTGATTATCTCGGAGTGAGGGTAAATAACAATCTTAAATGGGCTCCGCACCTCTCAAAAATGCTCCTTGCCCACAAAAGAGCTGCAGGTGCAATTTCGAGACATCAGAGGCTCTCATATAGCAGGCCGATAGCGGCGAATGTTAAAGTCTACGAGGGGAAGGCACTGTCTGCAGCGCTCTATGGGGCGGAATTGTGGGGTTTCGAAAATCTGTCAGAGCTACGTAGATCCGAGAACAAGTTCTTTAGGGACTTAGTCTCGCTTCCCCTGTCCACCCCGCTGGTTCCACTCCGTAGTGACCTTGGCAGACAAAACATCAGTAATATGGCAAGGTTGCGCCCTATACTATACTGGGCAAGGATTAGAAGATCCCCTGAACTCCACCACTTTGCCGCTGCCCTGGACGAGATATTAAACCTGGGAGCAGATCATAAGATTCCATGGGTATCAAACTTGAAAAAACATCTGCAGAAGATTGGTCTGGAAGAAGCCTGGGCGAGCCAGGTTCCCCCTCCCAAATTTACGATAAAAAAAATCTATTGGGATTGGGTTACGGCCGATACCCTAAGAAATCAGGAGGGTGTGCTTACTGCAAACTTCCTGGATACAAAACCAGCTCCCAGCCTGGAGTCCTTTATGACCCTCATTGAATCACCTGAAGACAGATCCCTATATCTCAAATTGAGATATGGTACGCTCCCACTCTATGATTTTCAAACCCGCTGGAGTAAGGTCATCATGCACTCAAAAGGCTGCCCAGGGTGTGCCTCGCCCACAGAGTCTATTGGCCACTTCATGTTTGCCTGCCAGGCGTACAGGCAACCAAGACTAAGGTGGCTTAAACCTGTTTGCAATAATTTGGGTGTAAGGTCCGCTAGGGTGGCACTGCGCATCTTGACCTACGACACTACTGTCCCTAGTGTGATCTGTGGGACTGCCAAATACCTGGGATGGGCCTGGCGATTAAGACGCAGGTTGCTCAAGGCGCACCACCGACAAGCTAACCACCCACTCCCCTGACCCTGTGACCATTACTGTTCACTTTATCTACTACAGGGTATTTGTGAAATTGATACGTGTATATACATGCTGTTTTTTAGTCTTTTTAACCATGCATGGATTGAAGCCACTTGTTGTAGTATATTTTTAAACTGTTTTTATCACACATTGCACTGCACTTTTATGATATTTTTATATGTCGAATAAAGTACTACAACACAACATTGGCCATGCAATCCAAATTTGAATTTGAATTTGAATTTAAAAATATTTATTGAGTGCTCAGACACCAAGCGGTTTCATGGCGCTGTAGAGGAAATTATACCTGAGTGAGAGGGTGATGCAGCTTAGATTTTAAAAACCTGTGCAAACAAATTGGTTTTCAGGGTGCTCCGGAACTCCAGGTACGAGGGTGTTGATCTCATTTGGAAAGGTAGAGAATTCCAAAATTGTGAAGCAAGAATGGACAACATTGAGCCTCCCATTCTGCTCTTCTTGAATCTGGGCACCACCAGTAGGGACAGAGAGGAGGATCGGAGTTGTCTGCTGGAGATGTAGGGGACGATTTTTGACGTGATAAAAGATGGGGCTGTTCCCGCAAGAGCCTGGAACGTGATACATCCCATCTTAAAGAGGGCCCTTTCTCTATTTGGGAGCCAATGGAGGGATCTGAGAAGGGGAGTGGTATGGTGTGACTTGGGTAAACCATAGGCCAGGCGGGTAGCTTGGTTTTGCACCAGTTGGAGCCTCCAGATGGCATAAGCGGGGGCACCGTTGTGTAGGGCATTCCCATAATCCAGTCGGGAAAGGACCATAGCCATCAAGATCAATTTAAGGGCTGAAAAGGAAAAAAAACGTGAGATCTTGCGAATGGTGCGCAAAGTAAAAAAACAGGAAGAGACCACTGTGCTGATCTGAGATTGTAGGGTCAGTTATTGGTTGAGGGTGATTCCCAAAGTCTTAACGGCGGGAGAGGGAGAAGGGGGGACCAAAGGAGGGGGGCCAGAAGAAGGGGGACCAAGGGTTGAGTTTGCCGCCAGTGAGAAGAAGCTCGGTCTTGTCAGGGTTGAGCTTGAGGTGGTTAAAGCACATCCAATCCCTGATAAAGACCATCACCGACTGGAAATTAGAAATAGAATCGGGGGAGTTAGAGAGGTTAAAAATGAGTTGGAGGTCATCGGCGTAGTTAAACACAGTGACCTCCATCCTCTGCAGAGCACAAATGAGCGGGCAGACGTATAAATTAAAAAGAAGGAGGGAGAGAGAGGAGCCCTGAGGGACGCCACATATAACTTTGCGGGCCTCGGAGGAAAGATTTGCCAGGTGGACTGCCTGTGAGCGGTCGCTCAGGAACGAGGTGATCCAGGACATGGCAGAACCTCCAATGCCTGCGGCCTCGACACGGGAAAGGAGGATGGTGTGATCAACCGTGTCGAAGGCGGCCGACAAATCGAGGAGAACCAATGCCTGAGGGAGATTAGCATCTTGCCCCGCTCTGAGTGTGTCAATGACAGAGAGCACCACTTTTTCGGTGGAATGGAGAGGGCGGAACCCTGCTTGGCATGGTGATAGATAGCCGCTGTCCTCTATAAAAGAGCTAAGGACTTTGGTTACGTGGCGTTCGAGGACTTTAGCCAGGTAGGGGAGGAGGGAAATGGGCCGATAGTTTACTAGCGCTGTGGGGTCTGCACCTGGTTTTTTCAAGATTGGAATGATGGTGGCTGATTTATGACATGAAGGGACAGTGCCTGATTTGAGGGTCTCATTGAGAAAGGTGAGGGGGGGAGATGGGCAAGTGAGGAAGATATCGTGCAAGATGTAGGCCGGGCAGATGTCAGCGGGGGATCCCGACTTGACGCATGGGAGCAAGGAGAGTAAGGTTTCTTTAGACAGTGGGGCTATGAAGTCGAGGTGGCAGGCGTTGGGTTGTGGGTCGGGTTTAGGAAAACTTGGGAGGGTGGAGGTATATTGGCCTTAATGTCTGCAATTTTATTGATGAAGAAGTTGTTTAGCGAGTCGCACAAGTGCTGGGAAGGTACCGGCTTGGATGAAGTCCTGTCCGAAGAGGCTAATTCGAAGACTGTGGCAAAGATTTCTCTGGGTTGGTTCTCTGCCCGGAGGATCTTGTTTGAAAAGTAGCAGGTTTTGGCAACAAGGATGGCTTTCTTGTACTCTGCCTAGGTGGAGGAGTACAGTGATTTGGAGGCTGTGCAGTAAGTGCGTCTCCACACACGTTCTGCGCGGCGGGCGGCCTGTTTTTTCTCCGTAAGTGGGTGAACCATTTGTTGACGTCATGGGCGCGTCTTACCCTAATGCGTCTTAGGGGTGCCACCTGATCGCAGGCGTTGGACAGCCAATTATTTAGTATTGCTGCCTGAAGGGGTGGGGCCTGTTCCTCTATAGCTGGACTGGAGGATAGTAAAGAAGAACACAGCAATGGGATGTCAACTTTGCCCCAGTTGCGAGCCCAGGTGTTTTTGGGTAGGGGGGGTTTTGTGGTCGAACTTGAGTCCAGGGAGAAGGAGATCAAGTGGTGGTCTGACCACAAGCAAGGGGTAACAGTAGGCTCAAGGATAGGGATGTTAAGGGACCAAACTTGATCTAATATGTGGCCCTGAACATGGGTGGGAGTGTGAATATGGGATATAAAATTCAGGTTTTGAAGTGATTCCGTGAAGTCTCTGGAGGGGGCATCTTCTGCTGGGTCCGATGGCCAAAAATTGAAGTCCCCCAGTACCAGGACTGCCGAGTTGTTCACGGCTAATGTGGCTAGCAGGTCCTGGAAGGCTGGAAGGAAATGCGGCATATTTTTGGGGGGCCGATACATCAGGACACATGTGATAGGGATCTGGAAGGAGTTCAAGCGTGCAACTAAGTAGTCCACTTCTGGGATAGAGGTGTGAGGTAGTAGTTGGGAGTGTAGATCTGACTGAATGATCAGAGCCACTCCCCCCCCCTGTTTTGCCAGGGTGTCGATCTGCCCGAAGGGCATAGTAGGAGGAGGGCAGAGCCGCAAGCAAGTTGGGCAGGGAGTCCTGGTGAAACCAGGTTTCCGTGAGGAATAGTAAGTTAGGTTTCTGAGTGTCTAGGAGAATAAACAGGTCAAGGTGGTGTTTTACTGCCGACCGAGTGTTGAGTAGGAGGGCAGAGATTATCGGTAAGTCACTTACTTGAGCAGAGGTGGAACTGATGCAGATCGGGAGTCGAGTTGTTGAAGGCAGGTTGGGTGGTAAAGAGGGTAGGGGATGGGCGCTTAGGATCCCGGCCTCTGTGATATGATCCTTCACTGCTTGATTCAAGTCCCAAGAGCCTTGGTGGGCGCACAGTGTTTCAGGGGGATAGGAAATAAAATGGGCATGGAGCTGTGCCCCTGGCCCCGTCCGGTCGCGGACGGGCGCAGACGGGCTTGCCTTAGGCGCTCCCGCTGCGCTCGTCCTCTGCGCGTCCGAAAAATACACATAGTTATAGGCTAGGAGGGGGGGGCGTGGCCTCACGTCAGTGGGCGTGGCCTGAGGGTTGATGGCGGCGAAGGATTTCCCAACCCGCGGCAGCGCTTACGTCCGCTGCGCGGGAGTATTCAAGGTGCTGTTGTTGGTGGGGAAGTGCCAAGCAAAAGAGAGCAATCAGGTAAGATCAGTGAGATCGAGAACAAATAATTTTAACACACGGGCATTCTCTCCCGGCTTCCGCCTCAGGAGTGTCAATTACCTCTGAGCGCGAGCTTGTAATCAGCCCGATTTTTATAAGATGTTTTTTTTTTAAGGGGCGTGGCCTCACATCAGTGGGCGTGGCCTGAGGGTTGATGGCGGCGAAGGATTTCCCAACCCGCGGCAGCGCTTACGTCCGCTGCGCGGGAGTATTCAAGGTGCTGTTGTTGGTGGGGAAGTGCCAAGCAAAAGAGAGCAATCAGGTAAGATCAGTGAGATCGAGAACAAACAATACAGGCATGATCACCTACATCCGTCCATCCCACATCACAACAAGTTTTTAGAAAACAGACACTTAAGCCGATGGGACCTTCCCTAGCCAGGATTATTGATTTCTCCAAGAACTCATCTATTATGCAAGAACATCTATTCCTTAGGGGTTCATCCATGAAGTCTTCCTCTGCCTGACTTTACGTCAATGCTTACATTGCTAAGCACCTTCTAGGTATAAATATACCTTCCCTTACCATGGCAAACCACGGCATGGCTCGACACAACTTGACTGCACAGTTCGCCACGGCAAATTCGGAAGAGACCATATTCCGGCCTGACGCACTGACCAGACGCTGTCATCCCTGCTTGCAGAGAACCCAGCTTCCAGTGTTCTGACTCACTTTGTGGGGTGTTGGAGTTTGAGATTCGGAAAGAGATTCCCACCTCTCTCATTCTAAAGGTATGGAGCTGGCTAGAACCTAGAGGGACTCTTGGCATACTAACTTAGTACATACCATACTATAGAAAACAGCACCTACTTCTTACCTTGCACCTCACCTAGGTTAGGTACACTGGGGTAGAACTATTTAGAAGCATCAGACGAGCATTCACTTTTTAGCCTGTGTTATTTATGTATGTATATATGAATATATGTCATAGCTAAAAGACAATGCTATTGCAGTATTATTTCTTCTTACTGCTTACGCTGTGCGTATTATATCTTGCTTACTGTCTAATGATTGTAACAGATCATATCTCTTACACGAGAAACAAGACTGTTCAATAAACCCTTTTATTGAAACGCCAGTCTATCTATTTCTGTGTAACTCTGAAGAAACTAAGCATGCACGATTGACTGAGCGAAACTGTTATCTATTGTTTCCACGATTCTGAGACACGTTAAGATTCTAGGGGAAACAAATTTGTCATGTTTATGCAGTTGTCAGAAACTAATCCCTTCTTGTTTATTCGAGGAGTTTCTAGTGACCTCTGAGTTAGCTGGCACACAAAGTAATAAAATGTAATGTACTCAATAAGAGCATACTGACCTTAGTCCTCTGCAAAAACTATAGTGTATATTATTCCAATGCACAGAAGGAAAATAGGAACTACACTACAACACTTTTAGCATCACAGGAATTTGCGAAAGAAGGTAAAGGAGATACACCTGAATTTGTCAGTAATTTTCTTCAGTTCCCACTTCCTACATTCAGTTTGCCATAACAGGTCGAGCTGTAGAAAAATATTGTTGTACGTAATATTGTGTTACTCTACATTGTTTCACGTATATGTTTATTATGTATTGTATAACAATATTGCTGGTATGGAAAAGTCCCCTGTATAGTAACATACGTGCACCCCTGCCTTGAGTGTCAAACTGTACTGATGTCTGGATCCCTAATGCTGATTTTTGTTGTCATAGTCAAAGACAGATTATACGTGTACACCCTGATGTAGGCCTGTGTCACGGACTGCAGTCTTGTTGGACCATATGGGGCACCCAAAGCGCTACCCTCATAGTGGTGGAATGTTTCTGCCTTCAACAAGAGCTAAGCAGCATGAGCGGGGTGGTGGCAGCATACTGTGTAGTGATCAGTAGGACCTATTAAATCTGTGTCACTGGAGTGAGGCCTACAGGCTCAGTTTCAAAGTTCTGCTGCTGTGTACTTAAATTATCCTTAGCCTACATCAGGTGGGTGTGAAGTGCAGCACAGCAGTGGTGTAGCTGTCCTGGGTTTTTTAGACCTTGGGAAGGGTGCAGTACTGGGATAGTGCAGTACTGAGCAGTGTGTGCATGGTGAATGTAAGTGCTGGCGTTGCATGAACCTATGACTGGTACAGTACATGAAGGATGTAGTGCTGTGCAGTGCATGTGGGATAAATGCATAAATGCATTTGGCTGGATGTTTGTGTGCCTCTGAGTGGTACAGTACATAAAAGATGCCATGCTGGGCAGTGCATGCATCTTAAATACATATGCTGGATGTATGTGTGCCTATGAGTGGTACAGTACTTAGAGGATACAGTAATGTGCCATGCGTGCATGCTGTATACAAGCACTGGGTGTATGCAGGCCTGTGGATGGTGCAACACATGGAGGGCCCTGGGCTCCATTTTGGGAGACCTAGGTCTGCCTATTGACACATGTAGAAGAGATAGTCAGATTACCCCCAGACACATTTGTGTAAGGCTGCATTCCTGTAAGCTGTGTGACCTGTAAGGACACACACTGGAAGGGGAAAACCAGGCCTGCCCAGTACACTTCAAAGGGTGTTCTTTGATTTGTGAGAGGTCACAAGGAAGGGGCCTGGGCACATCTCAGGGAGGAAATGGGGCTGATAAGAGAATCAGAAAGAGTAGGCCAGGGGTCCCTGGGCTATCCTTTTGATGCACACATCACTGTGGCTGACATTCACGTATGAACCCTAGTCACTCCCATGGCCTTTGTTGTGGGACTTTCAGTTTTGGAGATACTCCTGCTGTGACAGACTGCTTTTCACGAAGAAGAGGGAGCAGAGGAATGGGTACTTGAAAAGAAGCAGAACCTCAACATAAAACTTCAAAGACTCATACCCTGAATCATATTTGCTTTCTGGATTAAGGAAGGGGAAATTGAAACCCCGAAAATTGTCATCTGCCAAGCAGGAGTGAAGGCTGTATGAGGAGGAGAAGCTGTGCAAGATGTCTGCCTGTGACCAGGACAGGGGCTCAAGGTCTGCTATTCTCCCTGCTGGGTGAGGGGACATCACCAAGGGAATTCAAGCCCACCTGCCCTGGAGACTGGAGCACCAGTTCCTGCTTGCTTGCCAAGACTAATCTGCCCAGTGAGGAAGCAGAGAGCATTGGAGGAAGCAAGGTCCATTGGGGATCCCTTTCACGTGGACTTCCTGTGCAAGGCTTGAGGGAAAGGCTGATGCACCAATCAGGTTATTGCCCACGTGCAGGTCAGAGTTGGTGACCCTCTTATGCCAGGTGAGGGCCGCTGTTAACTTAGACATGTCTTATGCTGCCATGCAGGAGCCCTGTGCGTTACCAGAGCAGTGACCCCGTATGCCAGATGGGCCTCCGCAGAGAGAATGCTATGTGGAAAGGGACCATAGCCCTGTGCTGTAGCAGAGTGTTGACCCCGTGTGCAAGGAAGGGTCACCATGGGAGGTATCACTGTGCTGATCAGGTCATCGCCCGTGAGCAGTGATTTGCAGTGAACCTGTATGCCAGAGGTAGTCATCGGGAGCACCAAGGATTGCAACTTTTTTTTTTTCTGAAGTTTTATATAGTGCAAACTTGACCCGAAATCGGGTATCAGAGTGCTTTACATGAGCACCAGTCGAGTTACATGAGGACACATTCATTTTTGTTAGGCACGGAAGATTAAGTGATTTGCCCAGAATCACAGGATGTTGAGCGTCATTGCCGAGACTCGAACCCGGTTCCCCAGATTTGAGGTTAGCAGCCCTAGCCGTTAGGCTACATCCTCTCCTTGTTCAGCCCTGCTGGACAATGAGTATGCTGTGGGTGCACTGTCACCCAGGTGAGGGACCCAGGATCATTGTAGCCACCCATATCAGGAGCTGAACTATTACTTATCCTACAGGAAGAGACGCAGATAACCTTTGGTCGCTTCTGATGCGGAAATGTGAATGAGAGATTCTGCACCCTCTGAGTGCAGATGCCTGGTCCGTATGCGGCTGACATATCTGAATTTGGCCGCAGTCGCTATGAGCTCCCGCAGACTGGGCGCACTCAGGAACTCTGAACGCTTCCTTCTTGCCGGAGAATTAAGACTGGTTTTTGATCTGTTGGTCTGGGGGAACTTGTAGCTAGAAGCGCTGTGGTTCTAGAACACTGTTAACTTTATTTCAGAGTCTTTCAGAGTCAAAGTGGACTCTTGAGACTCGGACTGCTAGTAAGGCATACCCTGGATGTTACAAATAGTGAAAGGGGAATAATCACTGTCACTAACACGAGGAGAGAGTGGGACAGGGAATTGCCAAAGAAACACTAGAGGCACAATCATGGGTAGATGCTGGCAGGTCTTTGAAGAAGTGCAATGAAAGGTCTAACCTTGGCTGTAATTACATTTTTTACCTGCTCCTTTGTTTTTGGGATATTATATACAGAGTTGTGAATGTTATATATTCCTTTTCCTCTTACTTATCCGCCTTGTCTTTCAAAGTCCATCTGTTTCCCTCGTATCTACTCCTATCATGAGGATAACTTTAGGGACATCCCTTTTCAACATTTATGTGATGGGGATTCCTCCATGGTTTGGAAGAAGAAGGGAGAGAATGAATAGGGAGCAAGATAGGGGAGAAAACAAAATCTGTCCTCTTTTTATGGCTAAAGATTACTGAGAGGTTTTAGGTATGGATAATTGCACTTGCCTCTTTTATGATGATGACGTACTTTGAGGGAATTAAATGTGCTACTATGTTCATGGTTGGAAGGGCATTGGAAATGAGAGGTTGTCTTCTTGCATGCAAAGTTTTTGGGGGGGGGTATTTTTCTTCAGGAGAAAAATATTTCATGTGGTCAAAGAATACATTTATAACCCAGTATGGATGGAGAAGTTACCTGTCTCCTTACAAACCTCAACTATGCAAAAGGTGGCTACATTAGTTGTAAAAAAAGAGAGACATGGTGATCGGAACTCTTAAGTCTCTAAGGAGACTGATTGTTACCAGATGACACTACCTATACAATATTGCTCAGTGGGTTATGTATGGGTCAGCAGCGGTGCCTCCATGTGAGCAGAGGAGCGTCGCCCCTCCGCTAGGGAGCAGGAAACATGGAAAATAAAATGGTAATAAAACAGATGTATTACCATTTTATTTTTCGTGTTGGTAGCATCCAAGTCTCAGGGTGGGGCAGAAGCAGAGAAGAATAGTGTGCATTTCAATTTAATGTGCGCATGTCTCTTTGGCAGTCTGTTTTGTGACAGGCAGCCTGACATGTGCACATTAAATACTCCAGCACGAGCTGGGTGGAGGGAATGCACATGCCCCCAGTGCTTCAAGGAGAGTCACCAGTACGCTTCAGCCAATCCTGGTGCTTCTTTCATGCAACCTGAGCAGCATGAGAACAACGCCATAATTGGTAGAGAGGAGTTGCTGGCTGGAGCTCTATGAGCCTGTGCTGACGAGCTGAAGAGGAGGACTGAGCATGAGGCACTATACAAGTTTATCTTTTAAAAAAATCCTCTAACTCACTGACAGGCACTGTGAGAAACTCACAGTGCCTTCAGGCTCAACTCCAGAGCTCTGAACCGTGGCCAGTTATAAACACTGTTTAAAACAGACCATGATTGAGAGCTTTGGCTTTGAGCCTAAAGGCCCTGCTGGTTTGTATTAGTGCCAGTATGTGCGTTAATATTCGCCTGTCGCCCTACGTGTTCTAATTGGCACTGGCAGCCACTGGTATAGGTTGCAGTCCAACTTGATTTCTAATTTGGGTTGGTACATTGACTAAGCCCTGGGTACCAAGGGGTTAGAATTCTGAACCCTGCAATTATAGGGGGACCTTAGGGAAAACGTATCACTAGAGTTTGATGATGCATGCCAAAAGATCAATCCATCTGAACCTGTTTTTAAATTTGTTGTGCATACATTTATTATACTCTCATTCTCTTTTATTGTTATCTACAAAGCAAATTATAACTAAGGGATATAAGATGTTGCTAGCCTCTAGGGCTATATCAGTTTCTTAGCAATTTCTTTGAAGGGTTTTGTTTTCAGAAGCATATGGGGTTTTAGGGCCAGATGTACGACCCGTTTTTGCATGCGCAAACGGGCATTCAAAAACCCTATAGGGCCATGTACAAATGCTATTTAGCAAGTCGCAGTTTATTTGCGACTCACTAAATAGCGTTTGCGACTCGCAATTAGGAAAGGATGTTTCAAGGGCGTCCCTTCCTAATTGCAACTCTGAGCCCTATGTATGACAGTTTTGCGACCGCAATTGCAGTCGCAAAACAGTCGCAATTTATCACATACTTTGCAAATGCATGCGGAAATATTTTTTTAAGAGCAGGTGTGGTCCCAAGGACCACTACCTGCCCTTAAAAAATGAAACGAAAACGTTTCTTTATTTATTTTTTAAATGCTTCCCGTTGTTTTCCTTTATGAAAAAAACAGGCTGCATTTTTAAAAAAAACTGCTTTATTTAAAAGCAGTTCCAGGCGTGGTCTGCTGAACCCAGCAAGCCACCATCCCTGGGATGGCCAGCCATTCTCAATGGGGTCGCAAAGTGTCTCATGAATGTTGAAGAGCCTTGCATTCTGTGACCTCATTGGGAATCGCTAACAGTGTCTCTGACACTATTGCACATTTAGAATTGTGACTCGCAAATTGCGAATCACTATTTTTCGCAATTTGCGAGTCGCAATTCCAAATGGTCGTACATCTGGCCCTAAGTGCTTAATCTGTGCTTGAAAACTTCTCCATAAGAAGATTTAGGTGCCGATTACGATCCGTTAAAAACCGGGTACGAACCGTCTGTCGGAGCGTTTTCTCCGTCCGACTCGTACCCGGTCGTAAAACTTTACAAACATGGAATTACGATTTGCACGGAAACACCATTTCCGTACGAATCGTAAAAAACACCGACCGACGAAAATATACATACGAATGTGATCCGGGAATGCTGCGACGTGACGTCGGGACGCTTTCAGGCAGCGTTTCACGACCCAGGAATTACGATTCGAACCGACAGCAGTCCGGACGGCAATATTTTCACGGCACCCAAAAAGTGCCGGAAAAGCGAAGTACGGCGCGAAACGACCAGAGTAGGTGGCCCGGTACGCGCCGTACCCCCCCCAGCCCCCGTACGTTCGTGTCGAACCCCCCGTGTATGTACACCCGTGTACGTCTCGTACCCCCGTGTATGTACACCCGTGTATGTCTCGTACCCCCCGTGTATGTACACCCGTGTACGTGTCGAACCCCCGTGTATGTACACCCATGTACGTGTCGAACCCCCCGTGTATGTACACCCATGTACGTGTCGTACCCCCGTGTATGTACACCCGTGTACGTTCGAGTCGTACCCCCACCCGTGTATGTATGGTGCGTACCCCCAGTAGCGCTACTGGGGGTACGCACCGTACATACATGGGTGGGGGTACGACTCGAACGTACATGGGTGTACATGCACGGGGGGGTACGACACGTACACGGGTGTACATACACGGGGGGTTCGACACGTACACGGGTGTACATACACGGGGGGTTCGACACGTACACGGGTGTACTTACACGGGGGGTTTGACACGTACACGGGTGTACATACACAGGGGGTACGACTCGAACGTACGGGGGCTGGGGGGGTGTTCGGCGCGTATGCGGGCACATGTCTCCATGGTTGCTATGGGAGTTCGGTGCGGACGGTGTTTTTTCCATACGGTTGTAACATCGGACGCACGGGATGGATCGTAATTCCGCGGTCGGACTTCACTTTTCACATTTGTACGGTAACTCGTCCGTGGACGTGTCGGACACATTTTCCGACCCGAGGACGTGTGGGGAATAATTCCCAATGCGATTCGTATGGACTTTTTCCCATGCGAATCATAATTGGCAGTTTGTACGGGGAATTTTTTTACCGGATCGTAATCGGCACCTTAATCTATATATTTTGTTAAGGACTGTTTTCTTCTTCAGTTATATAGGGTCAGGTGAACCTAGCATAGTTTTGGATACAGCCATGGTTCATTTTACAAGATTAAATTTCCCAACATGGATTGAGGAGCCACATAGTTCAGAAAACTTGGATGGCAAGGGTGAAAGTGTTGATATCTCAGCTAGAAGAGGAACACAGACTTCAAATCCTGCAGAAGCAAGGAAGACGCTGTACGCTAAAATCCAGGCTTGTCAAATGGAACTTAGACACTAGGATCCCTATGTCTTTTGAAGTTAGAACTAGCCATTCCAAGAAGAACAATGGGGGCTAGCAATAAAAGAAGAACGCATATTTCACTATGTCAATAGAAACTCCCTGACCTCAGATGGACTGATGATACCACAGGGATTTACTACAATGGCAGGAGGGTGGCACAGTTGGCATCTAAATAAAAGAACTCATGTGTTAATGGAAACTCCCTGAGCTCAGATGAACTGATACCACAGGGATTTACTACAATGGCAGCAGGGTGGCACAGTTGTCACTTATTATAACAGAAATGTTGCATGGCTCAGGCTAAGTCCACATGGACTTTGTCGAATGATGTAGTGTGTTTTAAAAAAGCTTTGATTACATAACCAAACGTAACTGCATAGGAAGGCAGTGAAATGTGTGCTCAACCTGTTTGGTGCAACCTGCTGTGATAAATTTTTATCCGCTTACACAATTTGTATATAAACAGTGCAGAGGAAGGCCACCTTTATTAGGACCAATTTGAAAATTGGAGAACCAAGCTGATCTTCATAGTGGTAGGATGGATACTGTTGGAAGTGGGGGTCCTTGATCCTCACCGCCGCCACCAAATGTTGGAGGCGGTAGTTCCTGTCCCACACCGCTGTTGCCAGGTGCGAGATCCGGACCCCTCATTTCAAAGTAAGGCTAAGTAAGGACACCGTCTGAGATAGCCCTGCTCACCCCCTTAGTAGCTTGGCATGAGCAGCCAAGCTTATCTCCAAGGCACAAGTGTACAGTATGTACAACCACACTCACAGCAATCCACTTATGTCACCACAAATAGACTCCACACAAGTTTAATCCTTATATAAAAAGATATAGTGATATGACCACACGCTACAAAACCAACATATAATATTCGGTAGTATTCTTTCAGGTGGATTGGTAGGTTCTAATCCCAACCACTGCTTCTAACCAACAGTTAAGGTTACTTCTAACTGTTCCCAAAAGGTTAGGCAGGTCGTATTGCTAGAATCACACACGTTGCAAAAGAAAAGAAATACTGCAATGCGTAACAATATACCCTCGTACTGTACACTAGAGAAACAATGCCATACGTAGCGCCACAATCATGTACTTTGCACCAGAAGGAATAATGGAATGCATATCACTATCAGCATGCCCTGTGCAAAGAAGAAACAGCAATGAGTCACGCTACAATCATGTACTTACACAATGGAAAAACAATGCAAGGTGCCACGTAATACTCCTGGACTATGCGATGAAGAAATAATGCAATGTGCCACGTTACAATCATGTACTCTGCAAGGGAAAAATAATGCAGTGCGTAGCACAACCCCCCGCATGTAGTTTGTCAGGCGTCATACGACAGTTCAATAGTTCGTTAGCAGCAGTAATGCAAAGTGTAATATAACAGTTTAGGTGCTCCGTTAACAGTTGTCCGCAATCATGGATCAATGATGATACAAAAGTACCGCTTCTCACTCAGGCTCCACTATTGCCCCTCCTTGGGTCAGCACGAGCCTAGATCCGAGCCGAAGCAGCAGGCTTGCGCAGCTGACAGAAGCGAGAGGTCGAGAGAGTGTCCCTCCGGGCCCGCACCCCACCCCAGGTGGTGATCCATGTTACCTGGGGGGGGGGGAGCGCAACCTCACTCTCCTCTCCTCCTTCAGCGACTTGGGCCTTGATCCAGAACTCTGTCGAATGGGCCGGCGGCTCAGCTCCTCCGGGGCTGCCGGTCTGGGCCACTACTGGTTCACTCCGAGGGCCAGATGACCTTGCCCTCTTTCCGGCGGTCTCAGTAGACACCGAGACGCGCCCGCAGCACTGTGGAGACCTACTTTGATTTCGGTGCACACACCACCCAGGCACTCCTCACCAGCGCCTGTGGTTGCACCGCAACACGCACTCTGCGCGTTCGAGACTAACCTCTTCTCTGGTGCACAGGATGACCAGGCGCTCTTCACCAACGCCTCAGTTTGCACCACGACACGCACCCTGCGCATCCGAGTCTCACCTCTTCTCTGGTGCACACAGTGACCAGGTGCTCTTCACAAACGCCTCAGCCTGCACCACGACATGCACCATGCGTGACCGAGTCTCACCTCTTCTTCCGGTGCACACGATGACCAGACATTCTTCACCAACGCCTCAGCTTGCACCACGACACTCACCATGTGCGTCCGAGACTCACTTCTTCTCCCAGTGCACACAACGACCAGGCGCTCTTCACAAACGCCTCGGCTGCACCACAACACGCTACTTGCGTATCCGAGACTCACTTCCTCGCTCGGTGCACACAACGACCAGGCGCTCCTCACCAACGCCTCGGCTGCACCACGACACGTTCCTTGCGAGTCCGAATCTGCTCAGTTCTTCCGGTGCACATTACGACCAGGTGCTCCTCACCAACTCCTGAGCTGCCCACGACACGCTCCCTGCGTGTCTGAGTTTCACTTCCTCGCTCGGTGCACACACTGACCAGGCGCTCCTCACCAATGCCTCAACTGCACCACGATACGCTCCTTGCGCGTCAGCGACTCAGGTTACTCCTGTGTGCCCACGATCACAAGGCACAACTTCTGAGGGTCTCAAGCTGCAAAAGCACACGCACACCTAGTTGCTAGGGACTTCTCCGGAAACTTTTATGTTCCAGTGTTTCCAAACAGGGAGCCAGCTCACCTCGGGCCCTTGGAGTTCAGGACGCAGCACAAAGCACAGTCCTGCTCAAGAAGGGGGGACATCTCCCACTGCAATGTCCCTTCAGTCTCTTCCTTAGTAAAAGCTACAAACTGCAGGCCAGCCCCAGATCACGAAGCAAGGGTCAATCCTATCCAGCAGTCTCTTCAGCAACTCCTTCCTTGGCAGAGGTTCTTCTTGATCACAAAAGAGGCCAAAGCCTTTGCAGACTCGTCCTGTCCATTTCGCCATTCAAGGCTACACCAAATTCTAGGGGTTTCAATTCTCTCAGTTATACCCCTTCATGACTTTGAAGTTCTTTGTGCTCAGGGGTCCCTGACCCCTCCCTAAATCAGTTCTGGGTGTCTCCCTCCCAGTGTCACCTTTCTCCCTTTGATACTGGGGGTCTGGATCCTTAATCACTCAGCTGGTCAATTGGTTTATAGCACCAGCCCAGGCCGTTTCACCTCCCTTGCTTCTCCTCCCCCTACTCTCCAGATGCAAGGCAGCCTGGTGCCATCTCATCCCCTCCCTGGGTCAAGACCTCTCCCAGCTCCTCGCACCTCACAGATCCAGACAGTCAATCCACATTCAACAGAGAAACACAGAAATGCTTAAAGCACAAACTCAGCCACTTTCTAAATGAGTAGTTTATGAACACACAGTGACAAAACCACTTACACAGAAAAATGTGTTATGACACTGTGAGTTCATACATACCAAACGTACCTCTCCATTATAAACTTACAGGAAACTAGGCTACCAAATCACAATACCCAGCCCTCCCCCCCTATTCTATCCTATGGGCAGAATGGCCTTTCACCAGTGAAAAACGAAATGGAGTGTTTTTCACTGTGAGGACATAACACACACCTCAGTAAATGACCTGCCTTTTACCTACACTGCACCCTGCCCAGGGGTTACCTGGGACCTACCACAGGGGTGCCCCATGTGTATGCAAAAGGGAAAGTAAGGCCTGACGAGTGGTTGTACTTGTCAGGACAACATGCTAACTTCGCACTCTGCGCGCAGGCCCTTCACTGAAGGCCTGAGTTCCCTTCTCTACGCGCCTTTGCATTACTAGCCCCTGCACACACAGTGCACCTCACTAGGGACTCTACTAGTAAGGCCAACATACTAATCATTGCCAACCAATTCCCACTACACTTTACATAGGGATCTCTTGTAGTTTGGCACTGATTAACAGTGGCAAAGTACCCAGGTATCTAAATTGGCACCTCCATAGAGAGAGAGGAGAGAGGAAAACGGTATAGGGGGAAAGCAAAATGTTTAGGGAACTTTAGCCAAAGAGGCCAAGTCCTACAGTTACTTATTCTGTAACTCTATAGCTCCAAAAGATTGCATTGTTTTCAAGGTTGCACAGTGGGGCAATGTTTTGGTGGAAACGTTGCGTGGCTCAGGCTAACTCCTCATGGACATTGTAGGGGGATGTGGTGTGTTTGAGAATCAAAATAAATATCTGTGAGCCAATTTCAATTTCCTCATAGGACACGTATGATTATTTATTAGGACATAACGGCATAGGAATGTATTGATGTGATGGCGGCTCATTTGGCCCCATCTGTGTGTGACAAATTGTTCTCTGCTCAGACGATTTGCATACAGGTAGTGTAGAGAGGAGCTCTCTTCATTAGGATCAATATCAATATTGGTGAGCCAAGTAGATGCTCGTGAAATGCAAAATAGTTACATACTTGGCTATGGCTCAATAGGAATGCATAGGTTGGGGGATGACACAGTCGACTCACTTTTTGGGTAAACTTTGCTTGACTCAGGCTAAATCCTCATAGACCTTGTAGAGGGATGTGGTGCAATTTTCCTGTAAGACAACTATGATTACTTATTCAGATATAACTGCTCATGAATGCATTTAGTTGAAGGGGACGCATTTGGTGTCACCCTTTGTGATAAGCTTTCATTGGCTGCGAGTGTTTACTTACAGGTTGTGTAAAGGGATTCTCCATTTATTAAGATCCTTAAGAAGTTTGACGGTGGCACAGTCGTCCCACGTTTTGGTGGAAATTTGCTTGTCTCAGACTAAATCTAAATAGATGTAATAGCAGTATGTGTTGTGATTGAAAAACAACATATGCATAGTATAGCAATGCCACGTCTGATAAAATGGAGTTGTTGGATTTATTTCAGGTTAAGTAAATGGAATGTGGGGGGGCGTGGCTAGGTGCCGGAGTAGAGCTCCGTCCTTGCCAGGGTTCACCGGCGGTTCGCGCGTCACACGCGAACATTGAAGGGAAGCCTCTGCAGTCTCAAGGTGACGGGCATGTCCTGAGCCCACTTATGCCGCCGTGATGGTCTTCCTTCCGACTCTGCTGTCCCTTTTGGTCCCGGTCGCGGCTCTGTAACGGCCGCGGCCGCCATTTTGTTTCATGCATGCCCGAGATCCCCTCAGCAGCGCGTCTAGCGCGCTTTGAAGTCCTGGATGTTTCTACGGACCTGCATTGTTCACAGCACTATGGGCGACACAGATGCCACAGCCAAGTATTTCTAGGTGACTTTTTCTTGACTCGTACGGCTTTTTTGTGACCTAATGGACATTTCTTGTTCTCCTCAAACCCGGCAGCCATTTTGAGACTTTATTCTGCTTCTCCTGGCTCTTGGTATTTTTGTTCTTTTTGGCCTGGCATATTTTCTCGCTAATTCTTTTTAGCTGCCTCTCTTTTATTTTTCACGCTCTTTTGATCCCGCAAGGTGCCTGTTTCGCTTCCAGTCTTCCGGTGTGTCCCCGGTGAACCTGCACTTCATAGACGAGTCGATGGCTGATTGTTCCAGCAAGGTCCATAAGCGCAATTATATTAAGAACTCCAGGCTTTTCACGGAACTGGCCCATTTAGAAGCCTCCCAGTCTCTACCTCCCAGTGAGATGACGTCACATATGGAAGCCTCTTCACAGCCTTCAGCAAAAACGATGCCTAAGAGGTTGAAAAAAGATCCACCTTCGCCTCCCAAGTCCTCTTCGACCATCTTGATGGAGTTACTCCTTGAAGAGATACGGGCCTTGCGCCCTTTTATGGAAGAAACCAACGCTAAGTTGCAGGTTCTTACTGACAACTGGGCTTCGATGGATGAAAGAGTGTCGTCAGTGGAACGTGATGTCTCTTCTCTTCAGGACTCTGCAGCCAAAGTCACCCATCTGCATGCGCAAGTCTCTTCTCTCCAGAAGCAGATGGAGGACTTGGAAAATCGAAACAGGCGCAACAATCTTCGCCTTTACGGCCTGGTGGAAGGATGCGAGGGGAGTGACCCTATCAATTTTTTCAAGTCGTTTCTTCCCAAGCTTTTACACTTGCCCGAAGACCCACCGCTCAATATCCAGCGTGCCCACAGGCTTGGACGAGCTTCCTCCTCTCTATCCACGCCAGCAAAGCCCAGAGGTGTAATAATGTATTTTCTGGAATATACAGATCTACTGAAAGAGCCTCTCCTCGTCTCACATGGTCGGGTTCCAGTCTGTTCTTTGTGCAAGATTATGCCAGAGCCACTGCGAACCGACGTAAGGCCTTTTTGGACATGAGACCTGACCTTCGCTCCATTGGTGCCCGATACGGTCTCTTCCATCCTTGCTTATTTAAAGTCACCTACAATAATAAAACCACGACATATGAGGAGCCTACGCGACTTCGGAGTTTCCTGAACTCTTGCAGCCAGTCTGACATGGAGCTCTCTGGGCCTTCCTCTTCTCTCCCACCGTGACTTTTTCCGAAGTGGTATTATGCTGTTCCAGTTTTCAGTTGTTGCTGATTTTTTTAACTCAAATGTTCTTTGACTTATGTGTTCTCTTCATGAGTTTATACTTTTTACAGAAATGTTTGTTATTTACGTCATAGTTTCTTGGTCCGCCCTATCCTTTGCTTGTCTAATGTCCCTGTCGTTTGCCGTTGCCTAACCTTGTTATTTTTCTTCCCTCGCAGCTCAATGTTCCGCGTTCCGCCTTGTTCCTCTGGTCGGATGTCTCGCTGCCCCCTAGTGTCCTGCCTTCTCCAGTTGGCCCTACCTCCCTCCCCTCGTCTCCACGTACGTTTTTGCATGTTCCTGTTCCTGATCGTACCTCCCCTAATTTACCCCTTGTAAGTATTCCTCATATCCTTTATGATATGTTTGTTTTTGTTCTATTTCTATTGACCTTGATTTTTCCCTTCATGTTTTCAGGTTTATTGGTGTCATTACCTTTTTACGACCTTTTTCCTCTTCTCTCTCTCTTTCCCCTTTTCTCCTCACCTCTCATTGGCTCCCTCGGTCATGCTTCCTTCTCATTATACACTCCATTCCCTTGTCACTTCACTTCTCCTTTGACTTATATTTACTTTCCTCTCCTTTTGGCCGTTCTCTCTCTTATCCTGTTTTACCATTGGTCTCTTTGCGCATGTTCTTTTTTCTCTTTCATTGGCTCTTTATTATTATTATCTCCGGACTTTATCTTATTGTTTCACTGATCTTAGTAACACTTTGGTTTTCCTCTATCTTTATGGTATCTCTCAGTCTTCTCTTCCTCTTCCTGCTCCTGTCCATTCCATTTCTTCTCTACTCTTTTTCTTTCTTTCTTTTTCCTACGTCTTTTATTTTTCACGAGGCTTTCTCTCAATGTTTTATTCCCTCTTTGCATCATTCTTTTATTAATCTTTAATGACAGTGCGTATTGTATCCTGGAATGTTAAAGGTCTTCACTCTCCCATTAAGAGGCAAAAAATTCTTTCTCATCTAGCCAAATTGAATGTAGACATTGCCTTCTTGCAAGAAACACATTTGTCTGATGTTGAAGCTGCTAAGCTCAAGAGGGGTTGGGTTGGTGATGTTTTCTCTGCCTCTGGGGATGGTAAAAGAAATGGTGTGGCTGTGTTAGTTCGCAAATCCCTCTCTCATTCTCTCTTGTCTTCTGAGTCAGATCCCGAGGGCAGATGGTTGTATGTCAAACTTTCCTCGAAGGGTATTCCCATCTCCCTTTTCAACATCTACGCACCTACTGGTGGTGACCCCGCCTTTTGGCGCACAATGGCTTCTCGTATTTCTGAATACGTTGATGATAATTTTATTATGGCAGGAGATTGCAACTTACCCCATGACCCCTTTTTGGATAAGCATTCCAAAGCATCCTATGTCCCTAAGTCTCACAAATTGTTTGTTCAGGCAGTGTCCCAGCACAAACTCGTTGATGCCTGGCGTTTATGCAATCCTACTACTAAAGAGTTTACCTTTTACTCCCCATCCCACCAATCACAGTCCCGCATTGATTATATTTTTCTTTCCCATCATATCTCAGTCCCTCACTCACGCCGATATTGGCCCCATTTTGTTCTCTGATCATGCCCCTGTTTTGGTTAACATTGATGTTTTACCCAAGTCCACTGGGCCAAAGCGATGGTGCCTTAATAACACTCTCCTTCTTGATCCCAAATTCACAACCTCCTTTGTTGAATTTACCACAGAATTTTTTGCCATCAATGATACGCCCGATGTGTCCAAGATTGTTATCTGGGACGCTTACAAAGCTGCAGCCAGAGGTTTCATCATTGATTTTGTGGCTAAAAAGCGTAAAACCGCTCGCAAGCGTACTAGTGATCTCCTCCTTACGATCAAAAAACTGGAGCACTCCTTTTATACCTCCCATTCGCAGGAAAGTTTGACTACTCTTATTGAAGCTAAGATGCAATTTAACAAACAATCCACTGATGATGCTTCGTTATATCTGTTGAAATCTAGTTCAAAATTTTATGGGGGTAAGAACAGAGCGGGGAAGGTTTTAGCCAATTATTTAAAAGTTAAGCAACACAAACTGAATTTTGAGTCTGTTTTTGATGCTAATTCTGTTTTAAGGCGCACAGATGCTGATATTTTAGAAGAATTTTCCCGCTTTTATGCCACGCTTTACTCTTCTGAAACTCACCCTACTCCCCAATCCCTTGCTACCTTCTTTTCCAGCATTCAGGCTCCCCCCAATTTTCCTGTTGACTTATCCACTCTTGAAACGCCCATCTCCAGTTCCGAACTACACACTGCACTTCAGTCACTTAAGAAGGATAAGGCCCCGGGTTCGGACGGATTTACAGTTGAATTTTATTTGCAATTCTCTAAATTACTACTACCCAGATTACATTCTCTTTTTGATTCTTTTGTCCTTAGTGGCACTTCCTCTGGCACTTTCTCAGACGCCCACATATGCATAATACCCAAACAAGGAAAAGATGCCCAGTATTGCAAGAATTATAGACCAATCTCTTTAGTCAACATTGATTACAAGATATACCCTAAATCCCTTGCCATAAGACTAGACCCCTTTCTTCCTGATTTATTGGGCCCAGAGCAGTCTGGATTTGTTAAAGGTCGTTTCATCACAGACAATACTAGACTTCTGTTTAATGTCCTGTCCAAATCCTCACGATTCCAGGATTCGTTAGCAGCAATTGCTTTGGACGCAAAAGCGTTTGACAGAGTAGAGTGGACTTTTCTTTTTTCCGCCCTCAGATGGTTTGGGTTTGGTCCTAATTTTATTTCCTTTGTTTCTTTCCTTTATTCCAATCCCAGAGCGGCGGTCTGTGCTAATGGCCTAATCTTTTCTTTCTTCAACTTAGGTAGAGGAGTTCGTCAGGGTTGTCCCCTTTCCCCTTTCCTTTTTAATCTGGCCTTAGAACCCTTCCTCTCAAAACTTCGCCAAAATCCTAATCTGCACGGTTTCCAATGTTCTCAAACAAACATTAAACTTGCTGCCTATGCGGATGACATCCTTCTCTTTATTTCCAACCCTGCCATCTCCATTCCTGCATTTCTAACTGAAGTCCATGAATACTCCCAAATTTCCGGTTATAATTTGAACAACGACAAATGTGAAATTTTACCCCTCACAAAATTCACCTTCAAACCTGATTTCGTTACGTCCAATTTCACTTGGAGTACCTCGCATATTAAATATCTTGGTTTGCATATTACCCCCTCCCTTTCAGACACTGTCTCACTATGCCTTAGCAAGTGCACCCAGAGACTGTCTGACCTTACTTCCAGGTGGCACCCGCTTTACCTTTCCTGGTGGGGTCGCCTCGACACGATTAAAATGATGCTCTCCCCAATAGTTCTTTCCACTATTTCCAATATTCCAATTCCTATTCCAGCTAAATTTTTTAGGAAAATCAACACTATTCTTTCTTCTTTCCTCTGGTCAGGCAAAAAAGCGCGTATGTCCTTGTACAGACTACGACTCCCCAAATCAGAGGGTGGGGTCAATTTTCCAGATTTTCCCACTTACCACAAAGCTTTCCTTCTACGACAAGCTTCCCTTTGGTTGCGAGAGCCTGCTGATTCTCCCCCTTTATGGCTTGTTATTGAGCGTCTCTCTCTATCCCCCTTTACTTTTGCTGATTATCTCTCATTTTCTCGTAAACCCCAGCTCATTTCCACTCCTATCCACAAATTCACCACCAAGCTTCTTCTTTCCACTTCCCTAAGCCCTCCTTCTTCTGTAGCCGATTTTCTCAATACCACCATTTGGTATAACAATAGCATCCTCATTAATCACAAGCCCTTTTATTGGAAATCTTGGAGACAAAAAGAACTGATCTGGGTATCCCACCTCTTTTCTGGCTCTGATTTCTTACCTTTCTCCGTTCTTTGCCATAACTTCAATCTCCCCTCCTCCTTTGCCCGTAAGTACCTCACGCTCAAGAATGCAGTTATGTCCACCTATACCCAACTTTCCAACTCTCCCGCCCAACCCGATCCTTCCAACCCTACTCTACGCCTCCACTCCTTGCTTCGCACTCATAATACTGCCTCATTAATTTACCACTCATTTCACAAGACTCTTACCCCCAGGCCCAAATCCACGGTAGAGGAACAATGGGAATTTGATCTTGATATCTCTTGGCCCACCTCTCTTTGGGATAAAGTGTGGACCAAACTTCGCAAATCATCCAGGGCTGCCTCCCTTACGCAAACCCTTTTTTTTATTTACAACAGACTTCTTTTTTCACCCCATATGTTGAATAAGAGGTTTCCTTTAGTCCCTGACCATTGTTGGTCCTGCTCGACACCCAAGGCTACTCTTTTTCACATGCTTTTTTCATGTACTGCTGTGACCAATTTTTGGAAACAAGTTTGGGCTCAGATTAATGCCATATTTCACACTACATTTCCCTTTTCCTTTGTCAATGTTTTTTTAGGAAGTCTCTCTTCCTGCTTGGCAGATGTTGATTTTAATGCGCAGATTTTTGACTTGTTGCTAGCTGTTGCATTCCAGCAAATTACTGTAAATTGGAAAATTTTTGCTAATATCTCTTTTAGAGCATGGTGGTACAATGAATGCCATAATCACAGGCTAGATATCGTTCTTATCTATCCCCTTAGTCTGGCTAAAAAGCGACATGACCTTTGGCTACCTGTGACTTTGTACCTTGATATTTGCGCTAAGCGCTCATCTCATTTGCCTCCCTTTCAGCAGGAGGTCCCCAAGCCTCCCTGATTGACCTTTTTTGTTCCTTTGCATTTTCCATAATTCATTTTATTGCATATTATTTCCAGTACTGCTTTCTGTTATATAGCCTCAATTATTTGTTATCTCTTAGTTTCATGTTTATTTCCACAGACATGTTTATTCTACTTATTATATTGCTGTTATGTTTTAGTTTTTCTTATGTATTGACACCTTTACTTCTCTAATAAAGATCTTTTGAACTTAAAAAAAAAGTAAATGGAATGTGTTTTATATAAAATGTTGCCTGTAAATGAGATGCTGGCTGAATAAGATGCTAACTTCACCGTGAATGAGATGAAGACCGAATAAGAGGCTTACTTCAACATCATTGTATCATTTCTAAAATCGGCACAGTAAAGACGCAAACTGTAGTGTAGCTGCCGGGGCATGTCCTCTCCCCAGCATGGAGACGCTCGTAGGAGAGCCACACTGAGAGGAGCTTGTGCCCGGGTGCTCAGTCAGTCAGGGCACAGAGTGTGGGGTAAGTGGACTCATCCTCATCACGCTGGCCACCAGTGCTTTTCCTGTAAGCAGCAGCCCTCTCGCTCTGGACACTCTTACTGGCCTGATTGGGTATGTTGTTGTAAAGAATAATTACATTGTATAATAATTGATGTGAAATAAAAGAAAAGGAATGGTGTCTCCTATCTCCAATCAAATTCACCCGTTAAATCTGAAAAACAACACTATTGTACATGCCAAAGCTGGGCAATGGCGTATTTCAGATTTAGGCGGGACACTCTCTCAGATAGATCCAGTAGGCACTTCAGACATAGTACCTCCAAATGCTTTCTTTCAGGCTCCAGTGTTTTCAAGGCTACAAGTACATAGATGTTGGAGCAAAGGGTCCGAAAACTCATAATAACATGATGCAACAGGCGTCTTGTTTGGAGCTGATCTGATCCATGTCAATAAGTCCGCTTCTTGCACACCTTCTGCCATGCCATTCCTTCTTCTTGCCCTTCTCGAGCGCAGGAAAAACACTAAACCACACTTCAGAAATGACACACAAGCAAGGTGGATCTCAGGACACTAAATCCTCCTATTGCCTAAATAAATACATCCCTCATTCCATAACAAAGGTAAGTCTCTCAGGTACTATAATGTTTTTTTGAGGATGAGCCAGTGGAACAAGAAGGAAGGAAGGGGGCAAAAATAGTTGAAGAAGACAGAGTGGACACAAACAAAAGTGAGCATCCAGAGAAACAAAATTAGTGTTAGAGATATTAAGACAAGTAAGTTTACAATCTGTTCTAGGATTATCTGGAGTGACCTTGGTTTCTAAAGAATAAAACTGCAACGTTTCATAATCAGGAGTTGCGTCATAGTCACAGAGTTTCCCAGTTGAGGACATTTCACATGTATTGTCCTGAAGAGTTCATACATAATATGAATTTCATGTGATGACATGACCATCTCCCCAACCTGTGACCAGGAACTTCTTAATGTCAGTGATAATGTAGGGCTGGGAATCATAATTCGGATCATCTTTGTGGTTTCCTCGCTGTTTCTGTGATGCAGAAAAGATGATTCTGCTTGCTGCTTCTTGTTGGCAAATGATCTTGTTGCTCAGATATGAATTTGCAGTGAAAAAATGAAAAAACAAGAGGCGTTTGGCAAAACAGAAACAAGTTGCTGCTTGGTCTCTACCCCCTGCTAAGCCTTTTCTTCGCTATTTGGGATAGTTCGCGCTTGGTACCCAACTTGTGTAGGTAGGCCAAGTGCCCACGACCAGAAATGGCCCAAAACGCAACGTGGACACACCACATTTTTACAGTGAAAACAGACCCTTTTTTTGCACTGTGCCTAGTTGTGGATTTTGAACCATAGCTCATCCGGTATCTATGGAAACCTAGAAAACCTATACATTTTTAAAAACTAGACACCCAGAGGAATCCAGGATGGGGTGACTTGAGTGGCTCTCACCGGGCTCTGATACCCAGAATCCTTTGCAAACCTCAAACTTTGTTAAAAAAAAGCACATTATGCTCACATTCCTGTGATGGAAAGTTCTGGAATCTGCGTGGATCCACAAAATTCCACCCACCTCGCATTCCCCAAAGTTTTTGGTAAAAATGGTACCTCATTTGAGTGTTTAGGCCTAGTGCTCGCAACAGGAAATGGCCCAAAACGCAACATGGACAAACCACATTTTTACAGTGAAAACGGACCCTTTGTTGGCACAGTGCCTAGCTGTAGATTTTGAACCCTAGGTCTGCCGGCACCTAGGGAAACCTAGCAAACCTATACATTTTTGAAAACTAGACACCCAGGGGAATCTAGGAGTGTGTGACTTGTGTGGCTCTCACCCGATTCTGTTACCCAGAATCCCCTGCAAACCTCAAACTTTGTAAAAAAAAACCAACAAATTTTCCTCACATATCTCTGATTGAAAGTTCTGGAATCTGTGTGGATCCACAAAATTCCACCCACCCCGCATTCCCCAAAGTTTTCTAAATAAAAATGGTACCTCATTTGAGTGTTTAGGCCTAGTGCCCACGACAGGAAACAGCCCAAAATCCAACCTGGATTTTTACACTGAAAACTGAACCTTTTTTTTTGCAAAGTGCCTAGCTGTAGATTTTGAACCCTAGTTCTGCTGGCACCAGGGAAACCTAGCAAACCTATATATTTTTGAAAACTAAACACCCAGGGAAATCCAGGAGGGGGTGACTTATTTAGCTCTCACCAGGTTCTGTTACCCAGAATCCCCTGCAAACTTCAAACTTTTTAAAAGAAAAAACACATTTTCATCACATTTCCTTGATGGAAAGTTCTGGAATCTGCGTGGATCCACAAAATTCCACCCTCCCCGCATTTCCTAAAGTATTACGATAAAAATGGTACCTCACTCGTGTAGGTGGGCCAAGTACCCACAACAGGCAACGACCCAAAACGTATTGAGGAGACATCCAAATTACCTATCACAAAACAACCTGGCTTTGCAAGGGGGGGTCGCCTGGGTTTTTGGCCCTGGTGGCCATCCAGGCAAACTACCAAACCCACACATTAATGAAAACTAGACACCCAGGGGAGTCCAGCGAGATATGGCGTGCGTGGACCCACCAACGTTTCCTACCCAGAATTCCCTGCAAACCTCAAATTTAGCTGAAAAAATCTAATTTTTCTCAAATATCTATGTGGGAAAGCTGTGGGAATTACAGGCTGACACAAATTTCTGACCACCCAGCGTTCCCCCAGGTCTTTCGATACAAATGGTACCTCACTCATGTGGGTGGGCCAAGTACCTGTGACAAGCAAGGGCCCAAAACTTATTGAGGAGACATCAAAATTACCTATCACAAAACAACCTGGTTTTGCAAGGGGGCGGTCACCTGGGTTTTTTGTCCCAGGCTCAGCGGCCATCTTGGGAAACTACCAAACCCACACATTTCTGAAAACTAGACACCCGGGGGAGTTCAGCGAGGCATGGCTTGCGTGGACCCCCCAAAGTTGTCCTACCCAGAATCCCCTGCAAACCTCAAAGTTAGCTGAAAAAAATCAAATTTTTCTCAAATGTCTGTGTGGGAAAGTTGTGGGATCACCGAGCTCACACAAATTTCCTAGCACCCAGCGTTCCCACAGGTCTCCCGATAAATATGGTACCTCACTCGTGTGGGTGGGCCAAGTACCCGTGACAGGCAAGGGCCCAAAACGTATTGAGGAGACATCCAAATTACCTATCACAAAACAACCTGGTTTTGCAAGAGGGGGTCACCTGGGTTTTAGGTCCCGGGCTCGGCGGCCACCTAGGGAAACTACCATACCCACACATTTCTGAAAACTAGACACCCAGGGGAGTTCAGCGAGGTATGGCTTGCGTGGACCCCCCAAAGATTTCCTACCCAGAATCCCCTATAAACCTCAAAGTTAGCTGAAAAAAAGATAAGGGGCTACTTCTCTGATCTGCCTTCCGGGGGAGGGTGGCAGAAAGCCTTTTTTGGTGGAGGGGGCATTAGCATGCCCATTCTCGGCAGCCTCCACCCCTATGTATAAAAAAAAATCCCTGCTGCCTATTGGGCTTATTGCGCCCCCCCGGGGGCAGATTAGGGACTATTGCCCCATCTACCTCCCGGGGGAGGCAGAAAGGCTGTGGCAATTTTTTTTAGGGGGGGCATTGGCATGTCCATTTTGGGCCCCACCCACCCCTAAAAACAAAACCAAAACAGAAAATCCATGGCCTCTCGTGGGCTTCCTGCTCCCCCTGGGGGGCAGATAGGGGGCTACTGCCCCCATCTGCCTCCCGGGGGGGCAGAAAGACTGTAATTTTGTTGGGGGTGGGGGCCCCCACCCCTAAATTCAATGGAAAAAAATCCCTGGCATCTAGTGAGCTTTCTGCCCCCCAGGAGGGCAGAGATGGGGCTACTGCTCCCATCTGCCTCCCAGGAGAAGCAGAAAGACTGAAATTTTGTTGGGGGGGTTGGGCATTGGTATGCCCATCTTGGACAGCCCCCAACCCTAAATTTCATGAAAAAAAAGTCCCTGGCATCTAATGGGCTTTCTGCCCCCGGAGGGAGGGTCATATTGGAGGCCACTGCCCCCATCTGCCCCCCACAGGGACAGAAAGACTGTAATTTTTTTTGGGGGGGGGGCATTGGCATGACCATCTTGGGCAGACCCCACCCCTAAATTCCACAAAATAAAAATCCCTGGTATTTAGTGGGCTTTCTGGGGGCAGATTGGGGGCAGAAAGACTGATTGTCGCAAATTAATTCTGGGGGGAGTAAGGGACCTTGCCCAAGGGGCTGCTCCCCCCTCCCTGGTGGCTAGTGGGTGGATCCCTGCTTGGGATTGTACTCCTGGGGTGATCCCCAAGCAGGGATCCACTAGGATACCATTGGATAGGGGAGATTCTCTCCTTTCCAATGATACCTCTCCTGACTTTCTACGAGCTCGGGGGGCTGAGATAGCCCCCTGAGCACATAGAAAGTGAAACTGTAATGAGCCTATTGGCTCATTTCAGTCTCGGTTTCTGTGCAATGACGTCAGCGCGACGTGCACTATGATCGTCATTGCACAGAATCCAGTGGAATGGCCTCGGGAGCTGGGGAAGCTCTTGCCCAGCTCCAGAGGCTGTTGGGAGGGAAAGTTAATCCCTCTGGTGTCCGCGCCAGAGGTATTCCCTGTGCATGTGATCGGACGGCCGGGAGCCGTCCTGAGCACACGAGCACCGTGGCTCTGGGCTGCTTCCGGCCGCCCAGAGCACCTAAGGGGCGAATTAAATGCAGCGGCTGGGAGAGCATTGACAGAGTAGCGTCTGAAAACATTCTCAAAGTTCATTGGGTTTGGCCGTCATTTTATACATTTAACAAGGTGTAATAAAGCGATTTGTGCATTCTTTTTAGAACTGGAATCTAGGCTTAGTCATAAATTATTAGTGTAACTGTCTGATAACAGGGACACAGGAGGCTCTCGACCTTGGGGACAGCTAGTGTGGACAAGTGTGTATATGTCCAGATGTCCGGTGAACGCATGATCACTATGTGTGGTGTGCATGCAGTGTCCTAATTGGTTGAGTGTTTTGAACTACAAGCAGCCTATAACTTTGTGGTATTTTGGGAATTTGAGTATTTGGCAAAACATGCTTTATTAAGCCAATTTCCTGGGATCTGTTTGTGGTGTAGCTGCCTACCTGTGGGATCAGTCAGGGTTTTCCCTGGTAGTGCATTTGCCTTCGGGCTGAGTGTAACCTATCAATCTGAAAGCATTAGTTTGGGTTGTAGGGCCTGTCTGACCATGTATCTCGGAATCGTGGTTGTTGGGGAGGTCATCTTGGATGAATTAGACAGCAATGATATGAGTTTGTTTGTGCGTGTGAATAGAACATGGTGGTCATTGATATCATATTTACTGACATTCTCAATGTTATACTTACAGTTGTGATGGAATACATCAACATTGCTTTTACTAGTTTTGACATTGTTATGCGTGCATAGTTTATGGCAGACACCAAAATTGCATTTATTGGTATTGCAGCTGTTGTGCCTGCATATATCATGGTGCACATTGACATTGCATTCATCGATGTTAACATTCTCATTCTTCCTCCTATTGTAGCATCATGAGCCCTTATTTCAGATTATACCTGTCATTTTTTTCTTATTGAAGATTGTCTTTATTTTCCTACTGAACATTAACTTTATAGGTGACGAGCTTGTGGTTCTGTGAGATGTGTCTAAATAGCCATACAAAGTTGACAGAATATTTCAGAGCTAAAGACTGTGGTAGGCACCCTTAAAAACTGTGAGATTTGGAATATGTAAGCTGGATGGATATGTGCCTTTTGCTTATTTAATTTATCAGTATCTTACACTTCTACCCATGCCCCCTACGCTTCCTCATCCATCATATACTCAAGAGATGCCTTTATTGTTCTGGCAATCTCTAAGGCTTTCATTAAGGTTGGCGTCAACATAAATCTTTCGACGGTGCAGCTGGATTTTTTTTAAATCCTAGGAGTGTAGCAAATTCTGTGAATTTCTTTCTGCAGTGTGATGGTCCATTGTCTGACTTTACTGTAGAAGGAATGCCAAACATGTCAAATATATTGTTTAATGCAAGTATGAGTACTTCAGCTGCAGTGCTGGCAAAAGCCATCACTTTAGGGACATGCGAACGGTCGTCCATTACTTCCAGTGGATTTTGACTCATATTAAAGGGCTCAAAGATGTCAATTGCCACCTTGTGCCAGAGACTTGTAGAGGTAGTGTATCCACATTTCTGCTCACTCTCTGACAGACATGCCATTCAATCACTGTCTTCTGTACTGGGTTAGCAGGAGCAGGAAACCAGACCTTTTGTTGTAACAGACGCATAGCTGCGATCATTCCACAATGGCGCAATTGTACCAATTCCACTTCTTGGCTTTAGAGGGAGAGGGGAATGACAGGACAAGTTCCTCAGAGGCTGAGTCCATTGTGCTGCTGTACTAACTCACACTGCACATGTCAAAAAGATCTGAGGCTGCTCAGGTGACTGTGTCTGTGTACTTTGTCCATGCGGTCCATACTATCCAGATCAGATTAATGATGAGTTCTGATAACCTATATGTAGTAGAGTCAGTATGCGTGTTCGGTTTGCTCAGGCTGTGACAGCTATAAACTATCTTACATAAAGCTTCAGGATTCGCTTTTTTTCTGAATGGCACCTAAACCCACAGGATTTGGATCTACTTCCATGTCAGTGTGCAATGATGGATCTTAGCAAGCTAGACCACTGATGACATTATTTCTATACAAATTGTCTGGCATACAGGTGAGTACTCTTGTGTCCACTTCAAAACTGAACCGTTCTTTGTTAGATCCCTCAGCGGTGTGCTGGTTGTGGCAAACGTGGCGAGGTAAGAGTCACAATAGCTTGCCAGGCTCAGAAAGAACCATAGAGCAGATACACTGTCTGGGGCAGGGACGGAGATGAGAGGAGCAATCTTGTCCCGGTCAGGGTGCATGCTTTTGCAGACAGTCTGAAAATGCCAGACTTTCACACAGCCATAATGTGCTCTGTGAGGCTGGAAAGGTTCTGGTTAGTGGAGCATGAAAACCAAATATGCTGCATGAGCGGCAGGGCTCACTCCTAGCGAAGGTTTCTCTACGAGGGCGTCGGGGCTCAGTCCACATTACATTCTAGTGCTCAGCTCATAGTTGATTTATAAAAAAATACCCATTTATCAGCTGAGTTTATTGTAGTAGTGTACTACAGTACACTAACACTCAGTGCAGTGTTAGAACTTGAACACGGGGCACTGTCTGCCCCACTCACTGATATCGCCGTAGTTGGATGTCACGTGACTGACTTGTTAGTCTCTCCCCTGTTGTTTGCTCCCCGGGTGGGCCCAAAGAAGCCTACCTGTTTGCCGTGCTTAGAACCTCACAGCCCTGAAGGCTGTGATGTCATCAGCTCAGCAAAGACCTAGCTGCAAGGCATAGTCTCCACCCCCTGATGGTGTGGAGGTAAAGATAGCCCCGGGAGTTTTAAATACAAGCCCATGATCGCTAACCCTCCACGTCAATCAGAGAGAGTGGAGAGCTTGTCACCACACCCTTTCCGAACTCGTTACAGGGCGTGGTGGGTCCCACCCTGTGATGAGTTGGGAAAGGGCGTGTGGCAGGTGGGAAGCAGGAATCGAGTCTGCGCAGACTCGACCTCAGACGGCTTCCCTCACATGAGTCTGCACTCTGCAGTATGGCAGTCGGAGTGAATTTTTTACTGCATCATTAGACGGACTGCGTTTTCGAGCAGAGGCTGTCTGAATCATCATTACTAACACAGTGCCGGCAGCAGCTAGTCCAATAGTTGCTTGCTGCTTACAGCACTACTGCATGCTGGTTTCTGTTCAGAGAGAAGGCCGGACTGGACTGACGTCTGACATTGTGTACTAGCTCGGTCAGTTCACCGGCCCAGGTAAGGCCCAGGTGGGCATTTTTAACTTCTATAGGCCCATTTAGGGCTTTTTTGTCATGTGGGGGCATGGCCTATTTCGGAGTTAACCCAGCTGGGGGTCCGCTGTGTGCCTTCCTCCGGACAGGGGGTGGGGGGCATGGCCTATTTCCAAAGAGTTAGTTCACCCGGCTGGGGGTCTGCTGTGCCTTCCTCTGGACAGGGGGTGTGGGGCAAGGCCTATTTCTAAGGAGTTCACCGGGCTGGAGGTCTGCTGTGCTCAGGCTGGGGAGAATGGACTTTTTGCCAAGGAGTTCACCAGACTGTGGGTCTTGCAGGTCTGCTGTGTCTTCCTCCAGCTGGGGTGTGAGTGGCTGTGTCGCCGGAGTGGACACCTGATCGGGGTTCTTCCTTTGATCATGCAATAGAGGGAAGTCGGAGTGTATTTAAGCACTTTGTTGGCTTACCTGCTCGTTCAAGGAGGCAAGCGGTGGGTGTTCTCGAGGGCGGGTAGGCACCTCTGGGGACAGAGATGTAGGCGCCATTATCACACCGTGAGGGCTCTCGGCGCTATTATGGTGATCATGGTGATGTACTATTGTGCATTTCAAGTGAGGGCCAGCACTGCCTGCAGCAGCCGTGAGCTGTACCTCAATGGTGTAGGCGCTTGTCTGTCCTTTCATCATGTCATTCAGGCCACGAGGGTTAAGGCAAACTTAATAATGACGTTGTTTGCCAGTATTTTCAGTTTTGTCTTTTGATTGGACTTCAAGCATAGCCTATGGGCGATTTTGGTCCATGGTTTCCACATTAAAGGTCTTTTCAGCAGACTTAACTGCCCTTTCATATCACGCCTGTTGGAAACTGGCCGAGTGACACCCTTCTTCGTGATATTGTATTGGGTGTTTGTGAGTTAATTAGGGCCTAGTGGAATGAATGGTCTCATGCCTCTCTGGCCGGGTTGAGTATGAGGTACTCATCATGCATTGTATCTTGAAGTCTGTTATAAAGCTCTGTGGTTATACTGTATAAGCAGCTACCTATGTTGTTATATGACATCTCTCTATTAATGTAATAACTGCACTTTCACAATTGCTTTAATAACCTGCCTGCTTTCTCAAATTTGCTTGATAGCGCACCATTTGTCCACTCTTCTTTTCAAAATGTTCTCGTGGGGAGAACCCCCACAAACCACCCGTTGGTTGTTCCGACTCGCTCGCTCGCTGCAGTACAGTACGACAATAATTTTACGCCTCACCACTTTCAAATGTCACCAGCCGCCACTGCTCTTGTTATGTTCTAGATTATAGACAAGGCTGGCAGTGCGTGATGTGCAACGATTCTTGACCTCCGCTCGATATTCTGCAGTATGTAAAGTTCTTGCCATTGTTAGTATGTCCTCCAGCTTACAAGACATTATGAAGCAATTTTTGGCTAAAGCACACACGTTTACAACCTGCATTAGTATGAGATTTGATGGTTTCTTCCACATTATAGTTGTCGAAATCAGAAGTGAACATGCTATTTATGACACGTGACAAAGGAGTCCAACAGTTCACCAGGTTTCTGAACAGTAGAAGAGAAAATGTGCTTTTCACAGTCAATGACATTTTTTGGCCAGAAGTAAGTCAATAGACTATCCTTGAGCTTGGCACGTGAGTCTCATTCAATCACAACATTTTTAAAATAACGTCTTGGTGTCAGAGCATATGCAGAGCTTGAACAGACAGAGCAGGCTATGACATTTTCAGTGGAGAGTATGCCTACTTAGTTATCATTTTCTTCATTCATCTGCACCACCTTGGTCCCAGATTTCTGCTATCTGTAAAGCTGAAGGTCAGAGGACACCCAGGGACAGTGGTTTGACAGGTGCATTGATAGTAGCAGAATCAGATTGCACAGCAGGAAAACGTGAGATACATGCCTCGAGGATGATAACTGCCTTATTGTCATCAGAAGACATGATGGTGGATAGATTTTGGCATGTGTCCCCCGGATAGGCTGTTGAGGAATGGGCAACACAAGCAGGGTAAGTGATGCCTAGTCACAAGTATGTATTCACTGCGAGCGCCTCTTTTTGGCATTGCATTAAGTGTTGCTCAGTTGGAAACTGGAGAGGGTGCATGTTGGAGACTGTGCACAGTATCCAACTTAAATCTTCCTGTATGTATACCATCTGCCTATACAAAAATTAAAAAATGTCAAGAAAGGACACAGAGAACGAGTCTGGGACAAGAAAACGCAAATTAAAATATTCTTAGAAAAAACTGAAAATAATGACAGAGGAATGTGTTGAGCACCATGACGACCTGCTTGAAAAATCATCCCTCATAGTGCCTGAATCACACAATAGAAAAAAACATTTAAGCAATGCCAGAAAAAAATCAACTCTATTGGAGTGAAACAGAGATCCATTGAGGAAATCAGAAAAAGACGGTATGACATCTGATTCAGGGCAAAAGAGAAGGTGGCTGAGCAATTGGACGAGGAGCCCTCACAGTCCCCCCACCAACTGCAATTCAAGAACTCGTTGCAACTACTCTGGAGCCAGAATCTGTTTGTATATTTAGTACTAGTGATACCTTTGACATTCCAGGAAACTCTCAAGGTAAGCGTAATATTGTATTGGTAGCCTCAACATGTTTGTGGTTATACTTTGTAAAACACTTGTACATTCAAATAACCTTTAAAGTTCTTGTGTCTATAAATAGCAAATGTATTCAGTATATTAGTTTTACAAATAAAAGCGGTGCATGTTCATAGTGCTTATAATAGATGTAGTACAAATACACAAGCATGAGGTTAATTTGAGCACTTTTATTTGTGACAACCAAACAAAAGGTTTTAATGTATACTTATCTTGGAGAAAAATAATTATCTGAATCCATTTTCAAACAGAAACCCATGCTCATGTGCAGGAAAGTGCCCTTTTTAGATGGGGAGCCCCCTACTTTTTGCTCCAATGCTGATTTTTATGACTCTGATAATGCACCGGAGCCTGCTACCCAGGTCCCAGTGCCAGTGCTCGCTCCCTAAAACTGTTATGTGTAAATTAACAACCTCAATTGATAGGGACCTTACCCCCCATAAGTACCTAGCATATGGTACTAGTGGTGCCCAGGGCATGGGTGATAAAAGGGTCCCCAGGGCTTGAAGCACTAATTGTGCCACCCTGAGTGACCCAAGTAAACTACTGACAGCAGGCCTGCCATTGTAGACTGCAGGAGTAGTGCAAACTGCTCAAATTCGACTTTGCCCTAAAAATGTTTGTCAAAGTCACTGCACTATCTTTAATATATACTAGTCACCCCTAAGGAAGGCCTCCTAAGGCCCAGAGGGCAGGATGAATTATATTAAAGGTGTGGACGTGTAATTGCAAGCTTGTATGACCCTATAGTGGCCTTTACCATTAAAGGACACTATAAGTGATAAACGGTCCAGAGGATAACATGGGCTGGTACCCGGGCAGACCCTAGGTTGGCAGCTCCATTATGGTATTGTCTGGATATTTTATGTTTGGTATCAAACAACGTGCCTTCTCACCCCTGACATCTCGTGTTGAGGACGATGTGGGATGCACCAAGGTGACTGCCTGAGATGTTGCCCACCTGGATGCCCCCAGCTTCTCTGTGTTCTGGCTGGCAGCCCATGCTTGCTGCTTCCAAGAAAGAATTCTGGCCTACTGCCAGGAAGTGTGAACACTCCCAGGAGTCAGGAACAAAGACCTGGGCAGAAGGAGATCACACCTCCTCCTCTCAGGATGGCTATTGACGTGGGACTTCAAGGCGGTGAACTTCAAAAGTTACACCCTCTCCCAAAGGAGGAAACAGCCCTCCCCCTGCCCCAGGCACATTTGCTACCAGACAGGCAGGAAATTAGGTCTGCAAGAAGTGTACACCCCCAGAAGGATAGCCACGCCTCTAGGGTGGGATGCATGATCTGTACAGCTAAGAAAGACTACTGCCCAGCGGCTGCTCATCCACAATGGCGGAGGGGGTCACCCCACTGGCTCAGAGCCAGAAGCAGAAAAATAAAACGATATTACGTTATCGTTTTATTTTTAAGCCTCTGGCTCAAACAGCTTGTGCAGGGAGGCGTGGGGCTGAGGCGAGGGAGGGGGGAGGAGGAATGCTGCATGCACTCCCTAAGTGCTCATGTGTATTTGGCCAGCCTTCTCAGGCCGGCCAAAGTACACATGCACACTTATGTTTCTCTAACCTAGCTGTATTGAACAGCCAGGTTAGAGAAACCCCACAGACTCTCTGACCTCAGCAGAGCATCTTTCCAGCCCGCCAGACCAATCCCTGCGCAGCTCTGCAGTACAGGGCTTGGGCAGGGAGTCTGTGACATAGTCACAGTGTCTGCTGGGACAAGGAAGACCCAGCACCGAGGCGCGACGCAGGTGGAGGCCAGCAACAGGTTAGTCTAACTTTTAAAAATGTTTTTATCATCATTATAGTGCCTATCCAACCCCCCGATCCCCCATCCGCACTCTCTCCCACCCACCACTTTTTGTATGTGGCAGCCACCACTGCTTCTGCCATTTTTAAAAGTGGTAGTGGGTTCTGGGTAGAAAAGGTGAAGTATACCCCTGGATGTTGTCACCTCAGAGGTGGATTAGCAGTTGGGGCAAGTAGCCCATTGGCCACTTGCACCCACACCCCTAACCCCCCTAATTCAAGGATTGAAGGGCTACCCCTGATACTAGATCCTCAGTTCTGAACAACCTGCATCACAGTGAACAAAGAAAAGAACTGCCTGATCGAGACTCATCCAGTGCTAAATCTTGGTTCCCACAGACAGAGGGATCCCTGTGGCAGCCACATGCACCCTCAGACTCCCTTGGAATAGTGGCACTACTCCCCTGCACAGACGCCACCCGTGCAGGTAAGAGCCATGGGGCTTGGTAGGGGGGATTTTGACGGACGATGACAATGGAAAATTAAATAAATAATACATTTTCTCTCGTCGTCTGTCGAAATGCTCCCCCCCCCACTGGGCTACCCCTCTTACCTGCACGGGCCGCGGGTGCTCATGCAAACTGCAGGTAAAACAGTGCTCCAGATCCAAAGAATGGCTGGCCATAGAACCCTTTAAGGAATCTCCCAAATCCAGATTGTCTAGTGCATTGTGGTAACTGTAATCCTGTCTTTCATAAAATTACAGGCAGCTAGTGTGTTCCCCGGGACCACCGGACGTCGAACTATCGATTTACTCTTCTTACCGCTTTCAAGTCTTGTTGATCGCCAGTCCGGTACCCGACCTCTGCACTCAATGCTGCACCTAGGGAGAACTCCATCTGACTTTCGCCCGACATCAGCAGCCACCCCGTTGTTGTGTTTTTGGATCTTGTTCCCCACAGCACCGTGAAAGCAGTAAAAGCAGCTCTCCTGCAGATCCCGTTCATCACCAAGGACAGCTTGGACAACCCTGCACCCGGGCTCAAAGGGCCAGGTAAAATTGAACTGAATGTCGTGGCTTGGTCCTGGCACCTACATCACCTTTACCCTCCGTGGGTTTCACCCATCTTGACATGCAATAAAGTTTTGCTGTATTATTTTGTACTGATTTTCTATTGGTTCCAAAATCAATAACTCTGGTCATATGTTTCTGATTTTGTTCATTTTGGAGTCTAAATTAAGATAAAAAATCTGCTTTAGTTTTAGAGATTGGTGTTTGATTTCTTTCGAGTCATGTCAATTACATTCATCCATGTTTGTGCTCTGAAATGCTTAACACATTTCTTTAGTAAAGGCTGACTGCTCTTTGCCACAATACCAGGACTGTGCTAAGGAGTTATTAGTGTGAATCCAAGGACCATCTTTGGGGTTTGTGATAGTATTGTATGGTGAAGCCTAAAAGCCTCACCACATAGTACTCCACCTTCCTATATCATGGAAGCGAAGTGTCAGAAGCCAAGGACCATGAAGAATCTCAAATGCACCTTGATGATCCAATAGATATTGACAGCCAGGACACAACACCCCAAGATTCTATGAGTTTCCAAGTTACACAGCGTCACAGTTATTAGAAAAAGGTTATGGAAGAGGTGCACAAATGTTACTCAGGAACCTGTCGTGAGGCCAAGACAAAAACAGGAAAGATTTGAAGCTCGCTCTCACCAAGTTGTCAACACACAACTTCAACAACATTTGGCTAATGTTACTAGTGCAAAAAATGTGTAACTATTTGGAGATTTGGAGGCATTGATGCTAACATTTCAGCGCCTACAACAAAAGCAAATAAAACTTGTCAATCAGAAACTGACAGCTATGAAGAAAAGCATTGAATACGGTTTACAAAAAGTTGCAAATACTCTTGCTGAAAAACAGAGTTTTATGAATGAGAAATTTGATAATTTGACAGATGCAATGAAGATTTTATGCATTGAATTATATCAGGATAATCGGAGTCAAAGACGTGGGCACCGTCATTACTTAGCATGTATTGATGCCTTAAGTAGGTCAATAAATTGCTTGCACATGCCACATCCACATTGTCATGCAACACTGTGTATTTTCAAGTTGAATTAGGGCACTTTAGCGGTGATGTCACATGAGCCCTCATTCAAAGTACTAATGCTGTGGAAACAATGCCAACATCACAAATTACAAATGACTCACAAGTAGAAGCAGATGAAAGTGAGGATCAGCCAAGTGTCAGCAGTATTATTGCAAATGATTGTATGAATCTACGTAGAAGCAGGAGTTGCAATGGCATTGGGGAGAATGTAGGAGCTAAAACGTTTGCTCGAGGCTAACTCAAGCCTTAAATCATTATGTTAGAAGACCATTTTCATTTTTGTCCTTGTACAACACAAAATAAAAACTTTATTTGATATTGACAACATTCCTAAATGTTCATATTTACATACCTTAAATACGTTATCATAGCTGAAAATAAAGGAATATTACGATTCACAAAATTCAAAGCCGGTTTCTATTTATTATATGTTTAATATTTTATATACCATGTACCTAGAAAACGAATGATTGGTTATAGTGTCACGCCTGACTTGCCCTTCTGCTGCTCTTGTTTCCTCATGTGGCTGAGGTGGTGGCATCTCTTCCTCTGACATCCTTATATCTAAGCCTTTTCTTTTAAATTCATTGTGTAGAATTGCACATGTTGCTACACGTTTGCAAGAGGTTTCTGGTGAATATTGGAGGGCATCAGCACTCTTATGTACACATCTGAATCTACTTTTTAGAAGTCCAAAGATACATTCAATCACACCTCATGTTCATCTGGGCGCAACACTGTAATGATGCTCACTTCGTGTAGAAGGGGACAGATATGGAGTCATTCTCCAGGAGTGTAAGGCATATACGCTGCCCCCTACAACAACATTTGACATATTAAACAACAATACTCAAATAATATGAAATTAATAGGTGCAATGGCATATACAGAAATTACCTAATAAATATCCATCTTCAAAATCTCATCTTTGTAGCCTTGTGTAAATGCCACTATGTCTGAAAATGAACGAATCATGCGTGCTGCCTGGTAATTGTGATGCTATACAGTAATCACATTTTTTGCATCACTCACCACTTGTATGTTAAGTGAATGGGTATTTTTCTATTACAAAATAAATACTCAGAGGCAGATTTACAAGCCCCTTGCGCCACTTTTGCGTCACTTTTCCCATGTTAAAAGTGACGCAAAAGTGGTGCAAGGGGCATGTAAATCTGCCCCTCAGTGTCTGATGGTGGACATATAGGCACATGTATACCACCTGAACAGCCAATTACATGTGGAAAATGTGCAATTCTATAAAACCCTATTTTAGTATTTGCTATGAAAATAAATCTGTATATTTAGTCACATTAACATTGCATCAAGAATTGCACGAAAAGATCTAGTTAGGGCACTCTGAGAACCCCCACCTGCTACAGCTACAACACCTTGAAAACTGTCAAAAGCTAACAAGTAGAAAGAACATAAACCCTGCCCTGGGTGGGAATTGAAATACTAGGCAAACTACAACTCTCAAGCTGTGGCTTTAAATCAGCTATTAGGTCCAACATTACAGTGACACGTAGCCTGTACTTTGAATATATTTCTTCATCAGCCTGCTGTAAAATAGTAATTCTGACCCTAGAAACCCTCTCCTGTCTCCTCCTCCTCCTATGCAAAGCAGCAAGTATATGCATTCTTCTTGCCATCACATACAAAGACTCCTTTGCTCAAGTTGCAGATGTATTCTGGGGCTGCATTATAGTTCGCACATAATTACCACCTGCATCGAGTTGGGGATAAATTGCATGTGCAAAATGTTAATAGTGCGGCTATTCGCAATTTGCGAATAAGTGTAACATACGGATAGCGAATCACAATTTACGATTCCTTAAATGCAACTCGCTGTTTTGAGACGCTAAATATATTGACCCGCGAAATAGTTGTTTCTCAAAAAAAACCTCTGCCAACATCTTTTGTACACCAGAAAACAGTATTTTTGCAATCAGTATGCAGTTTGCGACTGATTATTGATTCTCAAAAGCTTTGTCCATCTGGCCCTTTATTCCTTTCCATATTTCTGTTCTTTTTCCGTATTTCAACCTTTCTTTCCATCTAAACGTCTACCTATCTTTTTGCTTCCTACTTCCATTCATCTTTCCTTTTTCTTCCTTCATTTTAATGCCTTTCTATCTTCCTTCCCTTCTTTCATATATCCCTTCTTTCATTTGTACCCCCTCTTTCCTCCTTCCTCTTTTTTTCTCACTTCCTTCTCCACTATCTTCCTTCCATCTTTCTTCCTCTTCATCTATATCCGTTCTTCTTTCTTGCCTCTTTTTTGCTTTGTACTTCTTTTTAACTTTCTTTGATATATTCCTGTCTCCCATTGGTCGTTCTTTGCCTGTCTTTTCATCCATCCTTCTTTCTTTATTTGTCCTTCTTCTGACAAGCCATACAAGTTTAAAAGGGTTTAATGACAAAAGAAAAAAAAATTAGTCCGTCGATCACAGAGTCAGCCAGCTAGGTGATCCAGCAGAAAAATGAATCAAGCGCTGGCATGACCCAAATGTATACTCTACTACAGATACATTTCTAGTGTTGTTAACATGATACGTTTCACACAAAGAATAAGAGTAGGATCCTGGCTCTGCTCGGGAGAACCAGTAGCAAAATTGTAAACTGTTTTCGGCTGAGCAATGCATTCAGTTATTTCTCACCTCAAGAGCCAAACTGCAAGCTGCAAGGTGCATCAACATCAGAGACGGGCACTTCCTGTGGGCAATGTTAGCCTCAGAAAGAAAACATGGCTGATGCAGGTTACAGTTGGACTGGCGTGGGAAGTGCATTGAGATATTTCTGTCTTTCCATCTTTTTCCTCTCCATCAATCTGTCTTTTTCCATCCATCCTTCTCTGCATTCTTCTTTTGTCTTTTATCCACTCATTCTTCAATCCGATCTTCTTTCTGTCTTTTCCTTCTTTCTCTCAATCCATCCTTCCGTCTTCCATTCATACTTTTATCTTTCTTTCCATCCACCCAAATATCCTTCATTCTCTCCATTATCCACGTTGCCATTGGAGTAGCATAATTTTGGCGCCATCTGTTACGTTTGGCTAGGCCATATACATATATAGATATATATGTACCTTTGGCCCTATGTACTCATGGGATGCAATAATACCAATGAGATATGGTGCACTAAAGGTATAGAAGGTCCATTTATTGTGTGTTGGAGGCATATATGTGTGCATATTAATGTTTCCCCTTTTTAGAGACATCTGGATTACTGATAATCTTCTATATGTTTAGATTGTAAAATGGTGCTCTAAAATGCATTTAATGCAGTGCATTCGCCAGGGATTAGTGAGAATGAATCATATGTGTGCTTTCTTTATAAATTGTGACCAGTTATCGTTTTTGGAGTAATAATACATGTATTAATGTATTGTGCCACATATAAGAGTACAGTATCATTTATTGGATTATATATAGGTTGTTGAATTAATATGCATTTAAAGAAAACTGTATGATTAAAGTCAAGACATTTAATATTAACGTGGAAGTTATTTTTCTGCGTGCTTTCTCCTCTGCAGGTGCAGACCAAAGGCATTCATTAGTTAGTTAAAAAAGCACATTGTATTTCAGAGATAGTGAGGCGAGGAAGAACTGGCAAGGACAAATAATTTTGATAAAGAACAAAGGGAGTGTTATCAGTTGGTACTATCAGATGAAGGAAGACTGGAATATGACAGTAGAGTTCAATGTGCCAAGTTCTTTCTTGGGAACTGGAAATGTACTATGATACAGATGAGATCATATTTCTCAAAGGTTCTGTGTGCATTTTAATTATGGAACCCACCTTGGGTTTGGTCAGATTTCCTTTAAACCTAGAGAGGTACAGACCTTTCTTGTCATCTCTGATTGTTTGGCTCCATGCTCTACATGACTCCTGGGACTTCTACAGAGGTTCTGATTCTGACACTTTTCTTGCTTCCTTGACTCAATAGGGTTTCCCCTATCCTTAGTTTAGTGTAGGGTTTAGTTGAGGACCAATATTGTACACCTCTTTGGTCTTCCTTTGATAATTTTGTATTTCTATAGTATGTTCTAGAGATTGATTTATATTAGTCTGGCTTTGAGCTTGTAATATACCTTCTAACTTCAAGTTACTAAGTCAGACTGTTATTGTGTCATTCTAATGGTCACACTGTACCTTAAGATTTAAATTGTTGTCAACCTCTTTTCCTCTCAGGTTACTAAAGAGGTCTATTGATCAGAGTTGAATTGGAAAGAATAGCCCAGAGCGTTCTCAGATGGTAGAATACCAAGGATGGTTAGTACCTGAAGTAGAGGAGGTAGAAAACTGTTATTTTAGATTAGTCCAGATCCAATCTCAGCATCCTAGTGTCCATGTTTGGACAAGAGTGTCAGTGATGTTCCAGTGGGTTGAGAGCGAGTTGTATTAGCGGAAGAGTGAGTATCAATAGGGTTGTGAATAAGCGGCTTAGGCTTAGCTTGTGGTGTTTTTCGGCAATTGTGTGGTGTATTGCAGAGATTGTGTGATATGGTGTGCAATGTTTTGGAGGATAGTGTGAGTATAGTGCTTATTGTTCTGGAGTTGCTATTGGGTCCGACGTGGCCTAAGATCCCAGGAGGATATTAAAAAGTGAAGAACATTTTTTAATTGTCTGCTGAGGTTTTGTGGGGTTTGTCTTAGGACGTAGTTGGCAGTCCAATCGAGATAGGAATGTTTATCTTTTGTGTGAAAGAGAGAAAAGCTATGCAAAGGAAAGTTGCACTGATCAGAGTGATTCCTCACAGGACAAGGTTTTATTTGAATGTGTGGTTATGTTACTTTTGCATGATTGATTTATGTTGATTCTTTAGTAAAGCAGACAATTGTTACTTGTAGCTATTACATTGTATTTGGTTGTAAGTGTGTTGTGGAAATTGTAAAGGAGTTTGAGCTGCTGCGAGGAGTGAGATTGTCATCACAATGTGCCACGCTGGGATTGGTCTGTTGGTGTGAAGCTGCTATGTTATTAGCTGTCTACGTCACAAGGAATCGCGCTGTGAGTGGTTGATGATTTGGGATGAGATTTTAAGTAAAATATAGATTTTTGTGCTGAAACAAACACATTTTAATTGAAACTGAAATTTTTAAAGTTGTTCAAGATTTGTTTAAAGGAGATGTTCAGATACCCTGTGGGGGAGGGGGAGCCCCACCTTCAGTCACAGTGGGACATTTTATGGTGATTAACTTAGGGTTACACACATGTATTGAGCTAGAACAATGGCACAAAATCACTGAAAAAGAAGGTGCATGGGCGTTTCCACGTTATGGTACATTTAATCTGAGAATTATTGAAAATTTGAGGAGAATTTATATGAAATGAAACCACAACCTACACCCATATCATTTAAAGCGCTAAATGCTTTTGGAGCGTGCAGCTCTGATGAGAGAAAAAGAGAGATATAAAGGACAAGTGAAAAAGGCAGTGCGTACATGTACAGATGCAAGGTAGGATGCAGAGCAGAAAAGGTGGAGAACTGATATGATAGAATGAGCAAAATTATGAACAGTATTGCAAAGTGGAGAAGGGGAAAAGGGACCAAAAAGAGAAAGAAGGGGAAAATATGATAATCAGGAGAGAACAAGGAAAATAGTGACAGTGATACTAGTGACAGTCTTTTAGATGTATTAATGTCCAAGCGCCCACCTCTGTACAATGAGATTTGAACAGAGGGAGGTGGGAGCAAGGTTGCAGGTGGGATTACGAGATTGCCTACTGCACCAGTAAGTATGAGCCCTGATATTATAAGGATCTATCATGTGCAGTAGGACCAGAGCATAATGGGGACTATTACAGTGAATCAAAATATTACAGGAGGAAATTCAGGGACTTGTGTTCCTGGGACCTCCAGTGTGTACAGTCCCAGATGCACTTACAATTCCTGTTACCACTGGACCAGTGGTTTCTATATATAATCCGGTTTCTGGGGAAATGGGTTTCAAAACTCAGCTGTCCCTGCTCAACAACAGGCATCAGAAATTACCCTTATGAGTCAGAAGGTGGGAGAATTAGTTCCTTTAAGTCTGATTAATGCAAGTTCTCTTTGTGGTGTCAGTGCAGACTCATCTGTGCATCAGACGGGGTTTGGACCTTTTAAGTAGCACGCCTAAAGTAAAGTTAGTATCTAAAGCCCCCGAGGTACATCCTGGTCTTAATGGCCAGGAACTAGAAGACTGTTTTAAAGTTCTTAATGCTACATTGAATGAGAGTGGGAATATGGACGAGTCAGGGAACTCTTCAGTGCACTTTGAAAGTAAATTTGGGGGATGTGGGAAAATTAAAGTTGGAATTAGATGAGATAATAAGTGGTTGCATTGGACCGAATAGAAATGTATCAGCAGAGTGACATTTTGTTCATGAGTATGGATATTACTAGGAGAGGAAGACAAGTCGATGATAAATTATCTGAATTAGCTCAGAAATATAAGGTAGATTTGGAGTGGACTAAGGCGTTACAGAAAAGCCACCAACTCGTGTTTAGTGATCAGGACATAGAACTTATGGGAATACCAGGGATGAAGATGCAAATTCTGGAATTAATTCACAGTATCCTATTTTGGAGTGAATTAGAGAAGTGAGAAGTTAAACCTTCAAAAATAATTACTCACAAAAGAACAACAGGAGAGGTGCCTCCTCCTATTGGGGGAGAGGATACGGTAAGTACAAGCTTTCCTTTACAGGAGGTACCTATTGAAGGTTACATATTTATACCGTTGAGTAGGAGTAATCTTGCACAATTTACAAATGAATTCCCTAAATACAGAGCAAAGCCTGTGGAGTGATATATACAAGCTGAGCGGTTTGTGAAATATTTGAAGGTTTTGTGGATTGTTTTGAATACCTTGTTTGACATTGTGGTTCCAAGAGATTTGTCGACAGTGTGCGAAATAGCCATAGAGTGGCCCAAGAAAGAGCCGACAAGTGATCCTGTGACTAATGGTCCTTCAGCTATAGTAATAAGGAAGTATGGTCAGCTAATGACATGGTTGAAGTCAAAGGTGCTACCACAAGATATTGACTGGGTCAAGATCGATCAGACGACCCAGGAACCAAAAGAGACGATTTATGCATACTATGAGAGATTGTTACAGGCATTTAAACAGTATAGAGGAATGGAAACACTGGAGTCTAAAGATATGGGACATTTTGTGACCAGGTGTGTGACAGGATTGAGCCTTGAGACTAATATGATAATTCAAAAGCATGGGATTTGTTGGCAGAATAAGTCAGTTGATAATATTTTAAGATATGCTAAATATTGCAACAATGAGATTGAAAGGAAGCAGAGAACGTTAAAGGAGAAATTGATTGTGGTACAAATGAAGGCTGCTCAGAAGAGGAATTCAAAATCCATAGTTTGTAGGGAATGCCCCTCCAATGTAGGGAGTGTATCAACAGGGAGTTCCGGTGATGCAGAGTAGAGGTGGATTTCAGTCACAAGGTAGAGATTGGGGTGTTCTTATTGATCCGAGTACTGGAATTGATATGGCTGCATTGAAGAAGTCTAATTAATGGCACTACTGCAATAGGCTGGCGCATTGGAAGTGAGAATGTTGTCTTGTTCCCACAAATCAGGATCAAAATTCAGGGTTTGCACCACCTCAGAATAGTAATTCCATGCAGCAACAGAATTTACCCAGACCTAGATCCCAGAATGTTAATGTGTCACAAGCCCCTGTAATGCAAGTTCCCCAACCTCCGATGCCACAGCAAGCTGCTAATGTTCCAAGAATTTCTTCAAACTAGGTCTTGAATTTGAATCAGGATACTTTCCAGAATAATAATCCTTACCCATAATTCCCCTTGTTTGAGACAAGTGAAAATATCGGAATTGATCAGTCTTCCTCATGGTGCCTGAGGGGAGAGGAAGACTGCATGCTTTCCGCAGTCTTGGAGGTAGATTAGAATGGCCCTGTAAGAACTGAGGGTCTCTAGTTGGCAGAGGTAGGTACCTTTGACCAAATAGGGACCCTTGCTTCTAAATCAGGGAAAGGGGATTACACTACTAGATAACCCCTGCTCACCCCCTTGGTAGCTTGGCACGAGCTGACAGGCTTATCTCAGAGGCAGTGTGTTAAGCATTTGTGAACACATACAGTAATACAGTGAAAACATTACAGATGGACACCACACAGGTTTTATAAAAATAAGTATTCTTTATATAGACTTAACACAAGACCACAAACAACAAAAATCCACAATACTGTACTCAACATTGACTTTAAGATGGTAGAATTAACTTAGTTCAAGTTGATGGTAAATGCAACACAGTTTTCACAAAAGTACCTGGATGCGTAACGCAAAATAACCAAAGGCTCGCAGCGTTGGAGATGCGTTGGTTCCTTGCTTCAGGGGAGATGATGCATCGCGCCTCAATGCTTGCGCAGAGTAGGGGATGCGTCTTGATCCTTACCGGAGAGGAGGTGATGCGTAGATTCTTGTGCTGCAGCCCGGTTGCGATGCAGCAAGATGGCGCCTCGATACGATGCGACAATCCGGTGTGATGCGATAAGCTGGCGCCCTTGATGCGACGATGTAGAGATGATGTGGGCACGCCCTGGCAGCCTTGCGGCGACTCTGTACTTTGGAGCCACGACAGGCCCTGCGTCACGCTTCTCCGGTGATGCGACGGCAACCCTCATGGTCGCGACTCGCTTCCCGATGATGCGACAGCAGACAGCTGCGACGAAGACACGCTACTGGGAGATGCAGCGGAGGCACGCTTCTCTGGCGATGAGACGACTACAGCTGTGCCGGCGACACGCTCCTTCTTGTTGAGTCGCGCTTCCAGCTCCCAGCAACGCGCAGACTTCTGCAGATAGAATTCCCAGCAAGGAAATTCAGAGGGGAGCTGGTGGTGAAGTTTTTTGGCCCTGAGACTTCAACGGGAGGCAAGCACAAGTTCAAGCCCTTGGAGAAATATTCAGCAAGATAATGAAAGTTCTGTGAAAAGTTTCCTTCTCCTCTCCTTGGCAATAAAGACACCACTGCAGGCCAACCCAACAACACAGCACACTGGCAGGGGGGCAGTCCAACTCCTACAGCTTCCTTGGTTCTTCTCCTTGGCAGAGGTTCGTCTTGTTGTTCCAGAAGTGATCTAAAGTCTTGGGGTCCCCATATTTATACTACTTTTCTCTTTGTTCTCTAAAGGTAGAGAGGCCTTTGCCTAGTCCAAACCAGTTCTGGTCAGTCCTGGAGCACTTTGTTGACAAGACTCCTTCTTTCCTTTCAGAGTGCAGGGCAGAGACATCTGACGCACCACAGGAGGTGGAGCCAGCATTGTGGAGGGAAGGCACAGCCTTATTCAGGTCCCAGGTGCAACTCCTCCCACCAATCTATATGCAGATCTTCCTATTCGCCCTGTGCTGACTCACCCTCTCTCCTGGAATCCCCCAGCCCCTGTCACTCACAGAACCAGACACACAATACACAACCTAGCAGAGACAGGCTTGGACAGTTAAGCAAGAAAATACCTACTTTCTAAAAGTGGTATTTTCAAACACAGAATGTTAAAACCAACTTTACTAAAAGATGTATTTTATCATTCTGAGTTCAGGCATACTAAACTCGAATTTCTAACATGTTCCCTGAGTCAGTTAGGATTATAGGATGTAATAATCAAACTGCCATTCTGGCCTATGGGGAACAGGTAGCCTTGCAATAGTGAAAAACGAAAATGGCTGTAATTCACTATTAGGACATGCCACACACACCAGGGCATGTCCTACCTTATACTTACAATGCACCCTGCCCTTGGGCCTACCATAGGGGTGTCTGATATAAAGAAAAGGGAAGGTTTAGGGACTGGCAAATGGGTGCACTTGGTCAGTCAGCATGGCAGTACCAGACTGCACATAGGCTCTGCAATGGCAGACCTGAGACACACTTTACAAGCTACTTCTGTGGGTGGCACAACCAGTGCTGCAAGCCCACCTGCAGCATTTGATTTACAAGCCCTGGGCACACATGGTGCACTGTACTAGGGTCTGACAAGTAAATCAAATAACCCAATCATGGAGTCACTAATCAATACATCAATTTAACATAGGGAGCACTTGCACTGTGGCACTGAATAGCAGTGGCACAGTGCCCAAAGCATCTAAACCAGCAAAACATATCAAAAACAGAGGAGGCAATCAGAAAAAAATGGAAGGGAGACTCACGCCAATGGTACCCGGTCTAACACGTGTACCCTCCAGCTGAAATGTGGGGAGAACTACCCTTCCCCTTGGGAGTTCTCTTCACTAAGGCATAAAAATCTAGACAGATCATCAGCATTGGCGTGTTCTGTACCAGGGCGGTGTTCCACTGTAAAGTCCATCCCCTATAGGGAAATGGACCACCTCAACAACTTTGGGTTCTCACCCCTCATCTGCATCAAACATCTGAGGGGACTGTGGTCTGTCTGAACCCGGAAGTGAGTCCCAAAAAGGTATGGTCTCAACTTCTTCAGTGCCCAGACCACAGCAAATGCCTCACGCTCAATTGCACTCCACCTCTGTTTCCGTGGAAGTAACCTCCTACTGATGAAGGCTACAGGTTGGTTTAGGCCCTCTTCATTAATCTGTGATAGAACAGCCCCCACACCATGATCTGAAGCGTCTGTTTGAACAATGAATTCCTTTGAGAAGTTGGCCGCCTGAAGCACAGGTGCTGTGCACATGGCAGTCTTCAGGACGTCAAAAGCCTTCTGACAGGTGTCAGTCCAGTTCACTTTCTTGGGCTGCTTCCTGGAAGTCAGCTCAGTCAATGGCGCAACAATGTTGCCATACCCCTTGACAAACCTCCTGTAGTACCCCGGAGTCCTAAAAAGGCTCTCACCTGTGTCTGAGTCTTTGGGGATTCCCATGCCAGGATGGTATCAATCTTGGGTTGCAGGGGCGCCACCTGGCCGCTCCCTACCTGGTACCCCTAGTACACCACAAAACCCTGCCCGATTAGGCACTTACTTGCCTTGATCGTGAGGCCTGCCTTTCGCAGTGCCATCAACACTTCCTGGAGGTGGCTCAGATGTTCTTCCCTGGCGTTGAACACTGCAGTGTCATCCAGGTAGGCGGCAAATCTAAACACAACACAAATAGGCAAGATGGCGTCGGTGTGAGCAGTCGGGCAAGCACCTCTCTGTGAGCTCTGCCTGGTGAGCGGATCCCAGCCCAGGCCTAGGAAGCTGAGAGATGAGACAGGAGCCAGCCCGTGATCTTTGATCTTTGATCTTTGATCCGTATTCTTTGGAGAATCGACAGGCGCTTGGACAACTTTGTGAACTTTGACAACTCCAATCTGATAGAATAGAAGGGAGTCTGCATCGGAGGGAAAAAGAGGTCTGACGCTCCGATGCTCTGATGTTCTGATGCGGTATGCTGCTACGATGCGCTAAAGAGCTCCGGGAGTAGAAGTGGTCGAGCCGAACGGAAGCCGGAGATTGGGATTGGGTCGTAGCTGGCTAAAATCAGTCAGTGGAAACATCTAGCCCAAGCTGGCCGTGGAGCCCGTGGAGGCCGTGGAAGGCCGTGGAGGTGTGGTGCTGGAGCAGTGAGTAGAGCACAACTACATCCGACACAGTGCTCTATCGACATTAGCGTCTAGAGGGGTGAGGATTTTTGCAGTGAAGACCCCGGATCTGGCGCTGATCCTTCGACAGCGTAAGTTGGAAAAAGACGAGATATTGGGACACTAACATTTACTCCAGGGTGGCACAGATTTTGCACTGATTCTGCGAGACTTTTATGAGACTTTTTAGAGCACTACACAGAGCGGGTGCTATGGAGAATTATTAGTGATTCGCACGCACAGCTGCATAAACATAAGACACTAAGAGCCACTGAAAGACAGTGAAAAGCATTATTCAAGTATTAATCAAGCGCCAGCATCCCTTCTACCTTTTTCTTCCTGTTCTTCTACCCTCTCTACTCTGATAAAGCTCGCCGGCTCGTCAAAAATTCCCCATTCATTCGGCTCAAGCTTCAACTCCGCAGCACCTGTTCAACTAAAGCATCCTTCGTGTCATCTGCTAACGCGGAAGTGAGCCTTCTTAATACACGCTGCTGACTCACGTCGCTCTCACGCTGCTCTCCATTACTAGGGCAACAGAATGGCGTGTACGTGCAGATAGGAGCCTGGATCAGGAATGGGTGACTACAGCTGAGGTTGCAATAAGCTGAAAAAACAGAAATAAACAGAAAAAAAATGGAGAAAGGGCAAGTAAGGTGTCTAGAGTCTTGGAGAGCCTGATGAAGAGAGAGAAAGCAGTAGAGTGGAGCTAGATGCAGCGCTGGAACAGTGCTGAACATAAACATATCCACATAACTACAAAATAAGCAATATTACCACAGGAATAGAGATACTGATATTATGATACAAGTACAGATCTCTTTCACATGCTCATACATAGTACACTCCCCAAGTAATTGTTGGAATCTATACACCACTATAATCCCTATAGAAGAGGTTATACAAAGGGAGATATATAATCACTTACAGTTACAGCAACCGACGCAACAACTCCAACAACTTCAAGAACTCCAGCTACAACTGAATTTAGCGCTTCTACAAGCACTACAGGCACTACAGGTACTACAGGTACTTATTGTAGTACCATTTTTGATTACTGATATGGCGGCCCGGGGCGAGGAAATTGTAAGAGGAGTAGAAGGTGCTCTGACCTTGGAAGCAATATTATTACAACAACAACAACAAATCCAACGTAACGGAACCGAAAGCGGAAAGGAAGCTGTAAGTGGAGGTGGACGACTGATCATAGATGATGAACATGGGGAACATGGAGAACAGAATCTTAGATGTCCAGAAGTTTCAGAGATTCCAGAGATGCTGGAAAACACTCAAAGCACAATGAATTCACAAGACTCACCGAAAAACGTTGAAGTGCTGAGACGGCCCGAAACTAGAGGTTTCAGAGCCAAGGAGAACGAAGAATAAAAACTCAAGTATAAAGAAAGAACATTAAAAAAAGATAAGAATAAAAACAGAAACATGGATAAGAAGTACAATAAAGGAAAAGAAAAAGACAAGGAGATGGAGCAGGAGAAAGAGAGGGAGGAGGTGAAAGAAAGCAAGATTGGGAGCGGGGGTAGAAAAGAAAAGGAGAAAGAGAGAGAGAGAGAAAAAGACTTGTGAAACAACGATAACAATGATAACAACAAGAACCTAGAATTAATGGCAAAAAAAGTAAAAAGACTACAAACAATTAAAAGCTTAAAAGCTTCAACAAAAAATACTGGATCACAGGATCTTTCTCAGCCGAGGATTTTCAATATATTCAGTCCACTGACCAGAGAAGTAAGGAGCGAGTTAGTGAAAACAGATAAACAATAAGCTACGCAGGAAAGTGGTGGGAAACAACCCACCGCTACGAGTAGAAATCACGGTGATGATTCAGGATTGCTCTTAGCACGGCCCATTATAAATGAAAAGTCTTTGCTGGCCATGGATTCTGGTACCCAACTCCACGACCAGTCATATGACTTTACCCGGAGAAACGCAGGGGCTGAAGCAGCCAGAACACGAACACCGAAAAAGGATCAAATAGATCAAATAGACAAAAGTAATCCAACCAAACACAGTGAGAATACATCTAACACTCTGAAAGAAAGTATGGTCAACAACCCCCTATCCCTCTCCCTCCGGTTACCAACATCAGACTGGGAGAAACCTACTCCACTTGAAAACGACGCACTCTCCAAAGAGTCGGATTCAGACCTGTATGAAACAGGTTTGTCTATCTCTAGTGAATCCTGCAAGACAACCGATACAAGTGAAGATCAAATATCGGATCCCGGTAGTTCAGATGGCTCGGATCTTTTAGAATCGGATAAACCAACTACTTCTGGGCAAGGTCTGAACTTAAGGCCAAGATTTGAAAAAAGGAGGGCGAAATTCAAAAAACAGGGTCAATTCATAAATGAAGAAACCATTGAGCCAGGGAGCAACTCGGAACAACCTGGCACAAGAACTAAACTTGCTCGAAAAAGCCCCAATACTAAACTAAAGAGGAGATCAGAACACAAACAACTTTATGAAAACCAACAACAAACTGGTCATAGAACTAATACAAGCTTATTGGCAGAACCCTCATTAACCGCAGTGCTAAGTTCCATTAAGAGTCTCCATCAAGATACAAAAATGGATAGTCAAAGGAACCATTCTGCTATCCAAAAGTTACAGGGAGCAATCCAAAAAGTAGATAAAACTTGCACTGAAATTTCTGAGAGAATGGCTACAATAGAAGCACGTACTGAAAACCTTGAGTCCGATGTTGCTCAGCTTCAAAAACATGAAAAAGATCAAGAAGCAGTTATAAAAGACCTACTGATAAAGATCGGAGACCAAGAAAATCGAGCCAGAAGAAATAACTTGCGCTTTCTCGGAATTCCAGAAGGCAAGGAGGACAACGATCCAAGGGGCTTTATGATAAATCTTCTGAAAACAGCCTTCCCGGAACTACAAACTTGGGAAATAGAAAAAGAAATTCAACGCGCCCACCGATTTCCTTTGATGCTCCCTAAACATTTGCACAAGCCTCCTCAATATCCAAGGGCTATTCTGGTTTACTTCGGAAATTTTCTTTTACGAGAAACTATCTACAATCTGGCAAGACCTACAAAAAAAAGATACTTTACTAGACCAGACTATGCTCACGCGACCGTCGAGCGAAGATGGAGTCTGCGACAATTAATCACCCCTTTTGAACAAACTGGGGCAACTGTTTTTTTACAAAATCCGGCACGGCTAAAAATAATCTATAATGGCACAACGAGAAGTTTCACAAGCGAAATTCAAGTAGAGGTCTACTTAAAAGAAATAACTAAGACAGGAAAATGATATAAGGACCAATTGTTTAAAATGTTTTATCAACAAAGAAAACTACAATCAAAATCTGTAAACTTGACTATAGAGCTCATACCAATCTTACCAGGCCGGTACACAGAGGGTGCTGAAACGTGCTGATCTAGCTGACGCACACACCTGGGTACTTGCTGACCCAGGACGCCTCATTTGGTGGTAAGGGGGGGGGAGGAGGGTGGGGACCATGGGGGACGGGGGGGCTTGTGGACCAAGGTTGGAACAAGAGTAGAATGTAATGGACCACAATCAGGGGGAAAAATAGAGACCAAGCTATTTAGCAAACAAGAGGGCATATCTTCAGAAATACGGAAATATATCTTTAATGAATAGGATAAGAATTATTTCATTGAATATATGCGGCCTAAATGATCTAAAAAAAAGACAAAAAGTTGCTATCGGCTTACAAACAATGGAACCAAATATTATATGCTTACAAGAAACCCACATTGAAGGTGGACAACTATATATCTTAAAAACGCTAGGGTATAAACTGATAATTGCTTCTACACAAGCTACTAGAACTAAAGGGGTTGCAATCTTAGCTAAAGGGGGAGATCTTCAATTTACAAAGACAATCTCCGACAAATTTGGTAGGTGGGCCATCGCGGAATGTCTATATAATAATGGGGAAAATAGGATGACTATCTGTACTGTATATGGCAATGTAGGGGATGACCCTGAAGCCTTGAACTACATTACTAACGAGTTGGTACATTGGCCATTACCCTTAATTATTTGTGGGGATTTTAATTTAAACCTTCCGGAGGGAATGGTCAACAAATCCGACATTTATATATCAAGGGAGAAAACCCAGGGTCTTCAGGGCTTTTAAGGAGTTGTGTTCACTGCATGGGCTGATTGATATCTGGCATATGAATCACCCAGGTGATCATGGATTTACCTTTTATTCCTTTCCTCACTCACGCCATGCACGCCTTAATTATTTTCTTATCTCCAACTCCCTGAAGACTAGGTGCACAATCAATAAACTGCCTAGGATACTCTCGGATCACAACCCGTTAGCACTTAATTTGGTATGCAATAGAAGCAGCTCCACACGGAGGAGTTGGACGTTTGAAAGGGCCTTTCTAAATAACGAGGGCTATAATAACCATATGAGGGATTGGATCTTGGCTTTCTTGGAAGTAAATATCGGTAGTGCTCCGATAGAGATAGTTTGGGACGCATTGAAGGCTGGGATTAGAGGAGAAACTCTCCAGTTTTCTGTTAGGTCCAACCGAGAAGGCAAGGCTCATCTTGATAGACTACAACAGGACCTGAATATGACAGAGGCAGAATTAGCCAAAGCAACACTAAATGGCCAGGTAACTGATGAATTAGAACAGGTGGCTGTGGCAAGAAACCGGATATCGGAAGTGTTTATTGAGAAAGCCATTAGTAAAGCTACGATCTATAAAAAAAAAACTTACGAACTTAGCGAACAAGTTGGACACCACCTAGCTGTTCGTACAAGAGAAGAACAGATATTTAATACAATAAAGAGCATTAAAGACTTAGATGGAAGGGTGAGAACGGAAGCCTCTGAGATTAAAAGGGCGTTTGAGAGATTCTACGAAGATCTTTATAAAGAGCCTAATAGAGAACCGGAGAACATGGATGAATATTTGGAGCAATATGAGGGATTCTGCCTTAACGAGGAGGAACAGGCTAATCTAAATAGCTCCCCTACGTGGGATGAAATTCAGATGGTACTGAAATCATTAGCTAATGGAAAAGCTGCTGGGTTAGATGGAATCCCTTCAGAATTTTATGCGAAATTTGCAATACAACTTAGAATAATTATGCTTGAATTGTTTAGTTCCATTTTTAGTGGTGGGAAGTCACCTCCCTCTTGGTCTACAGCGAAAATCATGGTTTTTCCGAAAAAAATAAAGACCCCATGGAAATGGGTTCTTACAGACCGATCACACTAATAAACGGGGACTCGAAAATTTATTCAAAAGTACTGGCCGCCCGATTAGCTCCTATCATCCATAAAATAGTGTCTCCTCGTCAACACGGGTTTATCCCAGGGAGCTCAACATCGGATCATGTACAACGGGTGATATCGCTTTTTGATTTCGTAGAAAAAACAGGAGACCCTATGGCTCTAATACTATTTGATGCAGAAAAAGCCTTCGATAGGGTCTCCTGGAGGTTCCTTTGGGAAACTATGGCTAGGTGTGGACTTACATCACAATTTATCAAAGCCATGCAAGGACTATATGTTGACCCAGGAGCCAGCGTAATGATCAATGGGACACTCTCAGAGAGATTTAAGATCTCTAGGGGAACAAGACAGGGATGCCCATGCTCTCCCCTGTTATTTGCAGTCTATATAGATGCGTTCATATGGAAATTGGAAAATCATCCATTAGTGACCCCGATAAAGGCATTTAATACTGATACAAAAATCCTTGCGTGTGCCGATGATATAGCCATAGTCACCTGTAATCCTATCCAAGCAATGGCAGCGATAGAAGAGGAAGCGAATAGTTTTGGTAAGTTCTCCGGATATAAGTTGAACTCAACTAAAACACAGACAGTCATTAATGACAAGCTTAAGATGGATGACTATAGAGTAACGGAACATGCTGTCTACCTAGGAGTAGATATAACCGCAAATATAGATAGGATAGTGAGTTTAAACTTAGACCCACTGGTTAAACACACCGAGAAAGAGCTAATCCGACTTGACAACCTACATCTTACTATTGGCGGTAGATGCAATGTTATCAAAATGCTATTCTTACCTAGATTTCTGTATCTCTTTCGCACAATATGCCTGGAATTCACTCCCCAACAGTTTAAAAACATAGAGAACATCTTTTCTAGATTTATTTGGGGTTATAAGAGACCTCGCCGAGCACTCAAATGGCTTATGCTGCCCAAAGAAAGAGGTGGACTCGGAATGCCAAATTTTAAATTATACTATTGGGCTACGGTAATTAGATATAGTATCGTGGTTTTATCATTAGAAAAGGGCCACAACTCCGATGGGACCACTCCACAAGAACTGATCCTAGGGACAGGCTGTGAGGGTTGTCTTTGGCGACACATGAACGACAACTATTTTAAGAAAGTAAAACTCAAGACCATCTCCAATATATATAAAGTTTAGATTAATGTAAGAAAACTGCTAGGACTGAGCCGTTTTTCATGCTACACCCCAATTAAGCTTAATTATGAGCTACCCGCACTATTCCACGATACTTGTATGTCGAGATGGATCGAGAATGGCATTCTGCAATTAGGCTGTTTTTATAACTCTAGCGGCCTAAAAACTTTCTCCGACCTCCAGTCTGAATATTCCATCAGCCATAGGGAGTTTTTTAAATATCTACAGATCAGGGATTTCTTGAAAAAAAAACAGGGGGACGTGACAAATTTCAAAATAATATTGTACTAGATACTATATGCAGACCAAATACCCCTAAAATTGGGGTCATCTATGAACTTCTTAGGGATAATCTCCCTGACGACCTGGGCAAACATCTAATGGGGTGGCAGACCTCTCTCGCAATCCAACCAAATATTCCTTTGCGAGCGTACGAATTATCACAGGTGTGTTTAATGTCTATAAATCTTCAGGCACAATTTTATAAAACTTTTTTTTCCCTTTATTATACACCATATAAGATTGCAAAATGGACAGTAGGTAAGGGAACAACCTGTCCACGTTGTTCGATGGGTGCTGCTGATACGATTCACCTGTTTGCCTCATGCGACAAACTATCAGGTTTGATAAAAGAAATCTCGGACTTCCTTTCAGAAATTCTCCAAGTTAGTATATCAATCACCCAGGAGGAAATTGTGTTAGGAGTATCTAATAATCAAAGATCTAATCATGTGCAGGGCCTTATTTTTGTAGCCATGGCTGTCCTACGACTCTGTATAGCCTCAGCGTGGCTGGATGATACTTCACCGGCCTTTGCACAATGGAGGACTAGATTATTAGCAATTTGTACCCTGGAAGTAGCCATATATAAAACTAAAGGGAGGAGAAAAAAGAGAAGAGGGATACAGATCTGGGGTCCGCTCTTGCATTGGCAACTAGATCACACCTAAAATGCTTGCTCTATAATTTAATTTGGTCTCACTTGGGAGAATATTCATTGTAACTATATAGATTTTGACAACACATGCTGTATTATCGTACAGATTTACCGAAGTGTTTTTTTCTCTCTTGTGGTTGGGTATGAATTGAATTAATACCTTGGTCCAAGGGGGGGGTGGGGGGCTTATGTAAATATTATAATTTTTGTGAAAATTGCTAATAAAAATCATTTAAATAAAAAAAGGGAAGTTGGGCGCCTGAAGCACAGGTGCTGTGCACATGGCAGTCTTCAGGATGTCAAAAGCCTTCTGACAGGTGTCAGTCCAGTTCACTTTCTTGGGCTGCTTCCTGGAAGTCAGCTCAGTCAATGGTGCAACAATGTTGCCATACCCCTTGACAAACCTCCGGTAGTACCCCGTGAGTCCTAAAAAGGCTCTCACCTGTGTCTGAGTCTTCGGGGGTTCCCATGCCAGGATGGTATCAATCTTGGGTTGCAGGGGCGCCACCTGGCCGCTCCCTACCTGGTGCCCCTAGTACACCACGAAACCCTGCCCGATTAGGCACTTACTTGCCTTGATCGTGAGGCTTGCCTTTCGCAGTGCCATCAACACTTCCTGGAGGTGGCTCAGATGTTCTTCCCTGGCGCTGAACACTGCAATGTCATCCAGGTAGGCGGCACTGAAATCTTCCAGTCCAGCCAACACCTGGTTGACCAACCTCTGAAAGGTGGCGGGCATTCTTCATCCCAAAGGGCATAACCCGGAATTGGTAGTGCCCATCTGGTGTGGAGAATGCTGACCTCTCTTTGGCCCCATCAGTTAAGGCGATCTGCCAGTACCCAGACGTCAAATCAAACGTTCTGAGGTACCGTGCAGCCCCTAACCGATCAATGAGCTCATCAACTCTGGGGAAGGGGTGCACGTCAGTCCTGGTGACTGAATTGAGTCCTCGGTTGTACACACAGAACCTGAGTTCAGGGGTGGCACCAGGCGAGGCAGCCTTTGGGACCAGGACCACTGGGCTGGGCCAAGGACTGTTGGAGGACTCAATCACCCCTAGGGCAAACATCTTGGAGACTTCCTCCTTGATGTAAGTCCTGACCTTGTCAGTCACTCTGTAAGCCTTGTTCTTCATAGGAGGACTGTCCCCAGTGTCCACATCATGGACGCACCACTCAGTGACACCAGGAACAACAAATCAGAGAATTGTCCCAACAGTTGGCGACAATCTTGCTGCTGATCAGGGGTCAGGGTGGCAGAGAGGCTGACACCATCCACTGACCCATCATGGTCTGTTGCAGACAGGAGGTCAGGAAGAGGCTCTGTCTCCTCCTCCATTCCATCATCTGTCGCTAGGAGCATGCCCACTTCGGACCTTTCTAAATGGGGCTTCAGGCGGTTAACGTGTAGGACCCGCAAAGGGTTCCTCGGAGACCACAAGTTCACCAGATAGGTGATGTCACTCTTGCGCTCTACCACCTCAAATGGACCGTTCCACCTGTCCTGGAGCGCACAAGGCTCTACAGGGGTCATGACCCAAACTTTCTGCCCAGGTTGAAGCTCAATCAGAGTGGCATTCTGATCGTACCACCGCTTCATCTCTTCCTGGCTGGCTTCCAGATTCGCCTGAGCGAGCTCTCTGAATCGCCCTGTCTGGTTCCTGAAGGCCAGCATGTAACTGTATACATCCTGGGGAGGTTTCCTGGGAGATTGCTCCCAGACTTCCTTGACCAGACTCAAAGGTCCTCTTACCGGGTGCCCACACAACAGTTCAAAGGGACTGAACCCTAAGGACTTTTGTGGCACGTCAGCAAACAGAAGGCATGGCAAGAGGACGTCCCACTTATGCCTTATTGGTTCCTCAAGACCCATGATCATGCCTTTAATGGTCCGGTTGAATCTCTCAACCAGCCCATCTCTCAACCAGCCCATTACCTTGGGGGTGGTAACGAGTGGTGAACTTGTATTTAACACCACACTCCTTCCACAGGGACTTCATATAACTGGATATGAAGTTGGTATCACAGTCTGACACCACCTCTCTGGGGAACCACACACAGGAGAAAATCCCCATCAGTGCAAGTCCCACCACGGGGGCACTCACTGTCCTGAGCGGGTTGGCTTCCGGGTACCGGGTGGCATGGTCCACCAAGACCAGGATAAACCTGTTGCCCATGGCTGTCTTGGGGTCCAGTGGCCCCACAATGTCAAGGCCCACCCATTCAAAGGGGGTACTGACTACCGGGAAAGGTTGGAGAGGAGCCTTTTGCTTCCTTCCACTTTTCCCACTTGCCTGGCAAGTTTGACAGGTCCTACAAGGAGTATCTGAACTCTTCCGCATCTGGGGCCAATAAAAGTGGATGACAAGCCGTTCAAAGGTCTTGTCCTGCCCCAGATGTCCAGCTAAAGGTACATCATGAGCCAACCCCAGTAGGAAGGCTCTGAAGCGCTGGGGTACCACCAGCACATGGGCTGACCCAGGCTCAACAACCTTAGGCTCTGTATACAGGAGGTCGTTCTCCCAGTAGATCCAATGTGATCCAGACTGATCACCTGCTGCCTGGTTTGTGGCCTCTTGCCGCAAACCCACAAGAGAAGGGCACTTCTTCTGTTCTGCACAAAATTCCTCCCTGGAGGATCCTCCTTCTTGCTGCCAATGGCATATACAACAGACGAGCCCGGACTTTTTTGCCTGCCGCCCGATTTTTCAATTGAGTTAACGTCGGTTTATCGAGCAGAGACTTATTGCCTGCCGCCCGCACGATTGAATTAGAAGTGCCAAGAATAGAGACGGCACTTCACACTTAAAGAGGTATATTTGACGAGCATCGATTACTACGTGAACTGATCTCACATGCCACTGAGGCCCACTGCAAATTTAATATCCATTGGAAGCCCTCCCAGAGAATCACGCCGGATTGGTTCTACTCCGAAAGGCCCTGATAACATTTGAATTCTATTCAGACTAAGGCCGTCACTCCTTGCCCTATGTCCTGATGAAGACCCGTACTGACCTTACAATAGTGCAGCACAAGGGTTGAAACGTCGACTTACATTTGGACCAGTACATAGAACCTGCGTTAAAAAGGAAATTCTCTGTTGCGCAGATTTACTAGAAATATTTTACCTTCTGGCCATGTTGAAATTCTCTAGCTTTTAAAACTATTGTACATATCACGCACATTGTCACTGAGCACCTATTTGTCACTGTGTCACTATTTTACTATCACATTGCTGGTTGACGGCCTCTCATAAAATATAGATGCATATATATGAATGACGTAATTTATATATAAAGAATCTGATTAACATACAAACTGTTTGGTGTGTTGCTTACAGCATAACATTACATATTATTCAGATAATGTTTGACTATGCTCGATACATAAAGAAATTTTTTCACCCAACAGAACCACTGTTCACTTTACAAATGGCTCAGCTCAGGCAGGACTCCCAGTTCAGCAACCTGTTCCCCTGTAGGTTCCAGGGCATCCCCCTCAAGGTCTGCCTCTTCCTGGACCGTGGGAACAATGGGGGCTGGTTTACCACGCCCCCCTACTTCTTCTCTTTAAGGCAGGTCCCTGGGCCATACTGTCAGGCTCCAGGACCTCTTTAACACCCTTACTGGCTGCCATAGACCGAGTGCTAACACACGCCCACTCAGGCGGACCCACATCTCCAAATGAGCCTTCTTCTCCACCTTAGCCCAAGGGGAGCTTTCGAAATTATTGCCCAACAGACAATCCACAGGCATGGCTGGCCTCACAGCTACTTGAAGAGTACCAGCGACCCCCTCCCCCCTCTCAAAGGGAACCTGAGCCACCTTGCAGTGGCTCTCTGTGTTGTCAGCAGCAACAACTGTGTAAAAGGCATTGGGGACAAACTGCTCTTGAGACAGCAGGTGACACTTGACAGCTGTCACACTGGCTCATGGGTCTCTAGGAGCCTCCACTCTATGGCCATTGATGGTCACCCACTGCCTGTATTTCTTAGTGTTATCAGGAATCTGAGTTGGAGGGACCATCTCAAAGCCTCCTAATGAGACAAGAGACATTTCTGCGGGACCCCACCCACCTTGGGCACCCTTCTCCTCCCCTCCCAGGGCTACACTCGCCATCTGACAGGGTGGTGCACATGGTGGCATTCTGGAATCCTTCATGGGACACTGTGCATCAAACCAACGGTGGCCCACTTCACCACACGTAAAGCACTTGTAGGGGCCCCTCTGAACAGGTTTACCTGTCTGGGCCTCTTGCTTCTTCTCAGGGGGAGGTTGGGAACCCTTCCCTTGGTTCCCTTGGGAATTACTTTGGGGCTCTTTCTGGAACTCCCTCTGTTTACCCTTGTCCCCCCCATTCTTCTGCTGGGGACCCTGCCCACCTTTGGCGGAATCTCCCACATGACCCTTGTGGACCCTGGTACTGACCCAGCGGTCCGCCTCCTCAGCAAGCTTCCTAGGATTAGTTAACTTGATATCAATAAGGTGCTGGCGTAGCTCTGGAAAACAGTTAGCAGACAAGTGCTCCTTTGCAAACAAATCATAGAGCGCTTCAAAAGTATTCACTTTGCTATCCTTCACCCAACCATCCAAAGCTCTGCAAAAAAAAGATACATATTCTACCCAAGTGGTTCCCTCCAGTTTCTTACAATTCCTGAATCTCTGTCTATAGAGTTCTGGGGTCAAATCATACCTTGTCATCAGGGCTTCCTTCATGTGGTAATAAGACATCCTATTCTCACTGGGCAGGTCTAACAAAGTATCCCTCACCTCACTCACAAAGCGGCCCCCAACCCAGCTCCCCAATCCTTCTCAGGGACCCGGTTGGCCAACATTGCTATCTCATAGGCTGCAAACCACTGCCCAATATCCTCATGCTTGTGGAAATCTTTGATGACATCCTTGGGAATGTACACTCTGCTTTCTTAAGGCACAGATGGTGCGCTGCCACCAGAGGGAGCGATCTCTAAGCCCTTTGCCTTGAGCTCTAACTCCCTCAACATCCTCTCATGCTCCATTCTCATTCTCTCTCTCTCCAAGGACAACTTGTTATTCTCTATTTGCCTCTGACCCTTCATCTTAAGCTTAGCCATCTCCAGCGTGTGTGCCCTATTTCTCTCCCTGTTTTCCAACTCTCTGGGGGACAGGTCTTTGGAAGGGACACTACTGCCAGCTGGGGATGACACCCCTTCCCTGGCTGGAAACACTGGCATATCCAGTTGTCCATCTGCATCCCCAGCTGGCTCCACCACTGACTCAGGGGCATTTATTGCTTCTACCCAGGCCATCAGCGCCTTTTGGTAGTCATCCTTTTTAGAAATTCCTGGTGTAGCAACTTTCAATTTCTTGCAGAGATGCTTGAGCTGTTTCAAAGTGTAGGTTTCCAATCTCTCTTCCTCAAAATCTAGATCCATAGATGCAACAGATGCTGGCCTACTCATGACAGTAAGAATTGACAGTTCTCAGGAAAAAAGTAACAGTCCAAGGAAAAACAAATTCTACCAAAAAAGTATGTGGTTGCGTTTGGTCTGCACTCACTAGTAGTGTACACCAATCACTGTATATAAGTCACAAATGCAGGTTCAAATCCTCACCGCTGACCACCAATGTTAGTGCTGGGGGACTCTAGTTGGCAGTGGTAGGTACCTTTGACCAAATAGGAACCCTTGCTTCTAAGTCAGGGAAAGGGGATTACACTACAGGATAACCCCTGCTCACCCCCTTGGTAGCTTGGCACGAGCAGATAGGCTTATCTCAGAGGCAGTGTGTTAAGCATTTGTGAACACATACAGTAATACAGTGAAAACACTACAGATGGCACCACACAGGTTTTATAAAAATAAGTATTCTTTATATAGACTTAACACAAGACCACAATCGACAAAAATCCACAATACTGCACTCAAAATTGACTTAAGGATAGTAGAATTAACTTAGTTCAAGTTGATGGTAAATGCGACATAGTTCTCACAAACTAGAGACCCCCAGTTCTAACAGGCCCATTTATAGATGCTGAGGTAAATGACTATGACGTATCATTTTTGGTTGATACTTGTGTGCAGTGCTATATGCTTTTATGTGTATTATGGGATCATTCGATGACCTTTGACTAGCAGTGTTTTCATTGACTCTATGTGTTTTAACTTCCAGTCTTATGTTTTGCTCCCTTACATTTTACTTGTGAATGTTCCATTATTATTTGACTCGTGATTATTTCATTATTATTATTTGTGTGTGTTTTACCATTATTATCTGCTTGAGAGTGTTGCATTAATCAACATTTATTTTAAAACTGTCTTTTGATGTGCCTCATTTTATGAGTGTTGTGCCTTCTTTCCAAGTGTTTTCTTCTTGTTTTACAGAGTGCCTCTCCTTGGGAGTGCTGAATTTCTTTTATTTGGGAGTGTAAAGCCAGATTCTTGGTACCAAAAGTGGGGTGCGGTACGATTTTAAAAGGGAAAGGGGATTTTTCTTTTCTCAAAGTCAATGTTTTCAGTTGCAGATTCCCAAATGCCAACTGAGCTATTGGGGTCTTATGCATGTTAAACAGACGAAGGGCAAGCAGAGATTTTTATATGTTTGCAGAAAGTCTCAGTTGAAGAGGAATAAGAGCTTAGCATTTCAGGGAGAATATTTTTTTTTTGTGCTTTTCATAGTATGTATGAAAAAATTGCGCAGTTAGAGCAAGAACGTGATCATATACAACAGCAGTTAGTTGAAGTTAAAAAGAATTCTGATATATTGATGTGTGAAAACAATTCGTTAAAAGATAAACTGCAGATGTACCAGATAGTGCAAGAGCGAGATGCCGTGTGTGTGATGCAGTGTCAATTGCTGGACTTTACAGATAGCCAAAGTGAATTGCGAGAAAGGAATGTTGTTCGAACAGAGCTGCAGGTTCATTCACAATGCCCACAGGAGGTTTTAATGAGTTCTCTGGAGGGCTTTCCAATTAATAGCATTTTAGACTGATTTCAACAGAAACCAAGGGAGGCTTTCCTAATGTGGATAATGTGTTTGTTTGATTTAGGAGCCTCTGAAGTAATATTAGACCGAGGAAGGGTTGCAAAGTTGTGTACGCTTAGCCTTGACCCTGATGTGCAGGAACATTTTAGGAATTATAGAGAAGATAATCAAATCAGTCTGTTACAATTAGCGGTTGCTGGGTGCAGTTACAAGTTAGACTGGCCAGTAAATGACCAACCTTGCTTTAGATTGAGAGATGCTATGCAGAGTCTTAAGGGAGAAATAATGATGAAAAATGCTATTTTTAAGCATTACGATGAGTAGGGAGAGCAGTCACAATGTACTTTTGAATCAGAAAAAGAGGATATACAATATGCTTTAGATGTGTGGCCAATACAGGAAGGAGACATTGAGTTACATGAATCAGTTCAGGGCAGTATGCTAATTTGATTTTGTGGTAAAAACAAGGAAAGAAGAGGGCACTCCTGGGCTTTTAGACTAAAACATTGTCAGATGCTGTAGAGTGGTTTACTCCCTTTGAAAAACAGTTGCTGGTGTTTCACTGAGTTCTGATAGACACTGGGCAGATAAAGTTGCTTTGGTGCTATTGTACTCTGACAGACACTGTGCAGATGACAATAAGGCACAATGTGACTTTGAGACTTGAAACTCCTCAAATGCAGCGGGTGATGAGTTCCCCTAAGTCACACAGAACAGGGCATGCACAAGAAGCAAATGTGATCAAATGGAAGTGGTACATACAGACAGCAACTGCAGTGTTGCATGAGCAGGTGGTGCAGCTCCCAGTGGAAAATACAGAGGTGTTACAGGATGTGTATGAGATACAGGAGTCCCCTGTGAAGTGGGATAAGGAGTTGTAGCGAGAGATCTGGGAAATGTTACCACAATGCGCAGTCACTGTGTATCATGTAGATGTCTATTGTCCCATAACTACACTAGAATGCTGGTTTAATTCCCTTGCAGACAAAAAAAGCCAAAGGTGGTGACGCAGGATTCTAATTTGGTGGGAATGGCTACGTGGGCACACCAAAAATGACACCTGGGAGAGAAAGCCACTAACAGGTGGGCAGAGAATAAAGGAATGCATATTTGCCTAGACCTAGTTAGAACTGTAATTCCTATTTGGCAGCATACACAACACAGAGCAGTCCCACAGGTGGTGAGGAGCCTGTTCGAGAAAGGAAAAATACCAGTACAGATATGGCCAATTGATCGAGGATGTACTTATTCAGCAGTGTATGGAGGGATAGGTAGGAAGGAGTGGTTGATTCCCCTACCAAGAACTCAGAAACCAAAGTGTGGGTAGAATGCTCAAATCATTCCCCAGAAGCAGCAGAGAGCATTGCAGATGGAACAGATAATACTTTGTCATTAGATCCACAGCAGAAAAAGGAGAACACGTGCTTTCTGAAAAACATTACTTGCGAAAAGAGTTACACTTTTTTCTTTCCTAGATCATACTGTGAAGTGTTGGTGCGTTGGATGTCCTTCTCCGGCGTGAGGGTGCGTGCATCTAAATGGGGCCATGAGGGTGCGGGAGCCCCAAAACCCAAAGTGACCTCCTGACAGTGCAGACTGGCACCTTGGCTGATGATTTCTGCCAAAAGAACAGAATGATGTAGCACAGACTGTTTTCTACAGGTCACATCCAAATATGCTCAACTGAGAATGATTCTGAAAATGAAATATAAGTCCAGCCTGATGTAAATGATGATTCCAAGTGTACTTTTGAATGAGAAATGTGAAAGGATATCGTTATAAATATACAAGGAGGGCAGCCGCGGTCGGTAGTAGGAGTAACTGCAGGGCGGTGACGTGGGGAGGTGGAGGGGCAGGGTGGGGGGTAGTAAACTATGGATTATGGAGGTTTACAGGTAAGTTAACATATAAATTAATAAAATGAATTTTGTTGCGTGCACTGCATCGCATTTGGGGATGCCAACAAGTTTCCTTTGCTAGTTGATGAACTTAAGCATTTCATATTGGGACTGATAGTCAGTGAACCAGACCCGTTTATTATTATTGAAGACATTGCATAGATTTTGTGGGGAAGAAAGAAGAGTAGAGGGGCTCAAGGGAACCGAAAGAGTTTAAGGTTGTCTTTTAGAAGAACGTGGAGTAGGGCTACGGAAGATTCACAAAGATTCCTGTATATATATATTTTGTTGCATATCGTTTGGAAATTGGTTTTGCTGTTGGAACAGGTGGAAATTGACAGAGAAGTCTCTGCACCTGCTACGTTCCACCCAAGGTTTAGATTCCAAGGAAGTAATGGAAGCCAATCCTAATGCTAGTAGGCGTAGATACATTCTAATTGGCACACTAATGACTTTAGTTGTAGTATTAGTTATAGTGCTCATAGGGCTATAGTCAGCTGCAGAAAGCTCAGTAGAATGTAAGTCTACTGTTGCCCCTACCACACCACATTCTTCTGACATGGAGTTGTGGGGGGGTTAAGAAATTGCACACAGATAAATCAAGAGGGGACTATGCTGGGAATGTTTATTTTAGGCTGCTTAATGAGTACATAGAGACTGTGGTGTTTAATTACAAGCCCCTTGCGCCGCCAGTGCCTCACTTTTAACATAGGAAAAAGTGATGTACTGGCAGTGCAAAGGGCTTGTAAATAAGCCTCTATGAATGTTACAAGTTGTTATGTTTCTACTCAGTTACCCGCTTCTGCCTCAGAGGGAATAACTTATCATCTCCCTCTGACATAAGGTATTTCATGTAGTCTTCTAATTAAGTATATTTGATGCATAAGTTAGTTGCCAATATTATTTTTTAAATTCTGATGTAGTTCTCCCACAAGTTCCCCTTATCAAACACTTAAATAAGAATACTTATTGTAAAGGTGCACAAATTGCAGGCAAGTATTTTGTATCCCTTAAGTCACTAGACACTGCATATGCACATAGACAAGTGGAGTGGCAAAGAAATTGAACATCAGGATAATGGAAATTTACCAGCCTAAATTTTCGATCGGAAACACAAAGGAAAGTTGTGTATACATGTTGATCAGAGTTATAGAGATCTGTTGTTTCTATAGGAGAGTGAAAGTGAACATACTTTAGAAGCAAGAGGGAAAAATCCGGGTTTCCTGGAGGGACAGGATCCTGTAATCTCTGATGTCTATTTTATTTGTGAACAAAATGCATATTTCAAATTGCCACATGGATGGCATGGTAGCTGTTCTAGGTATAGCTTTCCTGAAGATTTCTCATGTGGAACAGTTTAATGATCCAGTATGGGAAATGAAATCCAGAACTAAATGAGGTGTTAGTGCGGCAGAAGTAGTAGGAGATATTTGTGACGTTATAATCTCGTCTGTAAGTGTGATTCTGAATGACCTGAAAATTAGAAAGCTGTCAACAAAATGAACAAATTGGCCACCAGTACCTCAAATTCCTCATTACTTGTAAATACTGAAATGATTGCTATGAGGTTTACAGAATTGCCTTTCATTAGACCTTTTGCTTGCAAACGAAGGCAGAGTCTGTCGGATGTTGGAAGTTTAGCCATGCTGTCCTTATCTTCCAGACGAAAGCTAGGACCTCGAGAAACATTGACAAGACAAAGACACAAGAGCACACCATGGATAGGTAACTCTAATCCACAAGTCTTTTTGAAAATTGGTTTTAAATGCTTATGGTTCGTAATATAGACCCCAAAAGAAACATATGAGAACGGATGGAAATCTGAAGTGCATTTGATTCCTGACAAGTTGATGTGTGGATCCAGAATTTTAAATAATCTTTGAAGAACAGAGTGTGAACTACGATACAAGTGGGCCTTGAGGAAGCCCTAGGTAGGGCGAAACGTGCGTCGGCTGCTGCATTTCCAAAAAAGACAATAAAAAGATTTCTGAATGACCTACAGCTACGTGGAAATTGATTTGGGACTCTCCTATAATATGATGATATGGTGCTTTGAAAGTGCACAAAATCTATGGGATTAGAGTTACCTATACATGGTGTGCTCTCGTGTCTTGTCAAGGTTGTACTGGGACACATAGTTTCGTGTATCCAGGCTATAACACTCTAGGTGGATGAGTGTTTGACACTAAGATTGCACCCAATATTAAAGAAAAAATTAAGATATTGTCGATTTATGACTAACTGGAGACACGGTGATGTGCGGATCTTGATATAGCAAATCCACCACATTGTATGACCTCGAGAAACATATTAAAAATATATCCGGGTTGACAAAGGATTTGAAAGAGTTGAAAGCAACAGTTGCTTGAGAAGCTATTGGAAATAGGTTTGCTTCAATAGGTCGATGATTTGGAAGCCTGGGAAGTGGAATTATGGGTGTCATTTTGAAACCCCTTTTGATTATCGCCCTTTGTGCGATATTCCTATATCTGATCTTTAAGTGATGTCATCATGTACAATATAGACAGGGAGTGCAGGGAGTGAAGAGAAAGAGAGCAGATGTGGAGTTAGAAGAAGGTCAGGGCAGATGTTATGATGATATGAAGCGTCTAACGGAAAGATACTCAAGACCACTAGGTTTTGATTGGTCTAATCTGTTAATGATTTGATTGTAATCTGTGATGGCTTGATCGCCATCAGAGGGGGGATTTAAGTAGTATAATTTTGGCTCCACCCTTTTACGTTTGGCTAGGATGAATATATATATATATATATGTGGCCTTATGTACTCGTGTAATGCAATAATACAAATTAGATATGGGGCACTAAAGGTATAGAAGGTGCATTTAGTGTGTATATTAATGTTTTCCCTTTTTGAGAGACATCTGGATTGCTGATATTAATCTTCTGTAAGTGTAGATTTAGGTGCACAAAAATGCATTTAATGCAGTTAATTCGCCCAGGATTAGTGAGAATGAATCATATTTCTGTTCATTGCTTTCTTTATAAATTGTGACCAGTTGTCGTTTTTGGTTAATAATACATGTATATAGTTTATTGTGCCACATATAAGAGTGCAGTATCATGTATTGGATTATATGTAAATTGTAGGATTAAAATGCATTCAGAGAAAACTGTTAAGTTAACATGATTGTGGGCCTTAAGCTTACATTCGAGACATTTAATATTAACGTAAAAGTTGTTTTTCTGCATGTTTTCTCTTCTGCTGGTGCAGACCAAAGGCATTCATTAGTTAGTAAAAAGCACATTGTATTTCAGAAATAGTGAGATAAGGAAGAACAACCAAGATCAAATCATTTCAATGAAGAACAAAGGGAGTATTACCAGTTGGTTCTATCAGATGAAGGGAGGAATCCAAGGACCCCTTGGAAATGGAGACTGGAATATGGGAGTAGGGTTCAAGGTGGCAAGTTCTTCCTTGGGAACTGGAAAAGTACTGTGATGCATATGAGGTAATATTTCTCTAATGTTCTTAGTGTATTTTAATTAGTGAACCCACATTGGGTTAGGTCTGATTCCCTTTAGACTTAGAGAGGTACAGGCCTCTCTTGTATCCTTTGATTGTGTGGCGTTATGTTATACATGGTTCTGAACCTATAGACCTTCTACAGAGGTTCTGATACTGACACCTTTCTTGCTTCCTGGATTCAATAGGGGTTCTCCTATCCTTAGTTTAGTGTAGGGTAAAGTAGATGTTGTGAATCTTTTTCATGTTTGGGGAAAAGGATCAAAACCATTCATCTAGCCATCAAATCCTATTCCTTATTTTTTGCATAGCTGCCACAGAAAATTCTTATATGCTCCTTGCTGTTGAGGACCAATATTGTACACCACTTTGGCCTTCCTTTGATAATTTTGTATTTTTAAAGTATGTTCCCGAGATTGATTGATATTAGTCTGGATTTGATTTTGGAAAAAACCTTCTAACTTCGAATTACTGACTCAGACTTTTATTGTGTGGTTCTAATTGTCACACTGTACCTTAAAGATTGTAATTGTTGTTAACTCCTTTTTCTCTCAGGCTACTAAAAGGTTCTATTGACAAGAGTTGAAATGGAAGGAATGGCCCAGAGCGTTCTCACCACCAATCCATATCTCCATCCTTCCATCCTCTCCTCCATTCATCCTTCTACCTTCCTTTGATCCATCAACCACCTCTACATCTTTCTCCCCATCATACTATCCATCCTTCTCATCATCATACATCACCCCTGCAGTCCCTCCATCTATTCCTCTACCAATCCATCCTCCATCCTCCTCTCCATGCATCTGGCCACCCACTTTCCATTTTTCCCATCATCCCTTTCTGTACCCATCCTTCACCTCACCATTTCGCCATCCCTCACCTCCTTCTAATATCTCTTGTTACATTTATTCCACCAAATCACAGCTCCGTCATGCTGTTCGCTTCCAGTGATATATATGAGCTTCTGTTTTGAAACCAGAGTTTCCAACAAAGCGGTCATAATCAACAATTTAAATGTTTTACACAGAACTGACCAGTGGCAGCTGGCCCCCCTCAAGCTGCTAAAGTAGGGATCTCGTTGTCTGTGTGAATGACAAAGAACGAGCAACAGAAGGAAAGTGTGTTTGAAAAACAAGATAAGGAGGAGGCATGTCGCCCAGTTCACCCGTATTTTCCGGATGTCCTCCTCTTTTCAATGCTATTGTCAAACTTCATTGCAGTGCATTGACATGGAGCACCTACAAGGCCTAGAAACCTCTAGCCGCATTGGGTCCATGCATTGACTATAGACTGATATAGTGCTATTTATTGCCACATGCTTCAAGCGCATATTTCATGATCACGTGCACTCCACTCAGCCATAATATCTCCAGCGAGTGGTGAAAGGAGTACATGTCCTACAAGGTTTAGCATTGCAGCCATTTTGTGTGGTGTTCCACTATAAAAGGTGGCCCTGCAAGCAGATAGTGGTGTCCGTTTAAACTGCAGACAGAACCTGACATCTTCGGGGGGCATTTGAGGCTGGACCAGTCTTCTGGTAGGGGTGCATCTGGGTAGCCCCAAGTCATAGTCTGAAAGAGAAATGCTTGCATACAGAAATGTTAAATAGTATTCAGAAAGTCTATGACTGAGCAGCTGGATTACTGTTGAGATATTTTCTGGGATCCCATGATCAGACATAGTATTACAATTTTTGCTCCAGCATTTTTTGAATAACCAGTTGGTTTCACAGATATAGCAACTAAAGTTAACCATGGAAATGGTTTGAGAGACAGCTATCTTGAATGTAACTGGAGTCTTGGAAAAGTAGCTTGAATTGCAAAACCAGAACTTGTGATCGATCAAACCTAAGAGGTGAGACTTGGAAAAGAAAAGATCTGTGGCATTTGCATGTATGCCATTACGGACCAAAACAGCTGAACTATAAGCTTAAAAGTCATCACCAAGGTTAAGGGGATTCAATTGCCACCAAAACAATAACATTTTAAGGTACCAATGATCCATTCCCTTCATAAATTTGCAGTGAAGGTGAAAACCACAAAGGTTTCACAGTCTGCCTCTAATAAATCAAAAAAAAGCTCTGTTGTCATGCACCTTCCAATTAGTGGCATGTTATTGATCATTGTGATCCACACAAAGGGTTAATAGTTTCTTTAGTTGTTGTTTGCATTAATGTGATAACAAAATGTCTGTGTTTCAAGCTCCTAAATGGCCAAATCCCAGAACCCCATAACAGAGAGGGGCTAGACCAGGAAGACTATCACATCTTCCCCACCTATTCATAGCTTGAGCAATTAATATAAACCCAAGAAGAATAAGTAATGTGCAGAAAACATAAGAACCAATCTGCCTCTTTCTAGTGGTTCTCCTTCCCTCAGTTCTATTCCCCACGTGACCGCATCCATATTCTGTGCTAGCATAGCATTCAGAGTTGGTGGTGCTTGGAGGTGGGCCAATTGAGCATCGCTCTGAGGCCGATGGGTTAGGTACACTAACATACATTCACCCTCTAAATAGCACAATGATTCCATAGACTTCAATAAGGTCACCCTCTCTACAAACCAGTATCACCTTGCCTATGGTTGGCTTATCTCCCCAAATCATTTCTTTTCACAACGAGTTAAGTACAGAAGGCACTTACATTTCATAACATAGAAGCAATATTTTGATTACAACTGGCAATCAAACTGTACGTTTTTATGACATCCCTGTGACACCTCATTCCCATCAAAGACTATTGGTCTGGGGAGTACTTACTTGGATGTGAGGTCATGCATTATGAAAACATAGGAACACAATAGCTTGTTTTAACAACAGTGCAAACAATTGGCAACTTTGACATTGTTGCTTTAAGACATCCTTCCCCCTTCCTTCCAGAACAGACCAGATTAGATTTATACACAGAGACCATGGCCAAGTCTATACTTTTGTTGACATGTTTAAAAGTGAAAAGGACACATAGAAGTGGAAAGCTTGTACACATAAAGTATACATGTTTCTCTTCAGTTAATTTGAATGATTTTCAGTGTAGCAGACTGCAGTCTAGTTATGTTAACTAATGCACCTAATTAATCAATCTGTTTTAATACATTAAAACTCACAACATCTCCCCTTCTGACAATCATCACTACTTTGTACCAATTAGCACTCTCGATTTTGTTGATTTCTTCTTTAGCAATGCTTTAAAATCATCATACTTCTTGGCCTTTATTTCATCTAGAGCATCTCCTTTTTGTTCAGTTGTCTCACTGTTTTCTTGTTCTTTTGTTCTGTAATTACTATTTGAACCCATAATGCACATTGGTTATAGAAGCTTAAATATTAGAACAGCATTCATTAGAACCAGGATTATTACTTTTAGTACAATTATTATTTTCCCATACCAATCTCATTGAAACATTAACCTATTTTCTCCCAATTGCCAGGCTCTCCCATTGGATGCATCTCACTCACAGTGTTACTTATATAATCATTATATTTGTTAATGATCTCACTGTCATCTGGGATCTAAGTGCAATACTAATTTCCTATCACATGACAGACACCACCTTCTTTTTCCAAAAAAGCATATCTAATGTAAGTCAATTTTGGATAAATATAGATCTTATTGCAAACATCTCTTGATTTTTCTTAGTTAAAGCACCTCTTGTACTACTTGCCGAACATTCCACTAATGTAGACAATTTTCTATTTTGAGTGTAACGTAAAACTATTACTATACGAGGAATCAAAACACAAATTAAATCTGATGCGAGGTTCCACTAGACCTGTATTACTTCATAAAGGGCTAAAAATGGCTCACAAGGCTGGCCACATGAGAATTACTGCTAAATTCAAACATGTACTCATTATACCAGGGTCATTTACTTATTTCTTTATTTTAATACTAATTTTTAAATTAATATACAGTTTACATGTTTCAAATGGATTATACAATATGCATAATATAAACACATTCAGTAGTAAAACACAGCACAGTGCATAATTTTATCTAGTTTTCAATACTAATACAATAACCAATTTTAGTCACTTCTTGTTAAAAACACATAGAATGTTCTAACAAAGGCCTTTAGACTAAAAGATGAAAAAAGGACATATCTATTTACCGAAAACAACTTTTCAAAAGAACATTCCTCATTAGTATGCTGATTTCAAACCCTAAAGCACACATACCCCACTTTCTCCTTTCACATAGATTCATTCACTCACTTTTGACAATCATAGCCCTCCCAACCACTGATTATAATGCTTGGCAAAAACAATGGGAAAGTAACTTCTATGCCAACCGTTGTTGTGGGTCGAGATCTTGCACAATCCAGTCTACGTACGTTTCATGGAATTAATATTTTAAATCCACCTTCTTCAGGACCACCTATGGTAACAACAAAATGCTGGTGGAACAATGGGGGTATCTGCAAGTGACATGTAAGATGACGTGTATAATTGTATAATTAATAGAGTTAGCCTGGGTGTAGGAAAGTAGGATCTGCTTTTATGGTTACCCCCACTTTTTGCTTGATGTCTCACTGTTTTTTACTAGTTTGGCTTGGATCCTGATAATCAGGACCCCAGTCTGTTTGCTTTCTTCCTTAAATTGACATACATGTACTTTGGTACACTCCAGATTGGATACTGGGGTACCCTTATCAGTCACTAGTATATGGTACACCGTGTACCCAGAGCATAGGTACCCCAGAGGCCTCCCATGGGCTGAAGCATGTATTATGTCACCCATGAGAGGCCCTACAAAATGGAACTCAAGGTCGGCTACTGCAGCCTGTGTAAGATGGTGCTTGCATCACTTACATTAGATATAGGTTCACTATATCTGATAGTCACTACACTTAAAACTTATAAGTCACCCCTATAGCAGGCCCTAACAATCCTGAAGCAAAAGACACACAATAGATGGACGGAATGCAGAACAAATCAAAACATTCACCCCCAGTCAAGAGATCTGGGTTAAATCCATCATTCTTTTGCTCACCATGCCACCCCAGTTTAGACCTGGCCATATGCAAATCAGTCTTGACCCTGTGCCTCATGGGAACAGTCCAGCCCGAACTGCTAAGCGATGTCCTCCCTGGACCGGAAACAAGCATCCTAGGTACCGGTTTCGGAGTTTCACCCTTCTTCAGCCAGGATAGCTTGATTCCAGTGGCACAGTGAGCCCAGGACCAACGTCTGGGCATACCTGGCGCACTTAGGGCGAGAAAGCAAAAGACACACAATTGATGGACGAAATGCAGAACAAATCAAAACATTCACCCCCAGTCAAGAGATCTGGGTTAAATCCATCATTCTTTTGCTCACCATGCCACTCCAGTTTAGACCTGGCCATATGCAAATCAGTCTTGACCCTGTGCCTCATGGGAACAGTCCAGCCCGTACTGCTAAGCCAGGTCCTCCCTGGACCGGAAACAAGCATCCTAGGACCGGTTTTGGGGTTTCACCTCTCTTCAGCCAGGACAGCTTGATTCCAGTGGCACAGTCCTGAAGGCAGGGTGTGTGCTTTTATGTGAGAAGGTGCCCCTGCATGAGCAGAGCCTCTCTGCAGCCTTCGGAGACCATTCTCCCGGGTTGTCTGTGACTCAATCGGACATATAGGTAGAGGTACATTATAACCTCGTGGTAAAAGCTATCTCAAAAACGGCTGCATAGAAACATATTGAGTTTGGTGTCAAACACCTTGGAATCATACCTCCACACCAGTCACTGGTGTGGGAGGTATGATTTCACACTTCTGAAGCGAGCTTCGTGGGGTCACTGGTCTTACTGGTGCCAGCCTTCTCGACCCAGACAGCACAAAATGGATGCTGCCAACCAGAGACACTTTTCTGCCCTCCTGCTGCTGAGCCAAGCTCGAGCAGAGGAAGGCAGCACAGTAGGCATTCTGTCACAGGGAGGTGTGACCACCTCCCAGCGAGGATTTAGTGTTTTGGGGCTGGGTGGGTGCACTCTGAGAGTGCCTGAAAGTCTGCACTTGGGCCACATTTGGAGTCCATGTGCATAGTCCAGCTCAAAGCAGTTCTGGGAGCCATTGGCTCCTGCTCTGGTGCGAAACTGGACAAAGGAAATGGGTGTAGTCACCCCTCTGTCCTGCCCCTCCCCTAGGAGGGTCCTCTAAATCTGTCCGACCCTCTCCCGTGGGTATAAAATGGGTTACCTGGCTTGCAGGGAATTGGATTTTATGTGGACAAGATTCTACAAAGAAGAAACCACTGACCATCGACCGTCTGGACACTTGACTTCGCTGGACCTCGACTGGGCTCGACTTCGTCCCCTTTTCCATACGAAGCTTAGTTTGTGCCTTTGCTCCATGCAGACTCCGTGCAGGACCTGTGGTGCACTTAAGAAAACTGAAGAATCTCCCTTGGCAGGCACCTAAAGCGCAACTAACGGGTCTGCTGCACCTGGGCTCCTGCGAACTTCGAAGATTTCAGCAACACAGGACGTGGGTTCCTGAAGTTCCCCAAGGTAGATCTGCCCTCTCACCGAGTTTGAGGCCAGTATCCCTTGTGGGGGCTGCGTAACCCGGACCCCAGTGCACCACATCCATTTGCAAGTGCATATGCTTGTTGGCGATTTCCAAGCTTGTGTATTGAACTCCGTGTAGGCCTGAACCTGAGCAGTATTTGCACCAAAGAACTCCTGGTCCTCATGGCTGTAGAGTCAAGTATCCCTTCTTCGCACCTGGAGCATCCGACATCGGAGAGCATTCATCACTCTGAAGTGACCCAGACTCTGTCCCCTCTGCTTTCAGGTTCCTTCCATGCAGAATCCAGGCTTGGATTCCACCGGCCCCTTTACACCTTCAAGACACCAGTGCTTCTTCACTTCCTTCCATAGAGAATGACAAGAGTTTCCAACGCCACTTCAGACCTATGCACCAGGCTTCCCTGGGTTAGGTAACTCGGGTACTATGGTATCCACGGGTGGGGTGGCTCTTTAAACTCTTAAGTTCCAAAGGGTTTGCTCGACCTCCTCCTAGAAGGATCCTTAAACTTTAACTTTGCAACCGTGACTTTCCCATTAAGTTGTACGGAGCACGCGGTCATGTTTCCTCACTGCACCTGTTCTCGATGGGTCTCCTGTGTCATCACCTTGGGTGGTTCCTTGGGGTCCCAGCGATTCCCATGCTCTTGGCACTGTGTCTAGTCAAGTCGTGATTGATATACCACTATTTTAGTATATGTGTCGGTCTCCCCCTGGAGCCCGCTGTGTATTGTGCTACTTTCAACTGTTCTATTGATTCAGGTATTTTGTGTGCTCTATGTTCTATCCTTGTGTAGAGGATAGTAGAGAGTGTTATATTAATAAATACATATTTTTACATAATTACTGTGTGGTTCTCCTTCATTTAGTCATTCAGGAGGTGATATTCTGGTAAATCAAGCTGCTTTACATTCCGTAAGATTAAGCCTGAAGGCTGCTCTCCATAGCTACCACTAGGATAGCTTTCATAAAGGTTATCTTTGACCTCATACATCATAAGGGTCGTGTGGATTGATACAGGGTGCCCACTTTAACTTGTGGACAGCATATACCAAGCCACCTTCTCACAATGGGAGCAATAGTTTAAATCTAAAGAAAACTCCAAAGTTGCTCATACACAGAGGAAACCCTTCCCCTGTAGATAGAAAGAGAACCCCAACACAGTGAATAGAGAGACTGAGTGGTGCTGAGCCTTATAACCCATTAAAGACAGAATCTCTTTGTTCTTAAGTATCAATAACCTAATGAGCATGCTAGCTGTGCATGTAGATCGTGAGATCCCAAGGAAACTTATTTTCTCTGCGCCAATCAGATGATAAATGAGGTACAACATATGTAGGTCAGGAACTAAAAGAGTGCCTATCTTCACATAACCTCATAAGTCCAGGAAGCTGGGCTTTCCTTCTGAGTAAATGAGACACATCCCATAGACCTGGGAAGGTCCGGGACATGAAAATGTTTTGTTCTGTCCCAATAACTAGAAATACCGAAAAAAGGTTTTAGTCCAACATTTGGTAAAGTCCCAGCGTTGATTGACTTTAAAAGACCAAACATATATGACCCTTGTTGACACCAACTCTCTCTCTTCACTCTTCCATGATACATTTTACTCACTTCACTCAAACTATTCATGTGGAAAACTCTAGGAAACACAAAAGCTAAATAATAAGAACCTGCCCAACCGGGAAGAAGAGTAAAACAAGCAATATTGTTACAAATGTGGTAATTGTTTTTAAATATAATTTTAACTACATACCAAATAATTATAAGCACATGCAGTATTTCGTAATACATTTGATTCATCATACTCACTAGTCACAACGTCCTATTCCCATTCTACACACACTTCCTTCTTGCTCTTTTTGAATTCTAAGGATAGGATGCATTTATGTTTTTTTAAACACAATCCCTTCTTTGAATCAAATCTAATTTCCCCTGATGTGTCAAATCTTTCCTTTAATCTTTTCCTATTATATTCTTTAATAAAAACACAGTACACTTCAATGAATTTGCATATATTCTGCATATTCATACTTCTATGTTTAGTACTATGAAACATTATAACACTTGCCTCAAGATTTGCAAGCACAGGTAATCTATTAATTGGGAGATTATAAACTATGGACCTGATTCACAAAGGGCCTCTGCACTCGTGGTGGAGATCCCACAGTCATGGGAAAGTCTCAGCACTTGGGGCACAATCTCCACAATCAATTCTCATTGCAGAGATTCCGCCCCGAGTGTGGAGACTCGCCCATGACTGCGGGTTCTCCGCCACGGGTGAGGAGGCCCTTTGTAAATCAGATCCTATGTTAGTTTCTTCTAAATAATCTTGGGGCATAAGGATTAAGAAATATACTGCACAGGAGTGACTACATTTAAACTGCGATTCAAAATGAGTCATACCTTCAAAAACAAAAGTAGGCAAAAAAACACAAATATAGCAATTAGAAAAATTAAATCTCTATACGTTTTTAGTACATTTATGTAAGAGTTTTCTCCAAAATCACTACAACTATCTTTATGATCTAACCCATTATTTTTAGTATATGTATAATTACAAAACATTGTATTATGTCCAATTGAAAGATATTTAGCACGAAGCTATTGATACATCAACACACCAATGAGTGTGGGCAAAATAGGAATTATAATCATTATTTGAAAAGCCTAGCAAAGTCTCTTCTTTTGAGGACATCTTCTCCAGTTATTTTAAAATAGTTATTTTTCTCAAAACAAAATTGATTTTAAAGCAAAAACATCAAATTACAAATAGCAATCCAAATGTAAACTAAGTACAGAAAGTAATCTAAAGGAAATCTATTTAAGTTGTATAGTAATCCCAACCTTACAAAAGCAAACATTCCAATAGAAATCACAGTCTTTCAAAATTCAGAGCAACAGTTCACTTCTTTATCAGGAAACGTATGTAGGATTGATTATTGAATAGTTCGATTGTCATTTCATGACTGCTCTGCAAGCAAAATCGAAAATCTTTCAAATCAATGTCTTTTTCTTCTGCCACAATTTTTGTCAGATATCCCCATTTAGGAGCTGTGTATTTTTTGTTTGTCCCTCTTACTCTTGTTGATTTTCTTGTTGCAACATCTAATGTTGATTTCTCAGTTGATAATTTGGAAACCTTTTGCTTAGTCTCTTTTCTTAAATCTGCTATTTGTTTACTACACTCTGCTTCTTTCTCTCACACACTTAGACAATTCAGCTTGAATTACAATTCACAACTAGTGCACTCTGGTTAACTCTTCTGGGTTTCAGAGTTCAAATTTTCAAGGTTTGAGTTTTTTGACGGTTTGATCTTGATTTTTAGTTTGATTTTCTTCTTGGGCTTTTTGCTCTCCCCTCTCTAGATCCTTGCAATGAACTTGGTTTGGCTTTTCCGAATCAATGGTTTGTGTCACTGCCTCCACATCTACAGCACACACTTTTGCCTTGTGAGATGCATAGATCCAAATTGCAAACCATCCCACTTCACAGCTATGTTTGTCACCAGTATCTATTGGTGTAGTCCTGTCCACCTATGCTTCAGACAGCATTTGGGTACATGTTTCTTCAACAAAATCCAGTCTGCGGGCTCCAGGTCAAGGTAAGCGTGGTACTTGCGGAAGGTGTAGCTGGTGAGAGATAGAACATATTGTATCAGCCAAGCCTTTGCAGACCAAATCATCAGCAATATTTACAAGAACAGCTGATGGAATGCTAGGAGTTCTCGTGGCCGTCCTCGTGATAACTACTTGTGGACTCAAACCGTTTTCTTGCTTGCGTTACTTCTCATACTGAACAATACTAAAGGAAGAACACCTGGCCATTTCAGAGATGTTGAGACACGTACATTTGCTAATATATTTTTAAAATGCCATTCAAGCATTCCACCACTCCTGAAACTTCCTGATGATAGCTACAGTGAAACGTTTGTTCAGTATTTAAAGCAGCGCCCACAATCTTTATGATTTAATTCTTAAAATGTGTGTTTTTATCTGTCTTTAGCGAAGTTGGCTTCCAAACCTTGGGATCAACTCCTTCAGAAGCCATTTGACAACTGCCAGTGCATCACATCTCTGTGCTGGTTATGCCTCAATCCATTCTGAAAATAAGCAAACAATCAAAAAAGTATACCTTAGATCATTGCGGGGTAGCATTTCTACAAACTCCACCTATTCCTGTGAAAGGTCCTTCTGTTTTCCATTCATCACTTATTTTCACTGTAGGCTTTTTACCTCAAAATATTTGTTGACACACTATACATTTTTCACCCACATTTTCTGCAATATTTCGAAAATGAAGATTGAACCGAGGCTTTTTAAAGCTGTCCACCATCCCATTACATCCTACATGTGTATGTCCATGAATCAACCTTGCTATTTGCGGTAGCAATAAATCTGAGAAAATAAAACTTTTATCAGTACATCTCAATATTTCATCTTCATCTTTCTTGAATCCTGCCTTTCCTCTCTTTTGTTTTCCCTCATTTGACATTTCCATCTGAATGTATCGCAGTTCATTAATTTGAACTGTCATTGTGTAGGGAAATGTACAGTCGACTTTAACATGACTTACCACACGTTGATAGATAAATATTTACAATTTTAATTCTCACTCAGTTTTTCTGGAAATGTCGTCATAACTGCAGCATACTTGGCTGCTTGGTCAGCAACGTTGTTTCCATGTGTAATCATGCCATTTCCTGTTCTGTGTGGTGCACTTTACCACCCCTATTTTCTTCTGCAATTTTAAATACATGCAACAGATCAAGAATGTGTGGCCTTTGCAAATTGGGGTGCCAGGAGAGGTCTTCAACCTTGCTCGGACCACAATTGGCCGAAATCAGTATAGATTGTAATGCTCATCTCATTGGCTATGCAGCAAGCCAGAGCAATGGTAATCAATTCAGCTACTTGAGCTGCGGTTACATTACACAAGTATGATGCCACCACAATCCATGTTATTGTGCAAACTGCATGTGCTGCATGTAGGCTTCTGTGGACATCTCTCAAAAATGAGACATCCAGAAATAAAATTAAATCAGTCAACTCGAGTGGTACTTCTTGAATGTCTGATCTTGGCTTGGTGCAATATTCTGTTATATCAATGCTGTCTAATTTCTTGGCCATGATAAAAGTGTAGCAGGTTTAAATGTTTAACACCTTTTGATTTAAATGTTTTCAGCAGCCAGTAAAGTCTGCTCATTTCTATTCAGTCGGGTGCTGGTCAAATGCTGCTTCCTAAAAAGGGCTAACAGTGTTTCAACTGAATGAGACACCTAGTCACCTATGGATTTCAAATACCCACTACTTGAATTTCTTTCCCCGAGAGGGGTAGATTTGGAACTTCTACTAGTCTAACTGTGGAACGGCATTTATCAATCAAAAATGATATATGAGGGCCATTAACTTTTCTTTCTATATATGGGTCTTTCTGGTCTACTTCTACAACTGCACCAAGCATGTTATACTCCTCCCTGAACTGGCACAGTCATAGTGCTCAACTAGGTCCAAAAGAGGCTCCATGGGTAGCTGCAAATTTTTGAAAAGTGTCCTTATTTACTGATTAGTTCATTTGGGGTTGAGATCGATTTTGCTGAAGTTTAAAATACTATGTAAATCCCATTAGATTATTCTGCATTTGAGGTTGTAAGGCTGGAGTTGAGGGCATACTTCCATTGAACTGCCTTGTATTCTGCATGTTCTGCTCAAGTGCCAGTAGGGATGGGACCATTGACTGCTTCATCCCATTCAGTGCCATAGGAATCATGCTTTGCTGCATGGAAATAATTCGAGACATCATTTGTGTCCCATTTGTAAATTGTTTCACATTAAATGTATGTTATGGTCCAGTGGCCTTCTTTACCTCAAATGTGACAAGCTCTTGATTTCATTTCCAAATTAGCATTATTATTAAAACATTTACCTCTTGCTCTGGAACCATTTCCTCCACTTTCTAGAGCATCTTTAAACTGCGTACCAACAACTTGAAAAGCAACCTGACCACCTTTCTGAAAAACCGAGTCTATGCCTGCATAAACATCTCTTTAGTAATTGCTTTTTCAGCTCTCAGTAATAACTACAATATTTTGCACGGGCAAGGACTTCATCCAGCGTATTTGCTTGCCAACACATCACATTCTGCTTGAATCTGTGAACTTCACTCCAGATACAAACCCAACACAAAAGCTGAAATACATCCTGGTGTACCTTCAATTGTGGGGTCATTGTTTCCACTATCTTGCATATAAATCTGGGACCAGGACCGGGAGTAAAACCTCTAGAAGCTTTCTCAATTTCAAACTGGGCACCAGGTATAAATGTTGGACAAAGTGGCCACCAGGTATAAATGTTGGACCGCAGATCCCAACTCCTCAGTACACTTCTGGATCTGTGGACTCTGCCAGAAAGAACGGCTGCTGTGCTGCTGAGAGGGCTGCTAGTCGGCTGGACTGCTGCTCTGAAGGACTGCTGCCTTGCTGTACTGATCTGCTGCTCTGTTGCCGTCTTGCCTAGCTAAGAATTTCTGGACCTGCATCTTTAAACCCAGGTCTCAAGAATACTTACAAGAGCTAGCTGGATGGCCTCCTGATCAGAAAACACAGGGTCATAACAATCTTCCAACAATCGTGAAACCAGCACCTGGACTCTGCTATCTGTGAGTCGTGTCCTCCCAAGTGATGCCTTCCAAGTCCTGGACCCTTGAAAGTGGGCCTGAAGATGCTCTACCAGCCCATCTGTGGATCCAGCAGAACTGACACCTCCTCTGCAGTGCAACAACGCATAGCCCTCAGAACTGACGCATCGCCTCTGCTGCGCGGACTTCCCCGACACAAGGACTTCCAATCACAGCCCATTGGAGCTGACGCATCTCCACACAAGGACATTACCTTGCCTAATGCATTCCACTGGAACATTCCCTTCACAACGCAAATTCATGCAAGGACACCGCCTCACACTTTGCAGCTCCCCACAACTGCTGCTGCATGGCGCATCTCCTTGCCCGGACCTCGCATTGCCTCTACTGGATGTTGCATCCTCGAAACGTGACCCCGCAACTCTTCGCAAACAGGATTTAAGGTATTCTACTTGAGCAGGCCTAACTGGGTCCTTGTAGCTAGCTTGCACTCCATCACAGTTGGCCTGAACTTGTAACTATGTCCCTGTCTAGCGCACTCAAATAGCCACAGTTGGTTCTTTGTGTTTTTTGGCGCTATTTTCACCTAAATCTTCAAATTTGCATCTCTCCGGTTCAACTGATTGGATTTTTGCCATTTTGGGCTTGATTTTTTTATATAATATTTTTCTAAATTTGTGTGGAATTATTCTTGTGTTTATACAGCATTTTAAATAGTAATAAAGTATAACGTTATTACTGTTTGAAGTGCTGCATACATACATTACACATTGCCTCTAAATTAAGCCTGACTGCTCTGTGCCAAGCTACCAGAGGGTTGAGCACAGGTTAATTTGGGGTTTTCTTGTTCCTCACCATGACAAGGATTGTGGTTCCTGCTTGAGTAGGGTTTCACCCACCTCAATCACTGACCCAATTTCTTACACATTTTATTCCTCAGAATCACTCTCTCCCTCGTCTTTATTTTTATTCTTCTCTTTTGATTTGTTTCCATTATGAATAACAGTAAGTGTACCCACAGTTTCAAGCATTCCCTTTTCCCATCTCTGTTTGCGCAAACACAATCTTGCATTCATTAGATTATTAAAAGCATTCCCAATCTGACCTTTCAACATTTTCTTGTGCGCTTTTTCATTAGCTACAGTGTTCCATTCATTCAGTGCTTCAAACTTCACAGGTCTGGGTCTTCGTTTCATTTCAAACAGCACCTGCACCTAATAACTACATTTCTTCACTTTCAAAGCATCATTTTCAGGAAATTGCAATATTTTAAAATCCACCACAGCTCTGTCAGTCTCTGATGCACAGATACGTTTTGCAAAACATGATCGGAAAGTGTCTCAGACGCAGGACTAGCAGCGGGAGGTAAAACATGTTCTTCTGGTAGTGAATTTTTAAACCTTGCCAAATTTACAGCTATTGTAGATTTCAAACAACTTCACAATACACAAACAAATAATTACAATACAATTTTAAACAACTCACTCACAATAATTCAATAAACCCAAAACACAAATAACATTATGTCAGTGTACCGGGAAATGCGTAGGAATTCAAAGTCACTACCAAAATGGAATAGTGCTTCAAGAAATTATACCATCACATGCACACTAAGTAAGAATTTTGACTAATCTGGAATCAGTACAGTTTAACCTGGTGGGCAGAATAAACCACTACTACTCCTAATTAGTACTCATTCACAACTAAACTATTAAAGATCATAAACTTTAACTTATTGTTAAACTTGAAGCGCCTCCTTAAATCTTCCACAGTCGCAATTATCTAACGATCTCCAAAAATCCAACACCTTCACATAAGTGCAAAACTGACAACACAAATACATCATCAATATTTGAATAATGCGCCATTATCAACAGACCACAATATGTGACATACTGCAAATTACACAATACCACAAAATAACACGGATGCCATCACCAAAAAAATGCAAAACTTTGACATGCACAACACCGGAAACCTATTGACACTCATTAAATCAGACACCTGGACAACATCTACCGGTACTCTGGCAATACTAAAAAAAACTCCAGGATTCTCGAACTCCTAAACAAGCAATTAGTTTAATTCATTAGGCTGTTCCACGTACAGGCCACCAAAAATGTAGACCCCCTAATTAATAAATCAAAAGACTCATTAGAGCAAACGGGGCTATCTAAATCTCTCATAGACTTAGTCCAAGGCTATTTAGAAACGACACGTACGATTATTAAAGCTAGCACCTCATGTGTTTATTAAACAAAATACAGTTTCATTACAGAAAGCAAAGTAATTCATAAACTAAATGGATTGGCAAGCAGACTGGCATAAGGTCCGTTTCCAAAGCAAAGCTCAAATGCTCTCAGGGCTGGTCTCAGACAGAGCAAATAGCTCTGCCATCAAAGCCTTGAAGCACATCTGCAGTAAAAAGTCTATATGTCTGATGACAAAAGTCTGTGGTCTCAGCAACGACCTGAAAGCAAAAAAGTTAACTCCAAAATAGCACATCCTTTTATAATGTTTTAGGTACAGAAGGCATACTCATTTCATAACATGATGTTATGTAGAAGCAATGTTTTAATAACAATAGCCTATCATACAATTAGTTTCTATGACATCCTGCAATACCTACTTACTATTACGGCCAATTGGTTAGGGCAGTGCATAATTAATCAAGGATGTGAACTCGCAAAATTATGAAAACTGAGGAACACAATAGCTTTCGCTAAGTGGCCTTGACATCCCCCTCCCTTCATTCCAGGACATAACAGATTACATTTATTACAAGCATTGACATAGCCAATAGGTCTCGCTTTTGGGACCTTATAAGTATTTAGTTATGCAACACAATACCCTTGGTGCAACAACATCAACTGTTGCATGGCTAAACACTGATAAGGTCCCAAAGGCGAGACCTATTGGCTATGCCAATGATTGTTTTTTATTTTACAGAATTCTGAAACAAGTCCTGTAATTAAGGCTGCCATGTTTCATCCCGATGATGCAGCCAGTCAGAATGCTCTGGTACCACTCTTCCTTATTGGGAATTTCAGCACCAAACTGGCTGATGGGAGAAAAATCCTCCACAAATTAACATTACATATTTTTCAACTTTTTCTTAGGGTTAATCCCTTCAAGTCCAACCTGAGCCCCACTTAAAATGCTAATTTCTTAAAAACAGTTGAACGAATTTACACCAAATCACAAAAATAAAGCTTTCTGAGTAAAGTTCTAACGTTTTGCTAAATTTAGGGTCATTTCATTCAGCTGTTTTTTCTGTATTAGAGATCAATCTTCTCTTCGAGACCTACCTTTTTCTTGGCCACTGCTTGACATATCAGTGCAATACAAGGAGCCAAAGTAGATGAACTTTAGTTCGAGAACGTCTTGTGCAGACTCCGTGCCAACGTTATTAGGAAAACAAAAAAGCCTTTGCTATAGAAAGTCAGACATAACTATAACTGCCCAGGCACTAGCGCCACCAATGTAATATACATAGACATAACCTCACTCATAACGATTGTAATGAAATAAAAATATTTACTTGCCGTCAATACAGTGACTTTTGAGAGGGATTGACTTCCGATGTAAATAATAATGAAAAAGACTGCCGCTGTACTTACCTGCACTATGGTTAATGCAATTGAATTGTCCTTCGACATACGTGTAGCACATGTAACACACCATACATCACATTACATACTGCTTTGCCATGCTGGTCACGGTGTGTCACGCTGTATCATACTTGGTTACGGTATGCCGTGACGTGGCAGGCAGTGTTATGTTATGCTGTTTCAAATGATGGCATGTATACTATGAAGGATGACAACATTGCAGCGCGAAGCCCTGTACGTTAGCCATGCCCTCATAACTAAATTCGCCTTTTGTCAGAAACAGCGAGCTGTCTAGCTCCATCTTGCGCTCCTTCACCTTCCTCTAGAACTTTCTGTAGCTACTCCGGGGCTGCAGAGGGGCTGGGGTCAGTTCTAATGCATTTGGGTCAAATGCTGCATAATTGCCGCTACCGCTGACATATTAATTGACGTCAATAGAGGTACGACGCAGTAACCAAAGTAATGGAGGCAAATACAATTGGGCCCGATTCACAGAACTAACTTAAGACAAAATCCTAAACTTACTACCATTTTCGTATTCACAGAAGGCACTTACTCATTTTGGTATTCACAGAAGACACTTACTCATTTCAGTATTCACAGATGTTAGGACTCCTAAGTTTAGGACTCCTAAATGCCTTCTGTGAATACCAAAAGCCTTAAAATTAGGATTTTTCTAAATTTAGTAGTAGTAAAGTTAGGACTCCTAAGTTTAGGACTCCTAAATGCCTTCTGTGAATACCGAAAGCCTTAAAATTAGGATTTTTCTCAATTTAGTAGTAGTAAAGTTAGGACTCGAGTAAATCCTAACTTGTTTATTAAAAGTAAGGTCCTTAATTACAGCATCTTCGCCACTCCTGGAGTCATTACTCCTTCTTCTCCCCAACTGTTAATAGCTGTCCTGTTTCTCGCCTCACCCTTCTGTGCATGGTATTATTCAGCCATTTCACCCCCCTCCTCCCCCACCCCTCTGCCCTCCTCCCCCAGCCATCCTAGGCCTGGGCCAAAATTCCGTTCCGTTCCGGCCGCATTCCGCAGCTTAGCGATAATTTGTTTCTTTCTCGCGCTGTAAAATAATACATTCTCGCGTGCGCGCGATCGCTTTACCTGAATCCCCGCGTTCGCCGACAAGTTTTCCCGATCCGGTCGCGTTCTCCACGAGATGTTGGATTGTTGGTAGCTATTTGCGCTGTCTCGCGACAGTTCGCGCCCGCAGTAACGTCATGCGTCGCGCGATCACGTCTTTCTTCTCGCGATCATGCACCGCGAGACAAGTGAAAACAAGATGGCCGTGCCCGCGAGCAACCGCATGGGTAAGTTGGCGAGCCGCGACCACGCAGAAAATACCGTGAAAGGGCGGGATAAAAACTTCTGCATCTTCGCGATATTTCCGCGTGTTTGCGGAGATTTTTAACATTTTCGCGATAATTTGCGAAAGTGAATTTCGCAAATTCCGCTCACCCTTCCTCACCAGAGCTAACAGGCGACTCCGGAAAAGCCCTGCCTGGCCCACCAGCCAAGAGGGACCAGGCAGCTCTGCGTGGGAACAGGCCTTCCAAGACCAAGCAGGAGGAACCACCTCAGCGCCTAAAAGACCCTGGCACGGAGCCAACTCCCACCTCCCCAAAACGACCTCCCTAGTGGCACTAGTGGGGACACTGTAGGGCCACCAGCGAGGTCCTGAAAGATCCCACTTACAGGTGTTTTCGAATGTAAGGAGACGTTGGGTCTTTCATCCTGCAGTGAACCTGTGTGCTCTCACATTACACAAACGATCCGCACAGCAATGGTACTGTGAGGCGCACATACACGTGTGAGGTACTCCGGAGCCAGCTCCCGCCCTAACCAATGGGCCCTTCCTTTATGCCGTGCGACGGCGGTGCCTTTATCCCGCGATGAACCTCTAAGCTGTGTTTTCCATTGTAGAACTGCGTGTGTCCTTGAAGAAAAGGATGCATTATTAATAGGAACACGTTATCCTGTGGTTTGTTGCCCAATAACATTTGATATTATTTGTAGCACCTGCCTACGTGCTTCCTGCATCGTACTTCAGCAACCAGGCCATTAAATGACCAGACAAGTTTATCTGTTTATGTCTCAATGTGTACATTATGCGTGTGCATATTTGTGAATTTAGTCTCTTTATTAAGGTCGCTTGTAGGGCACCTCAAGCTGTGGATGGACATCTTTAGCTTTTTAAGGGACATTGGGCTGTTTTCAAGCACGCCAGCACCTCTGAAGCACCAGCAGGGTTACCAGACTACTGCAGCCTGCATGGCACCATAGTTAATGAATCATTGCTTTCAGATAGGTTTGTCAAATTGGATTAATGAAAGTGAACCAAAGGGCACATTTAGAGTTTGGTGGACAGGGTACTCCATCGCAAACGCAACCGGGCCGCCAAACCATCAGTTCGCCCACAGACGGACCTCAAGTATTGTGTGGACAGAGCACCTGTGAGCTTTGCTGAGGGAATACTTCCTATGACAGGCTGACTGAATAGGGGCCATTGGTGGAAGCATGTTACACCGCCCAATATATTTAGGGTGGATGGTGTAATAATAATACTCCACATTTGTAAAGCGCGAACAATCACCCGTAAGTGTCTCTAGGCGCTGGGGGCCTTCGGGAAGATTAAGCAAGCTATTGCCCAGAGTCACATGGTGCTGGGCTAATCTGCCGCCTGCGCCGGGGATCGAACCGTGTTCCCCAGATTCCGGAGTCAGTCGCCCTGGCCGCGGCGCCACACCTCATCCCAATGACTTTTATTTTTGTCCACCACCAGAAAACAAATGACCACCACAAACACCCGAGGGGAATACTCCCAAGGTGTGGAGGTCATTACGTTTAATTTTTCAGACTTTAACTTCCTCTTTGGGAGTTTGTTTCTAAAAACAAAAACTGGGCAGATGTTTGGTCGACAGCTGTCAGAGCAAACGGAGGCTGTTCACTAAACCTTTAGTACTTTGAAAGAAATTGATCTCAATGTACAGAGATGACCGCTAGGTCACAGGTAGGGGTGGGCGGAATTTGTGAAATTAACTTTCGCAAATTATCGCGAAAATGCTGAAAATCTCCGCAAACACGCCGGAAATATCGCGAAGACGCGGAAGTTTTTTTCCCGCCTGTTCGCGGTATTTTTTGCGTGATCGCGGGTCGCCAACTTACCCATGCGGTTGCTCATGGGCGCGGCCATCTTGTTTTCACTTGTCCCGCCCTCTCGCAATGCTTACTTCCTGTTCCGGGTCGCGCAATGCGTGTTCGCGCCCGTTCCCGGTCGATATTTCCTGTTCGCGACCGCTTTTACTTGATCGCGTTGCTTTTTGCTTGCTCAGGGAGAAAATATTGCGCGAACTTGCGCACGTGGTCGCAATGGGCGCGGCCATCTTGTTTTTCACTCTATTGCATGGTTCTGGGGCCTGATTTTCAATCCTTCCAAAATCTTTTCAATCCTTTGTTTATAGCCACTTTTTTTGGATCTTTATTACTTATTATTTCTCTAACTATTTTCCTGCTTCTATATTTTTGGTTTTTGTCTACTTTTTTTTTGTTTTTTAGCTACTTTTTCTCTTTCTATTGACTGCTATTTATTTCCTTTACTCCTTTATTTATTTTACCTTTTCTTTCCCGCCCCGTCCTCAGAACCATGTCCAAGGGTAGGGCTGTTCGCCGGCGCAGCCAGAGCCGCGACCGCCTTCCTTGCGGAAGGTGGCACCCACAAGGGGTGCAGGCACGGGCCTTATTTGGGGAGGTGGAGTTGGCTGCACTAATTTTCTTTGTGCAGCGCCATCTCCCCTCAACCCTGGCAGCAGGTGGCAGGCCTGGGTCCGGGTACGGCCTCCGGGAGCATCGGCAGCGGTGGGGGAAGGTGCGCCGGGCAGTGTCGCGCATCTCTGGGGTCCGGCGCACCGAGGCGCAGCTGACGCACCGGTGGTCCAACATCCTGGACCGTGAGCAGGACCTGCTGGACCTGCTAGGAGTGGAGGTCCCGGGGCTTGGTGAGTACCTATTTAATTATTACAACTTTGTGTCTGTTCTTCTGCTCTGTGTTATATATTGTGAATATTTTTTTTCCTTCCAACCAGCTAGAATATTGCTGCTTACAATACATTCCAGGTTAATAACGTTTAAAAGTCTTCTGTGATTATGGTGCTCTTCTGCGCTACTACTAATCTTACTTGTTTGCAGCTTTGCGTTTGCGCTTGCTTAGCGTGATTCTTTACGAGTTTATTTTAGAGAAATTAAGTTACGTAATGCTACAGTGACTCTAGTCCACTCCTTACTTTGTCCCGTCACTAATAGATAGGGGCGGATTGATGTTTAGGTACACTACTTTGTTTGAGCTTCTAATTTGTTAGTGGTATGCGTGATGCCCCCTCACTCAGTTTCGTGACGTGCTGCTAGTACGGCAGTCTTTATTAGAACCTTTTCTAGTTTGTTAAATGAGTGTTGGTAGGCTTAGCAGTTACTTAGCAGTAGCAGATCAGTATCAATCAAACCAAAATTTGGTGTATACAAAAAATGTAGTCATGTTGATGTGTCTGTCCTCCATGATTTGACCATACGCATTGTTGAGGAATACAGTGGAAATGCATACTTAATGTACAATTGGCATGCCTGGAATAGGTGGGCTAGGTTGGGTGGTACGTTGTACTTCGGCTTAGTTGTAACTTAGTTTTCTGGAATCAGAATGGAAGACTGGATTACTGTTGATAAATAGTAACTTGAGTAGTCGAACTGCGAATCCCCCGATATTACTTGTTGACCAGATGAGATCGGTCAATTGGGTCATTGCAATTGTTGTTTACATAAGTGTTTTTTGACCGTTGTTGAAAAATATTGTATTTGTTTGACACCATCCATCAATGTTTGTCTCTTTCTTATATCTTTCCTGTTCATCAGCACCCAGGGGCAGACCGACAGGGACTGGGCAGTCGGCGGGACAGGCAGAACACCACCAGGAGGACACCGCTGAGGGCTCCTCTGCTGGCCCCAGTAAGTCTTTTTGTTTTTAATAATATTTCTTATTCCATAACTTTTACTGCCCCATATTTTTCACGAACTATTGTTTGTTTCCAAATGCTATTTTTTTACCACCAATTATCCTTCGATCTGTACGGTTTCAAAAATCTTATCCCTGCCTCCGCTATGATGACTCTCTGAGTACTACTACTACTACATACTATCAGTCTGTCTGTACTGTAGTAGCTAGTCTTGCCCAGTTGGCCAGTGCCACTCTTTGTGAAAGGTTGTAATATAAAACTCATATTCACCAGTAGCTCGAGCCATTGAGTCCAATCCGTTGGGTCGTCGTCTTGTACTACTTTTACTCTTATTGATCTTGAGGCTTTGAAAATTGACAGCAACAACAGCCCTACCAGATTTATTACTATTTTGATATGATACCCTATAGGACATATTACTGTTGTAGGGATCTTGCACATACACAGACATTTGCACCAGAAAATAGGATGTTGGCAATGGTAGGTTGGACCTTCCTTGCACACCTCAATCAGAAATTCCGCACCCACCACAATTCCACTGCTTGACTATAGTACTGTCTTGTCATAACTATTAGGTCTCGGAACCCTCCCCCCAAGATACCCAACAAGTAGACAACCCAGAACATAACACACCCAACCTCTCAGTCGTGGAAGCAATTCACATGCACACCCTTACTTTAATTTGCTCACTCGTGTAAGTTAGTCCACACCAAATACCACCAAGTCTATGTAAGTTCAAAATGTTTATTTCAATTTGAGAAGGTCTGTACACTGTTTTCTTATAAATGCAGCACCAGCCGGAAAATCAATAACATTAAAACAATATACATTGTTACACTTATACAGTTGGGAATTAAATCATGATAACTGAACAGTGGTGGAAGGCAGCACCACCATCCCCTAGGAATTTAGTTTATATAAATTTATAAATGAAGATGTGAGTGAAGGGACCCCTCACCTTAGAAGAACCTAGTACTGGTAGTTGTTGCATCATTCAGAAGCTCTGGTTCGTAGAAGGGAATCTTGCGTCTAATGCGAAAAATGAAATGGTGTGCGTTAGTATATTGCAACTTGCAAGCATTTCTCAGCCATGCCAAAAAGTGTAGCATTTATGGATAAGCAATATGGACTAACAGTAACAGTAGTACACCAGTACTTCCTAAAAAAGTGGCTTGTTAATGTTTGTTGACCGCTTGTACGCAGCGCGTACACTAGAGTCTAGACAGTAGCAGTGTGAGGCAGGTAATGTGGGCTCAAAGGTGTCTTAAGAAGCTGCAAGGTAACGTCACATGTGCAAAAAGAAAAGACACAAAGGTAAAATGGTAGCATGGCTAGGGCTAATTAAGCAAAGGCTACAATGATCATATATAACTATTAGTGTCTACTGTACTACTACCCGATTTGTACTAGTGATGTATGTTAGTATTAACTCATTTTTCAACCTTGCTACTGATCAATAGGGGGGAGGTGTATATGGTGCCTAATAAATGTGTAATGTTTTCTAGGCGCACTACCGACCACCACTGCCGGGGCCAGCGAAGAAGGCGACGCGGAGGGCGAGGATGCGGCAGTTGCTGCCGATACCGATGGAGCGGCAGGGGGAGTGGGAGCACCAGTGGCAGGCGGTGGTAAGTTAGATTCATAATCCTTAACTATTGTTGAACTTGACAGTACACTCACTGCAAGGGTGTACTGTATGTATATGTATACTGTACAGTTGTGACTTAGGGCCCCGTTAGGATGGTGGGCGAATTGCCCCCGCCGGGCCGGCTGGAATTCACTGCAGACACCGCAGGGGCAAACCTCCTGCCATCCCTGTAGAAAATATTCAGACCCCCCAATGTCGACCAGGCGGAAAAGGGTTCAATATGGGTTCAATATGCCGGTGGTGTCTCTCTGAACACACCGCCAGTCATATAATCTGCATTTTGGAATGCCTTTGCGTGGCGGCATTGCCGTCCGCCATGGAAAGGCATGCAGACATTGCAGAGTATGCTTGGGGGACCCCATGGAGGGTACCTACCTATGCTATGGTACCCCCCCGCCTTTCAAAGCAAAACGTGACAGGCTCCGTGCGGGGCCCCGTCATGTTGTGCTTGGAAAAGCAGCACAACATTTTAGCATTGCTTTCGGCAACGCCAACCAGAATGTAAAAAAAACAGGATGCGCCCGCCACTGTGCCGGGCGCATCATCCTAATTAATTGTCCCCACGGGACCCGCATCCTTTTTAGCATGAGGATGGCTGTACGCCCGCTATCCGAGGTCGTAAGTAAGTATGAGTTGTTGGGGACGTTTGAAGAGTGAACTAGAAGACTAGAATTCCCTTTAATTGGCATAGGAGCGGGAGTATTGAGTAACCAATGGCCTCATCTATCTGATTTCAACTCCGCTTTGAAAGTTTTATGGAGAAGAGCACCTGGTGCACTGTTCAACTAAAAAGTGAAAGATGGGTGGAAGGAAGAAGGACGGGCGACTTTTAAAATGTTATGTACTACTGTGCTTTATTTTATAGTGCTACTCTACCATGCCACTATGTGTATAAATAATTACCTTGTCCTACTGTTTTTCTAAGAGTATATTTTACAATTGTCTTGTTTTTTTCTTTTTGATACACAGCTACTCCGAAACTCAACCGGAAGGAGTTGGCCGCCAAGGCACGGCGCCGGAAGCTGGAGGCAATCCAGCGGGAATACCGGCGGCTGGTGGTCCTAGCCGAGGAGGAGGAGGAGACTGCGGCAGCAATTGTTCAAGCCTCCTCCAGTGCCCCGGGCCCCAGCCACCGCCCTCCAGCGGTACGGCGCCACCGTCTGGCGGCTGCCCGCCGCCACCGTGCCATCTCCGGTGCCCCCCCCACTGTGGCTGCAACTGCCGCGGCCTTAGACGCCGCGTCGCCCGTTTAGAGGACGAGATGCGCCCCACCACTTAGTCCCTATCATCCTGTTCTGCCCCTTTTTTAATTCTTGTTTGCGTGGGTGGGTTGTATACTTGTTTGGGTGTTACGGACTTCTATGGACATTGGTTGGGGTTAGGGAGGGGGGTGGGTCAGCTTTTGTGGGTTTAGTTTATTTTTGTTAGGGTAAATTAAATATATTTTTCTATGTTACATGCAATGTTGTTAATGTTTTGTAGGTGGGGTAACTGTTTTACATCCTTGCTGGTGCATGGCCGCCCATAGCCTGTGTTTGATTTCAATAATTGGCTGACTGTATAAGACACAAACAGATAGATGCGACACACCTCACTCATTGACTGGTCCTTCTAGTACTTTCAGTCTGTCCTCTAGTCTATGCATTCTTTGGAGTGGTGTGTGAAAATGAAATCATTGACAACATGTCCATTATTAATTCTGCCTCCCCCAAACTTCTCTCTTACCGGTGCTTGATGTTTATGTCCAACTGTGGCACAGCACTGGCTGCATGGTGAAGATGGTTTCCTTTTTCATACATGCCATGATTGGGGTGGTGGTGGTGGTGGTAGCATAGTAGTAGTAGTAGACACTGGCAGGGCGTCAGCATTTGCAAAAAAATAAAAGGAGACAGTCAATCGCCTTTGAGAGTCTGTTAGAGGAGTAGTTGAATGAAGTACAGTACAGAACTTACCGAGCATAATATGCTTAAATATTTGACAAAAAAACAGAATGGTGGTTAGGAGGATAGCCTACTAGACAGAGTTACAAACTATAGTTGTGTCGAGTCACTTGACTAGGCCTACAGCCTAACAGTTAGTGCTGTATATGAGGAATGACAACAAACAAATCCAATCAATGCCGGCAATTCATGCTGAGGTATATGTTCCTTTGTTAAAAAAAATAACCTCTGAAATATCCTACTCATGGGTGGCCAAGCAGAAGAAGATCATCGCTCTGCCTTGAAATTGAAGTAGTGTTGCTTTCACCACATCCGCCCCAGCAAGTGTGTGATTAAGTATTGGTGTACATTTAATTTAGTTACACCTTGACAATAAGTCACACAGCCCGGGGGAAGAGGGTTAGGGTTTGTTGAATGGATGGGAAGGGGGTTTTTGGGAAAGGTTTGAAATAGAAAAACAGTATGCATACATAGACAAACAAACGACAATCATTGAAGACTACCATATCCATATGTTAAGGGAGAAAAAGACAATGCATGCATGATGATGAGAGACCCATATTACATACACTTCTAGTTCTTGTTCTGTTGTTCCGGCCTTAATACTTTAACAGATAGCAAATAGAAATTTTAAATATTGGTAGGGAAGAATCGTAAACACAGAGCAAACCTAATGATGATTGATAATAACAACTCCAAGAACACACTGTTGTAAAGATTGTATACAAGATATTAAGTAAATTATTTAAAAGAAGATAAAAGTGGATACTGTTACTGTCTTATCCTGGTCAAAAATGTGGACTGGATTTTTGCATCTCGGCATTCCTCTTGCTCCTCTCGTCCATCAATCTTGGGTGTGTCGCCCCGCCACTCACCACTGCCCGGCTGGGAAAAAAAAGGTGATTGATTGATAAGGTAATTAATATGCATTGTAATGTTTTACAAAGTATCGGGCAAGGCCCGGCCTGTAATTGTAGATTGAAAACCAAAGGGGATATTGAGAAAGAAAGTTAAAACAAATGCACAAGTGATGGTGTAGTGCAACAAGAACACTTTCCGAGGTGGCATCTATGCATCATCTCTACTCTAGTCTGTTTCCAGCATTGACCTTCAACAGTAACAGGAGAGAGCAGGCCCACAGTGCTTAGCATTAGCACATCCTACGTTAACACTTAAAATTCTTTTTTTTTCTCTCAAAGAGTTGGACAAACGCAAAGCACATTATCCATTCCAAACATAGCATTTTACAGTTTAAGTTAGTAAAATCAATGCACTGCAGTCATCCCACCGCTAGACTCTATTCAACTTCTACACAGACATTTGGGTCTGCTGTGGTTGTTGTTGTTGAAGTGTTTACCTTTTGGCTTTTCCGTTTTATGACACTCATGATGAAACGTCCTCCTGAGTCCTGACTTAATCATCATCATCTCTGATACTTTTACAGACTGACTGTGAAGATCGGCCTGCAGTATAAGTAAAACTTTTATGACACAACAAGAGTAGAAATATAAATATTACTGACTTGAGTCATTCTTTATTGTGTACAGAAAGAAAGATTACTAGTACACTTTGATATCACTTTGTGCACAACAAACAAACAACTCAAACACAAACACCAATAGCTTAGAGTCAGGTGTCCAATGCATGCCATTAATTGTCATCATTACCTGTTCCTTCTCATCTTAAGTTAACGGGCCGTCTATTTTGCCATCATCATGATGGACGGTGCTGTTGTGTCAATCATACTCATTGCGCAGATTGAGTGAGTCCCCTTCCTGTATTGAATTAAAAACAATGGGTCACCAAGCTGCAGGAGAAGTACCAATTTCTTATTTGCAAGACGGGGGAAATTAGTGTGTTCTGTAGAAAGTTGATTAGTGGCAGTGCACAATTACATAAATTCATGCACAACAAACACAACAAAATCTAAATCATTCAGTCTGCGACTCTGCGTCCAATGCATGGCATCAATCATTACCTGTTCCTTCTCATCTTAAGTTAACGGGCCGTCTATTTCGCCATCATCATGATGGACGGTGCTGTTGTGTCAATCATACTCATTGCGCAGATTGAGTGAGTCCCCTTCCTGTATTGAATTAAAAGCAATGGGTCACCAAGCTGCAGGAGAAGTACCAATTTCTTATTTGCAAGAAGGGGGAAATTAGTGTGTTCTGTAGAAAGTTGATTAGTGGCAGTGCACAATTACATAAATTCATGCACAACAAACACAACAAAATCTAAATCATTCAGTCTGCGACTCTGCGTCCAATGCATGGCATCAAACATTACCTGTACCTTCTCATCTTAAGTTAATGGGCCGTCTATTTCGCCATCATCAGGATGGACGGTGCTGTTGTGTCAATCATACTCATTGCGCAGATTGAGTGAGTCCACTTCCTGTATTGAATTAAAAGCAATGGGTCACCAAGCTGCAGGAGAAGTACCAATTTCTTATTTGCAAGAAGGGGGAAATTACTAGTGTTCTGTAGAAAGTTGATTAGTGGCAGTGCACAATTACATAAATTCAGGAACAACAAACACAACAAAATCTAAATCATTCAGTCTGCGACTCTGCGTCCAATGCATGGCATCAATCATTACCTGTTCCATCTTATTTTCAGTTAATGGCCAGTCTCTCTCGGCTCTGAAAGGAGGATAGCTATAGTAGTCATCTGATTCATGGTCCGCTTCTTTTGGAAGGACTAGGAACGTTTGAATTTGTTGTTACCATCATCCAATCATCATTCATGAGGGAAATGGAATTGAGCAGGAGATTCAGTATGATGGAGCGGAGGAGCTGGATTCGGAGGACTGTACTGTAAAATAGCAGACACCTGATACTTGTATATTAAATTAGAAGAGTAGAAGACGGTGGTAATGGATTTGTTGTGATTCACAAGTTTATAACCGGAACGACAGACACATAAACAAAGGGGGGAAAAAGGGAGGAAGACAGTAAGTGCAAGCCTAATTGTCAGGGAAGTATAGCTCGTCCTCAAACTCTGGGGGTTCAGCCAGTAGTAGGTAATCATCTGACACAATACTTCCGTCACCTGAGCCGCTGTCCTCATCTTCCTCCGTTGATTCATGTATTGTGTAATTCGGTGGTATGAAGTGCTGATTCATTTTCATCATTGTTAACCTCTCCACGTTTTTTGGAGATAGACTGGTCCTTCTCAATGTTACAATGGAACCAGCAGCACTGAAAACACGTTCGGAAGAGACACTTGCGACAGGGCAAGCCAGATAGCTTATCGCCAGCCTGCTGAGCTGTGGCCATTCAGACCTTTTCCTATACCAATACTGCAATGGGTTTTGATCAATGTAAACCTCTGTTGGGTCGTCCAGATAGGCCTGGACCATCCGCTCAATGTTCAGGGTTGCTGCTGGTAAGCTTTTGTGCTGTTTTTTCTGTGCATCAGCTCTGTGCTTACAATAGCCCATCTTTACATACCAATCCTGTAATGATAATGATTGTACTCGGCCTAATGATCCAGTTATTGTTTCTGTAGTCGATAGTGATGGTGAGTTTTGTGATTGTGAGCCAACCGCACTGCCCTCAGCCGACGAAGTTGCACTTGATTCTGCATGGCCTGCTTCAGTATCAGTACTTGTTGTGGGTTGATCTTGCGGGCTTTTAATTAGCAGCCATTCGTTTTCCAACTTACTGGCTGCTTCAGCTATACAACTTTTGTAGCGGGCAACATCATTGTCGGAAAAAGCAAGGAATGTCTTCAGTAGTCCCAATTTTGCACGTGGATCCAGAATTGTGGCACAAATGTAATGTTCTTGTGACAAAATTTTATTTTGTAACCTTACATTTTGAGTTAAGCGCCGGGATAAGCTCTCCACCAAGTCATGGGCTTGCCTTCTGTCCTCTACACCTTTGTATGATTCAGACACATTATTCAGCTCATACTCTAGCATTTGCAATAATGGTATAGCTTGGCCCATTGTACAGTCCTCCTTGCTGACTTCACGTGTGAAGACCTCAAAAGGAGAAAGCATCTCAGTCAGGCATTTAATTAGGCTCCATTGCTCCATGTCAAGGATCATGCCTTTAACAGTAGCACTAGCATCCCCTCTTCTTTTCCAGACATATTCATGGAGTGACATGTGCTGTTCGTACAGATGATCAAGCATGTAATACGTTGAGTTCCAACGTGTTGCCACCTCCTGGATGAGTGCCTTGACTGGCATCCTAAATTCACGTTGGATGATCCTCAGCTGCTTCCGAGCTTTAAAAGAATGGCTGAAATGAGTGCATATTCTTCGGCAGATGGCCAGTAAATTGCTGACTATGGGTTCTTTCTATTGAACTATAATGTTTATGCAGTGCGCCAAACACGGAACCCTGAAATAGGAACCAAGTTCCATGGCCTTAAGTACATTACTGCCATTGTCTGTGGCAACAAAAGCAATACGAAGCCCTCTGGGCCGCAGCCATTCCAAAACCTTGGTGCGAAACTCGTGTAAAATGTTTTCAGCCGTATGAGATTTCTCCATGGCGAACATGGCTACAGTTGCATGTTTCCGAGTACCTTCAAAAATCGCAGCTGTGTCAACAACACCTGGTGCAGATAGTTTATCTTTAACCCCCACAAAAGAGATCCAGTGTGCAGTGATGCAGATGTAATCTGTGGCTTGGCAACTGCTCCACATGTCTGTTGTCAGGTCGATATTGTGCACAGCACTCTTCTGCAAAGCTTGTCCAACCAATTCCAGCACATCATGATGTAGTGCCGGAACAGCAATTCTTGCGAAATAGGACCGGCTGGGAACTTTCCATTTCGGGCAGATGGCAGACACAAATTCAAGGAAACCCACCCCTTCCACAAATGAAAAAGGAAGAAGGTCCAGCGCTAACATTTTAGCCAGCTTCGCATTGTACAATCGTGCCGTTGGGTGGCTGCGTTGGGACTGCCCCTCCAACCTAAACATGCTCTCAATGGTAGGCTGGCTTACTTTCCTTAGTGGTGCTGTTTTCATTAACCCACTACGGCTCAACGACACAGATTGTCTCATTGAGGTACTTGCCGGTCGCCTTGGTGTCTCACACAGACTCTGAGTATGGCTCTTACTGCGGTGCCACTCTGATGTTACTGAGGAGGATATGGGTGTTACCACCACTGCACTACTGGGGACAGGGCTAGAAATGCCTCCCTCTTCTTCACCTGCCACCGCAATAATATCGCTCTCTGATTCATCCTGACCAACTTCAATGGGTTGACTTTTTCTACTTTCTTTTAACTTAAGTAGGTGATCCTCCCACACGATAGTGTGGTGTATTCTGAGATGACTTGCTTGTCCTCCGGTACCATAATTTGTACCAAGCTTACCAGGCCGAACACCTTGCCGACAAATTGAGCATATAGCAACGTTCTCCTCCTTGGCGCTAACAGAAAAGAAGTCCCAAACTGGGGAGGAGAACTTTCTGGCACTGCTGGATGTTCCACTTTCAACACCAGATGAACTTGAGGGGGTGTTTGAAAATGTGTGACCCTGTGCACCTACACTGTGACTTTTACTACCACTACCTACTGAGATGGTTGAGCTGGATGTAGGTCCCTGCCGGGCCTTGGAAAATATGGCAGCTGGAGGTAGTGGTGGTGTAACCTGTGTTGGTGAGATCCGTGCTACATCCCGCTCAGTAGCAGCCTTTCTGGATAGGGTGAGAATGTTGGTCTCCAATCCCTTTGGGGCGGGAGTAATGTGCGTGATGACTAGCTCGTCTTCATCAACATCATCACCCCCCTCTTCTACATCTACCTCCATAACTCTAAGTTTTTCTTGGACCTTCCTTTTCAGAAGCATTGTCTTGTGGCGTATATCACTCTCAGACCGAGCTGGTGGGAACCAAGTGTCATCACGATCATCAGAAGCGGGGCTTGAAGAAGATGATGGACTAAGCCTCCTTTTCCTTGCTGGTGGTCTGGAAGACAATAGATCTTCTGAAACAGTGGTTTGACTTTGCTCCACTTTGTCTGCAGGAAGCTCGATTTCCTGAAATGCCCCTACGTCAGGAGCAACAACTACTATGGTGGGCTGTTGCGGCGGCTGCTGCTGTTCTTGTTGCGGCGGCTGCTGCTGTTCTTGTTGCGGCGGCTGCTGCTGTTCTTGTTGCGGCGACTGCTGCTGTTCTTGTTGCGGCGGCTGCTGCTGTTCTTGTTGCGGCGACTGCACACTGATCTGCTGAGTTTGCGCCTGCGTTGAACTTGATTGTGTACTACTTTGCGGTAATGACATTTATTCAACATCGCTGCTCGTTAGTAGACTGGCTACCTCTGCGACACTAAAGCCCTTGGGCCTAGGTTGGTGTGGTTGGACCGCTGTGCTGCTCCCAGCTTGGTTCCCGGACAACGCTGCTGCAGGCGTAACTTTTTTGGTGCCAAAAAAAAACATTGGCCGGCACACCACCAGTCGTGGTTAATGGCACTTCCTTTTTCTGTTCCTTCTTCTCACCGGCAACTTTCTTGGTACTGGACCTGGTACCTTTCTTTGGGGCCATCTTCTTCAGATGTCAGGCAGGATGCAGATGCACAACAAGTTCTGGTCACACGTGGACGTGATGCGCAGCAGGACTTCTGTCTGGCTGGCAGTACAACGGGTAGCCGGGTGATGCTGATGACACCTCCTACTCTGTCTTTTGTGCACCTAAAAGCAAATAAGACAGGAGAAGAACATCAGTGAAATGTTGCATTTGTTGTTGTGGTTCAGTTACTTAGTACTGTACTAGTGCAAACAAAAGATAGTCTAGCCATTTATTACTTTTTTTTTTAACTAGAGCTATGTTATACTACTGTGTACAGCCACACACTACACTCTCAGGAAGGATAGGAAAGTTAATAATAACCACCAAAATAAAAATGTAATGAAAGTGGGGTGGACCATTAAATTATTTGAGCATCTCAGCATCCATGGAGCTGCTGCTGGCAAAGGGGGTGGATGGATGGAAGCTGTAAGCCAAATAGCCAATAGGAAAACCATGCAGGCCTATGGCAAAAGCAGGACACTAATAACTCACAGTCCAAACACCAAAAAAGGCCACCACCCACATGGACACTCACAAATCACAAACAAGCCGGGGGCCTGGGAAACACCAGGAGCTGACAAAAGGCCTATAAAAGCCAGGTAAAGGATGCATGCTAAAGCACACTGCTCTGCCTTTTTAATGCAACAAAATGGAAATACGAACATTCACAGGCCCCAAAAAGGTCTGCAGGGTGCATGCATTGCACACCAACACACCAGACACATACAACAAAAGCATGTCTTTAAGACAACCAACATCAGAAAGGCCACCCCAAAAAACACACTTCCCCAACTCAATCCAATGCCATCCATGCCCTAAATAATGTCTAAAAATTCAACAGACCACACAGAAAACACTTGATTAATAAAGCTGTGGCTACCTGCTCTGATCCTAGTGGATGAAAAAGCAGGCCTGTTGGCAGACAAGGCCAGGCAAGCTTGCAGGCCTAGGCTTCAAAATGGCCACCAGCCACATGGCCAGGCCCAACAACATCAGAAAAGCCACCCCCAAAAAAAACACTTCCCCAACTCAATCCAATGCCATCCATGCCCTAAATGATGTCTAAATTCAACAGATCACACAGAAAACACTTGATCAATAAAGCTGTGGCTACCTGCTCTGATCCTAGTGGATGAAAAAGCAGGCCTGTTGGCAGACAAGGCCAGGCAAGCTTGCAGGCCTAGGCTTCAAAATGGCCACCAGCCACATGGCCAGGCCCAACAACATCACAAAGGCCACCCCCCAAAAAACACACTTCCCCAACTCAATCCAATGCCATCCATGCCCTAAATGACGTCTAAATTCAACAGATCACACAGAAAACACTTGATTAATAAAGCTGTGGCTACCTGCTCTGATCCTAGTGGATGAAAAAGCAGGCCTGTTGGCAGACAAGGCCAGGCAAGCTTGCAGGCCTAGGCTTCAAAATGGCCACCAGCCACATGGCCAGGCCCAACAACATCACAAAGGCCACCCCCAAAAAACACACTTCCCCAACTCAATCCAATGCCATCCATGCCCTAAATGATGTCTAAATTCAACAGATCACACAGAAAACACTTGATTAATAAAGCTGTGGCTACCTGCTCTGATCCTAGTGGTTGAAAAAGCAGGCCTGTTGGCAGACAAGGCCAGGCAAGCTTGCAGGCCTAGGCTTCAAAATGGCCACCAGCCACATGGCCAGGCCCAACAACATCACAAAGGCCACCCCCAAAAAACACACTTCCCCAACTCAATCCAATGCCATCCATGCCCTAAATGATGTCTAAATTCAACAGATCACACAGAAAACACTTGATCAATAAAGCTGTGGCTACCTGCTCTGATCCTAGTGGATGAAAAAGCAGGCCTGTTGGCAGACAAGGCCAGGCAAGCTTGCAGGCCTAGGCTTCAAAATGGCCACCAGCCACATGGCCAGGCCCAACAACATCACAAAGGCCACCCCCAAAAAACACACTTCCCCAACTCAATCCAATGCCATCCATGCCCTAAATGATGTCTAAATTCAACAGATCACACAGAAAACACTTGATCAATAAAGCTGTGGCTACCTGCTCTGATCCTAGTGGATGAAAAAGCAGGCCTGTTGGCAGACAAGGCCAGGCAAGCTTGTAGGCCTAGGCTTCAAAATGGCCACCAGCCACATGGCCAGGCCCAACAACATCACAAAGGCCACCCCCAAAAAACACACTTCCCCAACTCAATCCAATGCCATCCATGCCCTAAATGATGTCTAAATTCAACAGATCACACAGAAAACACTTGATCAATAAAGCTGTGGCTACCTGCTCTGATCCTAGTGGATGAAAAAGCAGGCCTGTTGGCAGACAAGGCCAGGCAAGCTTGCAGGCCTAGGCTTCAAAATGGCCACCAGCCACATGGCCAGGCCCAACAACATCACAAAGGCCACCCCCAAAAAGCACACTTCCCCAACTCAATCCAATGCCATCCATGCCCTAAATGTGCTTGAAAATGAAATACATTAAAAAAACTACAAAAGGAACAGTTGCTTCATCATGCACACACCCATGAGGCCATGCCCATGGCTAGCTCGGGCCTACTACTACTACCCACAAAATAAAAAATAAAAAAAAGGAATGATGATAAATTAATTATCAAAAATAAATTGTAGTTACTTACAACAACTGCAATGCCCACAATCAAACAGACACAACAACCACTTACTTGTAAAATATCCTATTCCAAAAATCCTCAAATCCAATTGCAATGATGCAGCAGAAAAAAAGGGTGATCTTTCCAGCTCCAAATCCAAAGGCAGAATGAGCAGGAGATAGACAAAGCACTGGGAGGAGCCTGCTGGACAGGAACAGGAAGTTGGAGATTCTGTGTCACTTCCTCCCTCTCTCCACCTTTTAAAAAAGGACTCCTTGCACAAAAAAGGACAGCCAAATGTCAATGTAAGGAGTTGTTTTCATCCAAAATCAGCATTTGCAGAAGGTTTCATGCTGCTAGAGCTGATATTCCTCTCCAAATTGAAAATTTTACATGTTCGAGTTATCGAGCTTCACATTACTTCCGCCGGCGTGTCGAAAATGACATGATCGCGTTCTCTTTGTCCCTGTCGCGTTGGATATGACGTGTTCGGGGTTTCTTTCTCCTGTTCGCGTTCGATTAGACGTGCCCGCGTCCTCACCCTATTGCTCGCAATGTAGAATGACGTGTTCGAGATCTCAATCTTCTCATACTCGCGCGGTGCATGATCGCGAGAAGAAAGACGTGATCGCGCGACAAATGACGTGATCGCGCGACAAATGACGTTAATGCGGCCACAAAACTGTCGCGAGACAGCGCAAAATGGCTACCAACATCCAACATCTCGTGGAGAACGCGACCGGGTCGGGAAAACTTGTCAGCGAACGCGGGGATTCAGGTAAGGCGATCGCGCGCACGCGAGAATGTATTTTTTTACAGCACAAGCAAGAAACAAATTATTGCTAAGCTGCGGAATGCGGAAATTTTGACATTTTCACGCTTTCCGCGGAACGTGAAAATGCCAAAATATCGCAATTTCCGCGAACGGAACGGAATTTTGGCCCAGGCCTGGTCACAGGTCATCTCTGAATTTGGCTGGAATTTGGCTGCTGTATTTTCCTCAGGATGGTGGTAGTAATGTCCTCTGCCATCCCGACAGGCACAAATCCGTCCAGCAAACTCTAAATCAATCCCCAAATGTATAACTTGCTGATTATGTTAGGTTGTCAGGTGACACACTGTGACTGCACTGGGTGCCCGCCTGTCGGAAATCCTCTATTCCACTTGCTTGCAGAGGAGCAAGGACACATTTGAAGATCGATATGAACCACCTGAAAGAAAAGAAACTTACATGCTATCCTAGTTCTCCAACATGAATGTTTCACTAGAATTAATTAACATTTGAATATCTGTATTTGCAGAATCACAGAACACAACATCATAGAACCGATTTTCATTTTTGAAAATAAGCTCATAAACATGCGTGGGGGAAGCAACATTTTCTATTCTTTTTTTATACAGAACTAATTAGAATTACATTTAAGCATTTAAAAAACATTTGCCTGAAAGACACACTTACATTTTTTCCCAAAACGACAAAGTGGCAAATGGTGAATATAAGCGCTGTCTCTTCCAAGAAATTTGACTCTGCTCCTTTAAGGTGCACAGTGGCCATTGTTCCAGAAGGCATATCATTGTCAGATGGCATTTGAGAGTGACAAGACGGTCCAAGTACAGATGCGGTCAGCCACTTTGAACTATACTCTTGGGTCAATGCGGGGAAGTGTGGGTTGTTCATGAATTAGAAGAATATACCAACGATGGAGAACGAGTTTTAAACGCAATTTCTTTGAACATCAGGGGGGCTACCTTGATATTCATATGTATTAGAAAAGAATGGTACGATGATCATTGGACCTTGGAAGGAGGTAAAGAAGTGGAATTGAGGACACATAAGTTGCACAGAGGCCTGACTCTCTAAGTTGTGTGTGCTGTAGTTGTGGGAAATAATTTTAAAAATCAAATTTCAACTTACAAACCATATTAGAATTGCACCTTAGAATGCATTTAAACTGCTGCTGAAAGGTTTTCAAATAGAAAATGACACGTAGAAAAATGAGCTTGGTTTATAACGTGAAAGAACTCTTTTACAGTGCCTTTAATAATGTCTCAAAACAATTCCACAATTAATAACATGTACAGAAAACGTGCTTACCTAGATGTATATGAAATAACGCTAAGAAAACTTTTATGTATTTAGCTATCATTCTTAAATGTGCCCCTTTAGTAGTCGCAAAGCATTTTTCTTTCAGCTCTTACTCATAGCTTAATAGACGTTTATTTAGAACATTTTGACTAGCACCAGCATATTACTTGAGGACGAGCTGACTTCAAGCATATGTTTCCCTGGCTTCATCATGCCACATTAGCTCATTAATGTTGAACAGAGAATTCTGCTGTTATTGTTAGAATAAATAATGATTTAGATATATTTTTATGTATGCCTCACCAGTACATTATTGCTAGTTTTATCTCAGCATATTCGTCTCGCTATTATATTCAAAATGGACATAGAATGCATCTTTAATCTTGAGTAAGAAGGTTCTCATAAGAACTTTCCTCCACGTTGTTTTTTTTAAATATTTATTTTGAATTGAAACAACAACTCACCATCTGACTTTACAGGATACACATAGCAAAATAGACAGACAATTCACCAACAAATCAGAAATATCATAATCCTCAACTAATGATATTTGTTCAAATTTCGGTTCTCTTTCTCCCCACCCTTGCTCCCTCACCCCCAATTAAAGTGATGAGCCATCCCTATCCTGTACAGTCAATGGGCCACATAGTATTCCCCGATAGCTATTCCATTTCTCCCAGATGTTTGTCAATTTTTGGGGGCATCCCCTTCTCTCATAAATCGTTCTTTCCGCCTCCATACACCAGTCTAAGTCCGTCTCCCAGTCCCTTAACATTGGGACCTCCACCGCCCTTCATTTCTTTGCTATATTGCGTTGCGCTATCGTGAATCCCAGTGTTACCCACAGACACTCCGCGTTCGTAAGATCTGAGTCCCCCCAGATATTCAACAGACACCATTTCGGCAATTTATTCTCAACCACATTATAAACTTCCCTCATGATCCTGAATTTTGCTTCACAAGATTGTTGGAGTGAGGGGCACTCCCATAACAGGTGGAAGAAGGAACCCTCCTGTCCACAACCCCTCGGGCACAGCAGTGAGTCAAGTGTCCCCATCTGAACCTGGGTGGTAGAAGCATAATAGAGCCTGTGGAGTATCTTTAACTGTATTAATCTAAAACGCAAACGGATGGCCGCCTCTCTAGGGGAGGCCATGGCTTCTGTCCATTCTTCATCGTCCGGAGCACCCAGTTCTCTCTCCCACTAACTCCTAAGTTTCGTCTAGGGATCTGGGAGGTTATTAATGAGCTTACAATATACCAGCGATATCGCCTTTGTAGAGCCAGACAATCGTCCAGGAGCCTATCTTCGAGTGAGAAGGCCTCTGGGAGCACTGTTCCCTTGGGTAGTGTCGTTCTCAGTGAATGAGTGAGATGAATGTATCTAAAGGTTTCGGATTGTAGCATTTGGTACTCCTTCTGCAGTACCGGAGAGGTCTTCACATTCCCCCCTTCCCAGAGTTACCCTATCCTTAAAATCCCAATCGTGTCCCACTTACTGAAACCTGCGCGCAGCCTCCACAGGCCTAATTTTCCTCCATGTTGTTGATGTACGATACATTGTTTTGCTAAACGCTGGTGTGAATTTTTACATTGGGAATCAGGAGGAGAAGCATTGGAAGTTGACGAAACCATTGGATAAGCGGTGTTCATTGGAGGAGAACTACTAACCATTTCTAAAATCAATACATTATTGTGTGATTTTACATTAATGAGGGTGCTTAGCTAGACCGTCAACACTCATAGACCTTCTCACACAGAGACATAGACTCTCACACACTTTCTCTTGATTCTTATTTGGGACTCATTTTGAGACTCCAGATTTGACCTACTCTTCCTGTTTGTTACTGACAGCTACTGCTAGAGGTGCCTTTATTCTCTACCTAGCTAACTCTATTTATGATCGACCATACTGCAACGAACATTCATCCTTTACTGATATTCTAACGGTTGCTACTGCAATTGTAGGGAACTCAGCTGAGTTTCCATAGCAACTCTTTATGGGTAGTTATATTTGCTCTTTTCCGAAAGGGAACTGTTCATGGGTTCTGTTATAGGGTAGATCAGGCTCTTAACTAGTTTAGTGACAATTTTAAATTACGGAACACTTTTGATTGATTTATGCTGTCACTAATAAATCTTTTATTTGGCATTTCTGTAAAGTGGACTAATCTGAATAAAGATGACAAAACTACACTAATCATTTAAGAGAAATAAAGGTTTAAAATACTTTACCAACCTCTCACCATTGACTGAACATTATGGGACAGAAGGGCTCCGACTGTCGGTCAGAGCCCTCCGGCCCACATCGGATTGTGCCATTCGGATTCCTTTCTGACCAAGCCATTCTGCTGGGCTTGGCCGGAAAGGAATCCAACTTGGTTTTCTGGATAGCTTACGATGGGCTCAGAGAGCTCGTCCGCCATCCGGAAATCCTTAAGTACTCCCCCAGCCGAGGGAGTACTATGGCAGTTTCCCACTGCCTTTTTGTGACGAGCTTTCCAGAAGAAAAACGCAGTGGGAATCTGTCTATGGGGGCTCCCAGCAGGGCCATCATGGGTGCGAGGCTGCCGAATAGTGGCCTAGGGGGCACATATGGTGCCTCCCTGTTGATACCTGCACCCTGGTGGCAGCCATCTCAAGATCTAAGGTGCCTGCCACCAGGGTGCAGGGATGAACTGCACCCCTGCTCTTTCAATGAGAGCGTGTATTCCGTTCAGAATGCATGCTCTCGTTGAAAGGTATAGGCATGCGACTAAAATCCTACTTGCAGGTCTGTAACTGACGACAGGAGGTTGTTCAGTTACAGTTCCTGACCGATGTCGGACGGACTCCGGTCTGTCCAACAACAGAATCAGGCCCTAAGAATCTGACAGTCGACGATATATGCATAATTTGTATTTTCATTACATCTCCATTCAAATACAGTGGGCAAGGTCCTTTGACCTAGCAAGGGAGCCCTCAGGATTTCCAAATACGAAATCTTTAAATTGAGGTGTTAGGTCTTAATGACCCCTTGGAAACCATCCAGAGATTTCCCACAGTTTCTGGTCACAAAGCTATGGATAACACCCCGAATGGAGCATTAAAAATAGTTCCCAAGGTATATAAAAAGAATCCCGAAACGCGGTTTCCAGTGTCCAGATCCAGATGGCGTGGCAAAGCAGAATTCAAAGGTATCGAGTATTTGTGGATGCGGTATTAAAGGTTTGAGTATTAATAGGGTGAAAATGTTGTGGTAGAGAGTATTATGGTTGTTAGTGTCTCTTCTTTTTAGGTGTATGAGTGGGCAATAGAGAAATCGAGTTGTTTTAAAGGAAGAGTTGAGTTTCAGGGTCGTTGAAGTCAAAAGATCCCGGGATAATAACAAATACTTAAACTTGTTTGCAGGTGAATTAGATGTGAAGTGTGAGGTACCATCACTTCCATCAGTAACAATAATAACACTCTGTTGTGATTGATTAACTTGGTTGATGTAGTGGAAACTTATTACTTAAACGGGTGAAGCTGCATTAATTTGGGTGAATTTTCGCTGGTCAGGAAGTCACTTGCAAGTGCAAAATATTCTTGAGTGGTTGTGATTCTGAATTTCCTTTAAAAGAAGCAAACAAGAATATGTTTTAAGAAATATTTGAAGGTTCTGTATGAATGCAAAGGAATATTGTAAAGGAGGGTGAGCAGCTGCAAGGAGTCATATGTCTTCATCGTCCAGAGTACCCAGCTCTCGATCATTCATCCTTTACTGATATTCTAATAGTTGCTACTGCAATTGTAGGGAACTCGGCTGAGTTTCCAGAATAACTCTTTATGGGTAGTTATATTTGCTCTTTTCCGAAAGGGAACTGTTCATGGGTTCTGTTATAGGGTAGATCAGGCTCTTGGCTAGTTTAGTGACAATATTCAATCACGGAACACTTTGCATTGATTTATGCTGTCACCTACGGTGCGCCCCTGTTGATCCCTGCACCCTGGTGGTAGGTACCTTGAGGTGGCTGCCACCAGGGTGCAGGGATGAACTGCACCCCTGCTCTTTCAATGAGAGCGTGTATTCCATTCAGAATGCATCCTCTCATTGAAAGGTATAGGCATGCGACTAAAATCCTACTTGCAGGTCTGTAACTGACGACAGGAGGTTGTTCGGTTACAGTTCCTGACCGATGTCGGACGGACTCCGGTCTGTCCGACAATGGAATCAGCCCCTAAGAATCTGACAGTCGATGATATATGCATAATTTGTATTTTCGTTACATCTCCATTCAAATACAGTGGGCAAGGTCCTTTGACCTAGAAAGGGAGCCAACAGGACTTCCATATACGAAATCTGTAAATTGAGTTGTTAGGTCTTAATGACCCCTTGGAAACCATCCAGAGATTTCCCACAGTTTCTGGACACAGAGCTATGGTTAACACCCCGAAGGGAACATTAAAAATAGTTCCCAAGGTTTATAAAAAGAATCCCGAAATCCGGTTTCCAGTGTCCAGATCCAGATGGCGTGGCAAAGCAGAATTCAAAGGTATCGAGTATTGGTGGATGCGGTATTAAAGGTTTGAGTATTAATAGGGTGAAAATGTTGTGGTAGAGAGTATTGTGGTTGTTAGTGTCTCTTCTTTTTAGGTGTATGAGTGGGCAATAGAGATATCGAGTTGTTGAAAAGGAAGAGTTGAGTTTCAGGGTAGTTGAAGTCAAAAGATCTGGGATAATAACAAATACTTAAACTTGTTTGCAGGTGAATTAGATGTGGAGTGTGAGGTACCATCACTTCCATCACTTCCATCAGTAACAATAATAACACTCTGTTGTGATTGATTAACTTGGTTGATGTAGTGGAAACTTATTACTCAAACGGGTGAAGCTGCATTAATTTGGGTGAATTTTCGCTGGTCAGGAAGTCACTTGCAAGTGTAAAATATTCTTGAGTGGTTGTGATACTGAATTTCCTTTAAAAGAAGCAAACAAGAATATGTTTTAAGAAATATTTGAAAGTTCTGTATGAATGCGAAGGAAAATTGTAAAGGAGGGTGAGCTGCTGCAAGGAGTCATATGTCTTCATCGTCCAGAGTACCCAGTTCTCGATCATTCATCCTTTACTGATATTCTAATAGTTGCTACTGCAATTGTAGGGAACTCGGCTGAGTTTCCAGAGCAACTCTTTATGGGTAGTTATATTTGCTCTTTTCCGAAAGGGAACTGTTCATGGGTTCTGTTATAGGGTAGATCAGGCTCTTGGCTAGTTTAGTGACATTTTCAATCACGGAACACTTTTTTTTTGTTGTTTAAATTTGTTTATTGGTTTAACAACATCATTATACATTGTAGACTGACGACATTTTCTTGTCTGACACCACTTTCGAATCTAATAAATCATTAAACAAATTATACATTACATACAAACTGCTCTTTCTTTCTGTTGACGCATTTCCAATTCCACCATAGGGGATACTACAGGCTCCCCTCGATATTTGTTCCATTTTTCCCACTTACGATCCCATTTTTTTGGGCATCCCCTAGTTACAAAAACCTCTGTTTCCGCCAGCATGCATCTATCTAGCTCCGTCATCCATACATGGGCCCGTGGTGCATTACCTCCCCCCCATCAATCACGGAACACTTTTGATTGATTTATGCTGTCACTAATCAATCTTTTATTTGGCATTTCTGTAAAGTGGACTAATCTGAATAAAGATGACAAAACTACACTAATCATTTAAGACAAATAAAGGTTTAAAATACTTTACCAACCTCTCATCATTGACTGAACATTATGCGACGGAAGGGCTCCGACTGTCAGTCAGAGCCCTCCTGCCCACATTGGTTTGTGCCATTCGGATTCCTTTCTGACCAAGCCATTCTGATGGGCTTGGCCGGAAAGTAATCCGACTTGGTTTTCTGGATAGCTTACGATTGGCTCAGAGAGCCCGTCCTCCATCCGGAAATCCTTCAGTACTCCCCCAGCCGAGGGAGTACGATGGCAGTTTCCCACTGCCTTTTATTGCCGGTCTTTCCAGAAGAAAAAACGCAGTGGGAATCTGTCTTTGGGGGCTCCCAGCAGGGCCATCATGGGTGCGAGGCTGCCAAATAGTGGCCTAGGGGGCACATATGGTGCCTCCCTGTTGATCCCTGCACCCTGGTGGCAGGCACCTCAAGATCTAAGGTGCCTGCCACCAGGGTGCAGGGATGAACTGCACCCCTGCTCTTTCAATGAGAGCATGTATTCCGCTCAGAATGCATGCTCTCATTGAAAGGTATAGGCATGCGACCGAAATCCTACTTGCAGGTCTGTAACCGACGACAGGAGGTTGTTCGGTTACAGTTCTTGACCGATGTCGGACGGACTCCGGTCTGTCCGACAACGGAATCAGGCCCTAAGAATCTGACAGCTGATGATATATACATAATTTGTATTTTCGTTACAGCTTCATTCAAATACAGTGGGCAAGGTCCTTTGACCTAGAAAGGGAGCCATCAGGATTTTTAAATACGAAATCTTTAAATTGAGGTGTTAGGTCTTAATTTAATGACCCATTGGAAAAAATCCAGAGATTTCCAACAGTTTCTGGTCACAGAGCTATGGATAACACCCCGAATGGAGCATTAAAAATAGTTCCCAAGGTATATAAAAAGAATCCCGAAACCCGGTTTCCAGTGTCCAGATCCAGATGGCATGACAAAGCAGAATTCAAAGGTATCGAGTATTGGTGGATGCGGTATTAAAGGTTTGAGCATTACTAGGGTGAAAATGTTGTGGTAGAGAGTATTATGGTTGTAAGTGTCTCTTCTTTTCAGGTGTATGAGTGGGCAATAGAGATAACGAGTTTTTGAAAAGGAAGAGTTGAGTTTCAGGGTCGTTGAAGTCAAAAGATCCCGAGATAATAGCAAATACTTACACTTGTTTGCAGGTGAATTAGATGTGGAGTGTGAGGTACCATCACTTCCACCAGTAACAATAAGGACACTCTGTTGTGATTGATTAACTTGGTTGATGTAGTGGAACCTTATTCCTCAAACAGGCGAAGCTGCATTAATTTGTGTGAATGTTTTGCTGGTCAGGAAGTCACTTGCAAGTGTAAAATATTCTTGATTGCTTGTAACACTGAATTTCCTTTAGAAGACGCAAACAAGAAGTTGTTTTAAGAAATATGTTGAAGGTTCTGTATGAATGTGAAGAAACATTGTAAAGGAGGGTGAGCTGCTGCAAAGAGTCATATGCCATAGTGTTTACGCTGGGATTGGACGGTTTGTAAACTTTTGCGCTGCCATTGGCTAGTGGATTTTTCTGTGTCACACTGCAATTGGGCATTGTTGATTGGAGTGTAGTTAGTTGATTTGGTAACGGATTACATGAAACTGAAAGAAGTCATTTAATTAGCGAACAAAAAAACATTTGGCCTACGCGAACATTTGAAAGCTCAATCATCATTATGAAATGTTAAAGGATTTTATGAAATTTGTCAGAGGAGTTGTAACTATTCCTGTATGTAAAGGTGAGGAGGCACCTCAAGAGGTACTCTGGCATACATTATGACTACCAAACATGGATTATATTTGCGTTTGTGGCTTCGACAATAGAGTTGGATTACGGAAAATGAGGGTGCTTCAAGTTTTCCAAGATATGGGACATTCAATACCAAAATACTAGATCATTTGGAGGGGAAAATTCTATGATATTAAGCCACCATGTCGACCCATGCAATATCAGGGTTTAAATGCTTGGGAAAAGGTTGCAAGGGAAAATGAAAAGGAGAAATATCATAGAAGGACAGGAAGAGCAATGCAAAATTATGCTAATTGCTCTGTGGGATAAGCAACAGTGTAGATGGAGGAAAGGTGTTTGTGAAGGAACCAGATTATATCTAGTTCTCACTTCAGAAGGTATAAAGAAAAATAAGGAAACCTAGAAGCAAGAGGGAATGAGTCAGACACTGATTCAGGAGACAAGGTATTAGAACAGACGTTGTCCCCTGACAACCTCCACCTGTAAAATATACTGATCCAGGAGAGATAAGTGCTAGTGCCAGTCAGACTTTAGCTACAGCTACAGTGGATACAGATCCACTTCCTATCAAACAACTCTTACAGGTTTTACAAATTGCTCCTCAAGTTGTGAGACGACCATTAGCTGTGATCCTCATTGATAATGTTCTAGCTGCACCTCGAGTGGTTGCTAGTGCACCACTCCTAATTGAGAGAATGCCAAAAGTCTTAACAACACCAGTTGTTGGGAATGTACCGACAACTCAGAATTCACAGTTAGTTCTATGTAGATACCCACAAAATGTGCAGGTTCAGGTGGATGGAGGAGAGAGCCTAGTCTTTATGAATCCCTTAGCTACAAATGATTTAAATGGAAACGGAGATGGATTTTGACAAGCATGGATTGAAGAGAAAAGAGGATCACAGTTACATAGCCCCCAAAAGGTTTAGCAACAAAGATAGACAGATTACTGGATTTTCCTAAATAAACTTAGAAGAACTGATCAAAGGATGCCTGGAGTTTGATCACTTGGAACAGTATCAGAATAATGAGTTAACCTACCTGTGTAAGCAGATTACTCAGAGTGCTGCTATGATACATGACAAATTGACAGGGATAGCGAAAAGGTATGATTTGGATCTGGCTAATAACAAAAACTTGCATCGTAGTTACAGGTTTGAATTTGATGATCAGGCAATAGAGAACACGAGGATTACAGGAATGCGTCTGCACATTATTGAATGGTCAAATGCATACACAGATGGAAGGATGTGGAGAAGTTGGAACTTAGATGGGCATAGAAAGATGAAAAGAAAAAGAGGGAAGGAGAGGGCAGACAGGATGAGTTGGAGGTACCTCTGTACATGTTCAATGGAATGGAGGTGATCTGACAACATTTACAAACAATGTTCCAAAATTGAGAGACAAGTTGGTGCAGTGGTATGCACAAGGAGAAAGGTTTATCAAGATTTCAAAGGTGTTGTGGAGAGATTGAGATACATTTCTTGAAACTGTGGTACCAGATAACTGCTGGGCAGAATGTAAAGTAGCTGTACAATGGCCGAAAGGACAGCCACCTAGAGAGAAAGGAACCGGTGCACCTTTCCAAGTGGTGATGGAAAAATATGAAGCAGTTATGACCTTTTTGAAAGGAAAGATTCCTCCCAGGGATACTGATTCGTTAAAGATTAAAAGAACCACAGAAGAGCCAAAGGAGACAGTTCACGAGTACTATGAAAGATTGCTGCAAGTGTTCAAACAGCACAGTGGATGTGAGTATCCTGAAGAAAAGGATATTGGGATTTTAGTGTCTCAGTTTGTTCTAGGGTTGAGATGGAAAAAAAAAAACTTACATTATGCAAAGTGCATTTTGTTGGCACACCAAGACATTAGATGAAATCCTGCATTACGCAAAATATTGCCGTGATGTTTTGGACATGAAGCGGAGAAAAATAAAAGAGAAGTTTATGTTGGCTTAGACAAAGTTGGCTCAAAAGGTTTTTCAGAACCTGTCTTTTACAGGAAATCAGGGACTGATGTAGCTAGTTGTTGCTCCACAGACTGGGTGTACAGTAAATCAAGTTGGAATGAATATGCCCCACAGCAGAGATAGAGGTGTTACCACTGTAGTAGTAGATTTTTTATTGTTTGGTCAATTAAAACCTTAACAATATAAACACGTCTAAAAATAGAAGTTAAAACATTAAAAAGAGGAAAGTCGCTTTACATCAATTAAAAAATAAGAAAATTGTAGAATATCATTGTTTAACAAGTATTTTACCACATTATTGTCTTTTATCTGAGGTCAGTCCTAATAAAGAATTTTTGTGAGCCTGTGCAAAAACTTTGAGAAATTTGATCAATATACACTTTAGTTGTGTGTCCGATGGATTTAAGCTTGCAATTATTGCGGCTCTACAGGACCTGATGCCTCTGTCTTTAAAAGTTTGTCTAAGAAGGGTGGCTCGAGCATTGTGGAGTTGGTTACATATGCAAATTACATGAATGAAATCTTTTTTTTTTTAAACTTTATTTATAGTTTTGTCACAGAAGAACAAAAAGAACAACAATATATGTCAGTCAGGAGATACACAGCTCAACATAGATTTAGATCCATTGGGTACTCGCGCCTATGAATGAAATCTTCTTTGTGGTAACCGCAGAGTCTACATGATTTTGGCCCTTTGTATACCTAAATAGGCTGATCTGCTATTGATGGTAATTTTCCAAAGCGTATGGCCATTAATTGCTTTTTCAGGTAAATGGAAAATGTCGTATTCAAATAATGAGCTGGTGCAAGTGTCTTATAAATTGTTAATCACCATCCAGGCATGCAACCTTGTCCTGAAGATGTTTTTGTCAATTAGTAGTGAGTGAGTTTTTGCTACTTTATTTAGTGCTTGTTTAAAGGATTGGTATGGCAGGTTTTTGTTCCATAAATCGTTTGCACAGGTTGTAGACAAGGATTTGTTTAGATATTGATTGTAAGGTGATTTTCTGTTGTGTTCTGTTCGGTCCAGAGGGCTTTATTGATTGGTGATGTGGCCGCATTCAGTTTCAATCTGTACCAAAGCTTTACAGTGGCATACATTCTCCCTATTGTTTCATTTGTTAGGCCAAATTCAAGACAAACCTGTGCCGGGGAGGCTGAACTTTCTACCTGAAAAAACTTTTTATACGTGGAAACTATTAGTTGGTTTAGAAGCTCTGCATCCTTGCCGTGAAAAGTGGCATTAGCATATCTTATCGTAGGGAGAATTTTCGCTGTCATCACCGCTAGTAGTGTTTTATGTGATGGGCCTTTCAACTTTTTTGCTAATTGACTGAAGGCGAATATAAGTGCGCTAGTTCTCTGAGGCATGTACTGTTTTTTGTTCTGTGTGGTTTTGATCATTGTCTATATAAAATCCCAGATATTTGTAGTTCTTTACTTCCTCTAATTGACTGCCATTGAGCCAGATGATCTGTTTACTTCTCTGCCGACTTCCAATCACCATTGTTTTTGTTTTTGATGTGTTTATCTCTAGTTTATTCTCTGAGATATAGTCTGACATTTAATTTAAGACTATTTGAAGGCCGATCTTTGTTTGACTCATTAACACCACATCGTCAGCAATCTAGCCTCTGTGCAAGGTCGGACAGAAACAAATTAAAGAGATGGGGCGCCAAAATGCAACCCTGTTTGAGGCCTTTTGTTGTGGTTTGGTTTCTTGATAATCTGGTGCCATCTCCTATCTTGATTCTTAACCATGTATTCGAGTAGAATATTAGTATTCCCTGTAGTATCCTTTCGGGAATATTCCAGGTTCGCAGTTTTTTCCAAAGGAGGTGACGGTCTACACTGTCAAATGCAGCCTTTAAATCTATATAACAGAGGTAAAGTTGTTGTTTCCTCTGTTTGCATTTATTTGCTATTAGGGACAGGGCTAAGATGTTTGATATTGCCCCCATACCATGCCTGAAACCTGTCTGATTAACTGGAATAAGATTGAGGTTGTCTGTCCATTCCTTAAGGTCTTCCAAAATGTGTGTGGCGTGATATTTGGCTTCAACGCCCAGGAGGGCGATTAGCTTGTAATTTGAAGGATTCACTCTGTTTCCACCTTTATAGATAGATGTCAGTATCGAGCCTTGCCAATTCGATGGAATACAATTTAGGAGCTCTATTTCATTTTATAGTTTGAATAAATACTTGCTCCAAAATGATGGATCATTTTTAAAAAATAGCTTGTGGGATTCCATTAGGTCCTGGCGCACCATCACCTCTGCCCTTCTTTATTATGCGTTTTATTCCATCAACAAACATGGAGGACTCACTTTTCTTTGGGTTTGGAGAGTTGGTGCCAATTTTTTCCGGAGTTTGGGATTTTACTTCCATTAGCTTAAGACCTGGGGCCTTTTTTTCTATTCTATGACGTTTACTGTCCTCTCCTGCGTTGTTAATGTCACCAACTCGTTGTATGATGGTTTTAGTTGTATTATTTTCCTCAGGGTGCTCCTTGGTCTTTACCTCTAGCATGTCGTCGGCTGTTATATCTGTAAACTTTGTGGTTAGAAATTTGGCCCACTCATGTTCTTGAATATTTGATGATAACTCGTCCATCGGTCGTTGTAGTTTATTTATGATTTCCCAAAATGTATTCAAGTTAGTTTTTTTCGCACTACTAAGCAGTTTGGCCCAGAATTTATTGTTGCTTGTTCTTTTTTCTTCCCATTGCTGTTTTTTTTATAAGTTTTCCTCAATTGCCTGACCTTATCCCAGGCTATTTGGTCATGACAAGTTGTTTTTAGCCTCCTAATGGCCTTTATAAGTTTGCTTTTCAAATCTCTTAACCCTTTCGATGGTTTTGGATTTATTTCCTTTCTGATTTTTTGGGGCATGTCATCAAGGAGGCGATATAAAATTATCGCCTCTTTTGCATCCGTTTTCGGACGAAATGCGGCGATAATTTTATCGCCTTATCAGCAAGGTCACGCTATCGTGTGAATCCTTGCATTAGCTCCCTTTCCAGTAACGCTCACCTTTGCATCTCTAATGAGATGCAAAGTGGGCAGTCTGTCCCAAAATAACTGGAGAAATGTCGCTAACCGACATTTCTCCAATCATCAATGGGCACGCTAACAGGCATAGCGATAAGAAAAGTAGCGCTAACCTTGGTTATCGCTACTTTCCTTACGCCTGCTTTTAGTTTGACTTAGCCATGATATCCTATGGAAGGTGGATATCATGGCTAAGTCTGCCCTGCCCTATCAACAAACTATCACCAAACTTTGTGAGATTATCGCTGGATTTCCAGCGATAATCTCACATTTGGCTGTTAGCGCTTGGAATTTTATCGCTTTTGAGATAAGCGTTGCTGATAGCACGCTATCTCAGCGATAAAATTCCACGTTACCCGGCGATAATTATCCTAGCGCTAAGTGCGCTTAGCGATAATTATCGCCGGTCCTTGATGATATGCCCCTTTGTTTTTTGTTCTATTGTTGTCTTATTGTCATTAAAGATGTCAGATCCGAGGTAAATTTTTCCCATGCTTGGATTTTGTTCGAAGCCTCCAGTTCGCTAGCCGTTATCATCATCTTTAAATTGGACTGTAGTGTCTCTATCGTTTCGTTTGTCCATTTTAAGCGTTTTAGGTCAATCGTATGGATAGATCCTTCTATATTCGTGTTCGTTTGATGTATGGCGATTTTTAACCTGAAATGTATGTGCTGGTAGGAATGATCACTCCTAGTTGTGTACTCTATGGAGAAGTGGGTGAGATATGCCATCAATGCTACTGAGATAGCTGTATAATCCTGTCTTGATCGTGTCTTTCCTCCGTGAAATGTGTGTTTTGGTGGGAAATCATCCCGTGTTCTTCTATTTATCACTCTCAGGCCAAGGAATTCCAGGGCATTAACTAGTTGCCGACCTTCAGGGTCCGATGTTGTTCTCCTTAGCTGATATTGCCGTGGGACATTCCAGTATATATTGTCGTCTGATAGCTTGTCATCTTCATCCGTGGTGTGTATTAAATTAGAATTAAAATCCCCTGTCAGTATCATGTCCCAAGTGGGATGTGTACTCCTTATATCTGTAATTGTAGTGATCAACTGGGCATTATGAGCTGTTTTATTCCGTAGTTGTGGATGTGCATATGTATTAATCAGCAAGACAGTTTTTGTTCTGCCGAAAGTCCCTGCAGTAAGTTTTTTCAATTGAATATTTGGATCTGAGGAGGTAATTTGCTCTGATTCGACTTTTAATGCTTTAGATATATATACTGCGAGTCCTCCTTTCGGTCGTCCATAATTTTTGGTTTTTATTGCAGGAACTGTGTAGTGTGTGTATTTTGGCAGGGGAAGATCTTCTTGTGCCTATGTCTCCTGCAGTGCTATTATGTCACATTTTTCCCAATTAATAGGATGACAGCCATTTTCTAGCCATTTTTTTGCCCCCGCAATAATCCATGAAAGCAACTGTATATTTCCTAAGTCTTGCTTGTCTGATGTTTCTTCCCATGGTCAACGTCCTTTTTCTGAACTTAGCGCTCCTGGCAGCCAACTCCATTTGTCCTGGCATGGTTTAAATTCAGTTATTTGGTCATTCAGCTTATCTCTCTTCAGCAAAGTTAGGAGGTTGCTGCCTATCACTCCTTTAAGACTGTGTGTTTATTCTCATTATTTTCTTTTTGATTTTGTCCATACTTCTTGTTATAATTAGAGTTTATGGTCAAAGGGCCTGGATAACGTGGGGTTTTTGGCCTTGATAGTTTAATTCCCCAAGCTTCAAATTGCAGATTAGTATTCATGATGAGCTGGGCATCTTCTTCTGACCGCCATGTGGTTAGAGATTGCTACATGTTTTTTTGGTTTCCCTTTAATATAAATTCTACAGCCAATAGGTTCGACGAATTTATATGTTTTAAGGCTGGAATGTTTGCTGTTAATTTCAAAATGTTCCCCCTGTTTAGCGTGTCATGTGGCCCTTTAGAGTCATATTCCAGTGTCATGAGTATTTGCTGTTTCGAGAGATGATGCCATTGCTCTATTTGTAATGTTGGGTCCTCATTCTCCTTAACGTCTATGATTTGTTTCTTTTCGTCTTTTATATGAACTCTTAGGTTTACGTATTGCATCGTGGTACCCGTTCTGATGTTTTGAGCTGGGATTTCCAATGATGTTATGTTCTCCTGATTGATCTCTTTATTAAGATTGGTTGCTAATTCCTGCCCAGAGTTTTCTTGGTCGTTCTCACTTCTATTAACCAATTGTAGTTTTGGTTGTCTTATTTCATTCAGGTTAATTTCTCCATCGTTGAGATCATGTACCGCAGAGTATTCTATTTTCTTTGCTGTCGAGATGCTATTTCTGAGAACTTCGTGATTTAATTTCTCTATTTTTTCATATTCCATTTTTGATTCTCGCCATTCAGCCACACGAGTTCCTTTGGAATCATGTTCGTTTTCCGAACTTCTTTGTCTATTTGCGGCCTTATTGTTGCCACTTTTTCAAGCAGGAGTATTATGTCCCGGTTGGTCCCTCTCTGTTTTTTTTTGTTTTTTTTTAAAAATGTTCGTCGATCTTTCGGTCTCCATTGTTGGGAACGGTTCCTTGCCTACTTTTTTTCTGTAGCTGTGTTCTGCTAAACTCCGTAGTCTTAATCGATTATTTGTTCCCTGTTTTATTCTCAGTGGATATGAATTTTATCTCTGATCCATGTTTTTTTTTTCCTTTTCTGTTTTTGATCTCCTGGAATCCCCCAAGATCGGTACGTAATGCCCGGTTTGTATCTATTCCTTTTCCTGGTGATTGTTCGGCCTCTGCAGTTTTATCTTTATCAGCCTTTTTGAGGCTTCTAAGGCTAATCAAGTCTTTATCTGAACTTGATGTTAGACTGACCTGACCAATTTCGGCCTTGTTTGTCCCGGCCGAGCAGAAGATTGAGTAAACCTTGGTGGTCTGCTGATTCGTTATTGAAGACATTTTATTCCTTGCTTTCCTGTCTCGTTTTTTTTGTTTCCGTGATAGCTTTGGTACTCTGATTTTTTTCTCCGGGTCCGTTACTTCAATGTTCTCTGATAACTCGTCTTGACTTTCTATTTTTCGTTGGGCCTGTCTTGTTTGATCTTGCATGTCTTCTAACTTTTGGTCAGTATTAATTTGGTTGGATTCTTCTTTTGGTGGAGACTTACAGAGTTGCGTGGTTTTAACTATATGTTTTTTTTAGCTTCAATTGTATTATCTCTCACTTCTCATTTTGATTTATTAAATAAAATATTTGTTCTAGTAGTGCAGGTAAAAGACTTAGTTTATCAATAATTGGACTACAAGCACACTAAACTGAGTATTTGGATGAGCTCTTAATATAAAATTGTTCATATTGTCCAGTTTTGTGTTTATTCCTGCAATTTGTTGTGCTATGATGTTCATTAAATCTATTTGAATGTCCATTTTATCTGTTTGCATATTAAATGCCTTTGTAGTTGTCTGTAAAGTTTGTAATAATGTTTTGAAGAGCTCTAGGAGACTGCTTTGATCACTCATTATCTCTCGATGTTGAGGCAGTGTTTTTTTTCTTGTTTAAGCTCTTGATCTTGGTTTTCTGAGTAACCAATGTCATTTATCATCCTAAAAGTATTATTGTTATTGTTTTTTGAGTGGAATTTTGGCCTTGTAAGTCCAAATAGTTTTGTATGTTATCATTTATCATTTCCCCCGTCGGGACGCTTAAATCGATAACGCACATTTGTGAAGAGTTTTTGATGGACGCAGACCTAGGAGCGTTCTGGCTTGAGTCAATCTGCTCTTCAAGGTCATCTTGGTCTTGGTCTTTCTGATGGATTTTAATCTCGTTGTCGTCTCGTTGTTTTTTTTAGACTTAGGAGTGGAGGACATCAAGCTATCTTGATGTTTTATAAAGTTCGTAGAGGGTTAGTCAAATTTTTCCCCACATTCAAACTCTTTTTGGCAAAGCTGTTGAATGCCTGGTGTGCCTAACAATGTGTTCTTATGAATCGTTCTTCCTTCCTTGATCTCTCTTATGTTTTCTGGAATTTTTGTGATTTCGTCCGGGAACAGTTCCTTGTTTAGGAGCTTTTTCTCCTTTTTTTCTTGTCTGTACTGACTTCCATAGACATCACTTCTGGGTCTATTGTTTTTAAGCTTTGCTTGTCCATATCCTCATTCGGTGTTTGCGTACTCCATAACTTGATTAATTCAGTTGTTTCTTGTATAGCATTGTTTTGTACGTTTTTTTTTTTAGTTGAGACTATAGTAGTTATGGTAGTTTTCTGAGGTGCTAATGGTGTTATAAGGACTTGTACCTCTGCTGATGTTGAATAAATGACTGATCCAGGATCTTTGAGAAGTGAGAATCTTGCGTCCAAAGCTAGCTTCCTTTTATTATCCTCCTCTTTTTTTCTGACCATTGTTATTATAGTGAATATTAGTGGGTTATTTTCCTTAATATCCAAACCTTCTGTTTCGGTTTTTTTTATGAGCTTTTTTTGCTTGCATTGCTTCTCACTCTTAACTTTCTGAGTTGGAGTCTGCCTGACTTTTCCTGATCTCATTTCTTGTATATATATATATTTTTTTGGTTATGACTAGTGTCCAGTGAAGTCCAATGAAGTCTGGTATGGCTGTGATGTTTAGCGTTTTTCTTGACCAGCCCTCTCCCTCCCTTTTTCACCACTTTTTAACCACTTTTCCTCACTTTCCTCAGTTTCAAACTTTTCACCTCCTTTCCTCCTTTCTTCACTCGTTTCCTTACCCCCCTCCTACTGAGCACAGCTCTCTCTTAATGAGACCTTCTGGACACCCTCCTGGAGGCAGGGGCCGAGCACTCAGCTCTCAGCAACAAGGGCGCAATCACGAGAATCACCACGGTCCAAATCCAGACTCCAGAGGCCAGGAGGCTGACCCCCAGGACAGACTCCAAGGAGACTCCCTCCACTCAAACGCCGCTCTGCACAATCCGTCCAAACGCCTTCCTGCGGCTCGGCTCGATGCTCCCCCTCGGTGCTTTCCCCTTCTTTCCTCGCTGCCCTATCTTGATGTGCCTCCGGTCACTCGCCCACCCTGCACAGGCTTCAAACTGCCTGCTCACCATCGCCCTTACCTCACCCCCACCCTACAGTCAGGGAGCGGGGGAGGCAAGCAGCAACGGGTGTCAGCTGGCACCCTACGGACTCACCGGCTGTCCAACGGCCCATCTGATTTAGGACCGGCTCCTGGCCTTGCGGTCCCTGAATGGCGGTGGGGGTGGCGGTGGCGACGTCAGCAGGCAGGCAAGGCAGGCAAGCAGGGTGTAAGAAGGGCCGGGCCATGGCAAAGGGTGGAGGGTACGGGGCCAATACCGGCTGTTTGTTGTGTGTTTGCGGTTAAACCCGAGTGACCCCGGTTGCCGATTGCTGCTTGCCGCTTTACCGCTTGCCGGCTGCCCTCAGTTGTCCTCAGAGCCCTCAAGTGCCGCGGTCGTTACCGGCTTCTGAAAATGTCCGGAATCGCGGCAGCCTCTCCTCTCCTCCTTCGTTTCGGGTCTGCGATCTGCAGTCTGCGCGGTCAGTGGTACAGCCAGGAACCAGCTGGTATGGGATCATGAATGGACATGACTTCAATGAAAAATGTTACTGCCTGTCACGTTTGTCATGAGGTGGGGGACTGTAAACAAAAATGTTGATTTAATCCAGAAAATGCTGCATGATTGATGCCAAATTCACAGGGTAGACCAGTACAGAGAATGCCTATATAGCAAACACAGACCACTATGCAAAATTTTATTCAGATGATGCCCCCAGCTCCTCTACAAATGGGGAACCCTACATTAAAGATAAGTCAAATGCCAAAGTTTTACCCAAATCAGTTGCAAAATGCAAAGCTACAATTTCAAAACCAGAATCAAAATGTTCTAGGTCAATATCCCCTATTTGAGACTTATGAGTTTGCTTCTAATAATTCCTAATGACCATGACTGATAGAAGGAGGAGATTGCGTACATAGTGCAGTCTTAGCGGTAGATCAAAGTGGCCCATATGTAGACACAAATGTTTATGGTCATGGTCAGTCCTTTCTGATTGACACAGGACCTAACCGTTCTACTGTTAGAACAGTGCAAGTACCAGACGTGCGTCTCTTAGTGGAAAACAATCCAAGTAGTTGGGGTTACAAATAATAATAATCTGATTTCCAAAGAATCCCTGTAAAAATAGGAAGTTCTGAAGAATATCACCAATTTGTGGTCTGTGACACAAACCCAGTAAACCTGCTAGGATGCGATCAATTGTGTAAGTTAAATTGCACAATATACTGCACACTGGATGGTGTTGCCTTTCAAACCAGTGTGGAGGATGTCAACTTTGAAATGATTAAACAGAATGCTGAATTATGACTTTTTCCTTTGTTGACAATTTCTGAATTACCAAATGATCTCAGAGAAGTTGTAAATGCAGAAGTTTGGGATCCCACAGGGAAAGACATTGGACTTATAAAAGGTGAACAACAAGTCCAGATAAGATTAAAGCAAAATGCTGTTCATCCCCGAATACCATCCTATCATTTGTCTCCAGAAACTATTGCAAGGATACAGCCAGTGATCGAAGACCACCTTCAGAAATGCATACTGAGACAGTTGATTGAAAGCCCATGTAATTCACCTATTATGGGTTTACAAAAGCCAAATGTAAGTATAGTATTGGCCAGGATTTAAGGTAAATAAATGACATAGAAGTGCCTCGTTGACCCTTGGCACCGAATTCTGCCAGTGTACTATTCCAGATTCCATGTATTGCAGAATGCTTTACAGTCAATGATTTGTTTCAAGCTTTCTTTTCCTGTCCTTTGCATTAAGATAGCCAATTCTTATTCTCATTTGTCTTCCAGCAGAAGACAATCACGTGGTGTTGTGTCCCTAAAGGGTATGCAGTGAGTCCAAATATCTTCAACCAGATTTGAAAAAGAAATCTTGAGTCCTAAGAAATGCCTTGTACAATACATAGATGATCTTTTAGTGGCATCAGAAACATGTGACGCTTGCAAGTACAACACCATTGTACGTTTGAATCACCTGACAGAAAACGGGCTCAAAGTGTCTCCATGTAAACTGCAGTACTGTCAAAAAGAAGTTCAATATCTGGGACGCATTATCATGAAAGGGGTCAGAAAGGTGTCATGGGGGAGAATGGAAGCCATCTTGCAGAAGAATCCACCTCGAACACAGAAAGAAAGCAGGATGTTTTTTGGGAATGGTTGGCTACTGTAGACAGTGGATACCGAACATTTCCTTAATGGCAAACCCTTCACTGAGGGTGACACATCGAGATGTGTCTGATCTGCTCCCTTGGGACAACAAATGTACAAAAGTGTTCCCAAATCTGAAAGAGAAATTGTGTCGCGCCCCAGCTCTCAGAATGCCTGATGATACAAATAATTTACTCTGTTTTGCAGTGAAAGAAATGGGTGCGCACTATCTGTTTTAACACAGACACATGGAGGGGTCCGAAGACCTGTGGCCTATTTTCCTACTACACTTGACCCTATAGTGGCAGGTCTATCCAGCTACTTGAAAGCAGCTGTTGCGGTGAGTGCCAGTTTGTAATAGAGTGAAAATATAGTGATGGGACACCCTTTAATTGTCATGGTCAAACACTCTGTGGAATTATTGCTGACTAAAACAAAGACTCAGTACGTGACCCATACTAGGTTAACCAGATACGAGCAAAATTTGCTTGCATCCAAGAGTATTGTAATGAAACATTGTAATGTCTTAAATGTTTCTACCCCTATACTTGTAACTGGAAAAAGTAAAATGTGAAGAGTTCGACCATGATTGTTTAAGTGTCTCTGAACTATTTATAAAGCCAAGACCTGACATTAAGGATTGACCACTGAATAAGCCCACCATCTCCTATTTGTTGCTAGATAATGCCTAAAAGGAAATGAAGGCACACTAAGAGCAGCAAATGCAGTTGGCTCCATAAATGATGTGATCAAAGCTTTCTGGCTTCAGTCTGTCTTCTCCGTACAAGTTGCTGAGTTATTTGCCCTTACTCGAGCTAGTAGTATAACTGATAATGAGAGTCACCATCTTTACGGACAGCCAGTATGGTTTTTGCACAGTTCATGATTTTGGGCAATAATGGTTGCAAAGGGGATTTCTTACCTCCACAGGAACGATAATGTGAAATGGACAACATGTCAAGAATTTGCTTGAGGCTCAACAATTACCAAGTGAAATTGCTGTTGTGAAATGTTCAGGACATCAAACAGGCAGCGGATACTTTGCCATGAGCAACCGATAGGTTGACTGCGTAGCTAGGTGTTGTGCACTAATAATAGATGATGGAAATAACTTGACACCTGGGAAGAATTGAAAAGAGTGCAGGAAAATGTGTCTGAAGCACAACAGAATAGGTGGATCAGTTCAGGTTGTGCAAAAAACAGCAATGACAAATTGGGAGTCAGCAGACGGAAGGCCAGTGTTGCCTGACAGACTGTTATTATCACAGGTTCACACGTTTAGGAAGAGATTCCATGGTGGGACTTATTCGACAAAGTTGGTTTAATCCCAGATCCCGAATGAATGCAGATGAGAATTGTAAAAGGTGTGTAACATGTCAGCAGCTAAATGTTGGAAGAAAAGCACATGATAGAAGCACATACTTAGGGAGGTCTGTTGGCCCTTTCAACAGACTACAGATTGACTTTAATGAGATGCCTGTGATCCAGCGGTAATTACCTGGTAATTTCCCTATTCAAAACCTCATTACCTATTGTTTACCGCTGTAAAGGGTGAAATGATGGACCTTTTGATGACCGTGTTTCACCAAACAGGAGACTTTACATAAATACGAAAATTAAATGCAAACAATATTTAAGGCAATAATGAGAGTGGTGAGTTATTTTAAAGGGTTTTACTTTTAAGTCAAAAGTTAAGGTTCTCTGAATTTTTATTCATTAGTCAAATATCAATCAGGTTACAGAATTGAAAAATAGGAAAAATAGCATTAATACAGAACATATTACAGTCTGCATATAAGCATCACATATAGGAAGGGAAATGTGGCGCAAATTGTCAGTCAAAACTCTTAAAGAGTTTCTAAGAAAAAGAGTAAGTCTTGCAAGGTTAATCAATAATTAATAATGGCAAAAATCTCCCATAAAGAGAAATAAATGCATAGGACAAATACATCTTTTCAAAAGCAGTTAATTAAAGCACGAAAGTTAAAGTTTAGCACCTAAAATCTACACTGTTCTGATCCTTTCAGCTCTCTCTCTGCCTCGCTGTGCTAGTCTGTGTCTCTGTCTCAGGCTGCAAAATAGCCCCCACAGATGCAGCCCCTCCTTCTCTCTCCTCCAGCACAGAAACTGGGCCTGGCCCTCAGAAAAAATGAGCAAAAAAGTCACTCTTTCCACTTCTAAGCCATATTTCAAGCAAAAGTTCACGTGCTCGGTCCTCATAGCTGATCCAATCAGAACTTCAAGACACATCATCTCCCCATGGGCTGACTGGATACGTCATTAATCAGGCGTGTTCCTGTTCAAATTTTAGTCTTGTGATTATGAGAAAAAAAAATGTGTGCTCTTCACTCCACTTTAAACAGGCTACAAAAATATGCAACATAGTGAAGGTCGAAGAGACGGAAACAGGAGGGCATGATTTATTAACAAAGCCCTTTCATTGAAAGTTGGTAGGGAAGAGGAGCACATTCCAATCTAATGTTCAAGGGCAAAAATTGCAGTAAGCTGAGTCCACTAAAGCAAACTGAAATCACGTGGTTTTCTACACTGAGAAACACAATTCAGCACATGTCTACTCTTGCAAAAATACATGATGCCATTTTGAAAGTACAAATACATTTTCTAAATTAATGTGCATTCTATAGTGAGATTACATATTTATTAATCACATATAAACATGGCTGGTCAACTAATTGAGCATGTTTTCACATGAAAGCACCTCCAAACTGAAGCATTCTGATCAGGCCTTATGTTTTCATCTTGCTTGCGCCACAATTTGCGTGCCATTTTAGAACTCATGTCTGCAGCCTTTTGTCATATAATAATGCATACATTTTATAGGTGAAATCTAAGCTCCATCACCTGTTACAACGTGTTGAGATATGTTCTAGTGATCATCTGTGTTTTCTCAAGATGGGTGGAAGCCTACCCAACAAGGAGAAATGGCAGTCTTGCTATAGCTAAATTGTTACTATGAGAAATCATTCCAAGATTCAGGATTCCAGTCCTTCTTGTGTCAGATAGTGGACGCGTCCGGAAATAATTTGTTTGTCACAATCTACCTGACATTCCTGCCACTTGCTCACCTTCTGTTGGTTACAAGTTCCTTGTGCTGCCCTCTTAGTCTGCTTACTAGAAAGTAGTTCCATCTTTCGTCGCACTCTGGTAGGACTCGGTGTCCCAGGGTGCAACGCTGCTAATTCACTGCAGCTGCTCAGGGGGAGGCGTGTCCATTGCGCTTTAAAGCGCAGCCTCGACCCCGTAGAGCGGGACGCGTCTGGAAATCATTTGTTTGTCACAATCTACCTGACATTCCTGCCACTTGCTCGCCTTCTGTTGGTTACAAGTTCCTTGTGCTCTCCTCGTAGTCTGCTTACTGGAAAGTAGTTCCATCTTTCGTCACACTCTGGTGGGACTAGGTGTCCCAGGGTGCAACGCTGCTAATTCACCGCAGCTGCTGAGGGGAGGCGTGTCCATTGCGCTTTAAAGCGCAGCCTCGACCCCCGCAGCGCAGGATGCGCGTGGGCCGCACCCGGGCAAAGCCTGGGCCATGGGCAGGCCCATCCTTGCCCGTCATCGCCCAGAGGAGACTGGGCTGGGCCACCCCTATAACAACGGCTGTACGGGGTTTCACTGGTTACCTTATCCTGCACACTACTTCCAGGTATTGTGGCACCTCTACACCACCTGTATTCCATTGTTCGCATACTTTGTGTTGCTGATCCTGGTTCCTAATAATGAACAAGCGTATGGGAGTTGCAGGGACACTAGATGCTTTTATCATTAGGGCAGGATCTATGCTCTCACATGAGATTGAACTGACAGAGAGGCGCCTTTCTCTTGACCCTTTATTTTCTCAGAGAAATTCCTCTCTGGGTCCAACGACTGAGGGTGATGTTCCTCACATATTATCATCTGCTACTGTTCAATGTCTCCCTGAACCCCCCTTTGCATCTGCATCTGTAACTGACCAGGATGTCCTCACTGTGGATACATTGTTGGGGTCTGGTAGAGGCAAAAGACCCCGGACATCTAAATCCCAGGCTGAGGCACAGATGAAGGACCCATTAGAAAAGCGAAGGAGGGGAGCGGGTACTCAAAAATCTAAACGACAGAAGTGCCCTTGGCGCACAAATGGAGAAACTGCATTTACTTGTTCCATCAGTACTCAGACCGGAGATGTATTTCCTGTTTTGTCTGGTCCCTTACACTGTGCCCCTGGGAATGAGTTCGACAATACCTTTGTGGAGGCTGCCAGCGATTCTGCCTCCGCGCGCTCCACAGAACTTTCAGATAACAGCCTTGCCTTGCTTCAAGGGCGTTTGGAACATATGGATACTGTCTTGACTAACTTGATTGCTAAAATAGATGCTCTACATCCCACTGATTCCACTATTACCGTTGGGGAGGGTGCGGGCTTAGCTGTTCCTGCTGTATCTGATGTTCTTACTCTTCTACCTTGGTCAACCTGTTGACCAGGGTTACTGGAATTGAGTTCCCATTAAAAAAAGGGCAGGGAGCCTCCATAAATCACACTATGCATAATCCATCGATTTCTGCGCAGAATGCCGCTAACGCAGCCTCTCAGTCGCATAGGTAATCCTCGCATCCCCCCAGATAGCACGCTTGACGGCTACAAGGGCTCCAGTAGTATGTCCCATACTAGTGTCCCTGTCCTTAATAACACTAGTGATATACAGCACTCGTCTATTGCTTGTGCGACTCGCCTGTTTAGGGAGCAGTTTACCTTGAATTTTCCCCCGGAGTCCACTCCATATACCAGCATTTTGGCCAACATTCCACAGCTTATTTCTACGGCTAATGACTCATGGGAGGGACTAAAACTAGGTTCACAGAGGCCTTGTTTGGCAAGTTCAAAATGGTGAGACGTGTAGGTTGGGTGGGGAGAAGGGATAAAAAGTTTATCGGCGACTGTATTGTTCTTACTTTAACGGCACCTAGGCTGGTTCAGGAGATTCTAAGTAGACTTAGTAGTGACATTGTGACTAACACTGGTATAAATGTATTGCCTTTTGGCTTTTCCTATCCGCCATTAAATCATATAAATCCTCTTTTAAACCAGGGATCTAGCAGTCTAAACACTCATGAACATTACAGGTTGCCCCTCCATAACAGATTTGATATACTCCCCTCCTTGGATGACATAGATTGACTTATCCCTTAGTACCAAGAGGGCTCTCTTTAACTGCTTGTTACAGCCCAGAGCCTGTGTCTCTTGTAGAAAATGATCTGGTAGCTAGCAATTCTGTTTATGTTACTTCCGATGTTGTTGACATCGGACACACTTCTGGCATTGGTGATATCCATAGTTGCCAAGAGCCATTGACCATTGTTCAATCAGCCGGAAATGAGGTTGGTATTACCATCTGGATGACCGGGGGTCACCAGGCCCTATGGGGGTAGCGTGGCGCGAGCAGGTAGGCATCCAAAGGCTTACGTGTAAAGTGACCATACAGCACACACATCCACTGAGACAGGAAACGCACGCAATAATTGACACCACACAGTAGGTTGAATAAAACCAATCAGTTGTATCTAGTTAAACATTAGTATCAAAAGCATTTCATTAGGAATAGATTGGCAGTTCAATAAAACATCAAAACCTGGCCTTGAATCAAAGCGCGACACCTGGTGATCGGGGGAGCGTCAAACACAGCGTTTACGCAAAGCGCTGCACATAGCAATTAATTCGCGCTTCAAACATGGCAGGTAAACATAGCGCTGCACATAGCAATTCATTAGCGCTTCAAACATGGCATGTAAACATAGCGCTGCACATAGCAATTCATTAGCGCTTCAAAACTTGGCATATAGACCTAGCGCTGCACATAGCAATTCCTTAGCGCGGCAAAACATGGCATATAACATAGTGCTACACATAGCACCTCAATAGCGCTCAGAACATGGCCTTTAACATAGCGCTGCACAGAGCAATTCATTAGCGCTAGACTGGGCAGTTCCTTCAAGCGTTGAACATTGAATATCACTGGGCCAGACAGCAAAGCTTTGAACACGGCAATTAAACAAGATATTGACTATAGCTCTTCCTGCGGGCATGAAGCGGGGTCTCTGAGACAACTCTCCCACAGTCCAGCCAGAATAGTACGTCCCGCCAGATAGGGGTGGAGTCGCTCTTCGTGGTACCCTTGGTTCTCCACCTCCTGTCAGTCAGGCACCTAGTGAAGGGGCCGTGGCCCAGTTCATTCACGCACTGTGGCAGTGGGGGCCTAGCGGCTCCACAATAGATTTCCCCGGGGGAGGGGCGTGCTCCGGGCCTCGTGGGCCTCCCGCCCTCCTCCCCGGGAATTACCTGTCTCTTTGGCCTCTGCGAGGCCCTTGCGCCGGTTCCTCAGTTGGGAGGGGCTCCCTCCTCCTCACAAGCCTCCCGCCAGTCAGCACTCTTCCCGGCGCTGTCCGGGGCCGGCGGGGACCTCACGGCGGGATCTCCGGCCTCCCGGCGATGTCCGGGTCGAGGGCCTCCCCAGCATCGATGGACCAGCGAGGTGGTTGGAGGTTGAGGCACGCCCGCGGCCGCCATTGGCAGCGCGGCCTGCGGGGGCGCGGCCTCTACTGCCTCAGGAGTCGGCGGGGGCGGCGTCGGGCAGCCCGCCCCGTCACGTGATGCTGGAGGCTGGCTTCCAGGCCTAGCGCGGCCTTCTTTACCCTACGGCGGCCCTCTCCTCGTTACGGGCGGCGCCACGTGGACGTCTTTGGTCGTGGCCCCGGTCTTCCCCGCGGGCCCGGTGGAGGTCAGGGGATAATCTACTCGGACCCGGTCCGCAGCGGTGAGCTGTTCCTTCTTGGTATCCCCGGCGGGGGTGGCCGAAATTAAGGGGTGGCTTGTAGCCTGGGGGGTGGCGATTTATTCGGCGCTCCCTTACTCCCACAATGACGCCCTAGCTCAGGGCAGGTAGGCTGGGAGGTGGCAGGCCACACGCCAGTGGCAGAACAAGCTAGGGAGGGAGCCCAGGTTAAGTCAGGGAGCGCAGGAGTGGCACAGCGCAGATACCTGGTCGATCCCCCAGCAGTTCTGTGGTAAGTTACTGAGGTAAGTTTCTGTAGTAAGTTTCTGTGGCAAGTTTCTGTAGTCCTTTTGGCGCTTGTTGGTTCTGGCGCCCTTAGTAGTTTTGTTCCTGGGGGGGGTTAGGTTGAGTTGGTGACTGAAGGGAGTCCCCAGTCAGGCTTGGTAGGTTGTCCCTGGGTTCCCCTCCCGCTGGGCCAGATCAGTGGGCTAGTTCAGGATCCCTCACTCAACTTAAAATGCAGCACCTAAGCCCTGTCATTTTCAGTGGCATAGGTCCCTGACTAGGCCCTACCGCCTAAAACTTCTGCGTAGGTTCCCCCAGGTCTGCGTCGCCCCAACTGACTAAAAAATGTTCCCTCCTTTCCTTAAGTAGCCCTAGGTCAGGTGACCACCCTCTAAGGCGGCAAAAGTAAACCCCACCCTTCTTCTAGAAGGTTCCAGCAAGTTCCAGGAGCTTCCCCACTCTGGCTATAGGAGAAAAAGGCGGGCTGGTGTCACAACAATGTTGTAGGGTCCCAGCCAGCTCCTGGCAACTAGGGTGCTACTAAAAAGGCCTCTCCGCAGTAGCAGGTGCCTGTGGCATCCATATTGGGGGAAGAGAGCACCTGCACCTTAACACTGATTAGCAATGGAAAGGCGCTCGGAAACCTAAGGCCAACGAAAAAGAGGGTGGGAAAAATGAGGCAAGGGCAGAAATACAGGGAAAGACCACCCTAGGGCTGACAGGTCTAACACGCGTCCCCCCCAGCCGAAAGAGGGGAGAGCTACCCAACCTCTAGGGAGTTCTCATCGCTAAGGCGGAAAAACCGGGAGAGACCGTCAGCATTGGCGTGGTCAACTCCGGGCCGATGTTCCACCCAAAAGTCCATCCCCTGTAGGGAAATGGACCACCTTAGCAGCTTGGGATTTTCGCCTCTCATCTGCATGAGCCAGCGAAGGGGGCGGTGGTCCGTCTGAATCAGGAAGTGAGAGCCAAAGAGGTATGGCCTCAACTTCTTCAGAGCCCAGACCACCGCGAAGGCTTCTCGCTCGATGGTGCTCCATCGTTGTTCCCGAGGGAGGAGTCTTCTGGAGATAAAGGCCACAGGTTGATCTTGGCCTTCGGTGTTGAGTTGCGAGAGCACCACACCTATGCCGTGCTCAGAGGCGTCCGTCTGTACTATGAATTCTTTTGCGAAGTCAGGTGTCGCAAGCACCGGAGCGGTACACATCGCATGTTTCAGAGTTTCGAATGCCTCTTGGCAAGCAGCCGTCCAGATTACTTTTCGTGGCTGCTTCTTGGACGTCAATTCTGTCAAGGGGGCTACGATGGTACCATATCCCTTGACAAACCAGCGGTAATACCCAGTGAGGCCGAGGAAAGCTTGGACCTCAGTTTGGGTCTTGGGGGGCTCCCAGGCCATGATGGTTTCAATTTTGGCCTGGAGGGGTTGCACCTTACCCCCGCCCACCAGGTGTCCCAGGTAAACGACAGATCCCTATCCAATCTGGCACTTGCTGGCCTTGATAGTCAGACCAACACGTTGCAGAGCCTGCAGTACCTCCTGGAGGTGCTGCAGATGGTCCTCCCAGGTGCTACTGAAGACAGCTATGTCATCCAGATATGCCGCTGAGAAGGACTCCAGGCCAGACAGCACCTGGTTCACCAACCGCTGGAAGGTGGCCGGAGCATTCTTGAGCCCGAAGGGCATCACTCTGAATTGGAAGTGACCCTCGAGGGTGGAGAACGCTGTTTTCTCCCACGCTCCATCGGCCATGGCAATTTGCCAGTACCCTGACGTCAAATCGATGGTGCTGAGGTACCGGGCTGCTCCCAGCCGGTCCACCAGCTCGTCTGCTCGTGGGATCGGGTAAGCGTCTGTCTTCGTGACAGAGTTCAATCCCTTGTAGTCCACACAGAACCACAGTTCTGGTGTGGTGCCCGGTGGGGCCGCTTTCGGCACCAACACCACCGGACTAGCCCACGGGCTGCTGGAAGGTTCGATCACCCCCAGCTCCAGCATTTTCGCCACCTCACTCTGGATGCTGTTCTTCACTCGGTCAGATAGCCGGTAAGACTTGTTCTTTACTGGTGGGCTGTCTCCTGTGTCCTCATCATGGGTACACAAATGAGGGATTCCAGGCGTGAGGGAGAACAACAAGGCGTACTGCCCCAACACCTGGCGGCAGTCCCTCTGTTGCTCTGGGGTCAAGGATGGGGAGAGGATCACGCCCTCCACCGATCCATCCTTCTCCTGGGCCGCCAGAAGGTCAGGAAGAGCCTCACTCTCTTCCTCCTCGCTCCCATCCGTCACCATGAGGAGAGCAAGCTCAGATCGCTCATGGTGCGGCTTCAGGCGGTTGACGTGGAGCACCCGATGGGGCTGACGGGGGGTCTTTAAGTCAACGACATAGGTGGTCTGGCCTCGTCGCTCCACAATTTCGTACGGACCAGTCCACCAGTCCTGGAGGGCACTAAGCTCCCCAGGCTCCATGACCCACACCTTCTGTCCAGCGTCCAACTCTACCGTCCGAGCGTTGCGGTCATACCACTCCTTCATGACGGCTTGGCTAGCCTCCAGATTCTCTGAGGCTGCCTTCCACAGCTTGGCCATCTGGCTGCGGAATGCCAGCATGTAGCTGACGACATCACGGGGAGGCTTCTTCGAAGTCTTCTTCCACCCCTCCTTCACTAGGCTGAGGGGCCCCCTAACGGGATGGCCATAGAGCAGCTCAAAAGGGCTGAACCTGACTCCCTTCTGCGGCACCTCACGGTAGGAGAACAGCAGGCAAGGGAGGAGGACGTCCCACTTCCGCCTCAAGTCCTCTGGCAGGCTCCAGATCATCCCCTTTAAGGTTTTGTTAAAGCGCTCTACAAGCCCGTTCGTGTTCTAGCTTGGCAAGCTCCCACTTCAACTGACTTTCCTCCTGTCCTGTCCTGTCCTCATACTCTTCTGGCGACGCACTCCTCCTAGACCCTGCACTACTGCTTGCCCCGGAACGTCTCCCTGGTGGCAAGTTTTCAGATACATCAACATTGAGCAGGTCTAGCTCCTCCTGTGCTCTCTCCTCCTGAGGTGCACCCGGCCCCTCCTGTCCCCCATCCCCTCTCCCCTCTGGATGGGCCTCTACCCATGCCCTCAAGGCTGTACGGAGTTCCGGTCTGTTGGCTCTCCGCGCCCCAGGCACCCCCATCCTCTGCCCGAATTCTCTCAGCTGCCTTACTGTATACCTAGGCTGTCTGGAATTCGGTTTAAACCGAATCTGACCGACAGTACCCTACCGGATGAAAATCAGCTGACCCGGTTTAAACCGAGTGTCACTGATTTTCATAGTTGACGGGGGAGAGGAGCTGTTGTGGACTGCCGTCTCTCTGACTGCGGCCGCACCCGAGTACTTCACAGGTCTTTAAAAAGACCATTTAGATAATGAGGCTTTGTTGTTCTTTCGCCCCTTCTCTGAGCCCCTGTGGGCGGGGCTGAGCGCAGAAACGGTCTTCATTGCCAGATTTATGCAGATCATCGCGGCACTGGAGCGACCTGCCGGACCTGACCGCCAAAGGCTGTGGTGCTGCTGGGATCGCTTGAGCGCACTCTTTCCCCTTCTGCCATGGAGCCGTGTTGGTGCCTCGGTGTGTGGATCGCTGTGTGGACCCCCCCCCCCCCCCGTGGTGGCGGGCGTCTAGGGGGCCCTGACAACCAACGGGAGTCTAAAGAAGCGAAGATAAGGCGGTGAGTGCGTAGCGGGGCCCGGAGCTAACTTGCCTCCCTTTTATCTTGATTAAATGTATAGTTAGTTATGCGTCAGATGGCTGGGAAATCAGGGAAGGTGGGAAAAAATAGCGTGCAAGGAAGTGGCTTCTTTCGTCGCGTTACAATGTTAACATGCAGATATTTGGGGATTTTAAAATCAAGACTCTTTACCTCCTAAATTGAGAGCGTTGTCATTGTATTCTACGGCCGCTATGTTGATGTTCAACTGAGAAAGCTGTGCACTTTCGTAGCTCTTGGCGTCTGCAAATTAAATGAATTTCTCTAGTAATCTAACGTATTTTTACGCTGTCAGAGCGCGGTTTAGGTCGGTATTTTGCAGACACTCCCAGATTTCACGGAGTTGATATTTGGCAGAGAGTCCCTACTGCAGTGGGTGTGGTTTGCCAGTAATATAGTCTAACATAATAACCCATAGAAGGAAGAAAGGTCCCCCGCCCGATCTGCAGAACTCTTTGGTTGAACAAGTGTGAAATCAGCGGGTGCGTGTTCGGAGAGCTTTACCAGGTGAGAATCAGATACACACACAGTAGGTTTATTCCGGCTGGAGGAGGAGGAGGAAGGCAGAGATGAGTCTGTATCTGCTCCAAAGTCGACAGCTCTGGCAGTTAAGACATAAGGAAACTTGAGCGGCCTCCATCCCCCACACCCACCTCATCGCCCTCCCCTCACCCCTCTCTACCCCCTACTCCCTCCTCCCCCCTTCTCCAACGTACATGGAGGAGCGCTCATGTCAGGGTAATGTGCTGAGGGGGCCCCAGGAAGATCTCCAGTGAACGCTAACTGCAGGGTATCCATTCTCGGATTTACGTTTAAAAATCAGTGTTTTATGGCACTTGTAGTACTCGGAGCAAAATTAGACACAAACTAAAGCCAAAAATATGATTACTGAACCATTCTAATTGTGGACCGTCGGCTGCGCTGCCGTTTCTGGTGCAGGAAACCAGGGTTCGAGCCTCGAGGTCGCGTACACATCCTGTGATTCTGGGCAAATCACTTAATCTCCCCGTGCCTGAATGTGTAATGTAAATACGGTGCTCATGTAAAGCGCTCCAATACCTTCGGGTCGAGTTTGCGCTATATAACATATGCAAAAAATAAAATAAAATAATGAAGGGAATAAAGCCCTATGGTAATGGGGTATTCTCATGACCTCGCCACTGTGATCATATGATGGCAACTGAAGGAGACCTAACTTGGCAGCATTGCCATACGTAAAATCTTGCAACTCCGTGTCACCTTATACATTGCTTTTTAGGGTTTTGCACTCACAAATGCGAGACCCATTGCATTGCAAATGCTTGGTAAATCTGAGCTGCAGAATCAAAGGACAATGGAAACGATTTCCTGACTGTATTAAGCTTCTGAAAAGTAGAGCAGTATACAATTTCTGAAGAAAAATGGAAAAAGCAATAATAAAAGCAAAGCGTTCCATAAACACCGGTAAAACACTGTTTCAGTTGTTTTTTATGGCGCTAAAATGAGTAACCACTGAAAAGCACTGTTTTTTTGAGGTATTGAAATCACTGGAAAACACAAAAAACACCACCAGAATTTCCCAAAAATAGAAACTGAAAACAGGAAAGCCTATGTATACCCCTCAAGGTTGGCTAACTGGAACTCCATTGTGACAGGTGGGGACCCAGACATCAAGGCAAGAAAAATACTAGGATGTGAGTAACAGTGCTGGGCTAACCAGGACTCCACACACTCAGTCTAGACAGTGGGGGTCAATTAATGCAGCAATAAAAGATGCAGAGCTAAAATATACAATAGGCGTCTAATTGCGGCGCCCTCCGTCTCACTGGAGGGTGCTGTATAGTCACAGGTCCTTATCCCACCGCTGGCCAACAATGTAGGACCGGGGGTCACCAGGCCCTATGGGGGTAGCGTGGCGCGAGCAGGTAGGCATCCAAAGGCTTACGTGTAAAGTGACCATACAGCACACACATCCACTGAGACAGGAAATGCACGCAATAATTGACACCACACAGTAGGTTGAATAAAACCAATCAGTTTTATCTAGTTCAACATTAGTATCAAAAGCATTTCATTAGGAATAGATTGGCAGTTCATTAAAACATCAAAGCGCGACACCTAGTGATCAGGGGGAGCGTCAAACACAGCGTTTATGCAAAGCGCTGCACATAGCAATTCATTCGCGCTTCAAACATGGCAGGTAAACATAGCGCTGCACATAGCAATTCATTAGCGCTTCAAACATGGCATGTAAACATAGCGCTGCACATAGCAATTCATTAGCGCTTCAAGACTTGGCATATAGACCTAGCGCTGCACATAGCAATTCCTTAGCGCGGCAAAACATGGCATATAACATAGCGCTACACATAGCACCTCAATAGCGCTCAGAACATGGCCTTTAACATAGCGCTGCACAGAGCAATTCATTAGCGCTAGACTGGGCAGTTCCTTCAAGCGTTGAACATTGAATATCACTGGGCCAGACAGCAAAGCTTTGAACCTGGCAATTAAACAAGGTATTGACTATAGCTCTAACTGCCGGCATGAAGCGGAGTCTCTGAGACCACTCTCCCACAGTCCAGCCGGAATAGTACATCCCGCCAGGTAGGGGTGGAGTCGCTCTTCGTGGTACCCTTGGTTCTCCACCTCCTTTCAGTCAGGCACCTAGTGAAGGGGCCGTGGCCTAGTTCATTCACGCTCTGTGGCAGTGGGGGCCTAGCGGCTCCACAATAGATTTCCCCGGGGGAGGGGCGTGCTCCGGGCCTCGTGGGCCTCCCGCCCTCCTCCCCGGGAATTACCTGTCTCTTCGGCCTCCGCGAGGCCCTTGCGCCGGTTCCTCAGTTGGGAGGGGCTCCCTCCTCCTCACAAGCCTCCCGCCAGTCAGCACTCTTCCCGGCGCTGTCCGGGGCCGGCGGGGACCTCGCGGCAGGATCTCCGGCCTCCCGGCGATGTCCGGGTCGAGGGCCTCCCCAGCAGCGATGGACCAGCGAGGTGGTTGGAGGTTGAGGCGCGCCCGCGGCCGCCGTTGGCCTCTACTGCCTCAGGAGTCGGCGGGGGCGGCCTCGGGCAGCCCGCCCCGTCACGTGATGCTGGAGGCTGGCTTCCAGGCCTAGCGCGGCCTTCTTTACCCTACGGCGGCCCTCTCCCCGTTACGGGCGGCGCCGTGCGGACGTCTTTGGTCGTGGCGGGGCCCCGGCCTTCCCCGCGGGCCCCGTGGAGGTCAGGGGATAATCTACTCGGCCCCGGGCCACAGCGGTGAGCTGTTCCTTCTTGGTATCCCCGGCGGGGGTGACTGAAATTAAGGGGTGGCCTGTAGCCTGGGGGGTGGCGATTTATTTGGCGCCCAGCGCCCCCTTACTTCCACAATGATGCCCTAGCTCAGGGCAGGTAGGCTGGGAGGTGGCAGGCCACACGCCAGTGGCAGAACAAGCAAGGGAGGGAGCCCAGGTTAAGTCAGGGAGTGCAGGAGTGGCACAGCGCAGATACCTGGTCAATCCCCCAGCAGTTCTGTGGTAAGTTTCTGAGGGAAGTTTCTGTAGTAAGTTTCTGTGGTAAGTTTCTGTAGTAAGTTTCTGTGGCAAGTTTCTGTAGTCCTTTTGGCGCTTGTTGGTTGTGGCGCCCTTAGTAGTTTTGTTCCTTGGGAGGGGGGGTAGGTTGAGTTGGTGACTGAAGGGAGTCCCCAGTCAGGCTTGGTAGGTTGTCCCTGGGTTCCCCTCCTGCTGGGCCAGATCAGTGGGCTAGTTCAGGATCCCTCACTCAACTTAAAAGGCAGCACCTAAGCCCTGTCACTTTCAGTGGCATAGGTCCCTGACTAGGCCCTACCGCCTAAAACTCCTGCGTAGGTTCCCCTAGGTCTGCGTCGCCCCAACTGACTAAAAAATATTCCCTCCTTTCCTTAAGTAGCCCTAGGTCAGGTGACCACCCTCTAAGGCTGCAAAAGTAAACCCCACCCATCTTCTAGAAGGTTCCAGCAAGTTCCAGGAGCTTCCCCACTCTAGCTCTAGGAGAAAAAGGCAGGCTGGTGTTGCAACAATGTTGTAGGGTCCCAGCCAGCTCCTGGCAACTAGGGTGCTACTAAAAAGGCCTCTCCGCAGTAGCAGGGGCCTGTGGCAGCCATATTGGGGGAAGAGAGCACCTGCACCTTAACACTGATTAGCAATGGAAAGGCGCTCGGAGACCTAAGGCCAACGAAAAAGAGGGTGGAAAAAATGAGGCAAGGGCAAAAATACAGGGAAAGACCACCCTAGGACTGACAGGTCTAACACCATCGTAACTGTTAATTGCCCCAAGGGTCCTCAGCAGACAAGCGCCATTACTCCACACTTACTGTTACCTCTCAGCACAAATTTTTATCCAAATGCCACTCAGAACGATGTTATTCATACTAAGCCTGCTACCCAGAGTGACTCTAGGTCCAGTTTAATGAACATCCTTTCTTGGAATGTGGCTGGGTGAATTTCAAAGCAAAATAACCCTGCATGGATAGATTTTATATATAACTACGACATTTTATGCTTCCAGGAAACTTGGATAGATACAATTCATCATATTAACGGCTTTAAGACTTTTTGCACATCGGCCGTACCCTCCATACATGGGAGGAATAGTGGCGGCCTATGTATCTATATTTCGCACAGGTTGAATATAAGCAAAACAGATTTTGTGGAATCAAAGACCTATTATCATGTTTTGAAAACAAGTATTGATAACCTATATTGCCTTGTTTTCACAAACTACTATAACAACATTCCTACCCCGCTGTCTGAGGGAGTTCTAAAAGACCTACAGAAGGTTATGGATAAAATCCATATGAAAACTAATAAAGACCTCTGCATAATATGGGGGAGATTTTAACATTGGCCCTTGCCTACATGCAGTCAAGGGTAACTGTGGCCTTTTGTTCGAAGATGAGAAAGACATTTCTCATTTCTCGCACTCCCGTTAGGAGATCAAGTTAACCTGATCAAGTATTCCATGGCTATGGGCTTAGTTAACGATCTATGTATTCCTACCATTCCATTTTGTCATACCTTTAATGGGCACAGGTTGTGTTCAATTTTAGACTTTATACTCATTTCAAACAGACATGCTGATAGATTGTCTAACTTTAAAACCCATTTAGTCGCATTTAGCGACCACTACCCGATTAGTGTTTCACTAGATCTTCCAGGAAACGCGCTATCCAAAAGACACAAGGCCACCCAGGTCCAGCAAGACATTGCCATTAATCGCATAAATGGTTATACAATTAAATGGGCAGGTATAGACTCAACACAGCTAACCAAGGGCCATATGTAGGTAGCCTAGAAATACCGATTCCTAAATACCGAATTTTACCGAATCGGTATTTAGAAATCGGTATTTGCTATGTATCTAATTTTTCGGTAACTCTTACCGATTCGTTTAAATTTCGGTTAATTTTACCGATTCTACAATACCAACCGGAGTTTACGAACCGGTATTTACCGAATCGGTAAATACCGATTAGGTATTTACCGAATCAGTAAATACCGAATCGGGTTTTACCGATTCGGTAATTCAAATGTACAGCAATTGAGCAATCAGCCAATCCTGTGCAAACCCCACCCCACCCAACCAGGAAGTGGCCACACCCAGGCAGGTGCACACAATCAGCAGACTCTGGAGAGGCTGGGAGTGCAGAGGAGAGCTACAGAGCCAGTGCCGGAACTTGCACAAGAAATCTGACACAATGGCCAGCCAGGACACAGAGAGAGATGGAGGGGAAAGGAAGAGGAAACTCAAATTCAGTCCAAAGGAACTGCAGGTACTTGTGGAGGAGGTGGTGAAGCAGCACCATAAGCTTTTTGGAAAGCAGTCCCTGCAAGTGGCTGAATCAGAGAAGAGAAGGATCTGGCTTGGAATCCAGGCACAGGTTAATGCCATAGGAGTGACCCCCGGGACATTGATGTGCTGAAGAAGCGGTGGTACGACATCCGTATCATCACAAAGAGGAAGATGGCTGATATGAAGAAACAGGCTAGCCGGACAGGAGGAGGAAGGAACAGGGCACCTGCCCTGACTGAACTTGAGGAGCTCGTGGCGTCCACGATTGAGCCCGAAAGTGTCGTTGGGATTGGGGATGCAGACAGCTCTGCCAGAGCTGCTACCAAACAAGGTAAGACGCATGCACAGCATTGTGCCGCCCCTTCCCCTATCCCAAATCCCCAATTGGGCAATGTGAATCCCACTCCAGTACAGGTGTTTGTGCATACCAGCAATGCATTATGGGAGATGTAGTCTGTGAAACCCCAATCATGACAAGAATCGCACAGAACAACAAGGCATGTGACACACATTAGCGATAAGCAGGCAGAGGACAATGAGATAGTGTTGCAGAAATGTATTATGATGTTAGCAATGCAGGGCTGCAGGTACACTGAGCTGATGTTGAATTTCTGTCCACAGGCGATACTTCGCGCAGGACTGCTCAGGAGAAGGGAGAGAGGGCACCCCGGAAGGACAGCACAGAGAAGGCCACCACGAGTGCTGTGCAGACAACAGCACCACAGCCAGCCTCACCACCACAGCCAGCCTCACCACCACAGCCAGCCACGCCACCACAGCCAGCCTCGCCACCACATCCAGCCTCGCCACTCCTGCTGGCCTCACCCGCATCAACACCACCTGCATTGGTCAGGTCTAGGAGGCGTGCTGTTGCCAGATTGCATGTGTCAGAGTCCTCATCAGAAGACTCGAGGGGGAAGGAAACATCCACTGTGCCACTGGATGGTAGCAATGCCGGTTTGCCCTCCGCCTCTGAGGGAGCACACACAGGTGCCAGACGCCACCGCAGGGCTCGGGTGCGCAGTCCATCTCCACAGGGTGAGAGCCATGGTGTATTCTTAGGGCTGGAGGCCACCATGGGGAAGGTGCAGCGCCTACAAGGCAAGGCAATCCAGTCAGTACAGCGCCAAATGAAGGGCCTCAATGACACAATGGGCAACATTGACAGGGGCATAAGCTCAATGGCTGAGGGCATGAGGGAGATGGCTGCGGGCATGCGGGACATGTCCCAGTCCGTCATGCTGCTGTGCACAAAGATGGATGAGGACAGAGCAGCACGGCGAAGGGAGAGGCAGAAAAGTGATCACCACACAAGGGCAGTGAACTGCCTAGCAACTGCCACTTCACTGCTCTGCAGGCGCTCCGTGGCAATGCAGGAGGGGCTTGCGCACTGCAGCAATGATGTTTCAAGGGGGCTGGTGAAGGTGACCAGTGCACTTGAGGTGCTGCTTACAAGCCAGTCTGCCACAACTGGTGCTGTGGATGCTGGGGACAGCGAGGACACCACCAGTTTGAGCAGCATTACCCCCCCTGTCACAGACACACGGAGGAGCATCAGACGGCATGGGGCTGCCACTGGTCCCACAGCCAGTGAGGACACTCAATCACTGGCATCCTGCACTGTAGTGCGTGGGCGCAGACGCTGATGCAGCACACAATTACAGGACACAGTTGGGTGAAGGAACCCTTGACTTCCAACAATGGATGTCACCAATTTGATAGGCCAGTTTTGCCGTTGTGTTGTGGCGTAGTGCTGGCTAATTAAAACTACGTCATGGCATCCAACTACTGGCTATGTCCCCTTACTTACTTAGAAATAGTTGCATGTGATCTCTGCCCGTCTCTGTCTCCCATCTGTTGCTGCTGCCACTCCTGCTGCGTTGGGCTCTGGCTGTGCAAACTCATCATCATTATCCTCAAAATCTGTTATTTCCACCTCTGTACCTGTCTTTGTGGCAAGGTTGTGCAGCATTGCACAAGTGGCAATGATCTTGCAGCAGATGATGGGTGTGTACTGGCGTGCGCCTCCGCTTTTGTGGAGGCAGCGGAACCTGCTTTTCAATAGTCCAAACGTGCGCTCCACCACATTGCGTGTTGATTTGTGTGCCACATTATATCGTCTCTCACTCAGGGTTGATGGGTGTAGGTAGGGAGTGAGGATGAATGACCGCACGGCATATGCACTATCGCCTAGGTGAGTAAGAGAGTACCCTTAGTCACATACCTCAATACACATTCATATGCGGTAAGTATTAGGGAGTGTCACAGTGATTTACCTAGCAGGTATCCTTCTCCAAATTCTCCGGCAACCAGGCGTGTGTAGATCCCACTGTTCTGGAAGATGTAGGAGTCGTGGGTGCTCCCAGGAAACTTAGCTACGATATCAGTGATTATGTTGCCTGCATCGCAGATTACCTGCACATTTATGGAGTGGGTGGACTTTCTGTTCCTGTAGATGTGCTCAGTGGCTGCTGGTGGGCAGATTGGAATGTGTGTGCCATCAATACAGCCTATGACATGCGGGATCTGTGCCATCTGGTAAAAGTCGGTCTTTGTTTTCTGCAGTTCAGCCTGTGTGTTTGGGAAGCTAATGTAGTGTTGCATTCTCTGCATCATGGCATCCAGGAACTTCCTGAAGAAACGGGACAGGCAACTCTGGGATACCCCGCCTACCGCAGCTATCACCCCCTGGTAACTGCCAGATGCGAGTAGATGTAGGCTACAGAGCACCTGCACATGTGGTGGTATGGCATGCACCCTTGTTGTTGGTTGGTCCAGGAGTGGGTGCAGGACCCTTATCAGGTCCATGATGGTTTGTGGGTGTAGCCTGTACCTTTCATGTATCTCAGCCTCAGTCTGTGTAAATAGTGTGATGCGCTGTCTGTAAATGCGTTCCTCCCATCTCCAAATCCTCAGACCTGCTGCCTGTAGACGTAGGAGCCTTGCAATCACATACAGAGCCGCCATGGTGTTCACGCTGTTGCATTTTGGGATTGCTTAAATGCACTGTGGCTGATTACCACCTGCTTTCACTCAGTGTTAATTACCGACTCTTAAATACCGAATTTCATGGAATTCGGTAATACCGAATTTACCTACATCTCTTTTTTTATTTTACCATTTCATATTTACCGAATTGGTAAATATGAATTCGGTAATTATGAATCGGTAATTTAGAATTCGGTGAAGATGAATCGGTATTTACCGATTCATAATTACCGATTCCTTCTTTTTGGACTCCTACATCTCAATTGGCTAAATACCGGTCGGTAACGGGATATTTACCGAATTTCGTCCGTTACCGACCGGTATTTAGCTACCTACATATGGCCCTAAGTCTCTTATAGCCAGCTGTAAGGCGGATTTTTCGGTCTGTCTTGAGACTGCTTCCGACTCTTCTATTCTTAATTCTTTTTGTAATATTACTCGAGTCATCCAAAGCAATTTAAGATCTGAACCCTTAAAATCTTGAAAGTAGGCCAGGGTGGTTCGATCACAAATGTAGCAAGTTGCACGCAAACTTGATTACATCACTACATAATACTATAAGAGACCAGGCAGCCATTAAAAGTGCTAGAGCAGAGTATAAACAGTCTCTAAAAGAGCGTAAAGAGGCAATATGAATTGATCTGTGGAAAGCTCTAAAGCAAGCATCAGATAAAAAAGACATGGGAAGCTTCTGGAGGGCGGTGAATGCCCCGTTTGTGTCCCCTAAAAATGTACCTAGCATTGAAATCTCGATTGGGGAAGACCAGTGGGTGTCCCATTTTTCTAAATTGCACTGCACCCAGGATGATATCACCTTGGGTAAGGATTCTGGAACAGTTCCACCATGTATTCTCCCAATTGATATGGATTTCAACATGGATGAGGTAATCCTAGCAATTAATGCGTGGTGGAAAAGCCCCGGACCCAGCTAGCATACCAGTGGATCTGTATAAATCTTGCCCCCTGTTGTGGGGCCCATTATTAACCCTGGTCATACGGGCCTGTTGCACACAGGGTTTTACCCCGTCCTGGACAGAATCTATACCTGTTCCCATATTTAAGAAGGGTGACCGTAATGACCCAGCCTGCTATAGACCCATCTCGCTGCAGGTGGCTGGGCGTGTCGTCCTAAATAGACTACAGCTGTGGGCCGAGGGTACTGGTGTCATCTCCGAGCTTCAGTATGAATTCCGCCAGGGCCTGGGCACTGTGGAACAAAACTTGAACCTTTGCCTTCAAATGGGGATATATATAAGGGCTAAAAGGGGGAGTCTTTACATGTGCTTTGCTGATCTGAGCTCGGCCTTTGATTGTGTCAAACATCAGAAGCTGTGGGGCAAATTAGAGGCCTTGCGGGTTGACCCTCCTATCATCAACTTCCTAAGACTGTCCTACCTTGATGCCCGGCCTAGGGTTCGTTTTGGGAGAACTGCGAACTCAGCGATAAGCTCCTCGTCAGTAAGTGGGTAAGGCAGGGGTGCGTGCTAGCCCCCTTCCTGTTCACACTTTATATAAATAGTTTGGGGGACACCTTAGCCAGGGAATGTTGGGATTTACCTATTATTGGTAAACGGCCTTTTGTATGCTGATGATTCAGTTTTGTTAGCACGTACCCCTATTGGTCTGCAGATAATTGTTTCAAGTTTTGTGGCCTATATGTCTAGCCTGGACCTTAAAGTACTTTTACAATGAAATGTAATAAGTCTACCTCTAGGTGTCATGATATTTTTATTGACAATAATAGGCTTGAATTTGTTAAGTTCTTCTCGTACCTGGGCATTGTTTTTGACAATAGGGGTTCTTGGGCTAATGCTATTAACTCCAGGAAACTGCTTTTTGCAAAAGCAGTAGGAGCCCTGGTAAACTTTGCTAGGAGGTTAGGCAAGCGCCCAATTAATGATTTATTGATAATCTATAAAGCCAAGTGTATTTCTACTGTCTTGTATGGCGCTGGCATCTGGCGCTATGTAAATGTAGAGTCTATCCAGAAGCTCGAGAATAGATTTTTAAAATACCTCCTAGCTGTTCCAAACAGTACTTCAATGTATGTTTGTCACACTGAACTAGGTCTGCCATATGTGTCCGACTTAATTAAAATTCAGGCAATATTATTATGGCACAAAGTTTGGACTGGCGTTTCTACCAGCTTAAACCGGGCTGTGATGAATGACTGTTTGAGTTTACAAGGGGCGCTACGTATACACCGGCTGGCATACGTCAAAAACTTTTTAAATGATATTGATCACCCGGAGTATTTTGTTAATACAGCCTGTTTGACCAAAGTCACAAGAAAAGAACTATTAAGTCATTATGCACTAGCCACCTGGAGATGTTAAGATTGTCTGCAAATATTATGAAAACCTCAGTCAGTGCTAACCAACTGATCCTGACCCTTCCTGGAATTCAACCTTATCTAACCTTTTACCTGAGTGCCTACGACAAATTACTTCTGACGCGTCTACGTCTAGGTAATTTTCATATATTGGTCACATTCCCCCAGATGAACGATTGGTCACGTTCTTTGTGTTTATGTCCTTGCGATGATATTTCTTCTCAGACGACAATACATGTTGCCTTTTTTTGTAAGTTTTACTCATTAATTAGGAAAAGATGGATTGTACCTATTCTGAAATCACAAGCCCTGAGACAGTGCCATCCTGCGTTCATCAAACTGAAATTTCTAGACGATGAAACTTACACTGATCATATTGCAAAATATTTAAAAGGGATTGTTAGATTTAGGCATTCCATGCAAGGACCACTTTTATTGTGACCCTTTATGGATAGAAAATTTTATCTGGGACGTACAAGGATACCTGTATGTTTCATTTCGTTTCATTTTATATTATTGTTTTTGAAAATTGATGTATTATTCATTCATATGACTAGGTATATTGTGTTTTTATTCTTTTTGTGTTTTATGATGCGCTTTTATGATTTAATTGTTTTAAATCGAATAAAGCCTAAAAGTCAGATAGTGGAACCCATTTCCATAAAGAAGTGATGAACATGATATGTGCTGCACTGCAGATCGGACAGCAGATACATTGCAGTTACAGACCAGAAGCACCAGGCATAGTTGAGCTAATGAATGGAACGATAAAATCCAGATTGGGAAAAGTTTGTGCTTCAACTTCACTGAAATGGCCAGATGCACTACCACTAGTGTTGATGAGCGTTTGAAGTATCCCAGACAGGAAGACAGGAAAATCCCTGCATGAAATACTGATGTGGAGGGCTATGAGGCTACCGCTATGCCCACGAATGCCCTTGTGAATATTACAGATGATATGATTTTGGACTACTGCAAGACACTGGCTGATGTGGTTCGTTCTGTCTCTCATCAGGCATCAGCAGCTACTCAAGACCCTCACCAAAAACAGTGCCACAACCTCAATCCTGATGATTGGGTCATGATCAAAAAACACGTTCGGAAGACTTGTCTTGAGTTCAAATGGAAAGGCCCCTACCAAGTCATACTGACTTCAAACTCTGCTGTTAAATGTGCTGGAGTTCCAAACTGTATACATGCCTTACACACCAGGCAAGTGAGTAACCCGAAAAAAGAATCTTTGAACTATGATTCAGAAAGAAGGGCCTCTTCACCTAGACCTGTAGCACCAGCACCAGCATCTATTGAACTACAGAGAGAAGTACAAGAAGAAGAAAGGGGTGAAGAAAACAAGCTGAAAGACAAGTATAAGTGTCTGAAGTGACACAGAGTGGTATTGAGGTCTCGGACAGAGATGGAGCAGGGATTGAACAGCATGCTGAGAGCATCCGTGAAACGGAACAAGGAGAAGAACAAGATCCTGGAGAAGGAACGTGCTCTGGGACAAAAAAGATTTGTGGCCAAGCAGAGCGGCCAAGAAATCTCGGGAAAGAGAGACTAAAGAGAAGCTCATCAATAGCACAGATTCCAGAAACAGTGTAGGAGGAGAGATAGACAGAAGAAAAAGGTGATCTTGATCCAAATCTTCAAGTTCTAAGGAGATCCAGAAGAACTTGAATACCTTGCTGTAAATATTCTGCAGCTTAATGGTCTCACTACGTAAATGCTGTACTAAATGTTACTCTGGAACATCTGTGCAACATTAACCCTGAACTGTTAGAACCCCTTGAACTGCAGAGAAGTTACAATTTCGGAAAACTCAATTGAAAAGCAAAAACAAACTTTATTCAAAAAGAAGAACTATGAACTGTGCCTATTAGATGTTTGTTGTTTTAGATATTTGTTGTAAAGAAGACTAACCTAGGTCCAAGAAGAACATTACAGAAGAATAGGGATAACCATGCTAAAAGAACATGGATTAGGGTTAAGGATTGTTTATAAGGGAACTGTATTAGTAGTAAGAAGAAAAACTAATAGTGGGCATGAATAGATCCCACGTAACTACTGACTCGCCCAGACACCCTGCTCAATTCACCACCATTCAGACTCTACAACTAGCTAAAGACAATCCCTCCTCTTTATCTTGCATGCTCGTCAACTGCAGATCGGCAGCTCAACATGCTACAGATGGAGAACAACCTTTACAACGCAACTTTTACAACGCACTACCATTACAACGAAACTGTTACAACGCGAGTGCATTGACAACGCAGGACAATACAACGCAAGTCTTTACATCGACTTGCACTAGATGGCGTGCTAACATTAAACATAGTGTAGTTTACTATCCCAACACCTTCCCTACTGTTACGTGGACTGGAGTTGGAATAGTAAATTACACTTTTTTAATGTTAGCACGCCATCTAGTGCAAGTCGATGTAAAGACTTGCGTTGTAATGTCCTGCGTTGTCAATGCACTCGCGTTGTAAAACTTTCGTTGTAACAGCATGCGTTGTAACAGCATGCGTTGTAACGTCATACATCCGCTACAGATATCGCTGAAACCTTACTCAGTGAGGGAATTGGTGTTGTTTTTCTCACGTAATCTTGGCTCAATGACCACTCTAATGCCATACTTGATCTGCTTCCCCCTCCTGGTTATTTTATCATAAGACATGACAGACTGGAAAGAACTGGTGAAGGTCTAACCACATTCCACAAAACCGAAATTCATCTATCTATCTTTACTAAATAATGCAGAATACTCTGCTTTCGAATACATCGGCATCGAACTTAAAAGTAATGACTCCCCACCCATCAAAATACACACCATCTACCACCCTCCTGGGAATTAGCCCTCTTCGCTGAAGAGTTATCAGATCTACTAACTCGGTTCTCCTTAACTAACACGAAGGACGTGCTTCTGGGAAACTTTAACTTAAACTGGAACAAAGCCACAATCAGGTGCCTCATGAACTTTCTGAAAAAGAACGACCTAAATAAACTCTGCAATGAACCAACACATGTCAAAGGCGCTATGCTTGACTCGATTATCACCATTAATGAACTGGTCTCCCTTAGCGCCATCTTACCTATAAGACTGGTCAGACCACCATCTCAAACTGTTCAACATCGATACCTCCATCAAACCACACTTAACTCATCGAATAAACCTGAACACTGGACCAGAAACCTCAAACAAATCCCTATTATGGACCTTGAAGCCAAGATCAGTGAACAACTACAACATCACCCTTCCTCGCAAAACGTAAATGACCTGACCACCCACTTCAACACTGCTATAACAGAAGCTCTTGACCAAGTCGCGCCTCTAAAATTTAAACAACTATGATCAATCCAATCAAAATCTTGGTTTAACTCAGATCTCAACAACGATAGAAGACATCTTAGGCAAGCTGAAAGGACCTGGAACAAAACCCATTGTCAGTACATCTTACTCTACTCAGAACTGCAAGGATGGCATACAAGAAGCACATCTTCAGAGAAAAAGCTACCTTCTTCTGCAGCCAACTTGACCGTGCAAAGAACAGGCCCAAGAACTCTTTAACACTGTTAAATGATAAACCACTTCTTCCTCCTCACATGAAATTATAGCCTCCAATGAATGTTGTGCAGAAATTGCCAGTTTCTTAACAGACAAAATAACTAAAATTGAGCAATCTTTCCAAGTCACAACCCCACCCCCCTTACAACCAATCTGCTCTGACATTCCCTACGCCACTGCAGTCAATCCTCTGGACCTCGTCAAAGACAAAATGGCTCCAAATGGAACTAGCGCCTACCTTTTCCAACATCCAATTTAAAAACAACAACAATTGGTCGGTCTTCAAACCCATGACAGAGCTTGAGGTTTTCAATCTTATTGCGAAACTAAAGCCTACTTCTCACAGGAAAGATCCCCTCCCCGCTAAAATAGTACATAACCTTAACCACATTATCGCCCCGTGTTGGACAAAAATCATCAAGTCTTCTCTCGCCTCGGGTTGTGTACTAGATTACTTCAACTAGGTAAAATCACATGCATTCCCAAGAATCCCAGGGCTGACCAGAATGAACTCAGCAACATCTGACCTATCTCCAACCTCCCATTCCTAGCCAAAACTGTGGGAAAATGTGTCTTACAACAACTCAACCGACAAATTGAGAATCCCAACCTACTTGACTCCTTCCAATCAGGGTCCAGGAAAGGCTGTAGCACAGAAACTGCCATGCTTAATATAGCAGATGACATCCATAGATCCTTAGATGATGGTGATGCATGCATACTTATCCTACTTGACTTAACAGCGGCCTTTGAGACTGCAAACCACACAGCCTTACTGGAATCCTTGAAGATGCGCTCCGGTATCAATGGCACTGTTTTGAAATAGTTCACTTCTTACATTCAACACCGATTAAAACAAATCAAAATCAAGTCTTGCTTTTCAAATCCCACAACAGACTCTCTTGGCGTACCCCAGGGCTCAATCCTCTCCCCGTCACTGTTCAATCTCTTAATGGAACCCCTTACTATCATCCTGAAATAAGCAGGAATCAAATTCCACCTCTATGCAGATGACACTCAACTCTACTACAAAATTAAATCACCTAGAGACATCCAACATCTCTATGTCACACTGTGTAATATTAAATTGTGGTTTAAACTCTAACCATCTAAAATTAAACCCCACCAAAACATTAATTATCCTGTTCTCTCCCAAAAGTAACCACCTTCCTAACAAAGACTGGATCACTGACCTGAAGGCTCTAAACTGTACTCTCACTCTTTCCAATTCGTCTTAATCCTTAGGATTCACTCTGGATGAAGACTTGTTAATGAAGGATCACATCAGAAACTCGGCCAAAGGAGCGATTTTCACACTAAAACACCTTGAAAAAAATCAAACCATTCATTCCCTGGGATTATATCCAATGGGTCGTTCAATCTCTGGTCCTCTCCAAACTTCACTACGGTAATGCTATCCTCACAGGGACCCCAAAATCACCCCTCGCACCCCTCAGATCAGTACTAAACATAGAAGCCAGGCTCATAACAGATATTAAATGGTATGATCACATCACGCCTGCACTCAAGACCCTCAACTGGCTTCTTATAGAAGGAAGATGCAATTACAAGACTGCCTGTATCACCCACAAAGCCATTCACTCACACACCCTTGACTATTTAGATAACAAACTCACTAAAGCAGGAAGAACCAGATAATTGAGAAGCTCCAACACACTTCTTCTCGTCCCTCCCAAACTAAAATAGAAATCTACCCAGGTTCGCTCGTTTTCGGGTAACGCTCCCAGCATATGGATCTCTCTCCCGAGGGACTTAAGTTGTAACCCCTCCTTCACTGGCTTCAAAAGATATCTAAAACTCCACCTACTCCACGTATACTGAAACACTTGGACAATTCTTGAACTCGGTTCTATCAGTCCCTCTTTGACCCGTTAAACAGCTGGCTGTTCACTTCTGTTTTCCTCTTTTACCTTCAAGGTCGTTCTCTCACTGGACTCATAATTTACGACTTGCCCATAAGCAGTAACCGCCCTCAGGGCCGACCTGCTGCCTGTGTACATATTCTATTCCACCCGCATTGCCTAATATTTCTGTGTATTTATTGTTGTTTCTACCCGAGCCTAAGATTGTTGCGCATCATTTAATAAGTGCCTAGATTATTGCCTGGCTCTTGATTCTGTAAAGCGCTCTGATACCCCCTGGGTCTAGCTAGCGCTATATAAAACGTATAAATAAATAAGTAACATTAAAAGAAATAATAATAATTAGCGTTTGCCAAAAAAAGTAATAACTGCCAAAACAATTTAAACCCATTCTTTAAAAACCAATCAAATACAACTACAAAACAAATAAACCAATAAAAATGAAAGTACAATTAAGTAAACACTATATAAACCAGAGGCAATACTGCAATTTGGGGCAGTACCTCCTGCTAAACATTACGACTGAAATTTACATTTATTTTTAAATGAAAGCTGAAGGGTCAAACAAAAGTGCAGGAAGGGGAAGACTAGACATGAATCCTCCTCCTAGTAGGCACAAGGCTGCAGAATTCCATTTCACCCCACGCTATATTTGCCAAGAACAGCCTCTCCTCCTTTACAGAAAATAACTCAATGTCCTACTCTTTAGATAACGCCTCATCACCAGGTAGCCTCTTGGTCAACATAGGAATCTAGTGCCTCCCTGTCCTAACCTTCAAAGGCTTCCCTTGCCCAATGGCTCTCTCTAGTCACACGCTGCTCCCAGCTCACAGAAAGTTTCAAATTTCTTTGTCCACTTTCCTGCCAAACCCACACTAACCTCCCCTTTGATGTTTTTGTGGCCCTTTACCATTCCTCTACCCTGCTCCTTACAACCAACCTTCCTTGTCCTCCTCTTGCCTCTCTGCCTGGCATTTATTTCTGACTTGAGAACTGAGCACTGTAAGTAAGAGGTGATAGGGTCTTAAAATTGGGTCTAATAAGATGTATTCCATTGTTGTGTATCAATCTGAGCTGCTTAAGTGACTTTGTATTGGAATTACTTTACTTTTGTGTATAGTAAGTCTCCTGGATCACTTTCCTCAAAGACCTAACGAGGTTAGACGAACAATGTTTGTCTCCAATGATCATCAAGACATTCCTGCAGTGGAAGAAGCCCAGCACAAGCACCATGGGTAACACATGAAGGTCTACTATAAACCACTAGTAATATTTTGATGTCTGATAAGAAAATCTATCAACTTAATGTAATATTCATACACCTTACTATCAGACACAACATTGATGTATTGAAACATCTTGCTTAAAAATCATTCTCTGTCGCAAAGGACGAACTGCATAGTTCTGTGAGACTATGATGACAACTAGGAATGTGGCACATTCTTTTGGTAGCAATGGTATAGGTAACTTGAAATGATTGCAGTTAAAGACCAACTCGTGTTTAGACAGCTTGAAAATATTTGTGGTTTCAACACACAGGTTCACCGGCACGCACTTTAGCCTAGAGCACACAGATGTCTTAGGTGCACAATGATAAAAGCACACACTTCACCAAAGTTGCGTTACCACGAATACACGGGCACTCACGTACAAGAATGGCAAAGTTTGTTAAGCACTGTTAGAAACTGCAATAAAGAATATGTATTGAATTTGGCTGAAGTCAAGGGTCACAGGTGACTTTCTAGTTCTTGTGATCGGCATATATTGATCTGTAACTGATGTAATGAGTCACCTATGAACTTTTGTAACCCTTATTGTTCAGTTTTGCATGAAAGAAGTTGGTTATGATATGTCAAATTGAGACTGGCTGCCTGCCTGTGTTTGCGAGAAGAGTCTGTCCCCCTATCATGACATTAAAGAGCTGTCTTTGCATTGCCAAGAGGAGTCTGTCTTTTTTATTTCTTAAAGGTTTTAGTCACCCATCAACAGTTGGGGTGCCGGCCTTAGACGTCCCTTTATGCCCCCACCTGACTGCTGACACCGGAAGACCGCCTACCGACCTCATTGCGCACTTTTTGATGAAGTAAGCAGACAGTGTTCGCTGAAGTTCTGCCTGTGCTCGGCATTTGGGGAGGATCTGGGGACTGACGTCTTTTTAAGGTGAGGACAATGCAGACTACGTTCCATGTTTATGTATTGATGTGTTTCCCTTGGCAGTTCTAAATACAGATGTAAATATAATGTAAATATAATAGGTATAAGGTTGTAAGAGACATAAGGGTACAGCATGCAAGACTGTGTATTGTGTACATGTGGTGCACAATAGTTTACGTGCTATGTAACTGGTTAACTTGTTATTCCCAATATAAAGTTGGAAGAAGTCAAAGTGGGTGATTTGAAAAATTGGAAGGAGCTAATATGTTCAATTTACCGTCCTGTACTTGATGTTCAGCAGTCACTCCCCTGTCTGGAGAATGCGTGGTTTGAGAAAAAGAAACCCTCTATAAGCACGGAGGGAAGTGACCTGGGGTGGCAATTGTATTTAACTGATAGTTGTATTTACCGAGTAGAATAGAAAATGTTGATTAATGCGCTTTATAACTGGTTAACTTGATATTCCCAATATAATGTTGGAAGGGGCCAATGTGGGTCATTTTAAATTGGAAGACGCCAATGTGTGTCCCAATGCTTGACACAGAGGTTCAACTGAAAAGCTGGTGTCACTAAACTTTCCCTCCAGGTACGACCTGAACACTCAAATTACTGTCCTAGACCTAATGCCCGGCAGACACTCCATGGTCTAAAAGACGCATGGTTTGAGAAAAAGAAATCCCCTCTAAGCATGGAGGGAAATGACCAGGGGTTGCTAATTGTATATACCGAGTAGAATAGGAAACGTTGATTAATTTTTAGGAGAAGTAGAAGTGTTCCCATATTTATGCTGATGGTGAGTGTGAATGAATAAAATTTGGCCACAGTATGATGTTGTTTTGTAAAATTATGTAATATGCAAAATGTTATTTTAATGTGCATCACATACGTGGTAAGACAAAAAGTTTATGAATTTTCCTGTTTTAAGATTCGTGCAAGTTTTCTCAAAAAAAGTAATATTTGATCAGAGAGATAAAAAGGTTAAAGTGTAGAAGTATTGGAAATACACTAACCATGAAGACCCCATTAACACATATGCAGAAGGTTTTTCCAAACGATGAGAACAATTTGTAAAGTTATACCCTATAGTGGCTTAAAGCCACCCAAAAGCATACATATCCTTGGCAAAAAGAAGGAACATTTGATGATAAAATGATTGAGCACATTATTACATAACTCAGAAGTAAATATACAGGGACAAAATTACAGAACAGATAATTTATTGTAAAAAGACAAAGGACTCCTCAAAAGATGATACCCCTTGTACGCAATCTGTTCCCCCACCTCCATTTGATCCTACAAGCACCTCTCCCAAAGTACCTAGTATCTATCCACTGAAACAGCTACAAGAAGTTGCAGTGGAATTTGAGAACCCTGAAATTGAGACACCCCCCCCCCCCCCCTCCATGGTCTCCAAAAGCCGCCCTTTATGCCATCCCACAAACGCCAAAGCCAAAACATTTGAGTACACCTAGGCAGCAAATAAGGGACTCCCACTTTTCAGGAGAACTAAAAGCGCAGTGCTTACTACATGACCCATCCTCTCGCCAGAAGGATAAAAGCAAAAAGCAAAGTATAGGAGACAGTCATATCTCGACATATATCATCAGCAACATCGTGTTTGTTGCAGAGAAGGGACACCACAGGAAGGGTAATTAGAGAGCGGGTGTCTACCTCTACAGTGAAGAGATACAGATGATGCAAGATGGAGCGGCTATGTGGATAGGGCTGTAAGTATGGCACGTTGGCCAGTAGCTCAAGGAAGAGAAGAGGATCATAGAAGGACAGAGCAGAGTTATTTACCACTGTGGCAGAAGGACAAGGGGAATGTAATAGTTTCATCAGACAGTGTTCAAGGATGGTTGTCACAGAGTGAGAGTAGGAGAGATGCCAGTGAAGTGAGGAGAGAGGAATATCACAATGATTTGTCAGGACAGATGCAGGGAGGTTTTGGGAGAATAATAAATATGATACAGTCTATACACAAGCGTGTGGATAGTATAGGTGAAATGCTTCAACCTCCAAAAGCAAGGCACCCCACCAATGATGCTAATATACAAGACAGACCCCTTATAGATTTAGATCACACAAAAAGTTCAAGGGGGCTGCCCAATTGTATTAATATTAGAGAAGGGGAGCAAGATATGTTTTCTAGTTATAGGAAAACTCGAGCAACAGAGCTTGAGCAATTGCGGTTTAGGGGAACACATGGCCAGCCAGACCCCAGGGTGGGATCCTGTGAGGATGAGTATTCAATCAATTCTATGCAGCGCGTATCTCAACCCTAGTGAGATAGTCGCAGAAGGACAGAATGGCTGGTACAAAGTTGTGCCAAATGTAGATAATTTAGTAGATTGGACTGAGCGGTTAGCTCCACAAATGAGTCCATGGCCACACAAAGGGTTCTCTGATCCACATGATATAGTGAATGCTGAGGATTGCATTTTTTATGGTGAGAGAGACCCAGACTGGGATTACTCCTACATGTGGAAATGTTTGCTTGTCTGGGAGAAATACACCAGGCAGAACAATCCCCAGCGTTCAACCACTCCCTTCGATCTAATTCCCATAATACGCAGGGGCCTGGGGCACCTCATTCTGTTCCTTGGACACAGATGGTCAAGGAAAATCTCAAAAAATGTTTCCACTGCTTTCAGAGGGAGAACAAAATGGATTTGAATTTTTGAAAAACAAACCACAGATATCACTTTAGGAGTAGGAGACATAATAGAAGATGAAACGAAACAGATACTGTATTTCAGAAGGCTGGAGTGAGAAATGTTATCCTCGTGGACAGTAGATGTGATGGGTCTCCATTTAATTTGGTTAGAACAGTAGCTTTGGACCAGCTGAGGAAAATGTATCCTGATAGACCAGAAACTGGTTCTCTCATGGCTCTGTCAATACAGCCAAATGAGGATCCTGATCAGTTCCTTAATAGGACGAAAGAAAAATGGACCCTGGAAGTAGGTATATATATAATGTAGTTAAAAAAGGGTTGCCCTCAGACGTGCAGGACAACCTAGATAACATAGTGGTACTAGAAGCCAAGTCCTGGACATAAATGCAAGTGCAGGTAATCAATTTTTGCAAGAAAAGGAAGGGAAGGGAAAGGAAAGGAACATACAGGAGGTGACAGAGAAAGCAGGGGCCAAGTTAGTGCAGCAGACGTTGGCAAAGAAAGGAGCAGTTGGAGGAGCTGTAGTCGCAGCTACCGCTCAGATGACTGCAATGTCTGTGGTATGGGTCCCAAGCACAACCCAACAACAGTACCCACAGCAGCAGGATAATGGAAGAATGCAGGGAAGTAGTAGAGGAGGACACGGAAGAATAGAAAGAGGTAGGATAGGACCTAAAAGTTGGGATCAGGTATATCATTATTGTAAGAGGTTTGGGCATTATACTAGAGACTGCGAAACTAAAAGATGGGATGAGTAAACTGGAAAAGCAGTAATTTATAATCAGCCGGGAAACACAGCAGTAAAGAGCTACAACCAAATCCGCAAATAATATATGTGTCGCAGACACCTTCCCAAAACTCAAAGCCATCAGGACTGTCTCAAGCAAAACAGGTGCCGCCTCAGCAAAGCTACCTAACACCCCCAATGGTGACTCTACTTCAAAGTGGACAAGGAGGTGTAGTTATGAAAGGAGTAAATCATTTCCAGGTGAATTCTGTGGAAGGATATATACAATGAAGGTGCCCACAGAGTATTTCAATGTGTTCATCTTTGTCAATAACGCACAGGTCAGACGAGGAACCCACTGTGACTGTAGCTATCAAGAACAAGAGGTATGCATTCCTCATAGGTACAGGAGCAACTAGCTGGCACATGCATCAACAATGCCATTTGCGATCCCTTAATAGCGAAAAATAAGGATTCGCTAATAAGGAATAGCAAAAGGCTATGCATGTAGAAATCGCTTACAAAATAGCGATTTCTAAACATTCCTTAATTGCTACTCGCAAATTGCGAGTCGCAATTAAGGAATACCTCCCCATTGATTCCTATGGGCCTAGAGGCCCATAGGAATGAATGGGAAGACTTTCTCAATTTGCTAATCTCAATTAGAGAATCGCAAATTGCTCATGCTATTTCAAGGGTGCCAGGGCGTCAAAAAGACACCCTGTAGCACCCCTGAAATCTGCATATGAATACATCTTGCACACACACATGCCCCAAGGGCATGTGTGTGTGTAAAATGGAACTTTGAAAAATGCACTTTAGTGCATTTTTCAAAGTTTTTGCAAATTACCATGAGGTTCAACTTCATGGTAATTTGCTCCCCCTATTAGCGAAATCGCTAATTTTTAAACTTTCATGCATTGCATTTAAGGAATCTCAATTTGGGATTCCTTAAATGCAATAGCAATTTAAGGAATCGCAATTTAGAGATTCCTTAAATTGCGATTTTTGCATTTGGGATGATGCATCCCAAATGCAGAAATCCCAGTCGCAAAGGGGCAGATTCTGAGAATCTGCCCGTTTGCGACTGGCTTTTGCTTTGATGCATGTGGGCCTAGGTCCTGTATGAAAGAGGGAAACCTTCTCATTTGTAACAGATCAATGAACACACAAGGATTCTCTGGGGAAGTGATAAGGGTTCTTTTTACTAAACCAGTGAGGATGGAAGTACAAGGGATGCACATTGATGGCTGTTTACTGTTTTCTCCAGCTGCCCCAGCTAATCTATTAGGAACAGATCTGATGGCTAAATTAAATATGACTAATCATTTTGAATCTGATGGTACCTGATATGTTTCACCACTGAAGTTTCACCTTTGAGGATCATGGCATTAACAGTAGATTCCACTACGGGCGATCAAATTAGAGCACAGCCTGCTGCTGTGGAAGCATTCACTACAGCGATGTATACAATTATAGCAGAGACACAAGAGTTACGGGGAAAGAAGATTTAAATACTTAAAGAACCTTTTTTGGCGGCAAGGACAAGACTCTTGGATGTCTGATGCTGAATTAGTATTGCAAATATAGGTTTTAGAAGTAACACCAACCTATGGTGCTTTGATAGCCAGTGACCATAATCATATTGTATGGGCATGTGTTATCTTCATTGAGCCAAGAAAAATGGTTGGGGAAATATTGGATGACCAATTGCTTAATATTAATCCCAAGAAAACGGTTGTAATTTTTCAATATGACAATCTACTGATGACAGTGTTAGAAGCAAGGATGCCCACACAAAGATAGAACTTTTGATTCTGTTAGGGAAGTAGATCTGTCCCAAGTACCAGACACCTGGTGGACTAAGGGTCCTCAAGATGTGGGCCATATTTGCACGACCATACCATTCCAAATTATATTAAAGGAAGGTGCTCTTTTACCCAGAGTGAGGCAATATCCTCTGTCTAAAGAAGCAGATGAGGGCATTAAACCTACTATAAAGGTGTTGCTACAGCAAGGAGTAATTTATCCTGGAGTGTCTCCTTGTAACACCCAGATTTACCCAGTCAGGAAATCTAAGGGTAATACTTGATGTATGGTTCAAGACCTGCGCCCCCTGAACGATGTAGTGGTGCTAGAGTTTCAAACTGTTCCTGACCTCGCGATCATTTTGACGAAAATTCCTCTGGGTGGCAAGTATTTTTCTGTTATTAATTTGAAAAGGACTATCCAGTGACATAAAAAAACTCCCTTTGGATATGCTTCACTAGATTGCACAACCAATTCATACTCTACTCACAATCTCACTCATCATACCCTATGTTTCCCCGGAGACATCAAGGTAAGACCCCGTAACTGTACATCACTTTCTTTATTAATAAAAAACACAATGTCTATATTGAATAAAAAGATGTTTTGTTGCAAAAACTTGTGAAAAATATTATTAAAAACCAAGTTGTCACAGTTAAAAATCCTATTTACATACAGTTAAAAAACAATTAATTCTCTAAGTGCATAGGCGAAAACACTAACTACAATAAAAAGGATACAGTGGACAATCACATTACTCTTTAAGCACACAACTATAAAAGGAAACTACTTCTACTAAAAAATACTCATTTACAAACAGAAACTGTGAGAATATAGTAGACAATCACTTTTGTTTTAGAACCACTAATTTATTTGGCCTTTCCCTAGAGTACCCGTAATTCATTGATATCAACTGTATACTTTATGTATGGGTAAGCAATTAATCTCGAGTATTTTCTGATGCGTGATTAACTTCAATCCTTCCGAGAGGTATATAAAATAATTAAATTCCTTAGGATATTATCCTCTCCGGAAGTCACACAAATCCACGACTTCTCCTTACTTCATTCCAACCAAGTACGGCGCTCTTTACTATGTATTTATTTATAGCTCCAGAGACTTATCTAGATCGGGCGTGTTAGTCATCTTCATCGTATATAATTTATTGATTTGAAAAGGAACTTCTTTAGCAACCCTCTTCATCCAGACAGCCATTATTTGACAGCGTTCTCTTATCATGTATTTGTACTCTCGTTCACCCTACGGGTATTGTGAGTCCCTTAGCATTTTTAACAGAATGATAAAGTATGTCCTGCCAAATTTCCAATTTGGCAGGATATTGTTGCAATATGTCGATGGCATATTGATTTGTAGTCCTACTGAGCAGCAGTGCAGAACATACAATATTTCTCTACTAGTAACTCTTGCCCAGAGAGGGTACAAAGAGGAGAGAAAGAAAATTCATTACTGTCAAGAAGTTGTCCATTATTTAGGACAATTGTGGCCAGGCTCAAATCAGGATACACAGGTATGTCAAGGAAATGTCCTTTACTGAACTCAGAGCTTAAGACGGGAAGCACAGTGAAAGTGAGTAGCAAATGTGAATCCGTGGATGGAACTGTGACTGTCCACCTCTATGAAATGTCTACCATTCTTCATAAAATGCTCTTCTGCCTCAGATTACGGGTACTCCAGGATCTTGGGTTTCAGATAGACAGGAAGTGCCATTGGGTTAGGCAGCTTCAAATCTGGACCAATGCCTGGCAAGGCATGTAGCTGTCCTTTACCAAAATCAAAGCTGGACAGAGGAAGCACATTTGAAGCCAGAACTAAATCAGAATAAGTGATTGTGGCTGTAGCCAACTGTAGGAGGAGGATGAATTCCAAGCTGGACCTGAAGTACGTGCTAATAGGCATGAAAGTGTCTGAAGCTGTGGCTAGCACCTTATAAAGTAGAGCAGCATCTTGAGCATTATTGCTAGAAGGGAAAAGCCAATCCATTGCAGTCATTGCAGTGGCATTAGCAGTGGCCATGTGCTGAAGAATGCTTTTCTTTGTGGCAAAGCCGATGAACATATTCTCTGTTCAAGTTTCCCACATGCTCAATGGAAGTTTCTATTGGCTTCCTTATTACTGCACCTGAATTAGTTCTCTACTGTGGATGAACAGAATGTCTGGCTCTAATAAAGGTGAAACATGGGTTAGTAAAAGAATATGTGACGTTACAACGCGGTCGTTAGACCGCGGTACATTACATCGCAGTTATTACAACACAAGTCGTTACAATGACTTGTGCTGGAGGGCGCTGGACTTAGGAATAGTATGATTTACTATTCCAACTCCAGCCTACGTAACAGTTGAGAAGGTGTTGGAATAGTAAATCATACTATTCCTTAGTGTATAGCGCCATCCAGCGCAAGTCGTTGTAATGACTTGCGTTGTAATGACAGAGATGTAACCATACAACGGTGTAACGACCGCGTTATATAGGTCGCTCGCCTTAGTAAAAAGATGTCATGTGCAAGATTCTTTAACTGTGTCCAAACATAATAATCATAAAGGTCCTCTGCATGCCTTTTAAGCTGTCATAACTGCTCCTTTAGGGTTGGTAGTTAGGTGTTGAGATAGCATTACTGCTTTTCAGGTATTGAAGGACAGCAGCCATTCGAGTTGAGCCAATGAGTCTTACTGTATAGACTTATTTTTCAGACATAGGATACGTGATGGTTGGGGCACTTAATGACTTGCTAGGACTTTGAAGGGCCAGCAGCAGACTTGGGGCACAGAGCAGCTTTCCAAGCTTATCTAGAGCACAAAACAGTGAACAAAGGGATCCCTATTATGGAATCTTGTGAAGAGTCTTCTTGTGTATGTGGATAGTTATCTATTACAGGTGTGTCTTGAAACTGAACATGGGGCACAGTGGCCTGTGCTAAGGAATTTATTGGTTTATAAAGAGTCCAAGTGTTACATACAGATTTAGCATAAGCACTACCGGAGCCGTGGGAATCCTCCACTGTTTCAGCTAACAAGATCAGAAAAAACTTGCTTTCTCCCTTAATGTTTTACAGACAAGGTCTGAAGCTCAGAATCACAAATATCATAATAGTTTAACATGGAAGGGCCAATGATCCTAATACTCAATTTGCAATCTTTGATTATATTTAACAAGTCTGTCCTTTGGAATAAGAGCCCCTTGAGCGAAATCTTTGGTTTGGACAGAGCTGTCCTAACATGATAGGAAAACATATTTAGTGTGCGCATGCCTTTCCTGAAGGGAAGTTTGAGTTTTGGTTTCATGCATTCTGTTTTAAGAATTGGGGAGAGCCTGGGGTGGATTCTCCATTAGTGCTCTAGGGCTGAGCCCCCCCTGGAATTATTTCCTTCACATTCCCGTACAAATATTAAATACATTGATTTATTTGGAGATACGATCATATCTCTAAACAAATCAATGTATTTAAGTCTGGGCTCTCTGTCACAGGCTGCCTGCCCTGCCTCTTCTGAAGCAGGAGACGGAAGCCAGGCAGTAAATCCACATTCTGAACTGTGATGCACGATGCAGGGCTTACTGTTCTCAAGCCCTTCTGTTGCAGGGATTCTGCACATACACAGAACTATGTGCAGGAAACCAGGACCTTGGTGTGTAGTGGTGTACCAAAAAACCCACCTCAGTGCCCAGAACCCCAATCCGACAAGCTATAGTGTCTCATTCGTTCTCCGTACTACAGCGAAGCTACCAATGATTAGACATCCTAGAACAGGTCACTTCAACCCTCTCAGGAATTGCGGAAACAAGAACACTTTTTCGTTCAAACACTCATACTTGTCCACAACGTGAGTATACAGAGACACTGTATAGTTTAAAATGTTTATTTTATTCCGGCCCGGAGGCGGAGCTTCCGGCCCAGAGGCGGGGCTTCCGGGCCGGAGGCGGAGCTTCCGGGCCAGAGGTGGAGATTTTGGCCATGGTTAAATCTCCGCCACTGGCCGGAATCCCCACCTCCGGGCCGGAAGCTCTGCCTCCGGCCCGTAAGCCCCGCCTCCAGGCCGGAAGCTCCGCCTCCGGGCCGGAATTTCCGGCCCGAGTGCGGACGTAAAGTTAGTAGTCGTAAATCCATTCTGTGAATAGCAAAAGTAGTAAGTTTATTCTGTGAATCGCAAAAGTAGTAAGTTCATTCTGTGAATACCAGAAGTAGTAAGTGCATTCTGTGAATACCAAAATGGTACTAAGTTTAGGATTTTTTCTTAAGTTAATTCTGTGAATCGGGCCCGAGGCTTTCAAATAATCGCATGTAACTTTCCCAATCTTCAAGGTTTGTAAAGTCCATGCAAACTACATAGCTGAACGCAACTGATTTTGACCATGATACAAAACAGACACATCATCCTGTACAATATCAACAACAGATGAAACAATATTATCCAATGTGTAAATGCGGGAAGAAAGTGTGTTAATACTATTATCAAAACTGCAAGTACCTTTTCTAGATTAGCCTGGTCTATTACCGTTAAACGTGAAGCAGCTCCAATTTGAGACAGCTTTCAGATTTCATTGTAAGCGGCGTAAATACATCTTTTTGATCTAAGACCAGCAGGGCCTTTTATGAAATCTGTCAAATCAATGTCACCTAATAATAATTACAAATATTGTTTTACCGATGATAGGTTTGAATGTTGTAACCAATTTTGACATAACTTTTCCACTGAATAGGTGGTATCCAAATGGGATTCAGAAAAACGTGGATCAGGCGTATCCTGTGTGTAGCCAGGGGCATTGTCATGGAAACAGAGTTGGCGAGCATCCGAACTGGTCTGCCAAGCCAACCAACCTAGGGGTCTAGACTTGAAATATTAAAGGTATCATTTGTTAACCATGATTGCAAGTCTTCTATGGAATAATTGGTATGACTGCTCCAGTTCTGGTATGTAGCCAGAGCAGGAATCATAGGGGCATTCATTTGCTTCAAAGTAGCCAGTCCAAAACAAGTAGTCTGATAGACCGAATCATTTAAAAATAAAATCTGAGTTGGGATGAGGCATGCGCGATGTAAAGCTTCTGTGCCTCTCACCTGCCATGATTTAGAACCCTAAACAGATTTAAGATCTACTGTGTCTTTCCACAGATCATAGCCACCCACAGACAATTTATTAATAAAGGTTTTGGAATACAGTAATTTACTGTGGGTGAGCATCACCTTAGGATTGGATGAAGCATTTAATCTAAAATAGAATGACTCCGGTTTTGACTTATCAAAATCTGTAAAATATGTACATTTTTTCAAAAGCGTTTTTTGAGCTGCCCCCAAAGGAGTCGGGCAATGTTCCCACTGTGTGTAATTGAAAACATTTCTTAACGTATTAGCTTTATGCAGATAGTGATGTCCATAATGCTGGTAGCAAAACAAATCAGCATAATTTGCAGTATTCAAATACAAATCTTCAGCATCAAATGCAGCATAATACTTCAAATCTGAAAACAAAGATTGTATGGCTTGTACATCCCAATCATCAGACCGTATGTCATGTTTCACTACATCACCCATTGACACACAAAGTACATTTGGTACATTAATTATCTCTGTAGGGCCATGAATTTGGAACTCCACTACATCCCAAACTATTCCATTTTCCACTGGTAAGGCGGAGATGTTGACAAAAGTCTGGTCTCTTTTCATGATGTGAGAAGAAGAGTGTGGAGCCAAAGTTCCATCAACCAGTTTTACAGCAGAGCGTTCAGTTAGGTAGTGACCATTGATTAGAAGGAAAAAAAATATCACAAATCCAATTGACATGAACGGAAAAATGGCGATGAGCACCAACCAGATGTATGTCCAAGGCGGGACCAAATAAGTCTGTTTAAACCAGGTGACAAAAATAGAGAATTTGGTAGGGGTTAATGATGATGTGGATGCCGAGTCAAAAGAAAAACGTGCCTGGTTAAGGGTATCCAGATGCAAACCAGGCAATGACTCAGTAGTGGGATAAGCATATTCAGTTTCTTCATTATGACTGGAAGCAGGGGGGTTTAGCAAGGGATTAGTAACAGAGTCCATCTCTATGGCAGTGTCACGCTGCTTGTTTTCAGAAGCACCCAACATCGGATTTCTGGATATTGCTGGACAAGATGCCGCTGGTGTCATACTGTTCAGGATCGGCCAGACGTTGTAGCTTGACATTGTCCACTGAGATGTATCTGTTTTCTCTGCGACCAGGAAGTGGTGGTGAAATGACTGTACGAGTTCCCTTCACGCCAAGCACTGGGACAGGTGCACGATAAGAGGGGCAAAACACTTTTTTGTTCCCCACCTTCTATCAGACCAGGTCTCTGACTTTGGGTAGCCAGCTGACTACCGGAATCTGCAGTGCTGCATTAGTGGCAGAGGGTAAATGTTCATTTGCATGACTGTATCAGGTCTCTTGTAGGTTCTGTAATATAGCAGACAGATTATCTACGTCAAAGGATGCGGCAGCCGCCGCCATGACTAGACCATCAAGGTCTCGCACAAACATTTTCATGCCAAAGAGCATTTTGTATGGGTTGTTGAAGAAAGAACAAACGGCAGACCAAGGCCAAGCACTTCCAGTCCATATGTACTACCAATTCGTATGGTGGTGCAATCTCTTCCCGCACCCGCCGTCCAAGGGTGTCAAATGAAAGCCAAATTCAAATGGAAAATTGGAAGGTGCACTCGTTCTGAAGTGAATAAGGCAGCGTAAACAGTTATTCCATAGTTAAGTCCTTTTATTCAATAAATCTCTCAAAACTGGCATACAGCCAATGTGTTTCGTTCCCGACTCTTTGCCAGAGGGAACTTCGTCAGGGCTGTAACATTATAGACAAGACACAACATAAATATGACATAACGCCAAGATGACAGAATAAACATATATATATATATAACTACATAAATAGTGTAGGATGACCCAAAAACTCTACAATAACAAAACATTGAAATGACATAGAATGACGCATAAACGATATAAGCCAAATATAGGAAATACCAGACAATTTACAAAACAATCCTTCAGATGAGTAATATGTGTGACTCAGAAGTCATGCTGCATGTTTCCAAAAGCAAACATATAAAGGGCATATAAAAACATTTAAAAACATTTAAGAAATATACACTAACATATATATATGAAAAGCCATTTAAAAAATACATATTTGCCACCCGCTTGTGATTTCTGACAATATGCATAGTATCAAAAAAACACATCGATATCCAAAACTGTACCATCAGGGACAAATGCATGTTCATACAATTACCAATATCATCACATGTTTTTCGAAAAAGATAAATATATTTATCTCTCACCTCCTATATTGCAAAAAGGCCAAGGATGCTGCTGTTCTCTATTGGTTATAAAATGAAATAAAGTGAATAGAAGAACCTGATTCAAGAGTTTTTTTAGAAATCCACTAAAAAAAGGAAATTATGAACACACATTACTGAAGGAGAAACAACAAGTTCTATACAAAGATTGACTGTTTATGGATAATAGTTACAACGATCGGTTGTGCTCCGGTGTATTTTGGCTAAGTATTTAGATTCAAAAAGATCAGAACGCAAAGATTGCAGGATAGCCGAATGTTCCGGAAGCCAGCAGGCTTTAGAAAATGTGGGTTGTATCAGAGCATACAATGGCTTGATACGCTGGGCATCTTCGGGAATGTAAGTTCGACCGAAATTTAAAAATCCCAGCAAAGACTGTTGTTTTTTCAGGGGTGTAGGAGGACGCAAACGTGCGCATTTCTCCAAGAAGTGAGGCGCCAAGCCTCTACCTTCATTATTGAGCTTGTAGCCCAGGAACAACACTGTGTACTCTGCAATGTGTGATTTTGCAAAGTTAAATTTGTAACCGTAGTCTGCAAACAAAACAATGATGCGATCCACGCGACAAATATGCGGTCATAATTCGTCGTCCATGAGATAAATATTATCAACATACGAGTACGCATATGGGTCTATGACGTCTAACAAAGAGACGACACGGGCTGCAAACACACCCGGGCTATTCTTATAGCCCATGGCTAACAGCCAGAATTGTATTTGTTTTCCGCTGGCGGGAAAAGCGGTCCATTGACTGCATTCAGGGGAAAGATTGTGACTGAAAAAGCTGTTGGAAATATCAAGCGTAGTTTTATATTTTTTACGAACAAGACTGTCTACCAGAGCGGAACTATGGGTATTATGAACTGCAAAGGTGCGACAATGAGAGTTCAAATGCCAGTAATCCAATACTAAGCAGTACGACCCATCAGGTTTGGTTATGGTAAAAAGAGGGTTATTCATCAGTGACACACATGTCTCAATCACTCCTTGATACTCTAATTGATCGAGAATCTCAGAAACTGGAGCTTTCGCTTCCCAGTGGAGGGGATACCGGGGTTGTGGCTGTGGCATAGACCGTAATGGTATCTCATGCAGGGTAGAATCTTTATCCCAGCCCACCAGAGTACAGTCTAGAGCTGGTGCAAGCACCAAAGCCACTCTTCTGCAAAAGCCTTTGCTTGCTCCTTGGAGACGTTTTGCGAAAAACTGGGGAGTATAACCTCCTCACCCCTCGGAGCGGCCAGAACAAAAGGCGGGGGCCAATCTGCCTCTACCAACAAAATGTCATAAGAAGAAGTCAGATTTTCACAAAAAATCCCTTTAATCACACGCTGTATGTCACCTTCAATTAGAAGAACAATATCATATAATCTGTCTGGGGAGCCACATGGGTGTCAGCCAATTCAACTGTGATGAACATTTCAGTTGCTGTCGCCTCCAGAAATGGACGCAGTGCTTGCCGCACCATGGTAACTTCCGCTGCGCCTTCTAACAGCGTTACTGTCCATGTTAGGTTCCGGAGCCGGGTCCTCACCGTCTGTGGCATATCTCTCTGTTAAAGCCTGCAACTTTCTTTTTCTGAAACAGTGGGCGCTGACGAGGAAAATCGTCTTTCTTACGTTTTCCATCAGTCTGACGAGGTTGCTCACGACCTTGTGGGGCACCTCGACCTCTGCCGCGCTCCTGGCGTTCCCCGCCACCGGGCTGTGAGCCCGATGTTTCCTGTGAAGAACGAGCAGAACGCTGATCAGGAACCTGAAACCTGTCAGGAGACCTAATTCTTGCGCGGTCACGCACATCCTAAGTGCGCTCAGGAGTCTCAGGTTCCTGTGACGCTACACACGATCCTGGTTTCTGTTGTTGCCTCCCCTGCTTTTTATTTTTCCAATTCTTTCTAGAAAAGATAGAACGGTTGTCTTTATTAGACTGCGCCGTCTGTGTTTGCTATTGCGTCCAATGGTCTTATAAACATCTGCAATAATTTTTGGAAATTCACGGGGCTTATCGTCGTCTGGGACAAGGCACAAAGCATTAAACAATTGAAAGTTAACTGCATCTCCCTAGACGTTAGCAAGGATTAGATCAGCAACTACGTCGAACACTCCAACCAACCTCATCCCCAACTCTACAGCCGCCTCCGGTCCGTGCTTTTCTTGAACACGCTTAATCAGGGAGGGGAACACAGTCATAGAAGGTCTGCCAAAACACTTCGCATACACCACCGCAAACCCTTTACCCCAATTTTCACAATTGGTTACTTCGGGTATTAAGTCTTTCTGCAAACTAATAGTTAAAATCCTGTGTTTTTCCACAGGAGTGGTATTTGGAAATACCGCTTCCAGCTGGTCAAATTTCTCAGGAAGCCAGTAAGGTAAATCATCCTTATTCTGTGGACGCTTGCCCATAACCAAATTAACCATGACAGGACTAATAGTCAGTCCGCAAGGTCCAGCTGGTTGCGCAGCAACCCCAGGTGCTCCCACCTGGAGATTGCGTGAGACGTATTGTACTAGAGCCCTATGCACCACGATTAAGAAGGTGTGCAAGACACGCAGTTCGTCTACTGGGACTGCTAGATAACGTGGATGTGGTGTGTACCCGGCCAAAACTGGCCAAGTGGCCCCTGGAATAGATAAAGGGCCTAAACGGACCGGAGTCACTGAATGTGGTAGGGCCCCATTAAACCAAATACGGTGTTGCCATGCCAAAATCAGAACTTCTAGAGTCCTATAAGGCCGATATACATTAGGTGTTGCAGTGTGAGTGTATACATGGAACAAGTTATCTCCATTCACCGCAGAAAAGGTTACCCAAGAATAAAACACCTCAAAGTGGAAAGCTGGATCAGCTCCAACCACAAAAATAAGTGCGATACCTGCGTCAGGCACTCCATATGCGTTCATATGACGACGGAGCGGAGCGCAGCTATGTGCTGCAATATCGACATCAGTCATAAGGACTAAGAAAGAATAACAACTTAGGTGCCGATCACAATCATGTAAAAACCGGGTACGAACCGTCGGACGGAGCATATTCTCCGTCCGACGCGTACCCGGTCGTGTAAATATACAAACATGGAATTACGATTCGTACGGAAACACCGTTTCCGTACGAATCGTACAAAACACCGACCGACTAAAATAAACGTACAAATGCGATCCGGGAAAGCGCCGAGTGACGTCGGGACGCACGCAGCCTGCCATTCACGACCCAGGAATCACGATTCGCACCGACGTCATCCCGCACTGTGAATATTTTCCGGCTGCCAAAAACTGCCGGGAAATCAGGACGACGCGAACAAGGAGGACCCGTACGCGACGGACAGACAGGACGACGCGAACAAGGAGGACCTGTACGCGACGGACAGACATGGACCCGAACCTCCGTGTCATCCCGGCCCTCATAGCAGTCGACCTCCTCTACAGGTTCCGACGCAGACGCCGCAGAAGGTCAGAACAACACCCATGGGCAAAGGGGGGGGGGGGCAGGGGCAGGACACATAACCCCCACCCAAGTCACACAGCACACATGCCCTGGACATACCTGACCCTCAGGCCCTGGTCACTACGAGTGGGTGGGGGCGTGTCCAGCCAAGCCAGCGACCGCCACAACGGAAGTCCTTCACGACGCGAACCGGCAACACAACCATACAGGTACGTCCCGTACCCATGCCTTAAGAGCGTGGGTACGAGTCATACCACGCCCACACCTATGTCACCCCAACAATGGCTGGACGGCTGTACCCACGTGGCAAAGGCCCGGGCACGGCCCGCACAAGCAGTCCATAGCGTGGGTATGGATATGTACGGACCGTACCCCCACCTGCGCATGCATGGAGCGTACCCCCATGCCAACAGAGTAAGTACAACACGTACCCCCACCTCGAATGCATGGAGCGTACCCCCACCCCAACAGTGTAAGTACGACACGTACCCCCACCCGCGTATGCATGGAGCGTACCCCCCATGCCAACAGAGCAAGTACGACACGTACCCCCACCTCGAATGCATGGAGCGTACCCCCCACCCCAACAGTGTAAGTACGACACGTACCCCCACCCGCGTATGCATGGAGCGTACCCCCCATGCCAACAGAGCAAGTACGACACGTACCCCACCTCGAATGCATGGAGCGGACCCCCCACCCCAACAGTGTAAGTACGACACGTACCCCCACCCGCGTACGTATAAAGCGTACCCCCCATGCCAACAGTGTAAGTACGACACGTACCCCCACCCGCGTACGTATGGAGCGTACCCCCATGCCAACAGTGTAAGTATGACACGTACCCCCACCCGCGTACGTATGGAGCGTACCCCCCACCCCAACAGTGTAAGTACGACACGTACCCTCACCTCGAATGCATGGAGCGTACCCCCCACCCCAACAGTGTAAGTACGACACGTACCCCCACCCGCGTACGTATGGAGCGTACCCCCCACCCCAACAGTGTAAGTACGACACGTACCCTCACCTCGAATGCATGGAGCGTACCCCCCACCCCAACAGTGTAAGTACGACACGTACCCCCACCTCGAATGCATGGAGCGTACCCACATCCGTGTATGTTATGAGCGTACATATTGTGAAATAGGAGAGGTGGGTGCAGAGTCCTCCCAGCACTGCCCAGAGACAGGAGGGGTGGGTGCCTAACACTCCCAGCAGTGCCCAGAGACAGGAGGGGTGGGTGCAGAGTCCTCCCAGCAGTGCCCAGAGACAGGAGGGGTGGGTGCAGAGTCCTCCCAGCAGTGCCCAGAGACAGGAGGGGTGGGTGCCTAACACTCCCAGCAGTGCCCAGAGACAGGAGGGGTGGGTGCAGAGTCCTCCCAGCAGTGCCCAGACACAGGAGGGGTGGGTGCAGAGTCCTCCCAGCAGTGCCCAGACACAGGAGAGGTGGGTGCCTAACACTCCCAGCAGTGCCCAGAGACAGGAGGGGTGGGTGCAGAGTCCTCCCAGCAGTGCCCAGAGACAGGAGGGGTGGGTGCAGAGTCCTCCCAGCAGTGCCCAAACATGAGAGGGGTGGGTGCAGAGTCCTCCCAGCAGTGCCCAGAGACAGGAGGGGTGGGTGCCTAACACTCCCAGCAGTGCCCAGAGACAGGAGGGGTGGGTGCAGAGTCCTCCCAGCAGTGCCCAGACACAGGAGGGGTGGGTGCCTAACACTCCCAGCAGTGCCCAGAGACAGGAAGGGTGGGTGCAGAGTCCTGCCAGCAGTGCCCAGACACAGGAGGGGTGGGTGCCTAACACTCCCAGCAGTGCCCCTGCAAAGAAAAGGGTGGAGTACCCACAGATCCAATGCCCACAAATGTCAGTCAGGTGCACAAAGACCCTGCAGTACATGTACCACATGTGTGCGAGGCTGGGAGTATACGCATGCATAGGGCCAAAAAGAAAACATGTTCACATAAAGTCATGTCAATAGTCCACATACACAAGTAAAATGACTACCAAGGATGCCACGAATGATGCAGGTGGAGAATGGCTCAGCATGCATGTGCAAAGTTGAAGGACTCCATCACACACCCAGCTAATGTACACACAGCTCAGCGCTAAAGTCTGGGGACACCCTGCAGGGAAGAAGTCAGGGTACACAGAGGAAGGAATACACCTTGGGACAATTGCACCATGCAGCAACTGCTTACATGAATGGAGAAAGCTAGCTAACACCGCGTGATGGCACACAGATCCCAGGGTCCCCCCTATGAGCAGCACACTACTACATTTCCCACACACCCAACACATGAACACCACCCACAACCATGTAGCAGCCCCACCAACAGCAATACCAGCAAAGCAGTAGTGTTCCAAGGGCAAAAAATAAATAGCTTTATTCAGCATGATCCAAAAACTGGTATGTAGTAAGTTCAATATTTACAAAGCCCATAGGGCAGTCCAGGAGTCACAGCTGGATGGGGGACACAGTGGGATGCGTGTCCCCTAGCTTGCCTGCACAGTTACATTCCGTCGTCTTCTACAGGGGTGAGGGCATCATGTGGGGGGGAAGGAACAGGCACCGCAGGGACAGGAGGGCGAAGGGTAGGCGACGTGGGTGCAGGGATGGAGGACCCCACCACAAGGGGGGGGCAGGGCCAAAGGTGGATTCTAGGAGCACGCTGCACACCTTAGCAAGGTCCTCCAGGGACTCCCCTGCACCCGAAGGAACGACAGGCCCCAAGGAGGGGGGGGGGGTCAGAGGGATGGGTCGCAGCGCCACTGGGGGAGGGTTTGGACAGGGTGGGGGACTCAAGCACCCTGACCGTGGACTTCCTTGACCGCTTGCGGGGTGGTGTCACTGTGGGGCTCAGGGACAGAGCGGCCATGAAGGAGTCTTTGGGGGAGATGTGGCCAGGAGAGCTGAGGGGAGGGGATTTGGAGGGAGTGGATTGGGTGGAATGCGGACTCCCACTCTGGCTGCGTGTCACACGTTTGCCCCCCGACCCAGTGGGTGTGCCTACTTCACCCTGTGTGTGCGTGTCAGGAGGTGTGCGGCGGACCTTCCCTGCTGGTGTGGTGCCTGTGTCTGTTGTGGTGGGTGCATGCTGACGTCTGGGTGTATGTGGGACAGGCATGGGAGTGGGAAGTGTGGAAGGGGCAGGGGTAGGGGGTGGGACTTAGCGCTGCAGGAGACCCACTGCTGCAGTCAGTGTGGAGTCTATGGACCTCAGCAAGTCGCGTTGGTCAGCCTGCGATGAATGAATGCCCTCCAAGTATGCCTCCATGTTGTTGAGGACCTGGCTGTGGGCATGGAGGACATTAAGGATCGCAGTCTGACCAATCTGCAACTGCCGCTGGATGTCCACAGCCTCAGCATTGGCGGCAGCAGTGGAGACAGGGGCAGGGGGTGCGGTGCCTGGCAGGAAGGAGACATGTGGTGACCGGGCACGTTGGGAAGGGACACGAGCACGTGGGAGGCGGCTGATGCCAATGGAGGGGGCGGTGCGAGATGTAGGGCTGCTGTCAGATGGTGGTGCAGCCACCGCCCACTCGGAGAGATCATCCTCGGACCCGTCAGCTTCATACTCTGTTGTGCCAGTCGACAGGTCCCCGGGTTCACTCTCCTCCGCCTCAGTCCCACTCGATGTGCCAGGCACGATGTCACCGCTGGCACTGGTGCTCGGTCCCTCCGCGCCGTCTGTGTCCATGTCTCCCTCCGTGTCCCCCGACGATGCTGTGGGCAGGGTGAAGAGACAGAAATTAATCATACACCTGTATACATATGTCACATGAGTCCAATCTACTTAGGTTACAGTGCATAGCCTGAAACAAAGGAAGAGTTACAACTACAAAACAAGGTACATATGTAGGCCCTGCAAGACACAGTTGTGTGACCCACCATGCCATGGAAAAACTATGGAGAGCATGACACAATAGCAAATGAGATGACATGGAATTTTGACTGAGGAGCAAGGCCCTGGGGACAATCCAGCACTGCATCTGCACCACACAGCGTGGCAGGCAATAGGGATGAGCAGGGACCACATCCAGGAACTAGAGGCACATGCAGCATAGGTAATACTGATAACATGCCCACCCTGATTGGCACACTGCACCTTGAGTGTATGTCCAGACAAACATCACACACTGGCCAGTCCTAGCAAGGAGATTACAGGTCTTGACATGTAGGCCATGCCCGCACCACCCACCCCCTACATGAGACAAATCTGTGGAGACACAGGAAGCACTTACATCTCTTAGTCTGGGTGAAATACACATGGGATGCAAAAATTCAATATTGCACACAAAATACCCAAGGTGCGCCTGTCCAAATAATCATGTACAAATGGGCATCATCAGATGATTGCAACAAGACACACAGGCAATGGCCACCGTGAGTATGTACTTAGAAAATCAGGTCAGGCTGGACAGTGGACACTTGTAATACATCTCACGTCAATATACATGGTGCCAGGGGACAATGGCACAGAGCACAACCTATGCTGTAGACACAGAGATTGTCGACATTCTCGGATTACACACATGATACCTAGGAAAAGATGCCCCTGGGGACAGTAGTGGTCACACAACTCCATGCTCCTGAATGGGAATGACTGCAACACACGCTAACATCCCTGCACTATGCGTAACGCACACTCATGCACATCATGTCACAGGCCACCACATGGGACATGCCTGCTGGAAGGCCTCGCACTTGAGAGATTAACTCCCATGTCTGGACTCAGAATTAGTGCCAACTGACATGGAACCCACAAGTCCAGAACTGGACAGGGCACAGGCAAGGTCACAAAACCTGTTACACACCACCCCCACACATGATGCTGCAGGCATTGTACACTTGGAGAAGGTGTCAGGCTACATAACCTTGTGATGGAGTGACTACACACAGACCAGGGAACACATTGCAAGGAGGGGAAGGGAGGCAGGAGAGCACTGCAATACTGTGGGTAACAGGATCTGCACAGCACCATAAACCCTGGAAGTGTATCCATGGAACAGTGCACTTACAAATGCTGGTGAAACACAACAAACACACATGTACCTACCCCCTTCCGGTTGCTGCATCTCCTGTAGGCGCCTGTCCAAGTCTGGAAAGACCACCGCCAGCACACGTTTCTGGATGTGGGAGAGACGGCGGCGCCCGCGGTTCTTATGGCTCTCAGGTGAGTCCCCCAGCAGGACCCGTGCGATCCTCCGCGTCCAGCACCGGATATCCTGACAGCGTTTCCTCACCTGGGACAGGCGCCGCTTCCGACCATCCGCACTCCTCACGGCGCTGACGGCTTCCAGCCATATCTGCTCCTTGGCAGAGGCGTCTACCTGTGAGGATGAACAAGTGACACTACATCAATACACCTGGCACATGTCACAGAGACACAGATTAGAATACATTTGCTGTTTACAACAAGGCATAGTATGCATCCAACGCATTGCACCTTTGTCATAGGGACATGATCCTCTGGGGGAAGGCCAAAAGCAGTACGTGCCATTGAAAGGACACAGGTGGAATGAGGGCAACTACACAATCAATGATCCAGGCTCACACTGTGCATCACACCCACCCCTCCTGTCTCTGGGCACTGCTGGGGGACTCTGCACCCACCCCTCCTGTCTCTGGGCACTGCTGGGAGTGATAGCACCCACCCCTCCTGTCTCTGGGCACTGCTGGGAGGACTCTGCACCCACCCCTCCTGTCTCTGGGCACTGCTGGGAGTGATAGGCACCCACCCCTCCTGTCTCTGGGCACTGCTGGGAGTGATAGGCACCCACCCCTCCAGTCTCTGGGCACTGCTGGGAGTGATAGGCACCCACCCCTCCTGTCTCAGGGCACTGCTGGGAGGACTCTGCACCCACCCCTCCTATCTCTGGGCACTGCTGGGAGTGATAGGCACCCACCCCTCCTGTCTCTGGGCACTGCTGGGAGTGATAGGCACCCACCCCTCCTGTCTCAGGGCACTGCTGGGAGGACTCTGCACCCACCCCTCCTGTCTCTGGGCACTGCTGGGAGGACTCTGCACCCACCCCTCCTGTCTCTGGGCACTGCTGGGATTGATAGGCACCCACCCCTCCTGTCTCTGGGCACTGCTGGGAGTGATAGGCACCCACCCCTCCTGTCTCTGGGCACTGCTGGTAGTGATAGGCACCCACCCCTCCTGTCTCAGGGCACTGCTGGGAGGACTCTGCACCCACCCCTCCTGTCTCTGGGCACTGCTGGGAATGATAGGCACCCACCCCTCCTGTCTCTGGGCACTGCTGGGAGTGATAGGCACCCACCCCTCCTGTCTCAGGGCACTGCTGGGAGGACTCTGCACCCACCCCTCCTGTCTCTGGGCACTGCTGGGAGTGATAGGCACCCACCCCTCCTGTCTCTGGGCACTGCTGGGAGTGATAGGCCCCACCCCTCCTGTCTCAGGGCACTGCTGGGAGGACTCTGCACCCACCCCTCCTGTCTCTGGGCACTGCTGGGAGTGATAGGCACCCACCCCTCCTGTCTCTGGGCACTTTGGGAGTGATAGGCACCCACCCCTCCTGTCTCTGGGCACTGCTGGGAGACATCAGGCATTCCCCCCCCTGGGACCCCCCCTACAGTACATAGCATGTGTGTCACACCTGGACACAATGGCAGAAGTCACAGTCACAAAAAAGGGACACAGTCTGTGCCAGTGGACACTGCACTCACCTGATAACCTGGTCGCCCATACAGCATAGGGTACCGTGGGAGGATCACATCCACCAAAGCCATGTTCTCCTCCAGGGTGAATGGCTGTGACCTCTCCACAGCCCTTGACATGGTTCCAGGGAATCAGTAGCAGCAGCTGGGTCGTGGAATACAGAGATGTGCAGGCAAGTGCTCTCTCATGGGACCTGGCTGCCTTATATCTGCCTTGCTGGCCCATCTCATGCACGGGAGTACAGAGTGATTGGTCACTCACATTTGCATCCTATGTTTCCTCCAATCCCTTCAAACCTAGCAGTCTGTGGGTTCTTAATCTGTTTTTTTCTCCTGCATGATGTCAGCCCCACAAACACATTGCAACAAAGTAGATTCATTCCAACTGACTTCTGCTGTGCACCTTCCAGAACAAATTCAAAATTTGAACTTGGTCTCCATGAAAACCAGCATGCATGTAGGCCTTAATACTTGTCCCTCATGTGTCCCCTATGTAATTTGGAGCTTCACACACAGGTACGGTGCGTTCCGGGGCCCTAGGGCACCCCAAATGCATAGCAACAGCCCGTACACGCGTGCCTACATTCACTATCACTATGGGTGTCCTCGCGTATGCGTACACGTAGTGGTACGGGCCGTACACGCGCCTGTACGCTCCCTATCACTATGGGTGTCCTCGCGTATGCGTACACGTAGTGATAGTGAGCGTACAGGCGTCTGTACGGCCCGTACCACTACGTGTACGCATACGCGAGGACACCCATAGTGATAGGGAGCGTACAGGCGCGTGTACGGCCCGTACCACTACGTGTACGCATACGCGAGGACACCCATAGTGATAGGGAGAGTACAGGCGCGTGTACGGCCCTACCACTATGGGTGTTCTTGCGTATGCGTACTCGTAGTGGTACGGACCGTACACATGCCTGTACGCTCACCATCACGATGGGTACACATACGGCAGCACTCCCATAGTGATATGGGAACGTACACAGGCCCTCTTAGCAGCAGTACGGCGGTTTTCACACATCACAGTGGTGACAGGCAGCACACAGGAAGGAATAGGGCTGACATACTTGTCCATGGATGGACATCAAGGCATTGTCTGGGCAGTACTACATGTGTGGGGCACAGGTGTGACAGGCTGTGATGTGGAACATTACTCCTGAGTCGAGAAGGCACCAGATGTATGATGAGATGTGTACAGATGTAATGTGTGACGGTGCAATGTGTGCCAGGCAGGCCCTTGACTCCTTGGACGTGTGTGCATGTCATACTGCACACTTGGGATGACCGACACTGGCATGGCACGGACACCAACACACGGAAGTGTCCCCTGATGCCCGGTACAGGGGTTACCACACCTGACTTGTCACTACCCACGGTGCACGATGTGACTATGTCATGTATGTGTGGGGGGTTCCCATTAGGTTGATGTTGGAGCACCCTCAAAAGCTGCAGCTGTTGCAGCAACCAACATGTGTCTGTGTGTAGATTGACATTGCACACTGTTCCGCACACCATGCCACATGTGGTATCGGATGTGAGGTGCGTATGTATGCATGTGACACGGAGTAGCGTAACAAGGACATGTCTGCATCCTCTCAATGAATGTGTGGTGAGTCATGACATGTGCACCTTCATGGCAAGGTGTGTGGGCTGTCCTAGTGTAATGTCATGTGACCTGTGGCTCTAGTGTTCCGCTACCAGTCTCTGCAATCGGCATCCTACTTCTGCTGATGTGTGGGTGTATGTCACTCCTGTCTTGCGTCTGGCTGTTCACTTGCACTGGGACACAGCTAATCCCATGGCATGGCATGTGGAGGTTCTCAATCTCCGTGTGTAGCTGGCTCTTGGTAGGAGTGTCACCTGGCAGCCATACGTGTCCAGGGCATGTGGCACATACCTGACTCCGTATGTAGCATATGTGTATAGACAGATTAACATGTGCTCAGTACAAATTATTTGTTGTTGTGGTGCACTCACTCTTCCTTGTCACTTCCAAATTACTGCAGAGCGCCGCCTCTTCCCCGAGCAATTCCGGACTTGGCTGCCATGCGGGAGAATGATCGTATCCGGTGCTACCGCTTCCCCCAACGGTTGATTCTGGAGTTGACGGCGAGACTGGCACCACACCTGCAACCGCTGCACAGGTATCCTACGGCACTGACACCCAAGCTGAAGGTAATGGCAGCCCTACATTTTCTAGCCACGGGTACCTTTCAAAATACCATAGCTCATGTTGGTGGCATGTCCCAGAGCATGTTCTGCCGTGTGCTGCATGATTTCTTAGAGGCCATGTTGATTCACCTGGATGACTTCATCAAGTTCCCAACCCCTGAAATGTTGACTGGGGTCAAGCGTGGATTCTATGCCCTGGGAGGGATGCCCCATGTCATTGGGTCCATAGATGGGACACATGTTGCTTTGGTACCACCACACGCACAGGAGGTAGCATACCGCAATCGGAAGCACTACCACTCCATCAATGCCCTTGTGGTGTGTCTGTCCAACATGGTGATTTCACATGTCTGTGCTCGTTTTCCAGGATCAGCACACGATGCCTACATTATGAGGCGTAGCAGGGTGCCTGAAATGATGACGCAGCTGCGCAACGAACGAGCATGTGTTGTTGGTGGGTACAGTCTGTCTGTCCTGTATTTTGCGTAGCCTACCGGCATGACCGCTTCTCCAGTTCTAACGATGTCCATGTGCTTCCCATGTAGGGGACGCTGGCTATCCCAACATGCCATGGCTGATCACACCTCTCCGCAACCCCATCACGCCGGCCCAGCTCCGCTACAACACCGCCCATGGCCGGACAAGGCGAGTGATAGAGAGGACGTTTGGCCTGCTGAAGAGCTGATTCAGGTGCCTACACAAGACCGGCGGCTCGCTCCCATATGCCCCGGCGAAGGTCTGCAAAATCTTCATGATCTGCTGCTTGCTGCACAACATGGCAGTTGAGAAAGCTGTGCCACTCATCCTGGATCAAGATGACCAGGACCATCCACCCGTGGAGGACGAAGGGCTTGGCAATGGGGCTAGTGATGTGGAGGATGTGGAGCCGCAAGAGGACATCCGGACTCGGCTCATACGCGACTTCTTTGCTTAGTGGTGAGTACCAGTGTCTGAGTGTGCACACATTGCTCCACGTGTGGCATGTGTTGTGATGTGTGTCTCCACCTGCATGTATGGCACGTGAGTCAGAGGTGTGTGTGGGTGTGTCACTGGAGTGATGGTGGCAGTGATGGTTGTATTTCCCCAGTCATAATTGTGACCTAGCATGTTGTCATCCATACATGTGTCGAGTACATGCACATGCAAGTGGCTGTGCTTTTTGTGGCTGACTTCTTGTGTGTCTCTCTTCCCCAGGTACTTGCGCATGCCGTCTGCTGCTTGCATTGTTGTGGCACTGCTGTTCCTCATGGACACGTCATCGTGTGCTGACTCAGCGTTACACGCACGGACAAGTTTGGAAGTCTCCTTAGGGTAAGGGATGCATCAGGGGTGTATTGGGTGTGGCAGTTGTTCACGACGTATGCACACTGCCCCTGTCGATGTTTGGTTCCTCTGCAGCCATGTAGCATCACCATGGGACACGACATGCAGCTGTGTACACCTGAATAGATGGTCTGACTTGTTGACAGTCATCAGTGATGGGATAGTGGATTGTGATGATGGCATCAATGTGTGTAACACTGCCCTCGGACACATACGGTTTGCATTGGCTTGACATGGTGTGGGACTTCTACATCAGCGGATCAATGGTGTATGGCAGTCTCTCCGTGAGCAGCTGTGGGTGTTTAGCTGTTAGCCGACAATTGTGTGCCAGTTCCATGGCTATCACGCATTTGTGCTGCAGAAGGGGGGTGCCAGTGTTGGACCCACATGTTACTCCACATGAAGTGTTCATGTGTACTTCAAGTTGCCTCTGCAATCCCGAAAACATGACTAATAAAGGTGTCTCTATGCCTCCAAGGTGCCTCTTCTCAGTCAATGCTGGTGTGTTGCCACGGTGCATCCAGCATGTCTGGCATGGTTTTCCCTGATAGTGGCTATGTGTCTATGTGTCGAGTAGCAAGATGCAAGCTGTGTGTGTGGGATGAGACTGTGTATTGTGCATGATGTCCATGACTGTGTGGGTATTGTGACATGTGCCATCCCCATGCATCCAACGTTGGCCAGGCCCCCATTCTCTGCATCCACCGGACTCAAGCTTGCAGAACATGGTTCTGCCACCTGTCTACACATACCTGGGTGCCCCCCAGGACACTGGACTGGATCCCTGACCTCTGTGCATGACTGTTGCTGTACTCAATGTGTCTGTCAGCACGGTTGTGCGGCCACCCCCTAAGCTGGTTGGGCCCATCACGGGTGTGTATGGTGCTCCATGTCTGTCTTGCCTAATGCACTGTGACCCGTATGTCCTGTGCCAGACTCAGGCCCCAGGGTGTGGATGGTTGAAGTCAAAAGAGAAGTCAGGCATGTTTAGACTTTACAAGACACATGTAAGGTAATAATGCAACCAGCAGGCATCTTCTCTTCATGGTGTGAATTTTTATTTTTGTGGGGGGGTGGGGGGGGTATGGCGTGAGGGGCTTTCTGGGAGTTTGGAATCCAAAGTTCAGTAGGGGAGTTGGTGTCCTTGCCAGTGGAAATCCTCAGAGTCCATGCCACAGTCTTTGTCAACATTAGTCAGACAGTGACCAGCAAGGCCATGTGGCAGAGAATGTCTCTTGATGCTGTGATGCTGTTGCTCCAGTGGGCCAGGTGCCAGGCCAGGTGTCCTGGGAGATGGTGATGTAGCGCCGACCCTCACGGTCCTTTCCGTGGACGACCCGGCCTCCTGCGGGGCCCCTCAGAAGCAGGCCGTGACGATGTTTGGGATGCTCCATCGGATGTTTCCTCCTCCTCCTGATCCCTCCCTGTGGGTGGTGATGTTCTACGCCTTCTGGCACAGGGAGGGTTGCCCATGTTGTCGGCCATCCGACGGAGAGTATTGTGAATCCCCTGGAACACCGTCACGAGCTCAGCCTGCCTGTGCTCCATCCTCCGTTGGTGTTGCAGTAGACAGGCATGTTGCTGGGCCTGCTGGGTCTTTATCTCATCGAGGGTCCCCTTCATCTCATTGAGGGTGGACACAACCTGGGCCATGCCCGTGGTGTCCTGCCGGTATGTGTCCAGGATGTTACGGACATGGGAATATACCGGTTCCCCAGCCAACTGGTCAGGCTGGCGCCTCCGCCGTCCTCCACTCCCACCACCCCTGCCCACTTGCACCTGGCCTGCCCTTGTGGGCACATCGGGTCTCCGGGACCCCTGAGGGGTGGCATTGGCGTTGTCGCCTGCCTCCTCCTGGGTGCCCGGGACACCGTGTCCCTCCTGGCCAGCCTGGCTGCTTTGTGGTGGTGGGGCAGGGATCCTGGGTGTCTCCTGGGATGTGGCAGGAGTGGGGGTGGTGGTTGGCCCCGTTGTACCTGACGCAGGTGCTGCAGGTGGTTGGACACCAGAGGGGCCAGGTTGGTCGGGGTCGTCCACAGAGTGGTGAGAGTCGTCGCTGCCGGTGGGATCGGCCTCCCGCAGAGCCGGGTCCTGTGAGTCTTCCCCCCCAGTGTTGGGGGGTGAACCACGAGGTTGACCTGTGTGTGAGAGAGACAATGTTAATTTTGGTCCATGCAACATCCATGTTTCATCAGTTTCAAAGTTGGCACATTTCCTCTTGGAATTAGGATCTGTCTTGCATTCCACTCACAGTGCACTTGTGCATGGGTGTGTCCCTTGGGCACCACTTTGGCGCCTTTAACTATGTGTGGCACAGTCTTACTTGCTGCGTCAAGTGTGACTGCAGTCAGCAGTGGAGTGGGCAGGTGTGGCGAGCCATGCATTGGCGCCTTCCGTGTGGCACTGTACATGTGCACATGGAGTGGATCCACACACTTATATGATGCAGGTAGCTGTCGTTGTGCTCGTGCACAGGTTGTGACATGGCCCTGTGTTTTGCCATGGAGAAGAGGGGGGGTTCTGGCACTGGCCACCCTTGTCTACATGCACGCAGTCCACCTGCTGACAAGCAGACATTCCCACACACCACAAGGCTGATTTGCTCTCCCTGTGTCTCCCTCCCTCTCTGTCCCCCTCTCCCTCCCTCTCTGTCCCCCTTTCCCTCCCTCTGTGTGTCAGCCTCCTCCCTCTGTCCGTCTCCCTGTGTCTCCCTCCCTCTGTGTCCCCCTGTCCCTCCCTCTGTGTGTCAGCCTCCTCCCTCTGTCCATCTCCCTGTGTCTCCCTCCCTCTGTGTCCCCCTGTCCCTCCCTCTGTGTGTCAGCCTCCTCCCTCTGTCCATCTCCCTGTGTCTCCCTCACTCTGTGTCCCCCTGTCCCTCCCTCTGTGTGTCAGCCTCCTCCCTCTGTCCGTCTCCCCGTGTCTCCCTCCCTCTCTGTCCCCCTCTCCCTCCCTCTGTGTGTCAGCCTCCTCCCTCTGTCCGTCTCCATGTGTCTCCCTCCCTCTGTGTCCCCCTGTCCCTCCCTCTGTGTGTCAGCCTCCTCCCTCTGTCCATCTCCCTGTGTCTCCCTCCCTCTGTGTCCCCCTGTCCCTCCCTCTGTGTGTCAGCCTCCTCCCTCTGTCCGTCTCCCCGTGTCTCCCTCCCTCTCTGTCCCCCTCTCCCTCCCTCTGTGTGTCAGCCTCCTCCCTCTGTCCGTCTCCCTGTGTCTCCCTCCCTCTGTGTCCCCCTGTCCCTCCCTCTGTGTGTCACCCTCTGTCACCTTAGGCCAGCTTCCTGGGCACACACTGTTAGCAGATCTTTGAATGGCCCTTGGCTTGTTGCTGTGAGTTTGTTTCTGATCTCCAGGCACCCATTGGGTGTAGTGTGTGTGTCTGCGCTGCTGCTGTGGTGGTGTGTGCTGCCACTCTTTCACAGTGTTGGCTGTTCATTAGCTGCTGTCATGTGCAAAAACGTGCCTTCACCCCCATGTGTTAATGCAAGGCGTACGCCATTTGCTGGCGAGTCTTTCCTGTGTGGGGACACAGTGTTAGTCTGGCTGTGACCTAGGCCATATGGGCAGAGGGCATTGTTGTCTGCTTCTGAGTTGCACTATGTGATTTTTGGGGCCCACCCTCCCGCCATCTGGCTTATCGTGTCATGTGTTGGTGTCTTCTGTGGCCTGTGACTTGACATTGTCCAGCTGGGTGCATGGGGCATGGTGGCGCCAGTGGCATGTGCGTGTTCATGGAGTGTGGTTGAGTCATGCGATAGCTTGGGGTGGTTGCGTGCCTGTTTGTGGGTTTGGTTGTGGATGACGTTCCCCCCATGTGAGGTGCGTTGTTTGTGTACTCACCCGGGTCTCGGAGTCCTCCTAATCCTTCGACTGCCTCCACCGGCAGTATGGCCATCACCCTCTCCTCCCAGGGATGGTAGTGTACGGGTCTGCGGGACGGCCCTCCTCCAGTGACGTTGGCCTGGTTGTGTTCGTCCGTCATCTTGGCTCGGACCCTCCTCCGCAGATCGTACCACCTGGCTTGGCATTCCTGCTTGTTCCTTCTGGTGTCCGCAACAGCATTCACAGCATCGACGATGGTCTGCCACATGGCTGTTTTTTCTGCAATGCCGGTCTGTCTGACCAATGTTCCAAAGAGGTGTGGCTCGACTCTGAGGATTTCATCGACAAGGACCTCCAACTCTCGGTTACTGAACTTTGGATTCTTGTTAGTGGGCATGGTGAGGGGTGTGGGTGTGGATGGTGGGGGGTGTGTGTGGATGGTTGTGGGTGTGTGGGTGTGGTTGTGCAGGTGTGTGTGTGTGTGAATGTGATGAGGGGGTGTTTGTGAAGGTGGTTGTGTGAAGGTGTGCAAGTGTAAGGTGTGGTGAAGCTTGTAGTATGGTGCTGTAGGTTGTCTGTGAGGTCTGGCAGCAGTGAGTCTGTTGCAAAGGCTCATGGTTTGTGTGTGTGGGCCCTTTTTATTGGTCCATTGGTGGGTGTGGCTGTGTTTGAAGTTTGGGTGGGTGTGTTATAAGGAGTGGTGGTGTTTTGGGCCTCTGTTTGTTTTTGGCAGTTGCAGGTCAGTGAATGTGTTGTTTTAGTGGTTGTTGGACATGTTTAGTGGCTTTGTGCCATTCGAATGGTGTATTCTTGTGTTGTTTTGTTTTGTCCTGGTTGTGTAGGTGCGTTTTTAGCGTGTGTACGGTGTGTACATGGGCCATTTGGTTGTACAGTGCTGTCCTTGTGTGTGGCTTGGTACGACTCGTACATGCGGTTGTGATGTTGGGGCCTGGGGTGCGCTCCGTACTTAGGAGGTTGTGGTGGGGGTGCGACTCTGACGTACACGGGTGTACCTACACGGGGGGTACGACACGTACACGGGTGTACATACACGGGGGGTACGACACGTACAGGGGTGTACATACACGGGGGGTAGGACACGTACACGGGTGGGGGTACGACTCGAACATACAGGGGTGTACATACACGGGGGTACGACACGTACACGGGTGTACATACACGGGGGTAGGACACGTACACGGGTGGGGGTATGACTCGAACGTACAGGGGTGTACATACACGGTGGTACGACACGGACACAGGTGGGGGTACGACTCGAACGTACAGGGGTGTACATACACGGGGGTAGGACACGTACAGGGGTGGGGGTACGACTTGAACGTACAGGGGTGTACATACACGGTGATACGACACGTACACGGGTGGGGGTACGACTCGAACGTACAGGGGTGTACATACACGGGGGTACGACACGTACAGGGGTGTACATACACGGGGGTAGGACACGTACAGGGGTGGGGGTACGACTCGAACGTACAGGGGTGTACATACACGGGGGTACGACACGTACACGGGTGGGGGTACGACTCGAACGTACAGGGGTGTATATACACGGTGGTACGACATGTACACGGGTGGGGGTACGACTCGAACGTACAGGGGTGTACATACACGGTGGTACGACACGTAGAGGGGTGGGGGTATGACTCGAACGTACAGGGGTGTACATACACGGGGGTAGGACACGTACAGGGGTGGGGGTATGACTCGAACGTACAGGGGTGTACATACACGGCGGTACGACACGTACACGGGTGGGGGTACGACTCGAACGTACAGGGGTGTACATACATGGGGGTACGACACGTACAGGGGTGTACATACACGGGGGTAGGACACGTACAGGGGTGGGGGTACGACTCGAACGTACAGGGGTGTACATACACGGGGGTACGACACGTACACGGGTGGGGGTACGACTCGAACGTACAGGGGTGTACATACACGGTGGTACGACATGTACACGGGTGGGGGTACGACTTGATCGTACAGGGGTGTACATACACGGGGGTACGACATGTACAGGGGTGTACATACACGGGGGTAGGACATGCACAGGGGTGGGGGTACGACTCGAACGTACAGGGGTGTACATACACGGTGGTACGACACGTACACAGGTGGGGGTACGACTCGAACGTACAGGGGTGTACATACACGGTGGTACGACACGTACACGGGTGGGGGTACGACTCAAACGTACAGGGGTGTACATACACGGGTGGGGGTGTACATACACGGGGGGTACGTCTCGGACGTACGGGGGCTGGGGGGAGTGTTGGGCACGTATGCGGGCACATGTCTCCATGGTTGCTATGGGAGTTCGGTGCGGGCGGTGTTTTTTCCATACGGTTGTAACATCGGACGCACGGGAGGGATCGTGATTCCTCGGTCGGACTTCACTTTTCACATTTGTACGGTAAATCGTCCGAGGACGTGTCGGACACATTTTCCGACCCGAGGACGTGTGGGGAATCATTCCCAATGCGGTTCGTATGGACTTTTTACCATGCGAATCATGATTGGCAGTTTGTACGGCACTTGTACGATTCGTACGGTAAAAAGGCCGGATACGAGTCGTACGGGGAAAATTTACCGGATCGTGATCGGCAACTCAATGTGTGGCAGCGCAATAGGGTAGTAATTCAAAAGGACAAATAAAAACCATTTAATTGTATCAAGCTTGAAAAAACCTATAAAAACATCAATATAGGTTGGTTATGCCATCGCAACTGTTTTCCGGAAAACAGAAGCAAGGGTATCGTGGACAAGTGCAAGTACTACTAAAGTGCCTCGTAAATAAGTACCAGACCAAGCGTTAGGTGCACCATGTTGCAGGGATTCTGCACATACACAGAACTATGCGCAGGAAACCAGGACCTCGGTGTGTAGTGGTGTACCAAAAAACCCACCTCGGTGCCCAGAACCCCAATCCGACTAGCTATAGTGTCACATTTGTTCTCCGTACTATAGCAAAGCTACCAATGATTAGAGATCCTAGAACAGGTCACTCTGACCCTCTCAGGAATCGCAGAAACAAGAACACTTTTTTGTTCAAACCCTCATACTTGTCCACAACGTGAGTAAACAGAGACACTGTACAGTTTAAAATGTTTATTTTAACTAATATGCTCTATAATGCAGTATACGAGCCAATACTAGCATCAAAATGCCTTAGAACAATATAATCAGCATTTTTACAATTCTATAAAGCACAAACGTGGAAACCAGATATAATGACAGTGAAAACAGGACTACAGCGCCTTACCACCCTCCCCGTGCTAAGAGCTAGTTTATTATAATTATAGAAGACCTCTAGGCTTTGTCAGGGGGACCGCATACCTCCAAGTTTAGATGCAAGGATTTACATCTCCGGACAAACAGAGCTGTTCATCGTTGGCATGATTTTCTCCAAGTGCTTCTACACGCATACAATGCCATATTAAAAGCACCCGAGTTTCAGTAGTGCAGCTGTGTTCTATGTTATATCTATGGGCGTGGGACGAACCAAAGTGAATCAACAGCATACATTGTTTTGCGACCTTGAACACGCTGTGCAGACAAGGAGCACAGTGTACAGCTAGATGTGTGAAAGGCAGACAGTTCTCATGTGAAAAAGCGCAAGCAGAGTATTTACGAGAAAAGATCCATGTAGTAACGTGTGCAAAAGCGGCAAAATGGCGGCCAAACATCTACTAACTTACGCTAACCTTAGCAATGCCTGCAGTTAATCCCATGTCCTCACTTCACTTCAGAATGAATCAATGCCATCATGGTCTATGGCAGCATCCACTGTAGGCCAGTGATACTTTCAGGCTGTCAGCGTCATGGTTTCAGGCACTGGAGTTTCCGTCCCTCTGTGAGAGCAGCCGTCTGTCATTCACAGGCATAGATCCCATCTTTTCCCGTTCATCACATGTAGGAGTGGATGCAAGCATGTGTGTTTTGGTGCATTGTCCTCTCTGTAATGGTAAGTGTTAGAATGCTAATCTTCTGTTATGTATATTGTTCTCTAACCTCCCCCACTGTGACACCCAGGCCCTGGCTGCACGTTGCTGGCCCCGTTAGAAGTGGAGCAGCTGCTTGATGGCTTCCCTTCTTAGGGCAATAGAACATGGATCTTGGCCCACAACAGCAGCGCCACATTCAGTTCTGCGCCTTTCTGAACCCGGTTGGATCCCTCTGTCCATACTCTCAGGGCCCACTAAGATAAACCCATGGGGAATCCATCTCCTCACCTGTGGATCTCATCTCAGCCGCACCTAACCTTACTTTGCTCATAGATGTCTCCCAGTAGGCAGACAGTACCACCAGGGCCAACACAGTGGTGTGGCCCATTTCACCCCCAGGATGTGACTTCTACCCCAACCCAAAGGCAACTCTGGTCATGAGGACAGTATCCCACAGTGGCCACTGGCAGCTCTCAGTGACAAGAGCCAGAACTCAGGCTGTCCTGGGCTCTCTAGCTCTGTGGTTTCTCAGAGTAAGCGGCGGAATCCCCAGGTGCCTGGAACCCTTTGACCACTCTCCATGCCACCAGTTATGGGGTGGTAGCCTGAGACTGGTACTTCAGCCAAGGGTCTGTACCCTTAGGCTACACAGAAGTCAGGGGTGAGTCCTTCCTCCCCCTGCCCTCCTTCCCAGGGCTCTGTACCCTTCTTTTGGGGGTGGTAACCCCAGACTCCAGAGATGTCAGGACACTTGTGGCAAGCATCCTAGCACAATTCTAACATCAGTTTAGGGGTGCTAACCTGCAACTAGTCCCTCAACCCAGGTTGAGCATGTGCCTGGAAAGCCAGGACTTCCAGGGGAGTACTTCTACCCCCAACCCCCATGGAAACACATACTGCAAGTGTTGTACAAGAGTCTACCTGGCAGGGATAACCTGCACCCTGTCAATCTAACAGGGCATGGAGCCCTCCCAAGAGAGAAGTGGTATCACCAGGGTCAGTCCTGGGGTTTTCTGACCTCAGAGCTGGCAACCCCTGACCCACTGGTCCTCCCACTGGGGACAGTATCCCCCTCTCATCCCTCTGTCTCGACTTCTGCACCCTCCTTTCCAGAGTGGGGCTGACAGACACCAGAACGGGTAGGACGCTTGTGACCCCCCCACCTCCCGACTCACCTGACACTATGGGGTCTCCCTCAGTGGTTCGCCTCCTAGTACAGAATAGGGCCCCTCCTGGTGCTCCCAAAGGGAACTATCCAGGCTCTGGGACTGGGTTTTGGGCAACCCAGGCCTCTGTCTAACTCTCCTCCTACCCTGAGAAGAGACATGGGACCCTCTACCCATTCCACTACACTGGCCTATTGCAACCCTCCCCCCACCTCCCTCAGTTGGAGAAAACCTGAGACACTCCCTGCAACAGCACTCTCAAATGCCTCTTCAGACCCTCTGGCATCCACCAAGAGGTCTGCTTCTAGTGTAAGCTCCCTAGGGTCAGATAACTCACACCCCACTGGGTGTTGGCATAGCTCTGGAAAAAAGTGACTGAACATATGCTCCCCAGCAGTCTAATTGTACAGCCCCCTCACATGTGTTCACTTTACTGACCTTTACCCAAGCATCCAGTGCCTTGAAAAAGTACCCCACATTATCCCTTAATCTGCTGAGGCAGTATCAGGCTGCTCCCAATCTCAACCGAACCTCCTCTGGTGTGACTCCATACTTCCCAACCAGGACTTCCTCCGTGGGGGTACGCCGCTCCCTGTTACTCCCTTCTAGAGCCAGTAGAGTGTCCCTCCCACCACCAAGAATATGACTCCCTTTGCTAGTTCCCCAATTCTCCTCAGGGACCCTACCCACCTCTGGAGCTACTGCATATGCCTGAGCCCCCTAGTGCATGTCATCCCCTTCCTTGAAATTAGAAACTAAGTCTCTGGGTGTTTGAACCTCTTCTTCAGTACTGAACATTATAGTTTTGTTGCTACCATCTGAGCTGGACTCAGCCCTACTGACTTCCAACTTCAGCTCTCTCATGCTCAGCCCAGGAGCTAAAATATTGTCCCTTCTCTCTGTGTCTCATTTCTATCTCTCTTTCTCTAGAGTTTTCTCTATTTCCTTCTTCAACCTGAGCTTTTAAATTTCCAGCTTCCTGGCTCTCTACCTGTTCTTCAGCTCTCCTGGAGACAGGCCTGGAGAGAAAACCCTGCTGTCAGCTCTGGAGGGAGCTCTTCCACCATTCAGGCTAGCCCTCCCTCCCCACAGGACATGCTGTTTCCTCCAGCCATCAAAGGTGCAGACTTTGTTATTCCTCCTCCTCTGAGTGCTCATCAGTCTCCCTGGCTGCTGGCCAGGCCATCTGTGCCTTTTGCAGCTCCTCCTCCCTAGTAAGGCATTTAAAAGGACACTTGGAAACCCTGTAAAACTCTTTGAGCTGAGGCACCAACCTCTCCTGCCCAAACACTAACTCTTCATGTACTGCTGATTGCTCACCAGCCTGAGGCATGATTGTGGCTCAAACTCAATTTTTGCATAAAGAGAAAAAAAAACAGTATGTTGGTACGTAATGGTCTGTGATATAGAAGTAGTGTACACCAATCACTGTATGCAAGGTACAAACGCAAGTCCTATCCTCACCGCTGATCACCAATGTTAGAAATGGGGTCCTTAGTTGGTAATGGTTTGCACCCTACCCAAGTAGGAACCTTCACTCTAGTCAGGGTAATGGAGTCACACAGCTAAATAACCCCTGCTCACCCCCTTTGTAGCTTGGCACGAGCAGACCGGCTTTTCTTAGAAGCAATGTGTAAAGCATTTGTACATGCACACACAGTAATACAATGAAATCACTGCAGAAGGATTTCACACCAGTTTAGAAAAATAGGCAACATTTATCTGAATAAACCAAGACCAAAATGACAAAAATCCAACATAAACAAATCAAGATTTCAATTTTAAAAGATCAAATGCAATTGTAGTTCCTTTAAATCAATGAAGAGCTTGGCTGGGGAAAATCACCTGAGATGTGTTGAAAACAAAGACGATGTGGACCACAGGGGAGGTGATGCATTGAAAGAACAGGTGATGCATCAGTTCCTTATGTGCTAGGGAGGTGATGTGTCGGTTCCACACTGCTAGAGGGGGTGATGAGTTTGTTCCTTACTTCCACAGGAGAGGTGATGCGTCATTTGCGGCACGAAGTGTTGGTTCCTTACTACGGTGCCGCGCTGATGTAGAAAATGTCGCCCAGGGATGATGAGCCAGTGAGGCGTAGAAAGCCGGGTTGCGCTGCATCAATTCCACAGCGATGAAGCAGGCGCTATGTTGGAGTTAGAGTGATGCGTTATAGACATCAGTGATACGGTGCGCGAAACTCATGCTGTGGTGGTTCTTCTGATGCGCTGTGATGGAAACTGGGGCCTGTCTTGTAAGCCGCGGTCATTCCGTCTAGCAGGGACCACGCTCCAGTGCTGGCAGTGGAGATGCATTGAATTCTTCAGCGATGTGTCGATAAAAACAGATGCTGGAAGTCGATGCGAAGTAAAAGGACCCTTTGGCAGATAAGTTTAATTGAACCTTTTGGATAATTAATTCAAAATAAGTGTTGAAATTGGCAGATAAGTTTAATTGAACCAACTAAGACGGCGCTTCAAATCAATAAAAACCCCACCATTGATACGTTCGACCCTTACGGCGATCTCTCCGAGACGCATTCTCTGTGCTTCATTTTCAAGTTATGCTGACAATTTACGGCACATCGGTGGCACATATTTCAACACTTATTTTGGACCAGTTACCCAAAGGTTCAATGAAACTTAGCTGCCTAAGGGTCCTTTAGCTACACAAGAATTTCTTTGTCCTGAAGATGGTCTTTTAGATGTATAATGCAACAAGACCGAAACGTCGACCAGCATACACATTTTCATTGATAAAACAATATCATCATACAGGAGATTTTTTACATGATGTATAGCAAAATTTCCTTTTGTAAATAGGTATTAGAAATGGGTTGTTTACATAAGTTAATCTTGTTTACTTGTGAATATAGTTTTGTACCCTTGAATTTGATCTAATTCATAATACATTTCTACAAAAAAGAATACACACTTGATTTGTTTTTTTTGATTTGTTAATTGTTTTAATTATATAAATTGATTCATTTAATTTATGTATTTGAGGCCACTAGTACGGGCACTCACAAATAATAACATACATTAAAATAAGATCCCTTGTAGGCAACTTTTACCTGACAAAGTATTTTGTTACCCAAGCCCACAAGGTTATATCGGGTTGCCCAATTAATAGAACACACTTTCTAAAAGTGCCATTTTCAAGCACCCAATTAAAAAACAACTTCACCAAAAGATGTATTTTTAAATTGTGAGTTCACAGACCCCAAACTCCAAATCTTTATCTGCTCCCAATGGGAAATTACACTTAAAAGATATTTCAAGGCAATTGCCATGTTACTCTATGGGAGAGATAGTCCTTGCAATAGTGAAAAACAAAATTAGCAGTCTGTCACTATTAGGACATGTAAAACACAACAGTACATATGCTACTTTTTAAATACACCTACACCCTACCCATGGGGCTTCCTTGGTTCTACCTTAGGGGTAACTTACATGTGGTTAAAGGGAAGGTTTGGACCTGGCAAGTGGGTGCACTTGCCAGGTTGAGATGGCAGTTAAACAACTGAACACAGAGACACTGCAGTGGGAGGTCTGAATCATGTTTGCAGGGCTACTCATGTGGGTGGCACAATCAGTGCTGCAAGCCCACTAGTAGCATTTGATTTACAGGCACTGGGCGCCTCTGGTGCACTTTACTAGGAACTTACTAGTAAACAAAATTGCCAATCATGGATCAACCAATCACCAATACAATTTACACAGAGAGCATAATCAGGAAAGCAGTGGTAAAGTCCCAGAGTCCTAAAACTAACAAAAAGAGGTCAGAAAAAAAATAGAAGGAAGAAGACAAAAGGTTTCGGGATATCCCTGAAAAAAGAGCCAGGTCCAACAACACTGTTGGGTGATTGCTGAATTCGTTGAAGCACCCACACTCTAGCTCCCTGATAATGCTATCATTACAATGGAGAGCTGAGTGCTGAAGGGGCTGTAAATGACCCAGTTCAGTAGGAGAGGCCCAAGGACATCAGAGGCAAATGACCCCAGTCTACATGTCTGAGGCTCAGTGGACTCTGTTGTCACCATGGATTCTGAAACAGGGTCTGACATCGTTTTTTCTGCACCAAAATCCATATGTTCCAATGTATTACTTGACTTTCCTCCGTGTAAATATCAGGTTTGGCCTGCTGTTAATCATCTGGGGAAAACTCTGAGGGCTTAGGAAATTCTGACCAACTCATGATAGTTAAACCTAGGCAAGCAGGGGTTTGCACAGGTGTCACAATTTAACGTATCCCTCTAATCTCGGTGTAAGTGATATTCATTTTTTTCATGTGAACCTTTACCAGGCACCGCTCCTCTGTTAAGGAGGAGGAGTGTCGCCCCACTGCTTTAAAGCAGTGAAAAGTAAAAATAAAAATGATAATAACGGCCGTCTTTTATTATCATGTTATTTTCACTATTGCAGTTGCACTGCAGTGCATCCCCGCTAATAGGGCGGGGTGGGGCCGGACTTTCTCTACGTCGAGGCTGGAGGAGGAGTGGTGCCTGCACTCCCGGTGGCTGCACGGCCCGAGACGGCCGGCCAAACCTTCATGCGCACTGTGCATGTTCTCCACAGGCTGTCCTATACAGCCGTAGTGGAGAACATGCCCAGCCTTCAATCACAATGCTGCTTAAGGAGGCATTGTGATTGGTCAAAGGAATCTGGGAGGCTGGGTGCTTCTTGGTGGGGAAGACGCAGCAGCTGCCACGGCGACCTCCAAGTAAGTTTTCTTTTCTTTTTTCTTATTTATTATTTTAATTCCCTCCCCCAATTGCTCCCCACCCCTCTCCCCTCTCCCCGCGCCCCCAGGCCCGTTCGGTAGCAGCTACTACTGACCTTTACATATCTGCAAACTAAGGGTGCTTGATTATGAGAGGCTTGCACTGCTGGAACGTCACTTTTTTTAATGCTCAGGCGGCACAGCCCCTCAATCATATCAATGAGGCGACACAAAGCCACCCTGCGTGGCTACGCATGGCCTCATAGATATGGAGTAAGACAAAGTAGCTTAAGTCGCTGCCTTGCCTTACTCTGAAACAAGGAAGTGCCCCATTGGCGTTGCAGTGGGTTTTTCCACGCAGCACCTATAGATTTTGACACTGCCCAAGATTTACTTAATCACGTAAACCTAGGGCAGTGCCAAAACCTTGAGGGGAAGTATCTTCTTCAGAAGCAAATGTATTTTTACAACTCATTACAACACATCTTCATACTCATCCCACCAAAGCCTTTCATATTATAAAAGACAGATCTCTTGGCTTTATCAGTTCCTATATGGAAATGGTGCTTAATACCCATAGCATTTAATCCCTGCATTGGTTTAAATCAAGCCAGTGTATCGAAAAGAAATTAGGAATTATTGGAGAAAGCATGATGACCATCAGTTGGATCCTCACCTGTCTACGGGTCACATAAGGAGCTACTTGGCGCACACAAAAGAGATGATGTTTGCAAAAGGTGGGGCTTTGAAAGGGCAGAGCTTGGATTCACATGGGTGGCAATGTTTTGTTACTCCGAGAACATGGTTGAACCAAAGGGCAGCCCTAGGTCTTAAAGTGTCAATGCCATGTGCTCGACTTACTGCTCTATGTATCACCAGCATTTCTTTTTTTTTATGTTTGAAAAGCTTTATTCAAGGAAATGTTAATACAAAGACATCAGCATAAGTGTAAGAAATAAGCAAATGTAAGTAAAATAACATAAGCAGGCTAATATCATATAGAAACGAGCAAAAGCGTTTTATACAGTTTTTAAGAAAAAAACGGGAAAAAAGGGGAGGAAAAGGAAGGGTAAAGAAATAAAAGGGGGAGAAAGGGAAAATGATGATAACGTAGTATGAAAAAAAATAAAAAAATGAAAGTATGTCCGAAACGTAAGTGCTGTAAGCAAAATACCAATCAAATACAACTTAGAAGAACAACTAACACAGTAAATAAAACATGTACTATTAATATAATAAAAGAAGAGACAATTTCCTCAAGGCGGTTCAAAATTTTCGGAAGTGGTACGTGATACATTCTTGCGGACCATCCGATCTAAGTATAAGGTAAGAGGTAACCAGAAGAGATCCCTATTGTGTGTAGGATTACAGGAAGAGGCAAAAGCAGTATCAAGCCTATGAAAGTGACAAAGGGAATTCCACCAAGAACGTGTAGAAAGCTTTGTGAGAGATTTCCAGTTAGAGGAGATATGTTGAAAGGCCAGAGCAAGCATAAGGTCAAAAAGACCGCGAGAGTGTAGAGGAAGATCTAAAGTATCAGATAAACTGCCGAGAAAAAGAGTAGAAACTGAATACTGAGAGGAGAGTGTGAAAATACGAGAGATGTATAGCCAAACATTATTCCAGAATTGAGAAACAGAAGGACATAAGAATAAAAGATGAAAGAGGTTAGCGTTGGGGGCAGAGCACGTCCAACAATTAGATTCCGAAGAGGAGGAAAAACGAGCTAGAGAAAGTGGAGAGAAATATAATCTGTGGTACAGGTAAAACAAAGATTGAGTGAGGGAAGCAGAACGAGAAATTTTCAAAGATCTGGACCAAAGTTTATCCCATAGGGCAACGGACCAAACACAACCCAAGTCCGCCTCCCAAGAGAGCTCCAGCTTAGATTTAAGGCGATCAGGATTAGGAGATGAAAAGAATTTATAAATGAGGGAAGCTTTGGGAAGGGTTGAAAGGATTTGGAGAAGAGGAGCTTGGGAAACAGAGGAAGGGGAAGAAGGAAGAGAATAAAAAATATCAAGGATAAGTGTAATCAGAGTGACAAACTTTTGCAGAAAGGAACGAGGACAACGAAAGGACATCTGAAATTGGGGAAAGGAACAAGGAGACACTCCGTCAAGAAACTGGTTAACCCATATGATGCCCTTAGACCTCCAGGAATTCCAGAAGAAGGGCCTATTATTCACAAGGATGAGCGAGTTATACCAGACCGGTGAACCCAGAAACGATTCCCGAGTAGTAGGTGTAGAAGTGAAAAGAGGTTTTAAGAGAGAAGAAGTGTGTTTAAATAAAGGAAATGACGTATGTGGAGCCTTGGCAGAAAAGCGCATGAACTCTTCAAAAGAAAAAGGCAGCAACAATGTTTGTTCGATGTGAAGCCAAAGAGGAGCCAGAGGAGAAGGAACTGACTTAAGCCATCTGGACGCCTGACGAAAAGAAAATGATTTATGATAGAGACAAAAGTCTGGAAAATTGACACCACCATTAGACTTGCGTTTACGAAGCTGTGCCAAAGAGATTCTAGATTTCTTTTTGTTCCAAAGAAATCTTGCCAAGCAAGAATCAATACGTTTAAAATAAATTGCGGGGATGTGAACGGGTAACATGGACAAAATGTAAATTAAAATGGGCGCTATCATCATCTTAATTGAGTCCAATCGTCCCCACCAAGAGAGAAAGAGGGGGTTCCATGAAGAAAATAATCGTTCAATACGAGATAAAACCGCAGACATGTTTAGGGTAATTGAAGAGGAAATAGAGTTGGAAAACCATATTCCTAAATATTTAATTTTGGAACTATTCCAAGCAAATCCAGTAGAGGAAAAGGCATGAGGGGTGCAAAATTTTGTAAGAGGAAGAATTTCGGCTTTATCCGAATTGATTTTATATCCCGAAACCCGTGACAAAGAGTCAAACTCAGACAGTAGAGAAGGAATATAAGTTTCTGGAGCAGAGATGAATATAAGAATATCATCTGCATACGCAGAAAGTTTCAATTGTTCATCCCCATAAGGAAAACCTAAAATGGAGGTACTGTTACGGATAGAAGACAAAAAGGGTTCAAGTGCAAGAACAAAAAGTAAAGGAGATAAGGGGCAACCTTGACGGACACCTCTCTGAAGAGGAAAATATGAGGAAACCTGACTATTGACCAAAACCGAAGCTTTAGGGGAAGAGTACAACAAAGAAATAAGAGAGATGAAATGAGGACCAAAACCATGCCAACGCAAAGAAGCAAATAAAAAAGACCAATCAACTCTATCAAAGGCTTTCTCTGCGTCAACAGAAATAGCCGCTAAGGGAATAGAAAGAGAGGAAACCTTATTTAAAACATTAAGGAAAAGGCGAGAATTATCAGAGGTAAGCCGGCCTTTAACAAAACCACATTGCTCTTTCCCAATGAGATGGGGCATTAGAGGATCTAAGCGTAAAGCCAGTACTTTAGCAAACAGCTTATAGTCCACATTTACTAAAGAGATCGGGCGGTAGTTCTTGCAGAATTTGGGATCGCGACCTTCCTTGGGATTAAGACATATGGTGGCTTCTTGAAATGTACCTTCTGCCTTACCCAACAGACAAAACGATTGAAAGAGAGAAAGAAGTTTGGGACGTAAAAGGTCAGAAAAGTGCAAATAAAATTCAACTGAAAAACCATCAGGACCTGGAGTTTTACCTTTGGTGAGAGTATTCAAAGCCGCAGAGAGCTCATGTAAAGAGAGATCAACTTCCAAATCTGGGAAACTAGGATGAGAATTTGAGGGTTTAGGAAGGTTGTCAAAATAAGCTTGGACAAGAGAGGGAGAAGGAGAAGATTCCGGTGTGTAAAGAGTACGATAAAAGAACTGAAACTGGTAGGCCTGGGCGGTAAATCCCGTTCCGCTCGCGGTTTTTGCGGAATTTCGGTAATTTCGCTTTCCGCGGATAACGCGAAATTGCCCAAAATTTTGCTTTCCGCGACTTCGCAAAATTTTTTCTTGTTCGCGTTCTCAAAATGCGTGTTCGCGAGATATTTCTCCCCGAGCACGCAAACAGCAACTGTGAACAGGAAAAAAGCATCGCGAACAAGCAATTCCGCGTGTTCGCGGAATTTCTGCATATTCGCTGAGATTTTTTACCGTTTCACGGAGATTTGCATAACGCGATTACGCAAATTCCGCCCACCCCTAGAAACTGGTCAAGAATATCCTGAGCTTTATGCAGTAAAGTGTTGTCCGAAGAGTAAATAGAGTCAATAAAAGAACGCTCCTTACGTGACTTAAGATAATTAGCTAGAAGCTTCCCTGCCCTGTTGCGGCCGCCATAGTAACGAGCACTACTACGAAGAAGCATCGATGAAGCATTATCCGTAGTAGACTTATTGAATTCTAGCTTGGCCGGAATAAGCTCCGGAGAGACAGAATTATTAGGGGAAGAGTAGAACTTATGCTCCAAAGATTTAATATGGGCTAAAATAGATTTCTGCTTTTGAAGGAAACGTTTCTTCTTCTTGGAGACAAAATCAATAACAAACCCGCGAGCTGTAGCTTTAAAAGAATCCCGGAGGAGATGTGGGGAGATATTAGGAGTATCATTTAACAGGAAAAAATCAATAGCAAAAGAACGAAAAGAAGAGGAGAAAAATAGATCAGTAAGGAGAGAATTGTTAAATCGCCAACGAGAGGGCTTGGGATGCGGAGGAAGGAGGTCAAGATCCGTTACAATAGGAGCATGGTCCGAGATGAGTATAGGTTCAATAGAAGAAGATAGCAGGCTTTGTGATAAGGAGAAAGAAAGAAAAATATAGTCGAGGCGAGAGAAAGATGAGTGAGGAGGAGAGAAAAAGGAAAAGTCAAGAGAGTCAGGATGAGAGAGCCTCCAAGAGTCAGTGAGACGTGCTTGAGAAATGGTATCTAGAAATTGTTTGTGAGGTAAGAATCGAACCGTTGACTTATGGTCAAGAAAGGGGTCTACAATCTGGTTACAGTCACCACCTAGAATGAAGAGGTCATCTTTATGTTGAATACATTTGCTCGTAATGGAAGGCCAAAAAAGTACGTCAGATTGTGTAGGGCCGTATACATTAAACACAGTCAGAGGAATAGAATTATTTGACAGCTTAGCTAATATCCACCTACCATCAGAATTTGTTTCTTGTAGTAGAACCTTACATTTTAACTTTTTATGACACAAAATAACAACACCATTCTTCTTATTGATAGAAGGAGAAAATAAAACCGTACCCACCCATCCGCGCTTTAACTTGAGAGATTCAGCCTCAGAGAGGTGAGTCTCTTCTAATAACTATATCAGGGTTATATGAAGCAAGGTGGGAAAGAATCCTCTGACGTTTAATGGGATTGTTAAAACCTTTTACATTCCAGGAAATTACTCTGAATTTAAACACTGGAGAACATTAATAGGAACAATACCTACAGCAACAGATAAAAAGAAAGGAAATGTCAAGAAGTGGAAAAGAATATAAGCTAGATAAAAGGATTGAGGTAAGACAAAGGAAAATAAAAATAAAAAGTGCAAGACTGAAACATAGCCAATAAAAAGAGAGGATAATAAGACAAACAAAGAGAGAATGAGAAAAAAAATAATAATTAGAACGGATACAAAGGGAAAAGAGAGGAAGGGTAAAAAGAGAAGAATACAAGAAGAGACAGTACAAATCCAAAAAGGACGACTGAAAATAACATACCTGAAGGGGACATGAAGAGGATAACGGGGCAATGGAGAGACGAAACAAGAATGACCACCCGGAACCAGGAGGTCAGACCGCACCAGGACGAGAGATGAAAAGGACGAGCCATGTAAAGGAATAGGGGAGCACACCAATCAATCTGGATAAGAAAAATAAATACAAGACAGGCTTGTACTGGTTCATCAGTACCATGTGGGTCATGTACATGGTACTGATGATTGGATTTTCTTGGTCCTCTCCCAGATGGAAGGTTGGGTCATCTGCATAGGACTGGAGACTCACCTGGTACTGCTTGAGGTGGTATTCAGGGGCATGTGTATGTGTTAAAACGAAGACTCGAGAGACGAACCTTTGTGGATGGCATATTATATATATTGCATATGCCATATCTAGAAGTAATGTATCTGAGAAGTAGAGCTGGTTAAGAGGTCTGTAAGATCAATCAGCCCTGACCCCACCTAACGACAACAATATCTGGAGAAAAAAAGTTTAATTAGACGACTCAAGACTGTTGATTTTACTAAATGCATCAAAACTAAAAGCCAGGCTTTTCCCAACGTTGTTGAGCCTGAATCACTGCAGGTCGTTCTTAACTCAGTCATAACGTTTATGTTTACCACATAGTTGAAACGCAGTTTCAAGTAAGCACAAAAGATTTCCATTGATTACTTCCTCGCTAACCTTCTCTTCCCCAGGTGCCTAAATTTGGGTAGCTGAGATGTCCATATTTCAAAGTGTACCAAACCAGTGTTGATTGTTGAAAACAGATTTGGCATGAGCACACCCAGAAGCGATCCTATCGATATGCACCTTTATGACCTTTCCTCTCAATAGGGGTTAGACCTTTCCAGTAGGTGTTACAGCTGTGCTGAGATAAATACTCTGAATATCCTTGGTGGTACAGTTGGTGATGGCTGGTGTGGCTCAAATGTGGGCTCTGTTGGATTCGATACCTTCAGCCTTACCTCTCTGGCTCTACAATATTGCCAGAAGCATGAGCCAAAAGGCCACCTGTTTTTTAGGTTTGCCTACACACACACCTTTAGCTAAATGAGAGACCCCATGTTACCAATCCTTTAGAAAAGTGCAATAAAATAAAAGTACTCAGAGAGCGGCCTTTGGTTCAGCCCACTCAGCTGATAGCTTTCATTTGTTTTTTCAAGCGTTGTTATTGCTTGGCTGGCCTGTCCATTAATCCCATGGTATTTCGAGATTGGTTAGTTACTTTGTCCCATTTGTGTTCCCATTTGATTTGGTAATGGTTTTCAAGTAGTCTTTTTGTTGAACTGCAGATTTGATATGGCATGTGACTTTTGATGCATTTGGTTTGCTAACATAATGACATTTTAATTGCCCATTTCTGAATGGATAATTAGGAAGTGTTTGCTATTTGAATGCCTTAGCCTGTCATAAAGTCATTGTGCTATTAACTAGTCACCCTTGTGCGTTCATTTGTTTTACTTTGCTGTTATAATTTGCCATTGGATTTACAGGCTTTTTTTGTTGAAAGAGTAAAAACAAAAGAGCACCCTGGATTTCTTAAAAATGCAACGGAAATACTGTCCTTCTGTCCTAATTATCTACTATGCAGTTTCTGACTCTCGATGTCCACTTAAAACACAAACGTCCTATTTGACTCCTTTTCATAACACTCGCCTGTGAGAGTACAGTTTAACTTTGCTAATACAGCCTCTTCAGCAACTGAGTCCTACTCCCAGCTTCCACAGTGTTGTAGCCCAAGATATTACTTCATTACAGGATTTCCTTTCTAGGACAGCTGGGGATACACATATATAGAGGTCCAAATATTACTTAACATGTTTAATGAAAGTGTTCAACATACAACATAGAGGTGAAGCTCCCAGCACGTTCAACATATACATATTGCATAAGAAGAGAATGAAATAAAGTCTAGCAAGAGCCTAGCTATTCAGATGCAATATCAAGTCTATGACAACGACTCAGGGGGAAAATAGCCAATATAAAAATCTAAACGTTGGGGCGTGGCTTGAAGCCCGAGCCGGATGGACGCGCACGGGTGAAGCTCCCGATTCATCCGGGAGACTCGGCGCTTCGTTCCCGTTTTTACTCGCGGATGGAGGCACACACGAGCATCGGACATGTTTAGGAGCATCAGGCGACCCCTGTGGACTCTCCTTGTGGGCGAAATGCACATCTTTCAGGGGCAGTGAGTTTTCTTCATATATTTTTTTTTTACTGCGGCCGCCATTTTGGTTTTATCGCGCAATCGCGCGTTTTTTCCTCAAGGATCTCATGAAGATGCTCCATTCTTCTGTCACTTTCCTCCATGCTGTAGCCATGCCAGGAATATTATTTTTTGTGCTTTTTAAGGCTTCCCAACTGCTTTGTGGGATGTTTTGTGAGACTCTTCCACAGCAATATCCTCGGTGGCTATTTTGTGCTCCCAGCTGCTTCCTCACTACATATCCTTGGCTTATATATTTTCCTGAGACAAATTTCACTTTTGTAGGTTCACTTGCTTTCCATTGAACCTTACTTGTCTGCATTTTGTGTGCTTTACACCTTTAGCTTCATGCTGACAGCTGCTTTTTGTCGCTCTTTGGCATTTCCAATGGGAGCATAGTTGCTTTTAAGCCATACATGACGTCCTGGTTTCCGCCTCTGTAGTTCTCCGTCTATATACTCTGTGGCGGTTTGTACTTCATCGCCTTATCCCTTAAGACGTCTACTTTTGCTGGAGTCTGCTGCATGTGATTTATGGGAAGAATAAAACCAACGAGTTCCTCACTGTCTAAGCCTAAGAACATTTTTGTAAAGAATTCTAAGGTTTTTTCTCAGTTTTCTAAACTAGAGGATTCTCTGGCACTCTCTACCCATAGCTCGGAGTCAATCATGGAGCCTTCTCCTGTACTTCCGGGGAAATCCAACACTAAGCGACTCAAAAAAGATCCTCCGTCACCAACAAATCATCATCTCCTGTGTCATTGGAGTTAATACTCGAGGAAATTAGAGCCCTTAAGCCCTTTATGGAGGATACCAACAACAAATTGCAAATTTTAACAGACAATTGGTCGCAGCTTGAGACAAGAGTATCGTCTGTTGAGCGAAATGTTTCTTCCCTGACGGAGACTTGTGCCAGTGTTTCTCAACTTCATTCTCAAATTTCTACACTTCAGAAACAGGTCGAAGATTTGGAGAATCGAAACAGGCGTAATAACTTACGTATTTATGGCCTGGAGGAGGGCCTTGAAGGGACTGACTCTATTGCTTTCTTCAAATCCTTTCTACCTAAATTACTTCGCATGCCAGACAGTACAGCACTTAATATTCAACGGGCGCATCGTCTGGGTCGTGCTCCATCTACCGCATCGCCTTCACAGAGACCCAGAGGAGTTATTTTATATTTCCTGGAATATACCGATTTGTTGAAGGTTCTCTCTGCGGTCAAGGTATCTCCAAGACTTACATGGTGTGGCACCTCTTTGTTCTTTGCACAAGATTACGCCAAAGCTACCGCTAACCGTCGCAAGGCTTTCTTGGATCTGCGAGCTGGGGGCCAGATATGGTCTTTTTCATCCGTGCCTTTTCAAGGTCACCTACAATAACAGAACGACCACGTATGAAGATCCTCTGCGTTTGCAAAGTTTCATTAACTCATGCAAGACACCTGCTATGGACCTTTCCCGTCCATCTACTTCATTCAATGCTTGATATTGCTGTTTATTGATTTTACTGTTCTGGTTTCTTCTCACTCATTATTATGTTCAATTTCTGGTAATATGTTTCACTTGTTCTTATTCCATTCATTGTGGTTTTGCGAAACCCCTTTTTCTAGGGTTTGGTTTACTGTTGTTCTAGCAATTATTGTTTTTGCCCACTCATTAATTTTCAATTAACGTTTGTTATGTTTCGTCTCCACAGATCCGCTATCCTTCTCGTATGACGTCTTCCCGGTGCTTCGTTTAGCTGCCCTGATCATGTTGTCCATTCCATGTGGCTTCACCTCCCTCTCCCGTCTTTCTTTGGTGTTTCCTCTCATAGGTATGTTGTCTTCCTACATCTGTGTTCGAGTTTTACTCCTTCTCCCAATCCTTTTTTCCTTTCCAAACCTTTTCTTTACTCCTCCTATGGTTGTCGTTAGTCATCTTCTCCTCAGCGTATCTCACTTTATTACTTCTTATGCTTCTTTCACTTTTCTAATTGTGGTTATTCATTTCAAGTTCTCTTTGTTACTTACTTTTCTCATTTTACTACTGTTTTTTTATTGCTCTTTCTGGCATTACAGATCCAGTTTTATATCTTCACGTACTCCTGTTTTTTTTTATCACTTTAGCTTTCTAACTTCATTACTATTTGTTTACTTTTTACTTTTCATATTGACCTTGATTAGTTTGTTTACATTATTAGTCCTCTCCTATTTCTTTTTTTCTTTCTTTCTTCCTGGCATTCTCACTGAATTGTACTACCTTAATTCACTATCATTGTTTGCTCTTACTCTTTGCATGCCATGTCGCTGAAATTAGTTTCCTGGAATGTTAGGGGGCTGAACTCACCAATTAAACGACAAAGGGTTTTAACTCATTTGGCTAAACTAAATGCAGACATAGTATTCTTACAAGAAACCCACCTTACGGAAAGCGAGTCACTGAAACTAAGGAGGGGCTGGGTGGGGGAGGTGTTCTACCCCAATGGTGATGGCAAGCGTAATGGTGTTATGATGCTTTGTCGTAAATCGCTCCAATTCAAATTGTTATCCTAAATTTCGGATACTGACGGTCGTTGGCATAATGTTAAGCTGCTGGTGAGGGATGTTCCAGTCTCCTTTTTTAATGTCTATGCACCCACTGGTGGTGACTTTTCCTTTTGGACATCGATAGCCAAGCAAATTACCCTCTGCATAGAAGACAATTTTATCTTTGCAGGAGATTGCAATCAAATTGTGGATCCTTTTATAGACCGGAATTCCAAAGTTACATTCGTCCCCAATAAACCTCATAAGGCTTTTATTCATGCTATTAAATAACACAAACTCTTGGACGCCTGGAGGCTCTGCAATCCGATTACTAGATAGTATACTATTTACTCTCCTGTGCATCATTCCCAATCACGGATAGATTATTTTTTTGTTTCCCACAGTCTGTCTCAGACACATATGTCTGCAGAAATAGGGCCAATATTATTATCAGACCATGCTCCCATTTCAATTGACCTGGAAATTTTGCCTAAAGTCAGTGCCCCTAAACGTTGGCGATTTAATAACTCTCTCCTTTTGGAGCCTGTGTTTTCCTCTTCTTTTACTACTTTTTTTGAGGAATATTTCTCTATTAATTATACGACCTCGTTACCTTTCTCAACCATTTGGGATGCCTTTAAGGCTGCAGCACGAGGCTTTATTATAAGTTATGTGGCTAAAAAATGTTCCATTGCTCGTAAACGTACCAAATCCCTACTTCAAGACAATAAGAGACTGGAGCATTCCTTCGACACATCTAATTCAAAGGATGTTCTTAATGCATTTGTACAAACAAAATTACAGTTTAATAAGGAATCTACTGATAATGCTTCAATATTTCTACTGAAATCTAGTGCAAAATCTTACGGGGGGAAGAACAAGGCTGGTAAGATATTAGCTAAATATTTAAAAACTAAACAGAATAAGTTGAACATTGACTGCATTTTTGATGAACATTCTGTCTTAAAATTCAAAGACACAGAAATTTTAAATGAATTTGCATTGTTTTACAAATCTCTCTACTCTTCAGAAACGAATCCTACAGACCATTTACTCTCTGTTTTTTCAACATTGCGTAAGACTCCACAGAGCTGCCCTGAGTTTCTACCTTAGAGACGGAGATTACGCAAGAAGAACTTCTAGATGCACTCCAACACCTCAAAAAAGATAAGGCACCAGAACCAGACGGTTTTACAGTTGAATTTTATCTTCATTTCTCTAAACTTTTACTGCCTAAATTATATTGTTTAATTGATTCCTTCGTCTTGGCGGCGAAATCCAAGGGTTCTTTTTCAGATGCCCATATTTGTCTCATACCCAAAGATGGTAAGGATCTGACCTTTTGTAAAAATTACAGACCTATTTCACTTGTCAACGTAGATTATAAGATCTTTTCCAAAGCACTAGCCTTACGTTTAAATCTTATTTTGCCAAGCTTACTGGCTAAATAACAATCTGGTTTTGTGAAAGGTCGAGTAATCAATGATAATACACAACTTTTTTTTTATGTTTTATCTAAGGCTCCCTACTTAAAACACTCCCTAGCAGCAATAGCGCTCGATGCTGAAAAAGCTTTTGACAGGATTGAATGGCAATATCTTTTCTATACTCTTAAATGGTTTGGTCCCAAATTTACTTCCCTAATTTCCCTTTTATACTCTAACCCACGTGCTGCTGTCTGTGCTAATGTTCTCATGTCATCATTTTTTGACCTTGGTAGAGGAGTGCGTCAGGGCTGTCCCTTGTCCCCCTTTCTTTTTAATTTAGCCCTTGAACCTTTCCTCTCAAAAATTCGACAAAATACACAAATACACAGGTGTGTGTCTCCTACAACCAATGTCAAACTCGCAGCATACGCTGACAACATTTTACTTCTTATTTCCAATCCCAAAGACTCAATTCCTGCCTTTCTGAAAGAGGTCCACTCCTCTTCATTGATTTTAGGTTATAAATTAAACAGTGATAAGTGTGAAATTTTACCTTTAACCAAATATACTTTTAAAGCTGACTTTGCTTCAGCCAATTTCTCTTGGAACTCTTCTCACATTAAATATTTAGGTTTAAATTTTACATCTACAATTAAAGGTACAGTTACTTTATGTATGAATGCTTGCCTTCGAAAAATCTCGGAACTTATTAGCATCCTCTTTATTTATCCTGGTGGGGTCGTCTGGATACAATAAAAATGATGCTTTCTCCTATACTTTTATATACCATATCTAACATTCCGGTTCCCAATCCTGCCAAACTATTTAAATCTATTACCTCAATGCTATCATCCTTTTTATGGAATAATAAAAAGCCCTGCATGTCTATTTCTAAGTTAGTACGTCCCAAAAATGAAGGAGGGGTTAATTTTCCCAATTTTCCAGCTTACCACAGGGCGTTTATGTTGCGACAGGCTTCATATTGGTTGTTTGATCCCACGGAAGAACTTCCTTTATGGATATCAGTTGAGAGGTCGTTTCTTACTCCCTTTTCATTCCATGAATATCTCTCCTTCTTCCACAAACCCCAAACATTATCTACTCCTCTTTTTAAATTCACCTCTAAGCTTCTCAGTCCCATTTACCCTTTATTGCATGACACTCTGGAATCTTTTCTAGCTTCACCTATATGGCACAATAAGACTATATTGGGGGCGTGGCCGAGCCAGCCAAGATGGTGGACTCCTCTTTCTGAGGCTCCCGCTCGGCAGCCCATGCACGAGCCAGTGCTACCTGCCGCGGGCTCTCACCGACCCTGGGAATAGTCGGGCCGAGTCCAGAAACAGAGGGGGCATCTCCGGTCAGCTTGAAATCCCCGGGATTGTGGCCGTGAGAGCGCCGGAGACTCCGCGTGGGAGCCCGCCAGCCTGCAGCAGACAAGATGGCGGTCGGGTGATCTGCTCCGGCGGAGCGGCAGAGAGACGAGGGGACTGCGGTGGCTTCGGGGAGCAGTCGACCCCACCGGAGATCGCTACCACCAGCGCCGGAGTCCCATAGATGTGGGAACGACATCGGAGCCTGGAAGGAGATCGGAACGGACCGAGAGTCGTGGCGCGCGGAGGGGCAGGAGATCGGCGACCCCCCCCTCTCACAGTTGAGCGGAGACCCTGGAGTGCTCAGCCGGGCCCACACATGGGCACAAGCAGCTCGACAGAGCGACTCAGACTACAGGTGAGCCCCAACCCGGGCGGCCGATGTGTGGAGACGGCGGGGGGACCCTTGAGCTGAATGCAGTCCAAGAGGAGATGAGACGTGGGCCGTTCAGAAGAGAACGAGGGGAAGGCTAGCAGCCCTCGAGGACAGGCCGGGACTGGGCCCCTGACAGCAGTCACAGCAGGCACCAAGGGAAACTCCGTGGGACACGAGCGGAGCTCCGATCCGGGATACTGGTGGGGGAACGAGGTGAGCCCCGAACCACGCATGGCCACCGGATCTGACCGACGGCAGGAACGGTGGGGAGGCGTGGAGCACGAAGAAGTGGGAGCCCGACCACACATTCCCAATCGCGATTTAAGGGCAGTCAGGTTCAGGAGAACACAGGAAGCGTAGGGCCCACAACACCGACTGCACAACCGCAGACAGGCCGCAGGGGACTCGCCCGGCACGGGGGACCCCGGGGTTACCCTCCACGCCCCCCGGAGAGCCACTCACCTCACGGAGCGGGGCCGACCCCGCCTCCCTAATGCCAGCGACTGGGGGTGGCTCACCCCCACACAGAGGACAGGGTCGCCACTGAAGCGCTCGGCGGAAACAGACTCAGCCTGCCGCTAACGCTCCGGCTGGGGTCTGGGATCGCCCTTTGAGACCGGGGCGCCCCCATGAGACGGTGATCTGGAGGGGCGTTGGTGACGCGCTTGCCCCCGGGGAAACGGGACCCGACCAGCGTGAGGAGATCCCACAGAGGGGCCCACGGGGCGAGGAAAAGACACTTCGGCCAACTCGGAGGCGGGAGCCATTAAACGGGCGCAACTAACGGAGAGGGGAGGGTGCCCCCCCCACTATGGGTCGTCAGCGAACGGCAGGGGAGCCGCCGACCCCGCACCAACAGAAAACGAACTCATCGACATCTGTGGGACCCCCACTCGGAACCGAGCCCATCACTGAAGACCCCACATCTAGGAAACTAGACCAGGTCCTAGCGGCCATTGAACAATCTAGAGTGGCGCTAGAGGGGAAGTTCGGCGAACTGGCGTCAGACCTGGGCCTCCTTCGGGACGACCACAGAAAACTGGCGGACAAAGTCGCGCAAAGCGCACAAACTATCCAGACGCTGGAACCGCAGGTACACCAACATCACAACGCACTGCAGGACCTTCAATCGCGGGTAAAGGCGCTGGAAACCAAGACGGACGACTTAGAAGGACGCTCTAGACGGCGCAACATCCGCATCATGAATTTGCCGGAAGGAATAGAAGGGTCTAAACCGATTAAATACATCACCGACTGGATAGCAACATTCACGCCAGCACAAGCTCTCACCGCTTTCTTCACGGTGGAGAGGGCCCACAGGGTACCAGCACGCAGACCACAGCCTGGCATGCATCCTCGCCCTTTCTTGTTAAAGCTCCTCCATTATCAAGATCGAGACACTATCCTACGAGCAGCCAGGCAACAGGGGCGACTGCAGATAGAGGACAAACAGGTCATGCTGTTCCCGGACTACTCCCGGGCGGTTCAACAGCAACGGGCCACCTTCCTGGCAGTGAAACGCACCATGCGTGTGAAGAACATACAATACGCTCTCCTCTTTCCGGCCCGCCTCAAAATCATCTACGAAGGCGAGACGCACTTCTTCACGGACCCGAAGGAAGCGGAAACTTGGGTGGAACAGCACGCCAGGCGCCCCAGAGACAGCTCCAGCCCACGAACGAATAAGACGCCCGGACGCTCGGGGCGCCGACCCCGGAGGGTCTCCCTCACGCAAATCAGTGTACGGACCGGCACTACCACTGCCAGCTCACCGGACCTAGCACAGATCATTGCGGAACGTCGGAAAACTCTACAGGCAGTGGCCACACTGAACCCCCAAGAAAGAGGATCAGATATCGAAAGAGGTCCACACCTCTTCAGCTCGGACAACGAGAGGAGTGATACACCCAGATCTCGGGAGGGTTCGATGACGCCCCCCGTGGTGACCCCCCAGACTGCAGACACACTCATATGACAAGTCATCAACAGACCAGATAACTCGAAAGACTGACAGCAGCCACGGCACGGGCAGGACCTTTATAGACATCAACAATATACGGGCAGCCGCTAGAGCGAAAGCCGGGAACTATCGAATTCACCACCCCCTCAGATACGAACTAAAGTTTCAAAATGAAATCCAGTTTGGGCGCACCGCCTCGTGCGGTACGCCTCCAGTATTGGGACTGTTCCCCATTGTTGTTGCAGTTTACCCGCCTCCCCTATGTGTTAATCCCCCGCATATTCCTGAACGGGCAAGGCAGCATTCATGGACGGTACAGTGCACGGATGGACGGTAGGTGGCGGGCGACGGGGCGGGCGCAGCGGACGTGGGGACCAATATACAGCAGGGACACATACATCCGACTTCTCGCAACATGTCCCACAGAATTCCTAACACAGACATAAAATTCCTTACATAGAATGTCCGGGGAATGCATACGGCCCGCGAGAGGTACTCTATTTATGCCTATATCAAGAGACAGCAGGCCCAAGTAGCACTCTTGCAAGAGACGCACCTGACAGCGGGGGAGGTGGACCGGTTACAGAAAAAGTGGCGAGGCATAATATGTGCCACGGCGTACTCCGCATTTGCGAGGGGCGCGCTGGTGTGGATCAGACCGGGGGTACCATTCAAAGAGCAAATCAGACTCATTGACAAGGAGGGCCGTTACGCAATGCTAGTGGGGCTACTGGAGGGCCAGCAACTACTGATAGGTAGCATATACGCCCCCAACACGGAACAGGAGCGATACTGGGGCAGACTCACAAACGCGCTGGCACACTACACGTCAGTCCCATGGCTATTAGGAGGGAATTATAACTGCACCCTAGACTCACACCTAGACAGATCACACCCCCGCAGATACACTCGCCGTCATATAAACAAGCTGCTTGCCTCCGTAACTGGGCAGACAGATGGGGGTTGGCAGATATCTGGAGGACTCGCCACCCCTCCACAAAGCTTTATTCCTTTCATTCAATTCCACACGATTTGCGGGTCCGACTAGACAGGTTCCTATGCTCAGTGTCGCTTTTACCCAAAGTACAAGACTCCGACTACCTAGGTAGAATAGTGTTGGATCACGATGCACACACTGTGGTCCTCAGGTGGAGACCGCCCCACCCCCCGATCCCAACATGGAGGATGCCCCGAGAGTACCTCACAGACCCGGTATTCTGCCAAACCCATGAGGAATACATGCAGGAACACTTTCGGCAGAATGACAACACGGCCACCACGAGATCGATAGAGTGGGACGCGTTTAAGGTAGGCGCCATGGGGCACTGCATCCAACAACTGGTAGGGGTCAGGAGAGTGTTAGACAGGGCCTTGCAGAGGGCGGAGTCCCAGCTAGAGGAAATATCGAAGAGTGTAGATCAGGGGACCGCCACACCAACGCAATTGTTGGCGGCCAAATCCTCGCATGCAGAAACACTGCGAGACCTACGTAAATACAATTTTCGGGCATACGCGGCAAGGACGCATCGGGAGGGGAATAGAGCGGGGTCCCTCCTGGCATGGCTAGTCAAACAAGACACAACACCACACCTTATTACAGAACTCGCGGCCTCAGACGGGCAGATCAAAAACTCTCAGGCTGACATCCTGCACATCTTCCACGGATACTACGCGGCATTATACCGGTCCCCGTGGGCTGGTCCATCGAGGGACCTCGTCAATTTCCTAGGCCGGTCGCCCATGTCCAAGATCCCCCCCGCAGTCGGGAAGGAACTAGACAAAAAGATCAAACCCGCTGATGTGAAGCAGGCGATCAAGTCCATGGCGCGCAAGAAGGCACCAGGTACGGACGGATTCCCACTTGAGTACTACCACACGTTCGCGGCACCATTAGCGCCGCGACTGGCCTCCATATACGAGGAGGCGTTAGCCCACAAAATACTCCCGGAATCGATGCGGACATCGATCTTAGTGACCTTCTTGAAGCCGCACAGAGACCCCACGCTCCTGGCTTCCTATAGGCCGATAACGCTCCTGAACGCTGATTGCAAGATCCTAGGGAAAATCTTAGCGGAACGATACAGTCAAATCCTTCCAGCATTGGTGCACCCCGACCAATGTGGGTTCATTCTCCGGCGTAACACCTCACATATTCTGCGTCGCCTGTTTCATATCCAGGATCAGACAAAAGAAAGATATCCTCGGGCGGCATGTCTGGTTTTGGATCTGGAGAAGGCGTTTGACACCCTGTTGTGGCCTTACCTATTCGAGGTCTTGCAGTGCATGCAGGTTGGACCCACACTACTGGCCTACACCCAGCTCCTATACAGAGGTCTCACTTCCAGGATGCGCATCGGTAAACTCATATCGGCTCCATTCTCGGTGACCCGAGGGACCAGACAAGGATGCCCCCTCTCTCCTCTCCTTTTCGCCCTGGCGATGGAGCCCTTGGCCATACGGTTGCGGCGGGAGGGGGAGGCGTGGGGGATTCCCATAGCGGACGTCACCCATTGCGTGTCGCTATATGCGGACGATCTCCTGATATATGTCTGTGACGTATCGGCCGACCTTACATCGGTCTGGAAAACGCTGCAGGAGTTCGGAGAGACCTCGGACTTAAAGTCAACTGGGAGAAGTCGTCCGTTTTTCCTCCGGGTGCCCAGACAGGGCCCCTAGTGGTAACACTGGGTACTCAGACGCTGTCGTGGGACGAGACGGCCCCCAGATATCTGGGGGTGCACCTATACCACTCCCCCAGAGACCTCTTCGAGGGTAACCACCGAAGAGCACTGACAAGCCTGCGATCGGCGGTGGGATTCTGGAAGACGCTGCCATTAGCACCCATCGGGCGTGTCGCCATAGCAAAAATGATTATGGTGCCGAGAATGCTCTATTACTTTGCAAACCTTCCTATAATCCCGCCGCGCTCCTTCTTCCGGGAGTTAGACACGCTGTTAGCAACCCTGATCTGGGGAGGCGGTCGTCATAGAGTGGCGTTGCGCACACTATATCTACCCACAACAGGCGGAGGCCTGGGAGCACCGTCCTTCGAATCATATTTTCTTGCGGCGCAACTCCAGTGGCTGTCCCATTGGACGGCGGAGTGGCACATGGAGGAGACGACCACCGAGGGAGGCAGACTGCCTCTTCCCGAGATCCGACGAATGCTACTGCCGGGTACTAAACCGGCACGCACGCACCCGCTACAGGTTGCCGTAGCCCGCAAATGCATGATGCGGATACACCGCATGTCCAGGGGCCAACCACTGTATTCCCCCCTACTTCCCCTAGTGGGATTCCCCCAGGGGAGCGGGTACTACACCGCGAGAGCCCTCCGAGTATGGACTGACCATGACATCACAGAGGTGGAGGCGTTATTCCAGGAGGGACAATTGAGGACATACGCCCAGCTGGTGGAGTGGTATGACCTCCCCCAGGGACAGTTCCTACGACACAGGCAAATATTGGAAAGTGGTGGCCACTTCTGGAAATTATGAGATGGGGTATCCCCGACACATCCAGTGTTGCATACTGTGTTGCGAATGGGGGCAGGTAGGCACCTAATCACATGGCATTATAAAGCGATCCGGGAGTTGACGGACGTCTCCCTGGACAGGCTCCGGGGAGCGTGGGAAGATGACGCAGGCCGCGTGTTTCACGACGCAGAGTGGCGCAAAGCTCTGGAATTTCCGAAAAAGGTATCCAGGAATGCGCGATTCAAAAATATTCAATTCAATATCCTGCACCGGGCGTATCTCACTCCGGACAAGCTCCACCGGTTCTACCTCGACACGCAGTTCGAATGCCCCCGCTGTCAATTATCAGAAGCCGACCTCAAACATATGTTCTGGACTTGTCCATCCATACAACGATACTGGGATGGGGTGCGCCAAACCATTCGATCAACAACCGATCTCCCTGCTGCCTCCACGTGGGAGGAATGCGCGCTGGGGATATCCCCGAGAAAGAAAACCGCGAAAGTACAATGGAAGTTCGCGTCATTGGCCATTCTCCTCGCGAAGAGGAACATTGCGATGCATTGGAGGGCTCCAGCGGGGCCGTCGGGGTCCGCCTGGGCGGGTGCAGTGCTCAAATGGGGTGCGGCAGAGGAAGAGATGCTGCTAGAGGAAGAAGTGAGGGGCGACCGCTGTCAAGGTGCGGTGCTCTTCAGAATCGCTCGGGAGCAGAATGTCGCTAGTTCCCAATGCCCCTCCCAGCTTTCCGGGCAACGCGCCTTTAATGCAAGTTCGCCCGAGAAACCTAAGGGGAGGGAAAGGGGATGGGACAGAGAAGAGACAGTCACATGCGTCTTTTTCTTTCTTGAGTGTTGTCGTTCTTTCTATCTTCTCTTTTGGTGACAGATGTGTTTGTACTGCAAAAGAAGTATTCACGTTAGTTGTGGTCTGGTCTATTCCTACACCCTACCCTATTTATATTCGTGTGTAATCTTCTTTCTCTGTATACCCACCCTGTCTAAATGTGACCAATGCTCCTCTTCTGGTTGTGGGTTGTCTTGGTGTGTCATCTGCTGTAATGCAACAATAGTTTAGACTTGTTTTGCCTTCTATTTATTTTAACTGAATCTCCTTATTATCTTATTCCTACTGGTACTCTTACCCAAGATTCAACCAATGATGCCTTAACTGGATTCTGGATTGGTAAGTAGGGTTTCTTCCAAAAACGTCCTAAATCAAGACCTCTATGTACCTCTCAATCCTTTTTTCTTTGTCATGATACTCTGCTCTCCGTAGACCTTTCTTTACTAAGGGGACTCTGAACTGTAAGCCTTAAAACTACCTACACTCGTTCGAGTTCTCCTTACTAAGACTTCAATACTGTATGTAGTGCTTCTGGTACGCACTATTCTGTGGTGAAGTGTTTCCCTTTGCTGCCTGTGCAGACCCTTCCATTCACCGCTATTGATACGATGTGCTGATGCTTCCGCTACTGACTGAAACTTGTGAGGTACGCGGCTGACTGAGAGTTCGGTAATTGCCGCTCGCTTCTCACAGACTTCCTCACTAAAGAAAACTACTCTTAAGTTATCGTCAGCTTAAGGCGCAATGAACAATAATTCTGGGGTAGTGTTGCGTGTCTTAATTCCACACACGCAAGACTCAAAAAACAAATGCCTCAATAATTTAACCGCAAGCGCGCAGGAAACTCTAAATGCGGAACAGTCTTACTTATGTCAGGAACCTGGAACTTGAACTCCTGGAAATACTCGACGAAAAAACCTTTCCCTCACTAAACTTCGCGACGCAAAGTCTGGTTGACCTTCTCTCCTCAAAGCTCTGGTGAAGTGCGCCTCTCCAATGGGCTGACACCTGGATCCTGATGATTCCTATGGAACGCTAGAGCGCTAACCTGCTGCTCAATCGTTCCTAATGTAGCGGCCATCTTAGATTCTAGTTTGTCTTTATTTTGTTTTACTGTACAGTGTTGAATGCTGGGAAGCAGGACATTAGTCCTAACCGTAAGGTTCTTTTTAGAATATGGCCTGCTGGTACTGACAGTACCCCCTCTCAAAGAACATCCTCCCACTCTGGGCTTATTAGGAAATCTCTTATGAAATTCTCTAATTAATCTAGAAGCATGAATGTTTGAAGATACTTCCCAAGATCTTTCCTCGGGCCCAGAGTTCTTCCAATCCAACAAATAGTACAACTGTCCGTTTCGAATCGTAGAATCTAATACTCGCTGTACCTCAAATTCTTCCCCTACTTCTGTTTGGATTGGTTTAGGGGGGTTTTTAACTCGTAAATCTTTTGACACCCTTTTTAATAAGGAGACGTGAAACACCAGATGCACTCGCAATCCTTTAGGCAACTTCAACTGATAATTTACTGCACTTAATTTTTTCTCAATCTCATATGGGCCTACAAATCTTGGCTGAAACTTTCTGACTCCCTTAAGTCTAAGATTCTTCGTGTTTAACCACACCTTATCTCCTGCTTGTAAGTCTGGTTCCTTCCTTCTTTTTTTATCTGAATAAAACTTGTAAGTTGCCTTTGCCTTGGTTAAATTGTCTGTGGCTAATGAATGCACTTGTGTCATGTGTTCAACTAGATTAGTTACAGCTGGCACATCTACCTCTTGAAAATCTACAGATTGATGTGGATGTCTTCCTGTGTTTTAATAAAAAGGTGAATAACCTGTGGACATGTTCTTTGCATTGTTGTGGGCAAACTCTGCCGCCCACAGATAATCCGGCCAATCTCCCTCCTGTTCTAGTAAACATAATCTTAGATACTGCTCTAATTCTTGTTTGGTGCGCTCTGTTTGGCCATCAGTCTCTGGGTGGTAACTAGTTGTGTACCTGGAATCTATACTCAGTTTCTTAGTAAAGGCCTTCCAAAAATGGGATAAGTATTGGGAACCCCTGTCTGATATCAAAACCTTAGGTAATCCATGGGCTCGAACTATATGTTGACTAAAGGTATGTGCCAAGGTTGCTGCCGTAGGAACTCCTTTCAAAGGTACAAAATGGGCCATTTTAGTAAATGCATCTACACACACTAATATTGTATCATATCCCTTGCTAGATGGTAAATCAACTATTAAGTCTAAGGTTATAGTGTGCCATGGATGTGGTGGAGTAGGCAGGGGCTGTAGCAACCCTTTTGGAGCTTGCCTTTCCGGCTTTCCCCTAGCGCAGATTTCACAAGTGGTTACATATTGCCGTACATCCTTTATCAAACTAGGCCACCAAAAACGTCGCTTCACTAGGTCTTCAGTCTTTGTTATTCCTTTATGGCCTGCCAATATATCATCGTGACAATCGTTCAAAGCCTTTTGCCGCATTTCTGTTGTCAGTAAGTAAAGGGCTCCATGATGATACGGTAAACCCTCTCGAATCTCTCGCTCAGAATCTTCTCTCACCCATGCTTCCATTTCTTCTACCAACATTGAGAACTGATTTATTTTTTCCTGCGACTCTCGCAAAACTGCTCCAATCACCTTTTCTGCTGGAATGATTGTCTGGATCTTGACCTCTTCTATTACCTCTTCTGTCCCTCTTCTAGATAAAGCATCTGCCTTGCCATTTTTTGCGCCAGGACAGTAGGTAATTACGAAGTCATAGTCTGCAAAATATAATGACCATCTTAACTGTCTTGGTGTTAAAGTTCTAGCAGACTTCAAGAATTTCAAATTTCGATGATCTGTGTAAACTGTTACCACATGTCTGGCCCCCATCAAATAATGTCTCCACTCCTTGAAAGCATCTTTAATGGCTAGTAACTCTTTCTCCGTGATGGTATAGTTAACTTCTGCTGCAGTTAACTTCCTAGAGCGATAGGCCACCGGGTGCAGTTGTCCTGTTGACTTATGCCTTTGTGATAACACTCCTCCTAAAGCCCAATTGGAGGCGTCCGTTTCTACAAAAAACGGCTCAGATGGATCGGGATGCAGCAATATCGGGGCTGTGGTAAAATCCTTCTTTAATTTTTTAAATGACTCTTCTGCTTCCTTAGTCCACTCAAATCTGACACCTTTCCTTAGTAACCTAGTCAGAGGTATCAATTTCTGAGAACATTTTTGAATAAACCTCCTATAAAAATTAGCAAATCCTATGAAACTTTGGATTTCCTTCACTGATTTCGGAGATTCCCATTCCAGAACTGCCTTGATCTTGTTTTCATCCATTGTCACTCCACTGGGAGCTAACACAAAACCCAAGAATTCCACAGACGTGACACTAAAAGCACATTTTTCCAACTTGACAAATAGACTGTGCTCTCGCAATTTCTGCAGGACCTTCTTGACATGTTCTTTCACGTTGTTCGAGTAGATTAGTATGTCATCAATATACACCAATGCATTCCAATCAATAAACTCCTTCAACACATCATTGATGAAGTGCTGGAAGGCTGCTGGGGCATTACATAGGCCATACGGCATTACTTGATATTCAAAGAGGCCATGCTTTGTCCTAAATGCCGTCTTCCACTCATCACCTTCTCGAATTCGGACCAGATGGTAGGCCCCTTTCAAGTCCAGCTTGGTGTAGATGTTGGCTTCCTTCACCTGGTCCAACAATACAGAAATCATGGGCAAAGGATATCGATTCTTTATGGTTATTTTATTTATTGCCCTATAGTCTATGCAGGTTCTCAAATCTCCATTTTTTTTTGGAATGAAAAAAAGTGGAGATGAGACTGGGGATTGTGACGGTCTTATAAATCCGTTCTCCAGATACTTGTGTAGATACTCCTTCAGGTGTTCATCTTCTCTTTCAGTCAAAGCATAAATTCTACTACATGGGAGATTGGATCCTGGTTCCAATTCTATTTTACAATCGAAGTCTCGATGTGGAGGAAGCCTTTCCGCTTCTACTTCACTAAAGACATCTAAATACTCAGCGTATTCTTCAGGTAGTTCTGTTGTACTGATTACACAAATTGTGGATTCTTTTTCACTTAAATGAAATGCCTGCGTTTTTTCTAGACTTCTGTGACATTCCTGATAACAATTTTCCTTGCAGTAATCCGAACTCAATGTCACGGTGCATGCTTCCCAATCTATAGTAGGATTGTGCTCTGTGAGCCACGGTATCCCCAATATTAGTTGGAACTGTGGAGCATCAATCAAATTGAATTGCAGATTTTCTCGATGACCCTCTTCGGATTCCAACTCCACTGGTTCGGTATGGCTCACAATGGGTCCAGATGAAAGATTCGTTCCATCTACTGCTCGGACAGCCTCGCTTCTTTCTTTCTTGATTGCTTTTAACCCAATTTTTTCTGTGAACTTTAGATCACAGAAATTGCCTGTACCTCCGGAATCTATCATTACTGTGACTCGCCTTAATATTTGTTCTCTATATCTTAGTGTCATCATTAAGGTCAGATGCTGAGCCGCAGACTGCAAGGTATTCGCCAAGGTATGGGCATCTGGAGCTGTTTCAGTATCAGCAACCACCAGTCCAACTCCACTTACTGGTGGTGCAAGGCGTTTTCCGACGGTTTCTGCTTGGGTTTCTTTGGACAATCCCGAACAAAATGCCCAGTTCTTCCACAATATAGGCATTGCTTGTTCAACCTCCTTTTTTCTTTCTCTTCTTTGGATAGCGGACCTCGAATCATTCCAATTTGCATGGGTTCACCCCCACGGGCGATGTCACTTTCCTTGCCGCCTTCAGATTTCACTCGATCAAACCGGGCCACACTCGGACGATAATCTCGCTTCCTCTCTCCTCTTCTTTCACCTTGTCGGAAGTCAATCTCTAAAACTAGATCAATTAGTGCAGGAATCTCTGTGGGTCGATTGGGTACTTGTGCTAATGCATCCTTAAATTCATCCTTTAAGCCTCGATAAAACACAGCTGCTCTTTTGTTCTCCGGCCATTCAGTTTCTACAACTAACTTATTAAACTGAGCCAAGTAAGCTACTAAATCTCGACTCCCCTGTTTTATTTCTAATAACTCATTGTCTGTCGCCTGGGAGACTCTTCTTCTGTCAAAGATGCGAAGGAACTCTGTCTTAAATTCATCCAAATTGTATTATATTGGAGCGTTACTGGTGACCAGAGGCATAGACCAAGACGCAGCGTCGCCACTTAAGTACGACAATATGAATGCCACTCGAGACTGCGCATCAGGGAAAAGGGCCGGGCGACACTTTAAGTGTAGCGTGCATTGAGTTAAAAACACCTCTGCCTTTTGTGGGTCACCACTAAATCGTTCAGGGGGCGCCAAAGGAATTACGGGTGACAATGAATGTATTACTTGTGTCGTTATTTTAGGCGGAGTGACTGAAGGCTCACTAGAAGTTCCTTCTGGATTGACTGAATACCTTAAACTTGGGCCAGAGACTAGACTACTCATCTTTAAGGTTAAATCTGTGGTTTCCTTTCTCAGTTCCTTATTTTCTTCTCTAACAGAAATTAATTCCCTTTGGATTCCTTCTAAAACTTCTCCTAACTTCTTCCAATCCAATCCTTCAGCCATTCTGCTCAAGAGCGAACCAATACGTGGGCACTTCACTCTGTCAAGGTGCGGTGCTCTTCAGAATCGCTCGGGAGCAGAATGTCGCTAGTTCCCAATGCCCCTCCCAGCTTTCCGGGCAACGCGCCTTTAATGCAAGTTCGCCCGAGAAACCTAAGGGGGGGGAAAGGGGATGGGACAGAGAAGAGACAGTCACATGCGTCTTTTTCTTTCTTGAGTGTTGTCGTTCTTTATATCTTCTCTTTTGGTGACAGATCTGTTTATACTGCAAAAGAAGTATTCACGTTAGTTGTGGTCTGGTCTATTCCTACACCCTACCCTATTTATATTTGTGTGTAATCTTCTTTCTCTGTATACCCACCCTGTCTAAATGTGACCAATGCTCCTCTTCTGGTTGTGGGTTGTCTTGGTGTGTCATCTTCTGTAATGCAACAATAGTTTAGACTTGTTTTGCCTTCTATTTATTTTAACTGAATCTCCTTATTATCTTATTCCTACTGGTACTCTTACCCAAGATTCAACTAATGATGCCTTAACTGGATTCTGGATTGGTAAGTAGGGTTTCTTCCAAAAACGTCCTAAATCAAGACCTCTATGTATCTCTCAATCCTTTTTTCTTTGTCATGATACTCTGCTCTCCGTAGACCTTTCTTTACTAAGGGGACTCTGAACTGTAAGCCTTAAAACTACCTACACTTGTTCGAGTTCTCCTTACTAAGACTTCAATACTGTATGTAGTGCTTCTGGTACGCACTATTCTGTGGTGAAGTGTTTCCCTTTGCTGCCTGTGCTGACCCTTCCATTCACCGCTATTGATACGATGTGCTGATGCTTCCGCTACTGACTGAAACTTGTGAGGTACGCGGCTGACTGAGAGTTCGGTAATTGCCGCTCGCTTCTCACAGACTTCCTCAGTAAAGAAAACTACTCTTAAGTTATCGTCAGCTTAAGGCGCAATGAACAATAATTCTGGGGTAGTGTTGCGTGCCTTAATTCCACACACGCAAGACTCAAAAAACAAATGCCTCAATAATTGAACCGCAAGCGCGCAGGAAACTCTAAATGCAGAACTTGAACTCCTGGAAATACTCGACGAAAAAACTTTTCCCTCACTAAACTTCGCGACGCAAAATCTGGTTGACCTTCTCTCCTCAAAGCTCTGGTGAAGTGCGCCTCTCCAATGGGCTGACACCTGGATCCTGATGATTCCTATGGAACGCTAGAACGCTAACCTGCTGCTCAATCGTTCCTAATGTAGCGGCCATCTTAGATTCTAGTTTGTCTTTATTTTGTTTTACTGTACAGTGTTGAATGCTGGGGAGCAGGACATTAGTCCTAACCGTAAGGTTCTTTTTAGAATATGGCCTGCTGGTCCTGACACCCGCAAACATCCAATATCTATGGAATGGGCGCAATTCCTCATATGCTTTAAACAGAAGTGGGCAGAGGGAGACACACAGGACACGACACAACCCACCCCCGCGCCTCTCCGGCTCCCCCAGTCATCCAGGACCGATAGAAGGCACCGGTGACTCGATAGACAGGTAGAGCACCTAAACACGAGAGGCGAGTGCAGACCCCGACTCTCACAGCGCGCCCGTCTATAGACCCGCCCCCCCGACTCACCCCAGAACACGTCCAACGCACATGCATTCAATACATGCACAGTTCACCGTGGAAGCTTTCGCTTCGCTAGCCCTACACCCTCTCCCCCCTTCATGATTCGCTCATTAACTCCCCTTCTTTCCCGTTTCAGTTTCTCCTCCCTCCCTACAAACTCTCCCATGCCGCCCCGAAGTTGGCAGTTGATCCCATCGGCAGTTCAAACACCGATGTACTAGTTACATGACCCAGACGATCATATCGGGTGTGAGGGGAACGCTGCATAGGCAGAAAAGGGGAGACAGAGTTGACCTTGGACAACTTGGGACAAATCGGCACTCCTGCGACGATATACATGATAGTCTATCAGAACACATATGTGGGAGATATATACCATTAGCCACATCAGGAGGATTTAATGGCCACATGATTAATGTAACCACCCACTGCAAGCTAACCTAATGATTTATGATGATGTAGAAAAATGATTAACCTGTATAACCGTTGAAGTTCAATGTGGAAAGATGCATGCGAAACCCTAATAAAAAAAATTTAACAAAAAAATGGCACAATAAGACTGTATTGATACACAGTAAACCTTTTTATTGGAAAACTTGGAGGCATAGGGGTTTAATTTGGATTCACCAATTGTTCTCTGACGATGAGTTTATTTCTTTTTCCTCGCTCCGACAGTTATACAATTTGCCTGCTTCTTTTCTTTCTAAATACCATATTCTTCGTAATATTGTGCTTAACGTATTTATTCAATTTGGTTGTAGACTTCACAAATCCCCTACAACTGACACGCATACAGATTTATCCTCCCTTCTGCACACTAAACCTACTGCATCAAAAATCTATGTTTACTTTCACTCATCCGATTTATCGCAACAAAAATCTAGTACTGAGCTGGTTTGGGAGGAAGATTTTGATGTGGTTTGGCGCGTCTCATTGTGGAACACTATTTGGACTAAAATACGCAAAACTTCAAGAACTGCTAGCATAACCCAAACTTTATTTTACATTTATAATAGACTCTTGTTGTCTCCACATGCGCTTCACAAACGATTTCCTCTCTCACCAAGTACTTGCTGGTCTTGTAACTCTCCTGAGGCTGACTTATTTCACATGCTTTTTTCTTGTTCACCTGTGTCTCACTTTTGGAAACTTGTTTGGTCCCAAATTAATATAATTTTTGGCACCAATGTACAATTTTGTACAAAAGAAACTTTTTTGGGAAGTCTTTCGTCCTCCTGGGATAATTGAGAGTTTAATTTCAAAGTTGTTAGCTGTTGCATTTCAGCAAATAACGAGAAATTGGAAGGACTTCAGTAAAATTTCCTATAAAGCCTGGTGGTATGATGACTGCCACCACCACCGTCTGGGCACTTTTTCTACGCACCCTCTCCAATTGGCTGTGAAGAGAACTCAGTTATGGCTCCCCGTTACAACATTCTTTGATGTCTGTGCACGGCAGTCCTCTTTGCCTAAACTATCTCAGCAGGAGGTACCCAAACCCCCGTAGTTCTCCTTGGTCATTTCTTTATTTTTATGCTATTATGTATTGTATATTCTTTACACTTTCTTTAATATGTTCTAAGTTTTTTCATTATTATTCTTGTATTTATGCTGGAGTATATTTATAATACGCTGTTTCTTGATTGTTCACATGTTTGTACGATGACACCTTTTATTTTTAATAAAATTCTCTTGAACTGAAAAAAAATAATCTAAAGGTTCCCCCCATAGGCATATCAAAGTATGTTAAGTGACTGTATGTTAACGAATGATAATATCCTACCAAAGCAAATCTACTTCTAGCCCTCAGTGAACCATATTGCTAGTAATCCCCACACCATTCATGTCCATATCAAACCAACCCTACTTTCACATTAGGCAAATCAGGTCTTCAAAAAGAAGGAACAGAAGCAATCTGCTGGAAAGGTTCAAACCAAGTTTCCACAAAATCTATGGTATAGGACACATACACAACTGAGGTCATACCACATGAAGTTTACTTTCAGAATCGATTCCCTTTAGCTATTTGGATCCATAACATATCATTCTGTTGAAAGATGCCTCCTCCATTCTTAATATTTCTGATTCTCTGCTAAATCCTTAGATCGGTAGACTCCTCCGTCACTAGCATTATTAGTGTGCTGCGCAGGGTTGTTGGAAAGGTTCTCACGTTTGCTTAAAGTAGGCCAGTGGGGCATTTATTCTGTCTATCTCTCTCTCACAAGCCGCAATCCAGGTCATCCCGCTCAGCCACTCATCACATGTTGTCAATGTGGTGCGCCTTCAGTGGTGCAATATACAGATTGTTGCTACAACTAGTTAGCCCCCAGTTATCTGCAGTTATAATTGGCCAGAACACTCCTGTCCTCCATATATCATACAAAAAGGCCAGGTGTACAGAGGGAGTGACAGTAATATCATCAGTGGTGGCCAACAGACACCAAATGGCATCCAGTATGGTTTAATGTTCAGATAACCGCACAATATATGGAGCAGGTCACATATCTTTTGTAAGCATCGACAATAATCCGAAATGAACCGCCAGGGGGGATGAGGGGGATGACATTGGATAATGTGATATTCCTGTAACTGAATATGCTGAATGAGGGTTGGGAAGTATTTGCTGTTCTATCGCACTGCGTATCACCGACTATATGTGTTATGCTATGTTTCTGCTGTCTAACATGCCAATTTTCAATAAAACTTGAAAAAAAAGACAATAATCCGAAAGGCCACACAGACCCCCCTTGTTTAGCTGCAGGCCTGGGGTCCAGTACCAATAATTTAACATATGAACCTTTATCCTAGACTCACGCAAGAGTTTGTCATCTAAAATCACTCATCCAGACCAGGTCTCTGCAAAATATTTACGGTGGAACGCATTTTGTCAAAATGTCCTTGCAGGTAATTCAACAGGGCAAGATTAAACACAGTTTATATTCACGCTCTGCTGTTGGCTTACTCCTTTGAGTATTCCAAATTTTTCCAGGTAAAGTTTAACAGGGGAATGTGGAATGTGTGTAGGAGCGGTTCTAAGCCGTCCATGCAGGCCACATGCTAATTGTGTATATTTTCCCTACTGTGACAGACTGTATCCCTTCTCAGAGAGTCAGAAGACTTCCCTGGTCATTATCAGGAAGGTGGTACCGCCTATCAATCCCTGCTCCTCTCCGCCGTTCCCAAACAGTAGGGAAGCCTCGTCTAGGCGGCCCTATATTATTCTCCCCAGGGGCTGCGAATGGACCAGTGATTGGCTCTCAGGACGGGTGTGGGCTGTCTTCCAGACATCTAGCACGCACCCTACAAAAGGATTATTAGCACTAGTACATGGAGACATAAATCTCTGTAATCCATCTATGTGTCTGTCCTTTTTTTTACAGATGTTTTTATATGCAGTTGTACAGATACATTTACATACATGTTAACATTATAACAATAAACTCATGCCAGAGTCGAATGTGGGGTCATCCGATCCCATTTACATTTCTAACTCTGTGCAAGAACCTAGGGCGGCCTGCGAGCACCAGACACACCGGGCTCTCAATCCTGCAACATATATCTGACGAGCACGCATTCGTGGCAGGCGCTTATCCGGAAAAAGCCTCGATGACCTAGTTGATTCTAGTCATAAGTTCAGATCTTCCGGCAATTTAACATCAGTCCGCACAACTTCACAAGTGTCATTCTAACTCCTTCACCCTCACATCTTTCAGTCACATCTTTCAACCATCCTGCAACGTTCGGAGCTCTGGGACTAAGCCAGTGTATGGCCCTTCTCCTCCGAGCTAGCGACAGTGTAAAATCGATTAATCTTTTCTTAATTGATGTATAGTGCAGTAGACCTGAGGCCCAACAGGAATGCCTGAGGACTAGGCTGTAGTTCTATATGTTCTTATATTCCATATAGGTACCCTATATAGGCACAGGTAACGTTGCAACATTTCACCTAAATTCTTCCCTTACATTACATACATAACGGTTCATAGGGACTGACCTTTTGCCTAGATACAACAGTGCATTCAGAACACAGGTTTTTCCCTAGTTTGAATCTCATACATTATGCATGGGACTTCTTGGAAGCACAGCAGGACTAACATCTCCTGTATAATATCTCTGTATAAAGTTCACGCCCGACGTCATCCATTAGGCCGACACAGTAACGCAGCAAGGTAGGACCCCTGGAGATACCTATGGGTATATATACATCACATCTTGCTTAGAAAGACAGAGGAGACCAAGACTTCGCGGCTGACACACTGACCAGAGCCGCTGAGGCTCCAGCTAGCAGTGGTCTAACATGCCTAGCGGGGTGTCCAACTCGAGACTAGGACGGGGTCCCATATTCTCTCATTCTCAGGTAATGAGGTTGACTAGATCCTAGAGGGATTCTTGGCATAACACCTACACAGATGCTAGGTACATTTAGCTACATCTAGTTAGGGAGACATCGTAGGAGTACGCACTTTTTATCATGTGGTTTATATACTTGTATGTATTCATGATTATTGCAAGATGGTAGAGCTTTACCATCCCTTTACTTTCGTTGTACTGCTAATCATCTATCTCTGCTACTGTGTAACGGTTGTTGCAGCTCATATGTTCTACACTAGAATAACAACTGTTCAATAAATTTTTATTGACAACGCCCGGCCTGTTTATTCTGTGTATCTCTGAGACAAACTAAGTGAGCACGAGAGACTGAGCGAAAGGTAGTATATTGTTTCCACGATTCTGAGGGATCAGGGTTGTCATGTTCTGAGGTTGGCAGAATCTATTCTCTCTTTGGTAAGAGGAGATTATAGTGGCACTGTGAGCTAGGTGATACAGACAGGCTAACATACCCGTTGGGGGTGCACGGAATCAGTCTGCCACCAATCCCACGATTTATGTTATCCTAACGCGCAGATCCTGTATAGGTTATATCGGAACTACACGACATGGCGCCGCCAACGTTGGTTGGGTACTTATTTAACAGTAGAATCGGAGTGGTTCAGTCGTGCTATTCTCAGAGACCCCTACTCACAAAACACAAGAGTGTCTGGAATGGGATGGGCACAAACTCCGCCACAGCTGAGTAGGCAAAAATCCTATTTATTGGCTGTTGGTTAATCAAGCTTGAAGGACACAGTGTTCCTAAAATTGTGCATAAACACCTTATCTTAGTTCCCTTGGAAAAATATTTAGTGTTCTAAAAGCAATGACGAACCAGGTCTTAGACCCACTGCAACAAGCAGTGCCCCTCTCAGAAGACGAGGAGGATACAGACGCAATACACATTGCACCGAATTTTAGAAATACAGTCACCCTGAAACTGCTAGAGCATGGTTCAACACCTAGAGGTGGTATAGTAGTATTCGTGATTGAGGCACAAAAATCAAACAGAAAAGAGGTGTTTAATTTGTGGGTCACATTCCCAGCAGCAAATGCCAGATCAAAAACAATTCACTCCTACACAGAAGGAGATGCACCATCGGAATACTGTCTGTTTGAAGGCATAGAGGTTCCACTCACGTACCAGGAACACTTATATTGGTTTAAAGGCGCCCTACCCTACATAGGAAGAAGAGTTAGACTCGGCCCGCTCGGAAGAGAAGGGGCAACATGGCCGATATCAGCGGCCTACACACCACATCCTGACATTGAAACATTGCCAATAGGAGACTTACTCACACATCACCAAAATGTAATTACAATCTATAGAAACTTGACGCAATTCGTCATGAGGACACTTACAGTCCAACCAGCAGTAGTTGCAACAAATGGAACTCAAACTCAGGGTACAACAACTAAAATCACACCACAAACATTACACGCGGTGATGGGCAAAATGCCCACAAAACGTGAACAAATGCCATTCTGGGTAGCTCAGAAAATAACACAGCTTGAGGCAGTATTCCCGAATACTACCCCGTATGACAAACGCAGAATGCTAACAATCTGCTTGCCCATGGGTATAACACCACAAGTAGAGGATTGTACCACTTGGGGTACAGTCTTTGCTGCCATTTATACCAGGACATGGTATTCTTTCATTAGCAGTGGTACCAGACGTATTGAGACAAATACAAAATGAGTACGGAGCAGAGCCTGCTCTGAACTTAGGGATGAAGTTACTAGGTAACTATGCCAAGGTATCAGCCATAATATTAGCTAATATTAAAGGGGAAGCAGCCTCAGTGGCTATCCCCCAACGCCTAAGGGAGTTCAATCCTTTAGAACAGGAACACAAACTATCTAAAATTATTGAAACTGCGTATGCAGAATTAGGTGGGAAAGCTTTAAAACCACAACTGATGGGCAGTCCAGAAAAGGACACTTCCAAGCAGACACCTGCTTCAACAAAGAAGAAGTGGGAGAATAAAAAACAACAAAACTTTAAATGAAACAGATCTCAATCCCAAGGTATATCTCCTCCACAGGAGCCCTCCAAAAAAGGTATAACCTCAGGAATAGGGATAATATTAGGAAACTTGACAGGTATCAGGATACTGATGCACGTTCCTCCCGTTCCTTTCAGGGTTCATCGAAAAACTTCGAGAGGGAAGGATGGTCAGACAGACAAGAAGAGCATACAAAGCCCAGAGACAAGCAGCACACTCAAGATTTTACTTCCAAAAAAGAAGATAAACCAAAGAAAAAGACACAGTTAAAAAAAAAGAAGGTTGCCGGTCTAAAGATCAGACATGCCCAGAATTCTGAGGACTCGACTACTGAACGGGGAATGGGCTCTGATGATGCTAGACAGTGCGGCAGAAGTAACAATAGCTCGCCAGAACCTGATGGAATTTCTGGTGACAGAGGACTTGAATGATTATATCACGGTAGAAACACCCGATACCAGGGTAAGTGTCCCACGTAAGTTATATGAAATAACACTCCAGATGGAGGGGGACAAATGTAGGACAGTTAGCGGTCTCTTTTGGGAGAACCTCACGTTTGGTTATGACATTTTGTTAGCGGAACAAGATTGTCCACCAGCATTCGTCATAGATTGCCCTAAAGGAGAAACGATAATTCTGCCGGCATTCTCAGACCATATTCCCAGGCACTTACAACACGCATATGCGCAGGAGTGGGCGGTAGCCCAATCCCCTGCATTATACAAAAACCATTTTGGATGGAATGAGGATTCAACCCACCACATAATTCTTTTAAAAAATCCGCCAACTGCACAGAGGCAGTAACCAATAAAGCCAGAAGGTAAGAAACAGGTCAGGAAGATCTTAGATCAAATTGAGTACCAAGGGGTGATCAAAAATTGCACCTCATCAATGAACAATCCTTTTTTTCCGGTCATGAAACCTGGCAATTCATATTCTTTAGTTTTAGATTATATACATCTGAACACTTGCACTAAGACATTTGCAGTCCCAAATGCACACAATGCTGCATTAATGAATAACATTGTGTGGACGTAGTCGCGCTACGCAAAGCTCCGTGAAACGGTAAAAAATCTCCGCAAGTATGCAGAAATTCCGCGAACACGCGGAATTGCTTGTTCGCGATACTTTTTTCCTGTTCACGAACGCTGTTTGCGTGCTTGGGGGGAAATATCTCACAAAAACGCATTTTGAGAACGCGAACAAGCAAAAAATTCCGCGAAGCAGCGTAATGCAGAATTTTGTGCAATTCCGCGTTCTCCACAGAACACGAAATTACCCAAATTCCACAAATTCCGTAAGCGGAACGGAATTTACCACCCTAGCCTAAAAAATATAAAACAATACTTGATATCTCAAATGGATTTTTCTGCCAAAATATAGCACCTGAAAGCAGGTATCTAACAGCATTCTCAGTGCTAGGGTCCCAATTTTGTTGACTCCCCCAAGGGTATAAGAACAGCCCGGGGTTGTTTTCAGTCAGAGTAACTGAGTTACTTCAAAATTTGGATGAAGAGGCGTTGTCCTATGTGGATGATATTTATCTGACGGACGATGACCTAGAAGAGCACTTGAACAGAATGAATACCATCATTTTGGGATTTGCATCTGAGGGCTACAAATTCAACTTAAAAAAATCAAAACTTGCTCACCTCAGTGTCCTGTTTTTAGGATATGAGCTTTCAAGTGAAGTAAAAAGCCTGGCAGCCAATTTTTTAGAAAAATGTGCGCTGCTCCAACCACCAAAATCATTGAAAAATTTACAATCAATCCTGGGATTCCTAAATTCTGGTAGAACCTACATTTTAGATTATGCAGAAAGAGTAAAACCTTGCTACGATTTAATCAAACCTGAGTTTTCAGTTAGACAATGAACACAGGAACACACACATACACTTTGGACCATATGGAGGTATAAAGTGAAATACCGAATTCTTGATACCGAATTTTACCGAATCGGTATTAAGAATTCGGTATTTCCGATGTAGGTAAAAAATCGGTATTTTTTACCGAATCGGTAAAATTCGGAAAAAACAATACTGAATCCTTAATACCGATCAGTATTACCGATTCTGTAGTTCCGAATCGGTATTTCAAAATAGCAGGAATTGAGGAATCAGCCAATCCTGTGCATCCACCCCACCGCCCAACCAGGAAGTGGCCACACCCATGCAGGTGCATTGCATCTGAACCTTCTGGAGAGGCAGGGAGTGCAGAGGAGAACACAGGAGCAACAGTGAGAACTTTCCCTTAAAAATACTGCATAATGGCCAACAAGGAGACCGAAAATGAAGCTGCAGACAGGAAAAGAAAGCTAAAATTTAGCAAAAGGGAGCTGCAGATCCTGATTGAGGAGGTGGTTAAACATCACACAAAGCTGTTTGGGAAACAGTCCTTGCAAGTGCCAGAATCAGAGAAGCGGAAAATATGGCTTAGAATCCATGCAAAGGTGAATGCGGTAGGAGTGACCCCCCGTGAAATTGAAGAACTAAAAAACAGGTGGTACGATGTCAGGAGTCTCACAAAGAAGAAGATGGCTGCGATCAAAAAACAAGCCAGCCTGATAGGAGGAGGAAGAAACAGGGCACCTGCACTGACTGCACTGGAGCAGCTGGTGGAGTCCACCATAGAGCCTGACAGCGTCCGCGGAAGCGGGGATGCAGACAGCTCAGCCATGGATGGCAACAAACAAGGTAAGAAGCATGCACACCAAGCTGCGCCCCCCACTCCCTAACCCAATTCCCTAATGAGGCAGTGTGAATCCCACTCCAGTACAGATTTCCCTAAACACCAGCAATGCATGATGGGAGATGTAGTCAGTGTAACACCTATCATGACAGTCATCCCACTGAACACAAAGGCATGTGACACACATCAGTGATAAGCAAGCAGAGGACAGAAAGATAGATTGGCAGAAATGTAAATTTATTATTGGTACGTAGTCCAGCCAGACTAGTGAGCTAACATACTATTTGTGTCCACAGGCGAGACATCGCACAGGTCTGCACATGACAAGGCAGGAAGGGCACCCCGGAGGGAGAGATCGGAGGAGGCAATTGCAACTGCAGGGCACACCACACCACCACCACCGGCGTCACCACCACTGCCAGCATCACCACCACTTCCAGCATCACGACCACTGCCAGCAACAACACCACTGCCAGCAACAACACCACTGCCAGCAACAACACCACTGCCAGCATCCCCACCACTACCATCAGCACCACCACTGCCATCATCAGCAGCAGCGTCACCACCGGCAGTAACAAGACCCAGGAGGCATACAGTTGCCAGACTCCAAGAGATGGAGTTGTCCTTGGAAGACAGCAGAGGCGGTGAACAGCCAACAGTGCCAGTGGATGCAGGATCGCAGTCCCCCACAGTGCAATCACACACAGGTGCCAGACGCCGCAGGGCTAGGGAACCCAGTCCCCATTTGCAGGGTGAGGAGCATGGTGTGTTCGCAGGGCTGGAGGCGAGCATGGTAAAGGTTAAGCGCCTGCAAGGGAAAGCAATACTATCAGTACAGCGGCAGGTGAGACAAGTGAATGCAAACATGCAGAACATAGAGAGGGGCATCTGCTCAATGAACAAGACGCTCGCTGAGGGCATGAAGGAAATGGCAGAGGGCATGAGGGACATGTCCCGGTCAGTGATGCTGCTGTGCAGCAAACTTGATGAGAACAGGATGGCACGGCGCAGGGAGAGGCAGAAGATGGATAATCATACAAAGGCAGTGAACCGCCTCTCCACAGCCACTTCTCTGCTCTGCAGGCGCTCCGTGGCCATGCAGGAAGGGCTGGCACATTGCAGCCGTGATGTTTCAAGGGGGCTTGTGGAAGTTACAACTGCACTTGAAGTGCTCCTAACTACTCAGGCTGCAAATACTGGTGCAGGTGATGTGGGGGACAGTGCGGAGACGACGAGTCGCAGCAGTATAATGCCCCCTGCAACTGAGACCAGGAGGAGCAGCAGACGTCATGGGGCTGGCACTGGATCGATTCCCAGTGACGACAGTCTGCTTGGGGAATCCAACAGTGTTGTGCATGGCCGCAGGCGTTAATGCACGCCACACTTTGACTACTTAACTGGGTGACTTAACCCATGACATCCTCGTAGGGTGGTTACAAATAGGACTGGCATGTTAGCCCTTTGTGTAGTGGCGTAGTGCCAATATATTAAACTACGTCATTCAAATGCAACAACTGGCTGTGTCTCCTTACTTACTCAGAAATAGTTGCGTGTGATCTCAGCCCGTCTTTGTCTCCCATCTGGTGCTGGCGCCACTCCTGCTGCGTTGGGCTCTGGCTGTGCAAAATCATCATCAGCGTCCTCAGAGTCAGTTAATTCAACTGCTGTACCTTTCTTAGTGGCAAGGTTATGCAGCATAGCACAAGTTGCGATGATCTTGCAGCAGATGATGGGTGTGTACTGACGTGCACCTCCGCTTTTGTGGAGGCAGCGGAACCTGCTTTTCAATAGTCCAAACGTGCGCTCCACAACGTTGCGTGTTGATTTGTGGGCCACATTGTATCGTCTCTCACTTGGCGTCGATGGGTTTAGGTAAGGTGTGAGGATGAATGACCGCACAGCATAAGCGCTCTCACCTAGGTGGAGAAGACAGTGCCATTAATAACAGTCACCAACACATTCATCTGCAGTGTACATCAGGGTGTGTCACAGTGATTTACCTAGCAGGTATCCTTCTCCAAATTCTCCTGTAGCCAGGCGTGTGTAGATCCCACTGTTCTGGAAAATGTATGAGTCGTGGGTGCTCCCAGGAAATTTGTCCACTATGTCGGTGATTAAGTTGGCTGCATCACAGATTACCTGCACATTGATGGAGTGGGTTGATTTTCTGTTTCGGTAGATGTACTCAGTGGCTGCAGGTGGGCAGATTGGAATGTGTGTCCCATCAATGCACCCTATCACATGCGGGAACTGTGCCTTTTGGTAAAAGTCTGTCTTGGTTTTCAGCAGTTCCGGTTGTGTGGTTGGGAAGCTTATGTAGTGATGCATTCTCTGCATCATGGCATCCAGGAATTTGTTAAAGAAACAGGACAGGCAACTCTGTGACACCCCACCTACCGCAGCTATCACCCCCTGGTAACTGCCAGATGCCAGCAGGTGCATGCAACAGAGTACCTGTATATGAGTGGGTATTGCGTGCACCCTTGGTGTCTGGTGCTCCAGGAGTGGGTGCAGGTCCCTTATCAGGTCCAGGATGGTTTGGGGGTGTAGCCTGTACCTTTTATGGATCTCTGCCTCAGTCAGTTGGAAGAGTGTGATGCGCTGTCTGTAAACGCACTCCTCCCGTCTCCAGATCCTCACTCCTGCTGCCTGTAGCCATAGCCGCCTTGCTATCACATAGAGGGCCGCCCTAGTGATCACACTGTTGCATTTTGGGATTGTTTAAATACACTGCAGCTGATTATCACCTGCATGCAGTCAGTGGTAATTACAGACTCTTCAATACCGAATTTTAGGAAATTCGGTATTACCGAATTTCTCAACATCTCTTTTATAGTTTTTACCGTTTCTTATTTACCGAATCGGTATTTGGGTGTTCCATAAATCCGAATCGGTAAATTAGAAATCGGTAATTAGAAATCGGTATTTACCAATTCCTTATTACCGATTCCTTTCCTACATTGGGGATTGCTATATACCGGTCGGTAATGCTGAAATCTACCGATTTTCGGCATTACCGACCGGTATTTGGGCCACCTACATCGGGCCCATGTTCCTTACAAACTGACATGATAGCTTCCAAACACTTACAGACACGCATAAACATACGCAACCTGGAGATCCATATAATTGCGGGTCAGTCAGGGTACACCTATTTGACATATAATGAGGGAGAAACAGTACCAATTGCATACAAATCACATTTGTACACAAATGCTGAGATGCACTTTGCATCGACAGAACAGATTCTAACTGCAGTACAGACTGCTGTAGTGAGAGAAAGTGCACTGGCACAGGGGAAACGAATAATAGTAGTGACTCCAGTTCCAGCCTTAGAGGCTGCAACAAAGGCGAGCGTTCCTAATGCTAAAGCCTTACATCCTAGATGGATACAACGGGCTAATTCTCTCACTGCAACAGATGTAGAATATAGGTCCGACCCAAATCTGAAGACACAAGCATTTCTGCAATACGAACATGAATGTCCTCCACCACACGAAATAATGCCTCTAGATCAGTATGAATATATAATTTACACTGACGGATTTGCTCAGCCGGCCATAGGAAGTAAGCAACAATATAGCACGACATGTGCAATCGTTCAAGGTCGCATGCGGGATGGGAAGTTCCACCCAAGTTGCACAAAAACGCAATCTCTAGGAGAAAGCATGGCATAGCTGGCAGAGTTAAAAGCCTTGTACAGGTATTGGTCAATACGGATCAAGAATTCCCCACACTAATTGTGTGCGATTCATTTTACTGTGTACAGTCATATAATGAATACTTGCAATACTGGGTTCAAAACGGGTTCAAAGATGCAAAAGGTGGCACAATTAAGCACAAAATGCTATGGGAACAGGTAGCGGAGTTGAAAACCGAACTACCGAGGACTCACGTGATACATACACTGAGTCATCAGCGTGATGGTGTTCACGTTGAATGGAATTCATTGGCTGACGAAGCCGCAAAGGGGGCTGTACGCACGGCTTCCGTAGCTGCAATCACTCATTCTAAAACAAGGACAGACGGTGAGATTATGGTGGCTGTCATTGCTTCACGCAAAAACAGCAAAGCAGTACCAAAAAGATTTCCACTCAAGTATTCCTACAAGTTAGATGCCAACAAAATTCCATTTGCTCAGATTCCTGGAGTGGGGGATAGAGTAATTCCAAACATGGATCGTAGGTTAGGTTTAAATCTAGCAGCACACGAAGGGATAGGTTTGGCACATGCAGGAGTTACGGCGACTGTTTCTTTATTGAAACAACGCTATTGGTGACTTGGATTAGCAAAGCAGACTAAAGACTATGGGCCAGATGTAGGTAAGTTCGAAATACCGAGTCCTCAATAGCGATTTTTACCGAATCGCTATTAAGGACTCGGTATTTCCGATGTAGGTAAAAAATCGGTAGAAAATACCGATTCGGTAATAATCGCTACAAATTAGCGATTTCCTACAAATCTGTAAAATAATTACCGATTCCATATTACCGAATTCTGTAATACCGATTCGGTAATTAACGAATCGGTAATCCAAAAAATCCGCAATTGTCGAATCAGCCAATCCTGTGCATCCACATGACCTCACAACCAGGAAGTGGCCACACCCATGCAGGTGCACTGAATCAGTAGCTGTTGGAGAGACAGGGAGCAGGATCAAGAGCAGAGGAGCTGCGCAGCCACCACCCAGCTAACACAGAGGAACTGCACCATGGCCTCACAGGAGAAGGGGAAGATGCTGCCGGAAGGAAAAGGAAGCACAAGTTCAGTGAGGGGGAGTTGGAGGTCCTCATAGAGGAAGTAGTCAAAGACCACGACCAGCTCTTTGGCAAGAGATCACTGAACGTCCCTGAGTCCCAGAAAAGGAGCATTTGGCTGGCAATCCAGGAGAAGATCAACGCTATTGGCGTCACACATTGCACAACTGAGGACTTGAAAAAGCGATGGTACGACCTGAGGGCACGTGCGAAGGAGAGGGTGGCTGACTGGCAGAAACAAGTGGGGAAGATAGGCGGGGGAAGCTCGACAGTGCCTGCACCAACTTCCCTAGACCAACTGGTAGAGTCCACCCTCCTGCCAGAGAGCATCAGTGGCATCTGGGACGTGGATAGCTTAGCAACAGCATCCAAGAGACAAGGTAAGATGCATGCACAGCATGCTGTCTCCCCTCCCTAACCCCAATCCCCCTGCAAAAATCCCACTCCAGGACATGTTTTGTGTATGATCAGCACTGCATCATGGGAAATGTAGTCCCTAACAACTGGTAGCAAATCAGCCAGCCCCCAATAGGCATAAGCATGTCACACACAGCAATAGATGAGTTAGCGGAGGACAGACAGCTAGAATGTCAGTTTTGAAATTTATTTGCAAACAGATGCTGGCAGAAAAGTGAGTAATGGTACATTCTGTATCCACAGGCGGAACAGCGCCCCGGGCTGCAGAAGGGGAGACAGGCCTTCAGGGAGGAACCCACAATTGAGGAGGAAGTCATGTCACCTGCAGACAGTACACCAACATCCCCACCACCACCACCACCACAACGATCAAAGAGGTACACAGTGGCCACACTCCAGGAGATAGATGCCACCGAGGAGGACAGGCAGGAAGCCCAACAGACCACACCGGGTGATGACACACAGACATCTGGGGCAAAGTCCCCCATGGAGGCAACCACCACAGGTACCCGTAGACGGCGACAGAGGGAACAGAGTCCTGACGCTGATGGATCCAGTGTCTTCTCTGGACTGGAGGAGCAGATGCTCAATGTGCAGCGCCTGCAGGGGAAGAGATTGAGGGCCATTCAACAACAGATGGTGGCTAACAACAGGAAGGTCGACGACATGAAGGAGGCCATCTACTGCCTCAACAATACTGTGGCAGAGGGATTGAAGGAGGTATCGGAGGCAGTGAGGCAGTTATGTGGCAGGATGGATGGTGAGCGCGCTGCAAGGCGGAGAGACAGGCAGGTACTTGCAGGCTTCGCCAAGTCTGTGAACAGGCTGTGCAATGCAACGCATGTGCTAAGTCGCAGATCTGTGGCCATGCAACTTGAAATGGCTACGTGCAGCCGTGAGGTTACTCAGGGCCTGGTCACAGTCACCAGTGCCGTAGAGATGATGCAGACTCACCAAATTGCTGCCACTGCTACAGGGGATGTGGACGACAGTGAGGAGGCAAGCAGTCGCAGCACTGTAACTCCCCCCTTGCCAGTGAGCAGGAGGCCGCAGTGTGAGGCATGGGTCTGCTGCAGGACACAGCGCTGGTGAGGACAGTGAGCATGCTGAATGCAGCACTGGTGTGCGGGGGTGCAGGAGATAGGCACAGCCCTCTACTTTCATTCGGTTGTGGGTGACGTAACCCATTGGACACATAGCTGGTGTTACGGTGTACTGAACAATTGCCTGCTGTAAGATCTATTAAACACCGTGACACAAATGCATTAACAGGCTTTGTCTCATTACTTACTCAGAAATAATTTTGTGTGATCTCTGACCGTCTCTGTCTCCGATCTGCTTCAGCTGCGCCGCCTGCTGCGCTGTGCTGTGGCTGTGTACCTTCCTCATCCTCCTCTTCAGAATCACACATTTCCACAGGTGTCCCCTTCTTAGTGGCAAGGTTATGCAGCATGGCACATACAGCTATGATTTTGCAGCAGACCAGGGACTGGTACTGCTGTGCACCTCCACTGGTGCAAGCAGCGGAACCGGCTTTTGAGGAGTCCAAATGTTCACTCAACCACATTGCGTATCGATCTATGTGCAACATTGTATCGCCTTTCACTTGGGGTGGATGGGTGCAGGTACGGAGTCAGGATGAAAGAGCGCACCGCATAGGCACTGTCACCTGTATGTGAGAAGTAAGTAAGTCACAGTCTACAATCGCAGCAACAGGTGATTACATGAGGGGGTGTCACATGTACTTACCTAGCAGGTAGCCTTCTCCAAATTCCCCTGTAAGGAGACGGGTATAGATCCCACTGTTCCTGAATATGTATGAATCATGGGTTCTCCCTGGGAATTTTGCAACTATGTCGGTGATAATGTAAGATGCATCGCATATTACCTGGACATTAATCAAATGTGTGGATTTGCAATTGCGGTAAATGTACTCAGTCGCAGCAGGGGGGCAGAGTGGTATATGTGTCCCGTTAATGCAACCAATGACGTGTGGGAACTGGGCCTTCTGATAAAAGTCCAACTTGGTCTTCAGCAGTTCTGCCTGTGTGCTGGGGAATCTGATGTAGTGTTACATACTTTGCAACATGGCGTCCAGGAATTTATTGAGAAAACGCGACAGGCAACTCTGTGAGACTCCTCCTGCCACAGCCATTACCCCTTGGTAACTGCCAGATGCCAGGAGGTGCATGCAACAGAGTACCTGTACATGAGTGGGTATTGCGTGCGCCCTTGGTGTCTGGTGCTCCAGGAGTGGGTGCAGGTCCCGTATCAGGTCCAGGATGGTGTTTAGGTGTAGCCTGTACCTCTCATGGATCTCAGCCTCAGTCAGTTGGGAAACAGTGTAACGCGCACTCTGTACACGCGCTCCTCCCGTCTCCAGGTCCTCAGTCCTGCTGCTCGCAAACGTAGACGCCTTGCTATCACGTAGAGGGCCGCCATTGTGTTCACACTGTTGCATTTTGGGGCTGTTTATATGCAGTGCACCTGATTACCACCTGCTTTCAGTCAGTGCTAATTAACGATTCTTAAATACCGATTTTTAGCAAATTCGGTATTACCGATTTTGGGTACATGGCATTTGCGATTTTTTACCGATTCCTTATTTTCCGATTCAGTATTTTTGTCTGCAAATCGGTAAATAAGGAATCGGTAACTGTTTTCCCTTATTTTTACCGATTCCTTATTTTCCGATTCGGTATTTTTGTCTGCGTTCGGTAATTCCTACATCGCACATGGCTAAATACTGGTCGGTAAGGCTGAAATTTACTGAATATCGGTGTTACCGACCGGTATTTAGCCACCTACATCTGGCCCTATGTCTTGAAATGCGAGATCTGCCAGCAGATGAAAGGTTATACCGTAACACGTCCAGCGCAGACAACCTTATTAATATCTGATAAACCACTAGCATGTGTTTACTTGGACCACTGCGGCCCCTTACAAAGAGATGGGACTTACAGGTATATCATGGTTGCTTTGGATTCCTGCTCAAAATTCATATGGGTGTGGCCCCAACGCTCGGCTGACGCTCGAACTGTTATAAAAGATATACAACCCTTCATAGGGACATATGCAATTGGCACATTACATTCTGACCAGGGCCCTGCGTTTAGCTCTCGGGCATACAAGAAGGCCATGCGAGGATTGGGTGTAGCATTGCGGTACTCCTCTCCGTACCATCCCGAGGGAAATTTGATCGTGGAGAGGAAAAACCGAGACTTAAAGCAGTCTTTCACAGCTAGTGTATTAGGCACAGGTGAGCGCTAGGAAAAATATCTGTATGGAGTGCAGCAAGCTTTGAACAACATGCCAAGAGGTTCTCTGGGGAGGGCACTCCATATGAGGTCCTATTTGGGACAAGAATGTGGGTACCTGATCTTGATTGTGAAGGTGCAGTGGGGGATGAAATACCTTTTGACATCCATGATCGTTTGGCTGTTTTACAGGATCTGAATGAATCCAGGACACAACAAAGTAATGTCCACCTGAAGCAAACCGCTACTGGGGAAGTCAAATCAGTCACAGCAAGATCTGTCTGGATCCCAAAAGTCGGGGATCTGGTCAGAGAGAAAATAGCGGACAACAAAGAATTTGTGCCGTCATACAGAAAGCCTGTACAAGTCCTAGCACTTGAAGGAACAAGAACTGCATTTCTACCACCTCTTGCCGGAAAAAAGGAGAAAAGATTTGTCTCAATCGACTTAATCAAACCACACTATGTGGCCGATACTGAGTAGTAAGCCACGTGGACTCCAAAGTAGCAGACGCCCTCCTCTCGCTACAATTCAAGAAGTTCACACGGAAAGACTCATCACGTTTGAAGAGTCACCAGCACGAAATGCTGGACTATGCAATAATGCTATGGGAATCGTTCCTCTTGAACCTGAAGTTCAAATTCAAAATCAAAATTTCAATTCAACCAAACACAGATGTCTACATCAATATGCCTCAACAAGAGCAAACTATGATTTCCAGAAATCCTGATGCAATACCAACAATTGATCGAACTGCTTCTGAATACTTTATAAACTTTGATATGTTTTCTTTGGATCCAAGTGAACCTGAAACGATGCCAGCCCAACAATCACGCAAGCAGCAAGTTAAAGACTTTCTGAACTTTCTTAAAAAGACTTACCTGGTATCACCTCGGGTAGAACTATGGGTAATCACTGGGATACTTTTATTCTTTTCAGGTTAGGCTTGTTAATATTTTTTAGCATGCTTATTAATGGGAAATACCTTTGACAAAGCTCTGCAGCCCAAAAGCTGCATTTAATTTTAAGACCACACCAATCATCTCATCTAAAACAAAGAGACTTGTCATCAGTGATCATTACAGCAGTTCCAATACCTGATGGTGGAGTTTGGGACAAGGTTGATTTCGATATATTTGGCCCAACCGAACTTTTAAAAATTCCTCATTTATTTAAAATATCATTGAGTGATATCATTACCTCAAGTACATTTTCCGATGATTGGGATTTTGAGACTGTGATTAACATGTTGTCTGATTTAGAAAACTCTGCTGCATTTTCTAATAGTGAAACATTGGAAAGCACATAAGATTTTGAAACAATGTATTGTTAGCAACACAATGGTCATCATTTTCTCCATAAATCTGCTAATCCTAGAAATCTGTTCACATACCACTAGTGGGAACATTGTCCAACACCGCCGAAAGGTAGTTCAAAGACATTTACACAAAAGTTTCCATATTTTTCACGGTTTCATATGTCTGACCCAGCCTCATATTATTATTAAGTTGCACCAACATCAGCACAGAAGAATATGTTAACAAACACTAAACAGTTTTACTCCTTTATTGCCCAGTTGTCTAAACAAGGTTTCGACTCATGGAAAAACACCATAAATTTGAAAACAGTCTGGGGTACTAGAGAATGGCAAATTCAGGGAACGGAAGCTTTATTTAGAGCATGCCTCATCCCTCAACAGATCACGTTTTTGAACGAGACAGTTCAACAGACGTCTTGCCTTGGACTAGCCAAGAACAAAGACTTGAACACACCTTGGATGCCAACTCCAACACACACCGAGGGTAACATAACATCACAGGAAGAGATTACATTATACAATACAACAGATCAGACCCTGATTGGAAGAAATGGTTGATTTGGCCCACAGACACCAATGGTTGTCAGGCGAGATTCATGGGTAAAACCTGGGGGTTTAGTATCCATTGGCCAGATCCACGTTATGTACAGAAAGAACATCCAGAGGTAGTGACATCCTACAGTTTTGGGAAGTTGTGCCTTGATTGGCTAAAAACCTCAACACTCACACAGGTGAAACAACACTTATCCTTACACAGGATGTGGATCTTAGGGATTTTTCACTAGGTCCCAGAAAACCACGTCAGAAATGTTACATTTATGCTGGCGTTTATGCTGCGTACAATGAAATATGGAAAATATCCCAAAAAGAGGCCGCGGAGAGACTACGGGAGATAGACCGAATAAATCTGGAAAAATCTCTAGCAGTGGTTGACAATGGGTTAACTACATTGACCTCCAGGATATATTCCTTAGACAACATTGTATCTTCTGCAATAGACAGAACAAGATTTGGCCATATTACAACACGGACAGTCTCAATTACGTTCTATTATGTTGTTAAGCTGGATGCTGCAATCTTTGCGTGCAGGATATGTGCTTTGGCGTTTTATCAATAGCACGTTTCTTTTTTCTAAATACAATCTGACAGATAAACAGATGGAAATGCCACAAAGGGGAGCAAAATCTACAATGCTGCATATCGAAAAACTGGATAGATTACCATTTACAGTGGCAGAATCACCGTCCACTGAATGACTACCATGGCCACATAACTCTACCGGTCACTACTTTTCAGTTTCAGTATTGCCTTAAACAAAAACAGGCAGGCAGATATGAAAAAATGGGTAAGGAATACATTAAGGAATCATAGGAATTACCATACAGATTTCGATGCCGCAGTGGGGATAGAGAAGTGTTTCTAAGCGGTACAAACTGTGAGAACACTTTAAGTGGATCACTCATATGCCAGGATAAAATGCTACACGGGGCTTGTAATGGTTCTGTAGCAAACTTGTCTTGTCATTTAAGGGGTGCCCCAGCTGTAGTGATTACTCCAGCATTTAGGCTACTTACAAATGGGAGTTACTTGATGCTGGACAGTCAAGGCTGCTGTGGAATGACCCCAGGCATCGCATATCTAGTCACCGTGAGCTCCAGGGTTACTTGTTGTATGCAAGTATTGTTTCCACCGACACATACAGTCAGGGAGGCACCATTATGGCCTTCACTGAATGTTTCTTTAATACGGTTTGATACTCTAAGCAGAATGAAAGCCATGCTTTTACAGAAGTCTATGCCCTTAACCTCCGCTCTAGAGACTTTTGAACTCCAGATCGCAAGGTCTTCAGCAGAGATACAGGCGCTTATCCATACAAACAGCCCTTTCCATTTTGCAGAAATGGTAAATCGTATCTTTAACGTGTCTGATACGACAGGCATAGTCCACCTATTTCGGACCATAGGTTCTAGTCTTCTAGGCACCTTTCAGAAGGTACTTGGAGTTATACCAAACTTCATACACTCCTTATTCGGAAGCATCTTTGGAGGACTTCCGCTAATCCTGTTCCTAATAGCAGGTATCCTGATTGTTTTCTGTCTGCTACGCAATTGATGTCCCAGTCACCAAGGAGATGGAAAAAACACTCCTGGAGCGTAAGTACCGTGACCGCATGATAGAACTTCTAGGCATGCCTCGCCTAAGATAATTAAGTGCATCTTGGTTTATGTCATTTCAACCAGTCTGGATGGACTGCATCTTACTTGTCCTCCGATGCCTGTTTTGCGGAGAAGAATGCATGTTAGACCTTTGTTTGACACTCCCATCATGTGCGCAACTCGACATGAATGCTCTACTGGACCCGATAACGGCCCATGTTCTGCAGTGTCCTCAGCGTATTCCAATGTTGATGGCGGCATTCCTTGAGCCACTGCAGGTAGTAACTGCACCTGTTGGTATGGACACCGGCTCCTCCATTGACACCCAGGCTTTGGACGGCGCACAGGCTGCCCCAGCACCTGCTGCGGACAGCGCGGAACATCATCTGTGCTCAATTGGCGTACTTTGCGAGGTTCTACAGGGGCCTCTACTGCAGAAACAAGCAACGGAAATGTTGCGTCTACCAGCTAGGACACATAAACATTTGACTCATTTTGGCTCGTCGTGTGCTGGAAGAAATTCGCCCTTTTTAAACAAGCTCATATTTGGAACTCAAAAACTAAATTGACATTGAGATTCCTTTCAATTATTGGGCATACATGGCTTTCTAAATGCTTATAGTGATTAGGACTATAGCTATGGACACTTTAGAGCTATGGCTTGCAATTTCTTTTTCTTTTTTATAAGACAGTTTTAAGTTTTTTGAAATATTTTTGAAATTTTAAACATTTTAGCTAAAGAGATGTTTTTATATACCTTGTGCATACCAATATCTAGTTTGGCTAGTAGTACAGCAATAAGTTACATATGTCATCCAGTCGGAAGAGGTACCCTATATAGGCACAGGTAATATTGCAACCTGTCAATTATATTCTTCCATACATTACATACATAACAGTTCATAGGACCTGACCTTTTACCTAGATACAACACTGCATTCAGAACGCGGGTTTGTCCCTAGTTTAAATCTAATACATTATGCATGAGACTTCTTGGAAGCACAGGATTGTATACCTCTGAGGCGGAAGCCGGAGGCTTGTTCACTTGTTTTTAAAACTTGTATTATTTTGTGTTGAAACATTTTATAATAACCTGCACCTTACACAGAGCTCTCCTCTGTCTTGAGCACCCTCCTAGGCTTCCCACTGTCAGCGGATCGAGCGCTGCTCCGTGGGCAAGTTCTCAGGGCCGCCATCGCAGCGTACGCGAGGCCACGCCCACACGTCAGGCCACGCCCACCTCCTAAACATATGAAAAGCGCTGATTGATAGCGCTGACATCAGGATTGTATACCTCTGAGGCGGAAGCCGGAGGCTTGTTCACTTGTTTTTAAAACTTGTATTATTTTGTGTTGAAACATTTTATAATAACCTGCACCTTACACAGAGCTCTCCTCTGTCTTGAGCACCCTCCTAGGCTTCCCACTGTCAGCGGATCGAGCGCTGCTCCGTGGGCAAGTTCTCAGGGCCACCATCGCAGCGAACGCGAGGCCACGCCCACACGTCAGGCCACGCCCACCTCCTAAACCTATGAAAAGCGCTGATTGATAGCGCTGACATCAGGATTGTATACCTCTGAGGCGGAAGCCGGAGGCTTGTTCACTTGTTTTTAAAACTTGTATTATTTTGTGTTGAAACATTTTAAAATAACCTGCACCTTACACAGAGCTCTCCTCTGTCTTGAGCACCCTCCTAGGCTTCCCACTGTCAGCGGATCGAGCGCTGCTCCGTGGGCAAGTTCTCAGGGCCACCATCACAGCGAACGCGAGGCCACGCCCACACGTCAGGCCACGCCCACCTCCTAAACATATGAAAAGCGCTGATTGATAGCGCTGACATCAGGATTGTATACCTCTGAGGCGGAAGCCGGAGGCTTGTTCACTTGTTTTTAAAACTTGTATTATTTTGTGTTGAAACATTTTAAAATAACCTGCACCTTACACAGAGCTCTCCTCTGTCTTGAGCACCCTCCTAGGCTTCCCACTGTCAGCGGATCGAGCGCTGCTCCGTGGGCAAGTTCTCAGGGCCGCCATCGCAGCGAACGCGAGGCCACGCCCACACGTCAGGCCACGCCCACCTCCTAAACATATGAAAAGCGCTGATTGATAGCGCTGACATCAGGATTGTATACCTCTGAGGCGGAAGCCGGAGGCTTGTTCACTTGTTTTTAAAACTTGTATTATTTTGTGTTGAAACATTTTAAAATAACCTGCACCTTATACAGAGCTCTCCTCTGTCTTGAGCACCCTCCTAGGCTTCCCACTGTCAGCGGATCGAGCGCTGCTCCGTGGGCAAGTTCTCAGGGCCGCCATCACAGCGAACGCGAGGCCACGCCCACACGTCAGGCCACGCCCACCTCCTAAACCTATGAAAAGCACTGATTGATAGCGCTGACATCAGGATTGTATACCTCTGAGGCGGAAGCCGGAGGCTTGTTCACTTGTTTTTAAAACTTGTATTATTTTGTGTTGAAACATTTTAAAATAACCTGCACCTTACACAGAGCTCTCCTCTGTCTTGAGCACCCTCCTAGGCTTCCCACTGTCAGCGGATCGAGCGCTGCTCTGTGGGCAAGTTCTCAGGGCCGCCATCGCAGCGAACGCGAGGCCACGCCCACACGTCAGGCCACGCCCACCTCCTAAACATATGAAAAGCGCTGATTGATAGCGCTGACATCAGGATTGTATACCTCTGAGGCGGAAGCCGGAGGCTTGTTCAATTGTTTTTAAAACTTGTATTATTTTGTGTTGAAACATTTTAAAATAACCTGCACCTTACACAGAGCTCTCCTCTGTCTTGAGCACCCTCCTAGGCTTCCCACTGTCAGCGGATCGAGCGCGGCTCCGTGGGCAAGTTCTCAGGGCCATCGCAGCGTACGCGAGGCCACGCCCACACGTCAGGCCACGCCCACCTCCTTTCTCCCTAAATGTGCCTTCCACGCAAGCGCAGCGGACGAGCGCAGCGGGCGCGCCGTTTGCGCGCCTAAGGCAAGCCCATCTGCGCCCGTCCGCGACGGGCCGGGACCAGGGGCCACAACCCCTTCATTTCCCGTCATGCAAACTCGGTATTACACCTCCGAGGAACTCCGGACCTTCAACTCCCAGGTAACTCTGACCTGCGCTCATAAATACGGCCCACTCGACCTACCTCCTCAATGCAATGATTGCAAGACTCACCTCAAGTCTAAACCCCACACGTCAAATCAACAAATGCTTAGACTGTTTCTGTTGAATTGCAGGTCTCTTTCAAGACACTGCACAGAGCTTTCTCTGTTAATCGACGAACAAAAACCAGACGCTCTCTTTTTAACTGAGACATGGCTAACCCCTCACTCCGATCCTGAGTTGGTTCAAATCCTGGGGCAGGAATACCAAATCATAAGACAGGACCGGGAAGGTGAAAGAGGGGGTGGTTTAGCCATCATCTTCAGAGACTGTTTTACCTGTCGCTGCACCCCCAACCCTTTTCCGGAATGCGAAAGCATGTCGTTTACCCTGGAATTCTCCCCCAATATAAGTTTCTCCGGAGCACTTATATACCGCCCACCAGGCACCCCCAAACAGTTCTACGAATCTCTGCCCCCGTTAGTCGCCGATTTGGCCCTATCACCCTCTAACTTCACGTTATTGGGTGATCTCAATATACATTTTGATGACCCCAATAACTCCATTGCCAATAAACGAAGCGGGGACCTATCCGCTCTGCAGCTGCTCCAGCTGGTCTCATCTCCTACGCACGCGAAAGGCCACTTGCTGGATCCTGTTTTCAGCAACTGCCCACATTTAAAGGCCTGTCCCCCTATAACGCTTCCTTGGACAGACCATGCTCTAGTCCCGTTGCTTTGGACAACTGAAAAATCTACATCCCCTATACCTACTGTCCAAGAAACCCGAAACTGGTCTAAAACACCGCTGGCCCAGTGGACCCTGGAACTGCAAAAAACGATTCCCCTAGTCGGTCAGACCCCCTCACAGGCCAACGAATCCTTCAATGATTGGATACAGAACTCTCTCAACACCACGTTCCCCCTGAAGAAAACAGTTTTCAAAAGATCCAGAATCTCAGCTCCCTGGTACTCCACTGAACTACGGGAGAAAAAGCGCTTTTGCAAGAGACTGGAACGCAAATGGCGACTGGAATATGCGGAAGCAGACAAAACTATCTATAGAGACGCCATCAGGACATACAAAAAAGACATAAAAAGTGCGCAATCTTTATACTATTCAAACCAGATCGCAGAGGCCAAATCCAGCTCGAAAGAGATCTACAAAATAGTAAAAAGCCTCACCACCCTCCCCACACCCCCTCCTACAACTGAGAATCCTCAGCTCCGTTGCGAAAATTTGGCCAACTTTTTTTCCCAGAAAATCAATCTTATTTACTCTTCCTTTCCATCCACAGAGCAGACTGCTCTGACTAAAGCAGCTCCATGTCCCCCTCAAGAACATACATCCAATCACCCTTCGGTGCTGGCGGAATTCCCCCAGTTACAGGTGGATCTCCTCACCTCCCTCATGCACCAAGTGAAGTCAGGCTCCCCCAGAGACCCAGCACCCCCACATGTCCTAGTCTCTGCCATTCAAACCATTCTTCCCACACTGCTCAGAGTACTTAATACCTCGATTTCTACCAGCACAGTACCAGTAAAGTGGAAGCAGGCCATGGTAAGGGCTCTGGTCAAAAAACCTAACCTTGACACCAAGAACCTCAACAACTTCCGCCCGATCTCCTTGTTGCCTTGGGCAGCCAAAATCTTGGAGAAACACATAAACAGCATATTAACAACTTTTCTCGAGCAACACCATCTGCTCGATCCCTCCCAGACTGGTTTTCGCCCCAAGCATGGGACTGAGACGGCACTGCTGGCAGTCACAGAGGAGTCCAGGAGAATCTTAGATCGGGGAGGATCGGTGGCAATCATCCTCCTCGATCTGAGCGCGGCGTTTGATACCGTGAACCACGGTATCCTCCTGCAGCGCCTCCTGGACACCGGAATATATGAAAAAGCTCTGGAGTGGTTCAGGTCCTACCTGAGTGACAGATCTTTCCAGGTGTATGAAGGTAATGTCACCTCCTCTAGCAAGCCTCTGAGGTGTGGAGTCCCGCAGGGATCATCGTTAAGCCCAACGTTATTTAACGTCTACATGAGGCCACTGGCTGAGATCGTCCGCCCATATGGTATTAAGATCGTTACCTACGCGGACGATACCCAGCTGGTGGTCTCCCTGGCACAGGCAGGCGGACCCTCAGCTAATGTAGATCTCGCTGGCTGCATGGAGATGGTCAAGAGCTGGATGACCAAGTCTTGTCTCAAACTTAATGGAGACAAGACTGAGCTCATGCTCCTGGGTCATACCGTACCATCTACCATAGACACTCTCTGGCCTCCTAGCTTAGGTCCTGCCCCTGTTCCCAAAGACGCCATCAAGAGCTTGGGTGTCTGGCTTGACAGGTCCCTGTCTTTCGATCAACAGGTAACAAAACTTTCTGCCACTTGCTTCGGCATCCTGAGAGTTATCAGGAAGATCTTGCCTCTTCTCCCCTTTGAAGCAAGAAAAACCGTGGTTCTGGGCCTGATTCAATCGCGGCTGGACTATGGAAATGCCTTGTATCTTGGAGCTCCTGACTTCACCTTGCGCAAACTGCAACTAATACAGAACTGCGCCGCCAGAACACTCTTACAAATCCCCCGCAGATCATCAGCAAAACCCGGACTGAGGACACTGCACTGGCTCCCTATAAAGGAAAGAGTAAACTTTAAATCACTCTGCATTGCTCACCAGACCTTCTGGTCTCTAGGCCTGGCAATCAATCTCCCTCTCATCACACCCTATCTCCCCACAAGACAGTTGCGCTCCACCTCTGCAAATCTAGCTATTGTGCCGCCAATAAAGAAATCAAGGTCTGGAGGCCGCTCCTTCTCTTACAATGTAGCTAAGAGGTGGAACGCTCTGCCCCAGCATCTTAGATCTAATCCTGATATTCTCTCCTTCCACAAACAGCTGAAAACGCTCCTGTTCACTACATAACTGTGGAGCTGAATCTGCCTCTTCCTAACTCAAACCTCAGCTGGTATGCTTAGCGCTTGGACGCCTCAGGGCAGCTACGTGCGCTCTATAAATCTGAGTTCATTCATTCACAGCAGGACTAACATCTCCTGTAAAATATCTCTGCATAAAATTCAGACCCGACGTCATCCGTTAGGCCGACACAGTAACACAGCAAGATAGGACCCCTGGGGAGACCCATCGGTATATATACATCACATCTTGCTTATAAAGACAGAGGAGACCGAGACTTCCCGGCTGACACACTGACCAGAGGCGCTGAGGTTCCTGCATGCAGACACTCCAGCTAGCAGTGGTCTAACATGCCTTGCGGGGTGTCCAACTCGAGACCAGTATGGGGTCCATATTCTCTCATTCTCAGGTAATGGGGTTGACTAGATCCTAGAGGGATTCTTGGCATAACCCCTACACAGATGCTAGGTACATCTAGTTAGGAAGACATCATAGGAGTACGCACTTTTTATCATGTGTTTTATATACTTGTATGTATTCATGATTATTGCAAGAAGGTAATGCTTTACCATCCCTTTACTTTCGTAGTACTGCTAATCATCTATCTCTGCTACTGTCTAACAGTTGTTGCAGCTCATATGTTCTACACTAGAATAACAACTGTTCAATAAATTCTTATTGAAAACGCCCAGCCTGTTTATTTTGTGTATCTCTGAGAGAAACTAAGTGAGCACGAGAGACTGAGCGAAAGGTAGTATATTGTTTCCACGATTCTGAGGGATCAGGGTTGCCATGTTCTGAGGTTGCCAGAATCTATTCTCTCCTTGATAAGAGGAGATTATAGAGGTACTGTGAGCTAGCTGATATAGACAGGCTAACATACCCGGTGGGGGTGCATGAAATCAGTCTGCCACCAATCCCACAGTTAATGTTATCCAAACGCACAGATCCTGTATAGGTTATATAGGAAGTACACAACAATGTAGCCTGTACTTGTACGTGTTTGCTACATTCTCCCGGTGTATTTGAACCCTAGGGCACAATCACGTAAGATGGTAGTCGCTTCCTCATGTACACATTTGGAACACTGTGGAATTTTTGTATTATCTGGTTTACCGAGCATTGCAGGTGTGATGTATGCTCTGTGTATGTAAATGAATTGTATCAGTCGAAATCAACTATTACTGGACCCTTTGTTAAGAAATGTGAGTGCTTCCTGCCATTGTTCGTCTTGGAAGAGTTCACCACAATTGTGAGTAGCTGTGGTGTGTTGGTGTCTGTCCAGATTGCTTGATACATACGGGTTATCACTCCTATGCCCCTGTCGGTTTGCAGTAATAATACCACGTGGCTGAGCCACAAGGTTCCTCACCTCTTAACTCACACACTCTTTATACCACCCTCTGAAATTGCCAAGTATTCCTATTTGGAAAAGCTCCATTGCCCATTCCCATGTGACTATCTGTCCATTTCCATACAGGTCCCTTGCTCCTGACTCCGTCCACTCCTCTAACTCATCATGTTAAGCTCTTTAGCTTGCGTTCAAATTCTGGGATTTGTCATAGCTGGGATTTCTGGGAGTAGGGTAAGCTGCGACCTCCTCTGCCTCCCTTCAGGCACAAGGTACTAATATCTATGTCTCTGTCTTCCTGCAATATGTCACTTTCAAGAAACTCCCAGATGGGTGGGTCCGATTTTGTGTGGCCAAATTATGTTATTTGGGTTATTGGTTAGCTGCACAGTACACATATGAGGCTAACGGCATCCATCTAAATTCTGTGTCTGCGTAGAATAGAACATGTCCATCTTAGTTCTAGGCCTTGAATTGCCCCCAAAAGAAGTACTTAATGTCTGAGTCAATCCTCCTCAGTAGGGATTTCCGAATGTGTATTGGAAGCATTCAGAATACATAAATGAACGTGGTACCATCCTCATTACAGCATCTTGAACCTTTGCCCACATTGATAACTGAAGTTGTGAGTATATTTCAAACTTGAAACTCATTTTGGATGTGTGATCGAATATTATCAGGGACCATTCCTTCCAAAGCCCCATTCCGTCTTATACACAGATTGAGCTTTCCCTTCTGGATCCATTTGATTCCATTGCCAGATACTATGATGTGGGCATTGTCTCACACATCTCCCAAATACTTTTTGAATCTGAGAAACAGGAGGCATTGTTTATTACCGGTATCAGCATGAGGGATATCTGCGGTTGGGTGAATGCCATTAAAGTATCTTTCACATGTAGAAGTTCCTTCACTGGGCCTGCTTTAGTTGGTATTCCACTGATTAAAGCAAAGGAGTGAATGGCAATTGCCAGGGATTGCAAAGCTAAAATGAACATAAGGTGAGACAGAGCACAGCCCTATCTCATGCCACGGTGGACAATAATAGCCTATTATTAATAACTGCCATAGTTGATCTGTGCTGTGGGTGTCTGGTGTAGAATTGCACCTTTGAGGTAAATTGGTACCCAATCCAATTCTGTCCAAAATACGGATAAAGGTACCTCTGTTGAAGTATTTCAAATGCTTTCTTTCCAAACAGGGAGACAACAAGCACATCTTCTTCTAGGGTATGGTTTTCGGATTTCTAGAGCACATGGGCCAAGTTTTTAAGGAGGTTCTTTGACAATCTATCAGGCATAAAACCTACCTGTGGATTACTTTCGGTGTCTGTTGGCTACTATCATGGAGAGAATTTTAATATCCACACTGATCTATGATATGGGTTGGTAGCTCCCACAGTCAAGCAACTTTTTGCCAACCTTAGGAAGTAGGGAAATAATAGATTAATCTGATTGAGTTACCAAGAAGTCTGATGTCTCTGCTTCCTTGAAAGCCCTACAGAGTAAGGCTATCACTTGAGTTTTGCATGTCATTTAAATTCCCCAGGGAAGCCATGTACCCTGGGAGATTTACAGGTGTGGGATGCCAAAATAGCTTCACTAGCCCTTCTTCACTCAACTGCCCCTCCAATTGTGCTTCACCCTCCTCAGTTAATGAGGGCCTAGGTAGGGAACTCAGAAAGGTCTCCTCCAAGAGTACTCTCTCACCCTGTGATGAGTTGGATGGACTTTCGTAAAAAGGTGCAACTGTCTCTGATATATCGACAGGCTATGTCAGTACCAGTAGTGTTCATATGTTTGTGTAGGGACTCAAAATCTGATTGCATGGATTTGATTTAGGCCAAGACCTCAGATAGTGTGGATTTAGATGTAACAACATTTGTTACAATCGTTGTGATTTACCATGATCACATCTAAGGCAACATTTTTGCAGAATACTGTCAGGCTGCTTATTTGGCGCCAGATAATGCTCCTGAAAAGGGGAACTGTCAAGCAGGTTTTAAGAAGGTTATGTGCGAATAGGATACCGCTGTGGAGTATTATGAAGTACATAAAAAAACGATAGGAAGGGTCGGCCATTGCATTTGAATGGCCATGAATTATAGTAGGAGAGTGGCACATACAATCCCAAAATGGAGTATATGCCCAAAAAACTGCACAAAATTCAGATTAAGAGTACTTTTGATAAAAATGACACTCCTTGTGTTACTCGTATGCCACAAAATATCTACACCAAAAATTATTATGGGCCATATGTCTCAAATTTGGATTTTGCGATTCTCAAAATGCGATTTTTAGCTAATCGCAATTTGAGAATCGCAAAACCTGATGTGAATAAAAGATCGCAAAATGTTAGCGATTTCCAACAATTCGCAGAATATTAATGCGAATACCTATTTCGCGATTGATTCCTTATTAGCAAAATCGCAAATAAGGATTCGAAAATCTGAGAATCGGCAATTCAGGTGCAGCTTTATTACATCACAACCAGGAAGTGTGACTGCCCATGCTGCTCCTGATTGCCAGAAGCTGAGTAAGAGGCTGGGAGGAGAGTGAGAGACTTGTGCACTGCAACTGAGAGAAGGAGAAATGGATACACAGGAGAAAGAGAAGCAGCAGGAGGAGAATGTCAGAAAAAGGAAACAAAAGTTCAGTGATAGGGAGCTGGAGGTGCTCCAACAGAAAATGGCAGTCAGCCATGAGCTCCTGTTTGGGAAGCAATCCCTACGTGTGCCAGAGGCACGCAAAAGGAAAATCTGGAGTGAAATACAGGAGAAGGTGAATGCCATCAGCGTGCCCCACCGCACTGTGGAGGACCTTCACAAACGGTGGTACGACATGCGCCAAAGTTCAAAGGAAAAGGTGGCATCTCGGGAGGCAAAAAAGACTGGTGGGGGTACATCCACTGCAACTGATTCTACGCCTCTTGAGGAGTTGGTGGAGGGCACCCTTCAGCCAGAGAGTGTCATTGGGGTGGCTGATCTGGACAGCTCCGAACCCCCAAACACCAGACAAGGTAAGAAGCATGCTATTACTCCCCTGATACATCACCACATCACTCACACACTCAGTAAAGACCCAGGCACTAAACATGAATGCAACTCCAGTACATGTTAACAAGCACACCCAGCAATGCATTAAGGGAGATGTAGTCACATGCACCAAACAGTGGAGCAGTGAGACCCAGCAATGTTGAATCTGGATGAGTAATTCAGGAAAGGCAAAAACCAGACAGATAGTACCCATGTAACTCAAAATCTGAAAACTGCATTGCATAACCAATGCGAGGCAGGACACCAAGTTAATGTGTACATTTACATTCACAGCACAACCTGAAATACAGTAATCAATTGCAGAAGGGGAGGATGCATCCCACACTGAAGACCAGTCAGGGCAAGAGGAGCAGGAGGAAGGCAGACCAGCAATCCCTGTGACACGCAGACGGCGCCTCATAGTGCCATCACTCCCACCACTGGAGGCAGGTCCACAGGACACAAGTGGAGAAGATCAGCCAGTCCAGGGCCAGCATGCAGCACAGCACACAGCACAGTCCCCTGTCCGTCCTAGTTCAGGAATTTCTTCCAGGCGCAGGGCATGGCCGTCCACCAGCACAGCTGCCGTAGGCGAAGACACAGTGTTTGCAGGGCTTGAAAGCACCATGATAATAGTCCAGCGCCTGCAAGCAAAGGCATTAAAGTCAATACAGTGTCACTTTGCTGCACATAACAACAACATGACCCAGATGAGGGCTGGTTTCATGGGCATGACAGGTGCCCTAGAAGGAGTGTGTACATGAGAAGAGACCGGGCAGCCAGGCCCAGGGAGAGACAACGTCTCCACAGCCGGCTGGACATATACACCAAAGCTGTGAACCGCCTGTCCACTGCCACGTCACTGCTGGCACGTCGCTGTGCTAGCATGCAGCATGAAATGGCTCACTGCTACCAGGATGTGGCCAAGGGCCTGGTGCAGGTCAGTCATGCCGTGGACCAGCTGCGGGCAGCAGCCACAGGTGGCACAGGATCCCTGAGCTCACTGGAGAGTGAGAACCAGTCCAGCAGGAGCAGGATCACTCCACCTATTCCCCAGGACAGACGGCGGAGTGCGCGACAGGGGAGAACAGCCGATGACTCAGGGGAGGGCAGTGGGCACCCTGAGCGAGGCGCAACAGGTGTGCCCGCAGGAGATAAAGTGTCATGAGTGGCACATGGCAATGGGTGAGGCAACACATTACATCTGGACTCATGTTTGAGCAACATACTTGCAGGGATTCTGCTTATACACAGAACTATGCGTAGAACCCCAGGACCTCAGTGAGTTGTGGTGTACCAGAAACTCACCTCAGAACCCAGAACCCAGTATCCGGCTAGCATAAGTGTCCCATTCGTTATCCGAGATTTAGCTCGGAGGTCCCAATGAAAAGACAACCCAGAACACGCGACTCAGTACATACTCAGGAATGGTGGGAATCGGAAATACCTGTTCGTATATTATTCTCACATCAGTCCACAACAAGAATCAACAGAGACACGGTGAAAATAAAAAGAGTTTATTTTTATAGACCACGTGTCCTAATATGCAGTACTTTGGCTAATACAAGCAGACAAATGATTAAAATCAAAACCATCAACATAGTTACAATTCCATAGAATATAAAAGGGGTGATCATGTTATAATGACAGTGGATACTACCACTTTCCCTTTACTAAGAGGCTAATATTATTATTAGACTAACAGAAGGTCTCTCAGGCTTGAATAGGGGACCCCATACCTCAAAGATCAGCTTAGTGAAATCACATCACAGGAGCATCAGGAGACTTCTCGCAGGAAGGCTCGTCTTCGGTCTGAATAATAAACATGATGTCCGTGATATTAAAAGCACCAACTTTCAGGTATGTGCAGCTGCTCGTGTGTTATGGCTAAATAGTGGGTCGATCAACCTAGAGTGGAAAACATGCATTGTCTAACAACTCAGACTGTTTGTCACATCGTGTGCAGACCAAGGTCGCTTCGCAGAGCTCGGGATGGTAACAACAGATTGCTCTCGTGTGAGGCAAAACTCGAGTCAGCAGTTCGTTTAAGCAATAACATGTAAATGCAGTGTCGTGTGCAAAAGCAGCAAGATGGCTTTCTAACTTCTAACGCGGTTATGCTAACTTAACAATGTATGTACGTATTAAGGGAATCCTTACTACATGCCCCCTTGATCGAAGCACTACTTAGTATGCAAGAAGAGAGAGAGAACGCAGAGTTCAAGCACGACAGAGCAGAACAAGGCGTATCCAATTGAAAAAGGAACTGGTCAGTTCAGGCAAAGTTCGAACAGGAAAAAACCTCAAAAATAGAGAGGAAAAACAAAAACAATTCAAACTGGAATCGGGGAGGTGAAAAAAAAATGAAGAAAAACAACAAAACGCCTCACCGGGCAGAAGTGTAAACGTACAGGGCCAGTTCAAGACACGTGAGGAAAACACTGTGGACGAAAGTTCACTTAATCCATAAAAGTATATGCAGCATATGTGGCCACTGCTTCCAGCAGAAAATCATTGGCACGGCCACTGAAGGTTTCAGCCATCCAGTTAAGTAAAGAAAAGGAACATACGTGTTCTTCTATCAGCGGAGCCTCTAGCACCATCAGAGGGCAACCATCGTGTACTTCCAAATAACTCATATCCAAGAAGTCATATGCCGCTCTCACGATGTCCCAATTACCCAGGATACCATGTGCCGCACCGCAGGCCATAATCCGAACTCCAGAACAGGCAGACTCGTGAGACACTAAGGGCCTCATCAGCTGATCAAAATCCGGGTCCGGAGACACCATGTTGGTTAAACACAAATCCATAGGCCATTCAAAGGGACAATCTAGGCAGTGGAAGACAGGTTGCACACAGGTGAAGTAGGAATACCGGAAGGATAATCCATATGCCAGGCTCAAAGTCGCCAACGGCAGGACACCATAGTAATCAAGCATCCTGTCACGAAGAAGCTGCAGACGGGACAGGCTGTCGTGTGGCACAGAAAGAGCAGCCATTCCGCAAGATGAAAAGTAAAAGTAGCACACCTGCCACTAGAGCCAGAATTAACGGGACACCTCCAAAGACGCTGGAGAAAATAGAATGAAAAAATGCCGGAATCACACCAAAAATAGTTTGGAAAGAGGTCACGAGGCCCGAGCCCACAAGTTTAAAAAAATGAGCCAGGCCAGTCGTGGACGAGGCATTGAAAATTGTTTGGATCAAAGCACCAAAATGCAGGGGGAGGTCAGTATTCAAAAGCGCCTGTACCTCGGTGCGCGTATTTGCTACGTGAAGGACAAATGTTTCCCGGGAGGAAGTCAATGGCACCTCCTTTTGGGACAATAGCGCTCTTATTCTGCTCATTTTGTCGAACTCTGCTTTCAAGGTTGGAATTGAAGGCCAGATAGAAGCATCCAGCCTCCCCTGCGGGGGTGGAAACAGGACATTATTGCAGCAGACAACCCTCTGTGTTACAGTTACTATATACGGGATCCCTACTAACATCCCGCAGCAAGCTTCATTATTCAAAATTAAATAACTACCGTTTGCAAGCAGCGTGAAAGATGGCGTAATCACTGGTACCGGGATACCTTTGAGGACGCAGGCCAAGTTCGGAGCGTGTACATTACAAGCACCGTGCAATTGAATGTGCCTACATACAACAGAATGATCAGGTGACGTTGTACATTCTTCACCCTTCAGATAAACCTCAGTACCGTCCCTTGTACATCTATACGTAAAGGGGAGGGACCAGACTTCATGTATGAAAGCTGTACCCAGCTGTTCATATCTACCCAGAGCATAGTGTTTCATACAAGAGGTAAACTTAAAAAGCGCAAACGGTAGACTTATCAATCCGTGTAAGAGCCACACAGCGGAATCGACTTCCGCAACAGAAAAAGGTAACGGCTCCAATTTCTCAATATGGAGCAGGGAATATGTAGCATCTTTCATGGACATGAACTGCTGTTTGTCAGTGAGGTTAAAAGGAAGAAATAACGATGTAGTATTCAGATAGTCCCAAGGGACCTTCCCTGCCTTCAATGTTTGTAATGTCCAAGCAAACTGCATAACAGAACGCAACTGGTTTTGACCATGATACAACACAGACATATCATCCTGCACAATATCAACAATCGAAGACACAATATTATCTAATGTATAAATGCGAGAAGAAAGAGTGTTAATGCTGTTATCAATAACTGCTAATACTTTTTCCATATTAGCCTGATCAATAGCTCTCAATCTTGAAGCTGCCTCAATTTGCGACAGTTTCCATACTTCGTTGTAAATAGCATACGCCCATCTCTTGGATCTGTCACCCACAGGACCTTTAACAAAATCATTCAAATCTATTTTGTCATGTAACTTTGATAAATGAACTTTGACAGATTCCAAGGTGGAATGTCGCAGCCAGGACTGACATAATTTCCCTACAGAGTATGTAGTGACTGTATGTGACGACTCAAACCGGGGGTCCACTCTATCTTGAGTATACCCCGGATTCAGTCCTAGAAAACGACGTTGACAGGTATCAGAACTACTTTGCCAAATTAACCATCCCTCACTATTAAATTTAGAAATGTTGAAGGACGAATTGGAAACCAATAACTGCAAAGCAGGAAGGGACAGATCTGTGTGATTATCCCAATTAGGGTAAGCACCCAGATCCGGCACAGAAGGCGAATTTAGTTTTTTAGAAGTGGCCAATCCGAAACAGGTGGTTTGGAAGATGGTTGCATTTAAAAACAACATATGATTTGGTACTAGACAGGCACGGTGTAAAGCTTCAGTTCCCTGAACCTGCCACGGTTTGGAACCCCAAACCGACTTAAGATCAATAGTAGCCTTCCATAGAAGATTGATTGACAACTCATCCATAAAGGACTTAGAATATAGCAATTTGGTGTGTGTCAGTCTAACCTTGGAGGCAGACTCAGGCTTAACTTTAAAATAAAAGGAAGCCGGGGCTGAAACACTGAAATCAGTAAAATAAGTAAACTTATCAACTAATGTGTGTGAACTGCCAAACGAGGGGGTGGGACAATGTTCCCACTGGGTAAAATTTACAAAATTTCTAAACGAATTTGATTTATGCAAGAAGTGATTGCCATAATGTTGAAAACAATACTGTTCCGCATAATTAGCCGCATTTTCATACAAATCCTCAGCATCAAAGGCGGCATAATATTTCAAATCTGAAAACAGTGCTTCAATGGCGTGTACATCCCAATCATCAGAACGTATGTTCTGTTTAACTACATCACCCATAGAAACACGAAATACATTAGGCACATTAATGACCTCTGTAGGCCCATGAATTTGAAATTTAACAGCATCCCATGCGATTCCATCCATGACGGGCCAGGCAGTAATATTCACAAAAGTCTGGTCCCTTTTCATGATGTGGGATGAGGAGTGGGGGGCCAAAGTTCCATTGATAAGTCCAATTGTCGATCTCTCTTTGAGATAATGTCCATCCACCAAACGGAAGAACACTACAACAAATCCAATGGACATGAACAAAAAAATACCAAAAAGCATCAACCAGATGTATGTCCAAGGAGCTATCAAAAATGCTTCTTAAACCAGCTCACAAAAACAACAATGTTTGATGGGGGAGGTGAGGGCAAAGAGTTAGTGTCAAAGGAAAAACGGGACTGGCCAAGTGCTGTAGATTGTAAAACAGGCGAAGGTCCACGTGTAGGATAAGCATACTCAGTCTCAACGGACAAACCACCAGCCGGTGGTATCAGCAAGGGATCAGTAACTGAATGCATCTCGATTGCAACATCAGACAAGGTGGTAGAAGCAGGAACCATCATTGAATTTCTTTGCATTGTCTGGCATGAAACTGCCGGAGTCATACTAAGAAGTATCGGCCACTCGCTGAAGTTTGACATTGTCAATAGAGATGTACCTGTTTTCTTTGCGACCAGGAAGTGGAGGTAAAATGACTGTTCTTGTACCCTGCACTCCAAGCACTGGAACTGGTGCACGATAAGAGGGGCCGAACTCCTTCTTGTTCTCCACCTTCTCACGGACCAGATCACCAACTCGGGGTAGCCAGCCGACTACCGGAATCTGAACCTCAGCTTCAGACGTGGAGGGCAAATGTTCTTTCGAAAGAGAGTCCCTGGCTTCTTGTAGAGTCTGCAAAACAGCACAGTGATCATCTACGTCAAAGGGTGCGGTCGACGCCGCAATGTCTAGACCATCAAGGTCTGGAACAAACATTCTGATTCCGAAGAGCATCATGTACGGGGTCCGCCCACCCAGAGACCTTCTAGGGAGATTATTTAGTGCACGTTGAACGTTATACAAATGGGCTAGCCAGTTCCGGCCTGTGCCTAAAACACGTGCTGTCAATGATTGCTTTAAGTCACGGTTCATTCGCTCCACCACACTATTACCCTCAGGTCGGTAGGGAGACGAAAATTTGACAAGGACCCCCAAATTTTTCATAGCCTCCTTGTAAGCCTTAGAGGCGAACGCAGGGCCCTGGTCAGAATGGAAGGTACCACACGCAAAAGTTCCCACAAAGACACGCAAATCCCTGATGACAGTCCGCGAGTCAGCACTCCTTTGTGGCCACACCCATAGAAAACGTGTGCACGAATCCACTGCAACCAAGATGTACTTGTACGCAGTATCAGAAGAAAAAGGACCGCAGTGATCTAAATAAACACAACCAAATGGCTTATTGGAGATGTACAGCTGTGTCTGTGGTGGGCGCGCAACAGTAGAAGGTTTAATCTGTTGGCAAATGTCACAATCAAGAACATAAGCGCGCGCTTGTTTATATAAACCAAACCACCAGTAACGTTGTTGTAGCAGAGATATTGTAGCTGACACACCGGCGTGGGCAGACGCCAACCCCTCATGTGCAGCCAAGATCAGTGCTGGTCTGCAGTCCGCGTTGGGAATTATTCTATCACCAACGTCGTTAATCCTCACTAACGGGACGTTATCAGGACTTAAATGGTAAATATACCGAGAGGGAAAACCCTTCGGGTAATCTCCTCCCTTCTCTGTAGCAGCAATAGCTGCCAAGATGTCATCATCAATCTTACTTTTGGATCTTGTAACTGCTGCCACTAAGTATGTAGCCACTGCTGTTTTCGCTGCCTCGTCAGCTAAGCTGTTGCCGACAGCATGGACACCAAGCCGCTGGTGACCAAGAGTGTGTATAACACTTACGAGTGGGAGACGGTCTTTAAAGTCTGCCACTCGAACCCAAAGCGTTTTATGCTTAATTGTGCTACCTTTAGTGTCACGGTAATCATTCTGAGACCAGAAGTGTAAATTGTCATTGTAGGACTGGACACAGTAGAAGGAGTCACTCACTATAAGAGTAGTGACTCGGGGATCAGCAAACTCCAGTGCAAGCACTAGAGCCCGGAGCTCCGCCAATTGCGCGGTACAATCACCCAATGACTGCGTATGCACTGCATCAGATTGGAATTCACCATTTACGAATGTACCTACGACAATTGCGCAAGCCGCTGAATAAGCGTGCTTCGATCCAATTGCGGGTTGCGCAGACCCGTCAGTGTATATGACACAATGGTATTCTTCGAGCGGGCGCAAAGACAGAGGTGCCGGATGAACGAATTCATACTGCAAGTACTCTTGAGTCTGTAATGAGGCATCAAAGATGTAAGTGACGTCTGGCGACGTCAGTGTTGTAGCCCATTGTATCCACCGTGGATGCAAAGCTTTAGAATTTGGTACACTTGCTTTTGTCACTGCCTCTAAAGCAGGATATGGTGTTACAACCATAATCTGTTTCCCATGCGACAGTGCGCGTTCCTTGAGGATCGCCATCTGCACAGCAGTCAGAACTTTTTCGACCGTGGAAAAACGTAATTCAGCAGAGGTGTACAAGTGGGATTTGTACGCAATGGGGACTGTGTCGCCCTCATTAAACGTCAAATACGTGAACCCCACGGCGCCTGGTACTATTCTGATCACCAGGTTAGTGCGGTTATCACGTGTCAGCAAGTATTGTGAAGCAAGAAGGTCAGCCTGTAAAGACTGTAAAATAGCAGAGTGTTCTAGCTGCCAGCTAGACTTCGAAAATGAAGGCTGTACCAAGGCGTAAAGCGGCTTGATACGCTGGGCATAATCAGGAATATACGTACGGCCGAAATTCAGAAAACCCAGCAGAGATTGTAATTTCTTCAGTGTCGTAGGAGCACTCAAGCGTGCACACTTTTCCAGAAAGTGGGGGGCTAACCCCTTACCTTCATTGTTGAGCTCGTAACCCAAAAACAACACTGTATATTCTGCGATGTGTGACTTCGCAAAATTGAATTTGTAGCCATAGTCAGCAAAACTCACGATAATATTGTCAACGCGAGACAGATGTGGCATCAGCTCATCATCCGTAAGATAGATATCGTCAACATATGAGTATGCTTCGGGGTCTATTCTTTCTAAAAGAGAAACCACGCGAGCAGAAAAGACGCCAGGGCTATTTTTTTACCCCATGGCTAATCTGGTAAACTGTTTTTGTTTTCCGCCCGAAGTAAACGCTGTCCACTGGCTACTCAGTGTGGACAGGTTATGGCTAAAAAAGCCATTGGAAATGTCAAGTGTCGTTTTAAATCTTTTACGCACGAGACTGTCGACCAAAGCCGAACTATGTGTATTTTGTACCGTGCAGGTCCGGCAGTGGGAGTTTAGGTGCCGGTAATCCAAAACTAAACGGTACGAGCCGTCAGGCTTCGCTACAGTGAATAAAGGGTTATTCATAGGGGACACACATGTTTCAATAACACCCTGATATTCCAATTGTTCAAGGATTGCCGCGACGTATAGGATATTGGGGTTGAGGCTGGGGCATTGACCGCAATGGAATCTCATGGCAGGGGGACAATCTGTCCCATCCCACCTGAGTGCGATACACTGCCGGCGCAAGCGCAAGCGCCCACTCCTCAGCATACACTTCAGCTTGGTCCTTAGGCACTGTGTGCGCAAAGGACGGCAGGATTACTTCCTCCCCTCTAGGAGCCTCTAAAATGAAAGCTGGGGGCCAATCTGCCTCCGCTAGGAGGATATCATAGGTGGTGGTCAGATTATCCCAAAAAATCCCTTTTATTGTACGTTGTATGTCACCCTCTATTAATAAGACTATTTCATAAAGTCTATCAGGGGGAGCCACTCTGGTGTCAGCTGTTTCCACAGTAACCGAAATATCAGTTGCTGTCACCGCCAGAAATGGACGCAGAGCTTGACGGACTATGGTAATTTCCGCTGCGCTGTCCAGGAGCGTCAGCGCCCATGTCCGGTTCCGAAGCTGTGTCCGCACTATCTGAGGCATACCTTGCCGTCAGAGCCGCCACTTTCTTCTTCTGAAACGGGGGTCTTTGTCGTGCAAATTCGTCCTGCTTGCCTTTACCCTCAGTCTGTCGGGGCTGGTCACGCTGTTGTGGAGCACCCCGACCTTTGCCACCGCCTCCGCCACCGGACTGTGTAGCCGATGTTTCCTGTGAAGAACGAGGAGAGCGCTGTTCAGAAACCTGAAATCGATCAGGAGACTTTATAGCAGCACGATCGCGCAGATCATAAGTGCGTTCACTACTAGACTGTACGGGAGAGGCAGGCCGAGAGCCCTGTTTCTGCTGCTGCTGCTTCCCCTGTTGTTTAACCTGCCATTTTTGTTTAGGAAAAAAGGGCCGGTCGTCCTTACCAGACGTTTCTGCCTTACCCTGCTGCTTTAGATCGGGATTCTTTATGACAGGCTTAACTCCTAAAGAGCTACGACCCAAATCCCGATAAGCCTCAGCGATTATTTTCGCAAATTCCTGCGGTTTGTCCTCCTCAGGAACTCGTTTCAGTTCATTACGAACCTGGAAATGCAAAGCATCACCCTTCAGGTTACCAATTATCATGGTAGCCACCAGGTCAAATTGCCCGAGGAGCCGCATCCCTAACTCTATCGCAGACTCCGCACCATGGTTCTCTTGAACTCTTTTGATGACGGAGGGCAGCTGCAACATAGACGGAGTGCCATAGCACTGCGCGTACGTCGCTGCAAAGACCTTGCCCCAATTTGTACAATCGTCAATGTGTGGGACCAAGTCTTTAGGCAAACTAATGGTGAGGATCCTGTGTTTCTCCACAGGTGAAGTATTCGGGTAAACCGCTTCTATTTGGTCAAATTTCTCAGCAAGCCAAAAGGGGAAATCATCCCTAGTAAGGGGGCGCTTGCCCATAACAGAATTGACCATAACAGGACTAATGACCACCGCGTGATGATCAGTAGGCTGTCCCGCAACAGCAGGCGCCCCCGCCTGCATATTGCGCGACACATACTGCACTAACGCCCTATATACCGTAATGAGGGCAGTATGTAGTACACGCAGCTCAGCCACCGTCACCGTGAGGTAACGGGGATGAGGCGTAAATCCGGCTAGTACCGGCCAAGTGGCCCCTGCAATTGATAAAGGGCCCATTCTTGGCGGTATAACCACATGGGGAAGGGCGCCATTAAACCAAATAAGATGCTGCCAAGCAGATATTGGTATTTCCTGTGTCCTATTCGGCGTATAGTTCGCCGGCACGGCAGCGGCAGTGTAAGAATGAAAGGTGTCATCATCCCCCACCGCCGGAATCGTCACCCAAGAGTAGAACAACTCATAGGGATGAGCCGCATCGGCTCCCACCACAAAGATGACGTTCATACCAGTGTCCGGTACCCCATACTGTGTCAAATGACGTTTTAGAGCCGCTCGGCTATGCGCCGCAATATCCACCGACATTAGGACAACACACGTGAAACTATCAGTAGCACAAGGGTTCACTAACCTTTTTAATTATCAAGCTTGAAAGAACCTATATCAATAGACCTAGGTAGGTTTAAATCCGTCAGACTTGTTATCCGGAAACAAGAATGAGGGTGTTGTGGACAAACGCGAGCACTACTAAGGCGTTTCAACTCATAGACCAAACGTTAGGTGCGCCATGTTGCAGGGATTCTGCTTATACACAGAACTATGCGTAGAACCCCAGGACCTCAGTGAGTTGTGGTGTACCAGAAACTCACCTCAGAACCCAGAACCCAGTATCCGGCTAGCATAAGTGTCCCATTCGTTATCCGAGATTTAGCTCGGAGGTCCCAATGAAAAGACAACCCAAAACACGCGACTCAGTACATACTCAGGAATGGTGGGAATCGGAAATACCTGTTCGTATATTATTCTCACATATGTCCACAACAAGAATCAACAGAGACACGGTGAAAATAAAAAGAGTTTATTTTTATAGACCACGTGTCCTAATATGCAGTACTTTGGCTAATACAAGCAGACAAATGATTAAAACCATCAACATAGTTACAATTCCATAGAATATAAAAGGGGTGATCATGTTATAATGACAGTGGATACTACCACTTTCCCTTTACTAAGAGGCTAATATTATTATTAGACTAACAGAAGGTCTCTCAGGCTTGAATAGGGGACCCCATACCTCAAAGATCAGCTTAGTGAAATCACATCACAGGAGCATCAGGAGACTTCTCGCAGGAAGGCTCGTCTTCGGTCTGAATAATAAACATGATGTCCGTGATATTAAAAGCACCAACTTTCAGGTATGTGCAGCTGCTCGTGTGTTATGGCTAAATAGTGGGTCGATCAACCTAGAGTGGAAAACATGCATTGTCTAACAACTCAGACTGTTTGTCACATCGTGTGCAGACCAAGGTCGCTTCGCAGAGCTCGGGATGGTAACAACAGATTGCTCTCGTGTGAGGCAAAACTCGAGTCAGCAGTTCGTTTAAGCAATAACATGTAAATGCAGTGTCGTGTGCAAAAGCAGCAAGATGGCTTTCTAACTTCTAACGCGGTTATGCTAACTTAACAATGTATGTACGTATTAAGGGAATCCTTACTACAGGGAGAGACAACGTCTCCACAGCCGGCTGGACATATACACCAAAGCTGTGAACCGCCTGTCCACTGCCACGTCACTGCTGGCACGTCGCTGTGCTAGCATGCAGCATGAAATGGCTCACTGCTACCAGGATGTGGCCAAGGGCCTGGTGCAGGTCAGTCATGCCGTGGACCAGCTGCGGGCAGCAGCCACAGGTGGCACAGGACCCCTGAGCTCACTGGAGAGTGAGAACCAGTCCAGCAGGAGCAGGATCACTCCACCTATTCCCCAGGACAGACGGCGGAGTGCGCGACAGGGGAGAACAGCCGATGACTCAGGGGAGGGCAGTGGGCACCCTGAGCGAGGCGCAACAGGTGTGCCCGCAGGAGATAAAGTGTCATGAGTGGCACATGGCAATGGGTGAGGCAACACATTACATCTGGACTCATGTTTGAGCAACATACTTGCACTGTGTGTTTAAAATGTGCAAGCAGTTGGGATTCACATTATGTGCACATCAGGCTGTGTGACGGATATGTTCCTGCACCCAAGGAAATAAAAAACACAGTTTTGCACCAATCTGTAGCATTGTGTCATCATTACTCACCTAGAAATAGTTCTGTGTGATCTCATCTCGTCTCTGGAGGCCGGCAGCCGCACCAACACCACCGGCTGGTCTGCATCATGGAGCTGGCCCCTCCTCATCTGATGAGTCGGAATCTGTGAGCTCCACTGGGGTTCCTTTCTTGGTGGTGATGCTGTGTAGCATGACACATGTGACCACGATTTTGCAGCATGTCTTGGGGCTGTACTATAGCGCTCCTCCACTCTTATGTAGGCAGCGGAAACAGCTCTTAAGGATTCCAAATGTTCTCTCAATGGCACAGCTGGTGGCTCTGTGGGCGCTGTTATACCTCCGCTCCCCAGCAGTGGCTGGATTTAGGTATGGAGTCAGGATGTAGTCACGTACAGCATTCACACTGTCACCTGCAGGGTGACAAGAATCAGGTTAAACACTGTCCTGCCACTTCTGACCTTCACTGATTGTGTCTTTGAAAGCCATGCATTTACCTAGCAGGTAGCCCTCATCAAACTCCTCATCTGTGAGTCGTCAGTTAATTCCGCTGTGGCGAAAAATGAATGAGTCGTGTGTGCTGCCCGGGTATTTAGCAACAATATCAGTGATGACATGTTTGGCATTGCACACTCCCTGTATGTTCAGGGAATGATAGGACTTGCGTTTCCGGAACACATACTCATTCTGTGAGGGGAAGGGAAGGGAGATAGCGACATGGGTCCCATCTATGCAGCCAATTACGTAGGGGAATTGGGCTATCTGGTAGAACTCCTGCTTGCTCTGATCTAGTGCCTGTTGTGTGCTGGCGTATTGGATGTGGTGATGCAGCTTCTGTACCATTGCATCAAGGAAAGCGTGGAAGAAGTGCGACAGTGCACTCTTAGAGACCCCTCCTGCTGTGGCTATCACCCCCTGAGAACTCCCTGATGCCAGTAAGTGCAGTGAGCACAGGACCTGTACATGGGTGGGAATGGTGTGTGTCCTGCGGCTGGGGTGTTCTAGTATGGATTTGACCTCCTCTATTAAGTCCAGGATGCTGTCTGCGTCCAGCCTGTAGTTCACATGGATCTACTCCACAGTCTGCTGTAACAGGGTGATGCGCGTTCTGAAGATCCTTTCCTGGCATCTCCTTCTCTGTGCAGCAGCTCTGATTCGCAGCCTCCTGGATATCACATACAGCCCAGCCATTGTGGAAAACTCCTGTGGCATTATGGGCCTGTTTAAATAGGTTGCATCTGGTTACCACCTGCTCAGAGTTGGTGGTAATTGCGATATGCAAAATTGCGAATTTCACAAAATCGCAATTTGTGATTTTTTCATGCATCTCATTTTGCGAACTCGCAATTTGAGAGCACGTTATTAGCGAATTTCGCAAATGATGTGACGCTGATTGTGAGTTCGTAAATGTATTCGCAGATTCCATGCCTCGCAAAATTGCTAATTGCTAAATTTGCAATCACCGTTTTTGCACACCGGAACCGTTTCCTACATAGGAACACACTGTTTTGCGATCGCAAACACCGTTTTTTTGCACTTCACAGTGTTTGCGGTCGCAAAACAGCTTCATACATATGGCCCTTGGAGTCTTTGCTAAACAAATATTCTCGCCGTATTACTCTAATAGAGAAGTGCTTCTCCCTCCCACCCCAGGGCAGTACTTCTGTCCTTGGCTACACAGGTTGAGGAGGCACTAATATTATCTAAGGCCCCTCAGTCCTATAAGCAATTTGCTCCTGCTGTGAATAAGGCTGTGCAATACCGGAAAAACTGTCCCGCTTCACGCCTCAATGTGTAGGCAGTGGTGGCTCCTTCGCTATGGTGGAGAAGCGTCCCCCCAACTGCTTTTAAGCAATGCAAAGTAGAAACATAAAATGATAATAACTTTGACGTATCGTTTTATGCTTGTGCTGCTTTGCGGGCGGGCAAACACCTTCTCCCAGTCAGGATATAAACGACAAAAGATGTTAGTGATGGGCCATTACAGAGCGGCTAAATGCTGCTCATTTTTTTCTGCTGAAAACAAAGCACTGTTATCAGCATAATGCTTCTTTTGGCCAAAGCCTTGCGCCCTCCCTGAGATCACTTGAGGACCCCCTAGGGGGCCCGCCCCCCAGTTTTAAGACCCCTACTCTAGGGACAGCAACTATCACAGCACCCTCTGTCCACTCTGATCACTGGCTGAATCATATACAATTTTAATGAATATCAAGCGGGAGAGAGAGGAAAAGCCAGAGCTAGTTCACTTCCCCCAGTAATAGGTTAGAATCAATGGGAAGTAGCTACAGGGTAGAAGCTCCTTGTGTATGTTTGCAGATGAAAAAACCTTAGTTTTTTATATATGCTGGAACTGTCCTCACACAGGATTACCAGAAGCAATCCACCGACCTAGCAAAGAAACTCAGAGAACGAGGGTACCCGGAAAGGATCATCTGGACCACAATAAAACACGCACGTAACCAACCCAGAGAGGTACTCCTGGAAGACACCAGGCGCGAAAACATCACTACCCCGCTCACATGCGTTACCACGTATAATGCAGCTTCCAACCAGGTGGCTAAAATAATCCAGAAGAATTGGCGCATCCTAAATACAGGCGCCCTGACATGGGACCAACCGCTCTTTGCATACAAGAAGGTAGGCAGCTTGAAGGATCACCTGTTCTCCACCTTCCCTAAGAAACCTCAGGCACTCACCACCAACACGGTTCTCAATGCGTGGGGACTACCTAGCATAGTCGGTCACTACCCTTGTGGTGACTGCAGCGTCTGCCACCTCACACAGGCTACCAAAACTCTAGACCTGGCGGTAGGCAAAACCTGGCACTTGAGGAAACACACGAACTGTAATTCATCCAACGTTGTTTACCTTATTGAATGCCCATGCAAACTCCGATACATCGGAATGATGGGCCGCAAAGCGAAGACAAGAATTGTAGAACACCGCAGCACTATCCGATGCAAAAAGAACACCAGCAAAATTACAGACCACTTCATCCAAGGAGGTCATACCCCCAATGACATAAGGTGGACAGTGATTGAACAAATTGAATGCCACAACACCACAAACGACAAAATACTACTCCAAAAGGAACAGCGATGGATATATCGCCTTTCCACTCATAAAGTGGGTTTAAATGATAATAGTCCGTGGAATAGCCTGAACCACCACTGAACCCATCCCTGACTTCTCTCCCCACTGGGAAGGGCATATGAATACTCCTGGATTCAACAAAACCCCTCAATGAGACAATGTCACATGTTGCCAATAACCACTCTATATGACTAGTGACTGAAATTTCACAGGTCCATCATACCACCTTACACCACACGTGTACTTTCGACCTGCAGACAAGCCTGGAACAGGGACCTCGATACCAGCGAGATGCACACAGTTATATGCAATATCCCAATAAGACAAGGTATCACATTTAAAATCCTAACGCGGCCTTATATCACATCTGACTGAGAATTCAGCCCTAAGAGATACTCTGAGGGGTGACCCCACAGACTCCACCAGTGGGCACTCCGATGCTCAGTCTTTCCTCCCTTTTTATCCCTTCAAAACCATTTTAATACTGCAAATGCACCTACTTTTAGCATGCACCATAATTAATTTATTCCATGCTTAACATGTTTAGGAATTCCCTCTATATTGACAACAACACTTTATGCGGAACACATAACCAGCACGACACACGGATGGAGACACATGTCCGCTCTTTGTTTTGTCAGTTCCCTTGCGGTTTAGACGTTACTCACCATGACGCTGATCGGCTGCACCGGGAAAGAAATTTAGGTAAACACCCGTTCTACGAACGGCACACATTAACGGAGATCCGATGTGGCCGCAGTAGGTACGGGCAGAGGGTCTCAGACCTTGATGAAGTAAGTGGGGCGAACCTAGGGGGGTTCTTTTCTTTTTCTGATAAACCGGCATGTGGAAATCAGTCCTCACACAGCCAGGTTTCCAGAAACAGAAACAAATTCTGTGTTGCTTTTTACTTCTTTTCTTCACACACAGTGTGTGACAATAGGTCGGGCCCCCCCACAGAACTCATGAGGCTTATTCCTGAAAGTTTCAGAGTACAATTAATAATGTTCTAAATATTTCTCCCACCATGTCTGCAAAATATCATACGCATTAACGCTATTTGATCACCACACGATAGCACATAACTCAAGACGCATTTTAATCACAATGCACTAAAAACGTCACGCTCCATCCTCACTATGCTCATTTACCGCATAGAGCATAGACACCACGTTCTTGAGTCACATTAATGTGCCAAAATGAAGCTATTTAAACTACATGTGTTTGTTTGTCTGTTTGTCGTCTTTCTTCCTTTACAGGAATTGAGTCATTAGAGGAAACCATCCTCTTCCACATACCACACCTTAGCGCGAGTGCCACATGGTTGGTCTCAATATACACTTTTTAGACCACCATTTTAAACCACACACATAGGGTCCTGATGAGAGCCAGTTTAACACTGAGACCTGGCTGAAACATGTAGATCACACTGGATATTGGAGTCATTAATCATCTCCACTAATATCCACTTCTCTGTCTTTTATCACTGCCAAGGGCCAACTATTAAAATAGTCCTTTGAGTTCTGGGACCCTCTGGACAGTTTTTTAACCCACACACCATTCACCTTCACCGCACACTCACGGTACAATACCTGCTCTGCTGTAATCAGGCATTGAAGCACACCCAAGGTACACTCGGTGCCCGATGATGAAGCATGCCACCAACCAGGTTAGTGGGTGAGGGTATTTGTAAAAAAACAAATGTTTTTTAAAATGTTTTTTCATCTGCAAACATACACAAGGAGCTTCTACCCTATAGCTAGTTCCCATACATTCTATCATATACAGTTTTACCACAAAATCATTCTGGTTCTACCGTGTCTCAGGGGTCTGAAATAAAGCACTGCTATCGAAGACATCAATTAATCAATCAGGGGTTTATATGGCACAGCTACTCACCCGTGAGGGTCTCCTCGCGGTTAATGGCTAATGATAATTTCAATAAGTGGATCGATCGGACACTTAACTCTGTTATTCCCAAAGTCAAAATATCAGAAAAGGTGGGAGCAAAACAAAACTCATGGTATTCCCACAATCTTCGTCAGCTTAAACAAATTTGCAAGAAACATGAGAGACTTTAGAGGAAGGATTTTTCGGTAATGAGTACAGTTAAATATCGCAAAGCTATTAAAATATATAAAAAGGAAATTAAAATCACCCAAGCTCTTTATTATCAGGGAAAGATCCCCGCTGCAAACTCCCCGCGGGAGGTATTTAAAATTGCAAACAATCTTCTTACCCCCCCCCACTCTTGTTACCAACACTGACAATGCGCAACTGCGGTGTGACCAAATCGCGGATTTTTTTGCAGAAAAAATTCGGATTAGCTACAATACTTTCCCTCTGGCTTTTAACCCACAAATGGAGGGATCAAGTGGTGGAGTTAATCCTTCGCACCCACTCCACTACTGGAGGAATTTTCCCCTTTAGACCTCCAAACCTTGCAAAGATTAATGAAAGAACTTAAATCAGGTTCTCCCCTTGATGTTGCCCCCCCCAGTGTCCTTCAAAGAATTGCTGAAGTAGTGTCACCTGTTATACTGGATTGCATATATTCGTCTCTGGTAACTGGGATTGTGCCTATTCAATGGAAACATGCTAGAGTTAAGGCCCTTTTAAAAAAATCTAATCTTGACCCAGGGAACTGGGGAAACTAGCGCCCTATTTCCCTGTTGCCATGAGTCAGTAAATTAGCAGAGAAATATATTAATACGATTTTATCTGCTTTTTTGGAAAACAATAAATGTGTTCATGCTACCCAGACTGGCTTTAGACCGCAACAGGGAACAGAAACAGCTATATTGGCGGCTACAGCAGAAATCAGGAAAACTATTGACAGCGGAGGCTGTGCTGCTCTTATCCTGCTGGATCTTAGCGCAGCCTTCGATACTGTCAACCATCACCTCATGCTTCAGAGATTGAGGGTTGCTGGAGTGACTGGGCCGGCTCTTAGGTGGCTCCAATCATTTCTTCAAAGTAGGGTTTTTACGGTTTTTGAAGGAGAGTGTTCATCTAAGCCTATCTCGTTGACTTGTGGAGTTCCTCAGGGATCCTCCCTGAGCCCCACGATGTTTAATGTTTATATGAGTTCGCTGCCCCCCCCCCCCCCCCCCTGTCCCAAAAAGTAGCATCAAGAGCCTAGGAGTTTGGATGGATTGCAACTTAGATTTCAAAGAACAATCGCGTAAAGTAGCAGCAAACTGTTACGGACTGCTCAGAAGATTTAGAAAGATACTGCCAATGCTGCCATTTGTAGCAAGACGTCTACTCGTACAAGCCATTGTACTGTCGCGGCTGGACTACGCCAATGCGATCTACCTTGGAGCCCCTCTGGCCACGATTCAAAGACTCCAAATTGTACAGAACTGTGCAGCTCGCATGCTGATGAACATTCCTAAACGGTCCTCGGCTAAGCCGGCCCTTGACATTCTTCATTGGCTTCCTGTCCAGCAAAGAGTACAATTTAAAGCGCTTTGTATTATTCATAAATCTTTGGCAGGAAGGGGCCCACCCCTGATCCGTTCTTGGAATCAACGGTATGTCCCCAATCGTAATCTCAGGTCAGGGAGGAAAGGTTTAATTGGTGTGCTTGCAGTGGAGGTCGAATGTTTTCATATAATGGGGCTAAACTTTGGAACAGTATTCCACTACACTTACGTTCCGAACCAGATCATCTCACGTTCAGAAAATTGGTGAAAACCTTCCTCTTCCAGTAATTCTTTCGTACTTTACTGAGTGCCTTTTTAGCTCTGGGATGCCTCCGAATAACCATGCGCTTTATAAATCTTCCTTCCTTCCTTCCTTCCTTCCTTCTCAAGGCGCTGATTGGGAGCGAGTGGGGGAGAGCTGCTGATCCGTCTCGGTGCTGGGGTGCAGTCAAAGAGCCAGGTCTTGAGATCCTTCCTGAATTGGGTTAGCGATGGGGATTATCTGAGGTGGCTAGGCAGGGTGTTCCAGGTCTTGGTGCTGAGGTAGGAGAAGGATCTTCCTCCGGCTCTGGTCTTGTGGATCCATGGGACAGTGGCCAGGGCCAGTTGGCTGGAGCACAGGCATCTGGCGGGTACGTGGAATGAGAGGCAGTGGTTCAGATATGCTGGTCCTGCGTCCTGGAGGGCTTTGTAGGCATGTGTGAGGACATTGAAGGTGATTCATTTGGTGATTGGGAGCCGGTGGAGTTCTCGTAGGTGTTCAGTGATGTGACTGCAACTGGGATGTTGAGGACCAGTCTGGCTACGGTGTTTTGAACATTCTGTAGTTTCCTGAGGAGTTTCTGGGTGACGCCGACGCAGAGTGCATTGCCTTAGTCGAGTCTGCTGGTGATGAAAACATGAGTTATCGTCTTTCTGAATTCAGTGGGTATCCATCTGAATATCTTTTGAAGCAGGCGGAGCATGTGGAAGCATGATGAGGATATGGTGTTGATCTGGTGGTTCATGATGAGCGAAGAGTTCAGTATGATGCCGAGGTTACGTGCGTGGTTTGTGTGGGTAGGAGGAGTTCCCAATGCAGCTGGCCACCAAGAGTGGTCCCAAGCTGAGGGGGTGGGTCCCAAAATGAGTACTTCGGTCTTGTCCGAGTTGAGTTTGAGGCAACTGTCTTTCATCCAGGTGGCAACGGCCTTCATTCCGCTGTGGAAGTTGATTCTGGCGGCTGTGGGTTCATTGGTGAGGGAGGGGATCAGCTGGGTGTCTAACCTTCCTCTTGTTAAGAGGGCATCAGCTCTGGTTACCTCATCCCTTTGGCAGCGCTGCTTACACAGCAACCATCTTGTTCCATGGCCAGCCATGCCCCTGGAAAAAAATACTTCAGACAACAAGCACTGGCAAAGCAAATATGCCTCGCCAATAACACCTATTCTTAAACAGATGAGCAGGTTGCGAGAGCAGACTTGGAAGCAGACGAGGAGAGGTGAAGATACACGGCAAATGGGGGGGAGCAGCATGAAAGAGAGGACACAGGTGAAAGAGAGGAACATTGAGCACTGGGGGGAGAAGCACACAGGTGTGAGAGAACAACATCAGTGCGGCTGAGAAGCGCATGGGCAAGCCAAAGCAAAGTGAAGGGGTAAGGGAGAAAAGCTCACAAGGGAGAGAGCTAGAAAACACATGCACTCTTATGGAGTGCTTAAACAAAAAGAAAAAAGTAATTCCTTGAAAGCGATTACTGCAATCATAGAAGCCAGTCAATCAAAGAGATGATAACGAGGTTATCCGCCACGGAAGGGACAATTACAAGATGGAGGGGTTAAACAAGTATAGGCATAGAAAGCAAGCAAATAAGAATGATAGTAAAGCCAATAAATATTAAGCAATGGGCGGGCTGCAAGCCTCTTTAGGTTCTTGATAAGACCACACTATGTCTTTCTTGTCTGGTTGGCTCAAACTAAAAAGCCAGACCTTTTGGATTTGCCAATGCTTGCATGTATCAATGTGGGCAGGTTTTGAAATGGAAGGCGCATTACTACTGCAAAAGCAGAAGCAGATGAGCAGAGCTGTTGGTAACATTGGGGAGTTAGAGCCAGGGAAGCCTACCTATAGGCAAGCAGATTATATGGAAGTGAAAATTAGATACACATGTGACTGAGTGAGCTTACTGGTGTGTCTTTAAACATACTGCTGCCATTTATTATTATCTCCCTCTATTAGTGGCTAATCATGGCAACCTCTGGAAAAAAGTACCTTAAACAATGTTACGGACAGAGGTGTTGTGATCCCTCCCTCCGCTTTAGCAGCAACAGCTGGGGTGGAGTTCTTTATGAACCTCTTGAGTCTGCAACTTGACAGACAGCAGCTCATAATTAACGCTATGAGGGAGGAAGGAAGAAAGAAAGAATGATGGGTTGATAGAAAAGGGAAAGAAGCATGGAATGGATGAGGTTTGAAAGCACTGAAGGACTAGTGGGTGAAAGGATGGATGGGTGCATGGATGAGTGGATGAAGGGATAGGTGGATAAATGGGTGGATGAAAGAATGACAGAATAAATGGAAAGTTAGGAGGATGGGTGGTTGAAATTATGGAAGAGTAAATGGAAATCTGAGAGAATGGATGAGTATATGATAGGGTGGCACAGTAAATGGAAATCTGAGAGGATGGGTGGGTGGGTGAAAGGATGGCAGCGTAAGTGGACATCTGAGAAGATAGATTGGTGGGAGAAAGATTAGTGGAGTAAATGGAAATCTGAGATGATGAATAGATGGGTGAAAGGATGGCACAGTGAATGTAAATCTCAGAGAATGGATGGATAGCAGAGTAAATGAAAATCTAAGGGGATGGATGCATGGCAGAGAAAATGGAATCCTGGGAGGATGGATGGGTGGATGAAAGGGTGGCACAATAAATGGCAATCTTGGAGGATGGGTGGATGGGTTGGTGGAAGGATGAGAGTAAATGGAAATCTGAGAAGATGGATTGGTGGGTGAAAGAGTGTTGGAGAGTTAGAAATGGAGGTCTCTAGTTGGCAGGTTGATACCCTGTCCAAGTAGGGATCCTTCTTCCTAGTCAGGATAAGAGAGTTGCACTTTTAAAATAACCCCTGCTCACCCCCTTGGTAGCTTGGCATGAGCAGTCAGGCTTATCTCAGAGGCAATGTGTAAAGCATTTGCACCTAACACAGAGTAATACAGTGAAAACACTACAAAAACACACCATACCAGTTTCAGAAAAATAGCCAATATTAATCTGTATAAAACAAGACCAAAACGCTAAAAATTAAACATACAGTTATCAAGATATGAATAATGCAAAAATAGACTTTAAAAACAGTTCCTTGAAGACAATAGCTCTGTCCGGGACAATCACAGTGTTGAGAACACACAAATCAAATGGTTCCAGCTGGCCGCAGCATCGCGGACCAGCTATGGTGTCGGGAAGATCCACAAACAGTACCTTTAGAAATGCAGGGCATCCGGGACCTCACGAAGAACTCAGAAGAGCCGGCGTAAGCAGGTGTCAGTTCGGGAGGTCAGTGCAGGAGTTGTCTGAGCCTTGAAGTCACACAAGTTGCAGGTCCAACTCCATTAAGTTGAAGTCAGGAGCGCCGGCGTCGAGGCTAAAGTGTGAAGTGGAGCTGTGCGGCGTGCGGTGCCCTCAGGATATGGTGCAGGCAGCGGCTCGGTGATAGTCGTCCAGCGGCATCAGTGACACCAGGGCTGCAGTGCGAAGTGAGGCGTGCTTGTCGCGATTCAGGCAGGGTATGGTGCAAGCAGCGCTGTTCTCGTTGCTGAAGCGCTGTCATTGGCAGAACTAAGGCTGCGGTGTGAGACGGGGCAATGCAGTGTGTAGGGCCCACAGGTTGTGGTGCAAGCAGCGGCACCGGTTGACGATCTGGAGTTGATGGTGCTGGCATCGATAGGCCAAGACTGCGACGTGGGACAGGGTGGTGCATCGTGTAACTTACGAGCGGTGCCCCCAAACCACAATGCAGGCAGCTGCATTGATGTCAGCTTGCAGTGGCATTGTCGTGAGACCAGGGCGATGGTGTGAAGTGAGGTGGTATGTAGTGCTGTGCCCACAGGTCACAATGCAAGCAGCAGTTTGGTGGTGGCATCGGATGACGTCATCGGTGACACCAGGATTGTGGTGTGAAATGCAGTTGTGGTCTCTGCGGTGCCTTCAGGTCACAGAGCCGGCAGCAGCGTTGTTAGCGGCATTGGGTTGCTTCCCACCCCATGGCAGCTGAAACACACAGTTCCAGATGCAAGTACCAGAGGAAGGCGAAGTATTTGCTGCTCCTGAGACTTCCTGAACTGGGGGCAAGCTCTATCTCAAACCCTTGGGGATACTCAGAAAAATAAGTTGTAGAAAGTTCAGTCCAGTCCTTTCACTGCCCAAGAGAGAAGCAGCCACTGCAGGCCAACACAGCAAAGTGGTAGTCTCTCCTTCCAGCTTCTCCAGCTCTTCTTCTTGGCAGGTTCCTTTATCCCAAAGAGTTCTAAAGTACTCGGTTCAGGGCCCCAATTTTTATACCACATTTTCCTTTGAAGGTGGCTCAAATAAAGTTCATCTGGCATACATACACCAGTTCTGCCTGGCTCACACCAGGTTCAATCCAGGCGGGAGAGACAGCTTTGTGAGAGGCAGCCACAGTCCATTCAAGTGCAAGTGACAACTCCTCACACTACTTTAAATGCAGCCAGGTCTATTCAGCCTGGATATGAGTCACCCAGGAAAGGCAGGACACACTTTAACCCCCCCCCTTATGTCTGTCTAGTGTGAATGCACATCTCCAGCTCCTGTCACTCTCAACCCAGACAATGAATACACAAACAGGCAGAGGCACGCAGGATGGTTAAGCAAGAAAATGCCCACTTTCTAAAAGTGAAAACATCAATTGATGGACAGAATACAGAACAAGATCATTCAGTCAAAAGTAACTTTATTTGGTTTTCACAAACCATAAAGCATATAAAACACATTTCTTATTAAAAAAAGAAGAAAAATAAAAAAAAGAACATTTACAGTTCATAAAGTCCTACTTAATTTCTTTCTGGTATCCAGCATTCAATCTTTGCCTACTTTTGTAAGTAAGCTTTCTACCGCTATCATAAATTTTATCCCCCTGCATATTAAAATGTTTGATGTGGCGCGCATCCAACTTGTTGCCACCTGTCTGCAGGTACGGATATTTAAGTCATTATAAACTGTTCTCAGCTCCTTCCTTCTTTCTGCTTTTACTGCTTCACAGACACAAAGTAAATGGCACAGGGATTCAGTGTGATAACCACATAAGCGACATGCCTTTGTTTGGTCTTTATTTTTCCAGGAGGGCGCCAAGTCCAATGAACAATGATCTCCAAATCTGTATGCCATGAACCTCCTTTTTAGGAACAATCGGAAGTGAGCTGCAAGGTACGGTTGTGGTTTTAGCCGTGTATAAGAATTTATTATGACCCATGCGTGGCGGCGTTTTAACAATCCCCTTTTGTCCTCCACAAAAGATAATGTTTTTGCTTTGTTATTGCAAGCTTTTTTAAATGTGACCTTTTCCAGCTTGCTGTTCCAAAGCCCATTGAGCTCTAATTCTTCTAGGGCTATACTTAATTGATCCCCCCATGAGTTTGGGATTTTTTGCTCAAGTTCTTGTTTTATTTCCAACCAGCATAAGTTGTTCAAAGTTCCCAATTCTGCTGCTCTGAATTTCCAGCATAGATTTACCATGGTTGCCTTCCTTTGGAATGCTTGGTTCTGTAGTCCGAATTCCAAACGAATTTGTGCAGGCGAGGAACCTTTAAAGAGATTAAATACCGTTTTATAAGCCTTGGTTTGTAATTTATTTAAGATGTTGCTTTCTTGGCCATGCCAGGTTTCCAGACCGTAGGACAAGGTCAGTAGCAATTGGGCTGCCATAATTTTTAAAAGATGCCCATATGAAGGGCTTTCCAGTTTCTTGGATAGTTGTTTGTAAGCAAATATTAGGGATTGTGCTTTTGCTGTAATCTCCTTTTTCTGCTCCACCATTGACAAATTTCTTGCCATTTTGAAGCCCAAGTATTTATAAACTCTTATTTCCTCTATTTGAGAGTTCTTTGCGTACCATTTGTAGTTCCCTTGTCTTGGGCCTGCTAATCTTACCACCTTGTGTTTTGATTTGTTCAATTCTAAACCTTGGGCATCCATGTAGTCTATGAGTTTATTTATTGACCTTTGTAGCCCTATCGGAGTTTGACTTACCAGGACGATGTCATCTGCATACTGTAAGTATTGAACCGGCTCGTTTGCCAGATTTGGTGGGTGGCCATTTATTTGTTCTAGGTGACTGTTCAAATCTGCTAGGTATAGATTGAATAAACCTGGCGAAAAGGACGCAGCCCTGTTTTAATCCGTTTGTTATTTTTATTTTTGAAGAAACTCTTTGGCCATCCCCTAGTTTTACAGTAGCCCATGTCTCGCTGTATAGTAATTGTATTGCGTTTATCAATGTCTGTGGCAGTCCCCATGCTTTCAATTTCTTCCACAAGCGATCCCGCGGCACTCTGTCGAAAGCTGCTTTCAGGTCTATATAGCAGGCCACTAATACTCCCTTTTTCCTTTTAGCTTTTTCCGTAAGAATTGTCAAGGCTGTTAGATTTGTAATGGTGCCCATTCCCCGTCTGAAGCCTGTTTGGAATTTTGGAATAATGTTGTTTTCCTCTGTCCATTCTTGTAAATGTTCCAGGATGCACGAAGCATAGAGTTTGGCTTCTACGTCGATCAGGGCGATCAACCTGTAATTCTCGGGTTCTGTTCTGATGCCACTCTTATAAATTGGGTGCAATAGGTTACCACTCCAGGATTGTGGGATCTTGTTGTCACAAAACACGTGGTTGAAAAGAGGTGTTAGATATTTTGCCCAAACTTCCGGGTCTCGTTTGAACAGAGCGTTTGGTAGCCCATTTGGGCCTGCTGCTCTTTCCGCTTTCAAGTTTTTTATCAGTGTTTTTATGCGTTTAACAGTTGTCAGAGTTTGGACATCCACTTCCCAGCTACACTGATGTTTTCCACTTTCAATATTAGTGCTGATTACCTCGGTGTAAGGTTCTTTTTCCTTTATGTTTGGTGATCTTACTGCATCTACCTTTTCTAATCCAAATTTGGGGTTATATAATTGATCTATGTATTCTAGCCAGATGTTTTCGCTTATTCCAATGGTATTTTGCTTTCCGTATCCTTTCATTAATTTGTTGATTATACCCCAGAATTCTTTACTATTTGGTAGTTTGCTTGCCCACAGCAGACATTCCCATAACTTTTCTCTGTATTTTCTTTTTTCCACTCTGCATTCCGCCTTGTATTCTTTTCTCAATTTTTGTATCTTTCCACTGTCTATTTTTTTCCCATTTTAATTGCTTGCACGTTTTGTCTTACCTCTTTGGCGATGTTTCTTTTTTTGTTTCTCATCTGTGTTGTGTACCATGGATCATTGATAAACCGTGATTTCCCTTACTTACTGTTTTTGCTGGAAATTTGGACAGAATGCAGAACAATATCAAACATTCACCCAGTACAGAGATCTGGGCCTTAATCCATGTTTTTTTGCTCCCCATGCCATTCCAGTTTGAACCCAGCAATATGCAAATCAGTCTTGACCCTACGCACAATGAGAATAGTCCAGCCCGAACTGCCAGGCCAGGTCCTCCCTGGAGTGGAAACAAGCATCCTAGGACCAGTTTAGGAGTTTCACCCCATATCAGCCAGGATAGCTTGACTCCAGTGGCATAGAGAGCACGGGACCCGTCTCCTGGCATACCCATCTCACTCGTGGTGACATATGCAAAAAAACAATTGATGGACAGAATACAGAACAATATCATACATTCACCCCAGTATAGAGATCTGGGCCTAAATCCAGCGTTGTTTTTCTCCCTATGCCATTCCAGTTTGAACCCAGCCATATGCAAATCAGTCTTAACCCCGCGCCCAACGGGAACAGTCCAGCCCGAACTGACAGGCCAGGTCCTCCCTGGACTGGAAACAAGCATTCTAGGACAGGTTTTGGGTTTTCAACCCTCATCAGCCAGGATAGCTTCACTCCAGTGGCATGGAGAGCACGGGACCCATGTCTGTGCATATCCGTCCCACTCAGGGTGACAAATGCGAAAACAACAATTGATGGACAGAATGCAGAACAATATCATACATTCACCCCAGTACAGAGATCTGGGCCTAAATTCATCTTTTTTGCTCCCCATGCCATTCCAGTTTGAGCCCAGCCAGATGCAAATCAGTCTTAACCCTGCCCCCAATGGGAACAGCCCAGGCCGAACTGCCAGGCCAGGTCCTACCTGCACTGGAAACATGCATCCTAAGAGTGGTTCGGGGTTTCACCCCTCATCAGCCAGAATAGCTTGACTCCAGTGGCACAGGAGAGCACGGGACCCATGTCTGGGCATACCCGTCCCACTCAGGGTGACAAATGCAAAAACAACAATTGATGGACAGAATGCAGAACAATATCATACATTCATCCCAGTACAGAGATCTGGGGCTAAATCCATCGTTTTTTTGCTACCCATGCCATTCCAGTTTGAATTCAGCCATATGCAAATCAGTCTTGACCATGCGCCCTATGGGAACAGTCCAGCCCGAATTGCAAGGCCAGGTCCTCACTGGACTGGAAACAAGCATCCTAGGACCGGTTTCGGGGTTTCACCCCTCATCAGCCAGGACAGCTTGACTCCAGTGGCATGGAGAGCACGGGACCCATGTCTGGGCATACCCGTACCACTCAGGGTGACAAATGCAAAAACAACAACTGATGGGCAGAATGCAGAACAATATCATACATTCATCCCAGTACAGAGATCTGGGGCTAAATCCATCGTTTTTTTGCTATCCATGCCATTCCAGTTTGAATTCAGCCATATGCAAATCAGTCTTGACCATGCGCCCTATGGGAACAGTCCAGCCCGAATTGCAAGGCCAGGTCCTCCCTGGGCTGGAAACAAGCATCCTAGGACCGGTTTTGGGGTTTCACCCCTCGTCAGCCAGGACAGCTTGACTCCAGTGGCATGGAGAGCACGGGACCCATGTCTGAGCGTACCTGTACCACTCAGGGTGACAAATGCAAAAACAACAATTCATGGACAGAATGCAGAACAATATAATACATTCATCCCAGTACAGAGATCTGGGTCTAAATCCATCGTTTTTTTGCTACCCATGCCATTCCAGTTTGAACCAAGCCATATGCAAATCAGTCTTGACCATGCGCCCTATTATTTATTTATAAAGTTTTATAAAGCGCGATCATGACCCTTGCGGGTATCAGAGCGCTGTACACACGGCGAGTACATGAATAAACTCTGTACAATAGATGTCAACACATTGGCCCCATAAGGCGTACACAATCAAGATCAGGGACCTGGTAGTGGGCTACACTAGATCCAATTCTCCTAGGTGTAAAATATTTCCTGTAGCATTTTGCAAAACGTACAAAAGTGAACATGACACAACGTGATATAATAATTGCCAAACATGCGGGGAGGGGGCCCACGGGTATAAAACAATTAACAACCAAACCTACAATGCATGGAGAACAAAAGTTGGGATAAATGTTCGGTCAGTCAGCAAGGGGACATAAAAAGGAACACAATGGGAACAGTCCAGCCCGAATTGCAAGGCCAGGTCCTGCAAGCATCCTAGGACAGGTTTCGGGGTTTCACTCCTCATCAGCCAGGATAGCTTGACTCCAGTGGCATGAAGAGCATGGGACCCACGTGTGGGCATACCCGTCACACTCGGGTGACAAATGCAAAAACAACAATTGATGGACAGAATGCAGAACAATGTCATACATTCACCCAGTACAGAGATCTGTGCCTAAATCCATCGTTTTTTTGCTCTCCATGCCATTCCAGTTTGAACCCAGCCATATGCAAATCAGTATTGACCCTGCGCCCAATGGGAACTGTCCAGCCCGAACTGCCAGGCCAGGTCCTCCCTGGACTGGAAACAAGTCTAAAAGTGGCATTTTCAAACACACAATATAAAAATCATCTTTACTAAAAAATAATATTTTTTAATTCTGAGTTTAGGAAGCCTAAACTCACTTTTCTATCTTGTTTCAATGGAAAGTTATGCTTGTAAAATATTACACAGCAGCTCCCATGATAGCCTATGGGACAGACAGTCTTTCTATAGAGAAAAACCGATATACACAGTATTTCACTGTCTGGACATGTAACACACCAGTACATGTCCTACCTACATGAGGGGTGCCTTACATGTAAGAAAAGGGAAGGTAAGGGCCTGGCAATATTGTGCACTTGCCTGGTTGACATGGCAGTAAAAAAATGCATGCAGACACTGCAGTGGCAGGTCTGGGACGCTTTTGAAAGGCTACTTGTGTGGGTGGCAAAACCCGTGCTGCAAGCCCACTAGTAGCATTTGATTTACAGACTTTGGGCACACACAGTGCACGGTATTAGGAACTTATCGGCAAATCAAATATTCTAATCATGGAAAACCAATCATAACAAAATTTACAGTAGGAGCACTTGCACAGGAGAAACACGCCAAAAGATGCCAGGTCTAACACAGAGAAAATGGAAATCTGAGAGGATGAATGGATGGGGGGGTGAAAGGATGGCAGTGCGAATGTAAATCTGAGAGGATGGATGGCAGAGTAAATGTAAATCTGAGAGGATTGATACATGGCACTGTAAATGAAAACCTGGGAAGATGGTAGGGAGTGTAAATGGAAATCTGAGAGGATGGACAGACAAAAATGATGATAGGCTTTATTGATGGATGGGTAAGTCAAAAGTTGGATGGATGAGTGGATGTATGTGTTTATGGATGGATTCATGCATAGATGGTAGATACATGAATGGAAGGACAGCTAGATGGATGATGGAATAGTGAAAGATTGAATGATTGATGAAAGCATGATTGGATGACAATCTAAAGGTGAAATTGTGGATACCAACAGGTGGATGGAAGGGTGAAAGGATGAATGCATAGATGGTTGAATGAAAGAGACAGAGGAGCTCTTGTAGGAAGGGTCGGGCTCATTTGCTTTGCTTGCTTGGTGCAGTCAGAGGTTTGGTTCAAAGTAGGGGGGGGTCCATTTTCAAGCTACTCCCTTGGTTACTGGCCCAAATAAAATGCACCAATTGACACAAATTTTCCTGAAGACCGACATCACAGAAGCTTGTAAAATAGCAGGCTATGGAATGTCTCGAGGTGCAATTAGTGAGTGGGATCCACTCTTATTTTTTGGTGCTCAGGTCTGTGTTTTGCCCCAATCTGACATTGCCTCCCTCCAATCCTAGCTTTATGGACAACAGTATTTTGCATTTGTTTGCATAGAGTTTGGCTTTTAACCCCTTGTATGCCCATGACGAGCTGTGCCCATGACGAGTCCAGCTCGTCATGAGACATACCCTAGGGAATCCCTCTGGTGCAGGCACCAGAGGGATTCCCTTTCTGCGAAAATAGCCTCGGGAGCTGGGGAAGAGCTTCCCCAGCACCCGAGGACCCCCCCCCCCTTTCACTGTAATGACGGTCGGCGCGCACGTCGCGCCAACGTCATTACAGTGAAAGTGAAACTGAAATGAGCCAAGAGGCTCATTTCAGGTTTCACTTTGTACGTGCTCAGGGGGCTATCTCAGCCCCCTGAGCACATAGAAAGACGGGAGAGGTATCGTTGGAAAGGGGAGAATCTCCCCTTTCCAATGGTACCCCTCCCCAGTGGATCCCTGCTTGGGGATCGCCACAGGAGGGCGATCCCCAATCAGGGATCCACCCACTAGACACCAGGGAGAGGGGAGCGGCCCCTTCGGCAAGGGCCTTTGCTCCCCCCTGTTTATTTTTGGGAAATGTAGTCTTTTTGCCCCCCCTGGGGGGCAGATGGGGGCATTAGCCCCCAATCTGCCCCCCCGGGGGGTAAAAAGCCCACTAGACACCGAGGAAGTTTAGTATGAAAAAAAAATAGGGGTGGGGGCTGCCCAAAATGGGCAGGCCCATGCCCCCACCCCCCCCCCCAATTACTACAGTCTTTCGTGTGGGAGGCCTAAGGACCCGCCACAGGCAAGGGTCCAAAACGTAGTGAGGCGCACTACGTTTAGGACCCTTGCCTGTTGAGGCGCACTACGGTTTGGACCCTTGCCTCTCGCAGGTACTTGGGCCTCCCTCACGAGTGAGGCACCGTTTTTATCGGGAGACCCGGGGGAACGCTGGGTGGTAGGAAATTTGTGTCAGCCCGGTGATGCCGCAACTTTCCCGCACAAAAATGTGTGAAAAAGGCGATTTTTTCAGCTAAATTTGAGGTTTGCAGGGCATTCTGGGTAAGGAAACGTTGGGGGATCCACGCAAGCCATACCTCCCTGGAATCCCCGGGTGTCTAGTTTTCAGAAATGTGTGGGTTTGGTAGGTTCCCCTAGGTGGCCGCCGAGCACCGGGCCAAAACCACAGGTGACCCCCCTTGCAAAACCAGGTCGTTTTGAGGTAGGCAATTTTCATGTCGCCTCAATACGTTTTGGGGCCTTGCCTGTCGTGGGTACTTGGGCCTCCCATACGAGTGAGGCCCCGTTTTTATCGGGAGACCCGGGGGAACGCTGGGGGATAGGAAATTTGTGTCTGCCCGGTGATGCCACAACTTTCCCACACACAAATGTGTGAAAAAGGTGATTTTTTCAGCTAAATTTGAGGTTTGCAGGGCATTCTGGGTAAGGAAACGTTGGAGGATCCACGCAAGCCATACCTCCCTGGAAGCCCCCGGGTGTCTAGTTTTCAGAAATGTGTGGGTTTGGTAGGTTCCCCTAGGTGGCCGCTGAGCACCGGGCCAAAAACCCAGGTGACCCCCCTTGCAAAACCAGGTCATTTTGAGGTAGGCAATTTTCATGTCGCCTCAATACGTTTTGGGCCCTTGCCTGTCGCGGGTACTTGGGCCTCCCACACGAGTGAGGCACCGTTTTTATCGGGAGACCCGGGGGAACGCTGGGTGGTAGGAAATTTGTGTCAGCCCGGTGATGCCACAACTTTCGCACACAAAAATGTGTGAAAAAGGTGATTTTTTCAGCTAAATTTGAGGTTTGCAGGGCATTCTGGGTAAGGAAACGTTGGGGGATCCACGCAAGCCATACCTCCCTGGAATCCCCCGGGTGTCTAGTTTTCAGAAATGTGTGGGTTTGGTAGGTTCCCCTAGGTGGCCGCCGAGCACCAGGCCAAAAACCCTGGTGACCCCCCTTGCAAAACCAGGTCGTTTTGAGGTAGGCAATTTGCATGTCGCCTAAATACGTTTTGGGGCCTTGCCTGTCGCGGGTACTTGGGCCTCCCACACGAGTGAGGCACCGTTTTTATCGGGAGACCCGGGGGAACGCTGGGTGGTAGGAAATTTGTGGATGCATGCAGATTCCGGAACTTTCCACCACAGAAATGTGGGGAAAATTTATTTTTTTTGTCAATCTTTTAGGTTTGCAAGGGATTCTGGGTAACAGAGACCCTGGTGGGAGGCAGTCAAGTCACCCCATCCTGGATTCCCCTGGGTGTCTAGTTTTAAAAAATGTATAGGTTTGCTAGGTTTCCCAAGGTGCCCGCAGAGCTAGGGTTCAAAAACTACAGCTAGACATTTTGCCAAAAAAGGGTCATTTTTCACTGCAAAATTGAGGTGTGACCATGTTGCGTTTTGCGCCGTTTCTTGTCGCGGTCACTAGGCCAACCCACACAAGTGAGGTACCGTTTTTCTCGTAAGACTTTGGGGAACGCGTGGTGGGTGGAAATTTGTGGATCCACGCAGATTCCGGAACTTTCCACCACAGAAATGTGTGGGAAATGTGTTTTTTTTGTCAATTTTTTAGGTTTGCAAGGGATTCTGGGTAACAGACCCTGGTGGGAGGCAGTCAAGTCACCCCATCCTGGATTTCCCTGGGTGTCTAGTCTTCAAAACTGTATAGGTTTGCTAGGTTTCCCAAGGTGCCCGCAGAGCTAGGGTTCAAAAACTACAGCTAGACATTTTGCCAAAAAAGGGTCATTTTTCACTGCGAAATTTAGGTGTGACCACGTTGTGTTTTGCGCCGTTGCCTGTCGTGGGCACTAGGCCGACCAACACAAGTGAGGTACCGTTTTTCTCGTAAGAATTTGGGGAACGCGTGATGGGTGGAAATTTGAGGATCCACGCAGATTCCGGAACTTTCCACCACAGAAATGTGTGGGAAATGTGGTTTTTTTGTCAATTTTTTAGGTTTGCAAGGGATTCTGGATAACAGACCCTGGTCGGAGGCAGTCAAGTCACCCCATCCTGGATTTCCCTGGGTGTCTAGTCTTCAAAAATGTATAGGTTTGCTAGGTTTCCCAAGGTGCCCGCAGAGCACCGGGCCAAAAACCCAGGTGACCCCCCTTGCAAAACCAGGTCGTTGTGAGGTAGGCAATTTTCATGTCGCCTCAATACGTTTTGGGCACTTGCCTGTCGCGGGTACTTGGGCCTCCCACACGAGTGAGGCACCGTTTTTATGGGGAGACCCGGGGGAACGCTGGGTAGTAGGACATTTGTGTCAGCCCGGTGATGCCTCAACTTTCCCACACAAAAATGTGTGAAAAAGGTGATTTTTTCAGCTAAATTTGAGGTTTGCAGGGCATTCTGGGTAAGGAAACGTTGGGGGATCCACGCAAGCCATACCTCCCTGGAATCCCCCGGGTGTCTAGTTTTCAGAACTGTGTGGGTTTGGTAGGTTCCCCTAGGTGGCCGCTGAGCACCGGGCCAAAAACCCAGGTGACCCCCCTTGCAAAACCAGGTCGTTTTGAGGTAGGCAATTTTCATGTCGCCTCAATACGTTTTGGGGCCTTGCCTGTCGCGGGTACTTGGGCCTCCCATACGAGTGAGGCACCGTTTTTATCGGGAGACCCGGGGGAACGCTGGGTGGTAGGAAATTTGTGTCAGCCTGGTGATGCCTCAACTTTCCCACACAAAAATGTGTGAAAAAGGTGATTTTTCCAGCTAAATTTGAGGTTTGCAGGGCATTCTGGGTAAGGAAACATTGGGGGATCCACGCAAGCCATACCGCCCTGGATTGCCCCGGGTGTCTAGTTTTCAGAAATGTGTGGGTTTGGTAGGTTCCCCTAGGTGGCGGCTGAGCACCGGGCCAAAAATCCAAGTGACTCCCCTTGCAAAACCAGGTCGCTTTGAGGTAGGCAATTTTCATGTCGCCTCAATATGTTTTGGGCCCTTGCCTGTCGCGGGTACTTGGGCCTCCCACACGTGGGAGGCACCGTTTTTATTGGGAGACCCGGGGGAACGCTGGGTGGTAGGAAATTTGTGTCAGCCTGGTGATGCCTCAACTTTCCCACACAAAAATGTGTGAAAAAGGTGATTTTTTTCAGCTAAATTTGAGGTTTGCAGGGCATTCTGGGTAAGGAAACATTGGGGGATCCACGCAAGCCATACCGCCCTGGAATCCCCCGGGTGTCTAGTTTTCAGAAATGTGTGGGTTTGGTAGGTTCCCCTAGGTGGCTGCTGAGCACCGGGCCAAAAATCCAGGTGACTCCCCTTGCACAACCAGGTCGCTTTGAGGTAGGCAATTTTCATGTCGCCTCAATATGTTTTGGGCCCTTGCCTGTCGCGGGTACTTGGGCCTCCCACATGAGTGAGGCACCGTTTTTATCGGGAGACCCGGGGGAACGCTGGGTGGTAGGAAATTTGTGTCAGCCCGGTGATGCCGCAACTTTCCCACACAAAAATGTGTGAAAAAGGCGATTTTTTCAGCTAAATTTGAGGTTTGCAGGGCATTCTGGGTAAGGAAACGTTGGGGGATCCACGCAAGCCATACCTCCCTGGAATCCCCGGGTGTCTAGTTTTCAGAAATGTGTGGGTTTGGTAGGTTCCCCTAGGTGGCCGCCGAGCACCGGGCCAAAAACCCAGGTGACCCCCCTTGCAAAACCAGGTCGTTTTGAGGTAGGCAATTTTCATGTCGCCTCAATACGTTTTGGGGCCTTGCCTGTCGTGGGTACTTGGGCCTCCCATACGAGTGAGGCACCGTTTTTATCGGGAGACCCGGGGGAACGCTGGGGGATAGGAAATTTGTGTCAGCCCGGTGATGCCACAACTTTCACACACAAAAATGTGTGAAAAAGGTGATTTTTTTCAGCTAAATTTGAGGTTTGCAGGGCATTCTGGGTAAGGAAACGTTGGGGGATCCACGCAAGCCATACCTCCCTGGAAGCCCCCGGGTGTCTAGTTTTCAGAAATGTGTGGGTTTGGTAGGTTCCCCTAGGTGGCCGCTGAGCACCGGGCCAAAAACCCAGGTGACCCCCCTTGCAAAACCAGGTCATTTTGAGGTAGGCAATTTTCATGTCGCCTCAATACGTTTTGGGCCCTTGCCTGTCGCGGGTACTTGGGCCTCCCACACGTGTGAGGCACCGTTTTTATCGGGAGACCCGGGGGAACGCTGGGTGGTAGGAAATTTGTGTCAGCCCGGTGATGCCACAACTTTCACACACAAAAATGTGTGAAAAAGGTGATTTTTTCAGCTAAATTTGAGGTTTGCAGGGCATTCTGGGTAAGGAAACGTTGGGGGATCCACGCAAGCCATACCTCCCTGGAATCCCCCGGGTGTCTAGTTTTCAGAAATGTGTGGGTTTGGTAGGTTCCCCTAGGTGGCCGCCGAGCACCGGGCCAAAAACCCTGGTGACCCCCCTTGCAAAACCAGGTCGTTTTGAGGTAGGCAATTTGCATGTCGCCTCAATACGTTTTGGGGCCTTGCCTGTCACGGGTACTTGGGCCTCCCACACGAGTGAGGCACCGTTTTTATCGGGAGACCCGGGGGAACGCTGGGTGGTAGGAAATTTGTGGATGCACGCAGATTCCGGAACTTTCCACCACAGAAATGTGGGGGAAATTTATTTTTTTTGTCAATCTTTTAGGTTTGCAAGGGATTCTGGGTAACAGAGACCCTGGTGGGAGGCAGTCAAGTCACCCCATCCTGGATTCCCCTGGGTGTCTAGTTTTAAAAAATGTATAGGTTTGCTAGGTTTCCCAAGGTGCCCGCAGAGCTAGGGTTCAAAAACTACAGCTAGACATTTTGCCAAAAAAGGGTCATTTTTCACTGCAAAATTGAGGTGTGACCATGTTGCGTTTTGCGCCGTTTCCTGTCGCGGTCACTAGGCCGACCCACACAAGTGAGGTACCGTTTTTCTCGTAAGACTTTGGGGAACGCGTGGTGGGTGGAAATTTGTGGATCCACGCAGATTCCGGAACTTTCCACCACAGAAATGTGTGGGAAATGTGGTTTTTTTGTCAATTTTTTAGGTTTGCAAGGGATTCTGGGTAACAGACCCTGGTGGGAGGCAGTCAAGTCACCCCATCCTGGATTTCCCTGGGTGTCTAGTCTTCAAAAATGTATAGGTTTGCTAGGTTTCCCAAGGTGCCCGCAGAGCTAGGGTTCAAAAACTACAGCTAGACATTTTGCCAAAAAAGGGTCATTTTTCACTGCGAAATTTAGGTGTGACCACGTTGCGTTTTGCGCCGTTTCCTGTCATGGGCACTAGGCCGACCAACACAAGTGAGGTACCGTTTTTCTCGTAAGACTTTGGGGAACGTGGGGTGGGTGGAAATTTGTGGATCCACGCAGATTCCGGAACTTTCCACCACAGAAATGTAGGGAAAATGTGGGTTTTTTTGTCAATTTTTTAGGTTTGCAAGGGATTCTGGGTAACAGACCCTGGTGGGAGGCAGTCAAGTCACCCCATCCTGGATTCCCCTGGGTGTCTAGTTTTCAAAAATGTATAGGTTTGCTAGGTTTCCCTAGGTGCCCGTAGAGCTAGGGTTAAAAAACTAGAGCTAGGCACTTTGCCAAAAAAGGGTACATTTTCACTGCGATATTGAGTTGTGACCACGTTGCGTTTTGCGCCTTTTTCTGTCGCGGGCACTAGGCCGACCCACACAAGTGAGGTACCGTTTTTCTCGTAAGACTTTGGGGAACGCAAGGTGGGTGGAAATTTGTGGATCCACGCAGAATCCGGAACTTTCCACGACAGAAATGTGTGAGACATGTGGTTTTTTTGTCAATTGTTTAGGTTTGCAAGGGATTCTGGGTAACAGACCCTGGTGGGAGGCAGTCAAGTCACCCCATCCTGGATTCCCCTGGGTGTCTAGTTTTCAAAAATGTATAGGTTTGCTAGGTTTCCCAAGGTGCCCGCAGAGCTAGGGTTCAAAAACTACAGCTAGACATTTTGCCAAAAAAGGGTCATTTTTCACTGCGAAATTTAGGTGTGACCACGTTGTGTTTTGCGCCGTTTCCTGTCATGGGCACTAGGCCGACCAACACAAGTGAGGTACCGTTTTTCTCGTAAGACTTTGGGGAACGTGGGGTGGGTGGAAATTTGTGGATCCACGCAGATTCCGGAACGTTCCACCACAGAAATGTAGGGAAAATGTGTTTTTTTTTGTCAATTTTTTAGGTTTGCAAGGGATTCTGGGTAACAGACCCTGGTGGGAGGCAGTCAAGTCACCCCATCCTGGATTCCCCTGGGTGTCTAGTTTTCAAAAATGTATAGGTTTGCTAGGTTTCCCTAGGTGCCCGTAGAGCTAGGGTTCAAAAACTAGAGCTAGGCACTTTGCCAAAAAAGGGTAAATGTTCACTGCGATATTGAGTTGTGACCACGTTGCGTTTTGCGCCGTTTCCTGTCGCGGGCACTAGGCCGACCCACACAAGTGAGGTACCGTTTTTCTCATAAGACTTTGGGGGACGCAAGGTGGGTGGAAATTTGTGGATCCACGCAGATTCCGGAACTTTCCACCACAGAAATGTGGGGAAAATGTGTTTTTTTTGACAATTTTTTAGGTTTGCAAGGGATTCTGGGTAACAGACCCTGGTGGGAGGCAGTCAAGTCACCCCATCCTGGATTCCCCTGGGTGTCTAGTTTTCAAAAATGTATAGGCTTGCTAGGTTTCCCAAGGTGCCCGCAGAGCTAGGGTTCAAAAACTAGAGCTAGGCACTTTGCCAAAAAAGGGTAAATTTTCACTGCGATATTGAGTTGTGACCACGTTGCGTTTTGCGCCGTTTCCTGTCGCGGGCACTATGCCTACCCACACAAGTGAGGTACCATTTTTATCGGGAGACTTAGGGTAATTCAGTTTTATAAAGGAACTGTTATTATCTATTATCGATTGATGCATTTCTGCCTTCCAAATGAAAGATATTGTGTAAAAAAGAAGTCATTCTAAAAAATGACTGATAATTCTCATGCTAGTATGAGTATTCCCAATTTCAGAAATGTGCAAATATCTACTGTTTCTAAACTCTATATTTTGTTCCCATTTCAGAAATACATAGGTGTTTTTCATACCGATTTTTCCATGCACACATTTTTACAGAATAATTACCATATACCCGGTACATAATAAAAAACCATTGCAAGTTGCTGCTCAGTTTTTGGCTCTGGGTTCGTCGGGTTCTTGGTGAATCTACAAGTCCTATATATCCCCACAACCAGTAATGTCCAGCGGATGTAATGGTATATTGCTTTCAAAGAGCTGTCATAATTAGAAGAAGTTACACGTGAAAATGTTGACACGAAAGGCTTTTTTTTCAACTAATTTTCAATTTATCCTATATTTAACTGTTAGTTTCTATAAAAAAAAACCTTGATGGATCTACACAAATAACCCCTTTCTGAATTCAGAATTTTGTCTTCTTCTCGAAAATGTATAGCTTTCCAGGATCCATTATTGCTTTTGTACCCATTTCTGCCATTAACTGGAAGAAGGTCAAAAGCACAAAAAATAGCAAAATTAGGCTATGTCCCAGAAAAATGCCAAAACTGTGTAAACAATGTTGGGTTTCTGACAAAAGTCTGGTATCCCCGAAAAGCTGGGAAAATGGTGATTTCAACCCCACAAACCCTTTTTTGATAACATTTGCAGGGAAAAACCCAGATGCTTTCATTTGCAGCACTTTTTTCCAATTTTTCTGAAAAAACCCAAAATGTTGCTGTATTTTGGCTCATTTCTGTGGCCCCTCTAGGAGAATCCACAAACCCTGAGTACCTTTAGAATCCCCATGATGTTGGAAGAAAAGGATGCAAATTTGGCGTGGATACCTTATGTGGTCAAAAAGTTACAGGGGCCTCAGCGCGCACTACCCCAAATAGCCAAAAAAGGGCATGGCACAGGAGGGGAAAGGCCTGGCAGCGAAGGGGTTAACACTAGGATTATGTGCTGAGAAATCTCAGTATACAAGTTGCTGTTTGCATCAAAAAAAAATGAGCACTAGCTGAAAGTGGCACATGTCATGGAGACCAGCTGGTAGCTATGCAAGAGGATGTGGCCTAACTGCTAGAGCTGCCGACTTTGAATCTGAGTCTCAATGTCGGCTCACCATCCTGTGATTCTGGGCAAATCACTTCATCTCCCTGGGTCCACCAAAAATGAATGTGCCCTTGTGTAAGGTAACTGGTGCTCATGTTCCAGTAAAGTTCGTGCTATATAAAACCGCAAAAAAACAAAACTACAGCCTGGGCTTGCTATGCAGAGCATAATCCCCGTCCATGTTGTCAGCGTGCTTTGGCATCCTCTAAACCTAAGCACAGCAGCTTTTATGTTTAAGCACAGCGTCATCGCCGAGTGCACCGATGGCACGTGCAAACAGAGACAAAGACCCAGAAGGTTAATTGAAAAACAAGGCGGCGCCAGTCCAGGTTAAAAAAAAAACATTTGACCCCGAGGGACGGGCAACAACATCGCTAAAAGTAAATATTGCTCCCTCTCCCTCCCTCGACCAGAAGGTCGTGTAAGGCTGAACTGTAATTTCTAGAGAACAGGTTGGGACGACCTCACACTGCTTGGGACAGGCTTGGCGGGACCGCACTTCAGTTGGCACCACACTCCTAAATAGGCCGCGGAGAGAGGGCCATGTGTGCTGTGCGTGTCACTTAGCAGAGCTATAAATAAAGGACACGTGCCTCCCCCTCAGCTCCAGGCTAGGAAGTCAAGCAAAAGGCGCAGTATTCCCGCCGTTAAAATACCTAAACATAAAAGCTAAACTCGGTGATTTAGGAGGCAGTTATTTCACGGAACTGACAGCCCATGCTGAGGCACCTCCACGTGCTCATGTCGCATTTTCTAATTTGTCACTTTCAGAACACAATGACTTGAAACTGATACATCATTTGCAGAATCCTAAAAACCAAAGAGTACTTTAGTTTCCTGCACATACATTTCATCAAGTCTGTCCGCTGACTAAAGAGCCCTTTCTAGTGCTCTAAAGAATACGTGAAATCAGTGTCTGAACTGTGGCCAATTACAACACGGTGGCTCTCAAGGGCCGCTTTTGATGAGGTCAGTGGTTTATCAATGGTCACAAGTACAGATAATATCGTTCCTATGTGCAGTGTTGGACTGGGATCAAAAATAGGCCCAGGCACTCAAAAGAAAGTGGCCCACATTTGCGGATTGTGCCTTTCCACTAAACACCGCTTCAGTTTTTTAAGTATTATGAAAAGGAGGCGGGAGGGGAGAGGGGTTCTATAAAAGAGGCATGTTTTCTTAACTTTACTGAGATAAAAAAACAAAATGCACGTTGCCAGGACTCTTTGTACACTGATTAGTTCACAATGGTGAACCACACCTTTGTGCACGGATTAGTTCACAATGGTGAACCACACTTTGGTTCGGGAATTGGGGCGGGGGGGGGGGTGGGGGGGGGAATAGACACCACATAATATGTCAAGCAACCTTTCACCCAGGTGGCATCACAGGAAATTATATCACATGACCCCTGTCCCTGATGGAATCAAAGAAAGTGACATCACTGGCAAAATCCTGCAATAAGTGCAAGATTACATTTATAGTCACCAGAACAAACACATGATTTGTTAACTATGGTGTCCAATCATATGCCAGAGACAGACACAAAACCTACCCAAGTAAAGACACCATTTGTCAATCACTCATGATATGCTGGACTCGCTGGAGTAGATTGTTTAATGCCCAATTAGAGCCTGAAATGCTCAGACGTTGCCTCAAATCTCAGGTCTTCAGTATCGCATACACACACAGCCTCAGATTTTCAGGCACATCTTCACCGGCCCAAATACATTCTCCCAATGTTCTGGCACAGTCTCCTAATGCTGAATTACAGTATTCAAATGCCTAATTCAACTCCAAATTTCCAGGGCAGCCTTAAATGCATAATTCCTAAACTCCCAGCACAAATATCATGTTTTGTGCAGAGGCGTAATTCAGGTCCTAATAGCCACTGTGGTGTAGGAGAGCCCACCAACCTTTGAAGGGGGCCCCATTCAGCCTAAGGCCAATGAATATCTGTGAGATATGGGAGACATAGGCGCCCACCATCACATTCTGCCGGGGGGCATCATTTTGTAACGCCACTGGTTTTGTCTTTCACCATTCAACTCCACCACACCTCTCATATGGGCCAACCACTACCAGGCTCAGCTTTCCAAGTTGCAGCTGGGGTAAAATCAGCACCCTTAGTATGGATCAACCTAGCTCCACAGACAACCTCGACAAGCACATCAACAACTTCAATAACTGAATCAAGAATTGTGCAGATTCTCTCGCACTCATCAAACCAAACAAGCATAGTAGATCATAAAAGCAGGCCAGCTGGTACACAGAGGACCTCAGAGACAACAATTGACATTGTAAACAGCTATAAATGAAATGGAGAGCCAGCCACAACAACTGTTAACAGAACTACCTACAAGGCTGCATTCAGACGCTATCACTAGCAAATAAGAGAAATAGCACTAGTGGACCACATTGATGGAAGCTCCAACAACTGCAAGGATATCTTCTTGATCGTTCAGGATTTGACCTCAACCTCAGTCACTGTCACCAACATTGCTGCCTCCCAGCAACTCTGGGACAAGCTGTCCAGCTTCTTCCACAGCAAAATCGCAACTATCTACAGCAACTTCGCACACTAACCCAACACCATAGAATTTGTTGCTAACCTACCCACCTGTTGTAAATTAAGGCAGAATGTGATTAAGCATTTACTGAAAACATTAATGCTTTCCCTTGCGATCATGTTTTCTTCGTTATGTTGACCGAAGTCCGGACTCCATTTTGTATTGGCATGCTGCCATGTGTTCACCACGAGGAGAGTCCGACCTCTGTGTTAGTTGCTCTTGTAATCTGCCTAGCAACAGTTTATAAATAGCTCCCTCTTGTCCGTCTGGCGCATGCCCAGACTTGACCACATCTGTTATAATTAGCCTTGCTTGACCATGTCCTTTCACGGGCTCAAGGAGTGTGTTGGCTCCGCCCATGTATTGATTCAGTATCGAGAATGACCATAAATGGTAATGTTCTTCGGCCTCATGTTGTATCCACCCACTTATGAGCCCCTCTGTTGTGTATAAAAGGGGACTGTGTACGAATGTTCTGGGTACTACTCCATGCAATACTGAAGAGTGTTGTGTGGATTGTAGGACCACCCTTAAGGGTTAATAAACGTTGTTTTTGTACTTTGCAGTTTCCGTGCCAACTTCCTTATAGATTCCGTTACAGGAGAGCGAACCCTTGTGTCTTGCGGGCCTAGCTGGGGCCTGTATTCATCAATTGGCGCCCGTCACGTGGGGCTCATCGGCGACTCGGATGCTCGAAGGACTGGTCGCGACGAAGGTGAGGAGTTTGGCCGGGGACGTGATCACTGCCAGCGGCGTCTTAGCCCTGGCATCCCGAGGTTTTTCTTCCTTCCCTTCCGAGCTGACCGTCTGGGTGGCGCCGGTCATCGACTGAGACCTCTTCTGTCGGTCCTGCCGTGAGAGCCGTTTGGGCGATTGTGGAGCTTGGCAGTTGGAACCTGGACTCTTGATTGGTAAGAACCGTTGTACGGTACTTGCTCCGAGTTTTTGAAGCCTGGGTTGGCTATTTGAGTTTGATTGATGATGACTAGTCATATTTTGAATTTGTCTTTGTGAAAATATATGCGTTGCAACACATATAGGCAGGTAATGTGGAGAGATTTCTCCGGAGCTGTGTAAACTTTGAACGGCGCAACGATTAAGTGCCATTTTTCCTTATAATATTGCATATTTTGCATTATTCCTAGCATGCCTGCTTTTAGCGCACTCCGTAAGTGGTGCTGTTGTTTTGGTAACCGGTTGAACCTCGAGGAATCTGCTCCAGCTCCCCCAGAGGGGACTCCTAGTAGGGATATGTATGTGAAGCATGGTCTTTCTTCCATAATGTACAGCACGCTATGGAGGAAATACACGAGGAAGGATACTGAGTTGCGATGGCCTTTGTATGGATCGTTTGATATACGTAAGATTGAGTATGTGGAACAGTGTATGTGTAAGCGACGTGCTCGTCAGGATATGTTTGAGTGTGTGCGATTATGGGTGAAGGAAGTGCGTGAGCGAGAGAAACGTGAGAAAGCGCTGTTTGATAAAGAGCAACGGAAGAATGATCATGTGCGAGCGCAGGAAGCGAAGCGTCGGGAGGACAAAGAGCACACGGACAGACAAGAGAAAGAGCGTAGGCTACAGGTCTCGGGTCAATATGTTGTTCGCCAGCCACTTTATCCTGTCCTTAATAATCCTGATGATGATTTTTATTTACTAGATCGTTCTCCGCCCCCTTATGTTGGCGCATCTGCTCCGCGGCCGCAAGATTCTGGCCCGGCTCCGGGTAAGGTCGACACACGGTCCATGTTATCGGCCGAGCATATGGCTGAGCTTCGGAAACTTTCCCTCCGTGCACTTAAGGGCAAGATGTCTAAGGAGGAGTTGTTCCATACTTGGGGGTCGTGGCAAGATAGAGAGAGGGTGTATTTTCTGTCTCATTTCGCAGATGAAGTAATTGCTGCTTTCCGAAAATATTCTAGTGTCCTTGAGCCTGACGAAGTGTCTTCGGATGCCGGAGCATTACGTAATGGTGTTTTTTCTCCCCCTAAGGCTCCTGAGGCGGCTCGGCGGTTGTTCGCTTTGCGGGACGAGGTGCTGGCCCTTAGAGAGAAAGCACGCCAACAAACGGAGGAGGAGAAGCAGTCGGATTCGTCTGCAGCAGGGGGCCACCCATCCGCCTCCCAGTCAGATAAGGATGACATAGTGCATGCTAAACCAATGCGAGAGGCGGCGCCTTTGTATGTTCCTCCTAAGGGAGCAGGGACTAGCTCGGATATTAACTCCGCCGATGCAAGGGGATATTTTGTATATAATTGGGTTTACACTCCATGGCATAGGGCCGATGTTATGGCATTAAAGAATGCGCTGCCTGACCCCCGCAAGAATCCAGCGGCCTTCTATGAAGAAGTCGAGGGGGCCTTGAATTCTTGCATTATGACCTTAGCGGATATAGACCTGTTCTTTGGCCTTATCCTACCGCCGGATACGTGGCGCTCTGTCCGAAAGGTAGATGATGCGGTTGCCTTCAAGGCCCGGTGGTCTGACCTTGAGGATGAGGATAGGGAACGGAAGCCCGCACAGAAACCACCCCAGAATATTTTAGATCTCCCTGCGGCTATTGTGGCTAAGTTGAAGACGATTATCCCCCCTAAAAAGATTGACTGGAATATGTTAGCTGCATGTAAACAGAAAGTTGACGAGTCAGTTGCGGACTTCTTTACGCGCTTTGAGGAGACGTTTCATGATTTTAGTGGCCAGTCGCTTACTGACGACACGGGCCGCCACCTTTTCGCGGACAAATATGTGGCTAATCTGCTACCGGCAGTTGCAGCCCGGTTAAAAGCGAGCGAGAGTTCCTGGTCCTCCGCGACGCCGACGGCCCTTCTGACTATCGCTCAGTATTATGAGCGTCAGGAGCACGAGGCGAAGGGCCAGGAAGAGAAGAAATCGAAAGACCTCAAGACTAAGGTGATGTTAGCACAAGTATATGGCCCGCCCCGACGGGGTAATAATAGAGGACGGGGCGGATCTTATGGTCCCCCTCCGGGCCGATCTGATTTGAATAGGAACCAGTGTGCATATTGCAAGCAATTGGGCCATTGGGCCAGGGATTGCCCAGTGTTGCGTGCTTCACGTCAGGGGCATACTCCGGGTGGCCCGAGAGGTAGAGGGGGTTCCTCGAACTTTAGAGGGAATTCTAATGACAATGCCCGTTTCGATACTGCTGGGCAGCACCGAGATAGCTCAAATGTTTTCGATCGCCAGCACCAGTATCATGTATCGGACATCGATCGATCGGGATATCACGATTCGCAGCATGCATAGGAATGCGTTGGATGGGGGTCTGAATCAGTTGAGGTGCCGGTCGATCAGACGGGTCCTTATGTATCGGCTGAAGTTTTAGGTTCTACTGATCAGTTCCTAGTAGATACAGGAGCGACACGTAGTGCATTGTCTAGGTACTTGGTTCCGGGGGCTCCCCCATCCGGCTCAGTGGTTACATCGGTAGGGTTTGACGGTACACTCTCCCGAAGCCCTCTTTCACAGCCCCTTACATTTAAGGTTGATTCTTTTTCTGCGCCCTGTCCGTTTCTGCTTGCTCCGTATACACCGGATAACATTATGGGCCTTGATATGGTAAAGTATTTTAGGGCTACAATCCGCTGCTCCCCTGAGGGTGTGAGGGTGATATTAAATGACAACTACCCCCGGTCTGGGCGGATGTGTACGATATCAGAGGATGCGTTGTTGGCTACCCTTCCCCGAGCTTTATGGGCGACTTCGGACACAGATGTGGGACAAATGGTGATTCCTCCGGTCCACATTAGCGTCCAGGAGGGGGCGGTGTTACCACGCCTCCCGCAGTATCGTATTTCCCAGGAGGGCGAGGAGGCTCTCATACAGATTGTGCAAGACTTGATCGCAGTAGGGGTAGTGGAAGAAGTTCCCTATAATATCTGTAACAGTCCGATTCTCCCAATTTTGAAAAAGGACACGGATGCAAAGGTCTATCGGTTCATAATTGATTTGAGGGAGGTAAACAAGATCGTGATACCTCAGTACCCGGTGGTTTCCGATATCACGACGTTGCTTACCTTGGTCCCGCCTACGGCGACCATGTTTTCAGTGATTGATTTGAAGAATGCCTTCTTTTCCATTCCCATTCACCCTGATAGCCGATTTCTTTTTGGGTTCACATTAAACAATAGATCTTATCGTTTTTGTAGAATTCCCCAAGGCTATACAGAAAGCCCTAGTATTTACAGTCAGGCTTTGAAACGACAGTTGGATTCCTTTGTTTTACTCGAGGGGGTCGCCCTCATTCAATATGTCGATGACATCTTGTTGGCGGCTGACACCCTGGAATTGTGTGAGAAAAGCACGCTATCCTTACTTTCCTTTTTAGCCTCCCACAACCATAAAGTATCTAGGAAGAAATTGCAATTCTGTAGACCAAAGGTGACTTATTTAGGTCACCTTTTGTCTAAGGAGGGGCGTGCACTCACACCAGATCGTATCCAAGTAATTTTGGACACACCGAGACCATCCACGCAGAAGGATGTGCGTGCATTTTTGGGCCTTGTTTCTTTTTGTAGACAGTGGATATTGGGGTTTTCACACATAGCTAAGCCATTACTAGCTCTTTTGACAAAAGACACGCCTATCCCAATCCCTTGGTCAGATGAGTGTGATGCTGCTTTTCAGCAACTGCGACAGGCCCTTTGTTCAGCACCAGTGTTAGGGACCCCTGATTATGTAAAACCCTTTTCGTTGTATGTGCATGAGAAAGATGGATGTGCATTGTCAGTTTTAGTGCAGATGCACGGCGATAAGCAGCGCCCTTGTGCATATTTTTCGGCTGTGCTTGATCCTGTCGCCCGAGCATTACCAGGGTGTTTTCGCTCGGTAGCGGCGACGGCTGTGTCAATACGCCAAAGTGAAGGAATTGTGTTGTCCGATAAATTGTTGGTGTTAGTTCCCCATGCTGTGGATGCCCTGCTTAATCAAACAAAGACGCAGCATTTGACCAGTGCCCGTTTAACGGGATATGAGCTGACGCTTTTGGCTCCTCATATTACGTTGAAAAGGTGCGTGACATTAAACCCGGCCACATTGTTGCCATACCCCGAGACCCAGCCTGAGGCGCAGAAAGCGCATGATTGTATTCTTGTGACTGAGGAACAAACAAAGGGTCGTATTGATCTCCAGGATACGCCCTTTTCAGATGTAGATGGAGAGTTGTGGGTAGACGGATCATGCCTGAAGCTACCAGATGGTACGACTTCAGCAGCGTATGCAATTACCACATTACACACGATAGTGGAGACAGCACGCATACCACAGAAATCAGCTCAAGCAGCGGAACTGATAGCATTAACACGAGCATGTGAGCTCAGTACAGGATTATGTGTGAATGTTTATACAGATAGCCGCTATGCCTTCGGAGTAGCGCATGACTTCGGCCTACTCTGGAAGGAGAGAGGGTTTTTAACGTCACATGGAGTACAGATAATGCATGGAGAGTTAGTTCATAATCTTTTAACTGCATTGACATACCCAAAGAAAATTGCTATCGTTAAGTGTAGCGCCCATAGGAAAGTGGTTGATAAAGTTGGAGAAGGGAATGCGTTAGCGGATCGAGTAGCACGGGAGACTGCGATGCAGCCCGGCGCTACTGCCATGTATGTAGTAAAGTCACAGGTGGAGAGATGGCGTGATGCGAAGGAGGAAGTGCGAGAAATGCAAAGGACCGCTTCTGACAAAGAGCGGGAACAATGGGCTAGCGAAGGAGAACTGGATGACGAGGGTTGTTGGAGAAATAAACAGATGGATAGATGGAAGTTACCCACGGCTTTCGTACAACCTATGGTTCAGATGGCACATGGGCTAGCACATGTTGGAGCTTCCGCAATTGTGAAATTGCTTACCCAAGTCTGGGAGCATCCAGAGATTGCTAGCACGGCAAAGAGGGTGGTGCAGACCTGTATGATCTGTCTGAAGTATAATCCAGGGAAAGGCACTCGAACTCCAGCAGGAGGATTTGCGACACCCACTGCACCCTTTGAGGTTCTGCAGATGGATTACATCCAGCTTGAGCGCTGTAACAATTTGAAGTATGTTCTAGTAGTGGTTTGCGCTTTCAGCAAATGGGTTGAGGCGTACCCTACGAAAGACAATACTGCAATGACCACGGCGAAGCTACTGCTAAAAGAGTTTTTCCCTCGATACGGCGTCTGTAGACTTCTGTGGAGTGATAATGGCCCTCACTTTGTAGCGGATGTTATAAAGTATGTCTTGAAGGGCCTAGGCATCACTCAGAAGTTTCATGCCGTGTTCCACCCTCAGTCTGCCGGACTAGTCGAGAAGTATAATGGTACACTGAAGCTTAAGATCGCCAAAATCCAAGCTTCAACGTCTTTGACTTGGCCAGACGCCCTGCCACTGGCGTTATTGTCAATTAGGTCAGTGCCACACTCTCGAACCGGCCTTACGCCATACGAAATAGTATTCGGACGCCCAATGAACATTTGGGGTCCACCAAGGCCTAAGGCTGTGTATGATGTACCTTGTGTAATGATGAGCGATTATCTGGCACAGTTAACGGATAACTTGGTTTCTATTCATCAACAGGTCCGAGAGGCGCTCCCTGATCGGTCTACCGGCGAAGGACATGGTCTCCGGCCTGGAGATCATGTTATGGTGAAGGTCTTCGACAGAACGAACAGTTTGGAGCCGAGATGGGTAGGACCTGAACAAGTCCTCCTTGCAACGAGGACGGCTGTGCGAGTCTCGAACCGAAAGAATTGGATCCATTCCTTGCACTGTCGAAAGGTACCGCCCGGATTGGTGGAGTCTGCCGTGCTGACCGATCAACGAGAAATCCTAGCAGCAGAGACAGGCCGTGCTGCTGAGCCACGAGACACTGAGGAGCTCTTTCCGGACCACACGACTTCTGGAGGAAGGCGATATCATCTTCGACCAAGGAAGTAAGGTTTCCAGTACCGGGACATACTGTCAGAACGGCCCTTGGGTTAGTGAAACGGAGAGCCGATGAGGCAAGGGGGGGGGATCAGCCCTGCATTAGTGTAGCGACACCCGTCTTGGCCCGCTGGTGAAGAAATCAACCACTGCCCAAGGGGAAGAGTTCTGACAGACTTTTTAGTTTCAGGAAGATACCAGGGTATTGTTTCTTTTGACATGGAGAAGAAGAAAATCCTTTGTGCGTTGGGGTTCATGCTAACAGTAGCTGTTGTTGGGATAACCACATGGTTTGTGGAGGAGGTAACTCCTGCTCGGAAAACACTTGTGTTGACAACTCCGGTGCCCGAGGAGCACTACTTTTATACATTACCGTATCAAGAGTTGAAGCATCGACAGTCCTATTTGAATAACACTTTCATTCAGATGCTGCATCATACCCACGTTGCTACGAATGCTACGAACTGTTGGATATGTGGGATGATGCCAGCCCATCAGAAGAAAGGAGGAACGCCATTCATACCACTTCCTTTCTCTCATAATGGCTCTTGTAGAGCATGGTACACTTTGCTTTTTGCCACTCGGAAACCGACAGTGGGACGATTGCTTTTTAGACTTAATAAAGAATGCCATCAGGACAAGAATGGGTATCCACAAGCGAATGGGACAATTTGGGAATGGGAAGAGTACCGACCGGACAATGAATCCATTCCCTATATCTTCACGAACACCAGAGACACTGTGGGGAAGGACAAATTCGTAATCCAAGTAGCACAAGCTCAAGCGGACTTGTGTGTCCAGAGTGTGGGTTTTATCCCTGTTGGTGTCAGTGATTGCATAACCGTATTGAACATTGACGGGTTGAATAACAGTACCTTCCTAGCGTCCCATAATACCTACTTTGTGTGTGGAAATAAAGGTTATTACCGTTTGCCGGCTGGGTGGTCTGGGGTATGCTATGTATCATTCCTATTACCTCCTGTATTCCTAGCACCCGCGTCATATCATAAGGATTTGAAACTTTTGAATAATGTGACTGTAAATAGATACAAACGTACTCTATCAATTGATGATGTGGATCAGACCGATACCAGCTTGCAACAGTATATTGATTTTAACTTAGGACTGTTTTTCTTTGTTGGAGCCGCTTTGAATAGTAGGAAGATCCGAAGATTAACAAGAGTGGTAGAAGCTGTGACCAATCAGACTGCCGCTGCTCTTGGGAATCTTACGGAAGAGTTACAAATAACTAGGATTGTTGCGTTGCAGAATCGTATGGTATTAGATGTAATGCTAGCTGATCGAGGAGGAGCCTGTAAAATTATTGGAAGTAGCTGCTGTGTGTTCATCCCTGATCATACGCCATCCGTTTATAACGCCATTAACAAGCTGCATAAAATAGCAGCTGAAATCCACACAGAAAACGGCACTTGGTCCTTTTCTGGATGGTTTTGGGCGTTGGTTACTGCCTGGGGATGGAAGGTTTTAACTGGTCTCTGTATTATTATAGCAATTCTGTTCCTTTTCTGTATGTGTATTCAATGTGGACCATTGTGCTGTTCTGTATGCATTTCATTCTGCATTCCAGATAAGAAAGCTGTTGCCGATGTTGCTCACCAAAAGGGTCTAGCTAAAGAGGTTAAAGGAATGATGATAATTGACATATATGATGATTATTCTTGGAAGCCGGATGTCTTCAGTAAATGCTGAAAGGGTCGTCTGTTGTAAATTAAGGCAGAATGTGATTAAGCATTTACTGAAAACATTAATGCTTTCCCTTGCGATCATGTTTTCTTCGTTATGTTGACCGAAGTCCGGACTCCATTTTGTATTGGCATGCTGCCATGTGTTCACCACGAGGAGAGTCCGACCTCTGTGTTAGTTGCTCTTGTAATCTGCCTAGCAACAGTTTATAAATAGCTCCCTCTTGTCCGTCTGGCGCATGCCCAGACTTGACCACATCTGTTATAATTAGCCTTGCTTGAGCATGTCCTTTCACGGGCTCAAGGAGTGTGTTGGCTCCGCCCATGTATTGATTCAGTATCGAGAATGACCATAAATGGTAATGTTCTTCGGCCTCATGTTGTATCCACCCACTTATGAGCCCCTCTGTTGTGTATAAAAGGGGACTGTGTACGAATGTTCTGGGTACTACTCCATGCAATACTGAAGAGTGTTGTGTGGATTGTAGGACCACCCTTAAGGGTTAATAAACGTTGTTTTTGTACTTTGCAGTTTCCGTGCCAACTTCCTTATAGATTCCGTTACAGGAGAGCGAACCCTTGTGTCTTGCGGGCCTAGCTGGGGCCTGTATTCATCACACCGCCAACCATAACGGCCACATGATGAATGGACAACCCTCACCAGAAACGACACAGTGGCAATAATGAGGATCTTCGACTCAGGGGCCCCAACGGACCGATGCCCTAACCACATCTACAACCAGGGAACATCGCCAATCAGCCCTACACTGACCCACATCATGAACTCCTCCATCACGTTCGCAACTTTCCCAGATGAATGGAAACTTGCAGAAATCAACATCCTCCTCAAGAAGCTCACAGCCAACCTGAATCAACTGAGCAACTTCTGACCCATCTCCCTGCTTCCCAAACCAGACAAAGTGATTGAGAAGGTAATCAACAAGCAATTGACAACCTGCCTCAAATTTCACTATTTTCTAGGCAACACTCAATCAGGATTCAGTAAGAACTAGAGCACCAAAACAGCACTCATCGTGGCCACCGATGAAATTAGAATCATCCAGGACTGAGAAGAAGCAACAGCCCTCATATGCTCGAACTCCCTGTGGCCTTCATCACTTTTCACTATAACACCCTCATCAGAAGACTCCACGAGATTGGCACACAAGTATCTGCTCTCAAATGGATCTGTTACTTTCTCACTGGAAGAACCCAACAGGTCAGGCTGCCAACCTTCACATCGGAGACCAAAAAACTGGTATGTGGAGTCCCACAGGGTTCGTCCCTCAGCTCCATCCTCTTCAACGTATACATGACACAGCTCGCCAACATCATCCAATTTCAAGACATCACTGTCATCTCCTATGCAGATGACACACAATTAATCCTCTCCCTGATAAAAAAACAACCACTGCCAGAACCAACTTCACCAACTGCATGACCATGCGAGCAGATTGCATGTGAACCAACTGCTTGCACCTCAACTCTGACAAGATGGAAGTACTGTTATTCGTCAACAAGACGTCCCCATAGGACTCCATTTGGTGACAGTCGGAGCTAGGACCAACACCCACAGACCATGCAAGAATTCTAGGGATCCTCCTAGATGACAAGCTCAACATGACACTTCAGGTCAAAGCAGTAAGAATCTCCTGCTTTCACATCTTATGCATGCTTCAAAACATCTTCAAATGGTCACCGCAGAATACGAGATGGACCGTCATGCAAGCCCCCATCACCAGCAGGCTGGACTGCGGCAACACACTCTACGCCAGAATCTCCAAACAACTCCTACACAGACTCTATGCATCCATGACACCACAGCAAGACTCATACTCGACCTCCCACACTGCATCCACATCACATCGCACCTCACCTCAGGAAGGTTCGCTGGCTCCCCATTCAAAAGCGCAGCCAATTCAAACTTCTCATATGCACATCAAAGCCACTATACAACACAGGACCAGAATACCTGAACAGCCACATACACTTTCATTGACCCACCAGACAGATATGCTCTGCCTCACAGTCATATGCATTCCCCACATCTGCAAAAGCAAAACTGGAGGTTGCTCATTCTCCTCCTTGGCATCCACGGCATGGAACGACCTCCCTCAACACATCAGAGCCTCCTCCTCACTTCTGGAGTTCTGAAGGCCTGGCTCTCTCCGTATAAGCACCTTGAGACCACAAACCTACACAACTGCCCAAAGGCCTGGATACCCTCTTTGGTGATTAGTGCGCTATACAAATCAATATAACATAACGTGTACGGATAGCTCAGTATCGAAGCATTCACAGAACTCTCATAATACACATTAAATGCCTGGTTCTTCCCACGCCCATAACTGAATGACACATCAAAAAGAGTAGGTAAGACAGGTTCAGTGATTGTATGACCAAGATTGCCTCTTGAATGTCTGTCAATTTCCTCCAGCTGAACTCCAGTAAAACGGAGATACTGCTCTTTGGAAAAGCGCACAAAAGATAGTTCAGCGACTGGTGGCTGATGGAATTGGGACCGACTCCCACTCCAAATAGAGTAGTAAAAAATCTTGGCATCTTAATTGATGAAAATCTGTCCATGAAAGAACATGTGAACTCAATCTCAGGCACATGCTTTGGTCTGATGCGTCTGCTTAGGAAAGTTTTCCAATGGCTACCTTTGCAGACTAGGAAGTCACTCACCCAGACACTTATTGTTCGCCGTCTGGACTACAGAAATGCTTTGATGGTTACAATATAAGAGGGCATTTTTGCTAAGTTTCAAGTTGTACAAAATATGGCATCCTCCCACCGCGTTCTCCTTCTGAATCCACGTTCAAGGCCTTACACTGGATTCCTCTTAGCTCCTATGCCTGGTCTACAAATCCCTTTTTGGCTGTGGCCCAGGATATTTGCAAGTTAAGTTACTGCCATATATACCGAGCCGCAACCTCAGATCAAGGGAGCAACTCCTTTTATGCTCTAGGCACATCCGTTATGCTAGAAATGGAGGGCACTCTTATTATTTTCTGGACCCCAAATATTGGAATCAGTTACCTTTGCAGTTACGCTCCTGTCCAAACTTTGTGTTATTTAAAAAATCTCTTAATACCTGGCTTTTTAACCTCTCATTCTTTTAGACCCGACCAGTGAGGTGCTCAAGCACCATGAGACCCCTTTGAAGGTGATTAGTGCGCTTAAAAAATACAACTAACATAACATATATCCTCCAGAAACTTGCGGTTTGCCGGCCTGCACCTGAACATAGGTGGTGCAAGGAAAAGCGCTTTATATTTACCACAAAATCTCTCTCTTAGCACAAAAGAAGACCTGCACTGAGAGACAAGATATATATACATATATATATCTTGTCTCCCAGTGCAGGTCTGGTAGGTCTGGTAGTTCTCTGAATGGTACATACATACATATAATCATGTAGACAGTAAACAATTACAATTTGGAAAAACAAATTCATATTGATTAGGTATTAAAAGATAATACATTTGATAAATTTAAAATCTTAAATTGCGCAGTTCTAATCGACCGACATGGACTGAACACATTCCGCAATAGATATGAGGTAGCGTATCGTAATGGATGGTTTTTATCCAAACAGTGCCATGGCAACATATCGCAATCGGTACGACTTACCCAAATGGGCTAACGATTATTATAACGGTTGTTGACATGATAACAAAACAACCATAATGCGACCAAGTGTTACAGCCTATTGACAAATAATGTCAAGGCTCTTCCATTGCGATACGTAATTGTTTACTGTCTACACGATTATATGTATGTCTGTACCATTCAGAAAGCGACTTTTTTTAAATGGTGTAAATCCGTTCAGTAGTTTTTGAGAAATTCAAAAAATAGGAGTCAAAAAATCAATTAACTATAGGAAACTTTGGGCAAGGCTACAGCCGAAACTACTGAACGGAATTACCCCAAATTTGGCAAAAAGGTAGTGCTTGGTTTTTTAAATGGTGTAGCCCCGGGGATCACCACCTCCCCGGGGCTTATAAAAATAAATGCGGGGGCACGCAGCCCCCCCCGTAGCCCCGGGGACCGCCACCTCACCGGAGCATTTATGCTAATTGGCGGGAGGGCCTTGCAGCCCCCCGAGCCCCGGGGATGCCACCTCCCCAGGGATAAATACATTATTAGTGTGAAGGGGCTCAAGCCCCCCCACAATGCCCCGGGGACTACAACCTCTCCGGGGCACTTAATATTGAGATTTGGGGGTCCGTTACGGACCCCCGTGCCCCGAGGACCACCAGCTCCCCGGGGCTTTAATCACACGCGCGTCCCCCCTCCTGGAGCCCTCCATGGCCCTGGGGACTGCCACCCACCAGGGCCGGCTCCTGCAGTGTCCCGGGGTGCCCATCCCTGGGACACTGCTGTTTGCTATGACATAGCAAACTTGCTTTGGATTTTGGAAGCGAGAGCAGGGAAACCTGCTCTCGCTTTCAAAATCCAAAGCTGATTGCTTTTCCACACTAGGAGCTGCATGTCAGCAGCTCCCTGCGTGGAAAAGCAATGCCGGCTCCCGAAGGAGGCAGGGAGCCAGTGGGACCGTGGGGGCATTGGGGCTCCCCCCACGGTCCCCAATGAAGTGGCCAGGCCCCGGGGGATGGCATCACCGGGGCCAGAAGAGGCCTCAGGAGGGGGGCCACGCAGCCCCTCCTCCTTTAAAAATATATATGTGACCATGCCCTGGGTGATGGGGTCCCCGGGGCCAGAATTGGCCCCGGGAGGAGGGCCCACTCTGCCCCTTTCCCGTTGACATTTAAAAAAATAGAAAAAGAGGGGGTCAGGCCCTGTGGGATGGGGTCCCCAGGGCCCAAAAAAAGGAAAGAGAAGGGGGGCCACACAGCCCCCTTCTTAAAAAAAAATGTAAAAAAAGCCGGCATCACGGCTAGGCACAGCCCCCTCCCTGCAACACTCAGCAAACCCGCTCCCTGGCACGTTGTAAGTTGGGGAATTAATTCCCCTTGAATACTGAGGGTCCCTGGGTGCCAACTAGCCCACCAGGTACCTCCATTATGCACCAGGGAGCTGCGTTGCAGAGAGGTGTTCAGAGGCCACGCCCCTTTTTACACCTCTCTGCAACGCAGCTCTGTGGCGCTTACTGGCGGTACCTGGTTGGCCCTCAGGGACCCTCAGGATTCAAGGGGACTTAATCCCCCAACTTAAAACCCACCAGGGGGCGCGTTTGCACAGTGGTGAAGGGAGGGGGCGGGCCTGATGTGACATGTGTGTACTTATGCAATCACTCCGCCAAAACCCAAGCACTTATAAATTCACCATGCACTCTCCTTGGAACACTCTAATCATCCAGTCACTACCCATGCACTGCTACAATCCTCTGAGCACTACCCATGCAGTCCAGCCATCGCTCTGTCAGTACCCATGCACTCTTTCAATCACCCAGCCAGCACCATGTACTTATCCAATCACTCCGCAAAACCCAGGCACTTATAAATTCACCATGCACTGTCCTTGCAGTACTCTAATCATCCAATCAGTACCCATGTACTAATGCAATGACCCAGGCACTAACACATGCACTGCTACAATCCTCTGAGCACTACCCATGCTGTCCAGCCATCACCCTGTCAGTACCCATGCACACTTTCAATCACCCAGCCAGCACCATGTACTTATCCAATCACTCCACCAAAACCCAAGCACTTATAAATTTACCATGCACTCTACTTGCAGTACTCTGATCTTCTAGTCAGTACGCATGTATTCATGGAATGACCCAGGCACTAACACATGCACTGCTACAATCCCCTGTGCACTACCCATGCAGATCTCTAACCACCTACACAGTACTGATTCACTCCTCCAATTCCCCAGGTTGTACCCATGCACTCCAGAAATTCCTGTCACTACACATGCACTCCTCAAATCACCCATCCAGCATCATGTACTTATCCAATCACGCCGCCAAAACCCAAGCACTTATAAATTCACCATGCACTGTCCTTGCAGCACTCTAATCATCCAGTCACTACCCATGTACTCATACAATGACCCAGGCACTAACACATGCACTGCTACAATCCCCTAAGCACTACTGATGCAGTCCAGCCATCTCCTTGTTACTACCCATGCACTCCTCCAATCACCCAGCCAGCACCATGTACTTATCCCATCACTCCGCCAAAACCTAAGCACTTATAAATTCACCATGCACTCTCCCTCCAGTGCTCTAACCATCCACTCAGTACCCATGGACTCATGCAATGACCCTGGCACTAACTCATGGCAAATACAGAGGAGGTCATGCTAATCACAGGGGTACCCCAATGCACAGTGCTCCCTAGTGTATGTAGGTGTTTTCACTGTATTCTAAGTGACTTTTAGCATAGCACTGGCTCCAGTCCAGGTTAGTCAGTCAGTAACCACCAGTACCCATCGGTAAAAAGTTGGGGGCACAGGAGGACTTTCTGCTCCTCTGTTTGTTCTTTCTGCACATCTCTTGCTTCTTCCTACACTTTTTTTCGTCTTTCTGAACTTCTGTTGCCTCTTTCTGTATTTGTCTTGCTTCTTTCTGCGCTTTTCTTCCTCTTTCTTCACATGTCCTACCTTTGTAGGCATAGTTAGAATTTAGCATTTAAAAAACCATTGAAATTCACTGAAAAAACCATAGGTTTCAGGCACGTTATAGTTAGAAATTAGCATTTAAAAAACCTTAGAAATTCACTGAAAAAAACATAGGTTTCAGGGACATTATAGTTATTTGGACATTTCACTCGTACAAAACCATAGAAATTCCCCAGCTTGCACCAGCCCATTTCTCGAGTTAGTGACGCCGAAAACAGAACCAACTACTAGCCATTAGTTCTCTCCAGGATGACCTCTTTCACATTTTCACTATGGCTGCAAGCCTTGCATTTACCGCATCGATGAAATCCTCCCACTTTATCTAACCATGTCAATTTCTGATTGCTCATGTGACTCTTAACAATCTTATATTTGATGGATGGACCCTTTCTGTATGTTATGGCTGGATGTGGGTCTAGTTTTTATTTAAGGACCCTGTCTTGTGTCAAGATGTCCCATCTCTTTTTGATTATTTGACTGAATAGATTAGATTGGGAGTTAAATGTCGTGATGAGTCTTATAGGTGGATCTGTCTCTGATTGGTTATTCTTAGGCGCTTTGTAGAGTGCCTCACTTCTTTTTATTTCATCTGCTCTTCTCTCTCCCATTTTGAGCATTTTGTAGGGGTACCCTCTAGCTCGGAATCTCTGTGACATCTCCTTTTTGTTCCTTTCATACGCTTCCTCTGTGCTACAGTTTCTTTTGGCCCGGAGCAACTCACCAAAGGGTATGCTCCACCTAAAATTAGGGGGGTGGCAACTTGCCGAATGTAGCACCGAGTTGCCGGCGGTGCTCTTTCTAAAAAGATCCGTCTCAAGTTTGTTTCCCTTCACAGTGAGTCTGATATCTAAGAAGTCTACAGTTTCTTGACTGTGCTGCATCGTAAACTTCAAATTCATGAGTATTCTCATTGAGTTCTCTCAGAAATATAAGCAATTCTTGTTCTCCACCTTCCCATACAAAGAAAATATCATCAATAAACCTGAACCAGATATTGACCTTATTGGTCCAATGTTCCATAGATTCACTCCAGTCCAGAGCACCTGCTTCTACCACCAGCCCACCAAGAGATTGGCGTAGCTAGGAGCGAAGCAGGTGCCCATCGAAGTACCTTGTACTTGTTTGTAAAGTACCCCATTGAATGTGAATACATTTTCCACAAGACACATCTCAATCATTTGCAGTAACATCCTAGTATGTGCTAACAGGTGTATACTTCCAGATCTAAGAAAGTGCTCACACGCTTTCAGTCCGTCTCTGTTTCTAATGCTAGTATATAAGCTTTCCACGTCCAGAAACACAAGCCAAAAGTTTCTGTCCCAATGTATGTTTTCTATCTTTTGTAGAAAGTCTTTGGTATCCCTGATATAGGATGTCAAGTCCTTCACATAGTCTGATAAAAAATGGTCCACGTACATGGAAACATTCTCGAACAGACTGTTTTTGGAAGAAACTATTGGTCGACCTGGTGGTTGCACAGGATCCTTGTGTATCTTAGGAAGGAGGTAAAAGGTTGGTATGGAAGGTGTCTCGTTTTTCAGAAATTTCTGTTCATCCCAATTCAAGAGGCTCTCGTCTGTCCACCCCTTAAGGAGGTTGAAAAATCTATCCTGCAGCTTAATGAGATACGATTTTTCTACCTTGGTGTAGCACGTCACATTGTTAAGCTGTCTCATGGCTTCCTGAGTATAGTTCTTTTTATCCCACAAGACAACATTGCCGCCTTTATCGGACGGCTTAATAACAATGCTGTCATCATTTTGTAGACCCCTTATCGTCTCTCTTTGTGTTCTACTGAGATTGGAATCAGTGACAGGTTTTTTAAGAAGATGTAAAATGTCATGATTAACCATCTCGTGAAAGACGTCAATATTATCTTTAGGGATCTGCGGTCTATATTTAGATTTACCTCTAAAAGGTGTCACAATGGGTCTGGCAGGATCTAATCCTAGAGTTGCCACTGTACTAATGATGTTCGGGTCAGATATTTCTATTGTCTGTGTGTTATGACCATCCTGTTCATCATTAAGACTAGTGAGTGTTCTTAAAATTCCAGTGTCAGTAATGCTCCGGTCTGATAATTCTACTGTCTGTGTATTGTATGCTGTCTGTTCATCGTTGAGACTAATAAGTGTTCTTAAAATCTCAGTATCATCCATAGAGGGGGACAGGGGGTGTATTGTTGTTGCTATTATATTTTGATTCTGTTCTCTGAGTTTGTGAATCTTAAACAATTGAAGTTTACGTACAAAACAATACATATCATTGCGTGTTTGAGCATAATCAAGGGGAAAGTCTGGACAAAAAGTTAATCCCAGTTTAAGAACCTTATCTTCTATTGGAGTCAAAAGTCTATTAGAGAGGTTCATTGCCGTAAGTTCTTGTCCATCCATTACTTTCCCCTCTGGTTCTGGCCCTTGGTTCCCATGCCATTGTTGTTGTTCTTTTTCCGCCGGTCTCGCCTTCTTTTGCTTGTGTTTTTCCTCCCCTTCCTTGAAACCTTGTTCTTCCTCTTATTGAGGGTTCGTTTGCCTCCTGCATGAGGCGCAGTTCTTCGGAAAAAGACGGGATTTCCGGTGGAAAGGAGCTGGTACTATCTATGGATCCCACATTAGAGCTCAGACTTGTGCCAGACTCCCATCTTCCCTTATCCGCAGCTCCCAATGCCTGGTCTTTGGTAAGGTTGGTGCGCAATTTATCAAACTTTCTGGCGAATGTCAAGATTCTCCCGAACCTGTAGTCCCTCTCGTCCCTTTCAAACTCCCTCTGCTTTCTTTCAATTATGTCCTTCTCGAAGATTATTATCCGATCATTTACTGCTGCTAGAATTTTCTTCACTTCATTCTGGTCTGTCTCTTTAGCCAGATCCAGTATATATATACACATCCTAAATAATCTTCCTACCTATAATTGGAATAACTAAGTCAAGTTTTGTCATTATATGCTTTCTTGTGGAAGATAAGTTGACTTCTCCAGGCCTGCAACATAACCAGCAATATTTAAAAACTCACACTGGAAAAAATATCTCATTTAGTCAAGTCTTGGTTAGGATATATTTTCAATAGTCGCAAAGGCAATTTTGGCTCACAGTTCACAATAATATTCACAGTCCCACACTAGACTATTCAAGGAAACTAGTTTTTTAGGGTAAGCCTGGACAGCGCATGAGCTGCTCTGCGAGGCATGCTGTATTAGAGGAGGACCTTGAAGCACTGCCCACTCTCCACCCATACTTTTCATTGGCTTGTCTCTTTGTCCTTTCTAAATGCTGGCTTCTGATTCGGTAATCGGCTTGTTAGTCCCTCCTTAGTACCGCCTTGTCTTCATTTGTAACCTCCCATGAGGACTGGCCCTTTTACTCCTGTTACACCATCTGTGTTATTTAGTCTGTAAGCACTATTTTCTTTATTCAGTTTTGTCTTACTTCCAGCACAACGTGCTTTCCTTACATTCAGCGCCTTAAGCGCTTTAACTTTCCAAGCAGCCGGGACAATGGCGGCCACTTCTTTGCAATGCCATAGGTCTCGCTTTTAGGAGAGTTTGAGCTATTGGCATTGTAACTGACAATAGCTTAAACTCTGGCAAATGCGCGACCTATTGCTTTACAATTTTTTTTTAGGTTGTTACCAAGCGCCCCACAACGCACTTGCACTTAATAGAGGTCACGCCCCTTTCTTTAAATGCGGCTCGCCTAAAGAAAAGGGCGTAGCCTCTACTAAGTGCAAGCGCAGCATAGGGTGCTTGGAAACAAGAATATTTGCAATTTAATCGGTCTTGCATTTGTGAGAATTTAAGCTTTTGACATTTACAGTGCCAATAGCTCAAAGTCTCGTAAATGTGAGACCTATTGCATTGCAAATGCTTGTTATTCTCTTTAAATTCTTGTATTTATACAGAACAGGTCATCCCAGCCAAAGCATTTCGTTCCAACCTTTGGAATTTCTGGGCAAAATAAGCTGTAGGCTACCTATGTGTGACACTCTCTAGTTTGTTTGCAACTGTTGCTTCACAAATTCTGCTGGAACGCCATCTACCAAGTGTACTATACACTTAACATTGGATCAATATACTCAGAAGTGACAGATAGAGAATTTAAGGATATTTGAGTTTATTCACTGCATTTGTGGAATAGTCTCAAGCAAACTAAAACTGAAGTTAATGCTCAAAAAATAGCTTAGAAGAAAAGGATAATTGGTACTGGCACTGTGCAAGTGCCATCATGTACTAATTTTGGCCAAATGGCAAAGGGACCTGGGAGTCTTTCATCGAACTCTGAAAAGAAGAAAATATGAGGATATACCACAGTGGTCAGTGATAACGTCAGATTCCAATACACGCTATAGGTTTCTAGGGCGTATCTTGCACCAAAGGTTCTTAAGAAAATACACGTATTCAGGGCCCTGCAATAGAGATGACTGCGAGCGCTGTCTTCCTCAAAATGCCATTGTCGTGGCCGGTGATACAGGTGTACTGGGATGGGGTGGTGTCCAGAGTGCAGAATGCTGTCGGGAGTTTTGTGTAGAGAACGCTAAAGCATTGTATAATGGGACTCCATCCCAAACCAAAAAGGAATATAATGGGATAAGAAATTGTACACTCCCCTTTGTACTGACCTGAGGCTAGGATTGCTGTCCACTGCCTGCAGGAGAAAGCTGCCCTTCCCCAGCAGAGAGAGGGAGCCGAAATGATCATCAATATGGGGGAATGGAATGTCTATTAGCAGAAGAATTACATAGGATGAGAGTGAGGACTGATGAAAAGGCGGGATGGCCCAAGAGGCCGAGCAGCAGGCTTTTGGAAATGATAATCCCAGACTGGATTGCGTGACTCTGGATGGGGATGTGTAGGTTTCCCTCCCCGCCTAGTGATGGTTATAATGTCTCCCCGTGTCTACTACTGGCATGCACTATTGTCAGTCTGATAACCGTATTTCATTAGTAGCTTGTCTGCTGAACAAACTGTAGTATTTTGTTATTTTCCAATTGCTGATCTGATAATCCTAAAATATTTAAAAAAGGAAAAAATGAATCGAACTGTCTTACCCTTTCCCAAATTTGCCTCCTGGATACCCTCGAGGGCTTTCTTAAGGATTACGATAATGTGTGTAAGAAAATAAAATCATTTTGCATTTGGGGCCAAGTAAATAGTCCAGACATCGCAGACTGGATGTCAACCTTAAGCCTGATATCCATTGTGAAACACATACTCTTCAGCCTTCCATATATGCATTACACTGTTGCCCCTTGAAGAAAGTGATGCACCTGCAGGCGAAAACCGCTTTTGTTTTTTCTGCTCCAACAGGGCCTTTGACGAGGATTTAGGAGGGATAGAGGCAAAGGCCTGGAGGAGCTAGGTTTCTGCACCATTTTAGACGAGGAATGCTTAGAAAGTTTTGATTGCTTGGAAGTAGAAGACGTTTTTCCCTTAAAGACACTTTGTCAAACACCTTTTTTGAAACTCCAGTTCAGGCATCCAGTTTCTGCTCCTTCTTTGTGGACGTAAGAAGACATTTCAGGCATAATCATCTCGGGAGCATTTCACGCATAATCATCTCGGGAGCATTTCACGCATAATCATCTCTGGAGAAGGACCAGAGAAATAAAGCCATCCTTCGATCTCTGTCAGGCAGAGCCTTTTCTTAAATGGCACAACTTGAAGTATTAAGCTTGGGATACAGGAACTACAGGCACTGTGGGAGACTATCATCCCCAATCATTTTTGTTTCTCGCTTTTGGAGCCGGCTCTGAAGGGACACCTTCTCCTTGAGGGGTGTGTCTCATGGTAAGGTAAAAGATCTGCCCAAGACCATAGAAAAAAGATCCAGAAACTCTCATTGCAAGTTGTAGCTGGTGGTTCAGATTAATTAGGGTTGTAAACACTCAGAAGAAAGACAGAGGAGAGCTCTGGCTGGGGTCTCCCACACATTTGATGTGAAAAGAAATTCGAGCTACGAGGGCCTGTAGTCCTGTAGCATATTTACAAGGGCTTTATCTCCGCTTTTTTGGCTTTTAAAGCCAAAAAAGCAGAGATAAAAATATCGCCCTATTAACAAGAGGGTGCTAACATGCATTAGCGCATGTTAGCACCCTTTTACCCAACGCCTCCCTTTGCATCTCTAATGAGATGCAAAGTGGGCGTCACTGGGCAGGACAACCTTGTAAATATCGCTGCTGTTCACATCGCGATATTTACAAGGCTGCCCCAGAATTTTAGCACACGTTAGTTCTCCAAAAACTAACGTCTGCTAAAATGCAGACTTACCTATCCCTAACATTGGGGTGGATTATGCTGATACGACCCTGTGGGTTGTATCAGCAAGGTTATCGCTGTTTTGCAGGGAACATCGCTGGAAAACCAGCGATGTTCCCTGCAAAATGGCGATAACCTCGCTATCTATGGAATTTTTATAGCCCTGGAGAAACGCGTTGTTAATAACGCGCTACCAGGGTGATACATTCCAGAGATAGCCTGCGATAACAAAATTATCGCTAAGCACGGCTAGCCCATTGAAAAAAGTACCCAAACATTCTTCTCATTGGCTCATGTTAGGATAGTTTCAAATGAGATGAATTTCAAACATATATCAATCAATCAATCAAGCGTTTCTTAAGTGCGACTACTCACCCGTAAGGGTCTCGAGGCACTGGGGGTGGAGGGGGGTGCAGGGTCCAGTCCATCAAAGAGGGGGTCTATCAAAGAGCCAGGTTTTGAGGTTTCTAGCGAAGATGGGAAGCGATGTTGTCTGTCTGAGGTGGAGCAGAAGGGCGTTCCAGGCTTTGGCCGCGAGGAAGGAGAAGGAGCGGCCTCCCGATCTGGTTTTTCTGGTGCGGAGGACCACGGCGTAGGAGAGCTGAGCTGATCGTAGGGTCCTTTGGGGTGCGTGGAATTGGAGTCGGCTGTTCAGGTATGCTGGTCCAGTGCCGTGGAGGGCCTTGTGTGCGTGGGTGAGCATCTTGAAGGTGACGCTAGCCTCGATGGGGAGGCAGTAGAGTGAGCGCAGGTGCTGGGAGATGTGGCAGTGTCTTGGCAGGTTGAGGACCAGTCTTGCGGCAGCGTTCTGGATGTTCTGTAGCTTGCGAGTGAGGTTTTTGTTTATTCCGGCATAGAGTGCGTTGCCGTAGTCGAGTCTGCTGGTGACCAGGGCGTGAGTGACAGTCTTTCTGTGTTCGTGGGGGATCCATTTGAAGGTCTTACATAGGAGGCATAACAAAACAAACCGTACAAGTTCAGCTGCAGGCACAATCAGATAGCACATAGTCGTGATCCAGCAATGATATAGTTTACAGTCAGGGTAATTAAATACGATCTTGATAAATTGCGCATATAAAAGGACCCAAGGTTAAGTGAGTAAGTTCCATGATTAAGTGCTCTTCTGCATCTTCTTAATAGTGCATATGTAGTTGTATAGCTGATATATTTATTGCTAGCAGACACTACCACACCTAATAGAAAATATAATATCACTGATCATCCTATATTTCAAAGGATAGTGCCATAGGTAGCCGTTGTTATCCATCCCCCCCCCCAATTCGGTAGCATCCTTCATTGTCTCGTCCACCCCCATCCCTGCCATATAAGCCTGATAAAGGTCACATATTTTCCTAGGGCGGCAGGAGCTCCTGATAGTTGTCAGACTGTGTGTTACAATACATCATATCTGCATGTCAGTCCTTGACGTTAGTAACAGGCCTCGGGTGCAACACATTGCGACCTGTCCACCTGCTAATAGTAAAGCAATGGCCTGCAGACGCCTCACTCCCTGCTGTGTCTCCCTGACGTATCCCAACCATGTTATAAGTGGGGGCAGTGCTAGTGGTATTCCAGTAATAGACTCAAGTACTCTGGATATAGTTGACAGAATTCTTGCACCCCCAGATGTGCAAAATCTGCTTCTGCCGCGCTGCACCACTGGCACCGCTGGCAACCAGTGCTGTCTCGTAGCCCATAATAGTATAAACAGTGCTGTACACTCTATTAATGTATTTCAAATGTAACAATCTATGTCTACTATTGAGAGAGACCGTCTTTGTAACCAAACAACAGTACTGCCATTGCTGGTCACTCATAGTTACTCCTAGTTCATTTTGCCATGCACTTCTAGCCTTGACACATCGTGTTGTCGTGCTTCTTGTGAATATAAGTATAGTCTGGGCACTAATTGATGCGATCCAGGCGTTTGGAGAGCGCATGTTAATGCAGGCACCTACAGAGGCTCCAGGAGCTCCTCCCCTAGCCGCTCGCGCAATGTGTGCCGGTCCCTGTAATAGTGGAACTGTGCAAGGGCAGTGGGGCTGTCCACGCGCGTTCGCACTGCTTCCCAAGTATGCATGACACAATCCGCAACAATGTCGCCCATAGTATGAATTCCACGCTCTTCCAGCGCCGCCCGCACACCCTGCTGCCTTCCCATAGCAAACCAGGCGCACCAACCTAGTGGCACACACGGAGAGTCCAACCATTTCCAGGCACTACGAGCCTCCTGGCAAAAAGTACATGACCCCCAACCCAACCCTTTTGTTTCACTACCACATGGCATTGTTGTCCGTGAGCACCTGTACCAGCCTCCTCTTGATGAAGGGAAGGCTTTCACGCCAAGCAGATGGCACAGTGTTCCAGAAGTCGGATATGGATTTAGTACTGTGTTGGTAAACTGATCTCCGTATCTCCCAGATAACCACCCAACCCAAAAATTGTGCATTGGTCACCACTGTCAGCTCTGGGTAGGAAAGGGAGAGGGGTCTGCTGCTGACCCAACTGCGGTCCAGTAACCTCCACTGCAGATCTTTTGCAGTCTTCTCTAAAATATGGACATGGTCGGAGAGGTACTCTTTGAGGTTGAGCCCACTGAGACTTCAGATCTCACTGGATGCAGAAGGCCATCAATCCCAGTAGCGTCTGAGTAGATGTCACTGAAATCCAGGACCGAGGCTGAAAGGTCAGAATCATTGCCTGAATGTCCTGGATTCTCTTTGCTGGGAGGAGGGCTCTAAACCCAACCATGTTCGAATGGCTAAGATTAAAGGGAGCATCTGAGGAGTCAGGTGCGACTTCAGCACATTTGTAGTGAACCCCAAAGATGATAGAAAGTTGGCTGGAGGTGGTTGACAAATTCCTGGGGCAAGACATTCAACAACCAGGTGGTGAGGTAGGGGAAGACTGCGACCTCAGACGGTGTACACCGGTGAGACCAAACGGGAATACAGTTTACTGAAAATTCTCCCATACCACCATAAACCGCAGGTAATGTGGATGACAGGATGGGTATATGTGAGCCCAATGCCACCATCCAGTCTCTAGGGTTGAGGGCAGAAACAACCTGGATCCGTGTGATCATTCTGAATGCCTCCTTTCGAAGGAAGGTGCAGGTCTAAATTAGGATGAACCCCTCAGTCCATTTTAGACACCAGAAAGTAGCAGGAATGACAGCTACATTCTACTTCTGGTACAAACACCCTATTGATAGCCCATTTGGCCAAAAGGGCTTGCACTTCCTGCTGCAAAATAGAGAGATGGTCCTCAACCGTTCACTCGCGGGCGGACACTGGAAGGTGCAGCAGCGAGAGATTATAAGGTAGGACATATCCCCACTGAACAATTTGGAGAACCTCCTCCCCAATGTTATGGCCTGCCATTCTGGCAAGAATTATTAGATTCTACCTCCCATGGGTAGCTGTGCTCTGCTAAGGGCATGCTAAAGGGGTTTAGCAGATGGGGCTGCAGTGGGGGTGTAGTGTAGTTCCTATATCCCTGATAGGCTGCGCATTTGAATAACATACACTATAGATTTGACATAGGACTATGGTCAGTATGTCTCTATCAAGTATATTAAGCTGAATTACTTGTGTGTACCAGCTGACTCAGATGTCACTAGAAACTTTTCGAAATTACAAGAAGGGATTAGTCTCTGACAACCGCATAAACATGACAACTTAGTTTCCCTTTAGAATCGGAACAGTCTCAGAATCGTGGAAACAATAGATGACAATTTCACTCAGTCAATTGAGCATGCTTCGTTTCTACAGAGTTTCACAGAAATAGGGAGACGGGCGTTTTCAATAAAAGGGTTTATTGAACAGTCTTATTTCTCGTGCAAGAGATATGAATTGTTACAATCGTAAGACAGACTGCGAAGTACAATATGTACAAGGTTAGCAGTAAGATAAAATAATACTGCATTAACATGGTTTGTAGCTATGACATATATTAATCAAAATACATACATAAATAACATATGCTAAAATGTGATACTCATCTGATGCTTCTAAATTGTTCTACTCCAGTGTACCTAACCTAAGTGCAGTACAAGGTTTGAAGTAGGTGCTATTTCTAAAGAATAGCTAGCTATATTTTAGTTTAGCCAAGAGTTGCCAAAAGTTTCTCTAAGTTCTAGTCAGCTCCATACCTGAGAATGAGAGAGGTTGGAATCTCTTTTCTGGACTTGATAGTCTAACCCCCCACAAGGGAAGTCAGAGAGCACTGGAGCTGGATTCTCTGCGAAGAGGATGACAGCGTCAGGTCAGTGCATCAGGCTGGAACTCGATCTCCTTCCGAACTTGCCGTGGCGAACCGCGTAGCCTAGGTTGGATCGAATCCTCCGGGAACCGCAATTTGCCAAGGCAAGTGCTGGTATATTTATACCTTGAAGGTGTCTAGGAATGCCAGTATTGACGTAAAAGTCGGGCAGAGGAACGTCATGAATAAGCCCCTAAGGAATAGATGTTCATGCATACTTAATGAGTTCTTGGAGAAATCAATCTTCATGCTGGGAGAAATTCCTTAAGGCTTAAGGGTCTGGTTTTCCAAGAAATCGTTGTGACGTGGATGGATGGTTGTAGGTGGCCATGCCTGTATTTGGTTTGTACTGACAATGTCTAAATAAGGGCCGGATTTCTATGTCCAAATAAGGGCAATGTGAATTGTACCTATATAAGGGCATAAATCTGGATACCTATAAACGGAATCTAAATCTACACACAACACCCACTCCAGTTTCGTGTGAGCGACGTTACTAAATCCTAAATGTTCTAAACATATCTTAAAACAGAGTATCGCATTGGTTTGCTAAACTAAGCTAAAAACATATCTAAAACATATTGACTAAATATACATTACAAAACCATTGCTATGCATAAAAGTGTTGTACATATTAAAGGTAATGTTTCATTCTAAGCATAGGATCACATTGGAATGCCTAAACGAATGAAGAAAAAGGGCAGAAACCATTTAAATCAGGTTACACAAGTCAATTTGTTATTCATGACAAGGTGGTATACTGTCCCTGAAAGTGTTATCAAAGAATTCTGTTCTCTATGAATAGTTCTACTATAAGCAGATTACTGTGCCAAAAAAATATAATCATAGAAAATGTTCCAAAGTCAATATTTAAGTTTGAAAAAGAATGAAGGCCAAACTCAGAGGGCCCGATTTACAGAACTAACTTAAGACAAAATCCTAAACTTACTACCGGTTTGGTATTCACAGAAGGCACTTACTCATTTTGGTATTCACAGAAGGCACTTACTCATTTAGGTATTCACAGAAGTTAGGAGTCCTAACTTTAGGACTCCTAAATGCCTTCTGTGACTACCGAAAGTCTTAAAATTAGGATTTTTCTCAGTTTAGGAGTAGTAAAGTTAGGACTCCTAACTTTACTACTCCTAAACTGAGAAAAATCCTAACTTTACGACTTTAGGTATTCACAGAAGGCAATTAGGAGTCCTAAAGTTAGGAGTCCTAACTTTACTACTACTAAACTGAGAAAAATCCTCATTTTAAGACTTTCGGTGTTCACAGAAGGCATTTAGGAGTCCTAAAGCTTGGAGTCCTAACTTTTCTACTCCTAAACTGAGAAAAATCCTAATTTTAAGACTTTCGGTATTCACAGAAGGCATTTAGGAGTCCTAAAGTTAGGACTCCTAACTTCTGTGAATACCGAAATGAGTAAGTGCCTTCTGTGAATACCAAAATGAGTAAGTGCCTTCTGTGAATACCAAAATGGTAGTAAGTTTAGGATTTTGTCTTAAGTTAGTTCTGTGAATCGGGCCCCATGTCTCTCCGGAACACTTTGTGCTCGATTCAAAAATCAGTGTTCGGGGATGGAGAAAACATAACATTTTCTAATCCATTAGACAATAAGTCGTCAACCGTAGTGGGTGAGAGTTGGAATACCTCCTGTAGAAGATCAACAGCACATAGATGCGAACTATCGCCTTCAGCATGGGAAGCATCAGCAATGTCCAAATTGGATGTTACCTGCACGCCTGGTGTTTCCTTTCGTACCTCAGCAGTAGCATGTTGCGTCTGTGAGATCTCAATGAATACTGCCATCAGGATTGGTAGCCGCTGGGGACAATACATAGCATGGGCCATTATCGGGTCTAGCAGAGTATCGATATCCGTAGGCATGACTGATGGGAGTGTCAGACAAAAGTTCAACATAATGTAACTCCCGTTCAAAAGTTGACCAAAGATTGGATTAATCACTGCTGCCGGTGAACCGTGCAGGTGGCAGGATAAGTTTGTAGTGGAACCATCACAGGCCCCATGTAAGTTAATACCCTGACAAAGGAGAGAGCCGCTTAATGCGTGTTCACAGTTTTCACCACTCCAACATCTGTGTGTGTAAGGTAAATCCCAGGATGCCTTGATGTATTCTTTACCCAACCTTATATATTTGTCTGCTGGTATATTTTTTAGGCAATACTGAAAATGGAAAGTCGTAACAGGCAGATCCACTCATACATAGCTGGTTTTTCTGCCACTGTGAATGGTAATTTCTCCAGTTTTTCAATGCTCAGCACCGTATAGTCTGCTCCTCTTTGCGCCAGTTTGATCTGTCTGCCAGTGAGATTGAATTCTGCAAACAGTGACGTAGTATTGATTAAACGCCAAGGCACATAGCCAGAACGCAGGTCCAGCCTATTAGCATGATAGAACGTAACTGAGACTGACCATGTTGCAACATGACCGAGTCTTGTTCCATGATGTCTATGACAGAGGATACAATGCTGTCCAAAGTCCAAAATCTCACTCACCCAAATTACCTGAGCTGGCAAGCGGGGTCACCGCTGACAGGAAACGGCGGGGAAACGCTACCCCAGCGCCTTGCTCCGATCTTAGGCCACGCCCCCTCCGGAGGCCACGCCCACCGCCTATCCACTCTCATCCCATAAAAATGTGCCTCCACAGGAAGCGCAGCGGACGAGCGCAGCGGGCGCGCCGAAGGCGCGCCTAAGGAAAGCCCGTCTGCGCCCGTCCGCGACCGACCGAGGCCAGAGGCCGGTCACGCTACCCCTTTCATCCATTATTCCAGCTTGCAGCTGACCAAGCTACAAGGCAAGTGGCCATTGGCGAACGCCGCCGTCAATCAAATTACCAAATATGGCCTCTTATCCACTCAGACTTCATCCCAATCGAATGCCCGGTCCCTGCCCCGTGCCAGTTGTCCCCTAGCCTCGTCTGTCACTGACCACCCTCCCACAGCCGTCTCCGCAATGTATCTTAATACCAGATCGGCAGTTAAACATCAGCTCGATCTTTTCTCGCTATTGGAGTCCCACAAGCCCGACATACTTTTCCTCACTGAGACTTGGTTCTCGGACAGTTCTCTCCCCTCCGTACTAGCTATACTACCTCCAGCCTATTACGCTATTCGAGTCGACCGTTCCTCTGGAAAGCCCGGTGGAGGGGTGGCCCTGATTGCCCGCAAAGAACTTGCGTTCCAACCTTTAGCATTCCCCTCCCTGGGCTCATCAGACTGTTTAGTTGCCCGTTCACCTTCCCTGACCCCCCCTCTCACGTGCGTTCTTATTTATCGACCTCCATCTTCCCCGCAATTGTTCCTTCCCAACTTCCAAGACCTGATGGCTACTCTAGTTGTCGACCACTCTTCCATTGTAGTCCTCGGAGACTTCAACTTTTGGCCCTCAGACCCCGAGGAATGTGCAACTTCCAAGGAGTTCTCAGACTCACTTCGTTAGCTCAATTTTATTCCCGCGGTCCAAGCTCCCACCCATAGACTGGGACATATCCTAGACCAAATTTGGTACCGAGACTGCCCGGTCACTTCACTTTCCATCTCTCCCTGTGTTTGGTCGGATCATTTTCTGATCACTTTTTCTTTATGCCCCTATTCACTTCCCAAACTCCTTCCTGCCAAAAACGTCTGGGCCCGGTCATGGAACCGCGTTGATGCAGCGGCTTTGTCGGCCACACTCTCCTCATCTAGCCCGATCTCTCAGGGCTGCCATCCTCAGCACAGGCTGAATCTATCAACAGCTGGCTGTGGGCTGGCTGCGACTCCATCGCCCCTCTAAAATGTATCTCGTCCAAACGCTTCAAAGATGCCAACCGATGGTTTTCCAACGATCTAAAGACTCAAAAACTCAACCTCTGCCAAGCGGAACGTCTTTGGAGACGAGATTACTGCCCCACCTTTAGACTCCAATACACCACCCTCTTAGCCCAATGTAAGAAGTCTATTTTGGAAGCCAAAAAGGCTTACTTCTCATCAAAAATTCAACTTGCGGAGAACCGGCCCAGAGAAATATTCTCCATCGTCCAAGACTTGGCTTATTCTGACAGAGCTTCTCTCAAACCCCTTCCTTCTCAATCACTTTGTGACTCCCTTAATTCTTTCTTTCTCGATAAAATCAGTACGATCAAGGCCAAGATTCCTCCCCCATCTTCCTCTTTCACCGATCCCCACTGCCCTTCTGCCGTGGCTCGTTTGGACTCCATTCCCCCCCTCACAACCGATTCTTTCACTTCCATTCTCTCTATGGTTAAATCCGGCTCCCCCTTGGACCCCTGCCCTGCCTATATCCTGAAGCAGGTTTATACCCACTGCCCTACTCCACCTCTCTCGTTTCTCAACAGCTCCTTATCCCAGGGCATTGTTACCCCTGCACTCAAATCAGCGGTGATTGTACCTATTTTAAAAAAACCTGGCGCGGATTCCTCAAACCTTGTCAATTACCGCCCCATATCCCTTCTGCCCTTCCTGGCAAAGGTGCTGGAACGTCATGTGGTCAGAACCTTGAGCCAATTTGTGGAAAGCCACAGCTTCTTGGCCCCAAGGCAGGCTGGTTTCCGCCCCGCACACTCAACCGAGTCAGTAATTATATCGGTCCTGGACAATCTTCGAGAAGGTATGGATTCCAGTCAGCCCCAGGCTTTGGTCCTTCTCGATCTCTCCGCCGCATTCGACACGGTGGACCATACCATCTTACTTTCACGTGTCGAGGCGGCGGGAATCGGAGGGACTGCCCTGTTATGGCTCTCCTCCTTCCTGAGTGGGCGCACCCAAGCGGTTCGCCTGGGCGAGTATTCAGCTGACTATCGCCCAGTCCAGTGCGGGGTCCCCCAAGGATCCTCCCTATCCCCTCTGCTATTCAATCTTTACATTGCCCCCCTTATTTTTGCGCTACAGCAACTGGAGGTCTCTGTCTACAACTACGCAGACGACCTCCAGCTTATTTTTTCTCTCTCTCCCTCCTCCCAGTCAATTGCTAATTTTCAGTTCATCATGACTTTTATCCAGGACTGGATGAATTTCAACCACCTGAAACTCAATCCCGACAAAACGGAATTGGTGTTGACGGGTGGTTGCTCCAGTCCATGGTCCTCCTCTTTCTGGCCCTCTTCTCTAGGCCTTCCACCCACGCCAGTCCCCTCTGTCAAAACTCTTGGATTCAAAATCAATAATCAACTCTCTCTCCAGTCTCAAGTCAGTGCCGTTGTCTCCTCAGCTTTCCTCTCCCTCAGGACTATCCGGAAAGTTTCACGTTTTTTCTCTCCATCCGCCCTTAAACTAATACTTCTGGCCATGGTGACGTCTCGCTTGGACTATGGCAATGCCCTTTATCATGGCATGCCTGCGTACCTCGTGAGGCGCCTACAACTAGTTCAAAACCAGTCGGCCCGACTGGTTTTTAACTCACCCAGGTCACAACATGTTACTCCCCTTCTTAGATCCCTCCACTGGCTCCCTGTTCGGCAACGCGCTCTTTTCAAGCTTGGCTGTACCATCTTTAAAGCCCGGTCTGGCATTGCCCCGGCTTTTATCAACACAGCCATTCAAGACTATATCCCCCCTAGAGAACTGCGCTCTACAACCCAGCAACTGCTGGTGGTTCCTCGCTTCAAACGGAAAAAGTGGGGAGGTTCCAAATTCTCTACCACGGCCCCCGCCTTTTGGAACTCTCTCCCACTCCAATTGAGGTCTTGCTCCCAATATCCCTTATTCCGTAAAGGCCTCAAAACATTCCTCTTTACTGAAGCCTTCCAATCTTAACCACCCTGATCCCTTAGCTCTCATGCCCCTTGAGCAGCAGTAATTGCATAGCGCCAAGAAACCGCCTGGTGTACGAGCGCTCTACAAATTCTTTAAAACTCAAACTCAAACTCAAAGTATATATCCTGGACGACAGAGTCGTTAACCCATTGTCTACTACAGAGAGATTTCTCTAAATTAATACGATCAATTTCTCGTATTCATTCTGCAGTCTCTGCTTGGGTGACCTTCCATGCTTCATTACAAGCAGTGTAGATACCGGTATATATGAAACATTTTTGACGTGGTTTCCTTGGTCCTAACAAGAATTCCCTAAAATCAGCGTCTTCTTGAAGTCAAATTAAGTGTTGTTTTACATCCTCCAGTGTAGCTTTCTGTAGCCAATCGAGGCAAAGTTTCCCTACACTGTACATTGTTACTACCCCCGGATGCTGTCTTTGGACATAACGTGGGTCTGGTCTATGAAAGGTAAAACTTTGTGTTTTGTTCAGGAATCTATCTTGACAGTTGTTTGTGTCTAAGGGCCAGAGCAACCATGTTTCCCATTCAGGATCTGATCTGTTGTGATGCAAAATAGTATGTACGTCGACCTCCCCCTTTGTAGTGTTTACACTTGTAGGTGCAGGTATAGACAGTGTGTTCATGTCTTTTATCTTGGCTCACCCAAGGCATGAAGTTTGTTGGACAGTGTCATTCAAAAACATAATTTGTTCAGGGATGATACAGGCTCTAAACAAAGCTTCTATTCCCTGTACTTGCCAATCTTTAGTAACCCAGACAGTTTTTGTCTCAATATTGTCTTTCCAAAAGTTGTATCCCTGTCTAGACAGTTGGGCAATAAAGGCCGCAGAATAAATCTGTTTGGTATTCGTGAACATATTTCTCATTCCTGTCTTGTTGACATTTTAAAAGTAAAATGTTTCTGCATTTGATACATTGAACCCTGAAAAATATGGAAATTTCATTGCAAATGTTTTCGAGCTACCCTTTGGTGGCGTAGGACAATGTTCCCATTGATTATACATAAATACATTTCTAGGTGTTGCAGATGTATGCAAGAAATTATGACCATAGTGGTTATAACAATACAGTTGTTCATAGTCCGATGAACCTTGTAAATATTCATTATTAGTAAATGCAGTTGACATCATATTATTAACAGTCTCGAAGTCCCAATCATCAGAAAAGGTACTGGAGGTAATAAAGTCACTTAATGACATTTTAAATAAACGTGGAATCTTCAAAAGCTCCGACGGACCAAAAATGTCATATTCGGTTTTGTCCCAAACTATACCATCAGATATAGGAATCGCTGTGATGTTCACTGCTGACAAGTCTCTTGCTTCACGATTGGATGAATTGTGTGGCTGGAGAAGTAAGTTCACTCTTTTACTTGCTGTGCCCATTTGAATATATCTTCCATTGATCAGCATACCCAGAGTTATTACCAGAGCTAACCAAAGTAGAAAGAAGAATATTCCCAAAACAATCCATAGTTCAATCCAAGGTGAAACCAGATAAGTTTTTTCCAGTAGATGAAAAAAGTCTGTTGCTTGTTCTTAGAAAGTTCTTTGTACTGGCGTCGTTTAAGGCTCGGTGGGATCCTCAGAAAACTTATCAAAGTTCATGAAATAGCCAGAAGCAGTTCTGTCAATGGTTGGAATTGCATCCGCAGTTGATGAAACTGCTGGAACCAGTTGATCACTTGTTACTTCATTGTAGACAGGTGTATCTGGACGAACTGTTATTTGGGTCTTAACCCCTTCGACGCTCATGACGGAACGGTTCCGTCATGAGCGTCGGTTGAGCTGTGCTCATGACGGAACCGTTCCGTCATGACCACGCCCGCGCAAGCAGCAGTCAGCACAGCGGGGGAATCCGCCCCGCATGGAAGGGGTTAAGAGGTACAAAGTCCATTGCATTGTTGTTTAGTCCTCTATTTCTTACTGTTGAATCTTCAAAGGTGATGAGTCTCTTAGTTTGAACCTCTCGGATTGTAGCTAGAGGAGTGAGTCTGCTACATTGGCGGAGTCCACTTGGCCTACTGTTCAGTATAGTGTGGTTTGATCAGGTCGATGGTCACAAATCTTTTCTCCTTTTTACCAGCAAGTGGCGGCAAAAGTACTGTTCTTGATCCGTGGATTGCTAGGACAGGTACTGGTTGTCTGTAAGAAGGCCCAAATTCCTTCTTGTCTGTGATCTTTTCTCTGACTAGATCCCCAAGCTTTGGGATCCAGACAGGCCTTGCTGGGACGGCTGGATTTTTCTCAGTGGTGGTTGGCTTCAGGACCACGTTGCTTTGTTCTTTTCTCAAGTCATTTAAGTCCTGTAAAACAGCCAAACGATCTTTGATATCAAATTGTTTGTTTTCCACCACTGTGCCTTTCATATCTAAGTCTGGAACCAACATTCTAGTCCCAAACAGGACCTCATATGGAGTGACACCCCCTAGAGAACTTCTTGGCAAGTTGTTTAGTGCTCGCTGGACCCCATATAGATGTTTGACCCACCCATCACCCGAACCTAATACCCTAGCTGTTATAGACTGCTTTATGTCCCGGTTTTTTCTTTCCACAACAGAATTTCCCTCAGGATGAAATGGAGAAGAATACCGCAATGCTATGCCCAGACTGGCCATGGCTTCTTTTTAAGCCCTAGAGCTAAAGGCAGGACCCTGGTCAGAATGTAGTGTGTCTATTGCGTATGTGCTGATAAAAACTCGCAAATCTTTTATAACAATTCGAGCGTAAGCCGAGCGCTGAGGCCACATCCATAGGAACCTAGACTTAGTGTTTCTGGGATTGCATTCGTCCACGAGGACGCATGCATATAGTTAGTCTAATGCTGTCTAACAATGGTGTCTGAACTGGGCTGGCTATTTTGTAGTCAGGTACCTGGTGGCGTTCTGTAATGCGATCTCTATTGCATGCTATACAGTTATTGATGAAGATGTGAATGTGAGTACTCATCCCTGGCCACCAGTACATCTCTTTTAACTCTAATATCGTTTTAGAGATCCCTTGATGTATCAGACTCTCTCCCAGATGTCCTTCGTAAATCAAAGCTGCTCTACGTTCCCTGTTTGGAATTACTCTCTCCCCCACTCCAGGGATTCGAGCAAACGGAACGCCAGTCGCATCAATTACGTATGAGTGGAAATTTTTTCGGTAATGCCGCACCGCTGCCTTTGCTTGTTGCATTGACAGCCAGCATTATTTCGCTGTCTATTTTTGTTTTTGAACAAGTGATTGCAGCTACGGAAGCCATTTGCACAGCCCCCTTCGCGATTTCATCAGCCTATAAATTGCCTTCAACGTGAACGCCATCACGTTGGTAACTCAGCGTGTGTATCACGTGAGTGTTTTGTAGTCCGTTTCGCAACTGAACTACTTGTTCCCAAAGTATTTTGTGCTTGATTGTGCCACCTTATGCATCTTTGAAACCATTATGAATCCAATTCTGTAAATATTCATTGTAAGATTGAACACAGTAAAAAGAATCGCACACTATCAGGCGGGGAATTCGCGATCTGTATTTTCAAGTGCCATCTTAAATGCTTGTAGTTCAGCTCGCTGAGCTGTACAATCTCCAAGAGATTGGGTTTTTGTGACCATTGGTCGGAATTTGCCATCTCGCATGTGACCTTTAACAATAGCACACGCTGCACTGTAAGCTTGTTTGCTTCCCGTAGCGGGCTGTGCAGATCAGTATAAATTATAAATTCGTACTGGTCAAGAGGAAGAATTTCAGTAGGCAGAGGACATTCGTGTTCGTATTGCAGGAATGCTTGTGTTTTTAAATATGGATCAAAAACGTATTCAACATCACTTGCAGAAAGAGAGTTAACCCATTGTATCCATCTCGGATGTAAAGCGTTTGCATTTAGAATGCTAGCCTTTGTAACTGCCTCCAGGGCTGGTACAGGAGTCACAACCATAATGTGTTTCCCCTGTGCTAGGGCTCTTTCTTTTGCTACAGCGGTTTGAACTGCTGTCAGAATTTTCTCTGTCGAAGTGAATTTCATTTCTGCTTGTGTATACAAGTGGGATTTGTATGCAATTGGTTCTTTTTCACCTTCGTTAAAAGTTAAGTAGGTGAATCCGTGTTGACCCGAAATTATTCGGATCACTAAGTTGCGTACGTTTACACGTGTTTGCAAGTGTTTCGTTGCTAACATATCTGTTTGGAGTGAACGCAAAATTTCTGTGTGTTTTTGTGTCCAATGTGTGATTTTAAAATCAGGTTTCATTAATTCGTAGAGAGGTTTAACCCTTTCTGCGTAATTTAAAATGTAAGTTCTTCCAAAATTCAGGAAACCTAGGATCGACTGTAAATTCTTCATTGTTTTTGGAGGTTGGAGCAGCGCACACTTTTCTAAAAAGTTGGCTGCCAGGCTTTTGGCTTCACTTGATAGTTCATATCCTAGAAAAAGGACGTTGAGGTGGGCAATTCTTGACTTTTTAAAGTTGAATTTATAACCCTCTGAGGCACAGCCCAATATTATGGTGCTTACCATGTTCAAGTGCCTATCCAGGTCATCGTCTGTTAGATATATGTCATCGACATTCGACAATGCCTCGTCATCATAAGTTTGTAGTAACTCGGTTACCCTTGCTGAGAATAACCCCGGGCTGTTTTTGAATCCCTGGGGCAGTCAACAAAATTGACTCTGGGTCCCCATTATTGAGAAAGCGGTCAAATATCTGCTTTCAGGTGCAATATTTTGACAAAAGAAACCATTTGAAATGTCTAATGTGGTTTTATATTGTTTACACACAATGTTATTCATTAATGCTGTATTGTGTGCATTTTGCACTGCAAATGTTTTGCAACAAGAATTTAAGTGTCTGTAATCCAAAACTAGACAATATGTACTGTCTGGTTTGGAGACAGGAAACAAAGGATTGTTAATTGAAGAGGTGCATGTTTCAATCACCCCCTGGTATTCAAGTTGATCTAAAATCTCCCTGACCTGTTTTTTAGCTTCTTGCTTAACTAGGTACTGCCTTTGTGCAGTCGGTTGAGCTTTTTAAATGGATTTTATGGTGAGGTAAGTCCTCATCCCATCCTACATTATTTTTATACAGTGCTGGGGCTTGGGCTACTGCCAATTTCCTGGCTAATGTATATTTTAAATGTATTGGAACATAGTTGGAGAAGGCAGGCATAATGATGGACTCGCCATTTGGCCACTCCCTGATAAATTCCGGTGGCCAGTCTTTTTCTGCTAGAAGTATATCATAACCCCTTGAAAGATGCTCCCAAAAGAGTCCTTTCACTTTTCTTGGTATGTTTCCCTCCATCCGGATTGTTATTTCATATAATCTATGTGGAGAACTAACCCCGGTGTCTACAGTCTCAACTTGAATGTCTTCACTCAAGTCCACTGTCTCCAGAAGTCCCTTCAGGTTCTGGCGAGCTATTGTAACTTCTGCTGCACAGTCCAGCATGGTCTGGGCCCATTCTCCGTTCTGTAGTTGAGTTCTCAGTATTCTTGGCATGTCTTATCTTCAGACCTGCTACCTTTTTCTTGGTGAATTGAGGTTTTGTTTTATTTTTCTGAACATGTTGATCGTCTTTGGACTTCACGCGTTCTTCCTTATTTTCTGACTGTCCTCTTCTTTCGGATGTCTGTGACGATATCTGAAAGGTACGAGAGGAACGTGTATAATTATCTTGATATCTGTCAGGTTTTCTCAAATTATCCTTTTTCCTGAGGTTGTACCTCCTTTCAGAGGGCTCCTTCTGTGAAGGAGACCTACCTCGGGAATGAGAACGCTTCTCTTTGGAATTCTGTGTACTATTTTCCCACTTCTTTTTAGAAGAGGTAGGAGTGTTTTTAGTAAAGACCCTATCAGGACTTTCAGACAGTTGTGGTTTTACTGATTTCCCCCTAAACTGTCTCTGTCTAATTATTCATAGGATTTTTGAATTATTCTGGTTCTTTCTTGAGGTTGATCTGTTACATCAAATTCCCTTCGTTTTTGGCGGATCTCCACTGATGCTGCTTCTCCTTTAATATTAGATAATTCTATTGTTGAGACCTGGTCAAAATTTTTCAGTAACTTCATACCTAAATTCAGAGCAGGCTCTGCCCTGTATTCATTTTAAATCTGTTTCAGGACATCAGGTATTACTGCCATAGACGGAACACCATGTGTTTTTGTGTAGATTGCAGCTAAGACTGTGCTCCAAGAGGTGCAGTCTTCCAGATGTGGTGTGATCCCCATTGGTAAATAGATTGTTAGAATTCTGTGTTTTTCGTAAGGGCTGGTATTAGGAAATACTGCTTCGATTTGAGTAATTTTTTGAGCTATCCAGAATGGAATTTTTTCACGTTTTGTCAGCATTTTACCCATGACTGCGTGTAAAGTCTGTGGAGTGATTTTTAGTGTATTCCCCTGAGGAGGGGCTGGATTTTGAATGGTTAATGGTGGTTGGACTGTGAAAGTCTGCATGACATATTGAACCAATTGTCTATAAATTTTGATTCGCTCCTTGAGTTGAGCTAGTAGATCCACATCTGACATTTCTTCAATGTCAGGATGAGGTGTGTAGCCGGCTAAAATCAGACATGTTGCTCCTGGTCTACCTAGTGGACCGAGCCTGGTAATGTGATTGTAATGTTTTAGGGCGCCTTTAAACCAGAGCTCATACTCCTGGTATGTGAGTGGAATAACAGCTAATACATAGGACTTTCGTCCTACTCAGCTATGGCGGATATTATCCCTACCCACTCCAGATGTCTTATAGAGTTTTATGAGTAGAGGGTCTCTGAGAAAAGCACAACTGAGTTACTTCAGTATCTAGCGTTAAATTAGTGCCTTACCAAACCGCTGGGCACCATGTAGTGTAGTTCCCATATCCCTGATAGGCTCTGCGCATTGGAATAACATACAATATAGATTTGACATAGGACTAAGGTCAGTATGTCTCTATCGAGGATATTAAACTTAATTACTTGTGTGTGCCAGCTAACTCAGAGGGCACTAGAAACTTCTCGAAATTACAAGAAGGGATTAGTCTCTGACAACCGCATAAACATGACAACTTAGTTTCCCTTTAGAATCGGAACAGTCTCAGAATCGTGGAAACAATAGATAACAGTTACACTCAGTCAATCATGCATGCTTCGTTTCTACAGAGTTGCACAGAAATAGGGAGACGGGCGTTTTCAATAAAAGGGTTTATTGAACAGTCTTATTTCTCGTGCAAGAAATATGAATTGCTACAATCGTAAGACAGACTGCGAAGTACAATATGTACAAGGTTAGCAGTAAGATAAAATAATACTGCAATAGCATGGTTTGTAGCTATGACATATATTAATCAAAATACATACATAAATAACATATGCTAAAATGTGATACTCATCTGATGCTTCTAAATTGTTCTACCCCAGTGTACCTAACCTAAGTGCAGTACGAGGTTTGAAGTAGGTGCCATTTCTAAAGTATAGCTAGCTATATTTTAGTGTAGCCAAGAGTTGCCAAAAGTTTCTCTAAGTATTAGTCAGCTCCATACCTGAGAATGAGAGAGGTTGGAATCTCTTTTCTGGACTCGATAGTCTAACCCCCGCAAGGGAAGTCAGAGAGCACTGGAGCTGGATTCTCTGCGAGGAGGATGACAGCGTCAGGCCAGTGCATCAGGCTGGAACTCGATCTCCTTCCGAACTTGCCATGGCGAACCGCGTAGTCTAGGTTGGATCGAATCCTCCGGGAACCGCAATTTGCCAAGGCAAGTGCTGGTATATTTATACCTTGAAGGTGTCTAGGAATGCCAGTATTGACGTAAAAGTCGGGCAGAGGAACGTCATGAATGAACCCCTAAGGAATAGATGTTCATGCATACTTAATGAGTTCTTGGAGAAATTAATATTCAAGCTAGGGGAAATTCCTTAAGGCTTAAGGGTCTGGTTTTCCAAGAAATCGTTGTGACATGGATGGACGGATGTAGGTGGCCATGCCTGTATTTGGTTTGTACGGACAATGTCTAAATAAGGGCTGGATTTCTATGTCCAAATAAGGGCAATGTGAATTGTACCTATATTAGGGCATACATTGGGATACCTATAATCGGAATCTAAATCTACACACAACAGGGTTAGGGGACTGGGCGAGTTATTGACTTTGACCACGGGGCAGTGGTACCACAGCCTCGTCTGTGTAGCTACTGGGAGCAGGGTTTGGCCCATGCTCCCAACAAAGTATCCGTAAAGGGCTCAATGGCTGTTTACCCCCGCTGAAGGACCTTTGTAGGATCATTAGTCTTAACCTCCAAGGTGGGTAGTTGGAGGTCAAGGACTTCAGCTGCCCCATGCATTACCATGACATAAGACACACACACTCCTCAGTGGGAGAAGAAGAGGGTGAGGGTTGAAAGGAGCCCTGACTCAGAGAAGGCATCAAGGTTACTAGCTTCTTCTAGCTAGTCAGAACAATTCTCTTCATGGTATGGCTGGCCAATCTAGTCACCTGCATCCCAATTGTTGTCCAAATCCATGACAAACAGGGAATGCAGAGTATGTGTTCTACCTTGTGAAGGCTCGGACCGAGGAAGCGGCATCTCAACAGCAGGCAGGTGGGACCAGTGCTGAGTCAGAGTGCAATAGGTACCTCATGTTCTAGTGTCATGTTCTGGAAGTGTGGACCTTGGAACCGGAGTTGGAGTCAGAATTTGAACCGGAGGTGGCCATGTGGTGGGCTCAGGGGGGGTCCGACTGGCACTGAGCACGAACCTGCCAGCAGTATCCTGGATTGAGGGCCTTATAGCTCCATGAGGCCCGAAGGCGCTCTAGAAGGAGTCGTCAAAAATCTGAAAAGTTGGTGCATGGCCTCAAAGAACACTTCAACCTGTTAAGGAGTGGCAGATGGCCCTGGAAATTTGGATTGTGGCAGACCAATCAATGTTGGAGCATAGGCTCGACATCGATAAACTTCAAGAGCGAGATCAATAAGTGTGGCACCCCCTCACCATCTTAGAAGAGTGAGAACAGAGGGAATAGGCCATGTCCAACTTTAAATGCTTGTGTTATGTCTTCGACCTACCCAAAAAACATTGATCGAGACAAAGATCTCTGGAAAAACTCCTGCAACATATGGAAAGGGAGAGGGCTTGAATGGAGTCTTCCGGTGCTTGGCAAGGTAGAGTTTTACCTTGAGGTATCGTATAGCCTTTAGTTTCATTGACAAGCAATCACTGCAAGCATTAGAGTCTTGACTCTGCCCCAGGAACCACAAGCAAAGCTGATGAGCATGTGTTGGGCATGGTTTGCGACAGCCTCTACACAGTTTAAAACCTGTTTTGCGAGGAGACCTTTCCCTTGCACACTGTTTTACAATTTTTGGAGGTAAAGAGGAGCCACAAACAGACAAGAGAAAGCTCCGGATATACGTTTGGTGGCACAGCAAGAGAGGAGCGGACATCAGCATGTAGGAGTGGCACCTATATAGGCTCTGCAACTCATTTCCACAGTGGACCCGGCTTGCAGAGGTTCTGCTGAAAAGTTTCTGAATCCAGCCTAATGCCTTACGAATATTTAAAAGCTGAGGAATCTGCACCTATAAGTCTCTAGCAGAAGCATCACAGCTCCTAAGAACTTGTGGTTCATGCAAACCAGTCATCTACACTACCTGCATTGAACATCACATCGACTTCAAACTTCCCATCACACCCTACGGTCAGTCGCCTACACAAATGCACTAACCAGACAACATAAAAAAAAAAATGAAGATGACTGGACACCGCTACATGCTATAAGGATAGTGGACTGTCTGATTAGTACCTCAATACCACCATTAGCTGTCTGAGATAGTCGACAAAGTGCTTACCTCAAAGCTCCATGAAAGTGACATCAAAAGGAGAGATGGCTCTACTAGGCTATTGTAGGAGAGTAGGATCTGCTTCTTATAGTTACCCCCACTTTTTGCTGATGTTTCACTATTTTCGACTTAGACTGGCTGGGATCCTGCTATCCAGGACCACAGTCTAGCTGCTTTCTCCTATAAATTGATTGCATGTACTTTAGGTACACTCCAGATTGGATTCTGGGGTACCCTTATAAGTCCCTAGTATATGGTATACTATGTACCTTGGGCATAGGTACCCCAGAGGCCTCTCAGGGGCTGCAGCATGTATTTTGCCACCCCTGGGAGACCATTCAAAGTGAAACAACAGGTCTGCTACAGCAGCCTGTGTAAGGTGGTGTATGCACCCCTTACTTAGATATAGGTTCACTATATCTACTCCATATCACTGCACATATAAACCTCAGTTCAGTCACCCCTATGGCAGGCCTTATCAATCCTGAAGGCAGGGTGCTGTGTTTTATGTGAGAGGGTGCCCATGCATGAGCCGAGCCCTTCTGCAGGTTTCGGAACCTATATTCCTGGGTTGTTTGTGATGCAGCCAACCATATATACTTAAGTGCATTATAACCTTGCGGTAAATGCTAACTTTAAAACGGCTGCATGGAAACATGTCGTGTTTGGTGTCAAACACCTTGGAATCATACCTCCACACCAGTAACTGGTGTGGGAGGTATGATTCCACCCTACTAGAGGGAGAAATATGAGAACACCGGTACACCCGGTACCAGCTTTACAAACCCTGGCATCACAAAATGGATGCTGCCAGCCACAGACACGAGTCTGCCCTCCTGCTGCTGGACGAAACTCCGGCAGGGGAAGGCTGCACAATAGGTTTCCTGACACAGGGAGGTGTGACCTCCTCCCAGACAGGCTTGAGTGTATTGGAGCTGGGTGGGTGTACTCTGAGAGTGCTTTGATGTCTGCACTGGGGGCACATTTGGTGTCCCTGTGCATAGTCCAGCTCAAACCGGTTGCAGGGGCTACCAGCCCCTGCTCTGGCGCGAAACTGGACAAAGGACATGGGTGTAGCCACGCCTCTTTCCTGACCCTCCCATAGGTGGGTCCCCAGAGTTTGTCCTACCCCTTCCTTGGGTATAAAGTAGGAACCCCTGGCTACAGGACTTTGGATTTACCTGGACAAAACTCTGCTACAGAAACCAAGTACTTCAACTATCTACACTACGTTGGATGACCGAAGAATCTCCCTTGGAGTAAAGGCATTACTCCCCTGCAAGGCAGGCACCTGAAACGCATCTGACTGGTTTGCATCTACGCAGCTCCTGGAGGACTCCGAAGATTTTGCAACACAGGAGGTGGGTTCCCAAGCTTCCCCGAGGTCCACTAGTGCTCTCAGCCAACCTGAGACCCGCAGCCCTCGTGGGGACCGTGCAACCCATACCCCTGGACACCGTGCACATTTGCAGCAGCATATGCTTTTTGGCAATCCCTGAGGCTGTGCTTTGGGCTACTTGTAGTCCAGACCCCGAGCAGTGATTCCACCAAAGATTACCGGCCTACACTCTACGAGTGTTCCGTGGGCTGGTATTTTGTGATTCATCTCGAGGTCCCTTCGCGATCGCTGGTCCGTCGACCTGTGGGTCCCTGAGAAGGGAACTTTAACTTTCTGTGGGCTTTCCTGGTTGCTACAGACGTGCCCTGACTCTCCATCGCTTGGGGAGTCCCCAGGACCTTGCTGGTCCACACCGAAGCATCTCTGACCGTGTGGGGTGCAGTTGCCAAGACTCGTTGGTCTCCAATCCTCACACTGACCCCCCCCCCCAGCACACGACATCCTTCGTGGGACAGCTCACCTGCAGATTTTTGGTCATCTTCGACATCTCCTGGTCCCCGTGGCTGCAGAGTCAAGCTTCACATCATCTCACCTGAAACACCCGACATTGGTGGGCATTGGTCTATCGTGCCCCTGGTCACCATGAAGTGACCCAGACTCTGTCCCCTCAGCACTTTGTAGCAACATGCCATTGAAAACGACGAAGATTCCCGACACCATTTGACACCTATGCACCCGGCTTCCCTGGGTTAGGTAACACGAGTACTCCGGTGCTAACATGGGTGCTGGCCTTAGAACCTTCTAAGTTTGAAAGAGTTTGCTCAAAGTCCTCTCCTAAGTGTCCTTAATCTTTAAAATTCCAACCGCGACTTTCCCACAGGATTGTAAGGAGCTTAGTAGAGAGTGTTTGGAAATAAATACATATATTTCAGATATACCTTGTGTGGTTCTCCTTTCATTTGGTCATTCAGGAGGTTATAATCTGGTAAACCAAGCTGCTTTACATTCCTTCGAGACTTAGCCTGAAGGCTGCTCTCCAAAGCTACCACTAGGATAGCTTTCAATAAAGGTTGTCTTTAACCTAATCATCAATAAGGGTCATTTGGACTGGTGCAAGGTGCCCACTTTAGCTAGTGGATAGCATATACCAGGCCAACTTCTCACATTGGTGTGCAGCGGTTGGGATTCAAGCTTGCTATTGCTTTATCAGATATACTCATTGAGTGACTAACTGAAAACCACTATAGGTACTTAGGTACATATAATCAAGACTAGAATAAAGTAAGTTCTACTGAACTTAGAGTTGGGTAAGCCAAGGGTTTAGCACACCCTTTCTCCAACTCAAGAGAGTTTAATAGTTCCCACTAGGTTAGGTAGGTGCAACACCACATAACACTAGTATGTCTTCTAGGGCAGAAGCCAGTGGGACTCTGACCACTAAATATGGCCATATCCCATTCCAAGAATTGAGGAGTATGTGTACAGCTAGGAAACCGAAGACAGGGAAAAACCCCAGAACTCAACGCCTCATAGAGGCTTTGCTGTTAGATGACCTCAGTAAGACCCCAGGGTCTGATGAGGCAGGCACGTTGGGTGGGACAGCAGAAGAGGAAAGGTCAGGACATGAAAACCTCTATGACCTGGACTCTGATGCTGGCCAGGAGGATCAAGATGATTCAAACCTGTACAATCCAATTCTTCCTGAAGGTGAGGGAGAAGGCCTCAGTGGCCCTCTCGTTACTCCACCTGGAAGGGTTAACAGTTTACCAAGAAGATCAAGATCTCATTCTCAGGAATCTAATCATTCCGGTACTTCTGTAGGGACCTCTATTTCTCATAGGACTTCTTCTCATAAAAGGGAGTCCTCTTATGAGAAGAAGTGCCAACAGCTTGAGTTTGAGAAAGCTAAGCTCAGAATCAAGAGAGAGCAATTGGCATTAGATAGGGAATCCCTGGAGCTTCAGAGAGCTTCTAAAAAGTTGGGGCTAGAGCCCCATGGTGGCAGCAACAGTGTCCCTAGAGGTAGAGAACATACTCATGACCATAGGAACCTGAACACGATTGTCCCTCCCTACTAGAGTGGGGGTGACATACACAAATGGATCACTGCACTGGAGAGGGCCTGTAAAGTACAGAGGGTCCCTCAGGTGCAGTGGGAAGCAATCCTGTGGCTCTCCTTTGCAGACAAAGGTAGAGACAAGCTCCTCACTGTTAGAGAAGAGGATGCTGATAATTATAAAGTCTTGAAGAGTGCTCTGATTGATGGGTTTGGCTTAACCACTGAACAATACAGGTTAAAGTTCAGAGATACCCAAAAGGCACAGACTCAAGACTGGGTTGACTTTGTGGATTGTGCTACTAAGATTCTGGAAGGCTGGTTACTTGGCAGTAAAGTGTGTGATTTTAGGTTTAAATCTTTTTATTGTTCTTCTTAACATTATGGAGCGTAACACCATCGGGCCACGCAGGGCTCAGCCGATTCAGAGTGAAGTGCCATAAAACATGAAGGCTCCAATAAAAACCCACTATCCGTCCACGCACCTAACTGAAAGAAAAAGCAGGGAAGAAGACTAAGGAAAGAACAAGAAAAGAAAGGGAGAGCACTCTTCCCACCCTGAAATGTTGTCATCCTTGAGTGGCCCTGCAGGGGACGGCACCTCTCAGAAGCGCAGGGGCGTGTCATGTAGGGGTATACGGCACGGTAAGGGGTAGAAGGCGTAGGTATTTAGGGCAATAGAGTTCTCTGAATTCAGGGGCTAAAAGAGCTAGGATGGGTTGCCAAAGATCGTTAAAAGAAGAGCCCTTGCCAGCCAAAGTAAGAGAGATCTTCTCCATGTCTAACACGTGCCATAGGCGCTGGTACCACCCCGCATGTGTGGGAACCTGAGTGGACTTCCAATGCATGAGTATGTTCTGGGTGGCCGAGCCAAGGGCAATGGCAAGCGGGTTCGGGACACCCAGCAACATATATGCGGGGAATCAGGGGAGTTCCGTGTCTAAGTGCCTGTCGATCTCGTCAAGGACGTGAGACCAGTAAGCATGGATGTGTGGGCATTCCCATAGAAGGTGGATCAGCGAGCCCGTCTGTCCGCAGCCCCTCCAACAATCCGGACTATGTGTAGGGTCAACCTGGTGCAATCTCTCTGGAGTGTAATACCAGTGATATATGAGTTTAGTGAAGGTTTCAGGCAGGCCTACATGTATTGCGGTATGACGCGCCCTATAACAAGCGCCTCCCATTCCTGAGGAGTGAGGTCCCACCCCAGGTCTCTCTCCCACCGTGCCCGGTTAGCGTGATAAGTGTGAGTGAATCTGGTCAGGAGGAGCTTGTAGAGGTCCGAGATCAGTTTCTTGTCTGAGGGGCACGTAGTGACCCAACGTTCAAATGGAGTGAAATGTCGCGAGGCCTGTGCGCGAATATCAGGGTGCATGGCCCCGTGACGGATCTGCAGATAGAGCTTGCGTTCCGATTCCGGGAGGCCGTGCTCAGCCCGGAGTTGCGGAAACGGGGCAATCTCTCCTTGGTGGAACAGTTGGCACAAGGCATGGCATCCCGCTTCCTTCCACAATGGGAATGCCCAAGGGTCCACGCCGGGCGTGAAATCTGGATTGTCCCATATGGGGGTGAGCGGGGAGGGAAAGGTAGTGAGAGAGTGCCGTAAATTAGTCCGGTACCACACTGCAAGCATGGAGCGCGTCACCAGGGAAGCATACAAGTTAGGTGGGCGTGGGGTCTGGGCAAGAAGGGGATCTTCATTAAAGACGTGCCAGCAACAGCCTGATCCTGGAAGAGCCAGTGTTTCTCAGATTTCACTCTGCTCCATTCGACCTGATATCGGAGTTGCGTGGCAGCATAATAAAGCGCGAGACCTGAGACCCCGAGGCCACCCTCGTGCGGCCAGAGGAAACTCACCAGCCACTTCATTCGCGGCCTACGGCCTTGCCATATGAAGGAGGAGAGGTCGGACTGGACCCTTTGTAGCCATCCAACGGGAGGCGGGAGAGGCAGGGTCGGGAAGAGATATAAGATCTTGGGTAGAATGGTCATTTTGACGGCAGCGATGCGCCCTAGCCATGATATCGGGTAGTGTTTCCATTTGCACAACGAAGCGCGGACGTGCGCCTGCAGAAGGGAATAGTTAATCTGCCTTATAGCCTGTAGAGTCGGGCCAGTTGTATGCCCAAGTAGGAAACCGCCTCGTCCGACCATCGGAGGGGGTATCGGGCCTGCAAGTCTGTTAAAATTTTTCGGCAGCAAAGACAGATTTAGTGCAGAGGATTTTGCTAAGTAAATTTTAAACCCGGAAGCTTTCCCAAAGGCCTCCAGCTCCCCCAGAAAGCTCTCTAAGGTAGTCGTGGGATTCGCGAGAGTGGCCAACACGTCATCCGCATAGAGGCTGACGGTATGTGTGTCCCCTCCGAAGCGGATGCCAGTGATCTGGGGGTGGTCCCGGACTCACTGAGCCAAGAGCTCCATGTAGAGAGCAAAAAGCAGGGGCGATAGAGGGCACCCCTGTCTGGTGCCTCTACGGACGGGGAATGGCGCAGAGGTATAACCATTTACCCGGACAGTTGCAACGGGAGAGCGATAACAATTTAGGATGTGCGTCCGCATCCTGTCGCGAATGCCAGCGCGTATCAGGACTTGTTCGAGATATGGCCAGTGGATGCGGTCGAAGGCCTTCTCCGCGTCCACTGCCAGGAGCATGTATTCCCCAGAGGTGCGGGAGGCCTTTTCGATCAGGTGTGTGACTCGCTTAGTGTTATCGCTTGTTTGGCGCTGCGGAATAAAACCTGCCTGGTCAGGGTCGACCAACCCCTGCATATGAGGGCCTAGTCAGGCAGCGAGGATCCCGGTATACAGCTTCAGGTCAATGTTCAAAAGAGAGATGGGGCGATAAGCGCCACAGGAAGTTTTATCTTTCCCAGGTTTCGGGATAACAACCACTGCTGCCTCCAACATGGACGCGGAAATTGCTCGGGCTCGGAGAAGAAATTAAAAAGACGGGCGAGTAGGGGCGCCAGTGTGGTGCAGAATTGCTTGTAAAAAAGCCGCAGTGAAGCCGTCAGGACCCGGCGATTTGCCCAGTTTCAGGCGAGCTATAGCGGCAATGACCTCCTCCATCCTAATCTCCCTCTCCACCTGGGAGGCCTGGTCAAGGGTCAGACTGGGGAGGTGAGCCTGAGCTAGGTACGAGTCAATGTTGGCAGCCGTGAGCGGCTGTTCGTCGTGTAGTTGTGTGTAGAACTCACGGAATGTTTCAGCTATAACTGCGTAGTCCGTATGAAGTGTTCCCGAGCGCCCCCTGATTTCGTGGACCCCGCCCCGTTGACAGACCTCTCACAGTTTATGCGCGAGTAGCCTCCCACACTTATCCCCACCCACATAGAAGGAGTGCCGCAGGCGCATCGCTGCGTATTCGGCCCTGTCGCGGTCCAGCGCCGCTAGTTGTGTCCTGGCCGCTGTCAATTGTCTCCAGGCTCGTGGGGCCCAAGTGCGCTTATGCATCTGTTCCAGTTCCCGTGTTTTGAGGGTCAGTTCGTCCATCTTGTTTCTGCGTTCTACATTGTCTGCCGTAGATATTGCAATTACCTCCCCCCTAACCACCGCCTTGAGGGCCTCCCACCTAGTGGAGAGAGCGGTGTCTGAGTTGTCATTATGCCGCAAATATTCATCCAGTGTTCGCTGTAGGCGTGTGGTCGTGTCTGGACGATGCAGGAGGATGTCCCTGAGGTGCCAGTGTCGAATCGGAGGGGGTGTCTGCGGAAAGGCTAGGGTAACCACCACTGGAGAATGGTTAGACAGGGTCGCTACCGGCATATCGGCTGATAGCGTGATGTCTAGGATAGGTTTAGTGCCCAAGAAATAATCTAGTCTGGCGTAAGTCTTATGTCCGTTGGAATAGAAGGAGAAGTCAGGGTGGAGGTGTCGCCACAGGTCTGAGTCCCAAATCGTGCAGTTTAGTGTGTCCAGACGGAGAAAGGACACCTATTTGGCTAGTGCGTTGGGCCGAGCGATCAAGGGCATTGTTGAATACTATGTTAAGATCACCCCCAAGCAGGACGTGACGGTCCCGGGTGGCCATTGCCTCTATCAATGCCTCACCCAGGAAACGCTCCTGGCCGTCATTGGGGACGTAAATGGACCCGAACGTGAATGTACGTCCCTCTGCGATGAATTGGTAGGTGAGGAGTCTGCCCCGTATTTTGGCCCCCTTTTGAGCTAACCACCCCTGGAAGTGTTTCAAAACCAGAATGGCCACCCCAGCCTTCTTTGCAGGCCCGGAGGAGTGGAATTGGGTTGGGAAGGAGCGGGATGGAGTCTATGACAGTCCTTGGAGAGAAGATGTGTTTCCTGGAGCAGACAAATATCCGCCCCTGTATGGTCAAGATAAGAGAGAAGAGCCCTCCGTTTAATCAGGTTACTAAGGCCCCTCACATTGAGGGTGAGGATCCTAATGGAGGAAGGCGGCATTCAGGGTTGGAGGGAGTGTATGCATCCCACGGGAATAGCGGCATGACAAGAACCCAGAGTGATCTGAGGAGAGCCACCCACGGTGATATGGCGCAGGTGCTATACAAGCTTGGGAGAGTCTCCTGTAGAGGGAAAAGGAAAGAGGGTGAAGAGTGCCAAGAAAAATAAGAGACCCCAACAGCGGGATGAAAAAAATAAACAAAAGAATAAAAACCCCATATGGCGCAACTGGCACCAGAAACAATTCAGTGTTCAAACATTGTCCGTCTTCCGGGGATGAACAGAGACGGAGGTGATCGGGCAATCGCGTGGCCAGTAACAGTTCTTTCATCTCCTCCCTCCCCACCCCCACCATATCGGAAACAAAAGGATATTGCCAAAAGTCCAGGACCTGTCAGTCAGGAGAGGCCTTGGCCAGAGCCCCGGGCAGAGCCTCTAGAGCAGCACGCTGCTCCATCTTGATCACCACGGGGTCTGGTCTGTGGGCACGCCGGCGCCGCCTCTGCTGCTTCCACTGAGGCCCACCATCGCTAGAGCCTTGTTCCGACCGGTCCCCCCCGTCCTCCGGGAGGGTGATCTCAAGGAGCTTGCTGGCTTCATACAGGTATCGAAGTTGGAAGAACCTGCCATTGTGTCAGAACACCAGTCGAAACGGATGCCCCCCAGGAGTAGGGGATGTTGCGTTGGCGAAGGACCTCGGTGATGGGGTGGAAGGTCCTGCATTTTTGGAGAGTGATGGCTGCAAGATCTTGGTACAGGGTGGGCGTCTGGTTGCGAAAGGAAATATATTGTAGGGAACGGGCTTTACGTAAAATCTCTTCTTTAGTGTGGAAGTCCTGAACGCAAACCAGTATGTCCGCAGGGGGTGCTTGCGCAGGTCAGTGCCGACCCACCCTGTGGGGGCAATCCAGCTTCAACGGAGTGTCCAGGGGGTTACCCAGGATGTGGTTAAACAGTTCATGCACATAGGCAAAAATGTCCCCGCCTTCTTCATTGGCGCCCACCCCACGGATCCTGATGTTATGGCACCGGGAGCGATTCTCAAAGTCCTCCAGATGAGATTGCACATCTACTTGCTGTTCGTGGATGCGGAGCACTTCCTGCTGCAGGGCCGCCATCTCAGTGTCTCTGGAGTCGCTTTTGTCTTCTAATGACGCCACCCTTTCTCCGATGTCGTCCACATCCTTACGGACATCCTTTAGCTCCACGGTAAGATCGCGCTTCACCGTTTGGAGGTCTTCACGCAGGGTAGCGAAGAGCGACTCCAAAAAGGCCCGAGTCACTGGACCCTCCGACGAGGACTCCATCTGCGAGGTGGGGCTCGGTCGGTCCACGCCGCCAACACTCCCACTCTGCGCCTTGGCGAACATGTCCTTCAGAGCGTTCTTATCCCCAGTGGTAGACTTGTCCCTCCTTCCCCTGGACAATGACATGATAGGGGGCTCCTGTACTCCAACCGTGGAGGCCCCCAGAACAGTGGAGACAGGTCCGACCAAGTTCGCGCCAAGTGGGGCAGGTGCATCAGCCCGTCCTCTCAGGGCTGCGACACAGGCTGAGAGAATCGTGGCCCGCAGGTGCTAGGTATGACCCAGAGGAGCCGCAGGGGCTGTCCACAGGTGTCTGGGTGATCGCGTTGACACTACGTGGCAGGGGCTCAGCGTGCAAGAGTATCAGCGGAAAAGGACAAGGGCACTGTCCCAGAAGGTGCGGTGGGCGCAAGCTGGGGGGAAGTGACTCCAGGGTGCAGCTAAGCCACGAAGTGTCTCCTCATCCGGACCACCATGCAGCAGTGCCGCAACAGAGTAGGCCCACACGTCCGGATGGCCTGGGCTCAGCCCACTGGATGAACGCAGACACAATGCGGGAGAGCCGCTCGGCGGTAAGCCCGGCCCATTGCCAGGGCCGCCAGGTAGTTGCCACGCTCACCTGAGGAGACGCCAGTAGGGCCTGCGGAGGTAGAGTACGCGGCGTAGCCGAGTCAGCAAGGCGGGAGGCCCCTTCAAGATGGCGCTGTGTCATCCCCCGCTCTCGCCGCTGCAGGCAGGCCGATCGGGGCCAAGCAGAACAGCAATCCGGAGGTCTCTGCAATGAAGGCTCTGAGCGGAGTACAGGAGCTGCCCCGCGGAGCAAGAGGAAGCCGCAATGCTCACGGGCCGGTCAGCGGTGAGGCGTCCCGCGGCAGCGGATCCGCGGGGGTCTCCGGGGTGGCCCCCCCGTCCGTGGAAGCCGACATGGCCTTCGCGGGAGGTGCAGAAGGCCCCGGGGCCAACCAGGTCTGCTCCACAGATCCGGAGGCCAGAGCGGGGAGGACGCCGCGGTGCTCGCGTGCGCCGCAGGCGGGGCGAAGGATCTCCAAGCCGGGCTTCAAGGCTGCAGCCTTGCCTCCTTCAGCACGTCACTCACCGTTGCCACCGCTGTCGCAACCCAGGGCAGGCCCAACAGCCACAGCAAACGTCGCGGGAACCTGGGAATCACCCGGTAGGGCTCCACATGGTCCTGGGTGCTGGAAGGAGCTCAACTGCCGTTCCTTGTGCTAGGAAAGGCCATAGGCCGGTGCAGGAAGTCAGCGGGTGGAGGAACGGAGACAAGACACGTCTTAGCTCTCCGCCATATTGGCCACACCCCCAAGTGTGTGATTTTAAAGGATTATACAATTTAATTATGAGGGAGCAGATCCTTAATAATTGTCAAAATGAGTTGTTGCATCAGTACCTGGTGGACTCTGATCTGACCTCTCCCCAAGAATTGGGCAAGAAGGCAGACAAGTGGGTCAGAACCAGGGTGAGGCAGAAGGTCCAGAACCAAGGTGGTGACTCCAAGAAGCAGGATTCTAAAAACACTGATAAGGGTGGGGAGAAGGGTAAAGACCAGAAGTCTTCTCAAGGGCCCCAAAAATCTGCATCTGGTGGGGAGTCACAATCCAACAAGGGAAAAGGCAAGAAGAAACCATGGCGTCAAATCTGTAAACAGAAGACTCATTGGACAAGTGATTGTACCAAGTCCAAGGACTCAACTCCAGCCATCATTGCCCCTAAGGCAACTGTCCCCCCTAGATCAGCTCCAAGTCGTGGTACTCAGATTAAGGGTGTAGTAGCGTTAACCCTGGGATCTGAGATGGACTCTGGCCTAGTCAGAGTTCCTACTTAGGCTGTATTGATTATTTGTCAGTCCCAGTAATCTGGGAAAATACATACAGCAGCCTTTGATACATGGAAAAGAGGACTTGGCATTCAGGGACACAGGAGCAAGTGTCACAATGGTGACAAAAGATCTTGTGGCTCCTGAACAAATCATACTTGGTGAGATGTACCAAGTGACCAATGCTAGCAACGTCAGGACAGACCATTCCTTGACAGTTGTTAATTTCACCTGGGGAGGGGTAACTGTCCCTAAGAAGGATGTCGTAAGTGCATATCTCCCTGTTGAATGCTTGTTGGGTAATGATTTACAAACTTCAGCTTGGGCTGAAGTGGAGCTCAGGACTCATGCAGAAATGTTGGGAATACCTGAAGATGTGTTTGCTATGACCAGGTCACAGGCAAAAGTGTCTAACACTGAACAGGCCCTGGATCTTGGAAAAATGGACCAGGTGCCTTCCAAGAAAAGGAGCAGTATGGGTAAGTGTCTTCCTCCCTGACTCAGAATCCAGATCAGTCTCTTGAGGGAGATGATCTTAGTCCTGAAGAAGGAACAGTACCAGATGAGCTTGAACCTGATCAGGTTGAGTTCTTGGGGACAGGGGGCCCTTCCAGGGCAGATCTGAGCCAGGAGCAGCTGAGCTGCCCCTCTCTAGAACCCGTCAGACAGCAAGCTGCTGATGAGGCTGCTGGGAGTGCTATTGGATCCCATAGGATCTACCGGGATGATAGACTCCTTTACTCAGAGAGTAGAGACCCCAAGCCTGGTGCCACCAGGAGGTTGGTTATACCTCTGACGTTTAGGGGCTTCCTATTGACACTAGTACATGACATCCCTTTAGCAGGTCACCTAGGCCAAAACAAGACCTGGAACAGAATTGTCCTTCACATTCATTGGCCTCACATGTCTGAAGACACCAAGGAGTTTTGTCGCTCCTGTGTCACCTGTCAAGCCAGTGGTAAGGCAGGTACCACAACAAAGGCCCCACTGATGCGACTACCTGTGGTGGGGATTCCCTTTGAGAAGGTTGGGATTGATATAGTTGGTCCCATGGATCCTCAAACAGCATCTGGGCACAGATTTATACTGGTGGTGGTGGACCATGCCACTAGGTATCCAGAAGCAATTCCCCTTAGAACTACCACAGTACCTGTGGTGGCAAGAGCCCTCCTGGGAATCTTTTCCAGTGTGGGTTTCCCTAAGGAGGTAGTATCAGACAGAGATGCAAGCTCCATGTCTAGTTACTTGACTGCTATGTGGAAGCAGTGTGGAGTAAATTACAAATTTACCACCCCTTATCACCCACAATGCAATGGGTTGGTTGAAAGGTTCAACAAAACCCTCAAGGGCATGACTAAACGTCTCCCAGAAAAGCTTAGGCGCAGATGGGACATGCTTTTGCCCTGCCTCTCTTTGCCTACAGAGAGGTTCCTCAGAAGGGGGTTGGTTACAGCCCATTTGAACTTCTGTTTGGACATCCAGTTAGGGGTCCATTGTGTCTAGTGAAGGAGGGATGGGCGTTACCTCTCAAACCCCCTAAACAGGATATTGTGGACTATGTACTTGGTCTCCGCTCCAGGATGGCTGAGTAAATGAAGAAGGCAAATAAAAACCTTGAGGCTAGCCAGGAATTGCAAAAGGCCTGGCATGACCAAAAGGCTGTGCTGACTATTTACCAGCCAGGACGACAGAAAGTATGGGTGTTGGAGTCTGTGGTCCCAGCTGCCCTCCAAGACAAGTGGAGTGGCCCCGATACCATACTTGAGAAAAAGGGAGAAGTTACCTACCTGGTGGACCTTGGAACTCCCAGGAGTCCCCATAGGGTGCTCCATGTCAACAGGCTCAAAACATATGTTGACAGGGCTAACATGGGCTTGCTCATGGCTACTGATGAGGGACAGGAGGAAGAGAGTAATCCACTCCCTGACCTGCTCTCTCAGAACCCTGATGATGGTTCAGTTGATGGTATAGCCTTAGAAGAAAGGTTCTCAATCAGTTTAGACATATGTTCTCCCTGACTCCAAGTCAGACTACCTGGTGAACTCATGAAGTGGTCACTGGGGACAGTCTGCCTGTTAAAAATAAGATTTACAGGCAACCTGATCACGTTAGGGACTGTATCAGGACTGAAGTCCAGAAGATGTTGGATTTGGGTGTGTTTGAACCCTCAGACAGCCCTCTTGGGCTAGTCCAGTAGTCTTGGTAGCCAAACTTCACACCAAAGATGGTAAGACAGTGACAAGATTTTGTGTTGACTACAGAGGTCTCAATGCAGTCACTAGGACTGATGCCCATCCAATCCCTAGGGCATATGAACTTATAGATAATTTGGCCTCAGCCAAGTTTCTGAGCACAATTGACCTAACAGCTGGCTACTGGCAGATCAGACTAGCTGATGATGCAAAGCCAAAGACAGCATTTTCTACCCCTAGTGGGCACTACCAATTTGTGGTGATGCCCTTTGGTTTGAAGAATGCACCTGCCACTTTTCAAAGGTTGGTGAATAAAGTCCTTACAGGCCTGGAAGCCTATAGTGCAGCATATCTAGATGATATTGCTGTCTTTAGCTCCACCTGGTCTACCTGAGAAATGTTTTGGAGGCCCTGCAGAAAGCAGGCCTAACTATCAAGGCCACAAAGTGCCAGATAGGGCAGACTCAGGTTGTATACCTGGGCCACCTTGTGGGTGGAGGCCAGGTTCAACCATTGCAGAGCAAAATCCATACCATCGTGGACTGGGTTGCTCCAACCACCCAGACTCAGGTCAGAGCATTCTTGGGCCTGACTGGGTACTATAGGAGATTTGTCAAAGGTTATGGATCCATAATGACCCCTTTGAATGACTTAACTTCTAAGAAAATACCAAAGAAAGTTCAGTGAACAGTCAGCTGTCAAAAATCATTTGATGACCTGAAGCAGGCCATGTACACTGCTCCCATTCTGCAAAGTCCTGATTACTCCAAACAGTTCATTGTCCAACAGATGCATCTGAGTAGGGGGTAGTGGCTGTGTTATCACAGTTGAATGATGAAGTTCAGGATCAACCAGTAGCTTTCATAAGCAGAAGGCTGACCCCCCAGAGAGAAATGTTGGTCAGCTATTGAGAGGGAAGCCTTTGCTGTGGTTTGGGCTCTGAAGAAGCTGAGGCCATACTTGTTTGGCACTCACTTCCTTGTTCAGACAGACCATAAGCCCCTCTTATGGCTAAAACAGATGAAGGGTGAAAACACCAAACTTTTGAGGTGGTCCATTTCCCTACAGGTGATGGACTATACAGTGGAACATAGACCTGGGAGTAACCATGCAAATGCAGATGGACTCTCCAGATATTTCCACTTAGAACATGAAGACTCAACTGGTCAAGGTTAGTTTAATGTCCTTACGTTTGGGGGGGAGGGGTTGTGTAGGCGAGTAGGATCTGCTTTTTATAGTTAACTCCACTTTTTGCTGATGTTTCACCGTTTTCGACTTAGACTAGCAGGAATCCTGCTATCCACGACCCCAGACTAGCTGCTTTCTCCTATACATTGATTGCATGTACTTTAGGTACACTCCAGATTGGATTCTGGGGTACCTTTATAAGTCCCTAGTATATGGTATACTATGTACCTAGGGCATAGGTACCCCAGAGGTCTCTCAGGGGCTGCAGCATGTATTATGCCACCCCTGGGAGACCATTCAAAATGACACAACAGGCCTGCTACAGCAGCCTGTGTAAGGTGGTGTGTGCACCCCTTACTTAGATATAGGCTCACTATATCTACTCCATATCACTGCACATATAAACCTATCAGTCACCCCTATGGCAGGCCTTATCAATCCTGAAGGCAGGGTGCTGGGTTTTATGTGAGAGGGTGCCCATGCATCTGCCAAGCCCCTCTGCAGTTTTCAGGACCTATATTCTGGGGTTGTTTGTGATGCAGCCAACCATATATACTTAAGTGCATTATAACCTAACGGTAAATGCTAACTTTAAAACGGCTGCATGGAAACATGTCGTGTTTGGTGTCAAACACCTTGGAATCATACCTCCACACCAGTAACTGGTGTGGGAGGTATGATTCCACCCTACTAGAGGGATAAATATGAGAACACCGGTACACCCGGTACCAGCTTTACAAACCCTGGCATCATAAAATGGATGCTGCCAGCCACAGACACGAGTCTGCCCTCCTGCTGCTGGACGAAACTCCGGCAGGGGAAGGCTGGACAATAGGTTTCCTGTCACAGGGAGGTGTGACCACCTCCCAGACAGGCTTTAGTGTATTTGAACTGGGTGGGTGCACTCAGAGTGCTTTGATGTCTACACTGGGGGCACATTTTGTGTCCCTGTGCATAGTCCAGCTCAAACCGGTTGCAGGGGCTATCAGCCCCTTCTCTGGCGCGAAACAGGACAAAGGACATGGGTGTAGCCACTCCTCTGCCCTGACCCTCCCATAGGTGGGTCCCCAGAGTTTGTCACACCCCTTCCTTGGGTGTAAAGTAGGAACCCCTGGCTACAGGACTTTGGATATACCTGGATGAAACTCTGCTACAGAAACCAAGTACTTCAACTATCTACACTACGTTGGATGACCGAAGAATCTCCCTTGGAGTAAAGGAGTTACTCCCCTGCTAGGCAGGCACCTGAAACGCATCTGACCGGTTTTCATCTATGGAGCTCCTGAAGGATTCCAAAGATTTTGCAACACAGGAGGTGGGGACCGTGCAACCCGTACCCCTGAACACCGTGCACATTTGCAGCAGCATATGCTTTTTGGTGATCCCTGAGGCTGTGCTTTGGGCTACTTGTGATCCAGACCCCGAGCAGTGATTCCACCGAAGACTACCAGCCTACACTCCACGAGTGTCCCATGGGCTGGTATTTTGTGATTCCTCTCGAGGTCCCTTTGCGATCGCTGGTCCGTCGACCTGTGGGTCCCTGAGAAGGGAACTTTAACTTTCAGTGGGCTTTCCTGGTTGCTACAAATGTGCCCTGACTCTCCATCACTTGGGGAGTCCCCAGGACCTTGCTGGTCCACACCGAAGCATCTCTGACCGCGTGGGTTGCAGTTGCCAAGGTTTGTTGGCCTCCAATCTGGACACTGACGCCCCCCAGTGGTGCAGATCAGGGCATATAAATTCTCCCTACTTCCACGGACAGAGTAATTTCACAGATACACACACATACACTCACCATACGCTTGGGCCCATTTCACTAACATACACTCAGATTACTCTATCAGTACCAACCATGGGAGAGAAAACCTCCTAAACACCCTGCATCTACAACGAGGTCAATGAGACCAAATTGACACTGCCTTGAGTCATGATTTAAACAACAATAATCACAATAGAGTACTCAATAATTGACAAGAAATAACCACCTACACTGTATTTAAAATTATGGTACTTTATCTAAAATTAGTTCGAAAGAAAAATCAATCAAAATAAAATCATTATTCTCATAGTTACCTATTCTAGCTAAATGTCATAAATGGGTCAGGACAGGTCTCTCAGTATAAGTCTCCCAAGTCGCCGTCCTCACAGCATCGATCCTCACCAACGCAAGTTTGGGAAGAAGTGGCCTTAGACCCTCTCTAGTCTAACAATACTTATAGTAATTCTTACAAAATAAAGCAACATAAAATGTTCTAAATTTCCGTTGAGCCGCTGAGCAGAGCGAGCAGGAAAGGATGTAGCATCGCTACATTTGGAAAATCTCCGCTCAGAAAAATCACAAAAATAAAAAGACGGAAGAAGGAAACTCGAGTTTGCAAATGTAACTTTTACAAATGTTCTTCCTCGGAACCATCGCGAAAACCACTACTGTAATCACAAAGTTCATTGTGGCTCTCTTTCCCTCCAAGGTTACTTGGACGATTGCCTGGAGTCGCTGTCATCATGGAAACTTTCAAAACTCCAGCAGAAGCCATAGTCAGATGACTTTCAACAAGGCCTCTCGTCATCCATTTCACTCGAGCACAGGCTGTAAACGGCAGCCATTTTCTCTTAGGCCAAAATGAACCATCTTAATCGAAAGAAATACAAACAACGTTACTACATCATCGCAATGATTAAACAGTGTTAATTCCCACTAATACCCTTATGTGTATGTAATTAACTAGCCATCTGCAACATATTTAAGCATTAGTACACATTATTTCAAAAGCGTTTTGTACTTTAAACAAACAGCACTTAGCAACATTCATTTAATAAAACCTGCACATTATTATTAAGCAACATATATGCATTCCCGCGTGTAATTTCTCTTGTTAATTCATGTTGGTTAGTTAGAATTTTCACACAAAACAAATAATTACTAATTACGAATTAGTATTTTTAAATCAACACATATAGACAAAACCGGAGCTTAAAAAAACCCGATAAATTTTCAACAGAAAACTCTGCTCCAGCAATCCCCCCTTTGGTGATATTATCACCAAATAAACAACCCAAAAAAAAAATTTTAGTCAAATTTAGTCCCATTTTAGGAGAAATTGGAAATGTCTTTTTTCTTTTTCACAACACTACACACCAGACTCCCTTTCATCATCCCTCTTCGTTTCCAAGTAAACACTCTCCCTCAATTCTTCTAATTCTATTTCTTGTGGATCTCTTTTTGACCTTTTATTTCTCTTTTCAATATTTCTTTTGATTAATTTCTTTTTCCCTCCCCTGTTTTTACAACACAAACACCCCAATCTTAGTATCAATAAAGCAACAATTACACAGGTCAAAGGAAATAATATCTTACCTATAATAGTACTACCTATTTTTGCAATAAAACTCTTAACAGCAACTATTTTATTAGCTATTTTGGTCCAGATACTTTCAGCTTCCAGTGGTACTAATTCTTCATGCAAATCAGTAATATTTTTGATATAGACCTTCAGGTCCTTGCTTTCATCAGGAATGTAAGTGCAACAATGTTGAACTTTCAGCATTCCACAAACCCCACCCTCCTTAGCCAATAAAATATCAAGGGCAAGTCGATTTTGCATAGACATGGCACGTACGGCAATCATCTCCGTATTCACCAAAAGAAACCCTCCAGCGGTACTTGTCGATAAGCGATCCACCACTGTTGACAGTTTCCGAATTCCATATGCATTCAAAGAAATTCCCACTGCTGGAATTAAAGCTCCAAAGATATCACCAACTATTTCTGACCAAGTTTCTCTCTTAAATCGTGTTAGTAAATTAATATGTTCTACATCTTCTATTCTATCTATATGAAAGATCTTTGGAAAGACCAGGCCCACATAACACGTGCCATACCAATGGTCAGGCAACCTGTAATAAGCCTTGTTCTCACAAACATAATACACTCCTGGGAAAACTGGATCCTCTCCTCCTTTAAAACCCCATCCTGTTGCAATGAAGTATGTATCATGACACTCACTAGTCCCAACAAAATATGTATCATATTGGGATTTCTTCCTTGTAATGCATAGTTTACCCTTCTGTGGTGCATCTAGAGCTAACGTTGGACTAGCCCCATTTCTCAATTCTTTCCCCATCTCAATGTCCCAAATTGTCTCACTCACTTTGTATTTCCCTGCCTTTTCATACATGCTCATTCTCCTTTCCTCTACCATTTTTAGGAAAGCTTTCTCCTCTTCTTTCAAGCTGCAAGTTAAATTATTCTTAAAAATGTAATCTAATGTTAATTCTTCTTTTTCAATAAAAATCTCACCAAAAATGTTAGCTTCTTTAGCTGGATTCAGCCTTTTGTTCATAGGCAACTGCCCAAAAATATTATCTTTGGTAGACATCACATAATCTATTTTCCCTAACAAATAGAAAACACTACTCAACACACTACATGAAATTCCATACGTAGCTGGTAAATGGTGATAAGTAACACCCTCTGAAACGGATGCAGGTAACTGCATACATACGTAGCAATCCCTTACTTCCATTGTCTTCACATATTCATATAACAATTTTGAAAAAACATTACTAGAAAAATCATTAATTGACCTATCTTTATGCATGTAAGTATTACTAATTCTAGTTGGAACTACTTTCTGTGAATTCTTCTCTACATTAGTCTCATTCTCAGTATGTATCTCAAATGTACCTATTGTAACTCTAAATGTAACTAATAAAGCTAATACACCCCATAGTAGCATTAATAATCCAGTACAGCAACAGCACATTCTACACCATCTTTTCAAGAAGGCACATCTACTTTGATTATTCTCTATGTTAGCCATTTTACTACTTTGACCGTGTCTTTTGACTTAGCCTCTACTACTCCACTACTGCAGTTTCTATTTTCCTCTGGATTACTTCAGACAATTAAATTTCAGACTTTCTTCTTTCACTTTTCTCCAAGGGATTTCTTCAGTTCACTCAATTTGGATATTCATCACTCTTTACTTCATTTTCTTCAACATCAAATGGTATTAGATCTCCAACAATATCCTCAGTATCTGACTTTTCTCCAATGTCAGTCAAGATTACTTTCAGGATTTCACCTGTATCTTCCTCAACCACTTCACGTAAGGTCTCCTCTGGATTTCCTTGACTTTCTGCCTCTTCACCTTCAGACAGTGCCACGTACGTCCATTCCGGCGACCTATACTTCTGGTTAGGTTTTCTTATCCTCTTGATCCCCTCTGGTTCTTTCGACTCTTTCCACTTTTCACCTTTTACTGGATTCTGACTCGACACCTCATTCACCTGTTCAGCTTTCGAGGTATTTGCTCTTATCAGTCTGTATCTCAACCTCTTTACTCTGTTGTTAGGCCAAAGATCTCCTCTTACAACCTTTTTTTGTCTTGTTTCTTTATTATTTCTTTCTCCAATCCAAGTTCTCTTTCTCAGAACTCGACCTTCTGATTTTTCATTCTCACTCTCATCCGATTCTGTTTCAAATGCCTCTTGTTCTTCAGCAGTTTTCTTTCGCTCCACAGTCTTTTTCACCACTGTTTGAGACTTCCCTAACTCTTTCCCTCCTCGGGTCTCCAACACGCAATCTTCTTGCTGTCTACTTGTCCCTTCACCTAGCTTATCAGGAATGTTCCCTACACCTCCTCGGGGGTCTTCCGCAATCTGTCCCTCTCTATCTTCTTCTGACCCTACTTCTTCAGGTATAATCTCAAGTGGATTTTCAACCTCCTCTTCTGATTCAGGAGTAGTCTCTGTGGAACTGTTTTTTTCTCTTCTTTCTTCTTCACTGCTTATCGGAACTTCAGGCTCTCTCACAGAATCTGATCTCCCTTTTGAAACTCTCAATGTTTCTCTTGAAGCTTCTCCTGGAAAGAAAGAATCACCTGACTCTCTTTCTCCTTCAGCTCTCCCAGAATTTTGATTTCTCCTCACTGGTTCTGTTTCTTCATCATCACTGGAATCTGATTCTTCAAAATACTCCTTACCAGTCCCATCTTTTGGGTTTGGAACTCTCAGAGTATGACTTGCATGAACCCAGTTTTTTACACCAGCACACTTCACTGCAGTTGTCGTAGTCAGAATGACTTGTCTTGGCCTTCCCACCTTGGAACCAAGCAATTTCTTCTTCTGTGCACTTTAATCCTCACCCAGTCCCCTGGACTCAGATCATGAGCTTGCTTCTTCTCAAGTGTAGTAGCGTCTTCTCCAACCTGGTGAAACACAGAATGAACTGCGTCAGCCAGGCCTTTACAGTAATCCAAAATCATGTCATCAGTTATTGTCATCAACTTATTGACAGGTACAAATGCATGACGCATTGCACGTCCCATCAAAATCTCATGTGGACTCAAACCAGTAGTTCTATCTGGAGTAGATCTAATAGTCATTAGCACTAGAGGCAAGACATCAGGCCATTTCATTCCAGTGGCTAAACACATCTTACCAATCCTGTTCTTGATTGTGCCATTTATCTGCTCCACAACACCAGAAGCCTCTGGTCTGTAAGCACAATGTAGCTTCTGCTGTATGCTCAATGCTTCACAAATCAAACTCATGAGCTCATTATAGAAGTGTCCACCTCTATCAGACTCAATCGTTACTGGAAATCCGTACCTAGGAATCAACTCTCTTAACAGTAACTTTGCCACCGTTATTCCATCATTTCTCCTAGTCGGATAGGCCTCCACCCATCTTGAGAACAAACAGACTACCACTAGAACATACCTCAATCTATTCACTTGTGGCATTTCAATGAAATCAATCTGCATTCTGGTAAAAGGACCACCTTCTCTGCCTATTGTTCCTAGACTCACCACTGTCTTTTTCCCAGTGTTAAATTGCTGACAAATCAAACATCTTTGACAAATGCTTTCTGCAATCATCCTGAACTTTGCATTATACCAAGTCTGTTTAAAAGACCTGATCATCGCATCCCTTCCCAAATGTCCCTGGCCATGATACATCCTTGCTATTGCTGACAACATAGAATTTGGCATGACTGGTCTACCATCTCTATAGATCCAGACATGATCTGTTTCTCTTGGGGCACAACCTGCCTTGATCCAATCTTTCTTTTCTTCCTTTCCTGCCTCGTCCTGCAACTGTTTCACCTCATCCCACGTTTCTAGGACATTAGTAAACATCACAGAACAAAAAGACATTTCCCCTTCTCGTTCCCTATTAATCGAGTGATTATTTTTAGCACAATACTGTGCAATGTCGTTCGCGAATCGGTTTCCAATTGTCACAAAATCATCTCCTTGTCCATGAGCAGCACATTTTACAACCGCTAATTATTTAGGCAGCTGTATCGCCTCAAGTAATTTTCCAATCACCTCAGCATTCTTTATTGGAGTCCCACTCGACGTCAAGAAACCTCTCTGTAGCCAAAGCTGGCCAAAATCATGCACAACTCCAAATCCATACTGACTATCAGTCATTACAGTCACTCTCAGATCTTTCCCAATTTCGCAAGCTTTCGTCAATGCCACCAATTCAGCAACTTGTGCAGATTTCACTCCTTTCAATGGCAAACCTTGCACACTGCATATGCTGCACTCAGCACACCATCATCATTTCTCAGACATGATCCATCCACAAACAGCATATGATCACTCTCAGGCAATGGAAGATCTCTTATGTCTGGTCTCGGTTTTGTACAGTAATCCAGCACATCCAAACAATTGTGATCATCTTCTGTCTTTATACCCATACCTTCATTATCTGGCAATAATGTTGCTGGATTCACATTCACACATCTCTCAAGAGTCACATTTGATGCTCCCAGAATGACTTTCTCATATTTAGTCAGCCGACTATGTGACATATACTGAGTTCTGCTTCTTGTCAAAAGAATTGCCACATTATGAGGTACAAATACCCTTACAGGATATCCCATTATGATTCCCTCACTCTGTTCCAGACTTCTGCATGTTGCAGCTACAGATTTCAGACAACCTGGTAAACCCACAGCTACAGGGTCAAGTGTCGATGAGAAGTACGCAATAGGCCTTCTCAGTAATCCATGCTTCTGGATTAACACTGAAAGTGCACATCCATTTCTCTCACTGCAGTACAACTCAAACTCTTTTTCATAGTCTGGCATACCTAAAGCAGGGGCTTCACACATTCTGCTCTTCAACTCCTCAAATGCTGCCATTTGTTCTCCATCTAGTTCCAATGGATCTTTCATCTCACTCTTTGTCAGCCTAATCAGTGGCTTTGCTATCAGGGAGAAATTAATTATCCACTGACGACAATAACCCACCATCCCCAGAAACATCCTCACTTCTCTCTGGGTCTTTGGGGCTTTCATTTCCCTGATAATTCTGATCCTGTCATCAGTCACCTTTCTCAGACCCTTTTCAATATTGTGTCCAAGATAATGCACCTCTTTCTTGCAAAATTGCAATTTGGCTGGAGATACCTTTAACCCTCCATCTGCCAGATGATTCAGTAAAGCTATGGTATCTACTTCACAAGCTTCACGTGTCTTTGATGCCACGAGTAGGTCATCAATATACTGCACTAGTACTGAGTTTTCAGGCATGATCAAACTCTCCAATGACTTTTTCAATAACTGATTGAATATCGAAGGACTCTCCGTGTACCCCTGTGGGATTCGACACCATGCTAAAATACGCTGGCCAAACCTAAATGCAAAAATCGGCTGGCTGTCATGATGCAATGGAATTGAAAAGAAAGCATGACACAAATCAATCACTGTGTACCACTCAGCATCATGTGGAATCTGATACAAAATCACTGACGGATTTGGCACAATTGGACAACATGCCACCACAATTTTGTTAACTTTTCTCAAATCCTGTACAATCCTGAACTTCCCATTAGGTTTCTTTAGCCCCATTATCGGTGAATTACACGGGCTACTCAGTAGTTCTCTCAAAACTCCTTGCTGAATCATTTTCTCAATTATAGGAGTTATTCCTTCAATTATTTCTGGTGTCATTTTGTACTGAGGAATGTTAGGATAAGTAATTCCCTCTTTCACTGAAATTTTCACAGGATCTACATTATTCATCAATCCCACATCCTCTCCAGTAAAATCCCAAACTGTCTTTTTCACTGTGTCTCTCAGCTCTTGAGGCAAATCCTCTGGATTAAACACAGCATATGTACCAACCATCTCACTTTCTCTATTATCTAGAGTCATTCGGTACAAAACATCTTCATCTTGTGTTTCAAAAGCTATTCCATCCGGAGTACAAAAAATTGTACAATTCATTTTACATAGCAGATCCCTGCCCAACAAGTTCACTGGACTAGTGTCACAGACTACGAATTTGTGCATGTCCGAAAATTTCCCTATTTGTACCCTTACTGGTTCAGTAAGACGTGTCTTGATTTGTGTATTGGCTACACCAACTACTTGGATTAATTCATCCGAGAGAGGAAGATTTCTAATATCTGCTGACCTGACAGTTGATCTTGTCGCACCTGTGTCTACTAAAAAAGTAACACTTTCTTCATTTATTTTCCCATCTACAAATGGTCCTGCCTGGTCTATTTCTAGAGTTGCACCAAGTATGCACTCTTCCTCCTCTCCTCGGCACCGTCAATAATCACCTTCAGACTCACTCCCTTCATTCTTTAACAAATACTGTTGTACCTGGTTAGAACGCCTTGGTTTGTTTACCTGCTCCTCATTGTAGAATCCTGAATCCTGATTGTACTTTTGTGACCCTCTACTCTGCGGCAAGGGCGGTTTTGGCTCTTGGCTCTGCTGTCTCACAACCTTCTGTTGTTGTTGCTGTTGATTATTCCCCTCGTTCTGCACCTGTTGATTTAAGGTTTTACTCTCGTTATTCGCTAATGGTGGATTGGTACATTCAGATCTCCAATGTCCCAGTTGGCCACAGTTGTGACAAGGAAACTTTTTCTTCGCTTCCTCAAGATTCCCCTTTCCTTTCCCTGCATATCTGGGCCTATTCCCTGGATTATTTGCCTGTTCCACCAACTGTGCTTCTTGTCTCTCTGCAACCTTCACTTGTGCCCACATTGCCTTTTCTTTCAGCTTTCTCTGTTTTGCTTCAATTTCATCACTGAAGTATTTTGCATGTCTCAGAATCTCATCTATTTTCTTACTCTGCCAGTCCACTGTATGCTCACGAATTCTCTCACTAATCTCAGGTCTCAGGCCATATACAAATCTGTATGCAAAATGACTCAAATCCTTGTCACCCAGGTGCTCATCCCCACTGAATTGTTTAAAAGCCAGTATCAGCCTCTCATAAAAAGCATGAACTGATTCTTTTGCTTCCTGATGTGTTCGATCTATCTTAACCCAATCTGTCTCTTTTGGAGGGACTTTACTTTTCAGGTATACAATCACCTGATCATACTTCCTCATTACCTCTGGATCTGGTGCTCCTGTTCTCTGGTCTCTTGGATATTCCTCAGTAGGCCAACTTACAACTATTTTACACTCAGCCCACAAGTCTGCTGGAACAATTATATCAAACAGACTATTCAGGTCAATCCACAGCACTTTTGACAATTTCACAAACCTGTCTACCTGCCTATACCACTCGACGGGCTTTTCTCTCAGTCGAGGGAAATCATTCGTAAATGATAATATATCCTGTCTGGTCCATGGAACATGTACATATCCTCCTCCAGGTATTTCTCTCATAGGATAAGCATCCACTGTTTTCTCTTTTTCTCTCACAGGAAATGCTAAATAAGTCCTGTCCACTGATTCTTCCCTTTTCTTATACCACCTATCCTTCCATTTTTCTACATCACCCCATTTTCGCAATAAGGCGATCATCTCTTTAATCTGTCCTGTTCTACCAGCACCATTCAGATTTTCAATATCTTTGTCCGTAAAATCCATCCTGTAAGACCTCTGCAATGCTTTCACCTTATCAATGTCAACTCCTTGCTCACTCGCTATTGCTCTTAACCTGTCATGCGTATTTTTAGCTCTCCAGGTAATGTTTTTACACATAAATAACAATTCTCCATCATGATGATTTTTTAGAATGTCTGTAGGAACTGTCCCTACAACAAGCTCCTCTAATTCTATGCGTAACCTGGCCACATCAATTGCCTGGGAATCTTTATCCCTTTTTTGAAGGACTCTCATCCAATCATTCAAATCTTCAGCTGTTATTTCAGTAGTTCTTTTCACTGGAACCACCTTTTCTGGCATCCTCTGTGGTTCTAAAATTGGCATCCCTGAACAACTAGCATCACTAGTATATAATCTCGAATTAGACTGTACCTCTAATCCTCCCCTGCATGTGTCACGTCTAGATTGTCTCAAATCATCATTACTTTCTGTCCTTTTTCCTGAGTCTCCTGAGGGACCAGCCAAACTTGTTATCTTATTCCCAACATATGGAACCACCAAACCATTTTCACCCATCCTCTGTTTATCAAAAACAGGCATAACTGGACCTATGGTTACAGGCACCGTAACAGCTTCTAGATTCTTCGTCAGTTCTCTAATCTTTTCAGTCAGTTCTGATGTAGTTCTGGCTAATTCTCTCGTATTCTCATCACCACATCTTTTCTCTCCCTCTTTTTCTCTGAAAGGGTTACCACTTCTTAATTCAGGTGTCACAACTTCTGTCTCAATGATACGCAATGTATCTCTTATCGGAGAAACAACTGGTGTGCTCTCTTCTGGTTCTGGTCTATATGGAGGTGGTCTCTTGTAAATCATGTCATTCAAGACCTCATCCTCATAATCGCTAACTCCATATCTTCTCACTTCTGCCTCAGGAACCCTCTCCGTACCCTTCCTTTCTTCCTTCTCGTCAACTGTTCTCATAGGATATAATCCCTCTGACATACTAGCATCTCGCCATCTCCTCATTCGGTCATGATGAGTTTCACGATCATGTTTCCTCCCAAACATGTACCTATAGTTGCCTCCAGACCTCTGTTTTTCTCGCCCATGTACTTCCTCTTCCCATTCCACCAAAGCCTCAAACTGTGTCGGCCTTGGTCTAGGCTCTAGACCCATCATTTTCTCTCGCAAATTTCTCAACACGGCCAGATTAAATTAACCATGTTCTGGGAATGCTAAGACACCATCTTCCTTGGTATACCTAGCCCAATTCTCCAACCATATACAGGTATGATACCCATATCTCGCAACCATGAAGGATGCAGGCATTTTCGTTGGAGGTAACAATTCACCTTCTCTTGTTTTAACATTTTTATCATTGTCAAACCATCCTTTAATTTTTCCGAACAAGGATTTCTTCTTTTTCTCTTCTTGGTAATACATTTCTACGTTTACCAAAACTTTCTAATCCCTTCCGTAATACAACTGTACAGTACGATATTTTATCCAATAACAGCGCGACTCACACCAACGCACCAATCCTGGAGCGTCTACATCACCTTGTACCCCTTCCAATCCTTGCGCGGCTCACACCAACGCACCAATCCCAGCGCGAGCACTGTTCTGATCTACTATCCAATCAGAGCGCGGTCTGTATGACGTCAGCAGTCGCTGCAGTCGCTCCTGCTCCTGTCTCCTGTCACTCGTCTACCCCTCCTTTACAAAATCTTCTCAGTAGACTTTGTGTCAAATTTTACAAAACCTATTAGTTACAACATATAAACATCTCCATTGTCTGCTTCGCTAACCATAGAATAGTAAAGAAAATCTTTTTCACAAGAATCCCGTCTTTTCCCTGAAACAGCACTTACTTCTGTTCCACTAAGGAATTAATACTCTCGTTGACACAGTAGCACATCCCTCTACTCTGCCCTTCTAACATGCATTCATTAACTGTTTCCTCTAGGACTGCTCCAAAGAGTCTTACAATCAACTAAATGCTCATACATTCACGCACTTTCATACAAGAAAATATAATACATACACACAGAATCCTGCCTTCCCGAGAACAGCGTACAGTCTGTCCTACTACAGAATTATAACACGCATTAACCAAGCAGTGTTTTCCTCTGCCCAGTCCTTCAGACAAGCTCAGAGAATACCTATTACTTCTCCCGCGATAAGCTTTAACGGCGAACCTTACGGATCCCTGGGACTTAAGACCAGAGTTTCACAGATAACCTTCGCTATCATACACACTCCTTTTATACTAGAAATATATCCCTAATAGTAACACACGACGATGTCACTAATTCCGAACCCAGACAATGTGACGCGCAACTTCAATTGTCACACGTTTTTCCTGCATACGTACAGGACCAACAATCCCGTCTTTCCCGAGAGCAGTATATACTTCCCTCTGCCCTACTACGGAACTGCTACCAGCTCCCAAATTCCAGAAGCACTACATAAAACTCAACATGACGACTCCAACATATAGTATTAGTACATATACCAACATCAACCAATAATCAATAAATCAAAAAGCCAATGTACAAGCAATCTAATCAGATCAAGACAATAATCAAAACCATCCTCTGCTACCAGGAAATTGGTGCAGATCAGGGCATATAAATTCTCCCTACTTCCACGGACAGAGTAATTTCACAGATACACACACATACACTCACCATACGCTTGGGCCCATTTCACTAACATACACTCAGATTACTCTATCAGTACCAACCATGGGAGAGAAAACCTCCTAAACACCCTGCATCTACAAGAGGTCAATGAGACCAAATTGACACTGCCTTGAGTCATGATTTAAACAACAATAATCACAATAGAGTACTCAATAATTGACAAGAAATAACCACCAACACTGTATTTAAAATTATGGTACTTTATCTAAAATTAGTTCGAAAGAAAAATCAATCAAAATAAAATCATTATTCTCATAGTTACCTATTCTAGCTAAATGTCATAAATGGGTCAGGACAGGTCTCTCAGTAGAAGTCTCCCAAGTCGCCGTCCTCACAGCATCGATCCTCACCAACGCAAGTTTGGGAAGAAGTGGCCTTAGACCCTCTCTAGTCTAACAATACTTATAGTAATTCTTACAAAATAAAGCAACATAAAATGTTCTAAATTTCCGTTGAGCCGCTGAGCAGAGCGAGCAGGAAAGGATGTAGCATCGCTACATTTGGAAAATCTCCGCTCAGAAAAATCACAAAAATAAAAAGACGGAAAAAGGAAACTCGAGTTTGCAAATGTAACTTTTACAAATGTTCTTCCTCGGAACCATCGCGAAAACCACTACTGTAATCACAAAGTTAATTGTGGCTCTCTTTCCCTCCAAGGTTACTTGGACGATTGCCTGGAGTCGCTGTCATCACGGAAACTTTCAAAACTCCAGCAGAAGCCATAGTCAGATGACTTTCAACAAGGCCTCTCGTCATCCATTTCACTCGAGCACAGGCTGTAAACGGCAGCCATTTTCTCTTAGGCCAAAACGAACCATCTTAATCGAAAGAAATACAAACAACGTTACTACATCATCGCAATGATTAAACAGTGTTAATTCCCACTAATACCCTTATGTGTATGTAATTAACTAGCCATCTGCAACATATTTAAGCATTAGTACACATTATTTCAAAAGCGTTTTGTACTTTAAACAAACAGCACTTAGCAACATTCATTTAATAAAACCTGCACATTATTATTAAGCAACATATATGCATTCCCGCGTGTAATTTCTCTTGTTAATTCATGTTGGTTAGTTAGAATTTTCACACAAAACAAATAATTACTAATAACGAATTAGTATTTTTAAATCAACACATATAGACAAAACCGGAGCTTAAAAAAACCCGATAAATTTTCAACAGAAAACTCTGCTCCAGCACCAGCACTCGACATCCTTCGTGGGACTGCTCACCTGAGGACTTTTGGTCTTCGTCGACATCTCTTGGTCCCCGTGGCTGGAGAGTCAAGCTTCACTTCATCTCACCTGAAACACCCGACATTGGTGGGCATTAGTCTATCGTGCCCCTGGTCACCCTGAAGTGACCCAGACTCTGTCCCCTTTGCTTTCAGGTTCTTCTCAGCTCTGATCCAGGCTTGGATCACACCGGACACTTCTCATCTTGCCGGCAGCAGCCCTTTGCAGCATCACGCCATTGAAAATGACGAAGATTCCCGACACCATTTGACACCTATGCACCCAGCTTCCCTGTGTTAGGTAACACGAGTACTCCGGTGCTCACATGGGCGCTGGCCTTAGATCCTTCTAAGTTTGTAAGGGTTTGCTCAAAGTCCTCTCCTAAGTGTCCTTAATCTTTAAAATTCCAACCGCAACTTTCCCATAGGATTGTAAGGAGCTCGCGGCTGTGCTCTCACACTGCACGCGTCCCCCGTGTCACTACTTTGGGTGGTTCCTTGGGGTCCCAGTGATTCCACGTGCTCTAAGCACTGTGTCTAGTCAAGTCGTGGTTGTTATATCACTTTCTTAATATATGGTTTGGTCTCCCCCTGGGGCCCACTGTGTATTGTGCTATTTATTGTCGTTCTAGTGTATTAACATTGTGTGCCTTGTTCTCTAATCTCATAAAGAGGTTAGTAGTGAGTGTTTGGAAATAAATACATATATTTTAGATATACCTTGTGTGGTTCTTCTTTCATTTGGTCATTCAGGAGGTTATAATCTGGTAAACCAAGCTGCTTTACATTCCTTCGAGACTTAGCCTTAAGGCTGCTCTCCATAGCTACCACTAGGATAGCTTTCAATAAAGGTGGTCTTTAACCTAATCATCAATAAGGATCGTTTGGACCGGTGCAAAGTGCCCACTTTAACTAGTGGACAGCATATACCAGGCCAACTTCTCACAAATATTACATTACAAAACATCAAAATCCGGAAAATGTATTAGAGTAAAACAAGATGTTAACAGAGAATGCCCTAGAGACAACAAAGTATGTACCTTACTTACAGACTTAAAATCTTACTGTCCCTCCCCATGTCTTTTATCTACATCACCCCCAAGTTCAGGGTTAAAATGTAGTCTTGCTTTCGGTTTCTGCTTATCCAAACCCAGAACAGACTAGGATCTGGTCATATCAAAGGCCAAACAATCTTTTGAAGATGACCTTCACAAGCAATGTTGTATTGGTTGCCTCCTTCTGAGTTGCTCGGTGCCTTCCTGTGATGTATGCAGAAGATTGAAGTTAAATAAGCCAACCTCCATTCGTAGCTTTATTAAGCCATTAAGAAGTTTGACTTTTATTGGCTCCTTTGAGGGGAAAAAAGTGTCTTCTCAAGATACTATGCCAAGTTTGGCATTAAAACAGTTTTCTCCTGCATCAAAGAAGCAGTCTCCTGGTTCGCCTTACAAAGCGACACCACTGGTTAGAATAAATGGAGCATTCTGCCAGTGAAGGATGACTTAGTACCACCACTGGTTGCTTAACAGACTAGTGAAGAAAATAAGTTACTTACCTGTAACTGTAGTTCTCCAGTATTGGAATCTTTCATAGATTCATATGCTTGAATCATTACCCGTCATCAGGATGGGAGTCCCTGGTACATTATAATAGCAATGCAAAGTTAAACAAACTAGAAAAAGCTATAGCCCCTTTAGTTTTGTAACTTTATCATAGCCCTTGTTAAAATAAAAAAAGAGGCCAAATATAGGTTTCAACCAATCAGGTTGCCCTGCGCCCTAGAAGACTCCTGTGAGAAGCTACAGCCCTCCAGATCTACAGGAAGGGTGGGGGATGGAGGAGGGGGGGGGGGTAGTTGGGTTGTATGTGAATCTATGGAAGATTCCAATACTGGAGAACTACAGTTACAGGTAAGTACATGTTCTTACTCCAATATTGGAACTTTCATAGATTCATGTGCTTGAATCAGATTAAATAGCAGTTAAGAAGCATATTGTTTTCATTACTATTTCATTTGTATTTGTTTTTATTGGTTTTTTTTGCGTGAATTCCGACATATAATCAAGTTTATAAAACAGATATAAAGTTACATATCTAAATATAAATGCATATATATATATATATTACCATCCTGACAGCATACACAAACAGGCACTGACTCCGTGAGTAATTGGCAAAGAAGGTATTTATTCCAACTCCGACCCAGAAGCGTTTCGGCAGAATAACCGCCTTGTTCACTGCATCAAGTGCTCTGCCATTTTTTCTTTTCAATACATATACATCACTCTCCTTTGGTTGTCACAGCAACCAGCCCCAGTGAGAGACATAAAGGGTGATGTTCTTACTGAGTCGTCATGACAAAAGAAAAACAGACCCAACTGAAAATAAATACAATACAATATAAAGATATATAAAAATGAAAACATGGATTTGCTACGGTTATATCATCACACATAAGCAAAAAGTGATTAAAGATAAAATGCCGCAAAATAACAGCATATGTATGACCATGTTGTGTTTATATATACATCACTAGTGGAGTGTAACCGATAGACATAGAAGGTCTCAACCTTCCTAAATAACGAGAAGAGCGAGCTCGGTAATGTTCTTAGATAGCGGGACTGCCGTTGAGGATGTTATTAGGGTTGTGCTTAGAATAAAACGCTTTACCACCTTATTGAACCTCCGCTCACGTTTTAAGCGTAATTGCCTATAATGTGACAGTAAGTGTAGCACTTTCTTATTAAGGGGCGTATGCAATCACCGAGAGTGACTCTGGCAAACTAGGTGAAACGGTGACCATGTAGAGTAGTACAGGTTACTATATGAAGCCAATGTGGGCATGCCCGCGGAATTCAACAGGGTGCTAGCCTCAAAGTGCAGTTCACCGCTAATCTGTGAGAGTACCGGTCACGAATAATTTAATTAAAAGGAAAAGTGAAAAAATAAAAATGAATATAAAAAGAGAACTTAACGCTGTGAGGAATGGATCAGTTTTGCAACTATAGAGACTGTAGTTTATAAATGTACATTTAACGCTTCATCAGCATTCATCCCGGGTGGGATTTTGGAGTTTAGGAAGATGATATATCATGGTCAATGACAAATGACATAAATATATATCAATATGTGAAATACAAATTCAATAGAGAAATAAAGAACAGATGTGCACAGGTTAGCAAGAAAAGGATGGAGTGCTGAAGAAGAAAGCTCACTGTTAATGAAACCGATTCTGCAACACTGCTTGGCCCACTGCTGTGTCGTTAAAAAGTCCAAGCAGTAATGTCTGGTGAAGGTCTGTGCGTTCTTCCAGGTAGCTGCATGGCAAATGTACTGGACTGGCACACCAGCAAACAATGTTGTGGATGCTGTAACAGCTCTGGTACAGTGAGCGCACACTGGTGTCTGCAGTTGCTTCCCTGCTGCTTGTAGGCAATAATGAATGGCGCTGGAAATCCATTGAGCAATACTCTGTTTGGAAAGAAGACAACCATTTCGTTGTGCACTATAAACCACAGAGTTGAGTAGACTTGCAAAAGCCCTTAGTCTTCAGAAGATAGAACTTCAAACATCTTTTGAAACCCAGTGAATGAAGGGCCTTTTCCGCTGGAGTCGCAGGATCTGGAGAGAATGTTTTGGGGATGAGAGGTTTATTTAAATGAAAATCTAAATGGACTTTAGGAATGAACTCAGGGTTGGTCCGAAGAACCACTATCATCCCTGAACTGCAGCAAACGTTCCTGAATGGTAAGATCCTGTATTTCGCTCACCAGCCTGGTAGATGTCAATGCCAGTAGCAGAGCTACCTTCCAAGAAATGAATTTGAGATCAGCTCTGTGAAGGGGTTTAAACACGTGTTTCATAAGCTGTGAGAAGACAATAATGAGCTGCCAAAGTGGTGGTGGAGATCTGACAAGTGGAAATACCCTAAATAGTCCTTTGAGGAATTGCTTACTATCCTAGCTGACCATAAGGAAGGCAAGAAAGAAGACCTCCTAAACGGAGTGATAGCTGCTAGTCAGACCTCGATGGAGGCGTGGGCCAACTCAGATCTTGCAAAGTGCAGGAGATAAGGGAGAATCTCATGAGTTGAAGAGTTGACAGGGTGCATGTTTGCTTGTTGGCACCAAATACAAAAACACTTCCACTTAAGCCGGTAGGTCGTTAGTAATAATAATAATAATAATCCACATTTGTAAAGTGCAAACAATCACCCGTAAGGGTCTGTAGGCGCTGGGGGCCGTCGGGAAGATTAAGCAAGCTATTGCCCAGAGTCACATGGTGCTGGGCTAATCTGCTGCCGGCACTGGGGATTGAAACGTGATCCCCAGATTCCGGAGTCAGTCGCCCTGGCCGCGATGCCACACCTCTTCCTCGCTTAGTACACTGTGCTCAGGCGCTGGAGAGTATCGCCTTGCATTCTGATGATTGGTTCAGATGGGCAAACTCATTCTGCTCAGGAGCCAGGCTGATAAATGAAGTGATTTGGGATCCGGATGCAGCACTTGGCCCTGTGACAAAGTCAAGCGAGATGGACTCGGATCCAACAGAATGTGATGTTTCTCCAAGAGTGAGAAGAGTTCTGTGAACCAATGCTGGTGTGGCTAGAAGGGAGCTATTAGGATAATCCTGCATAGTTCAGCTTTCATCTTCATGAGTAGCCTTGGTAGGAGAGGAATTGGGGGAAAGGTATAGGCAAAAATGCCTGAACATGCCATCGAAAATGCATTCCCCCATGATGCCAGATGGTGATGCCAGCTTGCAAAGAACCAGCATTTCTTGTTCTGTGGGGTTGCAAAAACGTCAAGACTTGGCTTGTCCATCTGGAGAAAGGTTTTGTTGAGTTGCCTGATCCAACTCCAATTAATGACATGACGATTTGAGCCTGCCGAGAGTGTCTGCTGTTGTGTTCTGGTTTCCCAGGAAGATGCACTGCACTTTGGGATACTCTGCTGCAAATTCCACATTCCTAGATGCACGTTGCTTCTTGAGAGAGAAGGCAGGATTTGGTGTTGCCCTATTTGTTGATGTAGTGCATCGTGGTTATGTTGTCCATCCGGGCAAGAACTGCTGAGTTTTTTACTTTTGGAAGGAAAGCCTGTAAGGCCAGATGAACTGCTTTGAGCCCCAACAAGTTGATGTGAATGTGGTGATGAGGCTGCTGCCATCGGCCACTGACCTGTAAGTCTTGAAGGAATGCTCCCCATCCGTCAAGGGAGGAGTCAGTAGTAATGACGAGAGGAGAAGGTGTGGCTAGGAAAGACAGACCGACTGAGATATTTCTTCGTTTTGTCCACTCAGAGATGGCTTGGACCATGTTCGGTGTGATCATGAGTAGATCTTTGAATGATTCCCTCTGCTTGTAGCCACTGTTTGTCTAGTTCCTCATGGAGAAGACAAAATGGAACAAGAGGAATGCAGGATGACATCATCCCTAGGAGGGTTTGTAACAGTGAACTGAAAGCGACCTCCAACATCACCGCCCTCCTGGACAACCTCGCCAACATCGGACTGAAGCAGCTAGTCACCACCCCCACTCACATGGCAGGACACACCCTCGACTACATCTTCGCAGGAGGAAAAAACTACCGCTTCAGTCACACCACACAGCCCCTCTGGACGGACCTCAGCTCTGCCCTCAGCTGCACTCCTCTACCCCCCACAACTGACACCAACTCTGCAGCCAATGAACTTCACAGATGGATCGCCGACTACGCTAACACGCTCGCCCCCCTCCAGAACTCCGACAGATAATGCACCACAATAGCGACCTGGTTCACCGCGGACTTCCGAGAATCTAAGCGCACATGCCGACGAATCGAGAATGCATGGAGGAACAGCAAAATCTTGGCAGCATGCACAGGCTACAGGACTGCCATGAACAAACACCACCAACTCATCAGAGCCATGAAGAGGAACTTTATCCAGGACAGAATCCTCTTCAACTCTCGCAACTCCAAGGAACTCTTCAGCATCATACAAGAATTCACAACCCACCCCAAAGAAACCTCCGACGTCCCTCCCTCCCAGGACCTGTGCAACAAACTCGGCTTCTTCCACCACAAGATCAGGACTTTCTACGACAACTTCAATGAAAAGAACCACGGCAACGACACAACACCGGCCACCAGTGATGCATCCCAGCCAACCATCACCAACTGGACCCCTGTCAATACAGAAGACACCGCAAAGACCATGAAGAGCATACACTCCGGAGCTCCTACTGAGCCTTGCCCGCCACACATCTTCCACAGGGCCGGTTCCGCCTTAGCTTCAGAACTGCACCCTCGAACAGGCACATTCCCAGATGACTGGAAATGCGCAGAAGTCAAAGCCCTACTCAAGAAGCCCTCCGCAGACCCGACGGACCTCAAGAACTACCGACCAATCTCTCTCCTCCCTTTCGCCACCAAATTCACTGAGAAGATAATCAACAGCCAGCTGACAAACTTCATAGAATCCAACTTGATCCTCGACACCTCACAATCCGGATATTCCGCAGCAACAACAGCACTGAGATCGCCCTCCTAGCGCCACAGACGAAATCCGCACTCTCCTCGACCAAGGCCACACAGCAGCCCTCATTCTGCTAGACCACTCTGCAGCTTGTGACACATCTCCCACCGCACCCTAGCCGCAAGACTCCACAACGACGGCATACAGGGAACTGCCCTAGACTAAATCCGCTCCTTCCTCGCTGGCCGAACCCAAAGAATCAAACTCCCGCCTTTACTCTCGGAACCCACAGAGATCAGATGCGGACTTCCCCAAGGATCCTCCCTCAGCCCCACGCTCTTCAACATCTTCATGGCCCCACTTGCAACCATCGTCAAAAAATATGGAGTCAGCATAGTATCCTACGCTGATGACACTCAGCTCATCCTCTCCCTCACAAAGGAACCCAACATCACCAGACACAGCTTCCAGGAAGGAATGAAGTACGTCACACTCAGGATGAACAGCAGCTGTCTGAAACTCAACTCGGAAAAGACAGAAGTCCTCATCCTCGGATTCACCCCCTCCGCGTGGGCTCTCCCACACCCATGGAGCAGGCCCACAACCTCGGCATCATAATCGACACCTCCCTCAACATGGACCGACAGATCAACGCCGTATCATCCACGTGCTTCCACACTCCGCAAGAACTTCAAATGGATCCCCCCACCCCGAGTCCAGAAAGACCATCACACACGCACTCATAACCAGCAGACTTGACTACGGTAATGCCCTCTATGCCGGAATCAACCAATCTCTAATCCACAAACTCCAGACCATCCAGAAAGACTGCTCCTCAGCATCCCACGACAAGACCCAGCTCCTACGAGACCTCCCAGTCGCAAAGAGTCACTTTCAAACTGCTCAAACCTGCCTAAAAAGCCCTCCACAACACCGGACCCCAGTACCTCAATGAAAGAATCTCTTTCTATGGACCCAAGAGGAACCTACGTTCCGCCGACCTTGCACTGGCAGTAATTCCATGCATCCGCAGAGCCAGAGCGGGAGGAAGATCCTTCTCTTACATCGCGGCCAAGATCCGGCACAAACTCCCGCTCCGCATCAGACAATCCTCAGCCCTACAAGCATTCAGAAGGAGCCTCAAGACCTTGCTCTTCAGATGAGCCGGAACTGCACAAACCACCCCCCCCCCTCCCCCCCCAGTGCCTTGAGACCCTCATGGGTGAGTAGTGCACTTCACAAATCCCTGATTTATGGATTGTGTTGAGTGTTGCTCTTAGGAAGGTGAGGTCGAGGGTGGACATGCAATATCCTGGTTTTAAGAGCAACAGAATCTCCTGCAAGGTGCCTATACGAAAGGACTGTTTCTTGAGGTAGGCGTTGAGATTACTCAAGTCGAGAATAGGCCACCAATAAACATTTTGAAGACCAAAAGGAAACAGGAGTAGAAACCCTTCCCTCGCTGTGATGGAGGAACTGGTTATATTGCTTCTTTCTCCAGCATGGTAAGGATCTCTAGACGGAGGAGATGTAAATATTTTATAACTGCTGGTTGAGGTGGAGTAGGGGATGGGACTTGAAGATACTTTAGAGTATGGCCAAATTGAATAAGGTTGAGAACGGATAAGTTACTTACCTGTAATCCTAGTTCTCTTCTAGGGGACTCCTCATCAAAGTAATAAACATAGATAAATCTAGTGGAGGGCCAACATTCAGAATTTTTCCTTGTGGATAGCCTTGTTGAGTAGGACCAGGTGCACATTGGATCTGAACTCTGCTGCTGGACGATTTCTCTTTACAAGGAAATACCGAGAGTAGACTCCTTTTCTCAGTGGTGAGGTGGGAACCTCCTCTATTGCATTTTTTCAAAGGAGAGTGGAAACTTCGTGTTGTAACACGTGTGACTGGTGGCAAGTGGTTTGTGACAGTGGAACAGTCAGGGGAGGGTACCAAAAGCAAAGTGAGTACTCATTTTGCACAGTATTTAAGATCCACTTATCTCTGTTAATGGTGCACCACTCTTGGAAACTATTGGAAATACTTCTCCCCACCGGAGCTGGGCACAGCAACGGGGAAGCGGCCACTCATTGCTTCGCCAGAGTCTTGGAAGAAGCTGGTGGTTTCTGGCTATCTCTTTGGCTACATGCTGGGCAACGAGGGTGGTAGTGCGACTTTGGATGTTGATGCTGGTGCCGCTGACATCGTTGGGGGGGCTTGAACCCTCTGATGGTAGGGCCTACGGTTGACATCTTTGGCATAACTCCTTGGATTTATCTAGACCAACTGCTGTTAGCGTGTCAAGCTCGGTCTTCATTTTCACCATCTCGATGTTGGTATGTGCACCAAACGAGTTGATCATAAAAGGCAGGTTCAGTATGTGCTGTTGCGCCTCTGGCTTAAGAGGCGCTAGTCATAGCCATGATGAGCGCTGGGAACACACTCCATGTGCATAATCGTGTGCTGCCAGATCAGATCATTACCATACGCAGCCACACTAATGAGTTGATTGGCTACCAGACCTCCCTCTAATAAAACTTCCTGAAAATCCTGTTGATCCTCTTTTGGAAGCTGGTCTGTGAACTTGGACAGCGAATCCCATAAGAATCTGTCATAGCAACGCAATAAGGCAGCGGCATGGACATTTTAAGAAAAGAAGCAGATGTACCACATGTCTTCCTTCTCAAGGAATCTAAGGCTTTACTGTCCTTGTCTAGCAGAACGGATGACGAGGCTTCTACAGAATGTGTATTTTTTTTTATAACAACTTTTATTGGTATTTTAGACTGTACATCATGGCCAAAAAGGCCTATTGCATATATTGACTTAGAAAATATTACAGAATGGTACAGATATTTCAAAACATCAACAAAAAGTGCAAAAGACACTATGAAAACACCTGTGCCACAGGCAATGCACTTCACCCCACCCCGTATAGAATACCTATCTAGTTCATTCGGGTGACCCTGTCTGCTAAGTGTGGGACAGTCTGTGCCTATATGGGTGTGTTTCTTGCTCGTGGGAAGGTACTAGGGATTGTACAGGTGGTAGGTCTATGCCTCTGTATTCTGCCCAGTGAGACCGAATCTTATGTTTCTGTGGGCAACCCCGAGCCCTGAACACTGCAAATTCCATCCCCATGCATTTATCAATGGCACATTTCAACCCACCCACTGATAGTGGGAAAGGCCGCCTTCCAGTGCTGGGTTATGGCCCGGGCTTGGCCAATGTGAACCCCAGGAATAAAAGGTGCTGCTTATATCCCTTTCCCCCAATCCCGTCTGTGCTGTGTAGAAGGAACAATCTGGGATCCAGAGGCTGTGCCTCACAGCTCCACACTGTATGCAAAAATGTCCCTTCCCCGTCTGTACATCTAAGGCAGGTGAGGGACGAGATAGCACCCATACGCCATAGGCGGGACATTGTGTAGTATGCTCTATCCACATATTTAAACTGAATTAGGTGGTACCTGGTGGCGATAGTGGCACTGCGGAGGCTTGCCAGGGCCTCAGTCCAGTCATCATCTGGCAGATCTGGAATGTTTACTTCCAATGTTGTGCGTAGTGCGTCCAACGTGTTTTGGTTATCTGTAATTAACGTCTGGTAAATGTCTAATTTTGTGGGCACCTAGGTCCCACATCAGCAAGCGTCCCTCTAGTGGGTGAAACTCCGGCAGGTCCACCAGGGATCGAAGATGTGGTGTTGGGGCATGCCGGAGTTTGAGATTTCTATAAAAATGACTGCAGTTGAGGTGATATTCTGTTTGTGATTGTTGAAAGTACTTGAGCACTGACTGTCCCTTGCATTATGCTGCCCAATGTTAAGATTCCAATAAGGTCCCATGCACATAATCCTGGTAGTGTGACCACCTGATGGAGGTAGGTTCCGTGCCAGAGTGGGGTCGTCTGAATCAGTCACCGTCCACAGCCCATCTTCTTAACTGTGCAGCTCCATAGTTGTTTTACAACTTTACATGCTGGCTGTAAGTGGTCCAGGTTTATCTAACTATAAAGAAGTTCCAACAAAGCCCAGGGGCCCATCTCTGGACTGTAAATGCCGGATCCGTCTGCACACTATACTACCACTCATTCACATGGAGTAAGTGAGAGGCGGAGTAGTAAGCATATACGTCAGCTGCAGCTGTTCCTCCACAATAAGTGGACTGCATGCAGGTCCGCAGGGCCATCCTGGTAGCACCTCACCCATAGGAATTGATTAAGGGGTGCATTGACTTCAGACCCACGATTGCGGGACGGCATAGGCAGGCGATACAGTATTTGTGGTAGGCAGACCATTTTGAAGATGGCAGACTACCTGTACAAAGATAGGGGTAGAGGCGACCACACACCTTTGTCTCGTCTCGGAGCGTGACAATATTGGATGGATATTATGGGACCAGGAAACAATCTGGAATGGCTAAATGAAAACCGCCAGGTATTGGAACCCTCCTGTAGCATGGGAAGTTGGGTCGCCCAAGAGCCCCTCCCCTGGTTTCCCCAGACTGGGAACAGCACTGACTTTGTAGGGTTAGTTCTGAGTCCAGTGGTTTCCCCGAATACCCAGAGTATCTGCAAGATTCACAGATCGGAAAACCAGGGGTCTGTAAGAAAAAATAGGATGTCGTTCACATACAATGCTGTCCTGTCGGACACCTCCACTGACCACTCATATCCCTGCAACAGAGGGTCCCGCCTCACGCACGTCACAAGAGGCTCCATCGCTAGAGCAAATATCAGCGGGGAAAGCGACCATCCAGGTCTTGAGTCCCGATGGATTGAGAATATATCCGAATGTGCTCCTGCCACCCGTACTGAGGCAGAGAGATCTGTGTAGAGGAAGCGAACATATGAAAGAACCTGTGAGCCGAAATTAAGTGCCCATAGGAGAAGGAACAGATAGTCCCAGTGAGTCAAATGCCTTGTCAATATCGGCTAGCATGAGAGCGGTCAAGTTCTTGAACCTTTGCTATGGCGTTATGAACTCACCTGATATTATGTTGTGTGGCCCTATGTGGCATGAAGCCCACCTGATCCGGATGGACGAGCTTGTGGATATGTGTACGAAGACAGTCAGCGAGTGCCTTGCCAAGGAGTTTAGATTCGATATTCAGAAGGAAGATAGGGCGGTATGAGGAAGGACCCTCTGGTGGGTGCCCCGGCTTGAGAAACAGAACAATTTTGGTGTGCCGCCAGTCCAGGGAGGGGAGGATTCGCTGTTCCAGAGCTTTGCGGTGAGCCCTTAGGAGATGTGGGCTTAAGAGGGCCATGTGAGATGGTAAGAATTCACTTGGGAATCCGTAGGGCCCGACCAGGGCGCAAGCCCGACAGGGCATGACTGAGTTCTTCTACTGTAAAATGGCTTTTCGAGTTGCTCACAGATATGGTCGGGCAGCGATTTTGGCGGTAAATCTCTCAGGAATTCACCAATTTGCTCAAGGAATATAATTTGTTTTGTGTACAGTGTTGAGTAATAAGATGCAAACGCATGAGCGACCAAGTTAGGAGTAGTGCATAAGGTCCCTTCCGCGTTTCGAAGTGCAGGCACTGGAGAGGGCGACCCTGCCGCTTGACAGAGGGGGTGCAGACTCTTGCTTGCTTGGTCTCCCCATTGATAAATTCTGTATTGGGTCAGTTGCCATATGCATTGAGCTTCATTTGTGAGCAACTGGTATAATTGCTGTTGTGTAAGAAGGTGACTGCGCTTAGCATTAGCTCCCTTGCCCTCCCTCACTTCGGTCTCAAGAGCCTGTGCGAGTGTCAAGAGGTCTACCACCTGCGCGAGGTGTAAGCATTTTTCTCCCACACGAGGACTAATGTGTGGAGGTGGCGGTGGGCACCTGGTGGCTCCCTGTTACAAGAATGTGTTTTCTTAGCTTCTGCAATAATCACAGAGTCTAGAGGAGGGTATCACCGCAGGAACAAAGGATCCTGATCATGAACTTTGTAATTCTTCAAAATCCTCGCCGAAGCTGATCAAATGGAGGCTGGGGTGAGGAAGATGTCCATTACCAGTTGAAGGAGACCCGTGACTAAAGGTAGCAAAGGATTTTAAGAGGACCTCTGTGTAGAAAGCTGGCTCTCTATATACTATACCAAAGTAAGGTATAGTGTGCACAGAGTCCAGGGGATCCCCAGAGGTATAACAGAGGCTAAATTAGATAATCACTAACCGCTCTCTTTGAGGTAGTGTGGTTGAGCAGTTAGGCTTATCAGGAGGGTGCGTTAAGCATTTATTGTATTCACTCAATCAAGGACTGATTACACACACTCAGATAGAATCCAGAATGGGTAAGCATAAAAAAGGTCATGTTTTATGTCTAGAACCAAGCAGGACTTGGTACAGGTAGGTGAAATAAACTTTTAACTGTAAAACTTTACTGGGTAAGGCAATTAGGAATGGATTTGCAATCGTTACAGGCTTGTACATGCTTTGAAAACAGTTTAAATTACATAGATGTTACATTTAATTACTTTTGCGTTACTTTTAGATTATATAGTCTACTTGGTGTGATATGTCTAGATATCACAACACATCCTGCAATTCAAAGGAAAGTAAGACTAACATTTAATGGACAATTACTTTTCTCTCCGAAAAGAGGTCAACACAGACATTTTTAGGAACAGAAAAATCATAACATTGGTGCATATGGGAAAAAGAAAATCACAACATTGGTTTGTATAAGAATAAGAGTGTTAACAGTTTACTGGTAAGTAGGGGTGGGCGGAATTTGCGTAGACTCGCTATGCAAAGCTCGGTGAAACGGTAAAAAATCCCCACAAGCACGCAGAAATTCCACGAACACGCGGAATTGCTTGTTCGCGATGCTTTTTTCCTGTTCGCGAACGCTGTTTGCGTGCTCAGGGGGGAAATATCTTGAAAACGCGAACAAGCAAAAAATTCCGCAAAGCTGCAAAACGTAGAATTTTGGCCAATTCAGCGTTCTCCGCGGAACGCGAAATTACCCAAATTCCACGAGCGGAACGAAATTTACCGCCCAGGCCTACTAGTAAGTAAACAACCTACAAGTATGAGTTTGGGGGGTTAGGACCAAGGTTCCCAAAGTCTAGGTAGGCACTCAAATTGCACCACCGGTGGCACTGGGGCAGCCGGGTGCAGAGTGCAGGGGCCCAATGTTAGCCAATGGGGTAACGGCAGGACTACTTTCAGGCAGGCCACTTGGCTGTGGGAGTAAAGCTCCTGGGGTTTGGGATCAGCACTGCATGGGCCAACCATCAGCACAGGAGCTTCACCACCAGCGTCACAGAGGCAACTGGATGCATTATGCCAACGGGCACCCTGTGAACTTCAATTGACATCACTGGTTTGGTAAAGATGCAGCAGGCTCGGTCAAGGAGGCTTCCTGGAGGCGACCACCAACTGGAGAGATAAGTAAATGTTTTGGAGGGATGCCTGGACACCGTAGATTGGGCCACCCAAGGCAGTGGGGCGTAGTCTGCAGGGGTGTCTTTTGGCATCAGGCCTTTTTACCAGCTCGTCAGGGTTGGACCCTTCAGGTTGAGGCTGCAGGCGTCTGCTTGAGGCAGGTCGGGGATCGCCAGATCCCAAGTCAGGCTCACTGGGGAGACCTCCTCGTGGTATTGGGCCACTCAAACTCAGGCTGTGGGCGTCAGGTGCAGAACCGCGGAGCGGTCTGGATTCAGGTTCTGTGTTGGAAGTCTTTGCTCAAGCAAATCCGGTGCTCACACTAGACAGTCTGTAAGATGGGTGCAGGGCAGGTCCACCGGGCTCGGGGGGGCTGCTGGTCACACCAGGGTTTCTCCTGTAGTCAGGTAGGCCAGTAGGGCTGTGGCCAATGCAGTTGGTGTCCTCTTCTTCCTTGGTCAGCACAGCTCTTCGGTCCTTCTCTCTTCCCTGAATCTTAAGAGGCAAGGTTGGGACCAATGGGTCCCTTCCTTGGGGTGGGTACACCCCTGATTATGCTACCCTCCAGTGGGAGGGGGGCATGAGCCTTTACCTAATTGGCAGGTCCCCCCATCTTCAAGATAGAGGGGACTGAGATGTGTGCTTCACCTCGCCTCCCCCACCCGAGGGGTGGGGTTGGCAAAGGTGGGCACATCTCTCATCCTAACTTGGTTTTCCCACCGATTCTCTGTCCCAAAGTGAGGGTCAGAACAGGAGGAAACCAGTTGCTGGGGGCAGCAAAAGGCAAAGACAGCTTACAAAAGTGGCAGGCCTTTGAAGATTCCCCTTCGTGAAAGGAGCCCATCTTGGGGGAGGAGGCATGACACCTCTGCCCAGGATGGGCCTTGTTTCTGGACCCAGAGAGCGGAGATCCTCTACCCAGGGGTCCAGAAACTGTCTGGTGGTGGCAAATGGCATGCAGCCATTCAGGAACCACACCAGGGCTGGTCGTTTTTCAGGGGACATCTCTAAGGGGCCCTCTGAGTGCATTTGACTTTAAATCCCACACTGGCATCAGTGTGGGTTTAATGTGCTGAGATGTTTGCTACCCAACTTCCCAGTTTTCAGCAAAGCCATTTTAGAGCTGTGGAGTTCATAATTACCAACTCGCAGACCATATACTCTTTATGGCTTTACTGCCCTTACAGTGTGTAAGAATGGATTTAGACACTGTAGGGGTACAGGGCTTATGCCACTGCACCCTCACCTGGGTGTGACTTACCTAGGCCCCAGGCAGTGGGTTGCTGGCAGAGCACACAGGGATGTGTGCCATGTCAACTCCTCACTTTCCTCTGCACCAAAATATGAAGAGTGTGGGTATTAAGCTGCAGGGCCTCTAAGGGTGGCACAATAGGTGCTGTAGCCCTTAGAGGCCTTCCCATGTCACAGTGCCCTTGGTACCCCTGGTACCTTTTACAAGGGCCTTACCTGTGGCCAGCGATGTGCCCATTGTGGGTACAAAGGTACAGTTTGGGGAAAGAACACAGGCCCTGGGAACCTGATTGGCAAGGGCACATCAAGTCAAGTTGTATCAGGTGTCAGGCAAAAAGTGGTGGGTAACCCTGCAAAAAGGGGCACTTTCCTTCACTATGATAAAAGGCCGCAACGATGGCAGATGATATTGTGTGAGGTGAAGTAATGTCAATGTTTAGCTTGTTAGCTCCTCTTACTAATACCTCATTGAAGGTATTAAGGTCATCCACTAGGGACATTCGTAAAGGTCTGTTATCGGTGGGAGTAGGTAATAGTCCCTTTTGCAGGTGTCTGTAATATTGGACCATATAGGGGATCTACGTGCTCGGTGAGAATGGGACTGGAGAGGTCTTCGGACAGGTGTAGTAGATCTTGGTCGAACTGCAGGGCAACCTCTACTACATAACCTGGTTCTAGTCTGAGGAGTAGTGTTGCTAGGCCGCCTGTGTGATGAAGACTGGGAAGCAGCCCCTGCTAATCGAGCAGAGGTGTCTTAGCTCGAGGAGGTGGGCTCGGAGAGGTCTGAGGAGATGTCAAGAACACTAGCGAAGCCAGGTTGTCAGGGACATGCATGTTTCGAACAGTCTCCAGCCATCTGGGGGGATATATGAATGGAAGCCGTTAAAGGATGGCTGGTCCTGTGGATTTGGTCCAAGGAGGACCTGGTTGATCTTTTGGGGATGCTTTTGCCCTGCATTTTACAACGTGACTCCTACCTCGTCAGCCGTGAGGGGAACGGCGCTAATATCCGGAACCTCTGCCCTGGTCCTGGTCTCTGCGGTGCTGTGAGGGGAACGGCGGTGTGCTTTTAGAACTACCACCCCCAGCATTCCCTCTTCCGGGCGCCTGACTACCGCGTCACCAGGCAGCGCCGGGGAGGGTGGGACGCGCGCGGGTGAAGCCCTGGCCAAGGGCGGGCCCGTCCTTGCCCGTCACTGACCGAAGTAGACTGGGCTGGGCAACCCCCCTTGAATTCGCCATACCAACAGCGTTCGTCCCAAGGTACTGTTGTCCTTGCATTCTATTGGGCTGATTGTATGGTTTATTGTTAATTTTGTACATGCGATTGGCTTTCTGTTTGCTATTGCGGTGCTTGGCCTTCTTCTGCTAACCGCCCTCCTGACCTTCGTCATGTCATCTAAAGACCCTAAAAACAGAGCGGCCAATGAATACCTCACTTGAACGATGGACCAATTTGTCACTAAGGTTAATTGTGTTATCGACAAAGAAATTATGCTCCTGGAACGTCGTGTTTCGCAGGACCTCGCAGCAGCTAGGAGGTCCTCCATGGGCTACCTTGCCAACGTGCGCTCTCCTGAACAGCACAATCCCGATCATGCTACCACTATTCGACCTGATGTGGACCTTATCACCCAGGACTTGCCATCTTGTGGAACAGTTGCTGTGGTCTCTTCGGAGGACCAGTCTTTTCCCTTGGACTCTCTGTTAGTCTCTCCTCGACTGCTACCGTCTCTTACTAGTATTGTCCCAGAGCCCGGTATTAGGCAGTTGCGCGCGCGAAATCCTGGGGCAATTCCTAAAATCAAACCTGGGCGTCCATCTTCTAACGGTGGGAAGGGCAAGACCACTAAAAAAAAGCAAAAAACAACAAACCACCCTGGCCCATCGAAAAATACCCCATTTATTCCTGAACAGCCTTCACAGTTGGCTTCGTCAGATAAGGTTATTTTTCAACCACATCCTTCACTTGTCAGACCATTGTGTCAGGATGCCACAGGGGGGCTAAGTGAAGCAGACAAGGGAGGGACCCCAGGATTACTGAATATACATGAAATCGTTGATGCAATCAGGCTTTTGCTTCATCCTGTGGAGGATAGAATACTTAAAATTGAACAGCAGCTTTCCAGGATCGAATGCAGCCTTGGGGTCCTGACCAACATCCAAAATAATATTCTGAGACCAGGGGTACTGAACGCGCCGGTTAATACTAGAGCAGATAAGGACCTGGTGGCTTCCCAAATCCATCCACTAGTCCCCTCAGAAAGTCAACTAGTGACTGCAACTAAAGAGCCTACCTTGGCACCTGCCCATAGAAATTCTAGACACCCTAGTACAACCCAGTTAAAAGAGGTTCCCAGGACTCCATTACCCATGTCCCCAAGTAGGGCGAATATCCCCAATCTACCACCTGAAACTGCCCCATATGTCGTCATTCTAGCTGGGGTTCCAGAACAGGGCAAAAATGTTGAAGTTGAGTCCCCTACAACTCTGAGGAACAGGGTGATATACTGGCTAAACAAAAATAGACCATTGCCAATGTATAAAAGTAGTAAAATACTCACGGTAAGAAGGGTCCCATGGGTGGGCCACTTGGCAAAGAATATAAAGGGGGACTGTATCTTAATTAATTTCAACGATCCCCAAATCGTTGAGCACATTTGCAATTGGAGGTACCCTAGCACAGGATCATCTATTAAAGCTCTCCCTTTGGCTTATTTTTATCCCCCTGGTCACTTTACGGAAGCATGGACGCATGTCCACCGGAACAGGAGGGGCTTTTTACAGGGGATTAGGCCCACGCCTTTATTGATGTTAGATCCTGTCCCCACGGAAAATCGTTTTAGCTGCCTAGAGGCTGTTGACTGACTACAAGGTAAGGGAGGCATATCAATCATTTCCCTGATTCCCCTAGGTTGCTCTACACTAGGCCCCACCACACCATTAGTACATCTAGGTGTGGATTCACCTACCTCAATAGATCCATCTTGGAGGCCCACTATTAGTTATGATCATCATGTAGATCACCCGCCAAGTGCCCCTACTCCTCGGGAAAATCTCCTCAGTCACATCAAGTTTGTTTCCTGGAACGTGGCAGGTTTACGGAGTAAGCTCACTCTCCCAGATTGGAGTGAACTAATTGAGGAACACGACATATGCATGTTTCAGGAAACCTGGAGTGTCGAGCCATTGTACAAGACAGGGTACTGTTGTTTTTTTGAGCCAGCAATCTCAATCGGGCGTGGCCGCCCTTCTGGCGGACTTATGGTTTGGGTTAGGGAAGACCTCAATCTTAGGATTACACATAATAGTTGTTCCACGCCAGACATAATGAGACTCTCCATTAAAGGCCCAAAGAACGGCCATTCTTGGGAAGTTTTTAATGTCTATGCTCGCGGAACACCAGGGGGTGCTAAGTCCCCTACCATCACATCTCTTTCAGGCATGCTTTCTACTTGCCCTCCTTATGCTCTCCTACTTGTGGCTGGCGATCTCAACTGCTCTTTTGAACCACTCGCTATAGATGATATCTTGGGAGCACACGACGAGGACACTAGATGGGGTATCCCTTTATTATCTCTTAACCCTGTAAAAAGATGGTCACCGGTCGTGATCCAACTAAATGCCCTAGCATTAGAATTCGGCCTAAGAGCTGCGAATGGGCGTACAGCCTCTGACCCGGGGGGTGCCAACACCTTCAATAGGGTCGCCTGTCAAAGCAGAATTGATTATATTCTGATTGACAGGAGAGGTTGGAAATTTGTTGCTGATATGATAATAACACCTTCAATCAGCAGCGACCATAACCCTTTATCACTTAGCATGCGGGAGTTGTGGCATAGTCAAGATCAAGCTCCCCCACATGGAATGCAGATGCTCACTAAGATACTCCACCCCTCTAATTGTAAAAGATTCCTCAGGTGGTCTAAATTCGTCCTGTCTAATACTAAACTTGCTGCTCTGGAAAAAATCCTTGTTGATTATACCGCCAGGCTTTCCATGGTACCCAATGACATACCTGCTTATACCAAAATTTTCGAGGAAACTATGGACTCGATTGGTATTCTGTTTCTGGACCACAGGAAAAAAACAACACCAAAAACTAAGTCAGAAAACAAGTGGTTTAACAAGGACTGCAGACTAAAAAAAACCACCCTGATCCTCGCAATTAAATCTAATAATCCAGGGGTGGTCAGGGAAGCGAGGCTGCTCTATAGACAGGCAATTGTTTCTGCAAGGAAGGATTGGGATGAGCAACGTTGGGATTCTTTAAAATCCGCAAGCCACTCAAAAAATGGCGAGCTTTTCTGGTCCATATTGAGAAAATCCTCTATGTATGACCAGGACCAAATTCCCAACCACATTACGGACAGGGAATGGTTTGACCATTTCAGGAACCTATATGTAGGGGTGGGGCCTGTGGAGGATCACTGCACCCATGTGAGGTCCACAGCTACTCCCACTGACCATTTTCCATTCGATAAGATCGAGAAGAAAGAGGTTGAGATCGCCATCAACAAAATCGTCTCTGCAAAGGCCCCGGGACCAGATGGTATCCCGGGTGACCTTTACAAAGCTAATGTTGACGGATGGGCAACGTATTTTGCGATCTTTACTAATAATCTCTTGGATGGCTCCCCGGTGCCTGAGTCTTGGAGGGGAGCAGAAGAAATCCCCATCTTCAAAAAGGGTTTAAGGGGTGACCCAGCGAACTACCGCCCAATCAGCCTTATAGACGCTGGTCAGAAATTGGTCGGTAGGGTCCTCCTGGAGAGGATCCACTCCTGGGTGGACGAAAATGGCATCATGACAAAGTTCCAGGCAGGCTTTAGGGCCTGCACTAGCACAATTGACCAAGCATTTAGGCTAGTGCTCCTCTATTGGAAGGTGGTCACTATTGGTAAGGGCGCCTTATACCTGGCGTTCATTGATCTTAAGACCGCCTTTGACCTGGTTCCCCGTGATCGCCTGTGGCTGATTTTGGAGGAGCTGGGGATTCCCCCTTACATCCTGAACCTTCTCATCCGGATGTATACTAACAATTTTGCTCGCATCAGATGGGGAACTCAGGACCAAAAAACTAGGCCTGGGCGGTAAATTCCGTTCCGTTCTCGGAATTTGCGGAATTTGGGTAATTTCGCGTTCCGCGGAGAACGCGAAATTGCCCAAAAATCTGCATTCCGCGACTTCGCGAAATTTTTTGCTTGTTCGCGTTCTCAATATGCGTGTTCGCGAGATATTTCACCCCAAGCACGCAAACAGCGATCGCGAACAGGAAAAAAGTATCGCGAACAAGCAATTCCGCGTGTTCGCGGAATTTCTGCGTGTTCGCGGAGATTTTTACCGTTTCGCGGAGATTTGCGTAACGCGATTACGCAAATTCCACCCACCCCTACAAAAAACCGATAAAATTCCGGTGAATAGAGGGGTTCGCCAAGGCTGTGTGTTGGCACCTACGCTCTTCACACTCTTTGTGAATGGCGTAGTCTCTTACTTGCTCGAAATTGAAGCCGACGTCCCCACACTGGCGGGTGATAAAGTCCCCGCCCTCCTCTTTGCGGACGACACTCTTCTAATTTCAAAAACACCAGCAGGACTACAGAAGCTTTTAGATCGCTTCTTTTTGTTCTGTGAGCTGAGAGGCCTTGTCATTAATACCTCTAAGACCAAACTCCTCTACTTCAACCCTACTAGATCCTTTCGATCCACCCTGACCCTAGATGGAAAACCACTTGAGCGTGTCAAGGAGTTTGACTACTTGGGGATCAGAGTCACAGACAGGCTCAAGTGGCAGCCCCACATCGACAAAATGGCACTCAATCATAGACGGGTAATAGGAAGCCTGGGAAACGAATTCCGAGCCTCTACTATTAAACCTATCGCCCCAGTTCTGGATATCTACGCTGCAAAGGCAGTAGGCAGCGCCCTTTATGGCGCAGAACTATGGGGCTTTTGCTGCGTAGATACCCTAGTGACCAACGAAAACAAGTTCTTTAGAGACCTTCTATCACTCCCGAGGGGCACTCCGACTAAACCTCTACTGAGCGACCTTGGTAGGCGCTCTATTAGAGACCTAGTCACCCTCCGCCCTTTGTTACACTGGGCGCGGTTGTGGCGTACCCCTGAGCTCTCCAACTATGCCGATGGCCTTAGGGAGGTCATGAACATGCAAGGAGCTCACAAAATTGAGTGGTTGACCAACATTAAAAAGCTCTTGGTCGCATCAGGTCTCGCATTTGACCGGGTTTTGGGGACACCAATACCGAAGGAGACAATTAAAAGAGCATATTGGGCATGGGTTGATGCCCGGGAGCATAGTGACACCAATCATGGTAGGCTTACAGAGGCATTTCGTCAACATAAGCTTGTGCCTTTTTTAGAACCGTACCTGGACTTCATTACGAAGCCCAAGGACAGATCACTTTTTATCCAGTTTAGGTTTGGGACCCTTCCCCTCCGTGAAAGTACTAGCAAGTGGAATCCCCCGCATAAGACTCTCCTGGATTGCCCAACCTGCCCAGGCGTCCCCGAAAACATCTCCCATTTTCTCTTTGTTTGTCCAGCTTATGCGCCCCCAAGAATGAAATGGCTTAGGCCCGTCTGCCTGCAGCTAGGGACAAGGGACTGTTCTGCCGCCCTGAGAATCCTTAAATCGACAACAAACACCACTATAATTTGCGGGGCGGCCAAATTTTTAGGTTGGGCATGGCTGATCAGGCAGAGGCTAATTAGTTCCAGCTAATTTCTCCTCTATATCAAAGCTGCTAAGTTTAATACATTTTTTAATTATTTATTGTGCATTAGGCAACTAGATCTTTTTATGCAATGTTTTTAAATTTATCTTTTCTATGTAATTGTGTTTTTATAGTACTGTGCTTTTATGACATTACATGTCGAAATAAAGCTTTGATTGATTGATTGATTGATCTTGACGAATGCCTCTGATGTGTTTTGGACCTCTCACGGTGAGCAGAAACAGATCTTGGTCCCTCCACAGGTGGAGATCTCGTGGAGGGTGTAGGGCTCAATGCCGGACGGGGTACCTTTGCCACCGATGGAGAAACATGGGCTGACATAGACCTCCTTCTGGGAAATGAATAAGACTGTCTCAATGTCGAGCTTTGTCGAAATGGTATGCCTAGGTGCCAAGCGTCGCCATTTTGATGCCAGAGGAGTGATGTGCCTCGACAGGGAGGAGTGATGTGCTTCGACAGAGAAGAGAGGTGTGCCTCGACAGAGAGGAGTGGTGTCCCAGTATCGCAGTACTGACGCTGGCAGAGTGGTGTGCCTCCATGCAAAGCATCGCCGTGTCGAAAAAGGCAGAGTGATGTGCCTTGATGCCGAGCTGACACCGGCGGAGTGTTGTGGCTCAATGCCGAGTATCACCAAGTTAACACCAGCAGTGGTTTGCCTCGACGGCAAGTGTCACTGTGTTAGCACTGGCAGAGTGGTGTGCCTCCATGTCGTGCGTCACCCTGATGACTCAGGCAGAGGGGAGTTTCTCAACATCAAAGGTTTGTGTGAAGCCGATGGAGAGATATGCCCTGACGTGGTACTTTTTTCATCTGCTGCCGACGGAGGCTTTAACATCGAAAAACATATTGACGTCGGATAGGATCTTGCTGCTGTCAACGAGTAATGTGACCTCGGAAGCTGCGACACCGGAAACTTGGAAGAAGCCTCTCTCAATGGCGAACACAGTTCTCTCACTGTCGTAGGCGTTGGACAGCCTTTCTTTCTGTGACAACGTCAGTGTTCATCAACATCAGTCTTCGCAGGCATCTTTGACATCGAGCCCGATGCCAAAGGAGAACAGTCAGGTATTTTCTTACTTTTAGAAGTAGAACGTGATCTCGTTCATTCACGCCTGGGGGAGATCTTCCTCTGGGAGCTTGAAGTGAAGATGAAGCCTCTATAGCAGTCTTCTGCCTTTCTAGAATACCACAGAGACTGAACCCTTCTCTGGTGCCAATTACGATCCGGTAAAAAAAATTCCCCGTACGACTCGTATCCGGTCTTTTTACCGTACGAATCGTACAAGTGCCGTACAAACTGCCAATTACGATTCGCATGGTAAAAAGTCCATACGAACCGCATTGGGAATTATTCCCTACACGTCCTCGGGTCGGAAAATGTGTCCGACACGTCCTCGGACGATTTACCGTACAAATGTGAAAACTGAAGTCCGACCGAGGAATCACGATCCATCCCGTGCGTCCGATGTTACAACCGTATGGAAAAAACACCGTCCGCACCGAACTCCCATAGCAACCATGGAGACATGTGCCCGCATACGCGCCCAACACTCCCCCCAGCCCCCGTACGTCCGAGACGTACCCCGTGTATGTACACCCCCACCCGTGTATGTACACCCCTGTACGTTCGCGTTGTACCCCCACCCGTGTACGTGTCCTACCCCCGTGTATGTACACCCCTGTACGTGTCGTACCCCCGTGTATGTACACCCCTGTACATTCGAGTCATACCCCCAGCCGTGTACGTGTCGTACCACCGTGTATGTACACCCCTGTACGTTCGAGTCGTACCCCCACCCCGGTACGTGTCGTACCCCCGTGTATGTACACCCCTGTACGTGTCATACCCCCGTGTATGTACACCCCTGTACGTTCAAGTCGTACCCCCACCCGTGTACGTGTCGTACCACCGTGTCTGTACACCCCTGTACGTTCGAGTCATATCCCCACCCGTGTACGTGTCCTACCCCCGTGTATGTACACCCCTGTACGTTCGAGTCATACCCCCACCCCTGTACGTGTCGTACCCCGTGTATGTACACCCCTGTACGTGTCGTACCCCCGTGTATGTACACCCCTGTGCGTTCGAGTCGTGCCCCCACCCGTGTACGTGTCATACCACCGTGTATGTACACCCCTGTACGTTCGAGTCGTACCCCCACCCGTGTACGTGTCCTACCCCCATGTATGTACACCCCTGTACGTGTCGTACCCCCGTGTATGTACACCCCTGTACGTTCGAGTCGTACCCCCACCCGTGTACGTGTCGTACCACCGTGTATGTACACCCCTGTACGTTCGAGTCGTACCCCCAGCCGTGTACGTGTCCTACCCCCGTGTATGTACACCCCTATACGTGGCGTACCCCCGTGTATGTACACCCCTGTACGTTCGAGTCGTACCCCCACCCCTGTACGTGTCGTACCCCCATGTATGTACACCCCTGTACGTGTCGTACCCCCGTGTATGTACACCCCTGTACGTTCGAGTCGTACCCCCACCCGTGTACGTGTCATACCACCGTGTATGTACACCCCTGTACGTTCGAGTCGTACCCCCACCAGTGTACGTGTCGTACCCCCGTGTATGTACACCCCTGTACGTGTCGTACCCCCGTGTATGTACACCCCTGTACGTTCGAGTCGTACCCCCACCCGTGTACGTGTCCTTCCCCCCGTGTATGTACACCCCTGTACGTGTCGTACCCCCGTGTATGTACACCCCTGTACGTTCGAGTCGTACCCCCAGCCGTGTACGTGTCGTACCACCGTGTATGCACACCCCTGTACGTTCGAGTCGTACCCCCACCCCTGTATGTGTCGTGCCCCCGTGTATGTACACCCCTGTACGTGTCGTACCCCCGTGTATGTACACCCCTGTACGTTCGAGTCGTACCCCCACCCGTGTACGTGTCGTAACACCGTGTATGTACACCCCTGTACGTTTGAGTCGTACCCCCACCCGTGTACGTGTCCTACCCCCGTGTATGTACACCCCTGTACGTGTCGTACCCCCGTGTATGTACACCCCTGTACGTTCGAGTCGTACCCCCACCCGTGTACGTGTCCTACCCCTGTGTATGTACACCCCTGTACGTGTCGTACCCCCGTGTATGTACACCCCTGTACGTTTGAGTTGTACCCCCACCCGTGTACGTGTCGTACCACCGTGTATGTACACCCCTGTACATTCGAGTCGTACCCCCACCCGTGTACGTGTCCTACCCCCCGTGTATGTACACCCCTGACCGTGTCGTACCCCCGTGTATGTACACCCCTGTACGTTCGAGTCGTACCCCCAGCCGTGTACGTGTCGTACCTCCGTGTATGTACACCCCTGTACGTTCGAGTCGTACCCCCACCCGTGTACGTGTCCTACCCCCGTGTATGTACACCCCTGTACGTGTCGTACCCCCGTGTATGTACACCCCTGTACGTGTCGTACCCCCGTGTACGTCAGAGTCGCACCCCCACCACAACCTCCTAAGTACGGAGCGCACCCCAGGCCCCAACATCACAACCGCATGTACGAGTCGTACCAAGCCACACACAAGGACAGCACTGTACAACCAAATGGCCCATGTACACACCGTACACACGCTAAAAACGCACATACACAACCAGGACAAACCAAAACAACACAAGAATACACCATTCGAATGGCACAAAGCCACTAAACATGTCCAACAACCACTAAAACAACACATTCACTGACCTGCAACTGCCAAAAACAAACAGAGGCCCAAAACACCACCACTCCTTATAACACACCCACCCAAACTTCAAACACAGCCACACCCACCAATGGACCAATAAAAAGGGCCCACACACACAAACCATGAGCCTTTGCAACAGACTCACTGCTGCCAGACCCCACAGACAACCTACAGCACCATACTACAAGCTTCACCACACCTTACACTTGCACACCTTCACACAACCACCTTCACAAACACCCCCTCATCACATTCACACACACACCTGCACAACCACACCCACACACCCACAACCATCCACACACACCCCCCACCATCCACACCCACACCCCTCACCATGCCCACTAACAAGAATCCAAAGTTCAGTAACCGAGAGTTGGAGGTCCTTGTCGATGAAATCCTCAGAGTCGAGCCACACCTCTTTGGAACATTGGTCAGACAGACCAGCATTGCAGAAAAAACAGCCATGTGGCAGACCATCGTCGATGCTGTGAATGCTGTTGCGGACACCAGAAGGAACAAGCAGGAATGCCAAGCCAGGTGGTACGATCTGCGGAGGCGGGTCCGAGCCAAGATGACGGACGAACACAACCAGGCCAACGTCACTGGAGGAGGGCCGTCCCGCAGACCCGTACACTACCATCCCTGGGAGGAGAGGGTGATGGCCATACTGCCGGTGGAGGCAGTCGAAGGATTAGGAGGACTCCGAGACCCGGGTGAGTACACAAACAACGCACCTCACATGGGGGGAACGTCATCCACAACCAAACCCACAAACAGGCACGCAACCACCCCCAGCTATCGCATGACTCAACCACACTCCATGAACACGCACATGCCACTGGCGCCACCATGCCCCATGCACCCAGCTGGACAATGTCAAGTCACAGGCCACAGAAGACACCAACACATGACACGATAAGCCGGATGGCGGGAGGGTGGGCCCCAAAAATCACATAGTGCAACTCAGAAGCAGACAACAATGCCTTCTGCCCATATGGCCTAGGTCACAGCCAGACTAACACTGTGTCCCCACACAGGAAAGACTCGCCAGCAAATGGCGGATGCCTTGCATCAACACATGGGGGTGAAGGCACGTTTTTGCACATGACAGCAGCTAATGAACAGCCAACACTGTGAAAGAGTGGCAGCACACACCACCACAGCAGCAGCGCAGACACACACACTACACCCAATGGGTGCCTGGAGATCAGAAACAAACTCACAGCAACAAGCCAAGGGCCATTCAAAGATCTGCTAACAGTGTGTGCCCAGGAAGCTGGCCTTAGGTGACAGAGGGTGACACACAGAGGGAGGGACAGGGGGACACAGAGGGAGGGAGACACAGGGAGACGGACAGAGGGAGGAGGCTGACACACAGAGGGAGGGAGAGGGGGACAGAGAGGGAGGGAGACACAGGAAGACGGACAGAGGGAGGAGGCTGACACACAGAGGGAGGGAAAGGGGGACAGAGAGGGAGGGAGAGGGGGACAGAGAGGGAGGGAGACACAGGAAGACGGACAGAGGGAGGAGGCTGACACACAGAGGGAGGGAAAGGGGGGACAGAGAGGGAGGGAGACACAGGGAGAGCAAATCAGCCTTGTGGTGTGTGGGAATGTCTGCTCGTCAGCAGGTGGACTGCGTGCATGTAGCCAAGGGTGGCCAGTGCCAGAACCCCCCCTCTTCTCCATGGCAAAACACAGGGCCATGTCACAACCTGTGCACGAGCACAACGACAGCTACCTGCATTATATAAGTGTGTGGATCCACTCCATGTGCACATGTACAGTGCTACACGGAAGGCGCCAATGCATGGCTCGCCACACCTGCCCACTCCACTGCTGACTGCAGTCACACTTGACGCAGCAAGTAAGACTGTGCCACACATAGTTAAAGGCGCCAAAGTGGTGCCCAAGGGACACACCCATGCACAAGTGCACTGTGAGTGGAATGCAAGACAGATCCTAATTCCAAGAGGAAATATGCCAACTTTGAAACTGATGAAACATGGATGTTGCATGGACCAAAATTAACATTGTCTCTCTCACACACAGGTCAACCTCGTGGTTCACCCCCCAACACTGGGGGGGAAGACTCACAGGACCCGGCTCTGCGGGAGGCCGATCCCACCGGCAGCGATGACTCTCACCACTCTGTGGACGACCCCAACCAACCTGGCCCCTCTGGTGTCCAACCACCTGCAGCACCTGCGTCAGGTACAACGGGGCCAACCACCACCCCCACTCCTGCCACATCCCAGGAGACACCCAGGATCCCTGCCCCACCACCACAAAGCAGCCAGGCTGGCCAGGAGGGACACGGTGTCCCGGGCACCCAGGAGGAGGCAGGCGACAACGCCAATGCCACCCCTCAGGGGTCCCGGAGACCCGATGAGCCCACAAGGGCAGGCCAGGTGCAAGTGGGCAGGGGTGGTGGGAGTGGAGGACGGCAGAGGCGCCAGCCTGACCAGTTGGCTGGGGAACCGGTATATTCCCATGTCCGTAACATCCTGGACACATACCGGCAGGACACCACGGGCATGGCCCAGGTTGTGTCCACCCTCAATGAGATGAAGGGGACCCTCGATGAGATAAAGACCCAGCAGGCCCAGCAACATGCCTGTCTACTGCAACACCAACGGAGGATGGAGGACAGACAGGCTGAGCTCGTGACGGTGTTCCAGGGGATTCACAATACACTCCGTCGGATGGCCGACAACATGGGCAACCCTCCCTGTGCCAGAAGGCGTAGAACATCACCACCCACAGGGAGGGATCAGGAGGAGGAGGAAACATCCGATGGAGCATCCCAAACATCGTCACGGCCTGCTTCTGAGGGTCCCCGCAGGAGGCCGGGTCGTCCACGGAAAGGACCGTGAGGGTCGGCGCTACATCACCATCTCCCAGGACACCTGGCCTGGCACCTGGCCCACTGGAGCAACAGCATCACAGCATCAAGAGACATTCTCTGCCACATGGCCTTGCTGGTCACTGTCTGACCAATGTTGACAAAGACTGTGGCATGGACTCTGAGGATTTCCAATGGCAAGGACACCAACTCCCCTACTGAACTTTGGATTCCAAACTCCCGGAAAGCCCCTCACGTCATACCCCCCACCACCCCCCCACAAAAATAAAAATACACACCATGAAGAGAAGATGCCTGCTGGTTGCATTATTACCTTACATGTGTCTTGTAAAGTCTAAACATGCCTGACTTCTTTTTTTACTTCAACCATCCACACCCTGGGGCCTGAGTCTGGCACAGGACACACGGGTCACAGTGTATTAGGCAAGACAGACATGGAGCACCATACACACCCGTGATGGGCCCAACCAGCTGAGGGGGTGGCCGCACAACCGTGCTGACAGACACATTGAGTACAGCAACAGTCATGCGCAGAGGTCAGGGATCCAGTCCAGTGTCCTGGGGGGCACCCAGGTATGTGTAGACAGGTGGCAGAACCATGTCCTGCAAGCTTGAGTCCGGTGGATGCAGAGAATGGGGGCCTGGCCAACGTTGGATGCATGGGGATGGCAAATGTCACAATACCCACACAGTCATGGACATCATGCACAATACACAGTCTCATCCCACACACACAGCTTGCATCTTGCTACTCGACACATAGACACATAGCCACTATCAGGGAAAACCATGCCAGACATGCTGGATGCACCGTGGCAACACACCAGCATTGACTGAGAAGAGGCACCTTGGAGGCATAGGGACACCTTTATTAGTCATGTTTTCGGGATTGCAGAGGCAACTTGAAGTACACATGAACACTTCATGTGGAGTAACATGTGGGTCCAACACTGGCACCCCCCTTCTGCAGCACAAATGCGTGATAGCCATGGAACTGGCACACAATTGTCGGCTAACAGCTAAACACCCACAGCTGCTCACGGAGAGACTGCCATACACCATTGATCCGCTGATGTAGAAGTCCCACACCATGTCAAGCCAATGCAAACCGAATGTGTCCAAGGGCAGTGTTACACACATTGATGCCATCATCACAATCCACTATCCCATCACTGATGACTGTCAACAAGTCAGACCATCTATTCAGGTGTACACAGCTGCATGTCGTGTCCCATGGTGATGCTACATGGCTGCAGAGGAACCAAACAGGGGCAGTGTGCATGCATCGTGAACAACTGCCACACCCAATACACCCCTGATGCATCCCTTACCCTAAGGAGACTTCCAAACTTGTCCGTGCGTGTAACGCTGAGTCAGCACACGATGACGTGTCCATGAGGAATAGCAGTGCCACAACAATGCAAGCAGCAGACGGCATGCGCAAGTACCTGGGAAGAGAGACACACAAGAAGTCAGCCACAAAAAGCACAGCCACTTGCATGTGCATGTACTCGACACATGTATGGATGACAACATGCTAGGTCACAATTATGACTGTGGAAATACAACCATCACTGCCACCATCACTCCAGTGACACACCCACACACACCTCTGACTCACGTGCAATACATGCAGGTGGAGACACACATCACAACACATGCCACACATGGAGCAATGTGTGCACACTCAGACACTGGTACTCACCACTAAGCAAAGAAGTCGCGTATGAGCCGAGTCCGGATGTCCTCTTGCGGCTCCACATCCTCCACATCACTAGCCCCATTGCCAAGCCCTTCGTCCTCCACGGGTGGATGGTCCTGGTCATCTTGATCCAGGATGAGTGGCACAGCTTTCTCAACTGCCATGTTGTGCAGCATGCAGCAGACCATGAAGATTTTGCAGACCTTCGCAGGGGCATATGGGAGCGCGCCGCCGGTCTTGTGTAGGCACCTGAATCGGCTCTTCAGCAGGCCAAACGTCCTCTCTATCACTCGCCTTGTCCGGCCATGGGCGGTGTTGTAGCGGAGCTGGGCCGGCGTGATGGGGTTGCGGAGAGGTGTGATCAGCCATGGCATGTTGGGATAGCCAGCGTCCCATACATGGGAAGCACATGGACATCGTTAGAACTGGAGAAGCGGTTGTGCCGGTAGGCTACGCAAAATACAGGACAGACAGACTGTACCCACCAACAACACATGCTCGTTCGTTGCGCAGCTGCGTCATCATTTCAGGCACCCTGCTACGCCTCATGATGTAGGCATCGTGTGCTGATCCTGGAAAACGAGCACAGACATGTGAAATCACCATGTTGGACAGACACACCACAAGGGCATTGATGGAGTGGTAGTGCTTCTGATTGCGGTACGCTACCTCCTGTGCGTGTGGTGGTACCAAAGCAACATGTGTCCCATCTATGGACCCAATGACATGGGGCATCCCTCCCAGGGCATAGAATCCACGCTTGACCCCAGTCAACATTTCAGGGGTTGGGAACTTGATGAAGTCATCCAGGTGAATCAACATGGCCTCTAAGAAATCATGCAGCACACGGCAGAACATGCTCTGGGACATGCCACCAACATGAGCTATGGTATTTTGAAAGGTACCCGTGGCTAGAAAATGTAGGGCTGCCATTACCTTCAGCTTGGGTGTCAGTGCCGTAGGATACCTGTGCAGCGGTTGCAGGTGTGGTGCCAGTCTCGCCGTCAACTCCAGAATCAACCGTTGTGGGAAGCGGTAGCACCGGATACGATCATTCTCCCGCATGGCAGCCAAGTCCGGAATTGCTCGGGGAAGAGGCGGCGCTCTGCAGTAATTTGGAAGTGACAAGGAAGAGTGAGTGCACCACAACAACAAATAATTTGTACTGAGCACATGTTAATCTGTCTATACACATATGCTACATACGGAGTCAGGTATGTGCCACATGCCCTGGACACGTATGGCTGCCAGGTGACACTCCTACCAAGAGCCAGCTACACACGGAGATTGAGAACCTCCACATGCCATGCCATGGGATTAGCTGTGTCCCAGTGCAAGTGAACAGCCAGACGCAAGGCAGGAGTGACATACACCCACACATCAGCAGAAGTAGGATGCCGATTGCAGAGACTGGTAGCGGAACACTAGAGCCACAGGTCACATGACATTACACTAGGACAGCCCACACACCTTGCCATGAAGGTGCACATTTCATGACTCACCACACATTCATTGAGAGGATGCAGACATGTCCTTGTTACGCTACTCCGTGTCACATGCATACATACGCACCTCACATCCGATACCACATGTGGCATGGTGTGCGGAACAGTGTGCAATGTCAATCTACACACAGACACATGTTGGTTGCTGCAACAGCTGCAGCTTTTGAGGGTGCTCCAACATCAACCTAATGGGAAGCCCCCACACATACATGACATAGTCACATCGTGCACCGTGGGTAGTGACAAGTCAGGTGTGGTAACCCCTGTACCGGGCATCAGGTGACACTTCCGTGTGTTGGTGTCCGTGCCATGCCAGTGTCGGTCATCCCAAGTGTGCAGTACGACATGCACACATGTCCAAGGAGTCAAGGGCATGCCTGGCACACATTGCACCGTCACACATTACATCTGTACACATCTCATCATACATCTGGTGCCTTCTCGACTCAGGAGTAATGTTCCACATCACAGCCTGTCACACCTGTGCCCCACACATGTAGTAATGCACAGACAATGCCTTGATGTCCATCCATGGACAAGTATGTCCGCCCTATTCCTTCCTGTGTGCTTCCTGTCACCACTGTGATGTGTGAAAACCGCCGTACTGCTGCTAAGAGGGCCTGTGTACGTTCCCATATCACTATGGGAGTGCTGCCGTATGTGTACCCATCGTGATGGTGAGCGTTCAGGCATGTGTACGGTCCGTACCACTACGAGTACGCATACGCAAGAACACCCATAGTGGTAGGGCCATACACGCGCCTGTACGCTCCCTATCACTATGGGTGTCCTCGCGTATGCGTACACGTAGTGGTACGGGCCGTACACGCGCCTGTAGGCTCCCTATCACCATGGGTGTCCTCGCGTATGCGTACACGTAGTGGTACGGGCAGTACACACGCCTGTACGCTCTCTAGCACTATGGGTGTCCTCGCGTATGCGTACACGTAGTGGTACGGGCCGTACACACGCCTGTACGCTCCCTATCACTATGGGTGTCCTCGCGTATGCGTACACGTAGTGGTACGGGCCGTACACGCGCCTGTACGCTCCCTATCACTACGTGTACGCATACGCGAGGACACCCATAGTGATCGGGAGCGTACAGGCGCGTGTACAGCCCGTACCACTACGAGTACGCATACGCGAGGACACCCATAGTGATAGGGAGCGTACAGGCGTGTGTACGGCCCGTACCACTACAAGTACGCATACGCGAGGACACCCATAGTGATAGGGAGCGTACAGGCGTGTGTACGGCCCGTACCACTATGAGTACGCATACGCGAGGACACCCATAGTGATAGGGAGCGTACAGGCGTGCGTACGGCCCGTACCACTACGAGTACGCATACGCGAGGACACCCATAGTGATAGTGAACGTAGGCACGCATGTACGGGCCGTTGCTATGCATTTGGGGTGCCCTAGGGCCCCGGAACGCACCGTACCTGTGTGTGAAGCTCCAAATTACATAGAGGACACATGAGGGACAAGTATTAAGGCCTACATGCATGCTGGTTGTCATGGAGACCAAGTTCAAATTTTGAATTTGTTCTGGAAGGTGCACAGCAGAAGTCAGTTGGAATGAATCTACTTTGTTGCAATGTGTTTGTGAGGCTGACATCATGCAGGAGAAAAAAACAGATTAAGAACCCACAGACTGCTAGGTTTGAAGGGATTGGAGGAAACATAGGATGCAAATGTGAGTGACCAATCACTCTGTACTCCTGTGCATGAGATGGGCCAGCAAGGCAGATATAAGGCAGCCAGGTCCCATGAGGGAGCACTTGCCTGCACATCTCTGTATTCCACGACCCAGCTGCTGCTACTGATTCCCTGGAACCATGTCAAGGGCTGTGGAGAGGTCATAGCCATTCACCCTGGAGGAGAACATGGCTTTGGTGGATGTGATCCTCCCACGGTACCCCATGCTGTATGGGCGACCAGGTTATCAGGTGAGTGCAGTGTCCACTGGCACAGACTGTGTCCCTTTTTTGTGACTGTGATTTCTGCCATTGTGTCCAGGTGTGACACACATGCTATGTACTGTAGGGGGGGTCCCGGGGGGGGGAATGCCTGATGTCTCCCAGCAGTGCCCAGAGACAGGAGGGGTGGGTGCCTATCACTCCCAGCAGTGCCCTGAGACAGGAGGGGTGGGTGCCTATCACTCCCAGCAGTGCCCTGAGACAGGAGGGGTGGGTGCCTATCACTCCCAGCAGTGCCCAGAGATAGGAGGGGTGGGTGCAGAGTCCTCCCAGCAGTGCCCTGAGACAGGAGGGGTGGGTGCCTATCACTCCCAGCAGTGCCCAGAGACAGGAGGGGTGGGTGCCTATCACTCCCAGCAGTGCCCTGAGACAGGAGGGGTGGGTGCCTATCACTCCCAGCAGTGCCCAGAGACAGGAGGGGTGGGTGCCTATCACTCCCAGCAGTGCCCAGAGACAGGAGGGGTGGGTGCAGAGTCCTCCCAGCAGTGCCCAGAGACAGGAGGGGTGGGTGCCTATCACTCCCAGCAGTGCCCAGAGACAGGAGGGGTGGGTGCCTATCACTCCCAGCAGTGCCCTGAGACAGGAGGGGTGGGTGCAGAGTCCTCCCAGCAGTGCCCTGAGACAGGAGGGGTGGGTGCCTATCACTCCCAGCAGTGCCCAGAGACAGGAGGGGTGGGTGCCTATCACTCCCAGCAGTGCCCAGAGACAGGAGGGGTGGGTGTGATGCACAGTGTGAGCCTGGATCATTGATTGTGTAGTTGCCCTCATTCCACCTGTGTCCTTTCAATGGCACGTACTGCTTTTGGCCTTCCCCCAGAGGATCATGTCCCTATGACAAAGGTGCAATGCGTTGGATGCATACTATGCCTTGTTGTAAACAGCAAATGTGTTCTAATCTGTGTCTCTGTGACATGTGCCAGGTGTATTGATGTAGTGTCACTTGTTCATCCTCACAGGTAGACGCCTCTGCCAAGGAGCAGATATGGCTGGACGCCGTCAGCGCCGTGAGGAGTGTGGATGGTCGGAAGCGGCGCCTGTCCCAGGTGAGGAAACGCTGGCAGGATATCCGGTGCTGGACGCGGAGGATCGCACGGGTCTCACCTGAGAGCCATAAGAACCGCGGGCGCCGCCGTCTCTCCCACATCCAGAAACGTGTGCTGGGGGTGGTCTTTCCAGACTTGGACAGGCGCCTACAGGAGATGCAGCAGCCGGAAGGGGGTAGGTACATGTGTGTTTGTTGTGTTTCACCAGCATTTGTAAGTGCACTGTTCCATGGATACACTTCCAGGGTTTATGGTGCTGTGCAGATCCTGTTACCCACAGTATTGCAGTGCTCTCATGCCTCCCTTCCCTCCTTGCAATGTGTTCCCTGGTCTGTGTGTAGTCACTCCATCACAAGGTTATGTAGCCTGACACCTTCTCCAAGTGTACAATGCCTGCAGCATCATGTGTGGGGGTGGTGTGTAACAGGTTTTGTGACCTTGCCTGTGCCCTGTCCAGTTCTGGACTTGTGGGTTCCATGTCAGTTGGCACTAATGCTGATTCCAGACATGGGAGTTAATCTCTCGAGTGCGAGGCCTTCCAGCAGGCATGTCCCATGTGGTGGCCTGTGACATGACGTGCATAAGTGTGCGTTACGCATAGTGCAGGGATGTTAGCGTGTGTTGCAGTCATTCTCATTCAGGAGCATGGAGTTGTGTGGCCACTACTGTCCCCAGGGGCATCTTTTCCTAGGTTTCATGTGTGTAATCCGAGAATGTCGACAATCTCTGTGTCTACAGCATAGGTTGTGCTCTGTGCCATTGTCCCCTGGCACCATGTATATTGACGTGAGATGTATTACAAGTGTCCACTGTCCAGCCTGACCTGATTTTCCAAGTACATACTCACGGTGGCCATTGCCTGTGTGTCTGATGATGCCCATTTGTACATGATTATTTGGACAGGCGCACCTTGGGTATTTTGTGTGCAATATTGAATTTATGCATCCCATGTGTATTTCACCCAGACTAAGAGATGTAAGTGCTTCCTGTGTCTCCACAGATTTGTCTCATGTAGGGGGTGGGTGGTGCGGGCATGGCCTACATGTCAAGACCTGTAATCTCCTTGCTAGGACTGGCCAGTGTGTGATGTTTGTCTGGACATACACTCAAGGTGCAGTGTGCCAGTCAGGGTGGGCATGTTATCAGTATTACCTATGCTGCATGTGCCTCTAGTTCCTGGATGTGGTCCCTGCTCATCCCTATTGACTGCCACGCTATGTGGTGCAGATGCAGTGCTGGATTGTCCCCAGGGCCTTGCTCCTCAGTCAAAATTCCATGTCATCTCATTTGCTATTGTGTCATGCTCTCCATAGTTTTTCCATGGCATGGTGGGTCACACAACTGTGCCTTGCAGGGCCTACATATGTACCTTGTTTTGTAGTTGTAACTCTTCCTTTGTTTCAGGCTATGCACTGTAACCTAAGTAGATTGGACTCATGTGACATATGTATACAGGTGTATGATTAATTTCTGTCTCTTCACCCTGCCCATAGCATCGTCGGGGGACACGGAGGGAGACATGGACACAGACGGCGCGGAGGGACCGAGCACCAGTGCCAGCGGTGACATCGTGCCTGGCACATCGAGTGGGACTGAGGCGGAGGAGAGTGAACCCGGTGACCTGTCGACTGGCACAACAGAGTATGAAGCTGACGGGTCCGAGGATGATCTCTCCGAGTGGGCGGTGGCTGCACCACCATCTGACAGCAGCCCTACATCTCGCACCGCCCCCTCCATTGGCATCAGCCACCTCCCACATGCTCGTGTCCCTTCCCAACGTGCCCGGTCACCACATGTCTCCTTCCTGCCAGGCACCGCACCCCCTGCCCCTGTCTCCACTGCTGCCGCCAATGCTGAGTCTGTGGACATCCAGCGGCAGTTGCAGATTGGTCAGACTGCGATCCTTAATGTCCTCCATGCCCACAGCCAGGTCCTCAACAACATGGAGGCATACTTGGAGGGCATTCATTCATCGCAGGCTGACCAACGCAACTTGCTGAGGTCCATAGACTCCACACTGACTGCAGCAGTGGGTCTCCTGCAGCGCTACGTCCCACCCCCTACCCCTGCCCCTTCCACACTTCCCACTCCCATGCCTGTCCCACATACACCCAGACGTAAGCATGCACCCACCACAACAGACACAGGCACCACACCAGCAGGGAAGGTCCGCGGCACACCTCCTGACACGCACACACAGGGTGAAGTAGGCACACCCACTGGGTCGGGGGGCAAACGTGTGACACGCAGCCAGAGTGGGAGTCCGCATTCCTCCCAATCCACTCCCTCCAAATCCCCTCCCCTCAGCTCTCCTGGCCACATCTCCCCCAAAGACTCCTTCATGGCCGCTCTGTCCCTGAGCCCCACAGTGACACCACCCCGCAAGCGGTCAAAGAAGTCCACGGTCAGGGTGCTTGAGTCCCCCCCCTGTCCACACCCTCCCCCAGTGGCGCTGCGACCCATCCCTCTGACCCACCCCCCTCCTTGGGGCCTGTGGTACCTTCGGGTGCAGGGGAGTCCCTGGAGGACCTTGCCGAGGTGTGCAGCGCGCTCCTAGAATCCAACTTTGGCCCTGCCCAACCCCCTGTGGTGGAGTCCTCCATCCCTGCACCCACGTCACCTACCCTTCGCCCTCCTGTCCCTGCGGTGCCTGTTCCTTCCCCCCACATGATGCCCTCACCCCTGTGGAAGACAACGGCTTGTAACTGTGCAGGCAAGCTAGGGGACACGCATCCCACTGTGTCCCCCATCCAGCTGTGACTCCTGGACTGCCCTATGGGCTTTGTAAATATTGAACTTACTACATACCAGTTTTTGGATCATGCTGAATAAAGCTATTTATTTTTTGCCCTTGGAACACTACTGCTTTGCTGGTATTGCTGTTGGTGGGGCTGCTACATGGTTGTGGGTGGTGTTCATGTGTTGGGTGTGTGGGATATGTAGTAGTGTGCTGCTCATAGGGGGGGACCCTGGGATCTGTGTGCCATCACACGGTGTTAGCTAGCTTTCTCCATTCATGTGAGCAGTTGCTGCATGGTGCAATTGTCCCAAGGTGTATTCCTTCCTCTGTGTACCCTGACTTCTTCCCTGCAGGGTGTCCCCTGACTTTAGCGCAGAGCTGTGTGTACATTAGCTGGGTGTGTGACGGAGTCCTTCAACTTTGCACATGCATGCTGAGCCATTCTCCACCTGCATCATTCGTGGCATCCTTGGTAGTCATTGTACTTGTGTATGTGGACTATTGACATGACTTCATGTGGACATGTTTTCTTTTTGGCCCTATGCATGCGTATACTCCCAGCCTCGCACACATGTGGTACATGTACTGCAGGGTATTTGTGCACCTGACTGACATTTGTGGGCATGGTATCTGTGGCTACTCCACCCTTTGCGTTCCATGGGCACTGCTGGGAGTGTTAGGCACCCACCCCTCCTGTCTCTGGGCACTGCTTTGAGGACTCTGCACCCACCCCTCTCATGTCTGGGCACTGCTGGGAGGACGCTGCACCCACCCCTCCTGTCTCTGGGCACTGCTGGGAGGACTCTGCACCCACCCCTCCTGTCTCTGGACACTGCTGGGAGTGTTAGGCACCCACCCCTCCTGTGTCTGGGCACTGCTGGGAGGACTCTGCACCCACCCCTCCTGTCTCTGGGCACTGCTGGGAGTGTTAGGCACCCACCCCTCCTGTGTCTGGGCACTGCTGGGAGGACTCTGCACCCACCCCTCCTGTCTCTGGGCACTGCTGGGAGGACTCTGCACCCACCCCTCTCATGTCTGTGCACTGCTGGGAGGACTCTGCACCCACCCCTCCTGTCTCTGGGCACTGCTGGGAGTGTTAGGCACCCACCCCTCCTGTGTCTGGGCACTGCTGGGAGTGTTAGGCACCCACCCCTCCTGTCTCTGGGCACTGCTGGGAGTGTTAGGCACCCACCCCTCCTGTGTCTGGGCACTGCTGGGAGGACTCTGCACCCACCCCTCCTGTGTCTGGGCACTGTTGGGAGGACTCTGCACCCACCCCTCCTGTCTCTGGGCACTGCTGGGAGTGTTAGGCACCCACCCCTCCTGTGTCTGGGCACTGCTGGGAGGACTCTGCACCCACCCCTCCTGTCTCTGGGCACTGCTGGGAGTGTTAGGCACCCACCCCTCCTGTGTCTGGGCACTGCTGGGAGGACTCTGCACCCACCCCTCCTGTCTCTGGGCACTGCTGGGAGGACTCTGCACCCACCCCTCTCATGTCTGGGCACTGCTGGGAGGACTCTGCACCCACCCCTCCTGTCTCTGGGCACTGCTGGGAGTGTTAGGCACCACCCCTCCTGTGTCTGGGCACTGCTGGGAGTGTTAGGCACCCACCCCTCCTGTCTCTGGGCACTGCTGGGAGTGTTAGGCACCCACCCCTCCTGTGTCTAGGCACTGCTGGGAGGACTCTGCACCCACCCCTCCTTTCTCTGGGCACTGCTGGGAGGACTCTGCACCCACCTCTCCTATTTCACAATATGTACGCTCATAACATACACGGATGTGGGTACGCTCCATGCATTCGAGGTGGGGGTACGTGTCGTACTTACACTGTTGGGGTGGGGGGTACGCTCCATGCATTCGAGGTGAGGGTATGTGTCGTACTTACACTGTTGGGGTGGGGGGTACGCTCCATACGTACGCGGGTGGGGGTACGTGTCGTACTTACACTGTTGGCATGGGGGGTACGCTCCATGCATACGCGGGTGAGGGTACGTGTCGTGCTTACACTGTTGGGGTGGGGGGTACGCTCCATGCATTCGAGGTGAGGGTACGTGTCGTACTTACACTGTTGGGGTGGGGGGTACGCTCCATACGTACGTGGGTGGGGGTACGTGTCGTACTTGCTCTGTTAGCATGGGGGGGTACGCTCCATGCATACGCGGGTGGGGGTACGTGTCGTACTTACACTGTTGGCATGGGGGGTACGCTCCATACGTACGCGGGTGGGGGTACGTGTCGTACTTACACTGTTGGGGTGGGGGGTACGCTCCATGCATTCGAGGTGGGGGTACGTGTCGTACTTGCTCTGTTGGCATGGGGGGTACGCTCCATGCATACGCGGGTGGGGGTACGTGTCGTACTTACACTGTTGGGGTGGGGGGTACGCTCCATGCATTCGAGGTAGGGGTACGTGTCGTACTTGCTCTGTTGGCATGGGGGGTACGCTCCATGCATACGCGGGTGGGGGTACGTGTCGTACTTACACTGTTGGCATGGGGGTACGCTCCATACGTACGCGGGCGGGGGTACGTGTCGTACTTACACTGTTGGGGTGGGGGGTACGCTCCATGCATTCGAGGTGGGGGTACGTGTCGTACTTGCTCTGTTGGCATGGGGGGTACGCTCCATGCATACGCGGGTGGGGATACGTGTCATACTTACACTGTTGGCATGGGGGGTACGCTCCATACGTACGCGGGTGGGGGTACGTGTCGTACTTACACTGTTGGGGTGGGAGGTACGCTCCATGCATTCGAGGTGGGGGTACGTGTCGTACTTGCTCTGTTGGCATGGGGGGTACGTTCCATGCATACGCGGGTGGGGGTACGTGCCGTACTTACACTGTTGGCATGGGGGGTACGCTCCATACGTACGCGGGTGGGGGTACGTGTCGTACTTACACTGTTGGGGTGGGGGGTACGCTCCATGCATTCGAGGTGGGGGTACGTGTCGTACTTACTCTGTTGGCATGAGGGTACGCTCCATGCATGCGCGGGTGGGGGTACGGTCCGTACATATCTGTACCCACGCTATGGACTGCTTGTGCGGGCCGTGCCTGGGCCTTTGCCACGTGGGTACAGCCGTCCAGCCATTGTTGGGGTGACGTAGGTGTGGGCGTGGTACGACTCGTACCCACGCTCTTCAGGCGTGGGTACGGGACGTACCTGTATGGTTGTGTTGCCGGTTCGCGTCGTGAAGGACTTCAGTTGTGGCGGTCGCTGGCTTGGCTGGACACGCCCCCACCCTCTCGTAGTGACCAGGGCCTGAGGGTCAGGTATGTCCAGGGCATGTGTGCTGTGTGACTTGGGTGGGGGTTATGTGTCCTGCCCCTGCCCCCCCCTTTGCCCATGGGTGTTGTTCTGACCTTCTGCGGCGTCTGCGTCGGAACCTGTAGAGGAGGTTGACTGCTATGAGGGCCGGGATGACACGTAGGTTCGGGTCCATGTCTGTCCGTCGCGTACAGGTCCTCCTTGTTCGCGTCGTCCTGTCTGTCCGTCGCGTACAGGTCCTCCTTGTTCGCGTCGTCCTGATTTCCCGGCAGTTTTTGGCAGCCGGAAAATATTCACCGTGCGGGATGACGTCGGTGCGAATCGTGATTCCTGGGTCGTGAATGGCAGGCTGTGTGCGTTCCGACGTCACGTCGGCGCTTTCCCGGATCGCATTTGTATGTTTATTTTCGTCGGTCGGGGTTTTGTACGATTCGTACGGAAATGGTGTTTGTACATTTTGACGACCGGGTACGCGTCGGACGGAGAATTTGCTCCGTCCGACGGTTCGTACCCGGTTTTTACAGGATCGTGATCGGCACCTCTGTCTTTTAAAGTCCGTCTAGAGAGGTTCTTGCAATGGTGGAAAAGACTGGCAGATAAGCTGTGAGATGGAGCATACAGACAGAATGGGTGCTTGTTTTAGCCTTCTTTGTGCCAAAGGCAGGGCACTTGCTGTATAAGGAAGGTGTTTTGTGACAGGAAGAAATGAAAAATCCTGTCAGGTAACAGCTTTTCCTCACTCTGGGTGGTAAAAGACATTGGGTAAAATATAGAAAAAAGATTTTCTGAAGGAAATTTTTGACAAAAAGTAAAAATAAAGCTAGGAGCTCTGCACTTCAGGGTCCTGACTGAGAGAGTGGAAAAAAGAACTGACCTAATGGTCACCCCTGAGGCATGAAGGGATACAGGAAGTCATGGATGCCTTAAAGGCACTGTGCCAGTTTTTATCTGTTACATATTTTGAATGCAGCCTATTGGCTAACAATGCCTTTGCTTTCTCTTACAGTTTTTCTCTTCAATAAAGGCTGTATTTTTAAACCTAATGCTGCATTTCTCCGACATCGGAAATGCTAGTCTCACATATATATGTTTCATTAAAGAAAAATGCAATGTACAAGAGGAATGTTAGCCCTCAGCACAGGCTGCATAAATGTATCTAAATATATATGTATATATATATATATATTACCTACTGGCGGTCGCCAGTAGGTAGTTATAGTTAGGACCTATTTTCCATATGAAATCCGCAACATTCTATTCCCAATAAGTCTGGCGCCGGTTGACGAATCCTCGCAAAATTTTCCAAACTTTTGGCCAGCTCCGCTCCGCTCCTGAAAGTTTTGTGGTGATTCGTCAAGCGGGGGCCGAGAAAAAAGGGGGGTCCCAAAACGCGTTTTCCCCATGCAATTTCCCATAGGATCTGTTGTCTCAGCTACAACCCGAAACCACTGAACGGAATGACACCAAATTTGGCAAAGAGGTAGTCCTCAGTTCAGACTCGTGCCTTTTGCATAAATGGTGTGAATCCGTTCAGTAGTTCCTGAGAAAATTAGAGTTAAAAGTACATAAATATCTATGGCCGCGGAGGATCCGCGGACCGTACATGCACCGTACGCGCACCCTCCCCGAACCGTGCGCACACCCTCCCGATCGCGCACTGAATGCTAATTGGCTGTCGAGTGTCTCTCTACATTCGAAATCAGGAACTGTTGGCGGCCATTTTCTGCCTCGGTAGAAGCGAGGCTGAAGAAGCAAGGGGAATAAGTGTGTAAAACATATAAAGGGGGCAGAGTGGAAATACTCTGACCCTCTAGAGGTGCTTAGGGGGTCTCAGAAGGACCCCCCTGGGGCCCCCTTTTATTAAAAAAAAACTGGCAAAATGCGCGCACGGTGCGCGCATGCTATCGCGTTGGGTGCGCGGATCCACGGAATTTTTTTAAAAAAAGACAAGAAATCTTTGGTTTTATGACTACTTTGTACACTGAAAGGTAGAGTGTATATTTCTGTTTTTTAAAGGTATGATCCTTATTGGTTAACAAAAACAGATTGTAAGGAACATTATATATGATTAGCTGATATGTTGAAAAGTGAAGCACACTTCCTCTCTTGTGTAGGAACATTGTGTGCTGAACTTCTGACCTGTGTGCTTAGTGCAGTGTTCCATGACCTGTTTCTATGGTAACAGGCAGAAGGCAGATTGGGGGAAGGGTTGAAATGTATTTCAGTTGGAAAGGGTTGAAATGTTTAACCAATAGAAATGTGTGTTTGCTTTTGAGTTTATGTGTGAAGGATTGTGATTTGATGTTTACATGTATATGTGTGGAAAATGAAAGGGAAACTTTTCCATTCTTTGTTTTTGCTGAGAGGTGCACAGTGCAGAGATTCTGTAAAAGAAAATATGGTGAGTGACTGATATACTTCTTAATCTACAAAATAACTTGAAAGATGAGTTATTTAATTGTGAGGGGATGTATATAGACTATTTTGATTTTAATCAGACTAATGTATTTCTCCTGCTAAAGTGTAGGGAGTACTTTTTTTCTCTACAATCTTATTGACAGTGTGTGTGCATGTAGAAACCATTCTGTGATAAGCATTTGTGTTTTTCATGTGTTTGCAGTCAGATAACTGTGCTGTTTTTATATTTTGGTAGAATTAGAAACCAGTCATTGTTTATGAATTTGTGAAATGAGTTATGTTATGTTTATAAACTAAAATGTAGTACTACTTCTAGATGAAGAAATGTGTTTTGGTATAGTGCAAGGGATAGTGTTGTTTGTCTAGAATCACACAGTGAGTCTGTGTGCATTTGGGAACCACTGTGGGAGAAGTATTTGGTAACATCGTGTATTTGCTGACAGATAACTGTTTTAACCTGTCATGTTGTGAAGTTTTAGTAGTACTAGAAGACAGTTATGGCTTATGATTTGATTAAATGAGTCAGGCTTTGAAAGAAAAGTGCAGTCCTGAAATATGTAGATTGTGTGCAGTTCCCTTACCACTTGCACTGTAGTGAATGAGTTTTGGTAATCTCCTAGGGATAGTGGTGCTTGTCTAGAATCACAGTGTGAGTTAGTGTGTATTTGGGATCACTGTGAGAGAAGCATTTGGTGACATCATGTATTTGCTGACAGATAACTTTTTTAAAACCTGTCATGTTGTGAAGTTTTAGTAGCATTAGAATCCAGTCTTTGCTTATGTGTTGATTAAATGAGTCATGCTTTGACACTGATGTGCTGTACTTAAATATGTAGATTGTGTGCAGTACCATTAACTCTTCTAGACTAGTGAATGAGTTTTGGTAAACTCCTAGGATAGTGTTGATTGTCTAAAATCACACTGTGAGTCTGTGTGCATTTGGGTAAGGATTGTGAGAGAAGCATTTGGTAACATCGTGTATTTGCTGACAGATAACTGTTTTAAAACCGGTCATGTTGTCAAGTTTTAGTAGCATTAGAAGCCAGTCTTTGCTTATGCTTTGATTAAATGAGTCAGGCTTTGACACAAAAGTGCAGTCCTGAAATATGAAGATTGTGTGCAGTTCCCTTACCACTTCCACAGTAGTGAATGATTTTTGGTAAACTCCTAGGTATAGTGGTTGTTGTCTAGAACCACACTGTGAGTCTGTGTGCATTTGGGAACCACTGTGAGAGAAGCATTTGGTAACATTGTGTATTTTTTAGCAGATAACTATTTTAAAACCTGTCATGTTGTCAAGTTTTAGTAGCATTAGAAGCTAGTCTTTGCTTATGGATTGATAAAATGAGTCAGGGTTTGACACTAAGGTGCAGTACCATGTACTATTCTCTTCACTGTGGCAGAACTGAAAATTTAAAAGTTTTACCTAAACACTGTCCTAGAAGTAGTCTGATTATTAAGTCAGTTTCTAAGTACCAAATAGATTGCTTCAAATGTCTATGCAGTATGCATGTAGTGTTCTAACATACTATACACTTGTCTTTTCCACCTTCAATTCCCTAGTCCGTATCCATACACTTCCAGGAAACACCCTGTCACTCCCTTTGCAGTCCTCTAGTGACCCATTCAACACCATGTACTACTCCATTCACTGTGCCAAAACCCAAACACTTATAAATTCACCAAGACACTCTTTTCAGTACTCTAATGATTCAGTCACTGCCTAAATATTCATGCACTGAGTCAGGCCTTAGCACATGGACTTCTTCAAACCCCTATCCACTATGCATGCAGTCCTCTAACCACCTACACACTTGTCTTTCACACCTTCAATTCCCCAGTCAGTATCCATACACTTCCAGCAAACACCCTGTCACTCCCCTTGCACTCCTCTAGTGACCTTATTAAGCATCATGTACTAATCCATTCACTGCGCCAAACCCTAATAAATTCACCCAGGCACTCTCCTTGCAGTACGCTAATCATTCAGTCAGTACCCAAGTACTCATCCAGTGACCTAGGCCTTAGTATATGGACTGTTTCAAACCCCTATCCACTATGCATGCAGTCCTCTAACCACCTACACAATTGTCTTTCACACCTTCAATTCCCTAGTCTGTATCCATACACTTCCAGGAAGCACCCTGTCACTCCCTTTGCAGTCTTCTAGTGACCCATTCAGCATCATGTACTAATCCATTCACTGTGCGAAAACTCAAACACTTATAAATTCACCAAGATACTATCTTTGCAGTACTCTAATCATTCAGTCAGTGCCTAAGTATTCATGCACTGAGCCAGGCCTTAGCACATGGACTGCTTCAAACCCCTATGCACTATGCATGCAGTCCTCTAACCACCTAGACACTTGTCTTTCACACTTTCAATTTCCTAGTCAGTATCCATACAGTCCAGCAAACATCTTGTCACTGCCTTTGCACTCCTCTAGTGACCCATTCAGTACCAAGTACTAATCCATTCCCTGTACGAAAAGCCTAGCACTTATAAATTCACCTAGGCACTCTCCTTGCTGTACTCTAATTATTCAGTCAGTACCCAAGTAGTCATGCAGTGAGCCAGGCCTTAGCACATGGACTGCTTTAAATGCCTATGCAGTATGGATGCAGTCCTCTAATCACCTACACAGTTGTGTTTCACACCTTCAATTCCCTAGTTAGTATTCATACTCTTCTAGCAAACACCCTGTCACTCACCCAGTGTGTCTCCTTATAGTACTGTAATCATTTAGTCAGTTAGCATGTAGAGTTTTAGTGAGGTAGGCTTTAGGGCATGAACTGCTTCAAAGTAGAATGCACTATGCATGTAGTGTTTTAACCATTGTCACACTTGTGGTTCAGGGACATAGTTTCTTAGTCAGTATTTATATAAAATGTGTTTGTACAGTAATGGAATAGTATAATTTTGAAAGTTATTAATATACATTTATTTGTGATTCTTTTTTACAGATACAGAACAGGAGTGTTTCTCATCTGTTTGCACTCTTCTCGTGCAAGATTGTTTGGATGAAGGGTCCTTAGGTGTTTCATCATACTTGCTGTGCCGCACGAGTATTTTTTGTTAGGATACCCTCGTAACAGAACTCTTTTGAAAATCTTGTGCATGAGAAAGGTGGTATTGGTCTTTGTTTGCCCCTCGAGAAAAGTAGAAAATTTCCACATCACTGAAGGAAAACGGAAAACGTTGTGGGCGTGGTGCATCCTCCAAAAATTCAACTTTAGATTTGGTAAATATTTTATAGCGACATCATTTACAGTTTTTGTAAGTGAAAGTTAAAACATTTTGTTAGCTGTGTGCATTTTATATTTCTGTGATTTGTATTTTGAGAATGGCATGTTGTTTTTTTTCCAACGATCTTTGAGATTGTGTTTTTTTTGCCCGCTGTTAAGTGATGAGTACGATTGAAATCACTATTTTTAGTGAAATTTAATATATTCTGAGAACAGCAAAAAAGGCCAAAAAATTTCTTTGGGGAAATTATGCTGTGTTGTAAAAAATGTATTATTACATGTTATATATTTTTTTCCTTTTCTTTCACAGATCCAAATTTTAAAATAAGCAATTTATATGAATTTATATTTGAATGAAAAACAGAAACAAATGTATACCATTTTTTATTCCTATTACTGTGAAGGTAAGTTTAACTAAGTCTCAATATGCAGAATGAAGAGGCCTGCAAGAAGCTAAAAAGTTGAAACACGTTTCTAAAAACACTCTGTTTATGTAGTTTTGAAATCTGACCATAATCAGATATCATGTGACCTGCAAAAAAAGAGATTTGAGGGGTTCATAATATTTCACCTTTTTAGCTGTTGAAGGACTGCAATCATTTCAATCATTCTTCTTTGAACATCTTTGCAGACAAAACTCTGTGCTTACCTTCTATCATTCGCAAGGAAATGTAAAAACGGAAATATGTCACTTTTTGTAACATAGTTATTGTGCAAGATACTCTTTTATATTTACAAAGAGAGGAAAAGGCACTCTGTGCACTTTTTATACTCCATGTAAATATAACCTCATCATGCACACCACTTTGTGTTGAAAGGGTGTTCTATAAGTGTTGTTGTGCATGATTGCACTTAATACTCATAGAACAAGACACGTCTAGATTTATCAGAAATCATAAATCTCAATATGTGTGTGAATGCTGCACTATTTAAAATTTGGTGTAGGAAAGCACAACAAGGAGAATTGTTTTAATTTCTCCACATTATTATATCTTCAATGCATGCTGAAATGTTCAGCATACATTGAAGAAGAAAAATGCATTTTCTCATTGTTTTTGTGCAAGAAGGTGTGTCTTCCTGCAGAAAAACAAACAGCACTTGACACAGATATCCTTGCACTATGGTGCAAGGGTGCCTGTGTCACCACATGGCTGCAGTTTAAGCAGCCGTGCAGAGAGAAGCATAGATTTGCAACATATTTATGTACATATGTTGCATCCCTGTGCTTCGGAAGTACTACAGCACACTGCAGTTAAAGAGGTTACTGTGTGATGCTGCAGCACTCCCTCATAGTTCTGCACTTATACATTCACCATACGCTACTAATGCATTCATTCAGTAAATTACATACTACACATACATTCCTCTAAAGTAACTCTAACAAAGCAATGTAGCTCTTTTTTTAAACCAGGAAAGTTAGTTCTTACAAGAACTTTTTTTTTCCTCTTTCATAATTTTTGGGGGGTTTTCTGAACAATTTTTAAATTTTTTTGGTTATTCTGCAAAAAAAACAAAAAACCAGGAGAAACCAAACAATGAACTTCAGGGAACAAAAAAAAAAAAAAAAAAACTAGCAAATGTGACTTTGTTGCCGGCGGTAGATCAGATCGATCGACTGCTCACCATAGCACAAATTCTTATTGCACTTAGTGCAGAGCACTTTTAAAAATTGAAATTGAGGACGGATGTCCAAGGTTTGGGCTGATGGATGCACTCTTGATGTGCTCGGCTGCGATGAGGTGGATGGCGCAGGAGTGTTTCTCATCCGTCGGCACTCTTCTCGTGCAAGATTGTTTGGATGAAGGGTCCTCATGTGCTTCATCATACTTGCCGTGCCGCAAGAGTATTTTTTGTTAGGATCCCCTTCTCGATAGGACTCTTTTGCAAATCTTGCACGTGACCAAGGTGGCATTGGTCTTATTCTGCCCCTCTGGAAAAGTAACAAATTTCCACACCACTGAAGAAAAACGTTTTTTGGGTGGTACCTCCGGCAAAAATTCATCCTCAGAAGTATGAGGTGATGGAGGTGATGCAGGTGATGCCTGCTGCCCTGAAGCCATTTTTGGTTGAAAGAAGTTAGAGCAAGTGTAAATTTAGTCTAAAAAATCTTCTTCTCTCCAAAGAGATGGTGCTCTAAAGAAGGTCAAAGAAGAATGATTGAAATGGGTGGGGTCTTTCAATAGTTAGAAGAGGAAGTGTAATGAACCAATCAAATCTCTTTTTTTGCAGGCCACATGGGATCCGCGCACCCTGCGCTTACGCAGCACGCACCCAGCGCGCATCCGCGAAATTGAATAAAAAAAAATTATAGGATTAGATGTAAAAATATATTAGTTTTAAGACTAGTTTAGAGTTTGTCTCTAATTAATATTTACATGAAATACATATGTTTTTTAAATGTTAAATACTTCGCGGGATCCGCGCACCTACCGCGTCATAGACGCAGATTACGCATCGCGGAAGCGCGTAAACGTCGCGTTACATACATCGAACGTGTCGCGTATAGGCTGGGAGTCACGTACCTGTCGCATGGCGATCGCGCACTAGACACGTACCCAACTCGTACCATGCGCGGATGCTATCGCGTAGGGATCGAGAACGGTGCGCATAGGGTGCGCGGATCCAAAAACATTGAAAAAAATATATAAAATACAGTTTTGAACATATAGTTAAAAAATATTTTGAAAAATATAAAAAAATATGTTTGTAAAATCCATTAAGTTCAAATAACATTTTTTTATTTTTAAAAGAATTAATTGAAAAAATAAGTTTAAAAAATGGTGATAAAGTATTTAAAAAAAAAGATAATTAATGAAATTGACACTGAATTTGAAAAATATAGAAATCCAATCAAAATCATTAAACATGATATCTTCAGAGATAAGTTATAGATAGGAATTAGCATTTAAAAAACCTTTGAAATTCACTGAAAAAAACATAGGTTTCATGCACGTTAAAGTTAGGAATTGGCATTTAAAAAACCTTTGAAATTCACTGAAAAAAACAAAGGTTTTAGGGATGTTATAGTTAGGAATTGGCATTTAAAAAACCTTAGAAATTCACTGAAAAAACCATAGGTTTCAGGGGCGTTATAGTTAGCTGGACATTTCCCTCGTACAAACCCTAGAAATTCCCCCGTTATAGTTAGTTCAGCTAACTATAACTCGCGCCCCCGCAATGTACTGCTGATGACGTCGCATATTACATCACTCATGACATGGTCAGTGACATCACTGATGACATCACTGATGACATCTCAAATGACATCACTGATGATGTCATCCATGTAATAAATCAGTGCATCTTCTCACACCCTAATATAACCTTTGATACACCGACTCAAAATTTCAGACGGCCATTTTGAAAACCATAGATACTCCAATACCAATAACTACATACCCACTCATTGACTCTTAGGTCTACATACATCTCCACTCACACCTGTACAGTCACTCATACTTACAGTCACTCCGTACATGACATCATATGCATTTATACACCTATATAGACACTCACACACCACCAATTATCCATTGAGGTACGGACACACCTAGTCAGTCATGCAAATAATTAATCACAGTCCAATTTACTCACCTATATAGTTAAACACAATCAAGTTCACTTACTCATAAAAATACTAACAAATTCTGAAACTCTTATACAATTACTAATACAAGCACACACTCATCCATACAGGCACTCCCTCAATCACACACTCTCACATCTAGTTATATACTCTTACACACATATACACTGCATTTCACATATGTAGTTACTGACACATGTACAACTGAGATATACATTCAATCACTACCACACTCATACGTACACTCACCCAACCATACAGTCCATCACAGTTGCACTCTTAAAACCATGCACCATAGAATCACCCACTCACACATCTATGCACAGAGTCACACACACCCTACCCACACAAACACTCAGGCACCCATACAGATAGAGACAACCAATCAATAACCCATATATACACATTCATATAGGTATTCACAAAACCATGCAGCCACTTATACACCAACACACAGACACATACAGACATTCACACAGTTTAGTCACTAGTCTGCAGTAAGATACATTTAATGACTCACAGAGTCAGTTATGCACCTAAAAAATCATCCATTCACACACTTGTAAACCACTCATTCTTCAACAGCCTTTCAATATATATATTAAACATATTAAAACTTTACAGAAACACAGACTCACTGGATGACGTCATCAGTGATGTCATTTGAGATGTCATCAGTGATGTCATCAGTGATGTCACTGACCATGTCATGAGTGATGTAATATGTGACGTCATCAGCAGTGCATTGCGGGGGCGTGAGTTATAGTTAGCTGAACTAACTATAACGGGGGAATTTCTAGGGTTTTGTACGAGGGAAATGTCCAGCTAAATATACCGCCCCTGAAACCTATGGTTTTTTTTGTGAATTTCTATGGTTTTTTTAAATGGCAATTCCTAACTATAACGCCCCTGAAACCTTTGGTTTTTTCAGTGAATATATATATATACACACACTTATGGACACACGCGTGTATGTCTTTCTTGGTACTATGTACACACTTATTAGAAAATATATATATTTTAAGACAAACAGGTTTAGTCCCAGCATGCTCTACTGCGGGTGCTGGCAATGGGTTGAACCTCTGAGCCCATAAATAATTTTAGATCCATGATGACGCCACACTCAGAAGAATCCTGTAAAGTTCTTCTTTATTCAGAGAACAACACTGCTACGCCAACGCGTTTTGAACTCACAGGGTCTTTTTCACGGTGAGTCTTTCTTCACTTCACATATATATATATATACACCTATGCCCATCATTAGCCCATAATGAGGCATTGTGAGAGTTGTAGTTCAACAACATAACATTACAAAATCACATTGGGTTTTTTAACCATTTTTGTGTGTATATATGGACGTCTTTGTTTTATACTATAATGTAGTATATTATCTAATGTTCAGTACTATGATCTAATTAATAAGGTGGTCATTGGCAAAGGGCTGAATCCTTTCCTTGCTGTCCTGCTCTACCTCTTGGAGTAGAAAATAAAACATATCAGATCCACCTCTCAGACCGATTATATCGGCAATAAATTCCAACACAGAACCCCTTTCACAATATGTGGACGCCTTTTTATGCCCCCTAACCACCTCTTATGCCTCCTATATTAAAGATACAGGACACATGATAAACACTCTTGAAAACAAACCTTTCAATCAACATGCTCAATATATGGTAACTCTAGATATTGAGTCGCTATATACTAACATACCCCAGGACCTGGCCATAGAGTCAGTGGCAGCTCTTTTGGCCAGGATTCCTGGGGAGAGACATGACCAGTTCATTCTGGAATGTTTGGACATAGTGTTACACCATAACTATTTTCAGTTTAATGACACCTTATATAAACAAACGAAAGGTACTAGCATGGGGGCTTCCTGTGCGCCGAATATCTATATGGGAGAGCATGAGCGAAAACATATCTTCAAAGAGGTTGCACCCTATTATGAGAATATCACCTACTGGCAGAGGTTCATTGATGATATTTTCTTTATATGGACTGGGTCTGAGCAGGATTTACATGATTTTGTAGCTTGGCTCAATCTCAGTGATGCTAACTTGAGATTTACATGCAACTATTCAAAGGACAAAGTAGAGTTTCTGGACATTTGGATCATGGCAAGGCAGGAACACCTTAAAGTAAGTCTGTTTAGAAAACCTACAGCGAAAAATACAATCTTAGAGCATAGTAGCTACCATCCAGCTTGCCAAAAATACTCAATCCCATTTGGGGAATTTTTAAGGATAAGGAGAAACTGTACCACCATTAAAGATTTCGAAGACAATGCAGAACAACTTCAAAAACGTCTCCTTTAGAGAGGCTACCCCAAAAGATTATGCGTCAATCTTTAAAGCTACTGTTAGAAGGTAGAAACAAACAACTTTCTGACACCATGGTATGTGTAGTGGACCACTCAAGCATCAATAGTAAGGTCAAACAAATCCTCGAAAGAAATTGGAGGATACTTACAGTCCATGACCAAGACTTAAAGAAACCCATTGTTGCTTACAGAAGAAACTCCAATCTCCGAGACAAACTAGTACATAGTAGGCCAAAAATTAAGACCACTATGAGACAAACAACACTAGAAGGACTACCATTCTGCGTAGGTAACTACAGTTGCGGCAATTGCCATGCTTCCCCATCTGCTATTACCACACAAAATTGGGCATATGAAGGCAAGACAGGTAAAATAACACAGATGACGAACTGTAGAACAATGAATATAGTGTACCTTATCCTGTGCCCTTGTGGCTTAGGCTACATAGGGGAAACAGGACGCAAATTTCACGTTAGATTTTCTGAACATAAGTCAGCTATCAGAACACAAAAGATGCAAGCACCAATGGTAAAACACTGTATAGAACAAAGTCATTCAGAAAATCAACTCACCTGGATGATATTGGAGCATGTACGAATAACACCGGTTAAGGAGGTGGAAAAAATGAGAAAGATTAGAGAAACTTACTGGATCTTTTCTCTTGATACAGTCCGCAAAGGACTCAATAAGGAAATGATTTGGCTTGTAACTTGATTTCGCTCTCTCCTATATAGCAGTACACTAAGAACTATCATCTATATGTTCTCACATATATATATATGTATATATATATATGTTTCATGCAAGGCAGACCACTGAGTATACCTATACATTATCACTATCTCACATAATACAATTGTTCCTTTTACCCCCTCTTTGTTTTGGGGATCATAAGTAGATTCCCATTTACCAATTTTTGTCATTACTGGCAGCACTGGATATATGGCTTTAAATATAACTAATCTATGAAATACTGTATCCATTTTGTTAATTTTATGGCTCCTAAATGGCTACCTTATTAGCACATGCACCTCCATTATGGTAATCACATGAGCCTCATAAATTATACTAAATAGTAGACACTCTATAGACAATATCTCTATCACCATATTCTCTAATTTATAAATACTTCTCTTTCCCCTTTTTTCTACGGCAGCAATCTAATATAATACATGACCTGGTAACATCTCACGTGAGATATACAAAATGTTATATTATATATACTAATTGAGCTGTCTTAATTTCCTTGAATTGGAAACATAATCGAGCGAACACGAAGTTAGAAGGCAGAGATTGAACATAACAATATGGCGCCCATGTTCATCAGACTTCTTTTGTATTTACTCACGCATGGAAGGTAACTTCCGTTAGACGCATTCACGTAGCCTGACAGCATAGCTGCTATTAGCGCGCCTGTTTAAAAGCAAGGCTGGTAAGCAGTCGCGTCCGAATACTGTTGTGTACCGGCTGTTTTGATTTTACGGACTGTTTGAACACCACTCCGCCCAAGAATTTCAGTGAGTGCTACCAGGGAACAAATTCTCTAGCAATCTTTCACTCTAAAAAATAGATTCTATTATACTTATCCCTAAGCTATAATTCTTATAGGGGCTCTCGCACGTTAAGTTGTGCATCTTCACAGCCCAGCACTATTACGAGCCAATATTGAAAACACTAGTGTCTTGTCAAGGACATTCTGAAAATATAGGTTATGTCAGCCACATATAAACGCATTCCTATCTGCTCGGATGCTTAACATTCAGTTACACACAGGAGCACGGAAATCAAATTAGCACTCGATAAACATGATTATTCAACTTCTTTGAACTTCGTGTTACAGTCAGCTCTTTCTTTCTCATTTTTTAGGAAATCAGAGGCACTTCGCAATATCGCGAGGCCTATTCTTTTATACCTTGTACAAAACCTATTGGCTACCCCATGCCGATTGAAAGCATGTCCGAGGGCAGCACGCCCACGGTAAGAGTATTACAAATATAGTGTAACTCGATATGTATTTGACCATACAAGATACAGGTAGTGATTACAATCTAAGGTGGTTACCTCTGTCTCTCATTGCCTTCCTAGAATTAAGTGGCTTCGTCATCCCATTTGTATCCATAATTGAATATGAAAAGAAGAAGTTTTCATGGATTTCAAACAGTGGCCTACGATTTGAACTAATCTACGCATAAAATAGTTTCTAACTACAACTATTACCAGGTTTTAAAAAAAAACTACATTACTCATTAAATTCTTTTATATCGATAGTCCAACACTTTTTTGGTCACTTTCGTGAATATGGGCCCCTTACCTAGAAGGTGTTAGATACTATTGGTTAAAAAATATCACACTATTCCGTTGGCACAGTACCCTCTCTCTCTCTCTCTCTCTCTATATATATAATTAAAAAAAATATACTATAAATATTCTTCACAAAAACAGTATACTAACAGTTCACCATCCTCACGTTACTAATGATTACTGGTCGAAGAAAGAGCTTGCTCTTTTACTAATCTTGAGCACTTTTGCACGACAAGTGGTGCATCCTAAACACAACTTTGAACACCCTCAGAGCATGATTCATTAGCAAATTATATTCCTTTTTAATAAACATGACTCATGCATGTTCTGGCCCTATAAAGCGAAGAATACAACTTTGACAAATTTGTCATTCAACAAACTTTATTTTCCCTTATGTTCACAGATACTCCCCCGTCCTACTTTACATTTGCACTGTATAAATTTTAGTCCTGAAGAAGGTGGTGTAAGCTTTTTCTTTCCACCGAAACGTACGTCGACCATTGTCTCTAAGGAACCGATCTACTGAAAAAATCCAATAGAAAAAAAAGTAGACTATAATCTCTAGATCAGATAACAAAGAAGAGAAAACAGTGTTTGTCTGATTCTGACAAAGTTGGAAACACAAATTGGTTGTTGATACATTTCATGTACGGTGCCTTCTCATGTGCTATACAAGCTGCAATTTTAATTTTACACTTGTGGGTGACAGGATGAATGACTGGTATGCTTTGGAGTGAGTATGTTGTTTTTAATGGTCGGGTATGATTTTTTCATAACAATAATGTATATCTTTGAACTTAATTATGAGCATTTATAAACTTATGTATTTCGTGAATGAACTTTGAAAATGAGTAAAAAATAAAAAAATACAAATTATGTTTTTTATAAAAATGGTTGTATCTAATCTAAGATTTCTCCAGAACAACTGTTTTGTTGTGTTTTGTAGAAGGGGCCCAGCATATTTCGTATGAGATATTAAAGAAATATAGGTCAGATGGAGGTTTTGCATATTTTTTGCTTTGATTTTTCCCCCTCCTCTAGGACCTCAAATTATACTAGGGGGTACCTTTTCTTTATTTATGCTACCTCTTGGAGTAGATCTGCTGTACGCCGCTGGTGGGGGCTGACATTGAGAGTACTGAAAACAGTTGTGACGTGGAGGTGTAAGAGGGGTACTGATATGGTTAGAAGCCTCCCCTGTATAATGGAAGACCTCTTCCTACAGCACATGGAAAGGGTACCCTACGATACTGAAGCATGCCCAACAACTTGGCTGTGTCAATATCCGCCTTGATATTTTGAAGTGCCTCAGCGACGTGTTAGCCGAAAAGGGCTTCTACATCAAAAGGGAGGTCAAGGATCTTGTTCTGTACCTCAGGCCAGAAGGATGTAGCTCAGCCAGCCCTGGTGGCGTAAAACGGCTGCAGTTGCAAGTGATCTAAAGATCATGGTGGTAATGTTCATGGCAGTCTATGACCTCCAAGATTGTGCGCTCCCCTTCCTAGAGGACCTTTTTGGCTTCTGCTTTACACTCGTTCGGCAGTTGATCTAGGTATGGTGCCAAGTCGCACCAAATATGGCAGTCATATCATCCCAAAACAGCAGGAGAGTTCATCGCTTTAACAGTGAGCGCCGACATAGGAGAATCATTTCCCTGCATTGTCAAGGTGACTGATTTATTTGTCTGAAGGCACAGTTATTGGTGCAGATGGGTTCTTCGATTTACGTTGTGCTGCTTGCAAGATGACTGAGCCGGGATTGGGGTGACCCGTAAGACAAGCAAAAATGTCTTCCCGAGCCTTTCTGTAGGCAGGGAGACTGCCACTAATATGTTTGGAGTTTTCATTAACTCTAGGCCCTCTTCCCAGATAGAACTCACAATGAGCACATCTCATAGTCTTTCTAAATGGTTCCTTAAAATCATAAAGGAAGCAGTCTGTTTGAGAGAAAGGCATAGGCATGTCAAAGAGCTTCATGCTCGCTTCAGCAAATTATGGAACACACCAATATCTTCAGGTGGAGTCAACTGGTATTGGTGATGGAGACGATGGTGTGGGTAATCATCACATTCTTGAAGCAGGTCTCGTATCTCTCCCTTCTCATGGTCGTCATCAGAAGTGACAGGATCTAGGTAGAGAGGAGCCCGAGGTGAATGGTGTGCAGAGGTAGGTAACAATGTTGGATTTTGCTGCAGAATGCATGGAGGGATAGACAGTGCTGTGCCTAGTAAGGAATGTTGCACAGCGAGAGCAGATGCCGGTGGAATTTTATTTTTTAATAATCTGACAACATGAACTGTTAAAGTCAGTGAGCAGCCAAAATGTGCAAACCATCTCCTCCCGATACAGCTGATGATATTGGTCTTGAGGAACATAATAGTTCTGATTCTCATACTAGTCTTCTTGACACTTTACGTGCAGTTCTGATGGACTGTCCATATATCCAATTGGACCATCCTCATCAGAGTCCTGCTTCTCAAATAGCTGTGAGGGAACCAATGGTGTCACCTTACTAGGGGCAGTGGCGTAATGAAACTTGAGGGAGGCCCCTCACACTCTGGAGCTCTCAGGTCAGCGATCTGCCAGGGACAGAGGTGTCTTTTGGCGCTCCCCCTGCCCGGGGGGCTTTTGTTAAACCACTGTGGGCAACTCATTATCAGCAGTTCCTCTCTGAAAGGAGAGCTTTTTATCTTTTCCAGTGTATGTAGAGGGCACACTCAGTACTATTGACAAATAGTTGCACATAAATGTACGAATGAATGTTTAGCTGCCTGTGTAATGTGTGACACCTTCGGCTAGTTTTGTCTTTTTAGCGAGCATAAGTGCTGAACTTACACCTATATTGGGAACAGTGAGACTTCATATCCCAGAATTCAAAGTGGTGTTACCTATGAAGGTGTATCCAAGTAAGTCATGTACATGGGCCTAAATTAGAGCATCTGCTTTTAATTTATCCAAGAAAATGTATACATGATAAAAATATAACCTTTCGGCACCTGTAACCAATACATCTCATGCAGGGCTGGCTTTAGTGCTGTTGGCACCCGGTGTGACTATGTTGATGCCCTCCCCCCATGTCCTCCCGCTGCAATGATTCACTCATTCGTCCCTTCCACAGCAGGGCCGGATTGGCTACTGATCGTTTTGGTGGGCTGGCAGGGTGGTGTCCTTTTTTTTTACTGCCCTGGGGCCATTTTTGTTGCTAGGGACCTACCGGCCACATTTGTACTTGCAGCGCTTATAAATAATACAAAAGCAACTGGTTTTAAAGTGTGCTTATAGCTTACTTTTAAATGATTTGTTTTTGCATTGTTTATGTAGAAGTGCTGCAAGTAGGAACATGGCCGGCATGTCCACAGTAACAAAACCGGCCCCCACCTTCAGTGAAACTGGATCCTACCCTACCACCCCACCGAAATGCCTGGTGCTGGGTAGGCCAGTCTAGTCCTGCTCAACAGTTCCCTTCAACTCTCCAAAGCCCCTCTCTCACAGATATTTAATTTGTTGTGTAGCACTACTCATACTATTGTAGGGTGTTAGAAACCTTTTCATCACACCTACATTATAACAGCGACAATGAATCATACAAGTGTGCAAATCAATGTATAGGGAATGTTCGATATGACAAAGGACTACATGGTGAGGAGTCACATGTCATTCATACTGGTAGGCAGTACATTTTAAGAGTGCTGGACAAAGACAAACGCAGGATTTAAAACCTAACACCGTGGTTGGGTATGGCTTTACTAAAAACACATTTCTTGCTACCCAAACAAACTCTTTTTAGCAATATTAGGATAACGTACAACATAACTTTTCTAACCTATAGTTTGCAGTATGCCTTCAGCTATATGAGGACAGTACATAGCTCACTGTGCTATTTTAGGATTGTAGTTCAAAAACTGCAAGTAACAAAAGGATGTCTCTGAAGAAAGCAGAAACCCATTAAGCTAACTATATAAAATGCACTTCTAAGGTACACATGCTTTGCAGCAGGCAAATGGAGTGGGATGGAGCTAGTGAGAGTTTCTAACACTACTCTGTGAAGTGGTGCAGTGATTGACATTCGGCCCTGGACACTTCAGGGCTTAAAACTGAAGCAGCCAGGTCTGAAGTTACCAATGAAGCTCCCTGTCATTACGAGGGGGTGAGCATCGAGGTGCTTTGCAAGGCTAAAAGGTCACGCATTTAGCGCATGTTTAACTCCTGGCTGTCTGACCTGAACAAGAAGAGCGTCTGAGCGTCTGTCGGGCTGACCTTTACTCAGCCTGACAGAATCTTCTTGTGGGGGGGAAAGGTGGGGGGAAGTATGGCCCTTCCGCCCGTAAAGACGGGCCGCCGCTACCTTTGCACTACTCAATGAGGAGTAAAAAGTGCCACTAGACAAAATTCCAGTCTCCTCAGCAGGTACATTAATCACCAGAGTTAGCTTGACATTTGAATTGTTGTCTGAAATTTGCTGGACACAAACTCTGAAACAGGTACCTTTAGACCCATAACATATTTAAAAACACTGTCCTGCCCCTTGAGTTTGGCGCCTGGTGTGGTGGCACCAATCGGACTTCCCTAAAGCCAGCCCTGATCTCACTCAATATAGTGACTGTTAGCACCCAAGAGAAGAGCTTTGCCTACAGGTTGACCACTGAAGCTTTGCATTTTCATAATTAAACCAATTGTAAGCAACTGGTGATCTGTCAAACATAAGTTGGGCTTTCATTCTGCAACTCAATGCATTCTGGGTAACACAGTTATGCGACCCCGTTCATAACTTGTGAGATGCAAAGCTTTAACAGCACTTGTAAAATCATACACCACTTTCGTGTCTTTGTATGTACAAAATATGTAACCTTGATATCTATTAAAATATGTGTATTATTATTTTCGATCTTCATTGTACTGGAATGTAAGAATTGCCTGGCATTTCTTCACGTTAGGCTTGAATAATGCATCTCGTATTGGCAATTGCAGAAAGATAATAAGCATTCATTCAATTACTTCAGCACCTAACATGTATTTAAGAAAAAAAAGTAGGACATTTACTTCCCTAGACTGATTCTTATTTTGGAGTAAATGTTGTGCCTTTTTGGAAATCACAATGAATTCTATAAGTACTCGTGTGAATAATTAAACAATTTTCTGCAGGTCAAATACTGCTAACATCCTGAGATGCACAATATCCACCAGAGTTTTAAAAAAGTAGTGGTGTCATCACAATCACGATAGGAACCCCGCCCCACCCCCTTCCAGCAACCAGAGTCACTGGACCCATTAAAAGAAGCATTGGCATTGCCAATAGGTCTCGCTTTTGGGACCTTATAAGTATTTACTTATGCAGCACAATATCGTTGGTGCAACAACATCAACTGTTGCATGGCTAAACACTTATAAGGTACGAGGTTTAGCCATGCAACAGCTGCTGTTGTTGCACAAAGGATATTGTGCTGCAAAACTAAGTACTTATAAGGTCACAAAAGCGAGACCTATTGGCTATGCCAATGCTTGTATCAACTTGCAGGCATGTTTCATAACTCTTAACTATTTCATCAGCCGAGAATTACACCCTGATCGATACGGTCTGTATTAGCCAATTCCTAATTTAGGCGCTGTCTCGTTTACGAGTTCACTGTCGGGACATGCCTGCAGAAGAACCAAATTGGGAGGTGGAGGTGAGAGAAAGCGATTTTGTGCGTGCGAAAGGAGGCGCATTGATTTGTAGTGAGTCACTTCGTGATTTGAGGCCAAGCGACAAGCGGCAATTTAGCTTGTGCATCGGTGCCAGTCATGGGAACCTTGCTCCAGGCAGCAGGAGGTAAAGATATCATGAAGGAACAAATATGTGCAGCTGTGTCACCGCTTCTGTCGCGTAGAGGCAGAAACACTAAACGTTCCTCTTCTACAGAGCACCACTGACCGCCAGAGACCCACTGGAATGTTCTGTTGATAACGGTTGGCCAACTGTCGTGCGGCCTATGTAAATACACCAATAACGTTTAACTTCTGCTGCTCCACTGCAGCGATGACTTAATAGAAAACACGCTGCTCCAGTTAGGGTCTCGAAGGCTGTTTTGTTAATTATTGCACATTGTGTGTTGCAAAAAAGAAAGTGTAGCCGGACGTGAAATTTAACAAGCTCAGGAGTTGTGCGCGCATGCAAAAATGAAATTTATAAAAAACACGCGAGTGGTGAGCGAGTTGTGTGCGCGCGCGCAAAAAGGAATTTTAAAAAAAGCATGCGAGGGGTGCGGGCGCAGCAGCATCAAAAGTGAGAGTGATCGCGCTCCAAATGGCACCTGATCGGGCGCTGAAAGCTGGCGGCTGCGCGCGCAAGCGCTAGGCCAACAAAAGCTGTGGTAGCACTTTTAAAAGCCCGTTACTAAATGTCTCGCAGAGCAGCGCATGCGCTGGCTCAGGCGAAACCTAAAAACACATCAATCAATCCAATGCCCTCGCAGGGCTGCATGCAAGCTTGCAATACATTCCCAATATCACGGTAAGATAACAGTTTTATGGCTCAAGTCTCACAACGCAAGCAGGCCCTTCCCGGGGACCTGAATTAAAGCAGCCCCACCGCAGAGAAATGAAGCACGATTGATAAGATCATTCGCGCTTACAACCCCTGGCCAGGTGCTGTAAAAATCGCACTGCAAACTAAGTGTAACAGAGCAACTCGCCTCTGCTGCCAAAGAGCATCCAGGGGGGTGCTTGTGCTCTTGCACTTCTCTTCGACAGGGGCCGTTACATCCACTGGGGTATGGCAGGGACAGGGGCATAAAGGCACATTTATGTGCCGGTGAATGGTGTGTGTGAGGGCATGAAGGTATTTCGGTTTCATTCCTGGGAATTCCTCTTTTCTCGACACCCCACTCCGAAGGCCTGACTTTTTGGTGACAGAGTACAAAAGGCAGGGCAGGAAAAGAGGGGAGGCTGGGGAATGAGGAGGGGTAGGCTTTGATGCTGCTCCCCACACACAAAAGGGACACAAGTCGAAAGGGAGCGCAGTGTAACAATCTGGTTTAATCACTACACCAAGAGCCACCCGGGGGAAGTGCGCCAAAGGAGACAAATTGTAACCACTTACTTAGAAGTCACCTGCAGCTTTGGTGGGAGGAACAGGTGGGCGGCAGAAGACCACGGCTTGCACTTTTTATTATGGCCTAAGTCTCAGTGCCCCGGATGCCTCACGTGCAGCTTGCACTGCTCATAACAATCCCAGCCTAGCTCTGCCTAAAAGACCACTAAGCTGTGCATGACGGGGAGTAGGGACTGTAAAATAACTTTTAAAATACAGCCCAGTGGACCCTGCTGTCTGTCAATGACTGCACTGTGCGCTGAGAGGCCCCTAAAGCTCAGCCCCTTCCTCCATGCAACACAGGGGCTGTGGAGGCCTATGTTGCGCCCATTACTAGGGGGGAAGGGGGGGGGGGGGGTGTGCTCTGGTGTCGTATTCTGTCCTGTTAAATCTTTTTTTCAGATTCTCTCGTCAACAGGATCATAAACTGCGTCGTCTATGTGAGCAACAGCGATAAAACCATGGTGGTTGTCAATGGACGTGACATCATAGAAGTTGTCCTCCGTGAAAGTAGAGCCATCACTGGAGTCGGACCCTTTCACGACTATGGGGTTGTCAGTGCTGGCATCGACGATTGAGTAGGACTCGATGAGGCTCGTTTGGAATCCAACGCAGATGGAAGTTTGTGGCAGCAAACATCAACGATGATGGGGTTTTCTACATCAACAACAGCGCTGAATAATAAGATTTAGTCAACTATTTTTCTCGTCAGCGGTCTCTCAGTTGGGAGTAAAGAAGAGGATTTCTAAAAGCCATGCTTCACCTGAGGGGCTGGTGCAGTCAGTTTGAGAGCTGGATTTATTTTGTCTACTCTCCTTAGAATGCCTCTCTCTGACCTACTTTGGCTCTTTGTGAGGAGATTTTGAAGAGCTGTGCCTGTAAGGCCCATGTGTGGTCTCTTTTAGGTCATTGGCTTGAAGAGCGAGAGTGAGGTGATGTAGGAAAGTGCCACTGTTTGCATGGTTACCCACTTTTGCCTTACACATAATGCACTTTGACTTGGTGTGCCCTGGGTCCCTGCCAATCAAATTCCAGGGCCTTTGTTCTTTCCCAAAGCTGTACCTTTGTACCCACAATTAGCACATCTCTGGCCACTGGTAAGCCCTTTTGTAAAAGGCACCATGGGTACCAAGGGCACTATGAATAGGGAAGGCCTCTAATGGCAGCAGCACCTATTGTGACACCCTTAGAGGCCCTGCACCTTAACACCACACATCCGTGTGCGCCATATCTGCAACCCACTGCCCGAGGCCTAGGTAAGTCACTCTGCTACCAGGGTGCACTAGCCCTCAGATGAAGGTAGTGACAATAGCCCTGTACCCCTACAGTGTCCATTCTTAGACAGTAGAAGTGTAGTAAAGCCATATAGAGTATATGGTCCGGGAGTTGGTCATTACGAACTGCCCAGCTCCATAATGGTTTTACTAAAACCTGGGAAGTTTGTCAGCAAACAGCTTAGCATATTAAATACACAATGATGCCAGTGTGGGATTTAATGTAAAATGCACCGAGAAGGCCTCTTAGAGATGCCCCCTAAAGAAGCATGACCTGCAATGGTGTGGTTCCTCAATGGGTGTCCACCATTGTTGCAGGGATTCTGCGTATGCACAGAACTATGCGCAGGAAACCAGGACCTCAGAGAATTGTGGTGTACCAGAAACTCCCCTCAGAACCAAGAACCCCATATCCGACTAGCTTAGTGTCCCATTCGTTAGCCTAAATCTAGCTAGGCGGTCCCAATGTATAGACAACCCAGAACATGCGACTTAGATATTTCTCAGGAGTGGTGTGTATTCGAAATACCGGTTTGTACTTATTTAACAGTCCACAACAGAATAATACAGACACGGTAAAGTTTAACCCCTTGAGTGCCCCGCCCTTTCCACGCCCTGTGCCGGGCGTTTCATTAGCGGGCGGGGCTCATGACGAGATAGTCTCGTCATGGGCACAGCGCAACCGCGGCCCATGACGAGACCATCTCGTCATGGGCACTCAAGAGGTTAAAGAGTTTATTTTATAAACCTCGCGTCCTAAGATGCAGTACTTTGGCTAACACTAGCAGACAAATGGTTAAGATCAAAACCATCAGCATTGTTACAATACCATACAGAATAAAAGGAGCAATCATAATAATAATGACAGTGGTATGCAGCCACACTCCTTTCTCTAGCAACTAATAAATTATTATTAGACTAATAGAAGGTCTCATAGGCTAACAGGGGGGACATTCTGTACTGTAATATTAAAGGCACTTGTCCTTCAGATGTTGGCAGCTGCATCTATGATATGTCTAAAAAGTGGTACGATCAATCTGAACACAACACTCTGCACCGTCTAGTGTCCTAGCCTTGTTCTTTACATGATGTACAGACGAAGGTCGCAGCACACTATATTAAGAATGTTAAACAATAAACTGTTATCCTGTAAGGCAAAGTCGAGTAAGCATTTCTAAAATGAATAACATATAACAGTGTCGCGTGCAAAGCAGCAGAAACGGCAAGCTGGCTTTCTAACAGTTGACTTGGTTATGCTAACTTAGTGTTGTAAATAGGGAGTGGCTAACCCATATAACACCCCCCCTTGATCGAATCACTAACCACTAGGGGCCCACTTAGCAAGAATGCAGAGTTCAAGTGATATAGAACAGAACCAAGAGCATGAACTAGAAGTCCATATAAGGTAAGTGTAAAGTTCGAGAAAAAAAGAAAAGCGTGTAAAAAAATAGAAACGATGTCCCAGAGAAAAAAACACCCAAAAAAAAAATTCTTTTCGATAAAAAAATTGACATCTATGGATGCATCCTGTCGTTACTATGTAAAACAGTCAATCCATCAAGGTATATGCACCATAAGTTGCAACAGCTTCCAAGAGGAAATCATTGGAGCGTTCCGCAAAAGTATCTGCCATCCAATTCAGTAGTGGAAAAGAACACACGTGCTCCTCAATTATCGGAGCATTCAGTACCATAACAGGACAACTGTCAGCATCCTCGAGATAACTTTGTTCAAGGAATTCAATAGCGGCCTCTCCGATATCCCAGTTCCCAAGGACTCCTTGTGTAGCACCCAAAGCCATGAACCCAATTCCAGAACAAGCAAACTCATGATCCAGTAATGGACACATCAGTTCATCAAAATCCGGGTCAGGTGACACCAAGTTTGACAGACAAGTCCAGAGCCCATTGGAAGGGACAATCTAGGCAATGAAAGACAGGCTGCACACAGGTAAAATAAGCAAACCGGAATGACAATCCATACTTGACGCTTAAGGTCGCCAGCGGTAAAGTGCCATAGTAATCAAGCATCTGGCTACGAAGATGTAGCAGGCGGAGCATTCCGTCTTGTAACCCCAGGTGTGCAGCCATAACGAAAAGCGCAGATCAACAAGAGGATCCCGGCCCCAATAGCTAGTAGCAAGGGAAACCCTCTGAAGATGCTCGAAAAAATAGAATGTAAAAACGCGGGGATCACACCAAAAATAGTTTGGAAAGAAGTCACGAGGCCTGAGCCGACAATTTTAAAAAAATTAACAAGGCCAGTCGTAGACGAAGCATTAAGGATAGTCTGTATTAACGTTCCAAAATGTAGGGGGAGGTCAGTATTTAAAAGAGCTTGTACTTCAGTGCGTGTGTTTGCTATGTGAAGAAGAAATGTTTCACGGGACGAAGTCAAAGAAACTTCTCTTTGAGACAAAAGAGCTCTTATTCTACTCATCCTATTGAACTCTGCGTTCAAGGTTGGAATCGCCGGCCAGATGGATATATCGAGCCTGCCGTGCGGGGGTGGGAAAAGGACGTTATTACAGCAAACCACCCTTTGTGAAACGGTGACTATGTAAGGAATACCCACGAGCATCCCACAGCAAGCTTCATTATTTAAAAGCAAATAACTACCGTTGGAAAACAGCTTAAAAGAAGACGTTATAACTGGCACTGGAATACCTTTTAGGACACAAGCTAAATTAGGAGCGTGTATATTGCAAGCACCATGTAATTGTATATGTCTACAAACCATCAGAATGATCAGGAGCTGAAGTACATTCTTCCCCTTTCAAATAAACTTCCTTGTCATCTCTCACGCATCTATATGTGAAAGGAAGTGTCCATACTTCGTGCAAGAAGGCATTACCAAGCAGTTCATATCTGCCTATGGCGTAATGCTGCATGCACAAACTGAACTTAAACCTACTGAAAGGCAACGTGATCAATCCGTGTACAAGCCACACAGCTGAATTCAACTCAGCAACAGAAAAAGGTAATGGTTCTAGTTTTTCAATGTGCAGTAATGCGTAAGTTGCGTCTTTCATGGACATGAACTGCTGTTTATCGGTCAAATTAAAAGGAAGGAATAACGAAGAAGTATTCATGTAATCCCAAGGGACTTTCCCTGCCTTTAACGTTTGCAAGGTCCATGCAAACTGCATAATTGAACGCAACTGATTTTGACCATGATATAACACAGACACTTCATCTTGCACAATGTCTACGACAGATGAAACAATATTATCTAATGTATAAATTCTAGAAGACAAGGTGTTAATACTATTATCTATAACAGCCAATACTTTTTCCATATTGGCCTGGTCAATAGCACGTAGTCTGGAAGCTGCTTCAATTTGCGATAATTTCCAAACTTCATTGTAAATAGCATAAACCCATCTCATGGACCTGCCACTCGCAGGACCCTTAACAAAATCATTAAAATCTATTTTGTCATTTAATCTTGATAAAAGTAGCTTAACTGAAGCCAATGTGGAATGTTGCAACCATGACTGGCATAACTTACCTACCGAGTAGGTAGTTACCGTGTGTGTTGATTGAAAACTAGGGTCAACTCTCAATTGTGTATACCCTGGTGTCAAATTCAGAAACCGACGTTGACAGGAATCTGAACCCGTCTGCCACACCAACCATCCCTCAGGATCAATTGGTGAAATATTGAAGGTGGTGTTGGAGACGAGGGACTGCAACATAGTAAGGGACAGATAGATTAGTTACTTACCTGTAATCCTAGTTCTCTTCCAGGGGTATCCTCATCAAAGTCATAAGCATTAGAATATTCCCGCCCATGTGCGGGATCCCGGAAACAGTATATTATATGTGCCCCACATATATATATCCATACATATATACCTATATGTATACACAAGCAATTGCAGCCAATAAACCCTAGAGCTGAACCATGCTGTAAGGAATTTCCACTATACATAACAAAATAGCATTATAAACACGAGAAACAACATTATAACTTGTTTAGAAACTGTTTTAATGCTCAGAAAACAGCAGAAATTCTTAGAAAACACTGAAAGCATAGGAAGCTCCCAGGCTGCATTGCAAATACCCAGTCTAAAAAGACTGAAAAGCGAACTAATAGCTGCATAGCAAAAAACTGACACCGTGCCTTTAAGGCACACCTGACCCCCACCTTCCCATCATGCCTCAGGCGTGGCAGTTAGGTCAGTTGTTCTTTGCGGAGACTGAAAAGTCATGGCACAAAGAAATAATAACCTCTGAAAACAATAGCACACCTTTGCCCGGGGAGGCGGGAGGGTTGCTTATGACTTTGATGAGGATACCCCTGGAAGAGAACTAGGATTACAGGTAAGTAACTAATCCTTCTCTTCCAGGGGATCCTCATCAATAGTCATAAGCATTAGAATAGAATAGAATAGCGAGCCTCACCTCACCTCATCCCCCTGCGGGCAAAGGAAAGAAACAGAGAATGAACAGTATGCTTAGATAGACCCAGCTACCCAAAAAGGTTCCTCAAGGAGGCTTGGCCTACTTGGGCATCCGCCCTGGAATCGGATTCGAGGCAGTAGTGCCTGGTAAAGGTGTGAACCGATTTCCAAGTGGCCGCCTTGCAAATCTCTGCCATTGGAACGTCATGCAAGAAAGCTACTGTGACCGCTTTCCCCCTAGTAGAATGAACCTTAGGGGCCAACGGTAAGGGCCTTTTCGCCAGCTGGTAGGCTAGGGTAATGCAGGAAACAATCCATCTGGAAATGGATCTCTTAGCTGCTGGGAAGCCTGTTCTCATGGCGCCATAGTTGACAAACAGTTGATCCGTCTTCCTAATGCCTTTGGTACTTTCCAGGTAGAATTTAAGTACCCTCTTGAGGTCTAAGGAGTGGAGCGACCGCTCAGCCGGGGTCGCTGGATTCGGGAAGAAGGATGGAAGAGAAATGGACTGATTAATATGAAAATCAGACACTACCTTAGGGAGAAAAGATGGATGTGCCCTCAAGACCACTTTGTGCTGGTGAAAAACTGTGTACGGCTCTTTAGTACACAGCGCCTGGATTTCGCTTACTCTGCGTGCCGATGTAATGGCTACCAGAAAAGCGGCCTTCCAAGACAGATGCTGCAAGGAAGCTCTGTGGATTGGCTCAAAAGGTGGGCCCATCAATTTGGACAACACTAAGTTCAACTCCCACGGAGGAGAAGGGTTTCGAACAGGGGGGGTAAACTTTCTTCAACCCCTGTAAGAAGTCCTTGACCACCTGCATCTGGAAAAAGGAAGGTTGATTCGGAGACCTCCTGTACGCTGTAATGGCAGACAAATGGACCCTGATTGATGCATACTTTAAGCCTGATCTCGTTAAGTGTAGAAGGTAAGGGAGAATGACATCCTCCTGCCCCTTCGTAGGATCAAGGTGATTCTCTCTACACCAAATGAAGAACCTCTTCCACTTAAACGCATAAGACGCTCTCGTGGAGGGTCGCTTCGCTTCTTTCAGAATATGCATGCAATCAGGCGGCAGACCTAAATGTCCGTATTGCAGGACCTCAGGAGCCATGCTGTTAAGTTCAGTGAGGGAAGGTTGGGATGCAGAATCCTCCCGCCCATCTTGGACAGCAGGTCCGGCCTGCAAGGCAGTCGCCTGTGAGGCCGCACTGAGAGATGGAGAAGGTCCGGGTACCACCACTGGCGCGGGCAGTCCGGAGCTATGAGGATCATCTTCATGTCGGATCTGAGCAGCTTGGATACCACCTTCGGAATCAGAGGCAGGGGCGGAAAGGCGTAGGCAAATGTCCCTGACCAGTCCATCAAAAGAGCATTCCCCCTGGTCCCTGGACGGTGGAATCTGGACGCGAAGGCGTGGCATTTTGAATTTTCGTCGTCTGCAAACAGATCGATTTCTGGACGACCCCAACAATGGAACAGGTCTGCCACCACTTTGTCGTGTAGCACCCAGTCTGGCTGATCTTCGAAGTGCCTGCTGAGTGCGTCTGCCTTGATATTCAACTCCCCCGGAAGGTGCACTGCCACTACCGAGAGGTTCCGGGCGAGCAGCCAGTGCCAGATCGCCTGTGCCTCCAGGGAAAGGGGGCGTGACCGAGTCCCGCCCTGTTTGTTCAGGTAAAACATGGTTGTGGTGTTGTCGGTCTGCACCAGGACTGAATCGGCCTTGATTGCAGGGAGGAACGCCTTTAGAGCAAGGTGGACTGCCCGAAGTTCTAGCATATTTATGTGGTAGCCCTGCTCTTTTGTAGATCACCGACCCTGTATTTGGAGGCACCCCATGTGGGCCCCCCAACCTTGCAGAGACGCATCTGTCACCACCGATTGCACCGGAAGTGGCTGGTGAAACGGGACTCCCACCATCAGATTGTCCTGACGAGTCCACCATGCAAGGGAAGATTTCGCCACCTGGGAGAGAGAGATTCGATCTCCCCAACGGCCTGTGGACTGATCCCATTGGTCCTCTAGAGCTTGCTGCAAAGGTCTCATTCGCAGTCTGGCGTTGGGAATGAGAAAAATGCAGGACGCCATGGATCCCAGCAGAGATGCTACCTGCCGGGCTGACGGCCTCTGCATCTGCTGCATAAGCCTGCATTTCCGCTTCATTGAAGACAGTCTCTCCCCCGAAGGATACGCTTTTCCCACGCTTGTGTCCAGAACGGAGCCAAGGTAGTGGATGGACTGAGTGGGCTGCTGCACGGACTTTGCCATGTTGACGTGAAGGCCGAGAGCGTGCAACTGTCTCAGACAGGTCTGGAAGTCTTTCTTCACCTGCTGCTGGGATGGAGCCTTCAGCAACCAGTCGTCTAAGTAAGGGTAGACGAATAGACCCTGCTTGTGTAGGCAAGCCGCCACCACTGCCATACATTTGGTGAAGACTCGCGGAGCTGACTTGAGCCCGAATGGAAGGACTTTGTACTGATAATGCTTGCTTCCGACCACAAACCGCAGGTACCTGCGGTGATGTTTCGCAATTGAAATGTGGAAGTACGCATTTTGGAGGTCCACCGAACACATCCAATCCCCTACTTGCAGATGTGGACATATTTGATGAAGCGCCAACATACGGAACTTCTCCTTGACGATGACTTTGTTTAGGAGACGAAGGTCCAGAATCGGCCGAAACTTGTGCTCTTGATCTTTTTTGGGCACAAGGAAGTACCGGGAGTACACTCCTTTTCCGACCTGCGAAGGAGGAACTTTTTCTATGGCCTGTTTTTGCAGAAGGGCCCTCACCTCCTTTTGGAGCAGTTTTAAGTGGTGAGAACGGGACCTTTTTGGCAGGATGTCTTTTGGATGCGCTCGAAAACGTAGCGCCTATCCATTTCGCAGTATATTCAGCACCCAGCGATCTTTTGTGATGCTGTCCTACTCTGCTAGATGTTGTGACGCACTTCCCCCCACTGGAGTGGGCAACGGTCGTAGAGGAAGCCACAGCTCATGACTTTCCTCCTCTTGTGGTAGTGGAGGACTGCTGCTGGTGTCCACCTCTGCCCCTGCCGGATTTTCCGCCTCGAAACTGCGATTTTCCTTGGGGTTTACTCTGAGACCACTGAAGGGTTTGAACCCTCTGTTGAGGCCCCTTGCGTTGGGTGGATCGAAAACGGCGCTTGAATTCCTTTTTCTTCTCCAACCCCACAGCTTTGAGGGTGTCCAGTTTAGTTTTCATGCGCCCCATCTCCTCATCCGTGTGAGTGCCGAAGAGGGAGGTGCCAGAGAACGAGAGGTTTAAAATCCGTTGCTGTGCATCCGGCTTGAGCCCTGTCAGCCGCAACCAGGACGACCTCCTGGCGCACACGCCGTGTGTGTAAGAATGGGCTGAGAGCAGCGCACCATCCGCCGCCGTGCTAATCGAGTGATTAGCCACCAGAGACCCTTCAGTGACTATTTCTTCAAAGTCCTTTTGGTCCTCCTTGGGGAGCTTGGACTTGAACCGCTCCATCGAGTCCCAGAGAGCCCTATCGTATCTGCCCAACAGCACCGCCGCACTGGAGATCTTAAGGGAAGCCGCCGCGGACGAGCAGGCACTGCACCCCCAGGAGTCCTGGGTTCTGCTCTCCTTATCCGGAGGAACAGAAGAGGAGGCCGATACCGTCTGACCCTTTCTTGCAGCCGCCACTATTACTGAGTCCGCAGGAGGGTCCATCTTCACAAAGACAGGATCAGAGGTAGCCGGCTTATATTTTTTGAGGATACGAGCCGGAACCGCTTTGACGGTCGCCGGGGTGAGGAAGGTGTCCATGACGGGTTCCATGATCCCTGGGACCAAAGGCAGCAGTGGACGAGAGGCAGACTTCTGGTGAAGTGTTTAAAAAATCACCGACGTGGTGACTTGGGGGACTGACCTCTCAATCCCCAACTTCTGCGCCCCCCTCTGCAGCACCTCCTGGTAGGTGTTGATGTCGTCTATGGGCGAGACCCTGGACACTGGGCTGCCCGATATCGTGGGTGAATAGTCCCTTATTGAGGACTTGGTGGACGAGGAAGATGACGTTGATGGTGACCTCCGCTCCCGGCGATGATCACAAGCCCGTGATCCGGCTGAACGCCCCTCCCGCCTGGGGGAGCGCGATCTGCGTCGCCGGCTGTCAGGCGACTTCTCACGTGCTGGTCTGGGAGGACTAGCTCTGTGCACAGCCTCCACCAGCCGTTGCAGCGGAGAGTCATGCACTTGACTGACATAGTCCCGCAGTTTCCTTGTAGCCCCTGAGTCCTGCCAATGATGTGCTGGCAGCAGCCATCTGGGCGACAGAGAAATGGTCCCTTGAGTCTGAGGGGAAGACCTACGGGTTGGCTGGCAGGCTCTCGTGGAATTGCCGGTCGTGGAGATGCCCCTGTGCGGAGATGCTGCCACTCTCGACGTCGACACAGATGGTACCCTCGATGCCGAACGCCGTCTGGATGACGACGGTGGAGGACTCTGCCCTCTCGACGTCGATCGCTGATGGAGTCGCGACGACGGAGGGGATCGTGCCCTCGACGACGGAGGGGTGACACTCCTCGACGCCGATCGTCGCCTGGTTGACGACGGCGGAGGGTCCATGCTCCTCGACGCCGATCGTCGTCGAGATGACGACGGCGGAGGTTCCCTGCTCCTCGACGCCGATCGCCGCCGGGTTGACGACGGCGGAGGTTCTCTGCTCCTCGACGCCGATCGTCGCCTGGTTGACGACGGCGGAGGAGGTTCCCTGCTCCTCGACGCCGATCGTCGCCGGGTTGACGACGGCGGAGGGGTGGTGTCTCTCGACGCCGATCGTCGCCGGGTTGACGACGGCGGAGAGGCTCTAGTTCTTGACGCCGATCGCCGCCGAGTTGACAATGGCGGTCTGGACTTCGACGTCGGCGACGTACCTGCTCTCGACGGCGAGCCCGCTGTCGAAGGTCTCTTCTTTGAAACACGACCTACCGGAACATCTTTCCTCAGCGCCGATCCCGACGCTGAGTCGGAAGGACGAGAGGACTTGCTTCTAGATGTATCTCTAGGCCTCTTGGAGCCCTTCCTCACCGGAGATCGCCCTCTGGATGGTTGTGCCAGGCCATAAATGCGAATTTATTTTATTTATTTTTCACATTTATAAAGCGCACTGTTACCCGGAGGTGTCCTGGCGCTGATTGACAGTGAGAGTATGAACAAAAGATTAGTGTGAAAAGAGCCACGTCTTTAAGGCCCTCCTAAAGGACAAGAGGTCCGGCAGTTGTCTAAGGTGCAGTGGCAGAGCATTCCATGCCTTAGCTGCGCCTAGGGAGAAACTCCTCCCACCCCATCGAGCTTTCCTGACTCTGGGGATGACTACCAGACCCTGCTCTGCTGACCTCAGAAATCTTTTAGGTCTGTGCCATTGAAAAAGTTGAGAAATGCAGTGAGGTCCCAGGCCATGCAGGGCCTTGAATACTATGCAAAGAGATTTGAAAATAATTCTCTTGCGAACTGGTAGCCAGTGTAGCTTTACCAGATCCTGTGACACTGAGGCAAATTTAGGTGTGCCTGTAATCAGTCGGGCTGCCGCATTCTGCAAAGTTTGGAGTTTGTTGAGAAGCCCCTGTTGGGCATTCAACAATAAGCTGTTGCAATAGTCTAGTCGCGACATCACTAGACCTATGACCACCGTCTTCTTGTATTCGTCAGCAAGAAAAGGCAAAACTTTCCGAATAGTTTTTAGGACGAAGTGAGTAGCTGAGGAGAGTGCATTGATTTGAGGTCTGAAGGAAAACAAATCGTCCATCAGAACACCCAGATTTTTAACCTTCCAGACCGGAGCTGGGGGGGTGCCCATTTCCTCTGGCCACCAGCACGGGGACCAGAAGTTATCTCTGGACCCAAAAAGCAACACTTCGGTTTTAGCTGAATTAAGCTTAAGGCAGTTTTCCGCCATCCAAATACTGATTTCCCGCATACAGCCTCTGAACCTTTCCGCGGTGCTGTCTGTTTCCCCCGGTAGTAATGAAACTACTATCTGAGTGTCATCCGCGTATGATGTTAACTTAAAGCCAAAAGATCTGATGACCAGTGCCAGGGTGGAGACGTATACATTAAAAAGGGTAGGGCTCAAGGAAGACCCCTGAGGGACTCCGCAGGGAAGCACGAAAGGGGCAGATTCATAGTCCCCAAGCGCCACCTTTTGAGTCCTGCTGGACAAAAAGGCATTCAAGATTTTGAGCGCATTTCCTTGAATGCCACTAGCCCTGAGCCGATCCACAAGTATCTTGTGGTGGACCGTATCAAAGGCTGCGGACAGGTCCAGCAGGATCAGGGCGGCTCTGCCTCCTGCATCCATCACTGTTCTTACGTCCTCTGCTGATTTGATCAATGCAGATTCGGTGCTATGGCCCACCCGAAATCCATGTTGAGATGGATCCAGGCTCTGACCTGTCCTCAAGAAGGCGCTCAGCTGCGAGTTTAGAATACCCTCTAGAATTTTTGCTGGAAGTGGCAGCCTGGCAATAGGCCGGTAGTTGTTCAAGTCGGTCAGCTCCAGATTCGGTTTCTTCAACAAGGGAAGGATGGAAGCTTGTTTCCAACGTGAAGGGAACTCCCCCGTGTCCAGCATGGCATTGAACAGTGGAGTGAGACCTGCGGCCACAGTCGATGAGGCAAGTTTGGCCACACTGGCCGGGCAGGGGTCATTAGGGGAGCCAGATTTTATCCGTTGAAGACGGTTTTTCACCTCCTCCTCCCTAATGGGGGAGGAGTTCAATAGCCTAGGTGAGTTGCTATCTGCCTCTAAGTTGGTTTCTGGAGCGGCCATCTTGGCACGAGTGTCTAATGGAAGGAAGATGTTTTCTACCTTATTCTGAAAGAATTTCGCCAAGTCTTCACATAGTTTGCGACTGGGAGGTATCTCCACTGGTTTGGGGGCAGCCAGGAACGATACTGTGCGAAACAGTTCCATGGAGGAATTACCGGCCTCCCTAATGCGTTTTGAAAAAAACTCATGTTTAGCTTCTTGAATCGCGAGTTTATACCTTTTCAACTCTGCGTTGAGAAGCTTCCTATCCTCCTCTTTATAGTTCTTCCGCCAGAGTCTTTCCTGTTTTTTGCAAAGCATTTTATGGTCCCCGATATGTTCAGAGTACCACGGTGCCGAGGGGTTAGAGCGTGTGGAGTGATACGTTTTAGGAGGGGCTAGGTTAAGGCAGGCAGCCTCCAACCAGCTCGTATAGGCAGTGGCAGCATCTTCCAGGTTGACTGGGAGGGGCTCCATGGAGGTTTTAAGCAAGTTATCTAAGGCCTCTCCATCTATATTTTTCCACCTCCTGATCACTCTGGGGGGGTTCAGGACTTTACTACGTCTGGGAGGCGTGGCTAAGGTAATTTCAAATTGCACCACCGAATGATCAGACCAGGATACTGGTTGAACTGCAATGAGTTCTAGGTTGGGAAGATTAGAAAAAATCCCATCTAGGGTGTGTCCTGCCCTATGGGTCGAGCCGGTGACCCTTTGGTTCAACTCCACACCGTGCATTAGTTCTATTAGGTCTCTCGTGTCCGAGTCAGAATCACACTCCAGATGAAAGTTAAAGTCTCCTAGCAAAGTAAAAGTCTTAGCGCAAAGCGCTTCTTCTAGCAGACCACTGAGTGCAGGGAGGAACGGGGCTTTGGGTCCTGGGGGCCTGTAGATCAAGCCACCCTTGAGAGTTTGATGGTTGGACAGAGTAAAGTTGTAAATAAGTGATTCGAATAGATCCGTAGTGGCCGACTGGAAGGATCCTCTGATCGAGTTGTGATAGATAATAACAAGACCTCCTCCCCTTTTACTATCTCTGTTTTGGACAAAGCACTGGTACTCAGGGGGTGTGGCCTTAACAATATCTGGGCCTGAGGCTGCGTCAGTCCAGGACTCAGTAATAAATGCTATCAGAGATTTGGTTTCGATAATGAGCTCCGCTAACTCTAAACTATGTTTCACCAGAGATCTGGCATTCAATAGCATGCATTTAATTGCTGCATGTTCTTTCCTCATCCTAGGAATAGGTAGGGCAGTGAGAGAGTTACTAGATTGCCAACCTGACAAGGGGAGAGCCTGTCCACAGTTGATGCAGCACTGAGGGGGAAGTATATCCTCCTGCGGTTCCAGGATCACGCAACCCGGGCTCCTGCATTTGCGCCACAGAGCCAGGAGAGTGTCACGGCTATAAATGTGACCGCTCGAGTTGTTCCTTGACCCAGGACCAGGGGTTCCGGCACTAGGCGCGGGACCGGCGCGGACGGGCGCAGACGGGCTTGCCTTTGGCGAGCCTTCGGCGCGCCACCAGCGCGCCCGCTGCGCTCGTCCGCTGCGCTTCCTGAAAAAGGTGGCCATTTAATACTAATCAGGTGGGGAGGGGCAGAGCACTGGTCTGAACGCCCAGCTCGTCTGAAAGGAGGGCGGGACAAGGGCTACAGGACAGGGGTTCGAGCCCCAAATGTGCAAATAGTGCAGTTAAAATAAACGAGCAGTAAAAATGATAATTTTAAAAGCAATCAGCAAAGTATGAAGCACGATCACATACAGGCAATTCACGGAGCATAGAGTCCCGGCTTCCGCCTCAGGACCGTAACATACCCACACTGACAATCACCGAGAATGCGAAAAGCAGAGAGTTTATCCTAATCAGGTGGGGAGGGGCGGAGCACTGGTCTGAACGCCCAGCTCGTCAGAAAGGAGGGCGGGACAAGGGCTACAGGACAGGGGTTCGAGCCCCAAATGTGCAAATAGTGCAGTTAAAATAAACGAGCAGTAAAAATGATAATTTTAAAAGCAATCAGCAAAGTATAAAGCATGATCACATACAGGCAATTCACGGAGCATAGAGTCCCGGCTTCCGCCTCAGGAACGTAACATACCCACACTGACAATTCGCTCTCTGTCCTTCAAAGTTCTCTTGGACAGGCTCTGGCAGTGAGGACATGTCTTGGAATCATGATCCTCCGGTAGACACAGGATACAGACCCTATGAGAGTCAGTCCTCGCCTTCTTCTTGCCACAAGCAGGGCAAGGATCGAAAAGAGATGGCATTTTAAGGTAGAAAAAATGCCCAAAACTGCCTAAAAAAGACAGCCTCTTACTTCCTTAGATGTAAAACGTCGAAGTAAGGGAAAAAACAGTTGAAAAACAGACAATATTTTCTGACAAACTCAGAAAAAAGTGGAGCTCTGTTGCCAGGATCCTTCCAGAAGGAGCCGGAAAGAACAACTGACTTAACTGCCACCCCTGAGGCATGATGGGAAGGTGGGGGTCAGGTGTGCCTTAAAGGCACGGTGTCAGTTTTTTGCTATGCAGCTATTAGTTCGCTTTTCAGTCTTTTTAGACTGGGTATTTGCAATGCAGCCTGGGAGCTTCCTATGCTTTCAGTGTTTTCTAAGAATTTCTGCTGTTTTCTGAGCATTAAAACAGTTTCTGGAAATTCCTTACAGCATGGTTCAGCTCTAGGGTTTATTGGCTGCAATTGCTTGTGTATACATATAGGTATATATGTATGGATATATATATGTGGGGCACATATAATATACTGTTTCCGGGATCCCGCACATGGGCGGGAATATTCTAATGCTTATGACTATTGATGAGGATCCCCTGGAAGAGAACTGTGTGATTCGTCCAATTAGGATAAGCACCCAGAGCCGGGATTGTGGGGGAATTCATTTTTTTAGATATAGCCAATCCAAAACAGGTGGTCTGAAAAATAGTTGAATTCAAAAATAACATATGATTTGGGATAAGACCGGCACAATGCAAAGCTTCTGTTCCCTGTGCCTGCCACGGTTTAGTTCCCCAAACCGATTTAAGATCGATAGTAGCTTTCCAGAGGTCATAACCTCCAATAACCAATTCATCCATAAAGGATTTGGAATATAATAATTTGGTGTGTGTCAGTCTAACCTTAGAAGCTGGTTCTACCGCCACCTTAAAATAAAAAGAATTAGGGTCAGACACACTAAAATCCGAAAAGTAAGTGAATTTTTTCACTAAAGTGGCAGAACTGCCACTCATAGGGACAGGACAATGTTCCCACTGAGTGAAATTAACAAAATTCCGAAAGGTATTTGCCCTGTGTAGGAAATGTGTGCCATAATGTTGATAGCAAAATTGTTCATCGTAATTTGCAGTATTTAAATACAAATCCTCAGCATCAAATGCAGCATAATATTTCAAATCAGAAAACAGTGTTTCTATCGCTTGCACATCCCAATCATCTGATTGGATGTTTTGTTTAACTACATCACCCATAGAAACACGAAAAACAGTTGGCACATTAATCACTTCGGTGGGACCATGAATTTGAAAGTTCACAGCATCCCACGCAATTCCATCACGTACAGGCCAGGCGGTGATGTTCACAAAAGTCTGGTCCCTTTTCATGATGTGTGATGAGGAATGGGGGGCCAAAGTTCCATCAATTAATCGAATTGTAGATCGTTCATTCAGGTAGTGTCCATTTATCAATTTAAAAAACACTACCACAAAGCCAATGGACATGAACAAAAAATACTTAATAGCACCAGCCAGATGTAAGTCCAAGGTGCAACCAAAAAATGTCTCTCGAACCAGGCAAAAAATTTAGAAATTTTGGAAGGGGCAGTGGAAGTCAATTATTCAGTTTCAAAGGAAGAATGTGACTGGGCAATTGTTATTGAATGTAATAGAGGCAAAGGTACTTCTGTTGGATAAGCATACTCAGGATCATCAGGTAGACCACCAGCATTAGATGGCACAGAAGGACCAGTAACTGCAAGCTCAATGGAAACTTCAGGCAAGATGTTAGAGGGTGGCACCACAACAGAGTTTCTCAGCACTGAAGGGCAAGAAACTGAAGGTGTCATACTATGGAGAATCGGCCACCCGCTGTAGCTTGACATTGTCAATCGAGATGTACCTGTTATCCTTGCGACCAGGAAGTGGAGGTAAAACAACTGTACGCGTACCCAGGACTCCAAGCACCGGGACTGGTGCACGATAAGAGGGGCCAAACTCCTTCTTGTTCTCCACCTTCTCACGGACCAGATCACCAACTCGAGGTAGCCAGCCGACTACCGGAATCTGGAGCGCAGCTTCTGATGTAGAGGGTACGTGTCCTTTCGCTAGAGTGTCTCTGGCTTCTTGTAGATTCTGCAATACAGCACAGTGGTCATCTAGGTCAAAAGGGGCGGCTGCTGCCTCCATGTCTAGACCATCAAGGTCTGGGACAAACATTCTTACTCCAAAGAGCATCATGTACGGGGTCCTCCCACCCAGAGACCTTCTAGGGAGATTATTAAGTGCACGTTGTACGTCATACAAGTGGGAGAGCCAGTTCCGGCCTGTACCTAATACCCTCGCTGTCAAAGATTGCTTTAGGTCACGGTTCATCCGCTCCACAACACTGTTGCCCTCAGGCCGGTATGGAGACGAAAATTTGACTTGGACCCCCAAATCTCTCATGGCCTCCTTGTACGCCCGTGAGGCGAACGCAGGACCCTGATCAGAATGAAGGGTACCACATGCAAAACTCCCTACAAAGACACGCAAATCCTTGATGACAGTTCTGGCATCAGCACTCCTTTGTGGCCATACCCACAGGAAACGTGTGCACGAATCAACTGCAACCAAGATGTATTTGTACGCAGTATCAGAGGTAAAAGGACCGCAGTGATCTAAATAAACGCACGCTAGTGGTTGATTAGATATATGCAACTGTGTTTGTGGTGGACGCGCTGCAGTGGAAGGTTTAATCTGCTGGCAAATTTCACAAGTAAGAACATATGCCCGCGCTTGTTTGTACAAACGGTACCACCAGTAACGTTGTTGCAACAGAGATATAGTAGCCGACACTCCAGCATGCGCAGACGCAACACCTTCGTGAGCTGCTGATATCAAAGACCATCTACGGTCCGCGTTGGGAATCACCCTGTCACCAACGTCGTTAATCCTCACTCACAGGACGTTATCAGGACTTAAGCGATAATGGTATCGAGAAGGGAACCCTTTCGGAAAAGGTGTCCCGGTCTCGGAAGCAGCAATAGCTGACAAGATGTCATCATCGATCTTACTTTTGGATCTTGTAACTGCTGCTACTAGATAGGTTGCCACTGCTGTTTTTGCTGCCTCGTCAGCCAAACTGTTACCGACAGCATGGACACCAACTCGTTGGTGACCAAGAGTGTGAATTACATTCACGAGTGTTAGCAGTTCTTTAAGTGCTGCCACTCGAACCCAAAGCGTTTTATGCTTTATTGTGCTACCTTTGGAATCATGAAAATCATTCTGAATCCAAAAATGTAGATTGTCATTGTAAGATTGAACACAATAGAATGAATCACACACCACTAGAGTGGGGATTCGAAGATCAGCGTACTCCAACGCAAGCACCAGAGCACAAACTTCAGCCAACTGTGCGGTACAATCACCCAATGTCTGTGTATGCACAGCTTCAGATTGGAACTCTCCGTTCACGAAGGTACCCACAACAATTGCGCAGGCAGCTGAATAGGCGTGCTTCGATCCAGTAGCGGGATGCGCAGACCCATCAGTGTAAATGACACAACGGTACTCCTCAAGTGGGCGCAATGTCGAAGGAGTCGGATGAACGAATTCATAATCCAAGAACTCCTGAGACTGCAACGCCGCGTCAAAGATATATGTGACGTCTTGCGAAGCCAAGGAAGTTGCCCATTGTATCCACTTTGGATGCAAAGCCTTAGAATTTGGTACACTAGCTTTAGTGACTGCCTCGAGGGCAGGGTACGGTGTTACCACCAGCATGTGCTTTCCCTGTGATAGCGCTCGTTCTTTCAGGATCGCCATCTGAACTGCTGTCAGTACTTTTTCGACAGCGGAAAAGCGCAGCTCAGCTGATGTGTACAGATGAGATTTGTAAGCAATGGGAACGGTGTCGCCCTCATTGAACGTTAAGTACGTGAAACCCACTGCGCCTGGTACAATTCTAATGACGAGGTTAGTGTGGTTATCACGAGTTTGTAAGTATTTAGAAGCAAGAAGATCAGACAGCAAAGTTTGTAATGCAGCTGTATGCTCTGGCAGCCAGCATGATTTGGTAAAAGTAGGTTGTACCAAGGCATAAAGCGTCTTGATACGCTGGGCATAATCAGGAATGTAGGTACGACCGAAATTCAGAAAACCCAGCAATGATTGTAATTTTTTCAGCGTTGTAGGAGTACAAAGGCGTGCGCACTTCTCAAGGAAGTGCGGAGCCAAGCCGCGACCCTCGCTGTTGAGTTCGTACCCTAAGAACAACACTGTGAACTCGGCGATGTGGCACTTCGCAAAATTGAATTTGTATCCAAAGTCAGCAAACGTCGTAATTATGTCATCCACGTGAGCAAGGTGTGGGAGCAACTCGTCGTCTGTTAGATAGATATCATCGACATACGAGTACGCATCCGGGTCCATATACTCTAGGAGCGAGACCACTCGAGCAGCAAAGACCCCAGGGCTGTTCTTATAGCCCATAGGTTGTCTTTTAAACTTTCTTTGTTTACCGCCCGAGGTAAAAGCCGTCCACTCACTACTCTGAGGGGACAGGTTATGGCTGTAAAAGCCATTGGAAATGTCAAGTGTGGTTTTAAACCGTTTTCTCACAAGACTATCGACGAGAGCCGAACTGTGAGTATTCTGTACCGCGCACGTCCGGCAGTGCGAGTTTAAGTGCCGGTAATCCAAAACTAGGCGGTACGAGCCATCAGGCTTCGTCACAGTGAATAAAGGGTTATTCATAGGTGACACACAAGTTTCAATTACTCCCTGATATTCCAATTGTTCAAGGATAGTCGTAACGTGAGCTCTAGCCTCGCGACGCATGGGATATTGAGGTTGAGGCTGGGGATCGGACCGCAACGGAATCGTATGGTCGGGAGAAATTTTATCCCAGCCCACTTGATTGCGATACAACGCAGGCGCTTGCACCTACGCCCACTCCCCGGCCAACCTGTTAGCATGTCCCATAGGCACTGTGTGCCCAAAGGAGGGGAGGATTACCACCTCCCCTCTAGGAGCATCTAAAATTAAAGCCGGAGGCCAATCCTCTTCCGCTAACAGAATGTCATAAGTGGAGGACAAATTATCCCAAAAAACTACTCTAATTCTACGATGTATGTCACCCTCTATTTTAAGGATTATGTCAAACATCCTTTCAGGGTTTTTTTCGCGAGTATCAGCAGTTTCAACACTCACATATGTATCAGTTGCTGTCACCTCCAGATACGGACGCAGTGCTTGCCGCACTACTGTAACTTCCGCCGCACTGTCTAACACCGTTAGAGCCCATGTCCGGGTCTGAAGCAGTGTCCGTACCATCTGAGGCATATCTCGCAGTTAGCGCAGCAACCTTCTTTTTCTGAAACGGAGGTCTTTGACGCGCAACGTCGTCTTGCTTGCCTTTAACTTCAGTCTGTCGGGGTTGCTCACGACCTTGAGCACCCCTTCCTCTTCCACGGTCTCCGCCACCGGATTGTGAAGCCGATGTTCCCTGTGAAGAACGAGGAGAGCGTTCAGAAACCTGAAATCTGTCAGGTGACTTATTATTAGAACGATCGCGCAAATCATATTTGCGTTCAGTAGATGACTGAACTGGCGAGGCAGAACGCGACCTACGTTTCTGTTGCTGTTTTCCCTGTTTTTTGGCTCGCCAACTTTCCTTTGGAAACTTGGGCTTCTCGTCTTTCGTAGACAAACTCACCTTAGTCTGCTGTACTACATCAGGAATTTTAACGGTGGGTTTCACGCCTAGGGCGCTACGTCCCACCATTCTGTAGGCTTTTGCAATAATTTTTGCAAATTCCCTGGGCTTGTCGGCAGGAGCCACAAGTTCCATCATATTACCTACTTGGAACTGCAGAGCATCTACTTTTAGGTTCCCCATCACCATGGAAGAAACCACATCGAAGCTGTCGACAAGCCTCATTCCCAATTCAATGGCCGCCTCTGCACCATGATTTTCCTGAACTTTCTTGATGACAGAGGGTAGTACAGACATAGACGGAGTGCCATAGCACTTCGAATAGGTCGCAGCAAAGACCGTGCCCCAATTGTTACAATCGACAATATCAGGTACCAGATCCTTCGGCAAAGTAATGGTGAGTATCCTGTGTTTATCCACAGGAGAAGTGTTTGGAAACACGGCTTCTAGTTGATCAAACTTTTCAGCAAGCCAGTAAGGAAATTCATTCTTATTTTGGGGGCGCTTGCCTACAACCGCATTAACCATTACGGGACTAATGACCACAGCTCGGTGGTCAGTCGTGTGACCCGCAACAGCAGGTGCCCCCACCTGTACGTTGCGAGACACGTACTGCACTAAAGCCCTATGGACCGTAATCAGGGCAGTGTGCAGTACTCGTAAGTCTGCCACCCTAACCGTCATGTAGTTGGGATGGGGTGTAAAACCGGCCAGCACCGGCCAATCAGCCCTTGGAATTGACAAAGGGCCAAGTCTCGGCGGTGCTACCGTAAGGGGAAGGGCGCCATTAAACCAAATAGTATGCTGCCAGGCAGAAATAGGTATTTCTAGTGTCCTATATGGAGCATAAGCTGCAGGTACTTGTGTGACAGTATACTTGTGGTAAGTATCATCTTCATCCACTTCTGGAAAAGTCACCCAAGAGTAGAACAACTCATAAGGGTGTGCTGCGTCAGCAGCTACCACAAAGACCACAGCCAGCCCGTCATCGGGCACCCCATACGTCTGCAAATACTGACGTAGAGGAGTCCGACTATGTGCGGCTATATTGACCGCCATTAGGACACACTAAAGAATAACGACAAGTTCTACAGTAGCACTTGGGTTCAGTAAAAACTAATCTTTTTAATTGTCAAGCTTGAACGAACCTTTAGTCAAAACTCAGGTAGATTAAGCCGTCACTCCCGTTATCCAGAAACCAGAGTGTGGGCGTTTGTGGACTAATAAAAAGCACTACTAAGGCGTATCAGAACTGAACCACGTTGGGCGCCATGTTGCAGGGATTCTGCGTATGCACAGAACTATGCGCAGGAAACCAGGACCTCAGAGAATTGTGGTGTACCAGAAACTCCCCTCAGAACCAAGAACCCCATATCCGACTAGCTTAGTGTCCCATTCGTTAGCCTAGATCTAGCTAGGCGGTCCCAATGTATAGACAACCTAGAACATGCAACTTAGATATTTCTCAGGAGTGGTGTGCATCCGAAATACCGGTTTGTACTTATTTAACAGTCCACAACAGAATAATACAGACACGGTAAAGTTTAAAGAGTTTATTTTATAAACCTCGCGTCCTAAGATGCAGTACTTTGGCTAACACTAGCAGACAAATGGTTAAGATCAAAACCATCAGCATTGTTACAATACCATACAGAGTAAAAGGAGCAATCACAATAATAATGACAGTGGTATGCAGCCACACTCCTTTCTCTAGCAACTAATAAATTATTATTAGACTAATAGAAGGACTCATGGGCTAACAGGGGGGACCCCATACCGTATAGATCAGCTTAGTAGAATCACATCAAAGGATCAGCTAGCTCTCTCATGCATCAGCTCTTCTGTTCGAATGAATCCTAAAACATTCTGTACTGTAATATTAAAGGCACTTGTCCTTCAGATGTTGGCAGCTGCATCTATGATATGTCTAAAAAGTGGTACGATCAATCTGAACACAACACTCTGCACCGTCTAGTGTCCTAGCCTTGTTCTTTACATGATGTACAGACGAAGGTCGCAGCACACTATATTAAGAATGTTAAACAATAAACTGTTATCCTGTAAGGCAAAGTCCAGTAAGCATTTCTAAAATGAATAACATAACAGTGTCGCGTGCAAAGCAGCAGAAACGGCAAGCTGGCTTTCTAACAGTTGACTCGGTTATGCTAACTTAGTGTTGTAAATAGGGAGTGGCTAACCCATATAACACCATTTGCCACCACCATACAGGTTTCTGGTCCCATGGGTAGAAGGCCTCCACACTCTGGGTCCAGAAACAAAGTGCATTCTGGGCAGAGGTGTCATGCCTACTCCCCCAGGTTGGGCTTACTCCACAAAGGGGAAGCTTCAAAAGCCTGCCGCCTTTGCAAGCTGTCCTTGCCTCTTGCTGCCCCCAGCAACTGGCTCCCAGCTGTTCTGCCCCCCACTTTGGGTGGGAGAATCAGCGGGGAAACCAAGTTAGGAGGTGTGCCAACATTTGCAAACCCTGCCCCTCAGGTAGGGTAGGCAAGGTAAAGCACACTTCTCAGTCCACTCAATCTTGAAGATGAGGGGACCGAGCCAATTAAGAAGAGGCTCATGCCGCCCCTTCCAATGGCGGGTGGCATAATAGGGGGTGCACCCACCCCAAGGAAGGGACTCATTGGTCCTGACCTGCGCATCCCGTTAACACCGCTAAATGTGGCATGTAGAGGCGACCCTAAACCGTGCCTTCTCAGATTCGAAGAAGAAAGAAGGACCGAAGAGCCGTGCTGACCCAGGAAGAAGAGGACATCAACTGCTCTAACCCCAGCCCTACCAGCCTGTCTAAACTCCGAACTGCCTACAGCAGAACCCCGGCATATCCAGCAGCCCCCTCTCCCCCAAGCCCATAGGACCGGACCTGTAACCATCTTAAAGATGGTCTTCTGTGAGAACTGGATTTGATAACAAAGATTCATCCACTGAATCCAGATCCAGTCGACTTCACGATTTTGCAGCACTCTACACCAGACGATTAAGGTCCGAGTTAGAGTAGACCAATACCTCAAGGTCTCTGCAACAATTCTGACCTGGGATCTGGAGATCCCAGACCTCCCTCAAGCTTCAAGTCGACGCCTGCAGCCTCCACCCGAAGGGCCCCACCCTGAACAGAGCTGGTAAGAAGACCTGATGCCAAAAGACACCCCTACACAGACACCCCATGGTCTTGGGTGGCCCAACCGAATGTGTCCGGGCATCCCCCAAGAACCCAACTTGCCTCTCCAGCCAGTGGCCACCTCCAGGAAGCCTCCCGCATGTTTTCTGAGCTCAAGATCTTCATTGAAATCCTCAGGATCTCAGACGTCACCTTGGCACTCTGCACACGGCCACCCCTGTGCCACTGGTGGTGCAGCTCCTGTTCAAATTGCTGATCTTAACTCCAGGAGCTTCGATCCCAAACCCGAGTGGCCTGCTCGAAAGCAGCCTCTAGCCGAGGGTCCCCTTAGCCCCATTGGCCAACATTGGGCCCTGCACTCAGCACCCGACCACCCCAGTGCCACTGGTGGTGCAATTTAAGTGCCTAACGGAACCTCGGTTCTAACCCCCAAAAACTACTCTGGCAGGTCATTTACATACCTGCAAACCGATAACCTTCTTTTCTCCATAGGAAGCAATGTTGTTATGTTTTGTTCCTAAAAATGTTCTGTTGAGCTGAACTTGTGTGAAAGAAAAGTAACTATATTGCAAACCTGAAAAAGTCTTACTTACGGTGTGTTATCTAGGCATACCACCCGAGTAGTCTATGTAATCCAAAAGTAACGCCAAATTAATCTCTATGTAATTTTAACTGTTTTAAACAATATACAAACCTGTAAGGATTGCACATCCATTGCCAATTGCTTTACCTTGTAAAGTTTTACAACTGTAAGTACATTTTACCTAACAAAGTCCTGCTTGGCCCTAGAAATAAAACATAAGTATGCTTTTTTTATACTTACCTAATTGGTCTGGATTCGGTCTCCGAATTTGTGCCATCAGCTTTGATTGAATACAATAAATGCTCAACACACCCTCCTGATAAGCCTAACTGCTCGTCCATACTACCATAATGAGTACTGTTAGTGATGATCTACTGTAGCCTCTACTTTGGGGGCTCCCTGGACTCTATGCATATTATACCTTACCTTGGTATAGTATATACAGAGCCAGCTTCCTACAGGTGATCTCTTTCTCTTATGAGACCTTTTAGAAGATGATTACGCTTCTTTACTGTCATCACTGGAAAGTGTGTCCTTCTTGCCTTTACCTTCTGGAGCCATAATAGTAGACACCCCTCATGGTCTTTCAATGTCTTAACACCTTGGACTCAGTCAAGCAAAAGATACTCTACTCTTTCGTAACTATCAAGGTTAGAAAACATCCATATAATACATTTAACATGTTTAACTTTAATGCATAAATATAATAAAAAACCTTTTCAAAATTCATGTCATAAAACCTAATCAAGGAGACTTCATGCAATTTATGATTTCATTACAATTGATGCTGTCGATAAATATCAGGATGCACCCGCAAATCAATAACCTTATCTGTACATTACTTAAATTAATTATTAAAAGCAAACCAAAGTCCAAGATGGAACACAAATATGTGTTATTCTGAAAACATAGGATGGCCTTTGATCTGTGCGATATTGTGAGTGATCCTTTACTAACTTGGTGAAAACACCTACATTTGTTAAGCGGGGTCACCCTCAAATAATTGAAGCTAAATACCACTTCGAAGGGGTCTTTTCCAGCCATTACAGAACAGCTTTTATTAGCATCCTTACCAAAGACCATGAACTTAGTTTTTGCAGCGTTTAAATTAAGGCCCCTGTGCCAGCAAAACTCCAAAAATGTATTTAGCAGATTTTTTTAACCCCATCGGGGACTGGAGTTTAATAGGGAATCATCTGCAAACAAGAGTAACAATGTTTTGGCCCATTCAGAATAGGAGAGTCATTAACACACTTTACCAGTTTCTTGGCCACATCATTAATTTATAAGATGAACAAGGAGGGGGCAAAAACGCACCATTGTCTGACCCCTCTTACTATTGGGATGCACTTTGTCAGCTCACATCCATCACCCCGCCTGACCTGCGAGTAGTTCTTTTCATGCAGCCTAGCTAATAGTTCAAGTAACCCACAAGGAACTCCTGTGGTTACTAGTACTCTCCAAACGCTCTCCCGGGGTATCAGATCGAATGCAACACACAGGTCAACAAATGCCACAGTTTCTGGCTGCCCAAGATGACATATTTGCAACAGAGGAGAGCAAACTCGAAAACCTGATCCAAAATGCTTATTTTAGCATGGAATTGTGCATGAAAGGGCGTTCGAATCCTCTGGTCATCCATTCACTCTTAGAATCTATATTAGACCGGACTAGAAAATATTTTTGAAGGTTATCTAATAGGCCTATAATTCTGACTGGCAATTAGCACTGCTATTTTTAAAGATCAGGATTATTTCCACCCCCTCTCCAGGGGTCCTGTATCTCACCCACCCTAGCTATTGCATTAGAGAGAAGGTTCATGTAGGTAGCCCACAACCCATGTTCTGATTCATATAGATCACCCGGTATGTGATCGGGACCAGGGGCCTTTAGGCTATTGACAGCAGAGGGTGTCCTCTAAACTTAGCCATCTTAGCAGACTGCCCACCTCCCAACTTCGTAACATCACACCCAGGACACTCATCTACAACATTGAAGGGCTGTTTTGTGGGGGAATCCGGAGTGTATAATTTGGCAAAATGTTCTTCCTATCTTTGTCAGGATGTTACTCTATCTGGGGTTGGTGCTTCTGACTGTCCCATGAGCAATAATATGCCAGAATAACAGCCATCGTTCACTTTAGGGGCCTGGAGCATATCTTTCCAATTAGCATTCTCCCACCTTCCATTTTTTGGCCTTATCGTTGGGGTAAAGGCAATATATGCAACTTCTTCTTGGAGCAGGTAGCACAAGCCCTGAAAAGGCTCTTTTGCCTTATCTGGCATAGCAGTCAGGAAAATAGGAATTAAAGACTAGAGGCCACAATCCTCTAGCAAGAAGAAAAAACAGCTGTTAAAAGACTGAAACTGCAGAAATGAAGGCACTGAGCAGACTAGCTCAGTGGAGACTCCCTAGCACGACTTGTGGTAGAAAATCTGCAAGGCTAGAGCTTCTCACAGGAGTGTTCTAGAAGGCAGGGAAACCCATATTTGGCATTTTTTTTAGCAATGACTATGACATGTTATAAAACCAAGGGGCTTATGGCCTTTTCTAGTTTATGAGTAATTTTCCATTGCTATTATAATGTATCGGGGTCACCCATCGCGACGTCAAGGAATGATTCAAGCATGTGAATCTATGAAAAATCCAATACTGGAGTAAATGTAGTTGCAGACAATCTTGTAGGGCTCAAGTAACCGTTGGCCATGATGCTTTCAACAGTGCCGAGACTGGCTCTGAAATCCAATATTAATCAAACTACTGATAATTTATAAAGTTATTGCACCCTGATGGAAGAATCTAGTCTCCAATATGCAGATGATACTCAAATGTATTTACACCTCTCTTCCACTGAGGTCATTCCATACAAATACTTGTCTATTTTGAACTTTGATTTCAACACAGAAATTTATGATTTATCAACTTAGCCAAGAAATCGGATTGCTTGTTAACCTCTGTTCGAGAGGCTTTTTTTTAATTTTTATATAGCGCGAGCTAGACCCAAGACATTGGCTATCAAAGCGCTTTACATGAGCACCAGTTTCGTTATAGGACACAATTTCTGTTAGGCACAGGGAGATTACGTGATTTGCCCAGAATCACAGGATGTTGAGCGTAGTTGCCGCGACTCAAGCCTGAATTCCCAGTTTCGAGGGCAACTGCTCTAGCCAGAAGGCTACATCCTCTCCCCAGATCTCTCCTTCCTTGGGCTTTTGGATTGGATATCTGTGAACGCCCATGACAATAATTCCCCAGAAAGTACCAAAGCTTCAGAATCTATAAAACACCAAACCCTTTCTAATTGATACTTTTTTTTTTCATTTCGTCCTCATATCACCATGGAGTCTGAACATCTTGGACCATTTTGGCACTCTCTATCCGTCTCATGGTCCATTGCGTAAACTAGCCCCGAGCCTCCAACACTCTGGTCGCATCAAGGGGGTGCCATGACCCGGTGTAATCATAGGACTATGGAGATGTTATTTTTGTTCCGCCACAGCCCTGCCTAGGGCCATAGTGCTTATCTGGCCAACTTAATAAAATCCTCCCATACCTCCACCGACCTTCGCGAATTACCTTCAACATCCATATGGCTAGTCCACTTAGCCACTTTTAACCACTCTCTAAGATGTGGGGGAACTGGGTCGGACCAGCATTTACAAATCTCCAGCCTAGCTAAAAGCAGCAAGTAGAATACCAGGCCCCTTTGCTTACTGTTCAGAGTATTACATGAAGTATTGTCGACCCGTAGGAGTACTAAAGCATGTCAAAATTATGGGTTTCTCAAGAATGTCCCTTATGGTGGTTTCTACGACCTTCCAGTATTATTTTATCCCTGGACATGTGAGAAAGATGTGTACATCGTTAGCTTTTGGGGAGTTGCATCTTTAGCATCTGGGAACAGGTTGCAATACAAACTTTGCCACTCTTTCAGGAGTCCAGTACAGCCTGTTAATTACTAAAAAGTGATGTTGTTTGAAGGTGTGATTATTGAATTTTTGTAATGAGTCCTCCCAAAGGCATTGTATGTTGTCTTCCTGTAGTACATCCAACCAAAACGCATGAGGAGCCACCAGTTTCTTTTCCTCTGCCTCCAGGAATTGCCAATACCACTTAGCAACCTCTTAGCTTTTTGGACCTACTTCCTGGAGGTAGGCCTCAGAATCCCAGAACCCTCCTAACTCTAGGGAAACTGTTGAGAGCCATGATGTAAGCTGAATATGCTTGAATCTGGATAGGCTATTGCCGGTTTTCACACTTTGCACCTACCAAGGTAGAAGACCTTCTACCGACATCATGTCTCCCCACTTAGATACTCCTGCCTCCTTCAGGGGAAGGCTTAACCAGTCCTTCAGACATTCTGGTTTCCCTGGAGATTCCCAAATCGATGCAAATTCTAAATAGTACCCAATGTTTAACAGCTTTCTCACCCCACAGCAAAGCCTTAATGCGGTCTTTAAAACATTCTACCCTACTTTGAAAACTTTTTGGACCCCAAATTTATATAGAAAAGCTGTTGGTCCGAACTCGATAGTCTCCCCCAACAATGTTCCCTAAGTGGAGTCAGACTCCCCCAGATTCATACAGAAGTTTTTAAATAGGAATGACATACTGTATAGATTAAGATCTGGGAGGGCCAAACCACCCTTAAGGCGACGCCTTAGCTTTTTCCAGGCGAGCCCTACCGCACGGGATGCCCATATAAAACTAGTTATTTTCCCCTGTATTTTATAGACCCCATCCTTGGCGGACTTAAGTGGAATACAATTAAATAAGTATCTCAACTTTGGAAGGATGGACTTCTTTACTAGGTTCACCCTCCCGCTAATGGTAAATTCTTCCACCTGGATAATGACCTATCGACCTCCTTGGCCACCCTCTGCAGATTATGCAATGGGATCTCATCAATTTGATGGACTATGGGAATCCCCAAGTATTTTTATATCTCCGCACACTTCGCCTCTCCTCACCTCCATGTTCCAGCACATAACCTCTGTTTTAGAGATGTTCACTAAATATCCAGATACCACCCAAAATTCCTTAGTCAACTGCACCACCCTAGATAATGTTCGGGCCGTATTAGAGGTATAAATTATCAAATCATCAGCATATAATGCTATTTTGCTACAGGGAGTGAATGAATAGGGACTATCTGGTCATCTTTCCTTAAAAGATGCGCCAATGGTTCGATATATAGGTGTGAGAAAGCGCCATCTTTCTTGCATGGTATCCCCCCACTTTTTGCTGAATTTCTGATGTACTTTGAGTGTGCCCTGGGGCACCTGCCAAGCAGGTACCCAGGGCCTATGTTCCTTCCCTAAAAACTGTGTTGAAGCCTAAACCCAATTGGCATCTCTGGCCACATGTCTGCCCCTGGTAAATGGTACACTAGGTACCCCGGGTCTTGTGACCAGAGAAGGCCCCTGAGGGCTGCAGCACTTATTGTGCCACCCTCAGAGGCCCTGTACCCTGACACATGCACACTACCTTTGCAGGCTGAGTGTCTTGGTGTAGAACTAAACAGTCGACATGGCACACATTCCTGTGTGCCATGCCCACAACACACACTGCACTGGCATACATCAGCCACCCCTCTAGCTGGGTGCCCTATGCCAGTGGTGTGGGTACAGGTGTATGAGCCCTGTGCCCCTACAGTACCCAGGTCCATTCCTGGGCACTGTAAGTGCAGTGCTGCCATTTAAGAGTATATGGTACTGGGAGATCGTCAACACAAACTCCACAGCACCATGATGGCAACACTGAAGACTGAGAAGTTTGGTATCAAATTTCTCAGCACATTAATGTTATGTATGTTTGCTAGCACAATCACCTAATGTTCACTAACTATTATACAACGTCCTGCAGTTTCACGGTCCTCTGTTCATATATATATTTTTTATATTTCTTATGTACGAATTGACACTTTTGAATGTGTGTATCCCACCTCATCCATTTATGTTCTTAGACTGTAAAGCGCTCTGATACCCTCGTGGGTCACGTTCGCGCTATATAAAACTTTATGAATAAATTAAACCCGCACTGATGCCAGTGTGGGATTTAATGTACAATGCACGACCGAGCATCTTAGAGATGCCCCCTGAACCTAACCTAAAATCCACGTCTTGCCTGAGGGGCTGCCTAGGCTGCCACACAGCAGACATGTTGCTGGACCCCTGGGTAGAGAGCCATCCACTCTCCTGGGCCTGCAACAATGCACATCCTGGGCGAGGTGCTAGGTCTCCTCCTCCAGGATGGGCAGGGGAAGCTTCAAAGGCATGCCGCCTTTGTGAGCTTCTCCAGGCCACTTGCTGTACTCAGCAACTGGCCCCTACCGGTTCTGATCCCACTCCGGCAGGAAGACTGTCCGGAAACTCCAAGGAAGGAAAGGGGGTGTGCAAGCGTCTCAAACCCCACTCCTCAGGTGGGGGGAGGCGAGGTGAAGCACCTCTCCGGGCTCTCGCCATCTTGAAGATGGGAAGCCCTGCCCAATCAGGACTAGGCTACTGCCCCCCTGCCACAGGAGAGTGGCAGGATAGGGAGTATACCCACCCCAGGGAGGGGACCCGTTGGTCCCTGCCCTTTACCTACTTGTAATGCCCCTAAATGTAGTATTTAGGGGCACTGTGAACCTTCCTTCCTCAGATCCAGATTCCGAAACGAGAAAGAAGAACAAGGAACAAGACGACCTGCCGTGCAGCTGCTAACAAGAGGAAGACACCAACTGATTTGGCCTCAGCCCTACCGGCCTGTCGACCCTCTAACCTGCTCCTGCTAAACGCCGGCATCTCCAGTGGTCAGCATCCTCAAAAAACCCCTGGAGGACCTGACTGCCTTGGGACTCTAACTACCTGGGACTCCCACGAGCAGTGGTACTGCTCAAAGCAAGTAACTGACCCCTGGCATCAGCCAGGAACCGCAAACCCTGCACACTCTGCACCCGCCAAGCCTGGCCTGTGCTGGAGTGAACAAAGACCACGAGGACGTCCCCCCGGCGACTGTGACCCCGAATCCAGCACCCAAGGACCCACCTTGACACTCCTGACGCCTGCAGCCTCAGAACCAGGGACCCCTCCAACCGCGACCAGCAGAGGATAAGATTTCCCGACACAAAATGGCACCCCTGCACCCGGAGCCCTCCTGTGCCCAACTCCTGGGTGCCTACCGATCCTCCAACTACCCAACTTACCTCTCGAAGTGGTGGTTGCACCTGAAGAATCTTCGTCCCCGAGCTTGCAGCCTATGTTCGTTCTTGAGCTTCTCCATTGCAATCCATTGAGCGCCCGACGGCTCAAAAGTAACCTGAACCCAGCCGCCCGAGTGACCCTGGCAGTGCAACTTCTACTCTAATCTACTTCCCCATTTTCCCTGAGCAAGTGACCAGGAGCCCAGCTCCCACAGCTGCATGACCTGCTAGCCAGCAGCCACCAACCAAAGGCCCCCTGCCTCCCATAGGATAACATTGGGCCTAACTCACTCTGCACCCGGCTGCCCCTGTGCTACTGAGGGTGTAACAACTGTACTTACCTTACCCTGGGAGACCCCTGAGTCTATGCCCAGAACCTTAACTCTGCCAGTCGAGTACTTACCCAAAAGCCGATAAGTCACTTTTCTTCCATAGGGTAACATTGTCTGGTTTCACTTGGAAATTCTTCTAAGTGTCGAGTTTTGAAACTTTAAAATATTCATCTAAAATCAGCCAAATTACGAAAACAAATTTACTCACCCGTTATCAGGAGAGATCCCAGTGCTGGATCTTGGTGCCCAGCACTGACCCTGAAAAGTAATTACAACCGTACTTACCTTTAACTTGATTTTCCTCCATAGGATAACATTGCCTGGTTTCACCAGAAATTCTTCTGTGTCAATTTTACAAACTTACAAATACTCGTTAAAAATTGCCTGTATAACAAAAACACATTCTTTCAACTGTTTACAGGAGATGTTCCATTGCTAGATCCAGAATCCAACACTGAGCTAGAAAAATAACTATAACCCCACTTACCTGCTAAGTGAATTTCCTCCCATAGGATAACATTGGTGATTCTATGTGAAAAAGATTCTAAGTGTCAACGTTTAAAATACAATAATATTCCTTAAAAAACATAACTGTAACCAAAACGTTATTACTCAACTGTTTACAGGAGATGTCCCAGGACTGAATCTAGGATCCAATCCTGTGGTAAGAAAAGTAATCCAAAAAGTAATCAATTGCATTGAACTAGAAATTCCCATTGAGGTCAATGTTACATTGTTTGAAATTGTGTTGCCTATTGCAACAACTGTAACTATTGCATTCAAAAGTCTATTGCCCATTGAAAAGTATTTATCTAAAGCATCTCATTCTGAGAAAGTATATTTTGATACCTATTGTTGGTTCTAAAATAAAACTATATATTTTATACAAAACCATTGGCCTTCGAGTTCAGTTCTTGAGTGTGTGAGACCATTTGCTGACTGAGTGTGTACAACAAATGCTTTACACTGTCCTCGGATACTGCCTTACTGCTCGACCAAGCTACCACTAGAGAGTAAGGTTATATCGACCTTTAGCCTCTGCCAAACCTCTGGGGACTCTGTGCACACTGTACTTATTTGGAAACAGTATATACAGAGCCACTTTCTTACAATAGGTCAAACAGGAGGGGCGACGGGGGGCAGCCCTGCCTCGTTCCTCTTTTGATTTTAAAGCTCCTCGTCAGGAAACCATTTAGAAGGATTTTGGCCGTGGGGCTTTCATATAGCCTCCGGAATGCTGAGATAGAGCCAGCGCTGAAGCCCATTGATTCCAACACTGCCCAGAGGAATGTCCAGCAGACACGATCGAATGCCTTGGCAACGTCGATAGTGACCGCTGGCAAGGGAATCTAACACGTAATTGCTAGATCTATGGTCCCAATTAATGACCATGTAAGTTCTTGAATCTGTCTTTTCGGAACTAAACCCTTCTGTGTGAATCAATTGAGGGGCCAACTTTGCCAATCTCCCTGCCAATTCCAGTAAAGATTTTATAATCTGCATTTAACAAGGAGATTTGCTGATATGAGTCAGCCTTTCTTGGGTCCTTCGCAGGTTTTAGGATCAAAGCAATTGTGGCCTCCTTCCATGAGCTTGGGATCTGTTCTTCACCCAGATTGAATTGAACAACTTTATTTCTGGGAATATTTTGTCTAGGATTAATTTATATAACTCAACCGGTAATGCATCTGGTCCCGCTGCCTTCCCGTTCTTTATACGGGAGAGCTGCTCTCTAATTTCTCCCTCCGAGATTGGGGCATCCATGCTCTTCCTACCCTCTGTTGTGAGCACCAGGAGTCCTACAATGCTTAGCCATTTCTTTAGGCTCCCCTCATCTGGACAAGCTTCCTCCGTATATAGTTCAGAGAAAATTGAGACCAGTCTGTCCTGCATTTCTTCCTCCTTATTCGGGATGTTGCCCTGGGGGTTGATAATCAATTCCCCGAAGTAATTTTGTGACCTCTCAACCCTCGACTTTCATGCTAACAATGCTGCAGCCTTCTCTCCATACTCAAACTGTAGCATACATCTCGTTGTTCACCACTCGACATTTTGCCTCCAATTTAATCTTACAGTTTAATCTGGCTTCCTCCAACTGGTCTAATGTGTTCTCTATCCTGGTTATTACCTGCCATTTGCTGTAACTTAGCCTGTAGCGTTCCCACTCTCTCCTCCAATCGTCTCAATGCAGCTCTATCCACTTTATTCTTGCAGGTAACCTGGCTTTGAAAAACCCGTTGTGCACATGCCTTAAAGGTATCCCAGATGACACCAATGGAAGCCGAGCGGGCATCATCCAGGAATAATTCTATAATTGTTTTTTTTTTTTTTTTAAGAGAAATGATGTCTGGGTCGAATAGGATAGAGCTTTTCAATGTCCATCTTGCATTGCAGCTCACTTTAACTCCCAGTAATGTAACATGAACTGCAGCATTATCTGAAATATGTCCCGGTGATAAAGTGACCTCTTAATTTCCCAGCCCAGGGTCTATCCACCAGTAGATAATCTAACCTCGAAAAGTGGTTATAGTTTTTGCTGTGGAAGGTATATCCTCGCTTTTGCCCCCTAGATATCTCAATGTGTCCACTAAGCCCATCTCGGATATCATGCTTGAGGGCCTTTCTTGTCCTAGGCGCTTAAGGTGGGTCTCCCTCCTATTAGTGGACCTGTCCAAAATTGGATCCAATAAAGGGTTAAAATCACCCCATATAATTATGGGGGTGGTTACCCCTACTAATATCAATTGCAGATCAATTATATACTCTACATCTACATTTGGACTGTAAAAGCCAGCACAGACAAACTCTGTGCCAGAACATTTAGGATTGCTGAGACCCACCTTCTAGAACTATACATTTTAGAAGAAATAAGTTTGACCCCCGATCCCCTCCTAATAAATATTGCAACTCCCTTACAATACTCTACTTGGTCTGAAACTGCGTAGCTTTCAATCCATCTTAATTGGGTATAGAGACCTCTGCTTTCGCTTACCGTTAAATTAGTTTCTTGTAAAATTACTACCTGGGCTTAAGAGTTATCCAAGTATTTCATTACCAACCTCTATTTTTAGATCGAAGGCCATTTACATTCCAAGTGAGAATTTGCCACCCATTGTTCTTAAGTTGGACGATCTTCATGTCACCTGGGAGTCTATAGTGATCTGTTTCTATAGTGGTGCAAGGCGATACTGAGGACTTGTATTTTTTTCCCTCTGCTCCCCACCTGGTGTCCTGCCCCTAACCCTCCCCTGTCTATTAGGCATAATTCATGTAGGGCCGTCAGAGGAAAAAATGCTTCGATAACTATACACTTTAACAGTAAGCACTCCACCCCGCAACTCATCCGACATCCCTATACCTGCTATATCTTAACCCACATCTTCACCTTCTCATTAAGGGACGATTCTCCTCAAGATACTCCACCCTTTTGTATAGTTTCTATCAAACGATCTGCTTCTTCTACTGTCCAAAAATTGTGCATCTAGTTGTTCCACATAACGCGGAGCATCCCTGGAAATTTCAGTTGGGCCTGAGCCTATTCAACTCCCCCATTCTTTTGCCCAACTCCCACTGCTTCTCATCTGTTGCGCGACACAAATCGGGCCCGATGGTAAAGATAAAATTTTGAGCTTTGTATGAGCCATTCCTCAAGGCTGCTGTTGGAATGGTCTCTTTAACCGTGTATGAGAGGACGTTTACAAGTATTTTCCTTGGCTTCGGTCTTTGCTTATTTCGCATAAAGAGGTCCCGATGAAGTCGTATCTCATAGTCCAGGTTAATATCCATCCTGTCTTTCGAGTTTCCTTTGACAATTTATTATGAAAGCCTTAATGTTAACAACCAACCCCCCCACCCCCTTCAGCTTCTGGGATATTCAGGACTCTCAAGTTGTTTCTTCTTGAGTGGTTCTCGTCCTTTCCAGGTCCTCTCCAAATCCAAGGTTTTCTTTAACCAGTGCTCCCAGCCCATTGGTGTTTTTCGCTATATCCTTCATCAGCCCTACTCCTTCCTCTAATGCACCCGTCCACAGAGCTATATCATCCACTTTCTGAGCAAGTGCCGCGCAAGAGGCTTGTATGTCTGCTTGATGGGCTTTCGATGTCCTGAACCGGTTTCTTATTTCCTCTTTCAAATCCAGAAGGAGGAGGCCAGAGGGACTTCATACTGTGTGTTCAAACCCCCTGTCTCAGCTACCTGGAGGGCTTTGTGTCGTTTTCTCTCCGCACAGTCTTCCTCAACCCCCACTGCCAGCACACAAACTGTTCTGTGTTGGTATCTGGAAAGCGCCACCATCCTCCGATCAAAGTCCACTGCCTACTTCTGCACAACTAATAGCACCCTGGGCCACATTGAGTTCTATCTGTTTAGGGTTAACATCATCCATTTCAGGCTCCCTTTGGGACATAGCTTCTGCTTTCCCACACTCCTCCCCCCACATATTGTCGATTGAGTCAAGACTTTGCAAAATGATTTGAGGGAGAAAGTTACTCTAACCTGGGGGTGGGTGGAGGTGTTGAAATTTTCCCCCCTCCCATATGAGCTCTTCCCCAATTGCCTTGCAGACTTCCCAGCACTCCCCAGCTTCGTTGGAGCGGACCTCCCTACTTTACACTTATCGCTGGGGGCCACCGTGACTGAGGGTAAGTGTAATTCAGAACTTACCCCAATCGATTTCCCAGTTGCCCAGGTGCGCAAGGTATACCTGGAGATCTCTACAGGATTGTTGCCTACTTTTTCCTTAGAAAATAGGTTCTTCTCCATAGGTAGGCACTGTTGTACTCGTTGCCCTCCTTTGCCGCTTCCCCAGCCCTTACTCATATGCAGAGAATACGTGGCACTTCTAACTCCAACCAAATCCCACCACACGCTGCTCTCTCCATCTCCTCTTCCTGGCTGGGAACTTGTGCTGGCTCTGTCACTGTGAGAGGACTTGCACTACTCGAGAGCAGCACAGCAGCACAAGAGCTCTCTCCCATGCCAAAAGCGCTTTCCTTTCCTCTCAGTAACCCCCCAAGGGGGTGAGCGTCGACCACGGACATATACACCCCCTCAGCATTTGATGGTACGTTCTTTAAGCGCTCATGTCGGAGGCGGCGGGGTGGGAGAGGGAGGCTACATGCCGACACACCCACTCACTCCCCTTGTCAAGTACCTTGGCCTGAACTTGGATGTTCCACAGGAGCAGACGACAGTTCCTCAATCCCCTACCCCACTACCATGAATATATATTCATGAGAAGTAGAGAGGGGGAAAGGGGAGTTGGAAGAGAAAAGAGAGACTGCACTGCTTCACTTCTTGTGGACTGGTCTTGTGCTGAATCTTCTGGAAGACCTAGAACCAAAGGCAGAATATAACATCCACTTCTACTCAACTTAACTATCCTTACTGTACACTCCATAAATACCTGTTTATCCGCAGCGCCTTGCCGCTCTCTTAAGTGTCTTGTGTGGAGATGTGTAGTGTGCGATTCAGTAATCTCCTGCAACATAAAATTCTGGTGAGTAATTAAACTTTACAACAGTGTTTTCTTATGCCTCTTCCCTCTACCTGAATTCTCCGTTACCTGTATATACCAGTTTGCAAAACCCTTCCATTTTCTTTCTTCATTTAGGGTTCCAATTAGAACTAACAAACTGGATTAACTTTCTCCTCATATGAGTTAGTCTTTTTTATAGTCTGTTCCTTCTTTGCTAGAACCTTTCTTCAATGCAGTTGGTAAGTACTATTATATCGAGATTATATATATATATATATATATATAACACCATACCTACATGAAGGTAGTACGATGCTTGTATTTGGATTTGAAGATACTCGTTTCCAAACTGAATGCCCCAATTTATATTTTTAGTTCTTTCGACAGGGGCGTTCTCAAAGACAAATACTCGAATATACTCAGAACTTACTAGGTGTTCAGGAACCCTCCTTATACCTCTCACCAAGTTACATAGACGACTTCAGAAGCGGAACTTGACTGACGCTCCAACGAATTCTTCTCAGACATCACTCGAAGTCAGCTCAGGAGTTTGTTCTCTATTCTATGTAGTTACAATAAATAACAGAATGTCTAAAATTGCCCAGACTACTCAAGGCTCCGAAACATTGGCAGCGGGAACAAGGCTGCCTGTTCTTCTCAGAAAAACGGTTGAAGTGCGCCGCGCTAATGTGGAGTGCGAGCTTTACAGCTGCAGAGAGAAAAGCTGCAAAACACTAGACCGCCAACCACTTACTCCTTAGCGGCGGCCATCTTGAATTTCTGCGATTTGAGCGCGGCATACAACCGAATGAATATGCTACTTACCAGTATGCATCTGTTCTTGGCATGTAGGGCTGCTGACATTCATATCTGTGCATAGATCGCCGCCTAGTGTTGGGTCCGGATGTTTGCACGTTGTTGTCCTGGAAGAGTCTTCGAAGTATCACGAGATAGGTGACTCCTCCCCTGGACCACAGTGCGCATGGGCATCCCCTCCATCCTTAGATTGTTTTTCGCCATTGTGGCAGTGATGGAGTAGATACAGTAAGTGATGACCATGCTATACAGTAATTCTGAGAGCTGCAGCTGCTACAGGCGCCGGGGAGGAGGGTGGGCGATATGAATGTCAGCAGCCCTACATGCCAAGAACAGATGCATACTGGTAAGTAGCATATTCAGTTTGAGGCATGTGGGCTGCTGAATTCATATCTGTGCATAGAATACATAGCAGTACCTCCTATTAGCGGCGGCTACCAGTGCCAGCTGCAGCAGTCTGAAAAAGAGTTTTGAGAACAGCCTGTCCTACAGCTGCCTTCTGTTTTGAGTGTACATCTACACAGTAGTGTTTGGTAAATGTATGTATAGTGGACCATGTGGCTGCTCTACATATTTCCTGTAAAGGAAGGTTTCCCAGGAAAGCCATGGACGCCCCTAACTTTCGTGTTGAGTGGGCTCGTGGGGGAATCGTTAATGTGCGTTAAGCCTTTTGATAGCAAAATTGAATACATTTAACGATCCATCTGGCTATACCTGCTTTGGAAATGGCGTTGCCCTTGTGGTGTGGAGAAAAGGCAACGAAAAGTTGTTTTGTCTTCCTAAAGTCCTTAGTTCTGTCTATATAGTACATGAGGGCCCTCTTTACATCTAGTGTATGGAGCATTCTCTCAGCGACATTTTGTGGATTCTGAAAGAAAACAGGCAGTTCAATAGTTTGATTCATGTGGAACTGCGATATTACTTTAGGCATGAATTTGGGGTTGGTACGTAGTACGACCCCGTTTGCGTGAACCTGTATGAATGGCTCTTGAATGGTTAGTGCCTGGAGTTCACTAACTCTTCTTAACGAAGTGATTGCTACTAGGAAAGCTACTTTCCAGGTGAGGAATTGAATCTCACATGAGTGGAGAGGTTCGAAGGGTGGACCCATCAGTCTGGTGAGGACCAAGTTGAGGTTCCACACCGGTGCTGGTGGGTGTCTTGGGGGAATTACTCGTTTAAGTCCCTCCAAGAAAGCTTTGATGGCAGGCACTCTGAATAAAGAGGTGCTGCCTGTTCTGGAGATAGGCTGCTATTGCGGTCAAATGGATACGTATTGAGGTGTATGCCAGATTGCATCAGTATAGGTGTAAGAGGTAACAGATTATGTTTTGAATGGATGCGTCTAGCGGGTTAATGTCATTGTTGTTGCAATAAATGACAAACCTCTTCCATTTAGCTGCATAGCAGGCTCTGGTAGTGGGTCTCCTGGCCTCCTTGATGATCTGCATACAGTCAGGTGGCAGGTTTAGGTAGCCAAACTCTAAGACTTCAGGAGCCAGATTGCCAGGTTCAGCTGTTGCGGATCTGGGTGCTGAATTTCGCCATGGTTCTGCGTTGAGTGCCGGTTTGATCCGCAGCCTTTGATGCGGCACCACGGAAAGTTCCAGAAAGGTGGTGTACCATGGCTGGCGCGCCCATGTGGAAGCAACTAGGATGAGTGTCAGTGAGTGCTGTCGCAGTTTGCGTGCCACCAGCGGTATTAATGGCGCTGGGGGAAAAGCGTACGCAAATCTGCCGGACCAGTTCATCCATATCGCATTGCCCTGCGACTGTGGATGTGGGAACCTGGCGGCAAAGTGTTGGCATATTGCGTTTTCGTTTGTGGCGAATAGGTCTATCTCCGGATGTCCCCACTGTTGGAAGTACGGTTGGAGTACTGACGGGTGTAGCTCCCACTCGTGCATCTGGTGGCTGTGTCTGCTGAGCAGATCCGCCATCTGGTTGTCCTTGCCGGGGAGGTGTTCCGCCATGAGGAATATGTTACTCTGAATGGCCCACTTCCACATGCTCTGAGCCAGATGAGACAACTGTGGAGAGTGTGTTCCTCCCTGCTTCTGTATGTAGTACATGGCAGTCATGTTGTCCGTCCGGATCAACACTACTTTGTTGCATAAGTGTACTTTGAATGCCTTCATGGCTAGGAAGATTGCCATTAGTTCCAGAACGTTGATGTGCATCTTCTTTTGTTGCGTTGTCCATAGTCCCTGCACTGTGTAAGTGAGTACATGAGCTCCCCATCCCTGGAGAGAGGCGTCCGCCGTCAGTATTATTTGTGGAACAGGCTCTTGGAACGGTCGGCCCTTGCAAAGGTTTTGCAGAGAGTTGTATGCCCGACCGTTCACCAACCCTAGGTCTTTTAATTGCCCGTGAGCCTGATTCCATTGACGTGCTAAGCACTCCTGAAGCACTCCTGAAGCGGGCGCATATGTAGTCTCGCGTGCGGGACTATGAAAACGCAGGAGGCCATCATGCCTATCAACTGCATGAACACTCTCGCAGGAAGGGAGTGTTGAGGTTTTAACTTTGAGATCAGCAGTTGCACGCGGTTGATACTCACTAAATTTGGCTGAGCTGTGGCTGCCAGAGTGTTTATGGTCGCGCCCAGGTACTGTCGTACGTGTGCGGGTTGGAGATGTGATTTTGGGTAATTTAGTGAGAATCCCAGACTGTGAAGAAGGTGGATGATGAGGGACATGTGGCTGGCGCATTGCTGGGCTGACTTTGCTTGAACAAGCCAGTCGTCCAGGTAAGGGTAGACGTGAATGTGTTGTCTCCGTAGATGTGCAGCCACTGTAGCTAGGCACTTGGTGAAAACCCTGGGTGCTGTTGTCACGCCGAAGGGGAGGACTTTGAATTGATAGTGCTGTCCCTGAATAGTGAACCTGAGATATTTCCTGTGTGATGGGTGTATGGGTATGTGGAAGTACGCATCTTTGAGGTCTAGTGTGGCTAGGAAGTCTCCCTGGCTGAGCAGCGGGAGAACCTGCTGTAGTGTGAGCATATGGAAATGCTCTGAGAGAATGTAGTGGTTGAGGGGTCTCAGGTCTAGTATAGGTCTGAGCGACCCATCCTTTTTTGGGCTTAAGAAGTACAGAGTACACCCCTGTCCCCTGCTGGTTGACGGGCACGACCTCTATTGCACCCTTTTGCAGCATACTTAGCACTTCCTGCTGCAATAATGCTAAGTGCTCTACGAACATAGGACGGTGCTTTGGCGGTATGTTGGGTGGAGGTTAATTCGAGACAGTAACCGTGCTGGATAATGTCCCTGACCCACCTGTCTGTGGTGATGGATTTCCACGTGGACAGGAACCGCTGGAGTCTCCCCCCGACAGGTGTTATGTGGTCGGGGGAAGGGAGAGGGCGTCACTGTGTTTTTGGGTGAGGACCTGGTGTTGCCGTAACCACGTCCTCTGCCCTTGGTGCTGGAGCCATGATATCCACCTCTGTTGGTTTTATCGTAGGTGCTCTGTGTGCCCCCTTTAGTGTATTGCTTCTGTGACCCCCTGGCCTCTAGCTGCTCCTCTATTCCCGGGGCGATGAAAGGATCCACTACGAAATTGCTGCGTTTGCAGAGCCCCCATTGACTTCGCAGTGTCTTTCTTTATTTTTTCTAAGGTGGTGTCAACTTCTGGGCCAAATAAGTAGTCGGGGTTGACTGGCTGATTCAGGATGTTGTTTTGAATCTCTGGTTTGAATCCGGAGATCCTTAACCAAGCGTGTCGGCGTAACATGACGCTGGTGTTAATTGCCCTTGCTGCTGTGTCGGCAGCATCCAGTGCGCACTTAATGGATGCGTTGGTAAGGAGTTGTCCCTCTTTGATGAGGAGCTCCGCTGCCTCTATGTATTCATCTGGCAGATGCTGGAGTAGCGATTCTAGTGTGTCGTAGTGCAAGCGATCATAGCGGGCTAGGAGAGCCTGTGTATTGGCAATGCGCCAGATGTTTGCTGCTTGAGCTGCAATTCTTTTGCCGGAGGTCTCGAGCACCTTGGACTCCTTGTCTGGGGGAGGAGCATCACCTGTCGTTTGCGAATGGGCTCGTTTGCGAGCGTTAGCAACCACCATGGAGTCCAGAGGCAACTGACCTCTAATGTACATAGGGTCTCCGGGAGCAGGCTTGTATTTTTTTTCAATCCTGGGGTTTGGCACCTGTGCGCTGGTTGCTTCTTTGAAAATGTCCTTTGCAGGTTTGAGAACACCTTTTAACATGGGCAAAGTTTTGACAGTTCTCACGGAGGAGGCGAAAGTGTCCACTAAGAAGTCTTCCTCAACAGTGTCAGAGTGGAGTTGTACTCCATGGTTGGCGGCAGCACGTTCTATGAGGGCATTGAAGGCAGAAGTGTCCTCTGTGGGAGATGTTTTAGCGCTGTAAAGCTGCGTGTCCTGGGTATCTGGCGCGGTACCCTGGTCTGTAGGGTTATCCCATGCTTGATCTGGGTCCTGCTGCTCATCAGGATCAGCCTCCCCAGGGTAGGTGGTATCATCACCCATGTAGTCCTCCACTGCGTCTGTTTCGGAAGGCGTAGGAGAAAAGGACTGGGGAACCTGATAGGAGGTTTGCAAGCGTTCATACAGAACCGGTTCCGACTCTGCTGGCAATTTGTGCTTTAGAGGTATTCTGTAGGAGTCCAAGCCCTTCTCTGGCGTGATCTTCCGTTTGCGGAGCATCAGTCCGCCAGTGTTGGCGTCGATTAATTGTGGCTGTGAAGGCTCAGAAGGTGAGTGTCCAGTAGATGGGGACTGTGTCTGGCAGACACTTGTCCGGATCTCGAACATCTTCGGCGCCGTGGATGGCGGCAAACCAAAAGTGATGTTGGTGGGCGCAGAGGGTGCGTTTGGAGCCTTGTTAGTGTCGGGGCCCGACGTGGATCGGAGGGCTGCCGGTTCTCCGATGCGTTGCAACGACGCCGCGACTTGTCGCACCGAGAACACTGAAGGTTCTTTGGTGCCGGTCGGTACCGTGGAGGTAGGCGTCGACCGCTTTGGAGCCAAAGGGTCATCGAACCGAAGAGAGGTATCAGCGGTCGTCGGAGTCGATGACTTGGCGTGTGCCGCCGTCTTCGAAGTGGACGTAGATGGAGCGGCCATTTTGACTTTGGTGGTCGGGGCCGACTGCTTCGGTGCCAGGGGCCGAGGCGCTTTCGCGGGACCGAGGGCCTTCCTTTTCGGGTCGGTACCGATATCCGCTGCAGCGAGTTCGGCGCCGAAATCCCTCTTCGTGCGTTCGGAGCCGACGGTCTTTGTGGGCATCGAAGGAGAGGAGGTCTTCGATGGCTTCGAGCCGATCAAGGCCAGTTTCACTTTTGGTTTCAGTGGAACTGGTGCGACGATTGGTTTCGGAGAAGGGAATCCAGTCGTCTTTGGTAATAAAGGCTCGTGCTGGATGTTCGAGGCCGGGCCCGAAGGCGGGGCCGAAGAACTTTGGGATTGATCTCGGGTAAGGCCCGGAGGCGATCCCTCGACCTGAGCAGTAGAATGACGCACTTTAACGGCCTCCGTATCGACGGGTAGGCCTGGCTCTTCGCTGGAGCTATCCTCTTCGGCCCCAAAGGCCTCATCGTAGTCTCCTACCTCGTCGACGGCTTCTTCCCTGTGAAAAAGCGCTTCATCGGCGTCTTCCGATCGGGAATCGTGTTCGGAAGCGGGGCTGGAGTTTACTTCTTCCACGCTCTCTACGTCCTCGTCCTCGGTGCTGAAGATGTTGGCCGGGGCAGGCGCCAATTGCTGCGCTTCTAATCTCGCTGCCAGTCGATTCCGGAGAGTCTTCTTCGATCGGAATCGGGCACAGGCCATACATTTCGATTCGTCGTGATCCAGCGAGAGACATTTGTTGCATACCAGGTGGACGTCGATGTGTGGGTATTTGGCGTGGCATACAGGACACCGTTTGAATGGGGTCCTCGATTCCATTGTCGATGTAATGTAAATTTTCGGACCAAACGGATCCGAAAGGCTGGAAGAAGTTTCTAAACTAATCAAGAAAGCAGTCGATACCGAACGAGAACAGTACCGACGAAAACTAAAGGCCTCTTGGCCTTAGACTAAATTTTCCTAACTTGAGCTAAGATAAGCACATCCGAACCCAATGGCGGAAAAAAACAATCTAAGGATGGAGGGGATGCCCATGCGCACTGTGGTCCAGGGGAGGAGTCACCTATCTCGTGATACTTCGAAGACTCTTCCAGGACAACAACGTGCAAACATCCGGACCCAACACTAGGCGGCGATCTATGCAAAGATATTATGAATTCAGCAGCCCACATGCCTCGAACGCCACAATGCCACTTGCTTGACTGGAATGGATCTACGCATCCTGGCACACAGGTAACGAAGACTTCGACTGCCTACAGAGCGGGCTCTAGCACTTAACTGACCCATCCTGACAGTACCTCCCACCAAGGCCCCCCTCTCATCTTCCTGGGGCTTATGTGGGTAACAGTGGTGAAATTCCTTTATCAGTCTGGAAGCATGTAAATTAGTCTTAGGTTCCAATGATCTTTCCTCAGGGCCATAACCCTTCCAATCCACCAAATAGAATAACTTGCCTCCCTTGATCTTGGAATCTAGAATTCGTTTTACCTCAAACTCTTCTTCTGCCTGAATCTTCATGGGAACTGGCGGACCCTTGGATCTCAAATCTGGTGGGCTCCTTTTGAGCAAAGAAACGTGAAACACTGAATGCAACCTTAATCTGGGAGGGAGTTTCACCCTGACACTCAAGGGATTCACCATTTTCTCTACACGAAATGGACCCATGAATCGAGGCTGAAATTTTCGATTTCCCTTTAAGCGAAAATTTCGAGTGGATATCCAAACCATGTCCCCCTGTTCATAGAGTGGATTTGGACGTCTCCTTTTGTCAGCCTGCTTCTTGTAGGCGCTCTTAGTCTAAACTAAATTGTTAGTAGCTACCTGATAAGCTTTATGTAACCCTTGAACCACTGATTCCACTGCTGGTGAATCACTCTCCTGCTTTCCTGCCAATGTGTTTGGATGTCTACCAGAATTCAAGTAAAAGGGAGAAAACCCTGTAGAGGAATGCTCAGCGTTATTATAAGCAAATTCAGCTGCCCAAATTAAACTAGGCCATTCCCCCTCCTGGTCCATCAAAAACAAGTGCAGGTATTGCTCCAGTTCTTGATTAACCCTCTCCGTTTGCCCATCTGTCTCAGGATGGAAACTGGTAGACAAACGGGAGTCTACGTTCAATCTCCTTAGAAAAGATCTCCAAAAATGGGATACAAATTGAGGGCCTCGGTCTGAAATCACCACCTTGGGAATGCCGTGAGCCTTCACTACATGCTGGGTAAACAGGGCAGACAACTGCGTAGCATTTGGAATTGATTTCAAGGGCACAAAGTGACTCATCTTAGAAAAATGATCTACAACTACCCAAATGGTGTTAAAACCCTAACTAGAAGGAAGATCCACTATAAAATCCATGGAAATGGTATGCCATGGATATGGAGCTGGGGGCAAAGGAAGCAATAACCCCTGCGGAGCCCTCCTTGAAAGTCTTCCCTTAATACGCTGCTCACAGGAAGCCACATTGTCCCACCTGAGCCTCCATTGCTGGCCACCAAAATTCTCTTTGAATCAACTCCAAAGTCTTCTTGATTCCTTTGTGACCTGCCATCAATCCATCATGAAAATGTTGAATCACCAGCCTTTGTAGCTCTTCACTAGGGACAAACAATTTCTCCTTGAAATAAGGTTTTCCATCTTTAATTTCCCTTTCACTTCCTTCCTTGACCCAGTCATTCATCTCTTCCTGAGAGAGAGTATTCATCAATTTATTCTCGAACTCTGGGTGCAGAATAGTTCCGATCTTGTTAGAAGGAATTATCAATCCCTTTTCTTCCACTCGATCTTCTTCTCTCACGCCCAATCGGGATAAGGAATCCGCCTTTCCATTGGCAGTTCCAGGTTTGTAAGTCAAAACAAAATTGTAGATCTGCAAAAAATAGCAACCATCTTGTTCGAGCAGATTTCAAAAATTGTAAATTGCGATGATCGGTAAACACAGTCACTTCATGTTTTGCCCCAAATAAATAGTGTCGCCACTCTTGGAAGGCATCCTTAACTGCCTACAGTTCCTTATCTGCAATTGAATAGTTTGCTTCTGCTTCTGTTAATTTGCGAGAACGGAATGCCACCGGATGTAGTTGGCCCGTGTTTTCATGTCTTTGAGAAAGAATTCCCCCAATGGCCAAATTGGAGGCGTCTGCTTCCACAAAAATAGGTGCTTCTGGATTCGGATGTTGCAGAACTGGAGCTGAGGTAAAAACCTTCTTTAAACCTTGGAAGGCTTCTTCCGATTCCTCATTCCATTCAAACTTGACCTTTTTCTTCAACAACCATGTGAGAGGACTCACTCTTTCCGAAAAGTTCAAAATGAAGCACCGAAAAAAATTGGCAAAACCAATAAAGCTCTGCACCTCCTTCACACTCCTCGGAGATGGCCATTCTTGAATAGCTCTCACCTTTGCTTCATCCATAGAGACCCCTTCCGGGGTCAATACAAACCCCAAAAATTCCACCTGGGTAGAGTGGAAGACACATTTCTCCAGTTTTACAAACAGCTGGTTTTCCAACAACTTCCCAAGAATGGCTCGCACATGTTGAACATGCTCCTCCATGTTAGAAGAAAAAATTAGAATATCGTCAATGTAGACCACTGCAAAACGGTCTAAAAATTCTTTTAACACGTCATTGACAAAATGTTGAAACGCTGCTGGAGCGTTGCATAACCCGAAGGGCATGACTTGATATTCAAACAACCTCAGTCTCGTTCGAAACGCTGTTTTCCATTCTTCACCTTCGGCCATGCGTACCAGATAAGCTCCTCTTAAATCCAATTTTGTATACACTCTCGCTCCCTTTACTTGATCAAGTAACTCTGAGATTAAGGGGAATGGGTAACGATTCTTCCTTGCCACCAAGTTGAGTGCTCGATAATCTATACACGTTGTCAAATTGCCATCTTTCTTTGGAATAAAGAAAAGTGGAGAGGATACAGGCGACTGAGACGGACGAATAAAGCCATTAGCTAAATATTTCTCCACATAGTCTTTCAAATGTTGATTTTCTACCTCAGAGAGGGCATATATCCGGCTACAGGGTAGGGAAGCCCCAGGTATCAATTCTATTCTGCAATCGTAGTCCCGATGAGGGGGCAATTTCTGGGCTTCCCGTTCATCGAATACTGCAGCCAAATCCAAGTATTCCTTTGGAATTTCTTGTACTTCCACAGAACAGATGGAACTGATCTGATTCGCTAAAAGCGTAGATGGTGAGGTGAGAAACTGTCTTCCAATCCTACCTTGGCAGTGCTCCTTACAATAATCTGAATCCATGACTATTGATCTCTTAGCCCAATCACTCTTCGGATTATGTTCTGTAAGCCACGGCAACCCCAAGATGAGCTGGAATTGCGGAGCGTCAATGAGACTGAACTTCAAAACACTCATGCTGACTTGGCCCTTTCAAGGAAATTTCTTCCGTCTCAAATACTATGGGACCCGACGACAGATTGGTTCCATCAACTGCTCGAACAGATTCGGGCTTATCTTTCCTGAGGAATTCAATTCCTAATGACTTTGCAAATCCAATATCACAGAAGTTTCCGGTAGCTCCAGAATCGATCATCACTGAAATCTTGTCAACAACTGAATTCCCAAAACTAATCAAACCAGCAAGGATTAAATGAGGAGCCGAAGATTGCAAAGTATTTGCTAAACGTTGTGCATCAGAAGCTGTCTTTAGATTCGCTTCCACCGGGGCAACTTCCTCTACTGGTGGAGCCTGTCTTTTACCCATGTATTATTCTTGGGCTTCTTTGTACAATCCTTGACGAAGTGACCTGAGGCTCCACAGTACATACAAAGCTTGCCCAATCTCCTCTTCTCTCTTTCTTCCTTTGATAAAGGACCTCGAATGGAACCAATTTGCATAGACTTCTTCGGAAATTGCTTCTTTTGATTTTAAGTTTTCAGACCTAATTCTATCAAATCGAGGTGGAAAACTTCTAACTTCTTTTCTGCGTTCACCTCTTCTTTCTGACTGGCGCTGGTCTATCTGCAGAACTAAGTCGATTAACTCAGAGATTTCAGTAGGTCTCTTTGGAACTTGTGCCAACCCATCCTTTAATTCATCTTTCAGCCCTCTATAGAAGATGGCGGCTCTCTTGGCTTCAGGCCAACTGGTTTCTACGATCAACTTATTAAATTGAGCTAAGTATGCTACCAATTCTCTATTGCCTTGCTTTAGATCTAAAAGTTCATTATCTGTTGTTTGTGAGATGGATCGTCTGTCAAAGATTCGTAAAAACTCCTTTTTAAATTTCTCGAAATCATATAGAATGATATCATTGTTGTTCACCAATGGCATTGACCAGGCAGCAGCATCACCGATCAGGTAGGACAATACGAAAGCCACCCTAGACTGATCCTCCTTAAATATTATGGGTCTACATAAAAAATGTAAGGAGCATTGTGTCAAGAAAATCTGGGCTTTATGGGGATCCCCACTAAACCGCTCTTGAGCAGCTAAAGGAATAGTTGGTGAAATGGCATGAACTACCTGTGTCATTAACTCTGCTGCTGAGGGAGCGGGCGAAAAAGATTGGGACTTGTTTTCCTTGTCTCCAGAACTGGTACCCCCAGTAAACTCATCAAATCTTTGTCTAATAATCTGGGCCTCCTGTTGTGACTTTTTAACCTCTTCTCTAAGGGACTTATTATCTTCCATGGAATCACTCAACTGTCTTTGTATACTGTCTAACACTGCTGCTAGTGCCTTAACATCTATCCCCTCTGCCATTCTGCTCAGGTGGAAATCGTTTCGCTGGCACTTCAATCTGTCAAGTACCTTGGCCTGAACTTGGATGTTCCACAGGAGCAGACGACAGTTCCTCAATCCCCTACCCCACTACCATGAATATATATTCACGAGAAGTAGAGAGGGGGAAAGGGGAGTTGGAAGAGAAAAGAGACTGCACTGCTTCACTTCTTGTGGACTGGTCTTGTGCTGAATCTTCTGGAAGACCTAGAACCAAAGGCAGATTATAACATCCACTTCTACTCAACTTAACTATCCTTACTGTACCATCTGTAAATACCTGTTTATCCGCAGCGCCTTGCCGCTCTCTAAAGTGTCTTGTGTGGAGATGTGTAGTGTGCGATTCAGTAATCTCCTGCAACATAAAATTCTGGTGAGTAATTAAACTTTACAACAGAGTGTTTTCTTATGCCTCTTCCCTCTATCTGAATTCTCCGTTACCTGTATATACCAGTTTGCGAAACCCTTCCATTTTCTTTCTTCATTTAGGGTTCCAATTAGAACTAACAAACTGGATTAACTTTCTCCTCATATGAGTTAGTCTTTTTTATAGTCTGTTCCTTCTTTGCTAGAACCTTTCTTCAATGCAGTTGGTGAGTACTAATATATATATTAACACCATACCTACATGTAGTACGATGCTTGTATTTGGATTTGAAGATACTCGTTTCCAAACTGAATGCCCCAATTTATATATTTAGTTCTTTCGACAGGGGCGTTCTAAAAGACAAATACTCGAATATACTCAGAACTTACTAGGTGTTCAGGAACCCTCCTTATACCTCTCACCAAGTTACATGGACGACTTCAGAAGCGGAACTTGACTGACGCTCCAACGAATTCTTCTCAGACATCACTCGAAGTCAGCTCAGGAGTTCGTTCTCTATTCTATGTAGTTACAATAAATAACAGAATGTCTAAAATTGCCCAAACTACTCAAGGCTCCGAAACATTGGCAGCGGGAACAAGGCCGCCTGTTCTCCTCAGAAAAACAGTTGAAGTGCGCCGCGCTAATGTGGAGCGCGAGCTTTACAGCTGCAGAGAGAAAAGCTGCAAAACACTAGACCGCCAACCACTTACTCCTTAGCGGCGGCCATGTTGAATTTCCGCGATTTGAGCGCGGCATACAACCGTAGCCACAATGCCACTTGCTTGACTGGAATGGATCCACGCATCCTGGCACACAGGTAACGAAGACTTCGACTGCCTACAGAGTGGGCTCTAGCACTTAACTGACCCATCCTGACACCCCTCTCCGGCAGCCCGCGACCGTTTACCTCGTGGCCACCATGTTTCCCGTTTCGAACTCCGGCTTCTGATGGATACTTCTAGCTACAGATTCCTCCAATTTACAATATTCCCCAGGTGGCACACTGGGTCTGGAAACTTTTCAACAAAGGTCTTTGCGCCACAAGGCGAGGCTGTGTGGCTCCTCACAGGCTATGTACCATCCTTAAAATGATGGAGTGGAGCCATATACAAGTGCCTCGCTTGTGTGCCAAGATGAGTTTTGTTGCTTGACTCTTTCCATGCCATCAGATACAGAGCATGACAACTTGTACCAAGCAGATTCCAAATTTGGGAGGAAAATAGGCCACTCCATAGAAGCCTAAGAGACAAGTAAGACTATAGTTGTTACTATGTAGCATTTTAGCAACATTTACCTCTTGCTTTGTAAGAATACCAAATTATTGTAACGGACCTCCCAGATAGCTTTGTCACTGAGTTAAGTTTCAATAACTTCAAATGGTTACTGGCAAATCAACAACGGATTCCTCAAATTAAACTACCTCTCAACCCACATCTGATAGTCTAGACCAGGATTCTCAATTCAGAGCAAAGATAAGGACAAGCTACTGCACACCGCTTTACTCTGGCAATGATCAGTGAAAACAATTCCTTTAGCCCAACTGACGGGTTGTGGGGCATCAAGTAATGCAAGTCCACCATCCCCAGAGTTCTTTAGCTATGAACAGAAATATGCAGTGATACACCTAGATATGTATTGAAAGCAAACTTATCTAACAACTATTCTTCTCACCAACAGAATCTGAATGCTCACATTCACAGCCACTCTGTTACAAATAAGGCACAGACAGAATAACTACACAGACACTAGAATGTGTAAAATACTTTATTTGCATTATTTAAACTGCCATGGGGAGTGTTTGCTATTTCGTTTGTGAATTTCAAGCAGCACTGCTCATTCAGGTCATTCTACCCCTAATGGCTTCAGGTTTTGAGGTCTACTTTTTAATCCCATTAAAAAAATATATATTTGAATTTTGCAAAAAGCAACAAAAGTCCAGTTCTCAGAACCAATTTTATTAATGTTAGTTTGTGAGTGAAAATATCCCAGTAAAAGACACCAGACAGAATTAGACAGCCACTTACAATTACATGAGTCCTTAATTCAAAAAGGCATTAGATGTGTCCCAGTTTTGCAAATGCTAACAGATTCAGTTAGAAGTTGAAAAATGAATAGCTGTTAAACTGGCCCCACCAGCCTCTAAAATGGCTAGGTTTTTCTTTTTTGAAGTGTTTTAAAAAAGCCATGGGGAAGGGGGGACTAATTACAATCTCTGTGTTCATCTTCTAAGAGATGTTACCTCTCCACACATGCCCACTCAAAAACAACCTCAGATGTTTTAGGTTTGCTTTTAATCAGTCCAGCTAGCAAGTGCCTCCACATGGATTAAAAAAAACGGACACTGTACTCGTCTCTGCTATTAAGATATTTAGCATCAATTACCCCCCGCAGGTAAAGGGAACTTGCTAGATTCTGGGAATGCAGGGAACATACCATTCAAGAACTGGCTCAAAAAGATTTGGAATGCCAGCATGCTTTACAGCTAAAGCAATAATAATAAGAGCGGTCAATAGGCCTGGCAAGTTTTGGCTGTCTAATGTGTCAGTTTCCATGCTGAGATAGTTTGAGTGAGGGACATCTTTTATATGCAAGATGGACATCCATACAACAGTACTGATATACTGCTAGAAAGACACAATTTTTGTTGGAAAGATACCAAAACGCTGGTGCTAAATGCAGGCATAAAATCAGACTACATGTCCTTAAAACTGTAGTCCTGAATTAGAAGCACCTGAGCCAACATTCAGGTAAAAGGCCTCACTTTTTCATCACCACTTTAGGTAGTGAAAATCTTTGTACACTGAGGTGTATTCATGGCATTGTTTGAGGGAGTACCATTATCAATAATGCATCTTAATTTAAAAAAGAACAGATACAATTACTTTGAAATGCATGATTACTTTTCTGAAAATTTTATATTTTGTCATCAAGTACATGATATCAGCAGTGTTTGAGGTATGATGAGAAACGGGGATGGAAGTTGGCATAATGGTTTACAGATCAGAGAACCTAGGTTTCTGCATCGAAGGGTGCGTCAACACAGTAACATCGTGTGCCACCAAAGTGAAGTGATGCAATCACGTATGGCGAAGAGCCAGAGCACAGATGGATGCTGCAAAGTACGAGATAAATATCTGCGCATCTGGCTCCTAGGCAATATGAGCTACACCGGTCCTGTTCATGACCAGGCATTAGGCCTCCTATCCAAAGCAAACAAAAAGAAAAGGAGATGAGAATGGCTCAAATGAATGGCTAAGAGGAACGTTACGTCCCCAAAATCAACCTAATAACTAGGGGGATGGTGGCAGAATTTTACCCACCTAGCCATAGAAAGCCCCTTATACAAATCTCTAGAAAACTCGTACACAGCTTTCAGATTTGGGGTGGCTCAATTGCGATCCTTGGCCTGAAGCATTAATATTTCTGCTGACATCCAGCCTTGAAGCAAGTCAGCTTTTTCAACATCTTAAACACACGCAAGAGCTTGGATCAAAATATGGGACCAATCACAAAGGTGTTTGGCACCATTTAAACTCAATTTTCGATCCCGAAAGTTAAGTTGCATCTATCAATCTTTGTGCTTAAAAGATAAGTAAGCCGCCAAGAATGTGTTTGGCTTTATCCCCATGACTGGCATTCTGCGAGTAAACTATACATAGCGCATAAGGTAAACCTTTTCCTCACAGTGCTCTTTAAAGTGACCAGCATAAAAACATGGATCGGCCTAGAAATCCTGTGCAAAATGGGAGGCAAGAATTTGCATTTAAAGTGGTGTATAACTGTTTTACCTTGGCTGAAAGTGAGCATACAATAACATGAAATAAAAAGGTCTAGTCATTTCACAAATTTGCAAGAAAGCAGCAGTTAAATTACGCTGCTGAGAACATCTTGCCCATAGCACAGTCCAAACGCATCTGAAGACAGACATAGGACAAAGTGCACTACAATTCTACGGAAGATGCCTCGTTAATTAGGCTTAAGGCTGCCACACTGCACATATACAGCAGGTACTGTACTTTCATTTCTATATGCCCACTTATACCAGAAGCAACCGCTGAATGTGAAAATAGGGAATAAAAGTAGTCCCAACAGGAAATCCATGTGCCCACCTATTGGTTTCAGCAGAGTATGAAAACCTTTGCACAGCCCGACACTGCAAGGATCTCCTTGCAGAAATTGTAAAGAGGCCCAGTCTTGAAAAGACGTTTACAACACACGATGGTATCGAAACCTTTTTTCTCCAGGAGGAGAAAAACTTTCAATAAAGTGTGATTTTAATAACTTTATTTTTTTGTTAAGAGGTTTCCTTTTATGAGCGCATCACTGATATTTCATGAGCAGCACAACTTCTTCCAATCGGTTTATGTCGCAGAACTCCAAATTCACATTTGCAGGCTCAGCATCAAAAAGCTAAATCCAGCCCCACCGCAGTTCTATCAGCTACTGAAGGCAGCAGTGTCCGTTGGTATCCTTAAAGCGCAGCCGCATCTTGGGTCTGTATTTTTCAAGATACAGCAGCTGCTTGGAGTTAAAGGCTCCCCTTCGTTTTCTAAAAACAAAGTAAAAGGTTTTTTAAATGATCATCTTCATAGTCTTGCTTAATCAAGAAATTCTTTAATATCAGATCAAGACATTTACAAAGGTGCGTCAGAGAAAGGTGAGAAAGCAAAAACGTTCTAGATTGAACAGTGAATGAGGCTATATCCATCTTGCTCACAAGTTTATGAAATCTAGTGTTTGAACTCATTTTCTTAAGACAGCGCCAACAATTTTCTATGTTCACAGTACTATTCACTTCATCTACACAAAAGTGCACAATATAAGGTGACACAACTCCCCCTCCCCCCCACCAGAAAATGCACCAAATTTTAATGTCATGTTATCAGACTTTGGGAGCTCATTTGTTTGGGACAAAAAAAAAAAGGGGGGGCAGAACTTGTACAACTTTTCATCACAAAGATCTGTTAGTTGAAACAAAAACAGGAAAAAGCTATTCCTACGCAACTTTTTTTTAGCTTGTTCTGTAGATCGCATACTGTACACTATCCTACCAACTAGTGGTGGGTAGGAATACTGTAAGTTCACTTAAAGATTAAAATTTCCCTTTAAAGTGACTTGTGATCATATTGCTGAAATCCACAATACTGCAGCACACAGACCACCCAAGATCATAGTATTTTTCCCATGCGTAATTGGTGTGTACTTGTGCACGTTAAGTAAAAGATGAAGTGTTAAGTAAGCCAAATCTAGGAAGCACTCTAAAGTCAATCCAAAGGAGAGGTTGGTGGCTTACGTGAATCCACAAGACAAGCTGCAAAACGTTGGTTACGTGGAATATTTTCAGTTTGCAGCAGGTGTGGTAGAGCATGTTGCACAGATTTAAAAGCAGTACCTGTATACTCAAAGAAGAGGTAGAAAGTAGAGTGAACTGAGGTAATGGAATTAAAACGGACAACTTGTGCTTCTTTTCTAGCATGAATGTCAACATTAGGATTGAGAATGCAGAAAGTCTGAGAATAGTTTGCATGTGCATTGCAATTCGGAATGCACTGCATACCAATGATGCCATGCCCACTTTTGAGATGGTTTTTTTAAGGTGTGCGGGCGATAGACAAATAACGTTGGTCATACACAAATGTCTTTTCCTAGCCTATCCATGAATACAAGGGAGCTTGTCTGACATCGAGTCCAGAGTACTTTCTACCATGCTTAAAGGAGTTTGAAAGATCATTGTAAGTTCAGTGATTTGATAAAGGAGAAAAGGTCGTACCACCTTTGGAAGGAATTGTGGAAGTGTGCTCGAGACTTTGTCTTGCTGAATTATGAACTTATCTACCTGTGGCGCTTGTAGTTAATTAACTGTAAGCAAGGCAGTGATTACTAGTATAAAAAATGCTTTATATTCGTGCCTGCAATAAGTATCAGTGTAGTGGCTTAAAAATGGTCCCATAAGGAAATATTACTCACCTGGTAGAAAAACAACTATCTGCTGCTTGATGTGTTTAACCCCTTCAGTGCCACGCCCTTTCCCCCTCCTGTGCCGGGCGTTGCACTAGTGGGTGGGGTTCATGACGAGATAGTCTCGTCATGGGCACAGCGCAACCGTGCTCCATGACGAGACTATCTCGTCATGGGCACTGAAGAGGTTAATATTCACAGGCTATGCATATGTCCTGCATCTAGAAGTTGGCACACAGTCATTTTTGTTTAAGTTGAACAAATCCGAGAGCGGACATGGTAGTGTCCAAGTGAAAAAACCAACATGGCTTATTCTCCGATGCATAGGCAGCTTTTTGTTGAGAAAGTTGAATTTTGATATTGCAATATGTAATAAACGTGATAATGAGTGCCGAATGAGCACGGGGCATACCTGCAACCTCGGGGGGGGGGGGTGGGGGGGCACATTTCAATCTACAAGTGCCATCTTCAGCTTAAAGCATGTGTTGTAAGATAACATGCTGTACATAGAGAGTAAAGTAGCGCGAGAAGGCACTGGTGTGAGTGGAAAGTTGATTACTGTTGCAATTGCAGGATGTGCCAGCTTATTATCCACCCAATTTACAACTTATTAGAAAATCCTTGTCTGAGAGTAAAGCAGACTTACTGATGATCGGCCATATAAAATACGCTCAACCACGATCTGACAGATTATATCCTTAAATAGTTTGAAGGCAAGTTGCATTACAAAATGTATACTTTATGACTGCAATACATTTAGTGACCATTGATAGAGGCATACTTAGAAGCATGGTAAATGAGGCACAGTATGCTAATGTTTGTTTCAAATAGGGAACTTACAGAATAGGCATAAATTGACACAAAATGCAGTTCTGCAGTCTTGCATACTGCAGCACAGTAATGGTTAAATTCTGCTTAAAGTGAACATGTAAACGCAGACAAAATAGCTTCACTTATTTAGGCAATTGCACTGTTTTTTTAAAAAAAACTTAATGCGTGCCCCAGAAGCATTTGTATGTATATATAGTGGGTATATACAAGTGAAAGTACAGTACGTGGTGGTGGGAGGGGGACGGTGTGTGTGTGTGTGTGTGTGTGTGTGTGTGTGTGTAGAACAAGTTACTTACCTTCGGTAACGCTTTTTCTGGTGGATACAGTATCTGCCTGTGGATTTCTCACCTTGTGAATATCCCCTGCGCCAGCATTCCACTGAACTTTTTTCCCCAGCTCTCTATGCCGACGTGGACGTCATAATGCTTCAGCTCCACTCGCGACTCCGTATGACATCACCGGAGCCATAAGAGAGCCACGTCGGCGTGATGACGTCAGTTCCACCCATTTTTTCTGTGTCTCCGAGGCGAACAGGTGGACCGACAACAGATTCAAAGTATACACAGAATACAACATTCGAACAAATATACATAGTACATACATAAAAAAGGAAAGCTAAGGAACAAAAGCATTTCCTAAAAGTGTACCAGATAAAACAACATGTCAAACAAGGCATCCTTTAACCCCTTCGGTGCTCATGACGGAACGGATCCGTCATGAGCCACGGTTGAGCTGTGCTCATGACGGAACCGTTCCGTCATGACCACGCCCGCGCAAGAAACAGTCAGCACAGCGGCGGAATTTGCGCAGCATGGAAGGGGTTAAGGTATACAAAAGGTGGACAACGGGGAGGCGGGTGGGCCAGTGAGGAATCCACAGGCAGATACTGTATCCACCAGAAAAAGCGTTACCGAAGGGAAGTAACTTGTTCTTCTGATGGATACATCTGCCAGTGGATTCCTCACCTTGTGAATAGATTCCCACAGCAGTCCCACTCCCGGAGGAGGGTGTCCACCTTCCTATACCAAAAAGTCTTGCAAGACAGAGCGCGCGAAGTGGCCCTCCCTCCTCATCTCAGAGTCTAAGCAATAATGCTTTGCGAAGGTATGGAGGGAGGCCCAAGTCGCTGCTTTACAAATGTCTGCGACAGGAACACCCCTGGCCAAAGCAGAGGTAGAAGACTTTGCTCTAGTTGAATGAGCTCTAATACCCTCAGGAGTTACCTTACCAGCCAGGGCGTAGCAGATCTTGATGGCCAGGATGATCCATCTGGACAGAGTGCGCTTGTGCACAGCTTTTCCTTTAGAATGTCCAACACAGCCCACGAAGAGCTGATCGTCCAAACGAAAGTCTTTCGTTGTGTCCAAGTAAAAACTCACAGCTCTTTTTGGGTCCAGACGATGAAGTCTTTCCTCCTCCTTGGAGGGATGAGGAGGTGGATAAAAAACAGGGAGAGTAATAGACTGCCCCAGATGAAAGGGAGTAACTACCTTAGGTAGGAAAGCAGCTCTGGTCCTGAGCACCATCCTTTCAGCATGCAAGGATAAAAACGGGGGGTTTGAACTAAGCTTGAAGCTCACTCACCCTTCTTGCCGAGGTTATGGCTACAAGAAAGACAGTCTTAAAAGACAACAGCCTCAAAGGGCAACTATGAAGGGGCTCAAAAGGGGACCCCATCAAGAAAGTTAAGACAAGATTAAGGTCCCACTGTGGCATTACAAAAGGAGTAGGTGGGAACCTATTAGTAAGGCCTTTGATAAATCTTAAAACAATAGGAGATTTAAATAAAGACGGCTGATCTGGAAGACACAGAAAAGCCGATAAGGCCGATAGATAGCCCTTAACCGTGGCCACAGCACAGCCCTGCTGAGCCAAGGAAAGAGCAAACTGAAGCACATTGGAAAGATGGGCCTTTAAAGGGTCAATGGATCTCTCCCCACACCATTTTACAAACTTAGACCACCTGTAGGAGTAAATGGACTTGGTGGAGTGTCGCCTGGCCGATAAAATAACATCCACCACATCAGGCGGGAGAGAGAAGGAATTCAGGTTGCCCTGTTCAATCTCCAGGCATGAAGGTGTAAGCTCTGGAGGTGGGGGTGTAGAACCGGCCCCTCCGACTGCGAGAGGAGGTCTGCCCTCGGAGGGAGACTGAGCGGAGGGCACGAGGAGAGGTGGAGAAGATCTGTGTACCACACCCTTCTTGGCCAATCCGGGGTGACCAAAATAACTTGGGCCCGGTCTTGGCGAATCTTCCTCAGAACCCGAGGAATCAAAGGTATGGGAGGAAACGCGTAAAGGAGTTGTGAGCCCCAACTCAACTGAAACGAGTCCCCCAACGCACCCTGCATCGTAAACTGGAGACTGCAGAATGACGGGCAATGCTCGTTCTTGCGGGTGGCAAACAGGTCCATCCGAGGAGTTCCCCACGTCCGAAAGACGTGACGAACCACCTCCGGATGAAGCCTCCACTCGTGGTCGGCGGAGAACTGCCGACTGAGACTGTCCGCACGAACGTTTAGCACCCCGGCCAGATGATTTGCCTTCAAGCAAATCCGATGATCCTGAACCCAGGACCAAAGTCGTAACGCCTCCCTGCAGAGACGAAACGACCCTACTCCTCCCTGCTTGTTGACATACCACATCGCGGTAGTGTTGTCCGTCAGGACTTGAACCGACTGACCGCGAAGGGAAGGGAGGAAGGCCTTGAGCGCCAAACGAATCGCCCGCAATTCCAGAAGGTTGATGTGACGCAACCTTTCCTCTGGAGACCAAAGACCTTTGATTTCCAGATCCCCCAGATGCGCACCCCACCCTAAAGTGGATGCATCCGTTATCACTGTGGCCACCGATGGAGGTAGATGAAAGGGCTTTCCTTGAGACAGATTGCCCTCCACGCTCCACCAAGACAGATCCACTGCAGCTTCTCTGGAGATCCCCACAGACTCCCTGAGATCTCCCTTGTGCTGATACCACTGCCTGCGGAGGCACCACTGGAGGGCCCTCATGTGCCAGCGTGCATGATTGACCAACAGAATGCAAGAGGCGAACAGACCGAGCAGACGAAGGACCTTCAGAACTGGAACAACCGCTCCATTTTGGAATAAAGGAATCATCTCCTGAATGTCGAGAATTCTTTGAGGAGGAGGAAATGCTCAACACAAAGTAGTGTCCCGTACCGCCCCTATGAACAGGTTGCGTTGAGAGGGCACCAGGTGAGATTTGGGCACATTGACTGAAAAACCCAAGTCGAATAACAGCCGAGATGTTACCTGCAGAAGATTCTGCACCATCTCCGGGGACTTCGCTTTCAGAAGCCAGTCGTCCAGGTATGGAAAAACTGGAATCCCCGACCTTCTGAGATGAGCAGCCACCACTGCCATCACCTTCGTGAAGACTAGATGTGCGGTAGTAAGACCAAATGGGAGGACCGCAAACTGGTAGTGTTGCGACCCAACCGTAAAACAGAGATACTTCCTGTGCGACTTCAGCATTGGGATATGGAAATACGCATCCTGCAAGTCGATCGACAAAATCCAGTCTCCTTGCTGCAACGCTTGAAGAACCTGTGCAAGGGTCAGCATCTTGAATTTCTCCTGTTTCAGGAAAAAATTCAAGACTGAGGTCCAGGATTGGACGCAATCTGCCGTCCTTCTTGGGAATCAGGAAATACCGGGAGTAGCATCCCTGACCCCTTTCCTGCTTCGGAACCACCTCTATCGCACCTTTTTGCAACAAAGTCAGAACCTCCTTCTGCAGAAGAAGCAGATGGTCTTCCGAGCAAAAACCCTGGCAAGGAGGGTAAGGGGGAGGAAACTCCCGAAAGGGAAGGGCGTACCCAGTCTCCACGAGGTTTAAAACCCAAAGGTCGGTCGTAACATATTTCCAACCTCACACAAAGTGGGACACCCGACCGCCCACAGGTCTCACAATCTAGGATGGGGGATCTAGGGCTTCTTCCCTGAAGCTTCATTGGGTGCAGAAGAGGCAGAAGATGAAGATGGGTTGCGGCCAGAACCTCTTCGTCCCCTTTGCCTTCCTCTATACGACCTATAGAGGGGATTCTGCTGCTGCTGTTGCTGCTGCTGCCGAGGTTGCCGGAAGGAACGAAAAGAGGATCTCCCAAAGCCTCTAAATTTCCTAAGACCAAATCCCTTAGCAGGAGTCTGAAGCCCCAAAGATTTCACCGTAACACTATCTTTAAATCTTTGCAAGGCAGAATCAGCCTTCGACAAAAAGTTTTTCACCATCAAAAGGCAAGTCTACCAAAGTGGCTTGAACATCAGTAGAGAAGCCAGAAGAACGAAGCCACGCTTGCCTCCTAGTGGCTATCGAAGACCCCATTATCCTTGCCAAAGAATCAGCCGTGTCCAGTCCCGACTGAATTACCTGCCTTGCAGCAGCCTGAGTGTCAGTGACCACCTCCATAAAAGAAGCTCTCTCTCCTTCTGGCAGCTTAGGGGCTAATAATTTCGTAGAGTCCATCAGTGCATGAACATAGCGCCCTTGTAAACAAGTGGCATTAGTCGATTTAAGCGCCATGCTCCCTGAAGAAAAGACCTTTCTGGCAGCTTGATCAGTCTTTTTTGAATCCCTATCCGCAGGAGTCTGAGGGAAGGCGCCTGAAGAATGCTTCGAACATGAAGCTTGCACCACAAGGCTTTCTGGAGAAGGGTGGGAAGAAAGAAAGCTTGGCTCTCCCGGAGCTACCCTATACCTCCTTACCACCTGTCTGGAGACTGCAGGCGAAGAGAGTGGCTTACGCCAGACATCCATTACAGGCTCTAAGATAGCCTCATTAAAAGGCAACAAGGGTTCAACATTCGAAGTCGGTGAATGCAGGACTTCGGTCAGGAGGTTTGGCTTATATTCAGCCGAGGGTAACTGCAAGTCCAGCAACTCTGCGGCCTTCTTGATAACTGAGTGATAGGGGGCCAATTCTTGTGGTGGCGAAGACCTGGTCGAAGAATGCTCGCACTCCGGAGTGGTATCAAGGCCACTAGCATCCTGAATGCCTTCAGAAGATGCGTCCATCTCACCTTCTGCCACTTCCTCCCTAGAACGCTCCTCTTCCAAGACTCTCTGGGCCTCTCTCCTTGAACGGATCCGCGGAACCGGCATCGGCGGCGCCGTACGCGGAGTCAGTGGAACCGAACGTGGAGTCTGCGCCGAAGGAGTCGGCAATGGCGTCGAGGAAGACTCCGAAGAAGGCCGCTCCAGCCGAAGTCGAGATGGATCACCAGACCGTGCCGGAAACTGCCACAAAGGAGCCATCGGCAAAACGGGCATAAACGGGGCCCGAGCATAATGCTGCGGCACTCCCAAGGTGTATACCATAGGACCCACGGGACCAGATGGTGCGCCAGATGGGAAGGCAGTCCGATGAAAAATCCCATACATCGCATTAAGGAAATGCGCTGAATCCGCACCCGGCGCCGGGAACTGCGGATAAGGGATTGATTCCGAATCCGGTCGAGGATTACCCGGAACCAGAGCCCAAGTGTCCTCACCAGGCGCCGCAGGATAAGCTGGTCCTGGAGAAAGCTCTCTTGTTCCTGCTCAGCGTCAGAAGCAGAAGACTCCACTGGCGCCGGTGACTGCGCCGGAGACTGCGCCGGAGACTGCTTCGGTGAAGGCGACCTCTCTGGAGACCTCCTAGGAGATGGATATACAACATCCTTACTTCGACGTCGAGGCGATCGCGAAGTTTTACTCCTCGAACACCGGCGCCGAGAGCTATGCTTCCTCTTCTTGTGTTTCTTCGACTTCGAAGAGTGCGAAGTCGACGACTCCGGCCTCGATTTCTGCTTCTTCCTACCTCTTCTTTCCTTCTTTGCTTGGGCCATGAAGAGTTTGGCCTCTCTCGCCTTCAGGGCCTTGGGGTTCATTTTTCTGCAGCTGGAACAGTCCTCCACGTCGTGGTCAGAAGAAAGACACCACAAACAATCCTCATGGGGGTTAGTCATTGACATGTGGCCCCCACATTCCCTACAAGGTTTGAATCCAGACTTCCTCGGTGAAGACCTGGTGAATCTAGAAACAATAACCACTACAAGACTACAAAGTAGCAGGAGAGTGCTGGAAAACCATTACGCGTCGATGGCGCGTAAAAAAGAGAACTGGCGTCATCACGCTGACGTGGCTCTCTTATGGCTCCGGTGACGTCATAGGGAGCCGCGAGCGGAGCCGAAGCATTATGACGTCCACGTTGGCGTAGAGAGCTGGGGAAAAAAGTTCCGTGGAATGCTGGCGCAGGGGATATTCACAAGGTGAGGAATCCACTGGCAGATGTATCCATCAGAATATGTGTGTGTGTATGTGTACATGTATACACACATACATACAACCCCCCCCCCCCCCACCCCGGTACTGTACTTTCACTTGTATATACCCACTTTTACCAAAATCAACTGCGGAATGTGAAAATAGGGACTAATGGTAGTCCAAATGGGAAATCCATGTGCCCACCTATTGGTTTCAACAAACAAATGATGGACGGAATGCTTTGTTCGCCATAAGTTGGCAGGGTATGCTCAGACGTGAGTCCCTTGCTCACTTTGCCACTGGATTCAAGCAAGCCTGGCTGAAGACGGCTGAAATGCCAGAAACCGGTCCTAGGAAGCTTGTTTCCGGTCCAGGGAAGGCATGGCTTGGCAGTTCGGGCTGGACTGTTCCCATGAGGCACAGGGTCAGATTGATTTGCATATGGCCATGTCTGAACTGGGGTGGCAGAGTGGGCTAAAGAACGGTGATGGATCAAACCCAGATCTGTTGACTGGGTGTGAGTGTTTGATTGGTTCTGATGCTCCGTCCATTACCACCCCCTTTTGTACCGCTTTGTTCGCCATAAGTTGGCAGGGTATGCTCAGACGTGAGTCCCTTGCTCACTTTGCCACTGGATTCAAGCAAGCCTGGCTGAAGACGGCTGAAATGCCAGAAACCGGTCCTAGGAAGCTTGTTTCCGGTCCAGGGAAGGCATGGCTTGGCAGTTCGGGCTGGACTGTTCCCATGAGGCACAGGGTCAGATTGATTTGCATATGGCCATGTCTGAACTGGGGTGGCAGAGTGGGCTAAAGAACGGTGATGGATCAAACCCAGATCTGTTGACTGGGTGTGAGTGTTTGATTGGTTCTGATGCTCCGTCCATTACCACCCCCTTTTGTACCACCTATTGGTTTCAACAGCGCCTGAAAACCTTTGCACAAATATATATATTTTTTTTATCCACTGAAAAAAACAATGGTTACAGCGGCGTTATAGTTAGGCTCAGGATTCACTCGTACAAAACCAGTGAAATCCAGCCGTTATAGTTAATGAGCTAACTATAACTCGCGCCCCTCAATGCACGGCTTATGACCTCACATATTACATCACAGTTTCAGTGACATCACCGACGACATCTCAAATCATGATGGAATGATATCTCCTCCATTTATTGTTTGAGCTGGTTCACCCTAGGAGAGCCTGAACTGCAGATTGTGAGAGTCAGTCTCTGTTCCGAGCTGCATGGTTCCACTGATCCTCCAGACATTGCTACAAAGGTCTCATGTGAAGTCTAGCATGAGGAAGCAGGAAGATACAAGATGCCACTGGTCAGAGTAGAGAGCATTTCTGTCGTGCCTTAGGACGATGAGTTTTCAATAGAATGAGAAACAATCAGATTAGAGGATAGTCTCTCCTCCGAAAGAAACACTTTTTCAGATTAGGTATTCAGGATTGCTCCGATAGTGCGTTGTGTGCCTGGATGGGTAATGATTTTTTTTAAATTGCCCTAAAGAAAGACTCAAAAAAGGATTTGACACATCTGAAAATGTTTTAGAGTTTCTTCTGCGGATGGACTCTCCAAGGAAGGACTTTGTATTGGAGATTCTTGGAGCCTACTACAAGATGTAGAAACTTTCAATGTTTCTTTACAATTGAGATATGCACCTTGAAGATCTACAGCACATATCCAGTTCCTCTGATGTAGTTGAGGGTAGATCTGGTGTAGTCCAAGCATCCTGAACTTCTTTTCCTATGCATTTGTTCATTATTATTAAATCTAGAATAGATCTTGGTCCTTTTTTTCCAAACCAGAAAGCACCGGGAATTCCTAATCTTTTTTTGGTGACAAGGAACATCCGCTAATTAATTTTTCTATAGCAAAATGTTTTTTGCAACAAACGTATAGGTAAGTAACTTGTTCTTCTGATGTATACATCTGCCTGTGTATTATTCACCTTTTGAATTGAATCCCCAAGCAGTCCCTCTCCCGGAGGAGGGTGTCCACCTATTTATACCAAACAATCCTGCAGCACATAACGTGCAAATTGGCAGTCCCTCCTCACCTCTGAATCCAAGCAATAATGCTTTGCAAAAGTGTGGAGGGAGGCCCAAGTTGCGCCTTACTTAAGTCAACCACTGGGACACCTCTAGCCAAAGCTGAAGAAAACTTAATTCTAGTAGAAGGAGCTCTAATACCTTCAGGGCGCTCCTTCTTGGCCAAGGCGTAGCAGGGCTTGATGCACAAGATGATCCACCTGGAAAGTGTTCTCTTGTGGACTGCTTTGCCCTTCATTCTTCCTACGTAACCAACAAAGAGCTGATGGTGCAACCTCAAGTCCTTGGTTCAGTCCAAGTAAAAGCTGACCGCCCTTCTAGGGTCCACGCGGTGAAGTCTCTCCCCCTCCTTGGAAGGGGGAGGATAGAAGGTGGGTAATGTGATGGACTGCCCTAGATGAAAAGGTGTAACCACCTTGGGCAGGAAAGCAGCTCTGGTCCCAAGAACCACTTGGTCTGCAGAGATGGTGGTAAAAGGAGGCTTAGAATTAAGAGCCTGAAGCTCACTTACCCTCCTTGTAGAGGTAACAGCAACCAGAAAAACAGTCTTAAATTTAAGAAGCCTCAACAGAACTATGGAGAGGCTCGAAAGGAGAACCCATCAGGAAAGTAAGAACCAGATTTAAGTCCCACTGAGGCATAATAAAGGGAGTGGGAGGAAATCTATTAGTGAGGTCCTTAATGAACCTCATAACTATGGGAGACTTAAACAATGTTTGGTTTGGCAAACAAAGGAAGGCTGATAAATCCGACAAGTTGTCCTTACCAGTCGCCACAGCACAACCTTGCCGGGCCAAGAAGAGAGAAAAATTGAGAACATCAGACAAATGAGCCTTCAAGGGATCAACTGAACTCTCTCCACACCACTTAACAAACCTGGCCCATCTACAGGAATAGACCGATTTGGTGGAGTGTCTTCTGGCCGATAATATAAAATCCATCACATCCGGCAGGAGAGAGAAAGAACTCAGGTTGCCCCGTTCAAACCCCAGGCATAAAGGTGCAGGCTCTGGAGGTGGGGGTGTAGAACCTGTCCCTGCGAGAGGTCTGCCCTGAGAGGGAGACGGAGCTGAGGGTGCGATGAGAGGTGAAGGTGGCCTGTGTACCTCACCCTTCTTGGCCAATCCGAGCTGATCAATAAGACTTGGGCCCGGTCTTGGCAAACCTTCCTCAGAACCAAAGAAATCAAGGGTATGGGAGGAAACACGTAATGAAACTGAAAGATCCAATTTAATTGAAACGCATCCCACAACGCTTCCCGCATTGGCTATTGGAGACTGCCACTCATGAGAACGCACACTGCCCGTCGTTCTGCAAACAGGTCCACCTGAGGAACCCCCCCCCCCCAACATCCTGAAAATGTGGTGAACCACCTCCGGATGAAGCCACCACTCGTGCTCGGCCGAGTACTGCCGACAGACTGTCCGCACGCACATTCAACACTCCAGCCAGATGATTTGCAATTATGCAAATCTGGTGGTCTTGGGCCAAGGACCGGAGCCACAGAGCCTCACTGCAGAAACGATTAGTCCCTACCCCCTCCCTGCTTGTTGATGTACCACATCGCGGTAGTGTTGTCCGTCAGGACCTGGACGGACCGCGCAGGGACAGAAGAAAGGCCTGGAGAGCCAAACATATCGCCCGCAATTTGAGAAGATTGATATGAAGCAACATTTCCTCTGGAGACCAAAGACCCTTGACCTCCAGATAAGCTCTCCACCCTAGAGTGAAGGCAACCGTTATCATGGTGGCCAACGGAGAAGAGGATGAAATGGCTTCCCTGGAGACAGGTTGTCCGAAACACTCCACCATAACAGCTCTTCTGCAGTGTCTCTGGAGATTCTGATCACCTCCCCGATATCTGTTGTGTTGAAACCACTGGAGAGCCCTCATATGCCAGCATGCATGGTTGACCAACAGTATGCAGGAAGTAAACAGACTAAGCAGGCTTAAGACCTTCAGGACTGGAACAGCCGCTCTCTTGAAACAATGGAATCATAGCCCGGATGTCCAGAATCCTCTGAGGAGGCCGGAAGGCACGATTCACGGTAGTGTCCATCACTGCCCCTATGAACAGATTGTGCAGAGAGGGCACCAGGTGAGATTTGGGTACATTAATCGAAAAACTCAAGTCGAACAACAGCCAAGCCTTTATTTGCCGATGATGCAGCACCAACAACTCTGGCAACTTCACTTTGAGCGGTCAGTTGTCCAGATAGGGGAATACTGGAATCCCCAACCATCTGAGATGACCCGCAACTACTGCCATCACATTTGTGAAACCAGAGGCGCGGAAATAAGGCCAAAAGGAAGGACCGCAAACTGGTAGTGTTGAGATCCTACTGTAAAACGGAGATACTTCTGATGTGTCTTCAGGATGGGAATGTGGAAATACGCATCTTGCAAAATCGATCGAAACCATCCAGTCTTCCTGATGCAGCGCTAGAAGAACCTGGGCTAGAGTCAGCATCTTGAACTTCTCCTGCTTGAGGCAAAAATTCAAGACCCGTAGGTCGAGGATCGGTCTCAACCGCCCATCCTTTTTGGGATCAGGAAATATCCTGCTCTGGAACCACCTCTATCGCACCTTCCTGTAACAAGGACAGAAGAAAAAGATGGTCCTCCGAACACCAGCCCTGGCGAGGAGGATAAGGAGGGGTAACGCCTGGAAAGGAAGGGGGTACCTATTTGCTACAAGATTTAAAACTCAAAGGTCTGATGTAACAGTTCTAATTTTGTAGAAAATGGGACACTCCTACGGGACCAACATGTTCCAAGATGGGGGATCTAGATCTGCTATTCTGTGGAGCCGGGGGGGGGGGGGGGGGGTTTAGGAAGACTGCTGCTGGGAGGCCCCCCGCAGATGTTCTCTTCCCATCCCTCTATATGACTTGTAGAGGGGGTTCTGCTGCTGCCGACGGCATCGAAAAGAAGCTGTTTTACTGAATCCTCGAAATCTTCTGTAACCATAATCCCTAGGCTGGGACTGAAGGCCTAAGGATCTCGCAGTAGCCCTGCTATTCTTGGAACGTTGCAGAGCAGAATCCGCCTTTGTCCCAAAGAGCTAGGAGTCATCAAAAGGGAGATCAAGCAGAGTGGCTTGCACGTCTGGAGAAAACCCAGAGCTTCTTAACCGGGGGTGCATCCTGGTAGGCACCGAAGAGCCAATCACCCTGGCGACTGAATCCACTGTACACAGACCTGACTGGATCACCGGACGTGCATCAGCCTGTGCATTAGTCAACACCTCCAGAAAGTGACCTCGAACATCCTCAGGCAGTTTAGGAGCCACCTCTTTGGCTGTGTCCATCAAAGCGTGGATATATCTTCCCATCAAGCATGTGGCGTTTGTAGATTAAGGCCATGCTTGCCGAAGAGAACACTTTTTTTGACGACTGCTCCAGCTTTTTGGAATACCTATCCCCCGGGGTGGAAGGGAAGGAACCTGCCGACTGTTTGGACGAACATGAAGCCTGAACCACCAAGCTTTCCAGTGAAGGGTTAGATGTTAAATAGGCCGATCACCAGGAGCAGCCTTACAGCGTTTTGCCACAGTCCTGGATGCTGCCGGGGCCAACCTAGGCTTTTGCCACACGTCAGAGCCTCATTGAATGGGAGAAAAGGTTCTACTACTGAAGGAGTGTGCAAAACTTCAGTTAGAATGTTGGACCAGACCTCTGCCATGGGTAACTGCAGATCTAAAAGGTCAGCCTCCTTCCTTATAACAGCGTGATAAGGAGCTACATCCTGAGAAGGCATCCACTGTGTAAAGAATTTCCCCCTCCTCATCCTGCTGTTCCTGGAACTCCTCTTCTTCCAGGAGCCTCGGAGCCTCTCTCCTGGAGCACATTGTCAGAATCGGCGGCACCATGCAAAGGAGGTCCCTCGTTAGCCATCGACATCTCCCAAAGGCGGGACAGCATCGTCCTAAATCCAGAAGGCGCTGGAGAGACTTGCGGGATCACCGTAAAAAATCTCTGCACCGAGATATGCCATGATGGATCAATCAGCATGAAGGGCATGAAAGGTGAGGTGACTGGGCATAGTGCTGGTGGATGCCAAAATTTTAAGAGCAGACCCACGTGGCCAGCTGGTGCGCCAGATGGGTTAGCTGCTTTGGCAAGCATGCCAAACGTCGCATTTAAAAAATGTGATGGATTTGCACACCTGGACCCGAAAACGGTGGGTATTGATCCGGAGCCGCCTAGTCTGGATCCGACCAAGGCCATGAGGCAGGAAGTGGCAGCGACACTGGAGCAGGTTACTCCGGAGGTGCTGGAGAAGCCTCCAATGGAGTCGGCGAATCTCTTGGCGCCGGAGAATGGTCCGGATTCGCTTGCGGAGAAGGAGAGGGCGAGATGACCCCTTTACCATGATGCCGCTGCACTGGAGAAGCCAACCTCGAAGACTTGCCTTTTGAAGAACTGCGCTGGGTACAATGACGACGCTTCTTTTTGTGCTTCTTAGACGACCAAGGTGTGTGGGGTCATCGACTTGAATTCCTTGAAACCTCTCTTCTCCTTTCTCGCCCGGGCCATCAACAACTTCGCCTCCCACTCCTTAAGAGCCTTCAGACTTATCCTTTGACAAGATGAACAGTCCCTCGATATTGTGATCCGACGACAGGCACCAAAAGCACTCTTCGTGGGGGTCTGTGATGAAAATATGACCCCCACATTCCCTACAAGGCTTGAACCCGGACTTCTTTTGTGTATCCATCGCACTGCTCCACCACAGCTACTGACACAATGTTAATCTACACCAATGAAGAGTCCCATAAAAACTGATGAGCGTCGACGGCGTGGAAAAAAAGGGAACAGACGTCAGCACGCCGACAAGGTCTTCTTATGGCTCCAGTGATGTCATACAGAGTAGCGAGCAGAGACGTGTAATTGTGACGTCCTCGTCGACGTGGGAGAGCTAAGAAAAATGTTTCTGTGGAATGCTGGCGCAGGGGTAAATTCAAAAGGTGAGGAATCCACAGGCAGATGTATCCATCAGAATCCCTTAATTTGGTTCGTTCAAAATTGCAATTCAGCGCTATAACACTACAATTTAGTGCCATAACATATAGGAAAGGACCAAATCAAAGCTCCTTCACTACATCAGTGGGTAGAGACTTTCCTTCTTCTCCTCCAACAGCCTGCTCCTCCTCTGGAATTAAACTTAGCTTTAACTATATTTATGGCTCCTCCTTTTGAACCCATGCATAAAGCCTCAATGCAGCATCTCAATTGGAAGGTACATTTTCTAGTGGCTATTACTTCAGCGAGAAGAGCTAGTGCACTGCAAGCTACATCGTCTGTACAAGCATTTACTATTTTTCACAGAATAGGGTAGTATTAAGAACACATCCTTCATTGCCAAAAGTTGTCAGATTTTCACATTAATCAAACAATTTCGCTCTCAGTATTTTTCAATAAACCTTCGCCAGCAGAGACTACTCTTTACCCTTTAGATGCTCTGAGAGTTCTTAAATTCAATTAGGATAGAAGTAAAGCAATTTGCAAAACAAATGAGTTGGTATACGGTAATGTATACTATCAGTGTGCCACCGGTATCAATTGTGCATCCTTTGTTGTGCAATGCTTACTCCAGGATATTTAAAAATAACTATATTCAAAAGGGTGTTACGAAACTCAATTGTATGCTGCTGTCTTTCCATACGAAAACAGTAAAATCGATGTTCATTAAAAAAAAAAAAAAGAAAAAAAAAAAAAGACTGGCTTGGATGTACACCTCAATTTTTTAAAAACCATAATTAACAGGTGAAGACTCCGTCCTTCTCAGACGCAGGACATTCAGTTGGCGTGGAGAAATGCACGGCATTAAATCTCTTTTGCAGCCAAAATAAGAAGCTACCAATTGTCTGGGAGATTATTATAGTATCCTCCTACTACCTGAAGCAACAGCAAATTACTTTCTTGCAAGGGCCTCGTGAGAATGCAAGCAAGCTAGTTGAAAGTACAGGGGTTAAGCCTTGGACTAAACAGCTGCCCACTTTGTTTTTTTTTAAATTCTGTACATGTTCTCAAATCTGATCCAATGACTAGGCACCCCAACCACAGAACCTAACAGGGTATTGGCAAAACAATGAAAGGCAACAGATTAAGCCGAACATATGCTACAAGTGACCACAATGGGAGAATTTTCCTTGTAAATCTGTACCATTTGCAATCATGGTACGGTGAGAAAAATAGGAATCCAAAACACAACGCACACTTACTGTCGTATAAACTGAACTGCGTCCTCATACTTCATTCCACACTCAATGAGAGCTAGAGCCACCAGCACTGGTGCCCTGAACAAGGGGAAAGGAGAAGAGCAAAGAATTAACAACCAACATAACTAGAAAAGTGGCTAAATTCTGGGCAGCAAAATAATACTCAAAAAACAATTAATCTCTTATGAGAAAATCTATGAATTCGTTAAAACTAAATATCTATGTAGTTCTCCTAAAACATTAAATTATGGCAAAAAAATAATCAGAATATGAAAATAGGCATCCTATGAACTGAGCCATCCAAAAGGAAAGTGTCAATACTTGACTGAAATGTTGATTCAGATTATATACCCATTATGCACACCATCTAGCACCCTTTTTAATTGTTATTTTCAGGGTTGTGCCTGGAATGGGGTCTTAGGGCAGTTAATGGTAGGACCAAGTCCGATGCACTGGGGGTGGCAACTTTTGACAACGGCCGCCATAAAAGCAGGATAGATTATATCCTTATAAAAGTTGAGTTTTGGGATCATGTCTTAGACATGGAAGTTCAACCTCGCCCCGAAAGCGACAACCCCTTGGTACCAACTCTAAAAGGCTTGAGCTTTGGCCATACCGCCACTTTGGAGTCTGACAGCAGCTCCAACCATGTAATATTGGGAAACGATCTGAGAAGGGTTCGTTGGGACAAGGTGGCCCTCGATGAAGAGTGTGCTAGAAAATAGGGCATTAGTGACAGGATCAATGAGGAAAATTAACGACTGTGGCTCGGAGACACTCAAAGCTATTTTGCCAACAATTCACACCGAGCTCTTTAGTAGGCTGAAAAAGTTTTTCATAAACACCAAGCCGATTAGAGCGAATCGTAAGTTGGAATCCATCTCCTGGTATAACGACCTGTGTAGGTCTACTCACAAGGTCCTTGTGAAAGCCAGGAATCGCACTTCCATCCAACAATCCAGGGCACTCTATAAATCCACCTTAAGAACTGCAAAAAGAGACTGGGACGAGGAGCGCTGGAAGGATCTGTTGTTGGCATGTAAAGGGAGAAATATGACCCAGTTCTGGGATTTAATAAAATGGGGGAACGGGCAAAGGTTGATTACCCCAAATATCAATGTGGATCCACACCACTGGGTTGCCTTCTTTGAAGCTCAAGGAGGTTGAGGTGGTACTAAGGAATATTCCAAGTGGTAAGGTACCTGGGCCCGATTGCATTCCCTCAGATTTATTCAAACAGCATGGTGATCTCTGGGTCCCTTACATCACGGCCTTGATTAATTCTCCGGCGGGAGGAACTCCTTTCCCATCTTCGTGGTCCGGGGCGGAAATTATCCCGATTTACAAGAAGGGGGACTGTTCCGCTCCGGCCAACTATAGGTCCATCAGCCTTATTGATGCTCTACAAAAAGTTACAGCCTGGGTCCTTCTGGGTAGGATCCAAAGCTGGATGACTAACGAAAATATTTTATCTCCCTTACAAGTAGGGTTTCGGGCGCATATGGGGACTTTAGACCAAGTTTTTAGATTTGTCATGCTCTATTGGAGGGAGGTTATTTTAGGTAAGGGCCTGATTTTTGCAGCTTTCGTAGATTTGAAATCTGCGTTTGATCTTGTTCCCAGATCTAAACTGTGGGATGTTCTGTTGGGACTGGGGATGCCCAAGGAATTGGTGGATTTTGTAGTCAAACTCCACAATTCCAACTATGCACAGGTTAGGTGGGGGAAACCAGGTGAGGTCACTGAGAAATTTAGTGCGGGGAAGGGAGTTCGTCAGGGGTGCGTCCTGGCTCCTACACTTTTCTCATGGTTTATAAATGGGGTGGTACAGTATTTTGATAGCTTCCCCACAGATGCGCCCATGCTGGATGGCCAAAGGGTACCTCTGCTCATGTTCGCCGACGACACTCTGATTTTATCTAAAACGAGGCAGGGCCTTCAGTTGGCACTGTCTCGTTTTGAGGATTTCTGTCGCGACCATGAGCTAGAGATTAACGTGGGTAAGACCAAATTTATGGTACTCCATGGGGAGAGGCCTGTTACTGCTAGAGTCTTTATGAGTGGGAAGCTCCTGGAACAGGCCAACGTATTCACATACTTGGGTATCACCATAGGAGAAAAATTGAGCTAGTCCCCCCCCAGGTGAAGTTACTCGCACTGAAACATTCCCAGCTAGCTGGGGCGCTGTTAAAGGAACAGAGGCTCTCCCAGACTAAGCCAATAGCTCCAGTTGTTAAAATGTACACCCTGAAAATCATACCTGCTATTCTCTATGGTGCTGAGATCTGGGGTTGTAGTAATTTAACCGACTTAACACTGGCCCAAAATACATTTTTAAGATCTATTGTAGGCCTCCCCCGATCGACCTCCCGTATTCCCTTCTTCTTGACTTGGGTTGCAATGCAATCGAGGACATTGCCCACTTTAGAATGCTGGTTTTCTGGAGAAGGCTCTGGACGGTTCCAGAATTACTCCCATTTGCTAACGCTTTACTTGAAATAAGGGGTCTGGATCGTTCTAACAAGAGATGGGGATGAAGGACTTATGGGTGTCTCCAGAGTCGGCTGTATTCCCAATGAAAGTTGTGTTTAAAGCAGCCTACTGGGATTTGATCAAAAACCGGAGGCATTCAATCACGGGTGGCTCTCCTCTGACAAGAACTTTTCTGGATTTCAAAGACGACCCCCGGTTGGAAAGCTACTGGGATTTGATCACGAATCCTAGAGATCGCAGGTTGTTTCACCAGTTTCGAGTTGAAACTCTCCCTCTTAGGAATTTCACTCGCAACTGGTCAATCGGTAAGGGAGACAAGTGTCCATTTTGCCCAGACCTTGTTGAAAATATAGACCATCTTTTATATGTTTGCCCTGCTTACCATTTACCCAGAAGCGTGTGGCTCAAACCCCTGTGTAGAAATTTGGGTACAAACTCAGCATTGATTGCTAAAAGTCTATTGAAAAATGGTGGCGACTCCACTATCATAATAGGGGTCGCCAAGTTTCTGAGTTGGTCCTGGGTTATTCGTGAAAGAGAAGGAGGATATTGATTGTCATTTAAGGACTCGCCCTGGACTGAACCATCATGTGCTTAAAACCAGATGTACGTATATATGTAATGCCCTTGGATCCACGAGTTCTCTCCCTTGTACTTTGTACCTTTTTGCCATGCACAATATGCACTTTAGATTGCACCCACCTGGTTCGTCACTGGGAATGCCCTCTTTAGGGACCCTTTTTATACTCTTTTGAGCAGTCTCTCCGTGCCTTGCATTTTTAATTGTTTTGTATTTTACTACATACTAGGTCTCAGCTTATTGGTCTGACACCAGAAACAGTTATTCAGGGATCTTGCTCTTTTGCACATTGCATTTTATAATATTTTTGTATTATATTGTTGTATTTTTAGATCTTGGTCATAGGGACTGTTATCAGTAATACTTTAGCTTCTTTTTAAATTGTGTAACTGAAATGTATTGTTGTATAATATGATCACTTTTAAGGCATTAAATTGTCGAATAAAGTATTCTTGAATTGTTATTTTCAGCCGTTTTGGCAAATGCTCCTTACATTGGGGTGGTGGCAGTGATGAAGCCAGGAGGTAGAGTCTCACATCCACCTTCTCCCCCCCCCCCCCCCCCCCCCCGCCAATGGCAGAACAATTCTGCATTCTCTTCCTCTGTTTTTTTTTATGCCGGTAGAATCAAAGATCAAAGGAACTTCCTCAACAGCGGATCATAACAAAGGATCTAGGTTAGCGACTTTTTACTGTTCTGAGTCAGTCATTTTATTAGTGTCCAAGTCTTCCTATTGTCTCGATGCAGTAAATCAGTAATATTGTACCTAGAGTCTCAAAGAAGCGGTCATATCGCCCTTTCCAAGCTGAAGAAATATCTTCAAGCGAGGTAACAAGACTATTTTCGGTATGCCAATCCTTCCACAGAAACGGTACAGTGATTGACAACTTCAGACCTCCTGTAAGTCCCTAATAAATAGCACCATGGTTACTAGGGCATCGTGACTGAAGAGGGTCCCCTAGGCACCCCTCATCAAGGTCATGCAAACTGCAATTGCAGCCTGCATGCCTTGGTGTGGTGATAAGGTGAGAAAAATTAGGTTTTAAAATCCCTAGGTCACTTATAACCTCAATGATTTATTGGGAGGCAGTGAATGGGAATTTAAAAATAGAGTCGTGCGTTTAGAATGAGTTACTTATCATACGCACTTCTTATTGGTCAACATGTTTCAGCCCTCTGTACATTCTAGGGGCTTTCGTAAGGACCGAAATTGAATATGTAGAGCCTAATTTGTTCTACATGGAATGGTGTACTCACCACTCTGAATTTAAAGAGGTCAGATCGGTTGTATCTGTGCCTTATGAGGCTCAATTGTAACGCTTCACCAGCAGGCTTTTTGAATGTTGATTCCATTCCGTTGCTTCCTCATGATTCACTTGTGCTGCCTCTTGCTACGGTGCTCCGAATTTTAAATTCCCATTCACTGCCTCCCAATAAATCATTGAGGTTATAAGTGACATAGGGATTTTAAAACCTAATTTTTCTCACCTTATCACGAGCACACATTCACATTTATTTCTGACCACTACTGTCAGTACCAGTAGGTCTTCTTCCAGGTGGAGGTCAGCATTTTACAAAAAAATGACCCAATGATGATGCTGAAACAGTACACAAATGGCGGAGAATGAAAATATACCGCCTTCGACCTGTGTAGATGTTTGAGGGTCTTTTTAGGACGGACACAACCGAGAAGACCTTGGTAACACAGGACAAGTGGTCCATTCCCCCCCCTTGATTTATGAAAAATAAATAGACATGGCACTCTGCCTGTGTGCCATGACGAGCAGCACTGCCTAAGGTATAGGCAAGTCACCCCTCTACCAGGCCTTGCAAGCCCCAAGGAAAAGTGCACTATATCTCAGGTGTAAGCATATCTGCATGAGTAGATATGCCCCTTCAATATTTAAGTCTATTCTTAATATTGTAAGTGCCAGTGAAGCCATAGAGAGCACATGGGCTGGAAACGCAACAACTCTGGTTCCCTTTACTGGACCCAGGAGTGTTTGGTACTAAACAACTCCTCTCCATAAACCCACACGGATGCCACTGTGGGATTTATTGAAACCTACCCTGGGGGCACCTCAGAGTAGGCCCCTGAAAACCGGCCAATCCTGGTGTGGTCTTCGACATACTTTAGGCAGCCTGCCACCACCAGACAGGTTTCTGGGCCCCTGGGTAGAGAGCCCCTGCTCTCAGAGGCCAGTAACAAAGACCATCCTGGGCAGAGGTGCCACACTGCCTCCAAAGTTTCAACAAGGGGCTAATGTTCCTATGAAGGATAGAGAGGAAGGCACAATCTCTCAAATGGTGGAGAGGGCCTGGGTCAGAGTACTAGATTTTTTTATTTAAAAGTTTTGTATAGCGCGAACATGACCCAAGGGTATCAGAGCGCTTTACATACGGGTTGCGCAAGACCTAGGAAGATAGCTGTAGGAGAAAAGAAGGAAAAATAATATATAACAGGAACACGAAAAGAAATACAACAGAAGCAGAATGACAGTGGCGGGCTAAACAGCTAAACAAGATCGGAGGCAGGAGGAAAAAAACTTCTAGCTCAGCACATTGTTCATTAGGAGGGCCTTAACTTCCCTTTTGAAGGCAAATATTGAGGGAATCAGTATTGTTTCCGCGGGTAGGGAGTTCCAGATTCTCAGAACAATGCCAGAGAATGAACGATTGTATGTTTTCAGTTTTTTTTTTATTTCTTCGGCTTAAGCAGCAGTGTGCTGGTGCTCCTTGAGGGCTGGTTGCAGCCGTAGAGTTCAAGCTTGTTTTTCAGGTACGGTGGGGTACTGAAGCGCAGGGCTCTGTGGGTCATGCATGCAATTTTTAAGTGGATCCTTGCCTCAAATGGAAGACAGTTGAGAGATTTCAGATCTGGAGAGAGAGGTGGTTGGTTTTCTTGGAACCAGTGATGAGTCTGGTCTCCGTATTAAGAAAAGCTCCGAGGGGGGCTAACCTGAGTTTTGGCAGTCCGCATAGAGTAGCACTGCCGTATTCACGTCTAGAGAGGACTAGTGCTTGCACCGCTGATTTGAAGTCATCTTGGGGAAGGTAGGGTTTGAGTTTTCTTAGGATGCTCAGTTGGAAGTTCGCTCCTTTGGTAGATGCTCTGATGTGATCTTGCATGTCAAGGTTCTTATCTAACACCACTCCCAGGGATTTCGTGGAGTCAATTGTGTGGTGTGCAGTTGAGAGCGGTAAGGTTACTTAGATATTTCACAACAGTGGGGGTTTGCTTAGTGGGTGAGATGAGGAGGAATTCCGTCTTGAGGGCGTTTAGTTCGAGGTGGTTAATGGTTATCCAATTTAGGGTTTTGAGTAAGGTTCCGTTGAGTGACTTGATGTCTTCGGGGAGGATATTTTCATGTACAGTTGGGTCTCATCCGCATACATGTTATTGTATGTGGGATGTTCGGAGGATTAGTCAGTGGTTCAATGAAAAGGTTAAAGAGCGTGGGAGTGAGAATCCTTGGGGGACACCCAGAGTGCAGGGGCTGGAGTTGGATAGAGTTTGATTGGATTTGACTCTGCGTTCTGTTGTTGAGAAAAGAGGCAAACTATTTAAGGACTGTGCCTGAGATCCCCATCCTGCATTCCAAGAGATTAAGTAGTTTGTAATGTTTGACAGTGTCAAATGCAGATGAGAGATCAAGTAGTATCAGTAGGCAGGTTCCATTCTGGTCAAGCAGAGTGAGAGCATCATCCAGTATATGAGTGATGGCCGTTTCAGTGCTGTGGCCCCTGCGGAAGCCTGATTGGAATTGGTGGAGAAGTTGGAATTGCTCAATGTGTTTGCGCAGTTGTTCATGTACACATTTCTCTAGGAGTTTTGCAAGGGTAGGGATGTTTGTGATTGGTCGGTATTTATTCAGGTCTTCAGGATCCGCCGTGGGTTTTTTGAGAATAGGGAGCACAAGGCCAGTCTTCAGGCAGTCTGGGATTTCACCTTGGAGAAGCTGTTTGTTTGTTGGTCCTGGCCGACGCTGCATCTGTGTGAGGGCTGCTCAAACCCACGACTTGCGGAACCCGCTTCGCGGGTCCCGCTGCGGAATCCCCTCACCTGTATCGCCTGTCTGTGGTCTCCTGCCTGGCTGCTCTGTGGGGGCGTGTGAGGAATCAGGGCTGCGAGCGTGAACCGGGACTCACCTTCCCAGGAGTCCCGGTCCCGGAGGCTGAGTCACCTGGCCCCGCTCTCCCTGAACGCCCCGCCCCCACCTTTTTACAAACTTAAAAGGCACCTGGACCCTTTCTTCGTGGGACGCTGTTTGTTTGTTGGTCCTGGCCGACGCTGCACCTGTGTGAGGGCTGCTCAAACCCACGACTTGCGGAACCCGCTTCGCGGGTCCCGCTGCGGAATCCCCTCACCTGTATCGCCTGTCTGTGGTCTCCTGCCTGGCTGCTCTGTGGGGGCGTGTGAGGAATCAGGGCTGCGAGCGTGAACCGGGACTCACCTTCCCAGGAGTCCCGGTCCCGGAGGCTGAGTCACCTGGCCCCGCTCTCCCTGAACGCCCCGCCCCCACCTTTTTACAAACTTAAAAGGCACCTGGACCCTTTCTTCGTGGGACGCTGTTTGTTTGTTGGTCCTGGCCGACGCTGCACCTGTGTGAGGGCTGCTCAAACCCACGACTTGCGGAAACCGCTTCGCGGGTCCCGCTGCGGAATCCCCTCACCTGTATCGCCTGTCTGTGGTCTCCTGCCTGGCTGCTCTGTGGGGGCGTGTGAGGAATCAGGGCTGCGAGCGTGAACCGGGACTCACCTTCCCAGGAGTCCCGGTCCCGGAGGCTGAGTCACCTGGCCCCGCTCTCCCTGAACGCCCCGCCCCCAACTTCTTACAACATACCCCATTGGTCTTTGGCCCATAAATATCGGAGAGTGACGCTGCGCGGGAGCGCGCGGGAGCGTCCGGGGCTAAGACCGGGCAAAGAGCGGGCCGTTTGAGGACTGAGAGGACTGGACTGGCCCACCCCTCTTGGCTCGACAGTTTTGGAAGCTAAACTAATAACTGAGGGGAAATAGATCTACCTTTGTTACAGTGCCTTAGCGCTATGGATCCAAGGGTAACCCGTAGCAAGTCTTCTAAACGTGGGTCACAAATTAGTGGCCCCATGGATGACTTTATAACCCGCACTAACATAGCTATAGACGAAGAGATATTCAAGCTCCAATCTCGGGTCTCGCTAGAACTAGATGCCGCCAGAAGAGTGTCCCAAGTAATTGCACTGTCTAAGAAATCCTCTCTAGGCCACATAGCCACTTCTGTTACCCCTGAGCGCCCAGCCCGCCCGCATTGTATAGTCACTCAGGCAGATGTTTACCATCCTCCGATCCCGGCTACTCCCCAATTTGCCTCGGGAAGTAGGAATGAGGAAACTCCATCGACACCTCTTAGTGTGCACACTCCTGTCCCCATTGCACTTTTCCCGAATCTGTCTAATAATATCCCCAGTGGTAAACAACCGAAGAGGAAACGCAATTCTCGCTCAGCTTATTTCCGCAAGAAAGCGAAAATTGCTGTCCCAAAAGATTTACTAGTGACCAACATCACAGCACCCAAAGCTGGAGTAGTGAATACCCCTAATACCCAGTCATGTAGTGAGGGGCAGGGACAAAATACATCTATTCCCTTCCTTAATACCCCAGTAGGTGTGGACCCCGAAGTGGACGGGTTAACCAATAACAATAAAGAATTTATAGAGGTGGTTTGGGACACACTTAAAAAACTTTTGTTACCTCTAGATCTAAGACTATCAAGGATAGAAAATAACTTGCTAGAAATAGAGAAGAGCATTATTGCTTTGGCCACTCTTGGGTTGAAAAGTCTGGAAAATCAGGGCATTATTGCAGCAGACTCAATGCCACAACCTACCGCACCCCAAACCAATCTAGCTTCCTCTTTAGTACCATCCACAATAAAATCTGTCCCTAAACCAAGGTCAGTTATGGGGGAGCAAGCTCGCGTTAAACCAAGGCCAGTTATGGAGGAGCAAGCTTGTGTTAAACCAAAGTCTCCCCCACAAGGTCTCACACGCAACCTGCAACATCCCAAACGCGAAACACTAAACAGATCGATTCCCAGTAAAACCCAGGTTCCCCCAGTCAAAGATAATTTTAGAGGAGGCTATATTGACCTTCCCCCAGAGGCAAACGACTATGTGGTTGTCTTGACGGGTGTTCCTATGATAGGCAATGGCCAATTCGAAAATCACTGGTCGCTGAAAAACAAAATAATGCACTGGTTAAATGTTAACAGACCAATCCCCAATGGTAGAAGAAGTCGCGTACTGATGGTCCGCAGGACCCCCTGGGTAGGGCCAACGCTGAAATTCAGTTCGGGGGACTGCATAGTAGTGACCTTCGAAGACCCACACACGGCACACCACATCTGTAGTTGGCCCAGCAATGATGACTCCTTAGTCAAACCCAAACCACTATCCTTTTTTTATCCCCCCCGATCCATCTGTAACCAGGGGGATAATTGGTCACTGGTCCAACACCACCAACGGCCGAATAGGCCCTGGTGTCACCGGGAGACCCCCCCTCATTGGAATGGTCTCTCTACTTTTAACAGATTTGGTGGCCTAGAGGAGGTGGATTGACTCCCTGTGCAACCACCCAAACAACCCCGAAGGGAATTCTTAACCTCACAAAGGCATCATTCCATTGATTGTCCAGTCCGAGTAGGACGATCCAAGAATGAAAGGGTTGATGGGGTGACTTTGTCATTGGACACAATAGTAAATTGTAGCAGGGTAAATTGGTCAAACTTGCTCTCCATGACCCCCCCTGCATCTACTTCTCTTGATTACCCGGATTCTACCTGCCTGGTCTCCTATGCGACCCCCATTCTCCAGCAAAATGAGCCATTGGTGAGGTCCTCAAGACCTGTGGGTGCGATTGTTTCTCCTATGCCTATGCCCATTGACCCCATCAAGGTCTCTCCAAAAGCTGACTCTGTTTTAAAAATTTTATCTTGGAATGTGGCTGGTCTTGGTCGTAACTTTGACATCCCCGAATGGAACGACTTTCTGGAACCCTTTCACATTTGCCTCTTTCAGGAAACCTGGTGTTTGGAGCCAAGACATCGAGTGGGATTTTCCACCTTTTTTATCCCTGCAGTCCAGGAGCAGGGATCCAAAGGTCGCCCGTCAGGCGGCCTTATTATATGGATTAGTATTACTCTCGGCTTCAGGGTGAAAGAAAGAATTACTCAATCACCGGATCTCCAGTGGTTAACGATAACTCACAAAGGGGGAAGAAGTATGGAAATCTTCAACATTTACCTGAGGGGTGCCAAAGGCGGTGTATCCCATCTACCTACTACAGGCCTAAACCACAACCTGGCTGCTTGCAAAGCGGACTCCTATATAATGCTTGCAGGCGATTTTAACTGCTGTTTTGAGCCCTTGGCCAGCGAAGATATCTTGGACACTTTTGAGGAGGACACCAGGAGAGGTATTCCTATTTTGAATCTTGACCCGATTCCAAAATGGTCGCAAAACGCAATAGAGATCAATGCCCTCTGTATGGAGCATAATTTGCGACCGACAAATGGCCGATCCAAATCTGACCATATGGGTGCACACACTTATAACAGACAAGACCATACGTCTAGGATTGATTATATTATGCTTAATTACAATCTCTGGCTATATCACCTAGATATGGAGGTTATAGTGTCGGGCGATAGCGACCACAACCCCTTATCGCTATCTATTTCATTTCCCTGGCAGGCTGGAAGCCAAGGCCCACTCGGACATAAGTGGAAATCTTCCCACGAATTAGTCCCCGCAAACTGTAGCAGGCGCTTAAAGTGGGAAAAAGTCTTGGCTGATGAAACAAGGATGGCCCAAGCCGGGTCTATTTTGGAAGAGGTGGAGCCCCGGATGAACACTTTAAGCTCAACCGACAATAAGATCTTACCTCTATTCACTGAGACTGTTTTGGCACTGAGTGACTTATTTATTGTTCCCCCAAATCTCTCGTAGGGGTCCCCCGAAAACCTTGCCTAAACAGTCAGACAAGTGGTATACTGTAAAATGTCGTGAAGCTAAGAAGGAACTTGTTGTGACATTAAAGTCCAAAGACACAGTTGCTATTAGGGCTGCTAGAAAATTCTATAAAAAAAACATATTTGAAGCCAAACAGGTTTATGATTTTAACTTTTGGGGAGACTTAGTAGAGGCTAGCACCAGGAAGGATGCCAAGAGGTTCTGGGACCTATTAAGATCTAGGGAAAAGCCCACTGACCAGCAGCTAACTTGTAACATTATAGGGGGGGTATGGTTCGACCACTTCTCACAACTGTACTCCGCTCCCCCAGGCCTCCCCCAGCTAGCTTGCCCACCCATGGGTTTATTGCCTAATCCTACAATCATCCTACCGTGCTATGATGGCCTATTTACCAGCTTAGAAGTAGAGAGAGCAATACAAGGTATTGTCCCGAACAAAGCAGCGGGTCCTGACGGAATCCCCGGAGACCTAATCAGGAATTACCCACCCATTTGGAGTAGATTAATTGCCTCGCTTTTGAACGAAGTTATGATGGGTGGAGTTTTTCCTGATTCATGGAGGGGTGCTGAGGTCGTTCCTATTTTCAAAAAAGGTTCTAGGGACGACCCAGCGAACTACCGTCCAATTAGTTTATTGGACTCTTCTCAAAAGGTAGCAGGGAAGGTGGTATTGGGCAGGATCAATGAGTGGGCAGATGGAAATCACATCCTGTCAGATCTTCAAGCGGGCTTCAGAACAGGAACAGGCACAATCGAGCAGACGTTCCGCCTTCTAATGATCTATTGGAAAGTGGTGGTGCTGGGAGGGGGCAGTCTGTATCTAGTCTTCATTGACTTGCGGACCGCCTTCGACCTGGTACCACGTGCACTTTTATGGAACGTCCTCGATGGGTTAGGCCTCCCTCCTTATTTGCTGTCGCTGCTCGTGAAATTTCATGATAGGAATTTCGCCCAAATTAGATGGGGTACACAGGGAGAGAAAACATCTCGTATCCCCGTGGACAGAGGCGTTCGCCAGGGCTGCGTGCTTGCCCCCACTCTGTTTTCTCTTTATATTAACCCCTTCGCTGCTGCGGACATTCCGCTGCAGCGCTGGGGGGGGCAGAGGGGCAGCGCGGCGGGCCTGTGCTCATGACGGAGCCGCTCCGTCATGAGCCACAGTTGAGCTGTGCTCATGACGGAACGGTTCCGTCATGACTCCGCCCATTTGCGTTGTCGCCCCGCACAGGCGGGGAAACAGCGCCGCGCAGGCGGAGCGGCCGCCGGCAGGATTGTCATGACGGAACCGTTCCGTCATGAGCACACGACAACCGTGGCTCATGACGGAACGGTTCCGTCATGAGCAGGGAAGGGGTTAACGGAGTGGTGGAGCATCTTCTACAACAACCATCGGATGCACCAACCCTGGCTGGTAGGAAAATCCCAACGCTCCTGTTCGCAGACGATACCCTCCTAATCTCAAAATCACCAATGGGCATTCAATCGCTGCTTTCTAACCTTCTGTGAAGGAAGGGGTTTGGCTATAAACATAGGCAAAACTAAGTTTTTAGTCCTTAACCCGCCCAAAAAATCCGTCTATCCCCCGGTCCTAGATTCTGTCCCACTTGATCGCGTCAAAGAATTTGATTATCTGGGTATACGCATCAGTGATACCATGAGTTGGAAGGCACACCACCAAAAAATCCTTCTTACTCACAAAAGGGTGGCAGGTGCGTTGCTCAAGGAACAGCGAGCCTCAGTATTAAAACCTATTGGGGCTCCCCTAGATATTTATAGGGCTAGGGTTGTAAGTGCGGCACTTTATGGTGCTGAGCTGTGGGGCACCCATGGAGTTGACACTTTGGCCCATCTTGAGAACAACTTCCATAAAGATCTAATGGGTTTGCCCCACAGCACGCCAACAATCCCATTGCTGCTAGATGCAGGTACCCGGGCAATCTGCGACCAAGCAAAATTACGCCCACTTTTGTTATGGTCCAGGATCTGGAATGTACAGGAACTAAGAAGCTATGCAGAAGCCTTGAATGACATTTTGTCATTACCGGGTTTTCATAAGATCATCTGGCTTAGGGAGGTAAAAAAGCTGCTCTACAAATTAGGCCTAGGAGAGGCTTGGGCCAACAAATCTGCACCCCCGAAACAACAGTTAAAGAAGGTTTATTGGGCATGGGTAGACAATGAGAGGGCCCGAAGTATAAATCATTGTAAATCTGTAGTTCTGTTTCTGTCGGTCAAAGACTCGCCGTCAAGGGAACTTTATCTAGATACCATTCAGAGCTCATGGGACAGAGCACTGTACATTAAGTTTAGGGTGGGGGTGCTTCCACTATGTGAGTTCATGTCCACTTGGAAACCGCCCGCTCAAACTGTACCCTATTGCCCATTTTGTGATCTAAGGGTAGAGTCTGTGTCCCACATGCTGTTTGAATGTAGCGTCTATGTAGCTCCGAGACGTAGGTGGTTGAAGCCCTTGTGCAGGTGTTTGGGAACTCGCTCTCACTTAGAAGCTCCGCATATTTTACGTACAGATGCTAGACCCTTTTTTTCCACTTGTATGGCAAAATTTTTGGGCTGGGCTTGGCGTCTAAGAACTGCAAGAAAACTGTTAACCCAGTGAAGGACACCCCTTAACCAATACGCTGTTTCGGATATGAAATGTTTTTATACTGATGATTGTTCTTTTTTTAAAAAATGTGTGGAAAATGCTTTTATGATATGTTTGTATCAAATAAAGCTACTTACTTACTTACTTACCTTGGAGAAGGGAGGCGTTGATGATCTCGGACCAGAGCAGGACTAGTGTTCCTATCATTTCTTTGAAGAAGTTCGGGGGAAGGGGGTCATTTAAGTGATTCGAAGGTTTCAGGGTCAAGAGTATGTTGAGGATGGCAGTGTAATGGAGGGGTGAGAATTGACTCCAGGAGGCATTGTTTTTGGGGGAAGAGACAGGGCGGCGTGGGAGGGGGCGTGGGTTAAGAGGAGTCAGGAGAGGGTGCGAGTTCAATTAGAGCAGACTTAAGATCTGCTTCGATCTTGCTCGCCTTACTGATGAACAAGTTACTTACCTTCGGTTACGATATATCTATAAGAGACAGATCAGTTATAGATTCCTTACCTGTAGAATTACCCCATGCGTCAGACTGGATCCGGAGAATTTTTTTTTCAGCAGAACCCCTGCGCATCAAAAGGTTGCATCGACTCCGCGTTAGTCGTTGACGTCATGGTAGCCGGGATGACGTTGTGGCAGTTACTTAGACACAGCCCTTGCGCGCTGACGTCAGTTCTCTTACATGACATTCCACGCCAGAAGCGCAGAGCCATGCAAGACACTGACTACTGGTGCACAAAACTATGGCCCTGAAAGGGATTTCATGACCCTAGAAGTCAGTTTGCAGAACAGGGAGGATGGGCGGGAGGTAAGGAATTTATAACTAATCTATGTCTCTTACAGAGCTATCGTTACCAAAGGTTAGTAACTTGTTCATCTGAAAGAATTAGTTAAAGATTCCTTACCTGTAGAATAGCTACCCCAGCAATACCAACCCCGGAAGTGGGTCTGCGAACCAAGTTCACACCTGAAAGTCCTGGAGAACAGAAAGGCCAAAGAAACAGTCTCTCTGGACTTGGCTGTCCAGGCAGTAGTGTTTTGTGAACGTGTGCAGAGATGCCCACGTAGCTGCCTGACAGGTGTAATTGAGGGGGGAACTTCTCGTTCCAAAGCAGTGGTAGCCGCCGTCGCCCTGGTGGATTGGGCGCGCAGTTCCACTGGAGGCTCCTTTGCCAGAGAGTAGCAGGCTTTAATGCACAAAACGACCCATCTAGAGATGGTCAGTTTGTGCACGGCCCAAACTTTTTTGGCACCCACATAGCCAACAAAGAGCTGGTCATCTACCAAGAATTGCCTGGTGCGATCCAAATAAAATGAAAGCACATGTTTTGGATTCAGATGGTGGAGCCTCTCTTCCTCCTTAGAAGGATGCGGAAAGAAGGTGGGGAAAGTGATGGTTTGACCAATGTGGAAAGAAGTAACCACTTTGGAAGAAAAGAGGGTCGAGTTCGAATGACAACCTTGTCCGGATGAACCGCCAGAAAAGGAGGTTTTGAAGAAAGAGCCTGAAGCTCACTCACCCTGCGAGCAGAGGTGATGACAGCTAGAAAGGCAGTCTTTAAAGTGATAAGTCTGAGAGGACAGTTATGTAACGGCTCAAAGGGAGCGCACATAAGATAAGTAAGAACAAAGTTCAAGTCCCACTGAGGCATTACGAAGGGAACAGGAGGAAAAAGAGGAGTAATGCCCTTAGGAAAGCGATTTACAACAGGGAACTTGAAAAAAGAAGGCTGATCAGGAAGCCCAAGAAAGGCTGAAATGGCTGAGAGATAGCCCTTAAGAGTGCCCAGAGCAGAGCCCTGCTGGGCCAAAGAGAGGAGGATCAAGAGAACCTCAGAAAGCAGGGCAGAAAGGGGATCCACAGCCTTTGCTGCTCACTATGCCACTAATTTGATCCATCTGCAAGCATATACCGTCTTAGTGGAGGGACGCCTGGCTGCCAAGATAACATCACAGACTTCGGGAGGCAGGTCGAAGGCTGTCAACCGTCGCCGCTCAATCTCCACGCAAGGAGGTGGAGGCTGGACAGGTTCGGGTGGAGGACCGTCCCCTGATGCTGCGACAGAAGATCCTCCCGAAGAGGCAGTCTGATTGGAGGATCGATGGCCATGTGTAACAGCTTGGGATACCAGACTCTTCGCGCCCAATCCGGAGCCACAAGGATGACATGGGCCTGGTCGCTCCTGATCTTCTTGAGAGTTCTGGGCAAAAGTGGTATGGGCGGAAAGGCATACAGCAGACCGGAGCACCACTCGAAAGAGTCTCAGAGCGAGAGCCACCTTGGAAACTCCAGGGTGCAGAAGTGCCGTCACTGCATGTTTGGCGGTGGTGAAGAGTTCTAACCAAGGTTCTCCCAAAAGCTGAAAGAAACCTTGCACCACCTATGGATGGAGGCACCATTCGTGATCCGCTAGATATCTTCAGCTGAGTTCCTCCGCTCTGGTATTCAGACATCCGGCCATGGAAATGAAATGCCCTGGCATTCCAACACTGTCTACAGATGAAGGGTCTCTTGACAGAGAATCCACAACCTCATCCCTCAGTTTGTTGCAGTACCACACGGTGGTAGTGTTGTCGGTGAAAGACTGCCCTAGCCTTTCCTTGATGGAGGGTAGAGAGGCTTTCAATGCCAGTCGGATTGCTTGGAGCTCCAACAGGTTGATGTGGAGTCCAGATTTCACTGGAGACCAGAGTCCTCTGATCTCCACCTGTCCCAGATGGCCGCCCCTGCCTTGCAGTGACACATCCATTACTACTGTTAAAGATCTGGGCGGGGAAGGGAGAGAGGTCTGCCGCTGACCCAATCGCTGTTTGTTAACCACCACTGACCATCTTTTGCAGAGCCCTCTGAGATCTGGACCATGTCAGATTTCCCTTATGCTGCGCCCATTTGAATTTCAGGTCCCACTGCAGAGCCCGCATATACCAGTAGCCATGTGTCACAAATAGCATGCAGAAGACCATGAGGCCAAGCAGCCTCAGTATCAGTATCAACAAAATCCAGGATAGAGGCTGAAACATCGGTATCATAGCCTGAATATCCTGGACTTGCCATTCGCTACAAGCCGGAAAATGCACTGTGTCCAGAACAGCCCAATGAAAGGAAGCATTTGAGAAGGGCAGGTATGACTTCAGTACTTTGATGGTGAACCCTAGCAAGTGCAGGAGGTCCACCATAGTCTAGAGGCGGGAGACAACAGCCTGGGCGACCTTGCCTTCAATAGCCAGTCGTCCAGATAGGGGAAGACTGGCAGCCTTGATCTCCACAGATGAGCTGCAACCACAGACATCACCCTGGTGAACACTAGAGGGGCACTGGAAAGGCCAAAGGGGAGCACAGTGAACTGGAAGTGCTCGCGGGCTACTGGTAGCTGCAGGTAACCTCTGTTGGCAGGCAGGACAGGGATGTGGAAGTATAGGTCCTGCAAGTCCAACTGGGACTTAAGCAGGCGTGAGCATTCTGAATTTCTCAATCAGGAAGAAATTCGAGGGCTTAGGTCTAGAATAGGACAAAGAAAGCGGAAATAGCAACCGTGACAACTTGTGATGCTGGCACCCTCTCTATGGCTCACTTGGCCAAGACAGTCATCACTTCCTGGCGGAGTAAGGAGGTATGGCCCTCAGTCAGCCTTTTGCAAGTAGGTGGCAAGGGTGGAGGAGTAGACAGAAAAGGACGGAGTAGCCCCTTCGGAAAAACTGGAAACTCAGTGGACGTCATCAACCTCCAGTGGTGCAGACGATGCTGTATCCTGCCTCCTATGCCTGTGATGTTTGAAGGTCAAACTAAAGAGGCTTAGAAGCTGCGGCTGCCGGGGGAGTGGTTGACTGACCTGACCTCTGGCTAACTGACCCATGAGGACAGTGGGTGCTTTGTCCTCTGCCACCAGGGGCTGGAAGCTTGCATGCTGTGGTGACTAGGCAGATAGAGACGAGGCTGGAAGCCCCTTCCGTGGCCCAAAACAGTGCAAAAGGCAGACATTGGTTGACGAGGTGCCATGGAAAGACCGAAGGAGCTGGCCATAGTGCTGCTGTCTTTGAAGCGCTCTAGTGCTGAATTTACCTCGTCTCCAAAGAAATGGAAGCCAAAGTGCATGTCCATGAATGAGGCTTGGACATTTCCTGAAAAGCCAGTGGTTCTCGACCAGGTATGGTGCCGAAGGGCCACCTACGACAAAACCGCTGTGACCAGTGAATGTTGTATCCAGTACCCAGTGAATGACAAACTTAGCTGTGTCTGTCCCATTAGCAATAGGTTGGGAGTGTATGGCTCGGGCCTCTTTATATTACAGATCTTGATTGTGTTAAGGAAAATGAGAATAATAAAGAAAATTAAAGGAATACCTTGTTGATTCAGGAGAATACAAGTAGAGATAGGACAGCAATAATTGAATACCGTTAAAAGTGGTCACAAACATAGAGAATTTAAAGAGCTCTTGTGCCCAATGCCCAATGCCAATGCAGATACACTGAAATTGGAAGTTAATCTTTGGACGCAAGTTCTAACACCTTTGATTGCGGATGCAGTTTGATGCTGCCTCTGACCCTTTGGATCTGGAATTTGATTGCCACAAACCACTATAGAAAGCTAACGTGGCAACACATTCCAAGCAAAAGTTATGCGGAACACTTATTACAGGCTTTGGAAGAATGAGTAGGAAAAGAAAGGATCTTGCCTAAAGTACAGTTTGTTTTAGGAGGGGCCATTCAACTCTTGGTGGGTGTTTCGCAATAAAGCTGATGGAAGATTATGTTCTTAAAAGAAATCCGTCAATTTATGTAGCGAATATAATCCTATTAATAGAGCTCATGAATTGGAATATACCCCCAAGGTTATTAAATCTAATTGTACAACTTCATGATGGTGCTTGGACTAAAGTGGAACTGGGTATGCTGGCACTGCTACTTATTCACACGGACACGCACATGGGCACGCACGTGACTAACCCCTGATCGTGCTTTTCCACTGAAACCTGGAGGGGAATTATTTCCAGCTCTACTATATGCCAATAATACCATTGTGTTGGAACGCACGCTATTAGGTTTTCAAAAACAGTTGGCTACCTTTCCAGCCCATTTCATAACTAATGACCAAAAACTTATATTAAAAAAAAAATAATAATGTAATGAAGTTCGAGGCCAAGAATAAAGAAAAAGTAAGTGCTACATTAAATCTGAGAAATTGGAGACCATACCTGAATATAAATGCTTGGACATACTTTTTAAAGGTAATCTGAATTTGAAGGCTAATATGTCTATTCAGGAGCAGAGGGCAAAGGCTGTTGCTTGCTTCTTAAAGAAGCTTGTTTCTGCCCTGAGACATAAGTTAATTGAAGTGCTATGGGAAACTTCTAATTTAAAAATCGTTAAGACTATTACTCTATGGTTGAAAAATTTTAGTGGCATCGGATATACTCCATCTACAGTCCGTAGAGATGCTTATTTGGAAAAACTGCGTGGATCTCCCAAAAGGCTCCGTTAACAGTGCACTTAGATTAGACCTCAAACTTTTGAATATCAAATTAAGGCACTGGCAAAGAATTTTAAACTATGGCGCACATTTGTGGTCCGCATCAGAAGGCACATTTTACTTGCTTAAAGGTCAGCTACAGTTGAGAAATCCAATCCCTTGGACTAAGAATTTAGGAAATTTTTGCAGGCTTTGAACTGGTCTCCTGCTATAATTTCTAATGAGTATCACAACCGTGAAAGGAAAAGTGAGATTAAAAACAAATATGCTAAAAAAACGCTCTAAAATCGGATACAAGCGATAGCAGTTAAAGACCTAGGTTGGCCCATCTGTCACGTATGAATTTTAAGAGTAACTTATAGAAGTACCTAAAAGATATTAAAGCAAAACACTTCAGATGATGGATGTGGATTATGAGACTCGGCCAAGTGCAGACTTTTATAGAGTGGAAATGTTGCGCCTTGATCTTTTAAAAGGGTACCAACCTGAGGCTATTTGTCCCTGCTGTACACAATTTCCTTTGTACGTATGCCATATATTAATCGACCGTGCTTTTCATTGCGAAAGAAATAGTCTTACTTACTGTTTTTAGAGCGCATCAGATACGACACCTAGAGAAATTATTCTCTACCATACTGGCATGCAGTAAGGTCAAACTATGTTATATTGTAAATACATTTCTAGAAATAGTGAATAATAGCCTGATGTAACATGGGTTGTTTAAAGTCTTGATGTGGTAAATACTGTGCTGATGATGAAACTATTGTTTATTTATATATTTGATTCTGCACCTTATACTACTTGCACAATACTTTACTGCTCTACAGGATATAAAGCACTTTATTAACGGTTATAAGACTAATCAATTATATTGTAATGATTATGATTTCGTATAGACAGTGGCAGTATAAAGGGGTATTGGGCTGATTATATTAACTTAAAATACTACTATTTTTATGGAGTTAAACTGTACAGAATAAGGTAGTGGTACTTATCCAGAGTACAGGGAAGAGAATTGCGTTTTAAAATGAAATAATTGATAAAAAAGGTATTATAAGAGGGGGCTATTCAGACGTTGAAATCTGTTAAATAATGTTTTCTATGTATTTAGGGGGTACTGTTATTAGGGAGAAAGATGGGACTGATGGTTACTAGGTAAAGTTGAATATTAGCTCACGTAATGCATAAAGTAGATTGTTTTATGATACAGAGTTTTAAAGAGGAAATTAGGTGATAGCTGGTCAGGGAGGGGAATGAGTCAATTATTTATAAACCTAAGCGGGCAGTATTGCTTCATCTAGACCAATGGGAGTTTGTGTGTCTATTTGGCTAAAATCACACAATAAACAAACTATTAATGTTGGTATCACTGGTTTGGGACAAGCTAGACAAATAGTTCCACCACTAGTTTTAATATGATTTATAAAAAAATCCAATTCAATGGTAATGGTAGATTTGCAATAAATATTTAATAAAAGTAGCATTTAGAAAGTTACCTTTTCCCTGCCTGAAACTCACGGAGGCTGATATGCAATGGCCTGCAAGAAGCTGCCCTTGACCTTATAGAGGTGTGAAATTGGATACCAGAGAAGGACAATTGCTTAGTTGTTGTGCCAGGATGGGCTAGGTGTGAGGCACAAGATTCCTATAAGCCCAGTAAAGCATACTGGGAAAACCTAGGAACTTCTTTAACTAGAAAGGAGCAAATGTGAGGCCTGCGTATTCAAGTTTTAGTGTAAGGAGTGACTTGTCTGCTCTATGCCATAGCTATCCAGAGATGAGCTCAGGTTTAAATTACTGAAACCTTTTGTTGTGTCTAACAAGCTGGGACTATTACTGGTGATGGACTACCAACCACACCAAATTCACTTTTACACTCCTCCACTGGAAATGGCAAACAAAGGAGGGCAAGTGAGGGCGACACTCTGTTTAGTTCTCTTGTACAGCTGATTGATTGTCTCCACTACTGTTAAGACTGTTTTCTCTGCTAACTGAAATGTGTTGATATCTTGTCAAGTGGCTTTTTCCTCTAGGCCTATTGCTTTCAAGGACTGAATGCTGAAAAAATTTGAGAATCGGACACTCAAGAGTTGGTTGTGTTGATTTAGGTTAGTTAATGAAGCATAGATGAGCATCTAAGGGATGCAGATGAACGTATCTATGCACCGTCTTTGGCTGGCAGCTTTTTTCCCTTTCTTTAAAGCAGAGTTTGCCATCAGTGTTACAAATTTACCATTGTTGAATCAAGGAAAATAAACACATAGTGGTCTTGAAACAAAAGTTTGGAATGTCGCAACAATCAGAGGCTGTGGAAAGTCCAGAATGTATAACCAATCAAAAAACACCTTTCACAGCACAAGCATCCAAGTTATTTTTCTAATACCTTGGAGTCGGAATACTCTGTGACCTTTTGAAAAAAAAAAGCTGTCGGATATGTAGAACTGATAGTCAAAGTGTAGATTCAGACCCTTTGTCTAGTTTCGCCTATCGACGTATAGCATCTTTTTCAAAGACTGAAGTACACTTTTAGTAACAAATGCACATCCTAATCTTCCACACGTGTACTCACCTTCCAAGTCCTGCTACGCAGTGCACAGCAATGCAACATCCTGCCTCTTCACGAAATTTTGTTTTCAAGAGGTTTAACCAATCATCAACAATCTGAGTTGGCGGTGGGGCTCCATCATCAAATGGCCAGTCCTTGTATGTTGGAAGGGAGAGAGGGAGGGAGGGAATAAAGAACATTGTGTTTACTACTAGGAATGACAAACAATTAAGTACAGTTCAACAGAATAGGCCACTTTCACAAATAAAGGTTTCCCATAATCAGGGATTTTCAGCAACAAGAGTGCCAAGCTCTTCAACCAGAAGGGAGCCTGAGATAGAAAAGTATTTTCATAGTCATCACTCCAAGGTTCAAGAACCTCAGCAATGGGCTACACCTCTTTTTTCAAGTTCTGGATGTTTCTTTCAAGTGAGGAAACAGACTGAACACTTCACAATGAGGAAACATTCCAGCATCGTGCCCGATTTATCACAATTTATGCTCCTACACTTTTAGCACCATGGAGGAACAACGGTATACATGGATGTAAACTGCTTTGCTGTGCAGGTCCTGTGGGGATTAGGCACTCATTATCTCTGCCATCAAGAGTGAGCACCCTGATTGAACTTTGATCTTGCATAATGCTGCTGGAACAGTCTACCATTGGCAAGAGTTGAGCCTAGCAGGCAAGCCGTAAACATAGAAGGCCTCTTGTAACCAGATCCCTGGCCTGCATAGTGTTGTCTAAACAAGAAAACACCAAATTGTATAAGCAAATTATAAGCACTACTATACATCAGAATGGATAGCACCAACACAGAGGGCACAAAATATAAAACCAGTGGTGATATCAATTTGATCTAAAAGTGTGCTAATTTATCAACATCACATCTCTTCACAACAGCACAAAGCTTTATGATACAACAGCAGCTTTGGAGCAACTTTTGGAAACTCGTGCACACAACATTGCTTTCCTCATAATACATAAAACACCCATACATTCTACCAACCACACAGACCAATCTGGCTTGTGTCACTGCTGGGCAAGGCAACAATAAATGAAAGTTCCAGCGTACATCAAGTAAAGCTACCAGACATGTAAGCTTCAAATTGCTACTCCGTGGACAAGCACTCATGCACAGAAATATCAATACAAAAACATAGAAGCCAGTAAAAGATTAAGGCCATGTTCAAGAGAAATGAAAAAGGCAAACCCATTTACATTTATACTGATAGGTAGTGGACTATTTCCCATTTTCCTAGCAGCACGCTAGACAAAGTAATTAAAAAAGAAAAAATACTTGCTTAATTGCGTGCCAATGGCTCACTTGTTAGTGGCTAGCCTTGTTGTAAGATTTCACATTTGACAAAGTAATTCCTTTTCAGATTGTCTTTTGTTACTATTTTTTTTTTTAAAGCCAATATATAAAGTGATCTCTACGCTAACAAGTTATGCTGCGATTAAGTCTGAATTGAACAAGTTCAGTAGGCAGTTAGAAATTATATTTGGAAGGATTATATTATTTCAATTCTTGAAGGAGCTTATGTGAAACTAAGCTTGAACTTTGCATACTATAAGAAGTCCGGTAACAGCCACTAGGAAAGTAGCGCTGAGGACAGGTGTTTCTTTCAAACAGGAAGGCATAGGACAAATCAATTTGGAAAGAGCCACATTGAGATCCCATACGCAAGAAGACCCTGTGACTAAGGGAAAGGGTCACTACAGTCCTCCACAGTTGGTATCTTCGAATGATTCATAAGCTCTCAATTGCTCCCTGTCAAGCTACAAATCATATATATCTATCCACCACCAATCCCGCCTCTTATCCAAGAACGGGTCCAATACATGCTTTTGGACAATTGCAGGTAAGGTTTAATTGCCACCATTCAGACAGATAAGTACTTAAAACATCTGGCAGACGCGTTTCGGCGAATGCCTTAATCATTGCCAGCATTGTGTTTTAGAAAAGAGTTCAAATATGCATGGACTTTACATACTGTTCGTTGTGTCCTTATTGGTACATGAAAGTCCAATCACAGTCAGTCAGTCAGTCAAAATTACTTTATTCGGCTCATATCAAGAGCCATAAAAGTGCAAAACATCACAATAAATACAATATATATTACATTTAAAATAGACATGTGCACATGATTTAAAAACACTACATTAAAATAAGACAAGGTCGGGTTTGCTCATGAATCACAATCAATTTTAAAAACAAGACTAGGACCACTTGATTTTTTTCCTTAATCTCATCGCGATAGTCAAAAAATTAGCAATGTTAAAAATCTCCCAAGTAGTACTTAGCAGCTGGAGATACAAAAGGGCAGGTTTGACTTGTCTAAATCCCTTATTCTTGATAAGGGGGATGATGAATTTTCTGCGGAGAGGGGACAAATGTTTACAAAAAAAGATAAGATGAACAGTATCCTTAAGAGAGTATCTGGCACATGAACAGATCTCTAAGTCCCTGTCCTTCATCCATCCTGCAGAATCGGAGAACAAAAGATGATATTTGTTCAGTCTAAACCTTGTCAATAAAAAGCGATGATTCATATTGTTCACAATGGTCAGGTAAGGCTCAATGCTGCATGTAGTAATTAATAGCTGATGGGCCTTTACTGTAGGTTTTACTAACTCCCTTTCTTCTCTGGCTAAAGTGGTTCTGCGCTTATATATATCTTTTACCCAATTAAGGTCTCCCTTTGATAGATTATTGGGATTATCGAATATATCTGGGCGACCTATATCGTCACTTAAGTTCTTAACATAACGGAGCCATGGGATGGCCCTTCCGAACTCAAGTGATAAACAGTCTGTTATGATTTCGCGATTTAGATCGAGTTCCGGATTTAGCCAGATTGAAAGCCATTTTAATAGGGGGGCTAAAGCTATCCGATCAGTTAGGTAACCAACCCCACATTCTTGGTGTACAATATAACCCGAGGTGGCCTGGGGAAGCGATAGAATCGATTTTAAGAACTTGTCCTCTACCACCTGAAGTTCCTTCACATTTTTAAAACCCCACAGGTCTGCACCATACATGGCTATGGAAATGCATTTAGCTGCATAAATGTTCAGTATGGCTTGCATGGGTTTCACCCCCAGTTTACGAGCAAAGTCCAGAACGCCTATGATGGATCTAGCAAAGGCATTACGTTTTGCAACTAATTGAGGGGCCCAAGATGACTTGTCATCAAAGATGACACCCAAGTATGGGAAGCTGGTGATTCTAGATAAAACGTGGCCCTCACATAACATGGTCTTTATTTTCTTGGGTTTACAACCTACAGTCATAACGTGAGATTTAGAGAAATTCACGCTTAGGTCAAGTCTTTTCATGAAGTCGGCAAATGTGTCTAGAAGACTTTGAAGCCCTACTGCTGTGCGCGCTAACAGTGCAGCATCGTCTGCATATAATAGTGCAGGGATTTGATACTTCCCAGCCTTAGGAATATCTTTACAAGACTCTGTTAAGGCAGTGGCAAGGTCATTGATGTAAAGTGTAAAAAGGAGGGGAGCTAAAATACAGCCCTGTCTTACACCATTGGAGATTCCGATCTTACCAGTGCAGTTACCCAATCGGTCGTATCTGACAGTTGCAGAGAGATCTCTATGGAGATCTGCTAGGAAGTAGACAAGATTTTCGTCTACTCCCTGCTTGAGAAGGAGTTCCCACAATTTCGACCGATTCACTCGGTCGAAAGCCGAGGATAAGTCCATGAAGGCCAGGTATAACGTCCCTTTCTTAGCTATAGTGTATTTACCTATTAAGAGGTAAAGATTCAAGCTTTGGTCTATGGTGCCACGGCCCTTACGGAACCCATATTGTAGGCACGAAAGGGTGTTGGTATCCTCCAACCAATCTGTTAATTTGCCCAAGACTACACGCCCCAGGACTTTAACTGCGGAATCGATGAGTGAGATAGGGCGGTAGCAACTAGGGTCCCCTCTGTTACCCTTTTTAAAAATGGGTATGATCACGGACTCGGACCAAGTGTCCGGAATGCCTGCGACACAGACCCTGTTAAAAACGTTCAGCAAAACTATAGACCAAGTCTCAATGTCTGATTTAAAAAGGTCCGAGGGGACGCCATCGGGACCCGGAGCCTTATTGCTCGTCATCTTGCCGATGGCCTCAACCACCTCGCCCTTGGTTACGAATAAAGTATATTGTTTTATAGTGGGAAGAGGGGGATTTAATCCGCCGTTTATACCCACTTCGTAGACTGACTTGAAGTGAGAGTGCCACTGGTGAACCCCAATACCGCAATCTAATTGAGTATTACAGGGATCGCGAAAGAAAGGTTTATTGACAACAGACCAGAACTTAGCACTGTTGCGAAGGACGTCAACGGAAGAAAGTTCCTCCCAAGCGTCCTCCCGGATCTCCTTTTTCCTGGTATCCAAAATTTTAGTATAATCTTTCCTAAGTTGGACTATGTTAGACCGATTCAAAGGTTTACTGTTCAAGGCCGCCCTCAATTTTCTGTTGGCCAGGGAACAATTTTTGTCAAACCAGCCTAAATCTGCCTTGTCCTTTGTTTTCGCTGGGCACCGGAGATCAGCTGAGATCTGGGAGCAGATTGCGGAATACGCCCCTAAAACTTCCAAGTTCCCTGCTTCCAGGTCAAGGCAAGTGGTCAACTCAGGGCCAACCTTCTTTTTCAGATTTGCAAAAAAATCATCGGGGATAACTTTATCCCATCTGATTCTGCGATCCTGATCAGTTGGACGAATGTGAGATTTGTCCGTTCTATCGTCGACTATAGCAGGCTGTAAAAAAAGATCAGACAGGATTAGGACCACGGGATTATGGTCACTAAAATGTGTCCAAACTGCCGAATATTCCTTGGTCGAGTTCCTCAGTCCTGAACTGATAAAGATATAGTCGATCACAGAATATTTCCCATTCCCTTTAAATGTTGGGATGTTCTCATCCACCATGGCAGGGAGTAACAAGCCATGGTCAGCGAGAGTTGTTTCCAAAAATGCACCCTGTGAAGAGTGCTCAAAGTGGGCCTCCCGTGATTCAGTTGGGCCTAGAGGATCCACCAGATAGCATTTTTCTAGGCATCTGTGGATGTTAAAGTCGCCCATGATAATGATAGGACATGTTGTCTCAATTTTCTCTCTAAAATTAGTCAAAAAACAATGTAATGCGGTAAGATGGTCAACCGTGGTGTCTCTATAAAAGGAATTGTAAAAATTAACAATTAAAAAATTACTGCCCCCATTAAGGGAGATCTGAACTGCCAAACAGTTACATGAACCTGTATCGAGTTGAGTCAGCGAGCCGGGAATGCTAGCTGAGATCAGGGTGACCAAGCCTCCCTTGGCCCTCCCCATATGAGACGGTACAGCAGGAGCGAAGAAGCTTTTATATCCATCTAAACTCAGAGAGTTGTCCGTATCCCAGGTCTCTTGGAGACAGATAACTTCGCCTGAGGCGATAAGTTGTCTCCAGGCCGGGTCATCTGACTTATTTCTTAGCCCTGCTATGTTCCAAGAGACCAATTTGGTTAGAGGGCCTGTGGGACCGTTACAGGTACTATTAACTGTCAAAGAAACCATGTCTGGGGTTGCTGACTGAGTTTCAGGCACTATACTTAGTTCTAGCTGCCCTAGTCACTCATTGTCATCCAAGGAGGATAGGGCAGAATATCTATTAGAGATAGGTACGCGATAATCAAAGTGTGTGCTGCTCTTTTGGAAATTATCGGTCATCCTTGGGTCAGGAGCGGGGGGATAGAAAAAACCCAGGGGGAAGACATTAACATAATCATGATGAACTCTGGCAGAACCTGCCTGCCTTAGAATGTCCTCAACCAACCTGGGAGATCTAAAACTTATGACAATGCAGTCACCATCTAAGCACTTGTTAGTCTTACACACCCAAGGTACACGTCTAATCATCAAAAAGTTATTGTGTAAATGTTGCCCCAATACAGTTTTGTTTGACAAATAGTGAAGGGCTTTGTTTTTTAATGAGGACCAGTGTTCGCTGTTCCCGTCCACGAGCTTTGGAACATTAGCTAAAATAATAGAATAGGGGCAGGCCTCAGGAGGTAAGTGTAGTGTCAAGTCCCTCCCTGGGAGCCGATCCGCTGAACTGATCCTCCCCCTTGGGTTCAGCTTGAGTGTTACCCTACCCTGAGATATGGCTTCAACAGTAGGGGGTTGGGAAATGGTAGGAGAGCCTATAGCTGGTGCAGTGCAAGGAAGTATAGGTTGCTGGTGTGTAGTAATCATAGAATCCAGCATGTTGTCAACTATGGTTGTGCACGCATTAAGGGAATTAACTACCGCAGGTCTTGGATCAGCATTTAAAACCTTAGTTTGAAGGTGTGACTCGATTTTAGTGATGCGGTCCTCTATTCGTTTCAAGATGGCCATTAACGGTACAGTAAATAGCTTGAGGCGAGCGTCAATAGTGGACGCTATATCTGACCCTATACACTTGTTACCGATATCGGGGCCCTGAGGTGTACAATGGTTGACTCCCCCGCACGATGACTCACCAACTAGGCAGGGAACACTAAGGTTAACCTGGGGCAACCCCTGTTCAAGATTACTCTTTCTGGGGATTTTTGCCTGTTTCCGTGCTCCCAGGGAGTTATTAGCCTTTCTTTTACTTGCCGTGGTTTTACCCCCCTTAGATGGCTGATTAGAAACGCCTCTTGATTGTCTAGTTCTGACAGCTACCGGAGAGGGGACAGGGCTAGGGTTAGGTAACAGGGCAGGTATAACTAAGGAGGTCTCCACCATTTCTGACCCATTTTGAGACGTACAAGGGTTGGCATCGTCGGGGGGTACAGCGGCTGCAATGGTCGTAGAAGGAGTACATGATGCAACTAACCTGGGGGGTTCAAGTGATAGTCTACGTTCCACTGACGCTATTTCTTTTACTATGGCAGATTCAGCGTGTTTTAGGTAACTATCAAGGGTCCCCAATCCCCCAGTCCTTTTACATATTTTAGAGCTCATTATCCGCTTTAATGGAGTACAAATGCGAGCCGTGGGGAACACAACCAGCCCCTAAAATCTCCACTTCAATAAATGCAAAAATGTAGTCACAGTTTTACCTAATGGGTGAGGTCCGTTTGCAGATAATAAATGGAGTCCCACGATCACACGCCAAAGGGAAGGGGCCCAGCCCAGCCTCACTCGGCCTCTGAGGGCCTAAGAGGGCCCGCCCTTTGCCCGGGCTTCGCCCGCGCGCGTCCCGCGATGCGGGAGGAGCGTCGCGCTTTTATGCGCCTCCGGGCGCAAGGCACTCTGGGGGCTGTGGTCTCCGGTCTCCGGCCGCGAGAGATGGTGATGGCGGCGGGGAGACACACGGAGAAACGAGGAAGTCCCCGGTAGTGGCGTCAGCAACAGTAGCCCCAAGACACGAAGGAAGGTTCTCCAGCAGGTAGGCAGCGTATGGATTAGACAGGGTCCAATCACAGTCATTGTTCTTCCATCTCTGTGGGCAGTAAGTGTAAAGGATGCTGGTAACTGAAGTCCTGCAGTCTGTAGCGGTCCCACGAACAGTGCAAGTCAGCAGTCCCACACCGCAAACTCTGGTTCAGTGACCGGTCCATGCATTCAGCCGCAACGCCTCCCTGCAGAGACGAAACGACCCTACTCCTCCCTGCTTGTTGACATACCACATCGCGGTAGTGTTGTCAGTCAGGACTTGAACCGACTGACCGCGAAGGAAAGGGAGGAAGGCCTTGAGCGCCAGACGAATCACCCGCAATTCTAGAAGGTGGATTTGAAGCAACCTTTCCTCTGGAGACCAAAGACCTTTGATTTCCAGATACCCCAGATGCGCACCCCCACCCTAAAGTGGATGCATCCGTAATCACTGTGGCCACCGATGGAGGTAGATGAAAGGGCTTTCCTTGAGACAGATTGCCCTCCACGCTCCACCAATACAGACCGGACGCAGCTTCTCTGGAGATCCTCACAGACACCCTGAGATCTCCCTTGTGCTGATACCACTGCCTGTGGAGGCACCACTGGAGGACCCTCATGTGCCAGCGTGCATGATTGACCAACAGAATGCAAGAGGCGAACAGACCGAGCAGACGAAGGACCTTCAGCACTGGACCAACCGCTCCAATTTGGAATAAAGGGATCATCTCCTGAATGTCGAGAATTCTTTGAGGAGGAGGAAATGCTCGACACACAGTAGTGTCCAGTACCGCCCCTATGAACCGGTTGCGTTGAGAGGGCACCGGGTGAGATTTGGGCACATTGACTGAAAAACCCAAGTCGAATAACAGAGGAGATGTTACCTGCAGTTGATTCTGCACCATCTCCAGGGACTTCGCTTTCAGAAGCCAGTCGTCCAGGTATGGAAAAACTGGAATCCTCGACCTTCTGAGATGAGCAGCCACCACTGCCATCACCTTCGTGAAGACTCGAGGTGCGGTAGTAAGACCAAACGGGAGGACCGCAAACTGGTAGTGTTGCAACCCAACCATAAAACGGAGATACTTCCTGTGCGACTTCAGGATTGGGATGTGGAAATACGCATCCTGCAAGTCGATCGACACCATCCAGTCTCCTTGCTGCAACGCTTGAAGAACCTGCGCAAGGGTCAGCATCTTGAATTTCTCCTGTTTCAGGTAGAAATTCAAGACTCTGAGGTCCAGGATTGGACGCAATCTGCCGTCCTTCTTGGGAATCAGGAAATACTGGGAGTAGCATCCCTGACCCCTTTCCTGCTCCGGAACCACCTCTATGGCACCTTTTTGCAACAAAGTTAGAACCTCCTTCTGCAGAAGAAGCAGATGGTCTTCCGAGCAAAAACCCTGGCAAGGAGGGTAAGGGGGAGGAAACTCCCGAAAGGGAAGGGCGTACCCAGTCTCCACGAGGTTTAAAACCCAAAGGTCGGTCGTAACAGATTTCCAACCTCGCAGTAAGTGGGACACCCGACCCCCCCACAGGTCTCACATGATCTAGGATGGGGGATCTAGGGCTTCTTCCCTGAAGCTTCATTGGGTGCAGAAGAGGCAGAAGATGAAGATGGGTTGCGGCCAGAACCTCGTCCCCTTTGCCTTCCTCTATACGACTTATAGAGGGGATTCTGCTGCTGCTGTTGCTGCTGAGGTTGCCGGAAGGAACGAAAAGAGGATCTCCCAAAGCCTCTAAATTTCCTAAGACCAAATCCCTTAGCAGGAGTCTGTAGCCCCAAATAGTTTGCCGTAACCCTATCTTTAAATATTTGCAAGGCAGAATCAGCCTTCTTGCCAAAAAGTTTTTCACAATCAAAAGGCAAGTCTACCAAAGTGGCTTGAACATCAGTAGAGCCGTGTCCAGTCCCGACTGAATTACCTGCCTTGCAGCAGCCTGAGTGTCAGTGACCACCTCCATAAAAGAAGCTTTCTCTCCCTCTGGCAGCTTAGGGGCTAATAATTTCGTAGAGTCCATCAGTGCATGAACATAGCGCCCTAGTAAACAAGTGGCATTAGTCGATTTAAGCGCCATGCTCCCTGAAGAAAAGACCTTTCTGGCAGCTTGATCAGTCTTTTTTTAATCCCTATGCGCAGGAGTCTGAGGGAAGGCGCCTGAAGAATGCTTCGAACATGAAGCTTGCACCACAAGGCTTTCTGGAGAAGGGTGGGAAGAAAGAAAGCTTGGATCTCCCGGAGCTACCCTATACCTCCTTGCCACCTGTCTGGAGACTGCAGGCGAAGAGTGGCGCTTACGCCAGACATCCCTTACAGGCTCTAAGATAGCCTCATTAAAAGGCAACAAGGGTTCAACATTCGAAGTCGGTGAATGCAGGACTTCGGTCAGGAGGTTTGGCTTATATTCAGCCGAGGGTAACTGCAAGTCCAGCAACTCTGCGGCCTTGTTGATAACAGTGATAGGGGGCCAATTCTTGGTGGCGAAGACCTGGTCGAAGAATGCTCCCACTCCGGAGTGGTATCAAGGCCACTAGCATCCTGAATGCCTTCAGAAGATGCGTCCACCTCACCTTCTTCCACTTCCTCCCTATAACGCTCCTCTTCCAAGACTCTCTGGGCCTCTCTCCTTGAACGGATCCGAGGAACTGGCGTCGGCGGCGGCGCCGTACGCGGAGTCGGTGGAACCGTACGCGAAGTCGGTGGAACCGAACGTGGAGTCGGCGGCGCCGGGCACGGAGCCGAAGGAGTCGGCAATGGCGTCGAGGAAGGCTCCAAAGAAGGCCACTACAGCCGAAGTCGAGATGGATCACCAGACTGTGCCGGAAACTGCCACGAAGGAGCCATCGGCAAAAAGGGCATAAACTGGGCCTGAGCATAATGCTGCGGTACTCCCAAGGTGTATGCCATAGGACCCACGGGACCAGATGGTGCGCCGGATGGGAAGGCAGCCTGATAAAAAATCCTACATTGCATTAAGGAAATGCGCTGAATCCGCACCCGGCGCTGGGAACTGCGGATAAGGGATTGATTCCGAATCCTGTCGAGGAGTACCCGGAACCGGAGCCGAAGTGTCCTCACCAGGCGCCGCAGGATCAGCTGGTCCTGGAGAAAGCTCTTTGTCTTGTTCCTGCTCAGCGTCCGAAGCAGAAGACTCCACTGGCACCGGTGACTGCGCCGGAGACTGCGGCTGGGACCGCGCCGGGGACCACGCCGGACTCCGCTTCGGCGAAGGCGATCTCCTAGGAGATGGAGAAGGAGATACAACATACTTACTTTGACGCCGAGGCAACGGAGATCTCGAAGTCTTACTCCCCGAAGTCCGGCGCCGAGAGCTATGCTTCCTCTTCTTGTGTTTCTTCTACTTCGAAGAGTGAGAAGTCGACGACTCCGGCCTCGATTTCTGCTTCTTCCTACCTCTTCTTTGCTTTGGCCATGAAGAGTTTGGCCTCTCTCTCCTTCAGGGCCTTGGGGTTCATTCTTCTGCAGCTGGAACAGTCCTCCACGTCGTGGTAGGAAGAAAGACACCACAAACAATCCTCATGGGGGCCAGTCATTGACATGTGGCCCCCACATTCCCTACAAGGTTTGAAACCAGACTTCCTCGTCAAATACATGGTGAATCCAGAAACAATAACCACTACAAGACTACAAAGTAGGAGGAGTGTGCTGGAAAACAGTTACGTGTCGACGGCGCGGAAAAAAGGGAACTGACGTCATCACGCCGACGTGGCTCTCTTATGGCTCCGGTGACGTCATACGGAGTCGCAAGCGGGTCCGAAGCATTACGACGTCCACGTCGGAGTAGAGAGCTGGGGAAAAAAGTTCAGTGGAATGCTGACGCAGGGGATATTCACAAGGTGAGCAATCCACTGGCAGATGTATCCATCAGAAACCTCGAGCACAGGAATGTGCTACAAGAGTATAGAAATATAGCATCTGAAGCTGGTATTTGGGATCAAATCGCAATCTACCCATGCTGAAACATTAAACAAATAAAACTTACAATGCTATCTTAGGAGCGCGGACGTCAAAGTGAGAAATCGCACAAAAACAGTACAAGCTCGAATGCTGCATTTTCAATGCAATCGCGTCAGAAGGTGCGTGTTTGATTCAACACATGCGAAAATCAAGTCTGCTTAAGCACAGCTGAGTAGCCAACACTAAAATGTTTCCATAACACCGTGGCAAGACAATAAGAAAATTGACGAATACATAAAAGCCCATCGGAGAAAGAAGACATGTGAAACGGCCAGTCTCCATAGGCAGGAACGAAAACATAAGGCAGGACAAGTGGAATGGATTCATCACCCAGAAGAACTAGATTATTAAAGAGATACATAGGCACAAATGAAAAGCGAGGGGCATGCGGAAAACCTGTAGAGTAGATACAGCAGGTCTCGAAGAGACAGCGCATGTGCTGCCTAGGCAAGACCTAAGAAAAGATTCTGTAAATAAGAAGTTTACCGCAATTGGGCGTCTGATCTGGAATCAGAATCAAGGCAAGTATGCACAGACCTCTAAGTGGCCGCTTTACATAGGCTGGCAACTGGAATGCTACTTAGTAATGCAGTGGTAGATGCCTTCTACCTTGTGGAATTGGCTTTAAGCTTAACGGACAAGCTTAAACTATAATTGACTATCTCCTGGATTTTATTTTTATAGCAATCTAGAAATTGACTGATTTGAAGTGGCTTTGCCCCTGGAATCTGGTTTGAGGTAACTAAACAAATGGTTTAGGCATTTTTTGTTGGACACGTTTACAAATAAGTCTGCATGCATAAAGTCCCACTCTTGAAAAAATGCTGTACTCAATGTTGAAGACCCACTCTATTTTATTGAAACACTCAGCTCAAGGCATCGGTTTCAACATTCTCTACACCTGTCAGATGACTTAAAGATTGTCGGAATCCTAGCGAACACGTTAACACTACATCTTTGGTCTCAAAAAGTTTGAGGAATCTCCAGTGCTCATGGAGTTAGTTGCAACAGGTCACCTCTTTCAGAGACAACACACCTTGGACGGGCGAAAGCGGGTGAGAATGGGTTAAGTGTAGTACAGAGATTTCCATGCGTTTATATTGTAAATAAAGAGAACTGCAACAACTACAGGTGACCAGGGAGGTGGGAGGGTGCATGTGAATCCACAGCTCTACATGTCAAGAACAGATGCTTACTGGGTAAGTAACAATCAGTTTGAGGCATGTGTGCTGTAGATACACATGCTTTGCATAACTATATAGCAGTTTTTTCCCAAAGCTGTGGCTAACTAGTAGATGTTGCAGCTGTCTGGAAAAGTGCCTTTAGCACTGCTTGTCCTACATTTGTTTGTTGGGGTGCCAACACATCCACACAATAGTGTTTAGTAAATGTGTGTGGTGTGGACCATGTTGCTGCTTTACAGATGTCAGCTATAGGAATGTTACCTCAAAAAGGCCATAGATGCTCCTATTTTGCGAGCGGAATGCACTCTATGGGGTATAAAGTTCTTTTAGCTTTAACATAGCAAGCTTGAATGCATTTAACAATCCATCTGGAAATGCTTGATTTAGAAATAGGATTGCCTTTGTGAGGTGGAGCAAATGCAACAATAAATTGCTTTGTCTAACGAAAATCTTTTATTGTTTCAATATAATACAATAACGCTATTCTGACATCAAGTGTGTGACGAACGTTCTCTGCTATGCAATATAGTTGAGGGAAGAAGACGGGTAACTCAACTGATTGGTTAAGATAAAAAGCAGAAACAACTGTCGGGACAAATTTTGGGTTGGTGTGAAGAACTACCTTATCCTTATACAGCTGAAAGAAGGGTTCTTCTAAAGTTAAAGCTCACCAACTCTCCTTAATGAAGGGATTGCAATGAGGAAAGCAACCTTCCATTAACTGTAAAGGATAATTGTGCAAAGGCTGGACCCATGAGTCTTTTAAGTACAATGTTAAGATTCCACACCAGTGTCGGAGGTATTCTGGGTGGAATGACTTTTTAAGCCTCCCATAAAGGCTTTAATCACAGGAACTCTGAACAAAGATAAATGCTGTCTGTTTTGCAAATATGCAGCAACTGCTGCAAGGTGCAACCTAATAGAGGTATAAGATAGACCAGTTTGCTGTAGATGCAGAAGGTAACAAATAATGTTTTGAACAGAAGCATTTGAAGGATTAGTCTTATTATTACAGTAGATAATAAATTGTTTCCATTTTGCTGCATAACACACTCTGGTGGTAGGCTTTCTTGCTTCTTTCAAGATATGCATACAGTCTGGTGGCAGAGTCAAATATCCAAACTATGATTTCAGGAGCCAAATCGCTAAATTGAGCTCCTTTTGGTTTGGGTGCCTGATTTCTCCATGGCTCTGAGTGAGAAGGCTGGAGTTGAGATGCAGCTTTTGATGTGGAACCACAAATAGTTATAACAGAGTGGTAAACCAGGGTTGACAAGCCCATGTGGGGGCTACTAGAATCAGTGTGAGCGATGTTTGCTTGAGCTTCCGAACCAGAAAAGGAAGGAGTGGGAGAGGCGGAAAAGCGGAGGCAAATATCCCGACCAATTCATCCATAGGGCATTGCCTTTGGAAAGAGGGTGTGGGAACCTGGAGGCGAAGTTTGGGCGTTTTGCGTTGTCCACTGTGGCCAACAGATCTATGTGGGAATCCCCATTCTCGAAAGTATGGAAGGATAACTTGGGGATGACGTTTCCCCCGCGTGCATTTGCGGTTTCCTCTGCTGAGGAGGTCGGCAATCTCCTCCCTAGCAGGTGTTCTGTCAGAAGATGAATTCTGTGATGGCTTGCTATGCTCCACATGGTCTTAGAGAGGCGAGACAGTTGGAGTCCCCCCCCCTCCCCCCCCCCTTTTTTGTATATAGTACATAGCTGTAATGTTGTCCGCTGTTAGCACAATATGTGGAACAAGGTCGATGGAGGGCCACCTTTTGATAAATTTAGTGGATTCTACCACTGCAGTGCCGGTGTCTACCGCCACTGCAGAGAGCGATGGGATGCGGCTGTATACCAACACTAGATTTGTCAAATGACCCTGTGACTGATTCCATTGATGTGTTGAACATTCTTGTAGAGGACGCATGTGTAGTCTTGCATGAGGGACTATTGCTATGCACAACGCCATTATTCCTAGCAATTGCGTAAAGGTTCTGGCTGGTAATTTTTGGTTGGCCTGGGACTGAAGTAACAGTTTGAATATTGCAAATTCTGGCTGCATTGGGAGAGGCTAGAGCTTTTGGAGTGTCGAAAGTCGCTTCCAGATAACACGGTCTTTGTGGAGGCTGCAGGTGAGACATTTGAGGGTTTACAGTGAAGCACAACCGGTGGAGTAAGTCTAGCGTGATCTGAGGGTGTTGTAGACACTTTTGGTGTGTGCTGGCTTTGATGAGTGTTAGAACTGAGGGTCTCTAGTTGGCTGAGGTAAGTACCTTAGTCCAAATAGGGACCCTTGCTTCTAGTCTGAGTAAGGAGGTACACACCCTTAGGTAACCCCTGCTCACCCCCTGGTAGCTTGGCACGAGCAGCCAGGCTTATCCTCAAGGCAATGTGTAAAGTATTTGCAAGCACACTCCCAGTAACACAGTGATAACACACCAAATGGACACCACACCGGTTTAATAAAAAAAGCGATATCTTTATAAATGAATACGATGAGACCACGCCGGGTGAGGGAGGGAAGAGGGGGGGGGGGTCAGAGGCGGGGAACCAGCATTGAAGTCCGCGGCAGCGGGTACTTTAGAGATCGTGCCGCTACCCTGCGGACTGCTGGTTGTCTGTGCAGAATTCTTTTAAAATTGATGAAATGATGTATTTTGTGTTTTTAAAACTTAAAATACCAACGGTTGCTTAGTTTTAGCGGCGCTGGCTCCCTTGCGATCTCCTCGGCACACCCCTCGGCTTTAGCCAATCACGCCGGGTGGTGGAGGAGTCAGAGGCAGGGAACCGGCATTAATGTCCATGGCAGCGGCGTGCCGAAGGCAAGCCCGTCTGCGCCCTGACGGGCCCAGTGGCCATAATTCATGTCCAAATCCCTACTTATTCCGCAGAGGAACTTAGAAAATTTCACCAGTCATCGCTCGCCCTCAACCCTGCTAGTTGCACGCGCTTAAGCCTCACTGGAATCTTCCAGGCACAGAGTTCCTTCCCTGAGACCTCGGAACCCATCCTCCATTCGCCCCGGGAACCTGGTCCTGCCCAACCTAAACACACAGCACTATGCATATACTATCTCAACACCCGTTCCTTAGTTAAGCATCAGCTGGATATTTTCCTACTCCTAATGACTGAAAAACCAGACATTTTCCTTGTCACGGAAACATGGTTAAATCTCGATTCCACACCTGATATACTGGCCGCATTACCGCAACACTAAAACCTTCTCAATGTAAACCGTCCACCAGGAAAAACAGGTGGCGGAGTAGCTGCAATTATCCATCGAGACCACAAATTCACGCTTATGACCTCCTTAAGAATCCCCGCAGCAGATAACTTGGTCATCAAATTAGAATCTAGCTCTGGGCCGCTCATTTGCGTCCTGGTTTACAGGCCCCCGCAGCACATGCCGCCGTTTCCTCTCTTGCTAAGTGAACAATTACCTAACCTTGCCACGGACTATGCCAAAATATTGTTAATAGGTGACCTAAACTACTGGTGTATCGATGCACATGGTGGGCCTCATTCTGCTGAACTGACTAAACTTTTAATCAACCTAAATTTTACTCAGCACATATCATTAGCCATACACACCAAAGGACATATACTGGACCAAGTCTGGACCACTAACCTCGCTTTATCCGCACCCACAATCCTACCATGCATATGGTCTGACCATTGCCGAATAAAATTCACAGCAACAATCCCCATCAGTAGCAAGACCCCCACAGCCGAGGGGGGAATGATTAGAAAATGGAGTGCCTCAACAAACTAATTCCAGGACAGCCTGGCTAGTTCAACCCCTGCCTTTGACCCGGATGTTGATCTTTTCAAAGCAAATCTCTCAGCCTGGCTACTTGCGGCCAGCAATAAGCATGCTCTGCTTAAAAAACCTAAAACGAGCTCGCCGCTCTGATGCACAGAAATGGTTCTCGAATGAGCTAAGACCAAAAATTGGCCCTCCGTCAAAATATCCAACATCAAAGCTAGTATCCCAACCTCCTGCCCCACGGAGACTCCATCCATCCATCCATCCATCCATCCATCCATCCATCCATCCATCCATCCATCCATCCATCACGATAATGAATCCATTTATCTTGGATCACTTCCCAGTTATCAATACCCAGTCCATCCTGGACTTGTCGTCCAGAGACAAATCTGGGGGGCTCTGTGGTGGTGGGGGGTGCTCCCATTGGGACCCGTGATTTGCAGGCACTGCGGGTGGTCTCCTCATACCCTCAGGGATTAGAAGCCAATTGACTACAGCACTAACAGAGGCAAAGACGCTCCAGGGCCGACAACCAAGGACAATTTGGTGGCGGCAAGGTGGGCTCGTCCGCACCTGCTGAGGGGGCCCCGCAGGCTAGAAGGGGGAATCGCCGCCGGTGACACCGGCTTTTATGGCTTCCTTCATGTCAGAATTGAAGACCGAGATTGGCTCCCTGCGGACCGAAGTGTACTTCTGTGTTCGGGAACTCCAGAGAGAAGTCACGGATTTGGGCGAGCGTGTAGATGGGCTGGAGAAGACGGTTGATGCCCGTAAAGAAGACAAGGAGCACTTTTGGCAGCGCTTAGCCGTCCTGGAAGACCAACACATAGAATTACAATTAAAGCAGGAAGACCTGGAAAATCGAAGCCGCCGGAATAATCTCCGCATTCGGGGGGGGTTCCTCTTGGAGCGAAAGGGAAGGACATTATGACCTATGTGGCGCGGCTACTACACGAGGTGCGGGGAGATAATGATGCCTCCCTGCTGGCTTTATCGCGTCTCCGGGCCCGCGGGCAGGTCGGGCCTCCTTCCGGATATTTTAACCAGGGTCCACTTTTTTACTGCAAAAGAAGCTACACTTCGGTCAGGGCGAGCCAAGCCAGATCTTAGATACGAGGGGCACAAAATTCAGATTTTTCAGGACCTGGCACCCACTACCCTGCGCCGCCGCCGTGACTTTAAACCCGTGACGGACAAATTGCGGAGCATGAACATCGCCTATCAGTGGGGTCACCCATTTGCTTTTATTTTTACGTGGGAGTCCAAGCGCAGGGTGATTCGATCCTACAGTGATGCGGCTCAACTGCTCCGACTTTCTTCCTCACGGCCTACCAGCCCCACTCGCCCATCGCCTTCTACACGGGTGCCTGCCAAGCCGACCTGGTCGACCGTGCACCAGCACAGACGCTCACCGCCCTTCATTAAACAAGCGTCCTTGCAGGCCAAACATGACATTATAGAGCACATACGGTCCTTGGAAGGGGACAAACCAGAGTCAGGCCAGGATTCTCCACCTCCCTGATCAATGGCTAATGTATCTCCCAGCTCCTTTTTTGCAATGTTGCTGGTGCCGGAGCACTCTGCCTGAAAGACCTAGAGAGCAGCGGACGACGCCCCCGCCCCCGCCGTTCCTGAGAGTGTGACGTCTCTGGGCTTATCCGAACCTTAGGGTGTAGGCCAGGCCGCGACTGGAACAGGACAATGTGGCCCGGTTGGCCGGAGTTGGTTGCACATCTTTATATTCTCTGTTTTCCCACTTGTCTGCGCTTTCTCACTCCCTCTTTCTTGCTCACTAGGTATGGCGGACGGGCGACCCCAAGGATGCGATGCGTGCTTGTTGCCAGGGACTGCACACTCCTGTATCTCCTTTACATCTCCCTCATACCCTTGATGAGGTGGCATGATACTCACTCTGGATCCGTTATATCCATGGCTCTTCCCGGTCCCTTAAAAGGTACTAAAACCCTTAATGTCAAGGGGCTGAACTCTCCCAATTAGCGGCAATAGGTGTGGCGTTACATACAGCAACATAACCCAGACATATTTTTTGCAAGAGACCCACCTACTGCATGTCGATACCCCCCGCATGGCGCACCCAAGCTGGAGTGGCTATTTTATGCAGATCGGGTATCAGGCAGGGGGACGTCAAAGTCTTTCGCAGTCCAGATGGACGCTTCATCAGGGCAGGGGTGGGGAGACGCTTACTTACATTGTGCAATGTCTACGCACCGAACCAGATGCAGGACTCTCATCTCCGCACACTTTTACGGGAACATGTGGCGATTCCTCTCTAATTTTGTGGGGCGACTTTAACCTGGTGTAGGATCCTGCGATGGACCGTAGTGAAGCTTCCTCCAACGGGACGGGGGCCATGTCCTCTGCACTCCGGAAACAGATAACAGACCTTGGCCTGCTAGACGTATGGCGATTTTACTCTCCAGAGGTGCGGGATTACTCATACTACTCCCACGTTCACTGTTCGTACTCGCGTATTGATTATCTTTTTATTTCGCACGACATCATGAGGGACATGTTGGGGCGTCTATGTCTGATATATCGCTATCTGACCATGCCCATGCCCACGTGGCGCTTCTCTTACAGGATTTGGCCGCTTGCTCTGCCCGCATTTCGCGGTGGCGCTTGCAGCTGCATTTCTTGCGCGATCCGACTGATGTGGAGAGCATACGGACCGCTATTGACTCTTATTTCGTGACCAATGCCCTCCCTGAGACCCCCTTTTCTGTGGTGTGGGATGCCTTTAAGGCTACAATCCACGGCCACATCACTTTTGTCGATCGCACAGGCGCGGGAAGCCCGCCGTCTGGAAGATAGCCTTTCCAAGGACATTAAGACATTGGAGAAGCAAGATCAGGTCCACTCCTTGCTCGCGGGTAGGTGGCAGCATGCTAACCTTTGGGCCAGCTCCGCACCCTGCGCACCAATAAAGCTGAGCGATCCCTGCTAAACTTAAAACAAAGATATTTTGAGGGAGGGGGGGGGGGGGGACAGACAAAGTGGGCAGATTGTTGGCGAAGCGTTGGGGACACGCACAGCGAAGGCTCATATAGCAAATATTCAAGCATCGGATGGAGACTGGGCCACCACGGAACAAGCTAAATGTGAGGCCTTTAGGGCCTAGTACGCTGCCTTGTATGCCATGGAGCCGCCTTCCCCAGACCATATTGATGATATTTTGAACCAATGCCCCTGGACTCCAATTCACCCACATCATGTCAAACAATTGGCAGATCCCCTTACGGCGGAGGAATTGATGGCAGAGCTGAAAGATCTCCCTCTTGGGAAGACACCAGGACAAGATGGCCTGCCACTGGTATTCTACCGTACGTTCCTACCACAACTCCAGCCACATCTCTTGCGACTCTACAATTCCTTCTCGGACAAGGAAGGGCCGACGCCCTCCATGGGTATGGCTGAAATAGCTCTTATACCCAAGCCGGGAAAAGATCCCACGATGTGTGCCTCGTATCGTCCAATCGCTTTGCTGAATACAGACCTCAAAAATCTACACCAAAATGCTCGCCAGACGCTTCGACCCCCACATGCCTGGCCTTGTGGAGCCGGATCAAGTTGGCTTCATTCGCACTAGGCAGGGAGCGGACAATTTGCATAGAATCGCACACCTGGTGGGGAAAGCACAGCACTGGAATAAACCAGCCTGCCTTCTCTCGCTTGACGCGGAGAAGGCATTGGATCAGGTAGACTGGAGTTTTCATTGCGCAGTGCTGCAAAAATCGGACTGGGCCGGAACATGATATCCATGATCATGGCCCCATATCCATCCCCGCAAGCTCGGGTTCGGGTTAATGGACAACTCACAGATCCTTTCTCCATACACAGGGGTACTCGGCAGGGGTGCCACTTGTCACCCCTGTTTGCCCTGGTGGTAGAGCCCTTAGCAGAAATGATCAGACAGAATGCGGACATACATGGCATTTCTCTTGGAGGCAGGCGGAACAAGGTGGCGCTCTTCGCGGATGATCTTATTCTCACCCTCTCGCGTCCACACACCTCCCTTCTGGCGCTTCACAATCTGCTACAGTCCTTTGAGCAGGCTTCCGGCCTTAAAATTAACCACAGCAAATCTTGGGCTTTGAATCTTACGATCCCAAAGGAGGAGATACCAGTATTGAAAACGCTTGCCCCATATCAATGGGCCACGGAATCCATCAGGTACTTAGGGCTTCAACTGACTCACTCCTTGGGCTCATGGACCCAGGTCAATTGGCGAGAATGCAAGAGAACCGTCTTGTAGGATCTACGGGGCTGGAAATCCCTAACTCACTCCTGGTTGAGCAGGCTTAACGCCGTGAAAATGTCGATACTCCCTAAAATCTTATATTTATTTCAATGTCTTCCCACCCCTATCCCGCAACACCAAATACAGGGTCTGCAGCTGGTCCTCACTCGCTTTATCTGGGGCGGACGTAGGCCGCGATTCTCTCAGAAGACCCTAATGTCGCCGCGAGACAGAGGGGGCTAGCGTGCACTAATCTTTTTGATATATTATTATATATTCTTTTTGATATATTATTATTGGGCCTCGCATCTCTGCTTTGTCTCGGAGTGGATAGCTGTTGAAAGTGTAAAGATCTGGTTCCATATTGACAGGACGGTAACAGGACGCTCCATCTGGGACCTTGCATGGGACCATCGTACGGCGCGCTCACACAGTGCCTATATTGCGGTACCTACTAAAACGGTTCTGGATATATGGGACAAAGTAGCAGTGCGTAAGGGGTTAACAACCTTCCCTTCCCCTCCCCCAAAACCCCTATTGCTGGTAACCCACTATTCCCTCCGGCCCTCCATTCGCACACGTTCGCCAACTGGCTACAGGGGGGGATGCAGAGTGATCGGAGACCTGTATAGGGGGGGGGGGGAATGCTTAAGACATTTGCACAGTGCAGGGAGGACTTTTGTCTTCCGCTGAGCCGAGACTACAATATGCCCAGTTGCGGCATTGGGTGTCCTCACCTAAGATACAACAGGCCGCTGTTCGACCATTCACCCCCTTTGAGCGACTAGTCCGATCCTTCGATGAATCGAAAGGCCTCATTTCTCAGACGTACCAGATCTTACAGCACCCTCCAATACTAAACGCACATTCGTATCAGCATCAATGGCAATCAGCGTCAACCACGGAAATCACACCGTCACAGTGGAGTCTCCTTTGGCGGGATTTCCCTGGGGTCTATTGCAGCATTCCGCAAAGGGAGAATGCCTATAAAAGTATGACACAATGGTATTATACGCCTATCCGATGGCACAAAATGTTCCCTGCCGTGTCCCCACTGTGCTGGAGATGTTTGAATGCTTCTGGGGATTTCATTCACATTTGGTGGGCTTGTCCACTCTTGACCCTGCTCTGGAAGGAAGTCCTTAGTCATATTAAGGAGGTATTGGGCTTCCCACTGCCTGAGTCTGCAACCACGATCCTTTTGGGCCTTAAACCAACCAACTTAAAGGCACTAACCCGCAGCGACTGGAGTATAGCACTACATATGCTAGGGGCAGCTAAACAACTTATAGCACTGAACTGGAAAAAAAACGGAGCCTCCCCCAATCACTGCATGGTTCACGCGCTTATGGCATGTCATAACCATGGAACTTTTTACAGCGCGACTGCAATCGCGCGACACCCGCTTCACTGCTGTTTGGCGACCCTTAGTTCAATATCTCTGCAAAATAGAGCACGCGCGTTATCTACCTTCCAAGCTTAGAGCATTACGAATGTTTGAAGATGCCATAGTTCCGTCGGACCCCAATAGACTACTTGCGTAACTATACCAGCCCTGGAGGACGTCCCCTGCGACAGGCCTCAAAATATGCGCTCTCAACACCATGCACTTCTGTGCGCGTATACCTGCCTGCCTAGTTGCTTTTATTGTTGCCTACTTCCCCTCTCTTTTCCTTTCCCTCTCTTCTGATTTTTCTACTCCTTCATCACTATCCACTTTAGATGGCTCTCAGGCCCGTGTTTTCTCTGTTCTCGTTCTTGTACTAAAAAGGTCCTAAGACTTCGCACATCACCCTAATATTGCTATATATACACAATGTCACGCGGCCGGCCCACCAAGGGTTGTAGGCGACATGCTGTGTTTTCAATTGTCTCTTCATGCCTCTGCAGATTCTTGGGGAGTCTTGGGTGAAACGCGGCCGGCCCTAAATGGGTTGTAGGCTTAACGCGGTGTCATTTTGGACCTCTGTCCTACTTTGTTCGTAGAAAATAAAAACAGACCTTTGAAAAAAAATTTTTTTTTTTTAAATGACACCCTTTCCGTCCTACCACATACGACCAGTACGCCTAGGCTCTTTCACTGCACCCAAGATAGCAACTACGTGTTGGGTCCCACAGGGATCATCACTTTCCATCATCTGTTTAATCTATCTCTTTCCTCTGATTCAGACCCTGAAGGAATGCAAGGTCACCACCTTCAATTATGCTGATGACCTACAGGTAATCTTCACCATAGATAACTCCCCCCGAATCAGTCCTGGAATTGCAGGCCACCAAAGTCCATATTCGTCATTGGATGGACCAAAATCATTTAAAACTCAAACCAAGCAAGACTGAACTAGTCCTGACAGGCAACAGTCAGACCTTCTGGGGCCCACACTACTGGCCGGCGGAACTCTGCTCGCCACCCGAACCCGATAACCTTTGTCAAGAGCCTAGGGGTTACCTTAAACAACAACTTATCGTTAAGAACACAAGTTGGTGTGTTGGGATGGGGGGGGGGGGGGGGGGGGGGGGGGGACGGGTTGAAATTGACGTCTTGGAACGTCAACGGATTGGGGGACCGTATCAAACGAGGGGTTGTGTTGCACTATTTGCGCTGATGTGGTATTTCTTCAAGAGACGCACTTGGTGGGCAATGTATGTCATGCTATGAACAGGGGGGGCTACCGACTGGTTGCACACTCTGGCTTCACCACTGGATCCAGAGGGGTGGGCATCTTGCTGCGATCTTCCCTCCCGCTTGAGATTGACAAAGTCACTCTTGATGATAGAGGGCGCTATGCGTCCTTGACTGGACGGTGGGAGGGGCAGACTCTTTCATTGGTTTCGGTCTATGTTCCCCCGGGCCTCCAGACCTCCACGTTCTCGGATGTGGGTCGTATGTTACTTGAACTTCCTGACAGTCTCTTGCTTGTGGGTGGGGATTTTAATTCCGTGATTTCTGGCGAGTTGGATCGTTACCCCCCCCAGAGCCCTCTCTGCCGCCCAGGCGTGGCTCAGCGGGTTCTTGGACACTTTCGGTCTAGTGGACTGTTGGAGGTTGATACATCCGACACAGAGTCAGTACACATTCCACTCCGGGGCCCAGACTAGATTATTTTCTTATGCCCGCGGCCCAGACCACCCAGGTCCGGGAGGTTAAGCACCTGGCCCGGGGCATTTCCGATCATTCCCCATTGTGGCTCCTCTTCGATACCGGGATGCGATCCGCCAGGCGGATCGCCCCCATTAACCCCTGGTACTTGCGTGACCCCAAGATTCGCAAGGGTCTCATTAAGTCGCTTGATCAGTATTTTCTTGAGAATGAGGGGTCCGTCTTGTCCTCAGTGTCCCTGTGGGAGGCTTTCAAAACGGTTCTCCGAGGACACGCCCTATCCCTGATCTTGGAGGCCAAGAAAGCTAAGAACGGGGAGGTGGTTGCGTTGGAGGCTGAGATATCGGGGTTGGAGGCTGCCTTGGCGACGGGTGTCACTCAGGACGGGCTCCACGCCCTCAGCCTGAAGCAGTTCGAATATAAGTCCCTTGTTACGGATGCTGCTCGGACAATGTATAGGGAACAGCAGGGTAGACTGTATGATGCTGGGGATAAGGCGGGTAAATTGATTGCTTGGCTTGATAAGAAGGAGAGAGTGAATCGAGTAGTCCCCGTGCTTCAGACGTCGGAGGGAGTAAGTGTGACTGACCCTGGTGAGATTGTGGAGTGTTTTGCTGACTACTTCTGTGCTGTGTACTCCCCGCTGTCTGCTAGAGATGAGGCTGACTCTCGTCACTTGTTGAAGGATATTGCTTTGCCCTGCCTGTCGGTGGATGAGCGTGAGCAGATAGATGCCCTACTATCGGTCGACGAGATTGCTACCGCGATTCGTTCCCTTCGCTCAGGCAAGGCTATGGGCCCCAACGGACTCCCGATTGAACTCTATAAACTGCAACCGGATAAAATTGCGCCATTTCTCGGTCGTATGTTTTCGGAGTCGCTTGAACTTGGTTCTCTCCCTGATGACCAACGTCTGGCCACTATAGTCGTGATTCCCAAGGACGGTAAGCCTCGGGACCGTTGCGCCTCGTACAGGCCTATTTCTCTGTTGAACGCAGAGCCGAAAATCCTTGCCAAGGTTCTTGCTAACCGCCTGCTTACTGTTATTTGTGATCTGGTGCCTTCGGACCAATCCGGTTTTATCCCGCACCGGAATACGGCCCTTAACTTGCGGCGCCTACATGGCGTACTTGCAAGGGCGGAATATCTTTCAGAGCCGGCCATCTTGGTTTCCTTGGACGCCACGATGGCCTTTGATACGACAGAATGGCCGTATCTTTGGGCCGCCCTGGCAAAGTTTGGCTTCGGGGCGGGATTTATTAGTTGGGTTAAATTCTTATACGCTGCTCCGTTGGCACAGGTTGTCGTTAATGGTAGGGTTTCCCGGCCTTTCGTTCTTGGGAGGGGCGCTAGGCAGGGGTGTCCGTTGTCTCCCCTGCTCTTCGCTTTGGCTTTGGAACCGCTCGCTGCTTGGCTTCGTTGGGAACCGTCGATAAGAGGGATCCAGTGGGCTCCTGGCTTCGAGGATCGTGTTTCGTTGTACGCGGACGACATTCTTTTGTACCTCACCTCACCACGTAAGTCACTCAATGTGCTCTTTGACATACTCACTTCCTTCGGCAAGAACTCTGGTTTGATCATTAACTGGTCCAAATCTTGTGTCTATGCTATATCCGGTGGCTTTCCTCTCTTGCCTTCTCGTTTTCCCATTAAGGCGTCCCACTCCGGCTTTACGTACCTGGGGGTGTACGTCTCATTGGACCCGGCTGTCCGCTACGAGCATAATCTCCTCTCTCCACTTCGGAGATTGAGGTTAGACGTGGCCCGTTGGCGTAAGCTTCCCTTGTCTCCCCTCGGACGTGCGGCACTTTTTAAAAGGATGTCTCTTCCCCGATTCCTTTACGCACTTCAGAACTCCTTTGATATTATTCCGGCGGTCTACTTCCGGGAAGTGGAGAGCTTACAAAGGAGACTTGTTTGGGACGGTCGTGCACGTATTGCTCTTGCAAAACTGACTCTCCCCTGGTATGACGGGGGCATTGCGCTCCCGGACATCAGGAGGTACTATTGGGCTTCCCAGCTATCTGCTATTAACCACGCAACGTACGCACCTGGTCCGAATCCGGCTTTCGAAATGGATAGATTTTTGTTGCCTGGCGGCAACTTTAACAGGGCGCTTTACTCTCGATCGGCTGGGAGGAACTTAACCGGTCCCACTAAGATTGCAGTACGCTCGTGGAAGGCTGCGAATGTGGCCATGGGCTGGAATGATCGTTTGACAGGTGCGACCCCCTTGTTTGCATCTGAAAGATTGGGAAGCCTTTGGACGACGAAGGGCTTTGAGCGTTGGGACACGATTGGCATCAGCAGAGTAGGTGACCTCTGGGTGAAGGGTGCGGTTAAATCCTTTGCTGCGCTGCAGAGTGAGTACGAATTGAGTGAGAGGGAGTTCTTTCGGTACGTTCAGGTTCGGCACGCCTTGCTCTCGGCCTTCGGGGCTGAGACTGCAGTCCCTGTGTCTTCGCCACTCGAGGACCGCATACTCGACGGTCACTTGCCCGACAGTACTATTTCCCTTATCTATAAAAAACTAATAAACATTCGGGCGGATCTCCTCGTGCGTCTTCGGGAGGCGTGGATCGGGAATGGGGTGGAACTGGACGATGAGGATTGGCAGTCTGCGCTGTCCTCCCCTAAGGAGGTGGCCATACCCACGCGTCTCCGTCTTGTCCAGCTTAAAATTCTCCACTGTGTCTACGTGACGGGCCCTCGTTTAGTTTTGATGGGTTTTTCTGAAGACGGGCTCTGTAGGCGCGGCTGTGGGCTCAGCGCCACTTTTCTCCATGTTATCTGGGAGTGCTGTGAGGTGGCGGAGTATTGGCGCCGGGTGCATGCTGTCATGGAATGTGTCACTGGGGTCGCTCTGTTGCCTGAGGTTCGCCGATGTTTGCTGAACGTGTGGGAGCCTAATGACTATAATGCGGCTCAGACTCTGTGGGCGGCCCTTGGGAACATGGTTGCTAAGAGGGACATCGCACAGCTTTGGGGTTCCCGGCGGCCTCCCACCGTGTCAGTATGGAAGGAGAACATGGATTGGTGCATGTGCAGAGAGAAGACTGTGTATGTGGCTCGGGGTAAGCCGGGGGTAGAATCTGGGGTCAGTGGAACGCGTACCGAGGGAACATCTGCACACCCCCCCTCGTGGACACATCTGATGCTGCCTTGTCCCCCTGATCCTGAGGTTCCCGGACTATTACATTTTACCTGTAGATGGTTGTGGCTCTCCCGTCGCCCCCACCTCCCCCTTGATTATCCTCGTTTACCACCCGAGGGTGGAGTAGGTATTGTGTGGTCCCCCGGCTGTGGTTAGACGCCCCTTTTTCGATGGTTTCCGCCTTGCTTTTTGGTGTTATTTTATTTTTCTTTCTTTGTTTGTATTTCTAAAATGTATGTATCCTGATAACCTCTGAGGTGCACACAGTAATTTGTTAATTCGGCTTAGCCCCAGGGGGCCTATTACTGCCTTGATGTTGTTGAACATGTATACATTAGCGGCCGGCCCTGGTGGTTGTAGGCCCATGTTTGTATTGAGTTTTTATGTGCAATAAAGGTTTTCGCAAAAAAAAAAAAAAAAGAACACAAGTTGGCGCAGTGGTCTCGACCTGCTTCTTTCAGCTACGCAAAATTAGAAAGATCAGCCGTCTGCTCACTCACACAGCACCTATACAGGTCGTGATTGCCATGGTACTATCACATTTAGACTACACCAACTCTCAATACCTAGGCATACCACTCAAACTGCTTCAGATGGTCCAGAATCAAGCAGCAAGACTGAGCCACCAGCAACCCATATGGGAATCCACCAGACTCCTTCTAAAAAGATGACACTGGCTCCCTATTTCCCAACGCACGGCCTTTAAAACGGGATGTCTCATCCTTAAGTCTCTACACAGCTGGAGCCCCAAATTTATTAGCTGCCTCCTATCAAGGTACACTCCCCCCCCGCAACCTCTCCATCTCCACCTGCTAACCACCCCTGCCTTCAAGCTAAAACGTCAGGGAGGCGGTAGGTTTGCATCCCTGGCCCCTAGACTTTGGAACTCTTTCCTACTGGAGATTTGGTCATGTACCAATCTGCTAAGCTTCAGGAAAATGCTCAAGACATGGCTGTTCGGACGCCCTGCTGGGCGATCCTGATCAGGTTGCGGCTCTGTTGCTAGGCGACGCTGTAGCCAGACAGGTTACGGCGCTGCCTTCTCCTTCGTTGATGATCTTGGGCAGATTCCTCTTGACAAACAACGATCATGATTCCTTTCACCTTGTAGCTTCCTTAGCTTTAAGAAATCCTTTAGCATGCCGGCGGCGGTGAGACTTCCTCACAGCCTCAGTTACGATGACTGCTCCGGCCACAAACAGCACTGCAGCAGCGTGGACGAGGTTTCACGCTGCGGGGGCAATGCGATCACGGGGCACCTCATAAACAGTACCATGGGCCACGCGGCAGCTTTCAGGCATGCAAAAGCACCACGCAAACAGCGTCGCTGAAACACGGTTCTTAGTTTCAAGCAATCATTTGGCACGTTGCGGCTTGGGATGGCGGCGGCGATCTTTACTCACAGCCTCAGTCACGATGACGGCTCGGGCCACAAACAGCACTGCAGCAGCGTGGACGATGTTTCACGCTGCGGGGGCAATGCGATCATGGGGCACCTCATAAACAGTACCACGGGCCACACAGCAGTTTCAGACATGCAAAAAGTACATGGACACAGCGTCGCTGAGACACGGTTGAAAACGTTTTAGTTCCTGAGTTTCCACAACAGGGTACCAGCTCTTATCGGTCCCTTGGAGACACCCACTTCATTACACAGCAAAGTCCTCACAAGCAGGGGGGACACAGCACACAGCAAAGTACCTTGTCCTCTCCTTAGGCAAACCAACAAACTGAAGGCCAGCCCCAGAACACACAGCAAGGGCAGTCCTTCTCTTCAGTCTCTTCAGCTGTTCTTTGGCAGAGGTTCCTATTGATCACCAAGTAGGTTCAATGCTTTTTCGAATCTGGATTTCTGTCTGGAGTTCAGGGGTTTCGGCTCTTACATTTATACCCCTAAATGCCTTTGAAGTCTTTGTGTTCAGGGGGGCTCTGACCTCGGTCCACCCAGACCTGGGTGTCTTCCTGCCAGTGCACATCCTCCTCCTTTGGTAGTCAGGGTCTGGGGCCCAGACGCTCAGCAGGAGGTGGAGCCTTCCTTTTGTGGCAGCAACACAGCCCGATTCACATCCAGGGGGCTACTCCTCCCCACATCAAATGCAGGCCAGCCTGTTGCTGTCTAACCTTCTCCTCCCAGGGGTCAGGACACTTCCCAGACCCCGTCACATCTAAACCCAGGCAGGCAATATACAACCAGGCAGATGCACACAGGATGGTTTAAGATAAGAAACCAGCCACTTCTAAAGCGTGGTTTCTAAAGATAATTCAAAAACCATCTTCACAAAAGATGTGTTATTACATTCTGAGTTCAGGCACACTAAAAGCCATTTCTCCATCGTATGCCTACGGGAAAATATGCTGGAAACATGGGACCCAGCATTCCCCAATCTGTCCTATGGTCAAGATGGCCTTGCAACACTGAAAAAAGAATTTAGCAGTATTCCACAGTGAGGACATGGTACATACCTCAGTACATGTCCTACCTTTCACATACACTGCAACCTGCCCAGGGGGGTACCTTGGGCCTACTATAGGGGTTTCTGATGTGCATAAAAAGGGAAGGTAAGGCCTGGTAAGTGGGTGCACTTGCCAGGACAACAAGGCAGTTAACCAACTGCGCGCAGGCACTGCAGTGGCAGTCCTGAGATCTCTTCTTAGGGCTACTTGTGTGGGTGGCACAATTAGTGCTGCAGGCCCACTAGCAGCATTTGCATTACCATCCCTGGCATATATAGTGCACTTTACTAGGGACTTCGGTAGTAAGGCAAACATACCAATTATGGACAACCAATTACCATAACACTTTATACAGGGAACACTTGCACTTTGACACTGATCAGCAGAGGCAAAGTGCCCAAAGCATCTAAGCCAGCATAACTAAATCCATCACAGCATCAAAAATAGAGGAGGTAGAGGCAAAAAGTCTGGGGTAATCACGCCAAGAAATGCCAGGTCTAACAATGAGACAGTCGTCTAAGTACGGGAAAACGTGGATCTGATGCCTTCTGAGATGAGCTGCCACTACTGCTAGACATTTGGTAAACACTCTTGGGGCAGTAGTTACTTTGAATGAGAGTACTTTGAATTGGTAGTGTTTGCCTATCACAAATCTGAGGAATTTGCGATGAGCTGGATGTATTACAATGTGAAAGTATGGGTCTTTCAAGTCCAGTGTAGACATAAAACCGCCTTGCTGTAGAAGTGGAAGCACCTGTTGAAGTGTTACCATATGGAAATGTTTTGACACTATGTACTGGTTTAACACAGATCAAAAAAGGGTCTTAAGGAGCCATCCTTTTTGGGAATTAGAAAATCTAGAGAACAAACCCCTGAACATTGTTAGTGTAACAGAACTGGTTCTATGGCTCTTCTTTAAGAGGGATTGCACCTCTTGAATGAGTAACTGTAAGTGGTCTGACAACAGTTTTTAAGTGCGAGGTGGAATGTTTGGAGGATTGGTGGTAAGCTCCAGGCAATAACCATGTTGGATAATGTCGATCACCCATCTGTCAGTTGTTATGGATTTCCAAATGGGGGGAAACTGTTAAAGTCTTCCCCCGACAGGTGTTAAGTAATCGGGTAAGTGTGGCCAAGTCACTGTTTGTTAGGAGAAGGGGTGTTACGCATGGAGGCACATCTACCCCTACCTTTAGAATGGTTTCCTCTGTACCATCCTCTATAAAAAAACCTCTAGAGGGAGAGGATTGGGAATTGCCTTTATAAGACGAGGCATTTAGGTCCGAGGATGTGGTGTTGGACCAGACTCTGTAGAAGGAGTGACAAAAGGGCCTCTATTTGATGGGTACTGAAGCGCCCCAATGGACTTTGCCACTTCCGTGTCCTTTCCTTTTTTCCAAAGCCTGATCGACTTCAGGACCAAACAGGTGTTGCTTGTCAAAGGGGGTGTGTAAAATGGTTTGCAGAACATCAGGTTTAAAGCTTGAAATCCTAAGTCAAGCATGCCTTCTGGGGAGAATGATGGTATTTATCTCCCTAGCAGCGGTGTCAGCAGCATACAAAGCACATCCGATATAAGAGTTAGAAATTAGTTTGCCCTCTTGAACTAACTTGTGCTTTGCTTTAGTGTTCATCTGGGAGATATGGGAGCAGTTGCTCAATCTCATCCCAGTGTGCCCTGTCGTACCTACCTACCTAGTAGGCCCTGTGTATTTGAGATGTGCCAGTGGTTAGCAGATTGAGCGGCTACACGTTTCCCTGAAGCATCTAGGAGCATACATTCTTTATCTGGGGAAGGAGCATCACCAGAAGTTTGAGAATTAGCTCTTTTGCGAGCATTCAACACTTCAAGGGAGTCCAGAGGCAGTTGACCTTAAACTGTTCAGAGTATTTCACTTTGAAATAAGCATGTTTAAAGTGTCTGAGAGGGTTTGTTTGCTGTCCTTCGTGGTAACATTCTGGATCAGAGGTTGTTGATCACCCTGTTTTTTGTGGCATTATGGTGACTTGGGGCTAGTGGTACCAAGACCTAGAGTGATCTGCTGTAGGACACCACGTTTTGAAATGCAACCAGAGTGGCTGAGGAAAATCGCGATTGATTAGTGAAACAGTCTTAGACAAAGCGGGTAGGTTTTGCTCTTGTATGAAACATGCATGAAGTGGTATACAACAAACAGGTACAAATGCACAGATGGATCATAACATGCACAGAGGCCAACGCCACCCATTTTAATGAAGCCCAGCTAACATAAAAGCACACACTAACCCTGGGCGTAGTTTACGAAGTAGCGCTATGCGTAGCTACGCGAAGTGCACTTCGCGAGCTACGCGTAGCTTCGCAAACTGCGTAGTGCACTGTGCAAGATGCAGTTTGCACTGATGCACAGTGCGTACAAGCATCCGGCACTGTGCAATCAGTGCAAACTGCATCTGGCACAGTGCAAGTGGTCGTTTTCTGCCGCTCGAGTAGATGTCTACTCGAGCGGCAGCTTTCTCAACGCGGACTGGTAGTTTCTCATCGCGAGCGGTCGCGAGCATACGCGACCACTCGCAATGAGAAACCTGACCTCCCCGCGTTGAGAAGCTCGCCGGGAGGTTTATTTTCCACACTCGCGATCGGCAACTTGATGATGTTGATCGCTAACGAGGAAAAAGCCTAGCCGGGATGTCATTTTGCTGGCTCGCGGTCGCCAACTTGACATTGAGGACTGCGAGCAAGCAAAAAACTGACCGCTACGCTACGCGTGTTTGCACTGTGCTACGTGCAATTTGCGTAGTGCGAAGTAGCGCGAGCGTAGCGTTGTACTTTGCCCAGGCTTAGCACACAGTCAATCAGATGGCACCATTTTTTAGGTCTCGCCTAGCGAACGCAGCGCATGCGCTGCTTCGCCTTGGCGAGACTATTGTTGTCGGTTTTGCTAGCGAAGGGAGACAAACCATGTGCGCACACGGACAGGTGATGTGCACGCGCATGGCGTCTCCTCTCTTTTACAGGCTCTCAGCGCGCGCTTCATTTTGGCTTTCAGCACATGTGCACGCCCGCATGGCGTCTTTCTGTCTCTTACGCTCCCACCGCGCGCTCACAGTACAAGGCAGACACGCGCTCATTTATGCTTTGATTTGTTTGTTTTACTTATTAAACACACTAAAAGAATTCTGCCATTCTAGCGCCCACTTTGCTTTTTTAAAGTTCACCTCGGGCCGCGCTGTAAAAAACAGACTTCAGGTAACGAAAGACTTTCACATCACAGCATTTCTAACATGAACCCATTGTTGTTAGTCTTAATGGTCTTTAATTATCAATTATCTTGTGTTTTAGCTACTGTTCTTGCCAAGATAATGGCACATGTTACCGGTGTTCATGCAAGGCCACAGTACAGTATGCTACACACACTGGTGTCCTCTGTTAACCATTCAGAATAAGCTTTTTGCAATGGTAACACAAAATTGACAGGAGAGCCTTGACATCGTCTCATTAACCTCGCAGCGGATAGCACGGATTGCCTGCGCAAATTGAGTGTGGGTGCTTTTTTTAAGTCAGAGCAGCGCGCGGAATTGGCAGCGCGTCTTTTAAACAGAGCGCGCGTTTCTTCGTGTAATTACATTGTTTATTTTAGCATTTACTCGCGTTAACGATTGTCAGAGTAGCACTTACTTGCACTCTAAACTGTGACCTTCACTGCGCTTTTCGCAGGCCGTTAGCCGTCAGTCCGGGACACTGCAGCACCGCCATCTTGGGGGTAGTGTAGAGGACTCTGGAGAGGCGCCACTTCCGTGTGTGCTCTAGTTGGAGACACAGGAGGCGGGGCCCCTACTTAAAGCCACTATGACAACGCGCAGCGGAAGCGCCGTAGTCACGCCAGAGTCCAGCCCGTCTGTGCCCGTCTGTGCCCGTCTGTGCCCAGACGGGCATAGGGCAGGTTACTATGGCGAAACCTAAGGACGCGATTCGTTCTTACGATCGCACAGAACTTATGGCTCTTCGGCATACATTGCCTAACAGCGAGGATCTTCTTTTCCGACGCTCTTCCCCCCCGTTCGTTAGTGAGGTAAGGAGAAATCCCTTGGCCCCTACAGGTAAAAATGACCTGGCGATAGGTCTTTTGAATTGCAGATCCCTCCCGCGTCATGCGACAGAAGTCAATCTGCTTATCCAAGACTCTGCCCTAGACGTTCTGCTGCTAACGGAAACGTGGTTGACCCCTAGTTCCGATGCAGACATCGTGGAGGCCCTTCCACCAGGCTACCTGATTTGTCATGTAGATAGACCAGAAGGGCGAGGAGGTGGCCTCGCCATTATTTACAGGAGTCTGTTTGTTTGTAGGGCACAGAATGGCCAACTCTCAGACTGTGAGAGCTGCCATTTCTCCCTTAGGATATCCCCGACTGTGTCCATATCGGGCCTGCTGATCTACCGCCCCCCAGGTGTCGTGGGCAATTTCGTGAGCTCCCTAGTTGAATCAGTTACGACTCTGGCCACATCAACGGCTAATTTTATGGTGCTGGGCGACCTGAATCTCCACTTCAACGAGCCCACTGACCAAACAGCTCTGGATCTCCAGAGCGTTTTAAAAGAGTGTGACCTGAACCTAATTAATTCTGGGCCCACCCACTTACTCGATCCAATGTTCTCGAACATCTCTCGCCTTACGGCAAAGCCCGCCCTCTCTCTCCCTTGGTCAGACCATTTCTTGGTCCCAGCCTGCTGGCTAATTGACCCACTACCGGTACGTACCAAACAGGCCTTCTTGGTGGACCGAGCCTGGTCCAGACTGTCGGTGGAGAAGTGGACCTCGAAATTGGAAGATACGATTCCTCCTTGTGCGTCGGACCCAGTCACGGCTGATTCCAACATTAACAACTGGCTATCCGCCTCCCTTGATACTCTGATTCCGAAAAAGAGAGTCCAAAAGAGGGTGAAACGGGTTGGCTCGGCTCCGTGGTATTCGGTAGAACTACGCACCCTTAGGAAAGGATGTTAAAGGATGGAGAGAGAACTGGGACGATCATAGGAGAGAAGAATATCGTGCTGCAATGAGGGGCTACAAGTCAGCTGTGCGACTTGCGAAAGCCCTTTTCTTTGAAGATCGGATTAAATCCGCCTCTAGCTCCTCTAGGGAAAGTTTTAGAGTGCTCAGAGAACTGCTCAAAGTTCCGGAGCCGGTTGCCATGCATGATAAACAAAAGAGCACAGAACTAGCGGAGTTCTTTCACACGAAAATCGAGAAGATTCTAATCTCTCTTCCCCAGCCCAGGTTATCGCAGGACCACGGCAAACGAACTGGGGGAACTCAGGATAGAGATAGCGCTCCCGGCCTGGACATCTTCGGCCCAGTGTTAGTGAGCGACGTCACCAAAACTCTATCGCTGATTAAAAGTGGCTCCCCCATGGACCCGGTCCCTATGAAGTTCCTTAAACAGGTAACAGCGGCCATTGCAGCCCCCGTGACTGATCTAATGAACGCCTCTTTCACCCAGGGCCTGGTCCCACCCATTTGGAAAATGGCAGTTGTTAGGGCTCTATTAAAAAAATCCAATTTGGATCATACGGTCCTTTCGAATTTCAGACCCATTTCATTGCTGCCGGGCCTTGGCAAAGTCGCTGAGCGACTGGCCAACAAGCAGCTGTCTGCCTTTCTGGAGCTGAATGGTCTTCTCCGGCCATCTCAAACTGGATTTCGCCCGGGTCAGGGCACCGACACAGCTCTAGTGGCGGTCATGGATGAGGCCAGACAGATCCTAGACTCAGGAGGATCAGTGGCAGTGATCCTCCTGGACCTCAGCGCAGCATTTGACACCGTGAGCCATCAGTTGCTGATACAGCGGCTGGCTGAGGTCGGGGTGTCTGGGATGGCTCTGCAGTGGCTGAGTTCTTTCCTATCGGATCGAACGTACCAGGTCTGGGATGGATTGGAGAGATCTAAATCAATCCCCCTCCAGTGTGGAGTGCCACAGGGCTCCTCGTTGAGCCCTACATTATTCAATGTTTATATGGCCCCGCTGGAGGATGTAGTCTCCCCCTATAACATCAAAATCGTCAGTTATGCTGACGATACGCAGCTAGTCGTTTCTCTGTCCCATCTGGCCGACAACCCGGACATCTTGAAGTCCTGTCTGGTGGATGTCCATACTTGGATGGGAGAGTCCTCCCTCAAGCTAAATGGCTCAAAGACGGAACTACTGCTGCTGGGGAGTAAAGCTACCCTCCTCCCCCCACTCAGCTGGCCTGGCTGTATGGGTGAACCTCCAGCCCCCAAGGAAGCAATTAAGAGCCTTGGAGTCTGGTTAGAACCGGACCCGTCACTCCGTACCCACGCCAAGAAAACAGCAGGAGTGTGTTATGCCTTACTTAGGTCGGCTCGGAAAATCTTCCCTCTTCTTCCGTTAACATCAAGGAAGTTGCTGATTCAGGGTCTTATAACATCTAGACTTGACTATAGCAATTCTATTTTCTTGGGCGCCCCTGAATCTACCTTCAAGATCCTGCAACAGGTCCAAAACGCGGCGGCAAGGCTGCTCATGGACATCCCGAGGATGCAATCTGCGAAGCCGGCACTAAAGGCATTGCATTGGCTCCCTGTGCGGGAGAGAGTGACTTTTAAGGCACTTTGTACGGCTCATAAAATCCTCTTAGGGAAAGGCCCCCTCATCCTAAAGAATCTTGTTACGGCATGCAAAGCAAGCAGAACGTTGCGCTCAGAGAGGCAACACCTCTTACTTGTCCCTAGAGTAAAAAAGGCCCGCACTGGTGGAAGAAGATTCTCCTTTAATACAGCAAAGCTTTGGAACTCGCTCCCGCTTAAACTACGCGCTGAGACCTGTACATTGCGCTTCCGCAAAGGTCTTAAAACCTTTTTATTTCCCGGATAACGTGTCACTGCTGCTCTCCATCTTGGATTGGATGTTTGTCGGGAAGCGCCGGGATGCCCAAGGGTAGCTGCGCGCTATATAAGATTTTAAATAATAATAATAATAATTATAGCTTATAAACTGAACTATTGGATTCCTCTGTCTTTTTTAGTTAAATTTAGTTAAATTAGCCAATGTCCAATAGAGTTATAATGTTGCTGTCTAAGGTTCAGATGTGTGTGCACCCACTTGCCATAAAGCATTCTGACACTTGGATGTTTGTTCAATGCATAATTCAGAGATCTTTTGACTTCAATAAAAATAATTTATGCTTTACCTTACAACGTATGCACGATCGAGAAGCGACGAAAACTGGGTTGAAACTCATTTGTGGTTCACAACTTAATTTCAGATGCCAGGTGACATTTTGCCATAAACTGATCTACATCATTAATCTTATGTGCAAATGACATATCTACTGCTACATGGTGCTTACTCCGCCATGTGCACAGGCTCTTTCCTCTTATCAAAATTACATTGTTTATTGCAATTGTCAACCCAATCTAATCATTTGAGTATTCGTGGTCATAAAAACTAACATTCTAAAAGAAACTTATTAGCCTCTTGGTCAACAGTATAGATCACACATCTGATATTTTCATATTGTACCAGTGGTAAGGTACGCGTCTACCTGCCTATATACATGCCTCTGATGTAGATCATATGTAACCCAGCACCATCTGCCTACTGCCAACTCTTAAGGTATCCTCTAGTTTTCACCTAACACACCCTTTTTCTGAAGAGGGAGAGAACTGAGGTCCCATAGACATGTGCAATGCCAAAGCCTGACTTATTCTGCACAAGCTTTAAGTAAATACATTAATGCTTTCCATCAGCTTTCAGGAGAGATTTTGCTTAAAATTACGCTGTGAAAGTCCAGAGTAGCATCTAGAGGTCAAAAGTCACTAACAGGTCAACTATTTGAAGGCTTTAGAGTTCGTCTTTGAGCCTGTATATTGAGTATTTCCCTGTCTATGTATGAATGTATGTACGTAGGTGTATTTATAAAGCTGGGCCCCAACTCAAACAACGGAGTGCCTTGTGAAATACCAGAGTACAGGTGAGGATTAGAGGCAAGAGAAGGTTACATGTTGGACAGACAAGATTAAATAAGCACATAAGAAAATCGGAATTAGCACGTAAGGGGTCTCTTCAAGCTGTTCGACATCTCATTGAATATAACATGGGTGAGGTGTTTTCATGTATACATGATATAGGGGACACATTTATCTGTATGCAGCTCTGACCTGGTATCTTGAAAGTAACATACAAGCCTCCCAAGATTCTGTTCCAATGAAACATGTCATCATAGTAATTCGTGGTAATAAAACATTGAAGTGTCCCCTATCTCCCAGAAATCTCACTGGATTCAGTGGCCCACATCATAGCCACACCATTCTGTAGTGACAAACCAGCAGGTCAGTGAGGCATGTTTCCATGCTCATTAGTCTGGGTGGGTTTTCTTTGTATTTTTTCCAGGTGCACCACTTTTAAATAGGAGGCACTAAGCTGTGATATTTTTGGATTTAATTCTTTGAAGTGTGACCGGAACGCGCCATGTTTTTGCTCTTTTCTTAGTTCAGTCAATAGCTCCCCACGGCACCGTGATCCAAGCTGTTCCTCATATTAACTTACACTATATCCCCTTAAGTGCTAGGTTCCTTCCTTCCCCCACTCCTGCCGCCATTTATAGGCAAGTGCACTATCTAGCTCCTGCTAAAGAAAGCTGTCGCTGTCCATCAGTAGCAGGCCTTTAAGTGGGCCGGGACCTGCGGGAAGTTCTTAACAAGCATTTGCAATGCAATAGGTCTCGCATTTGTGAAAGGTTGAGCTATTGGCATTGAAAATGACAATTACTTTTGAATGTGTTTTAAAAACTTGCAAGCGGTCGTAAACACGCACTTGTCTACTTATAGTCGTTGCTTACGAGAACCAAGGCTGGCAGTAACTGCGACTCGTTTACTGCCAGACTTGCTTGTCGTAAGCAAGGCCTACAAGTACAAAGTGCTTATTTACGCACCGCTTTCAAGTTTTCAAAACACATAAATAAAAGGTATTGTCATTTACAATGCCAATAGCTCAAACTCTCGCAAGTACGAGACCTATTGCATTGCAAATGCTTGTTTGCTGTCTGTTGAGACCTTTTTCAGCAGCCAAAAAGATAAGTGTTGCAGTCATGGCGCCTCAGCGGATTTCGCGTTTATTTAATGAATCGCAAAACCACAAAATGCTGGAGGGTCTGGTCATTGCCCTGAATGTTGAAAGACACACAATGAGATCTATCGAGACATGCAGCGGGCGCATATACACAGGGCCAATGGAATTATGCGATTGTGTGGCCACTGCAATTTTTGCCTAATTATGGTTTGGCTGCATTTGCCACATAGTCCATTATCTGCCACATAATCTGCAGATCATTAAAAAAAAATGTTTCTAGCTCAAATGGTTTAAAAATGACTCAAAACGTGATGTGTTGCGGCTCAGCGGAAGGCCCTTTGCAAAGCTGGACTGGTCTCTTTTCTGTTCATTACTGCTATATTTGGATGTTAATCTGGTACTATTAAGGTGTAACCAATGCCCACAGAGTGTTATCAAGTTTAAAAATGATGTAATTATACTATTCCAAAATGTGCCGCATTATGCTGCACAATTTGCCTTTTTTTTTTTTTTTAAAACAACTTAACCAACCCTGCAGCATAATTTGGCCCTCTCCTGCAACATAATTTCAGTGGCACTGCATATACATTTTAAGCAAGACTGAGAAGACGGACTATCCCTTACACACTTCTCAGTTTAGTGCGCTGATACAAAACAGCATTACATCCTCCTGGTAATTTACCAATATGATATGCTCCCAAAGGTATAGTAAGGATGGTCATTTCCATTAGTTTGCCCAGAATCCTGATTAAATACATACTATTAAGGTAGACCACAGCATTCAATACAAGTCACTAAATTACGAAAGACTAATGATTTGCAAAGCTGCACTGAAAAAGCGGTTTTCCCCACACCAAGCCAGCCACGTGACTGCCAGCCACTGGTGGAACAATGTAGATCGGGTGATGGTAAGGGGAAGGCGATAATGCAGCCTTGGGGGGGAGGGGGGGGGGGGGAACGGGGGTGGCTGTTGGCAGACGAGGGTCTGCCTCCACCAACCCTTCTGGGCACCAAGTCTGCCCCGGAGCAACGCCGCCTGTAGCTGCTCAGCAAGTCCTGGGGATGTGTCAAACCTTATTCGGTCCCTACCGCGATGCAGACACTTCACACACAAGCTGGAAAGGATAAGTTACTTACCTGTAATCCTGGTTCTCTTCCAGAGGTATCCTCATCAAAGTCATAAGCACTGAATATTCCCGCCCTTCTGCGGGGAACCCGGAAATAATAACAATTATATATGAAAAACACACACACACATATATTATATATATTATAATATATCCGGACAATGGAACCACGCAGGGGAAAATTTCCTTTTGTAAATGGCACAGCAGGCAAATCAATTAAAACAGACAGTCCGATTCGGGGGCTCAATGGAGGGCTGTAAATTTTAACCCTAAAAAGTATTGGCGCAAACGAACCCACTGGAGGGTGTGATTATGCCTTAACAGACTGCAAGGACCAGCATGCATTGAGAATAATCAATTAAGAAAGCAGCACACCGGAGGCCAATGTCAAGTATTTAAAGCATGCAGAACCCTTTGCAGTGTTGCAAGCAGATTTACGAATGCGCTGATGTCCTCTGAAGAAAGAGTTAAGAGACTCTGAAACGCGTCAGGCCGAGGGTTTCCAAGACGGGATCGGAAGCTGCCTGTTTCTGTGAAATAAAGATGTTCTTTTACCTGCTTTGGTGAGCGGCCTCAATTTGCTGAAGCAATCGTGGGATAATATATATATATATATATATATATATATATATATACACACATATATATATATATATACATACATACATACATATATATATATATATATATACATACATACATACATATACTTGAAGATGAAGGATCACAAGAAAACAACAGCCAGCCAGGGCAAAAATCTGGATCCCAAAGGATACAATGAGTCACAAAGAAATAAAATATCCAAGAAAGAAGTGACTCAAACAGATAGATTCACCAAAGAACAAAAATATATTTCCACTACAACGTTTCAGCTTCCGCCTTCCTCAGGTAGTACAAGATGGTTTGCTCTGTGGCTGCACAGATGACAGCTGAATTTTCAAAAAGCATCATGAGTGAAGATTCCATTTGGAATGTGGAATCAATGCAGTCCAGAGAGCTCTTGAGATATGCAGTAATCAGGTTGTGTTGTCAGTAATGTTCAGTCCATCTGGATGCAGTGATTTTAAACGGTACATCCAGAAGTTTTCCCTGGAGTCCAGTAGTTCTTCCTTTGAAACATGTTCCACGGGGAAAATCTTCAAATCTGATAGTGAATGATCCACAAGGTTAAAATGATTGGCTACAGGCTGGTCAATTTTCTTATTAATTATTGCAGATTTGTGGTTCCTGAATCGTGTACGGAGGTCATTCACTGTTTGGCCTACATATTGCTTTTTACAGCTTTGCCGTTGGCACTGAATCACATAAATAATGCATGTTGAGCGACATGTAAGATGCTGCCTTATTGCATAGGTCCTTCTCGTAACAGAACTAGTTGCAGATGATGTTTGTAAAAGATATTCACACGTGATGCACCTTTTAGAGTCACAGCAATGAACCCCTGCATTTGTTACAGCTTGCTTGAGTTCAGCTCTCACAATAAGAGATCGTAAATTTGGAGCTCTGCGGTAAGCAATGACTGGTGGTTTTGGAAAAACCTTTTGCAATTTTTCACAAGTGGACAGTAAGGGAAATGTTTTTTGCATTATATTTCTGTAGTTAGGAGCTGATGGATGATAGTCCACTACAAATGGAGTTCTGTCACTTTTGTTTCTGCCGTTGGTATTCGAAATAAGTGCTTCTCTGGGTATCTGCAAAGACTTGTCAATTTGTTGCTGTATGATATGCAGAGGATAGCCTCGCCTTTTAAATAATGTAGCAAGCTCCTGTAGATGGTCTTTACAGGTTTCCTCATTGCTGCAGATGCGTCTTATTCTGAGTGCTTGGCTGTAGATGATGCTCAGTTTAGTGTGGTGTGGGTGACATGAAGTCCAGTTTAGATACAAATGAGCATCTGTAGGCTTGTGGTACAGATCAGTTGTAATTTTGTGTTCATGAATGGTGAGTAGCACATCCAGAAAAGGGAGATGAGGATTCTGTTTAGTATTGCTGCTGGTAAATTTGATGGTAGGATGGATATTGTTGATATAAGCTGTAAATTGTTCCAATGTTCTACTTCCTGAATTCCATATTATAAATATGTCATCAATGTATCGTAGCCATACCAGTGGTTTGATGCTAGAAGTAGCAAGTATACAGTTCTCTAGTTTGCCCATGAAGATATTTGCATAGGATGGAGCCATCCGAGTACCCATGGAAGTCCCTTGTATCTGCAGATAGTGTTTTCCATTGAATGTAAAATTGTTGGATTTAAGGATAACTCTTGCAAAGTTGGTAAGCACATTTGTTGATGGCTTTTTCACAGTTCTTTTATTAAGAGCTTCAGATAATGCCATAAGCCCATCCTCATGAACTATGTTTTTTAATTAGTAAATCTCATGAATAGTAAACTACAAATAAAGTAGACACTGTTAGCCTACAGGCTGCATTGTAAACCAATAGCATAGAAAATGAAAGCATTTTCACACAAAAACTGGCACCGGAATCTCATTTGCCTGGGGAGGAGGGTGGGTTGCTTATGACTTTGATGAGGATACCCCTGGAAGAGAACCAGGATTACAAGTAAGTAACTTATCCTTCTCTTCCAGGGGATCCTCATCAATAGTCATAAGCACTGAATAGAATAGCAAACCCATCTTTCACCTGCAGGCAAATGAGAGAGAATGACCCAACATACAAACAACAGCCGTAATCAGCTGTTGAACAGATTCCTCAAGGAGGCCTGACCTACTTGGGCGTCTGTTCTGGTGTCTGAATCTAGACAGTAGTGCCTCGTAACGGTATGGACGGACCTCCAAGTCGCCGCCTTACAGATTTCAGATATGGGCACGTTATGGAGAAAAGCAGTAGTAGCCGCTTTTCCTCTGGTAGTGTGCGCTTTGGGAGTAAACCCAAGGGGCCTCTGCGCTAATTGATAAGCTAGCTTGATACATGAAACTATCCATTTGGAGATGGACCACTTTGAAGCTGCAAAACCTGTTCTGATCGACCCATAGTTAACAAATAGTTGATCAGATTTTCTCGTGGACTTGGACCTATCCAGTTAGAATTTTAAAACTCTTTTCAGGTCCAAAGAGTGTAAAGCCCTCTCAGCTGGAGTGGAGGGGTTAGGAAAAAAGGTAGGTAGAGATACGGTCTGATTCGAATGAAAATTCGACACCACCTTAGGGAGGAAAGAGGGGTGCGTCCTCAATACGACACTATTCAGATGGAAGACTGTATAAGATTCCTTAGAGCAGAGAGCCTGTATTCCGCTCACTCTGCGAGCTGACGTGATCGCTATCAAGCAAGCCGCCTTCCAAGAAAGGTGTTGTAAGGTTGCTTTGTGTATGGGTTCGAAAGGCAGACCCATCAATCTTGATAGCACCAGGTTTAGCTCCCAGGGTGGGGAAGGAGGCCGGACCGGAGGGTAGACCTTCTTTAAACCCTGTAAAAAGTATTTAACAACCTGTAATTGAAAAAAGGAAGGTTGAGAAGGTGAACGTCTATATGCAGTGATAGCTGCTAAGTGCACCTTAATGGAAGGAAACTTCAAACTTGCTTTCGCCAGTTAAAGCAGGTATAAAAAAGGATGACCTCTTCCTGTCCTTTGGTTGGGTTACAATTGTTCTGAACACCCCACATATAAAAACGCTTCCACTTGCACGCATACGAGTGCCTAGTGGACGGTCTTTTTGCTTCTTTCAAGATGGACATGCAGTCCTGTGGCAGTCCTAAGTGGCCATACTTGAGGACCTCAGGAGCCATGCTGCCAAGTTCAGTGAGGGAAGGTTGGGGGTGATGAATCCTCCCGTTCACCTTGGACTGCAGGTCCGGTCTGCCCGGCAGCTTCCTGTGAGGGTATTCTGATAAGTGCAGAAGGTCCGGGTACTACCATTGTCTCGGCCAGTCCGGGGCAATCAGTATCATTCTCGTGTGTGAGTGAGACAGCTTGGTCACCACCTTCGGGATGAGAGGAAGGGGTGGAAAGGCGTACACAAATGCCCCTGACCAGTCTATCAAAAGGGCATTCCCTTTCGATCCTGGTCGGTAAAATCTTGAGGCGAAGTCTCGGCATTTTGTCGTCCGCGAAGAGGTCGATGGTGGGACGACCCCACGACTGGAAATTGTCTTAGACGACCTCGTCGTTGAGAACCAAGTCTTCACTGTCCTCGAAATGACGACCGAGAGCGTCCGCTCTCACATTCCGTTATCCCGGCAGGTGGACTGCTGTGACCGACAGATTCCGCACCAGGAGCAAATGCCAGAGGGTTTGAGCTTCCTGTGACAGTGTGCATGAGCAAGTTCCCCCCCTGTTTGTTCAGGTAGTACATGGCGGTGGTATTGTCTGTTTGTACTAAGATCGAACTTGCCTGAATCAGGGGGGGAAAGCCTTGAGGGCTAGGTGAACTGCCATCAGATCCAGGATGTTGATGTGGTAGGATCGCTCTTTAGGTGACCATAAACCTTGAGTCTGGAGAGGCCTCATGTGGGCTCCCCAGCCCTGCAGTGAAGCGTCCGTGATCCGCGTTTGAGCAGGCGGAGTTTGATGAAAAGGAATTCCAACTGCCATATTCTCCTTTTACATCCACCAAGGGATGGAAGCTCTTGCTGCGTTTGAAAGACTTCTTTTTTCGTCCCAGCGAGCTGTCTGTTGGTCCCACTTGTCCTCAAGATCCTGCTGAAGAGGATGCATTCGTAGTCTGGCATTGGGAACCAGGAAGATGCATGATGCCATCGACCCTAACAGGGAGGCAATTCGACGAAGAGGCAGCCCTCCGTTGCGCAGAACCTGCTTGCATTTCTGTATGATGGAACACTGTCTCTCCTCCGAAGGAAGGAATATGCTACTTACCAGTATGCATCTGTTCTTGGCATGTAGAGCTGCAGAGTCACACACTGAGGATAAGATCGCCATCTGGTGTTGGGCTCGGATGATTGCAGGTTGTTGTTGTCTTCGGAAGAAGCCTTTGGTCACGAGGTTGGTGACTCCTCCCCTGGACAACAGTGCGCATGGGCATCCACTCCATCGTCAGATTGTTTTTCGCCATGATGGGAAAAGATGGAGTGTATAGAAATGAAAGAAAGGATGTCCATGTGTAATGTCTAAGTAAGACGGATGCTGGAACAGATACAGGTCCCGGGGAGGCGGGCGGGCGTGTGTGACTCTGCAGCTCTACATGCCAAGAACAGATGCATACTGGTAAGTAGCATATTCCGTTCGAGGCATATGAGCTGCAGATCACACACTGAGGATAGATTATACAGCAGTGCTTCCCCTTAGCGGTGGTCGCCTGTATCCGTTGCAGCAGCTTGAAATAAAGTTTTTAGGACAGCCTGGCCCACGGAGGCCTGTTGTTTGGCCTGCACATCAACACAATAGTGTTTAGTGAAGGTATGCGTGGTAGACCACGTGGCTGCCTTGCAAATGTCTAAGGGAATGTTACCTAAGAAGGCCATAGAAGCCCCTATTTTACGCGTGGAGTGCGCCCTAGGGGGAACTGTAAGTGTACGTTTAGCCTTGAGGTAGCATATTTGGATGCATTTAACTATCCACCGGGCTATACCTGATTTGGAGATTGGGTTGCCTTTATGTGGTGGTGCGAAAGCAACAAAGAGTTGTTTTGTCTTTCGAAAGGGTTTTGTCCTGTCGATGTAATAAAGCAAGGCTCTTTTGACATCTAAGGTATGTAGGGCCCTTTCAGCTACGGAGTCTGGGTTTGGGAAAAAGACCGGTAGCTCTACTGATTGGTTAAGGTGGAAAGGGGAAATCACTTTTGGAAGAAATTTAGGGTTTGTCCTAAGAACCACTTTGTTACGGTGTAGTTGTAAGAAAGGTTCCTCTAGTGTAAGGGCTTGTATTTCACTTACTCTGCGTAGGGAAGTGATTGCGATAAGGAAAGTTACCTTCCATGTTAGGAATTGTAATTCACATTTGTGCATAGGTTCAAATGGGGGACCCATGAGTCTTGTTAGAACCACATTGAGATTCCACACTGGTGCAGGTGGCAATCTTGGGGGAAGGATTCTTTTGAGACCTTCCATAAACGCTTTGATGGCTGGTACCTTAAAAAGGGACAGGTGTTGCCTATTTTGCAAGTAGGCTGCCAAGGCTGCTAGGTGTAAACGTATAGAGGAATACGCTAGATTGCATCTTTGCAAGTGTAGTAGATAGCAAATGATGTTTTGGATGGAAGCGTCCAATGGATGTATGTCATTATTAGCGCAGTAGATGGCAAATCGTTTCCATTTAGCGGCATAACACGCTCTAGTAGTAGGGCGTCTGGCTTCCTTTATGATATTCATACAGTCTGGAGGGAGATTGAGGTAACCGAACTCTAAGACCTCAGGAGCCAGATCGCTAGGTTCAGTGTTTGAGGATCTGGGTGTCTGATTTCTCCATGGTTCTGGGTTAATAGATCCGGGGAGAGGCGTAGCCTTTGATGTGGAACTAAGGATAGTTCTAGAAGCGTGGTGAACCACGGTTGACGTGCCCAAGTGGGAGCCACTAGTATTAGTGTTAGTGACTGTTGTTTCAGTTTGCGTACCACAAATGGGACTAGTGGGAGAGGCGGAAAGGCGTACGCAAATCTGCCTGACCAGTTCATCCATAGGGCATTGCCTTTGGACTGTGGGTGTGGAAACCTGGCGGCGAAGGTTGGGCATTTTGTGTTTTCGGGAGTGGCGAACAGGTCTATGTCTGGTTGTCCCCACTTTTGGAAGAAGGGGAGTAGAACCTTGGGGTGTAGTTCCTATTCGTGGATCTGCTGTGTGTGGCGACTTAGGAGGTCGGCCACTTGATTGTGGATCCCTGGGAGATGTTCTGCTAATAGATAGATGTTTTGGGGAATTGCCCATCTCCAGATTTGCTGTGCCAGTTGGGACAGTTGGGGAGAGTGTGTCCCTCCCTGTTTCTGTATGTAATACATTGTCGTCATGTTGTCTGTGCGTATGAGGACAGTTTTGTTCTTTAGGTGAACTTGAAAGGATTTTAGTGCTAGGAACACTGCTAAGAGTTCCAGGTGGTTGATGTGGAGCAGTTTTTGTTGACTGGTCCATCTGCCCTGAGTGGTATGGTGAAGGAGGTGGGCTCCCCACCCCGTGAGAGATGCGTCGGTAGTTAGCACAACTTGTGGAAGAGGCTCTAAGAACGGTCGCCCTTTGGACAGGTTGATGGTGTTCCACCATTTGAGTGAGCGAAGTGAGCGACTGTCCACCAACACCAGATCGGTAAGTTGTCCGTGAGCTTGGTTCCACTGTTGTGCTAAACATTCCTGTAAGGGACGCATTTGAAGTGGTGCGTGTGGGACTATGGAGATGCATGACGCCATCATGCCTAGGAGTTGCATGAACACTTTTGCTGGAAGAGATGGATGAGTTTGAAACTGAGAGATGAGATTTTGTATACTGGCTATCCTGGCAGTGCTGGGATAAGCAATGGCCTTGGATGTATCTATGGTTGCTCCTAGATACTGATGTAAGTGGGAGGGTTGTAGGTGGGATTTGGGGTAGTTGATAGTGAATCCCAAATCGTGGAGAGTTTGAATTGTGCGATGAGTGTGGAGAACGCATTTTTGGTATGTATTGGCTTTTATGAGCCAATCGTCCAGATAGGGGAAGACATGGATCTGTTGTCTTCTGAGATGCGCTGCCACGACTGCTAAGCACTTGGTGAACACTCTGGGTGCTGTTGTTACTCCGAATGGGAGAACTGTAAATTGATAGTGTTGCCCATCTACCACAAATCGTAGATATTTTCTGTGAGCGGGATGCATAGGGATGTGAAAGTATGCGTCCTTGAGGTCTAATGTGGCAAGGAAGTCTCCCTGTTGTAGGAGTGGGAGGACTTGTTGGAGAGTGGTCATATGAAAATGATCCGAATGTATATACTGGTTTAGTAGTCTGAGGTCCAGTATGGGCCTTAGTGTTTTGTCCTTCTTGGGAATGAGGAAGTATAGAGAATATACCCCTTTTCCCTGATGTTGAAGGGGGACTGGTTCTATCGCATGTTTTTGTAACAGGGATTGAACTTCTTGTTTGAGGAGAGAGAGATGATGTGAGGACATTGGGCGTTGTTTGGGTGGTATGTTTGGGGGGGATTGTATGAGTTTGAGGCAGTAGCCAGACTGGATAATTTGTCTTACCCATCTGTCTGTGGTGATGGAAGTCCAGACAGGTAGGAATTGTTGGAGTCGCCCCCCGACCGGAGTGGAATGGTCCGGGGGGAGTGGTGGCAAGTCACTGTTTGGTGGCTGGGGAGGTGCGGGTGTTGTTATTGCCCCGCCCTCGGCCTTTGTTATTGTTTCCCCTATAACCTCCCCGGAAATAACCTCTGTTAGGGGATGTTTGTCCAGAATTTTTAAAGGTGGACGTGGTCTCAGTTGATGTGTTTTTGGAGCCTCCTCTATAAAAGGAGCGACGAAAGGAACCCCGGTTTTGAGGAGACTGCAGTGCTCCCATAGACTTGGCAGTTTCATTATCCTTCTTCATTTTTTCTAATGCAGTATCTACTGCAGGGCCAAATAACTGCTCTTGGTTGAAAGGTTGAGCCAGAATTGCGGTTTGAACTTCCGGTTTAAAACCGGAAATACGGAGCCAGGCATGTCGTCTGAGTAAGACGCTAGTATTGACCGCCCTAGAAGCGGTGTCTGCTGCATCTAAGGCGCATTTAATGGAGGCATTAGATATTAATTTGCCTTCTTGAATGAGGTCAGTGGCCTGGGACTTAAAGGGTTCAGGCAGATGTTGCATAAGGTCCTCAAGTTGGTCATAATGTGCCCTGTCATACCGAGCTAACAGGGCCTGGGTATTGGCAATACGCCAGTGGTTCGCCGCCTGTGCGGCGACTCGTTTGCCTGAGGCCTCTAAAAGCTTAGACTCCTTGTCTGGGGGGGCGTTTCTCCAGTTGTCTGTGAGTTAACGCGCTTCCTGGCATTTGATACGACCAAGGAGTCTAAAGGGAGCTGGGCTTTAATGTATGCAGGGTCCTGCGGGGCTGGTCGGTACTTTTTTTCGATGCGGGGGTTGAGAACCCTCGCTCGAACAGGGTCTTTAAAGACGTCAGTGGCATGCTTTATAACCCCTTTAATCATGGGAAGTATATGAACAGTTTTTTGTGACTGCTCAAAGGTATCGAGGAGAAAATCCTCCTCAAGGGGGTCCGTGTGCATAGTGACACCATGGAACGTTGCTGCCCTATTTATTAGTTGGCCAAACCCTAGGTGGTCATCAGGAGGGGAGGGCTTGGAGGGGTAAGTAGTGGGGTCAGGCATGTCAGGCATTGGATAAGACCAGTCATCTACCGGTGCTGTGTCTGGAAAGGTAAACGGGTCGGTTGGATCAACAGGATCATTAAATAAATCAGGGTCCGCCCCTCCCCCTAAGTCATCATTATCATCCTGTGGAGGAGGTGAATGATAGGGAGGTGGTAAAGGTAAAGGTAAAGGAGAAGCAGGAGGAGGAGGGGGGGACGGGTTAGAAGGTAAAACAGGAGAAGAAGGACGAAGTGGTGAAGTGGCACAGTCCTTTTTTCGTATGGGAGCTGGGGGAGGTGTAGTGTCCAGCTTCCGTTTTTTATATGGGATGGCAGTCACATGTCCAGTGTTAGGATTGATGTAGATCCGCTTTTGAGTAGGATCTGGTCGAAAAAGTTCATCTGGCTCCGAAGGTGGTGGCGGCGACGCCCGCTTTGGGTCTTTATGAGCTGTTTTTGGTGTGGACGTAGTTTTCGGTGCCGATGATGTTTTCGGTGCCGAAGAATGTTTCAGTTCCGATGGATTTTTCGGAGTCGATGGAGTTTTCGGTGCCGATGTATGTTTCGGTGCCGATGTATGTTTCGGTGCCGATGTATGTTCCGGTGCCGAGAGACTTTTAGGCATCGATGTCGAAGAACGTTTCGGCGCCGGTGGAGACTTCGGTGCCGAGGAACGTTTCAGTGCCGAAGGAGATTTCGGTCTCGAAGCCTGTTTCGGTGCCAATAGTGGGTTTTTCGGTGCCGAGGGTGTTAAAGGCACAATCACATGAGGTTTGCTCGAGCCCGAGCCACCTACAGGCTTAGATGTCTTCGGAGCCGGGCCCGAGGGCGGGGCTTCTGAAGAGGATTTCCGGTCGCGACTGGGCCCAGCTGGCGGTCTTGACCACTGTCTTTTTGGATGGGGCAGGGGCAGGGGGGGTGGTACTCACACGCTGCCCTGGAGTGATGAGGTCATCGGAATCGTCGGCCTCGGACACGATCGAGATCTTCGGTGTCGTCTTCGGGAACATCTTGAGCAAAGATGTCCTCCGGTTCTGGAGCTGGTTTGGCCATAATATGGCGTCGAGCTCTTCGGTCCCGGAGGGTCTTCTTCGAACGGAAAGCGGCACAAGCTGGACAGGTGGACTCGTTGTGTTCCGGCGACAGGCAGAGGTTACAAACCTCGTGGTGGTCACTGTGGGGGAACTTCGCTCCACACTGGGGGCATTTTTTGAAGGGTGTCCTGTCCATCAGCCGCTTCCGGAACCGGTCCGAGTTGATTTCGAGTCGATGGAATGAAGATTAAAGAGTTAAATTGATTGCTAGAAGTTTTCTGCTGGAGCGGAAAAAAGTTCATCCGAACCCAATGGCGGAAAAAAACAATCTGACGATGGAGTGGATGCCCATGCGCACTGTTGTCCAGGGGAGGAGTCACCAACCTCGTGACCAAAGGCTTCTTCCGAAGACAACAACAACCTGCAATCATCCGAGCCCAACACCAGATGGCGATCTTATCCTCAGTGTGTGATCTGCAGCTCATATGCCTCGAACACACTTTTCCTACCTCGGTGTCTAGCAGAGCACATAAGTAATGTATTCTCTATGATGGCAGTGAAGTCGATTTATCGAAATTCACATGCAGGCCCAGCCGGTGACAAAGTTTGAGACAGTTCAGGAAATGACTCACGCTGTTTGGAGAAGGGCCTTTCAACAGCCAGTCGTCCAAGTACGGGTACACGAAGATGTCTCTGCGTCGCAGTGCGGTTGCCACTACCGCCATGCACTTCGTGAACACCCGGGGGGGGCTGACTTCAACCCGAAGGGCAGTACTTTGAACTGGTAATGAGAGGATCCCACCAGGAATCTTAGGTATGGTCTGTGATGCCGATTGATCGGAACGTGAGAGTATGCATCTTGCAGATCCAGCGAACACATCCAATCTCCCTGCCTGAGATGTGGATATATTTGATGGAGAGCCAACATGCAAAACTTCTTTGTGATTGATTGGCTGAGCGTCCGCAGGTCCAGAATGGGTCTGTATTCTGCCTTTCGATCCCTCTTTACCAAGAAGTATCTTGAGTAAACTCCTCTCCCTCTTTGAGATACTGGCACCTTCTCGATGGCGGACTCTGAGAAGGGCGGCAACTTCTCTCTGCAAGAGCTTCAGTTGGTGACACGAGGATGGAACTGGTGGGATTGAGGTTAGACTGTGTCGAAAACGTAGAGTACCCATTCTGCAGCGTAGCTAGCACCCACCGATCCTTCGTGATAGCTCGCCACTCTTCGAGATTTCCAAAACTCCCCCCCACACCCCATTCCCCCACCCGAGTGGTGAACGGCGACGGGGGAAGTGGGCACTCATTGCTTTGTCTGCGTCTTGGCGGAGTTGTTACCTTGATGCTGGTTTCCTCCTCCTCCTCTGGAGGAACGTCTGCCCAGATACGGAGATCTTTGTTGATCCAGATTTTTCTGCCAATGAGGGGTTTGAACCCTCTGTTGGGAGGATCGCCGATTGTAAGGCCTCTCTTGTGGAATTACTCCTTGAGGCCCACTACCTTCAGTGTGACAGCTCTGTTTTCATCCAGGCTATTTCTTCATCAGTGTGAGCCCCGAACAGAGATGAACCGGAGAAGGGAAGATTTAGGATGCCTCACTGCGCTTCTGGCTTGAGCGCTGTAAGTCAGAGCCAAGATGTTCTTCTTGTGCACATCCCATGCGCATAAGCATGAGTCGAAATGGTAGCCCCATCAGCCGCATCGCTGATAACTTTTAGTTTACCTGTCGGTGTAGTTTTGCAGCTTGAAGACTTTCTGGATTCACTATGCTGTGCATTATTCCGCCATCTTGTGGTTGGGTCCGTAATAGTATTTCTTTTCTTTTTTTTTTTTTTTCGGGGCCCAGGTGGGCGGCGACGTCCCACCATTTGGTGTCCTTCGTGACGCCGGCACGCTTCCTGCGGAAGATCCCACCTTTGGTCGCCATCTTTAGATTCTTTTTTCTTGTCTTGTGTTAATCCTGTCTTCTTTGTTATTTTGTAAGTCTTGTTTATGATTAACCCTTTACCTCCTGTCTCATCTTTCTGGCGGAGGAGGGTAGGTTCGCTAGTGAATCCAGAAAGTCTTCAAGCTGCAAAACTACACGGACAGGTAAAAAACTATACGTTTTGCAGCGTGAATCTTTCTGGATTTACTATGCTGTGCATAGACTTTGTAGTAGTTTGTCCTTATTGTGGTGGCTGGGTGGAAGATGAGCACTGGTTACTGAATATGTGTTGTAAGACCTTCTGTCCCACTAGCGCTTCTTTGTTCATTTGAATATCCACACAGTAGTGCTTAGTGAATGTATGCACTGAAGACCATGTTGGAGCTTGGCAAGTGTGTTGGATAGGTGTGTTCGCTAGAAACACAATTGTTGCTCCTTTCTTCCTTGTTGAGTGAGCCTGAGCTGCCCCTTGTAACTGTTGTCCTGCCTGTTTGCGGCAGAGTTGAATTGTCTGTGCAATCCATCGTGCAATGGTATTCTTGGTGACTGGTCGTCCCATAAAACTGCTTGCGAAGGAGACAAAACTGTTTTGTTTTCATGCACTCCTTCGTCCTTTCTATATAGTGCATCACAGCCCTTCTGGTGTTCAGTGTGTGTAGAGCCCTTTGTTTTTGTGGTCGGTTTTTGGAAAAAAACTCGGTAATTGGATTGTTTGGTGAATATTGAACCGAGACACCAACTTTGGCATGAAAGTGTGGGTCCGTCCTCATTACAATCCTGTCCTTGTGTATTTGTAAGTAGGGCTCTTGGAGTGTGGGCGCTTGCAACTCACTTACTCTTCGTAGTGACGTGATCGCCACTAAGGCCGTCTTTAGTGTGAGCATGTGCAGTGTAGCCTTGTGAAGAGGTTCAAAGGGCGCCTTCATCAATTGAGTTCGCACTACGTTGAGGTTCCATGCTGGCATCCTCTTTGGGGGGGGGGGGGGGAGGGGCGGGGGGGGGGGGGGGGGGAGATTCTCTTGGACCCTTCCAAGAAGCTCTTCACCACGAGAGGTGAAGAAACCTTTCCCCGTTTCTCCTCTTGTGTAGGCCACCACCGCAGCCAAGTGCACCCTCAGTGATGTGTAGCTTAATCCGCTTTGTAGCAGGTGCGTTAAGTACTTTAGTACTGTTGATTCCCTTGTGACCTTCCGTTATAGCTTCTCTTTGATGCACCATAGGGAGTACCTCTTCCATTTTGCTATGTAGCACTTTCTTGTGGTAGGCCTCCTTCCTTCCCAGAGTACTGCCATAGTACTTGGTGGTAGTTTTAGGTGTGCAAATTCTAGGTCTTCCGGAGCCATGCTGCTAGGCTGAGACCCTCTGGTTCTGGGTGAAGCACCCTTCCGTTCTGCATTGTTAACAGGTCCCTTCTTCTTGGGAACCTGTGTGCTGGTTCTTGTGCCATATCCACTATCTGCGAGAACCAGGACTGCCTGGCCCACTGAGGTGCTATCAGTATTAGCGTCATGTTGCTGATTCTGCATTTACTGAGTACCCTGTGTATCAGTGGTATCGGGGGAAAAAGTGTATGAAAAGCACTTTGACCAACTTATCCATAGTGCATTTCTTCCTTGGGACCGATGGTCCGGTTGTCTGGATGCTAAGTGTTGGCATTTTGCATTCTGGTGTGTTGCAAATAGGTCTATTTGTGGAGTACCCCATTTCTGGAAAAGCTTCTCTATTTCCTGCTGGTTGAGCTCCCATTGTGAGATGCCGACGTCTGTCTGCTGAGCCGGTTTGCTTCCACATTGTCCTTCCCTGGGAGATGTGTTGCTAGTAGGTCTATTTTCAGTGGGATGGCCCATTTCCAAATTTCCTGTGCTAGCTCTGAGAGTGGTACTGATTGTGTTCCTCCTTGTTTGTTGATGTAGAACATGGTGGTCGTGTTGCCTGTTTGGACCAACACCCTGTTCCTGTAGAGCTCTTTCTGAAAGGCTTTTAAGGCTAGGAATACAGTTTTTAGTTCTTGCTAGTTGATGCGTCTGACCGCACCTTGCTGCGAACATGGACCCCTCACCTTGAGCTTGTTCACGTGTGTGCTCCACCGCAGCTGGGAGGCGTCCGTTGTGATGGTCACTGTTGGGAGTTGGTTGTGTGAATGGCTTCCCCTGTGATAGGTTTTCCTTTTTCCACCACGCTATTTCCTGGTGCACTGCATGCGTGACAACCACAAGATCTTCCCAAATCCCTGTGGCCTGTGACTATTGCTGCTGGATCCATTACTGGAATGGTCTCATGTGTAGTCGGATATTTGGGACTAGGTGGATGCATGACACCATCATTCCCATCAGTTTGCTCGCCGTCCTCACTGTCAGAACTTGCCCCTTGCGGTAATGACGTGTTTCTTTCAGTATCGCCAACGTTCTCTTCCTGCTGGGGAACACTTTGGCCTGTATGGTGTCGATCTCTGCCCCTAAGAATATCTTGATTTGTTCTGGTTCTGCTGACAATTTCTCCCAATGGATCGAGAAACCCAGTCTTGTCAGTGTTAGTATGACCTGCTGGATGTGGAGTTTGCATTGGCTGTACGAACTTGCCTTTACGAGCCAGTCCGGTTTTAAGTTTAACCCTATAATAACTATTAAAACCCCACTGAAAGAGAAATGGCCATCGCCAGTGAAAACAAACTGAAAAAACACCTGCACAACCACAAATTAAATGCCATTCAAAGAAAGGAAAAAAAGAGTAAAAGAGTCTTTTTTTTTATTCCTGAAGGGGCCAATACAATGTAACTTTGTTGTACATGCTAGCAGTAAGAAAGTCTGGGCCAACATTCTGCTCAAGTTTTGTTCTTTAGGGATGCCCCTATAATGTTTTCTTCCTTTTGTTTTTTTCAGTTTTGTGGTCTTTGGTCTAAAGATGCAGGGTTTAGAAGCATGTTTTAGGTCGTATTTAATTGTTTTATAAACTGTATAGAATCAGGAAATATCAAAATCATATTTGATATTTCGGCTGTGTTCGATTCTTTCACGGATAGGTAAAATGGCTGGTTTCGTAAGAATCTTTCCTAATGTGTCATCACATTTACCCACACAGAATGGGTAAAAACCCTTAATACATCAGCCTCCAGTTTCTAGTGAGTCAGTATTGATAGTAGGCGAATTGCCAACACCTCAGGCTTTAAAAAATTCAATGCAAGGTATAGTGACAAGCATATGTGAAAAGAGCGCTATCACCAAGCATCTGGGATAGAGGTTAAAACATGACACTAGACTTTTGGAAATCAGGGAACGCAGTGTCACTTGGAAGGTTCTGCAAAAAAGGTTCTTTCCAAGTTCAACAAAGATTAGAGTGATATTGTTTGTATTTGCAGTGATTCATCCAAGTATATGAAAAAGTTGTGTGATGACCTGTCAAAATGGATACCTGAGCTGAAGTGCTTCCCTGTAAGAAATCCTTGCTACTTGTAAGATGGTATGCTGAAAGCATCTTCACAATCTTCGGAGTTAAGGAGGAATGCTATTGACTTTTTAGTCCATTCTGTTGCAATGTTTTCCCATGCACAGGAACTAAAACACAAATATGTACCATTTCGTGCTTTGTGTGGGCATCAAAGGAAGAGTCATCCCAACTGTGTCCCTTAGCTGATGGTTCTTATATTATCCATGTGGCAACCGTTTACAGAATATTTGCTGAGTGATGATGCCAAAGACAAGAAATGTGAGGATCTTTGGTCACATATTGAAAGTGATTTGAAAAAAGTACACTTTACTGCATTCTTAGATTTTTACAGGAAAACATAACTGCTGAAGTGGACATAAAAAAATAAGAGTCTCAAAACACCCTTGGCTGACAACTGTTCAGCATATTTAGTGTAGCTGTGAAACATCTCCTTGAGAGTAGGCTGGGCGACACCTTTAGTGACTTTGGCACTACAACATGTTCCATGTTAGAGTGCTTGCGGCTTGGTAAGCAAAGCAAGGGTGAAGAGCAATTCAGGAACTTTTATTTTACAATGTATGAGAAATGGCTTGCAATGATGTATAGTAATGCCCCTTCACCACCAATGGCATTTCAAGTCAATGAAACCTCACTGTGGTACTCTGTTCAAGATCCCTTCCGTAAAGGGGAATTTCCGCCGTAGTTTCAAAAGTGCTGCTTCATTTTTGACCGCTTCAATATCTGAGGACATAAGCGCCCAGATTTGTGTAAATGTTGCAGAACCTGCCCTGAGAATTGCAATCTTCAAGTGAACCAGTATTGGCATCGAAAGCTATGTCAGTATCCTGAGTTACCAAATTGAATACTGGCTGTTATGGGGTTGCCCATCTCCAGTGCCAATGTTGAGAGGGCCTTTACACAGAAGTTTACATGGGAAGGAAAGAGTGAGTGTATATGACCAAAGACTCACTGAAGAAGTATTGTATAGTGTACTACAATAAGTTTAATTTGCAAAAATCTATTTGGCCCTCATATACACTATGCTAATACTGTCTATATACCATGCACTATCAGTGCTGAAAGCAAGCAATAATAAAAGCAAAACGTTCCATAAACACCGAAAAAACACTTTCTGTAGTTTAATGGCGCAAAAAATGTGTAACCACTGAAAACCACTGTTTTTTTAAGGTATTGAAATCACTTGACAACACTGAAAAAACCCAAAAATAGAAACTGAAAACCTTTGTAGGTGTGCTGCGACCACTGCTAGGCATTTTTGTAAACACCCTTGGTGTGGATTTCAGGCCGAATGCCAGTACTGTGAACTGGTAGTGGCTCTGGTTGATCACAAACCTTAACAGGCGCTTGTGTTTGTGGTTGATGGGGATGTGCTAGTATGCGTTCTTTACATTTATAGTAGCCATGAAATCCCCTTGTTGTATTTGTGGTATTACTGCTTGTAGTGTAGTCATCTTGAACCTTTGAGTTCTTATCAATTTGTTCAGGAACCGTAGATCTAGGATAGGTCTTAGTGTTTCGTCCACCTTTGGCACCAGGAAGTAAGTTGAGTAAACCCCTTTGTTCCTTTGTTTTTTTGGTACCACCTCTATTGCCTCCTTGTTGAGCAGTTCCTGCGCCTCTAGCTGCAAGAGCGAGAGCTCCTTTGCTGAATGGGTCTTGCTTCTTGGTTTTCTGTTCGGAGGCTGTCTTTCTAACTCTATACAGTATCCGTATTGCATGATGTTTAGTATCCATTTGTCCGATGTGACCTTCCTCCATTCCTGGATGAAGTCTCTTATTCTTCCCCCTACCGATGTTGAGTGTTCGAAGTACTGCTGGTCGTGGAACGTTCGGCTGCAGTTCTTCCTTCTGGCTTTCCGCCCACCCAGAGGTGTTGCTAGGGTGGGGGCCTGTTCCATGTTGGAGTCACTTGGTGGAGGGCTGCTGGCCTCCTCTTCGTGTTTGTCCTCTTCCATTCACGCACCCTCGAAAGGACTGTCCTCGGTGCTGGTACTGCCAGTTTTTCAGATGTTGACCCTGCTGTTGCTGGCCTTGGTTGCTACTTTGGTAGCCTTGCTGGGACATTTGGTGCGATGTGCTAGGCACGTTGCCCCCTCTACCACCTGGCCTTCCCGTGGGTCTGCCTCTTCTCATACCTCTGAACTGCAACGCTCCCATGGACCTTGTGGTTTCGTTGTCCTTCTTAAGCTGCGTCAACTTGTCGTCCACTGGTGTGCTGAACAGTTGCTCTCCATTAAAGGGTGTATTTAAGATGTTACTTTGAACCTCTGGCATGAATCCTGAAATTCTGAGCCATGTGCGTCTTCTCTCAGTCACTCCTATCATCATTAGCCTGCTCGATGTTTCTGCAGCATCCAATGCCGATTTCAGGCATATGTTCACCATGCTCTTTCCTTCTTCTACCAGGTGAGCTGCCCTTTGTTGGTACTGGTCTGGTAGATGCTTTAGGAGCTGCCCCACTTCATCCCAGTGCTGGTATGTGTGCCTGTTGATCAGGGCATTGGAATTTGCGATGTGCTAATGTATTGCCACATTCCTCTCCACCTTTCTCCCTGTGAGATCCATCCTCCTACTCTCCTTGTCTGGAGGTGGTCCGGCATTTGTGGGAACATTACCCCTCTTCCTAGCCTTTGCTGCAATTATGGAGTCAGCTGGCACTGACCCTTGGATGTATGCCGGGTCCTTTGAAGAATGTTTGTACTTCTTCTCCGCCCTAGGTGTCACAGCTTTGCATACTGCTGGCTCCTTAAAGGCTGCTCTTCCCTGGTCCAGCACACTAGGAGCCAATTCCTGCTCATGCTCCCTAGTCTGTTGAGGCAGTAGTTTCCAGGAGGAAACAAGCCTGGGGCTTCTCCTCAACCATTTCCAATCATTAAGTCTGTGCAGCCTTCTGGACGACCATGTTATAGATCCCTATGTCATCTGGCGGCGAGGGCCTCGAAGGGTAAGTGTCTACGCCTTCTTCTGGCGATTCTGCGTCGAGATCTTGCCATTCCACGTCTTGTGCCTCCGAGGACGCAGAGTTCCGGTAGGATTGCAGATCTTCGTCACCTTCTCCCTCGAAATAGTAGTTGTCTTCCCCAGTTCCTCGACTGGTTCGGGCATTTTCAGTGGTTCCACGTCTTCGCCGTCGCTTTCGACTTCGACCGTGGGTTTCGGCAGGATGGTGTATTCACTCATCTTCTCGAAGTCCTTTTTCCGCTGTAGGATGCTCGCCATTTCGGCCTCGAGCCGCCTCTTCTTCCTCTCCATCTCGGCGGCATGCTCGGCATCAAGAGTTGGAGCACTTCTCTTCGAGGCCGTCTACGACGATGTCGAACCTTCTGTCCTCGGCGCCGAGGTATCCTTCGAGGGCAACCTTCGACGTCTGAGGTTTTTCGCCGATTGGGAGTCCTTTTCGAAGGATCAGCTCGGTTGACTGTCCCTGGAGGCGGTTGCTTTCGTCGAGTGCGTCGGCGGCAGAGCTCCTTTCGAGGACTTCGCTTCACCTCTACGAGTGTCGCTCGGGGCTTTTGCTTCACTCTTTCGAGTGGCACTTGAGTGTCGACTCCCTTGACATCATCTTATGGACCTCGACGTGCAGTCCTCCGGTCCTTCGGCGATGTTGTCCTCTTCTCCACTGGAGAGGCCCAAGTCTCGTAGCGTTGGAGGTGGCCCCTGCATGTTGTGGTTCACCCTTCTCTGCCTCTCCCTTACTCTAAGAGTCTTGGGTGTGAACGCCGAGCAGGCGTTGCAGTCTACCCTTCTGTGGTCGAGCAGCAGGCAAAGGTTGCAGACTGGATGCTGATCCTTCTGGGCGCACTTGTGGTGGCAATTGGTGCAAAACTTGAATGGTGTTTTGTCCATCCCCGCGCTCAGGGAGCCCCCTGCGAGCTCATTCTCCATCGAACGTCAAGGTTGTTTGTTAAAACTTCGACCTCGTCGCTCCGGGTACCTGACCTGTAGTCCGGTGTAGTTGAAAACTTGTTTTAGTCGATTTTCGTCTAGTTGCTTGATTCCTCTTCCAAAACTCTGGAACTCTTCGGCAACGATCCAGACCCAACGGCGGAAAAAAGAATCTGAAGATGGCAACCAAAGGTGGGAGCTTCCGCAGGAAGAGCACCAACGTCACGATGGACAACAAATTGTGGGACCCCGCCGCCCACCTGGGCCACGAAAGAAAAAAAAAAGAAGTATACTACAATTCCGGACCCAACCACAAGATGGCGGGATAATGCACAGCATAGTGAATCCAGAAAGATTCACACTGAAAAACATGGTTAGACACCAAGATGCCCGCTTGCAAGATTTCTTCAAAATCTTTGCGGTCTTCCTGCGGCAACTTCTCAGTGAACCCCACAGGGATCTGTCGTAGCGGCCCAGGAGAGCTGATGCATTGGAGACCTTCAAAAATAGAGGCCGAAGTGCCACAAACCTTCCTACCCTACGAATTGAATATGCTACTTACCAGTATGCATCTGTTCTTGGCATGTAGGGCTGCTGACATTCATATCTGTGCATAGATCGCCGCCTAGTGTTGGGTCCGGATGTTTGCACGTTGTTGTCCTGGAAGAGTCTTCGAAGTATCCTGAGATAGGTGACTCCTCCCCTGGACTACAGTGCGCATGGGCATCCTCTCCATCCTCAGATTGTTTTTCGCCATTGTGGCAGTGATGGAGTAGATACAGAAAGTGATGACCATGCTATACAGTAATTCTGAGAGCTGCAGCTGCTACAGGCGCCGGGGAGGAGGGTGGGCGATATGAATGTCAGCAGCCCTACATGCCAAGAACAGATGCATACTGGTAAGTAGCATATTCAGTTTGAGGCATGTGGGCTGCTGAATTCATATCTGTGCATAGAATACATAGCAGTCCCTCCTATTAGCGGCGGCTACCAGTGCCAGCTGCAGCGGTCTGAAAAAGAGTTTTGAGAACAGCCTGTCCTACAGCTGCCTGCTGTTTTGAGTGTACATCTACGCAGTAGTGTTTGGTAAATGTATGTATAGTGGACCATGTGGCTGCTCTACATATTTCCTGTAAAGGAATGTTTCCCAGGAAAGCCATGGACGCCCCTAACTTACGTGTTGAGTGGGCTCGTGGGGGAATCGTTAATGTGCGTTTAGCCTTTTGATAGCAAATTTGAATACATTTAACGATCCATCTGGCTATACCTGTTTTGGAAATGGCGTTGCCCTTGTGCTGTGGAGAAAAGGCAACGAAAAGTTGTTTTGTCTTCCTGAAGACCTTAGTTCTGTCTATATAGTACATGAGGGCTCTCTTTACATCTAGTGTATGGAGCATTCTCTCTGCTACATTCTGTGGATTTTGAAAGAAGACAGGCAGTTCAATAGTTTGATTCATGTGGAACTGCGATATTACTTTAGGCATGAATTTGGGGTTGGTACGTAGTACGACCCTGTTTGCGTGAACCTGTATGAATGGCTCTTGAATGGTTAGTGCCTGGAGTTCACTAACTCTTCTTAACGAAGTGATTGCCACTAGGAAGGCTACTTTCCAGGTGAGGAATTGAATCTCACATGAGTGGAGAGGTTCGAAGGGTGGACCCATTAGTCGGGTGAGGACTAAGTTGAGGTTCCACACCGGTGCTGGTGGGTGTCTTGGGGGAATTACTCGTTTAAGTCCCTCCAAGAAAGCTTTGATAGCAGGCACTCTGAATAAAGAGAGGTGTTGCCTGTTCTGTAGATAGGCTGCTATTGCGGTCAAATGGATACGTATTGAGGTGTATGCCAGATTGCATCGGTAGAGGTGTAAGAGGTAACAGATTATATTTTGAATGGATGCGTCTAGCGGGTTTATGTCATTGTTGTTGCAATAGATGACAAACCTCTTCCATTTAGCTGCATAGCAAGCTCTGGTAGTGGGTCTCCTGGCCTCCTTAATGATCTCCATACAGTCAGGTGGCAGGTTTAGGTAGCCAAACTCGGACTTCAGGAGCCAGATTGCCAGGTTCAGCTGTTGCGGATCTGGGTGCTGAATTTCTCCATGGTTCTGCGTCAAAAGCGCGGGTTTGATCCGCAGCCTTTGATGCGGCACCACGGAAAGTTCCAGAAAGGTTGTGTACCATGGCTGGCGTGCCCATGTTGGAGCAACCAGTTTGAGTGTCATTGAGTGCTGTCGCAGTTTGCGTGCCACCAGCGGTATCAATGGCGCTGGGGGAAAAGCGTACGCAAATCTGCCGGACCAGTTCATCCATATCGCATTGCCCTGCGACTGTGGATGTGGGAACCTGGCGGCAAAGCTTTGGCATTTTGCGTTTTCGCTTGTCGCGAATAGGTCTATCTCTGGATGACCCCACTGCTGGAAGTATGGTTGGAGTACTGATGGGTGTAACTCCCACTCGTGCATCTGGTGGCTGTGTCTGCTGAGCAGATCCGCCATCTGGTTGTCCTTGCCCGGGAGGTGTTCCGCCATGAAGAATATGTTCCTTTGAATGGCCCACTTCCACATGCTCTGAGCCAGATGAGACAACTGTGGAGAGTGTGTTCCTCCCTGCTTCTGAATGTAGTACATGGCAGTCATGTTGTCCGTCCGGATCAACACGACCTTGTTGCACAGATGTACTTTGAATGCCTTCATGGCTAGGAAGATTGCCAACAGTTCCAGAAGGTTGATGTGCATCTTCTTTTGTTGTGTTGTCCATAGTCCCTGCACTGTGTAATTGAGTACATGTGCTCCCCATCCCTGGAGAGACGCGTCCGCCGTCAGTATTATCTGAGGAACAGGCTCTTGGAACGGTCGGCCCTTGCAAAGGTTTTGTGGATTCCACCAATGCAGAGAGTTGTATGCCCGACCGCTCACCAACACTAGGTCTTAATTGCCCGTGAGCCTGATTCCATTGACGTGCTAAGCACTCCTGAAGCGGGCGCATATGTAGTCTCGCGTGTGGGACTATGAAAATGCAGGAGGCCATCATGCCTATCAACTGCATGAACACTCGCGCAGGAAGGGAGTGTTGGGGTTTGAACTTGGAAATCAGCATTTGTATGCTGTTGATCCTCACTAAATTTGGCTGAGCTGTGGCTGCCAGAGTGTCTATGGTCGCACCTAGGTACTGTTGTACGTGTGCGGGTTGGAGATGTGATTTTGGGTAATTTAGTGAGAATCCCAGACTGTGAAGAAGCTGAATGGTGCGGGACATGTGGCTGGCACATTGCTGGGCTGACTTTGCCTGAACAAGCCAGTTGTCCAGGTAAGGGTAGACGTGAACGTGTTGTCTCCGTAGATGTACAGCCACAGTAGCTAGGCACTTTGTGAAAACTCTGGGTGCTGTTGTCACTCCGAAGGGGAGGACTTTGAATTGATAGTGCTGACCCTGAATGGTGAACCGGAGATATTTTCTGTGTGATGGATGTATGGGTATGTGGAAATACGCATCTTTGAGGTCTAGCGTGGCTAGGAAATCTCCCTGTCTGAGGAGCGGGAGAACCTGCTGCAGGGTGAGCATGTGAAAATGTTCTGAGAGAATTGATTGGTTGAGGGGTCTCAGGTCTAGGATAGGTCTGAGTGACCCGTCCTTTTTTGGTATTAAGAAGTACAGAGAGTACACCCCTGTTCCCTGCTGGTGTATGGGCACGACCTGTATTGCGCCTTTTTGCAGCATACTTAGCGCTTCCTGCTGTAATAACGCTAAGTGCTCTGAGGACATAGGACGGTGCCTTGGCGGTATGGTGGGTGGAGTGGAGGTTAACTCGAGACAGTAACCGTGTTGGATAACATCTTTGACCCACCTGTCTGTGGTGATGGAATTCCACGTGGACAGGAACCGCTGGAGTCTCCCCCCCGACAGGTGTTATATGGTCGGGGGGAAGGGAGAGGGCGTCACTGTTTGTTCTTAGGGGAGGACCTGGTATTGCCGTAACCACGTCCTCTGCCCTTAGTGCTGGAGCTACGATATCCCCCTCGGGTGTTTTTATCGTAGGAACTCTGTGTGCCCCCTTTATTGTAGGTCTGCTGTGCTCCCTGTCCTCTACCTGCACCTCTGTTTCCGGGGCGACGAAAGGAGCCACTACGAAATGTCTGCGTTTGCAGAGCCCCCATTGACTTCGCAGTGTCCGTGTCTTTTTTTATCTTTTCTAAGGTGGCGTCAACCTCCGGTACAAATAAGTAGTCGGGGTTGACCGGTTGATTGAGGATGTTATTTTGGACCTCAGGTTTGAATCCGGAGATTCGTAACCAGGCGTGTCGTCTTAGCATGACGCTGGTGTTTATCGCCCTTGCAGCAGTGTCTGCGGCATCCAGTGCACACTTGATGGATGCGTTTGTGAGCAGTTGTCCCTCCCTGATGAGGAGCTCCGCTGCCTCTTTGTACTCGTCTGGCAGGTGTTGGAGTAGGGTCTCTAACGTGTCATAGTGTGAGCGGTCGTAGCGAGCTAGGAGGGCCTGTGTATTGGCGATGCGCCATATGTTCGCTGCCTGGGCTGCAATTCGTTTACCGGAGGTCTCTAGAACCTTGGACTCTTTGTCCGGGGGAGGAGCATCACCAGTTGTCTGCGAGTGTGCCCGTTTGCGAGCATTGGCAACCACAATGGAGTCCAGAGCCAATTGGCTCCTAATGTACGTGGGGTCCCCAGGTGCGGGTTTGTATTTTTTCTCGATCCTGGGGTTTATTACCCGTGCCCTGGTGGTCTCTTTGAAAATGTCCTTTGCTGGCTTGAGGACACCTTTCAACATGGGAAGAGTTTTTACAGTCCTCGGAGGATGCGAAGGTGTCCACCAAGAAATCATCCTCGATAGTGTCTGAGTGGAGTTGAACTCCATGATTGGCTGCTGCCCGTTCGATGAGGGCGTTGAATGCAGCAGTGTCCTCTGTGGGGGACGTTTTTGCGCCATAAAGTTGTGTGTCCTGTGTATCCAGAGCTGCACCTGGCTCTACTGGGTCATCCCAGACCTGATCAGGGTCTTGCTGGCCCTCAGGGTCCATGTCTTCGGGGTAGGTGGTGTCGTCACCCATGTAGTCCTCCACTGCATCCGTATCGGAGTGCGTTGGGGAGAATGATGGATCCGTGTAAGAGGTGTGGATGCGTTCATAAAAGAACTGGTTCCGATTCCGCCGGCACTTTGTGTTTTAGCGGGATCCTATAAGAGTCCAGAGCATGCCCCGAAGTGATCTTCCGCTTTCGGAGCATAAGCCTGCCGGTGTCGGCGTCGATGAAATGGGACGGCGATGTCCCAGTGGTCGAGTGTTCGGTAGATGGGGACCTTGTCTGGGTAACGCGGGTTCTGATTTCGAACATCTTCGGCGCCGTGGGCGGCGGCAAACCAAAGGTGATGTTGGCCGGTGCCGAAGGTGCCTTCTGTGCCCGTTTTGGGTCGGAGCCCGACGATGTCTGGAGGGCTGCCTTTTCCCTGATGCGTTGCAAGGACGCTGCCACTTGTTGCACCTGGAACGCCGATGGTTCTTTGGCGCCAAGAGGTTCCGTCGAGGCAGGTGTAGACTTCTTCGAGGTCACCGGGTCATCGAGCCGAGGAGGGGTAGTAGCCGTCGACGGCGTCGATGAATGTACCTTAGTAGGTGCCTTCGAGGTGGATAGCGATGCAGTGGCCATCTTCACCTTGGTGGCTGGTGCCGATTGCTTCGGTGCCGGGGGCCTTGGCGCTTTGACTGTACCGATGGATTTTCTTTTCGGATCGGTGCCGACATCGGCTGCAGCGAGTGCGGCACCGAAGTCCCTTTGGTTGAGGTCGGAGCCGACGGGTTTGGCTGGCGTCGAAGGTTTGGAGGTCCTCGAGCCGACCAGTGTTAGTTTCACTTTCGGTTTCAGTTGAACCGGTGCGATGATTGGTTTCGGTTTCGTGGTAGGGAAACTAGTCTTTTTAGGTAACAATGGCTCTCGCTGAACGTCCGTGGCGGGGCCGGAGGGCGGGGCCGAGGGACTGTGGGATTGATCTTGGGTAAGGCCCGAAGGCGATCCCTCGACCGGAGCCGTCGACTGACTTACTGGGAGATCCTCCAGTTGGACGGGTAGGCCTTGCTCCTCGCCGGAGCTACCTTCTTCGGCCCCTAAGGCCTCATCGTAGTCTCCTACCTCATCGTCTGCTTCTTCTCTGTGAAAAAGCTCTTCATGGACATCTTCCGATCGGGAACCGTGTTCGGAAGTAGGGCTGGAGGGTATATTTTCCACGCTGTCGGCATCTTCGTCCTCGGTGCTGAAGATGTTGGTCGGGGCCGGTGCCGCTTACTGCGCTTCAAGTCTCGTGGCTCTTCGATTCCGTAGGGTCTTCTTGGATCGGAATCGGGCACAGGCCATGCACTTCGATTCGTCATGATCCGGTGAGAGGCATTTGTTACACACCGGGTGGACGTCGATATGTGGGTATTTGGCGTGGCAAACAGGACACCGCTTGAATGGGGTCCTTGATTCCATCGTCGAAGTTCGGGTGATGGTCGGATTTAATGGATCCGACAAGTTGTTAAAAATCGCTAAACTAGCCTGTAAACTGACTATACCGATCGGGAACAGTACCGACGAAAACTAAAGGCCTTTTGGCCTGAAACTAGATTTTCCTAACTTGAGTCAAGATAAGCACATCCGAACCCAATGGCGGAAAAAAACAATCTGAGGATGGAGAGGATGCCCATGCGCACTGTAGTCCAGGGGAGGAGTCACCTATCTCAGGATACTTCGAAGACTCTTCCAGGACAACAACGTGCAAACATCCGGACCCAACACTAGGCGGCGATCTATGCACAGATATGAATTCAGCAGCCCACATGCCTCGAACCTTGTGTTTCTCTCCTTATCTGGTGGAGCAGTAGGAGGAAGCGACATGGGTCTTCTTTGCCGCAGCAATAATGACAGAATCCGGGGGAGGATCAGCTCCAAGGAAGAGTGGATTGTCCTCTGATGATCGGTACTTTAAGGATTCTCGCTGGAGCGGTCTTAACACTCGCCGGTGTGAGAAAGAGGTCCATCACTGACTCTATGAGGCCTGGTACTAATGGTAGTAGAGGTCTAGATGCTGCCCGCTGGTGTAGAGTCTCAGAAATCACCGAGGACTTGCATTGACAAGTCGGAATAGGAATGCCTAGCTTAGTCGCCCCTCTACCAAGAATGTCCTGAAAAGTGTAGACATCATCCACAGGAGAGACCCTCGATGGCGGACTGTTGGTCAGAGTAGGCGAGTAGTCTCTGTGGGACGTACGAGTGGAAGAAGAGGATGGAGTTGGCTATGTGTGTGTTCTCCTCCTGCTTCTAGATCTAGACCTCCTGTGCGAGTGCGCAGGAGTGCGGCTGCGAGCTCTGACTCTTGAAGGAGAACGTTCTCTATCCACAGCCTGTACCAGACAAGCCAACACAGATCTGTGAAGAGGGCTCGAGTAATGCTGCTCCCCTGTGGCAGTGGACCAGTGATGCAAAGGCCTGTTCCATCGTGGCGACAGATGGATGGAAGGCGATCTGTGCCTCTCTCGTCCCTCAGGAGACTGTGCAGGAAGAGGAGTTCACCTCTGCTTGTGCAGGCCTGGTTGGGGAATCTTGGTGTCCCCCTGACACTGGACTGCTGGATGTCGAGATCACCACCTCCGGAGATCTTGACGTTGATCCTAGGTGAAAACTGGGAGAGCCTGTTCTAGATGTCGGTGACGAGGACAGGCTTACTGGGTGCGAGGCTTCTTTGGATGAATGCCTTGACGGAGACGTCTGCCTCAACGTTGACTTTCTCCTCTTGGAAGGAGGACAACCTTGCAGCCGAACGTTCTCTCTACGTCGAACGTCTCCCCGATGCAGACTGAGTGCCATGCTTCGACATCTGCTGCCCCCGCTCTGAAGACTGGTGTCTCGACGTCGACCGGCGTTGGACAGCCGACGACGGATATCTCGGCCTAGACGTCGAAGATCTTTGCACCGATCTAGACGGAGATTTCTGCCTCGCCGATGGAGTGTGGTGAATCGAAGATCACCAGCCTGACTTCGACGGAGACTTCTGCCTCAATGTCAAAGGAGGTGTCCCGTGCCTAGACATCGAAGATCTCAGGACTGACCTTGACGGAGACCTGCGCCTAGACGTCCATCGCCGATGATGAGGCGACGACCGAGTGATGTGCCTCGACGTCGACAGTCTACCCAGCATCGACGGAGACTTGTCTTTCGATGTTGAGCGTCACCTGGTTGATATCAATGGAGGACCTGTTACCTTCGTCGACAATTTCGTTGTCGATGTTTGATGATGCGCCGGCATCACCAAAGTCTTCGACGCCGATTTCTTCGTTGTCTGCAGCTTCGACGTCCATCCCAACGCCGACTGAGAACAGGTTGGGGCTTTTCCTCTCAACGTCGACCAAGCTCTCTTCTTCTGCTGCCTCACAGGAGACCTACCTCTTTGAGAGTGGCCATAAAGTCGAAAATCCAGGGTCCTGACTGAAGGAGCCGGAAAGAACAACTGACCTAACTGTCACCCCTGAGGCATGATGGGAAGCTAGGGGTCATGGCTGCCTTAAAGGCACGGTGCCGGTTTGTGTGTGAAAATGCTTTCATTTTCTATGCTATGGGTTTACAATGCAGCCTGTAGGCTAACAATGTCTACTTTATTTGCAGTTTACTAATCATGAGTTTTACTCCTTAAAAAACAGAGTTTAAGTGCTACTTGCCCTCTTGTGTTTTTGTTTGAAAATACAGTTTTTATGTGTGTTTTTTCATTGTTTAGCCTCCTGGATGGGAGCTGCATTGGTATGAGAAAATATATATATGAGCTGTATATATATGTTTTTCATATACAATTTTTATTATTTCCGGGGTCCCTGCACATAGGCAGGAATATTCAGTGCTTATGACTATTGATGAGGATTCCCTGGAAGAGAACCCACTCTCTGAAAGCTCATTTTACTGCTCACCCGGAGCGACAGCTCCGCTTTACCGGGTGAACAAGGTTGAGTGTAGAAACCGGGTTCACGCGGAGGTTTGAAGGCCTACTCAGGGCACCAACTTTAGAAAAAGCACCATTTGAAATGGTCTCAAACTACGCAGTCACTGGGAGTCTCAGAGGAGATGCCAAGGAATGTATGAACAATCTGAAAATTAGCATCTCACACTTCAGATGTAAATCTACAGGCACGTTCGAGATCAGTCTAAAGTTATTACAATCAGATCATTTTAAAGGAGCTCTTTTCTCAAATAAACCACGTACAAATTCACTACCTCAGCACATCTGCAAAAGGGTTCGCAGCCCACTTGGGGAAAGCACCCACGTGCATGTGAGGCACTGGGAACCCTCATCATAGCAGTGCGGCCCTACCCTGTGACAGGTGCTCCCATGGCAGACCCACATCCTGGTGGTGGTGACAGCACACGAATCGTGAAGTTGAAGATCGGCTTTTCCCCTCCTAGCAGCGAGTGCTTGTCTGCAGTGAACGTACAGGGAGCAAACGCTGCCACTAGGGGGCAGTGTGAGCACAAAAGCACAAGTTGCTACTTGTGTAACGATATATCTGTATGAGACATTAGTTCGAGATAGATTCCTTACCTCAGAATATCCCCAAGCGTCAGACTGGATGCAGAAAGTTTTTTGTAGTAGTACCCCTACTTGTCAGTAGGTGGCGTCGTGCGGCTCCGTGTCCGTCACTGGCGTCATAAGCGCCGAGATGACGTCACGGAGACTACTTAGGTGCAACCCATGCGCACTGTCAGTTCTGTACATGACTTTCCGCGCCAGGAACGCAGAGCCATGCAAGAAACTGACCCCTGGTGCCATGACACTAGGGCCCTGAAAGGGGGATGACCTTAACCTTAGAATCAGTTCGCAGAACGGGGAGGACGGGTGGGGCAGTAAGGAATCTATCACAGTCTCTTACAGATATATCGTTACACAAGTAGTAACTTGTGCATCTGAAAGAGACACGTTCGTGATAGATTCCTTGCCTTAGAATAGATAGCACAGCAATACCAACCCTGGTGGTGGGTCTGCGAATAGATTACACCAGAAATTCACGGATAACAGAACGGCAAATGAAGCAGTCTCTCCAGACCAGACTGTCATGGGAGTAATGCTTGGTAAACATGTGCAGCTAGGCCCACGTAGCCGCCTGACAAATGTCCTGCAAGGGGACACCACGTCCCAAGGCAGTAGTGGCTGCAGTTGCCCTGGTAGAATGGGCACGCAGCCCCACAGGAGGCTCCTTCTTAGCCAAGGAGTAACATGCTTTGATGCACAGAACGACCCACCGAGAGATGGTCTGTTTGTGCACAGCCCGACCTTTTTTGGCGCCCACGTAGCCAACAAAGAGCTGGTCATCAACCCGGAACTGCTGTGTACGCTTTAGATAGAAAGCGAGCGCACGTTTTGGGTCCAGACGGTGGAGCCTCTCTTCCTCCCTTGATGGATGCGGAGGCGGAAAGTAGGAAGGCAAAGTGATGGTCTGCCCGATGTGGAAGGGTGTGCCCACCTTTGGCAAAAAAGAAGGAAGGGTCCTTACCACCACCTTGTCTGGATGAACAGAAAGGAAAGGAGGTTTGGAAGAAAGAGCCTGGAGCTCACTCACTCACTCTTCTGGCAGAGGTGATAGCGACCAGGAAACCCATCTCAAGAGTAAGACGACGCAAAGGACAGTTATGAAGAGGCTCGAAAGAAGCACACATCAGATAGGTCAAAACGAGATTCAAGTCCCATTGAGGCATGATGAACGGCACGGGAGGAAACGTGTGCGTAATGCCTTTAAGGAAACGGTTAACAACCGGGGACTTAAAGAGAGAAGGCTGATCTGGAAGCCTCAAAAAGGCAGAGATGGCCGAAAGATAACCTTTGATAGTGCCCAGAGCAGAGCCCTGCTGGGCCAAAGAAAGAAGGAACAGAAGAACTTCCGAAAGAGGGGCAGAAAGGGGATCCATAGCCTTTGCTGTGCACCATGCCACAAACTTATTCCACCTGCAGGCATATACCGTTTTAGTGGAGGGACACCTGGCTGCCAGAATGACATCACAGACTTCGGGAGGAAGATCGAAAGCTGTCAACTGCCGCCGCTCAATCTCCACGCATGGAGGTGGAGGCTGGACAGGTTTGGGTGGAGGACCGTCCCCAGATGCTGCGACATAAGATACTCCCGAAGAGGCAGACGGATCGGGAGATCGATCGCAATGCTGAGTAGCTCGGGATACTATACTCTTCGTGCCCAATCCGGAGCCACAAGGAAGACTTGGGCCCGGTCGCGCCGAATCTTCTTCAGCACTCTGGGCAGAAGTGGTATAGGCAGAAAGGCGTACAATAGACCGCAATTCCACTCGCGACGAAAAGCGTCGCTGAGCGAGTGTCGCCTTGGAATTTCCAACATACAGAACTGCCGACATCGCGCGTTCTCTTCGGTGGCGAATAGATTTAACCAAGGCTCGCCCCACTGCAGAAAGAGACCTTGCACCACGTCTGAGTGCAGACTCCATTCGTGATCCATCAAGTGGGACTGGTTCAATAGCCGCTGATAGAGATTGCACTTCTTGTTGAAGCAAGTGCTGGTGGTCTGGTGACAAATTTGTGATATTATGGTGGAATGTTTGGAGGGTTATTGGTAAGCTCAAGGCAATAAACATGTTGGATAATTCCAATGACCCATTGTCGGTTGTTATTGATGCCCAAATGGGAAGAAAATCTTGAAGTCTTCCTCCGACAGGTGTGGAATAGTCAGAGAGCAGTGTGGGGAAGTCACTGCTTATTTGGGGAAGGGGAATTGAGGTGTGGTGTTTTTACCTCTGCCCCGGAACTATTTCCCCTATAGCCTCCTCTGAAAAATCCTCTTGTAAAAGATGATTGGGAATTATTTTTGTAAGAGGAAGTTTTTTGGTTTGTCCCTATGGGCTTGGACCCTCCCCTGTAAAAGGACCCTCTGTTTGAGGGCGATTGAAGCGCTCCCATGGATTTTTGTCTTTTATTTTATCGAGTGCTTGATCAACTTCAGGGTCACAAAGATGTTTATTTTCAAAAGGTATGATGAGGAGTATGGAATGCTGGACTTCAGGTTTGAACCCTGAAATACGTAACCAGGCATGTCTCCGGAGTAGGATGCAAGCATTTACTTCTCTGCAGTGTCAGCCGCATCTAGAGCACATCTAATGGAAGTGTTGGAAATTAGTTTACATTCTTGAACTAAATACTGAGCTTTGGCCTTGTGCTCATCTGGGAGAAACTGTAGTAATTGCTCTATTTCATCCAAGTGTGCCCTATTATATCTTGCTAGGAGACCCTAGGTGTTGCAATATGCCAATGATTCGCTGCTTGCGCAGCGCCATGTTTGTCAGAAGCATCAATCAATTTTGACTCTGAAATCTGGGGAGGAGCATCCCCAGACGCTTCAGAATTAGCTCGCTTTTGAGCATTGGATATTATTACAGAATCAAGTAGTAACTGACCCTTAGTGAGATGGGGTCTGTTGGGGAAGGTTTGTATTTCTTATCTACTCTAGGAGTGAGGATTCTAGCATCTGTTTTTATCCCAAATGTATCCGGAATTTGAGACTGCTTGTTTTTCCGGTACAATGTACACAACCCTTGTATCCCATTGATATCCTCCCCTCTTAAGTCCTTTGTATACCACCCTTCAATCCTGTAAAGCGTTCGGATATCCTCACGGGTCTGGTTCGCGCTCTATAAAACCTTAAAATAAATAAATATGTGCAGGATTTTTAAAGAGGTCGGTGTGCTTCAACATACCCTTAAGCATTGGCAGTGTCTGACTGGATGTGTTACTAGAGAAAATCCTCCTCCAAGGACTCTTTATGGAGCTCCACCCCATGGTACTGAGCAGCTCTAGCAATGAGCTCCTGATATGACAGATAGGCATCAGGTGGAGATGGTCTGGCAGGGTAAAGATCTGCATCCGTATCCTGCGGAGGATCAATTGTATAATCTGTCCAAGGATCTATTGGTAGATGTCTGTCATCATCATCATCAGTATCACCCATATCAGGATCAAGCTGCGGTGGAGAGGGAGGAGGAGGAGTTGGTAGTGTTTGGAAAGGACTAGTACCCACATCTTTCCTCTTTAATGGAATCTTAGAAGAGCCGTCGTCATCAGAAAGCTTGTGTTTGGATGGCGGTTTATCCTGTTTCAGGATTAATAGGTTTTTTTTCAGTTTCGGATCAGATTTAGGTGGTACAACATCCATGTTTGGATTTGGTTGCAGTACGGGCAAGCTCTTTAGTGGTGCCGAGCTGGAATGTCCATTTGGCGCTGAAGATTTCGGCTCAGTGGAATGTTTCTTTGGCTTCAGTGTCGAGGGTTTGGGCTCCGAGCCCATTTAGTGCTTAGAGTCCGAAGGTTTCACCTCGGAAGTGGGTTTTGGCTTATCATAGTGTTTCGGTGCCGAGCTGGAGCAATAGAAACCTCTTCTCGGTGCAGACCTTGGCCTGAAGGCAGAGGTGGTGCCAAAGCCATAGATTTTTTTTTTTTTTTTTTTTTTTTTTTTTTTAGGGACAGTAGGTGGTGGGGGTGGTCTTCTGTACTAACTTCCCCATGTCCCTGCAGCATATCGTCGTCCTCGAGGACAGTCTGCAACTCTGATTCGGAGTCAGACGCCCCTGAAGTCTGTTCTTCTTCGGCCGCTGAGACCTCCTCTTGCTTAGAGGCTTTGCCGAAGAGATCCAGTGTGTAGTCTAACTACTGCCGCTGCATCGCTCGATTCGAGCCCAACGATCACGGAGAGTTTTCTTCAATCTGAAGAATCGGCACTTGTCGCAGATTTGTTCTTTATGCTCTGGGGACAAGCACAATTGACATACCTGTTGTAAGTCCATACGCATCAACTTTGCGTGGCACAGGGGGTAGAATTTGAAGGGAGTCGGTTCCATCGACAAGGAGCCGGACCGAGGTGGATAGGCCGCCCGCGAAATTCCAATCAAAATAGAGATTTCTTGATGGACAAATCGAACAGTGGAGTAAAGGAAATGCGTTAGAAAAAAATACCATCGAGGGTTGAGTGGATTGCGCACCAAGGGGAACCAGAGGACCGATTCCGAAACGGAGCGCAGCAATACACATCCGAACCAGATGGCGCGAAAAAACAATCCAGCAATGGAGTCGATGCCCATGCACACCATCACCGAAAGGAGTCCGTATTGGAAAGACTTCTTCGAAGAAAAACAACTTGCAAACATCCGCACCCAACACTACATGGCAGGAGTATGCAAAGCATGTGATCTACAGCTCACATAGCGCGACCATTTATTTTTATTTAGGAAACCCTCGCTTGGGAAGGCAATCGGGTCCAAATGACACTTTCAGTTCTGTCAGAAACAGACACTCCTTCACGCTAACTTATAACATTTGGATTTATTTTAACATATTAAACATTCAAGGAGCTTGTAGTTTTCAGTTCTTAGTCAAAGGTGGCAGAATATAGGTATGTAATGTAAAAGAACAATAGTTACTTACCTGTAATCTGTGGTTCTCCAGTATTGGTGTCTTTCGTAGATTCACATGCCTGAATCATTCCCCGTCGTCAGAGTGGGAGTCCCTCGGTACATAAAAAAGCAATAATTATGAATATAATAGCCAAAAAACCTTGGTAACATAAAACCAGGAAGAAAAGTAGCCCTAAGCTACAAGAACAAAAAAAAAAAAAAAAAAACTTCCACACTTATGACTATCATAGTCATTATGTACAGTCCAAACTGCAGCCAATCAGGCGACAGCACCCACCAGAATCTCCTCCTCAGAGGCTCAGGCTCTCAGATTTTCTCACACAGGAGTGAACCAAAGTATAACAGCCTAAACCAGCCTCTGAGGGGAGGTGGGCGGGTTGCATGTGAATCTAAGAAAGACACCAATACTGGAGAACCACAGATTACAGGTAAGTAACTATTGTTCTTCGCCAGTATTTAGGGTGTCCTTCGTAGATTCACATGCCTGAATCAGAGTAGATAGCAGTACAGAACATAGTGCTCATAAGACGCCCCTTTGTACCATAGTGTGTGTATAATATGTATAATATGTGTGTGTATGTATATATATATATATATATATATATATATATATATATATATATACATACATAATACATATATACATACACACACAAACACACACACACACACGTACACACACACGTACACACATACATATATCAAGCAATGAAGTACCAAAATGTTATAATCCTACATAAATACATCTATGTTCAACATATGCAAAACAATTTCAATAAACAGTATGTAATACGCGTCTTATAAAAAAAAGAGCATATTGGAGGAGGGAGAACAGAGGCTAGCCTTATTTGAAAAGATTGCGGAGAGCAGCTTGTCCCACTGATGCATCTGCATCGCTTGAGGCCTCCAAACAGTAGTGCTTGGTAAAAGTGTGTCTGTTGGACCAAGTTGCCGCTCTGCAGATTTGAGGAGGCACACTGGCAAAGAGAGCAGTAGATGAAGAAACTGCTCTCGTAGAATGTGCTCTTGGGGTTGCCTGAAAAGGTCTTCCCGTCCGTTCATGGCATAGACAAATTGCAGCAGAAATCCAACGAGCTATGGTTGGTTTGGAAACAGAATGTCCTTGACGTAATCTACCATAGGCCACAAACAGTTGGTCCGATTTACGGATTGTTGCAGTCCGTTGTAAATAGAACTTGAGACATCTTCTGAAGTCATGGGAATGCAGGGCCCTTTCTGCAGCTGTCCGCGGATTTGGGAAGAATGTCTTTAAAATTAAAGGTTCATTAAAGTGGAAGTCCGCAGGTACTTTTGGCATGAAGCTGGGATTGGTGCGTAGCACTACTGATTTTGAGGTAAATTGAAGAAAAGGTGGATTAATAGTGAAAGCTTGAAGGTCACTGACTCTCCTTGTTGATGTCAGAGCAGATAGCAAAGAAACTTTCCAAGAAAGGAACTTTAAGTCCACTTTATGAATAGGTTGGAAGGGGTGCCGCATAAGTTGTGTAAGCACTACATTAAGATGCCAGGATGGACGTGGACGCCGAATAGGGGGAAACATCCGAAACAATCCTTTGAAGAATTGCTGAGTGACTATTTGAATAAAGATAATTAGATCCATCCTGCCGAAACCTTGAAATCGCCGCCAAGAACACTTTCAAAGTAGAATGGGAGAGGCCCGATCTCGCCAAATGAAGAAAGAACGGTAAAATTTGTTCTGGTTTTGCATGAATCGGGTGTATATTGACACCACATGCAAAATCTCTTCCATTTTAGCTTGTATATTTTAATAGTAGCAGGGGCTCGTGCATTAGCTAAAACTTCCTGACAGTCCGCAGGAATATTTAGGTGTGCGAATTCAAGGTGTTGAAGAGCCATGCCGCTAATCTCAGAGATGCTGGGTCCGGGTGACAGATCCGTCCGTTCTGGATGGACAGAAGGTTCGGTATTGGTTGAAACTGAAAGGGGTCACACTCCGAGAGGTGGAGAAGTTCGGTGAACCAGTATTGGCGAGGCCATCCGGGAGCAATGGGTATCATGCGGCAAGGTTGTTTCTTGATCTTGCGGAGAACTCGTGGAACCAACGGAATCTGAGGTAAGGCGTAGGCATATATCTGCGACCAATTCTTCGAAAACGCATTCCCGCATGAGTCGTTGTGGGAAACCCAACTTGCAAAGGATGGGCATTTGTGGTTCTGGGTGGTCGCAAACAGATCTAGATCGGGGTGACACCACTCCCGAAAGACTCGGTTTAAAGTTGGTTGATGTAGCTCCCACTCGTGATTGGATATTGTTGACCTGCTGAGGGAATCCGCTAGAACATTGGCGACTCCTGGAACATGAATAGCTGAAAGGCTGATCTTGTGACGAATCGCCCAGTCCCAGATCTCTTGAGCTTGTTGAGATAGTTGGGCTGACTTCGTCCCTCCCTGCTTGTTCAAGTAATGCATACTTGTAGTATTGTCTGTTCGAATTAGTACTGAGGCTCCCCGAATGACGGTTTGAAATGACTTCAGGGCCAAGAAAATGGCTCGCAACTCCAGAAGGTTGATATGCCACTTCTTTTGTTGGAAGCTCCACTTGCAGTTGACAGTCATCCCTTGAAGGTGCGCCCCCCCATCCCTCGAGGGAAGCATCTGCGGTTATAGTGAAATCCGGCAGTTCGACCAAGAATGCACATCCTTCCCTTACGCTCTTTATTTGATTTCACCAATGGAAGCCTTCTCGCATCAGAGGAGTGATGCGAACGATATCGTCTAAAGACCCCGAAATTTGCAACCATTGAAAGTGGAGTTCTTCTTGCAATGGTCTCATTCTGAAACGGCAGTTGGGTATCAAAGGGGTGCAGGAAGAAATCATCTCTAGGAAAGACTTGTACAAACTGACTGAAATGCACTCTTTTGAAAGGAATAAGCGAGCTAGTTTGCAGATCTTGAGTTGTCTTTCTTTTGAGACGAAGGCCTGAGTCAGCTGGGTGTCCAATGTGGCTCCCAGAAAGGTCCTTCTCTGTGATGGAATCAAATGAGATTTTTTGAAATTTATGGAGAGACCCAGAGATTGGAACAGTAACAGACATTTCTGAACATGTGCGTTTGTGGTTTGAAAAGAATTCGCCTTGATAAGGCAGTCGTCCAAGTATGGGAAAATTTGAATTCCTTGTAGACGAAGGTGTGCGGTCACCGGTGCTAGGACCTTTGTAAACACACGGGGTGCTGATCGTAGACCAAACGGAAGGACTCTGAATTGAAAGTCTCTGCCAGCCACTCTGAACCGTAAAACTTAAGTGTCTGGGTAGGATTGGCACATGAAAATAAGCGTCTTGGAGGTCGAGGGTGGCCATGTGATCCCCCGCCGAAAGCAGTTGAAGGATTTCTTGAAGTGTTAACATTCGGAAAGATAACTTTCAGGTATTTGTTGCGGGCGCGGAGGTTGAGAATGGGGCGCCATTCTCCCGACTTTTATAGAATCAGGAAAAATCTTGAATAAAATCCTGTTCCTCTTTGTAAAGCAGGGACCTTTTCGATTGCTCCTTTCCGAATCATCAGATTTATTTGGGAAAAAAGCTCCTTGAGTTGAGCAGGAGGTGGTCCTTTGGGAGGAGAGTTTGGGGGAATCTTTATGAACTCCAGAGCATGGCCTCTGGCCACTAAATCCAGAACCCACTTGCGGATCAGTTTGAGTAGAAGTGGGATATTCTTCCTCCAACTTTTGACTGGGGAAACGGCAGAAATGGTGGCAGGTGGCAGATTGCGAGTAGGAGTTACCTCGCTGTCCGTATGACTGCTGCCTGTAGGGCTGATATCTTTGATTACCTTTAGAGGTTTGATATGACCTTTGCTGATTGTAACCCCCCCTATTGGAGAAGGATCCAAGTCCTTTAGCACCTCGAAAGAACGACTTCCAAAATTGAAGGCTACCAAGAGATCTCACAGTCTCCGTGTCTTTTTTAATAGCCTGAAGGGCCTCATCGACATGGCCGAATAGCGACTCCCCACCAAACAGCATGTCAATAATTTTGGTTTGGACCTCTTGGCGAAAAGATGTCGATTTCAGCCAACCTGTCTCCTCTGTACTGCTGGCCTCCTGTGGATGCAACATCCACGGCTGCGTCAATGGTTTCTGCAGACATACACTCTCCTTCCTGTAAAATCTTCAAGGCCTCGGAAGGTTCTGGCAGCATGTTAATGTAGGGGGAGATGTCTGACCACATCTGCCTATCATATCTCCCTAATATGGCTAGGGAATTTGCAGCACGGACAGTCGTCGCAGCCATAGTGGAAACCTTCTTCCCAATCGAATCCAGCCGTCTGCCATCCCTGTCTGGCGGAGCGGTTATACGCAAAGAGGGGATCCTGGCCCGTCTCTGCGCCGCTTGGGCGATGACAGTCAGCTTTTGGTTGACCTATGAGGCATGCAGGTGAGTTACTTTGTGCCTTATATTTTTTGTCTAACCGAGGCAAGACTGCAGGAAGAGAATTCGGTGCTGCCATGATCTTCAACCCTTCCTTCCAGACGAAGTCTATGATGGAAATGTCCCGATTTGCCTTTGTGGTTGATCTTTAAAAACATAAAGAAAGCAATCATCTTTCTTTGTCTCCATTGGTATGAGAAACCTTTTTGTCGCACTCTCCATAAGGAGATGAAATCCTCCGATGTCTACAGGAGGAGAGTCAACGGGATCTGGAGCGGACGGTGATGGAGTTTGAATTGGGTATTCGTCCCACTCCGAAAGAACAGACCATCATCCACTTCTCCCTCTTCCCTGTCATCGTCCGTGGAATTAGCATCATGGGAATGATGAGATGATACTGGAGAAGGTGGTCTAGGAGATCCTAAAGAAGATACAGGAACCCTTGGCATGGGCGTTGATGGAATAGGCTCTGCCTATTCAGAAGGAGGAAAACGATGATAATAGACTTCAAACACATATTGTAAATTATTAAGCAAGGCCAAAGGCATTTGCGCTGTGGGAACCATGACAGGAGCTGGAGCTTCAGGCTCAGGGAAAGGTTCTTCCTCCTGGTCGTCCTCTCCGGATTCCTCTTCTTCCTCCTCAGAATCCAGTAATTGCTCAGGCAACTTCAATGAGGAGCCATGATAATGTAGCAAAGAAGTCGCCGTTGTAGGCAGGGCAGAGCAGGCAGTAGCCGATGTTGCAGACCAAACTTGCAAGTCTGGGCAAGAAGACAAAGAGGTGTCGACGAGTGTGCCGTCGACGAGATCGTCGTCAATGGGGCTGGCGTCAGGAAAGTGATGGTCAACGAGGCAGCTGTTTTCGTCGACGAGGCAATCTTAGTCGACGAGGAGGTCGCCGACGAGGTCTTCTTAACCTTTGCCCTCGACGGAGCGCTGACAATAGATGAAAACTCCTTCGTCGACGAGATGGGTCGAACAGCAACAGAGACCAGCGTCGACGGAGATGAAGTTGATGACATGATCATCTTGGGTCTCGGTGACGAGAAGGTAACCGCCGAAGTAGAAGTAGCGTCGACGATGACAATCGTCGACAGAGGAGCAGTCCGCGATGCCGTCGACGGAGCTTTTTGCTGGGGGAAATCTTTCTCAAAATGTCTTTTTGACGCCAGAGACTTTCCAGTCTTTCTGGGGGGCGTAACAGGCTTAAGACTTTGAAGGTGGAGAAGCCTTTTTTGAAGAAGAAGAAGGCAAGCTAGAACCCTTAGCAGGCTGAACTTCTCTCGACACCTTAACCCCAATAGATAAATCTTCCTCAGCCATCCTCTTTCTAGAGGACATAGATGAACCAGAGACCACACTTCCCACCTCAGATAAGGAGTTTAATGGTCTTTAATCTTCTGTAGCCACAGAAGTAGGCGCCCTTCTCTATCTCTGAGGGTCTTCTGAGGGAAGGTCCTGCAGATTTTACAATCTCTCACCTCATGATTCGGATAAAGGCAATAAATGAACTTCTTGTGGGGGTCTTCTGCAAATAGCCAGAGCTTCCCACAAGATTCACAAGGCCTAAAGAGAGATCTCTTAGAAAATGACATTCTTAAGAGAAGCCAAAATCCAGAAAAAATTGTGAAGTACTGAGCAGAGCTCAGGGAGACTCCCTTCACACGACGTGCGGTAGTAAATCTGAGAGCCTGAGCCTCTGAGGAGAACATTCTGGTGGGTGCTGTCGCCTGATTGGCTGCAGTTTGGACTGTACATAATGACTATGATAGTCGAAAGTGTGGAAGTTATTTTTTTTTTCTTGTAGCTTTGGGCTACTTTACTTCCTGCTTTTATGTTAAAGGTTTTTTTGGTTATTATATGCATAATTATTGCTTTTTTATGTACTGTGGGACTCGCACTCCGACGACGGGGAATGATTCAGGCATGTGAATCTATGAAAGACACCCTAAATACTGGAGAACGCGTGGTTCTGTGGCTGTTGCTGGGAGACTGGTGGTGCTTACATGACGTGCCCAGTGACAGCTCTGCATGAAATAAACTAGCAACCGTTAATCTCATCGTATTTGTCTTTCCTTTGGATGTGAATACTACAGAGTTCTTTAAAGCTTAGAAACATACTGTTCATCACAATTAGAGCATTTCCATTCTAGCATATCTGAAATGGTGGACAATTAAATGTTTGAGCCGCAGTGTACTTTGCTTTATTTACAGTGTTGGCAATATCATCTATGTAGCCTCCAATTCACTTCCCCATACTAGAATGTCTCATGCACTTTCTAGTACCTTACTTTAATCACGTCTCAATGTAAACAGATTTAGTGAGCATACTGCTTCAAGCTGCTTTTACAGCCTTGTAATATCAAGGCAACTGTAGAACAAGTTACTTACCTTCGGTAACGATGTATCTGTAAGAAACATTAGTTAGATTCCTCACCTTAGAATATCCCCAGGCGTCAGGCTGGATCTGGAAAGATTTTTGTAGCAATACCCCTTGCGCGTCGCTAGGCGTCGTCTGCGCCTCCGCGTCAGTCGTTGGCGTCGTGCGCCGGAATGACGGAGTACTTAGACGCCGCCCTCGCGCGCTGACGTCAGTTCTTGTACATAGCTTTCCGCGCCAGGGACGCTGAGCCATGCAAGAAACCGACACTGGTGCCAAAAAATCTAGGGCCCTGAAAGGGAGAACCTTAACCCTAGATGTCGGTTCGCAGAACGGGGAGGCTGGGTGGGTCGGTGAGGAATCTAACTAACTAATGTTTCATACAGATACATCGTTACCGAAGGCAAGTAACTTTTTCATCTGAAAGAAACAAGTTAGTTAGATTCCTCACCTTAGAATAGATACCCCAGCAATACCAACCCCGGTGGTGGGTCTGCGAACCAAGATCACACCAGAAAGTCCTGGAGAACAGAACGGCCAAAGTGGCCATCCCTCCGGACTTGGCTGTCCAGGCAGTAGTGTCTCGCAAACATGTGGAACGAAGCCCACGTCGCCGCCTGACAGATGTCTTGCAAGGGGACTCCCCCGTCCCAGTGCAGTCGTGGCCCGAGTAGAATGGGCCCGTAGCCAAACAGGAGGAACCTTTTTCGCCAAAGAATAGCAGGTCTTAATACACAGCACGACCCACCGAGAGATGGTCCGCTTGTGTACAGCGTTACCCTTCTTAGCTCCTACGTACCCAACAAAAAGTTGGTCGTCCACCCGGAACGGTCTTGTGCGGTCCAAATAAAAGGATAGCGCACGTTTTGGGTCCAGACGGTGGAGCCTCTCTTTATCTTTTGAAGGATGCGGAGGCGGAAAGAAGGTGGGCAGCGTGACAGATTGCCCGATGTGAAAGGGAGTCACGACTTTAGGCAGGAAAGAAGGACGTGTCCGGAGGACAACTTTGTCCGGATGAACTGAAAGGAAGGGAGGCTTAGATGACAAAGCTTGGAACTCACCCACCCGCCTAGCGGAGGTGATTGCCACCAAGAAAGCAGTCTTTTAAGTCAAAAGACGGAGGGGACAGTTATGAAAGGGCTCAAAGGGAGCGCACATCAGAAAAGTGAGAACAAGGTTCAAGTCCCACTGAGGCATTACAAAAGGAACAGGAGGGTACATATGAGTAATGCCCTTGAGAAAGCGTGAAACAGGGGACTTGAAAAGAGAAGGCTGATCAGGAAGCCGTAGGAAGGCAGAGATAGCAGCAAGATAACCTTTCAAGGTGCCCAGAGCAGAGCCCTGCTGGGCCAAAGAAAGAAGAAAGAGGAGAACCTCAGAAAGAGGGGCAGAAAGGGGATCCACAGCCTTTGCTGTGCACCATGCCACAAATTTGTTCCACCGACAGGCGTATACCGTCTTTGTGGAGGGACGCCTGGCTGCCAGAATGACATCACAGACTTCAGGAGGCAAGTCAAACGGCATTAACTGCCGCCGCTCAATCTCCACGCATGTAGGTGGAGGCTGGACAGGTTCGGGTGGAGGACCGTCCCCTGCTGCTGCGACAGAAGATCCTCCTGAAGAGGTAGTCGTAGCGGGGGATCGATGGACATACTGAGTAGCTCGGGATACCAGTACCTTCGTACCCAATCCAGAGCCACCAAGATGACTTGGGCCCGGTCGCGCCTGATCTTCTTCAGCACTCTGGGCAGAAGTGGTATAGGTGGAAAGGCGTACAACAGACCGCAACTCCACTCGCGACGAAAAGCGTCTCCGAGCGAGTGCTGCCTTGGAAATCCCAACGCACAGAACTGCTGACATTGCGCGTTCTCTTCGGTGGCGAATAGATCTAACCAAGGCTCTCCCCACTGCAGAATGAGACCTTGCGCCACGTCCGAGTTCAGACGCCATTCGTGATCCCTCATGCACCGGCGGCTGAGTTTGTCCGCTCTGGCGTTCAGAGAGCCTGCCAGATGTTGAACAACTAGGGTGATGCCCTGGTGTTCCAGCCATGTCCAGAGGCGCAGGGCCTCCTGACAAAGGGTCCACGACCCCACCCCGCCCTGTTTGTTGCAATACCACATGGCGGATGTGTTGACTGAACACCTGCACGACACTTCCCCGGACAGAGGGAAGGAAGGCTTTCAGTGCAAGTCGGACCGCCCTCAGCTCCAAAAGATTGATATGGAGCAGAGTCTCCGCCGGAGACCAGAGTCCTCCGATCTCCGCCTCTCCCATATGGCCCCCCCCATCCCAGGAGGGATGGGGGGGGCCGGTTGGGGGAAGGGAGAGGGATCTGCCGCTGAACCAATCGCGATTAGTGAGCCACCACTGCAGCTGTTTCGCAGTGCCCTCCGAGATCAAGACGTGGTCCGACAGGTTGCCTCGATGCTGGGCCCACTGAAACTTCAGGTCCCACTGCAGAGCCCGCATCCGCCATCTGGCGTGAGGTACTAACAGGATGCAGGAGGCCATCAGCCCCAGAAGCTGCAGCACCAACCTGACCGAAATCCAGGACAGAGGCCGGAAGAAGGGAATCAGGGCTCGAATGTCCAGGACCCGCTGTTCCGGCAGATAGACCCGGAACTGCGCTGAATCGAGAACCGCCCCTATGAAAAGGAGCGTTTGGGATGGACTCGGGTGCGACTTCGGCACATTGATTGAGAACCCCAGCGAATGCAGGAGGTATGCCGTAGTCTGGAGGTGGGAGACGACCTGCTGGGGCGAGCCCGCCTTCAACAGCCAGTCGTCGAGATAGGGGAAGACTGGGACCCCTGATCTGCGCAGATGAGCTGTGACCACCGCCATCACTTTCGTGAACACCCGAGGGGCACTGGTGAGGCCGAAGGGGAGCACTGTGAACTGAAAGTGCTCCTGACCCACCGTGAACCGCAGGTAACGCCGGTGGGCCGGCAGGACGGGGATGGGGATATAACCGTCCTGCAAGTCAAACGCTACCATCCAGTCTCCAGGGTCTAGGGCAGCAAGAACCTGAGCCAAAGTTAGCATCTTGAACCGTTCCATCCGGAGGAAGGCGTTCACGCTTCTGAGATCCAAGATCGGGCGTAGGCCCCCTTTGCCCTTCTTGGGAACCAGAAAGTAGTGGGAATAGCAACCACGACCTACTTTTGGACCAGGAACGCGCTCGACGGCCTCTTTGGCCAAGAGGGCCGAAACCTCCTCCCGGAGAAGATGCAAATGATCCCCTGACATACGGTGGTCCTGTGGTGGCATGGCTGGAGGGGTCGTCTAGAAGGGGAGGGAGTAGCCCCTTCGGACGATTTGCAGCACCCACCTGTCCGAAGTGATGGAGCGCCAGTGGAGCAGGTGATGGCGAACTCTGCCCCCCACTGGCATTGAATGGGCCTGAAAGCTCAGACTAGGAGGGCTTTGAGGCGGATGCTGCCGGCGTGGATGTGGACTGACCGGCACGTTGTCCTCCAGAACCGCCTCGGCGGAAACCACGTCCACGACCAGGTTGGTTCTGTGGCCGGGCGGACGTGAGGAGGCGCCCCTTCCTTGGCCACGAAAGGGGCGAAAGGCGGAAGTTTGCGGCCGCGGGGCCGAAAGACCCAAGGACTTGGCTGTGGCCCGGGAATCCTTGAACCGGGCCAGCGCACTGTCCGCCTTCGCGCCAAAAAGGCGAGCGCCATCTAAGGGCATGTCCATGAGGGAGCTTTGGACATCCCCTGAAAACGACGTGGACCTCAGCCAGGCGCCACCGTGGTGGAAATCGCCCGACCCAGCAAGTCCGTGGTGTCTAGTCCACATCTAATGGCGTGCCGTGCTGCATCTCGCCCGTTAGCAAGTGCTTGGGTGAGTCGCTCCCGGGCCTCCTCCAGGCACAAGGGCAGCACGTCCTCCACCGTATCCCACAGCGAGTGGGAATAACGGTCCAAAAGGCAAGCGGTATTTAAAGATCGCAGTCCCAAACTCAGGGACGAGAACAGTTTCTTGCCAAACTGCTCCAATCTCTTGGATTCCCTATCCGGAGGAGCGGACGGGAAGGAGGATTGGGAGGTTGAGGCCTGGATAACCAGGCTCTCGGGGGTGGGATGGTGGGAGAGGAATGTGGGGTTGCCCGGAGCAGGGCGATGGCGCCGGGCAACGTTCCTGTCCACAGGAGGGACTGTGGAGGGCTTGGACCAAGTGCCCTGGAGAACGTCAATGAGGGCCTCATTAGACTGCAGCAGAGGCTCAGTGGAGCTTGCTGTCGGTTGAAGGACCTCGGTGAGGACGTTAGTCCTCACAACCACAGCAGGCAAATCGAGCCCTAGGGCTTCGGTCGCCTTGCGCAGCACCACAGAAAAGGCTGCACCTTCCTCCGAGGCCACAGTCGGAGGAGAGATGAATCCAGCGTCTGGAGAGGTATCCAAACCGCTGGTGTCACCCAATTCCTCTGCGCAGTCCTGAGACAATTGGGCCTGTTCGGCCAGAGGGTCCTGAGACCCCTCCCAGTCGCCCTCATCATCCGATTCCTGGTAGACAGGAGGAATGATCGGAGCCGGAAGGTGGATGAAGCGGTCACCCATCGGCGCCGGTAACGGCGTCGGACGGCGCCGGGTCCGGTATAGGGCTAAACTGAGGCTCGACGCCGTGCGGGGGCGGCGTCGGGGGCAGAATCTGTGTTGGCGTCATGAGGTCGACCGGCAGAGATCCAGGCCTGGATCCCTCGGAGACCTGCGGCGTCGGACCCAAAGCCCTCGACGGCGCCGGAGCCGCCGGCACGCGAGGTCGCCCAGTCAACCCTGCGGGGCCCGAAGGCGCGCCGGCAGGCGTCGACGGCAGAACCAGATTCCTCATGGCCGAGAGGAAGGCACTGACCTCCGCCGGAGTCGCGCCAGTCCCAGGGACCGGAGGGTATGGGGACGAACGCGGCTCCTGCGGCTCCGACGGAGCCGCAGGGGTGGAACCACCCGGACCCTCGGCCGGGTTGCGCGACCAGCGAGGGGAGTCCGAAGAGCGAGGACGCCGCTTGGACTTCTTAGAGTGTTTGGAGTGACGGGACTTACCCTAAGATCCCGACGAGCGATGTCGATGGCTGCGGCTCCGCGAACGGTCCTTGGACCTCCTCCTGGACCAGAGCCGAGTGACGAAGCTCGAGTATGTTACGGGACCGCTCCCGCCTAGCCTTCGACGTCAAGGCAGTCGGGGCACGACTCCGCGTCAATGTCGGCCCCCAGGCAGTACAGGCACCGGCGATGGTGATCCGTTACCGACATCAGTCGGTGACAGACGTCACAATGCTTGAAACCAGGCATCCTATCGGCACCAGATGTCGAGTCGAGTAACCAAAAGAGGTCAAAAAGTTAGTCAAAAAGTGACTAGGGGTAAGCTCTTCCCGGATCGGCGATTACTGGCGCGGAAAAAAGAAGAACTGACGTCAGCGCGCGTGGGCGGCGTCTAAGTACTTAGACGACGTCATTCCGGCGCACGACGCCAACGACGGACGCGGAGCCGCAGACGACGCCTAGCGACGCGCAAGGGGTATTGCTACAAAAATCTTTCCGGATCCAGCCTGACGCCTGGGGATATTCTAAGGTGAGGAATCTAACTAACGTGTTTCTTTCAGATAAGGCATACATCTTATCTTCCTTGAAGAGCAACATTGCACAAACAAGTGGTACATTTTGTGAACATTCCATTTTACTTGCTCATTGAAGGAAACTGAGCCTCCGCACTAAAGTCCTGCCTCTTTAACCCGACTTTTTTTTTTTTATCATCACTTGATGTTCTGGTGACGCATCTTTCATTAGTCTCACTTGCCCCATTCTGAAAAAGCAGGAAAGCAGACAATCAGATTTAGAAATTTAAAAATCAACTTACATGAACCTGAATGCCTTCCTTTTCAACAGGTGCTTTATCATAGGTGGAGTCACATACTCGGACCAAAGTTGTCACGCCATACTTTTTCAGTTCCTTGACAGCAAAAAAAAGTTTCGATAATTCTAAAATTACTAGAAATCAAAACAGGAAAACACTTGTTCAGATACCAACTGCAGATCACTGCATCAATTAAAGAGTTCTTATTTGCAATATTAATTCTCAATCATTAACAAAAGGCAGAATATTGATGCATATGTGAGGTATACCAGACCAAACAAATAGCCACATTTTCAAATTGAAAGTCATGCTTTGATAATACAATTGGCCAAATCATCTTTTCAACCATGACCTTGCGAAGAGGATAAGGGATAGTTGTAGGAAGCTGGCTCTGTATACAATATACAGAAGTAAGGTATAGTGTGCACAGAGCTCAGTGGATCCTCAGAGGCTTTACAGAGGCTGAAGTAGATTATACTAATGCTCTAAATCTGAGACCAATGGTTTGCAAAAATATTACTGATTTTTATATAATTTTTTCGACCATAAACACAGATCTAGGATAAATGCTTTCAGAAATACAAATAGGCAAAGTTCAGAGAAAAGGCAATAATTCAGTTTGTGGTGGACATACCGCCCTCCAATACAGTGACTGCTGTGGTAACTGCAAAGAAAGATATTGAGTTAGAGGTTGGGAGATCGCCAACATATTTACTATCGCAGTCCACGGGAAACACTCCATCAGTGAGTTTTGGGTCACCACATGTGGTTCTTCACTAGTAGGATAAACGTTTTGGCGTGCCCAGGGCAAGGGCACCGCAGGCAGTTTCATGTCACCTGGATCGGAAGTACTGAAGGTCGTAAGCAGTTGTCACCGGTAGCGGTCTGCTACTGTGGTGGTTGTAAGCCAGGCTGTCGCGGTTGGGGCGGTCGTGCCCAAGTTGCTACATTGGGTGCCATCAAAGCATCCAGCAGGAAGATGCAGGCTTCCAGTAGCAGGGCTGTTTCAAGCATTGGTCACAGGTGCTGTGAGGAGCACTTGGGCTAGTGGATGCACTGAAGGGGTCGGTCACCGGTGTGGAGGGCAACAAACCCTTGTTGCTGCAACTGGAGGGTTGGTGGACAGTTGCGCCAACACAGTCCATGCCGGTCCTCACCACTTGGCAGTTTCTTTACTAGCGGTGTGCCAGGGCCTACAGCTTCTAGCCCAAAGGGAGGTTTGTGGCAATTTCTGAAGGCTGGTGGGACTCTGAGGTTCTTGAAGGCCAAGTAGGGTCCAGAAGAGACAGAAAGTCACAATTGTAGATTCCTTCAGCCGCTGGCAGGGTTTGTGCCGATTTTTTTCTGCAGCAGGGCGCAGTTCTTCGTCTAGCAGTACGTCATCTTCAGTTTCTCTTTTCGTACATCAAATCGGATAACTAAGCTCCAGGAGTGCCCCTAAATACTAGTTTTAGGGTTCATAAAGTAGTAGCTAATAGGCTATTTACCTTCAGGGTGACTACACACTTTTGACTAAAATTTGCCAAAACAATATGAAGGATTTTCAAAGGAGGGGTCACTTCAGCTCAAGACACCTTAGGGGTGGTAATGGCTGAGAGAGGACACCTATCCTGCTTACTAATTTTCCTGCTGCCCTTGCTGCCAAAAGTGGGGCTTGGTTGGGGGGCGGGTTGGGCCTCGTCAGCATAACAAAGGGAAGAAAGACTGAGGCTCACCACTGTTCTATGCTGTTCCTGTTTGGGGAAAGGTGTGAAGTACCTCCACCCAGAGCAGGCTTTTTTCTGACCCACAGGAGCAAAAGGCTTCAGGGACGGGTCTAGAAGTGGCAGGCCGGTGCAGACCAGTCAGACACACACTGGTGATTTGGAAGGTTTGCAGAGGGCACCGCTGAGCTGCCCTCCGAGTGCATTTATCGATTAATCCAATACTGACATGAGTGTGGGCTCATTAGTCAGATGTTTGGAACCAAACATCTTGGGATTCGGCGAAGCCATCATGGAGTTGTGGAACTCATATCGACAAGCTCCCAGCCCATGTACTCAGTATGGCTTCTCTGTGCACGTATGTTGTCTAAGAATGGACTTATACACTATAGGGGCATATCTGCTCATGCAGTTATGCCCTCACATGAGGTATAGTGCACCCTGCCTTAGGGCTCTAAGGATTGCTGTAAGGGGGACTTACCTCTGCCTCTTGCAGTGCTGGTAAGCCTGGCACACAGGGATGTGTGCCAGGTCGACTCTTTACATTTATTTGCACCAATACACGCAGGCTGCAGTGGCAGTATGCTCGCGTTTGGTGAGGGGTCTCAAAGTGGCTGCAGCCCTTAGAGGCCCTCTCTGGTCACAATGCCCTTGGTACCACTGGTACCATTTACAAGGGACTTCTATGTGGACCAGAGGTGTGCCAAATGTGGAATCAAAGGTAAAGTTTTGGTAAAGCACACAGGCACTGGTTAGCAGGAACCCAGTGCACATGTAGGCAAAGATGACCTTTGTAACAAACACCACTAATTAACCACTGTGACAAAATGAGTGCGTTGTTTGTTGGTTTGAGCTTACACAGTATTAGTATGTAAATGTAAGCCGCCTTTTGCTCTCTCTCTCCCTTTTTTGCCTGCTTTTTCCTTCTTGTGTCTATACTCCCTACACCTTCTTTTCTAACGCTCGGTACAGGACTGTGCCGTTCGCCATCCTTGTTGTGCTTTGTATTTTGCCCATCCTGTTATCTTGCCTGAATAAATATTCCTCTGTCCGGCTGGACATTGGAAGAACCTCCATAGTGCTCATTGTAGTCTATGTTGAAACATTCGTATCATTTCCTCTTATGCCAAGGACCTTTGTTTATTAAAATAAGGCAAAGATGCATCAGTCAGGGAAAAAGCGGGGGGGATGACCATGCCTAAAGGAACACTTTCCTACAATAGTCACCCTATGTCCTTATTAGACATGTGCTTGATTTTACCAACTTAATCTGGCCAAAAGAATCAAAGAACTGTCCGGTGGTTACGTTTTGCATCCTTCTTGCGAGTATTTTTCAGCCAGACATCCTAAATGATATCCAGCTCAGGAATCTTTTCCCTAGGCAATAAAAGAGGGTTTCTAGCATTTGACAAGAAGGCAACACACTGGTAGCCCCCTGACAAGTAGATCCATCCCTGCTGCCAGTAGACCTAGCATGACATTTCCGACATCTAGGTGCTGGTTGGAGCACCTGTTTGTGGATGGGCAGGGTGAGGCTTGCTAAAACTAGCTGAAACTGCAGCTGTACAGCAGTGCACCTGAGGGTCTGCATGGCATTGTCCAAACTGCAGGGGAAGACCGCCTTTTGTTTGCTACTTTTTTTTTTTTTTTAACTTTACATAACACAAAATTGTCAAACAAATAAAGAAATACATGGGTTTGTGAACAGTCACAATTTGCAAATTAACGCAGCTCCATCCACCAACCCAAACAAGGACTATTTTTAAAATAGTCAGAAAACCCATTTTAAATGTTCCTGATCATGGGCCACAAAGGTGAGTGGGATTCATGTATTCAGAAAGAAGGTCATCACGAAGAATAAGATAACTTTGTTCCCCCTCGCTCATGCAATTTACAGACAATCATTGAAAGCAGAACAGAAAATATCTTAACCCTGCTGCAGAAGCACAGAAAAAGAGGCTTTGAAAGATGCATTACGCAAACGGATTACTCAAGAATGAGCGACACAAGGGAATTCACCCTAGAGTCAGAGAATGTAATAACCCTTAGTAAAACCTTCCGGTGTCTCACAGGAACATGTTCAGAGCAGCAGCAAGGTCTGCCTTTTCACCATTAGTTGACTAGACGTCTACCCCAAAAATGCAAATTAGCTATTGGAGGCATTTTTATAAAGGAATGGGGCTATCCATGTAACACTGGAATGGTAAGATTATAGGAATGAAGATTGGAAGAGTAGAGAGACCTTCCTATAATCGAAGACTGCAAGGTTCTTCTAAATATGGAGCTTAAAGCCCAGTCACTGACAAATGTTGAGGCCACAAGAAAAGTTACTTGCAGGTTGGGTATTGAAGATCTGTTTTGTGCATAGGCTCGATATGAGAACCCATTATCTTCTGAAATATTCCCATTGAGAAGTTTTTGTAACTGGAGGAAACAGAAAATATTTAATCATTGGAAAAGTGAAAAAAGTCTGGTAATACAGTGAGAAGCAAGAGCAGCTTGCTGGAGTGCAGCCCTCCCTTCTGGTGCCCATTTAGGGAGTCCATGGTTCCAAGGAGATGTTCTACCTTGTGGAATCTTCAGTGGTGCGAAGATGTATTTCGCTGTGCGCGCTCCCCTGTGCAGACTACTGACAGCATGCAGCAGGTTCAACAGTAACAGAGGCTTAAGTGCGACAGAAAACATGCGGCAATAATTGCAGGGGCCCACGCTCCTGCAGTTGTAAATATAGTGGACCATTATACCAGCACCGAGTCTCCCCAAGTTGCAATTTACATGGTCCTGATCAGCAGTGTGACTAGTAGAGGCTATCTTTTTCTGGGAAACACCTCTACCGATAAGGCGTTACCAAAGATAAGTAAACTGTTCATCTGATAGAGACATCTAGCTGCAGATTCCCTACCTATGAATGGATCCCCAAGAAATACCATTCCCGGAGGGACTACAGACATATTTCAGACTAAAAAGTACTCTGCAGGACCAAACCAGCAAAATTACCACCCCTGCAGTCCTGACTGTCTAGGCAGTAATGCTTGCTAAATGTGTGCAGGGATGACCACGTTGCTGCCAGACATCCAGGACTGGGACAACATATGCTAATGCAGTGGTAGTGGCCTGCACTCTGGTGGAATGAGCTTTTAAGTCTTCATGAAGGAGGTTGCTTCTTTGCCAGAGCATTGCAAATTTTGATGCAGACCATGACCTTTCGTGAAATGGTCTGCTTCTACACTGCCCAACCTTTCTTTGCACTAACATACCCCAGAAAGAGTTGTCGTCCACCCGGAACTCTGAGGTTATGGCAGAAAAACCATACTGTTTTTGGGACCAGACAGTGGAGTTGCTCCTCTTTAGATGGATGTAGAGGAACGTAGAAAGTGGGCAAAGTGACAGATAGTCCCACATAGAATGGTGTAAATACTTTCGGAAGGGAACAGGCCCTAGTGCGAAGCACAAACTTGTCAGGGAAGATAGTCATGAAAGGAGGCTTGGACGATAACTGCTACGTAAACAAATGATGGACGGAATGCTTAACAAATCAAACGTTCACCACCCCCAGTCAAGATCTGGGTTAAATCCATCGCCCTTTTGCAAACCATGCCAAGCCAGTTTGAACCCAGTCATATGCAAATCGGTCTTGAGCCTGCCCCTCATGGGAACAGTCCAGCCCGAACTCTCAAGCCACTTTAGCCCAGGACCTGAAACAAGCATTCTGGGACTGGGTATCCCCCCTTAGCCAGGCTAGCTTGAAACCAGTGGCACTGCCAGCAAGGGACCATGTCCATCATCTGTTCTTTTTGCTTTTGTCACGATAAAGCCTGTATTTCACTCATCCTCCTGGCAGATTTAATTGCCAGTAAATAAAATAAAAAATAAAAAAAAGGCCATTTTAATTGTGAGCAGCAGGAGGGGACAATTATACTGGGGCACGTCAGGAAAGTGAGAACCAAATTAAGGTCCCACTGAGGCAAAATGAAAGGGGATTGTGGGATTATATGTACAATGCCTTTCAGGAATCTTTGTCCAATGTGTGACTTAAAGAGGATTGGTCAGGCAGTCTCAGGAAAGCAGAAAGATACCCTTTCAGGTGCCCAGAGCGGAGCCCTGCTGGGCAAGGGCCAACACAAAGAGCAAAACATTAGAAAGGGAAATCAGAAAAGAGGTTCAGACTTTTCTGTACAATATATTACAAATTTCTTCCATCAGCAGGTATAGACAGTTTTGTCGGAGGGACGCCCAGCTGCCAGAATATTATTACATACTTCGGGAGGAAGGTAGACCGCTATCAATCTAAAGCCAAAAATCTGCACGCAATAAGGCAAAGAGTTGTCGGTTTTGGGTGGAGGACCCTCCCATGCTGCTGCGACAGAAGATCAACCAGAAGAGGTAGCATGATCGTAGGATCGGTGTTCATTTGTAGAAGCTCAGGATACCGGACTCTCCATGCCCAGTCCAGAGCCAAAAGGATGACTTGGGCCAGGCAGTTCCTGATCTTCTTGGGAAATCTGAGAAGGAGTGGTACAGGCGTAAAGACAGAGGAGGCCTGAGCTCCACGCAAGACGAAAAGTCTCAGAGCAAAAGTCGTTTTGGAAACTCCAGCACGCAAAACTGCTGACAATGTGTGTTCTCCGCAAAGCCGAATAGATCTAACCAAGGCTCTCCTCACTGCTGAAGACACTTTGCGCCACCTCCGGGTCAAGACGCCACTCGTGGTCTGCTAGGTATCAACAGCTGAGTTGGTCAGCCAGGACGTTCAGGGAACCAGGCAGGTGTTGAACCAATAGGGAAATGCCTTTGTGGCTCCAGCTATGTCCCCACCCTGTTTATTGCAGTACCGTGGTGTTGTCCGTGAACACCTGAACTAGCCATCCCTTGTGGGGTAGGAAGACAACACTTCAATGCCAATCGGATCGTTTTGAGCTCCAGCAACTTTATGTGGAGTCCGGATTCCACCAGATAACAGAGTCCTCTGATCTCCACCTACTACTGTGAGATCTGGTTGGGGAAGGAAGAGGGGTCTGCCTCTGACCCAATCGAGGTTCGTTATCAACAACTGCTGGTCCGAAATCTGAACCATGTTGGAGAGATTCCCCTGATGCTGTGCCCATCTGAACTTCAGGTCCCACTGCCATGAGGCCTGGGCACCTCAGTCATTCTCCCCAAAATCTAGAATAGAAACAGAAACATCTTTATCATAGCTTGAAAATCCTGAACTCGCCCCTCAGTAGGATAAGCACGAAACTCCACTGTGTTCAGAACAGCTCCAATTTAAGGGAGCAACTGAGAGGGCATCAGGTGTGACTTCGGCATGCTGATAGTGAACCCCAACAAATGCAGGAAGTTTGCCGTAGTCTAGCGGTGGGAGTCGACAGCCTGGGGCGAGTCTGGTTCAGCAGCCAGTCATCGAGATAGGGGGAAGACTAGAAGCTTTGATCTGCACAGATGTGCTGCGACCACCGTCATCACCTTGGTAAATGCAAAAAACTATTGAGGGACAGGATGTTGAACAATGTCAAACATTCACCCCAATACAGAGATGTCGGCCTGAATCCATCAGTAAACACCCGAGGGGCACTGGTAAGGTCAAAGGGAAGCACAGTGAACTGAAAGAGCTTGTGGGCTACCGCAAGCTGCAGGTAGTGCCAATGGGCAGGCAGGACAGGGATGTGAAAATAGGCGTCCTGCAAGTCCAACACTACCATCCAGTCTCCTGGGTTCAGGGCAGATAGGATGTGAGCTATGCGAGAATCTTGAATTTATATTTTGAGTAAGTAGTTGACGATCTTAGGTCTAGGATAGGAAGAAGGCTCTTGTCCTTTTACAGGCCCAGAAAGAAGCTGGAATAGCAACCACAGCCTACTTCTGATGCCGGAACCTTCTCTACAGCTCCCTTGGCAAAGAGAGCCATGACTTCTTCCTAGAAGGAAAGTAAACTATACCAAACTATGGTATAGTGTGCAGAGTCCAGGAAGTCACCAGAGATATAGCAGAGGCTAAATTAGATAAGTAGTAACAGATCTTTGTGGTAGTGTGGGCGAGCAGTTAGGCCTATTACAAGGGTGTGCTAAGCAATCATTGTATTCACTAAATCAAGGACTGATTTCACACACTCAGACAGAATCCAGACCAATTGGTAAATTATCACAGAAAAAAAATTATACTTCGGTTTTATTTCTAGAACCAAGCAGGACTTGGTACAGGTAGGTAAAATGTACTTGCAATTGTAAAACCTTACAAGGTAAAGCAATTGGAAATAAATTTGCATTTGTTACAGGTTTGTATAGGTTTTAAAATTGTATGAGCGGTGAGTCTGCTTAATGCGAGGTCAGTTGACTGAGGGTTTTGTGCATGTAAGATTAGGATTAACACAAGTGTGTCTCCATGTATTTTATTTGTAAATGATACTTGTAGGTCAATTGCATTTGATAATGAATGAATTGTTTATCATGATTGTGTTTACACCTTTACAAAAAGATATGCTATGACTACTAAAACAAAAAATAAAAAGATGAATAAAAATGAATAAATTTGAGTATGGCAAGACTGATTTCTGTGGAACAGCCCGATTTGAGCCTTGTGTTGGCCAATAGATAAATAGATACAGGTCTGACAAGAGTATTGGTTAATGTAATTTGTCTTTGTATCTTCCCCTGGCTCCTGGACCTATAAAGTATGTTGAGGGGATACCTTTCTTTTAGAATTTACACCTCTCCTTCTAACTTGGTTCTCCCACCAATTCTCCAGCCCAAAGTGGGGGTCAGAACCAGTGGAGCCCCTAGCTGGGGGCAGCAAAAGGCAGGGACAGTTTGCAAAGGCAGCAGGCCTTTGAAGCTTATCCTTCATGGACCCAGACCATCCTGGGAGAGGCGGCATGACAGCTCTGCCCAGGATGGGCTTTGCTTCTTGACCCAGAGAGCGGAGGCCCTCTACCCAGGGGTCCAGAAACCTGTCTGGTGGTGGCAAATGGGAGGAATCATTCAGGAACCACACAAGGGCTGGTCGTTTTTTCCAGGGGGCATCTCTAAGATGGCATCAGTGAGGAATTAATGTGCTGAGAAGTTTGCTAACAAATTTCCCAAGTTTTAGTAAAGCCATTAAGGAGCAATGGAGTTCGTAATGGCTAACTCACAGACCATTTACTCTGTAAGGCTTTACTACACTTACAATGTCTAAGAATGGACTTAGTCACTGTACGGGTACAGAGCTCATGCCACTGTACCCTCACCTGAGGGCTAGTGCACCCTGCTAGAGGGGTGACTTACCTAGGTCCTAGGCAGTGGGTTGCAGGCATGGCACACAGGGATGTGTAAATAATACACAACAAAGGACCTGTTCACATGGTGATTATAATACTCAAATCCCTATTAACTCGTTGTCATACATTTAGACAATCTATTAGACCAGAGGTTAAACATATACCATCTATACTGGTGGGATTTGGATCACCAAATTTGGAAGCAATTAAAATATGTCAGTTATGTTAGTTGTAACCCAAGTCTCCCGAATTCAAACCCATCCCTTCGTGTAGTAAGCTATGGCTAGTTAAGCCAAAACACAAAATGAAAAGAATGTGAAAAAATGTGAGAGGATTGGTGGTGCCTCACGGCATTAACGCCATGGGAGTAAGCAGGAAGGTACTCGCCTGCTACCTCAGGTTCTCATCATCAGCTACCACCAATCCAAAGCAAAAACGTGTGGCGGAATGAAAAGAAAAACGTAAAGACAAGGTGCTAGGGTGTTAGCAAATATTGCCTATGCACCAAATGGTGCGGCAAAATCAACCCCACAATTGAAACAGAGGAATCAAATTATAGCTCCACCAGTCCCAATGTAAAACCGAGCTAGATCACACTCGCTATCAATTTTTATTCAGTGCTGTGTGTCTGCTCATTAAAAGACGACATGTTTCATTGCCAAAGGAAAAACTCACAGCAATTTCTTCAGGGTGTGGGTCAATCACTCCACCCTGCACCAAAACTTGTCTATGTGGGATGTGTGCCATGTCGACTACACTTATTTCTGCACCAAAACACACAGCCTGCAATGGCAGTGTGTGTGTGTTAAGGTACAGGACCTCTAAGGGTGGCACAATAGGTGCTGCAGCCCTTAAAGGCCTTCCCTGGTCTCAGTTGCCTTGGTAAACACAAGGAGACTAAGGACGGAGCGCTGTAAATTTTCAGGCACTCACCACCAGATCTGGGTTGAATTGATCATCGTTCTTTAGCTCACTTCGCCACCTCAGTTCAGACCTAGCTATATGTGAATCAGTCTTGACCCTGAGCCTCATGGGAACAGTCCAGCCCTAACTGCCAAGCCAGGTCTTCCCTGAAACCGTAAACAAGCACCCTGGGACCGGTTTCGGGACAACATCCTACATCAGTCAGGCTAGCTTGAATCCAGTGGCAAAGCGAGAAAGGGACCCACGTCTGGGCATACCCTGCCAACTTAGGGCGGACAAAGCAGATACAAGGAAAGGATGGACCCATGATACCTTTTACAAGATTCTTACCTGTGGCCAGGGAGGTGCAGATTGTGGGCACAAAGGTACGGCTTTGGGAAAGAACACAGGCTCTGGGAACCTGGCTGGCAGGGACCCATGACACACCAAGTCATAGTGCATCATGTGTCAGGCCAAAAGTGGGGGGGGGGGGGGGGGTAACCATGCAAAATTGGGCACTTCCCTACGTAGGATGGAGACAGAGGGAGGGGTGGTCTTGAAGGAAAGAGAGTAGCCCCTCCGGATAATCTGGAGAACCCACCTGTTTAATATAATATTTTACCATTGATGGAGGTGATGGCTGATCCTGCCATCAACAAGACGCCTATGGTCTTGAAGGGCGAGTCTAGGAGGGCTTGGAGGCTGCGGTGCCGAGGAGGGGAGGGTGGCGATTTGACTGGACCTCTGGCTACATTACCCACATGGCTGGTACACACCGTGCCCTCGTCTGTCCAGGGGTTGTTTAACTTGGGCTGCTCGGTGGCTGGGATAGGACTGGTGCGGTTAAGAGCCCCATAGCCGAAAAAGGGAGATTGGGATGACGGAGGCAGCTGAGAGGCCCAAGGACTTGGCAGTAGCCCACGAGTCCTTAAGGTGCACTAACACAGTCCGCCTGGTTTTGGAAGATATGGGTGCCATCAAAAGGGCATGTCCATGAGCGAAGCCTGGACATCCCTTGAAAAGCCAGATGTTCTCCGACTGCTTGGGATATAATTGTCCGTGCCTCCTCCGGGACGTGAGGCAGTACTTGCGCAACTGTTTCCCATAGAGTGTGAGAACAACGGCCCAATAAGTATGCGGTGTTCACGGACCGTAGTGCAAGGTGGCGGAAGAATAGGTGTTTTTGCCCCAACTGTCCAGCCTCTAGGATTTGCTGTCTGTTGAAGCAGCAGGGAATGGGCCCTGGGAAGTAGAGGCTTGAACTAGCAAGCTCTCCAGGGTAGGTATTGAGTAAGTTTGGGTCGCCCAGGGCAGGGCGTTGGCTGCCCTCTGTCAAGATGTTAAGTCTTGACCGCCACGGAGGGTAGCTGAAGGTCAAGGACCTCAGCCACCTTCTGCACCACCATAGCATAAGATGCTCCCTCCTCCGTAGCCACAGTAGGGAGAAAGCATGCCAGTATTTGGAGAAGTATCCAGTCCACTGGCCTCACTCAATTCCTTATACAAGTACATCTACTGTTCGTAGTGCTGGTATTCTAAAAGGTCACAAGCCTAGACTCTCCGAATATGGCTCATGCCTGCGTCTGTCAACATGGATCCGGCTCCGTTTCGACTGGGATCAGAATATGGCTTGTGCAGCCGGCAGGCACCGGAAGCATTGGCTCCCAGAAAAGCAGGGAGGCGCAAAGTTGGCCCAGGCGCAGGTTCCGGAGAACAGGGCTTCAAAAACGCAGAGGATCCTCTGTCGAGACAACTGACCAACGGGAAAAAGTCAAAGCATGCTTCGAATTCTTGTGCTTTATGTGCCTCTTACCAGAGTGTCCAGATAATCTCTAGTGGGACAAAGATGACTTGGGCTCTTGAAGCAGTTCCAGTGCCTTCCTCTCAACCAGGACCAAGAACTCAGAGGAGTCCGTGCAGCATTGCCTGCCGGGCTGCGAGCCGCTTCAGGGACCACTTCCTCAAAGCCTTCGGTGCCATGGCCCGACAGTCGGAGCATGACTTGGTGTCGTGGTGGAGCTCCAGACACCACAAGCAACCAAAAGGCAGGTCGTCGCCGATAGGCACCACGCGGTTTAAAACCTGTTTTCCTCGACAACATAATGTCCTACACACTGAAAGAGGTCAACAAAAGTAAAAAAAGAAATCCTGTAAAAAAAATGTTAATGAATCTGCACCTAGATAGCAGATGCTCTAAACAAACAAATGAAATGTGGAAAGATATACGTTTATGGGGAAGGGGCGCGAATACATGTCTCTCTCAAGTACCTTCAGTGTCTGACTGAATAGTCACTTCTCAACTAATAGCCTAGTCTTTTGCTGTAAGAACAAGGTCATATGACATTTGGAACAATGATATTTGGGGGTTCCTTGTTCATCTTCTACCATTCAAGGACTGGAGTGTATATGGAATATGCTACTTACCAGTATGCATCTGTTCTTGGCATGTAGAGCTGCAGATCTACACACTTTTGCATAGATCGCCATCTGGTGTTGGGCCCGGATGTTTGCAGTTTGTTTTTCCTCTTGGAAAGTCTTTGGAAGTCACGAGGTCGGTGACTCCTCCTTTGGATCGTATTGCGCATGGGCTTCGGCTCCATCCTCAGATTGTTTTTCGCCAGCAGGGAAAGATGGAGCGTAGTAACAACAGTGAAGAAACCCATGTGTGTTGTATCTAAATAAGATAGACTGGAACAGATACAGGTAGCCGGGGAGGCGGGTGTGTGTGTGTGTGTGTAGATCTGCAGCTCTACATGCCAAGAACAGATGCATACTGGCAAGTAGCATATTCCGTTCGAGGCATATGAGCTGCAGATTACACACTTTTGCATAGACTATATAGAAGTTCCCAACCTTAGCGGCGACCACCGGTATCTGTTGCAGTGGTTTGAAATAGTGTTTTTAGTACAGCCTGGCCCACACTAGCTTGTTGCTTGGTTTGCACATCTACACAATAGTGTATAATTGAAAGTGTGCGGTGTTGACCATGTAGCTGCTTTGCAGATATCTAGTGGGATGTTCCCTAGAAGAGCCATGGAAGCCCCTATCTTCCGTGTAGAATGGGCTTTAGGGGGAACGGAAAGCGTTCGTTTTGCTTTGTGGTAGCAAATCTGGATGCATTTTACAATCCACCTAGCTATCCCTGATTTTGAGATGGGGTTGCCCTTGAGTGGTGGAGAGAAAGAGACAAACAGTTGTTTGGTCTTTCTGAAAGGTTATGTTCTTTGGATATAGTAAAGTAAGGCTCGTTTGACATCTAGCGTGTTCAGAGCCCTTTCTGCAACGGTCTGAGGTTGCGAGAAAAATCCTGGTAATTCTACAGATTGGTTTAGGTGAAAAGGGGAAATGACTTTAGGTAGGAATTTTGGGTTGGTACGGAGAACAACCTTGTTCTGGTGCATTTGAAGAAAAGGTTCTTGTATGGTAAGTGCTTGTATCTCACTGACCCTTCTAAGGGAAGTGATGGCTACCAGGAAAGCTGTTTTCCATGTGAGGAATTGCAGTTCGCATTTATGCAAAGGGTCGAAGGGAGGCCCCATTAGCCTCGTGAGCACGATATTAAAGTTCCACAAAGGTGAGGGTGGTACTCTGGGGGGGAATTATTCTTTTGAGGCCTTCCATGGAGGCTTTAATGGCAGGTACTCTGAAAAGTGATAGGTGCTGCCTGTTTTGTAAGTAAGCTGCAATTGCTGCAAGGTGTAGCCGAATGGATGTATAGGCTAAGTTACACCTTGGTAGATGGAGTAAGTAGCATATGATGTGTTGTATAGACACGTCTAGAGGATTGATTGTGTTGTTATGGCAATAAACAACAAATCTTCTCCACTTGGCAGCGTAGCAGGCTCTAGTGGTAGAGCGTCTAGCTTCTTTGATGACGTTCATACAGTCAGGGGGAAGGTTTAGGTACCCAAATTCTAGGATTTCAGGAGCCAGAACGCAAGGTTGAGCTGCGCTGGATCTGGGTGCCTGATCTCTCCAGGGTTTTGGGTTAGGAGGCATGGTGAGAGGTGTAGGTTTTGGTGTGGTACTACCGAGAGTTCCAGCAGCGTGGTGTACCACGGTTGTCAGGCCCACGTTGGAGCTACTAGGATCAGTGTGAGGGAGTGCTGTTGTCGCTTTCGTACCACTAATGGAATGAGTGGGAGAGGCGGAAAAGCGTACGCAAATTTGCCTGACCAGTTCATCCATATCGCATTTCCTTTGGTTTGGACAATGGGTGTGGGTATCTGGCGGCGAAGCTCGGGCATTTTGTGTTTTCGTGGGTGGCGAAGAGGTCTATCTATTGATGCCCCCACATTTGAAAGAACGGATGAAGAACCTGTGGGTGAAGTTTCCACTTGTGGATCTGTTGTGTCTGTCTGCTGAGCAGATCTGCCAGTGTTTTGGACTCCTGGGACATGTTGAGCTAGGAGAAAGATTTTTGGGGGAATTGCCCATCTCCATATGCTCTGTGCTAATTGAGAGAGCTGTGGAGAGTGTGTGCCGCCTTGGTTTTGAATATAATACATAGCCGTCATGTTGTCTGTGCAAATGAGGACTGCCTTGCCTGAAATCCGTGGTTGAAAGGATTTCAGGGCTAGAAAGGTAGCTAGTAACTCCAGATGGTTGATATGGAGTAACGTTTGTTGCGGCGTCCATGTGCCCTGCACTGAGAGGTGTAATAGATGAGCTCCCCAGCCGGAGAGCGATGCGTCAGTTGTTGGTATTTGGGGAACCGGGTCCAGGAACGGTCGACCTTTGGAAAGGTTTGTGGTGTTCCACCACTGCAGAGAGCGATGGGTGCGACTGTCTACCAACACCAGATCTGTCAGTTGCCCCTGGGCCTGGTTCCATTGGCGTGCTAAGCACTCTTTGAGTGGACGCATCTGGAGTCTTGCGTGAGGCACTTTGAAAATGCAAGAGGCCATCATCCCTATCAGTTGCATAAACACTCGTGCTGGAAGGGAGTGTTGAAGAAGAATTTTTGTCGTAAAGCCTGAATGCTTGCAATCCTGGCCGAATTGGGGTAGGCTATTGCTTTTGAGGTGTCTATGGTGGCACTGAGGTATTTTTTTATGTGGGATGGTGTTAGCTGGGACTTGTGGTGGTTCACCATGAAACCTAGTTGGTGAAGTAGTTGTATTGTGGTGGCAGTGTGGTGTACACATTGGTTGTATGAAGTGGCTTTTATCAGCCAATCGTCCAAGTATGGGAAGACGTGAATGTGCTGTCTTCTGAGGTGTGCCGCCACCACTGCTAGGCACTTGGTGAATACCCGTGGGGCTGTTGTGACTCCGAACGGGAGCACTTTGAATTGGTAGTGTTGTCCGTCCACTACAAATCTGAGGTACTTTCTGTGAGCATGATGTACTGGAATGTGGAAGTATGCAGCTTTCAAGTCCAGTGTGGTGAGAAAGTCGTTCTGGGAGAGGAGCGAAGTACCTGCTGAAGCGTTACCATGTGAAAATGGTTTGAGTGTATGTATGTGTTTAGGGGCCGGAGATCTAGAATAGGTCATAGAGTCTCGTCCCTTTTTGGTATTAGAAAATATAGGGAGTAAACCCCCAAATGTTGTTGATTGACAGGAACGTGTTCTATTGCGTGTTTTTGTAGGAGGGAGATTACCTCCTGCTTTAACAATGTGGAATGTTCTTGTGACATTGGGCGTTGCCTGGGTGGAATGTTTGGGGGTGTAGATGTTAATTCCAGGCAGTATCCTGACTGAATTATTTGGGTCACCCATTTGTCTGAGGTGATGGTCTCCCAGACATGAAGGAAATTTGTGAGTCTGCCCCCGACTGGAGTGGAATGGTCTGGGGGGGAGCAGAGGGCGGTGGGGGGGTCATTGGGTAGTAGGTGTGGCAGATCGGGCGCGGTTTGTTTTGCCTCTGCCCTTGTTGTTGTTACCCCTGTAGCCGCCTCTTTGTTAACCTTTTGTAAAGGTGGTCTGAGTAGGGGATTGTACGATGTGGACGCTGTATCTGAGGAGTAGCCTCTGGATGCACTCCGAAAGGATGAGCGGCAAAAGGAGCGTCTGGGCGGGTGAGACTAAGGCCCCCATGGATTTTGCTGTATCCGTGTCCTTTTTCATCTTTTCTAAGGCCTCATTCACCTTTGGCCCGAATAGATGTTCCTGGTCAAAGGGATGGTTAAGGATAGAGGCTTGTACTTCTGGTTTAAACGCAGACACTCTTAACCAAGCATGACGACGGAGAAGGACGCTGGTGTTAATGGCCCTGGAGGCTGTGTCTGCTGCGTCTAGGGCACAACGTATAGAGGGGTTTGTGATTGTTTTACCCTCTTGAATCAACTCGTTGGCTTTACTTTTATATTTTTCAGGGAGATGTTGCATTATGCTCTCTAATTCGTCATAATGAGCCCCGTCAAATCTGGCCAGCAGTGCCTGAGTGTTTGCTATACGCCATATGTTGGCGGCCTGGGATGCTGTGCCTGAAGCATCTAGTAATTTTGATTTCTTGTCAGGTGGTGGTGCATCACCTGACGCTTGTGAGTTTGCCCTTTTACGTGTATCATAATATGGGTCCCCATGATCATCATCGTCTGGAGATGGAGTAGGAGAATGATGAGGGGGGGGGGGGTAATCTGAATGGAGAGGTAGCAGAGTCCTTCCTCTTTGGAGGTGGAGCAGGCTTCTCCAAATGTCTTTTTAGTAGAGAGCGTCAAATGTCCAGTTTTTGGATCCTTGGTAAGTCTTTTGCAAGGGATCCGGTGTAAATAACTCTGGTGAGGTAATTTCGTCCGTCGGCGTCGAAGGCATCGGGCCGATGATTATTAGGTTTTTCCGTGCCGGTTTGTTTAGAACCCGGCTTGGGACCCTCCGGTCTCTTGGTCGGCGCCGGGATGTGCTTCGGCTTGGAAGTGTCGGTGCCGGCGGCCTTGTGTGGTTTGGTCGGCACCGAAAGTGGCGTTGGTCCCAAAGAGCTGGGTTTCGACACCGAGGGCTTCGGTGTGGAGCTCGGTGTCGAGGTGGAGGCCATCTTCTTTTTCGGTGCCGAAGTGTGTTTCTCGGCACCGCTGACAGGCTGGCTCGAGCCCGAGCCGCCGGAAGGCTTACTTGGCTTCTTCACCGGGCCCGAAGGTGGGGTGTGTGAAGCAGTGTCTCTGGTCTTGCCTAGGCCCGGAAGCGTTGGCGTGACCGAAGCCTTTTTGGGTGACGGCGCGGGTGTGGGAGGGGGTAGATTGGTACTCAAGACCCTCTGCGCCGGGGTGATGTCCTCCACATCTGACTCGTCGACCTCGGAAGCGCTGACGAGGTCCTCTTGGGTACGATGGTGTTCCGGATAGTCGAGGTCGTCTCCGAAGATGTCGACTGGAATGGAAGTCGAGGAGTGTGCCCTGTTCCTTCTGGCTCTTCGGTCCCGAATAGTCTTTTTGGATCGGAAAGACTTGCAGGCCGGACAGTCTCGAGCCTCGTGTACCAGGGAGAGGCTAAGGTTGCATACCTCATGAAGATCGGTGTGGGGAAATTTGGACCCACATTGAGAGCACTTTTTGAATGGAGTTCCTTCCATGATCCGGGACCGGAGCCTGGGTAGGCCCGAAGGCCGCCGTCGACGACTGGAACCGAAGGTTTGTGTCAATGAGAAAGCGCGTTGATTGAAGAGATCGTGATCGAAACAATAAAGCGATAGGGTGAGGATTGCGCGTCGATCGTCTAACTGGAAGCTGTTCGGAACCGGAGCGCGAAGATCAAATCCGAGCCCGATGGCGGAAAAAAACAATCTGAGGATGGAGCCGAAGCCCATGCGCAATACGATCCAAAGGAGGAGTCACCGACCTCGTGACTTCCAAAGACTTTCCATAAGGAAAAACAAACTGCAAACATCCGGGCCCAACACCAGATGGCGATCTATGCAAAAGTGTGTAATCTGCAGCTCATATGCCTCGAACATAGGATTTCTAGGAATACCTACAGCCATGATACAGCATGCTACATATACTGAAGATATAGAGAACCTCAGGTATTCAGTTTCTTGAGCGCTTTTGGCATACATACGCTGGCAACCCATGGGTTTGTGTATTTCTACAGACAAAAATTAGATTTCCTAATGTCGAAATTAAAGAGGGCCTTCTAGACCAATATAGAGCTATGTGAACAGACATCATGGCTGCCTGGTCACGTGGCCCTTCAAATGCCAGCACAAGGCTGACACTAACCAGATGCTGCATAACATCTATCAGGTCTTTACCAGTCTAAAAAAACAGAAAAACTCATGACTTGTGTTAGAGAGGCAGCAGCTCCAGGGAAAATATACCCACACATAATATGCAACTAAACTAAAATAGGTGAAGACAGCCAAACGTACATTAACTGCTCAAACTGCTGGCCAATTATACATACGTAAATAAGGTAGAGTAGTACTGTTTCTTCTGCCACATTCTCAAGCACACCTACTTCTCAGACACCAGATACAGGACTTCTTCCTCTTGAAGACACAGGAAGATCTTATGAAAGGGCACCAGGCTTCATTCAAGAAGGCCATGTTATTTGCATGTACACCCAAATAAGGCTATTAAGCTCAATAATGTTTGACCAAAGTGAAGAATCCTACTCAATCTCCTAAAAAAACGACTGGGTTTACATAGAAACATGGTTTAAAGGAAGACAATTGCAAACGATCTGGGTACCATCATAGTCATGACCACTGTAGAGCAATGAACACCTTTGCCTTGTTCTGCTTGAATGTGGAGATCGCAGAGGTAATGTGATCAAAAGAAAAGTGCAGAAATGTTTTCAACCAGTTAATTAAAAACAAAAATCCCATGGACTTAAGTTCTCAGAATTAGGAAGCATGGATATATCCATTTGTGGAAGATTGGTTGTCCTCACAGTAAGGACATGCTGAAAATATATACTTTTAAATTTATGAATATTGCAAACCTTGGCAATGGCAGAGTGCGCGGAACAAACTACTTACATAGAAGTAAAATAAAATAGCAATGACATTACGAAAAATATTCAAACAAAAAGTATGCAAAAGTCAGTTAAAAGCGATAGCAAACAATGTTAGAAATCGTCAAATAAGGGGGCGTGGCCTGAGGCGTCAAGATGGCGGTCGCACTCGAAGAGTGCTCCAGACTCCTCCGTCATCCGCCTCAAATCCAGCGCTCATTGGCACCCATCCGGACCTCCTACCTGACCGCTGTGGTTCCCAGACTGGTGGTGCCCCTCGTCAGGCGTTGTCTTGTGGATTTGCGGCTCCAGTGGCTTCCTCTGGCCGGGGGCCTGTTGCGGCCTGCTGTCCCTGCAAGCGCGGCCCCCAATCATCGGGGCCGCGGCACTGGGTGATAGGCGGTGTTGAAGGGGGTCAGACGGCTGCCGGATCTGCGGAGGCTGTGCGGTGCCTGTGGCTCCTGCCCTGTGGGCAGTCTGTCATTGAGAGCGTGTCCTGCCCTGTAAAGCGTGGTGTACCCCAGCCTAGGCTCGGCAAGCATATCAGCTGGCACCAGGGTGGCAGAAGTGAGGACGGCCTGCGGGACGCGTGGCCGTGCGGTAGCTCCGTAAGGTGAGCGGGGGGGGGGGTTTGGCTGTCGGTCGGGCAGCGGCGAGGTTGCAGATCACCAGCACCCCCCCCCCGCCACCCATGCACATCCTCGTGGCATCTTGGGGTTTGCGGCCTGTCGCAGCCTATAAGTCCGCTCATGCCCGGCCCTAGTCAGCGAGGCTCCGGTGTTGACTGTTGGCACTGAGGGGACGTGGCTGGATGCTGCTCCTGAGGGATCCACACGGCGCCTGCAGCTCCCGGCCCGGGAGGGGCCTGCCATCCGGAACTGAGACTGGCCTGGTGGCGCTGCGGTACCTCTGGTGGGACACTGGCTGAGTGGAGGAGGCAGTTGAGGTGTTAGAGGCCCCCGGGCGGTGCAGATGACTTGTACGGTGAGTGGGGACCGGCTGTCAGTCGAGCAGCAGCTTGGGGGTTGGATCGCCCACCCCCCACTCCTCTTCCATCTCTGCGCTGTACGGGGCCCTCACCCTCTATGCTCTGTGCGGAAGCTGATCGATAGACCTGAACTAAGTGGCGGTGCCTAGTGGCATTGGGTCGGGCCCCCCCTCCTGGGCGATGCGTTAGCACTGTCCGGAGGTGGTGTTCCCCGCTCCTGGCGGTTGAGGCGGGAACCATCTGCGGTGTCCGCCCCCCCTCCTTTTCTTCTCCGCCTGTTGTGGACCTGTGTGAGGTCCTCTTCTCCTAGCTGTGGAGCGCTTGGTTCCCTGCGGTCTGGCTGGTGGAGTAGTTGGGGCCTGGGCCCATCCACGAGCAGGATCGGCCATCTCCTCGGGTGGCGGAGGGTGCTCTCTGCACACTGGTCCCGGAGGGAGCGTTCTTCCAATACTTGGCCACTTGAGTGAAAACCGGTGGAGCGCGCCGTGGGCCCCCCTTGCCTAAGCCTTTGCAGATCTGTGGCCCCCACGCCGGCCTTCCGTCCTACCGGGTTCCCCACGACCTCGGTGACACTGCACGCTCCCCCAACCATGGAGAGGGACAGGGTTCCCAAGCCTACACCGGCCCCTACACAGACTAAAATGGACAGGTTTACCAACTCCGAGCAGGAGCTGCCCGGGGGACCGGCAGGGGGACCACCCCCCCTCCAGACAAAGACCTTGACACCATCCTTCAGGCTATCAGGGCCTCACAGGCGTCTGTGGAGGGGAAAGTTGGAGAAATTAAAATAGACGTGTCCCTCCTCCAGCAGGACCTTCGCAGTGCCACCGCACGGCTGTCGGAGGCAGAGTCCCACATATCCACAGCAGAGGATAATATTGCACAACTCAAGGAGCAAGTGGCCGACCTTCGCACTCATACCAAGGAGCTCCACAGGCAGGCTGAGGACGTGGAAAACCGGGCACGTCGCAACAATCTCCGCTTGGTGGGGTTTCCCAAGGGGGCGGAGGCGGGTCAAGCCGCCACCTTTGTTGAAGACTGGTTCAAGGCGTGGATGCCTGGAGGGGCCCTCTCGACATGGTTTGTAGGAGAAAGGGCACACAGGTCCCTGGCACCCAAGCCTCTTCCTAGTGCCGCACCCCGCCCTATTATCCTCAAAGTTCAAGGACCGAGACGCCATCTTGCGGGAGGCTCGGGCGCCTGGGCCCCTCAAGTTTCAAAATCACGCCATCATGAAATTCCCGGACTACACCAGGGAGGTCCAGGACCTCCGGCGCTCTTACACGGACATCAAGAAACCGTTGCGCACCCTGGGACTACAATATCAACTTCAGTTCCAGTCACGCCTTCGAGTCATTTCCCAAGGCACGACACACTTGTTTTACTCACCCCAGGCGGCTTGGACATGGCTGACGGAGGAACGCCCTCTCCGCCAACAACGTGCCTCCTCCCCGGGAGTCGCGGACCGAGGGACAGAGATCGCCGGCGGTCGCGCAGGGGGCGCCAATCACGAACATCCGTACTCAGGTCCCTGAGTGCGGCAGCTTCGGATCCTAGGGACTCCTCCAGCCGGTCGGGCTCTCCGCCTTGCAACAGGCATCGCTCCTCCGAGACCTCAACGGGCAGGTCTCTACCGATGGCCCAGGCAGACTCTGAGCTTTCCCGTACACCTACTCTTTAATGGCAACGCAGTTCGAATTTAACGTATGTCCACCATGAGGGGGGTAGCAGTCGTTAGACCCTTGGTATGTCCTTTTGATTATTTACAATGTCAAAGCCAATGTACTGATTATCCGTTCTTTTGGAGGGGTCCTCCACGCAACCAATACAAACGTTTTAGTTTGGTCTAGTTCCAAGGAGTCGACAGATGCTTCCGTTCCCGAAGTATAGGGTGTGGGGGAAGGGGGTTTCTTTGTTGTTGTGGGGAGCCAGGCTTGTGCGCTCCCATTGTTTAGTGCTGTTTTATGTTGTTTTGCTGCCCCACCGCTCACTCGACATTTGGACTCTGTTACACGAGTCCACTATACACAGTCCTTCCCACCAGTGCGCTTTCACATTTGCCCCCTTGCCCCGCATTTGCCACTGGCTTTCCGAGGCCCAAAGAGCCGTTATAACGATCTCCAGCCCCCATGAGTGATATACCATCTCCGAAAGCAGTCCTCCATATTTTATCATGGAATGTAAATGGCCTCAGACCGCCACCCGCGAACGGCCATATTGCGCTACGCACAACGCCTCAACATAGATGAGCTTCTGCTTCAAGAGACGCACCTGATGGGTAACCACTGCCCCTTTCTAGTGCGTTATGGCTATGACAGGGTTTGGCACTTGGGCTTCGCCCGAGGTTCTCGTGGCGTGGCCATAATATTTAAGCGCACCCTTCCCTTTGCGTTGACACAAGTTATTCATGACCCACAAGGCACGTTCGTGATTATTTGCGGTACTCACGGGGGCACCCCCCTTAACCTTGTATCCATGTACTCACACCCCCCCCCCTCGATGCTCGCCACGACTGAAACAATCCACCACTCTGCTGCCCACCCTCACCCTGGGACCCACCGTCATTGGGGGCGACTTTAATGTGGTCTCCTCCCCGCTTGTTGATTAAACGGGGACCCCGTCCACTTCCAGGCTGGCGCAGACGAAACAATTAACAAACTGGGGTGAAACCCTTGGCCTTTGCGATGCATGGCGAATCTGGCATCCACGCGCTAGACAATTCACGCACACCTCCGCTGAGCATCACACGCAAGCGCGCATAGACTCAATCTTTATCCTGTCTACGGACTGCTCCATAATCCAAGATGTCCGTATACTTCCAAGAGGTATCTCGGACCACTCCCCACTGCTCCTTAGTACAGGGACTCCTCCCCCCCACTCCTGCCCCATGTGGCGGTTGAATGCCTGGTTTCTTCAAGACAAGGAACTCCAAAAGGCGGTGTGAGTGGAGCTGAAGCATTACTTCGCAACTAATGCGGTTTCGGTTCCCTCCCCGGGTACCCTGTGGGAGGCAGGCAAGGCCACTATTTGGGGCTTCGCCAAGGGTCATGTCCAATGGCGGCGGCGGGCCCAACTTTTGCAGATCACCTCACTAGAGGCACAGGCCCTACGCCTAGAGTGCTCCCCCTCCATAGATGGCGATGCAGCTCTGGAATGGCGCCTCACGAGTATTCGTAACGAAATCAAGAAACTCTTGCTGGAAGCAGCCAAGCTCCTGTGGAGATCTTCCGTGGCCAGAGTTTATGGTTGGGGTGACAAAAACGGCACGATCCTACATAGGCTTGCCACATACCCCAGAGCAAACCGCATTATTCCAGAGATACTGGATCAAAGAGGGGAAGGGGGGGGGGGGGGGGAGGGTTAGAGTCGATGCAGCAGTCCCCGGTGGCTATGGCCGGGGCATTCGCCGCCTTCTATCGCCGACTCTATGCCAAATGGATCCAGACACTGACGCTCCATGAGCTGCTGGGCGAGACAGGTGCCCTCCTCCCTCAGCTAGACTAATGCCCAAGCTGACCTTGACCGCCCTATCTCGCACAACGAGATTAGCAAAGCTATCACGCCCACCTCGTCGGGTAAGACTCCTGGACCAGACAGTCTCCCCCAGGAATACTATGCAACTTACTGTGAGGCCCTTTTGCCCCGCCTCACTGACCTGTATGTCGAGGCCCTGGAGAGAGGTTTCCTCCCGCCCGAAACAGATATGGCCACTATCGTTGTCCTTCCAAAGTCACAACCCCCATCTCCCCACTGTGCTGACTATCATCCCATCTCCCTTATTAACACGGACGTTAAATTGTACGCTGCGATTCTCGCCCAACGGCTGAAGCCCTACCTTACCACGTTGGTCCATCCGGACCAGTGTGGTTTCATGCCCCAGCGAGGCACCAGACATTGCCTCCGATGGCTGCATCTGGCCCTGGCTCACCGCCAAGTGCTTTTCCCTTATTTGGCACTCCTCATTGATTTTGAGAAGGCGTTCGATTCCGTGGACTGGACGTACTTGGACGATGTGTTGGTGGCGATGGGTTTTGGCCCGCGCTTCCGTCAGCTGGTGGGGGTACTGTATACCCGATCCCAGGCACGTGTCCTGGTCAATGGGGTTCTTTCTGACGCCTTCCCTATTCATAGGGGGGGAACAAAACAGGGATGCCCCCTCTCACCCCTTCTCTTCGCCCTGGCGATGGAACCCCTAGCAGCCCTGATTCGGTCCGAGAGTCTCGTTCGGGGTGGGAATGGCCCAACTCTGAAGTGGACAAGATCGCTCTTTATGCGGATGATGTCTTGCTTTTCTTAAACGACCCAGCTCATTCGGGTCCTTGTTGTCTCCGGATCCTGTATTCATTTGGACAAACCTCTGGCCTCCACATGAATGCTAATAAGTCGATCCTGGTCCCGCTCCATCCCTCCAGAGAATGTTTCGACTGGCAGTCTAGGATACCGCTTCGGCGTCAGTCCTCTAAATTTCTCGGGATAGGGGTCACGCTCCTCCCGGAATTGGGATGGTCCCTCAATAATCACCCCGCTTGTGAAGAAGGCTAGGGCGGATCTCCACAGATGGCGGACATTGCCGTTGAACCCCTTGGGGAGGGTCGCCTTGTTTAAAATGCAGATTCTTCCTAGATTTTTCTACGTCCTCCAGAATACCCCCTTCTGCTTTCCACAGGTGTGGTTTCGGGAGATTGACACTATGGCTACTCAATTCCTATGGGGGGGGGCGGATGGAGTTACGTACCTGTCAGATTCCAACATTCGACGGGTGCATGGGGATGACACATCTATACCTCTACTGCCTGGCAACTAGTCTACGGAGTATTCATGACTGGTTCAATGGGGGGGGGGGAGGGTCAGACCCAGCCTATAGGCTTGAACTAAGTAAACTCGGCCTGCCCCAAATCCAATCCTTAATGAATGGAGAATCCCTCCCGTCCACCCTGCCGGACGTCACACGTTCCGTGCTTTTGGCCTGGCGGGCTGCTTTACGACATACCAAGTGGACGCGCAAACTCACTCAGCATACGCCTCTATGGCACGGTGCGTGGCTCCAGGAGGTCAGTGGGCTACGGGGGTTCCGACAGTGGGATCTTATTGGGATCTCTCAGCTTGGCGATGTGTGGGCGAGCGGCCTCTCCCCATCCACCTCATGCACAAGATGCGGTCAAGGGCCGGCCGACTTCTTCCACATGGTATGGGCATGCCCCCGACTGGTGCAGTTCTGGGGAGAGATTGAAACTGAGCTGTATGAGGTCCTGGTGTGGGAGGTTCCCCACGATCCACATCACTTCCTCTTAGGGATTACAGATGGACTTGATGGGTCCAGGAATGAGAAGTTATTCTATAAAAGCCATGGTCGTGGCAAAACGGGATATAGCCGCCTCCTGGAAACGTCCTACACCACCAAGTTCTGAGGGATGGAGGCGGGGTGGATTGGTGTGCGGCACAAGAGAAACCTATGTACGAGGCATGGGGGTGTCCTAAGAAATACCGGAGGGTGTGGGGCAAATGGCTGGGTGCCGTGGAGTAGCTTGTTCCTTCTACACAATGTACTGTACTCACTGCAGGAGGGTGGGGTCCGATTGCAATGTCTGTGTTCCTCCAACTGTAATGCGTCAATATTGGCATTATGCAATATCGAGTCAATGGTGTTTACATTCTGTTAAATAATAAAAATGTGTTTATCAAAAAGAAATCGTCAAATAATAGGCAAAACCGCATAGGTGAGGGGGTTGGTGCTGCTTTTTGATGCAAGGCTGTGTCAGCAGTCAATGCTATCCCAGTACGGGTGTCCTATAGCTGTCCAGGTGCCACTGAATGGCACAGCAGCTGAGCTCTTGGAAGCAGATAACATTTGGGAAGCCTTGTTAGCTAGGTTGTTTTAACCATGAACATGGAACAGTCGCTGTGACTGTACTGCTGTAAAGAAACTAGAGAAAGCTGACATTGTGCAGTTTATGCTTTTTTGGTAATGAGCACCCATATGGTCAACTTCAGTTCAAAGGTAAGTAGTTTCGCAATAAAAGCTGTCAACGTCAGTCTTAAACACAGGTTGGCATATAAAAGTATACATCAAAATGACCTAGATTGCCTGTCAAGTCTGTAGCTGAGGAAAGATTTAATTGTGCAATATCATCCTGTACTTCATGTTAGCAACACTTTTTTTTCTGCTTTCCTAAAAAGTCCAAGATAGGCTAGATGTCCTTCCTTGTGTGTTTATTTCATACTAGAAAGTAGCAGGCGGAAGTGATATTTGATTGGAGCTTTGAAAGTCACTGCTTTCTTCTGCACCAGAATGCTTATGCTTGCAGCAGCAAATCCAAAACAAGACAAAACTGAAACGGATTCTTTGAAATCTATTCTACACAAGATCTAACTACACATTTGTCATTTGTATTTATGTACCATATCAAATTGCTGAAAAGAGTCCTACTCACCAGTGATGGACATGTAGGCAGTGTGACAGTCACTGTCTGGCAGAACATATCACCTGGGGCAAATCATTTGCTGCAGATTTAAAATGTCATGGTCCACATGTGGTGCATAAAAAAAAGTAGTGGCTGAGAAAGTAAGGTGCTGGTTCATTTGCTGACAGAACAGTCGAGAAACAGCCAGGAAGACTCTCATTGTAAAGTTAATGGCAAAAGCTCAATCAAGCTAAATGTGTAGTGTCTTACAGTATCAATGAGCTTCCTTCATAACTTCTTGAAAGTGTTGTTTATACAGTAAATCAGTCACTTTAACCATGAAATATCATAGTGTGCAGAATAGCTGAATGGTAGCTGATGTTTGGCATTCTTTTCCATCGAAAACAACCCTTCTCTTTCTGAAGGCGATTAGAAATTGGAGCAAAAAGCATACATTTGCTGAAGCTACTATGAAGGAATTTCAGGTGTTCTTTTCTTAAGGAATTTAGGACTGAATTATCCTACTCTCTAAAGGTCTCTTCATCTGGACCTGGGGGGAGGTGGGTCAGGGGGTTAGATTCCAGGATCCCAAAGGTGATGCTCTGCCCTTGGACAATCCTACCCAAGTATTTAGTAGGAGTACTTTGAAGGACTCGGAGCACTTCAGGATCATAGCAACATATTCCCTTATCGCAGCAGCTTATGATTCAAGCTACAGATCAGGATTACATGCAGACCCTGGAGTGGCATTTGTTGGTCGTTCGGCACTATGGAATCATCCTCTTCAGTAGGAAGCCTTAAGAGGTTTGTGAGATAGATAGGGTCCTAATTCTCTCCCAGAGCATTTTTAGCATTGGATAAGCATTTCTACAACAACAAAAAAAAGAACATTAATGGTGATAGTGAAGTATGCAAAATTGTATAACCACTCACCAATGTAAAGAATAAAAAGTTGAAAAAACTAGCAGTCTTCTTTTAGATGCGGCCTAAATTTAATTAACGATGAATTAAAAAATTGTATACTTGTAGAGCGCAGTGCCGCTAAGCAGCAATAAATCTGGCTGCATAAAGGGGGAGGAGATGGGGGAGGGGGTCTTTTTCTTTGTAAAGTGCTGACCTCCGCCTGGAGGAAGACCCGCTGGTACTATCAGTAGTGGTCAGAAATAAAGGTGGAAATGTGCTCGTGCTATTGTGAAATTATTAAAATCCCTATGTCACTTATAACCTCAATGATTTATTGGGGAGGCAGTGAAATCGGAGGTTAAAAAGGGGTGTCGTGCGTTTCTTAGAACGAGTTACTGACCACTACTGATAGTACCAGCGGGTCTTCCTCCAGGCGGAGGTCAGCACTTTACAAAGAAAAAAGACCCAATGATGACGCTGAAACAGTACACAAAAGGCGGAGAATGAAAATATACCGCCATTAACCTGTGTACATGTATGAGGATTTTTTATGACGGACACTACCGAAAGACCCTGGTAACACAGGACAAGTGGTCCATTCTCTCTCTCCCCCCCTTCCTGGAAGCCCAACATGATTTCTATTACAACTTATGGAGGCTCCCAGTGATTAGTTAAATGACAGGACCGCAGTGACTACCGATCATTGGGAACTTGGGCCTGATCAGGTCTGTTAATTTGGGCGCCCGTGAACGGTCGTCTCTCATATACCTTATTGTCCTGATGAAGACACGCAAGCGGAGGTTTTTAAGTTTCCCTCTACGCCCCAAGATGGGTCGAAACGTCGACATCCCCCATCTCAGAGCATTACGTCCTATTGGTCTTTCCAGTATTCTGATGATGCATTCTGAATTTTCCAGCATCATTCTGTGAAATAAATAAGGAAGAATAGATCAACTACTGTCTAGACAGGCCCACACAATGGTTTTCCATTTTTCAGCAAGTGTCCATTGTATAAAATGATACTATGTTTTCCAACTTTTTCTCTTTGATTTTTTCCTTCTCTTACTCAATTCAAATAAGAGTACTTTCTCTTTACACTCTTTTCTAGAGCAACCGCATTTTGATACATTTTTTAAAGTCCTATTGACTCTGCTCAAAAGAGAATATAAAAAGATTTTGTCGACAGAATACAGCTATTGTGTCTTTTTTTGGTGAGACTTGAGGAAAGTTTGGTTCTTTACGGTGTAAACAATTACTGTACCCATGGTCCTTTGATATATTTTAGGTTACCCAATTTGTCTATAATGGCAGAACAAGTCCATAGCACAGAAGAAACAAGTCCCATACCAATAAAAGTAGCTCTCCAACATTGCTATCTTTCACAGATTCACATGCTCGAGTTAGCCACAGTCATGCTGGGAATAAACGTTAAAAAGGCCTTAGGCTTAAGAATGGTGGTTTAGTAGCGCATTCACATCATTGAAAAGCATACACACTTTAGCTAAATCAGCTAAAAACGCCAGCACTAACTCTCTAGACTCCAACACTTCTAAGATTTTCATACCATATTAATGGAAGGGAAAACCAGTGAGCCTCTGACTGAGGAGGAAGGTGGATCGCATGTGAATCTATAAAAGGCGCCAAAGCTGGAGAAGGAAAATGCTACTCAGTAAACAGCTGTTTGTGGCAAATAGTGCTGTAGATTCACATGCCGTGCATGCTCCTACCATCTAGTTTTGGGAACGGACACAAGCAATTTTGTTTTGATCATCTAGGCTTGCAATTAACCTATTCATTTGGAAGATGTCAATGCAAGAAGCATGGCAGTTTTCCAGTAAAGAAACTTTAAAACTCCTCTCTGTGAATAGGCTCAAACGACGTAGCCATACAACTGGTCAGGACTGTTTAGTTCAAGAAACAGAATGACTCGCTGGCGGAAAAGCACAGAAAAACTGCTTGGACTACTCGCTGCAAGAAGCATGACAGTTCTTGAGGAGTATAGATCTCGAAATGACAACCAAATGCTCTTTTAATGAACGGGGATAAGAGATCAGATTTAGACAGCTGGGTGGGATCTGACAAGGCTATACTTACAGTAGATGTAGGGCCTTGGTCCTATACAAGATACAGAATTGTTTTCACTGAGCCTTAAATGTCTTGTAACAAAAGAGTGTAAGTGCCTGCTCCATGTAATCCCTGCATTCTTACGGAAGATCAAGGCAATAAATTGAAACTAATCAAAAGTCAGACTGTGCAGTTCAAGACTCGTAGCTGATGGTTACATAGCTACCTGTTCCATCTGGGCAGGAGTTCTGCTTTTGAGAGAGAATGGTTGAGCACTCTCCAGCTGTAGCAGATGAGCACCAATTTAGCCTAGGCCATGCAGGTGCGATCAAATCAGTTTTTTTGCTTTTGGATGACTCGAAGGACGGAAGTTAAAGGAACAAAGGAGTACACAAACTTGATTCCCTTGAGCTTCTTGCTGATAATGCCAACTGGAAAAGAGATGGTTACTTCCTGCTTTCCCAAGTAGAGAATAGATCAAGCTGCGGCTGAAACCATCTGCGAAAGAGCTGCTGAACTAGATCATTGTGAAGTTCTCACTTGTGTCATTCTGCGAGAGTTCGTCTGGGTGCGGGTAGGGGGGAACTCTGCCTAATTGTTGTAAAGACCCAGTAAATTCTTGGTACACACCAGGGAAGCAGAGTTTCTACTGATAGAACGCGTGACCTTGTTCCATCCTGTTTGGTAATGCAATACATTGATGTTCAGTTGTCGGTCTCAACAGGTAAGTGGCATTTTGTGTGGATGAACAGCTTGTAGGTCCAACTAGATGGCACAGAGCTGCAAGACACGGAAATGAAGACCCTTTTCTGTTTCAGATTGCTTGCCTTTAACCATCATGTCATGAATGCGGGGTGCTCATCCATCCATCCATTGACGCATCTGTTGTCATTATCATTGGATGTTGTGCATGTTGGAATGGTCCTTATAAGGTTTCTGTTGGATTCTCCACCAAAACAATGCCCATTTCAGCAGTCAGTAAGAGTTACTTCATGGACTGCATTTGAAGCCTGTAATGAGGGCTAGGAGGAATGCGTTACGACATTAGACCTAGCAGATATCTGTATTGCCTGACAAACTGAATTGTTACTGAACACTAGTGTGGCCTTAGCCATCGAATTTTAATGCTTATTCTGGATGTGGGTATGATTCTCTGAGCGATGTTGAAGTAAGGTCATAAGAAAGTGAAGGTAAAGCTTGGTGATAGAAGGGAGTTGCCCTCCTTCAGAGTGAGCCCCAATCGATGGATGAGAGCGAGCCACAGGAGTTGAGTTGTCAGTTTCCTTCACTCTGGAATATTTTTGTAGCCAGTCCAAGTATGAAAACACCTGGCAGTCATGTGCGGTCACAAATGCTATACACTTGGCGAAGATTCATTGGACTGGCATGAGCTTGACAAGAAGGGCTTTGAAACTCAGATACTGCATACGATTTTGATGAATGGGAAGATCGAAGAATGTGTCTTGAAGTCTAGAAATACCCATTCCTGAAGCACTAAAAAGACCATTGTGAAGGACTGCGGTTCCCTGAACTTGCTGAGATACCCGAGGACTAGGATGTGTCTGTATCTTCCCGTCATCTTGACTAAGAATAACCTGAAGTAAAACTCCAGATTGCATCGATTCTATTGTACTTCCTCAGTAAGAGCACAGATTTTGTGTTTTAGCTTTTTTAAATTATGACAATGTTCTGACCAGTGGGTGACTGCGGTTTTTGGAGAAATTCTAGCATATGGCCACAGCAGGCAGTTTCAAGTACCCACAGTTCACAAAATCTAGAGGACGTTCGTAATTGCAGTGCTTTAACACAGTACTAGGTCAGTTTCCATTTTTATGCTTTGAAGAGTCTTCTCCACATGCTTGCTTAATGATATCTGGTCGCCAAAAGGCGCAGCATGGACTTTTCCTTGTACCTCTGCTTGATGAAAGGCTGTGCTCTTTAGCTGCCATTCTTTTCTCCAAGGAAAGGCTGCTGCTGCTAAATAGATAAAGACCACATTAAAGGCATGCATAGCTGCAGCGATCACAGCAGCTTCTTAGTTGGTTCCCTCTCGCATGATCTACTTTGCTGCCTCATTGTACGGATTCCAGAATGACTCTACATTAGTCTATGGTATATCAGCCTAGAGTGGCCAGAACATTTGACACTTAATTCAGACCCCCCAGGATTTTGCGATATGCAAAAAAAATCGCGAAATAGGCAGTTTTGTAAAAAGACTGCTTTTTTTCAAAACTGCCCGCGAAATTAGGAGATTCTAATCAGGAAATAATCTAGCTAGCCCGAGGAGGGGGCAGAGTTCTCCAGCTGTCAACTGTTCCAGGTCAGGCATATGTGACTCATCCAGTTGTGGTTTTCTTTCCATTCTGTCACTTGTAGTGCCACATTTATTCTGTGGATAACAGAACTACAGGTATCAGAATACATTAATAAAGACAGGACTGGACGAGCTGGCACTCGTCACCTCGCGCTGCGTGGCTGCAGAGTGGGACTGTTACCCGCATTAAGCAATAGTAACAATTCTCTGTCTGACAGGAAATGCTGGATGCTCAGTATTTGTTGAACAGGGGAGGAAGTGTTTGTCGGCTAGTGGAAAACATTTCTACTGAAAATCCTAGGACAGGCAGACAAACTGATGTTACCATAACATCGCTATTCCTAAAAAAAAAGTTCAACCCTTCACAATTTATGGACCTGGAAATAAAACATCAGAATAAACGCTGCTGTATTATGCCTGAATGTTGTCATCATATGCGAGCGCACTACCATTATTGATAAGAGTGTTTTGGAAATAATAACGTGATGCATTTTTATTGGGATGTCAATCAAATACTCATCTGTGTTGCTAATACAGTGCATTGTGGCAGTCACAGATGCTCAAGCACACACGATGCGGAGGATGCTGCGGCTGGTGTATGCTACATATTACGTTACATTACTGCCGTGATGCCTCATTGTCTCGTTAAGTAATGAACCACTCCCAGGGGAGTTTACAAATTGCCTTTGTCTTTCAACCAGCACTACCATGTCAATTTTCACATCGAATAGATAAAGCTCCGCTTCCATGCAGGAGGGTGCATTCCCAAATGATACGAATCTCCACAGCCACAACTGTGTACACGCTCCTATAATACCCACACTTTCCGTTCCAATTTAGATAATTGCTAGTGTGCAAAACACCAATAAAATTATAGTTTCCACACCGTAATGCAGGCAGCATTGCCATAAAGTTCACATAATGCCCCAGTATGTTATAGAACAAAAACAGAGCAGTGCCAATATTCATGTTGCAAAGTTTACTAAACACCAAAGCCAGAACACTTGTACACTAGCCCAATATATAAAACACCACAATCAGTCAGAATCCGTAATTCCCAAGGATGTTGAACACCGTGAACATTATTTCACATTATGTAGAGCACCGTAACCATACCATTGTTCACATTGCCTAAATGAATACAACATAAGCATTTCATGTTCCACGATGCCCCAAGTAAGTGAATAACTATCTTCTCCTCACAACTTATTGGGGTTACTTTTTTGGCAACATCTGGGCTGCTGATGGTCGCCATTACTGCTAAATATAGGCCACACGCCCATGCCAAGCAGCAGATAAAGAAGCAAATGTTGCTCAATTCTAGACGATCTTGACTTTACCCTCATCCCAAATGTTAACTTTATCCTTTAAACATGGCAAAATTGACAACAACCCAACTAGCACATTTAATTTACTTGTAAGTCCCTAGTAAAGTGGTACTACATATACACGGGCCAGTAAATTAAATGCTTCTAGTGGGCTTGCAGCACGTTGAAAGCTACTAGTGGGCCTGCAACACATTGTGCCACGCGCAAAAGTAGCCCTTTTAAACATGTCTCGGGCCTACCATTGTAGCCTGTGTGTGCGGTTTTAAACTGCCATTTCGACCTGGCAAATGACACCTTTTGCCAGACCTAAGGTTCGGTTTTTAATGCGTGTAAGTTGCAGATCCTTCAGGATTTCGTGGTTTGCAAAAACAAATTGCAAAATCTGCAGTTTTGTAGAAAAGTTTTTTGTTTTTATTATTTTTTTTTTTTTTTTTTTTTTTTTAATCAAAAGTGCCTGTGAAGTTCCTTTATTGGTCCAGTGTTGACCACTAAGCCAAATCCAAGGAGTGGGTCAGCACGCAGGCAAGGTGTTTGTTTACTCACGTGCTGTATTACATGCCCCTGCCTGGAGGTGCCCGGTGAACACTGCTGCTGCTCGAAACTTGGACACCAAAGAGCAAGTAGGTTTTGTCCCGCCCTGACCACCATACACAGGCTTAAAATGGATGGTGTGATTACAGGAGCACTATTTATAAATAATTTGGGCCCGCCGCCCATGGGCATGCAGTGAGACCCGCAGGTGGCAAGATTTGTTTTTATAAATTAAAGAATTTGGGCATTCTGCCCACGGGCATGCAGCGAGACCCACTTGTGCACTATTTCTTAAAAAAAGAAAAAATTCTGTCCCGCTTCACGTGGACATTCTTTTGACCAAAGCATCCATCTGCTTTAAAATGGAGCAGATGTAGGTGTGACTGGATTGAGTGTTGTTCATGGGGCTGCCACACCAATGACTGAATCGGAGCTTGGGTGACCTGCGAAATGGGATAGCAAAGATTTGAGAGGATAGTATTTATATTCAAGGCTCTACAGCTAATGCAGAGTCCAGCATTTTTTGTATCCGTTGAAGTCACTAGTGTCAGACAATCAAGAACTGGGATGAACTCTGAATTTCTCCAAATCATAGGGGGGGGGGGGGAAACCTCTTCATGGGAAAGACCAATTTCTTAGCTGCTCTTTTGATCAGAGCGTGAAACTCTAAGCTATCATTTAATTTGGAATGCAATTGAGATGGGGGATTCTTGATCACTATCTGAAATGACTGAATTGCTCGGTCAGTGATCTGAATTTCATGGACGTTATCCACATCCATGAGGAAGTCTCCATTGTAGCACATAATCTGTGTTCAGAGTTTCATCATTACCATTCTGCACTGGATATAGCACCTGTGTTGGTGGAGGTGGTAACTGCTGCTGTGGAAGTGGTTGGCTGACCAAAAGAAAGTATTAGCACAACATTTAACAATTCTAGCAGCACCTTTATGGCAACTTTCACTGTCAGTTATAAAAATAACTCGGAAACTCGGAAACAGTTTGTATCAGCTCCTGTTCAGATGGTTCATGCAAAAGTCTGGCACAGTCTCTTTGATAGTAAGATTCATATATATTGAAATACCTGATCTTTGTAAATGTCCTCATGATACAACTCCTGTTCATAGTCTGGGACATATTGAACTTTCATCTGTTGTAGGCTGTACACAGTTTAAGACAGCTCTTCATCTGAAACAATCTTTTGAATATCATTTTTCCGTATAGTTTCCAAAAGTAGAGGACATTCTAATACTTTCAGAGGGAAGGAATGGTGTACGAAGCACAAAGGGCACGGTCAGCGATAGCTGATTGGAAGTATCGACCACCTTCCCACCAGCTGCAAACAGTGTAAACACTATCAGTATGGCAGGGACACTGGGAGAAGGTGACTGAAGAAAAGGATATCTGTTGATAATGAACTTTCGATAAAGCTGTTGATTTCATGATGAAAGTCAACTAGGAAGGTGAGTCGCAGACCAAGCTAGTCAATGGCAATAGTCTACAAGGTTGCCAACGTCACCGTTATACAAAGGAAAGGAGATATAAAAAGTCGCATCAATTTTTTTTAGCTGCACAATGGTAAGAGGTTCCATCCAGAGAAGTGAGCTGTGTGTTTTTTAAAGCAGAAGATTTCAGAACCCAGTTAAGGAGAACCTCTAGCACATCCAGGAACTTTCTTTTCTGCACCTTTTATACGCAGAAGTCCCCAATGGCTGACTTCATGCATGAGAAGGGGGCATCACAGTTGTGTTCCTAATATTAAAAAAACTTGGCACCTCTGTCTCAGATTTTTAGAAGTTAAAATTACAAATTTCACATTTTTAAGCCTCCAGTTTTGAGTAAAGGCAATAGACACACTTACACGTCAGCAAAGGCGTTTAACTACAGGATGAAAAGGCACTGAAGTCTGAATTTTTCACTTTTTGAGCAGAAGGTGACAAAGGACTGAAATTTTCCCTGGCCCTGTGCGTAGATACGCTAAAGTAACTCACTATGAACCAGAGGCTGAAAGCTGGGCCCTGGGGGTTCTCCATGGGAGGTAAAATAAAATCTCGAATTTTCTACAGTACAAAATTCAAGAATGTCCATCTACGAAAGATGCAATGCCGAAAAAAACACTAAATAATTACTGCAAGAAAACAATAGCCGCCAACTTGCCTGCAACTTTAAAACACAGAATAATTTAGAAAAGTACACCAAAGACAATAACATTGGCTGTTGCGGATGGGCTTATCAATGCACTCCCAGGAGTGGGCAAAATGTATTCTGACATCTCCCGGACAAATTAAATGACTGCAAATTATTCAGAATGAAGTTGCCCGTTTCTACAGATTTTGACATTTCAGTCAGTTTTGATCATCTCGTCACCCTTCATTAGATTCCTGTGGATCAAATTTAAGGCCCTACGTTTAGGGCATTTCAGACCTTTACCAACTCGGGTTACCGTATTTCTTAAACATCTGATTCAGCCTTATGTTGCTGCAAGGACTAGGAGGTCCTACAGTCAAAGACTTGCCATTCGGTTCAGGTTCAGAAGAGCCAGAGAGGGAGGCCTATCCTTTCAATTCCTCGCCTATAAACTGCGGAATGCTTTTCCTCCCTTTGCTTCGTCATTGCTCGCGCGAAAAAGTTTTCAGGTAACAGTAAAAGACCTGGCTATTTAAGTCTCAGAGCAGGCTTTGTTCGGTGGCTCTTTATTAGTGCTCGGAGGCCCTGGTTGGGCATCCGTGTGCTGTATAAATGACAAACGAGAATTCATTACAGACTACTCTAGGCAGCTAAGAGTAGATTTAATTTGCTTGCCATAGCAGACTGTGACATTTGTGAAAAACAAAAACGCGCTAATCAGAAAGACAACTTTTACCACCATGTTTGACAAGAAAAGAGTTGGTTAATTGGCTGGTGAACGTTTCTCAGCAAAGAGTATACTTTGTCAGTTAACGTACAAAGTTACATATTTCCAACAAATGGGTCATGGCATGTCAATTCATTATTTAAGTTTCAAAAATATTAGATACAACAACGGGCAGCAAGCAAACCGATGCAAGCCATAAAAAGGCAAACCCTCGGGTAAATTCAATTAAGACTAAATAGGAATAACATGAAATGACTTGTGTTACTATTTCGGAGTGAGAAGTTGTCTGGATTGTTTGTTGGCAGCACAAGATATCCTTTTAACAGTTCAATTAATACACTGTGCACTAATCTAATTTTGGGACAGAGGCACTCTGTATGGTTCGGAATAAACGGCTGATATGGATGTTTTTGGATTTAAAAAAAAAATATTTTTAAATCTGCTTTTTTTCTCACCGACCTCATCACCACAAACACACAGTGGAGTCCACAATCTGCTATCCCATTGGAGGTAGCCCCTTTCTGCAGAAATTTCCTCTACTAAAACACACTAAGAGCACCCTAAACTAGGCTGTTGCCCCGTCACACCAGGCTAGGGATTAGATTGGCAGTAATGAAAAGGATTTTCATAACGTGGCGCATGCCTTTTTAACCAGCACCCCGCTTTGAAAATTGTTAATCGACCCTCCTCTGTGAAGGTCTATAACTGTGGTATATACCGGTTCTTATGAGTGTGGGGTGTCTTCGATATACGTGTCCACAGGGTCACTGCCATACACTGCATCAGATGGTGGGTGCCATTGTAGGTTCATATTTGGACATGTTCGACCTGACAGCACATCAATCGCCTGGATAAGATTGTTAACAGGGTTCAGGGTCCTTCGAAATTATAACACCTAGTGCTTGAATACAATAAAAATGTTTGAATCTTCACACAAGTGAAATAAGGCACTGGCAATTAGGGCGCCCAATCAACATAGCGCAATCGGACCTTGGTGTGCTGTACGTGGTTTCATAACATATCTGTTTCTTTACTTTAATTTAACTTAATTTAACTTGGTATAAGCTAGTCCATGAGCTAGTCAATGTTCTCGGATGTGAGGGCCTGAATTACTGTCCAGACCTATTGATTTTATTGCTCTGTTTGCGAGGAATTTGTATTCATATATGTCCGTGATGGGTGTGACCCATCTATAGACTTGCCAGTCTCAGGTACTAGCTGTTTGTTATGTACTGGGATTTCATGTGTCATTTATTGTATGTCTTGTCTTTTTCTATTTCTTTTTCAATAAAAATGATCTGAAATAATAAAAAAAATGTTTGAATCTTTTTTTGCTCAAAGTAATAGAGACTCCTGGTTTTCCTCGAGTATCATTTTTTAAATTACCCAATAAAAGGCATGCTTCTTTGAAGATACAGCACTGGCCAGACATTACATTGATGTTATTTACCATACCATGCTAAGTTTTAGTTTCTAATCCCGTCACCTAGCATAGACCATTAAAAGCTAGACCTTTCCCAGCACTGGAGTGTGAAGTGGCCAAAAGGTGGTAACGTAGCCATCTAAGTACAGTGAAATTACAATTCTACTGATGGCCCAGACTTTGCACAGTAACCAGAGACTCACCCAGGATCTCAAGAAAACTCCTCGCACCCAAGAGCTCCTGTTAAGAAATCTCATGAATGTTTCCAAGACAACTGAAAGGCATATTGAATAAGCAAGATAGGACTACCTCATAGTTCCATTTAACACCCAACTGAAAACAAAACCATTGCAGATGACCCTAACCCTGTGACATCGACTCTTGACCGAAAAGAGCAAAACAATCCTGGTGGCGCCTAGATTCACTGAATTTTGGGAGAGACTTAATAAATCATACGTTTTATCCAACATTTTTATACAGTTCCTAGAAAATGCACATATACAATTAACATCTGCATCATGCTAACATAGGCACCAAATGGTAGTAACAACTGTGTTGGAAGTTTGAGGAAGTGAGGCCCTTCTCAAGCACGTAATAAAATGTATTTCGCATAGACATGCAATAGTACAACCAGTCCTCCCCAGATGTTTCAAACAGAAAACAACAGCCCAGTGTCTGGTTGCACATTAATGATTCTTTGCTACATATTAACTGGGTACACTCCAAAAATGTAAAACTCATTTAAAAAAGAAAAATACAGAATGTTGCCATTTACTATATTATGCTCACATAAGTTTATTAATTACCTCTGTGAACTTGTTGAGAGTTGCATTTGTTGGGTTGTGGGTTATCAGGAAGCGCATACCATCATAGGTGATCTCCACTGGTGCTGGACGGTTCATGATGACAAATGTAAAAAAAGTAGACGGGAGGGAAAAACAATGCCCCTGGAAAAAGTTGTGGCAGAAAACATTCAAAAATTCTTTCGATGGACAACTTCTTTATTCTTTGAAAGATGAGGGTTCAGTAACTTCTCCGGCCTTTGGAAGCAGGTATTAGCATAGCTCCAAACGAGATATCCACTGTACTCCAAGCTGGGCAGCAGCATGTACTGCAGGTAGGCACTGGTCAGGCAAAATACAAATCGGGATGATCTCTTTACGATGTTCTTGATCTTTATATTTGCCACACTGTTTTAAGATAACCATACAACTCAATGCCCTCCAAAATATAACAAAAATAAATAAGTTGTCCCGAACAATTTGCTGCTGGTTAAGATGTTCTGGGAGTCTTCAAGGCAAAGAGTATGTATGTGCCACGTTCAATCCACAAGCTTATTTTCCAGCACAAGCGCAGTGCTGCGCTTGGCAGAAATCTGCCCTAACACCCACTATCGCCATAAATGTGAGACGTATGTTCCAAAAGGAATCCTAAGGGGGGCAAAAAACAAAACAAAAAAAGAAAACGTCAGAATAAGCGAATATTAGACATTATAGTCATGATGTATAACCAGCCTAGTTTGACTAGACTAGTAACTCACCAAGGCAGCTGTCACTAACAGGCAAGAAAAAAAAGGTAAAAAACAATTATACGTGCTGCTTCCATTTCTTGGCTACTAAACATACACCCATTCTTACCCACATGCTATGTAGTTTTCTCCATACACACCAAAGAGTTGGCTACCAACCCAACGGTAACGTATTCTCTCAGAACACTTGTACAACTCGTCAAACAAGTCATGAGCCACTGGGTAACTTAACTTTCTAAAGTCAGCAACTACACCATCATATGTGCTCATATGCCTTACATGCCCGCTCATCTGCATGAGTACACTACATACCCACACTTTTCAAACCTAGACTATTGTTACATTTCAAACCCAGACTACTGTTCCAATCTCAAAACATTTCCACAGGCACTACAAAGCGCATATTTCAAACCCGGCTATCTGAGAATTTCCACTTGCATGTTTTCAGTTTCAAAATTGTAAAATCGGTAGTACTAGGGGTAGCGTTTAAGGTGTCCACTAAGGTAACTTGTCTTGATTGGAAAAAAAAAAAAAAAACAATCACATTTGAAAGACATCTACATGAGTATGTACCCATGTACCTCCTTGCACATACATCTCAATAGGGATGCACCAAGCAATCCTCTAGGACCAGAGACCTGCAAATCTTCTAGAATACTATACAGCACACAATGCTTGCAGTTAGCGGCTGCTAAAATGGCCACCCCTGGTGTTCCCTTTGTATTTTTTTTTTATAGCTCTCCGAGAACTTTCTACCTCCAGAAAAAATTACCATTAATAAAAAGATCTTAAACCATGAAAACTATATATAAATCTATCACATAAAGGGTGGTGGAAATAGTCTTAACTGATTAAATGAACTGACTTTGTCCATACACTAACCTATTGAAGGCTACCTAATGTAACCCATATGTCCAGAAAAAAACACATGCCTGAGCTTAAACACCTATGGGGTTCTGCACCAAATAAAACACATCCCAACATAATGTCCAAGAAGCAGTATGTGTAAGCTAGGACCATGGGTTTATGAGATGTAAATCATAGCGGTTATAAAAAAAAAGTGACCTTAGTCAGTCATTCATAACTTACATATCGGGAGTGTCCAAAGAAAGTCCTGAATGGATGGGTTCATCATATAATATCTGCCCAACAAAGTCTTTTTGAGAAAGTTTCTAAATATATGGACTATTTCCTGAACTCGTTGGTAAAGACTCTTCCATCATACTTGAGGGATTCAATAAACTCAGGAAAATATAGGACATCAAATGGGAACAAAACATGGTACTTGTGACGTTAGACATATCCACTCTCTATATGAGCATTAGACAGAGATGGACTAAGCAACAGAACAGTTCCTGAGAATGAAACCTATGAGATTTGCAACCCATAATCAAATGATATTGGAAATGATGGAATGCTGCCTAATCAAAAATATTTTTCTGTTTGGGAATGAAATGTTCCAGCAAGAACAGGGGCACCCGCTTCACCCCCAGCTATGCTAATTTACATCTCGGCTGGTGGGAGGAGCAGGTACTCGGAGGCTCAGAAACGAAACATTGGTCTATAAAGATTTTAATTTGGTCAAGATTCATTGATTAATCTTTAAGTCTTTATGCTGTGGCAGGGCACAGAGGCAGAAGTTGATCAGTTCATTTGGAATTAAATACCAATGGTCTAAATTTAGACTTTGTTGGGCATAGGAGTAGACTATCAGAGTTCTTGGACATTAAGGTTTGTGTGGCTGGAGATACATTGGGGAGTACAGTATTTAGGAAACCAACAGCGGGAAACACTTTTATATGCTGGGAGTTCACACCAAACACCCCTCATAAAAAGTATCCCCTTTGGGGAATGTTACAGAGCAAAGAGCTTGTAGCACTCTACAAGCGTATGATAAAATGAGGAGGAAATTAAATATTGCTTCGCCCACCTTGGAAACCGCATCAGCGAAAGCTCGGAATTTGAACAGAGTGTAAACACAGACATCATCAATAAGGAAGATAAGGGGGGTAATATTGTGCTGTGGCCGAGGACACTTTACATGGAAGAAGCTTTGCGCCATCTCAACGATGCTGAATGTTACAGAAAAGCAACCTTTCTAGAATTAAGACAAATTAAAGACACTGTTTTTACTGAGTTGGCCCAATGGAAACATGTGGGATTGTCGGCTAAAAATGAATACTGTTTAAGAAATGAATATCCTATCACTCCAGTACTATACTTGATGCCAAAAGTTCACAAAAATGTTGTACCGGTGCCAGGTAGACAGATTATTTCAGCACAGAAAAGCTTGTTGGAAGCGATGTCCAAATATGCGGATAATTTCTTACATGATTTTGTAGAAAGTCTACCTTCTTTTATCAGAGACACTGGTCACTTTTTAAGCAAACTTGAAAGAGTTGAATGGGAAGAAGACGGTCTTTTAATCGTTATGGGTATTTGTTCACTTTATACCAGCATCCCCCATTCTGACGGTATCAATGCAGTAAGCTATGTTTTAGAAAAACGAAGTATTCATATGTACGATCACAACAAAATTATTTTAAGAATGATTGACATCTGTTTAACAAGAAGTTTTTCAACAGCTATGTGGTGTGGCGATGGGGGCATGCTTCTCCCCTAGCTATGCGTGTTTACACGTTGGCTGGTGGGAGGAGGATGTCCTTAGGGCTACCCACAAGTCTGTTTATGATAAGCATGTACTCCATTGGTGGAGATTTATCGACGACGTTTGTCTAATCTGGAAAGGATCTGTTGAATTGGCTACACAGTTTGTGGATAGTCTTAATGTCAACACGCTCAATCTTAACTTGACGGCTGACATCAGCAATGAAAGAGTTCAATTTCTTGATGTTGAGATATACATTAGGGATAAGGCAATCCATACCAAACTGCATAGGAAGACAACAGCTGGCAACTCTGTACTCCACGCCAGCAGCTCCCAACCTAACCATCTCATCTGCAGTATGCCGTACGGAGAATTTCTGAGAATTAGGCGTATCTGCAGTCATGAAGAAGACCTCAAAAAGTGCCAATCGGAAGCTTTTGAAAGATTCAGAGCCAGAGGCCACAAGACAAAAGAACTCAGTGTAGCCCTTGACACAGCCAACAGTCATACTAGGGAGGAGTGTCTATCAGTAGCAACTATTTCCAGTACTCTGCCTATTCAGACCACCAGCAGTAATATCCTTAATGATGTTGAACCTGTTAATACAATCAGATTGATAACCACTTACAGCAGACAAGACCAGTGCGTAAACTTTTATATAAAAACTGGCCTATTGTACGATCCGATATTACATTATCGCAAATTTTTCCCGAGCTCCCATCACTCACTTTTAGACTAGCACCATCGATGAGACCCACTTGTCAAAACTAGTCCCGAAGTAACTACTTCCAATACTTGGTTATCAGTTAGATCAGGTTTTTTCAAGTGTAGTTCGTGCCGCATGTGCAAATTTGGTAAAAATACTTCGAGTACACCACTGCTTTTAGTCCCCAACCGATTAAAATTCAAGGTCACTTCACTGGTAGAACAGACTTTGCAGAGTACATTTTGGAATGTACTTGCCATTTACTTTATGTTGGAAGTACCAAATTGCAAGTGTTTAACAGGATTCTCCAACATTTTAGTGCAGTAGTTAACTCAGATCCTAACTACCCAGTGGCACGACACTTAAATTGATCCACAATAACAACCTGAATGACCTAAGCTACTACGTTATAGGTTCTATACCCAAGAGCAGCAGGGGCGGTAATACAGAGAAAAGATCAAGACAACTGGAATTGGAATTTATTATGCTACTGGATACTAAGATGCCAAATGACCTTAACACCAGTGACGACTTGCATAACTTTTTATAATCTTGGGTTTATGTTATTTGTGCCATCATTATATATTGTGGGTTCTTAGATGCATTTTAACTGTTTTTATTTCTGCTTCTACTCGGTTTTATTCTAGGTTCGCCTAGTTTTACCAGGTTTTAGAAGGGATTGCTCTGGGGTTTTTTTTGTAGCTCTTTGGACCTTTTACAATATGCACTGTCAAGTTGACAATGACTATATTTTATGTATCACTCTGACTATCTTATCTAATATACAATTGCACTTTATGTCTGATTCCATCATAAGTGATGTTTTTTCATATGAATCAAGGTGGCTTTTTACTTGGTTTTATCTCTGTTTCATTTGTTTTACCTGGGTTCCCCGGTTTTACAGAGTGTTTTAGCTCCTTGGCTCACTTGTATAGTATTATACGATTTGCACTAATTAAATATATTATATTGCTCATATGCATAAGGATTGTTTACATCACATTTGCACTTTATTGACCTTCCTGTCTTGTTCTAATGAACTCTGTACTTTAAAATCTATTTAATAGATGGATGATCTGAATTTCTGCGCTTTTTTTTAAATGTTCAGTATGCACTTGCATTTTACTCTATCTTTTGAGAGTGTTTGTGTAAAGCTGCTATCTATTTATATTATTTGACACCTTGCACTTTTTCTATGCACATTTTGCACATATACTTAATTGTATGCGACTCATTTAAATACCAGGAAATGTACATTGGAAAGTCCGGTACTGCTTTTGTATTTATATCGCAGTTCTTTGAGCACTATGCTATTATTAATCAATTACATCTTGTGATCTATGCACACAATGTTGCGACTAAAAATAAGAACGTTTTGGTGCGGTCCATCTAAATGTATATATTTAGATATTAATTTTATGTTTCATACTTGTTTGTACATTATTTAGCAAACATGAGATGTCACTTTTTTCGAAAATTAATATTTCTTCCTTTTTAATTACTGGTATGAGCAACTTGCATTCTATCCCGTGATATAGATAGATAATCTATACATCTATGTTTTGATAGGTCCAGCGCGTCATGTGATCAAGACCGCAGAAACGCAGTTGAAACATCACGCTGGGCTCTTGCTTGAATTATTATTTGATGCACTTGTAACTGCAATAAAAAGGATTTTCTAATCTCCACATTGTGATCCGTACCCGTTTGGTTGCTGAGAAAGGAATCTATAACACGGACTGGTTATATACCCATACATACATACATACATACATACATACAAACACACATATATTATCTACTGGCGGTCGCCAGTAGATAGTTATAGTTAGGACCGCGTTTCCATAGGAAATCTCAAAATTCTATTTTGAATAACTTTGGCGCCGGTTGACGAATCTTCGCAAAATTTTCAAAACTAATGGGGCGCTCCGCTCCGCTCCTACCCTGAAAGTCTCGGGGGGATTCGTCAAGCGGGGGCCGAGAAAAAAGGGGGGTCCCAAAACGTGTTTTCCCCATGCATTTTCCCATAGGACCTTTAGTCTAAGGTACAACCCGAACGGCTGAACAGAATTACTTGAAATTTGGCAGAGAGGTAGTCCTCAGGTCAGGGATGTGCCTTTTGCATATATGGAGTCAATCTGTTCAGTAGTTCCTGAGAAAATTGCAGTTAAAAGCACATACATATCTATAGCCGCGCACCGTGCGCGCACCCTAACGTGCGTGAGCGTAATTCGGATTGGTTGTTACATGTCAGTCAACGTTCGATTCGGTCGAAATTAGGAAGTGTCGGCCGCCATTTTGTTTGTTTTCAGTGCGAGAGTGGAAAAGGAAGGTGGCGAACGTGAAAAGGGGGCAGGGTAGAGAGTTCCTGACCCCCTAGCCTTGGTCAGGGGGTCCCTGAAGGACCCCGAAGGCAGAAAAAAACATTTACATTTTTTTTTTTTTTTTTTTTTTTTTTTTTTTAAATCGGAGGTGCGCGCACGGTGAAAAACCATAAAAAAAAAAAATTAATACGTAGTTTATTGAAAAAAATATATATAAAACAAATACATACATAACTTAGCATTTAAAAAACCATACAAATTCACTTAAAAAACCATAGGTTTCACACATGTTATAGTTAGGTGGATATTTCACTCGTAAAAAACCAATGAAATTCCCCCGTTATAGTTAGTTTAGATAACTATAACTCGCACGACCGCCACTCTATCACAAGGATGATGTCATCAGTGATGTCATGAGTGATGCCACTGACCATGTCATGAGTGATGTAATATGTGACGTCATGAGCAGATGATTGCGGGCGCGCGAGTTATAGTTCTCAACTAACTATAACGGGGGAATTTCATTGGTTTTTTACGAGTGAAATATCCACCTAACTATAACATGTGTGAAACCTATGGTTTTTTTAAGTGAAAAAAAAATATATATATTTATATACACAGACACACACACACACACACACACACACACACTTTACAAGGCAAAATAAATTCCATTTATATATTTCTCTATGCTGCTTAATATATCTTTCATGACACATATTTGGAATAGCAATGTGATGAATCTACTAATTTAATTTTTGGCTGTGTCCCCTTTAAAAGTGATACCGGTTTTTAATTGGTGGTGGTGAAAGGGAGTGTTTTCCCTTTAAATTGACACTCAGTACAACACTATGACCCAGTAGAAGGCGCAAGCCGAAACGCGTAGGTAATTTTTTTCCACTTGTATGGACTGTTATGTTAAAAGCATTTATTAAGCGCACGTACACCAACAGTTTCTTGGCGCTCAAGTGAGGATCACGGCAGTGGCAGGAGGATTGCTTAATCAGAATATGCTTGAGTGAAAAATCAAATCTTTAACTGTTTCCTAAATTGGACATGGGAAGTCAAAGATCTAATCTCCGCTGGGAGGGAATTTCAAAATTGCGGAACAAAGACAGAAACCCTTAGTCCGCCATACTTAATCGGTTTGGCTGAAGGAATTACCAACAAATTCAAGTGGGAGGATCTAAGGTTTCGAGAGGGAATGTAACGGTGTAAGCGCGCAGAGATAAAAGCCGGGCCGTTGCAGTGTAGTGCTTTGAAGATGATGCAACCCATCTTAAAAGGCACAGCGCTTACCAACAGGGAGCCAATGTAGGCTTTTCATTAATGGGCTGACATGATTAAGTTAAAGCCATTTGCTTTGCTAATGGTATTGTATAGCAAAGCAAATGGCTTTAACTTAATGACAGGTGAGACCTATTGCATTTTTTAGGCTTGTTTTTATTGAAAGTGCCCAGAGAGTTGAATTTTGCAGCTGCTAAAAGAGCCGTAAAACAAGATTTAGATAGGACTGAGGTACTTGTGGATGCTGTGACTGACAGTAGTGGAATGCATGAAGCAACAATGATTCACCCCCTGTTGACAAATTGCAAGGTCCGCGGATACGTGTAGCAACACTCACTGAGACACACGGGCGGCCAAGCACATGGGACACTGATGTGCAAACAGTCACCATCGGCAACATGTGCAGCGCATGTGCACTGTGAAACTTCTCAGCCGGCAGCCACACAATTCATTGAGTCACATGGCTCGAATGCATGCACAGTGACACTTGTACAGGTAGACTCTGGGACACTCCTGCACGACTACACGAGCGGAAGTACTAACACACTTGGTGTGTGTTGCCTACATAGAGTGCGCACCCAGGCCCAACAGTTCTGCCCACCATACTCTTTAGTACCACAACCGCAGGACACACCCCATCCAAAGGAGTCTTACATTGCACCAGCCAACTCATGACAAGGTGACAAATACTGACTTCAGGCTGCGATGGATATATATGCCAGGCTCCCTCAAAACAGGCAGGGGTGCGGATAAATCCCCAGTGCTATGTGAGCTTACAAGGTTGTGAGGGTATAGCAAGGTGTGCTGTACAAATCACATTTTTTTTGCAACTTTGCTGCAATATTCATTTAATTATATGTGTGGGTGCCAAATGCAGTGTTACAAAAAGACATTTCACAGGCATTGTGTTTTTATTTCAAGTTGTCAGTACAATATGGATTTTTGTACACTGGGGGGCTTACAAATCTATTTTTTTACTTTTTGAACACTCGCGGCATTCGTGCTTTACTTTAGTTAAGCGCAGGTGCCTCGATTGTTGAAAAAGTAAAGATTCCTTTTGTGTTGCTCCGTGACCAGAAGGCCAATTCACCCTTGCCCCAACCCAGGAGATGGAGGCCAGATCTTCGCTGACCACGAATCTGAACGACACAGCACTGGGTTGGTGTGACACACCAGTGGGAAGTTTCACAAGGTCCATCCTGCTACTGCAAAATATATGTAGCAGGATTCAGGGCTAGAGGTGTGAGCCCACTTTATGGCCACAAGCACAATAAGTGACTTAGCACACAGGCAGAATCCCACTTTCAAGTAAAAGCCTGTGGTTCCAACTACAACCTTGCAAGCCAGGGTTAAAGCAGTACTTTCCCCCCCCAGAGGTGAGCAGGCATGCAAAACTATTTTGGTGGACCTCTAATGAAAGGTTAGTCCCTAACAAATGTTTAGATAGTATCCTTGCATTGTTCATACACTGCTGAGCCCTAAGATACATGAGAGAAACACTCCCAGTTCCCACTGGGGTAGGCAGCAGGGTCACTTTAGGCCCACAAGGCAGCTTAGAGAATCAACAGTATCTGCGCAGAAGGTTGAAGGGTCCCAGAGTCCCAAAGTGAGAGAAAGAAATTGTATCAGCAACCTCATCTTGGAGACAATAGACAGCCTGCTGAGGCAGTTATGTGGCAATGAACACCAGATTGCCTTGGTGAACACTATGTTGAGTGAAGCATGGTCTTGGCTGCTGTAAACATAATGACCTGGAATCGGTTATATCCCTGAAGTTAGAGGCGAGGCCTATGATGGCTGCTGTTTGGGGTACCTTGTTTATAGCATAGCAGACAAGTGTCTGGCACACTGTCTGTTGCGTAAGGGGTAAGGGCAATAGAATTTCTGGCCCAGGAAAGCCAGACAGGGGGGCTTTATTTGATAACATCTTGTATGCTAATGATTGGGGCCATCATACTGTCCCAGCGTAGATTAATGTATTCATACACGCATCAATGCCTGCATCATGTTGTATTGACATACATCAGATGAGAGGTGGGTGCCTTTCACAAGGATGAAAGGGATTATTAAGCTAAAAACAGGTTACTAGGGCTCAAAGCATTGAAGCGCTGTCGGTTTTATAGCACTGCAGGGCCCTCTAGGGAGAATTAAATGCGGAGTAGAAGCACGGGATCGGTTCAAACTTGCAGGTTACAGATTCAACATGGCTGTTTGTTGTCAACTGAGCTATTCTGCCAGCAGAAATGAGCAAATACCAAGCCCTGTCCAACATGCTGCACTGCTGCCCTCTATGGGCAGATGACAAAAAGATAGTAAACTCGGTTTAGATTTACAAGAAAGGGTCTTTCGATGATGCACGCAAAGACCAACAGAAATGCATTAGAAATAAATTAATAATAAAACAGCTGTCCTGAAGAACTTGTATTCCATTTGGTCCTAGTGGAATGTGTTAGTTTGTTTAGAAACACAAATATTATAAGAAAACTTGATAGTGAACATTAGCTACGTGTTAAGATGTAGTAGTTATGTTTGTGCTGTAGTCAGCTAGCTACTGAATGTGTTTCACGTTTTTTTTTTAAACTAAACATATATATGTTAAAAGGATACAAAAATAATAAAAAAACGGTCTAATATACAAATCAGGACTAGTCTGCCGCATAGAAAAAGATTATTCTTTGTAAAATTATTGTGAAACCTGAATTACTGAAACATATAGGCAAATGTATATGAAGCCAATCTTTTTACAAAACACCACACAGGAAGCAAGGACAGTCCACGAGTACTCCCAACGTATAGCCCACACAAAAACATGCAACAAACCAACTAACACGTGATAACTTAGAGGATGGACTCTGGAGATGTACTGTGAAAGGGGGAGATGTTCCATGCGGTGTTTTCATGCTCGTGTCCAATTCTTTGTAAAGAAAGAAGTGTGCCCCGGTGAAAGTTCCACACTCCCCGTCTTAAGTGTCCTATGTCCGAGTGTGTTGTAGGGTGTGTCAAGGTGTAGTCATCTATGGCTAGGCTGAGCACCCTTTTGTACACTGTGCCTGTAACTGGCTATCGTCTGACCTCGAGAAGTGTGACAATCGTGGCACCCGCGCTTTACCTACAGCCATAAGCTAAAGCGCGGGTGCCGCGATTGTAGCAAAAGTAAACAAATAGAATAACATCTATTTCTTTACTTTTTCAACAATCCCGGCACCCGCGCTTTAGCTTAACATGGCTGAAGATAAAGTGCATGTGCCGCGAAAGTGAATAAAGTTAATAAAAGCATTACACGCGTGTGCCGGTACCTTGGCCTAACCCCTGAGTGATCGCGAAAGTGAAAATAAAGTAAATAAAAGCATTACGCGCCTGTGCCGGTACTTAGGGCCCAGATGGAGGGAGGGTGGGAAAGCGAAAGCACGCCACCATGCACACGTACGGACAAAAAAAAAAAATGGGCACACGTGTGCACATCCCTAAAAAGTGCATTTTTTTGTCCGTACGTGATGGCGAGCGCAGCCATCTTTGTCTATCTGGACGCGCGTGCATTCAGCTTTGGCTGAATTGATAGCAAAAGGCACTCGCATGGCGAGAGCAGCGCATGCGCTGCTTTTGCCAGGCAAGACCTAAAAAAGGGAGGGCATACCCATTCTCTACAAGATTTAAAACACAACGATCTGAAGTGATCAGTTTCCAATCTTGTAGAAAGTGTGACACCCGACGCCCTACCGGACCAACATGTTCTACGATGGGGGATCTAGAACTGCTTTCCTGAAGTACCAACGGTGGCGGGAGGAGAAGTGATGGAGGAGGATTGCTGCAGAGAGGCTCCCCTAAGACGCCCTTTATTCTTCCCTCTGTACGATTTGTACAAAGGGTTCTGCTGCTGCTCGCCCTGTTGAGCCAGCTGGCGGCCACGAAAGGAAGCAGCTCTTCCAAACCACGATACCGCTTGTAGCCGTATCCCCCGGACTGCACCTGGAGGTCCAGATACCTTGCAGTAGCCCTGCTATTCTTAAAACACTGCAAGGCAGAGTCAGCCTTTGAACCAAATACTCGCAGAAGAGAATACCTTCTTTGCTGCCTGCTCCATTTTTTTTTAGAATCCCTATCACCAGGTATGGTAGGGAAAGAACCAGAAGATTGCTTCGAACAAGAAGCCTGGACCACCAAGCTTTCTGGAGATGGATGTGAAGACAGAAAAGCCGGATCCCCAGGAGCAGGCCTGTACCTTCTTGAAATGGAACTTGAAACTGCAGGAGCAGACTAAGGCTTCTGCCAAACTTCCATTATAGACTCCATTCAGGCATCATAAAGGGTAGCAGTAGTTCAGAGGCTGAAGAAGTTGTATTAAGAAACTCTGTAAGGATATTAGATTTTACCTCCGCTGAGGGAAGCTGCAGATCAAGCAATTCAACCACCTTCCTTATTACTACATGATAAGGAGCAATGTCTTGTAATATTCCAGCCTTCGGGGATGACAGATCATACTCAGGAGAAGTACCCAACCCAATGGCCCTCCTGTAAGCCCTCAAACTCGTCCACAGATTCAACAATTTCTCCTTCCTCCTGATCCTGTGCATATTCCTCCTCCTCAACGAGTCTCTGCGCCTCTCTCCTAGAGCGCTGTTTAAGAATCGGCGTCCCCAAGCCCGGCGCCGGTGAGGACATCAACAGCGTAGATGGAGGAGCCTCAGCTTCAAACCTCGGCGTCGATCGAATTCGAGGCGGCGCCGACTCGACACCGGGAAATGCCAAGCCGGAGTCGACAACAAGAATGGCACACAAAGGGTGCTTGAGCATAGTGGTGAGGCACACCAAAGTTAAAGGTCAAAGGACCCACAGGGCCCGAAGGCACATCAGATGGAGTAGAGGCCCTGGCAAACATACCAAACATCGCATTAAGAAAATGCGTAGGGTCTGATCCAGGAACAGGAAATGGAGGATATGGATCCGTACCTTCCTGAAGCGGAATCACCTGAGGCCGGAGCCTGCGGAACCAGGGACGGCGCCCGCACAGGTGAAGCCACATGGCCTGGAGAAGACTCCCCGGGCGTCGGAGACATAGCAGGAGCCGGAGAACCTTCATGAGACGAAGAGCCCTCGGAACTGGAGATGGAACCGGCGTCACCCGTGGAGATGGAGTTGGAGAAACAAAGTCCTGTCTTTGAAGTCGCTTACCTGGAGAAGGCGACCTCGAAGCCCTGACCTTCGACGAACGGCGCCGAGAGCCATGTCTCCTCTTAGACTTATGTTTTCTTGATTTCGAAGTATGAAAAGATGACAACTTCGTTCTTTTACGACCCCTCTTCTACTTCTCGGCTCTGGCTATAAACCGCTTAGCCTCACGCTCCTTAATGGCCTTCGGATTCATCGACGTCGTGTTCCGATGATAAGCACCAGAGGCAATCATCATGCGGGTCAGTGATCGACATGTGAACACCGCACTCTCTGCAGGATTTAAACCCAGACTATCTAGAAGTAGCCATTGGAAATCCTTGAGGATACAAAGTTCTCTATAGAAAATGGAGAGCCCCTAGAAAAACTGTTTGCGAGGACGGCGCGGAAAAAAGGGAACTGACGTCAGCACGCCGACGTCTTCTTATGGCCTCGATGATGTAATTCGGAGTCGCGAGCGGAGCCGTGCTATTATGACGTCCTCATGGGAGAGCTCGGAAAGAATTTCCACGTTATGCTGGTGCAGGGGGTATTCAGAAGGTGAGGAATCCACAGGCAGAAGTATCCATAATAAATGTAAAAAATAATTATATATTACACACACACACATATACACACATATATATACATATATACATACACATATATGTAGAAACACCTACATATACACACACTCTGGGGGAGTTAATCTGAGATAATGTACCTCACTGGTTACAATACGGAGCTTAACATGAGGTACACGGAAAGCAAAAAACTTGAATGTTACACAGCGCACTCCGCTTGGTGTGAGAGGGTAAATATTTGCGTTTATTAAATATCCAGTACTGAACACTTCTAACGGGCAACACACGTGCAAGTAGCAGTTCAATTACATTGCAGGAAGCCAGTTAAAAAGGCAGCCAGAGAAAGCAGAACTAGAAAGATATACCGTGCAGAAGAATATTTTAAATTTAACCGTGCATGGAGCGTAAACATGCAGTGAGAGTACACATGCAGTGAGAGTACACATGCAGTGAGAGTAAAAGTGAGCCCTTTCTTTAGTTACGAGGAAAGTAAGAGGACCGGATAGCAATATGTTCACCTTTGACACCTCAATCTCTTGTAGGTAGTGAGGTCTAGCAGTCATGACTTACTCCATGAGGTGAAGGGTTATAGATATTCAAAATGCTGTAGGGCACAATTAATAACTCACCAACGTCATTGACCATTCAGTAAAAAAAAAAAAAAATTACAAGCAGAGAAAATGAGACTATAGCACTTTGTGTTCAAGTTACAGCCTTAAATATTGTTAGAGATGCCGCACACAAGTCTCAAGATGTTCAGTGAACACAGATCTACATGCAAAGCTAACACATAGGGTGGTGCATTGAAACAACTTTGACAGGGTCATTTAACATGATGATACTAGTACGTAGGCATTTTATCGCTGCCTATGCTGTTCAAGGATGTTTCTCAAATTAAAAGGTGTTACTCCTAAAATAGTCCCATGTCCATGGACTAAAGGGGGATTACCCTGCCTTACCTCCCCCCAAAAAAGTCCTGAACTCGAAGCAAACCACTACCGAAACAAAACATTTCATACACACAAAACAAAGTTACCAGTTACAAAAACCAGAGGGACCTATCTGGTCACTAGCGCCCAGCTGAGGGGCATAGTATAGTTCTAGAGCAGAAAGCTCACTCACATACAAAGTGGATCATCTTTTGCAATGAGACATGACAGAATGGTGGGCTAATTCCCACATCATGTAACAAGTCCTGCTTAGGGTAACTCAACAACCACCGTCAAGATTTTATAAAGGCGTGGGTACAAACAACAGTCATTAAGAACACCTTTAGCCACAGATAACTTACCTCTTTAGGGTTAGTGATGATAATAAGCTTTATTCAGCAATATTTCACTAACTGTAAGGGCTAGACGTTTCAAACTGTTCTGCATTCAGGACAAACTGTTCAAGCCGGTGCAACCAGTCTCCATGCAGGATCTTGTGAAGATAGATATAGATGTATACATATACATATACATATACATATACACACACACACACACAAACACCTTTACTTGCATGCTGGAGTACCAAGGCTGACTTTCTTCTAGTCCATTTGATGGAAAGAAAGGTAGGAAGAGGCACCCTAATGGATAAAAAGGACCAGAAATGATTGCAAGCTTACTGTTTTTGAATTGTGGGGATGGAATAGATCCTGGATCCTAAGGTCTCTTGTTTCTTAGGCAGTTGAGCTAGGACTTCTTCATGGTGCCCAGGCTGTCACAATTGTTTTAAATGTTTCATTAAGCTCATTGCAGACAGCTGAGCCTTGTGCTGCTTACCCATCATGTGCTCTTCATGGCAAACAGGAGTAGGTCTTCTACCTCTGCTCATGTCAGGCAATAAACAGATTCCGCAATATTCCCAGAATAAGGGCCAATCTACAGGGAGAATGACAATCATTCCTGCTTAGACTTCCATTCCTATGTGGCTGCGTGTACAAGCCGCCTAAGTATCCAATTGACTAACATGATTTACCTACTAGCGGAGGGGTCAAGTACTTCCACTGTACTAGAGAGAAAACTGGTGTGGCAAACTAGTCTTCTGAGATTGCAAAGATGGAAATCATTACCACAGTAATGTAACTTTGCAGAAAAAGTGTCAAAGCATTGAGCACCTTGAGTTTGAGACTTGCTGCGCGGCTTCTATTTTAAGGGTATACGAAGACATAAAATCAAGCTCTTGCTTAATAGTCTGTGGGCTCTGTTACAAACATATCCCTCACAAAAATAAAAACACTGGTGAGCCAGACAGTGAAACAAAACTCAGCTGTATTATAAAAGAAAGCTAGACAGTGGAACTGTCCCAATGTAGGGAGGTTCTGAATTCTTTACTCAGAGTAATCAATGACAGTCCAATAATAGCCCACTCTACAACATGTACGATTAGGAGGGTCAAACCTTTGTCTGTGCTTAGTCATCACTGCCAGAGAAAAATGCTTCCTTGGACTGCCTTGAACTTCTGGATCTAGCATGTGCTATAACATTTTCAAATACCACCAAAGCTTTGCAAAAGTACCTGCCTGGCGAAGTTATTTTTATTTTAGCCTAGGGGCTGTGGGGGTGGTCAAGGGCAGTGGTTCGGGTACTCTTTAGAATCTATCAAATGTCAAGAAAATTCAGAAACAACCAAGCCATGACCAACAATTTATGTATATTAACACAAAGCTCAAACTGGCACTCAACATGAGTCTTCAGAAGCAGTAACAAGCATTTGCAATGCAATAGGTCTCGCATTTGCGAGAGTTTAAGCTTTTGGCATTGTAAATGGCAAAGCTTTTTATTTATCGGTTTTGATAATTAACACATGAATAAAAAGCATCGTCATTTAAAATGCCAATAGCTCAAACTCAATAAGACCCATTTCATTTCAAAGAAGCTGCTGCCATTGTCCCGCGCGGCTTGGAAAGTAAAAGCACGCATAGAGCACTACATGTTGCAGGAAAGCATGTCTTGCCAGCAGAAGTGACATCACAAGCTATTTGACTTTTACTTTGGCTCACAGACATATGCTTACACATACACACACATTCAAACACTTTTTTACATATAAACACACTCATAAGCAAGCACGCATGCAACATACATTTAAAAGCATTCTTACTTACCTTGGCTGCCATATGGGGTCATATTCCAGCTAACAATGCTCCATTTTTAGGTCTCGGCTGCGAAGGCTGCGCTTGCGCAGTCTCGCTCCGAGATTTAATGACTTTGAGAAGAGGGGCTTGCACCCGCCCCTCTTCTCTCCTTTTCTCCATTGGCTGGCCTCTTAAATGCTGGCCAGCCACTGGAGAAGAGGTCCAGTCACTCCGTTGAAGCCCCGTCCTTTTCGGATCGGGGGGCGTGTTTTTTGCGAGAAGTCTCAGGGAGGAGACAACAGCAAAACACGCCCCCAAATCCGAAAAGGACGTGGCGTTTCTCCGAGGCATTTTCTGCTGTGCCTCGGAGAAAGGCGGTGGTGTCCCGGCGTTGCTCCCTCACCTGATCTCCTTCGTCATCAACGATTACCAGCCCGGAGGCTGCATCGTCTCGCACCTGGACCCCATCCACATCTTCGAAAGGCCCATCGTTTCTGTGTCCGTCTTCAGCGACTCGGCGCTGTGCTTCGGCTGCAAGTTCCAGTTCAAGCCGATCCGGGTGTCCGAGCCAGTGGCGTTTTTGCCTGTGCGGAGGGGTAGCGTCACCATCCTCAGGTAAGGAAAGTTGGGGCTACTGCCATGCTGGGGAGGGAAGATACCCCCGTGTAGGGCTACAGTGATAGGTTATGTCATTTTAAGTGCAAAAAGGCTAAGCATCTTGTCCGGCAGCGAGGCCCCATGCACTCCGCCATGTTGAAGCTTTCCAGTCGCTATTGAGCTGAGGGGCCTGTCTCTGGACCCTGCCATGGCTGGGGAGCAGCAGCTGCAGGAACCAGTGAGTACGGGCCTGGCTTTCCTTTAGCAGTGGCGAGCGGGCCTCGAGACGTTCGCTTGCACCCAGGGACATTTTAAATTTTCGGGGGTCCTGGGCCACTCGTATTTTGTGAGGCCTCGTTTGTAAGTTTTGAAACGTATGATATAATTTCAGCACTTTAATGCCGTCCTTGGCCATGTTGCTCACAGTGCACAGGCACACCTCGAAATTCAAAATGTATTTACATCTAATATTCATGAACAGTGACGTGTGCTTTCAGGATTATAATTCAGCAGCAGTTCACTAACATGATTGTTTATAATCTGTGAGACCTCCTGCGATTGCTGATATGTGAGGTCCTGTTTTGGTCTAAAAGAAACTGGTTTTATGGCTGTCACATGGGGTTGAAAAACAAACACTTTTGTGCCATGTCTGCAACAGACTCCAATACATCACCCACGCTAAAAATAAATTAAAGAAAACTTATTTTAAAAAATGGATTAAGAATTATTTAGGGTCTTCAGGCAAAAGCAAAGCTGGCTCTATCAGGGAAAATATACAATGACTAATGCTTTACAGGTAATTCCATTTGTGTCTGGCACCCTGCAGGGTGGAGGGTGACGCCACACCACATTTGAAGCAGTCCCTGCTCGCTGGCCGCGTGTGCACGCTCACGTGACCGTTGTGCCCAAAACCTGACAGGCCCGGGTGAGTACGGGCACTCTCCTCAGGCCTGGAGAAGTTCCGGTACTCAGAAGAACAAGCATTTACAATGCAATGGTCTCGGCATTGGTAAAGTTAGAGCTATTGGCATTGCTCATGACAATGCCGTTTCTTTACATGTTTTAAAAACAAAAACATAAACAAAAATAATGTCATGAGCAATGCCAATAGCTCTAACTTTACCAATGCCGAGACCATTGCATTGTAAATGCTTGTTTAATATACTAATAGTGAATTAATATTATTAACTATTTGTGTAATTTAAAAAACTGACAGAAAACTAGGGAAGTGGAGCCCTAACCGACGTCCGTTAGGACGAGCTATACCCGTGTTCTAGGCGCTAATTTTGCCACCTCTGAGGTCGGGGTAGCAAAGGCAGTGCCAGGGGTCACAAGGGGCAAGCCTGGGGTCCCAGCTGTGACCCCTGAATGACATCCATGTTTTTTATTTATGTTTGCTTTAATTTGATATTTTTGGCCTTTTACCTTGCTAATCAGGTTGGCACAGCGTGTTTTCCATTGCTTATGCCAATCTAGTAAATTATTGTATTTTTTCCACATTCAATTGTTGAGGTTTCAAGTCTAACACTAATGTAACTGTATATGTACTTAAGAGGACTGAAAACCATAGTGATTTCAATTGGACTCGGTCCCCTACCCCTCCTTCCTTGAGTATTTAATGTGAGACTCTCGCTCCCAGGCCCTTTGACAATCGCGGCGAGCTAGGCTGCGTGTTATTGCGCTGTTGTGGATGCTGTCTCTCATTCGTGTCTTTTGTTGCTGTTATTTTTAATTGAGCACGCTGAAAAGCATTTTAAAAATTACATTGCACTGACCTGTATTTTCACCACCTCGTGACCCCGTTCCGCCCCGGCTTGTGCCGTTTGTGCGGAGGGTCAGTTCGAGGAGCGTCACTTCCTGCTCGTGACACCACTTCCGCCCTGCACGAAACCTTCGCAGGTTAGCGGTCTAGTGTTGCTGAGCTCGCTGAGTATTTAATGTGAGACTCTCGCTCCCAGGCCCTTTGACAATCGCGGCGAGCTAGGCTGCGTGTTATTGCGCTGTTGTGGATGCTGTCTCTCATTCGTGTCTTTTGTTGCTGTTATTTTTAATTGAGCACGCTGAAAAGCATTTTAAAAATTACATTGCACTGACCTGTATTTTCACCACCTCGTGACCCCGTTCCGCCCCGGCTTGTGCCGTTTGTGCGGAGGGTCAGTTCGAGGAGCGTCACTTCCTGCTCGTGACACCACTTCCGCCCTGCACGAAACCTTCGCAGGTTAGCGGTCTAGTGTTGCTGAGCTCGCTGAGTATTTAATGTGAGACTCTCGCTCCCAGGTCCTTTGACAATCGCGGCGAGCTAGGCTGCGTGTTATTGCGCTGTTGTGGATGCTGTCTCTCATTCGTGTCTTTTGTTGCTGTTATTTTTAATTGAGCACGCTGAAAAGCATTTTAAAAATTACATTGCACTGACCTGTATTTTCACCACCTCGTGACCCCGTTCCGCCCCGGCTTGTGCCGTTTGTGCGGAGGGTCAGTTCGAGGAGCGTCACTTCCTGCTCGTGACACCACTTCCGCCCTGCACGAAACCTTCGCAGGTTAGCGGTCTAGTGTTCCCTCGCCCCCTAGTATTTAATGGCAGTATGGAGGAAGCGCAGCGGACGAGCGCAGCGGGAGCGCCGACTTCGCGCCGAAGTCGCGCACAAGTCAAGCCCGTCTGCGCCCGTCCGCGGCCGACCAGGCCCAGGGGCCTGCCATAATGCCCAATTCTACTCATATTCCTCCTCTGATCTCCTGAGACTCAAATCCTCAGGACCCATTCCCGCCCGCGTTGCAAGTATGGCCCAGGCATGTGACATTCTTGTTCCCTCTGGTTGTCCGGCACTTGATTCTCCCCTCAATCCCTCTCTCCCAACACAGCAGACCACCACCTCTTTACTTATTTATTACCTTAACACCCGGTCGCTCATCCGCAACCAGCTCGAGATCTTCCAGTTACTGCATCAGAGCTCTATCGATATCCTTCTTTTAGCAGAAACCTGGATCTCAGAAACTTCGGCTCCCGATATCCTTGCAGCAATCCCTACGGGATATTACATCATACACGCCAACCGGCCTGCAGGGAAGTCCGGTGGTGGAGTGGCGGCGATTATCCGCTCGGTTCACATCTTTTCCGAGATTACGGCAACCCCTATCCCCAAAACTGACTACTTAGTTCTAAAATTTACCTCTCCTAAGTTGTCTTTTATTTGCCTTCTTGTTTACAGACCTCCCGACCATATGCCCCTCTTTCCTAAACTTTTCAGCGACTATCGCCCAATTGGCAATTAGCCATGCTAACATTATGGTAATTGGCGATTTTAACTATTGGCCTTCGGATATCCATGAAAGCCAACTATCGCTGGAATTTACAGACCTTTTAAAAGGCATGAATCTCTACCAACACATTCACACTCCCACCCACCAGAAAGGCCACATTCTAGACCAGGTCTGGACGTCCGACCTCGACATCTCACCTCCTTCAGTTTTTCCCTGTTCTTGGTCTGACCATTATTTCATCTCCTTTGTCCTTCACTTGCACACTATGTGTCCCCCCCCCCCCGTATCAAGAATTTTATGGCTCGAAACTGGAATAGAGCGAATTTGTCCGAATTCTACGCCTCACTAGCCTCTACCGCACCTACCTCTTCGACCACACTTAAGGTTCAGGCGGACAATCTCGATACTTGGTTACGCCAGGCCAGTGACAAAGTAGCCCCTTTTAAGAAGATCAAAGCTAAGCGCCCTCATGACGCTCAACGCTGGTTCACGGACCAACTTAAAGTGGAGAAACTCGCCTTGCGGCAAATTGAACGCCGCTGGCGTCGCCACTATGACCCTCAGCTCAAACTAGTCTACACTGAGGCTCTGAAGTCTTACAAACTATCGATCCTGGCAGCCAAAACGGCATATTTTTCTAAACTTATCTTGGACTCTTATAACAATTCGAAAACCATCTTTTCTATCGTAAATGAGCTATCCCTGCCGGATAGGGTTACCCCCCCAGCCTCTGCCAACTCAATCCCTCTGATTCACTCAACTCTTATTTCATAGAGAAAATCACTACAATAAAAAACATCCCGACCCCGGCATCTCCTATTCCCCCTCTCCTTCCCCCAAAAAACACCAGCTCCTTGTTCAAGTTTCCCCCCATCTCTCCACAAGAATTCGTCTCTCTCCTTCTTAAAGTCAGATCGGGTTCCCCTAATGACTGCTGCCCCCCGCAGATCCTGAGAGAAGCCTTCCTTACATGTCCAGGCCCCCCCCTTGCTCTTCTCAACAACTCTCTTGCCACAGGGGAGGTCCCTCTCTCCTTTAAGCAAGCAGCCATCGTTCCTATCTTTAAAAAAAACAACACTGATCCCTTAACACTCAGTAATTACAGACCTATTTCCCTTCTTCCTTACTTGGGAAAGATTTTGGAGACCCATGTCACCCACTGCCTGAGTTCATTCATAGAGGAATCTGCCTTTTTGGACTCTCAGCAGGCGGGTTTCAGACCCCTCCACTCCACCGAGGCGGTCATAGTAGCAGTCATGGACACCCTTAGGAAGGGTGCCGACAAGAACACCTCTCAGGCCCTCGTCCTTCTGGATCTCTCGGCGGCTTTCGACACGGTCGATCATACCATCTTGATCGACCGTGTCCGCAATGCCGGAATCCAGGGAGTGGCCCTTGACTGGCTCAGATCCTTCCTTCACCAGCGATCACAGTCCGTTCATCTCTCCTCTTTTTCCGCACCTTACACTTCCCTCCCTTGCGGCGTCCCACAGGGCTCTGCATTATCTCCTCTTCTTTTTAATTTGTACCTCTAACCCCTCCTAGCCTCTCTCCGCAACTCACCAGTCACAATTTTCAACTATGCTGACGACCTTCAGTTAATCTTTTCTATCGATTCTTCCCCTTCTTCCCGTCTTAATTTCCAGTCTACTATGTTGTCCATTGCGGAATGGATGTATCATAGTCACCTGAAGTTGAACCCTACCAAGACTGAGCTCGTCTTGGTAGGTAGCCCCAATCATCCTTGGAACTCCTTATTCTGGCCTTCATCTCTGGGGACCGCACCGGCTCCTGTGCGCTCAGTCAAAAGCCTGGGGGTGATCATCTCTGATGACCTTTCGATGAAGCCACAAATCAACTCGGTCACCTCAGCCTGTTTTTTCCACCTCAGGCGGGTCCGTAAGATCAGTAGGTTTCTTACCAAAGAAGCCCTGACCTTAGTTGTTATGGCACTCATCACCTCCAGGCTCGACTACGCCAACATACTGTACGCGGGCATCCCTGCCTGTCATCTTCACCGTTTACAGCTGGTGCAGAATCAAGCCGCCCGCCTGATCTTTCACCAGCCTAAATTTCAGCATGTCACTCCCCTCCTTCACAGTCTGCATTGGCTTCCTATTTCCAAACGCTGCATTTTCAAATTGGCATGTTCTACCTTTAAGGCCCTCTCAGACGCAGCCCCGGCCTTTATTTCCTCAAGCCTGTCTCGTTACATCCCTCCTAGAACTCTCCGATCTTCATCTCTCAACCTCCTTGAGATCCCCAAGTATAAAAGAAAAAAACATGGTGGCCTATCCTTTTCTGTTTTGGCTCCCTTCACCTGGAACTCTCTGCCATCTGCACTTCGCATCTGCCCTGCTAATACATATATTTAACTATTTATTTTTGTATGGACATTATCCTCTAACCACTTGTTCGTTTTACTGGGTGAAATTTTAATCCATGCATTGTTGTAACGAATGTCTAAATAAGTCCTCAGGGAACCACTGTATAAAATATGTGCAAATGCATTTCTCCCCTAAATCAGAGAATTGTCTGTCTGTATACTATCTGCAGAGTACGGTTAGAGGAAACTAGTATATTCCTTGGAATCTACAATATTAGTACATTTCCATGGGGACTCGAGAGTTATGTGAATCGCAAAATAATAGTAAATCTGCAAAAGTCGCAGGAATAAATCAACTATTTGTTGTGACTCAGGCCCTGGATAACAAACTATACTAATGATGTGATCAGATTTTACCAGCTGCAACGTTCACTTTCGGTCTCTACAGCCCCACGCAGTGCCCTCTTATAGAAGGTATCTATGTCAGATATATCTAAAGTGACACCAAACTTCACAAGCCCTCCTACTAAGAAAGCAGGCAGCAATAACTCTGAGTCGTGGCATGTCAGTCATGAACGTTTGTGAAACTGGGTCAATGTAGTTGGACGTTTTAATAGAGCACGGTTGGAGAAAAAAAAATAAAAAGTACAATTGAGTCTGGATACACACTAAATCGGGATTTACCGGGCAGAACGGGACCTCTGTACATGCTAAATGGGTATTGACCTTGTACATTTTTGCAAACTAGACTCGAGAGATTAAGAGACTTTTACTAAACAAGGCAATCTAATCAAAGAAACAAACTTCTATGTGGGGAGAACAAGGAGCAATAGATGGCTGCATGATGTAGGTGGAATAAAGAACTACATAACAAAATTCTGAGTTAAGGGGAAAAACACAAAGGACATGCAAAGGTATTTTATGTCGGGCAGCAACATCGCTAGACTAAAATCCAGGAATAGCATGAAGGATGAGACCAAATACCAGGTGTTCTCCTGCGACACTTCATGAACGCAGAGGTCCATCCCAGACTAAACCAGACAGGCACCATTACTGCACCTCTTCAGACAAAAGCATATGGGTCCATCTTCAAGCATCAACACCTAATCGCAGTCCAACTGAAGATGACAACACCAAGCTCAGAGCTCCCCAAATGCCCAGTTTGAATACATCCATCCTCCAAGCCAGTCACTAGGCCTGCTGAGGTCTGCAGATGAGTGCTACTTCACAATCAGCAGCTACCTCCTGTATTCTGGCTGACAGAATCTGTACGAATCCTCTTCCACTTCCAATAAAAGCCTCAGATACCCAGTATTTATTGTGCAGTTTCAAATAAGCTATTTTGGTACCCAAACAGGGGCAGGAAATTAGAAGTGGAATCTGAAGAGACTGCAAGAAGTGGCCATCTGTGAAAGTGAAATACCGTACAGAATAGAACTCCACCTTTTAAACTCTACAAGACTGAAGACTTTAGAAATCATGAACGTTAACATGCGGTTGAACTTCTGCCTGAACTAGGATTCATGTGTTTGATTCTCAATGATTGCTCCCCCTTAGGTTAACTGACACAATACAACCTGGTCGAACATAGTCCTCAGGAACATCCATGACTTTAGAGGGTGCATTTGAGAGAAGGGACTATAAGGCAGACCCTGTCAGTGAACAAGCAGACAGACCTACTGATAAAGCAGTACACCAGTGCATGCCAGGAAGCTCAGTCGATAACCGGGACAACTCATTCTTAGGTTTGGACCAATCCACACCCAGCAATCTGATAGAGAGAAGAAAAGCACCGACCGGTAATGCAGAACAAGGCCTTCTGCCTTCCTCCAAACCATGGTGCGCAAGTCTGAGTACAGTGGACTGGCAGTGTTTACCCCTGCACCTGAAGTACATTTCTAGCACTGGAGCCTTCTTTCTATGCAGTAGTGCGGGCATTCCTATGCTGCTCCCGACATACTGACCCATGGTTATTTGGTGGTTTGTAACGCGCTCCCAAGCCAAGCGGCTTTATGCCACCAACACAAATAGGAAAAAGAAATAGAAAAAAAAAATCTATTTCTTTACCTTTGGTATAATCGCAGCACCCGCTCTTTACTTTTAATGTTCTAAGTAAAGCGCGGGTGCCGCGATTTGGTATAATCGCGGCACCCGCGCTTTACTTATAACATCAAAAGTAAAGCACGGGTGCCGCACTTATACCAAAAGTAAAGAAAAACTAGTGGCGTGCGCGTCACGCCTGCGTCTGGGCACGATCATAGCTCCTCCCAGGGCCTATTGGTGTCTATTACGCACTTGGTGCGCATAATAGACACCAATAGGCCATGGTAGGAGCTATGCGCGCGCCTCGGGCCAATTGCGTGCAGTCTTTTAGAATAAGACGCATGCAAAGGCCAATGGGGGAGCTGAAAAGGAAACTCACACGCACAAGCGTGTGCGATTCCAGGGTCCATTTCGGAACCCCGGACAAAAGGACTCCCGCCTGCGGGGGCACTGCTGCGCAGTGCAACGCAGGTCGCGAGACCTAAAAACGTTCACCCTACATCCACTGCATAACAGCTTCAAGTGTAATGTCAAAAATATTTTACCAATCAAAAGGATTGATAAACGAAAAGAATAAAAGTAGAGCTAATTATATATTTTTTTAAGTGGACGGGGCAATGAGGGAAGCAACCCGACCGAGCATGATGAGCACATATGTGAAGAGAAGCACACGGGCAAAAGCAACATGGCGCTGTAGAGAAGAACATTACGGGTGAGAAAACAGGAGAAACATACTAGGGCGAGCGCATCATGGAGGGAGAAAGAAGCGGAGGGAGAAAGAAGCACAAGGAGAAAGAAGCACAATGGGTAAGAGAACAAAAAGGAGCTTGGAGGAAGGCGCAAGATAAATACGAGAGGCAGCTGAAAAACAAACATCATGGAGTGCTTAACAAAAAAAAGAAATTATAGTGCTTGAAAAGTAAGCAGTGGAAGGACAAAATAACTGGGTCATGATCCTGTGGAGGGACAAACAATAGGAGAAAAAAAAAAACCCACACAAGCGAACGAATAAATAGCAATCAAATAAATGACAAAGCCAACCAATGGGCAGGCTAAGCACACTGCAATCTGACAGGTAGTCTTTTCGCCAACAGACAGCTTGTGCTATCTGCTGGCGAGATCTAAAAAACTAAATATTAGAGAAGATTGCCCATGTGAAATTAAGGACGGTCTGTCATTCAAACAGAAAATAACACAACGAAACTCTGACGCAACAAAAAAGCACGATTCGTTCCACTGCAATAGAATTTAATAAATTTGATTTTTTTTAAGAATGCCACATCCACCAACCTTGGTTTTGTAATATGAAACAAATGGAAACTAATATCGCTTTCAAAAAGGAAAGCAGGAAAGAAATTCTGTATACTTTAAACATAGTATTACAACAAATTAAGAAAGTGATGTATGCGGTGACCAAATAATAATAAACTATGGAAAGAGGGTGACTAGAGTGGCCAGGCAGCATACAAACTAGCATACCGGACTTGAAATACCAAAATCTGCCAGCAATTCAGAATAATGCAAATACGTACACAGGACACATAAAATGCAATCAATCATGGATGGCGATGACTAGACAAGACATACAGTCCAAGAAAGGGTGAAATACACTCAAAAACACTACTTAGGAGTGGAGAAAGATCTACAAGAGGCAACTTGAAACAGGCAGAGAAGGAAAGCAAAGAGAGAGAAAGGCATGTGAAGGAAAATGGGTTTAAAGATTAAAGGCACCAGAAGATCGTAACGGAAGTCACATTAATCAGTAGACTTCGATATAAAGTCACAGGGAAAAGCATTAAGAAAACAGAAGTAGAGCCATGTATAAAATAATCCACCGAGTTGACAGTGGAAAACTATCAGAAAATGCTTGAGGTATTTACATAGGCCAGTGGTCTTTACCCATTCATACACCCAGTTATTTGAGTAACAGCCACAGTGACGAGAACGTATCTAGAAAACAAAGTGTCTGAAACGCATCGTAACAAACCAGAACAGACTGGTCAGATAATGACACTGCAATCATCTAAAAATTGCTACACAACCATACAAATGACTGAGCGCAACACAAAAACAGATAATCCAACAATCATAATTTAATACAACGTTAAACACTCACCTAAATATTGGAATGCAATTGGCTAAGGGATCCTGCTTCCTTTTGTGCACTACTCCCAAAAGCAGCACACAAAATAAAACACACACAAACCAAAAAGAAACCATGAATATTGCCATCAGAAGCACATGCACAACCTGAGGTTTTGAAGCACTGCCTTTCTAAACTGGCAAGCTCTTTCAAGTGAGCATCCAAGCAATAATGCCTGAAGGAACAATGTAAGGAGAACCAGGTTGCAGTCTCCAATGGCACACCACGCAACAAAGCAGGTGGTATTGCCTTTCCTTTAGGCCGAATGGGCCATATACCTTACAATGTGTTGTAACAGGCATATTGGCTCCCATCCCCTTAGGTACTAAAAAAAGCTTTCCCAAAAGAAAGAATCACTGTACTCTTTAGATTCAGGTCTATGGAGATTTTCTCCTAGGCAAAATAGGAGGCAGATGATAAAGCATAGACACACCGTGTACCAGGTGAAATTATAAAACTTTTGGCAAATGGCTTAACCCCAAGTCACCTTGTTCTTAGAAAATACGGTAAAACAAAGGCAATAAAGACAACATATGAACTGAAGTAACCTTCGTAGCTGAAATTAAAGCAAAAGGAAACCACTTTTAACAGAAACTTCAAATCACAGGAATGAGGGGGGCTCAAATGGCTGCCTCATCTGGAAAATAAGAACCAAATTCCATTCAAGTACCATACAAGGTACTGGAGGGAACTTCTTCAAAACAACCTTCAAAAAATGAAATACTGGTGGCAACTTGAACAAAGATCCCCGATTGGATCGGTTCTTCTGGCTGTGATATTGTGCAGTCAAGAGCTGTACCATCAGCAGATGCTGTAAGTCGAGGCCATCTGCAGTATGTCCCTTCAGTTTCAGCTAGTTGCATATCAGAGCAGAGTCCAGGAAGTGGTAAGGAGGCAGACTAGCGCTGTCTCTTTCCTAAAAAGGTTTTAAAAAAACGATTTTCCCTGCCTTGGGTGTGTCATCAGGCTCCCCTTTAGACCCTCTCCCACACAAAATTTGGAAGGAACTGGGTTTTGAGCGCTTTCCCATTCTGCGCCAGATCTGTAACAGTTCTTTAACTTCTGGACTAGTACCAGCGTGCTGGAAACGGTTGGTGGTTACTCCGCTCTTGAAAAAAGCGACACCGACCTGCGCTGGTAACTACAGACCAATTTCTCTTACCATATCCGATTAAAATCATCGAACATCTGGTCAGCAAAACTCTGTCTCAATTCCTGGAATCTAACTCTAGGTTAGATGATGTCCAGTTTGGCTTCCGTCCTGGCCATGGAACCAAGACTGCTCTGGTGACCGTGTTAGATGATCTTCGATTGCGGGCAGACAGGGGACAATCTGGCATTCTTATTTTACTCGACCTGTCTGCCGCTTTTGACACAGTCAACCATGACATCTTGCTGACCAGGCTAGAAGAGGTCGGGGTCGGCATTAGAATGGTTCCGTTCCTATCTTTTCGGCAGGTGTCAGGCGGTTTCTCTCCCGCAACTTCAATCTAAATTCTCTAATGTCCACCATGTTGTTACTCAGAGATCGGCGATAAGCCCCATTCTCTTTAACATCTATATGAGACCCTTGATTGAAATTATAAAGGCACATGGTGTGAAACTGGTGAACTACGCTGACGACACTCAGCTCTTCTCCCTAGAGGGGAATCAGTCAATTCTTCTGGCGACTTTTCACGACTGCATGCAAGATACTGCTCACTGACTAAGAGCCAATTCGCTTCAATTCAACTCAGATAAGACTGAAGTCTTATACTGTGCTGTGGGGAAAGTTCCTTCCCCATTTCCTGACAACTTTTGTCCTTCTTTAGCTGCCTCTACTCTGGTCCCAGCTAAAGTAGTACGTAATTTGGAACTTATGCTTGATGCTAATCTAACCCTGAAAACACATGTAAATAAGGTGGTGTGGGACTGCTTTCCCCCCAATTAGAGCCTTGAGGAAGATCCTCCCGCTGGTCCCTAAGACGGCCAGAGCACTGGTCGTTGGAAGTATTCTCAGCAGGTTGGATTATTGTAACGTCCTACTATTTGAGGCCCCAACATTTTTGGTTGAACGTCTTCAAAGAGTCCAGAGCTTGGTGGCCAAACTAGCACTGGCGAAACCATGTCGCTCTTCAGGCTCTATGGTTATCAATAAGGCAGAGGATTCAGTTTAAGTCTCTCTGCTTGGTTTTCAAGGCTCTGCATGGTTTTGGACCTAAACCCCTTCAGGAGACCTTTGTATGGTACACTCCATCAAGGTGTCTCCGTTCCTCCACAGCCTGTTTGGCGAGAGCTCTGAAAATTTGCAAAGCCAAATCAGGAGGCAGGGCGTTTAGTCCGGCCGCTGCCAAACTCTGGAACAACCTCCCTTTGGAAATTTGACAGTTTCAAGATCTTCTGCAGTTTAGGAAAGAGGTTATAACATGGTTGTTCCCTAGAACCTGACAGTTTGGAGGGCCTCTTTTCTAAAACTCTTTCTGCAATCTTCCACTGACCGATGATTTACGTACTATAGCGCCAAGATACCCATAGGGTGATAGCTGCACTTTACAAACACCGCATACAAATCGTTTCTTTTTAAATTTCTTTACCCGTCTTTGCCTGAGGTTGTTACAGTTTAAAATTGTAGTTTTAACCTGCCAGTAATTGCATAATTTATCCCATGTTTTTGTGTTTAAACTTGTGTTTTTTCCTGCCCGTGACTGCTTCCATTTAACCTGTTGAATTGTGGAATTTGCAGTCCAAACTCTGTAGTTTTTGCCGCTCATTCCCCATGGCTATCAGTTTTTCCCTCCAAATGTCTCCTTTGCTCTGTGTTAAGACCTGTATGTTAAGCAGTGCACCCCCGGCGACCATGCTGTGTTAACAAGTCAGTGAAACCAGCCCCCCCTTCCCCCTGAGACAGCAGTAAGCTGCTGTATACTGTTTAAACTGTGTTTAATAGGGACTGTGCACTTTGGTTTTTTGCCAGGAGAGGGAGTAAAGCTTTATGCAAATAGTGTTGTTGGAGGACAAATTTGTCAGGGCCTTACCTGCAGAAGTCCAAAGTGTGGATTGAGCCTGTCTGTCTCCTAGGAGATTTCTGACTAGAGGAGCAGCTTCCAACTCCCTGGCCAGCAAACCTTGTCTGAGGTAGCTGGGCCCTTAAATAGTCCGATATTGTTTGGTACATGTGTACACTGATTGGTAGTTGTATCTGATGTTTCTATTGGATTAGGGTTAGTGTCCTCATTGGTTGGGTATTTCAGGGTTCTGATTTGTTTCTGGGTCTGTGATTCAAACAATGTAGGGTTGGGATTAGGGCTAGGATTCCCATTGGAAGTAGGGACTAGGGGTTCCTGTGTTCTTGGTTGTTGGGACTAGGGTTAGGCCTTTAATTGGAAGTAGCGATTAGGGCTTCTTGTGTTATTGGTTGCTGGACTAGGTGTGGGACTAAGAGTAGGGTTAGGCTCTCTATTGGAAGTAGGGACTAGGGCTTCCTGTCCCATTGGTTGCTTGGACTAGGGTTGGGACTACTGGTAGGGCTAAGGCCTCTACTGGACGTAGAGATCAGGGTTTTTTTAAACTGATTGGGTGCTTGGACTAGGGCTAAGATTGGCTGCAAGGTCCTGATCTCCTATTGGTTCTAGATTTTAGGGCTAGTGTTGTGATTGGATAGTGTTAGGGCTAGGGTTTCCATTGGCTGAAGGGGGTCACCTGACTACTAGGGCTATAAACGGCCATGGCTTAGGGCATCTCAGCCCGGGCGTCGAGGACAAGGGCGGGTGCCTGTCCGAGACTGATCGGGACCTGGGCCGGAAATGCTGCCCATTTTCCCAATCATTAATACCCACCCTATGTATGTGTCCCTCTATATATACGCATTAATTTCACTATAGATATGTACCTATCTATGTGTACTGCTTTGTATAAACATGTTGAATAATTAGGTTATAAAAACAAAAAACAAAAATAAATAATCTTTGGTCTACATGTACTTTCTTCCATTGTGCATCTACATACCTCCATGTACTTTGATCTGTGTGTGTTACTTTTCTCCTAAAAAAAAGCATATTCAATGCTCTACCCTATTTCTCATCCTGTACCTCTATCAATATCTTTAATCTGCATATACCTACCTCCTTTATGCATCTATATACTTTCAATGTACTTATTGATCTATATATTTATCACTTTCTAATTTAGCATTTCCAATGGACTACCTTATTTCTCAGCCTATACTTCTCTCAATATATCTTCTAGCCCTACTTTGACTTCTCAAACTTCTTTCTACTGCTCTTTCCAATGCACTACCCTCTCTCTCACCCTATACATCTATCATTACATTCTCTACACCCTCTCTCATTTATCCCAAACCCCATACCACTACTATATTCCCAAAAATAACCCTTCCTTGACTCTCTCCTACTCGACCCCTCCTTACATCATCTGACACTTCTTTTACTATACCTATCCCCCACAACAAACCTTTCTAAACTCTTCCCTCTGACTCCTCCCCTTCAAAAACCCCGTTATACTCATCCAAAAGCCTCCTCCTACTGCTCTGACCTAAAAAAATAAATCATTCACTCTATCCCTCCACTATCCTTTTTAATCAAAATAACAGACTAACATGTTCACTTCTCTAATTCCATATTCCACTATACTAATTCACCACTAATCCTTTATGGGTTCCAGAGTAGCGTGCTACTCGCCAACAAAGCGTTTCAACACCTCATCAGGGTTACAAGCGCTATAGAAATGCAAACCTTTCTCCCTTTTTTTTACCCCTCCCCAACCCCTCTCAATCCAAATAACTGACTAACATACACTCACATTACTTCATATTTCACTATACTAATTTTTAACACTAATCCTTTATGGGTTCCAGAGTAGCCTGCTACTTGCCAGAAAAACGCATCAACACCCCATCAGAGGTAGCAAGCGCTATATGAATGCAAACCTTTCTTTCCCTTCTATCCCTCCGCTATCCTTCCAGCTCCAAATAACTGACTAATATCCACCACTCAAATTACTTTCATTTCACCATACTAATTCCCCACTAATCCTTTATGGGTTTCTGGAATAGCTTGCTACACGCCAAAAAAAGTGCTTCAACACCCCATCACGGGTAAGAAGCGCTATATAAATACAAACCTCTTTTCCTCTGATATCCTTCTGCGATCCTTCCGAATCCAAATAACTGACTAACATATCCACCACTTAAAATGTACTTGCATGTTTCACTATACTAATTCAACACTAATCCTCTATGGGTCCCGGAGTAGCGCGCTACTCGCCGAAAAGTGCTTCGACGCCTCATCAGGGGCAGTAAGCGCTATACAAATGCAATTACAATACAATATCAAATTTACTTTATGTTCATGTAAAACATCACATCTCTATTTCTTCACATGCATATTAAATTCATTAAGTTTTTCCCCAGCTCTTCCCTGGAGACCAGCATTCAGATGTGTGCTAGCGACTCTTGGCTCAACTGAATGCCCTACAGTAAGTACCCCTGCCATGCAACCGCCTTGAAAAAGGTAATGTCTAATCTAATGAAGGGGAAAGACAACATTTTATTATCACTGCTTGGCCTTCACAGTCCACAGTTCGACCTTCAAATCTTTTAGCTCCCTCAAAGAAATAGAATTTCCCCAAAGGCAGCATCTCTTTTCTCTAGTCACACAAATCAATTAACGGCTCTGGTTTATAGACACAATATGGTTCTACGTTTTAGGTCTGGCTCAGAGACAGTTTTAGCTGCAGGTGCTTCAAGTAGTTAATAAGATTATAAATAAATGTGAATATATACACAGAGGGACTTTCTGCTAGCCCATCACATCCAGTGGTCTGTTAGTTTCAAATTTTGGTTTTGGCGTCCTTAGCTTGATGCAATAGACCCTCATCCCATTAAATTCAGTCTTTCCGCTTTCTTTCAAAACACTACTCATACCACCCCTGCTTTCCACCGTTTCCTCTCCATCCTCTTTCCTTCCTAGGTATTGAGATCGGTCAAACGATCAGTCAATTGCAAACAAAAAACATAAGAAAAACAATTGTTATTTGCAACACCAATAGCTCTAACTTTCACTAATGCAAGACCGATTGCATAGCAAATGCTTGTTTCTCTAGCTCCTCACTCAGGCCAAACAGTACCACCCCGGATTTCACAGGTATCTGGTACACCATAACCTCATTATGGGTTAGTGCGTTTTTACAAAATACCTTAATTTCTGAGCAGCCCCACCAAATGTGTAACATCGTCCCAGTCTCCACACCACATTTCCAGAGTCTATTGTTTACATCAAGGTAAATACTTTGTAGCCTATTTTGAGCCACATAGCAGTGAAACATTACTTTGTAAGCGGTTCCTCTGTGGGAGACTGCTCTAAGATGTTTGGGCAGGTCCTTCCACAGCCTATCCCAGGTCTCATCAGGAACCTCCCTCTGTAAGCCCTATACAAATTAACTTCATATCGCCACTATGGGTGGGTCTCCGCCTACCCCATAGTTTGTATGTGCGGGACATCATACCTCAAGTCCCTAGGTGCATACCCACAAACATCTCCAGGGGTTTAATTCCCCTCAAGACTGCCCCTCTATTTATGGGGCAGCGGGCCAAGTGCCACAGCTGTACCTAGGAGTACTTCTCAGCAATACTCCTAGTGGCAACGTACAGCCAAAGTCACTGGCTGGTGATTAACTAGATAGAAGTGAATGAACAGCTTGTTTATCTCCATTTTAATTTCAGGTATGCATTTTTTCGGGGACATTCTGTCACCAAACGATTGGATGGTCAGACTGGACTTGAAGGATGCACATCTCTTGCTTCCTGTTTTTGCACCTCACAGAAGGATTCTTTAAATCATATGACAGCAACAGGTAAACAAGTTTCGGGCATTGCCCTTTGGCCACACCTCCGCAGTATGGTGCTTCACAAAAGTGTGGAAACTAACCACAGAACTGTAACTGACAAGGGGTGCCAGACTTGTATATGGACGATATCCTGCTGGTGAATCACAAGACAGTATTGCTACAGGATCTGGCATTCATTGTTCAAATCTAATGCTATGGTTGTTAAATAGCTAAGTTTTCTGATCGTTTTGAGAGATGCATTAAAGCTATCCAACAGGACTGCCCTGCGATCTACGGGTGCAAGTCAATTGTTGATCTCTAATAAACACTAAAAATGGTTTTACCCTCCACAATCGCAAGAGGGTCTGTTGGGTTACGAGCAAAGCAGGCACCAATACCTTCTGTTTTGGGGTACACTTGGTAGGCAGGGCGATGGACTCTAAGGCATTTGCTTCAGAAAGCAAACTGGAAGACATCCCAAATGTGGCCGACTTGTCCACAGTCATATAAAAGATTGATTAATTTCACGCTGGTGATAGGGGCGTTATCCTTAGCGATCAGTCAACCTTAAACCTGCATAATCCGAGCATCATGTACTGACTTGGAAAATAACATTTCCTGGCTTTTATGGAGGAAAGTTTCGATTCTATTAAGGGCATTGAGGCAAGGATTATGCAACGAGGCACCTCATGGAGGGTTGATCCCACCCAGGATTTACAAGGACTGAGCAATGTACAGCATAACTGTATGATAAATGTATCCAGGAAAAGTATGTGCATATAATTATGACATGTTAAGGACACAATGTGGATACAATGGAAGATCAGGAATTCTTAAGTCTATGTTATTTCCATAGGAATAAAGCAGAAGCAAGATTACCAGTAGGATATATGGTACATTATGAGATGGACATGGCAGCAGGAAGTAAAAAAAAGTAAACAAGTTTTCTTGCAGACGGTTTTATATGGAGATACTAAATGGTGGACTCATGTTTGTTTCCAGAATGCATGATAATTGTAATACTTGTTTTTTGGCATGTTGAGCTAATAAAATGGAGAAAGAAATACATATGCTGAGCCTCTGTGTCCTTACCATCATTGAAACTTTACGAAAACTAGGACTTTTTACATAACCACACACAAAAAGGTGAGGATTCAATTTTACGTTACTTACTTTTACAAACATGGTGAGAGTTTCTACGCACTGGATATGAACCACTGATAAGATCACCATAGTTATGTCTGTGACTGATTACATGAACATTGGATTCTTATATGGTTCTCCAAATGCAAAAAGACAAGTGCAAGAGGTTGCATGATCTGCAGAACCAGAAACAGCAGCTAATCCATTATGAAACTACAGACCCAGTTCCGCGGAGACCCAATGGCTCCCATGAATATGACAGTCTTTAATAAGGGTAACTTTATTCAAAACTATCCCATCTAATTTCCAGTATTCAGATGGTACAATTCAGCTTGCAAGCAGCCTTACAGGAAACAATAGCATTGACAAAGGCAACAGGTTTGGCTGTAATGTGCCAACATTTAAGCAAACGAATTAAATATAGTTAACATTTACAGTATGTACAGATTCCGTTAATCATACTGAAGACAGTCCTACTGGGTTTGCCAATGCGGGAGAAAAAAAAAGAACCATAAAAGGATCATTTTCGGGTGTGAATGTATATATGAGATGAAGAATGTGAAATTGAGTGCACATTTCAATAGAATGGAAGGCAGAATGATACTGCAAACAACAAATGGCATGAGGTGAGTAATACTCCTCTAGGTGAGGCAAAAAACCCACTCTGTACATTTTAAAGAATCTGTAGCAATGGGTTAAGCAGACAGCTGCCCCTGTCAAGCAACAACCCCTCCCCCACCCCCCCACAAGAACCTTTCACACACGGTGCTCCACTCGTCACTGCACTTCAGACGGGTTTACTTCTGTACACGTCTACGTTTAAGTGCAGCACACAAAAACGGCACATATAGAATGAACAATTGTGCCAAGATTAGAGAATGGCGATTTTTTTTTGTTTCCATTTTTTCCCCCGACGTACTTGCTGTCCTGGTAATTAACATCCAGAGACGGCATCGGGTTTTTATGGTCCGACCTGACAGCGCAGCTGTTGCCAGACAAATACGTGAGTATCACACGAGAGCTCTGCCCTCATGTTGGGAGCCAGGAAGATGTTTGGACTAGGCAGAAGTTGTACTTACACAAAAAAAGTGCTTTCCCTGCCTGTAGTTGAACTTTCAGGGGCACACACATGACATTGTAATGCTATAAAAGTGTCTTAGATAACTAAATAATTTATGGTTCCCCGCCCCTCCCCCTCCCCACAACAGCACAGATTGGAGGAGGGTAGTCATTAACCCACATATGTTTGTTTTCGGTCTAACTTGACAGTGCAAGTGTTGCCTGAAATTTTAACCTACGCTACTATTATTCTTTAGTTCTTTGCTTCCACACAAATGCATATCCATCCCCATGCTATCTACTTGTAAAGCTTCACATTACCATATAACATTCCTTTAAAGCCATATCTACAGCCATTTTCAATGCCTGTTGATTATTCATGGCCTTAAGCATTTTACTTTAAAATTCTACTACCTCCCTTTTAAAACTACGATTGTGCAGCAAGTGCGGCTGCAAGCTCAATGCCCTACCAAGGTCATTAGACTTACAGAAATAGATTGTGCAGCTCACACCAAGATCCTTCACTAGCAACTCTGCAAACATGTTCCGAGACTGGTATGCAGAAACTACTTCTGTTCCCCCAAAATCCATTAAGAGATTTGCAAGCACACGGGGTATGACTGAACGAGTGCAATATATACAATACCAGAAACACTAGTTACAGTTCAAAAGACATTACAATGTAAAGGCCTTTTTGTTTTGCCTAGGAATTTGGCCCCTATTGATGAAACCTCAGAAACATGGTGCTTGCTTAGTATTTTGGCATGCCAACTTTTGTGCTGGTCTGTACAGAAAAATAAAAAAAAGTTAAGCGGTGTGGCGGGGGTTAACCAAAGGGGTGTACTAAGTATGCTGGGGAAGTGGTGTTCGTGTTTTTTTTTTTTTTAACACAGAGCCTACATATAAAATATGAACCACCATGCCAGCAACTTAATAGAATCAAGTTCCTGTGAAAGCCTTATCAGCTGATTTAACTTATTTGGGCGCCAGACACCTTAATGGAAAGGGGACAAGCATTACAACCATACAGATACAAAAAAAAAAAAATTACAAAAACATTTAAATACAGTCTGAGTTGCAGTAAATTGACACTCATTTTCATAATCAGAACTGCTCCAACTTCAAAAGTGCCTCGGTGCATTAGAGACAGATGTGGAAAGTAAGTTACAAAAATATTGGAAACTATTTTGGGAGAGCATAGAGATGGATATAAGTCATGGTGATTGCTGCTCAGCAGTTACAATGGTAATCTAATCACCAGATCCCATTTGAAGTATGCACCAGCATCCACGTGACTAAATTATGCAAACAGTGGGCATTTATATGCGACTAAAATTCAATTAGGTTGCAAAATCTCGCCAGATAATGGTAATATGAACAAGGCTAGTATACTAATTATCGAAAACTCTACTACAAAGACCTTGCATTGGAAACACCAACCAGCCTACATTTAATGTGCTAGCTCAGAAAAAAAACTTAGCATGTTAAAGCCAGACACATGTAGGCAAGGCATTCTTCATCGAATTCTGACTTTCCTTGGTTACAGTCCAGTTTGTTTCTATGTGAAATGAAGGTCGAATGGCAAGGGAGATTCCACTTTAGTGCCATAATTTCTTTGATATAGAAATAAACAAAGGATAATAATGAAAGGTCCTTTGCCACAAAAACCTCAGAAACAGCACTAAGTATGCCTGAATTACAGACTGCTTTTTTTACCTTTGAAATAATAAGAAAAGAAAGACGACACGATGACAGGGGTCTCCCATTTCATACTCAATAAAAAAAAAAAGCAAAACCAATGGGCCTGGTATTGCTACCAGCTTTTTTGCTCTCAATGTTTGGCTAAAATCAAAAATATTTTTACTCAAAAAGCACATATTTGGCACAGCAGTCCAGGCAATGTAGGAAACTGTTGTATGTAGGTGTGATCGTTGTGTAAGAGTGGAATTACATCATTCACAACGAAGTTATCCAATGACTTAGATCGGCAGACCCACTGCTGCACGCTGCAGTGGGCAAAAGCTAAATGAGACTGACAATAAAAGACCAATGAATGAATAGGATTGAGTGCAAGTCACTATATGCAAGTATATTGTACGTATAATTGTAGTCAAAATCAAAAGGTATTGGCCAATACCAGACCTAAACAAACACGACTAGGTCCTGCTGACACGAATGAGAAGGCGTTCTTGGGGCAGGGAGTTCAGGGGCAAGATGGGATAACAGGGAGATATAGAGGAGCAAAATGGAGGAAGGCATTGGGTGGTGGAAGAAACAGAGGACCTGGGAAAAAGATGGAATCAGGAGCTAGAGGAATGAGAAGAGACAAGAAAGTGGGATGGGGCAGGAGGTAGTAATCAAAATCATTTACATGAGGGGAGGAGGAAAGTTCAGCAACTTGATTCAAGAGACAAAGATTTGTAGTTGTAAAGCACGCAATGCAGATGCTCCATCTAATTAGGAAAGATGCACTCAAACAGCAGCATCAAGTGATACTTTCCAGGGCTGACCCAAGTTGCGATCGACAGACAGCCTTACAGAACAGTACTGTACACTAATCTTCTATGCAAGTCTCTTTACTAAGACATAAAAGAAAAGATTACAAATGCTTAGGGTTCTTTTAAGCCCTGAATACCATTCTTCAAAAAACTGTTACTTTGAGAACAGTGTCCGATGAAAACGTGGATTACGAAAAAACTATTTTGTAACAGAGATGGGCCCCTTCATTCAAACAGGTCTGAATTAGGCCTAAACAAGTATGGAAATTGTTTATTCTTATAAACGAAAGCCCATCCCACCTTACGTTAACTGTCAGTATTACTACTATCTGAGCAAAATCTTCCTCTTTAATGCTTGAAGAGGAGAGTAAACAAGTGCAAGATGATCTATTACCTTTGTTTCGTCCACTAGCTATCAGTGAACAGAGTTCATTTTTAATACATTTGAGCAGAAAAAAAAATAGAATGTTGAAAAGTACAACTCAAACAGCATGAGAAAGCGAAAAGGTGCTGAAGGTGAAAATGTACATCAGTCGCCACAGGCAGTTAAAAAAAAACACACTGAATTAAATCCACTAACTCAAGAAGCATTATTAGTTTACATAGAAATCAGGAGCAGAACCAGAATAATATGAGATAACAGGGTTACAGAAACAAATCCTGCAGTTATAACCAAAGCAAAACTGGTTTATGTTTTAAATTAGATGGAATGCTAATTTAAGATCAAACAGTTCAAGATTAAGGGATTGTGCCCATGAATGATTTTACAAGAGTCAGAACGTGGATCACGCTGGGTAGGGCACTATATGAAACCGTGAGTTTGAATTACTATTCCACAGTACATACATATTGAGGAATATAGTTATCACTTACCCTCGGTCCATTCCCGCCAGTTTGTGGTTGGACCAATAGTTAGCTTTGTTAGCCTTTTAGGTGGATTCCCTTTTATTAAGCTACAAATGGTCCAAAATGCTGGGGTAACTTTAATAACAGGCATATTTAATATGACCAAATCTCACAATAGACAGGAAATAGATCATAGCACACGTTTGTAGCTTAAGCTTACACTAGAGTCAAAGATCCAATTTGGTACATGTAACTATACAAAGGAAGTGGGCCAGGGTATGCGGCTTTTAAAATCTGTCCTCAAGGACACACTACACAACTTCAATCAGCTGTAAAAATAATTGCTGGCAAACAAAAGATGTCGGAAGCATAAGATGAAAGGAGGATTTCCTTAATACGCAACAAACCACATGAGCCTGAAGGCACAAATCCTTCAGGACGACACTATAGTATGTAAAAGCACTGGGGGATTAAGGATATCAAACCAACAAATCCATGATGTGAAGTCAGTTTTGAGAATTCTCTAAATAAGACTTATTAAAAATGCCTAAAATAGGACGGTGATAGATGGAATGCTTGAATTAATATCAGCCACTTGTAATCACTCAGGGTCGCATCAGTCCAATGTTTATGTGCACACCATGCCACCTCAGTTTGGACCCAGCCATATGAAAATCAGTCTTAACCATGCTCCAACTGGAACCATCTAGCCCACCCCCTGAATCGGAGCACAAGCAACCCAGGAACCGGTTATGTCCTAGTTTCACACATGGTCACTTGAACCAAGTTATACCTGGCTGAAGAGCCCTAGCTCCGGTGAAACTGATCCTGGGATGCTTGTGTTCCACACCAAATAACATGAGGCAAGCAAAAACGACAACGCGGTAGAACAAAAAATATTGGGTGAGCATGGGATAAGAAAATGCCACTGAGGAGCCAAAGAACACCCTCATTAGGAACTTGGGAAAAGCAGGGTGAAGACCAGACCCTGGCAGGTACAAAGAACACACAGTTGAAGCAGACAAAGAGAAAGAGTAAGCAACAAAGAAAATAAAGTTTCAACATAGAATGTAACAATTTTGGGAGAAGCAAGCACTACTCAAGTACATACAAAATGAGAACTTTAAATCTATATAACCCTGTTTGAAAGTGTTGTTTCTGGTCTGAAGGCTTTCCCAGAAACAGAAGTCTACCAGAGGAAGACTGCTTGGGAGGGTCATGGAAGTGGATTGGAGTACTAGTGGATTGGAGTACTAGATGAAAGACAGCAAAGGGGGGCTAAATGCAGCCTCACACCTTGGCAGCTGTCGAACTTATGGGCCTCATTACTCATTGAAACAGGGCCACTCTCATTGGGTTCGAATTGTATGCCTTGGTCCAAGTCACTGGCTTAAAGTGCCACAAAACAGACTGCAGTCTCACTGGCCGGTTACAATCTCGTTCCTAATGCTGCGAGATAGGATAATTCACAAATTACTTATATACGGGTGTTAAACAAAAAAAAAGGCTAATACTAATAGTCGTGTTCATTATAGGCACATTAGTGAAACATTTAAAACAAAGCTAGATTTCTTTACACATTTAGTAAATTCCTAACAGTGGATCTAAAAGCACAGGAAAACAAGATAAAATTATGTAAAATTGTACCATCATTGTGAAAATGCTCGTATTTAAATGAGAACGGCGATCCCGGACACAGCTAGACTCCACTGACTTTAAACATTTTTTTTTTTTTAAACATTTAACTATCACAGGACATTCCTGTTTGAAGCAATCATCTGAGAAATGTGGGATTGGTTGCGAAAGCCATTTCTTCTGCAGGTGTCCAGCCTCAAGACTGAAAAGACCTCATTACAGCAGTAATGGACATCTAAGAAGTGGCAGTAGGTAACCACAAGGGCAGCTGAGGACAAGAGGAGGCTCTGCCCCAAAAACGAGATCCGACTGTATGGGGGCTGATGTATGCTGGAAGAGGGGAGTGGCAAGCTTAGTAGGGGCTGCGGACTGGCAGGGGAGAAGATAGGGTGAATTAGAAGGAAGACATTTAAAAACATGTGATTTTCGGATACATGGCAGTTGTAGTGAGTAGCAAAAGATAAAGACTTAGGCCCCAATTACGATGGCAGGCGGACCGCCACAGACAGGCCATTGGTGGTGGTCTGTCCGACATGCAGGTGGCGGTTGGACTCCTATCGCTACAATGGAGGAGGTGCGTGTGGAGGCACCGCCGTAGGGATTAGGTTGTCCCTTTCCGACCGCATTGTCATGGCGGTCCGAACGCCATGCAAAGGCAGACAGAAACTGACTTTGAGGAACCAAGCAGGGCCCTAGTCCCTTGTGGGCTACTGCTAAGTGGCCTGGGAGGGGCACATGTGTTCTCCCACACACCCATGCACTGTGTGCCAAGCACCACATGGTGCCTGGCACACAGTGCATGGATGCCCACAAAGTTTTTTAGCATTCCACTTTTCTTGGGCCGCAGCACATGCCGCAGTAGTAAATAACTATTTCTGACCACTGTGCAGGCGGTCTTATCATAATTGGGTGAATGGGACTGCAGACTCTCTCGGACGGTCTCCTGCATGATACGATGACGGTCTGACCGACCACCATCATAATAATGTGCCAAGTATGCTGAGGGTATGGATTGGAGAGGCCACCAGAGAAGAGGGCAACGGGGGGAAAAAATTATCCAGTCACAGCACAGCGGCTGAAGTTTTAAGTGCCTGGCAACCTATGCATAAGATACACAATGGCTAAAGATAGAGGAAGAAAAGAATGACAACAGAAAAGAATAGGCCGCAATTGTTAACATGGCACCTGCAGGAAAAAAAAAATAGCAGTGGCAAAGCCAATAAGTCTAACAGTTCGGTTAACAATGCAGATCTACTGGCTTTGATGTTGCTTTTTGCTGATTCTGTTCACCACTAGCAGAAAATAAAATCCTTTTGCCAATGTTGTGCGGCATAAAAAAAAAAAAGTGTGCTGGCATGCATACGCTTTATCAGTCATCAGGCATGTGCATCCAGTATGATGTGGCCACTATTTACTTACAGAGTAACAAAAAGATAAAACTTTATCAAAGATCTTTGGGAAGACTGTAAAAGGAATACATCACTGCACTGTCAAGCACAATGAGGGAGGTAGGGTGGCAAATTGTGTAACCAGTGGTGCTTCCCAAGCATAGTACACGGTCTAAAGCACTGAAACTGTTTTGAGTACGTCACAGAAAACTATACTGCCCTACATAGTCATCTGCGTTCAATCTGTAGTGCAGACTTGCGTCCTCCAACAAACTGAGCCACTGTTCATAATTGATGAACCATAATGCATGTTCCCTGTGATCCTGGAAAACACCCAGTCTGGTAACCTGCTTTGGATCTTTAGGTCATCCCAATCATTAGTCCCATCCAACCTTTAAAAAAAATAAAATCTACAAAAAAAATAAAAAATCAAGCTGATGAGTCATTAGGCTGGTATTCTCCTATGGCTCAGACCTTAGTCGGTAATGTGAGGGATGCGCTGTCAGTTTGTGTCCGTCAGGCTTTTATGCACTGTACTTTGAATCCCAAGCAGATTCCCATAAAACTGCCGATTCGTACCTAATTTGCTTCTGTGATACAGCTGCGTTAGAAGCATTTCACAAAACATCAAGGTAAAGTGTGCGTCTGCAGTACGTACCCGCCTTCCTTAGTTTTTAATCTTTAGGCCTACAACAAACCACATAACTGAAAACTAACAATAAAATAAATATCAGACAAGAACCAAGCAAAAGAGCAGTGACAATAAACTCAGCTGTTCGCCTATTGAAAGTACTTCCACTAGGAGAAACCTACTTCTTTAGGGATTAAGGTCACGTGTCTGACACTAGAAACAACTGGAATTTGTACACAAGCAATGTGTTTATCAAGTTAGTAGGGAATAGGATTAAAAGGAAATATAAGAATACTATGTGTAACGTAGGAGGGCTACACATTAGTAAGAGCAATTAAGATGCATTAGCGGGTTGCATTTCCCTACAGAGATATTTGTGCAAACAGCAGCTACTGAGTATGATCCCCAGGAACGCCGTCACAAAACATGTTACAAAAGAGTAACGAATGAGCAGTTCTTAGCAGAGCAGACTGGTGTTAACAGTCACAAGATAAATGAAACCGAAGTTGGGCAAGTAATGCGCTTAAACGTAGGCGGGTGCACGGACACATACTGAATGGTATCATTAGTTGACTTTTACCCCGGGGTAGTTTAGTAACATTACGAAGTCAAATCCAACAAGCATTTGCAATGCAATAGGTCTCGCATTTGAGCTACTGGCATTGTAAATGAGAATGCCTTTTATTTATGTTTTGGTTTTCAAAACAGATAAATAAAAGGCAGTCATTTACAATGCCAATAGCTTAAACTCTAGCAAATGCGAGACCTATTGCATTGCAAATGCTTGTTTCCCGTTCTCATCAGCACTACTTCTTCTCACCTACTTCTATAAACAATTCACACATGTAGCATCAAGTTCACCATGATGCTACCAGATCACGTCTGTGAATCCAACCTAAATCTTTTTACATATCGTAGGGTAACCAGATCTTGAGAACCAAAAACCGGGACATTTTGCAAAAATATAAGAGGGACTACAATTTTACTTCATGGGAGCTGCGCAGAATGACACCTAGTATCAACACAGGTACACAGAGGAACCACTAAGAAAATAAATAACATGTCATTTCTAAAACCAGCATCACACCTGTTAATTAAATTGCTTACTTATAACAGCTGCTAACTAGCACAAGTTTAGAACACCCAATAACTGTCCCTCACTAAGTTTCAGTCGACCCCCTCTAAAAACAGGGACATGAGCCAACATTTCCTAAATCTGCAACAACAGCTGGTGAAAACCCGGGACTCTTGGTCACCTAGTCACCCTACCCAACACATGTCATATTACAACCACACGCCTCTTTTTACCAGACCAGTAATCCCTCAGGACAGTCACAGCCACGATGCCACAGCAGAGCCTCGTACAAATGACAGATATCATTATTTTAGCAGCTTTACCGAGATTGGTATATTTCATTCACCATCAACATAGCTGCGTACAAGGGCCCTTCAGCTGGTCAGAAGCGCACTGTAGCGACCTCTTGACATCAAGTCATGCTGAAAAAGCGCCTCTAATGCAACATACCCCGCCTCTTACCCCTCCTCCCTCCACTGAGCCATCCTCCAGCCACACAGGATTTTGCGCATAAATCGCAGTAATGAAAGCAGTCAGCTGGCTCATTATTTCAACAGATAGTATGCTGTCACTCACGGGTCCGCCGCTCAACTGACTAGCATCACCTGCCTCTGAACCACTAAAAACAAGCATTGGCATAGCCAATAGGTCTCACTTTTGGGACCTTATAAGTATTTAGTTTTGCAGCACAATATCCTTGCTGCAAGAACATCAACTGTTACATGGCTAAACACTTATAAGGTACAAGGTTTAGCCATGCAACAGCTGATGTTGTTGCACCAAGGATATTGTGCTGCAAAACTAAATACTTAGGAGGTCCCAAAAGCGAGACCTATTGGCTATGCCAATGCTTTTTTTTTTTTTTTTTACAGTTTTATATGGCAGAGCGCTTGCACACACAGCAGTCAGATAACAAGAGCCACTGGCTTTTACCCCTTTCATCTATGGTGCAGCGCACTTGAGGTACATTTGGAGAAATCCCCAGTCAGAGCTCTAATTCATTCCTCTAAATTATGCAACACCCGGTTGACGATGTAACGTGGACAGTGCTAGCAGGGATACCTCCACGTTGCAGGGGAGGGTCCATTGAACACAGTTTAGCACATTGTGTGAAGCAAAGTGTATTGAGAAACTTGACACCGTAAGAAAGGGCCTCAATGAACACAATGGAATGATGCCCTTAATAAGTAGATAATAAGCGTTTGATTTTGTACAAAAACATGACATTGATATACAGAAGATTAACGATGAATGAGTGGTAATAATTTTCTCATTGCTTCGTTCAGTAAAAATGTCGATGTTTAGAATGATCGAAAATGACCTACGGGTGCGAAGAAATGTACACTGTAAAATAATGTTGTTTCATTCATAGAACAGTCGATTGGCCAATGGCACCTACATTAAAATTCTTTTTTATTTTTTTCCTCCACTACTTTGTAGGTTTGCTAAAAATGATTCATCCTATAAACACACTGGCACATGCCTGTAACGATAACAAGAACTTTTCGAAAGGTTAATATAAGTAGATGGTCTATTGTTCATAGCACAATTCTGTCTCCCTCAAGATGGTGCTGTGAAAGTGCAGCGCTACACTTACTCTAGTGCAGCAAAGGAAAGCTAATCAAAACACACAACACGAGGGACCAATAAGGATAGCTAACTAAAAAACAGAAGTGTGGCCAATCAGGTGCGCCTATTACGGCACGGAAGTAGCGCTAGGTTGTCACCAAAGTCGAGGGGAAGGGGGAAGAGTTATTTTCCCGAGGAGAGCGGAGTGTTAGCCTTTGGTTGACACAGTGGGCCTCAGTGTGAAGGAGCTATCAATCCCACATCGCAATCACTCTAAAAGCGAAAGTGATCGCGATGATGCACGCTAGGGATGCGCGCGCACAGCAGCGCGGGGGGGAAGGGTATGGGGCTGAAGGCTGGCGCAGGAAAGGCAGATGGCTGGGCAAGAAGGGAGGGGGAATGCGGGGAGCAGCTGTGCGCGTGCCCGCCATCGTGCACTGTAGCTTGTCGCCAGCACAAAAATGTGGGTAGCATTTTCTAAACCCACCTACTAAATGTCTCGCCAGAGCAGCGCATGCGCTGGGTCAGGCGAGACCTAAAAAGGGGGTGTGGGGACCCTGCAAAATCGGCTCTGGAATTATAATCCTCTGATTTGTCTTGTTTGGTAAAAAATAAGGCAGCATGTAGACAGCGTGTTACACAGAGGATAAATTATACATTGGCAGAGTGGTGAATGAAGGAAGGGGCGGGGTTTGGGCGCGCATCACTCCCATCAAATCTGTTTGCAAATCAAGAGGCTCTGCAAAACCGAGATATGATGTTTTTAAACTGGGGGGACGGGGGAGGGACGTGACATTTGGAGCAAATGGCACTGCATTTCTTCAAACAAAATCCAGGCTGTCAGGAGCATTGCTGGAATGCTTCAATGAGCCAATAGGAAGATAGCAGCTGAAAAGTTTTAAAAAAAGATCCCCACATGACAAAACCTTTTTGTGTTGGCTACCCCCTTTCCCCCCTCCATCTCTCTCCCCTCCGGTGTCGGCATTTTAACTACAATGCCTCCGCCGGCTTCTGAGGCCTGCTTGGTGATTGTAGTTTTAATATCAAGGCCTCCTGTGAAGAGCCTGGGTGTCCTGTGTGCAGGAGATACAACGCGGCGCTTTATGTAGCTGCCAAACTGGAAATAATAATTTAAAAAGCGGCCTTCCGAGATGCATATACCTCAGCAGTAAACAAAAAACTTGATGAAAAGTGGGATTTGGTAAAGAAAAATCCGGCGAAAGGAGTGCAGAGATGGTTGTCAGCACCTCCAGGGCTGGCCCTCCTCTCAGAGGAAACTGCGCTCCGAGGCAGCCCCCGCTTTCCCACCATTTATCCAAGGAAGCTGAGGTTTACCGCACCATTACCAAAAGTCGCGCTAATAAGAAGCAGACAACAGTTTACAGGAAATAATCATAATTGTTTACGATCAGTTCCCCTCTGTGGAAAAGCCGGAAGGACACCACCCAGATCACGTGACAAGTACGTAATTACGCACGCCCTTGTATCATAGGATACATTGAAATGTGAAAACAGACCGCGAAAGTGAAAGCGCGCCAGCCTCCGGGAACAGGAGATGTGCACGCGTACGGAGTGCAAATCTCCTGTCCGTACGCGTGCACATCTCCTGTCCGGGCGCGCACATGGTTTGTCTCCCTTCGTGAAGGAAAGTCGCTAGGCGAGACCTAACAACGGCTTAGAGTTGCTAGACAAGTTGTTCATTCATCTACTTGGCCAAAACTACAGTGAACTATTCTAAACACTTGGATGTGTAGCCCGGTTAGGATATGGGTGTCTACTTTGATAAAGAAGGATCATTTACCCGCCAACAAGAAGAGATCAAAAGGAAAGGGCTGATCCTTGCCATAACCATGAAAAGTTTATCTGCCCAACTACTGGGTCCCACGCTGAGCCCGCTTCCAACGGTAGCATGGGCTAAAAATCTACCTACAATCACCTATGGTAGCGAAGCTCTGCGAGGAAGAGATACCAATCTTTTGGATAAAAGACTTGTAAAAGCATACAGAACTATGTTTAGCCTCCCGAACTACACCTCCCCGGCGCAACTTAGACAGGAGATTGGCCTGTTAAAGCAAACCTGGGCCAGATATGGAGTATACATCAACTGTTGGAACAAAATCAGATACTCAACCCCTAATTCACTAAACCACCTCTTGTGGCAAGATCGCCAACAGAGGGCGAATTCACCCGCAAGATTGTATCTTCAGGAGGCACTGGCACAGGTTTATCGCCCCTTTGGAATGCACAGTGCCATCACTTAACTATGAAGAAACTAGTCTGGAAATCGCTGAAAAAACAGTCACTGGTGGAGGATAAAGCTGCTTTTTCATCCAGAACACATGCCTGGATGACGCTGAATTCTAACAAGATTCTAGCCCCGCAACAATATTTTAACCTGGGCTACCCAAAAGCAAAGTAATTAAAATTCCTAAAGCTACGACTCAGAGTGATACCATGCATGCAGCATCTTCCACCATGGAAAAGGGTGCAGACTTTTACAGTTTGTGCAAAAACGGCCAGGGCGACATCATCCACACCTTTTGCTCTTGCACAGAGAGATTTCAAGAAAGGAGGCAACTGTTAAAAATCCCATTTAATCAAAGGGGAATTCGGACAAGGAGGCAAGCAGTTTTGGCTTGCTTCGACCCAGCATCACCTCAATTGAACTCCAGACTAGTCTGATTTCTTGAAGCTGTCAGAGCAAAAATGCCAAACTGTCACTAAAGCTGTTTAGGGGCAAAGGAGACTTTGAATTATCTATTTTCACAGTGGGAGTAACAATCGCTGCAATGACCTGTCAACTTATATTGGCTGCTCTCGCATGTTTATATCTGTATCTTAACTTGTAAGCAACAGAAGCGGTTTTTATTTTAACTATGCTGAAACTTTATTATTGCGAATTACTATTTTACACATGGTTTTTATTTTACGCACGCATTGCATTGGTTTTAAGTAACTCTGCAAAATAAAATAAACTGAAAGGTTAGGAACCAGGAGGGCCGGACTGCATATTGTCCATTTCGGCATACTAAAAGAAAAGCACGACAGAACAATAAACCTGATACCTTGAGGGGTCATGTTGAGCCCAATTTGTAGAGTTGGTCGGGTACAACATGGAAAGACGTATAAATTGCTTGAAATAGGCCGGAGGGGGGTGCGTTCTAACTCAGAAGCCCTCCCTGTATGGGGACAATAAAGGCGTGCACTGACGAAATGAGAATACTCTTCGTGTGACCTACCTGAGGAGAATATGGGGTAGAGGGGAAAGAGACCTGCTGGACCGGACCATGGGGTAAAATGGTTGGTGATCTATATAGTACGCAAGCTATGACAGCGAATTCATAAGTACCCTTTCAGGTCAACGGCACGGCTGGAGAGCCCAGCAAACAAAGCAAAGGTCCCAAAAGACGACATTAGGTCGCGAGCATGAAATGAAGCCACGTGGGCCAGCAAAATGGTAGAATGGGCCAACACAACTCAGATCACCAGGGGCCAAGAACTAGACGGAGGCGGTACCACCAATAAGAGGAAGTTTAGCAACCAGACATCTGAAAGTAGAACCTGGCTTCCTTATTAATACAAGAAGCCCTGGGAATTATTTTTTTTTAAACATTAACTTTTTGTCTAAATATATTTTTCTAAGAAAAGGAATGGCAGTTTTAGTCCTTATTTCAGAAAACATGTTTAAAAACGGACATTTTTAATGTTTATCTTAAATAAGACAGTTCCCCCGAACATGCAATGACCACTCTAGAGGTTTTACATTAATGATTAGCTGGACCAAGTATAACTACAAAGGGAAAACAGCCGGGTGTGACATGAGCCCCCGAGGGGCTAATTGCACCAATATTACCCTACAAGCCGTGACAATGACCCACGTCATGGACTTCACGAAAACCCCAGATGTTCTTATCACCTATCCAGATGTCTTCAGGCTGAACCCGACTCCAATTGAGGGCATCAAGCTATGATGCTCTCCGGAACACTGACCCTTGCACAGTCCCTCAAGATCACATGTGGTAACGCAGAACTGAACCCGTATGGCCCTGAAACTAGGAAAACACACTGCCCCACAGACCATTTTGACTTCCCACAGTCCACACTACCCAACCAAATAAATTCAGACTAAACTTTTCCCTATGGGACGTCACAGTGAGCCCATATCCTCACCCACCATAAAAGTCTCCCAAAGCACGGTCCCCACAGGTCCTATCACTGCATTTGAACTCACAGGTCCTAATTGTCCTTCATTTGAGTGTTCTTACGAGGAAAGCACACTACACTTGCCAACTAACGTTCATCGCAGCCCTTAAAACGCAGGAGGCCTCGCCCACTCAATGTATACCACGAAAACTCACAGACCTCACTAGGCCATCAATCCGCCCTAGCAAGAACCAAGGTACTTAAACCACCCCTATTCATCACCAGTCCTCCCACTACGATCACTAACCCCATCACATCACTGTTGCCACCAAGGTCATTTCAGCCTTCTCGGGTCAATAAAAGAATACACCTCACCGCAGATCTGTCATTGCCACCCACCAAAGAACGTCACACTTACTACGTCCACGGATTCTTGCACTTCCCCCACCACACGAGGGCTTACACTCACGCCCCAGAAATATTCACACAAGCACTACCCTCACACATGTCAAACTGCCCCGCCCCACCCTCGGGGCAATTCTCTCCTTCTACCGGCGGTGCTCACCGTGCTATGCGGGTTGTTCATTGACCTCCAGTGCGGGCGGGGGGCCGGGCCCTAAGAAAAGGGACTGCGGCAGGAGCGACGACACTGCGTGAACACTGGTCGACCAGGATCAGTGGATTTAGTGGGGGTCGATCCCTCGTGCTTCCTAAGCACAGCTGACGGTTGATAGCTTTCCCGCCTCGGCCACGAGCGCTTACCCTGTGCATCAGCCCACACGCTCGCCCCCGTCAACCTCCAACGCAGAGTCCAGACACGACTCCAGCCCACCCCTCTGACGTAACACGTCGTTGCGAGCGCGCACCTCACCCAAAGCCATCCGTTCCAATTCTGCCAGGGCCGCGCGCGCTCGGTGACGACACAAAAGCCGCCAGGCGCGTGGCCCGGGCGTGCCCTTTTGCCTTGTCTGACTGGTTGGCGCAGGTTACGGGATATGTGGAGAAGCAAGTTTGTGCCTGGGGACTGTGTCACGAGAGTCTGCACGAGCCAACCAGGCAGCTGATCTCCGCCAATCAACGAGCAGCCCACCCCAATATCGACCAATCGTCAGCATCTAGCCGGTCTCTTATGCATGCAAGTGTTCCGGAATTGTAGTTGGAGTTGCAGACGACGCCGGTAGTAGATTGTGTAGTTAGCGACTGTTTTTTTAGCCCCTACCTGTAGTCCATACGTATCCCAAAGACACAAAGACATTTAACATTTTCCAGCTTTCCCAACAAGATTTTTCAATTCTATTTGGGACAGGCTTATGCGTCTTTATCTTCAAACAAAAGCTGCAGGCAATCAAATTAAAACTTTCAAAACACTGCATTCCCCATGACTCCCATCATAGTCACCTGATCAACCATAGAGACCCAGTCCTATATAACCCACTCGTAGCAGTCCAGTTTTCTTTTTCGTTGCTCCAGTCCAAGGAAACAAATAAATAGTACGAGACACAGCAACGCCAGGACACACAACTAAACGTTCAAGATTGTACTGACAGGACGTCAACCAGCCGACGGGAGAGGATGTGGTCCGTCGGCTGCGCTGCCGACCTTGGGGCAGGAAACCAGGGCTCGAGCCTCGAGGTCGCGTCCACATCCTATGATTCTGGGAAAATCACTTAATCTCCCCGTGCCTGAATTTATAATGTTAATAAGGTGCTCATGTACAGCGCTCCAATACCTTCGGGTCGAGTTCGCGCTATATAAATATGCAAAAAATAACAGGGCTTTAAGTGGGATGAAAAAACTAGGGGGTCTCTCAAAGGGGCGCGGCCAATGTAATTAAGGGCGTGGCTTAAAACACCTAAGATAAAATTCTGTGCTTAAGCATAGTGTGCCACCTGACTTGTATTTTGCTGTTTCTGTCATTGCATCCAGATATCTGTGTAATATGTTGTATACATTTCTAGTTTGACATGATTACACTTTATTTATGTTCACGTGCTGCATTCTATGTTCAGGAGCTTTCATTCTCATCATGAGCTCGTGTCTGTAGTAACATTCTGTTGGTTGCATGCGCGTAGTTGCTGTTATGAACGCATGCTGTGTGATTATGATTTAAATAAGCATTTATTAAACAAGCATTCCTGTGCGTTCAACCTCCTTCCTGAAGTGTGAACGGTCTCACTTAACAGATTCCGTTTGGACTTCGAAGAGGAAGGACGCACTCCAGTGGTGTCATCGCTTTATCTTGAATAAATCTTCAAAACTACTTCTACTTGTTTTCCATTGGATTTACTTCATTCATAAGAAGAATCCTTCATTTCAATCTGATACAAGTAACATCATACCTACAACAGGTCAGGACTACTGGCTTTGTCAATGGTTGTTAGTTGCATTAGATAAATAAGCAGCAACTATGACTTGTATATAATATTGAACAAGCATTGGCATAGCCAATAGGTCTCGCTTTTGGGACCTTATAAGTATTTAGTTATGCAGCACAATATCCTTGGTGCAACAACATCAACTGTTGCATGGCTAAACGCTTATAAGGTCCCAAAGGCGAGACCTATTGGCTATGCCAATGCTTGTTGTATACGTCATTGACTCTCAAAGCACAGTACCCAGGGATCAAAAAAAGACTTGTTTTGGGGAAAATGAGGGTCGGATGTTAGAAAAAAACACGTGGGTGGAGGACTTTCATGTGACAACTGACAAAAGCCATAAGTGTTCTTAAGTACATTCCTTTTTTAATGTTAAGAGAAGCCATGTGGATAAATAAGTGCGAGAAAATTCAGAACAGATTAGAAAAAGCTTTAAAAAAAACTATTCTTCGCCTTTCCAGTCAAGATTACTCCAGAGCTGGTGATGAAAGGACAATTTACTGCCTATCACATCAGCAGTGGTTTAATTGCAAAGTTCAGTATAACTTCCTGGAGCATGCTGTTCTAGTCCCAGCATGTGGCTGTACAGGACATGTTCGTCAAATTAAGCCCTGAAATCAAACACTGCTCCAAGTTACTGGGGTGGGGGTGTCCTGGCAGAAAAGAATGAGACTAAAAGTATTATTATTATTATAGTTCTTTATTCGATTTGAGATAAATCATAAAAGCATTCACAATGTTAAAACAGAATTAAACATATCAAAATTTCTTCCCTATATTGATGTCTCCGCTAACGTTATAGTCCATACCCTAGGTTAAAAGGCATTACATACACATTTTAGAATAAAAAAACCTCTAAAAACACCATAAAAATTGTCAAAACTCAGATGTGACAACACACTCAGTTCTAATTATTACAAATCCTTCTCGAGGTTCTTAATTTAAATGCAATCTTTAAAAAATTTACAACACAATGGAGGGTAAAAACATCTGAGGACATTTTTAAAAATAACAAAGCAACACAAATCTGCTTAATACCAGTATTCCTGAGTAAAGTCTATAAAAACCTTCTCCTTGGGTAAGTATAATATGAGCAGATAAAAAGAAAATGAGAGGAATCCTGTGGAGACAGATCGTCGCTGCCACAGGGCCCTCTCTCTTCTACATTTCTCATAAAACCCCCTGGAGATCCCAGGATTTGGTCTATCAAGTTTAATCTTAAGCGAGTTATTAAGAACCTCTCATGAGGACTGGTCAAAAGGATTAGATAGGGTGCTATAGTCGGGGTAGACTTCACTAAAATGTAATTTCTGACCGACTCCTTTCATAATTCGGTAGTCTTCCGTTGTGACTGACTGAACTTTATATACAGTGTTTTAATGTCCGTCTTGTCTTTCTGGCTTATAGTGACTATATCGGAGAACAGGGCTGAGCGACCCAAGTTATGAAAACCATCCCTCACATATTTTAACCAAGGGATTTTCATAGCGTGGTCCAGTGTGAGACAGTCCTGGACCACCATCCTTGTCAGTCTGGGCTCTTCGCTTAGCCAAATTTTTAACCAGATTACTAGGGGTTTAACTGCTATAATATCCGAGATGTACCCGGCCCCCAGTTCTTCATGCGCTATAAAAGCAGGGGTGCTGCTCGGTATCTTCAGCAAGCGCCTCATGTATTTATTTTCCTCCCTTTGTAGATTGTTGGGCTTTACAAATCCCCAGACCTCACTTCCGCACAAAACCTTGGCGCAGCAGATGGAATTATACAATTTTAAAATCACGTCCGGGGTCCAATACCCTAGTCTTTGGCCATAGTTCATGATTGCACCTGTTGATTTAATCAGAGGCAGGGCTTTATTGTCGAGTAAATGCTTAAAGCTTAATCGTCCGTCAAATATTATTCCTAAGTAGGAAAATGCTGGGACTTTACCTAGTATGTGTGACCCAATAGAGAAATTGTACGATTTCCCTTTCTTGTTCCCCATTTCCATCACGTATGATTTTGTGAGGTTCGGGGACATATCCAGACTCTCCATAAACCTCACAAAGCCATCGATTAGCAACTGCAACCCATGGGGGGTACGGGCAAGTAACACAGTGTCATCTGCATAGAGCAGAACAGGAACTGCTCTTTTCCCTATCCTCGGCAGGTCTGTCTTAATATCACGCAGGGCGGCATCCAACCCGTTAATATACAACGTAAATAAGAAAGGTACCAGTATGCACCCCTGCCTGACCCCACTGGAGCATACAAATTTATCTGTGATGTCCCCCTCCTGAGTGTACCTTACCGCAGCGGAGGTATTATGATGCAGAGACTGCAGGATGTTAATTATAGCTATGTTTACACCCTGACTAGCCATCAGGGACCACAGTTTCCTCCGGTTCACGCGGTCAAATGCCGCCGTGAGGTCCATAAACGCTAGCTAGAAGACCCCCTCCTTCGCTAATGGATGAGGTAAAGTTTCAAACATTGAGCTACCGTGGATTTACCGGGGCGAAACCCATATTGAACATCAGTGATTATATTAGTGGATTCAGCCCAGTCCATCAGCCTGTTTAAGATTACTCGACCCAGAACCTTGCTGATACATCGATCAAAGATATTGGGCGGTAACATTGCGGATTGTCCCTGTCCCCTTTCTTGAAAATGGGCACAATAATTGCAGATGACCATGAATCTGGCATAGAGGAACTTATTGCTTCGTTTAGCACCCTTGTCAATAGGGGCGCCCATACCTCTGGAATGCATTTAAAGAGGTCGGGCGGAATCTCGTCTGGTCCTGGGGCCTTATGTCTAGTAAGGCCATCTATTCCAGCCCTTACTTCTGCTAGAGAAAAAGAAACCGGTCCACTGCTAGCTAAACAAGCAGTTGGTTGCAGTTCCTCCTGTGTATCTATGGTATGGTTATACAGGCCTTGAAAATACTGGCTCCAGTGTTCAGGGAGAATATTCGCACTTAACCCAGATTTATTCGGGTCTGAGAAACAAGGACTGCTGATGGTCCTCCAGAACCGTGCGGAGTCCTTCAACTGGGCTGCATCCTCAAGCTCCTCCCAAGCTAGGCTCTGCAACAGGCCTTTACGATTTTTTACCACTTGCTTATAGGATGCTCGACATGCGCACACCCATTCCCTGTCCCTAGGCTTCTGCTTGAGCGCCCCCTTCAGTTTCCCCAGGGCCAGCGAACAGTGACTGTCAAACCACCGCGGACTGTCCGTTATACGTCTCAATGTGGTTGCCCTCTACATGTTGCTGACCCTTATCGTAATGTTAAGAAAAGCCTCCATCAAATCTGCCCCTCTTACCTCCTGATTTAAGCCGTCACTAAATTCTTTAGCCCCATTTTTAAATTAAACGGCATTAAATTCAGCTGCATCTACCTGAGCCCATCTAAGCCTCCTACCTTGGTCCACAAGTCTCAGTCTATCCCTCTCCCTCTGACTGCCCCGTGATGGATTAAAAGTACAGAGAATCGCGCTCAAGTGTCATATGCAAAAGCAGTGGTTGAGTCTGAATCCCAATAACTTGAGGTAATATAAAAGAAAGATGGAAAGAAGAAACAACAAACCAGGTCCCGAGTGCTGTTTGAGAACAGCTTCACTGTGCTTGAGAGGGTAAGAGTCGAAGCTGTGCTGTTTGCACTTGCTTTTAACCCCAGTCGAAGGTTGTCCCTACGGCAGCCTCAGTGTACAGATCAGGACAGCTAGGTGCTGTCACCTTACTCGGAGCTGCAGAGCTAGTTACTGCCACAATGACGTCGTCCGTGGTTTAGGTTGGTAGTTATTGTAATGAGTGACTGCACTGTTACGACATGGTGACAAGCAACTGAACGCACCTTGTAGAAAAACCGGTACCACTGACTGCATCTGCCAACGCATGAGTTGAGACAATCAGAAACGTTCAAAGGCCTCACGACTAACGAAGGGGAGGCATGGCCACCGCACAAAGGGAGCAAAAGAACTGGTCAGAACTGGTCAATCACCGATGCCAGTATAATGAGCACACACAATTGGGGGGTGGGGAAAGACACAAACTGTCCCTCACAAGCGAGGAATATCCAAGAATAAAGTTTAACTCCTCTCATGTTCATCTGAATGGCTGACTCATGTGATGATAGGCTTGTCGATGGTATAGTAGTGCACATGTGCACAGGGTTTCCAGTGGCAAGGCGAACGGCAGACCATCGGCCGAAGCGGGCACAGCACTCCAGATTAGCGCAGCAGACAATGGAAGACTTTTCAGATCCATATGAAAGAGGCCATTTTACGGGTCATTAAGACGCAGCGACGGATGAGAGGAGGGGAGGGAAAGAAGAAGACAGTGCAAGGGAGAGAGACTGGACAGAGAGAGGCGGAGGGGAGGGGGCGGGGAGAGGCAGGGAGAGAAACATTGAAGAGGGCCGGGAAGGGAGAAACAGAGGGGGCAGAGTTAGATTGGACGGCGAGGAGGGGGGAGAACGGGAAAGGCAGAAGGGGGCTTTTTATGGGTCATTAAATTCAAAGGGGAGACTGGAAAAGCCGCGAAATTAAAATTGATCATGCGTGTGTGAGTGCGCGCGCGGCCGACGTGGCCGCGAAAGTAAAAGCGATCACGCGTGTGTGCGTGCGCACTCAGCTCTTTTTCAAAGCACATACTCGTGCTTGTGGCGCGCCACTGAGCACTCCCGCAAGCTGTATGCTGCCACAAGCACGAGTATGTGCTTGGAAAAAGAGCTGCACGACGGCTAAAGGTCTCCTATGCAGTGCATGTGCACTGCGTAGGCGAGACCTAAAAAGCTTCCACTTAAAGCCCATGTGACACCACAACAATGTTGCTGTTCCTGAGTTTCAAAAAGAGAAGGGAAATTCAGAGAGAAAATGACTCACTTTAAAGGATTTCCCTTTCCTTACAACGCTCACCTGGCATGATGTCATGCCGTAACTTCTCCAATAGTGAGAAGTGATCAGCGCACATCCATGTGCCTGCTGTCACTGCTGTCCGGTGCCAAGGCACAAAACAGAGCCCAATAGATACGCGTTTCGAGGCCTCCTTTAAAAAACTGCCGGTGCTCAGCACCGGTGAAACCCGGCCCACTTAAAGCCCTGACGTCAACCAACAGCAAACATCACCATATGCCCCTACAGGAGCATATGTTGAAGAGCTCGGTCCAACGGGACCCGATGTCCTTTAGCTGAAACTTAAGGAGTTTCCCCAGCGGACACATATTCTAGAGCAACCAGGGAACCTACACAACCTCGGAACGTTGTCGATCCAGCAATCAATTGTCTCCAGTTCCTAGTAAGGAAGTAAAACATCAAAGCCGCAAACACAGGCCTCACTAAAGACATAACATACCCAGTACAATGTCGTCAGGGAGGTAAAGAATTGAAAACTTACAGAATCCATTACAATAGGCAAATACGCAATTAACTTTATGGAGATAAATACAACGAAATGGATGGGATAATCCTCGCCTCGGTGTCCTTAACAGAATTGAAAATTCTTGTAGTGAATGCTGGAAAATTTTGAATTTTATGTCCGGACCGTAGGCTCCGATTATTCTTGTTTGAAGCTTAGAAACCACCACAGAAGCAACATCAAAAATAGGTTTATAGTAAAAGACTTAAATGTAGATTCTGCTAACCAATCGACTGCTTTAAGAATGTCACTTAAACTAGAACCTAAAGCAAATGATTGTAAGCCATCGGTCAACGAGCAGAGTGAGCCCCAAACATGGAAGCATCAATACCGGCTTCACTCATAACCCACAGCATCCATCCGGCATGAGTGGACGAGGCCAATGGGCAAAAAGGCTTCTGTAAAGCAATCAACAATTTTCCCCTCACATCAGTACAAAACTGAGCTGAACTCACCTCATAAGCTTTCAAACATTGCACAACACAAAGTTTAGGATTATTATCCAGAAATGCTGGATAGGAAATCAATGTGGAATTACATTTGGTGCGAGGAGAAACCAAGACAGTAACCCCTTCAGGACAAATAATCTTTCCTGCGAGATCTAGAGCCCATACGTCAGACATCCCGTTTACTAGAGATGAGACATAAGAGCGTAGTCAATTTGACTGACAGTTGTTTTCTTGAGAGATATTTATTGTCCGTCCAAGAGTCTAAAAATCTCAGGACTATGGTAGCATTCCATAAAACAGAATATTGAGGAAGAGGTGGCCTAACCATACGAATATCTAGCAATATTTTGCATGCTATTGGGTGTTCTCTCACTAGTTTACCATCAACAGGCAACTGACCTGCCGAAATGGCGGACCTAAAATTGTGAACATACCTATACGCCAAGCCAGCTGAAGCTAAAGGGGACAACAAATGTATGACCAGACTGCAATACTCCAACGTGATCTGTACCCTATTCACAACACTATCCACTCTACCATTTCCAAGCGGAGGAGTACCGCTTGTGAGTGCCCGAGGACCACGCTTGACCATTAAAAGCATTAGCCTCCTGCAAAATTCCTGGAAGCCCCACCTTGTCCTTAAACTCTCCATGCAACTAGAAAGATGGGTTGTGATGGGATCAACGGATGATGAGAACCCCCCTTGATCCAGGAGGAGAATCCAACTGAACGGAATCAGAGTCGAACAGGCATAGGTCATCTCAGAAGGACCGGAAACCATGCTTGCGCTCTCCAAAACGGAGTCACTAAAACCAGCTCTACTCTTTGCCGTCGCAATTCAGTAAAAACCCTGGGAATCATTAGGAATGTGGGAAAAGCATATCCCAGATCTGGAGTCCAGTACTGAAGAAAAGCATCCGTGGCTTGGGCTTCTAGATCTGGATGCCAGCTAAAAAAAGTTGGAAGCTGGGTATTGAGGTGAGACCCAAAAAGTTCCACTAAACAAGAAACCCACAGGAGATGCAGCACGTGGAACACTTGTGTATGGAGCCTCCAGTCGCTGAAGTCCCGAAGGTGACAGGACTGCCAGTTCGTGACCGTTCACATTTTTTTTATTGTTTGATTACTAAAAACCATAACAAAATGTTAAAACCATGTAGCTCATGTGTACATATACAAAAGTTTAAAAGAAGGAAAAAAGGACCCAGGTTAGTGCAAAAACAGTGCAGTAATCTTGCGATAAAAATGGGTTAAAATTAAAAGTTGTCCGAATATTTGTTTGCCTATGTAGTTCAAGGTCTTTGGATAACATAACAGTCACAGAGTAGTTTTAAGTCTAAAAAAGGGACAAATAAATGTGACAATTAGTATTAAAAAACTGAAGACAACGTTCGGGTAGGCCAAGCTGACGGGCCGGCGGCCTCTAAAATTTTATTACAAAGAGGTGGCGAGGCCAACCGGCGGAAGGTTTGCTGCCTTCTCTTTCTCCAGCGTTTTAGCAGCTCTGATGACAAATTTGGTGAAACGAATGTTCAGCTTTGTATTTTCTGGGTTCATAGCCGCTATTATGGCCTGACAACATGTGCGAGCACCTAGTTAGTTCCACTCCTCTCGCAATATAGTCCTTCTTTCGTTAAGCAGAGCTGGGCATGTGCAGCCTATATGCTCCATGCTTTCGGAGTGGTAGCCGCATTCCCTGCTTTCGATATTGAGACTGGGGCGCCGCAATTGTGGCAGATGCTTTAAAAAAGGCCACTCGCCCAGCCTTAGGGCCATGAACTTAACCTTCCAAAAGAGTGAGTATGTGCATGATAGGTAGGATGACGCAACCCCAGGGTTGTAATCGGAGACAACAGCCCAGGCATGTTTCCTTCTGGATAGTTTTGTCCTGTCGGAGTATAAAGACCAGAGCCGGACACTTCGCTTGATTACGGTCTTCAATGCCTGTTGTGATGGTTTTTGTTCCCCAATATTCAGTGACTCCGAGTAGCTGTAGGGAGTGGGCCAAGTGGTGCCGATATTTTTGACTAGATGTGCTGGTCGATATTTAATTCCAAAGTTTGGTCTCAAGACTGCCGTCCCAGAAGTTGCGCAGTTTATTACAGAACTTAATAAACGCACCAGCCTTGACGCTGTTATGATCTAGCTGGCCAAGTTCTAGTCTGACTTGTGCTGGGGATGAAGACCTCGGCAGGCGCCATGCTCGTTTAAAGATATTGGTGGTTGATTTGTTTAGTAGAATGTTTGTTGTGCCCATCATAATCTCGTGTCCGTATGGTAAGGAGTTGGTGATCTTGGCCATCATCACCTTGAGCAGTGGTGTTAGGCTTGGCCCTAGTAAATGTTTTGAGAGTTTTGCAGACGCAACCTCAAGCGACAGTGCTTTAGCCTTGACGGCATCTTTTTGTTTAGTAAAGGAACCTCTGAAGTCAAGGAAGATTCCAAAGTATTTATAGTGTGTCACTGTGTTGATGCTTTTATTGTTGAAAAACCACCTACTTTTCTGCTGCTTCTGTTTGCTGAAATGAATTATTTTTGTTTTTGACAGATTCAGTTCGAGAGCATTGTCAAATGTGTAGGGAAGGAGTTCGTCGAGTAGCCTCGGCAGGCCTACCTTTGTGTGGGTCAGTAACACAAGGTCGTCAGCGTATAACAGGTTGCTGATGCGGGTTCCGTCCAATTGAGGTGGGTGGGAGTTAACCTTATCAAGTGTGGAGGATAGGTCCGAGATGAACAGGTTAAAAAGAAGGGGCGCCAACACGCAGCCTTGTTTAACACCATTTCCTGTTTGGATCTTTTTTGAGACATGGGACCCGTCTCCCAGCTTTATGTTTATCCAGGTTCGTGTGTGGAGTTGGATTCTGGCTTGTAAGAGGGCAGGGGGTATACCCCAGTGATCTAATTTTTGCCATAGGTGGCCGCATGGCACCCGGTCAAAAGCCGACTTGAAGTCGACGAAGCAGCAGTATAACTGGATACGACGAACGTCTGTGTGATCCATCAAAAAAGTCAATGTCAGTAGGTTGCTGGTTGTGCCTTAATTAGCTTAGAAGCCGGTCTGTATAAAGGGGATGCGCTGTGTCGATTCTGCCCAGGTTGACAGTTCTTCCAGTAAAATGCTGGCATAGTATTTGGATTCGATATCAAGAAGGGCAATCATTCTGTAATTTTTGGGGTCATTTCTTTTACCACTCTTGTAGATGGAATGAATGATAGCACCTTTCCAGGAGTCTAGGATGTGGTTGTTGAGCCTGCAATGTAAAAACAGGGGTGCAAGGAGATCTGACCACAACGTTTCATCTGACTTGAACAAGCCCTGAGGTAGTCCATTGGGGCCTGGGTCTCCGTCTGACCTGCCTTTGCTAATTATCCGGGCGATGGTGTTTCTTAAAACTCCTGGTGTTGGCATTGTCTTTGGAGACTAACTTCAACCAGAACTGGTCTGACACTGATTGTTTGTCTCTGTGCACGGATGCCTTGAAAGCTTTTTGAGCTTGCTGAAAGAGGTTAAATAGAATAGCGTTTCCCAGGCTTTTTCTGGCCCGGCGTAGGGCAGAGTTTCTTTGAGATTTTAACATTTTTGTTGCAGGTGAAATTCGAAGTTGTGGTGTGTCTTGCCAGGAGGAAGATTTGGATGGAAATTCGTTTAATAAACTGTTCACAAGCGCTTCCCAGCCGTCGATGATAAGCGTGTCTTTTTCGCATTGTAAACATAGAAAAGCACCGCATTTCCCCGTGACAGTGGGGACAGTGCTGGAGGTCCATTTCATTCGCATTAGGTTCTCCGAATGACTGTCTGATATCATGTGAGCAAGTGCCTGATGGTGAGGCATGTTGAGAGATAATGTTATTATTTGGGGTCGATGGTCACTCTCCCCCTGTGCAGCGATGTATTGGCACTCGATTAAGGTGAGAATTTCACTGTTTCCTAATGTAAAGTCCAGAAATGAATGGGTTCAGCCGTTGGTTTATGTCCAGGCTGGGGGGGTTATCTGTGGATGAGCGACCGTTTATTACTATATAACCTATTCTGCTGAATTGGAGAACTGCGTATTCGCCCAATTTAGACGGCCTGAGTCCTGATGGTAATGTTTGTGTTGCGAGATGTGAGGGGACCGCTGGAAGGATGATCCTCAAACTGGTTGTGGAAGAGGTTGGTATTAAAATCTCTAGAGATTAAACAGGGTGTACTGCCATAAATGCTTAAGATGTTGCATAATATTTCGGTCAGGCAGTCCAGTTTGGATTTTTTCTCACTGGTGCAAGGAGAAATGTAGACATTTAGCAGTAGTAGCTTGCTCTCTGATGTGAACTTTTTTACCACAATGCCAGCGACTCAATCAACTTTAAATTTTAGCTGTTTGATGCGTGCAGACATTCTAGTTGATGCATAGATTGAGAGTCCACCGCACAGTATGCCGAACTTGCTCTGTCTTGTGGCGGACGATGTGAATTCCAGGTACCCCTCAATTGGGTTGCTGGTTGATAGCAAGGTTTCCTGGAGAAGAATAATGTTGTGTTTTTTTAAGAATCCAAGTGTGTCTGGAGATTGCAATTTCGACAAAAGACCTTTGATATTCCAGGAGCAAATTATTAAACCATGTTCCAAGTTATTTCAATTGATCCTACTTTGGGATAGGGCTGCTGACAGCCATGACCAGTCTGCACTTCTGGTGCTATGTTTTAATCCTACCAGGGGTTAACAGGAATAAACCATTGAGTGTTGACCTCGAGGTAGTTTTAATTATATGTATCTGCACTATGTGGTCCCGTCTTTAAGGGGAATATATTTCTTTTCTTTAAGTTGGGTCACACATTTGCGTTGTTTTTTTGTGTTTCTTTACATTTACTCTACCCTCACCACTATTCTTCATTAAAAAATTCTTTCGCTCCAGCCAGGGTGTTGGTCTGCACCTGGATGTATGATGCGGCCCTATGATGAAGCATGGCACTGCAAAGTGTGTGAGGGCAGTATTAAGACATTTATTGTCTTCCATTTGCTTGTTTTTTGTCTGGGTGGAAATGAGATTTACCATTCCCATGTTGGTAGGTGTATGAATTGTAGTACCTCCCTGTCCCTCGTTTTGGGGAACAGAGTAATTTTACTAGCACTTGTCTGTTGAGTGAGATTTAGATTATGGGAAGGGAGTCAGAGAAGGCTTAGTCCCTTGTCTCTTCCTATTTGTGATATTCAGCTTTAGATTGAACCAGTTCCCTTGTGGCTTTAGATGCTAATGTAATTAGGGTCAATTCTCCTGTTTGGGGGCGGATACTGGGTATAAATTTGATGGCGAGTATGTCTTTTGATTCCAGCTTGCACAGGTCCGGGTTTGATTTATAAAGCCGGATTAAGTTCCCGCGATTTAATATGACGTGCGGGCCTTGAGAGACGTACTCTATTGTTAACAGTAATTTGGTCTCATTGGTATCCGTGGCTGGGTTATGGATTTCAGTTGGTGAGGACTTAGTTGGCTTAAGATTTACTTCTGATGTTTGTTGAGGGATTTATATACTGTTCAAGGGGGGGGCTTGTTCACTGGCTTGGTTGGTTGATGCTGAGGTAAAGACTGTTTTGCGCATACACACCAATGGAAGTTGACTGGATGGGGTTGCCGAATACTGATGGTCCAGTCCTTTGCTGGGGTTAGCTGCACCATGTAAGCCTAGAATGTTGATCGTCAGTTGAGGTGGAGAAAAGGGTTCAGTGGTTGGTGAACGCTTTTGTGGGGGCGTGGTTGTGGCTGACATATTGACAATTATTAGCTCCTCGTTGGTTTGTAATTGCCTGTTTCCAGTGTTTCCAATTCTATCCTGAGATATTAGATGTGGGGAATGCCTTGAAACTTGAGGTGACTCCGTTTTTTTTTAACGTTTTACTTTTAAGGATCCTTTTAGGGACATTGGGGACTGGGCTGCTTGCAGCTGACTGGTGGGGACAGTGAGCACTGTGCTTGAAGCCTGTGCTGTCGCTGGTTTATTGTTTGTAAAATAGTTGCAAATTGTTTTTTTGGGTTCTTCTGTGAGCCTATAACGGGATTTCCGAAGTCTTTTTTTCCCCCTTTTTGATAGTCGATGGGCGGATTGCTGGGGTGATTTGGCATTGGTAATTATGTCGGTGGATGCATTAGAGACTGCTGTTGCTTTGATTCATGGTAAAGAAACGGTTGATAATTTATCGGTTGTGTGCTCAGGTTCTGGCTGTTCGCCCTGTGCAGGAGCCGGTGGCGTGGAGTCGGGAAGCCTGGACGCTGGAATCCTCTGAATTTCTGTTAGTACTGATGACAGAAATTGGGGCAGTGAGGATAGAGAGTCAATGATGGGAGAGCAGCAACATACTGATTGAACTAGTTGCACTTGAGATTCAGCTTTTATTATCAGTGAATTGAGCGCCTCCAGCTTTTGAACAATTCCAATGGTGTACACAGCAAGAGGGTTTAATAGATCCACCTGTTGATCCATTTTATCTGAGTGGTAGTTCAATGCTGACACTGTAGATTGAAGGGTTTGGAGGAGTTGTGACCAGAGCTCATTTAGGTCATGAGATGAAGGGCTGACCGTCGGCCTGTTGGATTCTTTGGTAATAAAGGATAAGTCGAAATGGGTATTGGGCATGGTGTTATGGCCCCAGCCTGTATTGATCTTTTGTTGACCCCTGTAGGCAGTTGATGATGAAAGGTTTGGAGATGACGTTGTGGGGTTGCTTAGATGTTCGTTTGCCTGGGTTGCAACTTGCGGGGTGAGAACTTTAGTAGTTGCTATTGAACGGGCCTGGAGGACTTGGGACTTGTTTGCTAAGGGAGAGAACTGACTAGGAATCTAAACAGAGTGATGGTTTGGCGAGGTCATCTGGCATCCAATGAAGGTTGAAGGAGAAACAGAAGCCAATACGTGAGAGTTGTCGTTTTGTGAGTCAAAGAAGGACTGGTCAAGAGCCTGGACGAGAACCCGAGGTGATGGAGGTGCCTTGGAAGCTTCGTTTATGTGGGGATCGGATTTTGTTGGAAGGCCTGGGAGCGATGAACAGAGGCCTTTCTCGCTGGCATACACATGAATAATGGGCTGGACCAGTTTTTGGTGCAAGGCTGGGGCTAGGGCTGGGGGTGAGGCAGTTGAAGCGGGAGTCAAGAGTGTGTCAAGTGAGCTTGATCTTGACTTCAAAGCGGATGCAGAACTTCTAAAATAGTCCCTCAAAGAAAAAAATGTTGATGAAGAAACTGCGATAGCCGAAGGTCTCGATTGCGTGTCTTTGCAGTTTTGATTTTCCTAGAGCACACCGACTCCACCAGCTCCGCTTGTTATTTGTTGGACGAGGGGAGGCTGAACTTGAGGTGAAGACTGAATAGGTTGTAACTCGGGTGCTGTATCTGAGGCAATACTGGTTGTAACTGTGGGTTCGACGATTTTGCCAGGTTTACATGTGGGGATTGGTCCGCTGCTGCATCGTCAGAAACCATCTTCTTGATGCCTTTTTTTTTAAGGATTGGGTGGGGCTTTCCTGGTTTTCCCAGATCTCATCGCTGGGAGATGTAGGGGGTAGGGGGTGAAGGATGGCCCCTCACACACCCCCACTGACCGAGCCGCTTGGGCTGCTCAGAGTGTTCAAAATGCCCAGAAAGCTTACCCGGGAGATCGAGGCTCAAAGATGCCGTGCAGGCTGTGAGAAGTTGGCCAGATATATGCTGTCCACTAGTTATAGTAGGCACCTTGTATCAGTCCAAAAAACCCCTTATTGGTTATAGGTTAAAGACAACCTTTATTGAAAGCTATCCTAGTGGTAGCTATGGAGAGCAGCCTTCAGGCTAAGTCTTAAAGGAATGTAAAGCAGCTTGTTTTATCAGTCTATAATCCCGAGTCACTAAATGAAAGATATCCACACCAGGTATATATATATAAAATATATGTATTTATTACTAAACACACCCTCCTAGTCTCTTTATGAGACTAGAGGTCAAAACACATAAATTACACTTCAATAATCACAATAAAATAGCACATATACACGTCAGGCCCTAGAGGCGAGCCAAACCATATACTAAAATAGTGGTATAAGAACCATGACTTAACTAGACACAAGGCCTAGAGCCTGTAGAATCACTGGAACCCCAAGGAACCACCCAAGGTAGTGACACAGGGGACCCACGGGGGCCGTGTGCAGTGTGTGAACACAGCCGCAAGCTCCCGTTAGCTTATATGGAGAAAGTCGCAGTTAGATTTTTAAAGATTAGGGACACTTAGAAATGAGTCAGGACCAAGACCTTTTGGACTTAGGAAGTTCTAGGGCTAGCACCCACGGGAGCACCGGAGTACTTGTGTTACCTCACCCAGGGAAGACGGGTTCATAGGTGCCTTTTGGTGTCGGGTCGCGTTGTCGATTTCAATGGGCGCTGGCAAAGAAGGGCTGCTGCCGTGAAGATGCGAAGTGTCCGAAGAGATCCAAGCCTGGATCGAAGATGAGAAGAACCTGAAAGCAGAGGGGACAGAGTCTGGGTCATTAGCCAGTGACCAGGAAGGTGATGGACAGATGCCCACCAATGTCGGATGATTTCAGGTGAAAGAGGTGAAGCTTGACTCTTCAGCCACGAGGACCAGGAGGCGTCGAGGATGACCAGGAGCTGGATTGGAGCTGTCCCACGAAGGATGTCGAGTGCTGAAGCGTCGGTGCCCGGATTGGACACAGCAAGCCTTGGCAACAGCAACCCACGCAGAAACGAGAAAGATGCTTTGGTGCAGACCAGCAAGGTCTGTGGGACTCACCACTTGGTAGGGAGTCGGGGCACATCTGGAGCAACCAGGGAAGCCCAAGGAAATTCAAAGTTACCCCCCCAGGGACCCACCAGTCAACATACCAGGGATCACGAAGGGACCTCGAGACGAAACACAAAATGGTGGCCCACGGGTCACTCGGAATGACCAGGCCAACAATCTTTGGTGGATACAGTGCTCGGGGTGGGGTTACAAGTCAGCCCAAGCACGATGTCAAGAGACGTTGAGAAGTCAAGGCACTTGCAGAAATGCACGGTGACCAGGAGATCCGGTTCCACGCTACTCATGAGGGCTGCGGGTCTCACCTTTGCTGGGGACTCGGGGTCAGCCTCTGAGAAGTCTGGAAATCCTCTTCCTGGGCTGCAAATACTTCGGAGTCCGGCGGGAGCTTCGATGATGCAGACTGGCAAATTGCTTCGTTGGTGCCTGCCAAGCAAGGGAGTCACTCCTTAACCCCAAGGGAGATTTCTTCAGTCCTCTGGTTTTTAGCAGAGCGTCGAAGGTCCAGGATTCGGCTTCAGAGTTTCATCCAGGGTAATCTAAAGTTCTGGTTACAAAGGTTCCTTACTTATACCTAAGGATGGACTGACTCTGGGGACCCACCTATGGGAGGGTTTGGAAAGAGGGGTGGCTACACCCATTTCCTTTGTCCAGTTTCGCGCCAGAGCAGGGGCTGGAAGCCCCTGGACCGGTCTGAGCTGGACTATGCACAGGGACACCAAATGTGCCCCCAGTGCAGGACTTCAAAGCACTCAGAGAGTGCTCCCACCCAGCCCCAATACACATAATCCTGTCTGGGACTTGGTTACACCTCCCTGTGACAGGAAACCTATTGTCCAGGCCTCCCCTGCTGGAGTTTTGGTTAGCAGTAGGAGGCCAGACTTGTGTCTGTGGCTGCAACATCCATTTTGTGATGCCTGGGCTCTATTAAGTTTCTACCGGGTATACCAGTGCTGCCATGTCTCTCCCTCTAGAAGGGTGGGATCATACTCCCACACCAGTTACTGGTGTGGGGCATGATTCCAAGGTGTTTGACACCAAACACGACATGTTTCCGTGCAGCCAGTCCAAAGCTAGCATTTACCGTTTGGTTATAATGCACTTAAGAGTATATGGTCAGGCTACACTACTGACAACCCTGGAGAAGAGATTCTGAAGGCCGCAGAGGGGCTCAGCTCATGCCTGGGCACGCCCTCACATATAACCAAGCACCCTGCCTTCAGGATTGATAAGGCCTGCAATAGGGGTGACTGATAGGTTTGTATGTGCAGTATATGGTGAGATATAGTGAGCCTATATCTCAGTAAGGGGTGCATGCACCACCATATCCAGGCTGCAGTAGCAGACCTGTGGTGTAATTTTGGGTGGCTTTCCAGGGGTGGCATAATACATGCTTCAGCCCCTGGTAGGCCTCTGGGGTACCTATGCCCTGGGTACATAGTATACCATATACTAGGGACTTATAAGGGCACCTCAGATCCAATCTGAATTGTACCTAAAGTACATGGAATCATTTTAGAGAGGAAGCAGCTAGGCTGGGGCCCTGAATAGCAGATGGCAGCCAGACTAAAGTCGAAAAACAGTGAAACACCAGCAAAAAGTGGGGGGTAAATATGTGCAGCAGATCCTACTCTCCTACACAACCCCTCCCCCCCCAAACGCAGGGACATTAAACTAATCTTGACCAGTTGAGTCTTCATGTTCTAAGTGGAAATATCTGGAGAGTCTATCTGCATTGGCATGGTTACTCCCAGGTCTATGTTCCACTGTATAGTCCATCCCCTGTAGGGAATTGGACCACGTGAGAAGTTTGGGGTTCTCACCCTTCATCTGTTTGTGCCGTAAGAGGGGCTTATGGTCTGTCTGAACAATGAAGTGAGTACCAAATAAGTATGGCCTCAACTTGTTCAGATCCCAAACCACAGCAAAGGCCTCCCTCTCAATGGCTGACCAACGTTTCTCTCTAGGGGTCAACCTTCTGCTTATGAAAGCTACTGGTTGATCCTGACCTTCCTCATTCAACTGTGACAGTACAGCCTCTACCCCCAACTCAGATGCATCTGTTTGGACAATGAACCTTTTGGAGTAGTCAGGACTTTGCAGAATGGGAGCAGTGCACATGACCTGCTTCAGGTCATCAAATGCCATTTGACAGCTAGCTGTCCCTTGAACCTTTTTGGGCATTTTCTTAGAGGTTTAGTCATTCAGGGGTGTCACTATTGATCCATATCCCTTGACAAATCTTCTATAGTACCCGGTCAGGCCTAAGAAGGCTCTCACCTGAGTCTGGATAGTTGGAGCAACCCAGTCCATTATGGTCTGGTTTTTGCTCTGCAATGGTTGAACCTGGCCTCCACCTACAAGGTGGCCCAGGTACACAACCTGACTTTGCCCTATCTGGCACTTAGTAGCCTTGATAGTTAGGCCTGCTTTTTGCAGGGCCTCCAAAACATTCCCCAGGTGGACCAGGTGATCCTCCCAGGTGGAGCTAAAGACAGCAATATCATCTAGATATGCTGCACTGTAGTCTTCCAGACCTGTAAGGACTTGATTCAACAGCCTTTGGAAAGTGGCAGGTGCATTCTTCAAACCAAAGGGCATTACCACAAATTGATAATGCCAACTAGGGGTAGAAAATGCTGTCTTTGGCTTTGCATCATCAGCTAGTCTGATCTGCCAGTAGCCAGCTGTCAGGTCAAATGTGCTTAGAAACTTGACTGAGGCCAAAGTATCTATTAGCTCGTTTGCCCTGGGGATGAGATGGGCATCAGTCTTAGTGACTGCATTGAAAACCCTGTAATCCACACAAAACCCCATCTCTCTCTTGCCATCTGTGGTGTGAGGTTTAGGTACCAGGACTACTGGACTAGCCCAAGGGCTATCTGAGGGTTCAATGACTCCCAAATCTAACATCGTTTGGACTTCTGTCCTTATACAGTCCCTGACATGGTCAGGTTGCCTGTAGATCTTATTCTTCACAGGCAGACTGTCCCCAGTGTCCACTTCATGAGTGCACCAGGTGGTCTGACTTAGAGTCAGAGAAAACATATGTCTGAACTGGCTGAGAAGTTTTCTGCAGTCAGTTTGCTGCTGGGCAGCGAGGCTGCCTGCCAAGGCTACACCATCAACTGACCCATCATCAGGGTTCTGAGAAAGCAGGTCAGGGGGTTGGTCACTCTCTTCCTCCTGTCCTTCATCAGTAACCAAGAGCAAGCCCATGTCTGCCCTGGTTTTAGTCTGTTGACATGAAGTACCCTGTGGTGACTCCTAGGGGTTCCAAGGTCTACCAAGTAGGTGACCTCCCCTTTCTGTTCAACAATTGTATGGGGGCCACTCCATTTGTCCTGAAGGGCTGCTGGGGCCACAGGCTCCAACACCCACACTTTCTGTCCTGGCTGGTAGACAGTCAGTAAGGCCTTTTGGTCATGCCAGGCTTTTTGTAATTCCTGGAGCGGAGACCAAGTACATAGTCCACAATGTCCTGTTTGGGGGGTTTGAGAGGTAACTCCCATCCTTCCTTAACCAGACACAATGGACCCCTTTCTGGGTGACCAAACAAAAGTTCAAAAAGGCTGTAGCCAACCCCCTTTTGAGGCACCTCCCTGAATGCAAATAAAAGGCAGGGCAAGAGTATGTCCCATCCTCACCTAAGCTTTTCTGGGAGTCCTTTAATCATGCCCTTTAAGGTTTTGTTGAACCTTTCAACTAAACCATTGCATTGTGGGTGATAGGGTGTGGTGAACTTGTAGTTCACTCCACACTCCTTCCACATAGCAGTCAAGTAACTAGTCATGAAGTTTGCACCCCTGTCAGATACTACCTCCTTAGGAAAGCCTATTCTTGAGAATACACCCAAGAGAGCTCTTGCCACCACAGGTGCTGTAGTGGTCCTTAGGGTAATTGTTTCTGGGTACCTGGTGGCATGGTCCACCACCACCACCACCAGTATAAACTTGTGCCCAGATGCTGTCTGAGGATCCATGGGACCAACAATGTCAATCCCAACCCTCTCAAAGGGAAACCCCACCACAGGTAGTGGTATCAGGGGGCCTTTGTGGTTCCACATGCCTTGCCACTGGCTTGGCAGGTCACACAGGATCGACAAAACTCCTTAGTGTCTTCAGACATGTGGGGCCAGTGAAAGTGAGGGACAATTCTGTCCCAAGTCTTGTTCTGGCCCAGGTGTCCTGCTAGGGAAATATCATGGGCTAGTGTCAGTAGGAAGCCCCTAAACTTCAGAGGTATAACCAACCTCCTGGATGCACCAGGCTTGGGGTCTCTACACTCTGAATAAAGGAGTCCATCATCCCAATAAACTTTATGGGTGCCACTAGCATTCCCAGCAGCCTCATTAGCAGCTTGCGTTCTGAGGGGTTCAAGAGAGGGGCAGGTTTTCTGCTCCTGGCTCAGATCAGACCTGGAAGGCCCCCCTGTCCCCAAGAACTCAACCTGGTCAGGTTCAAGCTCCTCTGGGACAGTTCCTTCTTCAGGCTCAAGATCATCTCCCTGAGGAGACTGATCTGCATTCTGAGTCAGGTGGGAAGGCACTGCCGTAACCCTACTGCTCCTCCTCTTGGGAGGCACCTGGTCCATTATTCCAGAATCCAGGGCCTGTTCAGTTTTTGAAATTTGGCCTGTGACCTAGTCACAGCAAAGACATGAGCAGGGATCCCTAACATTTCTGCTTGTGTCCTGAGCTCCACTTCAGCCCATGCTGAAGTTTCTAGATCGTTGCCAAGCAAGTACTGTACTGGTAGGTCTGCACTTACCATAACCTTCTTAAGGCCAGCTACCCCTCCCCAGGAGAAGTTAACAACTGCCAGAGAATGGTCTGTTCTGACATTGCTAGCATTGCTCACTTGGTACATTTCACCAAGTATAATCTGCCCAGGATCCACAAGATCTTTAGTCACCATTGTGACACTTGCTCCTGTGTCCCTGAATGCCAAAGCCTCTTTTCCATTTATTAAAGGCTGTTGTCTGTATTTGCCCAGGTTATTGGGACTCACAAAGGGGGACATATCCATGACCCCATCACAGACTAACACAGCCTGAGTTGGAACTCTGACTAGGCCAGAGTCCATATCAGAACCCAGGGTCAACCCTACTACACCCTTATTCCGAACATTACTACCACCAATTGTAGCTGTACTAGGGGGAACAGTTGTCTTAGGGGCAATGGTGGCTGGAGTGGATTCTTTTGACTTGGTGCAGTCACTGGTCCAGTGAGATTTTGGTTTACACATTTTACACCATGGTTTCTTTTGGCCTTTTCCCTTGTTAGACTGTGAATCCCCACCTGAAGAAGATTTTTGGGGCCCTTGTGAAGACTTCTGGTCTTTACCTTTCTCCCCACCCTTGTCAGAGTTTTTAGGATCTTGCTTCTTGGGTTCACCACCTTGGTTCTGTACCTTCTGCCTCACCCTGGTTCTGACCCACTTGTCTGCCTTCTTTCCCAATTCTTGGGGAGAGGTCAGATCTGAGTCTACCAGGTACTGGTGCAACAGCTGATTCTGACAATTATTAAGGATCTTCTCCCTCATAATCAAATTGTACAATCCTTGATAGTCATGCACTTATCTGCCAAGCAACCAACCTTCCAGAGCCTTAGTAGCACAATCTACAAAGTCTACCCAGTCCTGAGTCTGTGCCTTTAGGGTATTCACTGAACTTTAACCTGTATTGCTCAGTGGTTAGGCCAAACCCATCAATTAAGGCACTCTTCAGACTGTTGTAATCATCTGCCTCCTCCTCTCTAACAGTGAGGAGCTTATCTCTAACTTTGGCTGCAAAGGAGAGCCATAAGATTGCTGCCCACTGCTCCTGGGGGACCCTTTGTACTTTACAGGCCCTTTCCAGTGCAGTTATCCATTTGTGGATGTAATCCCCACTCTGATAGGGAGGGACAATCTTATTCAGGTTTCTATGGTCATAAGACCTCTCCCTATCTCTAGGGATGTTGCTGCCACCATGGGACTCTAGTCCGACCTTTTTTCTAGCTCTGTAGAGCTCTAGGGCCTCCCTGTCTAGGGCTACCTGCTTTCTTCTGATTTCAAGCTGAGCTTCTTCATACTTAAGCAGTCTCTCCCTTCTCTCCTGAGAGGTTTCCCTCCTATGAGAGGAGATTGAGGCCCCTATAGATGAACCAGAATGGTTAGACTCCACAGAGGGATATCTTGACCTTCTAGGCCCACTACCAACTCTCCCAGGAGGGACAAAGAGGGGTCCATTATGGTCCTCTCCATCACTTTCTAGAGGAATTGGATTTTCCAGGTCCAGATCATGGTTATCTGCCTGGCCAGCCTCAGAGGTCAGGTCATGGGGAGTTGTACCCCTAGGCCTTTCCTCAGATGCTGTCCCACCCACTCTGCCTAACCCTTCAGATCTGCTAAGGTCATCCAGCCTGAGTACCTCTATGATATGCTGGGTGGTTGGACTTTTGCCTGTCTTCAGTTTCCTAGTTGTACATAATGGTCTCAGTTCCATGAATGGGAGGCTATCATACTGGGAATCGTGAAGCCCATTCAATCAATCAATCTATCATGGCATTTGTAAAGCGCACTACATACCCGCAAGGGTCTCAAGGCACTGGGGGGGAGGGGGAAGCTGCTTCTGTTCAAGAGCCAGGTCTTGAGAAGTTTTCTGAAGGTCAGAAGGTCTTCGGTCTGCCGCAGGCAGATGGGGAGGGTGTTCCATGTCTTGGCGGCGAGGTGGGAGAATGATCTGCCGCTGGCGGTCACTCTTCAGATGCGGGGGATGGTGGCGAGGGCGCGGTCTGCGAAGCGGAGCTGGCGGGTAGGGGTGTAGAGGCTGAGTCAGCTGTTGAGGTACGTTGGTCCGGTGTTGTGGAGTGCCTTGTGTGCGTGGGTAAGGAGTTTGAAGGTTATCCTCTTGTTGACAGGGAGCCAGTGTAGGTCTCTCAGGTGGGGTGTGATGTGGCTGCAGCAAGGGATGTCGAGGATCAGGCGTGCGGATGCGTTCTGGATGCGTTTAAGCCGTTTCAGGAGTTTGGCCGGGGCTCCTGCATAGAGTGCATTTCCGTAGTCCAGTCTACTGCTGACAAGGGCCTGGGTGACCGTCCTTCTTGTTTCGGTGGGGAGCCACTTGAAGATCCTGCAAAGCATGCGGAGGGTGTTGAAGCAGGAGGAGGAGACGGCCTTGACCTGCTTCGTCATGGAGAGGGTAGAGTCGAGGATGAGCCGTGTGTGGTTGGTGGGTGTTGGGGGTGTTCCTAGTGCAGTCGGCCACCAGGAGTCGTCCCAGGCTGAGGGGGTGGATCCGAGGATGAGGACCTCCATCTTGTCCGAGTTCAGCTTCAGTCGGCTGTTCCTCATCCAGTCGGCGACGGCCTTCATTCCTTCGTGTAGGTTGGTTTTGGCGGGGTGGGGGTCCTTGGTGAGGAAGAGGATCAGCTGGGTGTCGTCGGCATAGGAGATGATGTTGAGGTCGTGCGTCGTGTGATGTGGGCGAGTGGTGCCATGTAGACGTTGAACAACGCTGGGCTGAGAGATGAGCCTTGGGGTACGCCGCAGATGATCTCGGTGGCTTCGGAGCAGAAGGGGGGGAGGCGGACGCTCTGTGTTCTGCCGGAGAGGAAGGAGGAGGTTCAGTCCAGGGTTTTCTCTTGGATTCCGGCATCATAGAGGCGTGTTCGTAGTGTGCGGTGGCAGACCGTGTCAAAGGCGGCTGACAGGTCCAGGAGGATGAGGGCCGCGGTTTCTCCATTGTCTAGCAGGGACCTGATGTCATCGGTGGCGGCGATGAGGGCAGTTTCGGTGCCTGTGGTTGCTGCGGAACCCAGACTGTGACGGATCCAGGATGCTGTTCTCCTCGAGGAAGCTGGTCAGTTGTTTGTTGAGGGCCTTTTCGATGATCTTCTCTGGGAATGGGAGCAGGGAGATGGGTCGGAAGCTCTTGAGGTCCTTGGGGTCCGCCTCGGGTTTCTTGAGTAAGGCGTTGATCTCTGTGTGCTTCTTGCTCTCCGAGAAGGTCGCTGTCTCGAAGGAGATGTTGATGGTTTTCCGGAGATGGGGTGCGATGGTGCTGCTGGCTTTGTTGAAGATGTGGTGTGGGCAGGGGTCTTCCGGGGATCCGGAGTGGACGGTGTTCATGATCTTGATGGTGTCGTCGTCGTTGATGTTGGTCCAGGAGATCAGGTGGTTGGTGCGGGTGATGGTCGTGGGAGCGGGGGTCTCAGTGGTTGCCGGGGTGGTGACGGTGTTGAAGCTGTCATGGATGTCTGCGATCTTGCGATGGAAAAAGGTGGTCAGCGAGTCGCACAGGTCTTGAGAAGGTGGGATGTCGTTGGTGTTGGAGCTGGGGTTGGAGAGTTCCTTCACGATGTTGAAGAGCTCTTTGCTGTTGTGTGCGTTGTTGTCTAGGCAGTCTTTGAAGGAGGTCCTTTTGGCGGATCTGATGAGGTGGTGGTGTCTGCGGGTGGCGTTCTTGTGGGCGGTGTAGCTTTCCGGTGTTCGTTCATGAATCCAGGTTTTTTCGAGTTTTCGGCAGGTTCGCTTGGAGGCCTGGAGGTCTTCGGTGAACCAGCTGGCTTTCTTGCTAGTGTGGGTGTTGGAGGTCTTCTTGAGGGGGGCGAGGGTGTTGGCGCAGTCGTTGATCCACTGTTTAAGGTTGCGGGCGGCGGTGTCGAGGTCGGTCGGATCTGCGGGTGGGTTCCGGGCGAGGGAGGTGGAAAGCTGGTCTTCGGTGACTTTGCTCCAGCAGCGGCGCGGCATCTGTTGGGTGCGGTGGTGCGTGGTGGGTTTCCGGAAGGTGAAGTGGATGCAGTGGTGATCGGTCCAGTGGAGCTCGGTGGTGTGATTGAAGGAGACGTGGGAGCTTGAGGAGAAGATGGGCTCAAGCGTGTGGCCAGCGGAGTGGGTAGGTGTAGTAACGAGTTGTCTGAGTCCGAGGTTGGCGAGGTTGTCGATCAGGGTGGAGGAGTTGGTGCCGTTGTTGTTCTCGAGGTGGAAGTTCAGGTCCCCGAGAAGGATATAGTCTGTGGAGGCGAGGGCTTGTGTGCTGACGAAGTCGGCGATGGAGTCGCTGAACTGTGCTCGTGGTCCGGGGGGTCTGTAGATGAGGGTTCCTCTGAGAGTGGTGTTGGGATCGGTGTGGATCTGGAAGTGCAGGTGTTCGGCAGTGCTGAGGGTGTTGTCGGTGTTGGTTGAGACTTTGAGAGCGTTCCTATGGACGATGGCGATTCCTCCTCCTACTCCATTGCTGCGTTCCCTGCGGGTAATTTTATAGCCTTCCGGGATGGCTATGGCGCTGTCGGTGCCGAGGAGGGGTTCAGCCAGGTCTCCGTCAGGAAGGTGACGTCTGGGGTGTTGGAGTCCAGTAGGTCCCAGAGTTCCACGGCGTGTTTGCGTGCGGAGCGGGTGTTGAGAAGAATGCATCTGAGGTGGTTGGGTTCTTTGGTAGGTGGGTTGGCAGGCCCGATGCTGGTGAAGCTGCAGTCCTGGCAGGAGAAGGGTCCTTGGGTGCGTCTCGGGCGGCCAGGCAGCAGGTTCGTGATCGTCCGGCATTGAGGGCGTGGAGGGTGCTGGAGTCGTAGCGGAGGCAGGCGTTGTGGTGTTCGCGGGGGCCAGGGGTCCTGGCGCTGGGCGTGGTCCAGGAACGGATGGGTGCTAACGGGCTTGTCTTAGGCGCACCTTCGGCGTGGCCGCCATATATGGGGAGGTCGGAGGGAGGAGCAGCTGGGAGGCGGGAGGCGGGAGGTAGGGGCCGCAAATGGACAGTCAGGGGGGTGGGACCGCAGCGGCAGGAACGGGAGCGGTGGATGGCACGGAGGGCAAGGGCACAGATCACGGGGTTCACAAAAGAGAAAAGGGGCACAGATCACGGGGGTCACAAACGAGAGAACGGGCACAGATCACGGGAGTCACAAAAGAGAAAAGGGGCACAGATCACGGGGGTCACAAACGAGAGAACGGGCACAGATCACGGGGGTCACAAAAGAGAAAAGGGACACAGATCACGGGGGTCACAAACGAGAGAACGGATACAGATCACGGGGGTCACAAAAGAGAAAAAGGGCACAGATCACGGGGGTCACAAACGAGAGAACGGGCACAGATCACAAGGGTCACAAAAGAGAAAAGGGGCACAGATCATGGGGGTCACAAACAAGAAAATGGGCACAGATCACGGGGGCACAGAACTTACCTCAGCAGCGGCAGCTGGGGCAGGGACAGGACGCAAAGGCGGTGCTGTGCGGAGGGGGAGCGACCTACCTAACAAGGTCAAGGGTCGCTTCTGGCTTCTGGCTAGGACCTACTGGTTCCTGGCCTTGAAGACATTACTAGTGTGGTGTGGTGTATTGCACTACCTACTCTAGTGTGGTCTACTAAACTCTCTTGAGTTGTAGAAAGGGTGTGCTATCCCTTAACACACAACTATAAGTTCAGTAGAACTTACTGTATTCTAAAGCTTGTATTATATGTACCTAGGCTGCACCTGGTTTTCAGTTAGTTACTCAATTGAGATTATCTGGTAAAACAATAGCAAGCTGGAATCCCACACGCTGCACACCAATGTGAGAAGTTGGCCTGATATATGCTGTCCACTAGTTATAGTGGGCTCCTTGTATCAGTCCAAACAGCCCCTTATTGGTTATAGGTTAAAGACAACCTTTATTGAAAGCTATCCTAGTGGTAGCTATGGAGAGCAGCCTTCAGGCTAAGTCTTGAAGGAATGTAAATCAGCTTGTTTAACCAGTCTATAATCTCTTGAGTCACTAAATGAAAGATATCCACACCAGGTATATATATAAAATATATGTATTTATTACTAAACACACCCTCCTAGTCTCTTTAGGAGACTAGAGGTCAAAACACATAAGTTACACTTCAATAATCACAGTAAAATAGCACAAATACACGTCAGGCCCTAGGGGAGAGCCAAACCATATACTAAAATAGTGGTATAAGAACCACAACTTAACTAGATACAAGGCCTAGAGCCTGTAGAATCGCTGGGATGCCAAGGAACCACCCAAGGTAGTGACAAAGGGGACCCACGGGGGCCATGTGCAGTGTGTGAACACAGCCGAGAGCTCCCGTTCGCTTCTATGGAGAAAGTCGCGGTTAGATTTTTAAAGATTAGGGACACTTAGAAATGAGTCAGGAACAAACCCTTTTGGACTTAGGAAGTTCGAGGGCTAGCACCCCCGGGTGCACCAGAGTACTTGTGTTACCTCACCCAGGGAAGCCGGGTGCATAGGTGTCTTTTGGTGTCGGGTCGCGTCGTCGATTTCAATGGGAGCTGGCGAAGAAGTGCTGCTGCCGTGAAGATGCGAAATGTCCGAAGAGATCCAAGCCTGGATCGAAGATGAGAAGAACCTGAAAGCAGAGGGGACAGAGTCTGGGTCACTAGCCAGTGACCAGGAAGGCGATGGACAGATGCCCACCGATGTCGGATGATTTCAGGTGAAAGAGGTGAAGCTTGACTCTTTAGCCACGAGGACCAGGAGGCGTCAAGGATGCCCAGGAGCTGGATTCGAGCTGTCCCATGAAGGATGTCGAGTGCTGCAGTGTCGGTGCCCGGATTGAACACAACAAGCCTTGGCAACAGCAACCCTCGCAGAAACGAGAAAGATGCTTCGGTGCAGACCAGCAAGGTCTGTGGAAATCACCACTTGGTAGGGAGTTGGGGCACATCTGGAGGAACCAGGGAAGCCCAAGGAAATTCAAAGTTACCCCCTCAGGGACCCACCAGTCAATGACCAGGGATCGCGAAGGGACCTCGAGACGAAACACAAAATGGTCACTCGAAATTACCAGGCTGACAATCTTCAGTGGATTCAGTGCTCGGGGTGGGGGCTACAAGTCAGCCCAAGCACGACTTCAAGAGACGTTGAGAAGTCAATGCACTTGCAGAAATGCACGGTGACCAGGAGTTACGGTTCCACGCTACTCACGAGGGCTGCAGGTCTCAGCTTTGCTGGGGACTCGAGTCAGCCTCTGAGATGCGTGGAAATCCTCTTCCTGGGCTGCAAATACTTCGGAGTCCGGCGGGAGCTTCGATGATGCAGATCGGCAAATTACTTTGTTGGTGCCTGACAAGCAGGGGAGTCACTCCTTGACCCCAAGGGAGATTTCTTCAGTTCTCTGGTCTTTAGCAGAGCGCCGAAGGTCCAGGATTTGGTTTCAGAGATTCGTCCAGGGTAATCTAAAGTTCTGGTTAAAGAGGTTCCTTACTTATACCTAAGTAAGGGATTGGACTGGCTCTGGGGACCCACCTATGGGAGGGTTTGGAAAGAGGGGTGGCTACACCAATTTCCTTTGTCCAGTTTTGCGCCAGAGCAGGGGCTGGAAGCCCCTGAACCGGTCTGAGCTGGACTATGCACAGGGGCACCAAATGTGCCCCCAGTGCAGGACTTCAAAGCACTCAGAGAGTGCTCTCACCCAGCCCCAATACACATAATCCTGTCTGGTAGGTGGTTACACCTCCCTGTGACAGGAAACCTATTGTCCAGACCTCCCCTGCTTGAGTTTTGGTCAGCAGTAGGAGGCCAGACGTGTGTCTGTGGCTGCAGCATCCATTTTACGATGCCAGGGCTCTATTAAGTTTCTACCGGGTATACCAGTGCGGCCATGTCTCTCCCTCTAGAAGGGTGGGATCATACTCCCATACCAGTTACTGGTGTGGAGGTATGATTCCAAGGTGTATGACACCAAACACAACATGTTTCCGTGCAGCCAGTCCAAAGTTATCATTTACCGTTTGGTTATAATGAAGAGTATATGGTCAGGCTGCACTATTGACAACCCCGGAGAAGAGATTCTGAAGGCTGCAGAGAGGCTCAGCTCATGCCTCGGCACCCCCTCACATATAATCAAGCACCCTGCCTTCAGGATTGATAAGGCCTGCCATAGGGGTGACTGATAGGTTTGTATGTGCAGTATATGGTGAGATATAGTGAACTTATATCTCAGTAAGGGGTGCATGCACCACCTTACCCAGGCTGCAGTAGCAGACCTGTGGTGTCATTTTGGGTGGCTTTCCAGGGGTGGCATAATACATGCTTCAGCCCCTGGTAGGCCTCTGGGGTACCTATGCCCTGGGTACATAGTATACCATATACTAGGGACTTATAAGGGCACCTCAGATCCAATCTGAACTGTACCTAAAGTACATGGAATCATTTTAGAGTGGAAGCAGCTAGGCTGGGGCCCTGAATAGGTTTGTATGTGCAGTATATCCCAGCCAGACCAAAGTCGAAAAACAGTGAAACACCAGCAAAAAGTGGGGGTAAACATGTGACGCAGATCCTACTCTCCTACACAGGCTGCAAATAATTAGTTGATTCCCTCCCTTGATGCAGGTGAAGCAGTGGCTGCGGTGGCTACTATGGCTACAATGGCTGTGGTAGCGGTGGCTTGCAGTGATTGATAAATGGCTGGTGGTGGCTGGGGTAGCTGGAGCTGGGGTGGCTGGAGGAAGCAGCTGGCTGCAGGCAGCCTCGGGTTCCTTAGCCGCCCTGTTAGCGGCAATGGTAGCGGCAGTGATGATAACTATAGCAGTAGCTAGGGAGATGGCAGTGGCTGGAAGTGAAGAGAAGTGAGGAGCAGCTGGTAATGATAGCAGGAGCTGGCAAACCGGGATCGTGCAGGAAGCAGGTAGCGGACAGAAGGCAAACAGATGGCAGACAGATGACAAGCAGATGACGAGGGAAGGGCAAGCGGGGCACGCTAGGCAGAGTCGCAGGCTGCACCTGATTTAATCGGGTGGCTTTCGCGATCTGCCAAGGGCACGCACTCACTGCGGCCGCCAGTTAATGGCGGCCGCGCTTACCACAGGAGCTCTGGCTCTTGCACCGTCTCTGGCTCCGGACGATCTGCCGCTAATCTGCCACACTCTCCGCGCTCATCGCAACCCCCGGTGTCAGGGAAGGGTCGGGAGGGAGAGGGGGATCTCCAAGCTGCCGTAAGGAGACGCTGGACGCTCTGCCGCTGCACGACGGTCCGCTCCATTCCGTTCTGCTACACAGGACACAGACACAGGTCAGACATGCTCCTTCCGTCCGCACCAAGATTCAATCCTCCTTAGCTCCTTAGCTCAGCTCTGCTCCTGTGTAAGCCCCCTTGCGTAGGTCGACACTGCAGGAGAGAGGCAGGCACCGCAGACTGCTATCTGCAGGGACACGGCAGTGCTCCGACTGTTTGCCGCCGCTCCTCACAGCTTACTCCGAGGCAGGGGACGCAGGGGTCACGGGCAGCCACGGGGGGGGCCACAGTTCACCACAGTGGGGGCCTCGCTGCAATCCTGGGAGGCGGCAATGCGGCGAAGCAAAAGCGGTGTCCTCCTCACACTGCTACCGGTAGTCGGCTGGAAATTGCAAAACACGAGTTGATCACACCAGTTACAAGTCGCATCGTGAACGAATTGCTCAAGCCTGGGAGAAATTGTCATGATCCCAATATGGGCTCTATGACACCCGTCCAAACCTGCTGCTGAAGGGGTCCCTCATAGACCCAAAACACTTATTACCCAAGTAAAAAACCCACCCCTATCCCGTGCAATAGCACTACCTGGAATTGTGTGTTGTTAATTGTAACATAAGATGATTCATGGTATGAGCTATTACCGGGTATTCATTGTGGATTTTAAAGTGAAACAGTAAGAACTAAATCGATATGGAATCTCACGGTTTTTGTCATAGGTAAAAGTATCTGCATCTTAAAGGATTCATTGTTTGCTATACAAGCATTGCGGCAGAACTGTGATGCAGCAGAAACAGTGAAAAGAAGCTTACTAGACTCGAGCCTTCTCTTTGTGCACGTCGCGCTTAGTGTCTGTTATAGGGAAGAAGACAAATGAAAATATTATGGCACGACGTAACGCTGCGCGTACTTCTGCGTGGCAATCATCTTGGGCGTGGCATGAGTATTTAATGGCACACCCGCTTTCAAAAAGTGCTTAGCCTTCCGGACTTTTAACGGTTGTGATCCAGTATCCAGGGACGCTTACCTGGTAATTCATGCAGTGTTCTTCCTTCAGTTTCCTGATCTTCAGAGCAGCGCATCATCCTCATGGACATTTGAACCTGTGAAAAGAAAAGAAGGAGATAAGTTAATTTTTAAGTTAATTTGCAAAATAAGGTGCCCGCTGCAAGTTAGATGTTCTAACGTCTACAACTGTTCAGGAAAATTTGAACAATTTTTGGGAACTCTTTAGTATAAGATAACATTACGTAAAGGGACTGCAAAAGTGATTACAATTCTGTTACGGACATCCGTACCCTGTTATATGTATCATTGTGGACTTTTATTTTTATTCAAAGCTTGTAGGAGAAGGGATTCAATATTGTGGATGTAGATACTGTAAGTACATTTATAGTTTGTATTTAGCCTCAGCGACATTTAGAGAAAACAGTATAATAAGAATATGTTGCTATCCTTATTAGTGTACTTCCATCCGGATCTACGAGCATAGTGATGTAACTACGTCATCGTCATACGACTCCCAATGCTCTAGAAAATACCACTACAAGCTACACGGACGCTACTCAAAACACCCTTAAATCGCAGGTAGGAATACGTATACAAAGGAGAACATTTGATTAAGTATTTGGGTGATGAAATAGGCGAAGAAGTAATTGTGAAAACTAAACAAAAGTCTTCTTGTTGCCTCTCAGGTCGACAACAAGGATTCCTCAAGCGTCCATTATCTGGCCCTCCTCCCTGAACCCTACTAAGTATTCCTAGTGAGTTACAGACAACACAGGTTATAAGGTGGGGCACTGAGAAGTTGGTCCATAACGTCTCTGCGAAACACAACTTTGAAGACTTAAGGTAATAACCCAGAAGCATGCAACAATCCGAACTCTCCGGAGAAAGGCTGCGAATAGCAAACTAACCTGCCAGGAGTTCCAAGCAGCTGATGTGAAGGGTCAGTTCCTCTTTCGATCAATGACCTCCAGTTGAAACAGGACCACACGAGCACCCCAACCCGATCAGCTGTTATCGGACTCGATCACTATCTCTAAGTTGACCCAAAAATCACTTTTAGGCGTCCATGTGATCCAACCACCACAACATCTCCGACCTGGCTTCCTCCAAAAGGAGAATCTGTTCTGAGTAACTGAGGCCTTTCCATAGATGCCAAATCTTGAGTCTCTGAAGGGCGCAATAATAGAGGGGACCGGGAAAAATGACCTGTATCGATGAAACTAACAGGCTCACTATACGAGTTATCGACCTTAAGGATATAGCATGTTTGCTCAGAGTCGATCTCTATTCTTTCTTGATGTCTGGACCTTTTGGGGAGGGAGAATTAGTCGGCAGAGGAGAGAGCCCACCTGAAATCCCAGATACTTCACGCGTTGGGAAGTAGTTAGGACCAATTTATGAGCGTTCGCAACGAAGCCAAGATCTTGGAGGAGGATAATCGTCCATTCTAAGTGTGCAAGTGCCAACTGCGGTCATTTGGCCTTGATAGTGATGTTGTCTAAGTAGAAACTTAGACACACACCTCAAGCTCTCACTGATTCTACCACCGGTCTCAGGAGATTCGTAAAGCCCCAAAGAGTATATGAGAGGCCAAAAGGAAGCACCTTGTACTCATAACAGGGACCCTGCCAGAGGAACTGAAGAAAACAACTGTGAGGGGGAAAAATAGGAACGGAGAGGTAAGCATCTTTCAAATATAACTGAACCATACATTCCCCTTCCTGAAGGATATCTCTTAGGATATGGAAACCCTCCATCTTGAAATGGCTGTAAACAATCCAACCATTGAAGTCCTAGATTTAAAACTAGACAAGATCCACCACCCTTTTTTCTCCACAAGAAAGATGCAACGGGGAAATCCGTTCAGGGTAGGAACAGACACCTCTATGGCACCTATTTGTAGGAGAGCTTGAACTTCGGAGGAGATCAAATCTTGCTCTGGTTGGGAAAGAAACATCAGGGGAGGGGGAAACCTGTCTCAGGGAACTGTAGAACTCTAGTTTGTAACCCTGAACAGCCTCCAGAACCCACAAATCTTCCGTAAGAGTCTGCCAATTGTGTAGCAATAACTTAATCCTGCCCCCAGCAACACATCTCAAAGCAGAATCAGCCTCACTTGTGGTACCAGACGCTTAGGAAGAGCCCTGCAATCCTCCATAGCATCCCCTTGGGATAGGGTTCTTGGTAGTTAAGGGGCAAGAGGGTTAAAAAGTGGAACTGTTGGAGGAATCCTGGTAACCACCTCTTGTTGGTAAGAACCTCTTTGCGGGCCTTGGTGGTAACCACGTCCAAACTCTTGCCCTCTGAAACGTCCTGCCCTACCAAAAAGTGGATGAAAGGCCTTTCAAAGAGATCCTTGCGCCTTTGTCCAGGTTAGGGAAGGTCGCCACCTACTTGGACAGTTCTTTCAGAAAAAGCTGACCAAACAGCAGACCCTGAGCTATGGGACCTGACTTGGACGATGCAAGCTCAGTGAGCTTAGGGACGAGCTTAAGGAGGATGGATTGACGTTGTTCAATGGAAATTGGGCAATTTACATTACCCAATTGGCAAATAGCCCTTTGCACCCAGCTGACCAATTCATCCAATTCATCCAGATCAGCGGACATTGCTGGCTCCTTAGCCCGGTACCCTAGATTCAGAATCTTGGTTAGGGGCCTGACATGTCCAGAAGTTTATCCTGTCAGAATCGCCAAGCACTATTGATCTCTTTCTTTGGATCCTTCGAACACTTCTTGAGGTAAGTAACAAGGGTAAGATCTACCTCAGGGGTGTCAGTGACCTTGCCCGGAAGGTCAGGCCTGGGACATTCGGAGTGTAACCAGGCCTTTACATCCTTGTCGAAAGCCTGATGGGTATGTGATTTGACATAATCCGCACCTCCTACAGAGGGAGCCATATAGTGAACTTCGGATGGGCAATTTCCGTTGGTTCAAAAAGGTAAGTACCTTAGCCAGAGGAATGGGGTCAACATGATGTGTTTTGCGTCTTCGCTTACTGGGACAAGGCTCGTCCTCGTGATCCGACCTCTGGGAGGAAGAAGAACTAGAATCATCATGTTGCTCTGGATCAGGGGCTGAGTGAGTGGTTGAAGTGCTGTGGGCATGATCCTTTCCCAACGAACACGCAATTGACTGTTCAAAATTCACCAGTCCTTTCATTCAGAACACCAGAGCGATAAAATTACAACTAACGCTCTTGGTACACAACAGCGGGGTCCTAAGAATATCTAATATGGGCTTGAAAAGTCTTTCCTTTTTCCTACAACTTAATAAGAGTCTTCCATATTGATGTCTGTTGTGCTAAGATACCCAGTGGGTGGTGATCTACGTGTTTCAAACCCCTAATTCCTTAACGGGTAGGACAAGGGCTGGGTGAGTTCTGAAATGTGAAAGGGTAAGGTTATACTTAAAAATTAAGAAGAGCACTGTCCAGTTGGCTTAACAAAGTGCTACCTGATGTACTACTCAGAGAAACCAGTTTCTTGCAGCTTGGGGCTTTGTTGGAAGAACAGATAAGGAAGTCTTAGTACCTCTCAGAGGATGCAACACTATTTGGACGTTGAAAAACTAGTGTAATGAACCATGAGTTCAAAGAGTTTTTTAATTCACGCTGGCAGCATAAAAAACCAGGAAGGCAATGGAGTGTTACCTTTACTCATTTGAGGTTCTGAAGGCCGGTACAAAAGACGGCGATCCTCTAAAGTGACTGTGACAATACTTAGAATGGAGGAAGGAGCGGGCCTTGTTAATAAAGTTGTCACGTGTGGTTTGGAAAATAGTTAAAGACCTTTTAGAGCACTTTACATGAATCCTAATTGTTTATGTTTGCTCTAGGCTCTGTTAAAATGCAACATTGCTTACAGCTGAGCATTTCAGAGATTATTGTAGACAAAGCACTTGAGACTGTACCTTGGTCACAAAGTAGTTTCTCTGTTGCTGTCAAGGCGAGGCAATCTCTTTTTTTTCGTTTTTTCAAGAAACTTTATTCCTTGCTGAAATTAAAAGGTAAACGGGTGAGGTGAAAGCATTGAAAGGGGACTTTCAGCGTGTTAGAAAAGAGAAATGCTTCCATGGGATATTTGAACAATCTGCTCACGTCTGAGCTTTGAAACATTGTAGCATTCCAGCATTTGAAGGGGGCTTGCAGCGCGCTTCCAGTACACGATGCTTACCTGTCATTCCCTTTCTGAAAATAGTCAGCTCGCGTCTGAGCTTTGATGTAAAATTGCAGCATTGTAGCCGGCATGATTTAAGATTCTGGACTGGGAACTGCCACTATCGCTTAGTAAATTAGACACCAAACATAGTATCGTCATTGGCATCCTTTTCCACCCCTCCAACATAATATACATTCCCCATAAATAAACACACAACACAATTTTTTGTTTGGGTAAAGTTGCTGCAGGTTTATTACATACACTGTTATGCAATAGGTGGGTTATCTTACGGGCGATCCAAGGGCAGGCAACAAACTGGGCCGCCTCCCCGCCTGATGAACCAGGGAGCACTGGGGCGAACCCCGCCTGAGCTGCCCTTACTAGTGATCCTCTTCCCGGATCATGTGACCGTTGGTACCTTCTTACTCACGCCCCTTTCAGGGCGGAGCGTCGCATAGCAAACCCCCCGGTTGTTCAGACCCACAACCGCCCAAAGGACTAGCGGGGCGCCGACACGGTTTCAAGGACCCTCCCATGAGGCTCCTCGGCTTTGGCTCTAGCACTCCCTATGGTGCCACTCAGAGGTACCCTTGGTACCGGCCTGCTTCCAGTTCGCCCTGTAACTCCGCCACAGCTCTGGAGGCGGCCACTGTCGCCGCCAGAGCCCCCCACCAAAACAGCTATAGTCTTACCCGCAACCTCTCCTGCCTAGAGCCGCCTGCAATTCTAGATGAAAGAGAACCATCCCTACTGGTTATAGATGGCCCCATCTATATCCCAATAGACCTTGACATTAGCCTGGGTCAGCTAGTGTCTGATGAAACAAAAGTCCCTTTTGGCCTGTGAAGTTGTGCCAAGCACTATTCACCCTCATGCGGGAAAGTTCCACTGCATCACATGCCTCAGCCCGTGCCAACTCTGGGCGGGACGAATGCAGACACCATGGCTCACATTGCCCCATCTATTTGCTGATCTCACCTAGCTGCCGTCCTCCTAGCACCGTGTGTGCCTGAACACCTGCGTGCCCCATCTATGGGACAGCAGCCCACTTACTAGGTGACCACTCCCCCACCCGCCTGCCTACTTTGGCTATTATGGCGAGAAAGATTATACTTAACCTTTGAACAGACCCTATGCTTGCTAAATCGTGACGCACAGGAGTGTTCATAACTAGAAGTGTGTGACAATGGGCAAGGGGCCCTCCTGCCATTGCCATGCATCCCTTATGGGAATTTTGCCCGTTCAGTTCCCTCTGTGGTGGAACCCCCTAGGCATACAAGCTAGATAATCTGTCTGATTTAAGCAGTACGCCCTTGACGTTAGCTTGGATCAGCTAGTGTCAGATGAAATAAAAAGTCCTTTTGGCCTGTGAAGTATTCACCCCACTACAGTTTCAGACACCCTGGCTCACAATGCCCCACCTATTTGTTGATCACACTAGCTGCCGCCCTTCTAGTACCGTGTGCGTCTGAAAACATGTGTCTCCCATTTCTGGGACAGCAGCTCACTAGTTAGGAGACCGCTCAGACCCCCGATTGCCTACTTCGGATATTAGGGCGAGAAGGATATACTTTACCTTGGCACAGTCCCTTGCTTGCTAAATCAAGACGCACAGGAATGTCCATAACTAGGCGTATGAGACAATGAGCAAGGCTGCCCTCCAGCACTTGCTCTGCATCCCTTATTCCTTATGGGAATTTTGCCCGCTCAGCTCCCTTTGGTGAAGCCCCCTAGGCATACTCACTTAGAGAATCAGTCTGATTCGATACAGGGCGCACTGTCTGTAATATGGTTCCTAACATTTGATGTGGGAGATGCCACACACCGCCTAGGTCATGGGAACCAGAAGGAGCACACCATTTTCACCCCGGCGTACTTCTAAATGGGACTGAGCGATACCACAGGGGATGTTGGACGGAGCGTTTTGACCAAATCAAAAACTCACCCCCAGTCAACGTACTGGGTTTAATCCATCATCCTTCTTAGCTCACTCCACCACCCCAGTTCAGACATTGACATATGAAAATCAGTCTGACCCTGTGCCTCATGGGAGCAGTCCAGCCCGAACTGCCAAGCCATGTCTTCCCTGGGACCGGTTTCGGGTTCATAACCCTCATCAGCCAGGCTATCTTGAATCCAGTGGCAAAGTGAGCAAGGGACCCACGTCTGGGCATACCCTGCCTACTTAGGGCGAACAAAGCGATAACAAATGGGATGTTGGACAGAGTGTTGACATAGCAAGCACTCACCCCCAGTCAACTTATCTGGGTTTAATCAATTATCATTCTTTAGCTCTCTCCGCCCCCCCAGTTCAGACATGGCCATATGCAAATCAGTCTGACCCTGTGCCTCTTTTTGCATCCTAATGGGACTGGCTCCACCCAGCTGTACGCCAGAGACACACCTATCTTAAACCTCTTTACTGTCTTTAGACACTTGGCACCCTTCTGGTTGCAGCTCTGTGTATTAGTGAAGCGTGCATGCCCCAGGGCATGATGTCGCTGAATGGCCAGTGTATGTTACCCACTCGCTGATACTTATCTATCGCTAACTGCCCTACTTGATTGAAGCGATCCTGGATGCTACCTAAGGACTGAAGACTTAATGCTCCAACCCAGTTTGACCCCAGAACTTGGGGACAGCCCAAGTAGTGACCATGCCTTTCATATTACATCTACCCCAGTGCTTGACTATCAATGTGTTAGGGACCCCAGTCCCAAAAGATGCCCCTTCTATTGTCTGGATCTAGCCCGCAGAATGATAACCCAGGAGGGCAGACAAGTCTGTGGAAAGAGGGGAAATTTATGTGCAAATACCTGCCCTTTCCTGAATAATGGGAATGCCCTCTGGTCTATAATACCCAGTCGCCATTTGGCTCTAACACAGTGTTTACCAAACTTTTATGCACAGCAGCAAACTTGTTATATGACAACTACCACAACCCGCCTGCTGCCCTGGCCAAAGCGTGGGAGAATATGTCTTTAAATAAAGCGACCTGTAACCTGCCCCTGTTTGCAGGGAGCACATTTAGCTGCATTCCTGATGCACCACGCCACATGCTCCACACAGCCCCCAGCGTCGAGGGGTGGGCATACCCTGTGCTCCAAGAGGGGCCATTGGCAACAGAATTAGCTGCTCCTGTGCTACAGATTTTAAAGCGCATCACCGTCCCCGCATATTGGATGTAAACATTCGTAATTTAGACGAGTGTGTCTGTGCCCGACCTCAAGGTGGGCATGAAAGAACGGACTGTATCAATTAAAAGCCGTTCGAAACAGGTGCTCCCAATAATGTTTGCCCGGGGCGACTGGTAGTACTACAGCCTGTGCTGTTGATTACAGGTAAATGCACTTTTGACCTCAAACCTTAAAAATGTCGTGTTTTAAATGAGTCAGCGCCCCCCAAGCGTGCTGAAAAGGCCGTGCCTTCCCCTTGCCTGGTATTCTGCCGCTATTTCATTGCATCCCTATATTTAATACAAAAGGAACACTACACCTACAACAAATCCATCTTTTGGCTTAGTCAATGCTTCTATTTGCATCAGATAAATAAGCCACAATTCTAGCTCAGTTGCAAAGCCAACCAAGAGCCCCCATACATAGCTGCCAAGGTTTCAGTTTGCTATGAGTGACATTTTCCTCATTACAGTGCAACTATGAGTGACATTTAAAGGACTGTGACTGACACTTTCTTGTGAGCAAAATCAAACAATGAAGATGAGAGAGACATATCGATATCAGTAATTACAGCCATTAGACCAACACGAAACTCTAAGCATTGAGACTGCCTTAAAAGTATTGCTTAGCCAGTAAGATGTGACTATGTCCCCATCCAGTAACGACCCGTAATGTGATTGAACTTGCAACATAGTTGTTCTCAACCCCTTTTGTCTATATTGGGACAAAAGATGAACCATGATATTTTCACTGATCAAATCTGTGATGTCATATTCGCTACCTCTGGCATATTTCTCATAGTTCGCCATATATGACTGACACCCCACTCTCATCCTATGCTTTGTGTGATCTTGGCCCACATTGGTGTGAGCAGAGCCCCGTGAAGTATACTTGGCTTCTAGGCCGATAATGCACAAGTATTAGGTGAGAAAGATGAAACCATACTTGCCGAGCTCCGGCCAAAACCGACAACCATTTTACCATTTCTCATCAGTAGCACATTCATCAATGAGACATTGAGAAGGGCCACATGCATAACTCCTGGTGGCCAAAGGACCTTGTTAGCCAAGCAGCGAAATCTTCGCTCAATGCAATAATACGAGACAGACTTCTCACAGCGCTCGCCACCCAGGCGCCAAACAGGACACCGAGGTTTACACCGAACATCCCAACTCCAAAGGAAAGGCACCACAAACCCAACCCCCTGCGCAAGTCACTCATCAAGACACCGCTGAAGGATCCACCCATGAACAACGCCCACTACATGAAGCTTGAGTGTTCCCTGAGAATAATGTAGGCTGAGTTTCGCCAGACACTGTGCTTGACCATGCCCTGTAACAGCCGGGTCCTTCCCAGACCCCATTGCCGGCACTGAGCAGGGGTGCACATTCCTACTAATCCTCCACAACTGCCACGGCTCCACCGATGCAGTGAAAATAGGGGGGGGGAGCCCTGGCTATCCATGCAGCTCTTTGTAACCTGGATGATCCCCAGTACAAGGTACAGACTGATGACCAAGTGCTGCGCCAGCCAATAGACATGTAGTGAATTTACAGTAACTCATGCCCTACAAGGCCGCTAGGTGTGCCACCTCGCCTAAACCAAGACAAGGGTGGATCACCAAGTCCTTACCCTACAAACCCATCAGTCATCTGCCTGACAGATGCTGTGTCGCCATGCTGGCATCCCTATCTGCCATCAAGTTATTTACTTTGTTTTGACTTTGAGAAACATGTGCTCGCGCCACACTTCAGGCATATGGAAATTGTGTCAAAACACTCGCCTTCTACACCGCTGAGAGATCCTACACAGCCAAATAAACCTTCCATAAAGGGCTACGGCCTGTCTTTGCCCTCTGTGGTGAGAATGTATTGCAAAGACAAAGAGTCAATGAGGCCTTACGTTCACGTGTGTCCATTCATCTAGTGCCACACAAACTCTGTGAAAATAAGCATGATGAACGGTCAACCGACTGGTCACCCCCTGCCAGCCCCAGGTAGGTACAACGCCCGTGCGTTTAAATCCCCTGTCCCCGCACCCCCATCAGCTGCGTCACCTCATGCAACTTTATGTTGCCTGGTATACATCCCCTCGTGCCCTTGCTTACCACACCAACCCTGTTGCGAATGCGGACAGTGTGCCGCTTGAAGACTTGTTGTCGGGCGTAAACTCTCCGTAGTAACCCTGTAAAACAAAACATATATGAGACATACAGGGACCCCATAACCCTCAGGTAACCGTGGAACTGGGGGGGGGGGGGCTGAACCCTGCTAATAGTCCTCTGCGCGAGGCACGTATTAAAGATGCACATTTTTTATTTTTTTTAAATACCCAATTTGACCCCACCTCAGGACTGTGCCGAGCATGGTGAGCAGGACAACTTGTATAATGCTGTTTCTGTCATTACATCCCTATATATGATACACGTAACCTCATACCTACAAGAAGTCAGCACTAAAGGCTTGTGCATGTACGTTGCACAGCTAAATAAGCAGTAAACATGGCTTTTATAAATTGAAAAGCTTCTACTTAAATTCTGGTAAACATTTCTACAGATCCTGAAATGTAAAATGGGTTGAGGGGGGGCCAATACCGAGGACGCGGCCGTGCCGATAACAGTAGCGCCTCAAATACCCCATTTCGCCCCAAGCTTGAATATGTGCCTAGCATAGAAAGCAGACATGACGTATCATGCTGTATCGGAAATAGAGCAGCTTCCACTTCAAGCTCCGGCACTCAGTGGTCCTACACAGCTAGAAAATATTCAACTGTAGAAACTGGTAATCATGCCTATAAGTCCACCTTGTTGTGTGTGCGCGCACTCACAAAACCCCAAGCCATCCCGCGTGTCCACTTAATTGCTCCGTCGCCCCCGATGTAGCACAACACCTGGAACTATGTCCGTGGCCGCTCCGTAGCCACACCGGGGTGCCATACTCCTGCGGATGATAGGCAACATGTACCTATTGCACCTGTTCCCAGCCGGGCAAAGTCCAGTCCGCGATGTGCACGAGGTGCAGCGGGGCACAAAACCCTGCTGCGTGCTGATAAAAATTGGGGAGGAATCAAGACCAACCACGAAGCCTCTGTCCTGACGAGGACCTCGGCCCAGGGTCAAGGGTAAACGGGGCCATTGTAGAGTGTGCCCCCTTACTAAAGGAAAAACCAGCGGTAACCCGCGCGCCCGACGGGGCCCAGAGCCACCCAGCCCGAGTCATGTTCCCCCAGCATGCCTCACTCCTTCCACCGCCAGACCTCGGTCGAGCAAGCGGCCCAACGAGACCGCTGCAAAGATGCATAACCCTCAGAAGCACACACAGAGAAGGCGGTGGATTTCATCAAGTATTTAAAGATAAACCGTGACCCTGCCCCACACCGCTACAATGCCGATGAGGCCGGCCACTGAACGCTCAGGGACATTGCTGCTAACGGGATTGCCACTAGGATTCGGACCGCTGACCTTCCCTTTACACACTGACATGCAGAACGTTTACCCTCCCTCGGAACAACTCCCAGCTAAACCACGCTGCCTGGCCCGGAGACCGCTGTGCTGACGAGATGACACTCCCTCTGAGCTAAAGCACTCTGCTAGGCGGGGCCTCCCGACGGCCCGTGTCACATGTGCAGGGGCAGACGGCGCACTTAATTAAGATCCGGGCTACACCGCGAGACCACTGCTCTGCGCTGACGAGATGACCCTCCCTCCGCGCAAACCCCAGCCAGCAGCTAAAGCCCCGCTGCCGCAGCAGGTGTGTGCCCGGCTCCCGAGGCCTGCCCACGAGAAAGGGCTGAGAGGGGGGGATGATGGGTGCAAGGCTGCCTCGGGACAGATGGGCTCAGTCTCTGACCCGGAAAGAGGGGCGAGGCGCCGGGGTTGCACCCAGCCTCTACTCCTGACGCCACGTGGTGCCCCTAAGTACGGGCCCACAACCTCACTGCCATCGAGTGAGGTGATCGTGCTCAAAGCGAGAACTCCCCCACATAGGTGGCCGTGCATGCCAAGTGCCATGCAGGCCAGCGAGGTTGCCACCTACCGGACCAACCCCCCTACCGCCCAAGCCCCCGTCCCACTATCTGGCCCCCAGTCACCCTGAACATGGACGCTAACCTCGCGGGGACCAGGACCAGGGGCACAATGTGAGGGACGAGTCCCCACCGGGCATAGCCCATTTGGTTGAACCCTGGGGTGGGGGTTTGTAACTAACCTTGTGGTCCTCGGCGGCAGGGCAGGGGTCGCACGACCAAATGGCGAGACAGGCAGCGGTCAAGAGGAGCCACCATGAACCCGCACGTAGGCCGTGCCCGACCAGGCCGCGGGCCCTTGGCCCATGCTGCTTTCCCTGCCACACAACACACCACCTGGCCAAAAGGCTCAGGGACATCCCGGGCCCCGAACCTCTATCAAAGTCTGTTTGTCTCTGACATCTCATTGAGCCCTCTGCTCACAGTATTAAATTTCATAATAAGATACGACTCTTTGGGCAAAAGTCTGCTGTCCAGATCCCCTCCGCTGAGGTCTGCTTGGATAACACTTAGCACAGTCCAATGGAGCTATTTCTCTGTGTGGCCCATTAGGTTGAAACGGTTGACCATGGGAGCTGCAGCAGTTTTCACCTTTATTCTGGACTTGCGTTGGACAATGCATTGTCTCACTTCTTGGTTGGTCTTACCGATGTAGACTTTCTTACACGTGCAAATGACTGCGTATACTACATTTTTAGTTTTGCAGTTCGAGAATTTGTTGTGAATCCAGCTTGTATTGCCATCAGTAAAAGTGCATACTTCAATCGTCTGATTGCAGGCACTACATTGTCAGATTTGTGGTGCCCTTGGATTGTCTTTAGGTTCCATGCTGTTAGAAGATCACAGCACTTTTTTGGCTGGTTCAGGCTTGCTCTTACTAATTGCGATCCAACGCTTGGGCATTTTTTCATGGCAAACATGGGGGGATCGAATCCGCATTCTGAATTCTTAATCAAGTGCCAATTGCTGCGTATAATTTTCTTAAACTTTGTCATGTGTGGGCAAAATGTTGATACGCAGACCAATTTGTGCTAGATTCTTTCTTATTTTTCACGAGGAGACTTTCGCATGGGGTGAACCAAGCTCTCTTCATTGAATTTTTCAAAAGCTTGTGTGGATACCCTCTTCAATATAATTTGTCCAGCAGTATTTCCGCGTGAAAGAAGTAATCGTCCTTCCTTGAGCAGGAATATCCCATATGGCAAATTGTCGCGGAGTAATGCAATGATTTATTTTTGTCTATTGGTTTGTGAAACAATGTTGTATATAAGGTGCCATTACATACCCAGACTTCAAAGTCTAGGAGAGTTAGCGTGGACTTGCCCTAAGACATGCTGAATTGGAATTTCGGGCATCTGTTATTGAGCTACTCATGAAACATATTTAGTTGTTCTTCACTTCCCTTGCACAAGCACCATACATCGTCAATGTATCGGAGCCATTAAACAATTTGATTAGAGAACGGATTGTTGTTTAAGATATATTGGTCTTCGAACTGTGCCATGTAGAGAACCGCCATCTTCGGAGCGAAGGGACAGCTCATCGAGGTCCCTTTCACTTGAATGTAAAATTCATTTTCGAACATGAAGTAATTCTACGTCAAGCGCATCCACAAGGTCTTGCTCCAAAGACCCAGCCGGGTCATTATAGTAATATCCTTCCTCATAGTTCTCGCCCATGTTCTGAATGCCTGTTCAGTAAAGCAATAAGTGTCTGAGGAAATAAAAATATCAAAGACCCAAGAGACCAGAGGAGGAAAACCAAGCCTCTAATAAGGAGCAATCAGGGGGAGTATTGAAATCAAACCATAAAATGAGGCTAAACTAACCACAAGGGTTATAGCCAATTAGAAAGTGGAGGGACGACCTGCAACCAAAGTCTTGGCAGAGCCTATGAACATTTTTCCAACCCCGTGGTAATAACACAGGCCACCGGGCATAAGAGGGAGTAAAAAAACAGTGGTCCAAGACAAGAGACAAACGCATCTCCTTGCGTGCAAGTCAAGCTACCGATCACGGTAGGCAACCAAATAGGGCCGCCGTGCATGGTCGTTGGACACCCAACATAGAAATCCAAGACTGGCCCTGAATGCACTAAATTGTTCTCTCACTCTTTCCAACTCGGCAAAATCCCTAGGCTTCACCCCGGACAAAAACATGTAAATGAAGGAGCACTTCAAAACTCTGCCCAAGGAGCGCTTTACACACTAAAACACCTAAAATATTTTTAAACCATTCATTCCGTCTGATGATTTCAAGATGGTAGTACAATCTCTGGTCCTCTCCAAACTTGACTTTGGGTGAGTGCCATACTCACATCACCCCCCCTTAGATCAGTTATAAACATGGCAGCCAGGCTCATAGCAGGTATTAAACGGTTTGAACACATCACACCTGCCCTCAAGATCCTCCACTGGCCTCCCATCCAAGGTAGATGTACTTACAAGACTGCCTGTATCACCCACAAAGCCCTTCTTTCTCATATCCCCGGCTATTTAGACAACAAACTTGCGAAACACAGGAATGTACTTAACTGGCTGCAAAGCAACAAAGAAAGGGGCAGCTAAGTTGCTACAAGAGGGTTATATAGGGCTGTATCTCTATTGTTGATCAGGTGTCTGCAGTGGAGTCATGGGAAATGTAGTGTTTTGAAAGTTTTAATTTGATTGGATGCTGTTTATAAAGATAAAGAAAGAGAAGCATAATCGGAGCCTTCGGTGCTGACATAGAATTTAACCACCTGTCAAAGTCAGATAGGCCCAACATCAAAAGGCAAAGGGTTCATCATTCACCCATACATTTTCACTGTTTTCAGAGGAAAACACAGTCTAATTTGTCCTCAATTTGCCTTAGTCGAAGGGTGAGGAGCTGGTACTAAAATACAAATTTGTGTACAATCATTTCTTTTTTAATGTAGCAATTCTGATGCCTCTTAATAATAATTTAGATTTTTTTCGATAGCGGAAGAATACTTTAAAAGTTATTCCATCTTTTTGACCTTGACATAAAAATATTGACAAGTTTGATTTCGTACAAAATACTGGCGTGGTTGCAGCCCTATAGATATAGCATTGAATTTTAGGAGAATTTAGACAAAAATGTTAATAATTGTATTTGCCAATGTCATTACATTGGTGTGAGGGTATGTGTCGTGTGAAGATAAAAAAATGAAATGTAATTCCAGCCACTCCATCTCATTACTCAGGCCTACTCAATAGTAAAGCGTGGTGTCTATAGTAGGGAAGAGGCCCGCATCCAAAGGGGGCATAGAGGGGCCAGTGGTAAACCGCGCCAAGGCCCAGTGGGTCCCGAAGTCAGCAGTGGCACCCCAACCGCCAATTAGGGGGAGGGAAGGAAGGCAAGAAGTAGAACAGCACCAAAAGGAACCAATGGTAAGGCAGAACAGGATTCAGAATTACTCTTAGGGACACCAGACGCCCCTTTAAAGCACCCCCGCAGCCTGACTCCCTCGGGACTAGTGGCGCAGCACCAAGGCAGGAGTGACAAGACTCGAAAGGACCATTCACCTCCCACCACAGGAAAGAATGTCTCCTTAAGCAGCTAGGAGGCGAAGCAAGCGGACAGCACAGCCCAGATGTACCCAGCGATAGCGGGGAATGTGAGAAGTGCAGCGAAGAATGTACCGATGACAATGAAAGAATGCCGCTGCCCGCGTCCCACGTCAATGTATCGGAGCCATTAAACAATTTGATTAGAGAACGGATTGTTGTTTAAGATATATTGGTCTTCGAACTGTGCCATGTAGAGAACCGCCATCTTCGGAGCGAAGGGACAGCTCATCGAGGTCCCTTTCACTTGAATGTAAAATTCATTTTCGAACATGAAGTAATTCTACGTCAAGCGCATCCACAAGGTCTTGCTCCAAAGACCCAGCCGGGTCATTATAGTAATATCCTTCCTCATAGTTCTCGCCCATGTTCTGAATGCCTGTTCAGTAAAGCAATAAGTGTCTGAGGAAATAAAAATATCAAAGACCCAAGAGACCAGAGGAGGAAAACCAAGCCTCTAATAAGGAGCAATCAGGGGGAGTATTGAAATCAAACCATAAAATGAGGCTAAACTAACCACAAGGGTTATAGCCAATTAGAAAGTGGAGGGACGACCTGCAACCAAAGTCTTGGCAGAGCCTATGAACATTTTTCCAACCCCGTGGTAATAACACAGGCCACCGGGCATAAGAGGGAGTAAAAAAACAGTGGTCCAAGACAAGAGACAAACGCATCTCCTTGCGTGCAAGTCAAGCTACCGATCACGGTAGGCAACCAAATAGGGCCGCCGTGCATGGTCGTTGGACACCCAACATAGAAATCCAAGACTGGCCCTGAATGCACTAAATTGTTCTCTCACTCTTTCCAACTCGGCAAAATCCCTAGGCTTCACCCCGGACAAAAACATGTAAATGAAGGAGCACTTCAAAACTCTGCCCAAGGAGCGCTTTACACACTAAAACACCTAAAATATTTTTAAACCATTCATTCCGTCTGATGATTTCAAGATGGTAGTACAATCTCTGGTCCTCTCCAAACTTGACTTTGGGTGAGTGCCATACTCACATCACCCCCCCTTAGATCAGTTATAAACATGGCAGCCAGGCTCATAGCAGGTATTAAACGGTTTGAACACATCACACCTGCCCTCAAGATCCTCCACTGGCCTCCCATCCAAGGTAGATGTACTTACAAGACTGCCTGTATCACCCACAAAGCCCTTCTTTCTCATATCCCCGGCTATTTAGACAACAAACTTGCGAAACACAGGAATGTACTTAACTGGCTGCAAAGCAACAAAGAAAGGGGCAGCTAAGTTGCTACAAGAGGGTTATATAGGGCTGTATCTCTATTGTTGATCAGGTGTCTGCAGTGGAGTCATGGGAAATGTAGTGTTTTGAAAGTTTTAATTTGATTGGATGCTGTTTATAAAGATAAAGAAAGAGAAGCATAATCGGAGCCTTCGGTGCTGACATAGAATTTAACCACCTGTCAAAGTCAGATAGGCCCAACATCAAAAGGCAAAGGGTTCATCATTCACCCATACATTTTCACTGTTTTCAGAGGAAAACACAGTCTAATTTGTCCTCAATTTGCCTTAGTCGAAGGGTGAGGAGCTGGTACTAAAATACAAATTTGTGTACAATCATTTCTTTTTTAATGTAGCAATTCTGATGCCTCTTAATAATAATTTAGATTTTTTTCGATAGCGGAAGAATACTTTAAAAGTTATTCCATCTTTTTGACCTTGACATAAAAATATTGACAAGTTTGATTTCGTACAAAATACTGGCGTGGTTGCAGCCCTATAGATATAGCATTGAATTTTAGGAGAATTTAGACAAAAATGTTAATAATTTTATTTGCCAATGTCATTGCATTGGTGTGAGGGTATGTGTCGTGTGAAGATAAAAAAATGAAATGTAATTCCAGCCACTCCATCTCATTACTCAGGCCTACTCAATAGTAAAGCGTGGTGTCTATAGTAGGGAAGAGGCCCGCATCCAAAGGGGGCATAGAGGGGCCAGTGGTAAACCGCGCCAAGGCCCAGTGGGTCCCGAAGTCAGCAGTGGCACCCCAACCGCCAATTAGGGGGAGGGAAGGAAGGCAAGAAGTAGAACAGCACCAAAAGGAACCAATGGTAAGGCAGAACAGGATTCAGAATTACTCTTAGGGACACCAGACGCCCCTTTAAAGCACCCCCGCAGCCTGACTCCCTCGGGACTAGTGGCGCAGCACCAAGGCAGGAGTGACAAGACTCGAAAGGACCATTCACCTCCCACCACAGGAAAGAATGTCTCCTTAAGCAGCTAGGAGGCGAAGCAAGCGGACAGCACAGCCCAGATGTACCCAGCGATAGCGGGGAATGTGAGAAGTGCAGCGAAGAATGTACCGATGACAATGAAAGAATGCCGCTGCCCGCGTCCCACGCAGGGGGACATCAGCAGGGCAGCCCTCTAGTGGCCGCCCGTCGGAGCCCCCCCTCCCCCTGCTCCGCCTCTCTAGCGAGGCCGCGCCTCGGGGAGGGGAGGCCCTAATGGGTTTGTCTTGGGGAGGCGTGCCGCGAGGCTAGACCCCCCTCTTAAGCGCCTCACCCCCTCAGATCTTCCTCTGCTTCCTGCGCTCCTGGCCACGCGAATTGGCGCTCCTGGCCACGCGAGATATGGGTCCATTGTCTGGCGTCGGTTCTTCCGCTGTCGGGTCCTGGCGTCGGCATTTTCCGGTGAGTGCAGGGGTGTTGTTGGCCCCTCCCACGTAGTCTTTTGCCGGCGGTGTGGGCTATGCGGGGGACAGTCGGGCGCCGTGGCAGTTGTCCCGGGCCCCATTTGGAGTGGGGGTCGGGTTTGTGCAGTGAGTGGTTCCCTGGTTGCCCGTGTGGGGTCCTTCTTCCGAATGCATCCAGGGTCAGCGGGGTTAGGCGCGGCAGCCGGAGCAGAGTTGCGTTGGGGAGTTAGGCAACAGCGCTGAAAGAAGTTTACCGGCGGCATCAGTCGAGCGGGTTATTTGAATTTACCGCCTTGGGATCAGTTGTGCGCGCGGGTAATATATGCGAGCACAGCGACCACGTATGGTGCATAGTGAGGGCAGACATTACGGCCGTGTAAAGCGCTACACTGAATAAAATTACAACTAGCGAGGCGCTTTGTGGTTGGTTTTCCACCTGGCTTTCTGGCAGCAAGCGGTCTTCGTGGCTCATGCTGTTGGCGCCGGTGTACGACATGTTTTAAATAATTCCACTTCCGTTGACCATGGCACGTCCCGTAATTTGCTCATGGTTTGTTTTCCACCTGGCTGGCTGAGCCACCTTGTCACCGATGGCCTAATATATATGTACTATAAGTACATTGTGTATTTCTGAACTTAGTTTTCATCTTTTCTAACATTGTACCTCATAATGTAACCACGTGATGCTTTTAAAGCCGCAAGTTTAATAGTTGTTGTTTCTCATCTTGCGTGAAAGGGAGTTTCACTTGGCAAAGAATGGCTCAATGTGCATAGCTACCGCATTTTCCAATTGAACAGTTACAAATTTTCAAAATTCAGAACAATTTCGTGTGCTAGTTTCACTGTTTCGCAAAAGTTTCTAATGCAAAGTAGCTTCGAACAGAGGTAGCGCATACACTTTTCTCGGGGAAGCAGCTCGACTTCACACCCTTTGCACATAGGGCGAAATGGTTTGATATTTTGTTTAGGAGCCTGTGGGCTCAGTCATGCGGTGCTCATGTGTTATATAATTGGATATAGTTGCCCAGGGGTGTTGTACATGATGGCGGTTCTGAGTGCGGCAAGTTGCTGGTGCGGGGCGACAGTAATCATTCTGGTGAGGACCATGGGCCCGTCGTGCGTTTTGATAACGTAAGTAGTGCCCCCCTTTGTTAGCAATATCCTGATGCTATGGCTGGTATTTGCGGTGTGATTGCTCTCCTGCAATTCGTAGTAGGTCTAGGGGGGTCACGGTGAGGAAACACATTGCACAGTTTTGGCGCTAATGTAACCGATTGCAGACGTTATCAAAGTTTACTTATTTGGAGCATTTTGTGTTCGTATTGCCGCTGCCCGCAGGGGACATCAGCAGGGCAGCTCCCAAGTGCTGCGGAAAATGATACAGGGCCACCCCTTACAATTGTAATTGTTTTGAACGCGATTGTCATCAGTGTGTGATGTTATCACAATCCGATGTGAATCTCTGGGTTACTAACGTTTAGGCTTTTGGTGCGTGCCGGGGCGGTTCGGCAGAGTCGCGCTCTATATATGGCGATCAGACCCGTGGATGAATCAGGGAGGGGATGTGGAGCTCCGGCTAGCCTGCCAACTTTGGGGCTGAGTGCCGGAGTTCGAGTCTCGGGGTCGCTTCCGCTTCCTGTGATTCTGGGGCGGGTCGCCTGGTCTCTCCGTGCCTGCTGGTGTAGTGTAAATACGGTGCTCGTGTGAAGCGCTCCGCTGCCTTCGGGTCGAGTTCGCGCTATATAAATACGCAACAATTTCGGCCGTTAAGCGCCGATAATACCTGCTTTCGCCGCGGGCCACTGTACTTCGGTGTAGTTAGTGCAGAGAGTAATGTACCTGCTGCAAAGAACGTGTACCAAGCGGATTGCAGAGTGCGTATGATGTAAATAGGTCAGCAGGTTCTTGTGTTCAAAAGAGGCATCCTTTTGTTACTTGCAAGGTATATCTGAAATCCCTAATAGTCAACAGTGAGCTCGAACGCTCATCCTAGAGCTGCATACAGGGTGCCATGCATGCACAGTAGAACAGTAACTGATGCTGTACCCACCATAATGTGTTGAATAGCTAAATACTTATAAGGTCCAAAGGCGAGACCGATCGCATTGCAAATGCTTGTTTTACTTCTGCCGCTATCCCTTTTCTGTAAGGGCGGTTTCCTCCCCGATGCTGCTCTTCTGCGTGCCTCTGGGTGCACGGTCTGCGCTTCGTCTGTGGGGCTCCTGCACTTGCACCTGCTGCTTTGGGGGAGGGGGCTGTTGCCACGGCTTCCAGAAAGCGCGCTTGTGTGGGCGATGCAGCGATCATTCATCGGCGCAAAGTTCACCCGATTCCTAACATCTAATTGCTTCTGCATCCGACTTAGTTAGTAAGGGCACAAAATATATGTACTAATTCTCATAGCCGCTTACAAGTGACCTTAGAGTGTAATGTTTTCCTTTGCGTGAACCACACGCAGTCCAACAAATCCGATACACAACACGGCTCCCATCATCTGTCGAGGTGGACAGTTGTATTAGGAAAGTAGCAGCGGGTAAAATGGGCGGGAACTGCTGTCAGGCTTCCTAGCTTTCAATACGAAGAGACGAGTAGCCAACAAAACAAACAAACAAGGGATGGCAGGCATTTGGAGCGGAGCGGCCATCTTAGCATGATGCAGTTTTGTGCTACAGCAAGAGGTTCCTTGCAGGAAAGTTGAGACATATTACACGTTGCATGAAATTTCAAAAAATAAATTACAGATCATGAACTTTTCTGTGGCAAGTGCAGTAAAATAATCGCATTGCTCGTGTTGCTTTCGATATACAAGAACGAATATTTCTTTTCCTTATAATCATTATAAACATGATTAAGGTATGCTACTTTAGTAGTTCTTTTTATGCTTTCTTATTTTACTTGCTGATGGTGCTTTTCTTAAGACTGTTGTCAATGATTGGCGCTTGTTTCGCACAATGGGTCTAGTTTTACTAGTTTTTGGCCAATGGTAGTTTTCGTTAGCAAGTTTCGGAATAGCTGTTATTGCAGGACACTAGAAGCGGTTGTGTGTATGTCCAAATTGGGGAAGGTTTTTCTTGTGATACAGGCAAGCTTGCATTGTGGTGCACCAGTGCCAATGGCCTTCGGTATCGGCCCGGCATCATCGTGCAAAGGCACGCATTTAATAAAAAAAAATTAAAAAAAAACACATTCTTATGTCCTTATGCAGTGTTGTTGAGGGCTAGTGGCTTCTATACAACTTCAAGTCATGATGATGATACTTTTTAAAGACTTTTTATGGGCAACCCCTTTTTATGCAACGCGCAGCAACCAGTATAATATCTACATGTGACTCCGGCGCCACTGGCAATACATCAGCTTTTCTTATGTACACAGGCAGGGCTTCATCTTTGTGTTGTCAGAACAGGATAAGGGAGGGTGTATATATATATATATATATGCTATCTTGGTAGCAGGAGTACAAATATGTCAAAGGTTCAGCCTAACACCCAGTCTCAACCATAATGCAAGGGTCAGCTTGTGGAAAGGTGTAGCACAGAAATTGATCTACCGATGTTAATATTGTGAGTTCCACGCTTGAGTCAAGAGATGCTGCTGTCTTTCATCTTTGCCTGACCATTCGAAAACAGCCGGTGTAAGGTTTCTTTCAAATCACAATCATAGGGGCAGCTTAGTCTATACAGAAAAGTCAGCAACCTGAGCCGTTTTTGAGACCAGCTGAAGGTCTGGGTTTGCGCGTCATACATAACATCTTGAAGGTAGTTATTATTGTTAGTCCCACGCTCAAGTCAAGAGATGCTGCTGCCTTTCATCTTTGGCCTTGCTATTCGGAAACAGCTGGTGGGATGTTTTCTGCAACACAGTCGTAGTGGCAGCTTAGTCTATACAGGAAGTCAGCAGCCTGAGCTGTTTGAGACATGCGGCAGGCCTGGGTTTGTGTGTCATACTTAACATCTTTAAGGTTATTCTCCCTGTTCATAGGGAGGCAAGGGAAAGCCCAGAGTGACATGGTTTACCGAGACTTAGCCTGGCTTGCCTTTTCGGCGACTTTGTGAGGTCTGTTTATGTATTGTTTGAAGGTGACCGAGACTGTCACTGTTGTTCGATAGGCAACAGGGCCAGATGACATTTAAGTGCATTGTGTGCTGTAAACTAAGGAACAGGTCCATTTTAGTAAGCACATGGAGCACGGGGGCGTTTCTAGCGCTAAAAGAAAGTCGAGACAATCCAGTTAAGTTTCAGTGCACGGCCACATTTGGTGGGGCAATTCCATGTGTAGAGCATTACACCAGTCAGCCCTGGGAATTAGGCAGGCGTACGATTAGCTGAGATTTTGCCCAAACTGAGGGAGAGCATATCGACCGTAATTCACAGTGGAGCCAGGGTAAGCGTTACAAAGCAATGCTGTAGATTTCCTGTAGAATGCCGTATGGCTAAGCTTCAGGGATAAGGCCCTGACCTTTCACAAATAATCACAAGGGGTATAGACCATTCGGCATTCCCGATATCCTGCCAGGAGATATGGTTCAACGCCGGTTCCAACAGACTTGTCTGCCCCCACGGCTGTCCTTCCAGGGCTTAAAACCAGTGAATGGAAGGGGCATCTTTTTCGACCTGTGTTGAACTGAGAAAGGAAGCAAGGCGGGCTTGATACCCCTTTCTTCCACCTGCGTTGGCACATCTTGTCAGGAGTGATTGTCAAAGGTATTGCACATCAGCCAGGCTAGGTTAACACCCATCCACCCCAAGCTAAGTGTCCAAGGTGATATCGGGCCGCATATACACAACCCAGTATCAGGCCCCTGGGGGTCGTCAACGTCGTGAATTACTAAATTCTACTGAACTGGAGGGGTGACCGGGTTCTACACTAGCAGAAGTTAGGGAGTGCAAGCCTCCGCATAGGGGGGTGGCTGGCTGAATTTGATGAACTAGTTCACAGCACTACACGGGGGAGAGTGTCCATTACCTGTGCATACTTCAACCAGACACCCCAGAATGGCATGCCCTCATCTACATGGTCATAATTGAGAGAGCAGAGAGCGACCATACCCAGTGGACTTTGCACTTAGACTTTCTAATAATGGTAAGGGCTTAACACCTTCTGAGATGTGTTGCCTTCCAACGACATTTGACAGGTCAAATGGGCAAAGCTAGCGGGAAAGCAAGATGTATTGTCATCAATTAAGGCAGACGTGACCCAGGTATTGGCAAGATACAGACACTGCCAACTATGAAGATGTACATGAAATCATAACTGGGGGCTCACAACAAATTATTTGAAAAGAGAGAAAAAAAAAAAAAAAAACATTCTTTTTCAAGCCACCATGTTGGTGCCACAAATTACCATAACGCAACAACGCTGGTATAATAAGGTCTGTAGGCAAACCATTAACTCCTTGCAGCAGCAATAAAGTTTACAGGCTAGCTCATATTCAACCAGCAACGAAACTGTATACGCTGTCCCAGTGGAGAGCAAGAAAAGATTGGGATCAACAGCGGGACTAGTTTAAAACCCTATCATCCAATCAATGCAACTTAACTTACAAATAGAAAGGCCAAAACAAGGAGATGTTACTAAGATACGGGTCGGTCTGCATTAAACAACAGGATAATACAATGGGAAAGGAAGCAACAGTAGGGGGTTAATGGCAGAAAAGGTAAACGTGGCAGAGTTAGCAGTTTTATCGTATTTTCAGTTATTTGTACTGGCATGCGGTAGGAAGGTGAGATTGTCTCTACGACACATTTGCCAACAATGCTGTGACCAGCTAAGGTTGTGGCATTAACCATTCAGAGACAGTGACATGATGCAGCCAGAGACAGTGAGCACATGTTCCCGTGTGCTGGGTGAGAGTACAAAGACAGAGGCTGTTGCCCCCATACTGTCTGATGCTCACGGCTTTCAAGGACCCGCCTCCCTCATGAGATACCCGTGATGTCAGCTTGTGTTTATATACATAGGGGAGGTGGTTACTCTCCCGTTACCTTCACCTTGCTTTATTGTGCTGTAGCTGTTTGGAAACACACTTTTAAGCCAGGAAGGCCCCTCATTTGCAATTGAAAATCATAATCGGATTGCAGGTCCATAAGCGCCTATTTCACCATGCCTTGGTACCAATGCCATATTTGCAAGCCTGAGAAACAGATGTAGGTGTGGCCCTTCTCGCTCTGCCTTTCCTTGGAGCCAGGGAGTTGGGTAACGTTTACAAATTTTGGTCCTCGAGCTGTGAGATACGTATTCTTCAGCAGCTCAGTCAGTCATGGTAGCTTCATCCGGAGCCATGATAAACGGCGTCCATATAGCAGTTACGTTAAATGTTTTGCCCTGTTGAGACATCATGCAAACCTCGAAGCAGCAGCAATTTGGGAACCATGACACTCTCAATACATCACTTGGGGCATGGGTTTTCATCAGACATGCATTGCTCCAAGAGAAGGTGGAGGGGTTCTATGAGCATGATGGGGCACACCTGTCCAGGGTAGGGATGGACATGTTCTTGCTGGACGTGCAAGAGGCGCTCGCAGGGGCAGGGCATCAGTAGCAGCAATAGAGGGAAGGGGGGGGCTCTGGCATCGACGGGAGCCTCCCCAGAGCTGTGGCGGAGTTACAGGGCGATCTGGAGGCAGAAGGGTACAGTAAGGGTACCTCTGCGACAGGCGGTACAGTAAGGGTACCCCTGTCCGGCACAGTAAGGGTGCCCGAGCCAAGGTCCGGGAGCCGAAGGAGGTTCTGGGAAGACCGCGACGGCACCCCATTAGTCCTTCGGGCGGTTGGGGGGCCTGACCAACCGGGGGTGTGCCACAACACGCTCCGCCCCCGTTAAAAGGGGCGGGAGTATTAGACAGATCACGTGATCCAAAGGAGGATCTGAAAAAATTGTGCCGCACTGCAAGGCATCGACCCACCGTGCTGCTGGCTCGCAAGGCGGGCGGAGCAGCGAGGGGCTGCTTGCCCTGGATCGCCTGTAAGATAACCCACTTATCGTCATACTTATGTTGTATGAAATAAACCTGCGGCAGTTCTTCACCCATAACGAAAGTGTCAGTGTAATCTTTGGTTGACGTCTGTGCATGCGTGTTGTGTGGCGCGGATGACGGTGTGGTCACTATGCCGCTGCCAGCGTCCCACGCAGGGGGACATCAGCAGGGCAGCCCTCTAGTGGCCGCCTGTCGGAGCCCCCCCCCCTGCTCTGCCTCTCTAGCGAGGCCGCGCCTCGGGGAGGGGAGGCCCCAATGGGTTTGTCTTGGGGAGGCGTGCCGCGAGGCTAGACCCCCCTCTTAAGCGCCTCACCCCCTCAGATCTTCCTCTGCTTCCTGCGCTCCTGGCCACGCGAATTACCACCCTTTTCACTTACCCTGCGCGGCAGAGGCAGCGCGCTATCGGAATGTTGTAATGTTTTTTCTTGCGTTGCAGGCGGAGTTACAGGGCGATCTGGAGGCAGAAGGGTACAGTAAGGGCACCTCTGCGACAGGCGGTACAGTAAGGGTACCCCTGTCTGGCACAGTAAGGGTGCCCGAGCCAAGGTCCGGGAGCCGAAGGAGGTTTTGGGAAGACCGCGACGGCGCCCCGTTAGTCCTTCGGGCGGTTGGGGGGCCTGACCAACCGGGGGTGTGCCACAACACGCTCCGCCCCCGTTAAAAGGGGCGGGAGTATTAGACAGATCACGTGATCCAAAGGAGGATCTGAAAAAATTGTGCCGCACTGCAGGGCATCGACCCACCGTGCGTGCTGGCTCGCAAGGCGGGCGGAGCAGCGAGGGGCTGCTTGCCCTGGATCGCCCGTAAGATAACCCACTTATCGTCATACTTATGTTGTATGAAATAAACCTGCGACAGTTCCTCACCCATAACGAAAGTGTCAGTGTAATCTTTGGGTGACGTCTGTGCATGCGTGTTGTGTGGAGCGGATGACGGTGTGGTCACTAGGGAAGAGCCTAAGAAAAGGCAGCAAACACCAGCAGAAGTGCAAAGAAAGTGACAGAGAATAAGGAGACAACAGTGCAGGGAGAAGCCGTCGGGACAGCAGTGCCCGGTTCCAGCAAGCTTGCCAAAACTACGAATGGTGAGCAGATATGCGCAGTTGTACAAGAATGCTTGGAATCGTTTGTGTCACTGCTTTTTGCAAATAATGGGAGGGGCAAACACAATGGTGGCGAGCAGAGGTGTAGGGGGTTCGAGTAAGCATGGCAAACAAACTCCTGCGGGGTGCGCCAGGGGTGCCGCCCGCACCTGCTGTATTAGAAACACTGAACACAAACAGCATTAACACAGTGGCGAATTTCACTGGGGGACAAGAGACAATGTCAGGCAGCGCCAGCATGGAGCGGTTTAACACCTGAAAAGTACAAAAGGGGTACGTTAGGGCAACCATACATTGTTACAAGAGCCGTGGGGCCGGCCAATCTGATACCCCTAGCGGTGAAGGAGCCCCTTTGGCGTAAAGAGGAGAGGATGTGGTCCGTCGGCTGCGCTGCCGCCTCTGTTGCAGGAAACCAGGGTTCGAGCCTCGAGGTCGCGTCCACATCCTGTGATTCTGGGCAAATCACTTGATCTCCCCGTGCCTGTAATGTAAATACGGTGCTATGTAAAGCGCTCCAATACCTTCGGGTCGAGTTCGCGCTCTATAAATATACAAAAAAAAAGTTCATAGACATATTGACACTGCTGGAAATACCGATCAATGGGCTGAACTATGATAAGGGCTTTAGGCTGAAGATGCAGGCACACCCAACATCGAATTGGACTAAGAGGATGTTTTTCGGTACATGTACAAATTATGGTAGCCAGGGAAGCAAAGAGCTGGTCAGGAAAGGCCGAGCAGCCCAGGAGTTACTTCAAGGGGCAGCATGACAGGTAATTAAACACATTTTCAAACACAAACAGTACTCAAGTTAGAAGGGGAGGGGGGCGGCATTAAGGAAGGGCTCCTCAGCAGTTTGCTTCAAATACGATAAAAGACGAATGTGCCTGTGGGCCTGCTTGTAAGGTTAGGCTGGTGTGCTCCACCTGTGGAGGGGGCCATCCAGTAACTAATTGCAAGAAAGGCAGGGGAGAAAAAGAGAGGGACAAGAAAGCGAGGAAGAAGAAGTAGCCTAGAAGGAGGCACACCAGATGGGGCGGGGGATGTCTGGCTGTCTCGCTCCTCCAACAATACCCACAGGCTGAGGAAGCTAGCCAACCAATATGACAACAAGGCCGATGCACATCTCTTGTGCGCAGGGTTTGAGAACGGTTTTAAAACTCATGGGGTCCAGCAGACTGCCACAAAAACCTTCACTCACCTCTCCAACACCCCGAGATAGTTCATCGAAAGATTTACAAACAGAAGGAAATGGGGAGAGTAGAGGCCTCCTTGCGCTTCTGGCGCCTACCTGGCCTGGTGATTTCCGCTTTGGGGGTGGTACCCAAGAAAGAACTTGGACAATTCAGATTGATATTCCATCTATCATGGGGGGTGGCAATACACAGGATCACCCCAGAAGAATGATTGGTAGCTAGGTGTTCCACTGGCCTCGGACAAAACAGTGGGGCAAGCGACAAAGCTGTTTTTTTCTGGGCAGGAGGGATCAAGGTGCTGGTAGGCAAAGAGAAGGCCATGCTGGAGAAGCTTCAAGAGCTCAAAGGGAAGTTTAATTTTGCAGCAAGGGTGATCCCGGCGGGGAGAGTATTTGCAAGGCACCCCAACCAATTTACAAGGCAGCTGCAAAAGAAGCACCAGAATTCAAGATTAGGGTCAAGGGTGAAGCAGGACCTAAAAATCTGGTTGAACTTCTTAAAATGCGTCAAAGGCATGCTCATATGGAGAGAAGATTGGGTGTCAGACAGGCAAATTGCACTATACATTGATGAGTCAGTTAGCTTGGGCTTCAGGGCGATCTTTGGGGGTGGCTGTTGCACAAAAAAGTGACCACAGGAATGGGCCACAGAAGGGCTAACTAGGAACGTAATATTTCTAGAGCTATTCCCCATAATAGAAGCACTGACAGTATGGCAGGGGAGGGAAGGCTTAAAGACATGACGATGACTCTATGGTCAGATAACCAGGCAGTGGTGCACATGCTCACCATTGGTGGGAGCAAGGTGCCCTCTGTTCTGAAGCTCTTAAGGTACATAGTAAAGCTGCAGCTAACAAGCAACCAGAGGTCAATAACGCTCCAGCAGGTGCTCTATCTCAATTCCAGATAGACAAATTCAGGAGACTGGCCTCAACAGCAGATATGGTCTGGTCCATGGCAAATGTGGCCTGTTCCAGCTGATAGAGCACACCCTTGCCCCCAAAACAGCAAAAACAGTACAAAGCGCCACTGGGCTAGAATTTTTAAGGACCCCAGAGGCACGGCAGGGACTGCAGAGCAGTTTGTGAGATAGGCTTTTGAACAGAAAATAACAAAATCATGGGCGCGGGAACAACTGGCAGAAGTAGCACATTTTTCAAAGCTCCCAACTGGGGAGCACCCCACTGGCTCTCATTACTTCAGGGTGGCATTGAAGGGTTGGCGGCAACTGGATAGTAAAAGACAAGACAAAAGGCTATCGATTGATTTCAACACCCTAGCACGACTAGTGGGGTGTCAGGTCAAATCACACGGGAGCAGAACGACGCTAATTTCCTATGCCCCCAATTGAAACGTTCCAGCAAGGCTTGAGTAATCCTTCACAGGTAAGTTCCAATGGGGGAAGGGGAATTGGACAGAGAAGAGAAATCTCCAAGCTCGCTGTCTGCTTCGTTTCTTCTTTTTCTTCTTTTAAAACTTTAGACAGCGCTGAAAACATTTACATTAGTGACCGTTAGAAGAGTAACAAGATTTAAAACTTACTCTCGCTCTCTAAACATTAGCTCGCTCGCCTTACCAGTTTCTGCTTGAGAGTTGCTTCTCTTCTTACTTCTCAATTAGTATTTTTAGGGAATTGAGAAGGTTCCACTTATTTCTTTTTTCTCTCTTTTTTCTTTCTTCAGGAACCACAGGCGCGGCTCCGTCTTCAACTAAACAGAGGAATACTGGTAAGTGTTTTATTCACTAGTTAAATGCACAATTGAATTACCACCCACTGCTCTTGTACTCACTATGTAGGAACTATTGTGGATTTGCTTTACATTCGTAGTATAACTTCTATTTCTTGCTTGCGTGATTACACCTAATCTTTAAATTCTTTTTCAATTGTATTCTTTCTTTAAACCGGTTATGAGTTTGAGAGTCACTGCTTCCTCAGCGCAAGTGGCCATTAATTTTATTACCCACAACCTAACCGCTATTTAATACTTGGAATTTACAGGCAATGCTTTATTCAAATTTTAGGAAGAAACTGAAAACGAGCGTTTTCAGTTTCCTAAAGGTGACTGAACCTTTTCTTTTAATACCATAGGGTGACTGAATATCGTTTTGTTTTCTTTAGGTAATTATTAGTTTCTCTTGTCTCAAAAGATATTGGTTCGTAGTTTTAACCCCTTCAGTGCCCATGACGAGCTGGACTCGTCATGGGCCGCGGTGGCGCTGTGCCCATGACGAGTCCAGCTCGTCATAGACCCCGCCCGCTAATGCAACGGCCGGCACTGGGCGGGGAAAGGGGCGGGCACTGAAGGGGTTAAAATGGAACCAAATAAGCAACAACTCTGAGAGGAAATATATTTCAAGCGTTTCGCAGAATGTATAGTTTCATCACTGACCTTTTCTCCAGATACTTTTACCCGTCGGAACTAACGCGTGTTAGTTTTATCTTCCGCCTCTACCCTAACTGACTTGCGCGACGCCCCAAAGCTCCTCCTCAGTAGATTTCTTCTGTGAAGTGCGCCTTAGAACGTTGGCGCGCACTTCACCAGACCTGAGATTACATTAGAAACTAGACCGCTGAACAGCGGTCTCAGAGAGGCAGTTGGCGGCCATATTGGAATTCCGACGATGCCAGAACCCTCGCCAGTTTAAGGGTAAATTAACTCGTGGATGAGTTTGATTGGGCAAAAAGGAAGACACATTAGCTACGGTCGGGTGAGAGGGAGGAAACCGCCCGCGATCCCTGACAGTACCCCCTCTCAACGAGGTTTCCTCCAATCGTGGTTTCAAAGGATATTTAGCATGGAAGGCTGTGACCAAACGAGGAGCATGGACATCAGAACTTTTTTCCCATGAACGCTCATCCGGTCCATAGCCCTTGCAGTCAATAAGATAGAAAAGTTCATTACGGACCTTTTTTGAATCTAAGATACGTTTCACCTCGTATTCCACCTCATCATTAATTAGTAAAGGATCTGGAGGAGTGAGTCTACGCAAACCTGGTTGAACTGGCTTAAGAAGAGAGACATGAAAGACGGGGTGAATGTTAGTGGTACTCGGAAGTGATAGTCGATAAGTTACTGAACTAATTACCTTTTCAATAGGATAAGGACCCATGAAGCGAGGCTGTAATTTGTGATGACCCTTGAGTTTGAGATTTTTAGTACATACCCATACCAAATCCCCTACATGGAGATCAGGTTCCTTTTTATGTTTTCGGTCAGCAAACCGCTTGTAACGATCTTTAGCAATTGACAAATTCTGAGTTACAGATTGATGAATTTTAGTTATATGCCTAGCAATGTCTTGGATTGCAGGAACTCCCACATCATTAAAAAGTACATGCGAATTAGGATGCCTGCCAGAGTTGATAAAGAAAGGGGAGTGTCCAGTTGACACATTAAGAGCATTATTATGTGAAAATTCTACAGTCCATAAATGGTCTGGCCAGTCCCCCTCATCATTCAATAAATAGAGGCGCAAATACTGTTCTAGCTCTTGATTTGTGCGCTCTGTTTGACCATCAGTTTCCGGATGGAAACTGGTGGAGTAGCGATGATCGACATTTAACCCCTTGATATATTCGTTCCAAAACCGGGATAAAAACTGGGATCCCCTGTCTGATATCAGAACCTTTGGAATGCCATGCAAACGAATTATGTGCTGGTTAAAGAGTTGCGATATTTGTTGAGCAGTTGGGGTGCCTTTGTAGGGTACAAAATGTGCCATCTTACTAAATGCATCTACACATACAAGGATAGTATTGTAACCATGAGATGAGGGTAAATCTACAATTAGATCCAGAGAGACCGTGTGCCAGGGATATGGTGGAGTAGGCATTGGTTGAAGGAGACCTTTAGGAGCCTGTCTGTCAGATTTTCCCCGAGCCTAGGTTTCACAACCCAGGACATATTGATGAGAATCTCTACACATATGCGGCCACCAAAAACGACGCTTGAGTAAGTCTTCTGTTTTCAATACGCTCTTGTGCCCAGCCAAAGGGTTGTCATGACATTCTTGCATAGCCTTCATTTGAAGTTCTTTAGTAGGTAAATACAAAGTGGTTCCTTGATAGGGAAGACTGTGTCGAATGAGACATTGTAGATCTTCTGAGACCAAGTTTTTCATGTCGAGAGTAGTCATAGCTTCACAAACATGTTTCTCAAAAGGTTCAAGGAAGATTGTTCCAATAAACTTGTCTTCTGGGATGATTTGTTGATTCGCAATAACTGAAGTTTGGTTTTCCGTATCAAGTCTTGAAAGAACATCCGCCTTACCGTTCTTTGAACCCGGCCGAAAGGTGATTACAAAATCGAAGTCCGCGAAGTAAAGGGACCAACGCAGTTGGCGGCGTGTGAGAGTACGAGCAGATCATAGAAACCTTAGATTACGGTGATCTGTAAACACTGTCACTGTGTGTTTTGCCCCATTAAATAATGCCTCCAATCCTTGAAGGCATCTTTAATGGCTAGAAGTTCCTTTTCAGTGATGGTGTAATTACACTCCGCAGGATTGAGTTTACGAGAGCGATAAGCCACCGATGTAGTTGTCCAGTGTCCTTATGCCTCTGAGAGAGTATTCCCCCTATGGCCAGGTCTGAAGCATCCGTTTCCAAATAAAAAGGTTCGGATGGGTCTGCATGAAGTAGAACCGGCGCCGTGGTAAAACTTTCCTTCATCGATTTAAAGGCCTCTTCAGCGTCTTCCGACCACTCAAATGGCACACCCTTCTTCAGCAAGCGTGTTAATGGAAGGATGTTTTGGGAGAAACCATGAATAAATCGTCTGTAAAAGTTTGAAAATCCAATAAAGCTTTGCACTTCTTTTACAGTGGTTGGAGATTTCCAATCCGTTATGGCCTTCACCTTCTGTTCATCCATTTTTACTCCTTCAGGTGATAACACGAATCCTAAAAATTCCACAGTATCAGTGTTGAATAAACACTTCTCCAACTTGACAAATAGGGAATTCTCACGTAAACGCTGCAGCACGGCTTGAACTTGACCTAAATGTTCTTCCTTCGTGTTAGAGTAGATTAAAATGTCAACTATGTACACGATGGCACATTGATCTATGAATTTGCTTAATACATCATTGATAAAGTACTGGAAGGCCGCCGGCGCATTGCAAAGACCGTACGGCATTACCAGATACTCATAAAGGCCGTATTTTTTCCTAAATGCCGTCTTCCACTCGTCACCTTCTCGAAGTCTAATCAGATGGTAAGCTCCTCGTAGGTCTAAACGAGTGTAAAATTTGGCTTCCTTCACCTGGTCAATCAAAACCGAAATGAGAGGTAAAGGGTATCTGCTCTTGATTGTTATCCTGTTGATAGCTCTAAAGTCGATGCAAGTTCTGAGACCCCCCCCTTCTTTGGTACGAAGAAAAGAGGGGATGAGACTAGGGATTGAGACGGTCTAATGAATCCATTCTCTAAGTTTTTTGCCAAATATTCTTTCAAATGAACATTTTCTTTTTCAGTCAAGGCGTAAATCCGGCTGCACGGCAGATTAGCTCCTATTTCAAATTCAATTTTGCAGTCATATGACCTGTGGGGCGGTAACACCTCTGCTTTGACCTCATCAAATACATCAGCGAAATCTTGATAGTCTTCAGTTATCGTGACCGTTTGAATCACACATACCGAGTTCTCGTTTTCACACAACAAGGCTGCAGCTCTGGGTCCAGGAACATATAGTTTATTATTGTAGCAATGCGTTGTACAGTAATCTGAATTTAATTTGATTGTACGGGCTCCCCAATCAATTAACGGATTATGCTCAGTGAGCCATGGCAAACCTAAAATCAATTGGAATTGGGGTGCATCGATCTAATTAAATTGCAAAATCTCTTGATGTCCTTCTATAATTGTCATCTGTATTGGCTCCGTGTGACTAGTTATTGGTCCAGAAGTCAAATCGGTACCATCAACTGCTCTGACCTTTTCACTTTTTTCTTTCTTTATGGACTGCAACCCAATATGTCTTGTGAATCCGTGGTCGCAAAAATTGCCCGTTGCTCCCGGATCTACCATAACCATGATTCCGGTCAAAAATTCCTCCCTGAATTTTAATGTCACAGACATGACCAAATGGGGAGAGGAGACCTGCAAGGTATTGGCCAACTGATGATTAATTGGAGTTGTTTCCTTAAGCGCATCCACCAGTTCAACTCCGCCTACTGGTGGTGCTACTAGTTTTCCTTCTCCTTCACCGATATCTTGGGTCTTTTAACACACGTTTTAACAAAGTGTCCACTGCCTCCACAGTACATACATAATTTGTTTAATCTTCGCCTTTCCTTCTCCTCTTTAGTTAACGGACCTCTGATAACGCCAATCTGCATCGGTTCAACCCCTGTAGAACCTTCTGTCGTCCACGTGTTTTCGGATTTGGCACGATCAAAACGAGGGACACTGGACCTGAACTCTCTCCTTCATTCTCCTTTTCGCTCATTTTGTCGGTAATCTATTTCCAAAACCAAATCCACCAAAGCTGAAATTTCCATGGGACGGTTAGGAATTTGGGACAAGGCGTCTTTTAACTCTTCACGTAACCCTCTGTAGAAAACTGCTGCTCTTTTGTTTTCGGGCCAATTCGTCTCCACCACCAGTTTATTGAATTGGGCTAAATACGCCACTAGTTCTCTGTTGCCTTGTTTTAGTTCTAACAGTTCATTGTCTGAGGCTTGAGAAGCTGTTCTCCTATCGAAGATTCGAAGAAATGCTTTTTTGAAGTCTTCAAGATTGTCTAGGACTGGATCATCTTTAGTTACACGTGGCATTGACCACGAAGCGGCATCCCCACTGAGATAGGATAAGATGAAGGCTACACGGGATTGCACATCGTGGAAAATCGTTGGACGGCACATAAAATGCAGAGAGCATTGCGTTAGAAAAATTTGAGCTTTCTGCGGGTCTCCATTGAATCTCTCTGGAGGAGCTAGAGGAATTACAGGGGATAGGGAATGAATGACTTGTGTGGGAGTTAAGGGTGAAGTACTGGTGTTAGTTCTCTGATTGTCAAAATAAGAAGTTCCTTGGCTAATCCCTGGGGCTGCCCTTTCTGTTTTAAAACTCACTATCTCCTGTCTCAAAATTTTGTTTTCCTCCCGAACTGCCTCAAGGTCTCTTTGTATATTTCCTAGTATATCCCCTAAACTTTTTAAGTCTAAGCCCTCCGCCATTCTGCTCGGGTGCTACACCAACGTGGGCACTTCACTCTGTCAGGTCAAATCACACGGGAGCAGAACGACACTAAGTTCCTATGCCCCCTATTGAAACGTTCCAGCAAGGCTTGAGTAATCCTTCACAGGTAAGTTCCAATGGGGGAAGGGGAATTGGACAGAGAAGAGAAACCTCCAAGCTCGCTGTCTGCTTCATTTCTTCTTTTCCTTCTTTTAAAACATCAGACAGCGCTGAAAACATTTTAATTATTGACCGTTAGAAGAGTAACAAGATTTAAAACGTACTCTCTCTCTCTAAACATTAGCTCGCTCGCCATACCAGTTTCTGCTTGAGAGTTGCTTCTCTTCTTACTTCTCAATTAGTATTTTTAGGGAATTGAGAAGGTTCCACTTAGTTCATTTTTCTCTCTTTTTTCTTTCTTCAGGAACCACAGGCGCGGCTCCGTCTTCAACTAAACAGAGGAATACTGGTAAGTGTTTTATTCACTAGTTAAATCCACAATTGAATTACCACCCACTGCTCTTGTACTCACTATGTAGGAACTATTGTGGATTTGCTTTACATTCGTAGTATAACTTCTATTTCTTGCTTGCGTGATTACACCTAATCTTTAAGTTCTTTTTCAATTGTATTCTTTCTTTAAACCGGTTATGAGTTTGAGAGTCACTGCTTCCTCAGCGCAAGTGCCCATTAATTTTATTACCCACAACCTAACCGCTATTCAATACTTGGAATTTACAGGCAATGCTTTATTCAAATTTTAGGAAGAAACTGAAAACAAGCAGTTTCCTAAAGGTGACTGAACCTTTTCTTTTAATTTCATAGGGTGACTGAATATCGTTTTGGTTTCTTTAGGTAACTATTAGATTCTCTTGTCTCAAAAGATATTGGTTCGTAGTTTTAAAATGGAACCAAATAAGCAACAACTCTGAGAGGAAATATATTTCAAGCGTTTCGCAGAATGTATAGTTTCATCACTGACCTTTTCTCCAGATACTTTTACCCGTCGGAACTAACGCGTGTTAGTTTTATCTTCCGCCTCTACCCTAACTGACTTGCGCGACGCCCCAAAGCTCCTCCTCAGTAGATTTCTTCTGTGAAGTGTGCCTTAGAACGTTGGCGCGCACTTCACAAGACCGGAGATTACATTAGAAATTAGACCGCTGAACAGCGGTCTTAGAGAGGCAGTTGGCGGCCATATTGGAATTCCGGCGATGCCAGAACCCTCGCCAGCTTAAGGGTAAATTAACTCGTGGATGAGTTTGATTGGGCAAAAAGGAAGACACATTAGCTACGGTCGGGTGAGAGGGAGGAAACCGCCCGCGATCCCTGACAGTACCCCCTCTCAACGAGGTTTCCTCCAATCGTGGTTTCAAAGGATATTTAGGATGGAAGGCTGTGACCAAACGAGGAGCATGGACATCAGAACTTTTTTCCCATGAACGCTCATCCGGTCCATAGCCCTTGCAGTCAATAAGATAGAAAAGTTCATTACGGACCTTTTTTGAATCTAAGATACGTTTCACCTCGTATTCCACCTCATCATTAATTAGTAAAGGATCTGGAGGAGTGAGTCTACGCAAACCTGGTTGAACTGGCTTAAGAAGAGAGACATGAAAGACGGGGTGAATGTTAGTGGTACTCGGAAGTGATAGTCGATAAGTTACTGAACTAATTACCTTTTCAATAGGATAAGGACCCATGAAGCGAGGCTGTAATTTGCGATGACCCTTGAGTTTGAGATTTTTAGTACATACCCATACCAAATCCCCTACATGGAGATCAGGTTCCTTTTTATGTTTTCGGTCAGCAAACCGCTTGTAACGATCTTTAGCAATTGACAAATTCTGAGTTACAGATTGATGAATTTTAGTTATATGCCTAGCAATGTCTTGGATTGCAGGAACTCCCACATCATTAAAAAGTACATGCGAATTAGGATGCCTGCCAGAGTTGATAAAGAAAGGGGAGTGTCCAGTTGACACATTAAGAGCATTATTATGTGAAAATTCTACAGTCCATAAATGGTCTGGCCAGTCCCCCTCATCATTCAATAAATAGAGGCGCAAATACTGTTCTAGCTCTTGATTTGTGCGCTCTGTTTGACCATCAGTTTCCGGATGGAAACTGGTGGAGTAGCGATGATCGACATTTAACCCCTTGATATATTCGTTCCAAAACCGGGATAAAAACTGGGATCCCCTGTCTGATATCAGAACCTTTGGAATGCCATGCAAACGAATTATGTGCTGGTTAAAGAGTTGCGATATTTGTTGAGCAGTTGGGGTGCCTTTGTAGGGTACAAAATGTGCCTTCTTACTAAATGCATCTACACATACAAGGATAGTATTGTAACCATGAGATGAGGGTAAATCTACAATTAGATCCAGAGAGACCGTGTGCCAGGGATATGGTGGAGTAGGCATTGGTTGAAGGAGACCTTTAGGAGCCTGTCTGTCAGATTTTCCCCGAGCCTAGGTTTCACAACCCAGGACATATTGACGAGAATCTCTACACATATGCGGCCACCAAAAACGACGCTTGAGTAAGTCTTCTGTTTTCAATACGCCCTTGTGCCCAGCCAAAGGGTTGTCATGACATTCTTGCATAGCCTTCATTTGAAGTTCTTTAGTAGGTAAATACAAAGTGGTTCCTTGATAGGGAAGACTGTGTCGAATGAGACATTGTAGATCTTCTGAGACCCAGTTTTTCATGTCGAGAGTAGTCATAGCTTCACAAACATGTTTCTCAAAAGGTTCAAGGAAGATTGTTCCAATAAACTTGTCTTCTGGGATGATTTGTTGATTCGCAATAACTGAAGTTTGGTTTTCCGTATCAAGTCTTGAAAGAACATCCGCCTTACCGTTCTTTGAACCCGGCCGAAAGGTGATTACAAAATCGAAGTCCGCGAAGTAAAGGGACCAACGCAGTTGGCGGCGTGTGAGAGTATGAGCAGATCATAGAAACCTTAGATTACGGTGATCTGTAAACACTGTCACTGTGTGTTTTGCCCCATTAAATAATGCCTCCAATCCTTGACGGCATCTTTAATGGCTAGAAGTTCCTTTTCAGTGATGGTGTAATTACACTCCGCAAGATTGAGTTTACGAGAGCGATAAGCCACCGATGTAGTTGTCCAGTGTCCTTATGCCTCTGAGAGAGTATTCCCCCTATGGCCAGGTCTGAAGCATCCGTTTCCAAATAAAAAGGTTCGGATGGGTCTGCATGAAGTAGAACCGGCGCCGTGGTAAAACTTTCCTTCATCGATTTAAAGGCCTCTTCAGCGTCTTCCGACCACTCAAATGGCACACCCTTCTTCAGCAAGCGTGTTAATGGAAGGATTTTTTGGGAGAAACCATGAATAAATCGTCTGTAAAAGTTTGAAAATCCAATAAAGCTTTGCACATCTTTTACAGTGGTTGGAGATTTCCAATCCGTTATGGCCTTCACCTTCTGTTCATCCATTTTTACTCCTTCAGGTGATAACACGAATCCTAAAAATTCCACAGTATCAGTGTTGAATAAACACTTCTCCAACTTGACAAATAGGGAATTCTCACGTAAACGCTGCAGCACGGCTTGAACTTGACCTAAATGTTCTTCCTTTGTGTTAGAGTAGATTAAAATGTCATCTATGTACACGATGGCACATTGATCTATGAATTTGCTTAATACATCATTGATAAAGTACTGGAAGGCCGCCGGCGCATTGCAAAGACCGTACGGCATTACCAGATACTCATAAAGGCCATATTTTTTCCTAAATGCCGTCTTCCACTCGTCACCTTCTCGAAGTCTAATCAGATGGTAAGCTCCTCGTAGGTCTAAACGAGTGTAAAATTTGGCTTCCTTCACCTGGTCAATCAAAACCGAAATGAGAGGTAAAGGGTATCTGCTCTTGATTGTTATCCTGTTAATAGCTCTAAAGTCGATGCAAGTTCTGAGACCCCCCCCCTTCTTTGGTTCGAAGAAAAGAGGGGATGAGACTGGGGATTGAGACGGTCTAATGAATCCATTCTCTAAGTTTTTTGCCAAATATTCTTTCAAATGAACATTTTCTTTTTCAGTCAAGGCGTAAATCCGGCTGCACGGCAGATTAGCTCCTATTTCAAATTTAATTTTGCAGTCATATGACCTGTGGGGCGGTAACACCTCTGCTTTGACCTCATCAAATACATCAGCGAAATCTTGATAGTCTTCAGTTATCGTGACCGTTTGAATCACACATACCGAGTTCTCGTTTTCACACAACAAGGCTGCAGCTCTGGGTCCAGGAACATATAGTTTATTATTGTAGCAATGCGTTGTACAGTAATCTGAATTTAATTTGATTGTACGGGCTCCCCAATCAATTAACGGATTATGCTCAGTGAGCCATGGCAAACCTAAAATCAATTGGAATTGGGGTGCATCGATCAAATTAAATTGCAAAATCTCTTGATGTCCTTCTATAATTGACATCTGTATTGGCTCCGTGTGACTAGTTATTGGTCCAGAAGTCAAATCGGTACCATCAACTGCTCTGACCTTTTCACTTTTTTCTTTCTTTATGGACTGCAACCCAATATGTCTTGTGAATCCGTGGTCGCAAAAATTGCCCGTTGCTCCCGGATCTACCATAACCATGATTCCGGTCAAAAATTCCTCCCTGAATTTTAATGTCACAGACATGACCAAATGGGGAGAGGAGACCTGCAAGGTATTGGCCAACTGATGATTAATTGGAGTTGTTTCCTTAAGCACATCCACCAGTTCAACTCCGCCTACTGGTGGTGCTACTAGTTTTCCTTCTCCTTCACCGATATCTTGGGTCTTTTAACACACGTTTTAACAAAGTGTCCACTGCCTCCACAGTACATACATAATTTGTTTAATCTTCGCCTTTCCTTCTCCTCTTTAGTTAACAGACCTCTGATAACGCCAATCTGCATCGGTTCAACCCCTGTAGAACCTTCTGTCGTCCACGTGTTTTCGGATTTGGCACGATCAAAACGAGGGACACTGGACCTGAACTCTCTCCTTCATTCTCCTTTTCGCTCATTTTGTCGGTAATCTATTTCCAAAACCAAATCCACCAAAGCTGAAATTTCCATGGGACGGTTAGGAATTTGGGACAAGGCGTCTTTTAACTCTTCACGTAACCCTCGGTAGAAAATTGCTGCTCTTTTGTTTTCGGGCCAATTCGTCTCCACCACCAGTTTATTGAATTGGGCTAAATACGCCACTAGTTCTCTGTTGCCTTGTTTTAGTTCTAACAGTTCATTGTCTGAGGCTTGAGAAGCTGTTCTCCTATCGAAGATTCGAAGAAATGCTTTTTTGAAGTCTTCAAGATTGTCTAGGACTGGATCATCTTTAGTTACACGTGGCATTGACCACGAAGCGGCATCCCCACTGAGATAGGATAAGATGAAGGCTACACGGGATTGCACATCGTGGAAAATCGTTGGACGGCACATAAAATGCAGAGAGCATTGCGTTAGAAAAATTTGAGCTTTCTGCGGGTCTCCATTGAATCTCTCTGGAGGAGCTAGAGGAATTACAGGGGATAGGGAATGAATGACTTGTGTGGGAGTTAAGGGTGAAGTACTGGTGTTAGTTCTCTGATTGTCAAAATAAGAAGTTCCTTGGCTAATTCCTGGGGCTGCCCTTTCTGTTTTAAAACTCACTATCTCCTGTCTCAAAATTTTGTTTTCCTCCCGAACTGCCTCAAGGTCTCTTTGTATATTTCCTAGTATATCCCCTAAACTTTTTAAGTCTAAGCCCTCCGCCATTCTGCTCGGGTGCTACACCAACGTGGGCACTTCACTCTGTCAGGTCAAATCACACGGGAGCAGAACGACACTAAGTTCCTATGCCCCCTATTGAAACGTTCCAGCAAGGCTTGAGTAATCCTTCACAGGTAAGTTCCAATGGGGGAAGGGGAATTGGACAGAGAAGAGAAACCTCCAAGCTCGCTGTCTGCTTCATTTCTTCTTTTCCTTCTTTTAAAACATCAGACAGCGCTGAAAACATTTTAATTATTGACCGTTAGAAGAGTAACAAGATTTAAAACGTACTCTCTCTCTCTAAACATTAGCTCGCTCGCCATACCAGTTTCTGCTTGAGAGTTGCTTCTCTTCTTACTTCTCAATTAGTATTTTTAGGGAATTGAGAAGGTTCCACTTAGTTCATTTTTCTCTCTTTTTTCTTTCTTCAGGAACCACAGGCGCGGCTCCGTCTTCAACTAAACAGAGGAATACTGGTAAGTGTTTTATTCACTAGTTAAATCCACAATTGAATTACCACCCACTGCTCTTGTACTCACTATGTAGGAACTATTGTGGATTTGCTTTACATTCGTAGTATAACTTCTATTTCTTGCCTGCGTGATTACACCTAATCTTTAAGTTCTTTTTCAATTGTATTCTTTCTTTAAACCGGTTATGAGTTTGAGAGTCACTGCTTCCTCAGCGCAAGTGGCCATTAATTTTATTACCCACAACCTAACCGCTATTTAATACTTGGAATTTACAGGCAATGCTTTATTCAAATTTTAGGAAGAAACTGAAAACAAGCATTTTCACTTTCCTAAAGGTGACTGAACCTTTTCTTTTAATTTCATAGGGTGACTGAATATCGTTTTGGTTTCTTTAGGTAACTATTAGATTCTCTTGTCTCAAAAGATATTGGTTCGTAGTTTTAAAATGGAACCAAATAAGCAACAACTCTGAGAGGAAATATATTTCAAGCGTTTCGCAGAATGTATAGTTTCATCACTGACCTTTTCTCCAGATACTTTTACCCGTCGGAACTAACGCGTGTTAGTTTTATCTTCCGCCTCTACCCTAACTGACTTGCGCGACGCCCCAAAGCTCCTCCTCAGTAGATTTCTTCTGTGAAGTGTGCCTTAGAACGTTGGCGCGCACTTCACAAGACCGGAGATTACATTAGAAATTAGACCGCTGAACAGCGGTCTTAGAGAGGCAGTTGGCGGCCATATTGGAATTCCGGCGATGCCAGAACCCTCGCCAGCTTAAGGGTAAATTAACTCGTGGATGAGTTTGATTGGGCATTAGCTACGGTCGGGTGAGAGGGAGGAAACCGCCCGCGATCCCTGACATGGGGTCCTGGCCTCGACTTGCGCAGATACCTCAGAGGTCACACAATTTAAATCCTCATTTACACTGGTTTTCTTTGGGGCATTCTTGGTTAACGAGCTGGTAGTGCAATACAAACATGTAGCCTGGTACGGCCTGTCTTCAGGTACAGGAGATAGAGCTAGGCACGGGGCAATTCTAGATACTGCTAAGGAAGTCTAAGACAGACTAGCATGCCAGGGGACCCAGATAAAGCTGCAGTGCCTGCCTGACCAGAGCATGGCACGAGTATTAGGTGATACGCCCTGCAGGGGCAGGCTCCCTTTCAAGCATAGCATTGGGAAACGCCTGAGCAAATTGCAATTCCAGGCAGTGCTAAAGAAGGTGCTGGGCAAGGAAGTCTTGGCACTCATTCCTTCCACATTGAGACATTGACAACAGCAGCACGGTAGGGTGTCCCAGCAGTGGGCTTCAAAGGGTTGAGTGGGTGGCGCTCCATAGCATTCAAGAGCTTGTAAGGATCCCACAACAGGGAGGGCCTTAAAGCATGCCACCCAACAAACACGCAAGGGGCAGGGGAACAGCAAAACAAGCTGATTTATTCAGTGGCCCCAAATATGGTGGGGCTATGGGTTTGGGGACCTGACTCCCCAGGCTAGACAGGAAGGATATCAACTTGATAGGGTCACCTGGAATGTGTTGGGACCAGCTGAGGGCAGCATTGGACAAGCTGCACAAATAACTGCCAGCCAAATTTGACCTGCTCATCGTGCATTTAGGGGAAAACAACCTGGTCCAACTGGGAAGGTAAGAGCTGTTGGGGCACATCAAGAGTGACATCATAATGTCAGCGTGATGACGGGAGCGATAATTAATAATGGACCCGCTTTTTGGCAATGCGTGCTCGTATTTGAAAAAGCGCATTTGGGCGCTTGTCTGAAGTGATGTGATGGGTGAATCAAAGGTTGATTCTGTTGAGAAAGAACCAGGAGGGGGATTTAGACTGGATCCACTCGTTCAGGCATTTAGACTTAACCCACTCATACTAGTTCATGCAAAGAGTCCCCTTGCAAGTGCTTACCTAAAATAGTTTCTTTAAACGCTTTGGATTAATTTGAGGCGTTGTCAGGCATACGTCCTGTCAAGACGCTGGGAATCATCAGTGAGCCTTTGTGTTAGCGGCAGACCACAGATAAGGCTGCCACAACGTACACAATGTACGCGTGCACATAGCGCTAAGGCGAGCAACAGCTAGATGCTAGCAAGCCTCTGTTGTCGATAGGCACTCGTGGGCTTGTAGATTACATGAAAAATTATGTATTTCAGAAACTCCGCATGTGTGCGCTTGGTCAATCACAAAGTAGCGCGCATAGAAGAATCCGATGCAGTTCTATACTGGGGGAAGGTGTGAGGCATAGTTAGGTCTCTAAATGGAAACATTACGATTACTGACCGATTGTGTGTACATTTGTTGTGATTACAAGTGCACATGCAGCCATATACACTTGATTTGCATGTTACATCTTTATACGTTGTGGCATTCTTCATTCATGTTTGAGACACTTAAGTGTTATAATTAGCCCATTTATCTTGAAGTCTACATGAAATCAAACAGTACCAAGCACGCTTGTGGGCCCGTTTCAGCAATCCTGTCGGGTACCCTCTCTCTTTCAGACGAATCGTATGGTACTGTCCCGGGGCCAGCTACTGCAGGTAAAACAAAAACCAACAAAGACTGAAAACATTGTTTGTGTGACAACATTCAATACCAAAAGCAATGATATAAAAAAGATTGTGAAAAAGTATTGGAATCTGGTTTCTAGCGAACCTAATACAACTGATGATCCTCTTTTTGCCTTTAAGAGGGGCAGGAATATCAAAGACAACGTGGTCAAAGCATACCTTGAACCCCCCAAACCAATGGATCTCAGGAGCCACCTGGGCCTACCGCCAATAGTTGGTCATCATAAATGTGGCCAATGTAAAGCGTACCCCCTGACCATTGAAGGATTCACCTTCACACACAACAATAAAAGACACAAGTTGCCGCACTTTTCCAATTGCAACAGCACTAACGTGATATACATCATCTGTTTTCCGTGTGATCTACTCTATGTGGGGCAGACTACCCAGAAAGTAAAGGCAAGAATATTACAACATATGAGTAGAGTGAGGTGCAAGGTACAGGGAGCCCCTTTAGTTGATCACTTTGGGACACATAACCATCCCCAAGAGACCATACGATGGTGGGTAATTGAGAAAATCTGTCCCCATCCGAGAGGAGGGTCCGTATCAGTGGCCCTCAACTTCAAGGAATGTAGGTGGATCCATTCCCTTAATACTGTAATGGAGGGACTAAACGAGCTAGAGGAGACAAATGGGCCAATTATAACACCTAAGAGTCTTAAGCATGCATGTATAATTTCAGAATATATATCTATCATGCATTATATGTGTTTAATGTTGCATAAGCACCTGGTACAACAATTGTAATCTGTCTGTGAATAATGTTTTAACAGTCTTTGCATTCGCACCATTGACAGACATGTGATGCTCTAAACGTTTGATTTCATGTAGACTTCAAGATAAATGGGCTAATTATAACACTTAAGTGTCTCAAACATGAAAGAAGAATGCCACAATGTATAAAGATGTAACATGCAAATCAAGTGTATATGGCTGCATGAGCACTTGTAATCACAACAAATGTACACGCAATCGGTCAGTAATCGACAACCATGTGATTCTGCATGTTTTATAGCTGTGCACAAATGAATAAGCCGACTGCACATTCTCCGTTTTGTAATTTTTCCATTTAGAGACCTAACTATGCCTCACACCTTCCCCCAGTATAGAACTGTATTGGACTCTTCTATGCGCGCTACTTTGTGATTGACCAAGCGCACACATGTTTTTCAACATGCGGGGTTTCTGAAAGACATCATTTTTCACGTAATCTACACAGCCCACAAGCACCTATAGACAGCAGAGAGTCGGTCGCCTAGCAACCAGGCTTGCTAGCATCTAGCTGTTGCTCGCCTTAGTGCTATGTGCACGCGTATGTTGTGTACGTTGTTGCAGCCTTATCTGTGGTCTGCTGCTAACACGGAGGCTCACTGACGATTCGCAGCGTCTTGACAGGACTTATGCCTGACAACGCCTCAAATTAATCCAAAGCGTTTAAAGAAACTATATTAGGTAAGCACTTGCAAGGGGACTCTTTGCATGAACTAGTATGAGTGGGTTAAGTCTAAATGCCTGAACAAGTGGGTCCAGTCTAAATTCCCCTCCCGGTTCTTTCTCAACAGAATCAACCTTTGATTCACCCATCACATCACTTCAGACAAGCGCCTGAGTGTGCTTTTTCAAATATGAGCAAGCATTGCCGAAAAGCGGGTCCATTATTAATTATCACTCCCGCCATTACGCCGACATTATGATTTGGTGAGTTTTGACCATTGGAGTCACAAACACCAGGGGTTTGTTATAGTTGGGCAGGTGCTTGTTGGACCGCCAATCATAGGTAGGTCTCAGCGGGAATTTTAAATATCAATCCCGCTCTTTCCTTTTTCTTTGCTCTTAGAGTTGCCACGACAAGGCCACGATCGCACATACTCGAACCATATGTGTTACTGATGCTTAATTGGGTATCCGTAGGTGAGTTTTGCCACCGCTCACACTTGCCTATCATAGGACCAATTTTGGAGTGTGTATGGAACACACCTAATTCACGCTCTTTCCTATTCGCAGGCTGTCATCCCTCTTCCCCCACCTTTGTCCTGATGAAGACCCGCATTGAATACACAGTAGTGCATAGATTGGGTTGAAACGTCGACTATACTTCATGGTCCAGATCAAGGCTTTGGGTGCAAAAGATTAATTTGTATAAAGCAGCAAAGTCATTGTTTTCTATTCTCTATTCTGGCCTTCCTTTTCCCCTGTACATATTTTAATCACTTTGTACATAATACCCACCAAACTTTATCACAGAGCACAATATGTCACTTGCACAAGTATCACCTTAAATAACACCTTGTGTTGACAGCTTTTTTACAAATGTTTGGGTATATATAAATTATGCAATTTATATAAAATAACATAATACCCATCAACCTGTGTTGCTTTTGTGTTTTTGTGTGTTCCATATGTCAAAACTGCTCAGATACGAACGTTTGAGGATTGTAGAAAATAACTGAGTAAATTGATCATCTGTATAAGAAATAGTTTTTACACCCGACAGAACCATTGTTTTTGTTTACATATCCATACCCAGGTTCTGAGGGACACTGGGTCGACCCATTATTTATTGAACACAAATGTACATAAGCAAAACCACCCAGGAGGCCAGACAAAGAATCTCACAACATCGTTCTAGAATAAAGAACAAAGTAATGAGCACACTTTTAGTGAGCCATTTCCAAGAACTGAACCATAACGAGAAAGAATTCAAGTGGCCAGTCCTCAGTGTTCTCAAGCCAAACCCCAGAGGTGGTGATCCTGAAATCTTATTAACCAGAAGGGAAGCGTATTTGATAGTGAAATTCAATACGGCGTCTTGAGGCCTGAATGAAATGACCGAGATCAACAGACTGTGATATTCATCCTGAACATCATCTGTTCTAAGAAGAGTCCAAAAAACAGATTATGCGAGAGGGAACAAATGCTTAACTGCAGTGCAAAATTTTGCCACACAAATTGACTACCAATCCCAGCATACAACAGGGTACTGCAATCCATATTTCTGAGGAAGTCTGTTAGTAATGCCTGAATGACTCATACTCTTCACAATTAATTTCCACTTTCCACGAATGTTACCGGTCATCTGAGGCGAAGAAAGAAATGATGTTATTCATTCTGAGAGGCAAGTGTAAATCAACTGCGAGGGGAATGCGTGCAGCCTGTCTCCATTAGTTTCCCGAACGCAACCAGGAATGACACAATGTTTCATTTTTTAATAGACAAGCCGGTTTGAGAAACCATAGGAGCCACACTGTATAAACTAATTGACATGAACCATCTTTTAAGTTAAGTGAAAACCAACTGTGGTTCGAACGTGTGCAGGCTGCTTTCGCAAGCACCATGATTGTAACTTAAAATCACACAATGCTTTATATTTTCAGACACGCTGGTCATTAAGAGTTATTCCGTGCACGTCCAACATTTGAAATACGACTGTTACAAAGAGCAGGCAAGCCCTTTTCCAAATCTTTTTCCACCTTGTAATTGTCAGCCGAAATTAAAGTAATTACAAAACGGCCTCAAAAGGAGTCGTCTCCAGGTTAACTGGGAGCATTATTCTCTTTTTATAAAAAAGCCATTATGAAAAGAAGTGTGCACATATAAATATTCATGAAGCTAAATCTACAATTTGAATTTCTTCTAGAAATCTGCCCAAACACGAACTGAGTAGTCGGACTTTGACTACACTGTTAAGAACACAAATCACTGCAGGTTCCAGTGGTGAATACCAATGAAAAAGGTCCAGACCCTAGCGATAACCACTCTGTAGAGTGTTTAATAGGGATCAAATTAAAATTCTAAAACAATGTTTTATGTTACACTTTTCAGCATTGACCAAGTTCTGGTCCTGAGGAGAACCCAAGAAATTGCGAAGGGTTCGAAACGCGTTGACCCAGCTGGTTTGGGGAAGAGAATTGTGGAAAAAATTAGTAGAAGTTACGAAATATGGCAAAATGCCTGTTCCTGCAACAATAAATTCCCGCTAGCTTATACTAGCAGGATGTATAGCATGAGATTGAGTTATGAATGGGAATTCCGCCAGTTGTTTTGTTTTTACATTGAAGGACTGGTCTACCTCACAAATGTACTGGATTGTCTTTTCATTTAAATGTTACTGTTTTTGTATCTTTAATCATCATTGTAAAATGCACATATGAAAAAGTAAATAAGTTGCCCTTCAAAAAAGACATGCAATGAATGTTATCAAAATGTCTAAATACAGAAATAAGTGTGAAATAAATCACTAAGGCCACCATATTTGTTAATGTGGTTCTTAGCACATATAACACTTTGATTGCAGCACCTAGATACTGATACTGTTGATTTCATATAAAAGAGGCTCAGTCTAGGTGCCACGTATGGGCCCAACTCCCAACTTTTACAAATTGACTAGATTTATGTCGTGATTAATGCTGATGCTTAACCACTTATGACAATTTTAGTGAAGTGATTGATGTATGATATGCAAGCAGGCTAAATAATTTATGACTCCAAATAAAGTTTATGTGGGGCATATGTTTTGAATCCTATTGAACAATAAAACTGTGTCCAAATACTCAAATTCATACATATAGGGGCCGATTCCGATCCTGGAAAAACCGGGTGCGAACTGTCGGTCGGAGCGTTTTCTCCGTCCAACTCGTACCCGGGAAAAAAACATTACAAACATGCAAGTACGATTCGCACGGAAACGCCATTTCCGTACGAATCGTAAAAAACACCGACCGACGAAAATATACATACAAATGTGATCCGGGAAAGCGCCGACGTGACGTCGGTACGCATGCAGGCTGCGTTTCATGAACCAGGAAGTACGATCTGCACCGACGTCACCCCGCACAGATAAAATTCTCCGCCTGCCAAAAACTGCCGGGAAATCAGGACAACGCGCACAAGGAGCACCTGTACGCGACGGACAGCCATGGACCCGGACCTACGTGTCATCCCAGCCCTCATAGCAGTCCACCTGCTCTACAGGAACCGACGCAGACGCCGCAGAAGGTCAGAACAACACCCAGGGGCAAAGGGGGGGCAGGGGCAGGACACAAAACCCCCACCCAAGTCACAAATCATACATGCCCTGGACATACCTGACCTTCAGGGCCTGGTCACTTCGAGAGGGTGGGGGCGTGTCCAGCAACGGAAGTGGATGTACACGCGAAACGGCAACACAACAAGTCTGGTACGTACCGTACCCACGCCTTAAGAGCGTGGGAACGAGTCGTACCACGCCCACCCCTACGTCACCCCAATAATGGCGGTACGGCCCGTACCCACGTTCCAAAGGCCTGGGTAAGGGCCGTACCCCCACCCGTGTATGTACGACGCGTACCAACACCCCACTCATGGATGTACGGACCGTACCCACACCCGCGTACGTATGGAGCGTACCCCCACCCCAACAGTGTATGTACGGACCGTACCCCCACCCGTGTATGCATGGAGCGTACCCAGACCCCCGTATGTTCGGAGCGTACCCCCACCCGTGTGTGTACGGACCGTACCCACACCCGTGTACGTATGGAGCGTACCCCCACCCCAACAGTGTATGTACAGACCGTACCCCCACCTGTGTATGCATGGAGCGTACCCAGACCCGCTTATGTTCGGAGCGTACCCCCACCCGTGTATGTACGGACCGTACCCACACCCGCGTACGTATGGAGCGTACCCCCACCCCAACAGTGTATGTATGGAGCGTACCCTCACCCCAACAGTGTATGTATGGAGCGTACCAACACCCCACCCGTGTATGTACGGACGTACCCACACCCGCGTACGTATGGAGCGTACCCCCACCCCAACAGTGTATGTACGGACCGTACCCCCACCCGTGTATGCATGGAGCGTACCCAGACCCGCGTATGTTCGGAGCGTACCCCCACCCGTGTATGTACGGACCGTACCCACACCTGCGTACGTATGGAGCGTACCCCCACCCCAACAGTGTATGTATGGAGCGTACCCCCACCCCAACAGTGTATGTATGGAGCGTACCCCCACCCCAACAGTGTATGTATGGAGCGTACCCCCACCCCAACAGTGTATGTACGGACCAGTGTATGTATGGAGCGTACATGGCCAGACACAGGAGGGGTGGGTGTAGAGTCCCCCCAGCAGTGCCCAGACGCAGGAGGGGTGGGTGCAGAGGCCCCCAGCAGTGCCCAGACACAAGAGGGGTGGGTGCCTATCACTCCCAGCAGTGCCCAGACACAGGAGGGGTGGGTGCAGAGTCCTCCCAGCAGGGCCCAGACACAGGAGGGGTGGGTGCCTATCACTCCCAGCAGTGCACAGACACAGGAGGGGTGGGTGCAGAGTCCTCCCAGCAGTGCCTAGACACAGGAGGGGTGGGTGTAGAGTCCCCCCAGCAGTGCCCAGACACAGGAGGGGTGGGTGCCTATCACTCCCAGCAGTGCCCAGACGCAGGAGGGGGGGTGTAGAGTCCCCCCAGCAGTGCCCAGACGCAGGAGGGGTGGGTGCAGAGGCCCCCAGCAGTGCCCAGACACAGGAGGGGTGGGTGCCTATCACTCCCAGCAGTGCCCAGACACAGGAGGGGTGGGTGCAGAGTCCTCCCAGCAGTGCCCAGACACAGGAGGGGTGGGTGCCTATCACTCCCAGCAGTGCACAGACACAGGAGGGGTGGGTGCAGAGTCCCCCCAGCAGTGCCCAGACACAGGAGGGGTGGGTGCCTATCACTCCCAGCAGTGCCCAGACGCAGGAGGGGTGGGTGTAGAGTCCTCCCAGTAGTTCCCAGACACAGGAGGGGTGGGTGTATAGTCCCCCCAGCAGTGCCCAGACACAGGAGGGGTGGGTGCCTATCACTCCCAGCAGTGCCCAGACGCAGGAGGGGTGGGTGTAGAATCCTCCCAGCAGTGCCCAGACACAGGAGGGGTGGGTGTAGAGTCCCCCCAGCAGTGCCCAGACGCAGGAGGGGTGGGTGTAGAGTCCCCCCAGCAGTGCCCAGACACAGGAGGGGTGGGTGCCTATCACTCCCAGCAGTGCCCAGACACAGGAGGAGTGGGTGCAGAGTCCTCCCAGAAGTGCCCAGACACAGGAGGGGTGGGTGTAGAGTCCCCCCAGCAGTGCCCAGACACAGGAGGGGTGGGTGCCTATCACTCCCAGCAGTGCACAGACACAGGAGGGGTGGGTGTAGAGTCCCCCCAGCACTGCCCAGACGCAGGAGGGGTGGGTGTAGAGTCCCCCCAGCAGTGCCCAGACACAGGAGGGGTGGGTGCCTATCACTCCCAGCAGTGCCCAGACGCAGGAGGGGTGGGTGTAGAGTCCCACCAGCAGTGCCCAGACACAGGAGGGGTGGGTGCCTATCACTCCCAGCAGTGCCCAGACGCAGGAGGGGTGGGTGTAGAGTCCCCCCATCAGTGCCCAGACGCAGGAGGGGTGGGTGCAGAGGCCCCCAGCAGTGCCCAGACATAGGAGGGGTGGGTGCAGAGTCCTCCCAGCAGTGCCCAGACGCAGGAGGGGTGGGTGCAGAGGCCCCCAGCAGTCCCCATGGAAAGAAAAAGGGTGGAGTACCCACAGATCCAATGGCCACAACTGTCAGTCAGGTGCACAAAGACCCTGCAGTACATGTAACACATGTGTGCGAGGCTGGGAGTACACACATGCATACTGCCTAAAAGGGAACATGTCCACATGAAGTCATGTCAACAGACTACATACACAAGTACAGTGATCACCAAGGATGCCACGAATGATGCAGGTGGAGACATCGCTCTGCATGCATGGCCAAAGTTGAAGGGGTCCGTCACACACCCAGCTAATGTAGACACAGCTCAGCACAACATATTGGAAACACCCTGCAGGGAAGATGTCAGGGTACACAGAGGAAGGAACACACCTTGGGACAATTTCACCATGCAGTAACTGCTTACATGAACAAAGAAACTTAGCTAACACCTTGTGATGGCACACAGATACCAGGGTCCCCCCTATGACCAGCACACTACTACATTTCCCACACACCCAACACATGATCACCACCCAAAATCATGTAGCAGCCCCACCAACAGCAATACCAGAAAAGCAGTAGTGTTCTAAGGAAAAAAAATGGCTTCATTCAGCATTATCAAAAAATGTTTGTGTGGATAAAGTTCAATATTTACAAAGCCCATAGGGCAGTCCATAAGTCACAGCTGGATGGGGGACACAGTGGGACGCGTGTCCCCTAGCTTGCCTGCACAGTTCAGACCACCCTGTCTTCCACAGGGGGGGGCATCATGTGGGGGGGAAGGACCAGGCACCGCAGGGACAGGAGGGGCAAGGGCAGGCGTTGTGGGTGCAGGGACGGAGGACTCCACCACAGGGGGTGGGGCAGCGCCAAAGGAGGTGGTGAGGATGGCGCTGCACACGTCAGCAAGGTCCCCCAGCGTATCCCCTGCACCCGAAGGAACCACAGGCCCCAAGGAGGGGGGGGTGGAGGAATGGGTCGCAGCACCACTGGGGGAGGGTGTGGACAGGGGGGGGCACTCAACTACCCTGACCGGGGACTCCTTTGCCCGCTTGCGGGGTGGTGTCACTGTTGGGCTCAGGGACAGAGCGGCCATGAAGGAATCTTTGCTGGATTCGTGGCCAGGAGAGCTGAGGGGAGTGGATTTGGAGGGAGTGGATTTTGCGGAAAGCGGACTCCCACTCTGGCTGCGTGACTTACGTTTACCCCCCGACCCAGTGGGTGTGCCTACCTCACCCTGTGTGTGCATGCCAGGAGGTGTGCGCTTGCCCTGCCCTGCTGGTGTGGTGCCTGTGTCTGGTGGGGTGCGTGCATGCTGACGTCTGGGTATACGTGGGACAGGCATGGGAGTGGGAAGTGTGGATGGGGCAGGGGTAGGGGGTGGGACGTAGCGCTGCAGGAGACCCACTGCTGCAGTCAGTGTCGAGTCTATGGACCTCAGCAAGTTGCGTTGGTCAGACTGCGCGACTGAAATGCCCTCCAAGTATGCCTCCATCTGGTTGAGCACTTGGCTGTGGCCATGGAGGACATTAAGCGTCGCAGTCTGACCAACCCGCAACTGCCGCAGGATGTCCACAGACTCGGCATTGGTGGCAGCAGTGGAGACAGGGGCAGGGGGTGCGGTGCCTGGCAAGAAGGAGACACGTGCTGACTGACTGTTAGAAGGCGACCTCAGAGGGGCCCGGAGGGGGCCCTGACTGTCCTGAGACCAACCCTCGAGGTATCGTAGCCGGGCACTGGTGGGAGACTCCTCAGGGGAGGAATCTAGGATCGTACACTCGGCACCACACGACAAAGAGACACCACACCGAGAGTTCTTAAGAGCAAATCTTTATCAGATCGGAGTGGTAAGATCTTTATAATCAGCAAGGCAATATATATACAAGTAGAGCGCGGGCTCACAAAGTCTTGGAGGGGGGTTAGGAAGTAGCGGGACAGTCTTTGGGGGAATGGATCAAATGCAGGAGCGTATCCGGCGCACAGCTCACAATCCTCGAGCTGGGGGTTACGCTTGTCGTCGTGGGGTCCGGCGGGACCAAGGGAGTCTGGGGGCGCTGCGAGATACTCAGCAGGCTCGAGTACAAGTTCGGAGGTCTTACGATCTTCAGGGAGCCGCGAGTCACTCAGCAGGGCTCAAGCACAAGTTCGGAGGTCTTACGATCTTCAGGGAGCCGCGAGTCACTCAGCAAGCCTCAAGCACAAGTTCGGAGGTCTTACGATCTTCAGGGAGCCGCGAGTCACTCAGCAGGGCTCAAGCACAAGTTCGGAGGTCTTACGATCTTCAGGGAGCCGCGAGTCACTCAGCAGGCCTCAGGTGTTTCCAAGGCGAATCTGCCGGACAGTCCCAGGGCACCCCTTGTTATAGGGCGACTCCTCTTTGATGTCCGGAGTCTGTGCAGGCAGGGGTCTTGTCACCTGGGGGTCGCTTGTTGGGGGTTTCCTGCTATTGTCCTTTGATCCTTTCAGGGCCGGGTCGGGAGGAGCCCCAGACACCCAGCAGGCGTGGAGCCAGCCCTCGGGGAGGCCGGCGGGTCGATCGAAACCCACCTTCCCAGGGAAGCGCAGAGGTGTGATGAAAACTGCTCCTCCCTCTCAAGGGGAGCGCGATGTCCTCCAGCCGGAGTGGCACCTGTAGGCTAGGGTCGCGCTGGGGCCGGGCGGCCATCTTGGTGCATGAAGTGGGCACGCGGGCCCGGGGTGGCCGAAGGAGGAAGGCCTACGGACGGGGGAAGTCCAGGTCGGGTGTGTGTGTTCTGGTGGGAAGGATCGGCCGGGCCAGGGGCTGGTGTGAGGTGCAGGGGTCAGGTCTGACTATGTTACGAGGGCCGGGTCTAACACCGAGCACGGCGGGAAGGGACACGAGCAAGTGGGAGGCCGGTGATCGGAATGGAGGGGGCGGGTAGTGATGGAGTGCTGGTGTCAGCTGTGGGACCAGCCACCGCCCCCTCGGAGTGGTCAGCCTCGGACCCGTCTGCGTCATAGTCGGTGGTGGTTTGACTGGACAGGTCCTCCGCTGCACTCCCGTCGGCCTCCGTGCCACTCGATGTGCCAGACAACTCTGCACTGCTGGCACTGGTGCTCGCTCCCTCCTCACGGTTCATGCCAGTGTCTCCCTCGGTGTCCCCCGACGATGCTGTGGGCAAGGTGAAGAGACAGGAAATAATCAGACACCTGTATACATATGTCACATGAGTCAAATCCACATAGGTCACAGTGCATAGCCTGAAATGCAACATGAGTAACATCTACAATACAAGGTACATAAGTAGGCCCTGCAACACACAGTTGGTTGACCCACCATGCCACTGACCAACTATGGAGAGCATGACACAAAAGCAAATAACATGATATGGATTTGGACAGAGGAGACAGGCACTGGGGACAATCCAGCACAGCATCTGCAGCACACAGCGTTCGCGTAAAAAGGGATGAGCAGGAACCATGTCTATTAACTGTAGGCACATGCTGCAAAGGCAATACTTAAAAACATGCCCAACATTAATGGGTCACTGCACCTTGAGTGTATATCCAGACAAACATCACACACTGGCCAGACCTAGCAAGGAGACTTCAGGTCTAGACATGTAGGCCTTGCCCGCACCAACCACCCCCTACATGAGACAATTTTTTGAGACACAGGAAGCACTTACATCTCTTAGTCTGGAATAAAAACACATGGCCTGCAAGAAATCCTGATTGGACACAAAATACCCCTGGTGAGCCGGTACAAATACATCATCTACAAATGGCCATCATCAGATCATTTTACCAAGACACACAGGCACTGGCCCCCGTGAGTATGAACAAGGGACATTTGGTCAGCCTGTACAGTGGACACATGTAGCAGAGTTTACGTAAACACAAATGGTGTCAGGGTACAATGGCACAGAGCACAACCTATGCTGTAGACACAGAGATTGCGGACATTTTTGGATTACACACATGATACCTAGGAAAAGATGCCCCAGGGGACAGTAGTGGCCACACTACTCCATGGTCCTGAATGGTAATGACTGCAACACAAGCCACCATCCCTGCACTCTGCATATCTCACACTCATGCACATCATGTCACAGGCCACAAAATAGGACATGCATGCTGTAAAGCAATACACTTTAGAGACACACTCCTATGTCTGGACTCAGCATCAGTGACAAATGACATGGACCCCACAAGTACTGAACTGGACAGGGCACAGGCAAGGTCCCAAAACCTGTTACACACCACCCCCACACATGAAGCTGCAAGCATTGGGCACATCGATAAACTGGCAGCCTAGATAACCTTTTGCAAGTGTGACTACAAACAGACCAGGGTACACATGCCAAGGAGGGGAAGGGAGGAAGGACAGCACCGCTACACTTTGGGGACCAGGAACTGCACTAGACATGTAAACCCTGGCAGTGTATCCATGCAACTGTGCACTTACAAATGCTGGTGACACACAACAAACACACATGTACCTACCCCCTTCCTGCTGCTGCTTTTCCCGTAAGCGCCTGTCCATGTCAGGGGAGACGACCGCCAGCACACGCTTGTGGATGTGGGTCAGACGGCGGTGCCCATGGTTCTTTTGGCTCACAGGTGAGTCCCCCAGCAGGACCCGTGCGATCCTCCGCGTGCAGCACCGGATATCCTGCCAGCGTTTCCTCACCTGGGCTAGGCGCCGCTTCCGACCATCCGTCTACCTCACGGCACTGACGGCGTCCTTCCAGATCTGCTCCTTGGCACAGGCGCCTACCTGTGAGGATGAAAAAGTGAGACAACATCAATACACCTGCGACATGTCACAGAGACACACATTAGAACAATTTGGCTGGTTTTAACAGGGCATAGAATGCATCAAGCTCATTACACCTGTGTCATAGGGACACTTTCCTCTGTGGAAGGCAAAAAGCACTAGGTGGCATTGTAGAGTATACAGGTGGCATGAGGGGTACGACACAATGAATCATCCAGGCTCACACTGTGCATCACAAGCGACACCAGGATTATGTGCAGCACCTCAATGCAGTCACATGCCACAGGCAACTGAGGCGCCCTCAGCAGAGTACACAGACACACACAGCCACAGGACAATCACCTGCCATTGCCAACTGCAGCTACACACCTCACTCTGCACATGTGCCACTAGACTGGGGGGTGTCACAGGTGTGGGGCTGGCCCATCACCGCAGACACACAGCACTGCTCCCTGCTCACATCAGATGGGCAGGGTATATCCATCCCTCATGTAGCTGGGGTGCTATACTCCACATATGCACTCACCCACATGACAGGGGACTTACACACACACACCAATGTCCAGGGGACAAACACAGCATTTGTACACTCTCAGCACATGTACACTAAACAAACACACATCTGTGGGTACTGCCACCTGTCACACTGGGGGGACCACAGATTCACAAAAGGACTGTAGTAACAACATTCCCAGGAGGATTAGACAGGCTGAATGTGTAATGCCACATGCAGTGATTGTCACAGTACACACAATGCAAGTGAGGAGAGCAGACATGCACCACAGCATGCTCTGTCTGGGAGACATTAGGCATTCCCCCACCCGGGACCCACCCTACAGTACATTGCATGTGTGTTACACCTGGACACAATGGCAGAAGTCACAGTCACAAAAAAGGGGCACAGTCTTTGCTAGTGGACTCAGCACTCACCTGAACCCTTGGTCGACCATACAGCATGGGGTACTGTGGGAGGATCACACCCAGCAGGGCTTGATTCTCCTCCTGGGTGAAAGGCTGGGCCGTCTCCACAGACCTGGACATGGTGCCAGAGGATTCACGAGCAGCAGCAGTGTAGTTGAATCAAAGGATGTGCAGGCAAGTGCTCTCTCATGGGACCTGGCTGCCTTATATCTACCTTGCTGCCCTGTTTCATTCACAGGAGTACAGAGTGATTGGTCACTCACATTTGCATCCTATGTTTCCTCCAATCCCTTTAAACCTACCACAGTCAGTGGCTTTGCTTTTTCTTTTTATTGAGCATGATTTCAACTCAACAATCACTTTGCAACAAAGTAGATTCTTTCAAACCGACTTTAGCTGGGCACCTGATGAAAAAAATTCAAACTTTAAACTCGGTCTCCATGACAACCAGCATGCATGTAGGGCTTTATACTTGTCCCTCATGTGTCCCCTATGTAATTTGGACATTCACACACAGGTACGGTGAGTTCCAGGGCCCTAGGGCACCCCAAATGCATAGAAACGGCCCGTACACGCGTGTGTACGGGGCGTATCACTATGGGTACGGATACGCGAGCAAAGCCATAGTGAAACGGCCCGTACACGCGTGTGTACGGGGCGTATCACTATGGGTACGCATACGCGAGCAAAGCCATAGTGAAACGGCCCGTACACACGTGTACGGGCCGTTTCACTATGGCTTTGCTCGCGTATGCGTACCCATAGTGATACGCCCCGTACACACGCGTGTACGGGCCGTTTCACTATGGGTAGGCCTACGGCAGCACTCCCATAGTGATGGGGAACGTACACACGCCCTCAGAGCGCATGTACGGTGCATTTCACACCTGACAGTGGTGACAGGCAGCACACTGAAAGGAATAGAGCTGACATACTTGTCCAAGGCTGGACATCAAGGCATTGTCTGTGCAGTACTACATGTGTGGGGCACAGGTGTGTCAGGCTGTAATGTGGCACATTACTCCTGAGTTGTGAAGGCAATAGATGTATGATGAGACGTGTACAGATGTCATGTGTGATGGTGGACTATGTGCCAGACATCCCCTTCACTCCTTTGACATGTGTGCATGTAGTACAGAACACTTGTGAAAAGCGTAACTCCATGGCACAGTCAACTACACACGCAACTGTCTCCTGATGCCAGCTACAGGGGTTTTCACACCTGACATGTGACTACCCGCGTTGCACGATGTGACTATGTCATGTATGTGTCGTGTGTTCCCATTAGCTTGCTGTAGGTGTTTGGTCAAATGCATCTGCAGTTGCTGCAACCAACATGTGTCTGTGTGTAGATGGCCATGGCACAGTGTTACGCATACCAGGCCACATGTGGAATCCGACGTAAGGTGTGTGTGTATGCATCGACACGGAGTTTCAAAACAAGGACATATCTGCATACTCTCAATGTATGTGGGTTCATTCTTGAAATGTAATCCTTCATGGCAAGGTGTGTGGTCTGTCCTTTTTCTATTACATGTGACCTGTGCCTCTAGTGTTCCGCAACCTGTCTGTACAATAAACATCCTTCCTCTGCACATATTTGGTTGTCTGTAACTCCTGTAATGCGTCTGCCTGCTCACTTACACTGGCCCACAGCTAGTTTCATGGCATGGCATTATGAGGTTGAGAATAAACGTTTGGAGCTGTCTCTTGGTAGGAGTGTCACATGGCTGGCATACGTGTCCAGGGCATATTGCACAGACCTGACTCTGTATGTAGCATATGTGTATTGCCTGTTGACCATGTGATCAGTACATTGACATTGGTGGTGTACTGTACTCACTCTTCGTTGTCCCTTCTAATTCACTGCAGGGCTCCGCCTCTCCCTCGAGCAATTCCGGACTTGGCTGACATGCGGGAAAATGACTGTATACGCCGCTACCGCTTACCCCAACGTTTGATTGAGGACTTGACGACACGGCTGGCAGCACACCTCCAACCGCTACACAGGTATCCTGGTGCACTGACACCCAAGGTGAAGGAGATGGCAGCCCTACATTTCTTGGCCACGGGTACCTTTCAACATACCATTGCCCATGTCGGTGGGATGTCCCAAACCATGTTAAGCCGTGTTCTGCATGATTTTTTAGAGGCCATGTTGGAGCACCTTGATGAGTTCATAAAATTCCCAACACCTGAGCAGTTGACAGCTGTCAAGCGTGAGTTCTATGCCCCGGGAGGGATGCCCCATGTCATTGGGTCCATAGATGGAACACATGTGGCTTTGGTACCACCACAGGCACAGGAGGTAGCCTTCCGTAACCGCAAGCATTACCACTCCAGTAATGCCCTTGCGGTGTGTCTTGCCAACATGGTGATTTCACATGTCTGTGCTCGTTTTCCAGGATCAGCACACGATGCGTACATCATGAGGCGTAGCAGGGTGCCTGAAATGATGCTGCAGCTGCGCAACGAACGAGCATGTATTGTTGGTGGGTATACTCTGGCAGTCCTGTATTTAACGTCATCTTCCTGTCTTACTGCTTCTCCTGACCCACTCTTGTCCATAATGTTTCCATGTAGGGGACGCTGGCTATCCCAACATGCCATGGCTGATCACGCCTCTCCGCAACCCCAGCACGGCTGCCGATCACCGCTACAACAACGCCCATGGGCGGACCAGGCGAGTGATAGAGAGGACGGTTGGCCTCCTGAAGAGCCGATTCCGTTGCCTCCACAAGACCGGTGGCGCACTCCCATATGCCCCTGTGAAGGTCTGCAAGATATTCCTCGTGTGCTGCATGCTGCACAACATGGCAGTGGAGAAAGCTGTGCCACTCATCCTGGATCCAGATGAGCAGGACCATCCACCCGTGGAGGATGAAGGGCTTGGGCACGAGGCAAGTGATGTGGAGGAGGAGGAGGCGGTAGAGGACATGCGGAGTCGGCTCATACGCGACTTCTTTGCTTAGTGGTGAGTTCCAGTGTCTGAGTGTGCACGCATTGGGCTGTGTGTGGCATGTGTTGCAATGTGTGTGTCCATCTGCATGTCTTCCAAGTGAGTCTGAGGTGTGTTTGGATGTGTCACTCGAGTGATGGTGCAATAGAAGAATGTTTTTCCAGAGTCATCATTGTCACCTAGCATGTTGACAACCTAATACGTGTCGAGTACATGCACATGCATGCGGATGTACTTCTTTTGGCTGACTTCTGGTGTGTCTCCCATCCACAGGTACTTGCGCATGCTGTCTGCTGGTGGCATTGTTGTGCTCCTGCTATTCCTCATGAACACAGCAACATGTGCTGAATCAGCGTTACATGCACGGACAAGTTTGAAAATCTCCTTCGGGTAAGGGATGCAGCACAGCTTTTTGGGAGTGGTATTTGTTTTGAATGTGTGTGCACTGCTCCTGTTCATGTTTGGTTACTTAGCATACATGTAGTATCACCATGGGGCACATGACCTGGAGCAGAATTCACCTGAATTGATGGTCAGACTTGGTGACAGTCATCTGTAATGGGATTGTGATGGAGCCATCAATGTGTGTAACACTGGCCTCGGAAACATACGGGTTGCACCGGGTTGACATGGTGTGTGAATTCCCCATTAGGGGCTCAATGGTGTATAGCAGGCTCTCCGTGACCAGCAGGGGGTGTTTAGCTGTAACCCGTCACTTGTGTGCCAGTGCCATGGGTTTCCAGCATCTGTGGTGCTAAGGGGTGTGCCAGTGTTGGTCCCACGTGTTCATCCACATGACCTGTGTATGTGTTGACAGAGTTGCATTAGCATTCTGACACACATGAGTAATAAAGGTGTCCCTCTGCCTCCAAGGTGCCTCATCTCTGTCAATGGTGGTCTGTTGCCACTGTGCATGCTGCATGTCTGGCATTGTTCTCAGAGATGGTGCATATGAGTCTATGTGTAGAGTAGCAAGATGCAAGCTGTTTGTCAGGGATTAGATTCTGTGTTGTGCATGATGTCCATGGCTGTGTAGGTTTTGTGGCATGTCAGTCTCCACGACGGCCACTGTGCCGCATGTGAATCCATTGTGTGTGTGTGTGCCATGTTGAACCAGACATTCCTTCCTTGACATACACCTTTTGCATGGTTCCTTCCTGAGATCCTTGTCTTTGTGTGCTACTTGTGGCATTGTTTCCTTGACATGGCGCATGCTGCTGCAGGCCCTGCTGCAAGGGCACCCAGTGTCCACTCAAACGAGCTGGTGTCCATCATGGATTGCTTGCTGACATGTGCTATGCTGATCAGCAGCATCTGTGCCTCATGCGGCAGCACACTCTGCATTATGCACAAGATCCCCAGTTCCATCCACCTCAAGGCAAGAGGGAGACCATCCCCCAGGTCAACTATGACATCCGTGTCTACTCCTACCCTGCACTCTACGGACATGTGCGTTAGAAATCCCATGATACTTGTCCACATCCAGGGTGCATCTGCACAGCTCTGCTACTACATCCGGCGACCAGGCCACATCAACGTCCAACAGAGATGGGGGAGTGGATCACTGCCAGCTGCAGGATGACCTTCTCAATCCACGCACACCCTCAGGATGCAGCCCACACCCACAACACAACCTTGTGGCACTGTGATCCAACACCCAATTATGCCATCTCCATGCATCCAACCTTGGCTGGCCCACCATTCTCCACATCCACCTGACTCAAGCATGCAGGACATGGTTCTGCCACGTGTCTACACATACCTGGGACTCCCACCCCAGGACACTCCACATGATCCCTGACCTCTGCGCATGACTGTTGCTCTTCTAAATAGGTCTGTGGGCACAGTTGTGCGGGCACCCCCTCAGCTGGTTGGGCCCATCACGGGTGAGTATGGTGCTCCATGTCTGTCTTGGATGGTACGTTGTGACCCATGTGTGTCCTGTGCCAGACTCAGACCCCAGGGTATGGTGGTTCGGAGTTAATTCAGAAATCAGGCATGGTTTGACTTTACAACACACACATGTAGTGGAATAATGCAAAATGACGGCATCATCTTGTGATTGTGATGAATTTTATTAATGCTGGGGTACGTGTTTGGGGGGGTGACAAGAGGTGCTTGGCGGGAGTGTAGAATCCAAAGTTCACAGGGGGAGTTGGTGTCCTTGCCATTGACAGTCATCAGAGTCTGTGCCACAGTCTTTGTCAACATTGGTCAGACAGTGACCAGCAAGGCCATGTGGCAGAGAATGTCCTTTGCTGCTGTGCTGCTGTTGGGCCAGAGGGCCAGGTGCCAGGCCAGGCGACCTGGGAGATGGTGATGTTCCGCTGACTCTCACGGTCTTTTGCGTGGACGACCCACCTTCCTGCGGGGACCCTCAGACGCCTGGCTTGACGGTGCAAGGGACGCTCCGTCAGATGAATCCTCCTCCTCCTCCCTCCCTGTGTGTGGTGCTGCTCTACGCCTGGTGGCACAGGGAGGGTTTGCCAGGCTTTGGGCGATCTGACGGAGGGATTGGCTCACGTCCCTGTGCACCGCCAAGTGCTCTGCATGTCTTGCCTCCATCCTGGCATGATGCTCAACCTGCAGGGCCTTCATCTCATTGAGGGTCTCCACTACCTGGGCGATGCCTCTGGAGTCACGCCGGTATGCGTCCAGGATGGTTCTGACGTGTGCTATAGCCGGGTCCTGAGCCAACTGGGCAGGTTTGGGCCTCCGCCGTCCTCCACTCCCACCACCCCTGCCCACTTGCGCCTGGCCTGCCGTTGTGGGAACATCGGTTCTCCGGGACCCCTGAGGGATGGCATTTGCGGTGTCGCCTGCCTCCTCCTGGGTGCCCGGAGAACCTTGTTCCTCCTGGACAGACTGGCTGCGTTGTTGTGTGCGGGCAGGGCTCCTGGGTGTCTCCTGGGATGTGGCAGGAATGGGGGTGGTGGTTGGCACAGTTGTACCTGACGCAGGTGCTGCAGGTGGTTGGACACCAGAGGGGCCAGGTTGGTCTGGGTCATCCACGGAGTGGTGAGAGTCGTCGCTGCCGGTGAGGTCCTCTTCACGCAGAGCCTGGTCCTGTGAGTCTTCCCCCCCAGTGTTGGGGGGAGATCGATGACGTTGACCTGTGTGTGAGAGAGACAGTGTTAATTGTGTTACATGCGACATCCATGTTTCATTCTTTTTTGATTTGGCACAGTTCCTCTGGGTGGTTGGATTTGGCTAGCATTCCTCATACAGAGCACTTGTGCATGGGTATGTCCCTTGGCCACAGCTGTCGACACTTTACCTATGTGTGACACAATCTTAGTTGATGCATCTTTTGGGAACGCAGTTAGCAGTGTCGTGAGCGGGCGTAGCAAGCCATGCAGAGCCGCCTTACGTGTTGCACTGTACGTGGCCAAATGGTGTTTTTTCCATGCTATTTGAGAATGCAGGTAGGTAACTTAACAATTTGTGACAGGGTTCTGACGAACACAGTGGGTAGGTATACTGGGTGTAAGGTTCTGTTTGTGCCTGCAGCACGGATGTACTCGTGCACAGATTGACACATGGCCTAGTGTTTATCAAAGGTTGAAGGGGGGGTTAAGGCACTGCCAAACCTTGTCTACATGCACACAGTCCACCTGCTGACGAGCGGACATGGCCACACCACCCAAGGGTGATTTGGTCTCCCTCTGTCTCCCTTTCTCCCTCCCTCTGTCAGCCTCCTCCCTCTGTCCGTCTCCCTTTCTCCCTCCCTCTGTCAGCCTCCTCCCTCTGTCCGTCTCCCTCTGTCTCCCTTGCTCCCTCCCTCTATCAGCCTCCTCCCTCTGTCCGTCTCCCTTTCTCCCTCCCTCTGTCAGCCTCCTCCCTCTGTCCGTCTCCCTCTGTCTCCCTTGCTCCCTCCCTCTATCAGCCTCCTCCCTCTGTCCGTCTCCCTTTCTCCCTCCCTCTGTCAGCCTCCTCCCTCTGTGCGTCTCCCTCTGTCTCCCCTTCTCCCTCCCTCTGTCAGCCTCCTCCCTCCACCTGTCTGTCTCCCTGTGTCCACCTCTGTCTCTGTCCCTCTCTCTGCCCCTCTTCCTCCCTCTGTGTGTCACCCTCTGTCACCTCAGCCCAGCTTCCTGGGCACACACAGTTTGCAGGTCTTGCAAAGGCCATTGGCTTGTTCATGTGGGTTTGTTTCTTCTCTGCGGGCACCCATTGGGCGGAGTGTCTGAGTCTGCGCTGCTGCTGTGGCGGTGTGTGCTGACACTCTTTCAGTGTGCTGCGTCTTCATTGGCTGCTGTTATGTGCAAATTGTGCCTTCATACCCATGTCGTCCTGCAACGCGGTCACCATTAGTAGGCAAAACAGTGCTGTGTGGGGACACACTGTTTGTATGGCTGTGCCCTTAGCCATATGGGCTGAGGGCATTGTTGTGTGCTTCAGAGTGACTCTATGTTAGTTTTGAGGCCCACCCTCCCGGCATCAGGGACATCCTGTCTTGTGTTGGTGTTTTGTGTGGCCTGTGACTTGGCATGGCCTTGCTTGGGGCATGGGGCATGGAGGCGCTAGTGGCATGTGTGTGTTTTTGGAGTATGGTTGTGTCCGGTGCTGGCTTTGGGGGGTGCGTGCATGATTGGTATTTGGGTTGTATATGGCGTTCCCCCCATGTGAGGTGAGTTGTTTGTGTACTCACCAGGCTCTCGGACTCCTTCTAGTCCGTCTACTACCAACGGCGGCAGCGTGGCCATCATCTTCTCCTCCCAGGGATGGTAGTGTACCGGTCTGCGGGCCGGCCCTCCTCCAGTGATGTTGGCCTGGTTGTGCTCGTCCGTCATTTTGCGGCGGACCGTCCTCCGCAGATCGTACCACCTGGCTTGGCACTCATGCCTGGTCCTTCTGGTGGACCCAACAGCATTCACGGAATTGAGTATCCTCTCCCACATGGCAGTTTTTTCTGATATGCTGGTCCGTCTGATCAATGTTCCGAAGAGATGTGGCTCGACTCTGATGATTTCGTCGACAAGGGACTCCAGCTCGTCCTTTGTGAACTTTGGATTCTTGTTGGTGGGCATGGTGTGGGGTGTGGGTGTGGATGGTTGTGGGGGTGGGGGTGTGGATGGGTGTGGGTGTGGATGGTTGTGGGTGTGCAGGTGTGTGTGTGTGAATGTGATGAGGGTGTGTTTGTGATGGTGGTTGTGTGAAGGAGTGCAAGTGTAAGGTGTATTGATGGTTGAAGTATGGTGCAGTGCATTGTCTCTGGGGTCTGGCAGCAGTGGATCTGTTGCAAAGGATCATGGTTTGTGTGTGTTGGGCCTTTTTATTGGTCCATTTGTGGGTGTGCCTGTGTTTGAACTTTGGGTGGGTGTGTTATAAGGAGTGGTAGTGGTTTGGGCCTCTGTTTCTCTGTTTGTCAGTTGCAGGTCAGTGTATAGGATGTATTTGGCCTTGTTGGATATGTTTTGTGGTGTTGTGTGCCTCGGATTGACTGTCCTTGTGTTTTTTTGGTTAGTTCTGGTTCAGTAGGAGTGTTTTTAGCCTCTGTATGGTGCGTACATGGGCCATGTTGTTGTACAGTGCTGTCCTTTGCTATGGCTTAGTACGACTCGTACATGCCCGATGTTGGGTGAGGGTGCTGGTGTGTGGGCCTGGGGTAGGGTGCGTGCGAACACGGGCAGGGTGTTGGTCCGCACCGTCCATCGGTGGTGGTGTTTCGCACGGTACATACAAGGGGGGCTGGGTGTAGGGTCCGTACATACACGGGTGGGGGTACGGTCCGTACATACACTGGTGGGGTGGGGGTACGCTCCATTCATACACGGGTGTGGGTATGCTCCGTACATACACTGGTGGGGTGGGGGTACGGCCCGTACATACACTGGTGGGGTGGGGGTATGCTCCATTCATACACGGGTGGGGGTACGGTCCGTACATACACAGGTGGGGTGTTGGTACGCTCCATTCATACACGGGTGGGGGTACGGTCCGTACATACACGGGTGGGGTGGGGGTACGGTTCGTACATACACTGGTGGGGTGCGGGTACGCTCCATTCATACACGGGTGTGGGTACGCTCCGTACATACACTGGTGGGGTGGGGGTACGGCCCGTACATACACTGGTGGGGTGGGGGTACGCTCCATTCATACACGGGTGTGGGTACGCTCCGTACATACACTGGTGGGGTGGGGGTACGGCCCGTACATACACTGGTGGGGTGGGGGTACGCTCCATTCATACACGGGTGGGGGTACGGTCCGTACATACACGGGTGGGGTGTTGGTACACTCCATTCATACACGGGTGGGGGTACGGTCCGTACATACACGGGTGGGGTGGGGGTACGGTCCGTACATACACGGGTGGGGTGTTGGTACGCTCCATTCATACACGGGTGGGGGTACGGTCCGTACATACACGGGTGGGGTGGGGGTACGGTCCGTACATACACGGGTGGGGTGGGGGTACGGTCCGTACATACACGGATGGGGTGGGGGTATGGTCCGTACATACACGGGTGGGGTGTTGGTATGCTCCATTCATACACGGGTGGGGGTAAGGTCCGTACATACACGGGTGGGGTGGGGGTACGGTCCGTACATACACGGGTGGGGTGTTGGTACGCTCCGTTCATACACGGGTGGGGTGGGGGTACGGTCCGTACATACACGGGTGGGGTGGGGGTATGCTCCATTCATACACGGGTGGGGGTACGCTCCGTACATACACGGTGGGGTGGGGGTACGGTCCGTACATACACGGGTAGGGTGTTGGTACGCTCCATTCATACACGGGTGGGGGTAAGGTCCGTACATACACGGGTGGGGGTACGGTCCGTACATACACGGGTGGGGTGGGGGTACGGTCCGTACATACACGGGTGGGGTGGGGGTACGGTCCATACATACACGGGTGGGGTGTTGGTACGCTCCATTCATACACGGGTGGGGGTACGGTCCGTACATACACGGGTGGGGTGGGGGTACGGTTCGTACATACACGGGTGGGGGTTCGGCGCGTACATCCGCGGCCGGGGGGCATTTTGCGTGTACATGCGGGGTCTGTGGTGGGGTGTTCGGCACGTATGCGGGCACGTGTCTCCATGCTTGCTATGGGTGTTCGGTTCGTACGGTGTTTTTTGCATACAGTTGTGAAATCGAAAGGACGGGAGTGATCGTACTAGCGCGGTCGGACTTCATTTTTCCGATTCGTACGGTAAATCGTCCGGGGATGTGTCGGACACAATTTCCGACCCGAGGACGTGTGGGGGACTTTTCCGGATGTGATTCGTATGGAGTTTTTCCCATGCGAATCGTACTTGGCAGTTTGTACGGTACTTGTGCGACTCGTACGTAAAAAAATACAGATGCGAGTCGTACGGTATTTTTTTTACCGGATTGGAATCGGCACCATAGTGTAGTAATTTATTACAATGGAAGTGGCTGCCTGATAAGTTTATCCTGTGTGCCCTCCTTCCCTGTATGTCCGAGCTGGTATATGGGAATCTAAGAGTGAATGATGTAATAGAATGTTGGTCTATTTATGTCATGTGGAAGCTTAGAGCTAATTACATTTGGATGCAGAATGGAGTTCTAGATTTAAAAAATATTTGATTGATTTTCATACTATGATAACAAGGATACAGACAAAAAATAATAGTAAAATAGTCATCTAACTAAGAACAGATCTTATCAAATAGGAAGAAAAGGTGATTATCTAAATTAATTTTATATAAAAACAATAAAATATAAAACATAAAAACATGTACAGGGCTACCTAGATAATATTATCTAATACATTTTAGTTACTAAGGGCCAGATGTACGACCCATTTTTGCATGGCAAAAATACCGATGGGCCATGCACAAACCCTATTTAGCGCGTCACAATTTATTTGCAATTCGCTAAATAGGATTTGCGACTTGCTATTAGAAAGAGGCGTCCATTCCTAATAGCGACTCGCTTCCCTATGTAAGAATGTTTTGCGACTTCAATTGCAGTCGCAAAGCACTCACAATTTACCACCCTCAAGCACTCGTAAGAGGGAACAGGTCCCCAGGCGACCCTTTTCCCTTTGTGAATATGAAAATATTTTTTAGGGCCAGGCAGTGGACCCAGGGGCCACAACCTGCCCTTAAAAAATGAAACGAAAATGTTTCATTTTTCTTTTTTTAAATGCATCCCGTTTTCCTCTAAGGAAAACATACTGCATTACAAAAAAAACTGCTTTATTTAAAAGCAGTCCCAGACATGGTGGTCTGCTGAGCCCAGCAGGCCACCATACCTGGAAGGGCCAGCCATTCCCAATGGGTTTAACAAATTGCGAGCGCCTCATATTGATGAGGCATACAATTTGCGACCCCATTGGGAATCGCAAACAGTGTCTCTGACACTGTTGTATATTGGCATCAGTGACTCGAAATTTTACACAATTTGCGAGTCGCTAATGCCAATGGTTGTACATCTGCCCCTAAATGAGCTAATCCTAAGAAAAACATCCAGAGTCTTCCAGATAAAACATGTAATAGAGAGTGAATTCTTATTTTTCTTGAAAGAAAATTCAATTCCATTCTTCAGAAATAGTATCCAATTCCACCAAGAGCTTGGTGATATATCATTAGCAGATTTCCCAATTCATAGTAATGGATTTGATAGCAGAAGAAAATAATGAATCAAATGGTTTGGCATCCATGTACCACAGCGGGAATGAAATAAGTGAAGGTTTACCGATAATAATTTCATATGTAAGGGGGTACTCATTATGAAAAATGTGGGCGATTGTGCACCAAACATCAGACCAAAATTTCGAAATAACTGGACATTAAAATAACATATGCTTCAAAGAACCAAATTTGGATTTACAATTCCAGCAATCAGGTTTGTCAATAAGTTTTACATTAGAAAACTTAACAGGAGTCAAATAACAATTATTCACTTTGAAAGAATTAGTCTGACATATAGAACATGGAAGCCAATTAGAAATATTACACAACCAGAATTGTTTTCCATGTTTGCATACAGTAATCAGTTTCAAAGATGCAATTCCAGAATTCACTTAGTCTTAATAAATGAAAAGAGTTTGCAAAAATCATTTTTTTATAGGTTTCAGAAGTAATATGTCTAGATAAATTATGTATATGATAAAAACAACTCCTTACCCGAACATTGAGGATCTGGAATAGAACCATTGTATATTGGGAATTGCATTTCTCAGTATAACTCACCTTTGATCTATGCTAAGGGGAATCTGAAATTGAACTTGTAAATTAGAAAAGACAAAAATATATTACTACAGCAAATGTCTGAAATATAAAATATACTAGCATGGATCCATTTTTCAAAACAAGTGATCAGAGTATTCAGTTAAATCAAGGGATTATTCCATAAAGATATATTTTTATAATATGCAATTCTATTACTAAATGCTGCAACCAAACTTAATGCAGCATATTTAGTAGTATTGAGAACTGGAGAATAACACTTTTTTTTTTAAAGATCCATAGTAAGAATGTCGCTACCATATTTCTCTTAATTAAAACCCATGTTGGTGTTAAGTGAGGATCCAGTTTGGAGAACCAATAAACACTTTGCCCTGTTAGAAAGGAAAAATTATATTTCTTAAAATCTCGGATACCCAGTGCTCCTTCTAATTTTGAAGTTTGTTGAGTTCTGTATTTAATCCTCAGGACCTTATCATTCTATACAAATTTAAGAAGGAGTTTATTAGAGTGGTAAAAAATGTAGCAAACATAACCAATAACATTGATAGTACATATGGCACTTGAGGAGGGATGTGTCAGACACAATTTCCGACCCGAGGACGTGTGGGGGACTTTTCTGGATGTGATTCGTATGGAGTTTTTCCCATGCGAATCGTACTTGGCAGTTTGTACGGTACTTGTGCGACTCGTACGTAAAAAAATACGGATGCGAGTCGTACGGTATTTTTTTTTACCGGATTGGAATCGGCACCATAGTGTAGTAATTTATTACAATGGGAGTGGCTGCCTGATAAGTTTATCCTGTGTGCCCTCATTCCCTGTATGTCCGAGCTGGTATATGGGAATCTAAGAGTGAATGATGTAATAGAATGTTGGTCTATTTATTTCATGTGGAAGCTTAGAGCTAATTACATTTGGAGGCAGAATGGAGTTCTAGATTTAAAAAATATTTGATTGATTTTCATACTATAATAACAAGGATACAGACAAAAAATAATAGTAAAATAGTCATCTAACTAAGAACAGATCTTATCAAATAGGAAGAAAAGGTGATTATCTAAATTAATTTTATATAAAAACAATAAAATATAAAACATAAAAACATGTACAGGGCTACCTAGATAATATTATCTAATACATTTTAGTTACTAAGGGCCAGATGTACGACCCATTTTTGCATGGCAAAAATACCGATGGGCCATGCACAAACCCTATTTAGCGTGTCACAATTTATTTGCAATTCGCTAAATAGGATTTGCGACTTGCTATTAGAAAGAGGCGTCCATTCCTAATAGCGACTCGCTTCCCTATGTAAGAATGTTTTGCGACTTCAATTGCAGTCGCAAAGCACTCACAATTTACCACCCTCTTCAAGAGGGTGGTAAAGCACTCGTAAAAGGGAACAGGTCCCCAGGTGACCCTTTTCCCTTTGTGAATATGAAAATATTTTTTAGGGCCAGGCAGTGGACCCAGGGGCCACAACCTGCCCTTAAAAAATGAAACGAAAATGTTTCATTTTTCTTTTTTTAAATGCATCCCGTTTTCCTCTAAGGAAAACATACTGCATTACAAAAAAAACTGCTTTATTTAAAAGCAGTCCCAGACATGGTGGTCTGCTGAGCCCAGCAGGCCACCATACCTGGAAGGGCCAGCCATTCGCAATGGGTTTAACAAATTGCGAGCGCCTCATATTGATGAGGCATACAATTTGCTACCCCATTGGGAATCGCAAACAGTGTCTCTGACACTGTTGTATATTGGCATCAGTGACTCGAAATTTTACACAATTTGCGAGTCGCTAATGCCAATGGTTGTACATCAGGCCCTACATGAGCTAATCCTAAGAAAAACATCCAGAGTCTTCCAGATAAAACATGTAATAAAGAGTGAATTCTTATTTTTCTTGAAAGAAAATTCAATTCCATTCTTCAGAAATAGTATCCAATTCCACCAAGAGCTTGGTGATATATCATTAGCAGATTTCCCAATTCATAGTAATGGATTTGATAGCAGAAGAAAATAATGAATCAAATGGTTTGGCATCCATATACCACAGCGGTAATGAAATAAGTGAAGGTTTACCGATAATAATTTCATATGTAAGGGGGTACTCATTATGAAAAATGTGGGAGATTGTGCACCAAACATCAGACCAAAATTTCGAAATAACTGGACATTAAAATAACATATGCTTCAAAGAACCAAATTTGGATTTACAATTCCAGCAATCAGGTCTGTCAATAAGTTTTACATTAGAAAACTGAACAGGAGTCAAATAACAATTATTCACTCTGAAAGAATTAGTCTGACATATAGAACATTGAAGCCAATTAGAAATATTACACAACCAGAATTGTTTTCCATGTTTGCATACAGTAATCAGTTTCAAAGATGCAATTCCAGAATTCACTTAGTCTTAATAAATGAAAAGAGTTTGCAAAAATCAATTTTTTATAGGTTTCAGAAGTAATATGTCTAGATAAATTATGTATATGATAAAAACAACTCCTTACCCGAACATTGAGGATCTGGAATAGAACCATTGTATATTGGGAATTGCATTTCTCAGTATAACTCACCTTTGATCTATGCTAAGGGGAATCTGAAATTTAACTTGTAAATCAGAAAAGACAAAACTATATTACTACAGCAAATGTCTGAAATATAAAATATACTAGCATGGATCCATTTTTCAAAACAAGTGATCAGAGTATTCAGTTAAATCAAGGGATTATTCCATAAAGATACATTTTTATAATATGCAATTCTATTACTAAATGCTGCAACCAAACTTAATGCAGCATATTTAGTAGTATTGAGAACTGAAGAATAACACTTTTTTTTTTAAAGATCCATGGTAAGAATGTCGCTACCATATTTCTCTTAATTAAAACCCATGTTGGTGTTAAGTGAGGATCCAGTTTGGAGAAACAATAAACACTTTGCCCTGTTAGAAAGGAAAAATTATATTTCTTAAAATCTCGGATATCCAGTGCTCCTTCTAATTTTGAAGTTTGTTGAGTTCTGTATTTAATCCTCAGGACCTTATCATTCTATACAAATTTAAGAAGGAGTTTATTAGAGTGGTAAAAAATGTAGCAAACATAACAAATAACATTGATAGTACATATGGCACTTGAGGAGGGATGTGTCGGACACAATTTCTGACCCGAGGACGTGTGGGGGACTTTTCCGGATGTGATTCGTATGGAGTTTTTCCCATGCGAATCGTACTTGGCAGTTTGTACGGTACTTGTGCGACTCGTACGTAAAAAAATACGGATGCGAGTCGTACGGTATTTTTTTTTACCGGATTGGAATCGGCACCATAGTGTAGTAATTTATTACAATGGGAGTGGCTGCCTGATAAGTTTATCCTGTGTGCCCTCATTCCCTGTATGTCCGAGCTGGTATATGGGAATCTAAGAGTGAATGATGTAATAGAATGTTGGTCTATTTATGTCATGTGGAAGCTTAGAGCTAATTACATTTGGAGGCAGAATGGAGTTCTAGATTTAAAAAATATTTGATTGATTTTCATACTATGATAACAAGGATACAGACAAAAAATAATAGTAAAATAGTCATCTAACTAAGAACAGATCTTATCAAATAGGAAGAAAAGGTGATTATCTAAATTAATTTTATATAAAAACAATAAAATATAAAACATAAAAACATGTACAGGGCTACCTAGATAATATTATCTAATACATTTTAGTTACTAAGGGCCAGATGTACGACCCATTTTTGCATGGCAAAAATACCGATGGGCCATGCACAAACCCTATTTAGCGCGTCACAATTTATTTGCAATTCGCTAAATAGGATTTGCGACTTGCTATTAGAAAGAGGCGTCCATTCCTAATAGCGACTCGCTTCCCTATGTAAGAATGTTTTGCGACTTCAATTGCAGTCGCAAAGCACTCACAATTTACCACCCTCTTCAAGAGGGTGGTAAAGCACTCGTAAAAGGGAACAGGTCCCCAGGCGACCCTTTTCCCTTTGTGAATATGAAAATATTTTTTAGGGCCAGGCAGTGGACCCAGGGGCCACAACCTGCCCTTAAAAAATGAAACGAAAATGTTTCATTTTTCTTTTTTTAAATGCATCCCGTTTTCCTCTAAGGAAAACATACTGCATTACAAAAAAAACTGCTTTATTTAAAAGCAGTCCCAGACATGGTGGTCTGCTGAGCCCAGCAGGCCACCATACCTGGAAGGGCCAGCCATTCCCAATGGGTTTAACAAATTGCGAGCGCCTCATATTGATGAGGCATACAATTTGCTACCCCATTGGGAATCGCAAACAGTGTCTCTGACACTGTTGTATATTGGCATCAGTGACTCGAAATTTTACACAATTTGCGAGTCGCTAATGCCAATGGTTGTACATCTGGCCCTAAATGAGCTAATCCTAAGAAAAACATCCAGAGTCTTCCAGATAAAACATGTAATAGAGAGTGAATTCTTATTTTTCTTGAAAGAAAATTCAATTCCATTCTTCAGAAATAGTATCCAATTCCACCAAGAGCTTGGTGATATATCATTAGCAGATTTCCCAATTCATAGTAATGGATTTGATAGCAGAAGAAAATAATGAATTAAATGGTTTGGCATCTATATACCACAGCGGGAATGAAATAAGTGAAGGTTTACCGATAATAATTTCATATGTAAGGGGGTACTCATTATGAAAAATGTGGGAGATTGTGCACCAAACATCAGACCAAAATTTCGAAATAACTGGACATTAAAATAACATATGCTTCAAAGAACCAAATTTGGATTTACAATTCCAGCAATCAGGTTTGTCAATAAGTTTTACATTAGAAAACTTAACAGGAGTCAAAAAACAATTATTCACTCTGAAAGAATTAGTCTGACATATAGAATATTGAAGCCAATTAGAAATATTACACAACCAGAATTGTTTTCCATGTTTGCATACAGTAATCAGTTTCAAAGATGCAATTCCAGAATTCACTTAGTCTTAATAAATGAAAAGAGTTTGCAAAAATCAATTTTTTATAGGTTTCAGAAGTAATATGTCTAGATAAATTATGTATATGATAAAAACAACTCCTTACCCGAACATTGAGGATCTGGAATAGAACCATTGTATATTGGGAATTGCATTTCTCAGTATAACTCACCTTTGATCTATGCTAAGGGGAATCTGAAATTTAACTTGTAAATCAGAAAAGACAAAAATATATTACTACAGCAAATGTCTGAAATATAAAATATACTAGCATGGATCCATTTTTCAAAACAAGTGATCAGAGTATTCAGTTAAATCAAGGGATTATTCCATAAAGATATATTTTTATAATATGCAATTCTATTACTAAATGCTGCAACCAAACTAAATGCAGCATATTTAGTAGTATTGAGAACTGGAGAATAACACTTTTTTTTTAAAGATCCATGGTAAGAATGGCGCTACCATATTTCTCTTAATTAAAACCCATGTTGGTGTTAAGTGAGGATCCAGTTTGGAGAACCAATAAACACTTTGCCCTGTTAGAAAGGAAAAATTATATTTCTTAAAATCTCGGATACCCAGTGCTCCTTCTAATTTTGAAGTTTGTTGAGTTCTGTATTTAATCCTCAGGACCTTATCATTCTATACAAATTTAAGAAGGAGTTTATTAGAGTGGTAAAAAATGTAGCAAACATAACCAATAACATTGATAGTACATATGGCACTTGAGGAGCTAATACCATTTTAATTGTTTTGATTTTCCCCTATCATGTTAAGTTGAGGGAAGACCATTTGTCCAAACTATCCGTAATTGTAGTTATTTTTTAAATCAACTGTATTTTTTATTGTATTTAAAAATTAAATAGCAAGATACTTAAGACCCACGGTATTCCATATAATGTAAGTGCCATGTATCATATCTGTAGTACTAAATATGTTTAAAGGGAGAAAATCAGTTTTATTGGTACTTAAAGTATATCCTGCTACTAATATATAACCATAAATAATTGCTAATATCAGTGGTATTGTATATGCCTCCAGGGCTCAGCCTTGAGCCCGACGTTATTCAATCTATACGTCCAACCGTTGGCGGCTGTGGCCAGGAGCAGAGGGTTAACGTCAGTATCATATGCCGATGATACCTAGCTGGTAGTGGCACTCTCCAACGACTCCACGCAGGACGTTCTTAAGTTCCGGAGCGATTTTGCAGCTGTCGCGGAGTGGTTGTCTGCTAACTGTCTCCAGCTCAACGCCAGTAAATCTGAGATCTTGCTGGTGGGGAAAGATCCTGAGCAGTGGAGCGAGCGCTGGTGGCCACCGTCTTTGGGATGTGTACCCACCCCTAAACAGGTGATAAAAAATCTGGGTGTATGGGTAGATTCGGCCCTCAGTTTTCAGGTTCACACTAAAAAAGTCTTGGGCACCTGTTTTGGTCTTCTGCGGGGGCTAAAACCTTTGTTAGGCTTTTTTGACCCTCCCACCCGACAGATGATCCTCCAAGCTACCATTATGTCAGCTCTCTGTACCTTGTGACAAACAAGGCCGAAATCTAACGTCTACAGAGGGTCCAAAATGCGGCTACCAGAACTCTCCTGGACCTTCCCAGAATGTGTCCCACGTCCAACGCCATTCACCGACTCCATTGGCTGCCGGTGGCTAGACGCATCGAGTTCAAGTCCCTCTGCATTGCCTTTAAAATTACGAATTTTTCCTCACCGAGTATTCTGTCAAACCTGATTTCGTCCTACACTCCTACTTGCCATCTTCGATCTATGGGCCAGCAACTGGCTATTGTTCCTCGGGTGAGGAAGGTGTGCGCAGGTGGACGGGCCTTTCGGCTCCTGGCGGCCAAACTTCCGGCTATTAAAATGCACCCTTTTCCTCCTATTTAGGTTTTGCTCCATTTCTGCAGCCCTCGTGTTTTTTTGCCGTTGGGACGCCCCTTTGCTGGGGCAGCTATGCGCTCTATATAAAACCTCAATACAATACAATATGCAGAGTCCAGAACACAAAGTAAAACATCATCTGCATAAGCAGAAATTTAAAGAACTGCAGGCCTCAAAAAATTCTAAAAATGTTACTAGACCTGCAGGTCTAGTGACTTAAATAATCTACTTGACCCAAATATAATACTCTTGACCTATAAACTGGTTTAAAATTATGTGATCCTGGGCAAGTATTTTAATTCCGTGAGACGCCATTTTCTTCTTTTTCACATATGAGAGCGCCTTCAAATATGCAAGTTCAGCATGTCTGCTGTACAGAAAAATCATGTTTGGTTTAATAGACTAAACCTTTGCTCCATATATGATACAAATCTAGCCACATATAGGATACAGATGACCCCTGACTTGCCTCAGTTCATTAATCACATTGTCATCAGTGCAGGGGCAGGAATGTTTCTCAACTCATGTTTAAAAACTGTCACTTTTAATAAATACATAACTAAAGCATTAAGTAGCAGCCCACTGTCATTTGCAATCAGCAGATTTTACATTGAAATGCCCACAGAATTTCCCACTGACATGTGGTTTAAACATTACATAGAGTACAATGTCTGGAAATCAAGTTTCTGTAAATATTTGCCATTTGCACATCACCAAGTAAAGTGTTGTGATTTGTTTTGCTCCTATGTAAATCTTTTTCGCATCACACTTCTGAATTACAAAAACTGCTCTTTCATAATTCCTGATATGTTTTGAAATAATTGTTCTATTCATTTACAAACTGTTTAAATGTTGTGTTAGACAAATATCACAATTATTGTCAGATAACTCCCTTGACAAAAAGCACTAATTATAATAAGAGAAAGAAAGTAAAAAAACATTTTCCAGGAACAGATAAGCAACAATTAGTAAAAAGACAAACTGACATTTAACCTTTGTCCTAGAACAGACAGCAAATGTGTCAAGACAAAAACAAGATTTAAAGGCATCTTTATTGCTCATTCACCTGTTCCTTCCAGTTTAAGTTAACTTGCCAGAATGGACAGTAAATGTTAAAAATAGCTCTACCTGATAAAATCTCACTCAACATTGCTAGTGGATTTTTCAAGGCCTGAACTGTATCATTGATGGTAATGCCAGTATTATCCATAAAAGCACAAATGAAAGTTAATAGTTGTTCAATGGCCAAAATTAAAAGTAAGGGGGATAAAGGACATCCTTACCGAGTGCCTCTAAAGAGGAGAAAAGGTGACAAAATAATGCCATTAATAAAAATGGTGGCTGAACCATACAGCGCGTTAACCACTGAGATAAATGTACCAAAACCATATTTTTGCATAGTTCTGAATAGAAATTTCCAATTACCCTTATCAAAAGCTTTTTCAGCATCTAAAGCTAATTCCTATGGGACAGTTAAAGTTCTTCAGGGAGTCAAGCACATTACAAAGTAATGTAGTATTAATGGAAGATAATTTACCTCTCAGAAAACCAGATTAATTAGGCTGAATAATATGGTTCAGAATTGGAGAAAATCTAGTTGCCAGAATTAGCAATTTTGATAAATGAATTGCATGATTAAAATAGGATCTTATCTGGATTAGGAAGAACGATAATTGTTGCTACTTTAAGAGATCCTTCCCCAGAAGCTTTAATTGCGAACTCCTGAAGCAAAAATAGCAGGAGTCACGGAAAGTTGGATTGCAGTGATTGCAGCTGAGACGAAATTGCAGCTGAGACGGAGGTGCAGCTGATCAGCACAGCACGGCATGGAGCGTCAGCACGGAGCGGAATGCCTGCTATAACAAAGCCGCAAACCACAAGCTGCAAGCTGGGCCAAGCTGAGCCAAAAAGCCACGAAGACCCCTCCTTGCATCTTCAGCTGGGAGATGGGAAAGCAGCGAAGACCGCACCCGCACCCTTGCATCTCCTGCTTGTAAGACCGTGAGACACGGGGGGATGAGGCTGCTGGGGGATAGAGCTGCGGCATCGCCTAACCCATCACCTGACCCAGCGGCATCGCTCGACCCAGCAGAGGTGGCCAGCATTAGACTGGTGCCGCTTGCGGGGATGGTGTAGACAGCTCCTTGCTCACCTCACCTGATTTCCACCAGAGTGCTCTGTTGGATACTCTTTGCTTCTTCCTGATAGCGCCCTCATCACACAATGCATTTACTGCAGATACAGTAGACATAGCCTTGGGGACCTGTAACCCGGAAAAACTGGTGGTTCACAGACCACCCACCCAACAGGTCAGGTAATAACAGGTGCGGGCGGTGCAGCGTCTGCACCACAGAGGGTGAGCTTGGGCCCCCTGCGGAAGCGGTTCAGTCAGGTCAGGGCTTCGTGGCAGCCAGCCCACAGACTTGGTCATTACGCTCATCTTTGTTAAACGTGCTCCAAATGCAACCAATCAGAGAGCGTGGCCATTGGGTAGAGGTCTGGTATGGTCCAGGCTGGTTTAGGTTACTGGACCACTTTTGAGCCAATGAAGATTCAAGGCCAGGTTATTAATGGTCGGAGGACAGGCAGACTAGGCTGAGAGTCGTGGAGTTCTCTGAACTTTGAGCACCGCATAAACTGCGTAGTGGCTGGTAAGCCTAGGAGGACAGGCACACTAGGTACCCTAGGTCAGAGAGGCAGTCAGAGAGGCGGCCAGAGAGGCAGAGTAATTGGCCAAATAGGGCTAAAGAGATTAAAGAAATTTTACCATCACAAAACTCGGGGATCTATATCCTGATGGCCATATTTTTTCCACAACGGAAGACGACCGCTTCTGTAATGCCACATTTATGGACAGCTTTATTCTCGGCCTTACGAGTCACGCTTCCTGGATTTGCCATTGAACCAGATTCATTTCCTCCACTCTCTCTAATCATTGAGAACATAAGCGGCATTCACCTCATATCTAAGTTATATAGGGCTTGCTGCCAGTCCGCGACGCTAAGATACGCAAAGATTGGGAGGGAGATCTGGGCCGCCCCATCACTGATGACCACTGGGCAAAGTGCTGTGAAGTCACGAAAGACGTCTCACTCAACAGTGGGCACAAACTACTACACTTTAAATTTCTGCGCAGAATTTACATAACACCTGCCAAAGCTCATAGGTTAGATCCAACCAGACCTCATATCTGCCGCAAATTCGAATCCCCACACGCGGATTTTGCACCCCTTACCTGGACGTGCCCCGCATTGCAGCATTGTTGGGAGAAGGTGCATGAAACACTAGGTGACATGATCAAACTGCCACTTATCCCCACACCAGAGATCGCGCTGATGGGTTATGTTGTTAACTTACCCAAAGCTATTAGGAAATTCTCATCCCTCAGCTTTCTACTTGCCAAAAGGGAAATTGCTGTTCACTGGGGTCGTAGATCAGTTCCCACTTTGCAGAGCTGGCTGTCTAGTCTGGCCTATTGCAATACCAATAGTGAAGTGTATTCCAGAACACTGCCTGGCTCCTCCAGTCCCAGGGACATATAGGGTCCCTACAAATCATATGTGGCATCCATTCAGCGCAATTCTGATTCATTGCTGGAACAGGGCATTGTCCCTGCCGGGGTCGTTTAGGAAACAACGGGGTCCTCTACTGCCAGATACTCAGAGCATCTATTAGCCAAGATGAGTCGGCTCCCCGCTCGCAGTAAGATGGCTCCATACTTGATGGGTCGGATGGGTACATATCTTCACTGATAATTAAATGTACGTTATTATCAACAGATGGGGGAGGGGCCATGGGACAGTGTTTTTGCTTGACTGTTATTCAACTGGCTGTTGCTAATTTTTCTTGATCGGTATGCGCCATGACAGAATAGATATTGATGTTTGATATTGTACAACTTTTGCAACAATTGTAATCTTAAAAACAAGAACAACTATATGTATGTTGCCATGATGGGTTAAATTGGAAAATGGAAAATAAAGTAAAAAAAAAAAAAGGAGATTAAAGAAAAGCTTGAGCCAAGTCTTCCCCTCTCCTGGTCTGGGTTGTGAATGTGAGTATGGAGGGCTCAAATAGGCAGAAGATGCCATCTAGATGCCTGCACTCTGGTCGGTCAATTGTATCTACAGAGGTAGGATCAGTTCCTTCTTCCGGATCAGTTGGAAGTGAGATTGCCCTAGCTCTCTTAAATCACACAAAACCATCAAGCGTAAGCAGCCACAAGATCATCTGTCCTTATTGAAATCTCAGCCGAAGGTGTTAGCAAAGTTCACTAAGGGGTTGAGAAACAAGTCATCGCAGATTACCAAAGAGGGGATGTTCCTTAGTATGGCTAGTGTGGATGAGTCAAGTACTGATATGGTCATCTCACAGTTATTAGTTCCGCACCTGAGTAAGTCCATTGCGCAGAAGTTGGTGGAATCTCCCATTTTTACTCAACCTACCCATTTTATTGAGCAATCTTCGTTGAACGTATTGGATAAAGATATAGAAATGGACATGACTGATGCTAAGGATAATTTTGAAATAGCAGAAGTTGCTAAAAAGTCGTTGCCTGAAATTGCTGCCTCGCTGAAGACGAGAAGCATGGTGGCTATAACTGGCACCGCAAATGCGGCGGAGTTAAATTTAGGATTGTCTTCATTCAGGGGGTTGTCTCAGATTCCCCAGGACAATCACCACAAGGCTGAATGTAGTGTGGCCCCTGGGGATTTAGAGGACATCACTTTGCTGGATATAGCTCTACCTTTGGTTAAAAATCAAGAGTTGGAGGCCAAATTAAAATCACTGATCGCTCAAGAGGCAGTATTGAGAATGTCAACAGACTGTCCAGCTAGCTGTCCACGAATGCCAGCTATGTAAAGCAGTACTCCTTCAAGTGTTGGTCTTTCTTGTATATCGGAGACATTGAACTCTGAGGGGACCCTAAGAAATGGGGCACTGGACACATGGCAGTTAATGAATGAGGGTTCCAATTGGAACGAGGATGAAAATGTGAATAGGGGAGGGAGGGATAATTTTGAAATCTTAAACGCCTTAGAGATGATTTTGTCTTCAATTTTAACTTTGTTAGAAAAATGTACTATTAACTCTGTCCATTTGTTGGATGTACTGATGCCAATGTTGGTAGGTGTGCAGCACCTTACTACTACTACTGGTTCCCATCATGAAAAAGTGAAAACGGGTAATGATTTGAATACTCAGGCTTCCCAGAATAATATAGTGGTAAGGGAAATGGGAATCCAAGTGGGAGCTTGTGGGGATACAGGAGTTGTCTCAGGCGGGCAGAACGAAGAAACCACAACATTAAGCAATATGGGTCGTGCTGCCCCTCCAATCCAGCTGTCTGAGGATAAACTATCGGGTGTTGTTGCAAGCGAAAACACAAAAGGTCAAGTTCTTAAAAACTCCTTGTCTATTTTATTCAATATTTAAATAGGAAATTTACGCGGATTGGGCAATCCAGAAATGACATCTGCTCCCTCTCTTAATACACAGTCTAAGGTTGAAACTGAACTGGATCCTCCCGGGGAGGGTGCCTCCGAACTTGAATATAATGGGGTAAAAACATGGAAGGGAAAAAAAAAGAACCCGCGTATCACAAAATGTAAACCAAAAAAACGGAGGTTTCTTGAGGCTTCAGAAGTACTCGATAATGCCATTTTGCCCAAAACTGGAAAAGAGTAAAAGGCTGCTGGCTTCCATGGTGGTCAAGAACCGGAATGCCCGGATAATATTCCTTCCTATCCCCCTTCAAGTATGATAGAGGTGCCTTTATTCGAGGGATCTGGACAAAATGATGGAAACTCAGATTTGAGAATAGGGAGCTATAATGAAGGATTGGGATTTGAATGGGAGAACCAAACTCAAGGGTCTGACTTGGATGTTAAGGAGAACATAGTGGTAAAAATAAAATCTAATAACACCACGTCTGAGGTAGGACGAAGGGTGGTTTGTTCGCGTACTGATAATCACCATGATTGGATAGACTCTAGTCACAAAGTGGAGAATGAAGGTGGGGTGGGTTGTTCTTCTGTTTCCTCTCTTATGGTGCTTCTTCCACTAGTAGAAAATATAGTGGATTAGGGGGCAGAACAAATGTATGGTGATAAGGTGTTAAGATGGTGTGAGCCGGGACAGGCATTTAAAACCCTGACATTTGCCTCCCTGTTTGACAGAGAACTGGGCCCATTAAAATGAAGCTGCCTTTTGCAGCTTCTCTCCGAAATTGAGGATTTGTGATTGATTACAAGTAGAGATATCGATCAGGTTTTATTGGGCTATCAAAATGGGCTCCCGATCTCCAAAGTTATTTATCTCTGGGATAATTGCAGGGTTAGTCCTGGCGAATGTTGATCAATTTAGGAAAAATGGGATTGATGTACTCTTGGATGAGGAGCCAGTAACTCCACAGAATTAATCTGTTGAAAGTGCTCATCAGGTCTTATGCAGAACGACATCGAATAGTAGAGGTCCCACAAATATAAAAGATATTATCAGAATTTCGGTTTGTAGCAATACAGGTGAAAGGGTGATTAATATTGCAGGGTTTGGGGAGCAAAGGGCAATTAAACTTAGTGAGGAAGCTGAATTGGCACAATGGAGTTGGATCTCGGGTACATTAAATGGTTTTAAAGGAAATAAAAAAATCCCTATGCTGCAGAGGTAGCCTCCTGGGGAAGATCCTGTTGGAATGTGGCAGGTGTAGGAAATACAAGTTTTAAATTAAATCATGTAATGATTTACAATCCTAAAATAATTTGCCTTCAGGAAACATGGTGCTGTACAGATTTTAGTTTTGAGAAATTATTTGTATTTTACTGTGCAATTAAACCCTCAGCAAAGGGTAACGCAAGTGGGGGGGTAGCGATCCTACTTAGTCATAGTATAAATTGTAACCCTCTGGTCTTTAGTCATTCTTCCAAACGTTGTATGCGTTTAAAACTGAGCTTGGTTAACGTAACACAAGGTCAGCATTCATCTCTCTTACTGGCAAATATATACATTCCTCCCGGTAGGGCATCCAACTTTCTTGTTGACTCAATATTTTATTTTGTGCATAGAATCAGTATTTCTGAAGATTGTACTCGGATAATTTTGGTAGGTGATTTTAATGCCAAATCTCAAACTGTTCCTCGTGGGCCTTTAGTAACCGAGATCTGGAATACACATGGTCCATTCCTGAAATTTTGATGTCCACTCAGACCCGATCAGATAAGAGAGGATTGAGTCTGCTGGACTGTTTAAGAACTAACGATTTGATTATATTAAATGGGAGATTTCCGGAGGACTCGCCCGCATCCTATATATTCCACGCTGCCCGGGGGCAGTCATTAATAGACTATATGGTGGTATCATATCAACTCTTTGGAGCATGTACTCATTTTAAAATCCTGGGTACTGATCTGAGTGACCACAGTATTTTATCAGTAGATGTTAATCTGGAGTTTAGGTTGTCTGATCGTTGGAATTCGAGAAATTATACAATTAAGTTTAATAGAACAAAATGGCAAACCTTTTGGGATAATACAAATCTGATAAGTCTAGGGAGGTATGTTAAAAATGCAAGCTCTGGCCCTGGTCAGGAAAATCCAATCAATTGGTTTGAGAAGCATCTGGCCCAATTTAGATTATGTGGAAGTAAAAAAATAGCTAATGGTATTGTTAAACTGGCAGTTACTTCACAAATGGTAAAAAAGCTAACTTGGGAGTTGAATGCTTTAATAAGGGTCCGATCTAAGATGGCCTTATTGTCTAGGCAAAGGGAAATCACTAGGTTAAAAAGGGAAAGAACTAGACTTAAGGCTGTTGAACGTAGGGGGTAGAGGACTCTAAATCGATTAAACTGAGAGAGGTCGCACGCTTTAGGGACTCACGGAAATATTGGACCCTAATCGCTGAATTCTGCGATACTAGAACTAAGGCAGACGCTATTTTAATATTTGATGCAGAATGGATCCAATATATTTCACAACTATATGCTCTAAATACTGGGAGGAGTTTTAATTTGGAGTCAATCCCAGAGCACTCCTTGCTGAATACTTATGGTCCTCCCTCTTGTCGGGAAATAGAGAGGTTTAATAAAGGGGCATGGTACTCTGGTGCAATGGGCCCGGATGACATCCCGATAGCTATTATTAAACCAGACAGCCAGTCATGGGCTCCTTTTCTTTTCCTGGTGTTTTCTTACTGCTATTCTTACGGAATTATTCCGCCCTACTGGAGAGGACGCATTGTGGTCCCATTATATAAAAAGGGCCCTAAGGTTTCTCCCGCCAGTTTCAGAAAATGAACGGGAAAAACGGGAAAATTGTTTGCTGAGATTGTACTTCTTCATCTGCAGGACTGGGCATTTGGTAATGATCTTGTACCTGCAGAACAAGCGGGATTCCCTAAGCACAGTGCCACCTTGGATAATATCACTGTTTTACAAATTCTGATCGATAAAATACAATAGGTAAAGGAATAACCTTATATGCAGCCTTTATAGATTCCTGGCTGAAATTGGGATTCCGGGCCAATTACTAAGACTGATCATCGCACTACATACCGCTACATGGACACAAGTGTTGATGGGAGGTAACGAAGGCCTGTCAAGTAAAGTGGCACCTCTTCTTTTTACTTTGTTGATCAGTGATCTGCCGAGCTGGATAGGGTAGTGTAAAGGAGATTTGCCTAAATTAGGCCCCTTGGATAAAGTTGCTTGGCAAATGTTTTTATAAAATTCTGCTGGAATACCATCAGGACCTGGGAAGGTTTTGGTGTTTAAAGCTCTGATGGCATTATAAGCCATTTCCATCATAAACAGTGCGCCAAGAATACATCTGTCAGAGTGGGATAAGGACAGTAAATTGCAATTGAGTAAGAATTTATCTAATATCATATCTGGAATATTACGAGGTTTACTATAAGGTTTGAATACAATTTCTGTGGCAGAGAGAAGTAAATACCCATGTGGACTTCTTATAGCATGTACCTGTTTTTTATCTTTCTTGATACGTTAGTAATTGGCGAAAAGGCACCCAGATTTGTTTGCAATGAATTGGAAATTGACTTTTTGTTTATAAATGAAATGACCTGCTCTTTTACTAAGTAAAGTATATTCATATCCTAAATTTTGTAATTGGGTTTTGACTTGAATGACTGCAGATGATAAGAACATCTTTTCAGCTTTGGAAATCTGTTGTTCTAATCTATAAAGATTTAAGTTGAATATTGTATTCTCATGTGCCATGATAGAGATAGTAACCCCTCGAATATATGCCTCAAAAGCATCCAAATGAGTAAGGTTTGAGGTGGCCTCTGAATGATTATTGTGTAAGTATCCAGAAATAGCAGATCATACTTTGTTTTGGTTTACATCCGATAGTATAATATCAGTATTCATTTTCCAGCTGGGCTTATGTTTGAGAATATCCTCAAGCATTTTTAAAAGATGAAATTAAGGCATTGCCTGAAATAGATATAGGTTATATTTTAGGATTGAAAATTGTATGGCATAAATTCCTGGAGGCGTGTAAGTAGTCAATACGAAAATATGTAGAATGAGCATTTGAGTAGAAAGTAACATCCTTATCAATGGGATAAGTGAGTCTCCAACGCTTAATTAACTTAGTATTAGCCAGGAATGCTTTAAACAGGGTATAAGATTGTGGAGGACAAAATTTAACTGTTGAAATTTTATCTAAAAGTGGATCAGAAATTATCTTGAAGTCTCATCTTAAAATAAGAGCTACATTTATAATAGTTATAATTTCTGAAGAAATTAATTTCCAAAAATTAGGATCATCTTGTGTAGGAGCCCATACATAAAAAATGAATAGGATATTTGTCATCTAGTGGTTGAACATACACATATCGACCATCAGAATCATGTTTACAATCTAAAATGGTACCTGGTAGCTTACGAGATAAATAAAAAAGGCTGTCCCCTTTTTATGCCCAGTGCAGGTGATGAAACTAGAGTGCCAACCCACCATTTTGTCATATAAGCCAAAATAGTATAATCAATGTGAGTTTCTTGTAGAACGCATATATCCACTTTGCATTTATGTAAATAATCTAATATTTTCTTCCTCTTTATTGGAAGATGGAGCATTAATATTTAAAGAGGCAATTTTCAATGTGTACCAGTTAGCCATAAAAAAGAAATAGGATAGGATATGAAAGAAAATAGAAGACTGGAACTAATTATGCTGAGTATAAAGATAAAGTAGCCTATAGAAATGACAAACAAGACAGACATCACAATTTCAGTCCTAAGGGAAGAAAACACTAAATGAATCATTGAGGCAAAGAAGGTACAATCCAGGATGGAGAAAGAGAGCCATGGTATCTGCTAATGAAAAGAAGATGATTACAAAAGAGAAATGGCTGAATATCATGTGTCAAGTGTAGAAGTTTGAGAATCCATCATGATTGGAACACGAAGATCCAAATAGACAATCACATCTGTAGGTGAAGAAAAAGACTTAGATATATTTGTTTTTCATATTCTCATGATTGATGGATCAAACAGTCTTTATTTATAACTTGCTTCACGAAGCCGAGGGCATAGATCAGAAAACTACTTACGTAATGCAACAGTTTCCTTAGCAAAGTCTTGATGTATATATGTATGCTTCAACAAATGTTCAAAATCAAAACAGAATCTCTGCCTATATTCAATGCAAAAGTTGAATCTGTCTTCTATGTCCATGAACACACCATTGGGTTTTTTTATGCACCGGCACTTTAAATAATTGTGAAAAAAATCTGAGCATTGTCATGGGATCAAGGTCGATTGGACGGCTGAAATGCATTATGGCAGGCGAGGAAGAATAAATTATACATCAAAATCAAAGAGGTCTACGTTCGTTCTTTTCCTGGAGAAAATGTGGACGAAGTGCTTTTTGCCTTCCACCATTAAGGCTGGAATTTTGCGGACAGCTTTAAGGATCATTAAGCGGTGACGATAACTTAGCACTTTAAATAGGACTTGTCGCACTTTAGATTGGTTAGGTTTACAGTGTAAGGGTACGCAATGAGCTTTATCTATTCCAAACTTCTCTGATACTTTTAATTTTAATAGGGATAACAATTAATTTTCCAAATAGGAAATCCTAACCCTCAATATTCTCACGTAAATTAAAGATGCACAAGTTATATTGACGATTTCTATTTTCCAGATCCAACAGCATCTTATTCATGGGTTTAATGCGCTTATCTTGAGCTGTCAAATGAGCAATTGCAACTTGAGTATCACATATTTTAAGCTCATTGTCAGAAACTTTAATTTAAAGACCCGCTAAGTGTCTTTGAATGTGTTTAATATCACAGCAAATAACGTCAGTGTAACTACGACTTGCCTGACCTTCTTCTAGAATTTTTGACATTGACTCCTCCTGAGATTCCAATAGTTTAGACTTAACAGGTGGTGGTGAAGTAGCTCGCTTCCTTTTGTGAGAAGTATGAATGTTTCTTTCTTGTCTGAATTTGACATATTTAAACAGTGGCAGGAAAGTTGATGGCTAAACTGTATGTGAAATGCTGTAGTAGTACTTATTATTAGAACAATGGGCAACTGACTGAGGCTTTAATTGAGAAAAAAAGGTCTTAAATTACTGGACAGTGTTAAAAAAGACACAGTATGCCTTTAAGAACTGCAAAGTATATAAAAGGTAGCACCTTTAAGAAAACCAAAAGGAGTGATAAAGCCCTCCTCCTTTCCTCAGGCTATCCTACCTACAATACAGTCACCTGACAAGATTTGCAGTCCAGAGGAAATTCCCTTTTGAGTCAAGGAACCATCAACAGGCTGTAGAGGGAAACTTTGCCTTTATTGAATCCGCCATAATTTAATGTCTTAAAATCATGATATGAGCAGGTAAGGACAGAGCTCACTGTGCGCCCGCCATCTTGGATGCGCGCTCATTCGTCTCCAAGGCGGAATGGAGTCTTAACTGGACCTATCAGGCATAACATGAAATACATAACTTACCTTTACTTGAATGCCTCCAGATTCTTGTTTGAAGACTCTACCCTCCAACTACAACATTTTGACAACAAGTTGTTAAAAGAACCTATGTGGATATGTAGCAGGACACTGGTGGCAATTGGGAACTAGCCGTGACAGTGGAGGAGACCTATCTAGAGTTGAAGACAGGTCCTGTGACCAAGGAGAGATGGGCTGGGGCTGCCCAAACTCAGATCCACCGGCAAGTGGTGTCAGCATGAGAGCTGGGCAGGAGGAGTACAGTGATAATGTTCATTAAGGACCAGGAGGCAAGGACAAGAAGCCAGCTTAGCATAAGGTCTGTAATATGAGACAGAATAAGTAGCAAATATGTGACAGTGTGAGCTGTTATCAAAAGTATTAGTCACTTTCAATATGTAAATAAAGGCCCAGAATGCAGGGAAATCTGTGTGGAGATACCTTCGAGGCAAACAAGGAGCATGGGAGGCCTGTCGCCAGGCTCAGGAAATGCGTCTAGGCACTGGGCAAGTCGAGATATTCCTGAGGAGGTCAAAGACAGACCAGCAGGCCAGGGGACCTGAATAAAGCAGCAGTACCTGCCCGACCAGAGATTATGCCCAATGCGCTAGATGCGCTAGTACGATGTGGATTGTCAGGCATTCGTTTATTCGGAGGACCCAATAATGTTGGAGCTATGGGTAGTGGGATCTGACTTCCCAGGTTAGACAGGACAGATATCAAATGGATAGGGTTGCCTGGAATGTGTTGGGACCAGCTGGGGAATCTATTGGAGAAGCTGCACAAAGAATGGCCAGCCGAGTGCACAATCACCTGGAGTCCTGACGGGGGTCAGCTAAGAAGCTGGCACGTGGATGTCCCAATTATATGAAGCTCACTATGACTAAATGGAAAATCAGTGTATGCCTACTGAGGCTGCACTTTTGAAGAAACCTGTTGTTAAGTTACCAGTGGAGATAGCAGGGAACTTGTGCAGTGGCACCTAGTGGCAGCTTTCCTACCACATGGTGAGGAGTCGACTGTTAATGAAAGGTGACATACAGTGGTCATGAAGTATAACAAAGGACTACTCCAATTGGTAAACTCCCTCTGCCGTAACAGTAATTCTCGATTACCACCCCTTGTTGGCACTGGAACATGATCAATAGCATGGTCATAGTAAATGGCATTAAACATATGGCACATTAGCCAAGCATAAGAACTAGGTCTGTGGATTATAAATATGTGATCTATTCTTGGAGAAGTATACGTATATATTTATATATTTATTCTTTCTATTGTCAACTAGCAATAGGAATTTTAAGACTGAGAACGGGAAACATTTTGGAAATCTTTATACGCACCTCATTGATCTGTGATCCGAACCCATAAAGAGAATATTGAGGTGAGACTATTAGTCTTGTTTGGAGACGGAGAGTTGCTATTTTTGTTTATTTATGTTTAGTGTATATATGTATACATATATACATGTATGTGTGTGTGTATATAGTGATGGAGACACATCTATTTGTCTCATTCATAGCTTTTTGTTTGCTTTTATGGTCATCATGATTGACTTTATCTAGTCTATTATGCGAAATTATGTAGATAATTGATTCTCTATTCATTTATTTTTTATCTACATTTTTTCTCAAGTGTTGTGGTTGCAATATAGCTTATTATAATAATTGTTTATATGTATATGTTTTATTTCTTTTTTCCCCTCTGCCTATTTTACCTTGCTTTCCTCTCTTTTTCCTGTTCATATGCTAGCAACTTGGACATGAATGATGTTTGAGAAATTACTGTTTCTAAACACTCTCTAGCCCCATTGGGACCTACTGGACAATATATGGATGTATACAAAGATTGTCATTTCATGTGCTGTCAAGTAGGTTTGTGTATATTATATATGTGGGATAATTTCTCCTTCCTAAATTTGTTGATTTTTGTCATCCTGAAGTCTGGTTGTGTCTAGTTCGAAATGTGCTCTTGTATATATATATGTAGTATGTGGTATATATTTGTAGTGTTGTTTGTATATTTAGTACGTTTTCTGTATTTGTGGTCTTTTCAGCCCTGACGAAGTTCCGTTGGAACGAAACGCGTTGGCTGAGCCTTTTTAGATGTCAAAAAGAATAAAGGACTTAATTTTGATAAGATTGGAAGTTTCTATGAATTTTGCTTCTTGGTGCACCGTCCTTGTCCTCAAATAGTTCGGAATCTGTGTCTTCAGTGGAGCAGATGTGTGACTTATGAACTAATTTTGAAATTGAAGTGCCTAACCATGGTCAGCCACACTGTGTTTTTTCAATGATTCCTTGTCACAATAGTAGTAGATGGAGGACTAGAAAGCCCAGTGTATGGGTTTTACCAGTACCTTCTCAGCACTGCCGGGCACAGGATCTACAGCAGCCTGGCCTTCCTGAGGGTGCCTGTCCATGCCTCAGTGCACTTGTTCTAGGGCTCAATCTTTGTTTTATCTTGAGCGCATCAGCTTGGTTGAGCCGTGCAAGGCATTTTTGGGAGATTCCTCTCCTGCATGCGGGCATCTTTGAAAATACCACATGCAGAAGAGTTTATACAATTAAAGCAGCACTACAGCTGCCTTTCGGTGCAAAACATTCTTCATTTTTAGATAATTTTAGTCCTTGAAATTAGGTTCTATTCATTTGTTAATTAGTATGTTTATCATTATTTTTTGTTGCTTTTCCTTCTCAATCCAAGATGGGCGAACCACTTTCTGAATATATCGCTTCTTGTTCTTCTCTATTTAATGTAAGTCCAAATGAATCCAGTTGCATCACAATTGTGCCTGCTAGATTGCTGACACCTGGATTTGTTCAATCTTCACCTCCTCTAATCTTCCTTGACTTGCTGTGTAGCCTGAACAGTTGGAAGGTGTTTCTGATTTCCTGTTTTTTTCCCTTTCTGCTAGTAATAATTTTCTGGCGCATTCCTGGACACTCAGTTTCATTCTGGCGTTTATTTCTGGAGCTAGTACGGCGTTTTTACACTCCAGTCGCCAAGAATACTTGCTCTTGAGTTCCAGTCCTTAAGGAAGATCATGGATGAGGGACTTACAATAAACACAAGGGAGGACAGTCAATTTGATTACTTTCCACTTGGAGGTGGCTATGAAAAGGACGATGAGCAATTTATTCATGCCTGTGTTATGTTCATTGTGAGCTTTGGGTATGAAGGTTAAGAGCGCTAGTGGCCTATGTTACTGTTTGATGTATTTAGTATGCGGGAAATGTTATTCTTGCATCTCTGTGATTAATGGTTTAGTTCAGTTGCAGATTGTAACTTCTGATTTACAGATATGTTGTAGAATTGACTGTTGACTGGCTTAAGGTTTAAGAATCTTTACAAAGTTAATGTCTGTGTTTTCTAGTTGTGTATGAAATCTTGTAATGTTATAGTTGCAAATGCAGGTATTTAGGAAAATCAATGGCAATTTGAATGCTTTTTAGTGTTTCAGATGGCTCCTAAATATTTAGTTGTGGGAGGCGTCTTTGTAATGTTGCATAATTGTCTGCATCTAGAATTGGTAATGCATTATGTTTATTCGTGCAAAATTTGAGATTGCACAGTCTGGTTGTTGCAAGTTGTTCTATAATACATTGGGTAACTTTCTACATTTGAGTTGGACTTTTTTGGGGGCGGGGAGTCTTCTGCATTGCTCTGGAGAGCGTGCCTCCCTGCCCTATGTTGATCTCTTGGCAAGTCATTTAAAAGTACTGTAGGCTTTTGAAGGAGGCTGGCTTAATATATGGTGCACACTTATTTAAGTGATGCACCTTGCACTAATCCAGGCAACCCTTATGGTTTTTTAGTGGTCTTTGATGTGACGAGGAGGCACACATACACACTGTCCACCTATGTCAGGAGGTTCAGAAGAGTCAACTGTTTCCATGTCACTGCAGCTCTGAGGACCAGGTGATGCTGAGGAAGACAAGGAGCCAAACATGAGCTGTTCCACATTGGATGTCGGTGACTAGGTGGTCGGCGTCTGGAGGGGGCACCAACAAGCCTTGGTAGCCACAACTGGCATGGAAAATGAAGAAGGAGCAACATTGGGACCAGCAAGGTCCAAGGGACCAACCAACAGCAGGAGAGTCAGAGCAGGCTCTGAGCAAGCAGGAGAGCCCACTAAAGCAGTAGAAGACCCTCAGGAGGGCCCATAGGCTAAAGGCACAGCAGTCGGAAGAGGACCTCGAGCACCTAACCAAGAATGAAGGCACATGGTGCAGAGAACACTGATCTTGGTGGGAACAGATGCCAGAGGCTAGAGCTTCTTGTACCCTGAAGATCTCCGGAGTGCAGAGCTAACAAGTCTTGGCAATGGCAAGTCAACGTGGTGCACAGAGGTTCGTCCCAGTGGTTCCGACATAGGATACTGGCCTCAAAATAACAAAGAGGACAGGTCAGGCCTCTAGGGAGTTGCAGAACCATCACCTATGTTGCTGAGCCCCGGGATGTCCGTAGGACGACAGGAGCAGAAGACCAGTCAGCTTTGTTGCGGTGCCTGAAGATGCAGGAGAGTGACTCCTTCACTCCAAGGGACAATACTTCGGGTGACCTTGATGCCCACAGGTCTGTTGAAGAATCTGGCAGAAGCACAAACACAGACGATGAAGAATACTTGAAGAAGAAGCAAGACCAGGTGCAGCCGAAGTCCTCCTTGGTGCAATCTCGGTTCCAGTCAAAGTCCAACGAAGTCCAACTGTCCAGACGGTCGAAGAGTGACGTGGTTTCAGGCCTGAGTCTTGTCCCACCATGAATCAAAGGACCCACCCATAGGTAAGCCCTTAAGTACCCTAAGAAAAGGGTTGGAACAACTCAGGGGTCCCTCCCAGAGGAGGGGCTGGACAGAGGGGAGGATACTCCCATGTCCTTTGTCCAGTTTCGTACCAGAGCCGGAGCCAAGGGCTCCCTGAACTGGCTCAAATTGGAGTATACAAGGAGGCCACCAAATGTGCCCTGCATATCTGCCTGATAGCGCAGGCAAGCGCCCCCACCCCGGCCTAATACACTAAGTCCTATCTGGGAGTTGGTCACACATCCCTGCGACAGGAAAACCTATTGTTCTACCTTCCTCTGCTCGAGCTTAGCTCATCAACAGGAGGGCAAAATTGAGTCTGTGGTCGGCAGCAGCGCTAGTTTGTTGTCAGACCCTGAAAGACTGTTACCGGGAATACAGGGGGGTACCCCAAGGGAACCCCCCAGTACATAGAATAATACTTACAACACTGGAATCAGTGTTGGTGTATGATTCCAACATGTTTGATACCAAACATGACTGGGTTCGTTGCAGCCACTATATAGTTAGACATCTTGTAATTACTGATTTCCACTATATTTATTAGAATGGCTGACCGCAATTACAAAGCCTGGAGAATTGACTCCAGGGTTTGTAGGGGTATCCTGCTCATGGAGGGGTACTCTCACACTTATAACCAGGCACCCTGCCCTCATCATTGAAGAGCCTGCCATGGGAGTGACTTACAGGTTTTAAGTGCAGTGACCTCAGATATAAGGAAACGTATATCTGTTGTGAGAAGTGCAAGCACCAACTCAAACAGGCTGCAATTGCAGGCCTGTAACAGTTTAAGTGGACTCCCATGGTTGGCACAACATATGCTGCAGCCCATGGAACATATGTCCTGGGTACCTTAGTACCATAATCTAGGGACTTACTAGGGTGCAGCCGTAGCGAATTGTGGATGGACAAAAGTACTTACCATGGTCAATTTAGGGAGAAGCACAGTGGCTGGGGTCCCGATTAGCGGGATCCCAGTCGAACTAGGTCAAAAACATACTGGCACCAAGCAAAAAGTGGGGGCAACCATGAAAGGAGATCCTACTTTCCTACGGTTTTCTTGATCTCTACCTCAGTGAACATGACAATTAAACATTTCCACTGAGGGTCTTTCTGTTTACATGGATTGGTTGAGGGGACATCTAGAGTGCATGCCTCTTTTACAGAGAGACTGCCCTCTTTACCCAAACTGTGGTAGATTTACTATGGTGGCAGCATTATTCTTTACTTAGGGGTACCTTTAGGAGGGGCTTCCTACCAGTTCCCTCCTGGAAAAGTCTGTGCAGTCTACCTTACCTGGGATTTGCCTCTGGAAATTTGTGTATTGAGAACCCAGGTTAAATAGGCACTAGTTCTTATCTGTATTTAGCTAACACTCTGTCTGCTGGGACTACCCCTCCCTTTCTGCTAAGTGATGGTCAGGGCCTCCTGTTCTGGAGTTAATTAAAATTCCTCTCTGGGAGATGGGATAGGATAGACAAGTACCAGGAGACTGGGAGAGCACTCCTCACATGGGCTGATCACAAAGTGAAAATGCAAGAAACATGCCCCAGAATTGGAGGGGCCCCCCAGGAAGCAAAAGTAGCAGATCTTTGATTAGCCTTTCACTCAGAGAATAATAGAAGTCTGGACTCATAGGCAAGTTCATTGTTCAAGGATGTTCTCTTTTCTGACAGGGCATCCACAAGGTTTGTCAAGGAAGCCAAGATCAAGGAGTAGAGTCCAAAGGTTGAATTGCTATTCTTTCAGACCGAGTATAGGATTTGAACTTGAGAAGGTGTCTATTTGACTGATTACTGGTGAAATGAATTTGTCAGTCTGATGGAAGGAGCTGAGCTGTAGCTTGTCAGACGAGCATCGGAACAGAGAACGAGCTGTCTGAGGTTTATGGAGGCTATTTTTTGGAAGACAAGGAGATTTCAGACAGCTGCTCAAGATAAGGAAACGTGTTGCACATTGAGGGAGATGGGGGAAGCTCCATGTTGTCATTGAAGGGGAGACTGCTTCGCCCTTAACCCTCCGCTGTGCTGTTGGGGCCTGTGGGTGCTTCCACTTACCACCAGTAGCTGGGGGGAGGAGTGTCCTGTTGATGAACTTACTAATTTAACCTTTCGTCCCTGCCCCAGGACTTGTATAGTCTCTATCTTTGTCCTTGGTTGTCCTGCATTGGTAGCAAGTGGCACCATCCCTGTGGGTGCTCTGCTGTTAGAAAATCTAGATTGTGACCAGTGGGCTCTGTGGTTCTGGACCCCCACCTCTTATGTGTCACCATGAGGCTATCAGGGAGGAATGGCACCCTGGCTAGGCATTACCCTTCTACATCTTTCCCAGTGACTACTGGACCTAGTGGGACTCCAGTAACTGTGCCATTACACCAGACACCCTTTTCCAGACCTCTGAAACCACCAGAGCAGTGTCCTTGGCAAGGGTGGGCACTTCTTTTGCTTAGGGTGGTGGGACAGTGGATGGGCCAGGAACATTTTACTTCATATTGACTGCTTAAACCCTAACATTGCAATATAAGTATTCGTACCATTGCTCTAGCTTTGAAGAGTAACCCTGTGCAACGTGGACTGTACAATGCAATATTAACTGTGTTTTTATAGGGCTTAGCGTGAAGGCACTATAATGCTGTTTGAGGTCAGAACTCTGGCCCATAGTGTTGCAGAGACTTCTAGTTTTCACAGTTTACCTTAAATTTATGTGTAGTATATTTTTCTTCTGTGTATTAATGTACGTTTCCTTTATAAAGTTAAGCCCTGACTGGACATTAATCTTATTAGCTGGTATTACTGGGGATAACTGTATTCTGAATGTCTAACCCACCTCAGCCCCTTGACTAAGCTTTGGGCTGCTCTGTCTCGCTAGCTTGAGAGCGCCACCTACTGTCAAGGAGTACTTGGTTATCTATCAAGGAGTACTTGGTCATCTAGTTTGTTGTCCAGTAGTACTGTGGACCCAGGACACCAGCGATGAACAACTCCAGTCAATGCAACTGGAGCCCACTAACCCCTGACTGGCCTGGTGCCTCAGGACCCTGTCATCACAGACTTACTTGGTAGAGAGGTGTGGCTCACTGGTTAGAGGCGGCAGACCCGTAAGCAGAGAATTGGCCAGGGACCAGGGTTCAATTCCCGACGCGGCAGGGTCGTGGACCAGGGTCAAAACGGACTTGATAATTCTCGCCTTGGTACCTACTCTAACCAGGAACACACTCGGCAACTCTGGGCATTAAGCTTGCCTCATCTCTACAACGGCCCCCCACAGACGCTGGGGATGCCTGGTTTCACCTTGGAGATACCCAGAAAGGGACCATCTCACAGGGATAGCCAGGACGGGTTCCACAGCGGTCTATAGCGCCGGGACACCTCCTTGTGAGGTAGCTGTTCGCGCTCTACAAATATCAGTATTATGACATTGTGCTTTGTGTTTAGATGCAGAGTCTGGAAGACGGAGTGGGGAAATGGTATATTAAATTCTCAAGTATTTATTGTGGATCCACGCTCTGGTTGTGTGGATTATTGTGTGCAAAGACAGGGAACAGGAGAACCCTGTTTCAAGGTATGCATTGAGGCACATGTAGTTTGGTGTGTAGCTGTCAAAAGAGCAATAACCTAGTTCAGGCCTTACGGAAGTGGGAAAGAGTAGTACTGTGTCATGTGAAGAAGTGTGTGGGATCAGCCCATGGTGTGCAAAACCGGGGAAGAGTAGCACCCTAAATGTGAGGATGCCTGGGGAGGATATTATGGTACACAAAAGTGGGGGAGAGTAGCACCCTACAGCAAGAAGAAATGTGGGGAACTGTAGTATACCGTGTGTTGTGGCCTAAAGCCACAAGTTCCCCTTTAAGTGTGATCTGGGACCAGTCAACACTGTACTAATGGGAAGTTTCAACGGATGCCTACTAGTACTGGCAGCAGAGTACATCAGTGTGAGCTATAGCGTCTCTTTGTTTTCTGTTGTGTTCATTTCTCCTATTCGTGCTCTGGATTAGTCATCGTTTTGTACAAATTGGAGGATTTGACAGGTGCCTGGTACTGGAGGCAGAGTACATGAACTATTGTCTATGATTGCGGGGACTTGAGTCTAACCATGTTTGGACGTTGCATTTTCAGAACTTTCAGTCTATGCGTACTGGAGGGAGTCATCATTGTGTGCAGGATACATTCTATCTGATGGCTGTGCTAATTCCATAGGGCATTGTGCTGGGTGCAGATTTAGGTCCTTTCTTTGCTCTGGCACTTGGTTATGTTGGTTTGGCCAGCTAGTTTGACTGGGTGTCGGATGTGTTGAAGTGCTGGGCTGCAGTCTTGGGTGTGTGAGTATTGAGGATTGTCTCCTTGTGAATGTACACGTTCTTTGTGGATGATGAAGAAGGTGAGAGTTGTCTGCTGGGAAGGTTTTATGTTGGAGTTGGTTTATGGGAATTTTGAGCTGAGATAATGTCTGGTTACACTTTCTGTTTTGTGTTGTTTGTGCCATGAATGTGTAAACTAGGGGATGACTGGGAAAACCCTTTGTGGAAGGAGACTTGGGGGTTCCGTGCTCTGATTGTCACATGACTAGGCATTTGTGACCAACCAATCAGAAAATAGGGGGACTAGGAAAGCATTAAGGTCCAGTATACATGCTCTGAGATAAATCATAACAAGAAACGGTATGTAGTTCCTAAGGTGGTTCCTTTTTGGAACTAGGGCCCTCAAACACCCAAGTGGGTGTCATGCTTCATTATCGGGCTTACTCCTCATCAGGCTGGTACTGCAATGCCTGACAGGCACGCTCCAGGGAGCTCTTTATCGCAGATCTTTTGTCTCAATGCCATCTGTGAAGTGCAGGTGTAGGGCCCTGGATCTAGATTGAAGGAAATGTAGATGTGAGTGTGTAGTGAATAGTAACTTAAAAATGGACTTATTTGGCGAGTTTGCTTGTCCAATTAAAAACGTGATGACCACCAGTGGAACAATGATCCCTAGTAGCCCAGGAGTTTCAAAGGTCAACATGTTTCTTGCCGTTGTGGAGTCAGTAAAGATCAATAGGCAATTCGTCAGGACCGAGTAAATCTAATCAACACAGTAGTTAGGACCAAATCATGAATGCTATGGAATCCAAACACTAAGTACCCAAACATGATGTACCTTAAAAAGAGGCTGACCCAAACGGGGTAATCTATTTGCCACCTAGAGTCAGCGCTGGAGACACACTAGAGATTAGCGTGATGGTGTTGGTGATACTGCACCTGTGACTTACTCCATCTCGAGCGTATCGGAATGCCATTTTGACTACATTTCCTATTATTATCAATGTTGTGTGGCGTCATTGTGAGTGCACAGATGTAGTGGTAGGAACACATGTCCTAGGAGGTCTCAGACTACTGTGCAACCTAGTTATTGTCCCAGTGTTTTTTGACATGGGTTGTGGGGAGCCACTTGTCTTGGGGTTCCAAGATTTCCCTCAACACGTCATAGAGGAACTGTGACTGCTATCTGTAGTCTTAGTGTGTCTGCATGGGTGTTGGAGAGTTTTACAAGTTGTGTTGGGTGAATGTGTAGCCTAGACATGTTGGAGGTTGGGTAATTGTGAATGATAGTCCCTGTACTGTTTATACAGTGGATGAATGTTCTTTGTTTTGTTGTTTGAAGGAAAGGGAGGTGTGTAGTATACTGTGTGTCCCCATTCCCTGCATGTCTGAGGGATGTCTGGGATTGTGAGAGCCCATAATGTAATAGAATGTTGGTGTATGTTTGTAATGTGGGAGATGGAAGATAATTATAGCTAGAGGAAGAATAGAGCCATACAGGACCAATCAGGCAGTGGTTGTAACGTAAGGGCTTAATATGAAATAATGAGCTTTCCTCTAACTGAATGGCTCCAGATTTTGTATGAAGGCCCTGCCCTCCAACTACCACCGTGTCATATAGGCTTTGAGAGGTCAAAGGTTTTGAGGTATGTATTTTTTTTATGCCCAATCACAGCAAAATGTCCCTTTTAGGGTGGATACCATTTCACTTGCTGGTATGGAACTCAAACTGGGCATGGTGCAGGATATTAATAAGTTTGTGTCAGTCATAGATTCTTCATAAGGTTTGTGAATCTGGTTTCAGGGAAATAGGAATGTCTTTTTTTCAGTGATTCCTAGACGTGGAGGATGAATTGTTTCATGCTTGCAGTTGTCGATTACAGGCTTTTGTCTTTGGGCCCCTAGTCGACATTCTCTCCTGTGTCAAAGGAAAGAGAATGGGTGAGATGGACTGGAGCAGAGGCGGGGCTATGGGCTTAAAGTGACTACCGAGTTTCTAGGGATATAGTCTTGGATTTTGGTGATTTTGGACTCGAATAACACCTGAAGGTCTTTGACATGCTGATGAGTAGTATTGGGGATATTTTCCTGGGTGTTTACATTGGCCATCTTCTGAGAAACAGAAGATATGCACTGATTGTCAGCCTTTTTTTTAATGAATTTCATGGAGGGCCACAATCTTGGACTACAGCAGTTAACAGGTTGTTGGTACGTGCAGAGCCCTGGACTACATCTAAGGTAAGGAAATATTCATCTAAGGAACACTAGTGTGTTTTATTTCATGTCACAATATATAAAACTAGTAATTTCTACTGCCATACAAAGTATGAATCAAATGCATCACTGCGCCAAAGGTAATACCCTTTCATTGAAGGTATACCATTTAAAAATGCAGTTTTCTCAGGTGCGATAACTGTACGCTATGTTGTGGTGTTTCAAGTTAGATAGATGACACATTGATTTAAAAGCTTTGTTGGTAACATCCATACTCTACATGCATGACATTTGAAAACTTATTTGCCCCTTCATCAATCCTAGGTTGTGTTAAATTGGGTAACATTATCAACATCCATTTATTCATTCATATCACCCTCACCCTAATACTATAAGGTCATCCTTTGTACTAAGTGTTCTGAAACACTAGAAATTCATTTTATTTTGACTCTGTGCGATGACTGCCCTTCTCAACCAAACCACAGACTCTTTCATATAAAGGAAGGAAATTATTGTATACAATTTTTTCCCCATTAACCATCTCAGAAGCTTTTTCCCATGACCGTCTCATGGACCTCACCCTTCTGTTAATTAAATAAACCACCAATGAATCTGGAATCAATGTCCTAAACGATTCTCCAGGAAGACTGCTGGTGTGCGCTCTGGTGGGGGTCATGACATCTACTACAATATTTCCAGCACTGAGTCTTCTGATGGTTCCTCCTTGGGTACTGTAGACTTTTTTTTTTTTTTTTAAATATTTTTATTGCCATTTTCATATTTCACACATCGTATATCATACACAGTTTTCGAACAGTGAAGTTAGATTGTACATTCCATGGTGGTACATAATATCTGTATATACTGGTGATACATCAAGTGAGAGTTTAAACAACTTACAGATATATCGTGATGTGTGTACCCAATTATCTCAGGTTCCAGACCTGGCACAGGAACTGGGGTGGAACGGGGCAGAACCTAGGGAACGGGCATGGAAGAACCTCTCCAGAATCGCTAGCGAGCGTATGGACCGTCGTATGGGAAGGCACCATTGTGACTCACGGTTGCCTAACATAGTCGATGCGACCTGAAGCCACGATATCACACCTGATGCTGGTATTTGTGTGGAGTTCATGCGGCCGGTATTTCGAAAGATTGGTTGGGTGGGGTCTGCGACTGCTAGTGTAGGGCTGACAATGCGGGTGGGCTGTCTGTTGGATCTGCCCCCGGGGTTAGCTGCTTGAACTGATATAATAGCATGGCCCATTCCATAGATATTGGGTGTTTGCGGACCCCTCTCACCTCCTCCTCCCATAATGTCTCCTCCTCAGCCGCCGCCCATTTGTGTGTAGCTCCCACCCAAGCCGCCAGCGGTGGACCGGTGGGGGAGCGCCAGTGCATGGCGATGCTGCGTTTGGCTAGGAGCACTGCAAGGGAGAGAAAACGGGTCCGCACCTTGTGCTGCTTACTTGTGCGAAAGATGCCTATGGCGCAGGCCTCCCACGTGTTCATGCAGGCCAGCCCTGTGAGGGTACCCAAAGCAGTATGAATATGGTGCCAGAAAGTTTTAATGACGGAACAATTCCAAAACATATGTTGGAAATCTGCATTCTGTTCGAGGCATCTGGGACATAGGAACTGAGTGTCGGGGTAGAATCGTTGGAGGCGTGCAGGTGTTAAATAGGCCCTGTGCAGAATGTAATATTGGATATTCTTAAAGCGTGCGTTTCTGGAGACCTTCTTAGGGTACTCCAAAGCCCTCTCCCACTCCCTATCATGTAGTGCGCGCCCGAGTTCAACCTCCCAGGTAGCCCTCAGGGTCTCCAGTGGTTTATTAGTCAGTTCCCGAATGGCTTTATAAAGCCATGTCGTTAAATGTTGCCCTGTTCCCATGTGTAGGATTGTGTGAAGAACTGGATGTGTGCATGGTTCCCCTTTGATTAGGTCCTGATATGGTCGGTAGCTATCTAGGAGTTGGCGGTGAAGCAGGAATTGTCCTGGGGGAAGATCGTATTCTGCCACAAGGCTGTGGAACGGTCTCAGTTGCCCGTCCTCGAAAAGGGACTCCACTTCCGTTATACCACACGATGTCCACGTGCGGACCGCGTTTGTTGTGTAGTAGTGTTCCTGTTTGGGCCATCCCGCCAGGGTGAGTAGAGGGGAGTACAACGGGGTCCCCGGGGACATGCGGTGTATCCTCAGCATGCACCTACGTGCCACTGACACCTGCAGAGGGTATGTGCGTTTTGGTTTGGTGCCAGGGAGGAGTAGGCGGCGGATCTCCGGGACCGCTATCCGTCCAGCGACGGTGTGAGTTTCCACAGTATACCTGTCTGCCGTCCAGTGCGACAGCCACTGCAGCTGTGCTGCTAGGAAGTAGGCCTCGAATGAGGGGGCTCCCAGGCCGCCCTGTGAGGTAGGCAACTGCAATTTTTTCAGGGCTATTCTGTGTCTGGCGGACCCCCAGATGAGCGCGCTGAGGAGGGAGTCTAGGTCCCGAAAAAAGGCTCTGGGTGGAATTACTGGCAAATTGGTAAAGAAATACAATAATCGTGGGACCATGATCATTTTGGCCAATGCCACTCTCCCAATTGGAGCCAACGGAAGGCTCCTCCAGAATCCCACTGTAGCCCTAATACTCGCCAACGCCCTATTATGGTTACCCTCAAACATATCTGTGGAGGAGTGGTATAGGCGGACCCCGAGGTATCGAGGGGCCTCCGCACTCCAGGGCACCTGCTGAGCACCCAGGCGAACCTCCTGTGGGGTTAGACCCGGATGCAGTGGGTATACCGTGGACTTATCCCAGTTCACCCGCAGTCCCGAGGCCGCTGTAAATTCCGTCAAAGTCTCCCAAAGGGGAGTCAGGTCGTCCGTAATGTCCCGCACATAAATCAACAGGTCGTCCGCGTATAAGGAAACGCTATGCACTGTGCCTGCCACCGGGATACCCCAACTCTCCCCCTCCCGCCGCAGTCGTATGGCGAGGGGCTCAACCGCCAGAGCAAAAAGTAGAGGGGACAGCGGGCAGCCCTGTCGCGTGCCCCTCTGAACCGCAAACTCCGTCGATATATACCGGCCCAGGCGTATCCGCGATGTCAGCCCGGTGTACAGTAGGCGTGTATATGCTAGGAGGGTAGACCCGACGCCCGCTCTCTGTAGCACTGAAAACAGAAACTGCCACGTGAGGGAATCAAAGGCCTTCTCAAGATCCAGGATGAGACAGGCCGCTCGAGGGTATATCCCCTTCACCTGATCCTGAATGTGGAAAACCCGACGTATGTTCTGAGATGTGCGTCTGCCGGGTATAAATCCACATTGATCGGGGTGGACCAAGGAGCGTATGACTTGTACGTATCTGTCTGCAAGAGTTTTCCCGAGGAGTTTGCAATCAGCGGACAACAGCGATATGGGGCGATAGGAGGCCATTTGCTGCGGGTCCCTATGGGGTTTCAAGAACGTCACGATTACGGATTCTCGCATGGATTTCGGTAGTTCCCCCTTCTTCAGTGCCGCCGCGAACATCTCTACCAATCGAGGAACCAAGTGCACCGAGAATGTCGTGTAATATTCTAAGGGAAACCCGTCGAGCCCCGGAGCTTTATTTCGGGCTAGGGCCCGCAGGGCCCGTGTCACATCTGCCGCGGTGATTACGGCGTCTAGAGCCTCCCTCTCTGTCCTCGAAATGATTGGGATAGGTAGGGGACCGAGAAATCGATCCACTACAGCTTGTGGGGTAGAGGCAGGGTCGCTATATATCGCCGCATAGTAGTCGCGAAAAGCCCCGAGAATCCCTGCCTGGGAACGCACCAGTACCCCCTCAGGATCCACTATCTCGGTAATGGGCTTGACGTCTGTGTCCTGTTTGGCCAGCCATGCTAAGAGAGTGCCCGTTTTGTCCCTCTCTTTATGCATCCGTGTAGCGTACGACCGGAAGTTGTACCGTCGCAAATCCGCGGAGGCAGCATGATAGGCGGTTTTTGCTTCGGCTATACGCCGCGTCTCCCCCTCGGACGTGGAATCCCGTTTGGTGAGAGCAGCCAAGTGTTGCTCCGCCGTGGTAAGAGCCTGCTCTAGCACGCGCCTAGCTCCTGTTATGTGCTTCAAGCACTCTCCCCTAGCCACCACCTTAAATGCATCCCATTCCACCAATGTGGATGATGCTGTGCCCGAGTTGCGGAGGAAATAGTCTTGGATACTACTCTCCTGTTCGTGCCGAAAGACCTGGTCCGATAGACAGTCCCGCGGCAAGCGCCAGGTGGGAACCGGCGGGTGTGGGGGCTGCCAGTGTAACTGGAGGATGTGAGCATCGTGATCGGATATGACCCTGCCCAAGTAGTCTGTGTGGGCAATCTTGGGTAATATAGTCGCCGAGCATAAAAATCGATCAAGACGGACGCGCAAATTGTGTGGGATGGAGTGGAAGGAGTACAATCGGATCGAAGGGTGACGCATGCGCCAAGCATCGGTGAGCGACCAGTGTGTAATCCAAGCCCGGAATCTGTCAGTCTGCCTATGTGCCGGGGAGTGTATCGGAGGGGGGTGTGAGCGGTCAAGTCTCAGGTCGAGTGTGCAGTTATAGTCTCCTCCCAGGATCCAGGGTATGGAAGCAAATGGGGCAAGGACCCCAGTGAGATGGTCCCAGAACTTATCTTGTTCTACATTAGGGGCATAAATGCTACCGAGAAGTACAAGCTGCCCATCCAAAAGACCCTCCAGTAGTGTATATCTACCTTCCTTATCTACCACCCTCCGAAGCTCCTGAAAGGGGGTTCCCGGTCGCACCCAGATCATCGCCCCCCGCGCATATGCAGAATAAGTCGTGGCACAAATGAGACCCCTCCATTTTGACTGTAGCTTCCCAACCTCTTTCTCAATGAGGTGTGTCTCTTGTAGCAAGACTATCGGGGCGTTGTGACGCTTTGCATAGGAGTACACCGCATATCGTTTGCGCGGAGTGTGAAGCCCCCTAACATTTAGGGTGAGGATGGTGACATCAGTGTGAGGCGTATGAGGTGTCATGTCTTTGTGTCTCTTCGCCATGCGCGGGGCTGCGTCTCCTGAGGTGTGTAAAGCTTGGTCGAGCTATCTGACTAAGGGCGCCTGCCTCCCCCGACTCTGTGTAATCATGAGTAGCGGACGTCTGGATCCATGTCCTTCCATGTAGGGGGATAGGGAAGTGCTGAACTGGGGCAAGTAACTGAACAATCGGGGTCGGGAAACATTCCCAATGCTTAGGGCCCATCGTCGAAAACGATGCGTCCAAACCTGTTCACCCAATGAAGGGGGGTACAACTATATACGAAAGGGGCGGCGGTGCATGCATACTGGGCTAGAAACGAGTCGGGCCATTAGCAGAGAAAATGGGCGTTGGTCCTGCTTCAGCGAGTAGTGAGACTGATGTTTATGTCCGATAGTTGGAGAGACAGTGTACTTAGCTCTATGCCAGTCTCAGAAGTCCCGTCTCATTTCGCTCGGGAGCCAGATTGTTCGTCCAGAATAAGGTCCGCCGTCTGAGGAGTGACCATGGGAGGCGTCACCGAGTCTTCCCCCGACACCGTTCCATCACTTTCATTCTCCCCCTCCGAGGTAAAGATATGCGGTGGTCGGTCTATGTCGTCCGGCAGGGGAGACGCTTGCAAATCGATCACTGCTTGTAGGGCCTCCCTCCGCTCTTTCACAATTTGCTCTAGATCGGGAGAGTCCTGGGTGCGTGCACGGGCTCTGCCACTCACTCCACTGCGTGGGCGCCGCTGCGATCTCCTTCCAGAGCGTGAGGGCTTAGGGTGTGGGTCTCTTGCGATCTCCGCTCTAGATTGTCGTGTGCAATGTAAGTCCGCCCAATCTTGTGCTTCCGAGGCGTTTGTGAAAAATACAGTGGAATCGGCGTGGACTACTCTGAGGCGAGCCGGGAACAGTAGGGAGTATTGAATATTGTTCTCGCGTAACCGGCGTTTTACACTCAGAAAGGAGGCCCGTTGTTGTTGAACAGCTCTCGCATAGTCTGGGAACACCATGACCCGTTGATTGTCGACCTGCAGGGCGCCCGCCACTCGTGCCGCACGCAGCACTGCATCCCTGTCCCGGAAATGGAGGAACTTTGCCAGCATCGGCCGTGGAGGCGCCCCAGGGGGTGGCCTGCGGGCCGGGACCCTGTGGGCTCTTTCCATAGAGAAGAATGCTGAGCGATCCTTTTCCGGAGTGAAGGATTTCACCCATGTCTCCAAGTACTGTAGGGGGTTCGTGCCTTCAATTCCTTCGGGTAGCCCCAGTACGCGAATGTTACAGCGTCGTGAGCGTCCTTCTAAATCATCCGCACGTTCCTCCATGAGTGTCAGGCGATGGAGCACCTCCTGGAGGGTTTGCTGGTGCTTATCAATCGTCGGCTGTATGTCCTCTAACTTCCTTTCTCCGTCTTTCACTCTATCCACCAGTTTCCGATGGTCGTCGCGGATAAGGCTGATGTCCGTCGCTAGCGTCCCGAGCCGCTCCTCCATCGAAACTCTGGAATGCTCAATAGCGGCTAGAACCTGGTCCAACTTGATGGAGACCGAGGAGTCGGGCTGTGTCCCCACCGCACCCGCCCAAGTTCGGGTTTTGGGCATCTTCTCAGGGGCTGTCTCGGGAACCGCCGTCTGTTGGGTCCCCCGGGGTTTCCCCATTGCTGGTGTCCGGGTACGTCAGTGCCTTGAGCTTGTCCGCCGAGTTCGCGGGGTCCCTCTCGGACACTCCGCTGCTCTTCCCCTGCCCGCGGGTCACAGTGAGGCCACCGACCGTCGCCTCCAGGGGTTAGCGCGCAGAGCGCAGGTCAGGAACCATTTCACCACGTGGCTCCTCGCGAGGCGGGCCTCCCCAGGTCCCGCGGACACTCCGCCGCCCGGCGCTCTCCAGTAGGTTGCCAGGGGGCTGCCCTTCGTCAGCTCGTGGGCCGCTGAATGAATGTAGAAGCCTGGCGTCAGCCGAGCGGGGTCATGCGCCCCGATCCTACACCAAGACACGCTGGGCCTCCCCTTCAGTGCCGCTCTCAACGCAGGGGATGAGTTGTCCCGTGCCTGCACCGCTGCGCCTCCTCACCTGGTTGCAGAGCGCTGTGTTGACCTTGATGCCTGGTGTCCACCGAACTCGTGTCTCCCTGCAGGGTGAGGTGTCCCAGGCCTGATAAGGGGGGAGCGCAGGTCGTTCCTCGCCAGTGGTAACCGTCTTTTTCCCCCTCGCCTCGAGCTCCAGGCTCCGTTATTGCAGTGTCCCGCCGGGCGCCATCTTAGGGTCAGGCGCCCCGATCCAAGATACCCCAGGACTCCCCCTCCGTGTTGCTCTCACCACAGAAGTCCCAGCGGTTAAGCGCCTTGCAGGGGATGAATTGTCCCGGGCCTGTACTGCCTCGCCTCTGCACCTGTGGAGCCGGTCACGGCGCGAGGCGCGCGTCGTTGTTGTCATGGCCGCCCATCTTCTGCGCGCCGATACCAGGAGGCGGATGTGCACTCAATCACCAGCGCTGATCTCTCGTTGCTGCCGCTGCAAGCTCGCGGCACGGGGGAGCTGCACCTGTGATGTCCGTGTCGGAGCCGTCCCCCGGGTGCGTTATCGCGGACCTCCGGACTCGCTCGCCGCCATCTTGGGTCAGCGAGTCCCGGTCCGAAATCTCATCGCGCCTCCGGTGCTCTTCCTCTCCTCGATTCCCCGCGGTTACACAGCAGGAGACGCCAGGGCCGTTCCGGTGCCCAGGGTTGCGTTTCTCTGCAGGAGCAACGCCTGGAGATGGTCAGTTGTTCGGCCCGGTCTCGGAGCCCTAGCAAGCTGCAGCCGCCATGGTAGCCGGCTTGGCCACGCCCCCTTGGGTACTGTAGACTTTAAGGGGAAGTATATCTCTAAGGATATGTTGCCGGACATTCTTTCTCATGTCAGTGATAACATGGGTTTCCCTCATGTGGAGGTTGCCAGCCCATCCAGGGATTTGGTGTTGCCGCAGTTTCGGAAGCAGGCCACGAAGGCTTTACCCATCCTGACCACATTATGATGCCGCGCATCATGTCTAAGCTGTACCCCTTGCAGGACATGGTGGATACCATTTTGGAGTTGCAATGTTCTGGTGCGGTCTGACAACACGGTGACTGTGGCTTATGTGAATCATCAGAGCAGTGCCCACAATCAGTCCCTGAATCTGTTGGCATGTGCGATTGCAGGTTGGGCTGAACTTCATCTCCAGGCCATTTCTGCTCAGCACATACGGAGCTTGGACATGTGGTGGTGGATGCTCTGAGCCACAGGTTTCATTCTCTCTGACTTTGTGTCTCTCTCCCAGGGTGTTCCAGTTAATTTGCCAGAGGTTCGGGACTCTTGTGATAGAATTGTTTGCTTTTCTTCCCCTATTTTGGAACAGGGAGCGTGGGGGGTGGAGCCCTTGTTCCTCCCGTGGTCCCCTTGGTTGCTGTCTGCCTTCCCTCCTTTTCCCTTCATCCCTGTGTTTCTGTTGAAGGTTCAGAGGGGTCAATAGCATAAGGATAGTTTTGATGGCCCTTTTTCTGCACTATTGATCCTGAGCAATATGAATGGGCTGTATAGCAATAAATCTTGAGCCTTTCTTTGGTGATGGTAAAATTCCTCCTTCATTGAATACTTATACATGCATTGTTTTTCTTTGTGCTTATAGATTCAACAATACTGTTTTCAACTTATGAGTCTGTCCTGAAGAAGGTGGTGTCAACCAATCTCATTCCACCAAAACGCCGTGTTTCTCTTATAGTATAGTATAGTATTGATTATATCGTACATTGTGGTTGTATATCTACAAATATATTTTTTATCTGTATATGATTGGTAACTGGAATTGAAGTAGTAGGAAACAATATATAATCGTGTGACTTGTATCATAAAGAAATGTGTTTCACTTAAAACTGTTATTTTGATGAATGTGACTTACATGAGAGTGAACCAGTAAGAACCAAATTTTGCCCTCTCTTTTAATGACATTTTATGTATCAACTTTGTTTTTTTTGTGTATATACAATTTTTATTTTTATTTATTCAATGAAGGAGGAGATGCCTTTTACTAAAACAAGGCTTTTAGTCTGTATGTAGTGGATGTATGAGTGGGCATGTGTGTGCACAAGGCAGTAAAACAAGATAGAACATCATAGGGAATATTTCCTTGTTAATAGGTGTTTTAACCCAGTTCCCTTTGTGGTAGAAGGGTTTCTCCCTTTTTTTGTTTCTGGACATTCATTTAGTGCACCCCTGCAGAGCCTGTCAAGCTACACGCCATGACCACTTCTTGACACCACAAAATGACTATCAGATATGGGATGATATTAACAAAGTCTAGTCCAGTAAACTCACCATTTCACCCCATAACCTATGCCTGCTTAAGACCATAAACTTTAAACAAATTGTCAGGGAGTGGACAACCCAATGAAGTAAGCAGCGAAGTGGACTATGATTAAAAGAAAAATGCAGAGCTGCTAAAAAGCTGCCAACCTACTGAAAACTATAATCTGTTCTCGTCACTCTCACACTTCTTCATTCATCACACTGCTAAGTGCTGTGTCAAATAACATGATAAACGCACCTCAGTGGTAATCACACACGACATGGAAACATTTTCAACATAGGATTTAAAACAAAAATACTTCCAACTACATCCGACACAGTGTAGCATCCTACTCATGTAGCCAAGGGCTTCAGGGCCCCACTAAGGGGTAGTAAGCGCTATTAAGATGTTGCTATACAATACAATATAATGTTAGACTTTCAGGAAGCTGGTTCTAAGGTGGTAGCACAGTATGTCACTGTCGTTGTGCACATACAGTGGGAAAAGCATATTCCAGTGGCATGACAGGGGAGAAAGCTGCTAAAACAGAGGTGCTACTCATATATTCTAAAGTACATTTATCTTCCTGGTGCCCTTTCTCTGTCTGTGCAGTTTGTGGTAGATCTCTTGTGTTTCTGCACCAAGCTGAGACCATCATGTCTTGCATGTCCTTCGGATTTCCTCATTTACTAAGCTTTGTTTTGAAGGTCATGTCCAGTGTTGACAAGATGTATTTTCTATTTAGTGGTGTCATCGACCTATTGATAACAAAATCCCGTCTGGTGTTTAGAATTTTCATATTGAACATTAAAAAAAACTTTCTGTGTTGTGAATTTCACTAGAGATGTGCATATTTCCTTAATTTAAAAAAAACTAAATACAGATTTGTTTTCACACCCGGTTGTGAAATATCCAATAGTCCAGAAAACGTCCTAAAGTTCATGTATCTCATGGACAATAACTTCCTGACGGCCAAACGATTTTGAAAACCTACCTCGTGTGTTTAAAGAAACTATGTGCAATTCCCTATTGTTTATAAATCCAATGCTACCAGCTCAGTATTTTTGCTTTCAGAGTCTGAGTATCTTCAACCTGCTAATTCTCTTCTTCTTATGTACTGGTGTGACCTTGTCTTCTTTATCTTTTCTTAAAGGGTGTTATTTTGCAGGTGGTGTGGGTTATTTTGGCATTGTGCATTGTTTATTACTTTGTCCCCTCCCCTCTCCCGTACGGTCTCCCCTCCCTGTCATCAGCTGTGCATTCTAGAATGTTGACAGATGACAGCTGATGACTGTTGATGAGGGGAGGACTCCCATGTCCAAAGACAACGTGGGTTGGTTATCTGCCTCCAAAAAGGTAGAATGGTCATCAGACCAAGTTATAGACAAACTGGAAAAAGCCCAAGCTGAGAGCAAGAAAGATTGCAACACAAAACATGGGGGCAAACCTGTTCATTTGCGAGAGGGTGATGTTGTGTGTGTAAAAAAATGTGGGTTCACCTTCAGTGGTAAAGGTTTGGGAGCAGTACTCACACAGAAAGATTCCAAAGGCAATGAGTGCTTGACTGCTTTTGCCTCTCGCTTTATGACGCACACAGAAGAAAGGTATTCTGTTATCGAGCAGGAGGCCTTGGCTAGCGTGTGGGGGTTGGAACATTTCAGGCAGTTCATATGGGGTAACAAAGTAATTTTACGCAGCGACGACAAACCCCTCACTGAAGTCTTAACCACTAAAGGGCTGTACAACGCATCCCCCAGACTTGCAAGGATGTCTGTAAGATTATTTGACTTCAATTACCAAGTACAATTCATGCCCGGTACAAAGAATGTGGTGGCAGTCTTTCTAAGCCGCATGCCTATTCTTGCGCAAGAATCTGCGTACGATTCTGAGGAAAATGTCTGTGTGGCCAGCATACATGAAGAGGTGCACGGCATATCCCTAGAAGAGTGGACCACAAAGCAGAATAGCGATACGACTCTGGTAAAAGTCCTCAGCATGCTTTCAGAGGGTTGGCCTGAGAATAGATTCATTGCCAAAGACAATCATCCCTTCTGGGAAATCAGACATGAACCTTCGCATGAGAAAGGCTTTCTCATGAGGAGTGGCAAGGTTATTCCCCCCTCCAAACTCAGACACAAAATCCTCGATATCTGCCATGAAGGACACTTGGGGATCAGTAAAACCAAGTGCAGGGTTAGGAACCTGTTTTGGTGGCCCGGTATCAACCTTGCCATTGAAAGAGTTGTCAGAGATTGTCTAAAATGCTGCAACTCAGACAAATCCCTGGTCAGTAAGGCTGATGCTCCCAATGTGCTAAAACTCCTGGATAAAAAATGAAGCAGGGAAGGGCTGCCCAAGTGTATTCTCAGCGATGACAGCCCACAATTCACCTCCGATGTGTTCATGGGCTATCTTCACAGAAACAAAATCACTCACAAAACCACATCTGTCTATCACCCCGCAGGCAATGGGGCAGTGTAACGCTTCAACAGGGTGATCAAAAGTATTGTACAACTGGCCAACAACAATAATCTGGTGTGGAAGAGTGAAGTTTTTAAAACCCTATGGGCGTACCGCATCACACAATACAACAGCACGGGTCACAGCCCGTTTGAGTTGATGAGGGGTAGGACTCCCGTATCCAAAAACAACGTGGGTTGGTTACCCACCAACAAAAGAGTAGAATGGTTATCCGACCAAGTTATAGACAAATTGGAAAAAGCCCAAGCTGAGAGCAAGAAACATTACGACACAAAAAACATGGGTGCAAACCTGTTCATTTGTGAGAGGGTGATGTTCTGCGTGTAAAGAAATGTGGGTTCACCTCCAAGGGACAGAGTAGGTTTTCCCAACCCCTCACTGTAAGGAAGCTATTTTGCAATTCCGCCCTCTTGAGTGATGGCAGAGTGTGACACCTCTCCATGTTGTCTGCATGCAAACCCACATTATCCCCTACACCCGCTTCTCTTGTCAACCAAAAAATGCATGAATCTGTCTTTTCTCATGCATATGATGCACCATTGCCTGCAGGTTCCAGGGGAAGATGGTGGGACTATGGGGAGGAGGAAGGTAAGGTGGTTCCCTCCCGTGCCATTCACCAGAACACCCCCATTTGCTTTGAGGGGCGTGCTGCTGCAGCAGGCAATGTCGGCTCCCTACCCCAGAGAACCAGAGCGGGTCGGTATGTGATCTCTCCCAAGAAACTAGATGATTATGTACGTGAATGAACCTTTTGTTTGCCTCTGGAAAAAGGAAGATGTGTTGCATTGTGCATTGTTCATTACTTTGTCTCCTCCCCTCTCCTGTACTCTCTTCCCTCCCTGTCATCAGCTGTGCGTTCTGGAATTTTGACAGACAACAGCTAATGACTGCAGAGACCGGACACTCCTCCCGGATCTCCTCGCTGACCTTCATCTATGTGTTGGACTTGTTGCAATAAACCTTCAGCTTAAACCTACTTCGAGTGGAGCTCATCTTTACAGTTATTATTTTGATTTTGGTAGATTAAGTCTGACTCTGTGTTTGATCAGTGATGCTTTCGTTCAGCAAACAAAATTCAGTGGCTACTCTTCCTAAATCTTTGTGATGTCCGTGCTCTACAAGACCCGAGCTGTCCCTTCCCAGTTTCTCTGTGAAGTCTTTGTAATACCGTATCTAATACTTGTGGGATTTTATATCAGTGTGGGGTACTACTTGACTACTATCCTCCCAGGATCTTTGTGATGTCTTTGCAGAACAGGACTTGAGTGCTACCCATGACAGAGCTGTATAGTCTAATACTACCATTCTGGGATATGTGTGAATTCTGGGCAACCTCTACGTTGGCACAGTGGTGTAACAAAGCTTGAGGGGGGCCCTCTGCAAAGTACATGAATCCCCCCCCCGCACACCGGACCCAGTAAGAAGCTCGCAAGCTAGGGGCCCGTTGTCCATGCACAGTGCCGAAGGTGGCCCCTGGAGCTTGCCCCCCCCCCACACAGTGGGGGCTAATATTGTGCCACTGCATTAACATTCTGCTGGATACTTTTCTCCATGCCATCAAAACTTACAGGGCACAATATTGTCTGGTTATTTTTATTGTACTATCTCTTTTGGCACTGACCTTCCTATAGCTCTGTGAGGCCAATTCCTGTCTGGATTTGGAAAACCTGTTGTCCTCTTAATAAGCACAATCTCAGTATTGCAGGGTACTGGATTGGTTTCAAACCCTCATGAGATGTCATGCAGTTCCAGATTTCTCATGTTCATCCACAAACTAATCTATATATAACCATACATGTATGTCTTTCAAAAAGAAAAAAACCAGTTCCCTTTAACTATTATCTCATCCCAAACTACTGTGGACTCCCAAACATCCTTTTCACACTGCTTCCTTTTTATCCAATTCACCCAACTAACATATTTCATGCAATAGATATTTTAAAGAACCATATTAGTGCTGTAATGAGAGAGCTTCTCATCACTGCAATATCTAGCACCTTGCTAGGTAAATATTGTTTATGTGCGAAAACCTGTTTTACCCCTGGTAGCGAGGGCACAAAATAGCAAACGTTTTTCCAGAGAATGGGAGAAAATTATTCCAACAGTACCAAAACAACTCTCGATTGACAGAAACTACTTAGTAAAGATCCCAAACCAATTATTCAGAAAAGTTTTTAAAGAGGTTTTGGTTAGAAGATCAAAAACCAACAAATATATGTTGAAAAATCCATTTTAACTAGGTTTAGGTATTGAGGTGATTTTAATTCTCATTTTGTTAAAAGCTAGTAGTGGGGGCCTCGTTTTCTTCCAGGAGCAAGTAAAGTTGGCAGCTCACTCTGCTTCTGGTGTCTTCACACAGGCCGGCAAGGCTGCCAGGGTCAGTAACTTCATACACTCCACAGCATCCGATCTTTTCCAAAGACCCTGGCTGCAAATTCCCAGACAGGACAGAGCATTCCGTCCCTCTGCTTTCATGTCACAGCAAGAAGACTGGCAGACACTTTTCTAAACATTAAATAAGTTATTTTTTAGTGACACCTAGAGTGCTCAAACTGCCCTTAGATTTCCTGTAAGACACCAGCGTACTGTGAGCGGGATTCAAGCTCGAACCACTCAAGTCCAGTAGAGCTTCTCCCAGCTGATACTGTCACAGAAGAGTTGTTTTGTCCCTGGTGACACCTAGCCCTCAAACTTTCAAAGAGAATAGTTCTAGGACACTAGTCTGTAGTAAATGGGTGAAAATCTCCATAAGACTTCTTTCTCTGCCTTTAAGTTTCTATGGCATTAGCTCTCTTGACCCTTTGGAGAATCACATTCAGCCCTTGGCTCTGGCAGACAGACCAAGACATGTGCCCTATTTCTCTTCTACTTCCAAGGCACCTTCCTGGTCTATCTTTTGAAATGTTAGTCTCTCATTCTGCCTTCCACAATCCTGGGGATAACTTTGATTCTGTCATGGCTGCGCATCTCCTGAGTCCCTCAGTGAAAAACCCAGAAGCGCGGGCCGAGGTAGGAGACGCAGTCTAGTGCCGCCGCGCTCCCCTGTGTTGATTCCCATCCCGACACCCGTGATAGTTGCGGCAGCATAAAAGCTGCACATGGGAGCCTACAAGACGCCTGCAATTTTTGCACCCATATTCATTTTTGCCCCTAATGCTTACCAGCATTTTTGGGAGGACTCTATCTATCGGCATTTGTTTGGAATTTTTACTGCCTTTTTGTGCTCCACACACACGTGCTGGCTTGTTTGGGGAATACTTTCTCCGCTGACATATTTTCAGGAAACCTGCAAAACAAAAGGGTACAAAATAAAACTTGCCAACAGTTTGCTGTACTTCTTTGTTGGTAGGGTGCATGCTTATATACTTTATTGGATATATATAAACTCACCATCCATCCTGTGAGTGAGTGAGCCTTTTGGAGTTTGAATTTTTTCTCTGCTGAAAGAAAAGAAAAGACCGTTATTCTTTTACTCCTGATACGGTGAAAAAGTAAAGATTTTTTATTTTTTGTAACTATTTTTTGGGTGAACCTTGGAAATCATAACTTTCCTGATAGATAATATTTATAAACCAATGATTGATTTATTTTGCTACTTGTGGTGGGGTACGGATTTTCTACTGCTGTTTCTTGTTGGGTTTATGTTGAACCATACCATTTCTTATGAGGTAATGGTCAGTAATTCTATTTGATTTTGAGATGTGTTTGGTTAGTACCAACATTTACTTATCGTTTCATGTTCACTTCCCTTAGCAGCACTTGCACAAGCCAGGTCTATACTTATTAGGTAAGAACATATATTTAATATACATATCTATGCTTAAATACCTTTTTATGATGAGTACTAAAAGCCACATACTATGTATTCATTAGATACACCAGGAACACTGAACCCCAAAGGCATCAGCAACCCAGAGGACTCAGGCGGTCACATTGAGGGATCTGAAAGACACCATATTTTGTTTTTCTCCACTTCTCCTTTCCCCAGAGCACTGTTATGACCTGGACGTTGTTTTATCCATCAGGTGTTTGCTGGGTCCTGCTGGAGTAGGGAATTTGCTTCTGGCATTTCCGTCTCACTCTTCCACAAGATAGCGCGACCACATTACTGTGGTTGTGACCAAACTTTACAGACTTGAAGGCCCAAGTATAAAATTCTTGTCTGAGAGAGATGGAATCCCATAAACCTTCCTTAGCAGATGTTATTGCTGTCCTAGTAGCACTACAAAATGAAACCAAGGATTTACAGCTAGCAGTACAACAGTCACAAAATGAAACTGAGCACACACATTGTGCTTTGGTTAGATGGTATGCAAGGAAACCTGGGAAGAACTGGTGCTAGACCCAAAACCACATATAATCAGGGAGGGAACACCCAGACTCAATTTACACTTAAACCACCACTATATACTGACTCTCAGTCACCCTAAAGGAAGGGGTAGTGCAACCAGTGGGAAGGCAATGTTAAACTCGGTTCTTCAGGTTTTTGCTCCACATGCTGTTCCACTAGCCCCACCTAAGAGGTTCCATGGGGAACCATCTAAGTTTGCGGCCTTTCTTTAATAACTGGCAGTTGTATTTTATGAGCAAACAGCTCAGTTTCCATATGATCAATCTTGAGTGGCATTCATCCTTTCCTATTTGGGAGGCACTGTGGTTACATGGTCAATACCACTGATATAAAGGGACGATCCAATCCTCTATATTTGCATAGCCTTTAAAGCTGAAATGAGGAAAACTATTCGATAAACATACTTTCATGCAGTCCATAGACACTGAGTTGTTGAATATGAAACAGGAGAATAAGGACCGTATAACTTACCTGACCACCTTTAATAGACTTGTTGCTGAATCCGGAAGACCAAAAGTTAAGAGATCATCATTGTTCTATGTGGGGTTACGGGACGAGTTGAAGGATCTACTAGCCCAGGTGGTTGACTCCCCAGAGGAGTATGACAATCTCATCGATGTAGTTGTCAGACTAGATCATAGATTAACAGAAATGAATCTGATCGGGGCAGAGTAGAATCAAGAATATTCAAACCCAGAGAAAAGAAGACAGAGAGCAAGATGATAGCGGAAGCAGAGCCTATGCAAATACTGGGAATCCATGGGCCTATTTCCAATGAGGGACAACAAAGGTGCAGGGATAGGAAGCTTTGCCTGTATTATGGAAGGTCAGGTAATTTCCTAAGAGATTGCACCGCTAAACTTAAAGAAAGGGATACATCTATATCTGTGGTTCCGAAGGCCACAGGAAACACTTAAGCTCTGTGATTGTAGAGACCAAATTACTGGGTAGGGTTGAAACTAAGGTCTTCTCTGAATTGGGTAATACAAGTTGTGAACATCCCATCAAACATTTCCAAGTACCAGTATACCTAAAATGAGAACTGAATTACAGTGTTTACATAGACCTGTTGATCGATTCTGGTGCCGTGGGTAAGTTCATGGATTTTTCTTTTGCCCAAAAATTGGGCATTCTTATTGTACTCAGGAGTAAGGTCAAGACCTAAATTTACATTTCGACGATACGGAGAATAAAGAAATAAACGATATCTGTAAAGACATGTCGACTTTGAACTTAATCCAGAAAGTAAAATCCCATACTCACCAAGGAGGCCACATATTAGACCCCATTTTCACCAATTCAAAGGAGATCGAAATAGGAACAACCTGGCCAGTAGCATGGTCAGATCATTTCGTGGTCCCATTTACGATGACAGTACACAGAATAAGAGCACTAGCCGTGAAGGAAACAATCACTACCAGAAAATGGAAAAACTTTGACTCCCCATCCTTTGAACACGCATTAAAAGAGACGATGCCGATATTAGATAATAATATGGACCTAGCGAACGAGCAGTTTGAGACCTGGATCTCAGGGGCTTTAGACAGAACTGCTCCCTGGAGTACCAGAACCCCTCAGAGAATAAAAATCACAGCATCTTGGTTCAATGAAGAACTCCAGATGGCAAAAAAAGGGTGCAAAAAAGCAGAACGAACCTGGAGGAAAACCTATTGTACGGTATCCAAGAATAAATACAATAAGGGATTAAAAGCCTATCACGCGCTAATAAAGAAAGTTAGGCGTGATTTCTACACAGACAAAATTGCCAGTGCAGAAAACTCCCATAAGGAACTATTCGCTATACTAAAATCCCTCAAAAACAAGGAGGAGGAAGAAGTAATAACCTCCTCCAAAGAGATATGCAATAAAATAGCAGGTTTTTTTGCGGACAAAGTTACTAAGATATATGAGTCGTTCCCGACTGAGGCCCAAATGGGAAGTAATCAGTACCTCTGCAGTCAGGAGGAATTTAGAGGAACAATACTAAATGAATTCACTATACCGCAAAGAGATGAACTGATAGTCACGATCAAAGGTATAAAATCAGGATCCCCTCGTGACCCAGCTAAGCCCAACAGAATAATGATGGGTATTAATACTATCCTACCATATATCTCTGAACTCATCAACTGTTCCCTTAAAACTGGGATAGTCCCTTTGAACTGGAAAAGGGCCATTGTTAAACCTTTGAGAAAGAAACCCTCTTTGGACTTCTCCGTATTGGAGAACCTGCGTCCTATTCACTGCTACCACTGACAGCAAAGATAGCAGAAAAAATAGTAAACAAACAACTAGTGGATCATTTGGATGCTAACGCGATCCTTCCTCCCTCGCAGTCTGGCTTCAGAAAGGTCACACTCCACAGAATCTGCCTTGTTGATGGCCACTGAGACTCTAAGAAAACTGGCGGACGAGGGGAAAAGAGCTGCGCTCATCTTGTTGGATCTGAGCACAGCTTTTGACACGGTCTCACATCCCTTACTATTACAAAGATTAGAGATTTGTGGCATACGGAGATGTGCCCTCCAGTGGCTAACCTCTTTCTTAGCCCAACTGAGTTTTCAAGTAGCACAACTCTCACATATATCGGATAGCCATGCTTTAAAACAGGGAGTTCCTCAGGGCTCTACTCTTAGCCCAACCCTGTTTAACATATATGTGGGACCGTTGGCTGAATGTGTTCAAAAATACGAGGTATCGATTGTATCCTATGCAGAGGATACCCAACTAATTGTGCTACTATCTCAAAACAAAGACCAAGCTGCTATCCGGTTTTCTGAATGCCTGGAAGAAGTGGCAGTCTGGATGAATGACCACTGCCTCAAACGTAATGGAAACAAAACCGATGTCTTAGTGGTAGGCAAAACACCGAACATCTGGTCCTCGGCCTGGTGGCCAGACACATTAGGACAGGTCCCGATCCCTAAGGAAGAAGTGAAGAACCTCGGTATCTGGGTCGACTCCAAGCTATCGTTCGACAGCCAGATACGGAAAATTGCGGGAAAGTGCTATGGAGCAATGAAAACATTGAGGAAAGTCATTGACCTACTCCCTGTAAAAGCCAGGAGAACGGTAGTTCATGCCGTAGTTACATCCCAATTGGATTATGGTAATGTATTGTATTTAGGAGCCTCAAAGAGAGGACTCATGAAACTACAGAGAATACAGAATGCGGCAGCCCGCTTGGTTCTCAGCCTCCCGAGGAGAACAAATACTAGAAAAGCTCTGGCCACTTTACACTGGCTACCTATAGAAAAAAGAATTCTGTTTAAGGCTATGTGTTATGTACACCGCATTCTGACAGGCAAAAGCCCCCTGTACCTCAAGTCATTGGTATCTAGATACACCCCTGGCCGGGATCTACGATCTAGGGACATGGCCTTACTGACGATCCCAAGAAGTTTCAGAGCCAGAATGGTAGCTCGCTCCTTTAGATACCTGGCAGCAAAATTATGGAACACGCTACCTATAACCATGAGAACTGAATCTAGCGAATATGTTTTTCGCAGGCAACTGAAGACATGGTTATTTCTGAATAAAAACCTCTAAGCGATCATCCAGCCTCTTTATTTCCTCCTCTTTCTGATGTCTCAGCGCGGGGACACACCGATAGGTATAACCATGCGCTTTACAAATGAATAAATAAATAAATAAATAAGACCATACAAATGATTGATGGTAGGCAAATAGTATTAGGTCCTGTAGATTCCCAGACCATACAAATTACATTGGTAATAGCTGATAACCACCAGGAGCTCAAAAGTTTCGACATTATTGCGGCTCCCCATTTTCTTGGTATTCCGGGGGTGGTTTGGTTATACCAACATAATCCGGATATAGATTGAGCTTCAGGAACTATAGTGTTTCCATCTAGCCACTGTCAACAAAACTGTGTACAAAAAACTTTATCAGGTCAGGAAGGTATACAGGGCACTCTTGTGGTGTCTAATACTGACAACCCTATGGAATATCATAGTTTCACTGACATCTTTGATAAAAAGAAAGCAACTGTTTTGCCCCCTCATCGACCTTTCAACTGTTGGATTGGCCTCCACTTGAGGCTCAATTACCCTGTATCGGGATGTACACTCTCACTGACCAGGAGAATATTCAGTTATGTGAATATCTAGATGAACTCTTGGACATAGGGTTCATTCGCCCATCCTGTTCTCCGGTCTCTTCTCCATTGTTTTTCGTACCTGAAAAGGGTGTTGAGCTCCAGGCTTGAATAGACTATCGAAATCATTTTACGATAAAAAACAGATACCCTCTTCGCCTAATTTCATCTCTGTTGGATCAAGTGAAGAGAGACACTATTTTCAGTAATTTAGATTTTAGGTGGGGATTACCATCTGGTACAGGGTTTGGGAGGGCGATGAGATGAGTGGAAGTCGGCTTTTCGAACTAGCTTCAGTCTTTACGAATATTTGGTGATGCCTTTCGGGTATTACAGGAATACATAGACATCAATGTAGCAGTGTATATCGATGACACCCTTATTTTTTCCAGTTTCTTCAAGGAGCTTGTTGAACATGTTACAAATGTACTGAGGAAGCTGAAGGCACATCATGTATTTGCAAAATTGTAGAAATGCATATTCTTTGTTGAAGTGATTGAATTTCTGGGCTTTATCATCTTTGTTAGAGGAATCCAAGTGGATGTTAAAAAGGTGGAGACTATTCAAGCATGGAAATCTTGCCAGTTAGTGAAGGAGGTACAAACCTTCCTGGGCTTTGCTACTTCTACAGGAGGTTTATAAACCCGTTATCCTCTCTGGTCGCACCTTTCACTAGGTTGTTGAAAACAGGGGCATGCTTCCAATGGGATGTGGAGGTGGAAAAAGACTTTCAGGCCTTAAAAGAGCACTTTGTCACGGCCCCCAAACTTCAGCGTCCTGATATAATACAGCCTTTCATTGTGGAAGCAAATGCTTCATAAATAGCGGTGAGTGGTGTTCTGTCCCAACCTCATCAGACCACTAAAGAACTAAATTAAATCGCTTACTACTCCCGTAAACTCAATGGCAGATAGGGAACTTTTGGCTATCAAATCTGCTTTTGATGAATAGCCTCATTACCTGCTAGGGGCCTAACATATGGTGACAATACTGACTCATCACCGTAATCTACAATTCAACAAACCAACACAGGCTTTTTCTGTCGGGCAACAGAGATGGACACAGTTTTTTTCTGACCATGATTTTATCATTACTTTACAATCTGAAAAGCAAAACAGAAAGGCAGAAGCCCTTTCCCGTTGTAGTTATGAACCTTTTGAACATTCCCAGAAACTACCACAGATAATACCCATTGACAAAGTGGTAGTGCTTATAATCATCCCAGACTTTTAGACCTTGGTTCAACACAAACAAAGCCCCCCTGCCGCCACTCAGCTCCACCTGATTGACGCCTCACCGCTGCCTCCCCGCGCGAGTTCACGGCCGCTGTGACCGCTGCCTCTGCTCATAGTCGCATGTATAAGTTGATTGTTTTTATTCTGCTTGTTTTGTGCTTCTTGCCTTTGTATTTTATTTGCCACTGCTCAGGCCCTCTTTTTTCACCAGTTCGCCACCCCCCCAATCCCCTCTTTTCTTCTATATCCCTTGGTTTCCTGCTGCTGCCTCCTGCGGCCACTCCCCCTTGCCGCCCCGCTCCCGCCTCCCAGCTGCTCCACCCTTCCTCTCTGCCTCATAAGGTGACTGCTGCCGGGCGATAGGGGTGACTCCTGACCTGCTTGCAGGCCAGGTCGCCCCCCTGCTGCCACTCAGCTCCACCTGATTGACGCCTCGCTGCTGCCTCCCAGCGCGAGTTCACGGCCACTGTGACCGCTGTCTCTGCTCATAGTCGCATGTAAAAGTTGATTGTTTTTATTCTGCTTGTCTTGTGCTTCTTGCCTTTGTATTTTATTTGCCACTGCTCAGACCCTCTTTTTTCACCAGTTCGCCACCCCCCACCCCCCTCTTTTCTTCTATATCCCTTGGTTTCCCGCCGCTGCCTCCTGCGGCCACGCCCCCTCGCCGCCCCGCTCCTGCCTCCCAGCTGCTCCTCCCTCCCTCTCCGCCTTATATGGCGACTGCCGCCCGGACGCACAGCGGACATGCGCAGCGGACGCGCGCAGCGGACGCGCGCAGCGGACGCGCTGATTGCACGCCGAGGGCGCGCCAAAGGCAAGCCCGTCTGCGGCCGTCCGTGCCTGGACCGCGCCCAGTGCCAGAACCCCTGGATCTCGCACACGCCACAACGCCAGACTCCGATACAACCCCAACACCCTCCACGCTCTCAACACCGGCCGAGACCAACGCTGCGTCCAAGCCACCCCAAAACACACCCACAGACCCTTCTCCTGCCACACCTGCAACTTCACATGCGACAGAACCACCATAACCCCAAGGAATGGACCCAACCACCTCCGCTGCATACTCCTCAACACCCGCTCCACACGCAAACACGCCGCAGAGCTCCGAAACCCACTCGACACCACCGCCCCAGACGTTGCCTTCCTGACCGAGACCTGGTGGAATGACTCCTCGGCACCCGACGTCGCCATAGCCATCCCCGACGGCTACAAGATCTCCCGTAGAGACCGCACCAACGGGATGGGAGGAGGAATAGCCATCGTCCACAAGTCCACCCTCCAGGTCCACACCCTCGCAGACGACTCCCTCAACTCCGCCGAACACCTTCACTTCCGGATCCACACCGACCCCAACACCACCCTCAGAGGAACACTCATCTACAGACCTCCTGGACCCCAGTCCCCCTTCAGCGACTCCATCGCCGACCTCGCCAGCACCCACGCACTCGCCTCCACGGACTACATCCTCCTCGGGGACCTGAACTTCCACCTCGAGAACAACAATGACGCTAACTCCAGCACCCTGATCGACAACTTCGCCAACCTCGGCCTCCGACAACTTGTCACCGAACCCACCCACGCCGCCGGCCACACGCTCGACCCTGTCTTCTCCACAAGCACCCACGTCGCCTTCGACCACACCACCGAACTCCACTGGACTGACCACCGATGCATCAAGAAACCAACCACGCACCACTACACCCAACAACTGCCTCGACGCTGCTGGAGCAAAGTCACCGAAGACCAACTAACCTCCACCCTCACCCAGAACCCACCCACTGACCCCATCGACACAGACGCCGCCGCCCAAACTTTCAGGCAGTGGCTCGACGACTGCGCCAACACCCTCACCCCGATCAAGAAACCCTCCACCAACCACCACAGCAAGAAAGCCACCTGGTTCAACGAAGAACTCCAGATCTCCAAACGGGCATGCCGGAAACTGCAGAACAAATGGCTCCACGACCGCACACCAGAAAGACACGCAGCCCACAAGGATGCCATCCGCAGACATCACCACCTCATCAGGACAGCCAAGAGATCGTCCTTCAAAACCCGACTGGAGAACAACACACACGACAGCAAATAACTTTTCAAAATAGTGAAGGAACTCTCCAACCCCAGCGCCAACACCAACGACATCCCGCCCTTACAGAATCTGTGCGACTCACTGGCCACCTTTTTCCATCGCAAGATCGCTGACATCCACGACAGCTTCACCTCCTCACCCACCCCGACCACAACAGACCACTCCCTGAATGCCACCTGCACCAACAAGCTGTCCTCCTGGACACACGTCAACGACGAAGAGACACGCAAGATCATGAACTCCATCCACTCAGGATCTCCATCATACCCCTGTCCATAGCACGTTTTCAACAAATCTGACACAACCATCGCGCCCCAGCTGCGAAAGATCATCAACATCTCCTTCGACACTGCGACATTCCCGGAAAGCTGGAAGCACGCCGAAATCAACGCCCTCCTCAAGAAGCCCAAGGCGGACCCCAAAGACCTCAAGAACTTCCGACCCATCTCCCTGCTCCCCTTCCCGGCGAAGGTCATCGAGAAAATTGCCAACATGCAGCTGACCCTCCACTTTGAGGACAACAGCATCCTAGACCCATCCCAGTCCGGATTCGGACGCAACCACAGCACCGAGACTGCCCTTATCGCCGCCACAGACAACATCAGGCTCCAGCTAGACAGCAGCGAAACCTCATCCCTCATCCTCCTGGACCTATCAGCCGCGTTCGACACGGTCTGCCACCGCACACTAAGAAAACACCTCCAAGAAGCCGGTATCCAGAAGAAGGCCCTGGACTGGACCACGTCCTTCCTCTCCGGCAGAACCCAGAGAGTCCGTCTCCCGCCCTTCTGATCCGATGCCACCGACATCATCTGTGGCGTACCCCAGGGCTCATCCCTCAGCCCGACCTTGTTCAATGTCTACATGGCCCCCCTCGTACAAGTGGCCCGCCAGCACAACCTGAACATCATCTCCTACGCCGACGACACCCAGCTCATCTTCTCCCTCACCAAGGACCCGCACACCGCCAAAACCAACCTCCATGAGGGAATGAAGGCCGTCGCCGAGTGGATGAGGAGCAGCCATCTGAAACTGAACTTGGACAAGACGGAAGTCCTCATCCTAGGTCCCGCCCCCTCTGCTTGGGACGACTCCTGGTGACCGACTGCACTGGAAGCAGCCCCGACACCGACGGACCACGCACGCAACCTGGGATTCATCCTCGACTCCTCCCTCTCCATGTCAAAGCAGGTCAACGCCATCTCCTCCTCCTGCTACAACACAATCCGAATGCTCCGCAGAATGTAAAAGTGGATCCCGACCGAAACAAGAAGGACAGTGACCCAGGCCCTCGTCAGCAGCAGGCTGGACTACGGCAACGCACTCTACGCAGGAATCCCGGTCAAACACCTACAACGACTACAACGCATCCAGAACGCCTCAGCCAGACTGATCCTCAACGTCCCCCGCCGCAGCCACATCTCCTCCCACCTAAGAAACCTGCACTGGCTCCCCGTCAACAAGAGGATCACCTTCAAACTCCTCACCCACTCACACAAAGCACTCCACAACACCGGACCAGCCTACCTGAACAACAGACTCAACTTCTACACCCCGGCCCGCAAGCCCCGCTCCGCCAACCCCTCCCTTGCCGCCATCCCGCACATCCAACGAACGACCTCCGGCAGCAGATCCTTCTCCTACTTCGCCGCCAAGACCTGGAACACCCTCCCCACCCATCTACGGCAGACCCAAGACCTGCTCACCTTCAGAAGGGTCCTCAAGACCTGGCTATTCGAGCAGTAGCAGCTCCCCCGCCTCCCCCCCCCCCCCCTCTCAGCGCCTTGAGACCCTCACGGGTAAGTAGCACGCTTTACAAATTCTTGATTGATTGATTGATTGCACTACATAATTGGAGATCTATACTTAACACAGAGGTCTTCAATCTGTGAGGCGCAAGCCCCAAGGGGGCCTTAGACTCATCCGAAGGGGGGGTGTGCATTCACCAGCCTCACTTCTGCCTCAAATCCTAAATGTTTGCTCTTCGTTGTGGATTCAAAATACTGGCTTCTCTGGAGGCTCACGGATTGGAGGGCATCATAAAAGAAGCCAATCATAATGTGGCTACTTCATCATTGACTGACCTTTAATCAGAGAGACTGCAGCATGGATACCAGGGAATACCCGTGAACTGCATCCATAAAGATGCACCAGCACCTTCGGAATACAGGCTGTACTTCGAGGGAGTTCTGCAATATTCAATATCATCACTGCTGCCTTCCATTCTGTCCTGTTGCCTTTCTTGGTCGTTGCTGCTGCTTTCACCTTGTGTCCTTTTTAACATTCATCTTTGTGGCTGTTTCATGACTGCCTCTGTACTAGGATCCCCTCACCATTTCCCTTGCTGATTTCCAAGGCAACCAAAGCTGCCCAGAACTATTAGGTAAGCAAAGCTGCCTCTTCCTCGCCTCATCCACCACGCTCTGGCTTTTCACCTCGCAGACATACACTCAAACTATCATACACACAGAGAGATTACTATTTGTTTACCTGAATGAGCCATGTGGGGGATGGGGCAAAGGCCCCGTTTAATTGTCTTACTTTGGAACAATGTGAATTGTTGGTGTTCTTTCCGTTTTCATTCTTGTAGCAGCAATTTAATATGATGCTTTGTTCAACTACGGTTGCCACCCCTTCCAAAGAAAAGTACTGGTGATTTGTTCATGCTTACAGCTCTGCAAAGGCTTGGGCATGAGATTTAAAATTGTTTGCATTTATTTTTAACAGGGTGCATGCATGAAATTGTGGACCAATTCATACCAGCTTCACACAGACAGAGATGAGCAATCATCCAGGAAAGGAAAAGGTAAAGGTGAGAACTGTGTATGCCTTGCACTCTGTGTGGCTGTACGACAGATATCTTTGACACACTGCCTCACTGAATGCTTTGCAAATCTTCTGCTCATATAGAAGACATGGTGCTATTTGTGCCTGCAATGAGATTTTGTGACCAAAAGTAAGCACATGTGGCACACGCTGAATGTTACCTTCGTATTTTTGCTATTGCCATTGTGGTATTCAGTACCAATTTGTGCCAAAACTGTTCTCTGGTGGCGTCATTTTCCATAACTGAACTATGAGCATGGGAGCAATAAATTGGCATAAACCACCCAGGTACCTGGGAGGGGGGGAAGGAGGAGACAATGGCCTGCAAAATAAAACAGGTATGTGTCTCGTGTCAAGGCCAGGCTCTTACAGAATCACCGTGTGTGATGGTTTGGAGGCTACCCAGCTCCTCGCCGACTACCTGTGTGACCTTGAATAATCTAGTTTATCTGTCCTGTTAAATTATCTGTGGTTGGTAGTGGACTCTGGGAACAATGAACTTCATCCACAAAAATGAAATGACTGGTGTCTGTTGGCCTCCATCTCTAGACGAGTGTGTTTTGCAATCTTTCACAACCTCTCTTCTGACCCTTACCTTGCGAAGACCCTCCCAAGGCGAAGGCTCAGGTGAGCCAGTATGACTGTCAACATGTTGCCCTTCGCCTGCACCAAGTGCACAGGCACATGTGTTCACAATGAATGCCATTCTCCTTTCAAACACCAAGCTTCCCAGTGTACTGAACTTTTGCACTGCAGTGAAGGGAACTTCCAGGGGCACTGACATGAACGAGGCCACGGATCACCTGCTAGGGACACAAGATGCACCGTGAGCATAGGTGGTCTGCTTGTTAACTATGATTTTTATTTTTATTCAATATCACACAAATCAATCACAATTCCCATTCTTCGTTCCACATCACTGTCCTCTGCAATCAGTGCTGCTCATACAAATGCTGGGTGTCAGAGGAGTTTATATCACACACCTATAGAGGCACATACAAGGACAATTAATCATACATGTGTAAATCAACGTATAGGAAATGTTCCATGAGACAATGAGGACTACAAGGTGTAGGGGTCACATTTAATCCATTCTGAGTGCTTGATGAGGATAAGTAACAATTCAAGATTTAAAATGTAATACAGAGGGTGGGTGTGACTTTACTAATAAGAATGTATTTTCACTCACACACCCTTTTTAGCAACCATTGGATAATGAAAGACAGGGGGAAAATATTAGTTTCTAACCTATGCCTTGCATGCACCTGTTTGTTGCATAGCTCACCGAGCAACATTAGGATCTTAACTTTGTAATAAAAAGATCTCTGTGACAAAACCAGTTTCCCACTGAGCTAGTTATATAAAATACGAATTTGTGATCTGTATAGTAAACACGTTTTGCAGCAGGTACTTTAACCCTCTGTGCTACTTTATGGTGAATCAAAACAGTGACTAGACAAAACTTGATCTCTTCCCAGCAGGTATTTTTTAATCAGCAACGTTACAGGTCATTATTTTTTGTTATTGATTAACACACTCCCGTTTTTGATTTGTGCTAGTGCAGTGCTTTGTGGACTTTACAATTAAATTTAAAATGTCTTATTCATGTTTGTATAGTACTTTACAATGCATTTTTGCTTTTTCTAAGTGCTCCAAATAACCAATGTTACTCTTACTCAGTTTCATAGTACTTAATTTACTGACCTAACAAAGATTGAACGCTAAGTTGGCCATGCAAAGATTTTTCGCAGGTAGGAGGTGGATTCTAAGCATGTCATCCACCTGTGTTACCTATTGCTATCAATACGTGTGCGCCCAAGAAAGGGGAACCATGGTAATGGCTCACACCCTGCTCACGTAAGAAAGACAGGCCAGCTACAATTTCTGTTTTAAGCATGTAGAAGGGACCTAATGTGTTATTCTTGTTTTATTCATCACAGATACGAACATATTTTTCAGATATTTTGAGAACTGCAAAGAGTTTTAAAACAAGACAGCTAAACTGAATGCAGCAGCAAGTCTGTGGTGTTCATTAATATTGAACTTTGGAATTTTGTATCGAAGATTAAATACACATTTGATATGGAACATTTTCTGCTGCCAAAAGGTGGTAGGGCGCTCAAATAAAAGCTGCAAAAATTAGGAAGTAGATGCTTCCTGCTTGGACTTTGGATTCACATGCCTCATAATAACTGGCGAAATTAGGACACAGTGTGTGGTTTGTGGCATGACATTTGCTAATGAATGTCTGAAACGTAGCAAATTAAAGCTCCACTTGGAAAGTAAACAGGGGTCACTGGTAGGAAAGAATAGAGATTTGTTTGCCAGAAAGCTGGAAGGCATCATCCACGAAAAAGACACTGTGAAAAATGTGATCTTCACACCAACAAATGCCTTGAAACATCTTACTAAGTGCCATACCACATTGCAAAAACAAAAAGCCATTTACAGATGGAGAAAAAGTGATTATTCCAGCAACTCTTGATGTGGTCAGGACAATGCTTGGTGAAAAAGTGGTGGAGAAGTTTAAAATGGTATCCCTCTCAGACGCAACAGTTTGCTGCCGCATATCTGACTTGTCAGAGGATATCAACAGACAACTCATAGCACTTTGAAATTGAGTATGTTTGCTTTGCAATTAGATGAAGCTACTGACTTACCAAAGGCAGCTCATTTAATTGCTTATGTCCGATACTACCACAAAATTGTAATATTTGAAGATTTTTTAGTCTGTAAACCAATCAAGGGACAGGCAACAGTGTCAGCCCTGTTTGATACTCTCAATGACTTCCTGTGCTCCAATGGCTTAAAATGGCCAGTGGCGGCTAAGGCAGAGGCGCGTCGCCCCACTGGGTTGCAGAAGTGACGGAAAGGAAAAATAAAGTGATAATAATGTGTTATTATCATTTTATTTGTTCCTGCTGCGGCAGCATGGGGACAGGGCGGGGCTGCTCTGCTCACAGAGCAGGGCAGTGGAGGAGTGGTAGGCACACTGAAGTGCGTATGACACTTTGGACGGCCGTCTCTGGCCGACCGAACAGTCATGCGCCCTTAGCATGTTCTCCACCCAGGCTGCATTACAGCCTGGGTGGAGAAAATGCCCAGGCCCCCAGTACCCATCTGAGCGCCGAATTATAGCGCTCAGACCAATCAGCGTTGTGATTGGCTCAGGGAAGCCTGGCTGCTTCCTGTTTTGGCAGACGGAAGGGAGACGGCATGGGACAGAGCAGCTAGGAGGTAAGTGAATTTTTATTTTTTTTACACTCCCTTACCCCCTCACCCCCCCGCCACCCCATAAAAAGCCAGTTTCCTACATTGGTGGGAGCGATGGGATACAAGACTTTGCAGTTGTTGATACAACTTGGTCAGTAGGTGATTCCATGAAGAAACCCACAGTTGACTTTAATCAAAAACATTTTGTGCAAATTGTTCGAATTTTGATTTTTTCAAAATGTTCTGAAGTGGCCGGTTAAGGTCTTGTGCTAAATCTCCGTCCTTTGGAATTAGGAATTAGGAATTTAAAAAGTGTACTTGTGAGTTAGGCCTTAAAAAGTATTTTAGAATTTGTTTGTCAATTTTCTAAAAAGGTCCCATCCAGGGCGGAGTCAAGATGAGCAGATGTACTTCTCCAGTGCTCCTGCCAACGATCGCTATAGCACCGGTCCGCGGACCGTCATCGGCGAACACAGGGCAGATTTCAAGGGCCGGAGCGACCCCGTGATTGCCGCGAGCGATTGGTGGCCGGTTCCGGCTCCAGTACAGTCAGCGGTGAAGGCGTCAGAGGCGTTGCCGGAGCTCGGCCGCGCAAGAGTCCGACGACCAGCCGGAGTTTGAGGCCGCTGAGAGCCGGGGCCCTGGACTTGTGACGCCGGCCGGAGAGGAAGAAGCGGCGGCCGGACCAGAGGCAGAGTCGGCGGCACAGCGGCGCCAGATGAATGCGGAGAAGTAGCGGCCTCCGGAGCGGTGAAGGTGGTGGTGCGAGATCTGGCCAGGCGGCGGCGGTGGAGCGAAGACGCCACTATCGACGGTGGCAGGGCCGGTGAGTGAGCCCCCCGCCTACCTTCATTTTCCCCCCCCCCACACGGGGGGATTGGTTGATTGGAGCACCAGTGAGGACCAGTGAACGGAGCACTCCTGCATCTGAGGCGGTAGCAGCGGGAGACGGCGGCGGTTAGCCGAAACTACGCTGCAGCGCTGGGAGCGCGTGAGGTGCGCCGCTTGAGGAGGGCCCGGCCTGAATGTGAAGAGCTTGAGGAGAAAGGCCCCATCGTAACTGAAGGAGACGGTCTCGGGGCCTTTATCGGAGTGGGGCAGTGAGACTGGAGGGGACGCCCCGGCGCCGCGGCACTGTAGGCCGGTAGATTGACCTCAGCGGGTGATCCCGTCAGGAGGCAGGCCCGACAGAGAAGGAAGGACCGCACATCGACGGGACCAACAAGGGCACAACAGTTACCGGAGTCCCACAACAAGAAAGGGACGGGTGGAGGCTGGTGTTGTTGCTGCGTGGTCCGACGCCCACCCCAGCGACATTGCTGCCCACAAGGACAAGGCGGGCACGGAACCACCAACCGGGACTAGTGGGGGAGTCGGGTCATCCGCCTGGCTCCTGGAGACCGACGTCCCACCTCGGACTGGTGAATTGGGCAGAGTGGTGCCTGCTGCGGGGGAGTGGAGGCAGCGGTGTTGGGCCCGGAGCGCTCCCTACGACTCGGACGGAGTAGGCTATGCCCACAACTAAGAAGAGGCAGGGCAGTTCGATTAAAGAATTGTTTGCCCAAGGATCGGCTGGCCAGATGGCTTCTGGTGCGGAGGCTGGTGCCTCGGGGGGAGCGGCGTCGGAGAGAGGTGAAGCGGAGCCCGTCACCAGGGCATTCCTTGAATCTATGTTCGGCATATTGAGGGAGGATATTCGCACACTCAAGCATGAATTCACCTCGGAACTAAAAGAGGTTTGTCGTGATGTGGATTCTATTGGTGAGCGGGTAGCGGATCTGGAAGGCTGGGGCGATGGCCGAGATGTGGAGATCTCGGAGCTACAGCAGGAGATCATCCGGCTCCATGATCAACAAGTAGACCTCCAAACCCACCTCGAGGACATGGAAAACCGCTCCCGTCGCCACAATATTCGGATTAGAGGAGTGAAAGCGGATGAAGTATCGAAAGACCTGTTTGCCTACACACAGAAGCTCTTTAATCACATTTTGGGCAACCCGTCTGAGACTGAGATCCGAATAGATCGCGCTCATAGAGTAGGACCCCCGAGGGCGCCAACTGCTTCCCCGTCGGACATCTTAGTGTGTGTCCAGGACTATCGCACTAAAGAAACCATCTTCCAGAAAGCACGCCACCTGCACCCCATACAGTTTCAGGGCCAGACCCCGGTTCTGTTTCAGGACTTATCTGCACTCACGTTACAAAAGCGGCGCACATTCAAGCCTGTCACTATGCACCTTCAACAACACGGCATCCCTTATAGCTGGGGTCACCCTTTCCGGCTGGTGTTCCGTAAAGACAATAAACTGTTCCAATTACGTTCCTTGTCGGAAGCCTGCGCGATCCTGGGCCTTGATCCTCCGGATGAGGAGACCGGCGGGGAGCCTCATAAAGCGGGGCCTGAGAAATCCAGGGTTCAATGGCACCAACAGAGCTGCAGGCGTCGCCCCAAGAAGCCCCCAGCGGCGGACATCGCAGAGAGCCAGAGATCTGCTCTGGAGGCCGTCTCCACAGGTTTATCATGTCCTGATCCGGTCTGACTCTGCACAGACATTTGCTTGATAACTGCAGCCTGTCTCCTAATATATGGATCGTTGGCGGGAGGGGGGCTTCCGTCCCACTGTGGAAGATCTTACCCAGATGTTTTCTTACCTATCACTGACGAGTGATGGACTAAGAGTTCTATGTATTGGTTGCGATTTGTTTTTGATAATGTGTTATTGGGGGTTTGCTGGGGGAGGGATTCTGACGCCCCGCGTTCACCTTCTTTGTGCAATTCAAAGGTCTGATGGTGCCCGCACACACCCCCAACGACTGTTGGATGTGTTGACAGGAGTGGCAACGAGGGGTGCCCGCTTATTGTTGCAAGTACTGAGGGATCATACATATGCCTGTCACCACACTTACCCTTAATGTGAGGGCTCTTAATAATCCCGTGAAGCGTAGGGCTGTTTTGTCCTGTCTGGAAAACTCCCAGGCGGATCTGTGACTTTTACAGGAAACCCATTTATTGTTGAGAGATTGCCACCGTCTTAAGTCCCGGAAATTCCCAACACAGTTATTCTCTTCTGCCCCTACTTAGACGGCGGGAGTGGCGATATTGGTGGCTCAGAAGTTCCAGGGGGAAATCCTTCATAGAGTGGCCGAGATCCGGGGAAGATTATTAGTCTTCCGCTTTGCCTTGGGGGGACAGACATTTACGGTTGGTTCCCTATATGCCCCGAACGAAGACCAGGAACGATTTCTACACTCCGCTCTTGTAGAGGCTACTGCCACGACGGACCGCAATATCATTCTAGGGGGCGACTTGAACCTTGTGTTTGACAATCATAGGGACAGGTCTAGTCAACGCACCCACCACAAAGGGGCATGATCAGCGGAAGGGATTGCACGTATAAGGGACCTGGGGCTTTGTGACCTATGGCGCAGCTTTCATCCTCACTCTAGGGATTATTCATTCTACTCTAACGCCCACAAGACATACGCTCGCCTGGATCATTTCTTAACGTCTGACTCGATACGCACACTTACGAGGACAGTGGAGATTGGAGTGGCAGCTTTGTCAGACCACGCGCCGGTTCTGGCCACTCTTGCCCTCCCGCCCACATCACGCCCAGCCAGGGTTTGGCGACTTAGAGACACTCTCCTACATCGACCAGACGATGTCCAACACATACGACACACTATAGACGAATACACCTCACACAATGCAAATTCCGACACCACATTAGCAATACAATGGGCGGCCATGAAGACAGTAATCCGAGAGGAATTTATAGCTTTGTCAGTGGTGGACAACAGAGAGCGCGGACGTAAGCGGGACGATCTCATGCAGCGGACCCGGGAACTAGAGCAGATGCACCAGAGAACAGGAGCTCCGAGGGTGTGGCGACAGCTTAAAGCTGTGCGCCACCAGTTAGCAGCGCTGGATCAGGACAGAGCGGAATATGCGGCATTGCGGCTGAAGCATGCATATTACACCGGGGGGGATAAATGCGGACGTCTCCTTGCTCACAAATTGCGAGAAGTACATCAGCAGCGTGGGGTCAAGACTATCGCCCGACTGGATGGCACCTGTGTGTCCGAGGACGGGGCTATAGCGGAGACGTTCCGTGACTTCTATGCAACTCTTTATGCAGGAGACTCGTTGGAGGGCTCGGAGGGGGTGGCCTTTCTTGATTCCGTTACTTTACCTACATTGACTGCGGATCAAGCTGACCACTTAGATAGGGAAATCCAGCAAGAGGAGGTCATAGCAGCTATATCTCGTCTCAAGCTGGGGAAAGCCCCCGGCCCAGACGGCTTCTCTGTGATTTTTTATAAGACGTATTGCGCCGTGCTTGCCCCGATCCTCACCCGGTTGTTTAATTCCTTTGCCACTCAAGGGGCAATACACAGGGATCTTATAGAAGCTTCTATAGCGGTGATTCCCAAACCTGGGAATGATAGATCTCGGTGTGGATCATATCGCTCAATCTCCCTCCTCAACACAGATCTCAAATTATACACAGGGATTCTGGCTTCCCGTCTTGGTCCTTACATGACTAGCCTCATTGACCCGGATCGAGCTGGGTTTATCCCGGAACGGCAAACGGCAGATAACACCAAAAGAGTTCTGCACCTTATCGAGAAAGCTACTCGGGTGACAGGCGAGTACATGATGTTGGCCATTGATGCCGAAAAGGCATTTGACCGAGTACACTGGCCATATTTGGAACAGGTGCTGGGGAAAGTCGGGATGGGGGAACGGTTTCGCACGTACATATTTAACTGCTATAAGTTTCCCACCGCAACGGTTAGAGTGAATGGCTATACTTCCTCTCGATTCCATATTGAGAGAGGCACGAGACAGGGATATCCTTTATCCCCCCTTCTTTTTGTCCTCTATATGGAGCCATTAGCTCAAAGAATGCGGCAAAACCCGGAGGTACAGGGGATTAAATTCGGGGGGTTTACCTACACTATTAGCTTATATGCAGACGATGTGCTGATATCGTTCACCGAGCCGAGGTCCACGCTGCCGGCGTGTATGGCAGAACTAGACGCCTTTGCCTGAGTCGCAGGATTCAAGGTGAACGCTGGCAAGTCTCTGGCCCTCGATCTGTCCTTGTCAAGGCCCACGCGGGATTATTTACAGTCCATACTCCCCATCCAGTGGGCGACGGACACGATCCCCTACTTGGGGATTCAGTTGGCTCCCTCTCTCCCAGCAGTGGTTGATGTCAACTATGCTATATTGTGCAGGAAAAATCCGCCGGGAACTGGGCCGGTGGAAACACTACCCCCTGTCATGGCTGGGTAGGGTGGCGGCAGTTAAAATGACCATTCTGCCGCAGATTCTTTATCTCTTCCGTACCATACCTTTGCGACCGCCGGCCGACTGGATTCGCCGGACCCAATCCGAGCTGGCTCAATTTATTTGGAATGGCCGGAAACCACGAATGATATATGGAAAAGATAATCTGGAGCGAGCACTACTAAGGCACGTCTCATTCGTGGTTTCCTCTTCAAAAAAAGGGGGGGAACCCAAATCAATAACCCTCCGGCATCTGGGTATATAAACGATATATGGAAAAGATAATGCCTCGGGACTAATAATGTAACATAGATTTTGGCGAAGAGATAGATTAATTATCTCTTCCCTAGAGTAATATTTTTTCTCCAACACAACCTTTGTTGCTTTATTTTATGGCCAAGTCAACGACAATTCCAATGAGAACAAAAATATATTTTAAAAAATATTTGACTATTCCATAGTGTAGGTGTAAGTATATTTATTTTATACCCCACTTTTTCTGCACAATTTCATGAAAATCTTTTGTTTTTAGATATATATATACAAACATATACAATATTTACAATACTTAGATATAACGAAACAACTGAACATATATATATCAACAAACGCCCTTTGCTTAAACCAGGATGCTTATGGGCTCATTTTGCTACAGCATTCCTATAAATCGAAGATCACGCCTCCAGAGACACTTCGAGATTTTGTTGTTTACAAACTCCTAATTATTTTAACCCCTTCAGTGCCCATGACGAGCTGGACTCGTCATGGGCTGCGGTGGCGCTGTGCCCATGACGAGTCCAGCTCGTCATGAACTCCGCCCGCTAATACAAAGCGCGGCACTGGGCGGGGAAAGGGGCGGGCATGCAAGGGGTTAAGTGCTCTTTCAAAACTCATTCCATAACACAAAACACAATCAAGCGAGTGTCTTCAAAATAAATGTCGACGCGTTTCAGTCAAATAACTCTTTCGGCCTCATCAGGACTAGGGCATCCGAACAAATAGTTTCATAAGCTTCAACCTATAAGAACAGATGAATTGTCCTTATTAATGTCCATCTTATTTCAATATACATTATATACACACAGGACACGTATGTTCTGCATAACGCATTTGGTGCGTCTCACGGTGTTAGTTTTAGTTTTTGGTTCCCGTTTCAAGTACCGACTTCGAGACAATATAGATTACGATACAATGGTCAACTATTAAAAAGACTGTTATTAGAAAGTAGATATACCTAATAGAGTTGGACTGGTTTGCCTTTGAGATAATTAATTTTTTTTGGTTTTGTTGCTTTTAGCCCGCCAAGATATACAAAAAATATACAAAAAATATTAAAGAAAAAGAAAAGACGACCATTTGTCTCAAAAGATTGTAGTTGGACAAGAGGTAATATTTAGTTCCTGTTATAAGGCGTTATACGTACTTTTTCAGGTTTATTTAGCAGAATTGAATCATGCACCTCTTTATTCAATTTCTTTATATCCACTTTCGGTGACAGGATAGATCGGGTAGTAAATGGTTTATTCACACCTTGGGTGTTTGATTTAAATCCCCCCTTTTTGTATGGGCCGCCACTTCAGCGTTTGTAATACAACTGTAATATAATGTATTTTATTGTTGTTCCGCTTGTTCCTGTGTGTATATAATGTATATTGAAATAAGATGGACATTAATAAGGACAATTCATCTGTTCTTATAGGTTGAAGCTTATGAATCTATTTGTTCGGATGCCCTAGTCCTGATGAGGCCGAAAGAGTTATTTGGCTGAAACGCGTCGACATTTATTTTGAAGACACTCGCTTGATTGTGTTTTGTGTTATGGAATGAGTTTTGAAAGAGCACTTAAAATAATTAGGAGATTGTAAACAACAAAATCTCGAAGTGTCTCTGGAGGAGTGATCTTCGATTTATAGGAATGCTGAAGCAAAATGAGCCCATAAGCATCCTGGTTTAAGCAAAGGGCGTTTGTTGATATATATATGTTCAGTTGTTTCGTCATATGTAAGTATTGTAAATATTGTATATGTTTGTATAGATATATCTAAAAACAAAAGATTTTCATGAAATTGTGCAGAAAAAGTGGGGTATAAAATAAATATACTTACACCTACACTATGGAATAGTCAAAAAAAAATTAAAATGTATTTTTTGTTCTCATTGGAATTGCCGTTGACTTGGCCATAAAATAAAGCAACAAAGGTTGTGTTGGAGAATATTACTCTAGGGAAGAGATAATTAATCTATCTCTTCGCCAAAATCTATGTTACATTATTAGTCCCGAGGCATTATCTTTTCCATATATCGTTTATATACCCAGATGCCGGAGGGTTATTGATTTGGGTTCCCCCCCTTTTTTTGAAGAGGAAACCACGAATGAGACGTGCCTTAGTAGTGCTCGCTCCAGATTTCGGGGGACTGGGCGTCCCGGATCTCCAGCTCTACTTCCAGGCGGCACAGTTACGGTACCTGGTGGAGTGGAGTAGGTGGAAATCCGATAAACACTGGCTATTCCAGGATCAGGCCGTGGCGGCCCGCCCCTTGCAGGAAATTCCGTTCCTGCGTAGGCCTCATAGACCTCCTAACCTATATGCCTCACACATCACGCGAGTACCCTTAGAAGTGTGGGATGCCACTAACGCTAAACATAAACTCACAACCTTTCCATCCCCGCTCACTCCTTTGACGGACAACCCCGACTATGTCCCGGGGATGGACAAGGCAGCTTTTTCGAACTGGAAAGCGGCGGGGTGCCGGTTTTTGTACCACGTCTATGGCCCTGAAGGGGTTCACTCGTTTACCCAAATGAAGCAGGAATTTGGGTTTCAGGAGGCAGAAAGACATCGGTACTTCCAGGTGAGGCACTGGGCGCTCCAACCACAGATCCGCTCTGGGGCGGATAGGAGTTTTTCCTCCTTTGAAAGATGGCTTCTCGCGTGTATGTCAGACCGAAAACTCATATCGGACCTCTACAAGACACTGCAGTTGATACATGCGCACAATTACAACCCCAGCAGAGAACGGTGGGAACGGGAGTTGGGTAGAGTTCTAACACACAAGGAATGGGAAGATATATACTATAGAGCCAGGCATTCAGCATACCACATGGGACTCACGGAGACATTTACAAAGATAGCGACATATTGGTACTATACCCCCGAGAGGCGACGTGCTGGCGAGGCTGTGGCCAAGTAGGCAACCTAGTGCATCTACTCTGGGAGTGCGCACACATTCAACCCTATTGGACACAGGTGTTGGATGAGGTGGATAAACACTTCGAGACGGAGATACCGCGCTTTCCGGCCTACGTCCTATTGGGTCTTCCTAATCCCTTGACCTATCCACTGAAATCCCATAGAGGCAGGCAGATCGCTATAGCGTTGGGGTCTGCAACACAAAACATTCTCGCACAATGGCGCACTCCCACTCCTCCAGCTTTCACAGGCTGGCTACATCGCCTGTGGTATGTCCTGGGGATGGAGAAGCTAGCGCTCACCCTGGCAGGGGAGGGAACTAAATATGGGGAGCTGTGGCGACCATTCTTGTCATTGCTGGCTCCTGAATTCTGAGAAGTCACATGCCCCAGATATTTAAGGCTGCTACGGCTCGCGGAGGTGGAACGGGCCAAGGGTTAGAGGCATGGTCGGAGGGTCCATACATAGCTTGGAGGGGAGGCGCGGGGTGGGACAGGGGGAGGGGGGAGATGTTTTATTGTACATTTTATGTATATCATTGCACTGTGGGCTATGTACAGTTGAGTAATATTCCACAGCCACCACCTACGGTGGTATTCATATAGCATCCCATGTCCACAGATGTCTGTATGTGGTTACGCTTTTTGGTTTTGTACAATTAAAACTGGTTCAGACCCTACAAAAGCAAAGCTCCAGGATCTACTTGTAGTGTTTGATTTAGCCAATACAACAGAAGACTCTGACAATCGTGACGGCCAGTATTTGGGTAGTGAGCGTAAATTCTAAAACTGTACCTAGAGTGTCTTCCTCTACTGAGGGTAGGTCAGGCAACTTGGGGTCCAGAGAAGGGCTAGAGGATGAATATATTGCTCTTGAGAGACTAGCCAGAAGAGCAGCGCTTGAGGCCAACATCCTGGTCACAAAAAGAGAAAGGGCTGAGATGGGCCTAGCACCTATCAATGGTGGTGGCAAAGTAAATAGGGAGAAGGAGGAACCTTTGGATCACAACATTTCCAAAAGTATTGTCCCTAAATTACCTAGAATTCCCTGCACACTGCTCTGTCTCCACCCCTGCAGGCAAAGGATGGGTGGAGGAATCCAGTTCACAAGTGGCTGGCTGTTGCTAGCCTGCTCACAACTGATGCATATGATTACTGTGAGCTCTTTTTAAGCCCCAGCTCTCTTCAGTCCAGCGTTGGTCATTGTAGCTGTGTACCGGTGAGACCGACCCTTGTTTCCAGTGTTTCCTGAGCTTTTGATATCCAAAAGGGATGGTTCGATACCACCTGTAGCAAAGCCAAGAAAGCCCTTACTAATGCTCTTAAAACTCGGCTACGCGATCAAACCCAGATCGCCCTACTGCTTACCCAGTTTAAATTGGCTAGAAGAAAAAGGGAGAGCATACTAAGGGAGGAAATTTGGGAAAGGCTTACTCAAGCTACTAGCAGGAGATAGTAGGGAGTTTGGGGCAATAATCAACTCACCGTATTCTAAGACTCATAGGGACCCTTCGTTGGATACACATGTTGCAGAGGAGGAGAGGATAGAACTCGTTACTAATATCTTCTCGCCCGCTGACCCCCCTGCCCATTGCCCATCTGTCCCTCTGAATAATAGGAAGGTATTCTTGTCATTTTCGCTTACTGAGGTTAGGAGGGCCCTATCGTCATGCAGTACAGGAAGAGCCCCAGGTCCGGATGGGGTCCCAATAGACCTCTTCCAGGATAACTATGACCTTTGGGTTCCTTTACTGACCAATGTTTTTAACAACATAGCAATGTTAGCCTCCCCCCACCCTTCATGAAAGACAAGTATAATAGTTCCTATCTATAAAAAGGGGGACAAGAGTAGCCCTAAAAACTACAGGCCTATTTCCCTTTTAGACACTACAGCGAAACTCATGGGCCGTCTGCTTTTAGCCAGACTAGAGGCTTGGGCAGTTGATAAGAATATATTAATGCAAGCCCAGTATGAGTTTCAACAGGGTAGGGAAACTGTAGATCAGTACCTCAATCTTTCACTGATCATTGATAAATATACAAGGGCTAAGGATGGGAAAATCTATCTTGCCTTTATGGACCTTTCAGCAGCATTTGACTGTGTTTCCCACCCAAAGCTCTGGCATATCATGGAAGAGATTGGGATCGACCCTCCAATAATTGATTTTATCCGGCAATTGTACTCGGAGGCATCAGCATCGGTTAGATACGGGAAACACGGGGAATGTACCCCACCTTTTAAGATCCTAAGGTGGGTAAGACAGGGCTGTGTCCTTGCACCGTTCTTGTTCTCCATCTACACGAACGGCATGGGGAACACCCTTCTGGGCGTAACTCCTGATCTCCCTGTGTCTGAGTCTATCCAGCTCCCAATTCTGGCGTATGCAGACGACGCAGTCCTTATCGCTAGAACAGGGATAGGGTTGAATCGCCTAATCACCACTTATGCCGCCTTCATGGATTCCCTTGACATGAAGGTTAACCAGTCAAAATCATTTGTAATTATTGCCGGGGTGAAGGTGTTCGAGGCAAACTATCACACCTTCACACAGAATCAGGGAAAATTGAGGTGGTGGAGTCGTTCCCCTATCTTGGGGTGCTTTTTGATAAGAATCAAACGTGGTCTAGACTAATTGATGCAAGGACCATGGGAATGGGAAGGAGTCTGGGAGCATTAAAAGAATTTACCTCCAGGATGCGCAGGAAAACTTTGGCCACTGTTAAGCAGATTTATTAAGCTAAAACTAAATCTACGGCCACATATGGAGCGGGTGTCTGGGGTCTGGCACACCATGAACAACTCCAAATCATTGAAGATAAGTTTTTAAATACATGGTCTCCCTTCTCCAATCAACATCTAATTTTATACTCAACACTGAGTTGAGCCTTCCCCTATATTACGGATTCAATTAGACTGGCTCCTTTGCTCCTGTGGTTTTCAAATTTGCGAAGGAATACTCTCCCTTTAACTCAGAGTATAATAAAAGATTGCCTGAGCCTCGACAATTTTAAGAGAATCAGATGGATTAACTGTCGAGTGAGAATTGACGGAGTTGGGGATGAAAGTATTGTTTACAGACCCGATGTCTTGCAGGTTAATGTCTAAGCAAAGACTGGTCGACACTTTTATGCTGAAAGCCCAGTACATTCGTAGGGAGAACAACCACAGGAAGCAGTCTATTCTGGTTTATCAACCACATTCATCTATCTGGGCAGGTGGATTCTCCTACCTAGAGCAGGTTACAATACCACACCACAAATCTATATTACTCCGATTTCAGGTAAATTTGATCCCACTAATGCTGGGGTTCCCATCGAAAACTTATAACCATTCAGATTTGATCAACTGTCCTTGTGACAAGTCCTCTGCCCAAACAGATCTTCATATACTGTTCTTTTGTGGTCACTATCGTAAAGAAAGTAAAAAGTACATTGTACCGATTTTAAAGAGCCATAATTTTGTCCAATGTAGGGTTGCACTATTCTTTTTAAAATCATTACCAGACCATCTAGTGTGCTTCTTCCTAGCCTCATTTCTATGGGCTTGTAGAAAAAGGCGGCAGATCTTGGGATTATAAAACTTTTTAGGTACATTTATTCAACTATATATGGTCTGCATTTTAACTTATATTTGATATGGCAGATTTTATTACTTATAAACTGAAAAATTGTAAGATTTTTAACTTCTTTTTATTAGAATCCAGATGAACTGTTTACCATATTTTATTTACTAGAGGTTTTCCCTTTTAAATTTATTGTTGTTTCTGTACTTTTATGATCATACCTAAGAATGATCGAATAAAGTTGAAATTGATTGATTGATTGATATCCTTGTTTCCAGTGTTTTCTGAGCTTTAGTTATTCCTTGTTCCTGAGCTGCTGCTGTTTTCCTTGTTCCTGAATTAGCACTGCCTAGAGTGCTACCTTGACTCTTGAGCCTTAGCATTCCTTGTTCCTGAGCAGCAGCAGTTTCCCTTGGTCCTGAACCAGCACTGCCTGCAGTGCTACCTTGGCTTTTGAGCTTTTGCTCAATTCCTGTTCTTGCTCCAGCACAGCCTTCAGTGCTACTTTGTTTTCTTGATTCCTGATCCAGCACTATTCTAGTATACCCTTGTAGCCTTCCCTTCTGTATATCCGTTTCCAGTCCCTGCCTTTCTTCCCATTTCCTTGGTTCCAGTTCCTAGTTTGCTGTCTTTCTATTCTGCTGTCTTACTTCTGTTACCTTATATGTTTGTTACCTGCCTTCTGCCAAGTGTGCCCTGTGATTTCCTTCCTTTCCTGTTAAGCACTCCTCCTTGCTAGCTCCTTGTGTATTGTGCTTGTGTCTACCCCCTTGCTGTTACTGCCTTGCGTGTTCCAGTTTGATCGCCAGGATTCATAGGCACAGCTGACTACCTAGGTGGTGTTTCATGTTCACTGTGAGTATTGTCTTTAAGTTACATTTATAACATCACCATAGGTATAAGCTCTCCAGACCCTGCCTTTGCATGCATATCCTATATGTGGGTATTTTCAGTCAGTATCTGTAACAGCAATTGTGGGTGAGGAACTTATTGAGCTTCAGTCTTACTGTGTGGAGCTCCCGAGTGCTTTGCCTCACACTCTCCTTTATTGTTAATGTTGTATTATATATATGTCTTGCACGTCCGTCCTGGAAGTACTTAGTCTGAATGCTAAATTGCATTGTGAGTGCCCTTCCTCTCTGAGTCTTAGCCATCGTGTTCACTTTACAGGCTTCCCCTTTGGATCCCTTTTTCTCCTCTGACTCCCTGTGTGATCATGGGCAGGGCTGCACTACTCTTTCTGTGCATGGTACGTTTCTACCCAGTCCCTAGTCCTTGCTCCAGTTCCTGACTGTGTTCCTGACATAGTCCCGGACAGTCCCTGACACAAATATCCAGTAACAAGTACCAAGGCTTGTTTGTGTTCAGTCGGAACACCACTGCCGCCAGAACTTACCTGCATGTCCAGGAACTCCAAGAAAGGCCTGCTCCACACCAAGAGGGGCCCTGCTGTGTTTCTTTTCCCTCTTCTGCATGTGCACCAAGAACCGTAAGAGCCTCTAAGTCACTGACCCGCCAGACAAAACACCTTTGCACCCGAGCTCGGGCTCAAGTAAACCAAGTGTCTCTATGTTCCTGAGACCCTCAAGAGCCGAACTCCCCATTGGATTCTGCCTGACTGCCCCCCTCCCACCCGGCTCCCCTTGCAGAATTTTCTTATAGGTACTTTTCCCAATTGACTTTAGCGTGTTGCCGTCGCGGCTATAACCGCGTAAAGCACCTCTGCACCTGGACACCCCAGGGCAGGTAAATTTGAACTGTTTGGTGCTTTCTTGGACCTTGGCCTCTACTAACCTTAAGTCCAGAATAACAGTCATGTAAGACGTCTGTAAGTGTACCTATGCAGTGAATGTTTTTCCCTTAGGATAACATTACCTCGTTCGAGGCTTGTGCCACAAATTTGACAGCTGTCATTTTCTACTGTGTTTACTGTATAAACATCCAAAGTACTTACCTGATTCTAATAATCTTGGTGTCTAAAACTATATAAAAATCTGTTTTTTTTCTAAATTGGTCTTGAATTTTTTCTTGAGTGTGTGTCTCATTTATTGACTCGATGTGTACAATAAATGCTTAACACTACCCTCTGATAAGCCTAAACTGCTAGCCCGCACTACCCAGTTATAAAAAGTGGCAGGGAACCAGCCTGAAATATGTTGTTTCCTACAGATATCCTTTACTTTGCAAAAGCCACTGTGAGATCAAAGAATGTAAGCATTGTCTGAACTCCTTCTGAAGGGGCATCAGTCCTCGAAGAGAAATCATTAGTGTGCCAAGGGGGAACCCCTCCCCCTCTTATGTCCATCATCACAGTGATGAATCTAGGTCAAATTGAATGTATTTGTGGATAGTTATAGACCATGGGTATGACATATCTAAGTGATGTGTTCCATTGCGGGCTGCATTTGGTAATAGCTGCATGCATGCCATTGTTATCTGGAGGGAGTTGGGTAGTTACATTGGACACATTTAAGTTGGAAGAAAAGTGCTGAGATGTCTTCACCTAGATTCTTTGAAAATTAGTGCGGAGGATTTCTAGGATGGCACCCTAAAGATGTCAGCAGTGGGCCACAGACCAATTCTGTCATTGCGTGGAGTACAGTTTGTTTCTCTGGTTCTGTTGTACTCACCTTTCAAAACAGTTGCACTGCACACAACATAAAGCCATATGTAAGGAACTGTCTCACCAGGATCTTGAACACATCACTAGCATCACAAGTGTACAGAGCATACCCGCAGTTGTAATAGCCACCATTTGTCAGAAACCTGGCCGCTTCCCAACTCTCAATACCAGTTGTCTCTGTAATCCTTTCACATATTGGCAAAATTCACAAAGAGGCAGACCCTATATTGGTCCATGCTCCAGCATTATTGAGCAGGGGTGACTAGCACCTAAACCTGCCTCCCCTCCCCATTAGATCTGAATACCTGAGCCTGAAGCCAAATGTGTTGCCAGTTAACAGAAGACCGCCACTGGACTTCACATCTAGTAATCAGTGAGCGGCATGTTGTAATTGTGGTGCCTAACTGTACAGTTCCATTTCAGAAAGCCCAGTGCCACCATGGTCTGAGTGCAGGGTGTGCAAGTGTTCAAAGAAGAGGTCCACCATATAAGACTTTGAAAGTAATACCAGAAATTGGGACGCACAGCCATTTTACCCAGATCCTTACTTACACATCTTTAGGATGGGGAGTTGTGGCCAGAACCCCTCAGATCACAGAGGATAGGCATCACTCTGCCTAAATTACCATAAAAACAATGGTAGTGGAATGTCTCACCCCAGACAGGGGTGGCCATTTACATCTTGATCCTGTTCAATAAGCAGACAAAGCAAACATAAGCAAGACTTTTTCCAATTCACACATAGGCCAGTGATCAGTGAAAAGCAAACAGCTTCCTTCAAGAGGACCTGGATATCTTCAGCTGAACCTTAAGCATAGAGCAGCTACTTTCATGTGAAATCAGTTCCTTGGTCACTTAGCAGAACAACTGGATTCCCAGGAAGGTGATAAACAACATTGAACACATCTGTATCACTCTCAGTGAAGATATCAATTCCTATTTAACAAAATTATGGATTGCCTTTAAAATAAAACCATCACCGTTTTGCGAGACTGAAAATGTAGGTATGTAAAATGCTTGCAGTTTTTTTTAAATTTCCCAACATGATTTACAAAATGTTGACTATTATCCACAGAAATCTGTAATGATAGCAGTTCTAAATATGAGTCCAAAAGCTCCAGGCTTCAACTGGGCCAAAGTACTTTAATTAACTTGTTGTCTCAAGTTAGTAACCATTACGTAGCAGGTTATGTTATAGTCACTCCACTTGTAAAAGGGAAGTACGGAGAATACATTTTGGGTTGCACTATTGGAGTCTGTGCTGCATGCCCCATATAAAATCCAGGAAGAACAACACCAACTAAACCTTATTCCAGAACAGTAACAGAACTTTATTTTTTAAAAGACATGTGTACCTCACTTTGTAATCCACAAGGAAATGGTTTGTTTGAGAGGGTAAACAAAATGGTAAAGGGGACAATGCAGTTAGAAGTTGCTGCAAGCATACCCATACAGAACGCTATTAAAGAGATGTTGTGGGCATATTGTACAACAGTGCATGATAGTTTGGAGAAGAATCCTTTTGAATTTGCAGACAACTGGGCACTAAATTGGTCCAGTCGTGGTTGGTGAACAAACATACAAAAGATGTTATGAGAGTTGTGGGAGGAGGTGCTAGAATTATCCAGGAGGGTGATTGGGTGAAAGTCAAACCAGGAGGAGAGAGTAAGGTGTTGCCCAAGTTCAGTGGTCCCTATAAGGTTGAGAGCGGAGGTGCAAATTGGGTAAAGTTGCACAATGGTCAAACGTGGAATCTTAGGAGGGTGTCGCTCAATCAGAAACAAGGAAGTGTAATGAAAATTCAAGGGAAGTGGAGGAGTTTGAGTTGCCTTGGTCATTCATGAGTGATGACGAATTCAAGAAAAGTCAGGACGATCCACTATGTCCTCAAGGGAAGGGGCGCATGTAGCAAGGGTTTCTGTAGAAAAGGAAAGGGATGTGAGACTGAAGAGGGCTCCTAGCTATTTGAAGGATTATATATGTGGGTAATTGGTCTCAGAAATTGATGTTCAAGGAAATGAATGGAGTTGTTCATTCATTTTGTGCACCCACTTCTACATCTTAAAAGAGCATTGTACAGGGGGTGTGGAGTGTCATTTATAGGGTCCTACATTTTGTTCTTCCTTGTGTATTTTTCCAACCCTTCCCTGCCCTATTACCGGAAGTGTGGTGTTTGCTCGAGTGGTTGCTCCCTGTTTACCTTACTTATTGGAGGTTTCGTTCTTCATCCTCAGTTTGAGTTACTTTGTATTTGATTGTTATTCTTTTGTGTCAATAAGAAGAAAAGGAGATGTTTTATAATAGTATTAGCCAGTCTCAGACAGGCTGAGACTGCTCTGGCAGGCTGAGACTGCTCAGCCAGGCTGAGACTACTATGGCATGGTTATAGTTCGGTTCCATATTGAACATTCCATGGTTCAGCAGCTGACAGGATTGTGTTTGCGCCTGGCCGTAACCCTTGGGTAATGACAGTCTCTGATTAATAAAACTTAACAGAGGAGTGCGAAGACCGGTGTCATCTAATTATTTTACTACAAATACCTCACAGAAAAAGGGTTCTGCTGAAGAGACGGTGCTGTGCAAGTAAAACTAGCCCACCTGAAGCTTAAGTCCCTCCTGCACGTGGTGGAGACCAATACTTTATTCAGGTAGACACACCGGATAGGATTTGACTGAGATGAATTTAGTTTATAAAGTTCCCATTCAAATCCAAAGGGATATGACGTAGACAATCTCAATGATTTTCTGGTCCCTAATTGACTGATCGATAGGATATTATACTTGTGCAAAAAGATTGGCCCTCGTAGACTGTAATGGATGCTCAATAAGGAGTGTATGTTATAATCTTTTTTATCTCTTTAGTACACCAGTCACTTAAGTACTGATACGCCACAAAGTGTACTGCAATTGGCTGCAGCACTATGTAAACATTAATCAGGCTAGGCCAAAAATAAAATTCGAAGCAGGGCCAGACTGGGAGCTGAAGACAGTCGTGGCAAGTTGGTCGGGGGTGGGGGGGTTCGCAGGTGATGGCTGCCTGGCACCTGGGGGAGCACTGCTTGCCACAGGAGGCTGGAAACGCTGGTTTGCTGCTTTTGTTACTGGGGGGCGATATTGCAGCACTGCTGCAACACCGGCCCTCACCGCTTCAAAACTGGCCCCCAGCCTCCCAGGAAAAGGTCCAATGCTATTCTACCCTGATTCCCAAAACAATCCCATTACAGGATGAACAGCAAGTTCAAAAATAGTAGCCATTGAAGCCAGGGGCCCTCAAACCCATTTTAAATGACTTCTTGTCCATCAACGATGAATATTTCCAATTTACTCATATTGATGTCAGATAAGTCTTGGGGATCGTTTTTGAATATCGCAATTTGGACAACATTGCAAAATGTATTCTGTACATAATGTGCACAATACTGGAATAATTATGCATACCACAACAGACGTATCAAAAGCTCTTCCAGTGGTTGAGGACTTGGCCACTCAGTTTGGGGCCTTCTCTGGCTACAAATTGAACATAGCGAAAACTCAAAACGTATTGATAGGTAAGACCCCCCCCCCCCCCCTCCCCATCGATCCCTTTAGTATCTGTAGCAACGTATTTGGGCATTTAAATTACATCCCCTGTATCAGATATTCCAGCTATAAACTTCAACCCGGTTCTTCAAAACGCAAACTTTACACTTGAACGGATTGATCATCTTCACTTATCCTTATTTGGTCGGAATAACGTGTTAAAAATGATTATACTTCCAAAATTTCTTTACATGCTTCGATCTATTCCTCTTGAGTTTCCCTTGATTTTCTTTAAACAAGTGGAAAGATTGGCATCCAGGTTTATCTGGGGCTATAAAAAACACCGTAGGTCATATAAAAAGATGATTTTACCGAAATCCGGGGGGGTGGGGAATTCCTCACTTTCTGTTCTATTATATTGCGTCTGTTTTACAGTTTATCTCTCCTTTGATTATTGGGGAAAAAGCAAGGATCCCTCAGAGCCACTCACCCTCAATATACGCACTCATAATGGGAGAGGAATGTCGCGGCTGTTTTCTTAAAAATATAGAACCAAGCTATTATAAAAAAAATAAATTTAAGACGTTGAAAGCAGCCTTCGGAGTATGGAAGATAGTTAGGCATCAACTTGGAATCATGAAATTGTTGATTTATACACCTCTTTCTGCCTCAAAAATATTTTCATCGGTTTTTCAGGATGCAGTCATGTCTAGATGGCGAAACAAAGGAATTTACTGTGTGAATGACATATGGCAGAATGGCCGGTTACTTACCTTTTTGGAGTTAACGGAAAGATATAATCTTTCAATGCAGGATTATTTTAAATATTTACAGATTCATAGTTTTTTTTGCTCTCTGTCGCGGCTGGAAGTATCTGGTTTTGTTAGGATCCCACTTATTGACAATCTGTTTGTTAAAAAACGGATTGGTTATTATTACAGAGCCCTTCTGGCTACCTGTTTAGATGATTCAGCTGCTCATGCAGCAAGATGGGCCGAGAGGTTAGGTACTAAGGCTATATGCCTAGAAGAATCAATTGCTTTGGCTAATACGGTTCTGGTTACTGGTAGATCACGTACTCAGCACTATATGGCTGTGTATGACCTATATATACGCCCTTAAAAATTTCAAAATAGGGTGCGACGGCGGGAACAGCATGTAACAGGTGTGGTTGTCAGGCCACAGACTCGATACATATGTTCTTTGCCTGTCCGCGGTTAGCCCCCTTTTTGGAGGCAATACAGGCCTTTCTGAATATAGTGCTTGGGTCTTCACTTATTTTAACTGGGGAACTTGTTTTAATTGGCGTGATCACAGATACGCTGCCAGAGGGAAAACAAGCCTTCCTATTCATATCTATGGCTTTAAGCAGGGCTTGTATTACTCAAGAATGGATTAGCCCATCTCCTCCTTCATTTGAAGTGTGGAGAGCACGTCTCTTAGCCTATTACAACATAGAGGAAGCTATTTACAGAACAAAAGGCAGAAGGAAAAGATGCTTTGGTAGAAAAATTTGGGACCCTGTTCGGCAATGGATTCAGGGGGAGCTGGCTTGAATATCATAAACTGCTGTAAATGTATATTTCTTATTTCTGTGGATTGATTTCTTTTTTTTTTTTTTTTTTTGTAATGTCTTACGGCTATTCCTTATCCTCTTTTGTTATCTTTTCCTATGTATTTATTGTACTGGTAACTCTGTAGTAATCCTGTACGGCTTGCTAAAGAAGTGTAAAATGATAATAAAGATATTTAAAAAAAAAAAAAAAGGAGTGTATGTTATAAGCTTTTTTATCTCTTTAGTACACCAGTCACTTAAGTACTGATACGCCACAAAGTGTACTGCAAATGGCTGCAGCACTATGTAAACATTAATCAGGCTAGGCCAAGAATGAAATGCGAAGCAGGGCCAGACTGGGAGCTGAAGACAGCCGTGGCAATTTGGTCGGGGGGGGGGGGGCAGGGTTCGTAGAGGATGGCTGCCTGGCACCTGGGGGAGCACTGCTTGCCACAGGAGGCTGGAAACGCTGGTTTGCTGCTTTTGTTACTGGGGGGCGATATTGCAGCAATGCTGCAACACCGGCCCTCACCGCTTCAAAACTGGCCCCCAGCCTCCCAGGAAAACGTCCAATGCCCGCTACGGCCATTCTACCATGATTCCCAGAAAAATCCCATTACAGGATGAACCGCAAGTTCAAAAACAGTATCCATTGAAGCCAGGGGCCCTCAAACCCATTTTAAATGACTTCTTGTCCATCAATGATGAATATCTCCAATTTACTCATATTGATGTCCGATAAGTCTTGGGGATCGTTTTTGAAAATCGCAATTTGGACAACATTGCAAAATGTATTCTGTACATAATGTGCACAATACTGGAATAATGATGCATACCACAACAGACGTATCAAATGTTTTTTTTTTTTACTGAAAGCATAGCTCCTGAGTCATATAAAAATGTCACACTGAGGTCATTATCCCACATTCCAAGTTTTTGCACTTACTGCACCAAAATCTGCACGTGCCAGAAAATGTAGGCTTTTTCTGCTTGTTAAATTTCAGCAGGTTTGATATGCTGAAATATAACAAAGGGTGCATTCTTCATTACACCTGGTAATTACCAGGTGTGTTAAACATTGTAATACTTGTAATTGTGATTTGTGCGCAAATACGTGTTTGCACAGGGTAAGAAACAATCATCGTTTGCATGCTGTAATACCAGATGTACACCCTTTTGTTTCTGGCTGTAGAACTCTGTGCAGTTCACCAAAGGTAACCAGTAGTAAAGTGTCTGATCTCCCCTTTAAACATAGTGTGTATAGGTATACTTCTAATTGGAATATTTAACTTACTTTTAAGTCCCTAATATGTGGTGCAAAATGTGCCCTCGCCTGGTAACTTAAGTGTCTCTAGTGGACTGCAGCACCTATTGTATCACCTACTACAGCGACAGTGAAAACCTTGCTTCAGAGTTACCATTGTACATTGAATGTAGCATTTTAAAATTCTAATTCAACCTGTCAAAAAAGACCCTTTTGACAGATCAAAACCTTACTTTTAAATATTAATAAGTCACCCCTAAGTAGGCCTTGTAGCCACAAGGCACCGGGCATGAAATTTATAAGTAGGAGATGTAGAACTGTAATGTTAACATGTCTTGACTATCACTCAAAAGCTATTTTCACTCTGGCAGGCTTAGCTGTCCTATGTAGAAAACCAGAATACAGATTAAAATACCAATACCATATCTCAGGAATGGGACCAGATATTAAAATAATCCAACAACTATTTTTAAAAGTTATTAAAAATCCAATTAAATGGTAATGTACATTTTCTAATAAACATTAAAGAAAAGTATTTTTTACAAAATGATCTTGTCCCTGTCTGAAGTTCCTGGAGACTAATTTGCATTTGTCTCGCCAGATTATCACAGCCATTAATTAGCCTTGGGTAGATGTGAAATGCCTCCAAGGAGCAAACAGTAGGCTAACCTGAAGGGGCAGAGATGACACCTCTGAACTCTGCAGAATATGCAGGTTGGGGCCTGTGGGACTCATTCTTTACACTACATGGTCAATCATACTTGAATGTCAAATCTTGCTTGACAGGCCGGTTAGTTATACATATGACACTTGCAGTACACTTGAAAGGGGAAAGAACAGGAAACAGATAGTTCTTGTGGATCCACTGTCTGGTTGCTGAAGGACTGTGCTTTGTTTGCTACCAGACTTCTATCTCTGGGTTTATTTTGGTTACAGTGGCTGCCACAAACTAGCCAGGCTCTTACATAATCACCGTGTGTGATGGTTTGGAGGCTACCCAGCTCCTCGCCGACTACCTGTGTGACCTTGAACAATCTAGTTTATCTGTCCTGTTAAATTATCTGTGGTTGGTAGTGGACTCTGGGAACAATGAACTTCATCCACAAAAATGAAATGACTGGTGTCTGTTGGCCTCCATCTCTAGTCAAGTGTGTTTTGCAATCTTTCACAACCTCTCTTCTGACCCTTACCTTGCGAAGACCCTCCCAAGCCGAAGGCTCAGGTGAGCCAGTATGACTGTCAACATGTTGCCCTCCGCCTGCACCAAGTGCACGGGCACATGTGTTCACAATGAATGCCATTCTCCTTTCAAACACCAAGCTTCCCAGTGTACTGAACTTTTGCACTGCAGTGAAGGGCACTTTCAGGGGCACTGACATGAACGAGGCCACGGATCACCTGCTAGGGACACAAGATGCACCGTAAGCATAGGTGGTCTGCTTGTTAACTATGATTTTTATTTTTATTCAATATCACACAAATCAATCACAATTCCCATTCTTCGTTCCACATCACTGTCCTCTGCAATCAGTGCTGCTCATACAAATGCTGGGTGTCAGAGGAGTTTATATAACACACCTATAGATGCACATACAAGGACAATTAATCATACATGTGTAAATCAACGTATAGGAAATGTTCCATGAGACAATGAGGACTACAAGGTGTAGGGGTCACATTTCATCCATTCTGAGTGCTTGATGAGGCTAAGTAACAATTCAAGATTTAAAATGTAATACAGAGGTTGGGTTTGACTTTACTAATAAGAATGTATTTTCACTCACACACCCTTTTTAGCAACCATTGGATAATGAAAGACAGGGGGAAAATATTAGTTTCTAACCTATGCATTGCATGCACCTGTTTGTTGCATAGCTCACTGAGCTACATTAGGATCTTAACTTTGTAATAAAAAGATCTCTGTGCAGCAGGTACTTTAACCCTCTGTGCTACTTTATGGTGAATCAAAACAGTGACTAGACAAAACTTGATCTCTTCCCAGCAGGTATTTTTTAATCAGCAAAGTTACAGGTCATTATTTTTTGTTATTGATTAACACACTCCCGTTTTTGATTTGTGCTAGTGCAGTGCTTTGTGGACTTTACAATTAAATTTAAAATGTCTTATTTATGTTTGTATAGTACTTTACAATGCATTTTTGCTTTTTCTAAGTGCTCCAAATAACCAATGTTACTCTTACTCAGTTTCATAGTACTTAATTTACTGACCTAACAAAGATTGAACGCTAAGTTGGCCATGCAAAGATTTTTCGCAGGTAGGAGGTGGATTCTAAGCATGTCATCCACCTGTGTTACCTATTGCTATCAATGCGTGTGCGCTCAAGAAAGGGGAACCTTGGTAATGGCTCACACCCTGCTCACGTAAGAAAGACAGGCCAGCTGCAATTTCTGTTTTAAGCATGTAGAAGGGACCTAATGTGTTATTCTTGTTTTATTCATCACAGATATGAACACATTTTTAAGATATTTTGAGAACTGCAAAGAGTTTTAAAACAAGACAGCTAAACTGAATGCAGCAGCAAGTCTGTGGTGTTCATTAATATTGAACTTTGGAATTTTGTATCGAAGATCAAATACACATTTGATATGGAACATTTTCTGCTGCCAAAAGGTGGTAGGGCGCTCAAATAAAAGCTGCAAAAATTAGGAAGTAGATGCCTCCTACTTGGACTTTGGATTCACATGCCTCATTATAACTGGCGAAATTAGGACACAGTGTATGGTTTGTGGCATGACATTTGCTAATGAATGTCTGAAACCTAGCAAATTAAAGCTCCACTTGGAAACTAAACAGGGGTCACTGGTAGGAAATAATAGAGATTTGTTTGCCAGAAAGCTGGAAGGCATCATCCACGAAAAAGACACTGTGAAAAATGTGGTCTTCACACCAACAAATGCCTTGAAACATCTTACTAAGTGCCATACCACATTGCAAAAACAAAAAGCCATTTACAGATGGAGAAAAAGTGATTATTCCAGCAACTCTTGATGTGGTCAGGACAATGCTTGGTGAAAAAGTGGTGGAGAAGTTTAAAATGGTATCCCTCTCAGACGCAACAGTTTGCTGCCGCATGTCTGACTTGTCAGAGGATATCAACAGACAACTCATAGCACTTTGAAATTGAGTATGTTTGCTTTGCAATTAGATGAAGCGACTGACTTACCAAAGGCAGCTCATTTAATTGCTTATGTCCGATACTACCACAAAATTGTAATATTTGAAGATTTTTTAGTCTGTAAACCAATCAAGGGACAGGCAACAGTGTCAGCCCTGTTTGATACTCTCAATGACTTCCTGTGCTCCAATGGCTTTAAATGGCCAGTGGCGGCTAAGGCAGAGGCGCGTCGCCCCACTGGGTTGCAGAAGTGAAGGAAAGGAAAAATAAAATGATAATAATGTGTTATTATCATTTTATTTGTTCCTGCTGCGGCAGCATAGGGACAGGGCGGGCTGCTCTGCTCACAGAGCAGGGCAGTGGAGAAGTGCGCATGACACTTTGGACGGCCGTCTCGGGCCGACCAAACAGTCATGCGCCCTTAGCATGTTCTCCACCCAGGCTGCATTACAGCCTGGGTGGAGAAAATGCCCAGGCTCCCAGTACCCATCTGAGCGCCGAATTATAGCGCTCAGACCAATCAGCGTTGTGATTGGCTCAGGGAAGCCTGGCTGCTTCCTATTTTGGCCGTCGGAAGGGAGACGTCATGGGACAGAGCAGCTAGGAGGTAAGAGAATTTGTATTTTTTTTACACTCCCTTACCCCCTCACCCCCCCGCCACCCCAGATCAATGCCGGCCACCATTGAAAATGGCATAGCTGTGTTGGCATCTGTACGGATGGTGCTCCTTCCATGTGTGGGGCTAGGACAGGATTAAAAGCCAAAGTGTTGAAAGTGGCTCCTTATATTCTATGGGCTCCACTGTATGATACACCGGGAAAGACCTTGCAGTTCAAAACATGGAGAGAGAACTTTGGGATGTGTTGAATTCTGCTGTGAAAATTGTTAATTTCATAAAGGTTCATCTCACTAGAGCTTGCCTGTTTGCAATTTTATGTTCAGAAATGGGAGCTGAACATGATGGTTTGCTTTTCTATACAGAAGTCTGGTGGTTAACCAGAGGGAAGGTGCTGAATCACATTTTTAAATTAAAAAATGGTGTACAAAAATTACTTCTGGATTTGAACTCCTACAACGCAGAACAGTTGCATAATCCCCATTGGCATGTGCTTTTAACATGCCTTGCAGACATCTTTGATAACTGAAATTCCTTGAATTTGTCTTTGCAAGGTGCTGAAAGTACACCTTTCACCATGTATAAAAAATATTTGCCTTCATGAAGAAGCTGGAGTTGTGGAAGAATCAGCAACTCTGGGACAGGATTATGCCTACTACCCACGGAAAGTGGTCATATAGGGGGTGTAGTGACACCTGGGGTTAGTAGCCTACTGGCTACTACCCTTCACTCTACTTAATTCCCCAAAATGTTGTATTTAGGTGTCCCCCTGAAACCAGGAACTCAGAATTGTGCGCCTGGAAGAAGAAGGACAAAGAAGAGTCAAAGACGTGTGAACTGTGGACCAGCACCAAATTTGGTGAAAAGCCTGCCTGGCTGCTGCTCTCCTGACAATCACCTACACCAACTCATCCAGAAGCGGAACAGCCTCCCCAAACCATTGGAGGCTTGCCCAGCACTTCATCGATCCAACAACATCTCTCTTGGAGGGGGGGAGTCACTTCCCTGCACCAGCAGGTACCGAACGCATCTGCTGTGTACAGCATTTTGTCGACCCTGGACCCACAGATAGAGCAGCACCCTAAAAAGAGGTCTTTGTTGCTCGAGGAGGTCAAATCCGTCTCCTTACCAAGTTTGTAGACACCAGGACCCCCAGGAGCCACCCAGCACCAAGGTACCGGAGTCAGTTGCAAGCAGCAAGGCTTGATTGTGTTAAGCCAGGAACATCACCAATGCCAAAACTTACCTGCACATTGAGGGATGGCGAGAGAAACCAGCTCCACAAAGAGAGTGGCCCTGCTGTGTTTCTTTTGCCTCATCTGCAGGTGTACCAAGAACCGTGAGAGCCTCTTACTCACCAACCCGCCGGACAAAACACCTCTGCACCGAGCTCCCAAGCCTGGGCTCAAGTAAATCAACTGTGTCTCTGTGGTCTCGAGACCCTCAAAAGGCGAGACCTCCCCTTGGATTCTGCTGGACTGGTCCCCAAGTTCCCCCTTGCAGCCGTTCCCTACAGGTACCTTTCCCCATTGACTTTAGCTTGTAGGTTTTGAGGCACCGACTGCATAAATCACCTATGCAGCCGGACACCCCAGGGCAGGTAACTTGAACTGTTGGTGCTTTCTTACACCTTGGTCTCTACTTAGCTGAAGTCCAGAAGAAAAGTCCTGTAAGTCATCTGTAAGTTTACCTATGCAGTGAATGTTTCTCCCATAGGATAACATTACCGCGTGAGGGGCTCCTGACTCAAATCTGGCAACTGTCATTTTCTACTGTTTTTACTGTGTGTACTACAAATGCTTAAAATTATCCTCTGTTAAGCTTAATCTGCTCACCCACACTACCACAAAGATAGCATATGAGTGTTAGACCTGGCACCATTGGCGTGAGTCTCCCTTCCTTTTTACGCTGTGTCTCCTCTGTTTTTGCTGGTTATAGATGCTCTGGGCGCTGTGCCGCTGCCATTCAGTGCCACAGCGCGAATGCTCCCTTTGTAAAGATGACATATGAATTGGTACATCCATGATTGGCTTATTCAGTTTACCTGTTAGTCCCTAGTAGCGTGGCCGGTGTGTGCCCAGGGCTGGTAAACCGAATGCTGCTGGTGGGCCTGCAGCACTGGTTTGTGCCACCCACAGAAGCAGCTTGTAAAGTGTGTCTCAGACCTGCCACTGCAGTGTCTGCGTGCAGTCCAGAACTGCCACCTTGGCTGTGAAGTGCACCCGCTTCCCAGCCCCTAAACCTTCCCTTGGCATCATGTAAGCCCCCCTTATGATAGGGCGCATTGTATGTGTAAGGTAGGACATGCCCTGTTGTATGTAGCATGTCCTAGTAGTGAATTACACCCAATTTCGTTTTTCACTACTGTAAGGCTACCTGTTCTCCATAGGCCAGGATGGGAGGTCTGGGCTATTACATCCTATAGTCCTAACTGACCCACAGAACATGGTAGAAAAACGAATCTAGTATGCCTGAGCTCAGAATATTAAAATACATCTTTTAGTGAAGGTTATTTTTATATTCTGTGTTTGAAACTACCACTTTTAGAGTATAGGTACTTTCTTGCCTAAGCCTTCCAGTTGCCCTGCTATTATGTGTATTGGCTGTCTGGTTTTGGAGGGACAGGGCAGGCTGAGTCAGACCTGGGTTGAATAGAGCGACCTGCCTAGGTGTGAGGGGAGGGGTAGCTCCTGCACTTGAATAGGGCTGTGCCTGGCAAGGTGAAAGCTGGCTCCACCTCCCACTGTGCGTCTGAGGCAGACCCCCTCTTTCTGAAAGGAAGGATGCAGCATGATCAACAAAGTGCTCCAGGGCTGGGCAAAACTGGTTCTGGCTGGGTTCAGAGGCTTGGGACCCCTAAGAACAAAGACTTTGGGGGTATAAATATTTGTGCACAAACCCCTACAATATGTATTGCTCCTGGATAACAAGAAGAACCTCTGTCCGTGTGGCTACAAGAATCTGCAGGAGAAGGACTGTCCTTGTGCTTGTGTGCTGTTCCTGGGACTGGCCTGCAGCTGTTACTACTGGACTTCAAGAAGAGGAAAGGAACTTTGATTGGACTTTTATTTCTTTTGCTACAGCAACTACCCAAGGGCTAGGAGAGAGCTAGCCTCCTGCTGGAGTCTCAGGCACATCAGACTCCACCATCAGCCTCCTGTTTCCTCCCAGCGAGGATTACTATCTGCAGGTGAGGCTCCTGTGTGTTCCAGGACCTCTATTTCTACTGTTGAGAAGAGAGCGCTGAAAATCGACGCTAACCTCCGTTAGCGAGCCGCTGCAGCTGGTGAGCGTGAGAAAAATCGCCGCTCCGCTGTCGCCGAGCGCTCGCTAACCCCGAAGATCGTCGCAGCCCCTGTCTGCGGGCCTGAAAATGCCCGCTATCCGAAGATCGTCGCAGCACCTGTCTGCGGGCCTGAAAACGCCCGCTATCTGAAATCATCGCAACAGGATCATCGCAGCGCGGACGCCGAGCGTTCGCCATTTTCCCCGCATCGAATCCGGATCGTCGCTCCCTCGCGGAGCGCCATCTTTGTCAACGCAGCAAGATCGCACACGCAACAGTCTCGGTGCATCATCCTCCCTTCGCGGCAAGGATTTCATCGCATCACCGGCTTAGCGTGAGGAAGTTTGTCGCTTTGTCCTGCCCGCAACCCAGCGCATCATCCTCCCTCGCGGTAAGGATTCAACGCATCGCTGCAACTCCTTAGCGACATTTTTGTTGCTTTGCTCCAGGAACCAGATACTTTGTGAGTAAAAGGGTCGCAGAGACCCCTGCCTTGAACTAAACATCATTTTGTGCATCCTGAACTATTTTTCCTTGCAGCATTTCTAAAGTAATTATATTTTTATAGTATTGTGGATTTTTACTGTTATTGGTCTTGTGATTAAGTCTATATAAAAATACCTATTTTTCATAACTACTTGAGTGGTGTCCGTTTGTAGTGTTCCTCATTATATTACTGTGTATGGTCATAAATGCTTCACACACTGCCTCTGAGATAAGCCTAGCTGCTCGTGCTACGTTACCACAGGGTTGAGCAGGGGTTGTCAAAGGGTGTAGGCTGCTTACTCTGACTTAGGAAGAAGGGTCCCTACTTGGACAGTGGCCAGCCATTGCCAACTAGAGACCCCCATTTCTAACAATGAGATTATTAATTTAACCCTTGTAGGCCAATAAAGGTCGTCAGGACTTTCTACATAGTGTACCTCACTGTGGTACACCACATAAAAAGCCAGTTTCCTACATTGGTGGGAGCGATGGGATACAAGACTTTGCATTTGCTGAAACAACTTGGTCAGTAGGTGATTTCATGAAGAAACCCACAGTTGACTTTAATCAAAAACATTTTGTGCAAATTGTTCGAATTTTGATTTTTTCAAAATGTTCTGAACTGACCGATTAAGGCTTTGAGCTAAGTTTCCGTCCTTTGGAAGTAGGAATTAGGAATTAGGAATTTAAAAAGTGTACTTGTGAGTTAGGCCTTAAAAAGTATTTTAGAATTTGTTTGTCAATTTTCTAAAAAGGTACCATCTTTACTAGAAAAGACGTCCACAGGGAAGATGGTTTAGGATCTCGCCCTGGCCCCTTATCTGCAGCTTAAAACACAGAAGTGAAGGCTCCTCTGTAAAAACTATACCATTAAAACTGGTTCAGACCCTACAAAAGCAAAGCTCCAGGATCTACTTGTAGTGTTTGATTTAACCAATACAACAGAAGACTCTGACAATCGTGATGGCCAGTATTTGGGTAGTGAGCGTGAATTCTAAAACTGTACCTAGAGTGTCTTCCTCTACTGAGGGTAGGTCAGGCAACTTGGGGTCCAGAGAAGGGCTAGAGGATGAATATATTGCTCTTGAGAGACTAGCCAGAAGAGCAGCCCTTGAGGCCAAAATCCTGGTCACAGAAAGAGAAAGGGCTGAGATGGGCCTAGCACCTATCAATGGTGGTGGCAAAGTAAATAGGGAGAAGGAGGAACCTTTGGATCCCAACATTTCCAAAAGTATTGTCCCTAAATTTGTTGAGGGTGATGACAGGGTTTATTGCCTTAGAGAGGGCATGTAAAATCGAAGGTTACACTAGAGATACTGGGGCTCTCTACTTTGGGAGATATTCTCAGGAAAGTGCAGGGATAGACTCCTGATACTGGATGAGGAAGATGCTGAGTCTTATGACATCATGAATGATACCATGATTGAGGGCTTTGGACTCACCACTGAGGAGTAAAGGATTAAGTTGATGGAGACTCACAAAATCTCAGGAGTGCACCCCACTACCCTGAGGCCCATTTGGCACCAAGACAGGTGGGAAATTAGCTATGCAGTAGGCATGCTGCACCTCCAGGCTAGTCACACCCCTAAGGTGGGCTACCTGATGTCCTCCAAGAAAGAAGTGTTCCACCATCTTGTTTTTCTGTGGAATTAGACCCGTCTCCCTACCAAGTTTGGAGACACTAGGACCCCCAGGAGCAGTCCAGCACCAATTGTCACGATTTTCTCCCTGCGCTTTCGTGCCCACCACCAGGGGGCCTACTTGTGGGACTTTCCACTGTTATAATAAGCTGCTGGACCTTCCCCTTCATGCACATACTGATTTCCAGCCATTTGAACTCTACTTGGAAATGGCCATCCATTCCCAATCCATGCCAGGTTTTGTGGAAGCCAGCCTGCTCATATTTGAAACTCCATTACCTAGAATTCCCTGCTCACTGCTCCGTCTCCACCCCTGCAGGCAAAGGATAGGTGGAGGAATCCAGTTCACCTGTGGCTGGCTGTTGCTAGCCTGCTCACAACAGATGCATATGATTACTGTGAGCTCTTTTTAAGCCCCAGCTCTCTTCAGTCCAGCGTTGGTCATTGTAGCTGTGTACCAGTGAGACCGACCCTTGTTTCTAGTGTTTCCTGAGCTTTTGATATCCAAAAGGGATGGTTCGATACCACCTGTAGCAAAGCCAAGAAAGCCCTTACTAATGCTCTTAAAACTCGGCTACGCGATCAAACCCAGATCGCCCTACTGCTTACCCTGTTTAAATTGGCTAGAAGAAAAAGGGAGAGCATACTAAGGGAGGACATTTGGGAAAGGCTTACTCAAGCTACTATAGCAGGAGATAGTAGGGAGTTTGGGGCAATAATCAACTCACCATATTTTAAGACTCATAGGGACCCTTCGTTGGATAGACATGTTGCAGAGGAGGAGTGGATAGAACACTTTACTAATATCTTCTCGCCCGCTGACCCCCCTGCCCATTGCCAATCTGTCCCTCTGAATAATAGGAAGGTATTCTTGTCATTCTCGCTTACTGAGGTTAGGAGGGCCCTACCGTCATGCAGTACAGGAAGAGCCCCAGGTCCGGATGGGGTCCCAATAGACCTCTTCCAGGAAAACTATGACCTTTGGGTTCCTTTACTGACCAATGTTTTTAACAACATAGCAATGGTAGCCCCCCCCCCACCCTTCATGGAAGACAAGTAAAATAGTTCCTATCTATAAAAAGGGGGACAAGAGTAGCCCTAAAAACTACAGGCCTATTTCCCTTTTAGACACTACTGCGAAACTCATGGGCCGTCTGCTTTTAGCCAGACTAGAGGCTTGGGCAGTTGATAAGAATATATTAATGCAAGCCCAGTATGAGTTTCAACAGGGTAGGGAAACTGTAGATCAGTACCTCAATCTTTCACTGATCATTGATAAATATACAAGGGCTAAGGATGGGAAAATCTATCTTGCCTTTATGGACCTTTCAGCAGCATTTGTCTGTGTTTCCCACCCAAAGCTCTGGCATATCATGGAAGAGATTGGGATCGACCCTCCAATAATTGATTTTATCTGGCAATTGTACTCGGAGGCATCAGCATCGGTTAGATACGGGAAACACAGGGAATGTACCCCACCTTTTAAGATCCTAAGGTGGGCAAGACAGGGCTGTGTCCTTGCATCGTTCTTGTTCTCCATCTACACGACCGGCATGGGGAACACCCTTCTGGGCGTAACTCCCGATCTCCCCGTGTCTGAGTCTATCCAGCTCCCAATTCTGGCATATGCAGACGACGCAGTCCTTATCGCTAGAACAGGGATAGGGTTGCATCGCCTAATCACCACTTATGCCGCCTTCATGGATTCTCTTGACATGAAGGTTAACCAGTCAAAATCATTTGTAATTATTGCCGGGGGGAAGGTGTTCGAGGTAAACTATCACACCTTCACACAGAATCAGGGAAAATTGAGGTGGTGGAGTCGTTCCCCTATCTTGGGGTGCTTTTTGATAAGAATCAAACGTGGTCTAGACTAATTGATGCAAGGACCATGGGAATGGAAAGGAGTCTGGGAGCATTAAAAGCATTTACCTCCAGCATGGGCAGGAAAACTTTGGCCACTGTTAAGCAGATTTATTAAGCTAAAACTAAATCTACGGCCACATATATGGAGCGGGTGTCTGGGGTCTGGCACACCATGAACAACTCCAAATCATTGAAGATAAGTTTTTAAATCCATGGTCTCCCTTCTCCAATCAACATCTAATTTTATACTCCACACTGAGTTGAGCCTTCCCCTATATTACGGATTCAATTAGACTGGCTCCTTTGCTCCTGTGGTTTTCAAATTTGCGAAGGAATACTCTCCCTTTAACTCAGAATATAATAAAAGATTGCCTGAGCCTCGACAATTTTAAGAGAATCAGATGGATTAACTGTCGAGTGAGAATTGACGGAGTTGGGGATGAAAGTATTGTTTACAGACCTGATGTCTTGCAGGTTAATGTCTAAGCAAAGACTGGTCGACACTTTTATGCTCTAAGCCCAGTACATTCGTAGGGAGAACAACCACAGGAAGCAGTCTATTCTGGTATATCAACCACATTTATCTATTTGGGCAGGTGGATTTTCCTACCTAGAGCAGGTTACAATACCACACCACAAATCTATATTACTCCGATTTCAGGTAAATTTGATCCCACTAATGCTTGGGTTCCCATCGAAAACTTATAACCATTCATATTTGATCAACTGTCCTTGTGACAAGTCCTCTGCCCAAACAGATCTTCATATACTGTTCTTTTGTGGTCACTATCATAAAGAAAGTAAAAAGTACATTGTACCGATTTTAAAGAGCCATAATTATGTCCAATGTAGGGTTGCACTATTCTTTTTAAAATCATTACCAGACCATCTAGTGTGCTTCTTCCTAGCCTCATTTCTATGGGCTTGTAGAAAAAGGCGGCAGATCTTGGGATTATAAAACTTTTTAGGTACATTTATTCAACTATATATAGTCTGCATTTTAACTTATATTTGATATGGCAGATTTTATTACTTATAAACTGAAAAATTGTAAGATTTTTAACTTCTTTTTATTAGAATCCAGATTAACTGTTTACCATATTTTATTTACGAGAGGTTTTCCCTTTTAAATTTATTGTTGTTTCTGTACTTTTATGATCATACCTAAGAATGATCGAATAAAGTTGAAATTGATTGATTGATTGAAATCCTTGTTTCCAGTGTTTTCTGAGCTTTAGTTATTCCTTGTTCCTGAGCTGCTGCTGTTTTCCTTGTTCCTGAATTAGCACTGCCTAGAGTGCTACCTTGACTCTTGAGCCTTAGCATTCCTTGTTCCTGAGCAGCAGCAGTTTCCCTTGGTCCTGAACCAGCACTGCCTGCAGTGCTACCTTGGCTTTTGAGCTTTTGCTCAATTCCTGTTCTTGCTCCAGCACAGCCTTCAGTGCTACTTTGCTACTTGGTGACCCCCTGTGCCCCCACAGCCGGTCGCTCCTCACCCTCTGCTCTGCCGCCGCCTGCCTGCCGCTTCCTGGCGCCTGCCTGCTGCTGACGCCGCTTACCACTTTTTCACCGCCGCTGCCCTCTGCCTTCCTGTAAGTGCCGCCTCCTGCTCCCTGCCTGCTGCTGCCCCCATTTTCCGCTAGTTCACCGCTGCCGCTGCCCCTGTGAAGTTTTTTCTTCTTTCTCGCCGCTGCCCCCGCTGACCCGCCTCCCCTCCTAGCCCATTGGCCACCCTGCTCCCGCCTCCCAGCTGCTCCTCCCTCCTGGCTCCTTACTTAAGGGGACCGCGGTGGGCCGGTCAGTGTGACCCCCTGTGCCCCCACAGCCGGTCGCTCCTCACCCTCTGCTGTGCCGCCGCCTGCCTGCCGCTTCCTGGCGCCTGCCTGCTGCTGACGCCGCTTACCACTTTTTCACCGCCGCTGCCCTCTGCCTTCCTGTAAGTGCCGCCTCCTGCTCCCTGCCTGCTGCTGCCCCCATTTTCCGCTAGTTCACCGCCGCTGCTGCCCCTGTGAAGTTTTTTCTTCTTTCTCGCCGCTGCCCCCGCTGACCCGCCTCCCCTCCTAGCCCATTGGCCACTCCGCTCCCGCCTCCCAGCTGCTCCTCCCTCCCGGCTCCCTACTTATGACGCCCCCTGAGCGACCGCGCAGCGGACGCGCGCAGCGGGAGCGCCGACTGAGCGCCGAAGGTGCGCCAAAGGTAAGCCCGTCTGCGCCCGTCCACGCCTGGACCGCGCCCAGCGCCAGACCCCCTGGCCCCCGCGCCCGCCAGCCCCCCCGCAGGACCTACGATGACGCCATACTCAACGCACTCAACACCGGCCGAACCCCCGGATGCTACCAAGCATCCCCGCGACGCACCCATGGACCCTTCGTCTGCCGATCCTGCAACTTCTCCTGCCTCCGAACCTGCACCGCGCCCACCAAGACGGACAGCAGCAACCACCTCAAGTGCATCCTGCTCAACACCCGCTCCATCCACAGACACGCCGTGGAACTCTGGAACCTCCTCGACACCGCATCTCCAGACGTCGCCTTCCTCACGGAAACCTGGATGAACGCCTCCTCAGCCCCCGACATCGCCATCGCCATCCCGGACGGCTACAAGATCATCAGGAAGGACCGCGTCAACCAGACCGGAGGAGGTATCGCCATCGTACACAAAAGCACCATTCGCATCTCGACTGACTCCATCGACGCATTCAACGCCGCCGAGCACCTGCACTTCCAGATTCACACCGACCCCAAGACTACCCTCAGAGGCACCCTCATCTACAGACCCCCGGGACCGCACACACAATTCTGCGAAGACATCACGGACTTCATCAGCCCACACGCCCTCCCCTCCACCGACTACATCCTCCTCGGGGACCTCAACTTCCACCTGGAGAACAACAAGGACCGCAACACCACCGCCCTGCTGGACAACCTCGCCAACCTCGGACTCCAGCAACTGGTCAACACCCCCACCCACTACGCCGGCCACACGCTTGATCCCGTCTTCTCATCCAGCAAGCACATCACCTTCAGCCACTCCACCGGACTTCACTGGACTGATCACAGCTGCGTCCACTTCAGCTTCAGAAAGAACACAACCCACCACCACCCGAAGCAGGCTCCCCACAGAAACTGGAGCAAGATCACCGCCGACCAGCTCACCACTTCCCTCCGCCAAAGCCCACCTGTCAGGACAACGGACCCCAACGCAGCAGCCCGCAACCTCACGCAGTGGCTGACCACCTGTGCCGACGACCTCGCCCCACTGAAGAACCCACTCACCAGGCCCAGAAGCAAGAAGGCCCCCTGGTTCACCGACGAACTCAAGGACTCCAAGAAGGCCTGCCGCAGACATCACCAGCTTATCCGCTCCACCAAGAAGAAATCTCTGAAGGAACGACTGGACAACAACGCCCAGGACAGCAAGGAACTCTTCAACATCGTCAAGGAGTTCTCCAACCCCAGCACCGGCAACAACGACATCACTCCTTCACAGGACCTCTGCGACTCCCTCGCCTCGTACTTCCACCGCAAGATTGCCGACATCCACAACAGCTTCGGCGCACCACCCCCGCACCCATTGGTCGAACCAACGCACCTCGCCGCCGCCCCCTGGCATGGATCGAAGTGACCACCGAAGACATGGCCCGCATGATGAACACCATCCACTCCGGATCTCCGACCGACCCATGCCCCCACCATGTCTTCAACAAGGCAGACTCCACCATCGCACCCCACCTCCGAGACATCATCAACACCTCCTTCGACACAGCCACCTTCCCAGAGAGCTGGAAGCATGCCGAGCTCAGCGCCCTGCTGAAGAAACCAACAGCGGACCCGACGGACCTGAAGAACATCCGCCCCATCTCGCTCCTTCCTTTCCCGGCCAAAGTCATCGAGAAGGTCGTCAACAAGCAGCTGGCCGCCTTCCTCGAGACGAACGGATCCCTCGACCCATCGCAGTCCGGATTCAGAGCCAACCACAGCACCGAGACCGCCCTCATCGCAGCCACTGACGACATCCGAGCCCTGCTCGACAACGGAGAAACAGCGGCACTCATCCTCCTAGACCTCTCCGCAGCATTTGACACTGTCTGCCACCGCACCCTAGTCCAACGCCTCAACGACACCGGCATCCAAGGGAAGGCTCTGGAATGGATCACCTCATACCTCGCCGGCAGAACACAGAGAGTACGCCTCCCCCCTTCTGTTCGGAGGCCACCGAAGTCATCTGCGGCGTTCCGCAGGGATCGTCACTCAGCCCCACCCTCTTCAACGTCTACATGAAGCCCCTCGCTGCCATCGCACGCCAACACAACCTCAACATCATCTCCTACGCCGACGACACCCAGCTTATCCTCTCCCTCACCAGAGACCCCGACACCGCCAGAGCCATCCTACACGAAGGGATGAAAGACGTCGCCGAATGGATGAACATCAGCCGCCTGAAACTGAACACAGACAAGACAGAAGTCCTCATCCTTGGACCATCACCCTCCGCATGGGACGACTCCTGGTGGCCCCCAGCCCTAGGCACCGCACCCAAGCCAACAGACCACGCACGCAACCTGGGCTTCATCCTGGACTCCTCCCTATCGATGACCAGACAAGTCAACGCCGTCTCCTCGTCATGCTTCCACACCCTCCGCATGCTCCGCAAAATCTTCCGGTGGATCCCGACCGAAACCAGGAAGACGGTCACCCAGGCCCTCATCACCAGCTGACTAGACTACGGAAACACCCTGTACGCCGGAACCACAGCCAAGCTTCAGAAAAGACTCCAACATATCCAGAACGCCTCCGCCCGACTCATCCTGGACGTCCCCCGACGCAGCCACATCTCGAGCCACCTGAGAGACCTGCACTGGCTCCCCGTCAACAAGAGGATCACGTTCAGACTCCTCACCCATGCACACAAATCCCTCCACGACCTGGGCCCCAAGTACCACAACGACCGCCTGAACTTCTACACGCCCACCCGCCAGCTACGATCCACGCACCTCGCCCTCGCCGCCGTACCTCGCATCCAGAGAGCCACCACCGGAGGAAGATCCTTCTCCTACCTGGCGGCCAAGACATGGAATTCCCTGCCCATCCACCTGCAGCTGACCCAGGACCACCTCGCCTTCAGGAAACAGATCAAGACCTGGCTGTTCGAGCAGTAGCAGACCCCCTCCCCCAGCGCCTTGAGACCCTTCCGGGTGAGTAGCGCGCGATATAAATTCCATGATTGATTGATTGATTGATTCTTGATTCCTGATCCAGCACTATTCTAGTATACCCTTGTAGCCTTCCCTTCTGTATATCCGTTTCCAGTCCCTGCCTTTCTTCCCATTTCCTTGGTTCCAGTTCTTAGTTTGCTGTCTTTCTATTCTGCTGTCTTACTTCTGTTACCTTGTATGTTTGTTACCTGCCTTCTGCCAAGTGTGCCCTGTGATTTCCTTCCTTTCCTGTTAAGCACTCCTCCTTGCTAGCTCCTTGTGTATTGTGCTTGTGTCTACACCCTTGCTGTTACTGCCTTGCGTGTTCCAGTTTGATCGCCAGGATTCATGGGCACAGCTGACTACCTAGGTGGTGTTTCTTGTTCACTGTGAGTATTGTCTTTGAGTTACACTTATAACATCACCATAGGTATAAGCTCCCCAGACCCTGCCTTTGCATGCATATTCTATATGTGGGTATTTTCAGTCAGTATATGTAACAGCAATTGTGGGTGAGGAACTTCTGAGCTTCAGTCTTACTGTGTGGAGCTCCCGAGTGCTTTGCCTCACACTCTCCTTTATTGTTAATGTTGTATTATATATATGTCTTGCACGTCCGTCCTGGGTGTACTTAGTCTGAATGCTAAATTGCATTGTGAGTGCCCTTCCTCTCTGAGTCTTAGCCATCTTGTTCACTTTACAGGCTTCCCCTTTGGATCCCTTTTTCTCCTCTGACTCCCTGTGTGATCATGGGCAGGGCTGCACTACTCTTTCTGTGCATGGTACGTTTTCTACCCAGTCCCTAGTCCTTGCTCAAGTTCCTGACTGTGTTCCTGACATACTCCCGGACAGTCCCTGACACAAATATCCAATAACAAGTACCAAGGCTTTTTTGTGTTCAGTTCGAACACCACTGCCGCCAGAACTTACCTGCATGTCCAGGAACTCCAAGAAAGGCCTGCTCCACACCAAGAGGGGCCCTGCTGTGTTTCTTTTCCCTCTTCTGCATGTGAACCAAGAACCGTAAGAGCCTCTAAGTCACTGACCCGCCAGACAAAACACCTTTGCACCCGAGCTCGGGCTCAAGTAAACCAAGTGTCTCTATGTTCCTGAGACCCTCAAGAGCCGAACTCCCCATTTGATTCTGCCTGACTGCCCCCCTCTCCCCCAGCTCCCCTTGCAGAATTTTCTTATAGGTACTTTCCCCAATTGACTTTAGCGTGTTGCCGTCGCGGCTATAACCGCGTAAAGCACCTCTGCACCTGGACACCCCAGGGCAGGTAAATTTGAACTGTTGGTGCTTTCTTGGACCTTGGCCTCTACTAACCTTAAGTCCAGAATAACAGTCATGTAAGACGTCTGTAAGTGTCCCTATGCAGTGAATGTTTTTCCCTTAGGATAACATTACCTCGTTCGAGGCTTGTGCCACAAATTTGACAGCTGTAATTTTCTACTGTGTTTACTGTATAAACATCCAAAGTACTTACCTGATTCTAATAATCTTGGTGTCTAAAGCTATATAAAAATCTGGTATTTTTCTAAATTGGTCTTGAATTTCTTCTTGAGTGTGTGTCTCATTTATTGACTCGATGTGTACAATAAATGCTTAACACTACCCTCTGATAAGCCTAAACTGCTAGCCTGCACTACCCAGTTATAAAAAGTGGCAGGGAACCAGCCTGAAATATGTTGTTTCCTACAGATATCCTTTACTTTGCAAAAGCCACTGTGAGATCAAAGAATGTAAGCATTGTCTGAACTCCCTCTGAAGGGGCATCAGTCCTCAAAAAGAAATCATTAGTGTGCCAAGGGTGAACCCCTCCCCCTCTTATGTCCATCATCACATTGATGAATCTAGGTTAAATTGAATGTATTTGTGGATAGTTATAGACCATGGATATGACATATCTAAGGGATGTGTTCCATTTCGGGCTGCATTTGGTAATAGCTGCATGCATGCCATTGTTATCTGGAGGGAGTTGGGTAGTTACATTGGACACATTTAAGTTGAACATTGCGAGAAAGCTTTTGATGGTAGAAAAGTGCTGAGATGTCTTCACCTAGATTCTTTGGAAATTAGTGCGGAGGATTTCTAGGATGGCACACTAAAGATGTCAGCAGTGGGCCACAGACCAATTCTGTCATTGCGTGGAGTACAGTTTATTTCTCTGGTTCTGTTGTACTCACCTTTCAAAACAGTTGCACTGCACACAACATAAAGCCATATGTAAGGAACTGTCTCACCAGGATCTTGAACACATCACTAGCATCACAAGTGTACAGAGCATACCCGCAGTTGTAATAGCCACCATTTGTCAGAAACCTGGCCGATTCCCAACTCTCAATACCAGTTGTCTCTGTAATCCTTTCACATATTGGCAAAATTCACAAAGAGGCAGACCCTATATTGGTCCATGCTCCAGCATTATTGAGCAGGGGTGACTAGCACCTAAACCTGCCTCCCCTCCCCATTAGATCTGAATACCTGAGCCTGAAGCCAAATGTGTTGCCAGTTAACAGAAGACCGCCACTGGACTTCACATCTAGTAGTCAGTGAGCGGCATGTTGTAATTGTGGTGCCTAACTGTACAGTTCCATTTCAGAAAGCCCAGTGCCACCATGGTCTGAGTGCAGGGTGTGCAAGTGTTCAAAGAAGAGGTCCACCATATAAGACTTTGAAAGTAATACCAGAAATTGGGACGTACAGCCATTTACCCAGAGCCTTATTTACACATCTTTAGGATGGGGAGTTGTGGCCAGAACCCCTCAGATCACAGAGGATAGGCATCACTCTGCCTAAATTACCATAAAAACAATGGTAGTGGAATGTCTCACCCCAGACAGGGGTGGCCATTTACATCTTGATCCTGTTCAATAAGCAGACAAAGCAAACATAAGCAAGACTTTTTCCAATTCACACATAGGCAAGTGATCAGTGAAAAGCAAACAGCTTCCTTCAAGAGTACCTGGCTATCTTCAGCTGAACCTTAGGCATAGAGCAGCTACTTTCATGTGAAATCAGTTCCTTGGTCACTTAGCAGAACAACTGGATTCCCAGGAAGGTGATAAACAACATTTAACACATCTGTATCACTCTCAGTGATGATATCAATTCCTATTTAACAAAATTATGGATTACCTTGAAAATAAAACCATTACCGTTTTGCGAGACTGAAAATGTAGGTATGTAAAATGCTTGCATTTTTTTTTTAATTTCCCAACATGATTAACAAAATATTGACTATTATCCACAGAAATCTGTAATGATAGCAGTTCTAGTTATGAGTCCAAAAGCTCCAGGCTTCAACTGGGCCAAAATACTTTAATTAACTTGTTGTCTCAAGTTAGTAACCATTACGTAGCAGGTTATGTTATAGTCACTCCACTTGTAAAAGGGAAGTACGGAGAATACATTTTGGGTTGCACTATTGGAGTCTGTGCTGCATGCCCCGTATAAAATCCAGGAAGAACAACACCAACTAAACCTTATTCCAGAACAGTAACAGAACTTTTTTTTTTAAAGACATGTGTACCTCACTTTGTAATCCACAAGGAAATGGTTTGTTTGAGAGGGTAAACAAAATGGTAAAGGGGACAATGCAGTTAGAAGTTGCTGCAAGCATACCCATACAGAACGCTATTAAAGAGATGTTGTGGGCATATTGTACAACAGTGCATGATAGTTTGGAGAAGAATCCTTTTGAATTTGCAGACAACTGGGCACTAAGTTGGTCCAGTCGTGGTTGGTGAACAAACATACAAAAGATGTTATGAGAGTTGTGGGAGGAGGTGCTAGAATTATCCAGGAGGGTGATTGGGGGAAAGTCAAACCAGGAAGAGAGAGTAAGGTGTTGCCCAAGTTCAGAGGTCCCTATAAGGTTGAGAGTGTAGGTGCAAATTGGGTAAAGTTGCACAATGGTCAAACGTGGAATCTTAGGAGGGTGTCGCTCAATCAGAAACAAGGAAGTGTAATGAAAATTCAAGGGAAGTGGAGGAGTTTGAGTTGCCTTGGTCATTCATGAGTGATGACGAATTCAAGAAAAGTCAGGACGATCCACTATGTCCTCAAGGGAAGGGGCGCATGTAGCAAAGATTTCTGTAGAAAAGAAAGGGATGTGAGACTGAAGAGGGCTCCTAGCTATTTGAAGGATTATATATGTGGGTAATTGGTCTCAGAAATTGATGTTCAAGGAAATGAATGGAGTTGCACATTCATTTTGTGCACCCACTTCTACATCTTAAAAGAGCATTGTACAGGGGGTGTGGAGTGTCATTTATAGGGTCCTACATTTTGTTCTTCCTTGTGTATTTTTCCAACCCTTCCCTGCCCTATTACCGGAAGTGTGGTGTTTGCTCGAGTGGTTGCTCCCTGTTTACCTTACTTATTGGAGATTTCGTTCTTCATCCTCAGTTTGAGTTAGTTTGTATTTGATTGTTATTCTTTTGTGTCAATAAGAAGAAAAGGAGATGTTTTATAATAGTATTAGGCAGTCTCAGACAGGCTGAGACTGCTCTGGCAGGCTGAGACTGCTCAGCCAGGCTGAGACTACTATGGCATGGTTATAGTTCGGTTCCATATTGAACATTCCATGGTTCAGCAGCTGACAGGATTGTGTTTGCGCCTGGCCGTAACCTTTATGTAATGACAGTCTCTGATTAATAAAACTTAACAGAGGAGTGCGAAGACCGGTGTCATCTAATTATTTTACTACAAATACCTCACAGAAAAAGGGTCCTGCTGAAGAGACGGTGCTGTGCAAGTAAAACTAGCCCACCTGAAGCTTAAGTCCCTCCTGCACGTGGAGGAGTCCAATACTTTATTCAGGTAGACACACCGGATAGGATTTGACTGAGATGAATTTAGTTTATAAAGTTCCCATTCAAATCCGAAGGGATATTACGTAGACAATCTCAATGATTTTCTGGTCCCTAATTGACTGATCGATAGGATATAATACTTGTGCAAAAAGATTGGCCCTCGTAGTTTGTAATGGATGCTCAATAAGGAGTGTATGTTATAAGCTTTTTTATCTCTTTAGTACACCAGTCACTTAAGTACTGATACGCCACAAAGTGTACTGCAAATGGCTGCAGCTCTATGTAAACATTAATCAGGCTAGGCCAAAAAATGAAATTCGAAGCAGGGCCAGACTGGGAGCTGAAGACAGCCGTGGCAATTTGGTCGGGGGTGGGGGGGGGTGGGGGGGGGGGGCGGAGGTTCGTAGAGGATGGCTGCCTGGTACTTGGGGGAGCACTGCTTGCCACAGGAGGCTGGAAACGCTGGTTTGCTGCTTTTGTTACTGGGGGGCGATATTGCAGCAATGCTGCAAAACCGTCCCTCACCGCTTCAAAACTGGCCCCCAGCCTCCCAGGAAAACGTCCAATGCCCGCTACGGCCATTCTACCGTGATTCCCAGAAAAATCCCATTACAGGATGAACCGCAAGTTCAAAAACAGTATCCATTGAAGCCAGGGGCCCTCAAACCCATTTTAAATGACTTCTTGTCCATCAACGATGAATATCTCCAATTTACTCATATTGATGTCAGATAAGTCTTGGGGATCGTTTTTGAATATCACTATTTGGACAACATTGCAAAATGTATTCTGTACATAATGTGCACAATACTGGAATAATTATGCATACCACAACAGGCGTATCAAATGTTTTTTTTTTTACTGAAAGCATAGCTCCTGAGTCATATAAAAATGTCACACTGAGGTCATTATCCCACATTCCAAGTTTTTGCACTTACTGCACCAAAATCTGCACGTGCCAGAAAATGTAGGCTTTTTCTGCTTGTTAAATTTCAGCAGGTTTGATATGCTGAAATATCACAAAGGGTGCATTCTTCATGACACCTGGTAATTACCAGGCGTGTTAAACATTGTAATACTTGTAATTGTGATTCGTGCGCAAATACGTGTTTGCACAGGGTAAGAAACAATCATCGTTTGCATGCTGTAATACCAGATGTATACCCTTTTGTTTCTGGCTGTAGAACTCTGTGCAGTTCACCAAAGGTAACCAGTAGTAAAGTGTCTGATCTCCCCTTTAAACTTAGTGTGTATAGGTATACTTCTAATTGGAATATTTAACTTACTTTTAAGTCCCTAATATGTGGTGCAAAATGTGCCCTGGCCTGGTAACTTAAGTGTCTCTAGTGGACTGCACAACCTATTGTATCACCTACTACAGCGACAGTGAGAACCTTGCTTCAGAGTTACCATTGTACCTTGAATGTAGCATTTTAAAATTCTAATTCAACCTGTCAAAAAAGACCCTTTTGACAGATCAAAACCTTACTTTTAAATATTAATAAGTCACCCCTAAGTTGGCCTTGTAGCCACAAGGCACCGGGCATGATATTTATAAGTAGGAGATGTAGAACTGTAATGTTAACATGTCTTGACTATCACTCAAAAGCTATTTTCACTCTGGCAGGCTTAGCTGTCCTATGTAGAAAACCAGAATACAGATTAAAATACTAATACCATATCTCAGGAATGGGGCCAGATATTAAAATAATCCAACAACTATTTTTAAAAGTTATTAAAAATCCAATTAAATGGTAATGTACATTTTTTAATAAACATTAAAGAAAAGTATTTTTTACAAAATGATCTTGTCCCTGTCTGAAGTTCCTGGAGACTAATTTGCATTTGGCTCGCCAGATTATCACAGCCATTAATTATCCTTGGGTAGATGTGAAATGCCTCCAAGGAGCAAACAGTAGGCTAACCTGAAGGGGCAGAGATGACACCTCTGAACTCTGCAGAATATGCAGGTTGGGTCCTGTGAGACTCATTCTTTACACTACATGGTCAATCCTACTTGAGAGTCAAATCTTGCTTGACAGGCCTGTTAGTTATACATATGACATTTGCAGTACACTTGAAAGGGGAAAGAACAGGAAACAGATAGTTCTTGTGGATCCACTGTCTGGTTGCTGAAGGACTGTGCTTTGTTTGCTACCAGACTTCTATCTCTGGGTTTATTTTGGTTACAGTGGCTGCTACAAACTGAATTTTAGTGTTAGATGTGGGAGGACATTAGGATTACTATAATAAACTCTCCACCGACTCTCACAGCCTTCAGAACTCAAGTGTGGTCAAAGATTTTTGCCATCTTGAAACAATGCCCAAAGTGGGTAGGAGTGGCCCCAGCAACGTTTACCGTATTGGTTAGGGCGTGCCCAGGAGTCATTCCCACACACAAGCTAGTGCAAGGCATAAGTGGTGCATCTGCAGGCACCCATTCGAGAACCCTTCCCGGGCCTGTGGAATATCAGACTAGGACTGGACCTGCTGTCTGTATCCTAAGAGGAGCCCTGAAGGACTGGTCTTGCTCCCTCTTATTCCTAGGTAAAAGAAGTGGACTCCATGGGTCATAAGTCTGACCTTCTGTTCAAGCTACAGGGATACAAGAAGCTACAAGAGGCCATTTCCTGGAACTACCCAGTAGACCAGTTGCAACTGAACCTGAACTGCAATCTGCTCATAGCGTTTGCCTGACATCCTTTTAGTCCCTGAGGTCCAGGCGGGCTTTAGAAGTGTACTTCTGTGGTGGATTAGGACTTGAAAGCCTAAGTCAGAAGTCAAAATCTCTACCAGGATGAACCTGGTTAATGTATCCAACCTGCACTCCATCAAGTTTAGCCTCAAATTGAGCCTAGATCCTGGGATATAGGCACGTTGTGGTCTTTGATGCAATTTCTAATTAAATCTTTAAAAATGCATATCTCTAGTTCACCTCATTTAATATTTGTCATTTTGGAGTAATTCTGTTTGTTAACTTTTACTATATTTGTCCTATTTGGTTTGGGATTTTTATTGTTATGCATTTTGTCTTTATTACTGTTTTAGTACTGCATAAATACTTTAAACTGTGCCCTTGCTTACCAGGGGGTGTAGCTCAGTTTCATTTAGTGACAACGTTTTTGATTATTCCCATAGGTGGGTAGTTACCCACCTCAAATAATAATTCAATTTCTTACACATAGGGATTGTAATTTAACAGGCCACTTCTAATCAGACACTTAGGGGTCCATTAGGATGGCGGGCAGTTTTTAGTCCACCCACTACCCTAGCGGTGCTGGGACCGGCCGCTAGTGGTGCGGCGGTCCTGCACCGCCAATTAGGATGCGACCGCCACCGCATATACACCATTGTGGCGGGCGGTGCTGTGAGCAGCACCCGCCACAATGTTGTAAATGCATGTTGTGCATTGGCATGCACAACGTGACAGGGACCGCGCGGTGCCTGCCACCTCGTGTATGCCAATGTAGGTGCAGCCCCCAACCCCGGGTGGAACACAATGGGCCCCCAAAGCGATTCCTGCATGCCTTTCCATGGCGGAGTCTCCGCCATGGAAAGGCATGGAACCGCCAACATCATAATATGGATGGCGGTGCCTTCCATATTGTGGGCCTTTTGCGCCCGGTAGGCAATCGTGACGATTGCCTACAGGCGGAAAAGCAGCAGACGGTCTTTCCGTCTGCCGCGGTACCCCCCGCCATGCTAATGTGGCGGGGGGTAACAGGCCGTCCGGCGGGGTGTCTTGGTGGGCGGATCGCCACCGCCTGTCAGGGGGTGGCGATCCGCCCGTCATCCTAATGACCGCCATAGTGTCCAGTCATGCTACCTGTGTCTGTGTAAGGTAAGTGCTCTATACAGAATTGATAAATGTGAGCTGTGTAATCTTTGGAGTCTTGTCAGTATTTCTCACAGCACTAGTACAGATTTTTTAAACCCTTTTTATTAGAATGCCACAAGTGTGTAAAAATAACCTTTACTGTGGTGACCAATGTACCTTAGAAATATTCTCACTAGTTGTGTGTAAACGATTAAACGAGATTCATCTATATGGTTACTTTTTCCCATTCGGTGAGCAAATAGTAACATTCAATAAACTATCCCATTTCCTATTTGTGTTCCTAGGTTCACCAGACCTTTCTACATGAGTCGGCGTTGGAGGGTTATACACTACTGAACAATTAATTATTGGTGGTATTACACTAAGAGTAGAGGAATTTATGGGCCTGATTTAGATCTTGACGGGACTACCGTCTTCCCACTGTGGCAGGGTATACAAGTACTCCCCCAAGCTGATGGAATTACTCCCACCCTATTTAGATGTGTGCTGGCTGAGTCACCGTCTGTGTTGATAAAGTGCTTCTCATTGCGTAAACGGTTCACTGCTGTCGATGCAGCGGACTTCTATGCTGGCTAACATCACTCTGTCGCCATGAGGGTGGCGGGATTGTACCAAGCCTATTTAGATCTCACAGTTGTGCTGGTGGTGTTCTACTGGCGAGTTGCTGATGAAATGATTCAGTTGTGGGATGCAGTCAACATTGGACTATTCCAGTGGCTATAGGATGGATGCTAGCATCACACAACTGATGTGTTTTGTCAAATTGTTTGCACCTGCATCCCACCCTATAAAACACACTCCATTTCGGACCATGATGCTTTGCCATTCCAGCACAGTACTATATTTTCTTGGAGAAGTCTTGTCTAAGTATGCTGAGTTTTTTTTTGTGCTCCTTCTGTTACTTGTGCATTTTACATTTTATTTTCTTTGACTTGTGGGTTTACAAATTAAATTCATTTAATTACATTTATAATGGAAGGGAGGAGAAATCCCTGTTTTACAGAGGGAGAATTGTTAGTCACGGTTGAGGAACTTATTAGATTAGTGCCACAATTGTTTGGAGTTAAAGTCCAAAATAGAACCATATCTCAGAAAAGGCAAATGTGGGCTAGAATAGTTGACAGAGTGAATGCTGTAGCAAACAACCTGGGCACACAGGAAATAAATTGGAAGAGGTGGAATGACCTGCAGGGAAGAGTGCGTTCCCTGGTGCATTAATGCATATCTTCACTAGGTATTTTTAACTTACATTTTTGCAAGTGTTGTGAATTTTTAATTGAAATGACTACAACTACCATGATGCCCTGTTTTTGTTATGTGAAGAAAATTTGGCAATGTAATTTTGCTCATTCTCTTTTCTGTCAAATTTTGACATATGTTGAAGTGTTATGTAGTTTATCAATCTCTATTTCATGCTATGTTTTTAAATGTGTTTGTGTTTAATGTCCTATCCTTGGTATCTCATTGAATTGAAGGTATTTTTTTTACAAATCAAAGTTTTCTAACTTACAAACGTGAAGGTACGTAATTTTGTATGCTAAATATAACCTGTCTTATTTTTAAACATATTACTCTGCAATTTTTATATGATGAGTAATGCAATATATCCTTTTAAGTTGTGTAATTGTCAGAATTGTTGCCTGCTATGCCGTGGAATGGTTTCTGTCACATTTCTCCTCTCTACTGTGTTGTGTTGAATCTTTGGTATAACTTCTGTATACTTTCCATTTTTTTCATTTCAGGACATCTTTGTACCTGCTTTTTGAAGTTGCTTTGTGTGTAATGTATTATAATACACTGAAAAGTACATTCATAATATTAATTACATTTTTCCTTGTATTCTTTTTCATGTTTAGCTTCAAACTCCTTTTACGTATAATCTAGACTTTTACAAATATTTTTGTTTCTTTTACATTTATTTTAGATCCAACACCCAGAGTATGTGGGCAAGAATCTGCCACTGAGGATATCCCCACTCCAGACCAGGAACAAGCCTTCAGTTCCACTCCAGACCAGGAACAAGCCTTCAGCGAGGACTCTACTCATGAAAGTCCGGATGACGAAGAGCAGGCTGGTCGATCTGGTCTGCCTGGGCATACAGCTCTGGTGAGTCACACTCAGCCCACACCTACACCTCCCACCCCAGCTGTTACCACCCCTTAGCCTATGTATACCTCCACTTTCTGTAATGTAGTTCCTATATCCCTGATAGGCTCTGCGCATTGCAATAATATACCCTATAGATTTGACATAGGACTGAGGTTAGTATGTCTCTACCGAGTACATTAAACTTAATTACTTGTGTGTGCCAGCTAACTCAGAGGTCACTAGAAACTTCTCGAATAAACAAGAAGGGATTAGTTTCTGACAACCTCATAAACATGACAACTTTGTTTCCCTTAGAGTCGGAACAATCTCAGAACCGTTGAAACAATAGATAACAGTTTCACTCAGTCAATCGTGCATGTTTCATTTCTACAGAATTGCACAGAAATAGAGAGATGGGCGTTTCAATAAAAAGGGTTTATTGAACAGTCTTATTTCTCATGCAAGAGATATGAACTGCTACAATCGTAAGACAGGCTGCGAAGTACAATGTGTACAGAGTTAGAGGAAGATAAAATAATACTGCAATAGCATGGTTTGTAGTTATGACATATATTAATTAAAATACATACATAAATAACACAGGCTAAAATGTGAATACTCATCTGATGCTTCTAAGTTGTTCTACCCCAGTGTACCTAACCTAAGTGTAGTATGAGGTCAGAAGTAGGTGCTGTTGTCTAAAGTATAGCTAGCTATAGCTATAGTTTTGCCAAGAGTTGCCAAAAGTTTCTCTAGTTCTAGTGTGCGAGGTTGGAATCTCTTTCCGGGACTCGATATCTAACACCCTGCAAGGGGAGTCAGAAACATTGGAGCTGGATTCTCTGCGAGGAGGATGACAGCGCCTGGTCAGTGCATCAGGCTGGAACTCGATCTCCTTCCGAACTTACCGTGGCGAACCGCAAGTAGGCAGTCGAGCTGGACCGTACCGGAACCGTGGTTTGCTAGGGCAAGTGCAGGTATATTTATACCTTGAAGGTGTTTAGGGATGCCTGTATTGGCGTAAAAGTTGGGCATCGGAGCGTCATGAATGAACCCCTAAGGAATAGATGTTCATGCATACTAAATGAGTTCTTGGAGAAATCAATATCCAAGCAAGGGAAATTCCTAAAGGCTTATGAGTCTGGTTTTCCAAGAACTCGTTGTGACGTGGATGGACGGATGTAGGAGACCATGCCTGTATTTGGTTAGCATGGACAATGCCTAAATAAGGGCTGGATTTTCTATACCTAAATAAGGGCAATATGAATTGTACCTATATAAGGGCATAAATCGGGAAACCTATATACAGAATCTAAATCTACATACAACACCCACTCCAGTTTCGTATGAATGACATTACTAAATCCTAAACATACTAAACATGTCTAAAAAAGAGTATCACATGATAATCTAAAACATGCTAAAGCATATCTAAAAACATATGTCCTAAAAATGCATTACAAAAACCATTGCTGTGCATAAGATGCTGTACATATTAAAAGCAAAGTTTAATTCTAAGTATATGCGTGCATTAAAAATGCCAACAAGAATGAATCAGAAATATATACAGATGATGAAATGGCTCGTTAATACAGAAGAAAAAGGGCCAAAACCATTTCATATCAGGTTAACACAAATCAATTGTCAATGTGACAAGGTGGCATAATGTCCCTGGAAGATTTTCAAAGAATTCTGTTCTCTATGAATAGTTCTACTATAAGCAGATTACTCGTGCCAAAAAATGAAAAAATACAAATTTGGACAAAAAATTTAATCATAGGAAAAAGTTCCAAAGTTAGTACCTTGTCGGAAAAGAACAAAGTCAGTGTGTGGGCCTGGAAAACATGAAATCTTCTAATCCGGTAGACAAAAAGTCATCTACCGTTGAAGGTGAAAGTTGTTACGGCTCACCGCGGCGGCCGTGGGAACACTGCAGAGTCATAAGCGTTGCTAGGATACCGCCGCCGGGAAGAACTACACTTCCCAAGCACCGCTGCTCTCATGCGTGAGCAACGTCATCACGCCGCCGGAAGCGTTAAAGACTCCTCCAGGGCATCGGATGGTGCCGTTAATTCCAAGATGTCCCGTGTGCGAGCTCCAGGCAGATCTACAGAAGGATGGTAGGGGTGCCCTGAGCACCGACCCTTGTTCTCTGTTTGTTCCTTTTGTTCCTTTGACGCAGCCTCCCGTTGATACTCCGTGACTTTGTGCACCTTTCATATTTCCACCCTGTTGGCTGAACCGAGTGGCTCTTGCGGGGCGTGCCTTTTTCATCGGCGCAGTCTCTTTGATTAACATTTCCTGAACGCCGCGTATCAAAATCCTTGCGGTACAAACCTCAAGTCTTTGGCTCAGAACACTCAGCGTTTGCTGGGAACAAAACCCCATTCCACCCCTACAACAAAGCGGAAGGGGAAGGGGGGGATCTTGGCCTCATTGGGGACATAAATAAAATTGCGTGCATGAGACTAACACTTACTATTTGTTGAAGCTAACGCTTACTATTATTGTGGCAATATATGTGTGTAATATTGTGATGATTAGCACCATTTAATTTGCTTTACAAATCCCAGGTTGAGTTTGTTTGCTGCATTACCACACGGAGGCACCCCTTAAACATTGCCTATCAGAAAGCAGGAGATTACAGGATCTATGATGTCTTTTCTTGCAGTTTTGTTTTGTTTGCCATCTATGCAGATAAATACTTATGAGTAGGAGAAAGGCCGCAGCAAGCACGAAGAGTCGCTTCGCTCCTCCTACCCCTTTATTGGCTAACCAACAGAAGCACCGGTGGCAAGGTGTTAAACTTCACGCTGGTATTCATAAGAAAACGTCTACACTGCTTACTTTCTTTTACAGGTACAGCGCCAGGCGTAGTATATGTTTCATGGTAGTCCTATTCCTAGTGCTGTAATTACATGGTATATTTCATGGTGCTTTGCTCTCGTTTCAGGTCTCCCTCCCGCTGTCCCCATCCTTTCCTTCCATCACTTGATCCCTCCAACGAGTCTGTCAGCCTCACTCAGACCTTGGGGATATCAAGGGGTGGAACCCATTTGAGCATCGTACGACTCCGAGGATTCAAGGACCTTGACAGAATAAACGGCCCATGGATTTTTATCCTCCCAGTCGTACGGTGGTATGGCCACCTTGGAAGATGTGCTGTCCGCCTTGGCTCTGGTAGAAGCCGAACTAGCGGCCTCCAGGTCAGAAAGAGCAACCCTTCAAGCACAGGTAGACAGAATGGCTAGAAACCCATTTGACGTGGGAACATCTCATGTTTTACACCCGGCCTCTGTGGTTGTGGAAATCCCTACACCAGTGCCACTAGCTACACCCGAGAGATTTTATGGGGACACTAGTAAGGTTCAGGTATTCCTCACGCAAGTCATGCTCCATTTCACCTGTAAGGTTAAGGCTTTTAACACCAATCACGCTAGAGTAGCCTTTTTAATATCCTATCTAGCAGGGGATGCGGCCCAATGGGCGGTGCCATTAGTCAAAAGGGACGATCCCATATTATATGATTGGGATTCCTTTCTCAAGGAATTCGAGAGAACTTTCAATCGTAGGGCTGCCACTCTCTCGGCCGATCGAAACCTACTGGAACTAAAACAAGGGAATCGGGACCTGATTGCCTACCTTAATGATTTCCGAAGATTGGTAGCTGAAACGGAATGGCCTGAATCCAAACAGGCGGCTATCTTCCATCAGGGCCTTAAAGAGGACATGAAGGATGTTCTAGCCCAAATCGATCCCCAACCCGCTAATTGTGAGGACTTAATTAGCCTGGTCCTAAGACTGGATCATCGTCTAGGAGAAAGAAAAGGGGAGCATAAGAAGAGGGACAAGTATATCCAACCGGTGGACCACCCCAAACCCATGGACCTAAAGCAGGAACCAAGATCCGAACCAATGGAAATAGGAACGGTTCGTGCACCTCTTTCCGTGGAGGAACGGGAGCATCGTTGAAAGAAGGGGTTGAGCATATACTGCGGGAAGAAAGGTCACTTCATAAAAGAGTGCCCTGTTAAACCTAGATACTCAAGAACAGAGTACAAAAAGGCGTCAGTGGTTGCCTCCGAGTCCTCTGTGGGAAACGAGCAAGCTTGAAGATAGCGGAAGGGACCTCTTCAAGCCAAATGCATATCCCTTCACTAGAAGGAGAAGAAGTAAAAGAAACCCTGCATTTTTTTGTGGATATACAGCTGTTGATCCAAGACGATTGGCGATGGGTTAAGGCCATGCTGGACTCCGGAGCCACCGGTTGTTTCATGGACCAAAAACAAGCTCAGCTGTTGAACCTACCGCTACAAGAGAAGGATACGCCAGAAGCCGTCTTTGCGGTGGATGGGAGGCGGTTAACTTCGGGACCTATCCGTCTTCAAACAGGAACCCTCCCGATGAGACAGGGTAAAGATCACCAGGAGAACATAGTGTTTGGTATCATTCAGGCCCCGCAATACGGTGTCATACTGGGGCTACCATGGCTCAGACAACATAACCCTCAGATAGATTGGGGAGAGCAAACTGTTCGGTTCACTTCTGACTATTTTAGGCAATTCTGTAGCCTGCCCCATTCCAATCCGGCGAGGGCCTTGGCTTTTACCCAACATGTTGCCACTGCTGTGGAGCACGAGGTAACCTTGCCCAAGGCATACCGCCCTTATAAGGAAGTGTTCAACGAAACCAACGCAGAGGAATTGCCCCCTCATCGACCCTACGATTGCCAAATAGATTTGGTACCAGGGGCGATTATACCCGCACTGAGCCAGAGAACGTCCATCTACGTGCCTACCTCGATAAACATTTGGAGTTGGGATTTATACGCGTTTCCAAGTCCCCTGCGGCCTCCCCGTTGTTTTTTTATTCCCAAGGCCAACGGCGAGTTGCGCGCTTGTGTGGATTTCAGGGCATTGAACGCCATCACCATTAAGAACAGATATCCGCTCCCAATGATCAACGTTTTGCTGGAGCAAGTGAAAAAGGCGGTGATTTACACGAGGCTGGATTTGAAGGGAACCTATCACTTAGTCAGGATGCGGAGCGGGGATGAATGGAAGACAGCGTTTAAAACTCGTTACGGGCTTTACGAGTATCTAGTCTTGCCGTACGGCCTATGCAACGCTCCCGCGGCTTTTCAATTTTTCTTAAACGATGTCTTACGGGAGTACATAGACCAATTTGTGGTGGTTTACATCGACGACATCTTAATCTATTCGTCCAAGTCCGAAGATCATGAACACCACGTCCGAACCATTCTAGCCACCTTACAGAAACACCATTTGTACTGTCAAATCAGCAAATGTGAGTTCAGTGTGTCGACGGTCGAATTCTTAGGGGTGAATCTAACTCCCTGGGGACAGGAAATGTCCGATAGAAAAGTTAAGGCAGTAAAGGAATGGCCCACACCCAAGAACGTGCGTGATATCCAATGTTTTCTTGGCTTTGCCAATTTCTATCGCCGGTTTATTGATCGCTTTTCTGACCTAGCAGCCCCTCTCACAAGATTGCTGAGAAAGAAGGTCATGTTTCAGTGGACGGAAAAGGCTCAGACAGGGTTTGAAGCATTGAAACATGCGTTTACCGCAGCTCCCGTTCTGGTGCATGCCGACCCTGATCGACCATTCATCGTTGAAACAGACGCTTCGGATGCAGCAGTGGGGGCGGTTCTCTCTCAACATCATACCTCAACGGGTCAATTGCACCCCGTGGCATATATGTCAAGAAAACTGAATCCTGCTGAAAGGAACTATGTGATAGCCGAAAAGGAACTACTCGCCATAAAACAGGCGTTTCTAGACTGGAGGCATTTCCTGATGGGGGCTAAACACATAGTGACGGTATTCACAGATCACCGCAACCTCCAATTTATGACAGCAGCTAGGCATCTCACTCCAAGGCAACTGCGATGGATGCTGTTTTTCGCAGAGTATAATTTCCTAGTAACCTATCGCCCCGGAAGCGAAAACAAGAAAGCAGATGCTTTAACTCGCCAGGACTCCCCGTCCAGCCTTGGAGAAGCCCCCCCCCAAGGCCATCATACAGCCTCAAAATATAATCAATGCAACCTGCACAGAGGTGTTCCTACAAAGCGTTTCACGTGCCATCGGCAGCCGAAGATGGAAGACTTGGCTACAAAGGAAAAAGGATTGGAAAGTAACCAAGGGAATTCCGGTTCGGGGAAAACAACTTCTCTTACCCATACGTTCTCTACGAAAACAAGTCTTTCGATGGTGTCACATCTTGCCCTGTGCGGGGCACAACGGCAAGGAAAAAACTCTGGACAGAGTGTTGCACCAATTCTGGTGGCCTACCGTCACTAAAGACATAGCTACATGGGTGGCCGAATGCACAGTATGCACTCAAAACAAACCTTCTCATGGACGTCCTGCTGGGCTCCTACAACCGCTTCCAACTCCAGAACAGCCCTGGGAACATATCTCGATTGATTTTGTGGTAGGAATGCCGGCAGATGAGGGGCATACAATCATCTTAGTTGTGGTGGATTATTTGGCCAAAATGGCACACTTTGTGGCTTGTAAACAAATGCCTTCCGCTAGTTTACTAGCCCAGATGTTATTAACCCACATAGTAAGATTACACGGAATACCCAAAGTTATAATCACAGACAGGGGAGGTCAATTTACGGCCCATTTTTGGAAAACATGGTGTTCAGCACTAGGAATCGCAGCACACACATCCACTAGTTTCCATCCCCAAACAGATGGCCAAACTGAAAGGCTAAACCAAACCCTAAAACAATACTTAAAATGCTATACTGATGTAGCCACCGAAGCCTGGGTAGAGAGACTCTGGTTAGCAGAGGTAGCATATAACAGCGCAACTCATAGTTCAACAAAGTTTGCCCCGTTCTATTGCACCTATGGGTACCATCCAGTGTTTACTCCTTTTTTACATCCAGCACAAGCAAAAAGAGTGCCCGAGGTGCAGGAAAGAATTAAGTGCATACAAAACACACTGAAGGCTGCCCAGGAAAACTTAAAAAAAGCTAAAATAAAGTACAAAGCTTTCGCAGACAGAGCCAGGCGCCAAGGACCCTCCTATAAAGTAGGGGAGTATGTGTGGTTATCAACCAAGCACATACGGTTTAAAAGATATAGTATATTCAACCCTCGGTATATCGGACCGTATAAAATAACCAAACTGATTAACCCTGTGGTAGTCAAGCTGGCATTGCCTTCCACCATGAGAATACACCCCGCCTTTCATGTGTCTTTGGTCAAACCAGCGCAGAAACAGAGCCGTAAAAAGCCTCCCCCAATTATCATCAATCATGAGGAAGAATACGAAGTAAGGGGTATTGTTGACTCCAAAATACACCGCACTAAACTCTGGTATTTGGTGGCATGGAAGGGGTACAGAAACGAAGAGAACTCCTGGGAGCCGGCCGCTGGGGTCCACGCTCCTAAGTACACTAATCTCTTCCACAAAAGGTTCCCATTGAAGCCATGCCTCTGGCAGTGTTCCTCGGGGGAGGGATGTACTCTCACGGCTCACCGCGGCGGCCGTGGGAACACTGCAGACTCATAAGCGTTGCTAGGATACCGGCGCCGGGAAGAACTACACTTCACAAGCACCGCTGCTCTCATGCGTGAGCAACGTCATCACGCCGCCGGAAGCGTTAAAGACTCCTCCAGGGCATCGGATGATGCAGTTTATTCCAAGATGTCCCGTGTGCGAGCTCCAGGCAGATCTACGGAAGGCTGGTAGGGGTGCCCTGAGCACCAACCCTTGTTCTCTGTTTGTTCCTTTGACGCAGCCTCCCATTGATACTCCGTGACTTTGTGCACCTTTCATATTGGCACCCTGTTGGCTGAGCCGAGTGGCTCTTGCGGGGCGTGCCTTTTTCATCGGCGCAGTCTCTTTGATTAACATTTCCTGAACGCCGCGTATCAAAATCCTTGCGGTACAAACCTCAAGTCTTTGGCTCAGAACACTCAGCGTTTGCTGGGAACAAAACCCCATTCCACCCCTACAACAAAGCGGAAGGGGAAGGGGGGGATCTTGGCCTCATTGGGGACATACATAAAATTGCCTGCATGAGACTAACGCTTACTATTTGTTGCGGCTAACGCTTACTATTATTGTGGCAATATATGTGTGTAATATTGTGATGATTAGCACCATTTAATTTGCTTTACAAATCCCAGGTTGTGTTTGTTTGCTGAATTACCACACGGAGGTGTGGAGAATGTCCTGGGTGTGGATTCCATGCTCCTGGAGTACTCCTTAAACATTGCCTATCAGAAAGCAGGAGATTACAGTATCTATGATGTCTTTTCTTGCAGTTTTGTTTTGTTTGCCATCTATGCAGATAAATACTTATGAGTAGGAGAAAGGGCGCAGCAAGCACGAAGAGTCGCTTCGCTCCTCCTACCCCTTTATTGGCTAACCGACAGAAGCACCGGTGGCAAGGTGTTAAACTTCACGCTGGTATTCATAAGAAAAAGTCTACACTGCTTACTTTCTTTTACAGGTACAGCGCCAGGCGTAGTATATGTTTCATGGTAGTCCTATTCCTAGTGCTGTAATTACATGGTATATTTCATGGTGCTTTGCTCTCGTTTCAGGTCTCCCTCCCCGCTGTCCCCATCCTTTCCTTCCCTCATTTGATCCCTCCAACGAGTCTGTCAGCCTCACTCAGACCTTGGGGATATCAAGGGGTGGAACCCATTTGAGCATCGTACAACTCCGAGGATTCAAGGACCTTGACAAAAGTTGGAATACCTAATTTAGAAGATTAACTGCACATAGATGTCAACCACCGCCTTCAGCATTGGTTGCATCAGCAATATTCGAATCGGATGTTACCTGCGTGCCTGTGGTTTCATCCCGTACCTCAGCAGTAGCAATTTGCGTCTGTGAGATCTCAATGAATGCCCGAATAAATAAGAAAGTATGCTGTTCCTAAAGAGAATTATTGGTGAATAAGGAGATAAGTGTGTCCCTGAGGTCAGGAGGGAAAACCTCCTTTAGGAAAAAGACCCTCACACACCCGGCAGACTAGCTGTCATATGTCGTCAGCATGTGGCCCAGATGTAAAGTGTCATCATCGGGTCTGCTCCGAATCGGGGCGGCGCTGCAATCCCCGATCGGCGACCCCAATGGCGCCTTTTAATGGAGATCTTTATTCCATAGTTGCCGGTGGGTGAATGCAGGTGAGGGCCTTCAAGTGAAAAGTGTGTGGTGAGGGGAGTGTATTAAAAATAAGTAGTGGGGAACCTGAATAGTGTTTATTAAATGACTGGGGTCCCACTCTTACAATAAAAACAATAGAGTGCGTAATATTACAGTTAGATTGACTGTATTACGCTGTGGTCATAGATGGTCAACATGTTTCTTGCTTAAGTAAAGTAACCGCAATTCTTCAGGACCAGGTGATTCACACACTCATTGGTAGTGGTAGTGGCTAATTTGGCACTTACCACACATACAGCACCCTAATAAGTGGTGACTAGTGCAGGTTAGGAAAAATGCCTGAAAGAGAAAAATATATACAGGGACACAAACATACATGTAAGTAACAATCACATTGCGACAAGCATTATAGATCTTATCTCTTAACAACTACGATAGTCAGTTGTCATGCAAATTCACTAGTGCCAAGTGTTCAGCTATAAGGTGGTACTAGTTGTGAACACCCTATAGAAGTGGACTAAAAACGGGAGAATATTAAAAAATATATTTTTGACCACTTCCCACTGTGACTGGTGCTGGGGCAGAAAATTAAGAACGCCGGATGCGCGCGGTGTTAGGTGGCATCGAGGCAGAGATAACAGTTAATTTGGTTCAACCACTCACCCTTCACTGCAGGGCTGTAAAATCCAACGAGCTGGCGCTGGAGGCAGACACCGGATAGTACAGTGTCCTAATGATACACAGAGCGGCGACCAGCGGGTAGAAGGTGCAGCCGCAAGAAAATGGAATAGAGAGCTGATCTTTAAGTAGCATGATCATGTAATATGGAAATCCGCATAAGATGAGGACCCAGGTGCCACGAGGGGATACTTACAGAAGTCCGTAGTACAGGACGCCTATCCACCTACCCTTGATCCGCGCCGACTCGGGGGACGAATCTCAAAACTCCCAAAAGAATTATCTAGCGTAGACCAGCCAATCCGAGCCGTGCACTAATTGGTACGTCAGAGAGGTGCTGGCGGAGAGACTAGTGCGCGGGGTTTACTTCCGGTAGAGGAAAAGAGAGGGATATGGGCGTGTGGCAGGATGCGCCGCGTAAACCACAGAAGGTGATGACGCGGGGTCACGTGTGACAACAGTGTTACGTGAGGAGCCCTTATTGGTTGCTAGAGCTGGGGTTGCTGTGGTAACCAAGTGAAATCGTTTCAGTCCGGAATGCTTGGACTTGACGTAATTCCACGAGTCGAGCCGCGAAAAGATATCTATATATATGACAAATGTGTGTTATTGGCACATGATGTAATGTCATCATTGTGTTGTCATCTCGCATATTTTACGTAGCTAGTTCGAATGTTAGGGAAACTGGCATGCATATATCATAGGGTATCTATAGGTATCTAATGTAAAGTAATCATAGTTGTTGACAACTTGCATGTTAGGGAAACTCACATAAGTGTATCAGGGGATGCCTATAGGTACATGTATTAATATGCTCTGGTGTCTAAGCGTCACATGCTTAAACGAGGGTGGGCCTACACAGGTACAGAACGTCTATTAGAGACAGCTAGTTCTGTCACGTCAAATGTTTGTAAGGCTGCTCCACGGGATGTCCTCGTTCAATCCATCGGTATTAGAAGACAGTCTCATCACCCACCTCTGCTCCAGGGTGAACAGTTTGGTTTTGGTCACATTTTTAGGGGACTGGAGAACTACCCACTTGAAAGAGTCAGGGGAGTGGTTATTTTCACAGAAGTGCTTGGTCATCCTAGTGTTCATTTTTTTGCATCGGAAATTACTACGATGTTCAATGATTCTCGTCTTCACAGATCTAGTCGTCATCCCTATGTAGGGTAAGTTACACGGGCAGGTTATCAGATAAACGCAGTAGGCAGTGTTACAGTTAGTATGCGTTCTGCATTCCCACGTGGTCCCGTTAGGAAAGACGATGTCTTTGGTTATTTTAGTTTGAGGACACACCACACAGTTACCGCAAGGGTAGTGGCCCCTAACCGGAGGAAGGTTCCATAAAGTCGATTGAGTGGTATTCACTGGTGGTTTGGGTTTGGGTCTGGTATGTATTAATCTCTCCTTCAAATTGGTGGTGCGTTTGAAGGCAAAACGAGGGTTCGGTATTGTAAGTTCCCCGGTGTGGAGGATACCCCAATGTTTGTTAATGATTTTCTTGAGTTGTGAAGAGTTAGGGGTATAGGTGATCACACAGGTGAGGCAGTCGTCAGTTTTTTTCCCTCTTGGTTCAAGTAACCCTTCCCTGTTATTGTTACGGGCACGTTTGTAGGATCTCTGGATGTCCCGGTTCTGGTACCCCCTCTGGAGAAGATTGGTCATAAGGGTTTTCGACTCCTTTTTGAAGTCAGTAACAGCGCTACAATTCCTCCTAATACGGAGGAATTGACCAAAGGGTAAATTTTGTTTGAGCGCCCCAGGGTGGTAGCTATTGAAATGTAGTAGACTATTTCTATCAGTAGGTTTGCGATGTAATGTGGTGCTCATTTGATGATCGTCTAATATGATCAGGAGGTCCAGAAAGGGAAGCTGGTGGTCAGAGATGGTACTCGTGAATTTTAAATATGGATTTAAAGTATTTATCCATTGGCAAAACTCATTGCAGTGTGTTTGATCACCCTTCCAAAGGATCAAAATATCGTCAATGAACCTCTTCCACAAAAGGATATTAGCTCTGTAAGGGTTCGATTCATTATGGATGGCTCGTTCCTCAAATGCAGCCATGTAGAGGCAGGCCACACTAGGGGCAAAGGTACTCCCCATCGACGTGCCCTGTGTCTGATGGAATAATTGGCCTTCAAACTCAAAAAAGTTTTCTGTAAGAGCTAGAGTGGCACATTCAATAATGAAAGGGCGGGGGGTAGGTGATACCCATTCCAGACTACTTAGTGCATCCTCTATAACATCAAGGGTAGCCCTCTGGGGGATATTTGTATAGAGGGCCTCAACATCAAGGGTGATGAGGAAGTCAACCTCTCCCTGATGTTGGGTGTCCTCTAGGAGCCTGAGTACATCGGTGGTGTCTCTTAAGAATGAAGGTGTGCTTTGGACTAGAGGTTTGAGAAAGTAGTCTGCAAACTGGGAAAGGGGTTCCAACAGGGAACCAATCCCCGAAACAATAGGTCTCCCTGGGGTAGGATTAGTGCCCTTATGTATTTTGGGGAGACAATAGAAGTAAGGAGTTCTTGGTTCGCCAATGACTAGAAAGTTAGCCTCTTTTTTCGTGATCCAGCCCTGAGTTTCGGCGTGGAAGACCATGCTCGTGATCAGGGTCTTGAGCCTGTTGGTGGGGTCCTCCTGGATGGGAGTATAGTATTTCCTATCCAGTAGCTGGCGTTCACACTCAGTACGGTAATCACAGGTTGACATGATTACCGTTGCGCCACCCTTATCTGCTTGTTTTATGGTGATCAGGGGGTCGTCATTAAGTGAGCGTAGTGCTGCTTCTTCCTCGTTAGTGATATTGCGGAAGGTCGCAGTAGGTCTAGCTTGCTTCCAATCTTTAAGAACGGCCTGTTCATAAGTTAGCACCTCATTAGGGACCATCCCGCTGTGTGGTGTAAAGGTAGAGGGTTTATGGAGGCCAGAGTCTTCACATTGACCCTCTGGTCTATCCTGAAAGTAAGCTCTAAGACGTACTTTGCGAAAAAAGGCCTGAATTTCACACATTTCTTTAAAGTGATCGACCTTAGGTGTAGGTACGAAGCCCAGACCCTTCTCAAGTACCCGCCTTTCTGTGTCATCTAGAGTGCGGGAAGAGAGGTTAACAACTAGCGTCTCTTGTTCTGGGCTTGGCTCCTGGTCTCCATGGATGTTGAGGGTTGGTAGAAGGGAGGGGGCGGAGGGGGACCCGGTTGGAAGTTGGGAAAGTGCCAGAATGGTGGGGTTGGCTGATATTGATAGAGCATCAGCTAGTCTCTTGGACGTATTAATTATTAGAATCAACCAGTCCCTGGTGCATTTCCATGATACCAGGGACCATTCCTTTTTGAAAATCATATCGTCAAGAAAGAGGCGAGGAAAATTTTTTACAATTAACCCATTCGGGGCGATGTTGGCCCTCAGGTATTCTGTCATCATCGCTCCATGCAATGTGATTTTAAGCCATTCCAAGAGACTAGCTGATGCTCTTCTGATCAGAATTCAGAATGCAGAGGGGGCTGTTAAAGTCACCTTAACCACGGCAATTTTCAAAACTAAATTGTCTGAAATCAACAATGAAATAGCGGAGAACAAAGAGTTTTTAATGAAACAGAAGATTACCAAACTACAAAAAGATATAAAAAAGTTTGATAAGGAAAAGGTTTATCCCTACCTCAAGGCGGATTATACATCAACGCTTAACAGCTACTCTTCTGATGAGGAGTCTAGTGGTTCCAGACGCAACTCCAATACGAGTAGCGATTCTAGTGGGGGCAGCTTCTCTAACAATCGGAATAGACAGAGACAACAGAACTACTCCCACTATCCTATGATCCCGTTCCAGGGACAATATCAGCCAACCCCACCATTCTGGCACTTTCCCAACTTCCAACCGGGTCCCCCTCCGCCCCCTCCCTTCTACCAACAAGGCCCCCCTTTTTTAGGCAGAGGCTGGGGCAGAGGAAGAGGGCGGAGAAGAGGAGACGACAAGAAAGTGCACTGGCAGGATCAACCCTCAACATCCATGGAGACCAGGAGCCAAGCCCAGAACAAGAGACGCTAGTTGTTAACCTCTCTTCCCGCACTCTAGATGACACAGAAAGGCGGGTACTTGAGAAGGGTCTGGGCTTCGTACCTACACCTAAGGTCGATCACTTTAAAGAAATGTGTGAAATTCAGGCCTTTTTTCGCAAAGTACGTCTTAGAGCTTACTTTCAGGATAGACCAGAGGGTCAATGTGAAGACTCTGGCCTCCATAAACCCTCTACCTTTACACCACACAGCGGGATGGTCCCTAATGAGGTGCTAACTTATGAACAGGCCGTTCTTAAAGATTGGAAGCAAGCTAGACCTACTGCGACCTTCCGCAATATCACTAACGAGGAAGAAGCAGCACTACGCTCACTTAATGACGACCCCCTGATCACCATAAAACAAGCAGATAAGGGTGGCGCAACGGTAATCATGTCAACCTGTGATTACCGTACTGAGTGTGAACGCCAGCTACTGGATAGGAAATACTATACTCCCATCCAGGAGGACCCCACCAACAGGCTCAAGACCCTGATCACGAGCATGGTCTTCCACGCCGAAACTCAGGGCTGGATCACGAAAAAAGAGGCTAACTTTCTAGTCATTGGCGAACCAAGAACTCCTTACTTCTATTGTCTCCCCAAAATACATAAGGGCACTAATCCTACCCCAGGGAGACCTATTGTTTCGGGGATTGGTTCCCTGTTGGAACCCCTTTCCCAGTTTGCAGACTACTTTCTCAAACCTCTAGTCCAAAGCACACCTTCATTCTTAAGAGACACCACCGATGTACTCAGGCTCCTAGAGGACACCCAACATCAGGGAGAGGTTGACTTCCTCATCACCCTTGATGTTGAGGCCCTCTATACAAATATCCCCCAGAGGGCTACCCTTGATGTTATAGAGGATGCACTAAGTAGTCTGGAATGGGTATCACCTACCCCCCGCCCTTTCATTATTGAATGTGCCACTCTAGCTCTTACAGAAAACTTTTTTGAGTTTGAAGGCCAATTATTCCATCAGACACAGGGCACGTCGATGGGGAGTACCTTTGCCCCTAGTGTGGCCTGCCTCTACATGGCTGCATTTGAGGAACGAGCCATCCATAATGAATCGAACCCTTACAGAGCTAATACCCTTTTGTGGAAGAGGTTCATTGACGATATTTTGATCCTTTGGAAGGGTGATCAAACACACTGCAATGAGTTTTGCCAATGGATAAATACTTTAAATCCATATTTAAAATTCACGAGTACCATCTCTGACCACCAGCTTCCCTTTCTGGACCTCCTGATCATATTAGACGATCATCAAATGAGCACCACATTACATCGCAAACCTACTGATAGAAATAGTCTACTACATTTCAATAGCTACCACCCTGGGGCGCTCAAACAAAATTTACCCTTTGGTCAATTCCTCCGTATTAGGAGGAATTGTAGCGCTGTTACTGACTTCAAAAAGGAGTCGAAAACCCTTATGACCAATCTTCTCCAGAGGGGGTACCAGAACCGGGACATCCAGAGATCCTACAAACGTGCCCGTAACAATAACAGGGAAGGGTTACTTGAACCAAGAGGGAAAAAAACTGACGACTGCCTCACCTGTGTGATCACCTATACCCCTAACTCTTCACAACTCAAGAAAATCATTAACAAACATTGGGGTATCCTCCACACCGGGGAACTTACAATACCGAACCCTCGTTTTGCCTTCAAACGCACCACCAATTTGAAGGAGAGATTAATACATACCAGACCCAAACCCAAACCACCAGTGAATACCACTCAATCGACTTTATGGAACCTTCCTCCGGTTAGGGGCCACTACCCTTGCGGTAACTGTGTGGTGTGTCCTCAAACTAAAATAACCAAAGACATCGTCTTTCCTAACGGGACCACGTGGGAATGCAGAACGCATACTAACTGTAACACTGCCTACTGCGTTTATCTGATAACCTGCCCGTGTAACTTACCCTACATAGGGATGACGACTAGATCTGTGAAGACGAGAATCATTGAACATCGTAGTAATTTCCGATGCAAAAAAATGAACACTAGGATGACCAAGCACTTCTGTGAAAATAACCACTCCCCTGACTCTTTCAAGTGGGTAGTTCTCCAGTCCCCTAAAAATGTGACCAAAACCAAACTGTTCACCCTGGAGCAGAGGTGGGTGATGAGACTGTCTTCTAATACCGATGGATTGAACGAGGACATCCCGTGGAGCAGCCTTACAAACATTTGACGTGACAGAACTAGCTGTCTCTAATAGACGTTCTGTACCTGTGTAGGCCCACCCTCGTTTAAGCATGTGACGCTTAGACACCAGAGCATATTAATACATGTACCTATAGGCATCCCCTGATACACTTATGTGAGTTTCCCTAACATGCAAGTTGTCAACAACTATGATTACTTTACATTAGATACCTATAGATACCCTATGATATATGCATGCCAGTTTCCCTAACATTCGAACTAGCTACGTAAAATATGCGAGATGACAACACAATGATGACATTACATCATGTGCCAATAACACACATTTGTCATATATATAGATATCTTTTCGCGGCTCGACTCGTGGAATTACGTCAAGTCCAAGCATTCCGGACTGAAACGATTTCACTTGGTTACCACAGCAACCCCAGCTCTAGCAACCAATAAGGGCTCCTCACGTAACACTGTTGTCACACGTGACCCCGCGTCATCACCTTCTGTGGTTTACGCGGCGCATCCTGCCACACGCCCATATCCCTCTCTTTTCCTCTACCGGAAGTAAACCCCGCGCACTAGTCTCTCCGCCAGCACCTCTCTGACGTACCAATTAGTGCACGGCTCGGATTGGCTGGTCTACGCTAGATAATTCTTTTGGGAGTTTTGAGATTCGTCCCCCGAGTCGGCGCGGATCAAGGGTAGGTGGATAGGCGTCCTGTACTACGGACTTCTGTAAGTATCCCCTCGTGGCACCTGGGTCCTCATCTTATGCGGATTTCCATATTACATGATCATGCTACTTAAAGATCAGCTCTCTATTCCATTTTCTTGCGGCTGCACCTTCTACCCGCTGGTCGCCGCTCTGTGTATCATTAGGACACTGTACTATCCGGTGTCTGCCTCCAGCGCCAGCTCGTTGGATTTTACAGCCCTGCAGTGAAGGGTGAGTGGTTGAACCAAATTAACTGTTATCTCTGCCTCGATGCCACCTAACACCGCGCGCATCCGGCGTTCTTAATTTTCTGCCCCAGCACCAGTCACAGTGGGAAGTGGTCAAAAATATATTTTTTAATATTCTCCCGTTTTTAGTCCACTTCTATAGGGTGTTCACAACTAGTACCACCTTATAGCTGAACACTTGGCACTAGTGAATTTGCATGACAACTGACTATCGTAGTTGTTAAGAGATAAGATCTATAATGCTTGTCGCAATGTGATTGTTACTTACATGTATGTTTGTGTCCCTGTATATATTTTTCTCTTTCAGGCATTTTTCCTAACCTGCACTAGTCACCACTTATTAGGGTGCTGTATGTGTGGTAAGTGCCAAATTAGCCACTACCACTACCAATGAGTGTGTGAATCACCTGGTCCTGAAGAATTGCGGTTACTTTACTTAAGCAAGAAACATGTTGACCATCTATGACCACAGCGTAATACAGTCAATCTAACTGTAATATTACGCACTCTATTGTTTTTATTGTAAGAGTGGGACCCCAGTCATTTAATAAACACTATTCAGGTTCCCCACTACTTATTTTTAATACACTCCCCTCACCACACACTTTTCACTTGAAGGCCCTCACCTGCATTCACCCACCGGCAACTATGGAATAAAGATCTCCATTAAAAGGCGCCATTGGGGTCGCCGATCGGGGATTGCAGCGCCGCCCCGATTCGGAGCAGACCCGATGATGACACTTTACATCTGGGCCACATGCTGACGACATATGACAGCTAGTCTGCCGGGTGTGTGAGGGTCTTTTTCCTAAAGGAGGTTTTCCCTCCTGACCTCAGGGACACACTTATCTCCTTATTCACCAATAATTCTCTTTAGGAACAGCATACTTTCTTATTTATTCGAGTATATCTGGGCTATGTATGCTGGACCTGTCATAAACAGCCCCTGTTCCTCCTCTTTTTAAGTACCATCTCAATGAATGCCGTCATCAGGATTGGTAGCCACTGGGGACAACACAGAGCATGGGCCGTAACCGGGTCCAGCAGAGTATCGATATCCGTAGGCATGACTGATGGGAGTGTTAGACAGATTTCTAGCACGCATTCTTCACCGCAGAGCAGGTAGCGTAGAACAGGTAAGATGCAATCTTGCCAGATTGGTCTGAATGACAGAAACCATGTGATGTTTAATTCTCGTAGACGAGGTAAACCCAAAATTTGGACGATGCGCTCACAACACTTCATCTCCAATAGAGCTCTCTCTATGGTGACGCTGGTGATGAGGCTTGCCATATCGTAGCAGTAGGAGCAAAAATATGATCCCTGCAACGAGTGCTAAAAGGAGCGGCAGTCCGCCAAACACAGAGTGCACGAAGTTTGGAAAAATTCCTAGGACTGCTTGAAAAGGTGCTAACAGTCCTGCACACACATTCCTAAATACATGTATAATACCACTCGTATCAGACATGTTTAAGATACGACCTAACATTTCTGAGAAATGTACAGGGCAGTTTGTATACAAAAGGGTATGTATCTCCGCAGAAGTCCTTGCCACTTGGAGATCATAGGTTTCTTTGGCCGGGGTCAATGGCACTGTTTTTTGTAAAAGAATGGCTTTCATTCTGCTTAAAGTATCAATTCGTATTAAAGAGTTGTTCAGTGAAGGCCACAAAGGCGACTCCCTGACTGTCTGTATTTGTGGAAAAAAGACTTGCATATAGCAAGTGACCCTGGATGTAACCGTAACTAGATATGGAATACCTGGCAACATGCCACAGCAGCTGTGATCATTCAACATAATGTAACTCCCGTTAGAAAGTTGGCCAAAAATTGGATTCATCACTGCAGCCGGTGAACCTTGCAGGTGACAGGATAAGTTTGAAGTGGAACCATCACAGGCCCCGTGTAAGTTAATACCCTGACAAAGGAGAGAACCGCTTAGTGTGTGTTCACAGTTTTCACCGCTGAGAAACACTTCACGTTCCCCACTCCAACATCTATGTGTGTAAGGTAAATCCCAGGATGTCTTGATGTATACTGTACCCAACCTTTCATATTTGCCAACTGGTATATGTTTTAGGCAATATTGAAAATGGAAAGTTGTAACAGGTAGAGTAATTTTACCATGTAGGATCCACTCAGTAGCTGGTTTTTCTGCCACCGCGAATGGTCGTTTTTCCAATTTTTCAATGCTCAGCATAGTGTAGTCTGCTCCCCTTTGTGCCAGTCTGATCTGTTTATCAGTGAGATTGAATTCTGAAAACAGTGCCGTAGTATTGATTAACCGTCAAGGCACATAGCCTATATGCAAGTTTTGTAACGTCCAGCCCAATAGCATGATAGAACGTAGCTGAGACTGACCATGTTGCAACAGGACCAAGTCCTGTTCCATGATGTCTATGACAGAAGACACAATGCTGTCCAATGAATATATTCTGGACGACAGAGTCGTTAATCCATTGTCTACTAGAGAGAGAGTTTTCTCTAAATTAATACGATCAATTTCTCGTATTCGTTCTGCAGTCTCTGCTTGGGTAACCTTCCATGCTTCATTATAAGCAGCGTAGATACCGGCATATAGAACACGTTTTTGATGCGGTTTTCTTGGTCCTAGCAAGAATTCCCTAAGCTCTGCGCCTTCTTGAAGTAAAATTAGGTGTTGTTTTACATCCTTCTGTGTAGATTTCTGTAGCCAATCGAGGCAAAGTTTCCCTACACTGTATGTTGTTACTACCCCTGGATGCTGTCTTTGAACATAGCGTGGGTCTGGCCTATTGATAGTGAAACCCTGTGTTTTGTTCAGGAATCGATCTTGACAGTTGTTTGTGTCTGTGGGCCAGAGGAACCATTATTTCCATTCTGGATCTGATCTGTTGTGATGCAAAATATTATGTACGTTGACCTCCCCCCGTGTAGTGCTATTATTTGCAGGTATAGGTATGGTCGGTGTGTTCATGTGTTTGATCTTGGCTAATCCAAGGCAAGACTTTTGTTGGACAGTGTCATTATTTATTTATTTATGCATTTTTATATAGCGCGGACTTAACCCGAAGGTGTCAGAGCTCTGTACAATAGAACCAGTTACATTGCATGAGAGAAATATTACAAAATAGAACGTACAAAAATAGCAGGACACAGAATCAAACACAGCAGGCAAGAGGAACACAATATCAAACACAGCAAGCAAGGAATGTACAAAAAATAAATAAATATAACAAATTTACAATGACTAACGAACTTCCTGTCTTTGGAATAGAAGAGATTTGAGGTCCGCTTTGAAGATCCGGATGGAGGTGGTGGCACGGAACAAAGGAGGAAGCGAGTTCCAGATTCTCACCGCATTACCTGAGAACGATTGAGCCATCAATTTTTCCCTTTTGAAGGATGGGGGCTCAAGCAGGAACTTTTCCGCATTCCGAGAAGGTCTCAAGCCTCCGGATAATTTCAGTTTATTCGCCAGATAGCGAGGGGAGGAAGAGTGCAAGGCTTTGTGGGTGATGCAAGCCGTTTTGTAAATAGCTCTAGCCTCGATGGGAAGCCATCGGAGAGAAGACAGGATAGGAGTGATGTGGTCACTTCGTTTGGACCCTGAAATAAAGCGAGCTGCTGAATGGAGGACGGATTTAAGGGGGGAGAGGTGAGATTTGGGAAGGCCAGTCAGAAGAGAATTACAATAATCCAGTCTAGAGAGAACTAGTGATTGGACCAAGGTTTTTAGGTCTTTCTCTGGGAAGAACCGACGAATCCCCCACAGAAGGCGCAGCTGATAACGTGCGTTTTTGGCAATGGAGTTGATGTGTGAGATTAGGTTGAGTCTTTTGTCAAGTATGACACCTAGGGATTTAGAGCAGTCGACAATGATGGGTTTACTGTTGAGTAAATTCAGCTGATCCATCCAGGATTGAACAGGAGGCGGGGAGAGAGAGGTAGATAGGAGGAGGAATTTAGTTTTAGAGGGATTGAGAATGAGTTGGTGAACTAACATCCAGTTGTGAATAGAGTTGAGAGTAGAGTTGAGTAGTGAGGGATCTTGAGAGGAAAACGCCTTGACGTAGATTTGGGTGTCATCTGCATAGAGATGGTAGAAGATTCCAGATTTGCTTAGGAGGTTCCCTAATGGTTCCAGATAGAGATTAAACAGAGTGGGTGCAAGGATGGAACCTTGAGGGACGCCTTGACCAATCACCAGTGGAGACGAGAGACTGTTCGCAATCTTGATCATTTGGGTTCTGTCCGAGAGGAATGAGGCAAACCATTTAAGCACTGTGCCTTCCATGCCCATTCTCTGTTGAAGAGTGTTAAGGAGGGTGTTGTGATTAACAGTGTCAAAGGCTGCAGATAAGTCAAGAAGAATCAGAAGTCACGATTCCCCCGAATCGAGTATATGCAGCGCATCATCGATCACTCGCAGCAGGGCTGTTTCAGTGCTGCAATTTTGAATAAAGCCAGACTGGAACACGTCAAGGAGATTATTGTCCATAATGTGTTGGGAAAGTTGTTTTGCAACACATTTTTCTGTGATCTTTGAAAGAAAAGGGAGATTGGTGATGGGGCGGAAGTTATTGAGGTTGTTCGCATCTGCGGAGGTTTTTTTTAGAAGGGGGGTAACCTGTCCTATTTTGAGGACAGCTGGGAGGGATCCGTGACTGAGGAAGAGATTAACTAGCCTGGTCCAATAAGAGAGAGTATTGGTATAGAAATCAATGGCAATGACACTAGTTATGGGGTCAGAAGAATGGTGGGAGGGTTTGGTTTCGACGATCCATTTGAGGAGGTCATCTTCCGAGATGGCGGCAAAGTTCTGCCAAGTGACTAAGGATTTTCGCTCCTCAATGGGGGTGGGGTGGGTGACCTGATCCACCAGTGATTTGACCTTTTCATCAAAGAATATAGAGAATTCAGTTGCTTTCTTTGAAGCATCCTCAGGTTTGATGGTTTGGGGAGAACAGTTTGGGTTTTTGATGAGGTCGAAAGGTTTTTGGGGTCTGTTTTTAGCTGAGTCGAGGAGGAATCTGAAATGTGATGCTTTTTCATGGAAGATGTGCTTGTGGTATTTGGATCTTGCTGAACGTAAAAGAGAGAGATTGGAGGTGGATGGAGATTGTCTCCAATGTTTCTCCAAGAATCTAAGGTTTTTCCTTTTGTCATAGAGAGCTTTATTGAACCAAGGTGCTGAGGGGGTGGGTATTTTCCTTTTGCTTTGGAGTGGAGCGACATTGTCGATTTCGACTGCAAGGATTGAGAGGCAATGGGGAGTGAGATCGTTGACATCCGTGTTAGGGTATAGACTAGGAAGTGAACGCATAGCAGAAGCACACAGAGTCTCAAGATCAATGATTTAGTGTTGCGGAACCAGGTAGAAGCCCTTTTAGGTTGGCTGAGAGTTATAATGTGCGAGAGGTGAAAACGGAAGGGAATGAGGAAATGGTCTGACCAGTCTACATGGATAGGGGGAGCAATGGTAAGCTGGTCTGGTTTAGAAATAACAAGGTCCAGAATTGAGCCCATGGCGTCTGTAATTTCCGAGCAGTGTTGGACAAGATTGTTAACTGAGTGAAAGGTTGCAAGCTTGTTGGCAGCCGAGTCTTCCACGAAGCCCCAGTGGAGATTGAAGTCACCTAGGAAGATCTGCCTGTCGCTTTGTGAATATTGGTCACTAATGAAGTCGGTGAGTTCTTCCATGAAGGAAGAGCAGTTACCGGACGGGTGGTAGATGGGGTGGAACCTGAAGGGTGAGCCGTGATGAACTTGAAGTTCTAGGGATAGGCATTCGAATGTGCAGAAGAAGATGGTGGGAAAGGCTTTAATTTGAAGGGAGTTTCTGAAGATAATCGCAACACCTCCCCCGATCTTGTCTGTTCTGCTGTTTCTGAGGATAGAGTAGTCGGTAGGTATCAGATGATCAAACAAAGTGTGAGAGGAGTCATTAAACCAGGTCTCAGTGAGAAAGAACATGTCAAGATTGTGAAGGGTGATAGTGTCAGAGATATCCAGTTTGTGTTTGGTTGCAGATCTGCAGTTATGGAGCATACGATGTAGCTCTGACACAACTGTTTTGGTGATGGGAGTGTTTGGGCTGATAAGGGGGATAAGGGATTAGATTCTTGAATGAGGGTGCCCCTTGAGAGGGAGGCTGGTAAGTTCTGACGGAAGAGATGGTCTGAATGGTGAATTGAGTAGAATTGTTAGGAGAGGAGAGTGGAGGGGGATTGACGTTGGTAGTCTTGTAGCTAGCCAGTAAGTTGGTGATGTCTGTGGAGGACAGACTGTGGTTGGCTTTATTGGAGCGCAGGAGCAGGGAACTCCTCGGGAGGTTATTAGGGGAGGGGGATATCTTAGCACTTAAGAGTGAGATAGACGCTTCAAGCTGGGAAATGGAAGAGATGAGAGAATCAAGTTTAGTTTCCAGGGATAGATGGGCTGAGCACGGAGTGTTGGGTCGCTCAATGGTTAAGGGAGGGAGTGGAGTAGGCGAAGGAGGACATGGGGATATGGGGGACCAGGGAGAGTGTTGGGGCGCGAGGATCAAAGGTGGGGGAGGGAGTGAAGTGGGAGAAGGAGGACAGGGGGATGAGGGGGACTTGGGAAAGTGTTGGGGTGCAAGGGTCGAAGGTGGGGAGAGATGGTGGTAGAAAGGAGTGGATGGAGTTACAGTGATATTTTTACTGGTGTTGAGCAGAGGTGAAGAATAGAGATCATAAGTTGGAGGAGGAAATTGAGAAGTAGAAAGGGAGGGCGAGAGGTAGAGGGGGAGAGAAGGGGGGTTAAGGGAAGGCCAGGGATACGGTAAGATGAGAGGAGAAGGGGCTGTACAGGGAGGGGAGGGAGCGAGGTCAATGGAAGGCCAGAGGAATGGGGAGAAGAGAGAGGGTGCAGGCCAGGTACCATGGGCTATGAAAGGTGAATATAGGGGGACAGGCACCAGGCAGAGTTGGGGAGGTTGGGCTAAATGGTAGTTGTGGGAGGAGTGAGGGACTGTGAGGTCAAAGGGAGGGAAGAGGGCAGAATTACCAAGAGGGGAAACAGGGTTATGAAGCATAGGAGGAGGAAAGACTGTAAGGTCAGAGGGAGGGAAGAGAATGGAATTACAAAGAGGGGGAGGCAGGGATGTGAGGCATAGGAGGGGGAGTGTAGGTTGTAGAGAGATGGGAGGTGTAAAAACAGAATTGAAGGTACGAGGGAAGGGGAAGAGCGGAAAGGGATGAGGAGAAAGGGGGAGGAAAGGGTAAGGGTAAGTCATTCAAAAACATAATTTGCTCAAGGATGATACAGGCTCTAAACAAAGATTCTACCCCCTGTACTTGCCAATCTTTTTTACCCCAGACAGATTTTGTCTCAATGTTGTCTTTCCAAAAGCTGCAGAATAAATCTGTTTCATATTGGTTAACATATTTTTAGTTCCTGTCTTATTCATATTCTTAAAGTGAAACGTTTCTGGATTTGACAAGTTGAACCCTGAAAAATATGGAAACTTCATTGCAAAAGTTTTCGAACTACCCTTTGGAGGTGTAGGACAATGTTCCCATTGGTTATACATACATACATTTCTAGGTGTTGCAGATTTATGCAACAAATGATGAACATAATGGTTATAACAATACATTTGTTCATAGTCTGATGAACCCTCTAAATATTCATGATTTGTGAATACAGTAGACATCTCTAGATCAGACATCATGTTATTAACAGTCTCGAAGTCCCAATCATCAGAAAAGGTACTAGAGGTAATAAAGTCACTTAATGAAATCTTAAATAAATGTGGAATCTTCAAAAGCTCCGATGGGCCAAAAATGTCAGATTCAGTTTTGTTCCAAACTATATCATCATGCATAGGAACGGCAGTGATGTTCACTGCTGACAAGTCTCTCGCTTCACGATGGGATGATTTGTGTGGCTGGAGAAGTAAGTTCACTCTTTTACTTGCTGTGTCCAGTTGAATATATCTTCCAATTATCAGCATACCCAGAGTTAATACCAGAGCTAACCAAAGTAGAAAGAAGAAATTTCCCAAAACAATCCATAGTTCAATCAATGGTGAAACCAGATAAGTCTTTTTCAGAAGATGAAAAAAGTCTGTTGCTTGTTCTTTGAAAGTTCTTTGTGCTGGGGTCGTTTCAGGTTCGCTGGGATCCTCAGAAAACATATCAAAGTTAATAAAATAGCCAAAGGCAGTTCTGTCAATGGTTTGAATTGCACCAGGATTCGTTGAATTCGCTGGAACCAAATGATCACTTGTCACTTCGTTGTAGACAGGTGTATCAGGACGAACTGTTATTTGGGTTTCAAGAGGGACGAGTTCCATAGCTTTGTTGCTTAGTCCTTCATTTCTCACTGCAGAATCTTCAAAGGTGATGAGTCTCTCAGTTTGAATCTCTTGGATTGTAGCTAGAGGAGTGCGTCTGCTACATTGGCGGAGTCCACTTTGCCTACTGCTTAGTATTGGCCACATAATGTGGTTTGATCAGGTCGATGGACGCAAATCTTTTCTCCTTTTTACCAGCAAGGGGCGGCAAAAGTACTGTCCTTAATCCGTGGATTGCTAGGACAGGTACTGGTTGTCTGTAAGAAGGCCCAAATTCCTTCTTGTCCGTGATCTTTTCTCTGACTAGATCACCAAGCTTTGGGATCCAGACAGGCCTTGCTGGGACGGCCGGTTTTCCCTCATTGATGGTTGGCTTCAGGAGCACGTTGCTTTGTTTTGTTCTTAGTTAATTTAAGTCCTGTAAAACAGCCAAACGATCTTTGATATCAAATTTCTTATTTTCCATCACTGTGCCTTGCATATCAAGGTCCGGTACCAACATTCTAGTCCCAAATAGAACTTCGTATGGAGTGACACCCCCTAGAGAACTTCTTGGCAAGTTATTAAGTGCGCGATGGACCCCATAAAGATGTTTAACCCACCCATCACCCGAACCTAATACCCTAGCTGTTATAGACTGCTTTATGTCCCGGTTTTTTCTTTCCACAACATAATTTCCCTCAGGATGGAATGGAGAAGAATACCGCAATGTTACGCCCAAACTGGCCATGGCTTCTTTGTAAGCTCAAGAGCTAAACGCAGGACCCTAGTCAGAATGTAGCGTGCCAATTGCGTATGTGCCGATAAAGACTCGCAAATCTTTCATTACAGTTCGAGCGTCAGCCGAGCGCTGAGGTCACATCCATAGGAACCTTGATTTAGTGTTTGTGGGATTGCATTTTTCCTAGAGGACGCCTGCACGTAGATAGTCTAATGGTGTCTGAACTTGGCTGGCTATGTTGTAGTCAGGTATCTGGTGGCGTTCTGTACTACGATCTCTATTGCAGTCTATGCATTCATTGATAAAAGTGTGAATCAGTGTATTCATTCCTGGCCACCAGTACATCTCTTTTAGTTCTAAAATTGTTTTAAAGATCCCCTGATGTGTCAGACCCTTTCCCAGATGTGCTTCATAAATCAAAGCTGCTCTTCGTTCCATGTTTGGTATTACCCTATCCCCCACTCTAGGGATTCGAGCAAACGGAACATTGTTCGCATCAATTATATATGAGTATTTGAGTGGAAACTTTTTAGGTAACGCTGCACCGCTGCCTTTGCTTGAAGCATTGACAGCCAGCATCATTTCACTGTCTATTCTCGTTTTTTAACGAGTGATTGCAGCTACGGACGCCGTTTGCACAGCCCCATTCGCGGCTTCATCAGCCAATGAATTCCCTTCAACGTGAACGCCATCACGTTGATGACTCAGCGTGTGTATCACGTGAGTGTTTTGTAGTCCGTTTTGCAACTGAACTACTTGTTCCCAAAGCATTTTATGCCTAATTGTGCCACCTTTTGCATCCTTGAAACCATTTTGAAGCCAATTCTGTAAATATTCATTGTAAGATTGTACACAGTAAAAAGCATCACACACTATGAGTGTGGGGATTTCGCGATCCGTGTTTTCAAGTGCCGTCTTGAATGCTTGTAGTTCAGCTCGCTGAGCTGTACAATCTCCTAGAGTTCGCGTTTTTGTGACGATTGGTCTGAATTTGCCATCGCGCATACGACCTTTAACGATCGCGCATGCTGCACTGTAAGCTTGTTTATTCTTCGTAGCGGGTTGTGCAGATCCGTCAGTAGAAATTATAAATTTGTACTGATCCAGAGGGAAAATTTCAGTAGGCAGAGGACATTTGTGTTCGTATTGCAGGAATGCTTGTGTTTTCAAATAAGGATCAAAAACATATTCCACATCAGTTGCAGCAAGAGAATTAACCCATTGTATCCATCTCTGATGTAAAGCTTTCCCATTTGGAATGCTTACTTTAGTAACTGCCTCTAAGGCTGGTACAAGAGTCACAACCATGATGCGTTTTCCCTGCGCTAGGGCTCTTTCTTTTGCTACAGCGGTTTGAACTGCTGTCTGAATCTTTTCTGTAGAAGTGAATTTCATTTCTGTTTGCATATACAAGTGTGATTTGTATGCAATTGGTACTTTTTCACCTTCGTTAAAAGTTAAGTAGGTGAATCCGCATTGACCCGGAATGATTTGGATCACTAAGTTGCGTACGTTTACGCGTGTTTGCAAGTGTTTTGTTGCTAACATGTCTGTTTGAAGTGAACGCAGAATTTCTGTATGTTCTTGTGTCCAAGTTGTGGTTTTGAAATCAGGTTTGATTAATTCGTAGAGAGGTTTAACCCTCTCTGCGTAGTTTAGAATGTAAGTTCTTCCAAAATTAAGGAAACCTAGAATCGACTGTAAGTTTCTCAGTGTTTTTGGAGGTTGGAGCAGCGCACACTTTTCTAAAATGTGGTTGCCAGGCTTTTGCCTTCACTTGAAAGTTCATACCCTAGGAAAAGGACGTTGAGATGGGCAATTCTGGATTTTTAAAAGTTGCATTTGTAACCCTCAGAGGCAAAGCCCAATATGATGGTGTTCACCCTGATCAAGTGTCTGTCCAGGTCATCAACTGTCAGATATATATCATCGACATATGACAATGCCTCGTCATCATACATTTGTAGTAACTCTGTTACTCTTGCTGAGAATAACCTCGGACTGTTTTTGAACCCCTGTGGGAGTCGACAAAATTGACGCTGTGTCCCCATTATTGAGAAAGCAGTCAAATATCTACTTTCAGGTGCAATATTTTGACAAAAGAAACCATTTGACATGTCTAATGTGGTTTTGTACTTATTACGCACAATGTTATTCATTAATGCTGTACTGTGTGCACTTTGCACTGCAAATGTTTTGCAACATGAGTTTAGGTGTCTGTAATCCAAAACTAGACGATATGTATTGTCTGGCTTGGAGACAGGAAACAAAGGATTGTTCATTGATGAGGTGCATGTTTCAATCACCCCCTGGTATTCAAGTTGATCTAAGATTTCCCTGACTTGTTTTTTTTGCTTTTTGCTTAACTGGGTACTGCCTTTGTGCAGTTGGTTGATTCTTTAACTGGATTTTGTGGTGAGGCGAGTCCTCATCCCATCCTACATGATTCTTGTATAATGCTGGGGCTTGGGCCACTGCCCATTTCCTGGCATTAGTATATTTTAAATGTATTGGAACACTGTTGGAGAAGGCTGGCATAATGATGTCTTTGCCATGTGTGCACCCCCTGACAAATTCTGGTGGCCAGTCCCGTTCTGCTAGAAGTATATCATAACCCTTGAAAGATGCTCCCAAAAGAGTGCTTTCACTTTTCCTGGTATGTCTCCCTCCATCTGGAGTGTTATTTCATATAACCTATGTAGAGAACTAACCCTGGTATCTGCAGTTTCAACTTGAATGTCCTCATTCATGTCCACTGTCTCCAGAAGCCCCTTCAGGTTCTGGCGAGCTACTGTAACTTCTGCTGCACTGTCCAACATTGTCTGAGCCCATTCTCCGTTCTTGAGTTGCGTTCTCAGAATCCTCGGCATGTCTGATCATCAGACCTGCTACCTTCTTTTTGGAGAATTCAGGTTTTGGTTTGTTTTTCTGAACGTGTTGATCGTCTTTAAACTTCACGCGTTCTTCTTTGTTCTCTGACCGTCCTCTTCTTTTGGATGTCTGTGATGATATCTCAAAAGTACGAGAGGAACGTGTATCAGTATCTTGATATTTGTCAGGTGTTCTCAAATGATCTCTATTCCTGAGGTTGTACCTACTTTCTGAGGGCTCCTTTTGAGGAGACCTACCTCGGGATTGAGAACGCTTCTCTTTGGAATGCTGTTTGCTATTTTCCCACTTCTTTTTAGAAGAGGTAGGAGTGTTTTTAGAAAAGACTATATCAGGACTTTCAGACAGTTGTGGTTTAACTGGTTTCCCTCCCAAACTGTCTCTGCCTAATTCTTCATAGGATTTTTCTATTATTCTGGCTAGTTCTTGTGGTTGTTCTGTTACATCTAATTCCCTTAATTTCTGGCGGATTGCCACTGATGCTGCTTCTTCTTTAATATTAGATAATATTATTGTTGAGACCTGGTCGAAATTTTTCAGTAACTACATACCTAAATTCAGAGCAGGCTCTGCCCCGTATTCGTTTTGAATCTGTTTCAGGACATCAGGTATTACTGCCATAGACGGAACACCATGTGTTTTTGTGTAGATTGCAGCAAAGACTGTGCCCCAAGTGGTGCAGTCTTCCAGATGTGGTGTGATCCCCATTGGTAAACAGATTGTTCGAATTCTATATTTCTCATAAGGGCTGGTATAGGGAAATACTGCTTCGATTTGAATAATCTTCTGAGCTATCCAGAACGGAATTTGTTCATGTTTTGTGGGTATTTTGCCCATGATTGCGTGCAAAGTCTGTGGAGTGATTTTTAGTGTATTCCCCTGATGAGGGGCTGGATTTTGAATGGTAAGTGGTGGTTGGACTGTGAAAGTCCGCATGACATATTGAACTAATTGTCTGTAGATTTTGATTAGCTCCTTGAGTTGAGCCAGTAATTCTACATCTGACATTTCTTCAATGTCAGGATGAGGTGTGTAGCCGGCTCAAATCGGCCATGTTGCTCCTGGTCTATCTAGTGGACCGCGCCTGGTAATGTGATTGTAATGCCTATAAACCAGAGCTCATGCTCCTGGTATGTGAGTGGAATTTCAATATCCTCGAAAGGAATATATTCCTCTGGTGGATCATCTTCTTTGTAGAAGTGAAACAAGTGTGTTACTGGATTTGATTCTGGGAATACTATCCATGAATAGAATACCTCTGTCTGGTGAGATTAATGTGCCTCTATCACAAAGACTGCTCCACCACCTCTCATGTTAGGCCATGTTTTATAGGTTTTAGAGTGATGGCTCTCCTTAAATTTGGATGGATGTTAATAGCATCCTCGTCGGTTTCTTGAGAACCTGTACAATTAAAAGCTGCTGTGACTTGGTCATCCGCAGTTCCACCAGTATCGGTGTTTGTGCCGTTTTCGGTCATTGTTTAATGAAAGTTTCAGATCAAGTTTCAAGGGAACAAAGATAAGGTGTACAATATTTTTGGAACACTGTATCCTTCAACGTTGAACAAACCAAACAGCTAATACATTGAATTTTTGTCCTACTCTGCTATGGCGGATATTATCCCTACCCACTCTAGACGTCTTATGGAGTATCATGAGTTAAGGGTCTCTGAGAAAAGCACGACTGAGTTACTTCAGTATCTAGCGTTAAATTAGTGCCTTACCAAACCGTTGGGTGCCATGTAGTGTAGTTCCTATATCCCTGATGGGCTCTGCGCATTGAAATAATATACACTATAGATTGGACATGGGACTGAGGTCAGTATGTCTCTATCGAGTACATTAAACTTAATTACTTGTGTGTGCCAGCTAACTAAGAGGTCACTAGAAACTTCTCGAATAAACAAGAAGGGATTAGTTTCTGACAACCGCATAAACATGACAACTTTGTTTCCCTGAGAGTCGGAACAATCTCAGAACCGTGGAAACAATAGATAACAGTTTCACTCAGTCAATCGTGCAAGCTTCGTTTCTACATTGTTGCACAGAAATAGAGAGACGGGCGTTTCAATAAAAAGGGTTTATTGAACAGTCTTATTTTTCATGCAAGAGATATGAACTGCTACAAGCGTAAGACAGGCTGCGAAGTACAATATGTACAGAGTTAGTAGTAAGATAAAATAATACTGCAATAGCATGGTTTGTAGTTATGACATATATTAATTAAAATACATACATAAATAACACAGGCTAAAATGTGAATACTCATCTGATGCTTCTAAATTGTTCTACCCCAGTGTACCTAACCTAAGTGTAGTACGAGGTAAGAAGTAGGTGCTGTTGTCTAAAGTATAGCTAGCTATAGCTATAGTTTTGCCAAGAGTTGCCAAAGGTTTCTCTAAGTTCTAGTCTGCTCCATACCTTAGAATGTGCGAGGTTGGAATCTCTTTCCGGGACTCGATATCTAACACCCCGCAAGGGGAGTCAGAAACACTGGACCTGGATTCTCTGCGAGGAGGATGACAGCGTCTGGTCAGTGCATCAGGCTGGAACTCGATCTCCTTCCGAACTTTCCATGGCGAACCGCAAGTAGGCAGTCGAGTTGGACCGTATCAGAACCGTGGTTTGCCAGGGCAAGTGCAGGTATATTTATACCTTGAAGGTGTTTAGGAATGCCTGTATTGACGTAAAAGTTGGGCATCGGAACGTCATGAATGAACCCCTAAGGAATAGATGTTCATGCATACTAAATGAGTTCTTGGAGAAATCAATATCCAAGCAAGGGAAATTCCTAAAGGCTTAAGAGTCTGGTTTTCCAAGAACTCGTTGTGATGTGGATGGACGGATGTAGGAAACCATGCCTGTATTTGGTTAGCATGGACAATGCCTAAAAAAGGGCTGGATTTTCTATGCCTAAATAAGGGCAATATGAATTGTACCTATTTAAGGGCATAAATCGGGAAACCTATATACAAATCTAAATCTACACACAACATTCCTGTGTCCAAACCAACATCAGCCCAATCTTGTGTCCCTCAGTCCTGCCTGTAGTCGAACACAAACCACCACCACCTCCAGGTCAGCCACGAACCAGTGGGATGGGGCACATCTGTGGGCCAGCAAAGTGAGGCCACTGGGTTTACTGTCACCCAGGGCGCCCATGGACCATGTCGTGGGATCCTTCCATCAGTCCTAAGACATGATGTGTCAGGTGTTTACAGAGCTCCGGGAGATTAGGCAGGTGTAGAGGAAACACAAGGTACAGATGGGGAATCTGAACTCCAATGTGGGCTTCCTAACTGGGGTGGTGCATGACATTTACACCCATATGTGCAAGGCCTTGCCAGCACAATATTCCCCTTTCTGTTGTCCAACAAAATCTAAGTCAACTACATCTGCCTCAGCCACAGAAAGAGAGGCCCTGTCACAACAGGCAACATCTGCACCCACCTCAGTCCCTGCAACTTTGGATCTACCAGACCCCCACGGAAGCACACGTTCGTCCAGAGCACCAGGAGAGGATGGCAAGTCCACCTCCACCACCAAGAGACGCAGAACCTAATTTCTTCCAGTGTGTGACTAGCATCCACTCTGTGGACTATTATCTGGACACATTTACTTTTCTGATGCCAGTTGTATTTTGGACATTGGATTTCAAACATTTTTGGTTTTACAATAATAGTTTCATTCACCATGATTGACTTTTATAACTTTTTCTTAGTTTTTTTTGCTTACATCCTGTTTTAGTCTTTTTTGTTTTGTTGAATAAAAACAGTACTAAAAAAAGTTAAAGACTGCTGTTGTATTTCTTTTCTTAATTTCTTTATCATTTGTTCCTTTCATCTCACATATCCAAATGTAAAAAATGAAATGATTGTTTATTCATAAATAAATGCCATGTAGCTAATGTTTCTCACATTGTCCTAAAGTGACAAAAAAGAACAAATAACACAAAACCAACTGATGTATGTTATTAAATTGTAAAAAAATATATGTTTGTCAAACTTTACAAAAAACATTACAACCCATGCATAATCCAAATCATCAATGCCATTTTAACATCTACAGTTTCAGACAATGCCACTATGGAAGAATGTGATATAATCCAAAAAAATCAGATTCAATAGGATTTCTGTCATCAATTGGAGCCTGATCTTCTGGCTCAAAATAGTAATCCCACATCAATAACACAATAGAGAAAATCCTTGCATTAGTTTATTTTGTGGCCACAGGATCATTCCAAGACATTTTTGCAGTATCTGGTGCAATGTCACAACCGACTTTAAGTGGTGTGATACAAGAAGTTATTTGTACAATAATGAGATACATTAATAGCTTCATACATTTAACACAAAATGAGGATTTAGCCAATGTGAAGGAAGATTAGAATGCTTTAGGTCGAATGCCACATGTGTTTAGAGCAATTTAATTAGCACCTATTGACTTGGTGGCATCCTTCAACAGAAAGCAAATCTACTGCAATCTTAATAACTTCAAATCAATACCTGTACAAGTTGTCTTTGTACAAGACATGTAAACGCAAAGTGTGTGTTTGTCTTTCACAGGATCAGTCCATGTTCCCTTTGTACATTGCAGCCTAAGAATATAACTGCAAATGTCACAACTTTGAAATGTCCAAATAAGGTGACATGGAGAAGGGTCCTAAAACAGATAAAAGCAAAAAGATTAATTACATTAATTTACAAAATAAACACCTTACAAATGAATAATTTTGAGGGCACATTTTCTAAGAACAATATAACATAAACAGTGTAAATGAACACTGTAGTCAATGTGTCAAAACTTTGATCAAAACATGTCTTTGCCTTGGATTTCACTGAACTTGGTCTTTCTATAAAATACCCACCACAGACTTTTATCCTATTTACCATAAAAGTTGGTTTAACATTTAATGTAATAAAATGTAAATATATAATTAAACTAGTTTCACGAAGTTGTCAATAACATCTTGACGTAAGTTAATTCCTTCCTCTTCACCACTGTCATCTTCATTTGGCATTTCAACATCATCACCCAGTGACTCTTCATTGTCTCCATCCTCTGCAATGTATGGGACGTTCCATTGCAGGGCAATGTGCAGAACAACATGCAGTTGGCCATGGTGATTTGGCACACCTAATGGGATGAGTAGATGAAAACGCCACTAGTCTTATCCAGGCATTGAAATCTGGCATTTAGGAGACCAAAAGCCTGCTCAACTGTCCTCCATGTGCTTTCATGAGCCTCATAAAAGCGCACGTCCCCTGTTGTTGTTGGATTCCTTAGCGGTGCCAACAACCATTTTTTTTTTTTTTTTTTAATTATTTTCAACACATTCAAACCCCCGCATATCGTGCACTTCATCAGTTGGAGACATTTCCTTTGTTACATTGCCAGATTTTATGTTGTTGCACAGTTGAACTCTGTCCTCCACACATGCCAACTTACAAGTGACTCTCCCTCGTCCTCTGTTCCCGGTGCCTTTACCATCAATATGTGCCTTCGATTACTTCTGACTAACTCAATACTCTCAACCTTGATGCCCCCTATGCGTTCCTACCCCTCCCTCTCCCTACCCCCTATCCCCTCCCACCGGTATGCTCCAATTATTGTATCCAGGATAATCATTCATCACCTTTGTGCTGGAGTATGATGACCTCTGTACTCAAGAAGTTCGCGCTCCCATTTCCGGGCGCTCGAGTCCCTCTACTTCTTCCCTGCGTCATTCCCATATCTATCTATCTACGCTCTGTGTTCTCCTTCATTATCCCCAGCCTCCTCTAGGGTATCTGTATCTGATTCCGGCTCTGGGGTCTTCAACTGAGTTACCAATGCTTCCCATGCCCGTGCTGTTTCCATCGATTTTTCATTGTTCGCTCTCCTGGCCTGTTGCATCCGAATTATACTCTCACTTGCCGCCCAGTGTATAAACTCCGCCTTCCAATGCTCCGCTCTAGGGCCCTGGCGGTGCCAACAACCATGGTCGGTTAGGATAAGCTGAGTCTCCTATATGACAAAAAAAGAGCCTAAGAATGTATTACTATTGTAGATCATAAAACTTGAAATTAACCAAACAATATATTGACAGATTGTTCTTACCTACAAGCCAGGCCCTCTCAAGTCCAAGTAGTGACATTTGCAGGGGTAGGGTGTTGTTCTATAGCACAAAGAAATCATGGGTGGATCCTAGAAATCATGCACACATCCTTGTGATGTACAAATCAGGTAAGCAGACAACGTGCACATTGATTGAATGGAAGTTCTTTTAATTGCTGTTGACTTGTTTCTTGGCATGTGGTGGCACTCATATGATATGTGTGCCGCCAATTCCGTAGAAACTGTATAAAGGCATTGATGGATCTCATCATTGGAGAAATAACTTCTTGTAGCACACCTCTGCAAGTTAGTTGTGACATTCCATTAGACAGTGCCACAGTGTATTGGAATTATCCTGTGGCCACAAAAGGAAGTACTGCCATGATTTTGACTAGTGGTGTTATAGCTGTGGCATTCTTATTGTGAGGCAGAAGATCTGGCTCCAGCTGATGACACAAATCAATAATTGTTTGCCTATTCAATCTGAATGTTTTGATTATATATTCCGTTCTCCTATGGGGCACGGTCTGGAAATGGTCGAAAAACTTGAGGTTGCTGTCTTCTCCCTCTCCCTGGGTTCATATGTCTGTATTAAAAAAAAAAAACCAATTAACTACAATTTGCAAACAATTTTCTATATCTAACACAGATATCATATATATGTAAAAATGTAATTGGTTACTTACCATATCTGTACACAACATTTCTAAGTGTTTTTTAATAGTGAAAATAATATTTTTTACATGTCATATATTTTTTCCAGGAAATATGAAAATACTATATTTTAAATGTATTAGTTACAATTTTTTTAATTTTTTCATCTAACACATCATCAACTGCGGTATAAACAAAACTGTGCAACTACTGCATTTAACCACAGTGATGCACAACATGATTTATTATATACTTCTATAAAAATAATGAATAACATTAGCATTTTGGAGGGGGCGTGGCCAACATCTAACCAAGATGGCCACATCTTTAAGGGGCTGCAACGGCTTGCCAGGTAAATACCCCAGTACTCCTTCCAATTATCCGTTCCCGCACTATTAAACACATGAGACAACTCTGTCGGTGCCCCGGACCAGACAGAGTGGGCACGCTGACTGACTTAGAGCCGGCGACAGGGGAAGATCGTGGCAATCGCAGCAGCGTGGCGCAGCCTACCTGACTGGAGGCCCACTTCTACTGGGTGGCCAAGGGCAGCCAGGAGACTCACGGTCGAAGCCCAACTGTGGGAGAAGTGGCAGAGCTCTCACCGCTGTCCCTGCCCGACACTGTTGGAAATGAGGCGGGGGAGACCAGACTCGAGGTCGGAGTTGCCAGGGCTACTGACATGGGAGTCTCGGCCATGTTGGGACATGGTTTGCCCTGCCCCCTTGAATCAGGGGGCCTAGAGGAGAAAAGACGTTGACCAGCCTGCGACATGGAAGGGCAGCGGCCTAAATGAGGAGAGGTGGTGAACAGCTGAGTTTCCGGACTGGGCTGGACGCTGGTGCAGTGATAGATGAGGCCGCCGTGGCTGCAAGGTGGGCAGATGCACTGCTGGCAGGTATGGGACTGAACAGAGACGCGGTCGGGAGGCTGTGGGGCCCACAGGAGGGGATATCGGCAGAGCCTCACTGGTGAGTTCACCTCAGAAAAAGACCTGAGGAAGGAGAACTCCCCCTGCTCAGTGACCACAAGTGCGGTGTGCCCTGCGACACGATCGCCTTGCTGAATACCTCGCAAGTGTCGGACCGTTACACCGGCTCCCTTGGGCACTGATTCTGGTGCTCTACTGGATTGGACTAACCCCTCAGCTTCCCCAACTTGGAAGCTCTCGCAATAGGGCTCTGGCAGACATACCTGTGATTCTGATTGTAGGCTATATCTTACATCTCGAGCAAACTTTCCTTAGGACAAGTTTGATGTGATGTTTCAGTTCTGCAGTCTGTCTGGAATTTGGGACGGACATATATATCTGTATTACAAGATGTGAAATTTCCTATTTTGCATCTTGCCCTGAAGAAGTCCAGTGTGTTAGACAAAATGCATTGGCTGCTTGTTGTCACATATACACAAGAGTTTTAAAACAAACTTACAGAATAAAAAGATTTGTACATAGCTTGGAAACCCCTCCTTTTGGACTGTTTATTTGTTAACAGATATAATTTGGTCCACTTACTGTGTGTTTACATTTGTATAGTCCTCTCTTTTGGCCCGCACCTTGACAGTAGGTGTTGATATTGAGTGCATTTATTAGGTATATTTTATGTTTGAGTACCTGGAGATATACAGGTTAGGTGCTAACTGTGCTAGGGGATCCACTGCCATGCTTATGTTTGAACGATCCCCTGCTGGTCCCTGCTGGTTAAGACCTGGCCCTCGAGGAGAATAAGCAGGGAAGAGTTGAGCGACTCACTGACTGCCCTCTTTGAGGAGCCCTCTTTGGTCCCCGAGCGAGGTTGTTTTTGCAGAAGCTCTGATATAGTCATCACCATAAATATCCTAAGCCAGTGGAAGGTACAACATCCAAGAGCATTTCTGGGACAGAGGAGCAGAAAGCGGCCATGATGATTGCTTGGGACTGGGACTGCGACCCTGGAGACATACCCACTGACCCGACATGGCTGTGGTGGGTCTACAGGTTTAGATTTCCCGCTACCACCTCAACAATACACACCTAAGTAACCATTCGTCTAAAGTGTGGTGACCGGTAACAGTGCAAGTATTAGTCCAGGTAAGATTGCAGGTATCAAAGGAGCCCGAGTGACTCACCAGATAATATTGGAAAATTTGCACAACCCAAAATAGACTCTCCAGCTATAGCAGCCGATGAGCAACAGCCACTGACCTCTGAAGCGGGGGTGCCGTGACACTGCAAGACATACTAGTGGTGATTCAAGTTGTGCGTGCAACTTTAGAAGGTTAAATAGACACGGTTATGTCAGAAGTTACCTTAATACATGCTGACCTCTGCAACTTCGGCTCCCATGTAGGGACCACTGAGAACTCTATAGCCACACTCCAGGCCACTACTAAAACACTGGACGGGCAAATTAAAGACCTGTTGACCACTGTTGCCACCTTCGAGGCGAGGGTCAAAGATTTCGAGGGGATGGCCTGCAAAAATAACTTCAGAATTCAGGGGGTACATGAACTGGTGGAAGGCCTGGCAACTGACCTTTTTGTGGACAATCTCATCCTGAAGAACTTACAGCCGCAATGCCTCTCCAACTACTTTTCAGTGGAATGGGCCTCCAAAAGTCTGGAGGCCCACCACAACCTGGAGCTCCCCTGGTCCTATAGTGCCGCGGATCTTTAACTACAGAGACAGAGACGTTATATTGCAGATGACTAGATCTGCCCCACCTCTCAAGCTTGACAATGCTTTGGATTTTATGCTTATAGTCCAGAAATTGCAGCACTCTTTCCTCGAGGTCAAGAATCCTCTGCGAGAGTGCGAACTGAAATACGCGATGTTATTCCCAACCAGTCTCCACATAGTTGGGGAGGTAAAAACTTGGTTCTTTGAGACCCCTGAGGAGGCTTAGGGCTGGTTAGATGTCTGGCGTGCGGCAAGGAGTCAAAGATCGCATGCCAGCCATGCTGGCCTGCGGCAGGGAGTCAAAGATTGCATGCCAGCTGTCAGAAGGGTGTTAGGAGTCGCAGACATCAGGGACAACAACGCAATCACAAAGCCAGTAACACTGAAAAAGACACTCCCGATGTGGCGCCATAGGAGTCTTTGGTCCAGCTCTACTTGAACTTCAAAATACCTTAGATCAATAATGAGATGCTGGAGTGACCAGTGCTCTGGTGGAGACATGATAGAACTACTAAAGTGCAGTTAAGATATATCATGCTCTGAGGGGGAGGATTGGTGGGCAGCCACCCCGGGTTGGGTCACGTTCTCCTGCAATGGGGCGTGGGGAAAGGGATTTACAGGCGCTCTGCAATGTTGATGGGGTGGGCGGGTCTTGGGCTCAAAAATTCCACGGACCTGATAATTCTCGCCTCGGTGCCATTCCAATCATGGAGTCCCACTCTGCAACTCTGGGCAATAGCTTGCTTAATCTCCACAACGGCCCCCACAACGCTAAGGATGCCTGGCCTCCACCTTGGGGGTGCCCAGGAGTGGACGCCTCACAGGGAAAGCCAGGATGGGTTCCACAGCGGTATTCGTACAAGCGCCTTGAGACCCTTGCGGGTGAGTAGTGCGCTATACAAGTATCAATTTACATTTACATTTCTATGTCCACAATGCAGGGAAGCTGGGAGGGAGGGTTAGGGGTATTGAGTTTCAACTGTTGTTTCGAAATTTTGATGGTAATGTGGATGGATCACAGCAACAGTAGACAACAATGGACATCACAGGTACTTAGCCAACGTGTGTTAGCAAAGACCTCTACTTGATTTAGACACAGAAAGGAATATCTCCCCTGGCTCCTATGTAAGTCCAGAGGTCAGTCCATTACTATCCTAGGGAGTCTTGACTTCTGGCCGGGACGTCTCGATGCTTGATGTAAGATCTAATGGCTGCGAAGCAGGATACATTTAGTTTTAAACTCCTATCCTGGAACATAAATGGGCTTGGGGATAAGATTATGAGAGGGTGGTACTGCAATACCTGAAGCGACAATCCCCTGACATAGTTCTCCTCCAAGAAACGCACTTATAGCGAACGTCTTATTGTGCATTGAATAGGTGGGGATATAGATTGGTGGCACATGCAGGGTACACTAAGGGCTCTAGGGGGGGTGGGCATCCTACTCCGCAACTCTTTTCCATTCACTATTCGTCAAATCTCACATGACCCCCACGAATGCTTTGTGGCACTTTCTGGACACTGGAAGGGCTCTCTATTCAACTATATTTCCCTGTACATTCCTCCGCGTTTATATACAGCTGCACTTACAGACTTGGGTTCATTTATTGTACTATGACCCCAATTGATGGTGCCACATATTCGATCTGAAGTGCAGAAAGCCACTGAACAGTACTTCCAAGAAAATGAGGGTACAGTAGATTTGACTTGAGTCCTGTAGGAGGCTTTTAAAGTGGCAATAACAGGTCAGGGTGTTTCACTGATAGCAGGGCACAAAAAAAACAAAAGGCAGAGCTGGTGGAGTTGGAAAAGGAAATCCAACTTCTTGAAACTGAATTGATAACACAAGATCTCACTGAGGAGAAGCATAAACTGAACCTTAAGCGATACGAATATAGGGATGTAACTGAGGACTCATCCAGGGCCAAATATTGAGCAACCTTACATCGCTTATACGAAGTGGGAGACAGGGTGGGCAAACATCTGGCATGGCTAGATAAGAGGGAAACAACATCCAAGTGGGTATTTGAGGGATTCACAGAGACAGGAATCTTCGTGAAAGACAGACGAGGCATTGCAGACGTCTTTGCGTTGTATTACGCGGAGTTGTATTCCCCGTTGTTAAAGGTTATCGCAGATGTTGCACGGGACCTATTAGCCACCCTTACAATACCAACCTTAAAAATAGCAGACAGGGATGTACTGGAGGCAGATCTCAACAAAAGGGAGGAGACCCAGGCCTTCTGGTCTTTAAATGTAGGGAAAGCAATAGACCCCAATGGTCTACCAATCGAAATATATAAATTATCAGCATCCAAGATTGCCCCTATTTGGTAAGGATGTTTAGGGAACGTTTAGAGGCAGGGAGGCTTCCAAAAGACCAGAGGCTTGCTAATATTGTAGTTATCCATTAGGCAGGAAAACCTCCGGACCACTGTACGTCTTACAGGCCAATCTCCTTACTGAATGCTGAAGTCAAGATCTTGGCCAAATTGTTGGCACACCGACTAGCTCCGGCGATAGGTACATTAATTCATCCATTTTATGCCTTGTAGAAATTATGCACTAAATCTGAGGCACCTACATGGGGTGCTGGGGAGGGCCGAATATATTCAGTAAGACGCTGTAGTGGTGACGCTAGACACTAAAATGGCATTTGATATAATAGAGTGGTCCTTTCTCTTTGCTGTCTTGGAGAGACAAGGGTTTGGGCCGAAGTTTATATCCTTGGTGCATCACCTATATACAGATCCCCTGGCACATGTGACGGTAAATGGAGGTAGATCAGCAGTATTTACCTTGCAGAGAGGCACAAGGCAGGGCTGCCACCTCTCTCGGCTGATCTTTGCTTTGTTGCTTGAACCACAAGTGGTCTGAATACGTGGTGATCCGCTGATAAGGGGACTAAAATCATCAGATGACTGGGAAGAAATGATCTCCCTATATGCCGATGATATCCTCCTTTGGGTGGCGAACCTTTACCCCTCGCTAGATAGGATACTCCACATCTTCACATTATATCAACAGTACTCGGGTTACACCGTAAACTGAGATAAATCAGTGGTGTGGGTCCTACACTGCCCCAACCCACACACCCCTAGATCATGCGCGGCAAGGGCGGTGATGGAGGGCTTTAGATTCTTAGGTATATATGTCACCAGGAATTCCATGATCTTCCATGTCCGTAATTTGGATCCTCCTCTGAGATGACTCTGAGACGATGTACAATATTGGAGGTCTCTCCCCCTGACATTGCTGGGAAAGGCATCCCTCTGTAAGATGATGGCACTACCCCGTTTTCTTTATGTCCTTTATAATACACCGTACCTAGTCCCACCAATGCCTTACACACGCTGTCAAAGGGCATGCGTTCCCTGCACTTCATTGCTATTATTGGGCAGCACAACTTGCAGTAGTTAACCACTGGGTCCATTTACTGTGGGGCAAACCAGCCTATCGAATGGACAGGCAAAATATGCCACCAGGGGGCTACTTCAGAGCCATTTATGGGGAAAACGCAGCTCACCATTAATTGCCCCAACCTCAGTGACCTTCTAAATTTGGCATACAGTAACAACAGCGCTGGGATGGTGTGACAGGATTACATGAGCCACGCCATTGTGGGACTCAGCACAGCTGGGCCTCCTAGCGAAATCTCATGGATTTGATAAATAGGACCTTATAGGTCTATCACGGGTGGGTGAATTATGGTCTAATGGGGAGGCGCAACTCTTCACTGAGCTTCAACAAGAACACGAAGTGGCACCCTCTGAAACCTTTCGCTACCTCCAAATATTACATGCGATGCAGAGATCCATTCCCCAAGGGATGGATCTTCCTGAATCCTGTTGGAGGATAGACTTCTAGATGACTACATGCAGAAAAAAGCAGTGTCTTCGTCATATCTGAAAATATTATATAATCACCAGACACCCTAGCGAACCTAAAAGATCGATGGCTGGGAGACTTGGGGCGACTGGAAGATGACGAATGGTTGGAGGCGATGGAATCTCCTAGAGAAGTGGCCCTACGCTCATTATTCTGATTGGTTCAATTAAAGATTCTACAAAATGAGATGATTGCGCTTGCCGCAATGCCCTAGGGGCTGTGGCGGCTCATTTTTTCATATGTGGTGAGACTGCCTGGTAATCCACGAGTATTAGATGGAATTGATTTTGTGCATGACAACATTATGTACAAACAGTGTGGAGGCCTCATCCCATTTATCGCTCTTGAATATTTGGAAGGCAACAAACTTAACTGCTGGAGAATGACTCTGGGTTACATTGGGCCTCATGGTGGTGAAACGTAATATAGCACGAAAATGGTGTGCAGACTCGAGGCCTACATTGAGAGACTGGGAAGCGGAAATGGATTAATGCATGCAAGCAGAAAAGGTGACCTTTGAGAGACGAGGATGCCACCCGAAATGGATCTGTGGGAGCTGGAATGTGAGTAAAGGGATGCTCTGTGCTCCTGTTAGTATACCCATTCAATTAGATGAAGACTGAACACGTAGATGAGGTTCTTCACCCCTCGGAATCACATGGCAAGTGATTGGGAGAGGAGTTGGCCTCACGGCTAGGGCACTCGACCTCGGACCTGGGGAACTGGGTTTGAGTCTCGGTAATGGCGCTGAACATCCTGTGATTCTGGGCAAATCACTTAATCTCCCCGAGCCTCACAAGAGAATGAATGTGTATCCTAATGTAATGTAATGTAACTGGTGCTATGTAAAGCGCTCTGATACTTGATTGGATTCGGGTCAAGTTCGCGCTATATAAAACTCTGCAACAAAAAAAAAAGTGATACTTGCTTGACACTGCAGGGGTGAAGTCCATGTTTTATGAGCAACACAATGTACTCTGCTATTCTGATTGTGAGAGTAATGGCTAAAGCTGTCATGTTCTTTTATATTGCAGTAAAAAGAGTTATACAAACAAAAAAATTGCATTTTGCATCTGTAAACAAACTAGCGAGCATTTTGAGTGGTGGTGATGCACTTTACATACACACACATTAAAACAATCTAAAATGGTGGGCGCCTGACCTCGCCGTCAGGATATTTGCTGTCAGACGGCCCTTGGCAGAAGTTGTCGGGGTAGTGGGCGTGAAACTCCACGACAGACACAACCATAGGCTAACATGTGTGAAAACACTGTACAAAAGCCAATGGATGTGTCCGTCTCCGTTGACGATTGTGTACGTGTGTACATGATGCAGGTTTTCCGAAAAACGTACTTGCATCCTAACACTGCAGCCAACAACACCTCTTCAACTTTTGCTGCTGTTTCTGACCTTTGGAAGCCACGATGCAAGGAAGAGAAGATGACAGGGCCCCAGCCTTATCGACAGAAGAGCTAGAATTGCTAGCTATGGAGGTCCTGTCCCTTTACAGTCAGCTGTACGGCTCACCAGAGGAACAGGTACATGTTTAAAATAGGAATGTCATTCTATCTAACTTGTAGAATGTCCCTTTTAGTTCCCTAGTGAAGTGTAGTGATTGAAGTAAAGTTTCTGTTCTTGTTAACTTACATAGAACAATGATGGTGTGTATTTTGAAACAAATTATATTTAGACAACATCACAACATTAGTATGTGTTGTGTGTTTGACGCACTATATTTTATTTGGTGTGTATTTCTATGTCTATATATTTGATCAGTTCTTGTGACTTCTACTTAATTAACATTATGTTAATATGGAAGACACATCACATTTTCTGTACAAATTAACATATACATATTTGTTTTACATAACAAATAAAAGTTGTTCTTGCTCTTTGTATTATCCCACAATTCACTCAGCCTTGATCAGGTGTCTCCAAACAGTCGATCGCGACCTACCAGTAGCTCCCAGACATTTTCAGAGTAGCTCACACGCTTGAGTACATTTTTAAATAAGCACTGTTCATGTTTTACTTTTAAAGTTAGGGGAAGGCTTTGTACATTTTACATTGTCATCAGGCTGCAGAGCAGGCCCTGATAATGAGCAGTGCTCAATCAGAGATTTGAGCCAAGATGGGCCTGGGTCACAGAGGTGAACAGGCGATGCACTGAGGTATTTTACTCTTAAATAAAAGTCCATGTCAACTCAGTCTTGGAGCTGTGAACAAAATGATGTTTCTGAATGCTTTTAAATGGAAGAAAATTGACATAGATGTGGCTGCGAAAGGGAATGTTGAGGACCAGTCTGGCTGCGGCTTTCTGCACGTTCTGTAGTTTCCTGAGGAGGTTCTGGGTGACACCAGCATAGAGTGCGTTGCTGTAGTCGAGTCCACTGCTGACGAGTATGCGGGTCTTTCTGGCCTTAATTGGGATCCATCTGAAGGTCTTTCGAAGCAGGGGAAGAGTGTGGAACCATGATGAGGAGACGGTGTTGATCTGGCGGTTCATTGTGAGCGAGGAGTCCAGTATGATTGAGAGGTTTTGTTGTGGTCTATGGGTGTGGGGGGGTTCCTAGTGCAGCGGGCCACCAGGAGCCTTCCCATGCGAGGTGTTGGTCCCTAGGATGAGGACTTCGGTCTTTTCCGATTTGAGCCACAGGCCACAAGTTACAATTATGTCGGGTGTCATACACCTTCACTTTTGTGAATTATGTTATGTTAACCCTGTTACCGGTTATAGAATATAAAATGCACTTATAATATACATGGATGTCAATTGGGGGTTGCCAGGGGTTTCAGCTTCGACCCCTAGGCCACTTTGCTTGCAACCCCTAGCTACCACTTTATCCAGACACAGCAGTTCAGCCATGTAGCCCCTAGATTAAAAACCATAATGCATTCAGTGTTTTACAATTCCAGGTTTCCGTGTTGTTAACAGCATTGTGTGGGGTGGCAGTGTGGACAAAGCGCTGGCTGTATCAGGAGCACATTTGCAGCATGTATTTATCTTCTGCGCATGCACCTTTGGTTCAGGTGTGGTCACTGCCAGGCAGAGCACTGCATTTAAGTAAGCAAGCGTGAAGCCTCCTGTGCCAGTGCCCTTGGCTTGGAAAGTTGTAGGACCACTGTTGCTAGAGAGGTGGGACACCGAGACCGGCACGTTGATGACATATGTCCTCGCGTGGCTGTGCAGTTTTTGTTTTCCCAGCCCTGGAGGTCCAGGGTGCCCTGCTAATCCACATGCTGTTAGTCCAGGGCCTTGCACAGTGGTTAGGCGACGCTGCAGGTACTTTCCTTGTAGGATCACAAGAAAGCATGCAGGCATCGCATTGTAGACTGATTAGTTTAAACAAAAAAAAATTAGCTTCATGAAGTATAATGGTTGCTCATACGAGCAAGAGCTGTTTCTCTTTATTGAAGACGTAATTAAAATAGAGTACCAATCCGTACGACAAAACCAACTTTTCAATTTATGCACAGCTTAAGCAAAAATAACTGGTTCTGTTCTCTTTTAGCAAAAAGTCAAACTATTTTTATATGATCTAAATGAAGAACAGATTCCATGCTCTGTAACACATACAAAGACAAGGAAGAGTGTTCTGCTGCCGATAACATAAAGTAATTTCTCTGTTTGCCGAAGGATAAAAGATACATTGAAATCTTTTGAACTTACAATTTTAAGGGGCAGTGCAATCATAATTTAGCACACTTTCCCACATCACACAGGAGCATTGCGTGGCTCACTCACAGGCTGTTTCAAATATACCCCAGTCTGCTGTGACACAACTATCATCTAAAATGTCATTTAAAAATAAATATGAAACAGAAATCTGAAATCAGTAATACCTTCGTAACTATTTACGGCTAGATACAGAGGGGTTTTGGTCGCTTTCATTCTTGAGGCCTCTAGCTGATAATTCGATTTTTAAGAAATGACAGCAAATGAATAAATAAATGTGCATGGAAAATGATTGCCTTTCATATTCTAAATATTTTTTTTTTAAATAGCAACCAGGTAGCATTGTTTTCATAAAAACCATGACAGAATGCATGGCTGACAGTTTTTAGGTCTCGCCTAGCTATTGCGTAGCAATCGCAATGCGAGACTATAGTAAAGGGCTCCAAAAAGTGCTCCCAAAAGTGGATTGCATAGCGAGAACGCGCACAATCACGTGCATCGTGCCGCCATGCAATCCGTTTGGCATCGTACTTCAAAGGGTCCGCTCCCCCGCCTGGAATGCGCTCCCCCGCCCCTGCCAAGCGCGCACGCCACGCTCCGCCGGGCTTGTCTTGTTTCTCTTGAAACATTCTTTCCGTCTCCTCTTGCTCTCACCCCCTCTCACTGTGCAATCTCGAGAAAAAGCAGCCTTTCGCTTGTTGTAATTGTCATTTTTATATTCCACAAACCTCTGCGTCCTTGCACGCGCTCTTGGCTTTATTCACTTAATTCGTATTGCTTTTGGAATATAATTACTGCCTGTATTCGAAGAAAACAATGTATTTCTCCGTACCCTGTAGATCTTAATTTTTTCAAATACAGTAAATAATAATAGCATGTTACCATGCGACGGATAGTTTATATATAGATAATCCTCGATTGCAATGCCTCAGTCCCCAGCAAGCCAAGCTCCATGCAGGCCACGACACTTTTACTTGTCACGGATTCTGCTAAGTTTGTATCTTTACAGATAGCTGTACACTGCCTACCTGGACAGGCACGGAGTTATTATTTACCTTTTATTTTAAGTATGCCGTATGCGCCTATAGGTGCAACCGCGAGCATGTCTTAAGTAAATCGGTTTTTATTTCTGAAATGCTCTAGTGCTTCAGTTCGAGTCGCACCTTGCCTCCTGCAATGGATGTAAACCAGTCTTCCAAATACAGTTCTATTGATTTTATCTACAGTAAGCACAAAAAAATGATTGCATATAGAAACTGATTGAGAACCCCCTCTGTGCTAGTTTCGGAAGCACTCTAATTCCAGCGCCTTTGTGTCAAAGTGGCCATCCGCCATTGATCGCTGTGTCAGAGGCGGTGTGCCCAGGGCAGTTCTTCAAGTCAGCCTCTGCACGGAGAATGTCCGGGACCCTGCCCGTGCTCGGGGTGTTGAGATTACACGTGTTCAGGCGCCGTGTGCTTCACTTGATGCTGCTCCAGGATTTGGACATGGTTCATGTTCACATCTGGTGATTGAGAGGAGCGTGTGCGGGTTCAGCTTGTTGGAACCTGTCCTGAGGCATTAAGCTGTTAGTAACTACCAGTCCTCTTTAAAGTTTTACATTTTCTACAAGTAGATAAGTCAGCCTGTGCTCCCTCGTAAACATAGTCTGCCACCATTTTGTTTTCCTTTCTTAACCTTTGACTAATGGCACCCATTACTCAAAATATAATTAAAAGTTGAAAGATTTTACTCAGTTAATTCGCGAACTGTGCCAGTTGCAAACGCTAATGTGCATTCTAAAGACGAGCACGCAGCCTGTCCTCGCGATAGAGACGAAGTGCTCTGCTAGTGGATCAATGCTGAACACAGAGGGTGTGGCTTAACGGCTAGAGCGGCCGACCTGAAAGCTTGGGACCACAGGTTCGAGACCGGCAGGAAGGCTCAAAACATCCTGTGATTCTGGGTAAATCTCTGAATATCCCCATGGCTAAAAACAAATTTAAAAAAAGTGATCTATCTATCGTATCTATCTATCTATATATATCAGTTTTATAAAGCTTGAACTCGACCCGATGGTATCAGAGCACTTTACATTGCGGTCACATTTTTTTTTAGCCATGGGGAAATTAAGTGATTTACACGGAATCACAGGATGTTTGAGCCTATGTAAAGCGCTCTGATACCATCCGGTCGAGTTCGCGCTTTATAAAACTGCTATGTATATATATATCAGTCACAGGTAGACGTTTCCCCCGTTGTTGAACCACGCAGACACGCGCTCGCTCCTGCCCCACTCCAAATGGACCAGAGAGCGTGCAGTATAGACCACTCCCAGGCCAGCCCTGATCTGAGCTGAGTTTGGGTTGCACGTGGCCCCCTGTGTGCCTTTGAGCTGTTCTTACGTAAGGAGTTTTGTATATATGCTGTGACGAACAGTAAACCGACCATGGCAAGGTGACTTTGTTCAGACTTGAGTGAAGCTAACCCACATCGAAGCTAACTTAGTAAAAACCAGCATTGGTATAGCCAATAGGTCTCGCTTTTGGGACCTTATAAGTGTTTACCCATGCAACAGTTGATGTTGTTGCACCATGGATATTGTGCTGCATAACTAAATACTTATAAGGTCCCAAAAGCGAGACCTATTGGCTATGCCAATGCTTGTTGATATAGCTTTTATGTGACATTTCCATTGTTTTACCGGACTTATGTGTACCACCCTATTGCGGATTTGTGACACGTTGAATGATTCTCTATCACCTGCAAAAACAAGCAATGAAATTCATGTAGTTGGATAAATACCAGAAAGTACAGAGAAAGTCTTCAGCCAGCATCTCACTGAATTCCCGGAACAAAATCACCTACTGGACACCCCTCAATCAGGATTCCATGACAACCACAGCCCTGAGACTGTACTGATTGCAACCACAGATGACATCAGAACACTCCTCGTCCGTGGAGAAACGGTGGCCCTGATCTTCCTCGACCTTTCCACAGTGTTTGACACGGTCTACCACAAAACCCTTATCAACAGACTCTACAACATAGGAATATGGCAAGACACCCTTAAGTGGATCGTCTCCTTCCTTACAGGACGCACACAGAGCATCTGACTGCCGCCCTTCACCTCTGCACCCAAAGACATCGTATGCAGCGTACCACAAGGATCATCCCTCAGCCCCAACCTGTTCAACATCTACATGATCCCCTCACGGACATTGTCAGATCCCACGGACTCAACAGAATCTCCTAAGCAGATAACACTCAACTGATCCTCTCGCTCACTGTGGACCCCGCCAGTGCCAAAACCAACTTCTGCAACGCCATAACCAACGTAGCCAAATGCATGAAAGACAACTGCCTCCAGCTCAACTCTGACAAAACTGAAGTACTGATCTTTGGGAAGAACACCTCTGTATGGGACAACAGCTGGTGGCCTGCAGAACTTGGACCCACACGACCAGCCACACACGCAACCTCTGCATCATCCTCGACAGTCAACTGACCATGAAATGACAAGTTAACACAGTTGCCTCCTCCTGCTTCAAAACACTTAGCATGCTCAACAGAATCTTCAGATGGATCCCAACTAACAACAGAAAGATTGTCACTCAGGTACTCGAATCACCAGCTGTCTCAACTACGGCAACTCCCTCTACGCCGACATCTCCATCCTACTCTTCAGGAGACTCAAGACCATACAGAACGCTGCAGCTAGACTCATCCTGGACCTTCCCAAATGAACCCACTTCGCCCCCCTAACCTTAGAGACCTCCACTGGCTCCCCATTCAGGAAAGATGCCAGTTCAAGATCCTCATGCATACCTACAATGCCCTCCACGACCTAGGAGCTGCCTACCTCAACCATCGACTGAACTTCCACCAACCTGCTAGACACCTATGTTCCTCTTCACTCGCCCTCCTGATCACCCCCCGCATCCACCGCAATCACAGCGGCAGCAGCGCATTCTCCTACATCGCAGTCAAGACCTGGAACAACCTCCCCTCCAGCTCTGTATGGCCCCCTCGCTGGCGGACTTCAAAAAGAGACTCAAGACCTGGGTCTTCGACAGAGACACAGCACCCAGATACCCTTAGGGGTGACAGAGTGTGCTTTACAAATGCTGATTGATTGATTGATTGATTGATTCTCTTTTGCTCTGGGTGATGCTCTAGTGAAATGTCCTTCAAACTGGTGCCACACCTCTCAAGTCCCAATGTAAGGGCACTAACCTGTTTCCTCTTTCTTACATGATAGCACTGGAAACAACTGTGGCAGCATGATATTTAACAGGCATTTTGATCCAATCTCAGAGGCTGAGGCTATTTTCTCAAGGAACGAACACCCAGATTTATTTGCATTGTATTGTATTACAACATTTACATAGCACTTACTAACCCTATGTGGGTGCTGAATTGCTCGCCTTTACCTTGTAGGGTCTGTGGTTTGAAGGGTGTTGTCTTTGTTTTGATCATGAGTGGGGAGTTTTCCATTCCGTGCCTAAGGACCACCGTGTTATGGTATGAAATCCTTACCAGGGTGAGAAAGGGGAAAGTGTGAGAGACAGACACTCAGTTTATCTCTTTCAGTAAGCTGGCTAGTTAGAGCAGCTCTGCAGGTCCCTTTATGGCTTTTCTTATTTTCATAGTCCACTTAGCATGGCACTGTACTGGGGTATACATCTGAGATATTTTGTTTAAAGTTTATAGTTCTGAGTAGGCTTAGGTTGGAGGAAGAAATGGATCAGAGATCTGCTGGGATGGCCTTTGTTACGATCAAGTCCTATCTGATTGCCATTGTGAGATGCCAAAAGGTGATCATAGTATGTATCTAGTTGGGACCCACAGTGGTGGACTAAAGTAAAGTCCTCCATTGGCCAGCAGCATGTGGCAGATCCCTTCAGTTATTCCATGCCTCCTTAGATTGTCATGGGTGGTTTGTTGCTGTGGACTGGTACAGTAGTGGGTGATGGACTTAACTCACACAATTTTGTCTTATGCAAGAGTGTCAAGAAATACAAGCAGTATTATGCAGCCTGTATGAACTATAATCAACTGCCCAACCACTTAGTGTCAATGGTATTAGTGTGTGTAGCATATATTGTAATTTCATTTATATAGTACTTAGCAGACCCTGAAGTAGGAATGTAGCACTTTACGTCGGGGAGCACACTTTTCCGGATCTCAGGGTTAGCATGATTTTTTTGGGGCATATTGTAGGTTATTGAGATTAATTATGCACTCTTAATAAAACTGTGCTGTGCATTTACTCCAGTTTTTATGTAGTAGATTAAATGAATAGGAGTGAGGTGTGATCTTTAGTGGAAGATGGGGGATATCAGAATTCATGCATTGGTTGGCGGTATTAATAGAAGGGCTACAGGAGATTAGGTATTGTTAGTTTGCAGGTGTGTGACTCTTAAAGTAAAGGTTTTGATCTTTGAAATTATGTGTGGGGATGTTGTAGCATAGGAATAAAGGAAAGCCTGCATGTGACTTAGAGTAAGCTGGGCTTAGAGAGAGGCAGCATGCAGAGGATGGAAAGGAAAGCGTCATTTAAAAGATTCACAAATTGAAGTCTTAGTGTAAGGTTTTAAGGAATTTTGTGGAGGCTTCTTGAGACTGCATGCAAAACTGTAGAAAGAAACAATATTATTTACATTTGTTGCAATATAATTGTAGGCTGTGAGAACACGAGTGCGCACGCACACCACCATCACTTGTCGGTAGATAGATTTAAAATAATTTTAGTTTAATTTTCTCATAAATTAGATTGAAGGAAAATGCAAAACAGGAATCTACTTTAAATGTTTGTGCTTGAGACGCACTTCCCGTTTTCTTCTTCTTATCAAGGTCAGATGAAGGATAACAGTGTCTGTTGTAGTGAAATTGTGTAAAGCAATGCATCATGGGGCAAGTGGCAGTGGGGCTGTCTCCAGTCTGAAGCACCCACAACATAGTCACAACGAAGGGCGACATCTTGCATCTGACTGTTATTCAGCCTTCCTGTAGCAGCAATCAGACACTCAAACGGAAAGGCCCTGCCTGGAAGCTCCTCATCTGAACAGTAGAAACTGCAGTCTTCCCCTTCCTCCTCATACTTACCATCTATCAACCCGTGGTACTAATGAAAAACAAGTATCGAGCATCCCGTTCCTAATAAGGCCCTCATTGAATTTCTAAAGGTGAACCCTGTCTGCTTTCCCTCACTTCACGGTCTGATCTCCACCCTCAAGCCATAGGAATACAGGCAATACAATTCCACTGTCCGGGGTAGGTGAATGTATTTGTTTGTCTTTTATTCTCGCAGTGATGCAGTGTGATAGGCATGCCTCGGGATGCTGTTTATTTCATAAGAATGCCATGAGTGTTCTTGTTTCCACATTGTAATACAGTGAGAGACATGTCTGTGGTGTTCTTTATTAATGGAGTGAAACAACTAGTATGCCTGGGGTTCTTCTTTATTGCATCCAGTGATACTGTGAGATTTTAGGGGTACAAATATGGTGTGATACAGTGGGATAGGTTTCACCCGTGCTCCACAGAGCTTAATACAAAATTTAGCAAGCATACTCTGTATTGTCCATTTAAAAAAGGTGTAGGAGAGACCCAGCATAAACCGTCTTTCCAGCAAACACTCTCCAACATGGCATTCAATTGATTTTAGTTCTCACCATTTTTTGTAGTGTGCCTTTTGTAGGTATTTTATATATGTTAATAAAGCGCAAGCACATTGTAGGTCCTCCAGGCCTTTTAATCAATGTCCTGCTTTACATTTTACACACTCCTTTTGTTGTGTATAGCTCTCCTTTTATTAGCCAGCCATCTATGGTTGTGTTACAAAAACACCAAACCAAAATAGACACAAACATAAATACTGTGCTGTAGATTATAACCGACGTTGGGTGTTACCTCCTCCCCCTAGTCAGTCCAGGCCACTACTGCACTTCCCCTCTTCCGCCAGCAGGTTTATTACGGCACATCATGAGGAACCAACTTTGGCAGTGCTGGACCACACAATATTAGTTCTAGTGTAATGGTTCACTTAGATGAATTGAACTATGTCAGGACTATAGGTCCCAATATATACTGCATATGAATTAATATCTACTCGGGCCACTTACTAACAAACAGAAGAACCCCCTCCCCCTGTTGTCTCTCCACGGTTGTGCCTATAATCAGTTTTAAACGAAAAGTAAAGGATCGGTATACTACTAAGATGCCCTCGCCATCGTCCCAATCGGGGCGGCCATTTTGTTTGATAGTACATGGTCTAGTAGTTCAGCAGGATGACAAGGCACTTCCACTCCGACTGCTGCAAATAGCAACCCTGCAGACACACGCATTAATTAGTATGCAGTCTCCAGGGACAGAAGTAGGTAATGAACCAAGAGGCGTGCTTTGATGAAGTAAGTAAAAGAGAAGGAGGCCTTGCTGTACTCGGGTGAGGAATTGCCATCCTCCGGTTTTTATCTTTTTATCTTTTTATCTTTAGATCAAAACGGCTAAATAAGTGTCTTATATCCATTTCTAGGGTGTGACTACAAGCCCCTCTAACCCTGTTGTTGACCATGAGACAATAGTATTGCCTAAATAGAAGTACGTGCTACATGTATTGTCCGTGTTGTTTGTCACGTGGTGTCTTTTCTCACTAGTTTTCATTAAGAGTGTTTTCACTGGCATCGAGTGTGACACATTCACGTCACACTAGATGAGCTCACAACATAGACACTAAGTGCACCCACTATATACGTGTGCATTGATCTAGGTAAGGAGCTGCAGGTATTTACAAGCCTATATGGCCTGCCGGCTTGTCCGGTGGGCAGCAGTTGTTTTTAATGTATCTCTTTGCTTCTTCTTTTACAGATACGGAGTATCATTAAGTAACCGTATGTATTTTGTGTATACACATTGGTGTGCACTTCACTGTATCCTCAATATAGAATTTATTTGGAGTGGTATGCTCAGAGCTGGACCCCATGTAGTCCTGATGAAGAGCTTGTAGGGGACAGCTCGAAACATGTTGACACAGACGCAATACTAGGGGACCCAAACTCATTAAGGTCAGGTTTCTCCCTGGTATTAACCCCTGATTTTAACCATACCAGCTATGGGCGGGAATAAAATAATAGCTCACTAGTTAGGTATTTCTAAGACTTATCTTGCTTCCACTCCACATCACTGCACCTCACATAGTTCATAACTAAGTGCTCCTACGTAGTTTGCAAGTTGCAGCACACCTCAATCCGTAGAGGATTGAGAGGAAATCCAATGATGAAGCATGACGCCTAGGGGAAACCCTGGTGCGTGAGGGGTCTATAGAAAAAGAGTCTTTTTGTGATTACAATGAACTTACGTTGAATCCTAGTTCCCCCATAGGTTAGTTTTTTCTATTATACTCGAATTTTGTGAAACTATATACAGTAAGCAGAGTAAACCTAGCCTTAACCTCTACCTCCCCCGATTTTTGTGTTGTAACTAACCAATGATCAGATGCTTCACATAGTGTGATGGTATCATGCCAAGGGCCATGCAATGACAGTTCGGTTGATGTCACCAGGTCAAAGGTCTTGTGATGTCATTTCCTGTGACATCATCAGGGTGAGGGTCAAAGGGTCTGTGATGTTACTTCTGCTACCCCTGCCATGTTGGTGAATCGACGTCCAAGATGATATCGTGGATGTTCCAACCGTCACTTTGGTGAGTTGGTATTATAGTCAAACAATAGTGAGCATGTGAGCCAAAATAACTAGACTCATCAGATTAAACACCCACATTTTTTATTACGAACATATCACAAATATGTTTTGCAACACATTTTAAGTTATGTAAAAAGTGACAGATTTGCTCCTTAACCAATGTGTATGTAAGCTAGTCTGTTCTTCTAAAAACATTTTGATAGGCATACATTTTTTGATAAAAAAGACAGGAATTTATACACATTGGTGACAGAGTAACACATACCTCACACCTTTTTTCAAATATTTCCTTTGTTTTGTATGGATGATAGATCGATGTTAACAAAAATAGGACTTTCACAGAGGGAATGTTCCATCACATATATGTTGGGTTATCCAATATGGAAAATTCCAAGTCAGGCTCAACTCAAGACTCATGAGGAAATTGTAGAAGTGCATCAAGGTGCAATCTGTTGCATATTGTGATTTGCTTACTATTTTTACATTTGTAAATTATATATGAATCAGTGTATGAAATATTTACTGTGATGTTGTACCAATTTGTGCATAAAGTACAAAGGTAATTTTGCTTTGTTAGTTTTTTTGTGACATGCGTTTACTATTCAATACAACAAATCTGAACCATTCAGAGGTGTTAAACAGTTCCTCGATTTAAAAAGGTGAATGGAAAAAATCTTTAATTATATAGGAGCTAAATAGGTAAATTACAAAACTTTGACAAAATTCTGATTATTGTAAAATTGTTTTGAGAAAAACCTTCATGATCTGTTCTATTTACACATATACAATAAAGTTATTGTATATGTCTTTTCAGCATCTTCAGGAGCAGGTAAAGGGGATAGGGGACACGAAGGCTGAGAGGCTGTGTTTTGAGTGCTGAGATGAAAGGCACTGATGGACACAGTGGCACGGAGGGTGAGGGGACTGCAACGGAGGCCACCAGTTCATCATCACCTCACACCCTGTCCCCTCGCTGCGCCGAATAAGGATGCTAACGACCTCCTGTGCAGCATCTCTGCAGGTCAGACTGCACTACTGAATGCCATCTGGGGCCTTAGTTGTCATATGCAGCAAATGGTAGCATACCTGGAAGGCATTCATAGTGCTGTGTCTGGCCTGCAGGATTACAGGACTAGCCTCCTCACTGACCACAACCTTCCAACCAGCCCAACCTTGTGTCCCAACTCAGGTAGCATCCTCATCCCAAATCCAAACTCACATCCCTATCCCAAGCACACTTACTCAACACACACATAAACACAAACACTCACAGAAACACAAGCAAACACACAAACAACATACAGACACTATTGACACTACAAACACACCAACCACAACCACCTCCACAACCACCACCACAGACACAATCACCACCACACCCACCACCACTACACCCTCCACCACACCCACAACCACCACCACACCCACCAAAATCACCACAACCACCACCACTCCTACAACCACTAGCACCCCCACCCCCACCCCAACCACCAGAACACCCACAAGCACCACAACCACCACCCCAACCATAAGCACCAGCAGTCCCACAAGCGCCACAACCACCACCACAAGCAGACCAACCACCTCAACATCACACTGATCTAAATACACATTCACACAAAACCAGGCCTACAACAACACCAACCAAAACCAAATGCACACACTCACCCAAACACCAAACACCTGCCAAAAACACACACCCTAACATACAAAACATACACCAGATCCACATGCAACTGCACAACAGACAGACACATGCACATCACACCCTTCAGCTCACTCTACTTCCCAAACCCAGTACTGTCTGACCCATCCTGTCCTTCCTCCTCGTTCTGATTTTCTTTATGGTCTGGCCTTGACCCCTTCCAAACCCACCCCTCCGATCCAAAGCCAATTCCACCCCTCCCAAACACACCCCTCCCACTCCTTCCAAACCTACCCCTCCCACCACTTCCAAACCCACCCCTCCCACGGAAGATCCTTGAGGTGCATGCTCTGTGCAAAATAGATGCCCCTTCCTGAGTAGGTTACCCTTTGAAAGTCTGTTTAGGAGGCAAGTTCTGGGCAACAATGACAAAGGCTGTTGCTGTGTATAATGTTCATCCCCCTTGTATTATTTTTTCCTGAATACATTTTTTGAGAGAAGTATCTCATTTATGATTATAAATATTTTATTTGTACAAAGTTTGTCCTTACATTTTTACTCTTGTACAACACATTGATTATTAACAATGTTAGTGATGTAAATGTGTGATATATATTATTACTTACGTTTATGACAGTAAATACAAATGTGTTTTTTATGTAACAATTTTTGTGCAGTGCAGACATTAGTGATAAAAGATTGTAATGGACATAGTCATTTTGGTGTAAGCATTCATCATGATAATGGACACTTACACCAAAATAAGCCTTTTTTTAACAAAAATGTTAATACCGGTGTGTTTATCTTAACTTAGCAAGTGATTAAAATAAACACATATGCATTAACCCTTAAAAAATAATGTGACAATTGAAATGTATTATAATAAAGATAATAGACAAGGGGAAATGTTACATTAATAAATATTTAAGTGATTTAAGTTTAGATGTAACATTCATTTTACAGATATTGAAACACACTGTTACATCTTGTCTAGTGCAATTTCTACATTATAAAAGATTTCAATTATCCCAATAATGTGCAATGGACATGTTTATGATTTTGTAGTTTAGAAAAATTACTGAAATACACCTGCATGGTCATTTATTGCTTTTTTGATTGCTGTCAATTTTTGTGTAAGTATCCATTATCATGAAGGCAGCTTACACAAACTTTACAAATACAATAACATAATACAGGTGTGTTTCTTTAAATTTCTTAAATGATAGCATTACACGCATATGCATTACATATTGATTAAATGTTGGTTGTAAGAGAGATTTCGAAATGCATGAGTCCAGAGCTCATGCAAAGAGATAATGCAAAGTGAAGCAAGTGAAAAAGAAGCTTACCTTCGATTCCGGCGACGACAGGGTTGATTAGCTTTGTCGTCGTGTTGCAGCAGCAATGGCAGGACTGGGACGATAGGGTTCATGTCGGCAACAGAGGTAGGAAAAGAAAACAATGTATGTTTCTAACTTATATACCTTCAACACCTCCAACTCAGGTGTGGAGGTTTGAACTCAACAATTATGTTGGCTGGAAGGCACATCTTAATTTGTCCGGCAGAGAAATGTGCTGCACTCCCTCTGACAGCCGCTTTTGCCTATTGCACCATTGATTCGGGTGAACAATTCTGGCGGTGTCTGCAATACTCCGGTGGTCTTTTGTCCATCGAACCGCCAGCATCTAAATAGAGTGGCGGACCACCTATTAGGCAGGTTGGCAAATCGGGCAGAAAAATGATGGTGGCCCATAGTTTATACTCCCTAAAGGTAGGGTGAACATACATTTTTAGTCCTGATGAAACCCCACATGACCCATCCTGGGCATTTTAAGGCATGAAACATGTTGACTTGAATAGAGGGACCTACGATCAACTTAGGTTCTAAAAGTCCACTGTGTTTTGTTTTTTATTCCTGGCATGAATCTCCACAAATAAAGCAGGTACATGTGGCTTTTCTAAGTCAATTTACATTTTCACAATTCTCTCACTATCCCCCTGTATCACCCACTATATCACATGCAAAAACCATGAGTATGGGCAGTGAAAAGATCTCCCTCTAAAAGTACACCCACTCCTTTGGGGAGCAGGGCCCGCTAGACACTATAGCGCCTGCCTAGTGTAGCACTGAATGTGATGATGACACCTAGGTGGGTGAGGGTTCAAAAACCCTGACTTTAGGATCCCCATTTGGAATAGGTTTGGTGAGCATTAATCTAATTTATATGGGACATTTGTGACCATATCTAACTATTAGACCCGGGTCATCTCTGAGGAACATCACATTATGTTTTTTGTTGTATAACCACTATGTCGAACGATATGTGACGGACCTATTAAACCTCTCTAGTCCCCTTTTTACGTAGACACATTATGAAGCAGCGGTTGCAGCTGTGGGCTTACAGTACCATTTAGCACTAAATAATTTGTTACACATGCCCGCCAGTGACTTTACTGAGTAGAAATCATAGGAATATTGTTGCTTAAACACACTGATTAGACATGGCAAAATTACAGAGCATCAGTTTCGATGATGACGTTGCGGCAGCTATCCTGTCAACACCATCTCTTCGGGGCAATCCATCTGGACACAGATACAGGATGATTAGGAGTCACACAATTAAAGCAAAACCAAGTAAAGACCGCCCTCCGTGGGTTAATAAGGATTGAATACTTGAGAGCGATCACAGCTCCTACTGGATTGATATTTACCAATGCCACTTGCCTTTACCTGGAGGACTGTCTTTAAGATTGAATGGTCTCAGATAGCCTGGAAGTGCACTAGGCACTGGCTCATCCATATAATCAACACGGCTAAAAGCATTTCCAATGACTTTATAGTAAAGATCCAAGTTGCAGAAAATGCTTTAAAGGCCTCCATGCAAGTAACATCTACATTTAAGAAAAGACTTGAGGAGATCAATAAAGAAACCAAAGAAAACAGGGATTACCTGATCCAAAAAAAATAACTAAACTATATAAAGACATCAAGAAGTTTAGTAGAGAAAAAGTGTATCTCTATACCGGTAATGATTACAAACCATAGCATCTATCTGCCACCAACACACAACGGAAGAAGACAAGACAGTACAGTTGGTCATCTACTTCAGATGAATTGAGTTGTGAGGGTGAAGGATCAAGACCCCCTCCAGAGTACGTACCGCAGAGTATGGCGTACTTTCCTCCACAACCACTACCCCCCTTTTAGGTAACCTCCTCCTGATTGGTCCCCATGGCCCTATGTACCCGACCGGATAATTTCCTTTCTTAGGAAGATGTCAGGGAAGAGGCAGGCTGCGAAGAAGAGGACCACAGATCAGATGGGAAGCGGATCCACAAATGGTGACATGTTTGAGGGGCAAGGAACTCACACCCTGCACAAGCAAGACTTAGTCACCAATTTGTATGACAGGATCCTGACTGAAACAGAGAAGGAGGTACTTAATAAGGGACTGAAAATTGTACCTACTCAAAGGTAGCTTACTTTAAACTTCTTTGGGAACCATCCGGTTTCTGTCACAAGATACAACTTCACACATTCTTTAGGGACAAATAACCTTTCACCCAGGAAACTAACGCAGCTACGGACTCCCTTTGCTTTTTATCCACACACAACTGCTACTGGGAGGATGTTCAAACTATGAGCAAGCAGTGTTGAATGAGATGATAAAGATCACCAACAAAACACTTTACACAACATATCAAAAATGGAAGGATATGTTCCCCAGCTAGGGATGAGAGCATCACCGTTAAACCGGAGATGAAGGGGGTGACACAATGATTTTGTCCATGAATATAGACATGAATGTCTTTGACTACTAATGACACCAGACACTACCAGGTACTCAAAGGCAATCTTACGAATGAGATTGGGAAGGATATTCGGATTATGGTCAATGAAGCCGAGAGTTGGAACTTGAAGTAAGAAACAGAATTTCTGGTCAAAACTGACCGCCTAACACTGCACTTCTACATCCTTCCAAAAGGTACCTAAAGGAAAGATTCCTCTACCTGGCTACCCGATTGTATCATGAATTGGAAACTATACCAGCCTTTTTGAAAGATACTAAAGATGTTCTCAATTTAATTGATATAGTGAATGAACAAATTGATACTACCATGATGATTACATTGGACGTGGAGGCCATGTATAACAGCATTCCCCAAAAAGCTCCTCTAAGAATGATAGAAGAAATGCTCAGGGATACAGAATGTCAAGACATGACACCTATCAGCTTTATTAGGTCCTGTGCCTTCATAGTGCTGAAAAAGAATTTCTTTACATTTGAGGATACTTTTTTCTTACAGATACAAGGAACAGCTAGCATATTCGCTCACAGCCAAGCAGAACTTTATATGCATAAAAAAAAACTATATATACCCAGAGAAAAACCCTTTCAAGGAGTGTATTACCTAATGGTGCAGGTACATAAATGACATCTTGATTATTTGGAGAGGCACCAAGGTTTTTGTGAATTAGATTAATGAATTAGGCCCCCAGCTTAGATTCACAGCCACGGAGTTCATTTTTATATCTGAAGATAGGCCTAGCGAATGGCGAAATGACTAAAACATACAAGAAGCCTACTGGCCATAAAAGCGTACTCAAATTCGATAGCTTTCATCCATGTGCCTTGAGGGAGATTCTTCCGTACGGCTTATTTCTCTATATATGTAGGAACTGTACCTGAGTGGAGGATTACAAGATACAGGCCCTAAACTTAACTAGCAAACTACAAGAAAGAGGCTATCTGGACTACATTATACGAGGAAAAGAGTAGTAAACAACTACAGAGAAGCATTAATGTAACCATTCAGGGGAGCCACGACTGAAAAATGTACAACTGTCACAACTTTTACACCAGAATCTAACAGGGTACAAAAAAATAATTTTAAGACAGTGGATTATCCTTAATACTGGGTCGCTTAACATCCCAAAACCTTTCTTTGCTTTCAAGTGATCCCAGAACTTGAGAGATCAGTCACTAAAAGCTATTGGTCACTTTCCATGTGGCAATTGTTATGTTTGCCAGTTCAGCAAAGAAATCCAATTTTTAGATTTGGGCAAGAGGGTACTTAATGGTGATATCCCATAGACACAACTCATCAAATAATTATATCATAGCGCTCTTTGATTTTGGGTTCATTCTTTTATGCCCATTTCTGTTCCTACTACTGAGGTGTTGCCACCAGGTACTAGCGATGTCGTTCTTGACAGGAGGCGTTTTCACCATGTACCTTGCTATGCTCTTTTTCCACAATGATGTGACTGTGTTGTTGACGGTGACTATCTCTGTTCATGCCATAACAGTCCGGAGGGATCCTCTGTTTACACAATAGGTTTTTGTCCATAGTTACACCTCCTCGGTTGTTATCCGACCAGTATTTCCCCTCCTACAAAGTGTACATTTCCATCTAATTTCCCCCCCCGGCTATATCTCCTGGGGTAGTTAGTGCCTCCATGCCAAGGACCGCTGGCAAACAGTATACAAATAATAACCTTTTTAGACATTATTGATGACTCGTTTGGATAAGGTTAATTCTGAGGCTTATCGCTAGTACAACGTGAGAAGCCCTGCCATTATAAGGTTCCCGCTGCTATCAGTATAAGTTCTGACGACTCCACGTGACTGAGGGGTGGACTTTGCGCCGTCTGCTTACGCGGTAAGGGGGCCAGTCAGGGCCAAAATTCCTGCTTCCCTTTCACCCAGACACAATTCAGGACCGGGATAGAAATTGGGTTAAAGGGCCGGCGGCTCGGGGGACACAGCGAGCGTGGCGGGCGCTGCCTTCTGGCCCCCGTGGCTCGTCCTTCTCAGGGGGTCGTGGCTGGCTCCTCGCCACTCTCCTCCCCCAGGTTGTCAGAAGGATTTGCCACCCTCCGTCGGCTTTCCCTTGGGAGTTCTCCAGTCTCTGTGTAGGGTATCACAGTGAGCTGTGTAATCATTGGAGTCAATATATCTCACAGCGCCAACATTCTGCTTCAGTGGGTTGTTACTTGCTACAAATTCAGCCGAAGCCGTTTGCTGAGGCATTGTTTGGAAACAATCTGGTGTGAAGAAGTTGACATGTGGGTCGAAGATGATTATATGATGTATTCGCAGCATAAGAACCCCTCACATGAGAGCCCAGCCTGCAGGACAGCTGACCAGGAACACTTGTGCACATCTGAAAGAGAAACAACCTAAGGTTGTGCCAAACATATGACACACTAAACATGAGTTCTAAATAACTCATATTTGTGACAGATGACGGGGCACAATACGTACCCAAATCCCTTCATACATATACAAACACACACACATAATACATACATCACCTACCCACCCACACAACACAAATTTTCCTCCACACAGGGACACACAGGGGCCACTCCACAAACACTCACACATCTTTCATTCAACATACACATACGCAAGTTCCAAAAATAAAGAGAAATTGAGCACCTGAAAGATAACCTGATCTACAGAGATACTGGGCTCCAACAGACCTTAGCTACTGGAACTTTACTCCATCTACCTTCAACCACCACGTTTCTTTCCTCAAGCACTTCTTTGCAAACTTTATTCCACTTCAACTCACTTATCCAAATTAAACCAGGTTTCTTACTCAGACACGATTACCCACTTTAAAATCCACTTCTCACCTTCCTCTTATCGCACTCTTTATACTCTTTTGAATGTTCCCATGCACTTCCTCCAATTCCATTTGTTCATCCTAATTACCCGTCCACTCGGGACATAACTTAGTTCCAGTTGAACTTCCTTTCATCAGAGTAAATGGGGCACGCTCAATAAAACCGTGTGGAGGTTACACCCACAACCATTTGTCAGTTTCCTTGCTCCAAGACAAATGGAATATCAAAGCCAACAGTATGTTATCCGTAGCCCTTTCAATTGACTCTCAATAAGAACATTAGCCAGTCAATTTTACAGTGCTCTGCATTTGTGTTCAGTCCCTAGACCCTTCAAAAATGGCTTCATCTGCTGGGAGCACAATTGCACACCATTATCTCTAACAATAACTTAGGGGATTCACTCTCCCTCATGCTTAATATGTAGTAGTTATCCCTTACACAAAATCAACTTTTGGCTACTTTGACAAATTACCAACGGTTCAACATCTTTCCAACTTCTCAATATGTCCACCTACGATGACCGCAGCCTGTTGCCACACTGTCTTGGAAACCTTAACTGGCTGCAAAGGCGTGCCATCTTTCTTCAGCCCTTTTAGCTTGTGGCACATGCAACACATTTTTTCACCACATCTCACTTCCTTTTCATACCTCCCCCTTTTTTTTTTGTTGCATATTTATATAGCGCGAACTCGACCCAAAGGTATTGGAGCGCTTTACATAGCACCGTATTTACATTACACATTCAGGCACGGGCAGTGGCGTAGCATGGGTGGGCGGTCCGCCCCAGGCGGCTCTATTTTGGGAGCGGACAAAGGCATTCAGATAAGGCTCGGCTTGCTTTCGTGGACGTTTGGGACGAGCAGAGAAGGAATAGGACTCGGGCAATGTCCTCTTCTTTTTTGTGCTGGCAGCTATCTCCCCCACCCGCCTTCCTGTTATTCCCTCTCTTTCTGTATTGCTCCTCACTTACTGAAAACCATGACTTGAAGAAACGGTTCACAACCTCTTTCCTTCTTTCATTTAGTTGCTTCCCTGTGAAATGGATCCAAAAAAGAAAAACACTTTTGCGGGAAATGCCCTTTTTCTGACATTTTACTATTCCAAAGTGCAGTGGGATGGAGAGAAATAGAAGGGTTTAAATATGAAAAATAAATACATAACTAAATAAAGAAAGACAGAGTGGTTGCAAAGTGGCCAGATTGGTTTTATTTACATCCAAATACATCAGCCTCACTTTACAGACTTTGCAGTGAAGCGCTACTTTTGTTTTCTCGTCTTTCTTTGAACAGCATTGTTGTCCCCAGGTGGGAAAGTGTACCATTCCTGGAGGGACTGCAATACCTGGTTAATGGGTGAATTAGAAAACAAAATGTGTACCATGGCTCTGTGTTTAAGCATGTGGTCTTTTAAACCATACTGCTTACATTTATTAAGGATATAAGCAATGGACATTGAAACGGTTCCCTTCAGGGCCCTGTAGTCATGTCCTTAACTTTACAGGTAAAACCACTCGCTGATTTCTGAATAGTGAGTGAGAGATCGTTAAGGTAACCATGTTGTTTCTGCTTACATGTCACATGCTTTACTTAATCTTGCATTCCCTATGAGTGTTTGCTTTTACTTTTTTTTTTAGGCAGCATATTACTCTTATCAAGTGCATAATTTGAATTGAGCAACATCCAAGTGTTTATAGCGGGCACAATTAGGTTGTAGCTGAAGGCAGTGCGAGTTTCTCTCAGTGGGGCAGTATGGTGTTCAGTGAGGGAGAGGATGTGGCACTATGGCCAGAGCTGTCGAATTTGGAACTGGGGAACTGGGTTCAGCCTTCATGACCAGTCCACCAGACCACTCTACTGAGGGAGCATATTCCCATGCTAGACCTTACAAGGCCCCACGAGACCTTAGAAGGCTTGATGTCTTAGCACAAGCAGGTGTACCCTAGTGGTGTCAATTGTGAGTTAACCTTGAAGGCCTGGCCACCACAATCCATACTGAAGTTCATCTCCAGTCTTGCGGGCAGGCCTACGAAGCAGCACACCCTAGAGGAACAGTGATCCAGTCACTGTGACTCTGTCACTGAGGTCACATGAACCTTAAGCAGGTTAGGGCGGGGCAAACGGTGTGACCGCACTGGGTACCTATTTCGGGTGGGTGTGTAGTGTTTGCAAGTATATTATGGTTTTTAAAAAACTTGCTGCCACCTTCCTGGCATCCAGCAATTTTCAGAAACAATAAAAATGTCATGATAACTTCGGTGATTCATGTTCTTCCTAGAGAGAGATCCAAGTTTTGTCTAGTGGAAGGGTTGACTCCTGGAAAGGTAGCACAGAGGGTTAATATACCTGCTGCAACCAAGAAAGAGAAGTCTTTTCTCCTACTTTCCCTGTGGTCAAAATTATAAATAAATAAGTTACCAAGTGCATTTTTACTGGTACTGCAGATTTTCTCATGCAAAAACATTTTACCTGCCTGTGTTTCTCATTCCTTACATCTGAGCCATCTTCCTCATAATTACCAAAATTCTTCCTTAGAAATATCATTTTTTTCTCCTATGTTCTCCTAAAAGTAATTAATCTAAGAGCCTCCCTAACTGAGGACTGTTTCCCTTTGAAGAAAATGTTTCAAACCATTCTCATTCTGCTCTGTGTGTGTGAAGCTTCACAGCCTCTCATAAAGCAACTAAAATTTCAACACACACGCACAAATCAATAAACCACCACTAGATGGCCCTAGCACTCCACCAAAAATGGTCACTAGCATATTTTTTTTTTCAAATTACATTTGGTTTTGAATGAACTTTTCAGCCTTCAGCGTAATCCTATTAAAATGGATGTGTAGCGTCGTGTGACCTCAGTAAGTCTATGCGTCATATGCAAATGTCTTTTTCTATACGTGAGGACTTGACTTTATACTCTCCTGGCTTTGGTGAACAAAGTCGCTCACGACGACCCAGCGCTTCTAACCATCTAGAGAATCACCTAGCCCATGCCAAAAATTGGCAAGGCACAATCCCTGATTATCAAATAGGCTTCTAACCAGGCAGGGGCACTGAAACTTTCCTAACCATCTGGACTGACTTGAATATGGCTGAGGGCATAAAGGCAATAGCTGCACCCCGATTACTGGATGTGTCAGCTGCCTGTGACGCGCTGCAAAGCCAGACGCTTCATAGGAGGCTAGTGTAGCTTGTTATTTCAGGAAAAATCCTATAACAGACCTTCTCCTTCCTATAAAGCAGATCTGGCATCATCTTACTGCCCCTCAGCACCAACTCTGGCGTATCCCAAGCCTTGATTACATGGCCACTTCTCTTCAACTTCTCCCCCACCCCTCAACCACTAGTCCTCATGAAGGGGCATATCAACAAGGGCTTTGTCTCTGCTTTTTTGGCTTTAAAAGCCAAAAAAGCAGAGATAAAACTAGCGGCCTATCAGCAACAGGGTCCTAACACGCAAATTCACACGTTAGCACCCTTTTACTCTACGCTTCCCCTTGCATCTCTAATGAGATGCAAAGGGGCGTTCCAGAGTAAAATAATAGGAGAAATGTCGCTAAGCGACGTTTCTCCTATTATCAAGGATATCGTTAACCCTGTTAGCGATAAAAAAAGCAGCGCTAACTGCGGTTAACGCTTCTTTTTTACGCCTGGTATTTTTCTGATTTAGCCATGATATCCTATGTAAGGTGGATATCATGGCTAAGTATGTCTATCCCTATCAGAAAGCTATTGCCAAACCCACAATTGGCAGCTTGCGCTCTGAATTATATCGCTTTGGAGATAAGCGTTGCTGATAGCACGCTATCTCCGCGATAAAATTCAGAGTTGGCCGGCGATAATTATTCTCACGCTAAGAGCGCTGAGCGATAATTATCGCCGGCCCTTGCTGATATGCCCCTAGGTCATTAAACTCCACTTGCTAGAATTATACCAACATGTAACTAATCCTAAAATGATATAGAAGCTGTCGCAGGGATTCTGCTCATTCACAGCACCATGCGCAGGAAACCAGTACCTCAGTGAATTGCGGTGTACCAAAAACTCACCTCAGTACCCAGAACCCCTATCCGACCAGCATCAGTGTCTCATTCGCTCTTCGTATCATCTCGAAGCTACCAATGATTAGACAACCCAGAACATGCGACTTAGAGTACTCTCAGGAATGGTGGGAATCAGAAATACCTGTTTGTTATTATTCTCATATCAGTCCACAACAAGAGTAATCAGAGACACAGTAAAGTTTAAAACGTGTATTTTATAAACTACGTGTCCTAAGATGCAGTACTTTGGCTAACATAAGCAGACAAATGATTAAAAATAAAACCATCAGCATTGTTACAATACCATAGAAAATGAAGGTAGAAATCATATTACAAATGATAGTGGAATACAACCACCCTCCCTTCGCTAGTAAGCTAGTATTATTAGACTAATAGAAGGTCTCTAGGTTTGAATGGGGAACCCCATACCGTCGATATCAGCTTAGGTGGATCACATCACAGGATCAGCTTTGCTCTGTGTCTGGAAAAGTTCTTCTCCAGAATGTTTGTATAATGCATGCAAACTGCAATATTAAAAGCGTTCGAGTTTCAGATATTTGCAGCTGTGTGTGTGTTATGGCTAGAGCGTGGGCCGAAAGCATACATTGTTTATTGGCCCTGACTGTTTCTGCACACAATGTTCAGACCAAGTTCGCAGTGCACATCTAGGGATGTGAACAACAGACCGTTTTCATGTGAAGAAAAGGCAGGCAAGCAGTTTTCATATAATAACATCTATCTGCAGTGTCGTGTGCAAAAGCAGCAAAAGTGGCAAGATGGCGTTTCTAACCTCGAAGACGCTTATGCTTACATAGCAATGTGTGCATCTAAAACTCCGTCTCCACTACAATGCCTCTGGACTTGCCACTGAGTCATCAACTAATGGACGCTAAAAATAACTCCAAAACTGTGATCCTAACCTTTGGAGTTGGACAATTTACCAACCTACTACCATCTAGTTCCAGGAAATTGATCCATTACATGTGACATTATGTGAAATAAGAAATATAAGAGTGATCTTGGACACTAACCCTTGCCCTCCAAGTGAAGCAAGTTGCGAAAAGCACTTTGGACATCATGTAAACTCTTACAGTAATATTCCCTTGACGCAGTGACGGCTGGTGACATTTGAAAGTGGTGAGCATAACATTATTGTCATACTGCACTGCGGCGAGCAAGCGTTGCGAGCTAGCCCAAACAACCTACGGGAGTTTGGGGCGGGTCTCACCCCGAGAAAATTTTGAAAAAAGAGTGGACAAATGGTGCATTTTCAAGCAAATTTGAGGAAGCAGGAAAGCAATACGATTTAATTATTTACATAATACAATCACATGTACATAACGCATCAGTGCAAACGGATAACTCCAAAACCTACTGTTAGCAACAGTGCAAGTGCCACATCCAACACAGTAGGAACAGCACAAACAGCGGTGTTCGCTTCTATGGTAAATACAGTACACGGAGCCACGAACCATATGATGTATAGAATACAGGCCACGCATAGGAGACAAACTCCGCAGGGGACACGGCCCACAAACACAGGAGCACGAGACAAGGACACTGGAAGAAATAAGACATGAGAGCAAACAGGTAAGATAATGTTCAGATGTACCCCAGGACAACAGCAATTGAGCTGGTGGCAGGATGCCCCGGGGTTGCCGAAAGAGGGCCTGCAACAATGGCATTCCCAAATTAAGGCATACGCAGCGGCACTAAAAAAAATCGAGGATGGGGGTGCTGGAGCATACGTTTCCCTTCCTCCGCGTCAGTAATGGAGCGGAGAGATGTGCTACTTTGCACAAACTGTCGCAGATACTTTGGGAATTGCTTACACTCCTGCAGCACTGTGCAATACGTTTTACACCATAATTCCCCCTGTGCATTTCCATTCAAGCCAGTCTCAAACCAGCTGCCAACAAGAATTTCAACGTCAAAACCAAGGCGGCAGAGCACTGTTAGTGCAAGGCTCATCAACCCTATCAACGCCTTCAGCTTCAGCCTTGAGGGTCAACCCAACCACCTCCCCCTTCAGGAAGCTGTGGAGGACTAAACCCATGAAAGAAGCTTTCATCTGAAAAGTAACACATATTTGGGGGGATAAGCAAAGTTGTCAGGGCCGACTCTACTCGCATCTTCCTACGTCAATTTGGGGCATATTAACAAGGGCTTTATCTCCGCTTTTTTGGCTTTAAGAGCCAAAGAAGCGGAGATAAAAAATATCGCCCTATCAACAACAGGGTGCTAACATGCAAAATTGCATGTTAGCACCCTTTTTAGGTCTCGCCTGAGACAGCGCTTTAGCGCTGCTCTGGCGAGACTTATAGTAAGCGAGTTTTGGCAGTGCAAACAGTGGCTTTTCAGGCCTCCAAATACAGTGCATGTGCGTCGGCCGGGCGCGCGCACCATTTGGAGGCCTGAAAGCACTCGTTTGCTTTCACTTTCACGGCCGCACGGCCGCTTTGATGTGTGATCGCGATCGTGATCACTTTCACACAGGCGCGCGCAGCATTTGGCAGCCTGCGTGACTGGCCCATTGTGCCCCTACCTCCCTGAAACACCGCCCCTCCATTTGCACTGCTCCCCATCGTGCGCTCTTCACACCCACTCCTCTTCACTCCCTGCGCAGCACAACTCTCAGTCTCACTCTGCCACAGCTGCACAATGAGTGGACCCTCCCTCTGCACCCCACCCTGCCCCCTGATCCTGGCGTCTTTTTTCCATACACACTCCACCCACCCTTCCGCTGCACATTGTGTGTTCTCCTTTTACATGCAAGTTCACCACCTCAGTCTTCATACACTGTACGTGCCTTTTAAAATGGTACCCATACGTTTCTCTACACCCCAACATTTCCTCGATCCTTCACTGCACCCCGTTACCTACTCTCCTTCACTGCATCCAGTAACCTACTCTTCCCTCTGCATAATCAATCCATATTTCCTTGGTATCCACTACACCTGGTTGTTTCCTTTCTTGGTACACTGCTTCCAACTTTTCTTCTGATTCAGCATTTCCGTTCTACCGCCTGATGATGTTTCCGCCTCCTTTCTTTTCTTGTTTTTGCACATGATCATCAGTTATGTTACACAAGGACACATTCATTCTTTGGTAGAAAGGGGGAGATTAAGTAATTTGCTTGGAATCACAGGATGTTGAGCAGAGGACGCCCAGACTCGAATCTGGTTCCCCAGCGCCACAGTCGGCAGTCCTGGCCGTTACGTCACCTTCCTTTTCGGGCCTCTTGTACCTCTTGCTGTGACCGCTGCCTCTACTATGCCCTGTATGCCTCTCTGAGCATCTGCTTCCCCCGCCGACGCCTCCCCTTCCTTACTAGTGCCTTTATATCCGCCTCTTCCCCCTGCCAGCATGTTCTCTCCCCACCCTCTCTCTCTCTCCAGGCCTCTCTTGTCTCCAGACCTCACCTAAATCCTTAATGACTTTCGTCCGTCCCCTATGGACACTGTCATCTCTCTCCCACTCCCAGTCTGCTCGCCCTCTCTGCCAGGCTCCCTCCCTCTGCCCCTCCACCCTCCCGTGTCCTCAGTGCTTTTCGCGCTTGGCTGAGCCCTCTGACTCCCGCAGCGAGCGTTAGTTTTTGACACAGCTGTACATATTGAGTGCATCAGTGGCTGCCTTTAAACACTGCAAATCCCCAGGTTTCACCACCACTTTCCTTTTCACCATTTATTTATTTTATTTTTATTTTAAAAGTTTTATATAGCGCTAGCTTGACCCGAAAGTATCAGAGCGCTTTATATACACACTGTAAACAAGCATTTGCAATGCAATAGGTCTCGCATTTACTCGAGTTTAAGCTATTGGCATTATAAATGACAATGTGTTTTATTTATGTTCCAAAACCAAAACATAAATAAAAGGCATTGTCATTTACAATGCCAACAGCTCAAACTCACGTAAATGCGAAACCTGTTGCATTGCAAATGCTTGTTCACTATGCTTCCCTTTGCATCTCTAATGAGATGCAAAGTGGGCGTTCCAGAGCAAAATAATAGGAGAAATGTCGCTTAGCGACATTTCTCCTATTATCAAGCTTCACGCTAACCCTGTTAGAGACAAAAAAAGCAGCGCTAACCACGGTTAACGCTGCTTTTTTACGTCTGCTAATTTTCAGACTTAGCCATGTAATCCAATGGGAGGTGGATTACATGGCTAAATCCACCATGGGCTATCAACAAGGATATCCCTATCCTTGTAGTTTTATCGCTGCAATACCAGCGATCACCTCCCAAAATGCCGCTATCGCTGGATTTTTTATCGCCTAGGCGGTTAGCGTTGTTAATAACGCGATAACCAGACGATATTATCCAGCGATAGCGGGCGTTAAAAAAATTAACGCTAAGCGTCCTTAGCGGTAATTTTCCCTGTTCCTTGTTAATATGCCCCTTTGTGCTTAAGCGACCTGACACGTAGTTAGGGTGCCCACATTGTACTATAGAAAACACCAAAATAAAATAATACCCATAAAATAGTATGTTTACGTTACATATATATACTCAAGAAACAATTTGTGCTGCAAAGCAACAAAATTAGACTACAAATTGATCACTTGGGAAAAGACGCACTGTGACCACGTTTAGACCTTTATTAGTCACAAAACATGGTGAACGCCTAAAGTACTGGAACATGTCTGTGAATGTGAATTGTCTTTGAGAGATATTTGCCACTGCTTGATTTTTACAATTTATCTCTCTTGATACAAGCTTGTGTAAGTGGCAGAGTGGCGTCCAGCTACTCATCCGGCGTTTTCCTTTCTACTGCACATTACATTGACTGTTTCCCCTATTTTGCCTTCGAAGGGGGATATTATCAACAAAGGGGCATATTATCAAGGTCTTGCTATAGACTTATCGTCGCTTTTAGCGTCCGTTTTCGGGCGAAAAGTGGCAAAAATTCTATCGCACTATTATCAAGCAAGCGCTAAACTGCTTTAGCGCTTGCTTGATAATGTTAGCAACCATTTTCAATTACGCCTTGTATGTCATCGCTAATGACATGCAAGGTAGGTGTTCCTGACTTGAAGTCCATGAAAACGGTCACTAACACAACATCGCCCTATTACCAATGCGGAACGAATCCAGCAATGCGATAAAAAAGTGCGCTAAGCGCATTTATCGCATTTCCCTAATGCCTAAATGAAATATGACTTAGCCATACATTACATGGGAGGTGGATAGTCAGGTTATGACCACGCTTGCCTATTAGCAAGCTTGTTTTTATCGCACTGGGTTTATCGCAGGATTTCTCCCGCTATCGCTGGCTTTCACATCGCATCTTAGTGGCGCCTTGATAATAGGCCGCTAATGATGCGATGTGAACCAGCGATAGACGGCGATAAAAAAATTCCGCTAAACGCACTTATCGATATTTATCGCATTTTGTTGATATTATCCCCCAAAATGCGATAAATATCGCTAAGCGCGTTTAGCAAATTTATAGGCGATAAGTCTATAGCAAGACCTTGATAATATGCCCCTTGGTTTGGTCGAACCAGTGCGTTAAGTCATCTGAGATGTAGTAAATCGCATCCACCTCGGACTAGCTCTGAGGTGCCACTTATACGTCCAGTACCTCACAGTGTCAGCGTCAGCAGCAGACCGTGAGTGAAAAAGAAAGTGAAAACAAATCAACGTAAACTGGGGCAATACGCCCGAAGTATGAAAAACAAACAGGATAAACTTTCCCCGGCGACTCCACCGACCTTACACGGTACATTAGAAACAAATTAAGGAATCAGTAAAAAAAAAAAGCTTTTTTCGTTTGTATTCTTTTGTAATCAAGAGGTGGCGCCCTTGAAATCTGCAAGAGTAGCAAGTCCTTGCGACTCTCGCTTCCTAACAGCCGTATAAAAGAAGAAATTTTGTGTTAACGAGTATCACGGCGTGCCCTGCTTTATTTCAGCCCGAGCACGTTCGTAAAGAGCGCAGGGGCATATTAACAAGGGCTTTATCTCCCCTTTTTTGGCTTTAAAAGCCAAAAAAGCGGAGATTAAACTTTCGCCCTATTTACAAGAGGGTGCTAACATGCATAATCGCATGTTAGCACCCTTTTTCCCGACGCCTCTCTTTGCATCTCTAATGAGATGCAAAGTGGGCGTCACTGGGCAGTACAGCCTTGCAAATATCGCTGATGTGCACATTGCGATATTTACAAGGCTGCCCCAGCATTTTAGCAGACGTTAGTTTTTGGAGCAAACCGCTGTTTTCTCCAAAAACGAACGTCTGCTAAAATCCTGACTTACCCAGCCCTAACATAGGGGGTGGATTATGCTGCTACGACCACAGGGTCGTATCAGCAAGGTTATCGCCCTCTTGCACGGAACATCTCTGGAAAACCAGCGATGTTCCCTGCAAAACGGCGATTTCCCCCACTATCTCTGGAATTTTTATCGCCCTGGAGCAACGCGTTGTTGATAACGCGCTACCAGGGCGATAAATTCCAGAGATAGACGGCGATCAATAACAAAGCGCTAAGCGCGCTTTGCGTTATTCTTCGCCGTTCCTTGCTGATATGCCGGCAGCTTGTTATCATAACGCGATATAAAAGCGCTTTTTATGGCTCTCCATAATAGGCAAAAGTACTGCAGGAGGAACTGCGAGCACAGAGATGCGCTCATTATGGCCAAGAAATAATCGCCCACGATCACACGTTTTAGTCAAGTGATGCACAACCAGAACCCTACCCAATAGATCATGTAGCAGATGGAATAAAACACTTTGGAGTAATTTGAAAAAATTGTGTAATCCTCGGCAAGCCATGCTATACCTCGGTGCCTCAGTTCTCTTATGCCAATTATGAGAGCTTCTTGAGGTGTTTTCAATCACTGTACACTCTGTACATGCACGCTCTTCTCTGTTTACACAAAGACAGACTACCTGTTGCACTGGCTAAGCTATCCCACTGTGGTCAACTGGGTTATAGAAGCCACTGAATGCCCATCAAGTGCTTTCTGGCTTCCCTTTGTCCGCTATAATTGATATTGCTTACATACTGGATAAAAGCGGGTACCAAACACAGCCGCGGCCGGCATGCTCGTGGGAGGGGGGGTGGTCTGGGGCGCGGATGTTCGCGGTTGGGGGAAAAAAATAAAACGTTACATACCTTACACCCGGGTACCGCAACGCCTCCGCTCCAGCCGGGTCCCGCGTGTTCCTGCGGGACCAGAAGGCAGCCAGCAGGCAGCCTCCCTCCTCCTGCTCCCCTAGGCCAAGCACAAAGCTGCAATGGCAGTGTTGTGATTGGTGAGGCGCAGCAGAGAGCGCCTCAGCAGGGCCATTTTCTCTATGTAGGCTGCACGCAGCAGCCTACATTGAGAAAAAGGGAGAGTGCGCATGACTGGGTTAGTCGGCTCTGGGGTGATTAAACAGTCAGTACCTACAACAGTGGGCAAGCCACTTCCCCCCTGTCCTTGAGCTGGTCCGCCCACCCGCCCACCCCCAAACAGGCACTTCTGCTTTCTCGCAGAACGAGAAGCAGAAACATAAAATGGTAGTTTTATCATTTTATGTTTCTGCTTCTTGCACTGCGAGAAAGCAGTGTGGGAATGCTCCCACACCCCTATAGAGGAGCCGCCACTGGTTTTAACAGAACTTTAACATCTAAGATGTGAAGATATTTCATGCCCTACAACACCTACCGATATGTGGATGTTCTACAGGTGTTTATAGATGCTTATAACAACAGATATCACAGAACTATCACAAAAGTTACCAGATGATCCCCACTGGATGTGTAGGGCTGAAAAGATTGGTTGCGGGGCTAACAGACAGGCCTTTGTCAAATGGAGGGGGTGGCCCGAAAAAACAGTTGGGTACTTGCCAGCTCCCTTCAGGGTGTGCGAGTACGGGGGTTCTCTGAAGGGAGAAACAAGGAGACAACGTAATTTTATATTACCTTGCCATCCAATGCCTCAAAGGACATGTTACCCGACAATCAAATTTCTAAATATTCAGTGAAATTGGCTAAACCTGTGGACCTAAAAGGGGACCGGGAGGTAGCCCTAACTGAAATCCAATACCCAAGAACATGGAATACATTTACAATGCTCGAGGACAAATTTATTATAAAGCGTGATCAGGACCCCTTGAGCATCCACGCTGGCTTTCCTCATGGCTATCACCCCTGTGTTGCGGTGGTTGTTGAGGCCATCAACAAATCCATTAGCCAGCATAAAATCGTATTCGAATATTCAGCTAGTATTAGATAACATTCGAAGGAAGGTGTTTCTTAAAACTCCAAATCGCGAATGAGTTTATCTGTAAGGGTAAATTAAAAAGAGTTTTAGCAACAGTAGAACATATAAAAAGCTAGGTAGAGTTGGACCCTATGTGCCCCGATATTAAATAAGGGTTCTATACACTATGTGTGGTGACAGTGTGGGAATAGTTATTCACCATTGTTAAGCTGGGTCTAGGTGAAGGGGGGAAAGCACGGTGATTAATATTCAATATATCAAACCTGACAACTTAGCAATTTCTAAAAACATTTTGACACTATGTCAGTCATGATCTTCGATGATCAATCTGAACCGGTGTCCTTTAAATACGGGAAAGTCATTGTTAAGCTTTATTTAAGACCACGAGGCAACAACGAATATTAAAAAGTCATCATGGTGATCATGAAAACATACATCAACCCCGCTCTGTACAGACATTATTACAGACACCAGGCCGGAGATGAAGGGCCACCATTCTTTCAAAGGGCCCCTGTTATGTATGGGGCGGACTTGGATTTTTTTTCCATAGTTTGTTTAGAAGAGCTATGCCGTTCTGGAGAAGAGGCTATGAAATTGAAAAACCCCATGTTAAAGTGACAGCCTTGAATATTGCCCAGGGTGTGGTGGGATCTGTGACTTCTGCTGTCACCGAACGCATGAACAAACAACCTGTGGAAGGGAGCCGGACTTGTGTGAAGAGTTGGACTTAGAGGAGGGACAAGATGATCCCTGGCACATACTCCACTTACCTTACCCATCTCCTCCCTCCCTACAGCCAAGCACCGACGCAGAGATGAGCGAACTGCATTTACAACCAGGCAACCGCGAAGGCACATCCAGTTCCGGGGTTAGGAGTGGCGCTCCGCCCACGTATGTCTGACGTCGCCACCTCGCCCAATCATCGCGGAGGGAGGGCTTTTTCAATCCAGGACACCAGAAGAGAAGTCCCTGCTGGAGAGTTCAAGTGAAGAAGCGTAGATATTGTCGGAGTCATTACCAGGGATATTTAAAGATGAACCCAGGCCCACGTATTTCCTCAGTCACAGCTGGCGGGCTAAGCATCCCCGAGGCTTCAACCGACCTGCGGGAGAGAAGCCCCCTGCGGTATCAAAGAGAGGAAACGCCGCAGACGCTGCACCCAGCTGGAGGTCCCAACTAACCGGGAGCCTGCAGAAACACCAGAGGACCGGAGCTAAAGAAGAGAGTCCCATCACTGGGACAACGCCCCGCCACGTTTCAGGAGAAACGTGGCTGAGCCAGGTACGGGGTGGATTTTTGGTAGAAGGGGAGGGGGTGAACAGGGCAGGAAGGGGAACACCTACTGATCGGCCTCCACATGTTTCCTCTTCTCACAGGGCCTCACCAATATCTCTCACAAATCCACCAAATTATTCTGCTCACACGTGTGTGAGGTAACAAACGAGGAAGCCACGAGTATTGACCTATCTCTGGAACCGGGTACTTCTTGCGATGTTGTTTCTTCCTCCCTTTCTTTCTCCCTTCCTCCTCCCCTACACTAGCCACGTTTCCCTTCCGCACCGGTGATCCGGGTACGGTGGTTGGTTTTGCTTAAAAGGACAAACGAGTCCCTTACCTGTTTTTTTTTTTTCTTGCATCCGAGGGGCATTGAACCAGACGCGGCAAGGACTCCCTTCCAGACCTGGAAGAAACAGACGACCATTAATTACAGGGAGACTGACCCAGGAAGAACACGGAACCAAAGTAGTGCTTAAAGACTTTATTTGTTTTTGGACCAGTTGTTGGGTTGACCTAATTATAAGACTCAAATAGACACTAAGACCTAGGAGAAGAACCCGACCGGGTACACCATTAGTTTTTGGTTTCTATTGTGTTTTGCCCAGTTTTTGGTTTCTATTGTGTTTTGCCCAGTATTACGGAAAAAAACAACCTATCCATATTGTTGTGTCAAGAAACAGCAAACACACTCAAGCATACAGAAGAGTCATTGTGACTTTGTGTCTCGCCTGCTACACAACCCTAAGAAGGAGTGGGACTTGTGTACAGGCCAAGCACAAGTATTACAAATAAACGAAGGTCTTCGAGGGGTAGGGGTCTGCCGACTCACTATAAAAAAAAAGGAGGTGCCCTTCAAAAAGCACTCACAAAAGAACATCAGTAAAGCGGAAGGGACCCTCGAAGAACAAGAGACCACCTACTAGTGTGAATATTTTTAATACTCAACAACCTGAAACATGACCTTTGTACCTTGTACCTTGCACATCAGGAGAATGTGCCAAATCAGAGTTAGACCTGTTTTCTCTAAAATGCACTCAATACAGTTTTTGTGTCAGGTTCCTGCAGATATGTATCTGGATCTCAACAATACTCTGCTGCATCTTGTTTGTAAAATCGTAAAACCGGATGGTGCCAACATTCCAGCCGCTGCTAAAGTGGCGATGATTGCTTACCCCATCGCAACCATGTTTAATCTGATGAAAATTACCCTCGGAGATCGAATCATTACACAACGTGAAAACATGTATGCCTACAGAGCCTACATTGAGCGTATTCTTCCAAGATAAACTGCTCATCAATGGTTTCTATCTTAAGAACAAACTTAAACACAACAAGGACTCATTCTGTCTCATCAGCGGGGATGCGGAACAGTATAAACTGGTCATGCTGTCAGCTAATTTGTTTGTAAAGAGAGTGAAAGTGTCCCCAAATGTCAGGCTGGCTCACGCCAAAGCTTTACAGTTATTGAAACTCCAAGTATGCCTTTGAAAGAGTAGCTCTGAAAATATTCATTTTTTTTTTTTTTTTTTAATCTGTTTATTCAGGTCAGCAAATCCATGACATTACAGTTGTGGATATACAGAGCCTCAGCAAAAGCAGGCAATTTCTGAACCAATCGGTCACTGTAAATCAGCATGTAAACAATTATCAGTTTTCGTTTACCCCCAAATTCACTTTTACGTAAGCTCTGAAAATATTCAGCATCCTAGCCAGTACCAGATTAACCCAGCAGCAAAATGTATTTTTGGGGCAACTACCGAAACATTATCATTGGTTTTGTCGACAACACAGCTTTTAGAGGTCTTTATACCTCAAACCCTTTAAATTTCAAGCACTTAAACTTCAACTACACAGCACTGTTCCACGAGGGGCTGTGATTCCTTGAAAACCTTACACACCCAGGTTTGGAGACGCTAATTTTATCTGGGAATATCTGTGCTTGGTTTCAATAACTGGAAAGCACCTGCATGACTCGGGAGTCGTCGTGTCAAGAGAAGGATATGGGACAGGCTACACGCTGTTCGCTTTCGATCAGACTCCTGACATGGAAGATGACGACCACTACAGCTTAATCAAAAATGGAAATATAAAAGTAGAATACATTTTAGTCAGCCCTTGGCTACGAATGTGAACATGAGTGTATTCTCTGTATTTGACAACGTCATTCAGATCAACAAAGCCCGGCAGATTTTGTTTGACTATCTTCAAAATATTGTAAAATGGACAATGTTCAGAATCAGGATTTCTTAAACCGCCATAAATATGCTAAGAAATACTGTTTAAGTGTTTTTCCAAGTGACATTCTACTTGGTGAAATAGGGTCCGAAAGACTCCGCATGCTTGTCTTTAACACGGAGCCACACTATATGGAAGGAACTCACTGGGTGACCCTGTTTTTAGATAAAGAAAAGGTTGCAGAGTTTGACTGCGCAGTGTTATTCCCAGAGCATAGCATCAATACAAAACCTATATTCAAGTATGTAAATAAAGCTGCTGCGAGGGTGGAGTATAACAAAATACCAGTACAGGATTCTCTCGCCGTCACATGCGGGGAGCATTGTATATATTTTAGCAGTAAAATGTCAGAGGGTATTACGTTTAGAATTTTTTTTTATCTATATTCAAACGACCAAGTTAACGATTACAGTATTGTTATGAAATATGTGAAAGAAAACTTTAGGTCAACATCAAGCGCTGTTGAAACAGAATACGCAGTTTGTCCAAAGGGTAAGGTCGCGTTACACCTCTTATGTGTAATGGGACCGTCTAAAATAAAAGAATAAAAACTTGAATGTAGACTCAGTATCTTTATTCTGAAAACTTATAAGGTTTATTTACAAAGCATTTTTCTTTCATAGTACAAGCATCACACTGATAAAATTACTAAGAAATAAAAGAAGAAAAACGTCAAAATGTTAACTATGGCAAAACTATACATTCAAACACAGGCACACATATATATAGTTTCAAAAGGTAGAAGAAACATCAGACATTTAACTACATGTTCATTTTGGACAATGTTTTATTTTAGGCTCCAGGACGGGGATAGTTGGGGGAAAAATGTGATGCTGGCTTCTCAGGGAGGAGGTTAAACAACTGATGTTGGAGTACTTGGGGGGGTGTAAGTCAGATCTTTCAAACTTTCAAGCAGCCCCCTGTGTTCAGCATTAGCGACAATTATCGAAGGAATGTTGAGTTCCGCAAATGCTCACAGAAACTGTTCCCAGCTTCTCTGCCCTTTCTGGAGTGATAGCGTTTTGGGGTGCACAAGACATTTGACTAAGTCGTACAAGTGAGATCCAACAACCGATTGACCTTTGTAGAGGAATTTGCCTCTCTCATTCCATGAGTACAGGTCTTTAAAAGCTGACATTTCACTTAGCAACATTTGTGCGGCCCCTCTGTATCTTTGACTAATATTGTTTAAAAGTTCTTCAGGAATTATGTCTCAGAATGGTGGTGGTTCTTGAAGTGTTGAAGTGGGTAGTGGAGTCTGTTCAGAGTCAGGGCCATATAGAGTTAACCTGGTTTTTTCAGCATTCCCCTAATATTTTAAATAGTTTTGAAGAGCGCTGGAGTTAAGACCTGCTTTGTCATAAGGTTTTAGATCAGTACGATTCAAAATGTCTTTCATCTTGGCATCCAGGCACTGCACCTCATTTTTATGGCTATCCCAGGCGTTCGTCCGTAGACGTCCCCAACTAGTCAAGCTGCTGGCGTGGAACCAAGTGCATCTTTTGGGCATAATCCATTTATTCCCGGTTAGAAGGCTGGTAATTAGCTGCATATCTATGCCCAACAAGGAACCTATAAAACCTCCCAACTGCTTTACCAGTTTATTCCTAGTAATGAGGGAAGCCCTTTCATTACTGGATCTTCTTGATAAGGTGGTGCTTCTTCTTCAAAACATGGAACTGGTACTCTGATATGAGGACATTACCTTTTAGGGTGTTTAGGGCAATATCTGAAATGGCAGCCACTGAATCGTGTGAAGCTCCACACAGGATGACCTTTCTTTGCTGGAGGCTAGCTGTGACTAGCATTTTTAGACGGGCTAGATTAAGGTGTAGTCGTGCCAACATGGTCAGTACCCAGTATTATATGGTCTAAAGTGTAAATGTTACAGGAGACTCTTTAACGATTTTTTTTTACTGGCTTTGGGCTTGGTTTTAAGTGTGTAAGTGACGAGGGAGATCGGAAGGGAAAATAACAGCATATATTCTGTAGTCTTCTAGAATATTGGGTTTTAAGTCTACCTGTAAGTAACCATAGGGTTTCTCAGTAGCGTTGTAAAGGCTTCCAGGACAAACTGGGTGTTTCCGGGGTACATCTGTTTAGCTATAATGGATACCTGTTGTTTGTCTCTGGAATTTTTCAATAAAACCAGGTATGAGGTGTTGCGAGATATAGAACAACTGCTATTACCCTTGTAAAACAAGTTCTGCACGATGTAACACATGCTTAGGTGACGATGGTGTGAATATTGAGTGAAAGCATTCTCGATCTTCGGGTGATCATCCTCACCTTCGCTCATAAGGTCATCTACAATCACCATGTTTACAAAGCCTGTAGGTAACAATGCATCATTGTTGAGATTATTCAGTATACCTTCTATAGATTTGATGTGTGGGAACCTTAGGGATAGTTCCGTATAAAGATATGGCCAGCACGAATAAAGCCAAACAATATTGTTAGGGGTTTGGGATAAAACACTGGGAGCAGTTTCTAATAGTTTCTTTATAAAATAGCTTTTACCGCAATTTGAGGGGCCTGCTAAAATGCAGGAGAATGGGTGCTGCAACCTGGTGTCCATAGTCGGGGTTGTGAGACTCTAAAGCACCTTCAATAACCATACGGTAGGGTTTTGTCATCTTCAGTCAGGACTCTTTTATCAAACACTACGCACAAGGTTTTATGAAATGACTAGGCTGTAATTTTCGACACTTTTTTAGACCAGACTATGCTATGTTGTTGTACAACAATTGTTTTATCGTTTTCACGGTTTCTCGAGGTAGAGTGTTCGTTCACCAGATCCTTTAGACTGTCAAAACTGATTTTTACACTGTTGTTTACATTTAAGGTAATGCCCTTGACTTTCATACATACTGCATTGTTAGAAGTTCTGTAAGATAGGTTTTGGGTCCGGATGACATGAACTCGACTATGTATTCATCCTTTTCTAGCTCGGTGGTCAAATTGCCCAGATAATCATCGAGTTGGGCATCTTCATCCCCTACTTTGTTCACAAAAATAGCAGAGTCTGTCTCATGATACAGACACCATTCCTGAAGTTTATCCATCACATTATAAAGCTCTAAACGAGCATGTGCAGTTATGAAATAGGCTATAAAGATGTTTACATTGTTACCAGTTATGGGATACTCTTTTGTGTATATCCAACACAGCGTGTTCCTAGAATCATTGGTTCTTTGAGAAGTCTCAAATACTAAAATTAGGGGGGGAAAGGGGATGACAGGTAGTAGCAAATGGGCTACCTACCTTTATGGTGTCAACACCTTCCAAGTGACAATTTCCTGTGTGAAGGGGCACTACCCTAGCCCTGATAGGTTAATTCCTGCCATCCCAAGATGGAAGAATTGGAAAAGTCATGCCCACATCACCTCCCCCACCTTAGGGGTGAAGCTGGCTGAATGTGGGCACAACTCCTAATTTAACTAATCTTCCCATCTGTCCTCCCGCCAAATTTGGAGTAGGATAGGAAGGTTGGCATTGTCCACTTGCTGGAGCTGCCTGGGTCGCATTTCAAAAGTGGTATCGCCTTTGAAGCTTCCCGCCCTGGAAAGCCATCCTGGTCCGAGAGAGGTGTGAAGCACCTCCGCCCAGAGTAGGCTTTGTCCCTGGCCTCTGATAGCACTGACTCTCACCCCATGAGATCATAAACATGTCTAATGTTGGCAGGCTGGCTAAGACTAGTCAGAGACTACACCAGTGCTTGGTAGGTTTGCAGGGGACCCTCTAAGGTGTCTCCTGTGTACATTTAGTAATAGATCCAACACTGGCATCAGTGAGGATTTATTAAGATGAGATGTTTGGTACCAAACATCTTAGGTTACAGTGAAGCCATCATGGAGATAGGAAACTCGTGATGACAGTATCCAGCCCATGTACGCTCTGTGGCTTCCCTGTGCACTTACAATATCCAAGAATGGAATTGGATATTATTGGGTCATATCTGCCATTACAGATATGTGCACAGATGGGATATAGTGCACCCTGGCTTGGGGCTGTAAGGCATGCACTAGGAGTGACTAACCTATACCTCATGTAGTTTATGTAGGCATGGCACACAAGGCTGTGTGCAATATTGACTCCTCAGTTGTCTCTGCACCAAGACAGAAAGCCTGCAATGGCAGTTTGCATAGTCTTAGTGAGGGGTCCCTGGGGTGGCACAATTTGTGCTGCGGGCCCTATTGGACCCTCTTCAGTCCCAATGCCCCAGGTACCAGGGGTACCATTGACTAGGGACTTACAGAGGTTGCTTAAGTAGTGCCAATCGTTGTACAGTTATAGGAAAAAGATCTGGTACTGGGAACCTGATTATCAGGGACCCAGTGCACTTTCAATTCGAAACCATATCATGCACTAGACAAAAAGTCAGGGCTAATAATGTAAAAAGAGACACTTTCCTACATAACCCTCCCTCAAATGAAAGAGGATGAGACTAACCTTTCCCTAGACAGTCTTCATCATCTAAGTGGAAAAACATGTAAAGGCCATCTGCAATGGCATGGTCAGTCCCAGGTCTGTGTTCCACTGTAAAGTCCGTTCTTTGTAGAGATATGGACCACCTTAACAGTTTGGGATTTTCATCTTTCATTTGCATAAACCATATGAGAGGCATGTGGGCAGTTTGAATTAGAAAGTGAGAACCAACCAAGAATGGTCTCAGCTTCTTGAGGGATCAAATCAAAGCAAAGGCTTCCCTCTCAATGGCACGCCAATGCTGCTCTCTGGAGAGAAGCCTCGTGCTAATAAAAGCAACAGGTTTGTCATGGCCATCATCATTGGTCTGGGATAGGACCACTACTATCCCATATTCAGAGGCATCTATCTGCAATATGAACTGCTTGGTATAATCTGGAGCTTTTAGAATGGGTGCTGAACACAATGCTTCCTTCAGGGTGTCACAAGCCTTTTGACAGCTCACTGTCTAGTTAACTTTTTTCGGCATCTTTTTGGAGGTCAGTTCTGTGAGGGGCACCACAATGGACCCATATCCCTTCACAAACCTCCTGTAGTACACAGTTAAGCCAAGGAATGAACTGACTTGTTTCTGGTTGGTTGGATTTACCCAGTCCAGAATGGTCTGGATCTTGGGTTGTAGGTGGCCCAAGTATACAACTTTGTCCTGCCCTATCTGGCACTAGCTTGCCTTGATAGTGAGGCCTGCACTCTGTAGAGCCTTCAAGAACACCCCTAAGGGAATCCGGTGATCCTGCCAGGTGGAGCTAAAGACAGGAATGTCATCAAGATATAACTCCAATCCAGCAAGGACTTTGTTCACCAGCCTTTGAAAAGTGGCAGGGACATTCTTTAGTCCAAAGGGCATCACAGTAAACCGATAGTGCCCATCTGGGGTTGAGAATGCAGATTTTTCCTTGACTCCAGAGGTCAGACATATCTGCCAGTACCCTGATGTGAGATCAAAAGTAATGAGATATTTGGATGCGCCTAACCTGTCAATTAACTCATCAGCTATAGAAATTGGATGTACATCAGTTTTTGTCACAGCATTGAGGCCCCTGTAGTCCACACAAAACCTAATTTCTTTCTTTACACCCTGGGAGTAATGATTGGGGACTAAAACAACTGGGTTGGCCAGGGGACTCTCTGAGGGTTCAATGACAGCCAATTCAAACATCTTGCTTAATTCAGCCTTGATCTTCTCTTTGACATGATCAGACTGTCTGTAGATGTTATTTTTGACAGGAAGGCTGTTACCAGTGTCCCCATCATGTGTACACCAGTTAGTCTGACCAGGGGTCAAGGGGAAGTGCTCAGCAAACTGATTTAGGACTTGCCTGCAATCAGTCTCTTGTTGGACAGTGAGGGTATCTGACAAAACCGCTCCCTTAACTGGACCATTTTTTGGGTTGTTAGAGAGGAGGTCAGGAAAGGTTAATTCTCTGCTTCCTCATCCTCATCTGTGACCATGAGCATGGTCAGTTCAGCCCTTTCATGATAGGGTTTAAGACGGTTCATATGTATGACCCTCTTGAGGTTCCTGCATGTGCTAAGGTTCACCAAATAGGTGACATCTCCTTTTCTCTCAAGGATAGGGTAGGGCCCAGTCCATTTGGCCTGAAAGGCCCTGGAATCACAGGCTCCAAAACCCATACCTTCTTCCCTGGTTTGAACTCCACCATGGCAGCCTTCTGGTCATACCAGAGCTTCTGAAGCTCCTGGCTGGCCTCAAGGTTTTTGTTTGCTTTTTTCATATACTCAGCCATCCTGGTATGAAGGCCAAGTACATAATCTACAATCTCCTGCTTAGGTTCTTTGAGAGGTCTCTCCCGTCCTTCCTTCACAATACACAATGGTCCTCTTACAGGATGAGCAAACAAAAGTTCAAAGTGGGAAAACCCTACTCCCTTTTGTGGCACCTCTCAGTAAGCGAAAGGCAGGTATGGTAGCAAGACATACCTTCTCCTTCAGGTAATCCAATAATCATACCTTTCAGGGCATGTTAAACCTTACAACAAGCCCATTTGTCTGCAGATGGTATAGTATAGTGAACTTATAGGTCATTCCACACTCAGTCCACATGTGTATTAGGTATGCAGACATGAAGTTTGTACCTCTGTCTGATACTACCTCCTTTAGAAAACCAACCCTAGTAAAAATACCAAGGAGGGCCTTAGCCACTGCAGGTGCTGTTTTAGACCTCAGGGGAATTGCCTCGGGAAACCTGGTGACATTATGCACTACCACCAGTATAAATCAGTTTTCTGATGCTGTCTGGGGGACAAGGGGAGCAACAATGTCAATCCCAACCCTCTCAAAGGGTACCCCAACCACTGGAAGTGGTACTAACGGGGTCTTTAGGTGGCTACCTCTCTTGCCTCTGGCTTGACAGGTGGCAAAGAAGTTACAATACTCCTTCCCCTTCTGGGACATTCCTAGCCAGTAAAAGTGGTTCACCAACCTACTCCAAGGTTTGGTCTGGCCATGATCCCAGCTAGGAAAATGTAATGGGCCAAATGTTAGGAGAAACTCTCTAAAATGCTGAGGCACTACTACTCTCCTTGTGGCGCCAGTTGTGGGGTCTCTGGCCTCAGTGCAAAGGAGTTTCTCCTTTCAATAGGTCCTGTGGGAACCACAGAAACTGCCCTTTTCCTGATCAGCAGCTTACTGACTCAGGCTTTCAAGAGTTGGACAGGTTCTCTGCTCCTGGTACACATCTTTCCCAGAGGGTCCCCCTGGGCCCAAAAGCTCTGCCATGTAAGCCCCAAGCTCCTGTGGCTCAGTTCTCTCTGGGTCTGACAAGTCTTCTCCATGAGGAGAGGGGACTTGATCTGGTTTCTGAAGAGAAGTTGGTTTCCCAGACTGCTTGCCCTTTCATTTGGAAGGTTGGTCCAACATTTTAGTCTCCAACACTTTCTTTTTCACCCAGGGTTTTACACTGTGTTCATGTTTTCACATACACCCATTCAGCTATAGCCAGCATGGCTGCATGGGTTTTCTTTTTTACCTCAGCCCATGCTGAGGACTCCAAATCATCGCCAAGGAAACACTGTCCAGGAATTTGAGAAAATACCACCACCCTTTTGTGGCCAGTAACCCTTCCCCATTCTAAGGACACCACTGTCATTGGATGTACCTTACCTTGTTTGTCAGCACCGAGGACTGTGCAAGTCTATCCAAGCAAGTTCTGATCTGAGGACACCAGTTGCTCAGTCACCATGGTGAAACTGGCACCAGTATCTCACACAGCTTCAACTTCAACCCTATTTATATGTGGCTGTTGTCTGTATTTTTCCAGGTTGCTGGGAAAGACAGCCAGGGTTGCTATATCCACTCCACCCTCTGCGACTATAGTTGCCTTATCAGGCTCTCTGACATAGTCAGGGCCCATCTGTGATCCCATCTGGAGACTTACCAATGAATTTACTGCAGGTGTACTAGAGGCATTCTTTTTTTTTTTACAGCTATAGTCTCCAGTTTGGTGTCCAAGAGCCTTACAATCATAACACCAAGCCATTTTGGGATATCAGTTTTTGTCCTGGCACCTACCCTTGGGCAGTGAAGAGTTTCCGAGCCCTCCCTCCTGAGCAGGTATGTGGGGCCTTTAGAAGACTCATTGGGCCCGATTCACAGAACTAACTTAAGACAAAATCCTAAACTTACTACCATTTTCGTATTCACAGAAGGTACTTACTCATTTTGGTATTCACAGAAGACACTTACTCATTTCGGTATTCACAGAAGTTAGGAGTCCTAAGTTTAGGACTCCTAAATGCCTTCTGTGAATACCGAAAGTCTTAAAATTAGTATTTTTCTCAGTTTAGGAGTCCTAAACTTAGGAGTCCTATCTATACTGCTACTAAACTGAGAAAAATCCTAATTTTAAGGCTTTCGGTATTCACAGAAGGCATTTAGGAGTCCTAAACTTAGGAGTCCTAACTTTACTACTACTAAATTGAGAAAAATCAAAATTTTAAGACTTTCGGTATTCACAGAAGGCATTTAGGAGTCCTAAAGTTAGGAGTCCTAACTATACTACTACTAAACTGAGAAAAATCAAAATTTTAAGACTTTCGGTATTCACAGAAGGCATTTAGGAGTCCTAAAGTTAGGACTCCTAACTTCTGTGAATACCGAAATGAGTAAGTGCCTTCTGTGAATACCGAAATGAGTAAGTGCCTTCTGTGAATACCAAAATGGTAGTAAGTTTAGGATTTTGTCTTAAGTTAGTTCTGTGAATCGGGCCCTTTATCTTTACATTTTTGGTCACCATCTTTTCCGTAGGGTGTCTTTTGGTCACCACCAACCAGTGGCAGTTTTGGTTATCTTTGTTTTGGCTCAGGAGTCTGCCTTCTTCCCGAACTCTTGAGGAGAAAGTGGACCTAGGTCTACCAAGTGTTCATTTAACTTCTCATTGTACAATTACTCAAAAGATGCTCTTTCATGATTAAATTGTATAGCCCAACATAGTCATGCACATTGTTACCTGTTAACCAACCACCTAGTGTTTTTTCTGAAAAGTCCACAAATTCAACCGAGGACTGACTCTGGGTTTTTCGAGTCTTCCTGAATTTAATTCTATATTCTTCAGTGGTGAGTCCAAAGCCTTCAATCTTCCTCATTCAATTCCTACATTTACCTGAGAAAAGCTCCCACAAGATAGAGCCCCAGTACTTTTTGGCTACCTTTCTACTGATTCAAGCTCTCTCGAAAGCAGTAATGTGAGGTCATCACCCTCTGCGTACTTAGGGAAAACTCCTTTGGGGAGTTTAAACGATTCCCCTCTCTCCCTAGTTTTGATAATGCTGCCATCAGAGATGGGTCCTATGCCCATCTGTTTTCTCTGTTTTTCTATGTCCAAAAGTTGAGCTTCTAAGTCCAACCTCCTGGCCAATCTTTCTAGGGCAAGCTCCTCCTCTGAAGGGGCTTCTTCTTCTGAGGCATGGGTCTCCACCACCTTAATAGCATCTTACTTCTCCTGGGGGATGATCCTCCTGGGCATCATCCTCTACCACTGGGTGATCTCTTGCATGTTCTACCAGAAGCCTCATAAGCTTCTCTTTGGTAGCATGAGCATGGTATGACAAATCCATGTATGGTGTCAGGTCGAGCTCCTGACCTTGCCCCTGCGGGTTATCCATTATTGCACTGAAGTTGGGACTTTTTGTACTGACTGGCTTCAGGGACTTAACCAAGGCTCTAACATTCATTTAAACATTTTGAAAAATCGACCAATTGAAAAATACAACTGGCTAAAGGCAATTTTGGAATTTATTTGTGTGGTCACTTATTGACAGAGTGGTATCCGCAAATGCATAGTCATAGACCTCCACCGCTGATCCACCAATGTAGGAAGCCTTCTCTATATAGTGCACTAAAATGAAGTACACTGTGCAGAGGGTCCAGTGAGGCCCAGATTAGATTACAGAGGCAAAAGTAGATAATACCAACGCTCCATTTGTGGTAGTGTGGGCGAGCAGTTACGCTTATCAGAGGGTAGTGCTAGCATTGTAATGCTAAGCATTGTACTCACAGAGGTAATAAAGGATACACATACTTAGGAATAAATCCGAGACCAATTTGCAAAAAATAATATCAATTTTTATATAATTTTTCAGACCTAGAACTTCATTTTATGGTAAGTACTTTGAAAGTTCAGAATTTTTCAAGTTCACAAAATAAATCACTTTTGAGCGCAATTATGCACCATTGAAGTCAATGTGAGAAAATAGAAAAATGCATATAAAATCATATAGTTGGATTTCGAGGTTCACTTTCTGGATTTAGGAAAGAAACAGGGCCAGGTTCAATGTTCTTCCAGCGGATTCTCTGGAACGTCACGGATTTGGCCCAGAGCAAGGTGCTGAGGTCGTTGGTAGCTGGTGCTCTACGAAGAAGGGGGCCACCTGAAAACACACTGCACAAGGGGACTTAAAGGTAAGTCTGCGGGGTCCCATCGACGGAGCAGGTCACAAGGGCCTCAGGACCATGGGAGCACAGCAGGTTTGTAGGTACCCAGGTTGGGCGGACTGAGTTTACTGCAGATAGGTCAGTGTACGTCAAGATGTCTTCGCGGTCAATGGCTGGCAGGTTGCAGGGACGATTTAGGCACAGCTGGGCCACTCACAAAGTGGGTCTCAGGGATCTCAACGTCCCTCAATGGGTGCGTGCTTCCTGGAATGGCTCCTTCGTCTTGGTGTAGGTTGCAGGGGGTCTCCCGGGTATTGGTGCAGTATTGCTCCAGTAGGCCCTGGTGTTTCCAAACTGGGTGGAGAGACAGATCTGACCCTCTGAAGCTGATGTACCTGTTTGTACTTGGATGCTGCATCATAGTCGCCAGGGTGCAGCAAGTCAGTAAACCGGACTCTGCGGGTTTGGTGCCTGCGGTGTGCAGGGGAGTAGTTCCTCTACCCCAAAGGAATTGTCTGAGATTAGCGAAGAGCTGGGGGTGCTACGGCATTCTTAGAGTCCTCACAGCAGCAGGACGAGACAGCACACCACAATTGTCGAGTCCTGGAAGCAGCAGGCAGGGTTTTGCACGAAAGTCCTGCAGCAGGTATTCTGTTCTCGGGTCAGCAGCTCTTCTTTGTCCGTATCTTCTTTGTATCCATCAAATCTAAAATTCAGGGTCCAAGAATTCTGTTTTCAAGCCACATTTCATTGGCTTTTCAAATATTCACAATTCACATCTTGTAGCGATAGCAATGTGCATACAGTATTGAATATACATAATCTGGTTCAGTTCAACAATATCACAAACTAGTCCCCTCCCTCCTTCCCTTGAGTTGCACTTGCTTCTGGGTAAATGTCATATCAACCAGTGTTTGCGTGATATGGACTTCGTCTTATTCCCTGGCATTATGTTTTTCATATAGCTGTAATAATGTCGCCTGGTCGGCCGGCCCCTATTCTGTCAGATCTTATTCCCCCTCTCCCCGATCCAGTGTTGTAGGCTGTGAGCGTCCTGCTCTGCTGTTTTATGCTCATTGGTTGCCAAGTCTCCCACTAGTCATTCCCATGCTCTTGCCTGGTCTATTTTGCCTATGCTCCATCTCGCTTCTCTAAGTAGTAGTCTCCCTTTCGCCCCCTGCCCACTTTTCTAATTCCTTTTACCATGTTTCCACTCTCGGCCCCCCAGGTGTTTTCCAATTCCTGGCTATCTCCTGTTTAACCTGGATATAGGCCAGGTCTTGAAATTTCCCCGTCGATTTATTTTTGGCCGCATGCGGGAACCATCCTAGTAAGTAATGGCCTGGGGTCTGCGGTAACTCTTTGTTAATGAAGTCACCTATTATGCGCCGTATGTCCTCCCAAAATGCACGCAGAATAAAGCAATCCCAGCACATGTGCAAAATATGGGCTTCCTTCTCCCCACACCATGGGACAGCTGCCATTTATATTTCAAAGTATCGTCTGATTCGTGTCGGGGTAAGGTTTGCTCTGTGGAGCACATAGTAGTTTATTAGTTTGAACCGCACATTTCTGAAAACTTTCGGAGTTCTCTCCACTATAATCTCCCAGTCTGCCTCAAGAATCTTCGTCCCCAAGTCTTCCTCCCATTGCTACCGTAATCGTTCTAATGGTTCCTGTATGTTCTGCCGGATCACCCTGTTGAGGGCTGACGTACCGGCAGCCCTCAAGCGCACGGGGTTCTGTAGTGTCCGTACCCCAGTGTTTCTGTATCCTCAGTGCAAGAGCCCTATGCATTTGGAACTGTCCTCCTGGCAGGTCATATTGTGTCCAAAGCTCTTTGAAGGGGAGTAATCCCGAGTCCCGATAGAGATCTCCTATCACTTTCATATCTGCCTTCTTCCAAGCCTCCAGTCCCTCCCAATGTCTCCCCTGCAGAAGGTGTTGTAGCAGGGCTATGGGTAGGTCCGGAGAATAAGGCACTCTAGCACCAACCCACCTCAGATACCGAGCCCAGCATCCCATCACCACCTTGATTTCGGTTGTGTCTCCCGCAGAGTTCCTATGCGCACCCATCAATGTTTTCGCAAGTATCGGGGTAGTCGGTGTCAGGATCAGTCTGCCCCAACCCAAATCTAAGATTAGTTCCTTCCTTTGTGGGAAGAGATACAAAAGGTTCTCTCTCACTCACCGCTGGAGCAGGATCTCTGGTTTCCACCAGATATGTCGGGGCAGTGGTGCAGGCAGGCTCAAGTAGGCGGAATTTCAAGATGGCGGCTCCCCAGTTTGAAAACTAAGAGTTAGCGCACTAGTCTTTCAGTTTTGAAGAGTGTTACAACACCCGTCCGCGCCAGTCCAGCGCTCAGCGCCAGCACCCCTGCCTGTTTCAGAGGCGGTAAGCCAATTATATTACAATTTATAAGTGATTATTTAAAAAGTTTAAATAGGACAGGCAGATTGGCCGGGTGTTCAAACTTTAGTCTAACTAAGGGATCTCCCACCTGCTTCACAACGTGTCCTAGGTGTAAAGTTGTGCTTCCAGATTTTTTGTACCAAACAATTAAGCCTCGGGAACAATCTAGTCAGAAGTGTGTAGACACGCTACAATTACAGGGACTGAAGTGCATTTTGCTGAACGCCAGATCCCTTGTAAAGCACAGTGTAGAATGTGCCAGATTAATTGAGGAAAATGATATAATGGTCGCCTTTATTACAGAATCTTGGACAGATGAGGCATCTGGTCCAGATTTAGTTAAGACCACGCCACCAGGCTATGTCTGTCACACCTTAAACAGGCCTTTCAGGAGAGGTGGGGGGCTTGCGGTTATTTACCACTCTACTATTAATGCGACCTTTGAAAAAGTATCTATCTCAGATTGTGAGGCACTGGAATTCTGTGTATATTATTCCTACCAGGCTACTTTTAAAGGGATTCTCCTTTATAGGCCACCTGGCCTTAGGACGCCTTTTTTAATATCAGTGGGAAATCTGTTGGAAAGGGGTCTCTGTGCCAGTTTTTATACCCTGCTGGGAGATTTTAATTTTTATTTAGAGGCTCATGCTGACCCTGATACAGTGACTCTTTTGGAATTCATGAAAAGTGTTGATCTTGAACAACAGGTTGTTGGCTCCACTCATATAGCAGGGCATACCCTAGATGGGATTTTTTCTAATAACCCGCAACTCTCTTTTACGGGCTTGCTTCCCTTGGTCTGGTCCGACCATGTGGCAGTATGCTTTGAGCTAGCATTTTCTAACCATCATGTGATGGGTAAATTAGCCAAGAAGAAAGTGACATATAGAGCATGGAATAAAATTGAGGCTAGAGAGCTAGAAGATTTATTGAACTCTACCTCTCTTCGTTTACCGATAGACATAGAAGAGGCGACCACTCAATACTCTAACTGGCTTGAGGCGGCCGGCAATAAGTTAGCGCCTAAAAAGGTTCTATACTCTAATAGAGTATGGCCCTCTGCCCCTTGGTACGTCCAGGAACTAAAAGATCATAAATTGAAGTGTAAGTTGTTAGAGAGGAAGTGGAGAAAGGGATATAAAGCCGCAGAAAAAGAAGCATACAAAGTAAGCCTGGTGGCTTATAAACACCTCCTCCGGGCATCCAAGAATTTCTTTTTTGCCAATCGAATCAATTCGGCTATAAATTCAGCTAAAGAACTCTTCACCAGCCTGGCGTACCCTGGTACACCCAGTGTCCCCTAGAATCAGGAGCTTTGCGACGAAATAGCCAGGTTCTTCTGCAGTAAGGAGGAGACTATTTTCGCCACATTTAATGGCACTACAACAGATGGAAAATTAGGTGTCGGAGAGAGATATAAATCCTGGTCAGGTTTTCATTTCAGTTTTGATGAGTTCGCACCTTTACTCATCGGAGAGACTCATAAGTTACTGATGTCTACTAAATCAGGCTCTCCTCATGATCCCTGTCCGGTGGCGGTTTTAAAGTTAGCCCCATAACCGATTGCTATAACGCTGACCGCTATGATAAATGCCATGTTCAAGGAAGGACATTTTTCTATAGCCTGGAAAACCGCATCAATGTTGCCTCTACTCAAGAAACTCAATCTGGACCCGAAGGATCCCAACAACTTTCGACCTATCCAGCTAAATTGGTGAAGAAAAGTATGAACGCACAACTAACTACATACTTACGAGAAGCACAAGCATTGGATCCAACTCAACACGGGTTCAGAGCAGGGCATGGTACGGAGTCCGCTCTTCTAAAATCTACAGAGGAAATTAGGGCCGTACTAGATCAGGGAGGCAAAGCCGCAATGATCATGCTGGACTTGTCCGCGGCCTTCGACACGGTCCATCATGATTTGTTGATGGACCGGTTGTGGGGATGTGGAGTCCAAGGTAAAGCGTGGGAACTTTTGAAGTCCTTCCTTTCGGACAGAAAGCAAACAGTGTCACTTGGCACATTCTGTTTTAAACCGTTTTCATTGCCCTGCAGGGTTCCGCAGGGCTCTTCTCTTAGCCCAACGCTTTTTAATGTTTATGTTTCCTCTCTTGCACCCCTGATCAGGTCATTCTGATGTGCTCTGACATCATATGCAGATGACACTAAGATTGTGGTGTCTCTGCTACCAGGGCAAGAGAGGGGGACAGAACTACGATTTCATGACTGCATGGAAACAGTGGGTAAATGGATGTCCCAAAACTGCTTAAAATTTAACTCGGGTAAGACTGAGGTTATTCTGCTTGGCAATGCTCCCAAGTTTTGGACCCCAAGTTGGTGGCCAGCTTCGCTGGGTGTACTTCCAATTCCCACCAGGAAATCAAAAAACTTGGGAGTCCTGATCGACGATAAGCTTCAGCTCGAAGACCAAGTTAATTCAGTTGTTTCGGCTACCACATTTGCTCTGAGAACATGCAAGAAAATTTTACAGTATCTACCAATGGAAAATCAACGTACAGTAGTGGCCACATTAACTATGACGAGGCTGGATTATTGTAACAGCTTCTACCTTAACATTCAGGAACAACTGTTGCATAGACTCCAACTTCTACAGAATTTGGCCGCTAGACTGCTTACAGGGATGGCTAAATTTGCCTCTGTCTCTGGTGACATCAGAAGACTTCACTGGTTACCCATTAAGAAACGGGTGCAGTTTAAATCACTCTATACTGTTTTTAAAGCTCTTCACGAGACCGGTCCAGAGCATCTGAAGCAGCAGTTTCAGTGGTATGTTCCCAATAAACCACTCTGCCCTCTAGGAGCTAAATTGGTAGCAGTTCCTATCTTTAGAAAAGCCGGCTGAGGAGGTAGGAGTTTTCGGGTGGGGGCAGCCAAAGCTTGGAACGCCCTCCCATTTCAGCTTCGAAATAGTATGGATCTTTTGGCTTTCAGGAAAGCCTTAAAAACTTGGCTGTTTGGTGTTTAATCTGTGGCCTCTTTTTTGGTGAATTTTTTGGGAGGTTCTTTCTAGATAACGCCAGGACACCTTCGGGTAACAGTTTGCGCTTTAGAAATACTATAACATAACGCACTCGCGCGCAGTGCGCTCTGCGCGCTTCAACTGTATAATCTGAGGAGAAAGCAGCGTCTCAACCTTGCGCAGCCTATTGCTGTCAGGAATTAGATTCCTTTGGCCATCGAGTTTGTAATTCAGTCTGCGCTGTACCGTAGACTAGTTCATTGTTTTCTGCAGTGCATTTTCTGGAGTTACAGGTATTGTTAACCTGTCTCACCTCGCACCTCAGCTGTGGAGAGAAAGCGCTTGTGGGCAATTTCAAAGGGTTTCAGAAGACTTTTCAACTAAGTGTATATTCAGTGAAGATCGCCCAGTTGTGAATTCCTTGCAGCTTTTGGTAACTCTAAGTGACAATTCTAAATAGACATTTGAAGTAAAAGGACTTACTAAATTTCAGTCAGCAGCTCAGCTCTTAGAAAGTATTTCACTAAAACAATTTAAATTCTCTGAATATCAATTAGACTGCTCTCTTGGACCTGCATAACGACTTGGAGCTTAAGGTCAGTGCTACCAGTCAGTGAGGCATTTCCAATTTGAGATTCCAGCAGAATCATCTAGATCAACAGTTCATAAAGAAAATATAGATGTATATATGTATGTACTTACCATCAGCAGAACTAGACAGCTGTCTTCATCAACAAATCTGAAAGAGAGAACGAACATTAGAATAATTCTGCAGAAAGATATGTAAATATATATGGTCAACTGAAACAATCAGAGAGCAGCAAAACCACTGTTAAGTACAGGTACCAGTTAATTAGAAGGATAGTACTTGCAGAATTGTGGGGCGGAGGGTCAGAGTTAAGAGTTAGTGATGTAGTGCTTCTAATTTCAGATGCCTGAGAAGACCCTCGCAGAAAACCAGTGAGAGGAGGGCAAGGCAGTGGCAGTCTCTCTGTTTTCTCTTCCCAAACCCCTTTCCCCCTCTTCACTGCTGGTGGAAATATTGTCCGCGGACAGTGGAGTTGGGGAGTTGAGTTATTTGCATCTGCTCCTGTGGAAGCCTAGTACTCAGGTTCGTGGTACTTGACGGTCGGCGCGAATGGTCCCCGTGCTCTATCAAGATTCCTCCCACCAGCCAGCCACTGGATCATCCAGTTTAGTTGAGCTACTATATAGTATACTTCAAAGTCCTAGACTGCAAACCCACCCTCTGTCAGGGCATGGTGCATTGTAGCCAGTGACACGCTCCTGCGGCCTGTCCTCCATATGAAGGATACGTTCATCGAATCTAAGTCCTTGAATATTGCTCGTGGAATCCACACCGGAAGGGTTCCAAAGAAGTACAATAGTCGTGGGAGTGCTACCATCTTTACGACGCCTATTCGTCCAGCGACCGAAAGTGGCAAGGACTTCCAAAAATCTATGGAAGATTGGATCGAGCGTATCGCTCTATCCACATTACCCTCTAAAAGCTCGGCGGGGTCATGGCACACTTTTACTCCTAAGTATGTCAGACAGTTGGGTTCCCACTCAAGGCTCCCCAAATCAGGTGGCGGAGGTCTCATAGGCATCATAGGGAACAACTTCGATTTCTGCCAGTTGTTCTTAAGGCCAGATAGTCTACCAAACTGTGCCATCATGGTTTGGGCCCATGCCTGGTCCGTTGTCGCATCCAGGAGGAACACCAGGATATTGTCCGCTTACAGGGCTATGTAAAGAGTCATCTCTCTGATCACCGGGTTTCTGTAGGTTCCATAGCAAGGGCAAACAACAGCAGGACAGGGGGTACCCTTCCCTCGCAACCCTCTCCACTGTCTGTCTAAGGGAAATAGACTTCCCTGTGAGCACTCTAGCTGTTGGGTTTGTGTAGAGCAGTTTTACCCACGCCAGAAAGCCTCCTCCCAGCCCCACTGGGGAGAGCACCTCATATAGGAAGTACCACTCCAGGCTATCAAAAGCCTTCTCAATGTCTACAGCAAACACAGCAGTTTCTTCCCTATCTGGATTCTTTTAATCCATGATAGTTAGGAGTCACCGTATGTTAATAGCAGTGTTCCACCCCAGGATAAACCCAGCCTGGTCCGCATGGGCCAATGTCGGCATGTGTGACAAAAGTCGGGTTGCTAATATCTTGCTTAATATTTTATAAACTATGTTCAGCATGGATAATGGCCTGTAGGCCGTATAATCATGTGCCGGCTTCCCTGGTGTCAACACTGGGACAATGAGGGCCTCTCTGGTGCTCTCCGGCAATATCCCCGTGTCTCGAGCAGTCTGATATAGTGAGAACAATCTGGGGGCCAATTCCTCTACATATGCAGTGTGAAATACCACTGGCAGCCAATCGGTGCCTGGGGTCTTGTTACATGGCATATGTTTGATGGCTGTCCGCACCACCTGTAACTCAACGTCAGTCTCCAATTCCTCAGTCTCTGCTGGATCTAGACGCCTCATCCGTAGTCCCTCCAGATATTCCCGGGCCGCCATTCTGTCGCACAGGGTTGAGCCCTTATACTACCTAGCATAGTACTTAGCAAAGATATAATTGATCTTCTCCTGTGTATATTTTCTGGCGCCCTCCTGGTCGTCTAGTTCCACTATTGGGGAACTCAGCCCATGGGATTCGCTAACCATTCCAACAGGGTCACGGATTTGTCCCTTCCCGCGTGAGTTCATTCTAGGTATTGTTTATAATCAAAGCACCTGAGCCTCTCAGTCTGCTTCGCCACCTCCTCTTTGGCCTCTTGTACTGTCTGTTGGAGTTCAGAGTGTTCTGGGCGTTTGCGCTCTAACCCTCTGAGAGTCTCGTCCGTCCTCTTCGACCTCCCTGAGGAGGGTGCGTCGACCCCCGTGGTTTGTGCTATGCACTGACCATGTAAAACCACCTTGAAGGCATCCCACTCCGCTTGCGGCTTTCCCTGCATTGTCAGTGAAGTATTGCGTGATTTTACCTCCAACCTCTTCCCGAAACACCTGATAGTCTAGAACGTCTGGGTGAAGTGTCCAGATGGGGATCACAGGTCTGGGGCGCACCCACCTCAGACTCAGCAATGTTGGGTTATGATCTGATATTGTGCGCGATAGATAGTTTACAATGTGGACTAGGCTTTGTATGTCTGCCGTGCATAGAAAGGCGTCCAGTCGCTCACGTACCTCATGTACTACCAAAAAGTAGGAGTAGTCCCTGTCTCGGGGATGAAGGGTTCTCCAGGGGTCCAGCAGTCCCCAGCAGCATTGCCAGTTACTAAATGCCTGCGAAGAGTGAGCTGTCTGTGAGTCTCGCAGTGGGGGGTGGCACCTGTCCAGGTGTGCATCGTCCACGCTGTTAAAATACCCCCCATAATCGTAGTGCCAGTCAGATATTGAGCCAAGTGACTCAATTGGGTAAAATAGGCAGATTGCTCAGCATTGGGGGCATAGACACTCACTATGCTCAGTTCTCGGCCTTCCAATTGCCACATAGCTGCCCTCTGGGTCTACTAGGGAGTCTATGAGCTGGAATGGGACCCCTGCCTGGATCCATATTACTATGCCTCACGCATTGGCCGAAAACCTAGTATAATAAGCTTGACTTCTCCAGTGCTACTGCACCGCTATTCCCTCTTTCTCCGTGAGGTGCATTTTCTGAAGTAGAGCTATTTGGACACCTCGCCGTCGAAGGTAGGAAAGTACCTTATATCTCTTTGCCATTGTGTGCATTCCTCTAATGTTCCAGGTCACACATTTATACTTCTGTGTGTCAGCCATCTGTTATTGCATCTAAAAATACATATCCTCGCCCCCCTTGTCCTGTCTCCTCAGCTGACATGCACTACCTACAATCTGCAACTCATTCTGCAAACAGTGCAACTCCCCCTTTAGCAACTATAAACAAATCCCCCAACTACCACTCCCAGGACAAGTAGGTAAACGCCTCCCATCCAATCTAGAAAGTTAATCCCGCAAGTGGGTGCTTGCAGTTCATTCTGTCAAAGGGGGTGTTCCATTGCTCCTCCAGCTCTCATGGCTGCCCCAAAGATCGAAAGCCTCAGGAAACCCCTGTGACGCCTCCCCCATAGGAACCCCAGTACCTTGTTGCTGGGTTGATTGCGCCAAGTATCCCTCGGACTTCCCTCTTGGTTACCGCACCCACATGTCTCTCAAATAATGCCGTCAGCTGTTTGTGGCGTCACCTCAGGAAGTACCATGCTCAGGGCCTCAGACTCCCTGGACCCCTGTTCAGAGCCCGACTTCTGGGGGTGTATGCTCCTTCTCCTTTCCGCTCACCCGCGCCACCACCTTCATCGCATTTCGCCGTTCCAGTTGTACCTCCTCCTGTGTGGGGCCATCGCGTCCCTTTTGGCCTTCTTTCCCCTTCATGTCTTCTCGGACCATACTCCCGGTGTGGTCCTGCTCCTTCATATCTCTCCAGCCATTCCCAAGCCTCTAGCGGGGTTCGGAAGAACTCCATTCCGTCCGGCGTGGACACTCGTAACTGGGCTTGGTAGAGCATTATGTACTTGTAGTTTAGTTGACGGAGCTTTTGCTTCATGCTCTGGAACGAGCTCCGTTGACCCCGCACTTCTGTTGAGAAGTCCGGGAAGATTCGTACTGTTGCATTGTTCACCTTTATGTCTCCCTTTTGGCGTGCTTGACCTAAAATATGGTCTCTGTCTCTATAGTGGAGCAGCTTTGCTATTGCCACCTAAGGGGGGCTCCAGGCACAGGCGGTATTGTCGGTACTCAGTGAGTTCTCTCCAATGGATAGAAATCTGATAATCAGTTTGGCACTATTTCCATACATAGCCATTTTTCACGGTAGTCATCAATGCTGGAACCTTCTACTTTTTCAGGTAGGCCCACTACACGGAGATTATTCCTGCGTGATCTGTTTTTAGCGTCTTCAGCTCGAAGTTCAAGCGTGCGCACTTTTGTTTCAAGGGTTGCCAGTTGCTTTTTCATTGCCGCAATATACATAGTCCCCTGTGGTCCTCTCTAAGGATGCCCAAGTCTGTGCCTATGGAGTCTATCGTGGCCTCCAACCGCTCACTTTATGTGGTTATGGCCAGCAGGATGTCTTGGAGTATCGGGTCTGGTGGGCATTCTATTTGGGATTGAGGATTCCCATTCTCCTCCGTCGCTCTCTCTGCCGAGGCTCCATCCTTGTCCCGGTTTTTTGGCACTTTTCCCATCTTTCTTCCAGGTTTGTGCTGCCCCCTGTGCGCCTTCTGTCCAGAATGTTTAATTCCCGAGGTGTTGGTGCCACTCACTATTGCGACCTGTCAGGTCCACACTCGTAGATGGAGGTTTCAGTAGATAGAACCAATTTCTCTGTGGGTGGCTCAGTTCCGATCTGACCCATGCATGTTGTGTTGATCGTATTTCTGTGATCCGACCTCTCCTCTGAGGTACACAGTAGGGGTCAGGGCCAGCTATCGGTGCCCCATCAAGTCGTCCTCCGTGTCGCTCAGCGGTTGGTCTTTTCTCCGCCAGGCACTTGCCCCTTCGTCTTCTTCTGGCCTTCCTCCGTTTTCTAGCCCTCCTATTGCCTAGTAGCTCCATAGAGGGCCCACTTTTAGGGGGTGAATGCTCACCTTCACCCGTGTAGATTCTATTGTTTATTGTTTCATAGGTTTCTGTCTCTGGTTGTCCTTCATCAGTGGATTTCAGCTTCCCAGCTGTCGTGGGCTGCGTCTTCCCCTTTCCACCCCGCTGCAGGTCTTGGTGCTAGCTACGTTCTCAGCTCGTTTTTATGTCACCTTCCAAGCATTGTGTTGTTTGGGCCGGGTTCCAACCTTGCTGCCCTCTCTCTTTTGGGCTCTCTGCTCTTAGTGGGCCCCAGTCACCTCAGTCAGCACTCCAGTACCATTGGAGGCTGGGCTGCCTTGTCATGTCTCTGGGGCCTAGCTGCCACAGTCCCAGTGTTAGTTCTTTCGCTTTGCCGCTCTGCTGCGCCCGATCTCCGGGTGGCTCCGCTCTTCCCTTCCGTCCTCCAAGCAGTGTCGTTAATGCTGACGAGGGATTCTTATCTTTCTTCCATCTGCTCCGGGCTCAGAGTCCCAGCTCAGTCGCGGCAGCACCACCTGTACCTCCTACTGCTGCAGCACTTCACGTATGGGCCACCCCGGGCCAGGTCCTCCCCTATCGCTGCTTTCTCTTCACAACCCCAGCCTCACCGCATGGGTTAGGGTAGCCCGGAGTCCCAACTTCTCTTATTCCTACAGCATGTCTTCACAGGGCTCCAGCAGCTGAGATTCATCTCTTTCCTCCTCCAGCCTTTCAGTTTACCGCACGGAAAATCTCGGGAACGCTCTGCGCTCCTCCCGGCTGCTCTGAGCAGGCCCTTGCTTGGCTCCACGTTAGGGTCTCTCTCTGCCCGAAAGGGGCCTTATCCATAGTCCATTGTATCGGCGGGCGCACCTCTTCCTCGCCAAGTGCCCCACTGTCCCTCTCGCCCATCCATGAGGCTTCGCAGCATTGCCCGCAATTCCTGCCGATGAACGCCGCTATTTTGGAAGACTCACAAGTGCGGCCACTGCTCCTCCGATTGGCTGCCCACTCTCACTTGTACAGGCATTTTCGTCACCCCTAGCAATGCTATTCCGTTCTACCCGATTGGGGGGGAGGGGTTCTCAGAAGGGGCTTATTCCTATCCAGATTCCTCAGGATAGAGCTGGATGTCAGCCGGCCGATCAGAGCTCACGAGCTGTGCTGCTCACTCCATCAGCGTCCAGCCACACCCCCCATTCAGGATCCAAGGATGCCACCTATATAGTACATTTTGGGGCGGTAAAGGGGGCGAAAGATAGTAGACAGTGGGCTACCTACCTTTTGGGTGTCTGCACACTGTAAGTGACCACTTCATGTGGGAAGGGGCACAACCTTAGCCTTGATAGGTTAATTCCTACCATCCCAAGATGAAGGAATTGGAAAAGTTGTGCCCACATCACCTGCCCCACCTTAGGGGTGGTGCTGGCTGAATGTGAGCACACCTCCTAATTTAACTAATTTTCCCATCTGTCCTCTCACCAAATTTGGAGTAGGATAGGGAGGTTGGCATCCTCCACTAGCTGGAGCTGCTTGGGTCACATTTCAAAAGTGGCATCGCCTTTGAAGCTTCCCGCCAGAAAGCCATGCTGGTCCGGGGTAGGTGTGAAGCACCTCTGCCCAGAGTAGACTTTGTTCCTGGCCTCTGAGAGCACCGACTCTCACCCCATGATATCATAAACATGTCTAATGTTGGCAGACTGGCTAACACTAGTCAGAGACTACACCAGTGCTTGTTAGGTTTGCAGGGGACCCTTAAGGTGTCTCCTGTGTACATTTAGTAATAGATCCAACACTGGCATCAGTGATGATTTATTAAGATGAGATGTTTGGTACCAAACATCTTAGGTTATAGTGAACCCATCATGGAGCTAGGAAACTCGTGATGACAAGTATACAGCCCATGTACTCTCTGTGGCTTCCCTGTGCACTTACAATGTCCAAGAATTGACATAGATATTATAGGGTCATATCTGTTCATGCAGATATGCCCACACATGGGATATAATGCACCCTGCTTTAGGGGTGATGCTGGCTGAATTTGGGCACACCTCCTAATTTAACTAATTTTCCCACCTGTCCTCCCTCCAAATGTGGAGTAGGACAGGGGAGGTTGGCATCGTCCGCTAGCTGGAGCTGCCTTGGTTGCATTTCAAAGGCAGCATTGCCTTTGAAGCTCCCGGCCTGGAAGGACATCCTGGCCTGGGGGAGGTGTGAAGAATCTCTGCCCAGAGCAGGCTTTGTTCCTGGCCTCTGCGAGTGCTGGCTCTCACCCCATGAGGTCAGAAACATGTCTGGTGGTGGCAGCTTGCTACGACTAGTCAGACACCACACCAGTGCTTGGCAGGTATGCAGGGGACCTTCTAAGGTGACCCCTGTGTGCATTTATTAATAAATCTAACACTGGCATCAGTGATCATTTATTAAGACGAAATGATTGGTACCAAACATCTAAGGTTACCGTGAAGCCATCATGGAGCTAGGAAACTTGTGAATGTACTCTCTTTGTCTTCCCTGTTCCTGAAGATCTTTCCTTAGAATGTGAATAGGCTGGGTAACAAGCTCAAGAGGGGTATAGTTTGGAAATACTTGGTCAGGCAGGACTCAGATATAATTCTATTACAATAAGTCCACCTGGTTGGTAACTGTTGTGGGTTCATGAGCTCAGGCAAGTACAAACTGCTGACCCACTCGGGTTATTCCGGGGGCAGGAAGAGGGGAATCCTGCCATGCAGATCCCTCCCACTAAAGATTAGCCAAACTTGGGCGAATTACCAGGGATGCCGGGCGGCGATCTGGGGACGGCGGAATGGGGTGGACCTAGTGCTGGTGTCCTCTTACCTACCACCAGGCCTGCAGTCAGCAGGACTATATAGAAGGGGTAATGGATAGTGGTACAGCTGGAGTCGCTCTTACTCATTGGGAGATCTATATCTAACAGCATGGGGCGACATAGATCGCATGACTGCCACGGGGGAGAGGTCCCAGACAAACTTCTGCTTGTCCCAATTCCTAGCGGCCTTGAGGCTAGTTTATTTGTGGAGGGTGGAACACCGAGAAACCCGGAAGTACTCCTATGCTACTAATGCAATGCGTTCCATGTCCAGGCTAGATTACCTGTTGGTCCCAGTCTCACAGCGTGGACTTTTCACTCACATGGCCTTTTTGCAGAGCGGTATATTTGCTTATTCCCTTATCATTACATACTTGACAACTTCCACCACAGGACCTTTGGGAGAATGGAAACGATCTGTGGGAAATGACGGACTGGAACACTCGAAAGCTTGACTGAGTCTGCAACAAACTGTTTCACAGACAACATGGGGACAGTCGACTCTGGGGTGAACTGTGGGAGGCGTTTAAAGCAGTTGAAAGGGGACAGTTAATAGTGCATGTGGCATGTAAAAAGAAAGAGACAGGAAGGTGGGAGAGATGGAGGCCACTTTGGCAACCTGGGAAGAAAAGTACGTGGCACCCCCTTCTCAGAACTCGCCCATATGATTGAGGAGTTGGGGGCAGACCTGAAGACACACACCCAACAAGAGGTAAGGCCAAAATTCCAGACCCCAACAGGGTAGGGTATATGAAACTGTTAACAAAACTGAGAAGCTTTTGGCCTGGCTGTTGCGTAGAGAGGAAGAGCAATGAGTGGTGTCTCATGTGTCCTACTGGAGACATGACCAAAACACCGGCGGCAATTGTACAGACTTTTGCCGCCTACCTGGAGGGTCTATACCAAACCTGGACTGGAGGGGATGGAAAAGACCTGAAGGACTTTTAGGTCGACCTTCCAATCCCTAAGATAGGAAGAGGCGTGAGGGACGGGTTAGAAGTCGAGATTACGGAGAAGGAATTTGCAGGGGCTATAAGCAAAATGAAAGGGTGGAAATCTCTTGGCACCAATGGCCTTTCACCCAGGTTCTTCAAGTGTATTCACTCCCGCATGTTGGTAGATATGTTTTACAGAGCCTGATGAGATGGATTCCTCCTGTGGGATCTGAGGAAGGCCATGATAGTACTGATCCACAAGCCGGGGAAGACCCCTGGAGAGTGTGCCTCCTATTGGCCAATCTCCTTATTCAACCTAGAGACAATGACCGTGGCAAAGATCCTTGCAATAGTTTAATGCGAGTGATATACTCCCTGGTGGAGTCCGGCCAGTCTGACTTTATGCCCTAACGGGCAACAAGACTCAACCTGAGACAACTGATGGGGTGCCTGGCCCATAGGGATGAAATTGCTGAAGTGGTCATCCTACTAGCCATGGATGCAGTGAAGGCATTTGACTCCCTTGAATGCCCTGCCTGTGGCACTACTGCACAAGATGGGTGTAACAGGGTTCAAAGTATGACTCAGACCAGTGACGAAGGATATAGGTATTTTTATTAGGCTTTTATATAGACTGTTATAGTTCATTTTAGACACTGTGGGATTGGGTGCGACTGTATGTCTTTTCAGTGTGTCTTCCTTAGGGTCATTTGTTCTGGTCTTCTCCTTCTTGATCGTCTGACATCACCAGACCTCCGGAATCAACTTCAGGGAAAACATAAACACGGAGTGGCCTTTGTACTCAAGCTTACGCCAAGGCCTTGGAGTCCACCACCATGCCTAACAGTCCAGGACTCGTGAGGGAATCTAGGGTCACCGGCCCCCTTGTGTACCTAGTTATCCCTCTTTGTTGGGTGCTCCTCTTAGTGTGCTTTCATGCAAGCCGGTCTCCCGCCACCGTGCTCTGGGATTTCAGTGCTCTCCTGGTTCCCCATGTGGTGATATAATTTTGTGACAAGAATAATGGCATCTTGTATACCAAGTCAATGCTGCCTTTCCTGATTTTAAAAACCCACCAAATAGCACTGTGTTAATGCTCACCAGACAGCTCACCGTAAACCCCCTGTGGCACTCGCTTGGGGCCGTGACTCTATTCTTGAGTCAAGGTGGTCCTGTCAGAGTCGCATATCCCTGGGATCTGCTGCTCAGCATCCGTCTTCTGGAGAGGATGCAACTGCTCCTGCCGGTAGGAGGGCCCATCCTTCCTCAAAGCCTCCCTATGCTCCAGATACTCCGCCGGTCCCTCCATCGTGTCCTTGTTCATGAATCGGCCCGGGCACACCCAAAAAAAAGTGACCCACATTTCCGGATTGCCTTCCTGCAAAACACTGCTTCAGCAAAGTTTTATGAAAAGAAAGGGGGTGGGGGACATGTGGTATTAACTTCACTTAGATTAAAAAAATGCACAGATTAGTTCCCAGTGCTGAGCCACACATGAATGCAAGTGATACAACGTCTGCTCAGGCCCCCTGCCCCGCTCAATCAGCATACATTAATGGGCCTACCCAGCGAGAGAAAGGGAGAGACACCTCCGTCCATCTGCCTCTAGAAAGGCCACTCAGGCACCCACTGGGCCGCTGGTGGCATCCTAACAGCACAGACAGCCTCCCCAGGCTGTCCAGAAAAGCAGCACACAGCTAGAACTCGGCTACCAGCTCTTCGGACATTTCCCGAGTGCCAATCCGACTCTGCTCACAAGGGGTGCCAGTTATCCTTCCTCCTTTTTGCAGTGGGAGTAAAACCACTAGAAATGTGGATATACCGGGCCGCTCTCATAAGGGGGCTGCAGTGTGACTCCAGGTGGGAAGATGTTATATCCCTCTATGCCAATGACACACTGCTCTACCTGGCTGACCCTGACCACTCCATGCCCTGAATCCTCCAGATACTGGCAGTTTTCAGGTCATACTTGGGACTCTGTACTAACTGGTGTAAGTCGGTGGTCTACCCACTCTCACAGGTGGGATGGAAAGGAATCTGGATTTATCCTCCAGGTGGGAACCGACTGGATTTAAATACCTGTGTATCTTTGTGACCACAGAAAAGGAGTTATTTATCCAGGAAAACCATACCGGAGTCCTGAATAACTACAGAGGCGATGTGGGTTGCTGAAGAAAGGCAACCATTGTCGCTTCTGGGCAGGGCTGCCCTTTATAAAATGATTTACCTGCCAACATTTCTCTACGTCCTACAAAACACTCCATTTGAGCTTCCGGAGGTATTCTTCAAAGCAGAACCTTACTGTGGAACAGGGGTGCCCCAAGAAAAGCCCTATCTAGGCTGGCCAGGAAACACCTGGAAGGGGGGATTGCCCTTCCTAACCTGCATCTCTACCACTGGGCGTCCCAGATTCAGGTAATTAATGATTGGGCTTTCTAATCCATCACTAATGGCGGACCGACGGGCAATGGACCTGGAGGGCAATGTCCACTGCATCTCTGAGAATAGAGGGAGGATACCCCTGCTCAAACCGATGGAGATAGTGGTGAAAATCTCCAAAAGGGTGGCAATTGCCCTGGGGTGGAAAGGTAAAATGACACTAGAAACCCTGAGGTGGGGGTCAGATGTACTCGAGAGGGTGTGCATGACAGAAGGGTATAGAAAATTGGATCTGCTGGGCATTTCCACAGTAGTAGACGCGTGACGTGATGGTAACATCATACCATTCTCTGAGCTGCAAGAACAATATGAGCTGGAAGGCTTGCAGCACCTCCGATACCTACAATTGTCATATATGCTTCGGGCTATGGAGATCTCATGGCAGAGATTCCAGAAGAAACTCCTCTGGAATATGGAGTCCTGGGGGCTTCCCTGATTAGTCTCGCAATGTCACAATTATACTCAGCTCTGTTGCACAATAGTCTTCCCTCGCTAGACTGCCTCAGGGGTAAATGGTAGGAGGACCTGGGCAGGTTGAAGGATGATGATTGGGAGAAGGCCTGCCGATAACCCTGAGAGGTGATGATCAGGGCGGGATTCCAGCCAATTCCGCAGGAGATTCTACATCGGGCATATTACACCAGGACCCGGCTGTTTCATTTGGGTGGAATAAAGACGGACCTTTGCGCACGGGGTGTGGACACAGAGGGACATTACTCCATATTATATGGAGTTGCCCAAAGATTCAGGACTTTTGGAAGGGAGTGCAGGATAGGCTCTCAGATACCCTGGATATTGTGATACACTTTACCCTGCAACTGGTGGCCTTGGGAGGGTGGGGAGACCAGACCCTGGAGCGCTACATGCTGCTCGTCTGTCTTTATCTTTCTGATGACTTGATCTGCTGCTGGGGGTATTACAATCCCAACTATACATGAATGAGAGATGTGTATGGCTTGGTGCATGCAGGCTGAGGAACTGCTGTACCAGGCGAGGGGTTGCTCCAAAACAATCTGGTAAACTCTGGGGCCCGTGGCAGGTGGTGGAAGATGCAGCCTCCTGCTAGTGTCAGAAGAGCACTGACTGGTGTGATTGACCTAATGGGGAATGGATTGACTGTACTAAACCCAACGTCATGCTATTGGGAGGGTCTATAGATATGCTTTTAGATACATGGGATGATGCTGGAATGAAGATTGGGTTTGCGCACCTTACAACGCTGTTTTGCATTTTGTACACCAAACATTTGTATGTAGTAATTATTGCAGTGGGATTTCAGATGCAAAACTCAATAAAAAGATCTGGGGAAAAAAACACAAGGTGGCAAAGGGGTCCTGTACTTTCGAATCCCCAAGAAAGACGGGTCCCTAAGGTCCATACAACCTCTTGTCACCTCAACAAATACATCTTGTCAGAGCATTTCCACATGGTCACGCTTCAGGATGTCATACCACTATTTCAGCAAGGCAACTTTATGACCACCCCGACTTGAAAAACACCTATTTCTACATCCCAATCCACCCAGCACATCACTGCTACCTCAGATTCAAGGCAAGTGGACTGTACTTTCAATTCAAAGTTATGCCTTTTGGCTTAACCACTGCCCCATGAGTTTTCGCCAAATGCCTTGCAGTTGTAGCCAGTCAACTCCGGAGGAGCAGCATCCACCTCTTCCCGTACCTCGCCGACTAGTTGACAAAGAGTGTGTCTGGCTCACACGCAGATCACCTTAGATTTCCACGATCTGGGTTTCACCATCAACGTGGGCAAATCCCACCTCTAACACTTACAAATAAAACCCCTTCCAGGGGACATACTATAATCAGTCACGGGGAGGACTTTGTCTCTGAGGTCAACTGGCCCCCGAAACCATTGCCAGCACCACAACATTGAGGGGGAGGTGCTGAAAGCGCTATGTTTCTGTTGCTGCATGGGACACAGAGAGATCTCTGTTTCTTGGGGTCTACTTGGCCCCAGAAACCACCGCCAGCACCGACATCGAGGTCCACGCCTTTTGGCTCTTCCTAAACGTCCTTTTAGTTTTTTGTGTTCCTGCTTGGGTGCCAAGAACCACGCATTCTGATTGTGCTGGAAGTGATTAATTTTCTACCTCGCAGATGTGCAAAAGGAAAGCTATAGGTGCTCCTCGTGCCTCTACTACCCCTATTAAAGACACCTCTATCCATAGGACGTTGGAAAGGGCAATGGGGGTTATAAGCACAGAAATTGCTGCGCAACCCTTTTATTAAATTTAAGGCTGTTCTTCAGGCTGAGCTCTCCCCTCTTATCTATCGCCTTAATGTTATTGCGACTAAGTTAAGAACTCACTCGGCGCTTCTACCTCCATCTCTAATAGCCTCAAATTCGGAGCCCAAGAAAAATCAAGCTGTGGATGGTGGCCAAGGTAACTCTATCAGCACCCCTTGTTCAGAGGCACCTCGGAGGATACTAGTGAACAAGAGTTGCCCCAACCTTGCTGCCCAGGTCCCTGGGCTTAATTCTTTGCTTATGTCTCATTTGTTTCCTTCAAGCGAGGCTGTGCCCAAAGGAACTAACCCCCCCAGAAAATATCCACTCAGCTGGAAATATGTTCATTGGGCCTTCTCCCAACCCCAGCCGGACAGTTATTAATCTTCCTCCAGCTGATTGTCCTTACGTGGTGATTCTTTCTGGAGTTCCCCTTCTGTGCAAGGGTCAGGGGAGACACACAAGGAACTTTATAAAAAGGTTCTAGACTGGCTTCGGCGGCATAGGGGTTTCCCCTCTCTTTTGCCAATGCCATTTTATTAACCTAGGATTGGATGGATAGGGCCTGGTCCGGTTGACAGACAAGGTGACTGTGTTACTATAAATTCTAGTTCTCCTTACTTGGTGCAAAGTCTGCTGCTTGGGAGCCTGAGCAAAGCTGTTGGCAGGAGTAATATATTTTAGTACCCCAAGGCTATTTTGATAAACATTGCCCTCCCCTCTTGTCGGCCTACACATGTCAGCCACCGATTATTCATGTTTATGGCAATAATAGCCAAGTAAATGTGCTATCTGAGGCTTGTGCTCCTCAAGAGCCTGGTCCTACTCACTCTATTCCTCCTCACAATCCGGATTTATGTAGCATACCTGTAACAAACCGTTTTGGTGTTTTATCTGATGTGGACCCGCGTCCTGGTGTTCTTTTGGCAGCCTCCCCCACCGTTTATGCTGTGAGGAGCGACACCACGGCGAAGGGCCGCACCTCAGAGGATATGTTTTAAAAGCTCTTCCCCCAGAGCAGGAGAATCTCCTCCTACTTGATCTTCTGGGAGGAACAATGACCTGTCCGAGGGTCTTTGTTCAAAGGCATCTGTCCTGTTCGCCCTTTCTCCTGGCTGAGCTGGAATATTGCTCGCCTTAAGGATAAAATAATCAATCAGACTTGGCTCGGTTTTGTTGCTAAGTCTAATTTTGTGGCATTGCAGGAAACTTGGCCACCGCTTCTATTTCGTGTGCTGTTTTTACCTGTTATTCTTGCCCTGCAATTCCCTCCCGCCTGGCAGAGCTAAGGGCGGTCCTTCTAACTGGCCCATTGGACCTCAGTGTGGAAGTTATGGTCTTGGATACTAGGGGGCAGATTTATGTTGCACTTGCGCCACTTTTGCGCCGCCGTTGCGTCACTTTTGTGACGCAGCAGCGGCGCAAATCCTGCGCCATGGTGCGGGGTATTTACAACGTGACGCATCTGGGAGATGCATCACGTTGTAAAGCCCTGCGCCACATGTAGGCGTTCCAGGGCAGGTGGGGGCGTTCCGGCACAGGAACGCCTCCTAAAAGTGGCTGAGTGAAATCTACAAGATTTCACTCAGTCACTTTTAGGCCCATGCTGCGTCAAAACCCTGCGCCTGCTTGAAGCAGGCGTAATAATTGACGCAGCATTGTACAGATAGGGCACCCCAGAGTATTGCTGGAGCTGCTTCGCGCTTGCGACGCAACTCCAGCAATGCGCCACTTTTACGGCACAGATGCGTCACGCATCTGTGCCGTTTTTGCCCCATGGTGCGCCGCATTATAAATGCGGCGCATCCATGGTGGCGCAGCTGTGGCGCATAATAACTGGCGCATCCCTGCTGATATGCAGGGATGCGCCAGTTATTATAAATCTGCCCCTAGGAGTCCTGCCTTTCACGTGACAGAGCAGAACATTGCATCCTGCTCGGGGTACCTGTTAGGAGTGCAATGTAACTGCCTGTACTATGCACTCTTGTATTATTCAGTGTTATGGATGTCAGTAGATGATAGAAGAACCGTGAACTAACTAACATACCCTTGCAGTATTAACGTGATTCGATGTGAGTTTAACAAATGGTTTATAGAATTTTAGTGACTGCGTATGAAATGTTGTAACACATTTGCATAGTTGTTGATCTTTGGGTGGTCCCTACTGCATTGAACCTTTGGACTATCCTTGCCCACATGTGTGTCCTTGTGGCTAATGGTGTCTCTTGGACCAGGGTACCAAAAAGCTTTTGTTCCACTCTGACTATCTCATCTACCATGAGTGTCAACTCACTCTCAGTGAATTTGGGCATTTTCTGTGTGGCCATGGTGTGTGGTGTGCAAAGTGGTTGTGGGTGCAGGAGTGTGAGTGGTGGTTGTGGTTGTGCTGTGTATAGTTTGTGTTGTGCAGGGGGTTAGTTGTGCAGGTGTGGAGTTGGTGGTGGTGCTGTGTGTGGTGTGGCTAGTGATGTTGTGTCCTTTGCCTCTCCTGTCAGCTGGGGTATGTGGCCCTTCTCTCCTGGAGTCTGGCAAAGGATTGTCGTCAGGGAAGGGGCTGGTTTTATACTCAACTATGTGGGTGTGTCCAATTGGGTTGTTGCTGTCAGGTGTGTTGTCCTGGGATTTGTATGTTTCTTTTTGCCATGTGGTTGTGTCATTGGGGTGTGTTTTGTGTATTTGGGGGGAATGGCTAGTTTTCTGTGTGCACTTTTTGGGTTTTTTGCTTCGTCCACCGCGGTAGCTGTGCTTCAGCTCTTCTGTTGGCTCTCCCATTCATCCCATTTTGCGACTGCGACGGTCGGAGACAGCGGTACGTACCGCGGGACCATCGGGGATATCCTAATTTCCGGTGCGGTGTCTCCGCTATACTTGGGGTGGTTTGGTGTTTTTCTGCCGCGATTCCGACCGCCGCGGACAGATTTTGGCCATCCCCACCCGCTACAGGCGGTTTTTCTTGGCCTCGTTCCGCCGTGGTCATTTTTTTTTGTGCGGTTGATCCTAATTTGGCCGCCGGTTTTCCCACGGTGCTGACGGGCGGTTGTTTTCCGCTTCCATGGCGGTCTAGGTGCTTTTCCGGCCGCCACCCTAATTGACCCCCAGATCTCTGACTCTTTTTTATCCTAGGAGTAATGGTGACCGCATTTAACTGATTCCTGACAGGAATAGAAGTATAGATACTACACAGCCAACAATTTGTCAATTGATTCTGTGAGAACTCTTTTCACCGCTTTAAGAAATGAATAGTATCCTTAACAAATTACTTCCATTGTTGCAAAAAAGTTTGTAAAAAGAAATCCAAATACCACCCCAGGGGTTTGTGTAATGAGCCGCATCCTCAGAATATAGGTCCAAAGAGTAGGTCAATGAGGTTTTTGTGAATTTTCGGTAGCATGTATAAACGTGGTCTTCTTGGAAATTCTGTCATGAGAAAAGATATGGTGGTTGAGCTGAGCCAGTCCATTTCCATTGCTTTGTCTAGTGGTTTTGATAAGATATTGATAATCTCATTCATAGGGTCAGTTTCCACTGACAAATAAGTTGTGTCATCCCAAACATGTTCATTAACTTTGGGCACGTAGTAACTTCGATCCATGACTACCAGTGCCCCACCTTTGTCTGCCTGCTGGTATTATATGTTTGAATTGTTCGATAATGACCTCAAAATGTTGGGTTCTTTCTTTGACAGATTTGGTCCTTTATGAGATTGAAACTTAATGGTTTGGATGTCTTGTTAAAAATATCGACTCCCTGTAGGGAAAACGCTGGATAGCGGAGGGGTAAAAATTACTATTCCCACTCCAGTGAGTGCAACAGTAGGGAAAGCGCTGGATAGCAAAAGGGTAAATATTACTATTCCCTCTCCAGTGAGTGGAACAGTAGGGAAAGTGCTGGATCCCACAACAATAAAAAATAAAAACATCAACATTTTAATTAAATTTAATTTCCAATATTAACATAATTAAAATTAAAATTTAAATATAGTATTATTAACAAAGAATAAAAAATAATTAATTACACATTAATTAACACTATAATATCCACAACACACACCTACAATCAATTGCACAATTACAATTAATAATTACTAATTAATTAATGGAAATTAATGTAAAAATATGTAATAATTAATCAATAAAAAATTAATTACTTACCACCCTTCACACCATTTACACAGATAAACACCACAACACACACCTAAAATTAAACAATTAACATAGTTAATTATTAATTGATTAATTGAAATTAATTAACAACTAATTATCAAACAATTATTAATTAATCAATTAACACATGTAACTCTATAAATTCACTATTATGTATATTAATTATTCAATAAATGTTATGTAATTAAATTACTTCCCACCCTATTCCCCTATAAACCCACAACCCGCTACGGAACTAAAAACGCAAAATTCAATGTAATTTTTTTTTATTAACTACTATAAATAATTATTTAAATCTATATAATTAAATTACTTCCCACCCTATTCCCCTATAAACCCACTACCCGCTGCAGATCTATAAACACAAAATTAAACTTAAAATAAATTAATAACTAGTAAAATTTTAAAACATATAGTAAAATGACAAACAATTCTCATTAAAAACACTAAAATACATAATATTATTAATAATTCGATATATTTTGTCATCTATATTTTTGTAAACGATATTTAAGACGTCGATATCTTTGTAACCGATATTACTTACCTGTCAGTCGATATTCTTGTCAACGATATTTGTGTTGTCGATATTTCTTCTCCACGATATTTTTTGCGGCTATATTTATGCCTCACAATATTTTTGCAGCGATATTCCTGCTCTGCACCCTTTTTTCACTAACATTTTGAAAGTGTCCAAAGTTTTATGAGAAACCGGAGCCACAAAATTGCTTTGGGCTTAAATTCCAGGTATCTAGGTTCTGCTTTGTGAAGAGTAGGAGGTACCACATTCGCAAAAAAATGACGTAAATGCAGAGTTCTCATGAATTTGAAGAATATTTCACTTCCCAATAGATTTGTGTCATGAGTTTGATCAAAAGACGTCCCCTTATTCAGAACTGCTAGTTGGCTGTTCGTATATGTGATAGATGAAAGATTAATTACTAAACTTCCTTTTGAATCCGTACGTTTTTTTTGCCTTTTCCTTTTTCCTTTTTCTTACTGGGTTTTCTTGCTGTTGTTTGAGGTTTTTGTGTGCCTAAGTCGGGTGGATGATCTATGTCTGGACTGAGGGACAAAAAAGTTGCAGTGTATTTTTTGGTGGTGCTGAAGTAGATGGCATTCCCTGAAGCTGGTCTCTGTGGTTAATGGATGGACGTGTGGAAGCTATATCACTGTCAGACCAGTGGCGGCTAGTGACATTTGGAAGTGGTGAGCCAATCAGCAGCAGATGTCGGGGCTCACGGCTGATGGGAAGAACCCCATAGCCCTGTGCCCGTGTCTCTGCATTTCACTGGTACACAGATCAAAATTTAAGCAAGCACAGGTTGGAACAAGAAATAGATCAGGAAAAATGGCACACTAGCGAATATCCCCATCTCAATACATTCTCAACCTTCCTACCAGACGTGTGGGACACAAGATCCTTTCTATGTGGCATCAAAATCCTTTCTATGAGGCATCAAAATCTGGCAATAACTGAACACAAAAGCTTGGACCAAAAGCAGGTGTTACGTACATAAACCAAAGCTGCAATCCAATACTCAAAAGTGACATTTATGAAAGGTATTCCAGCAGATTCAGCAGAGACATAATTGTGAAAGGGAGCTGGTCTAAATTATTTCCCCCAATGGCTCAGTTGCCTTGTGTTCACAGTGCTGCTCCTCCCCTCTAAGCTGAAGTGAGTTGTGCAAGGTCACAAAAAGCGAAGAGGAGAAAATGAGACAACAATAATGGTGTATTGATCTGAAGACAACAACCTGAACCATAGACCGCCTTCCCAGCTTTGCTGTGTGGCTTCAAAAACATAAATGAAAAGAAAATGTGCGAATTGCAACCTTTCCCAGCAATTTCAGACGCGCCCTATGTGTCGTGTCTAAAGGACAGCATGAGGCATCCTCCGTTGTGGATACTGATACAAACACACAGAACACATGTTTACGGTGCTTGGTTTGAGTCACCATAAAAAGCAGTCAAGTAAAAAAAAGATCAGCAGTTCAACATAAGAAACAAAAAAAACTTCTTGGTGTAATGAAAACAAAGCCCAATTGCTGGTCTAACGCTCACGGTAAGGTAAGGAGAGCATATTCATATTTCCAGTGAGAACGGCGACTCTGTGGGACCCGCAGTCGAAGGGGACTGTTTATTCAGCAAAACGCAAATGAAAACACCACTTGGTGGCCCTTTCCAGTCCCAGTCCCTTCTAAGCACATTCTCCTGTCGATTCTTTCTGGGTGTCACAAAGTCACACTGTCAAGCTGTTTATCAAACAAACCCTGATTGAATTGTGTCTAATGGATGCCATTTATTTGGGTGGATGGGTCTGAGATAGAAGGCTGCCTCCCTCTGCCTGATTTTAATATCTAGACCGTGGGTACTCACAAACATTTGCCCAGGGACCACAAAGAGCGGTCTGTGGTGTGATCGAGGGCCGCACTGATGCCAGCAGGGTGGTGGTAGGGGGTCTGGGTGGTTCAGGCATTGTGTAAGGAGGTCTAAAAAAAGTTAATAAATGCTTGCCTGTTTATTTAACATTTGTTTCTGAATATTAGTGTTCAGCAACTAAACAGCAGCTTGTGCTGCTGTTAACCAGGGGTGCTGCATGTAAGGATCAAGAGGGCCGCAAGTGGCCCCCGGGCCGTACTTTGAATATCACTGATATAGACGAACGTTCTGAGCAGATCATCCATACCCTCAAATACAGATTTTGAAGCACATGCAGTTTGAACGAAATGCATTTTGAAAGTTTCCATCTTGTAGTGCAAAGGAGAGTTTTTTTCATTTTTCTTTTCTCAGAGTTTTATAAAGCGCTAACGTGACCCGACGGTATCAGAGCGCTTTACATGAGCACCAGTTGCATTACAGATGGACACATTCATTTTGTTAGGCACAGTGAATTAAGTTGACTTGCCCGCTCTAGCTGTTAGGCTACATCCTCTCTAATAAACAGCTGTTTTCTTTTTGCAGAGTATATACCTTGCTCAAAAAGAGCTGCATTATTCATTTTGAGTGAAAGGCTGTAAAACACACCTGTACGCTAAAGCCTTGTGGCCGTAGTCTGTGATTATCGATAACTATTAATGTGCTGAGGTGAAGGTCCCAGTTTACACGTCTGCCCCCTGCCGGAAAAAATGTTCTTTTGCAATGCTCCTTTTGCGCATGGCAGTCATGTTCCGTTATCGGACCTCTCAACGCGCCTTTTCTCTATGGATCCTGTGCAGGAGGTAGTGACCTGCGGGTGAGAATTTTCTCCCCAGCAAAGAGTTTTGGCCACGTCTTTGTTTAAATCAATAAAAACAAAACAAAAGCACCTACCAACATCGGTTTCGCGTCTCAGTGACGGTGGGACCACCATGGGGGAGGAGGAAGTCACTCCACTCTGTCAACATCAACTAGGAGCCTCTGAAGTGAAGAGCTAAACAAACAAACCGATCTTGGCGCTGCTCTCACATGAGAGCACAGTCACAATTGGTCTGAGCAGGCTAACACAGCGCTCCCCTTCAGACTGGGAGCCTGTGCCTGCAGTTCCCGGGCTCTCACACAGTTGACATAGGTGCGTCTGAACTACGCATGTCGGACAGGCTGTCACGGGACAGCTGGCCAATAGGACATGCGCACTTCAGGCAAGTGAATGGCCGTAGAGATAATTCCTGTTTAATATTGTCGATTTCTTCCTCTGATTTCTTTCAGAGTTCGAGACCGTTTTTCAATCAGTAAGAGTATGAGATCCAAGGAGCAGGTTTAATTGCTAATCTAAGGGCCTGGGAGATCTGTCTCACTTAATGATATTGGATTAAAGTGGACGCCTGAAGTTTGTGATTTAGTTCCCTGGGCTTCAAGTATTCCAACAGTTTTAATTTTTGAATAATGGTGCCCCCTGTTGTTCCATAAGACTTTGTTTCCTGTATTAACGCATACATTTCTAAAGCCTTTTCGGATGTGTATGCTCGAGTGTCAGCCCGATTGTCAGTGATATTTGATATGGCTTGAAAAGACATCTTAAGGGGGTGCAAAGTACCAAGGGGCATATTATCAAGACAGGCGATAAAATTATCGCCGCTTTAGCGGCAGAAAACTGCTGCTAAAACAGCGATAATGGGCTTGATAATATGCTCTAAGGAATTCCAATTAAAGCTCAGGTTAGACGTCCTTCACGTCTAACATGGGCTTCAATTGGAATTCCATAGAGCATTTATCAAGCCCACTATCGCCGTTTTAGCGGCAGTTTTCTGCCGCTAAAGCGGCGATAATTTTATCGCCTGTCTTGATAATATGCCCCCACGTAGACAGACAAATTAGAGTTCTTTGGGATGGTGTACAATGCACTCTGTGTGCTTAATGGATACAATACATTCCTCCAATGTTTAAATAATAATCCTGCTGTTGTGTGCTATGCTGTATCGTGTTCTGTCAAAGACACAAGACTATGTTTACTCAATTACCCAAGCAACACTTAAGGCCCGATTCACAGAAATAACGTAAGACAAAATCCTAAACTTACTACCATTTTGGTATTCACAGAAGGCACTTACTCATTTTGGTATTCACAGAAGGCACTTACTCATTTCGGTATTCACAGAAGTTAGGAGTTCTTTAACTTTAATACTCCTAAACTGAGAGATTTTTCTCAGTTTAGGAGTAGTAAAGTTAAAGAAAAATCCTAATTTTAAGACTTTCGGCATTCACAGAAGGCATTTAGGAGTCCTAAAGTTAGGAGTCCTAGCTTTACTACTCCTAAACTGAGAAAAATCCTAATTTTAAGACTTTCGGTATTCACAGAAGGCATTTAGGAGTCCTAAAGTTAGGACTCCTAACTTCTGTGAATACCGAAATGAGTAAGTGCCTTCTGTGAATACCAAAATGAGTAAGTGCCTTCTGGGAATACCAAAATTGTAGTAAGTTTAGGATTTTGTCTTAAGTTAGTTCTGTGAATCGGGCCTTAGTTGTTTGGAAACAGCATACACTACAATTGAATCTATCAAAACAATTACTTTAATTTAGACAAACAAAAAGTTTACAAGCTGTTTGGTAATAATTGCTGTAAGCACAATTTGCTTTTATTAATGAACAAAATTGTTGTACAAATATAATTACATCAATTTCTCCTAAAGTACAAATGGTATATCACAATGCCTTGAGTTCCAAAGCATTGAAGAAATTCAAATTTACAGGACTCCATACTATTGTTTGGCTTCCAAATTGGCTCAAGATCAGTGAGAAAGAGGGTGCATTGTTGTTTCCAGGCTATGGCAATTTCAAGTTGTAGATACTTAACCAGTTGAGGGTAGTGTTGTTTGCAATGAGTCCTTTACCTAGAGCCATACAGTTTGAGGTGCTGGATGCATGGATACGTGCAGCTCATGCTAAGCAGAGAGAACGCTATCAGGGAAAGATAAAGAAGACGATGCGTGCTTATCAAGAGGCACAATGGGATGCCAAGTTAAAGAGGTGGAAGGTAGGCATGCTTGAGAGAGAGAGGCTATACCCTGCACTGATGAGAGAAGAGAATGAAAAGACAGGGACAGAAGAAAGTAGGAATTGCAATAGTGATACTGTTAATAGTTTTTAGGTGGATTGTTGGCTGATCGCCTGCCCCCTTATAGTCGACTACTGAACAAAAGTGGGAAAGTCCTGAGGATACTGTTAACTCTGAGGATGCATCAGCCCAGTGGCCCCAGATCCTGGTGTTGTGGGAGTGAAATTGATGGGAGCAAGGCTAGTAGAGATGAGAAAAGAGTTGGGGACATGAACGATAGGTGGTTCAGATCATTGTAATTCTAACGCTGTTCCGAGAGTACCAGAAGCTCTTACAGTACTGGTCATGATTGGCCCTATTGTTCCCGCATATGACCCGAATTTGACTGAGTGAAAATCAGCGACAGCACTTGAGTGCGTAAGGGACTTTACCAGGTAGACCAGGGAATATTAATGGGGGTTTTGCTCTACTGACTCCTGTGAACTTAAGTACTCCTTATGTAGCGACAGCAGACATCTCCGTAGTCCAGAATGGCTCTCAAACTACGAGGTCCCTACGTGCAATAAGCACTGATTTTGGATGTAACATTGTAGACAGCACTTCCCAAGGTACATAGTAGCACACCACAGGAAACAGGGGTGACAACGTAGAGAACACTCGAAAATCATCACATCTTTCATGTCTCTGACTTAGATTCATGGCTTAGAGATCACAATAATACCAAGGAGAATCAAAATACGCAATAGAGTCAGGGTACCATAAAATCTGCAGTAAAGGTGAGATTGGTGGATGTGGTGAATCTGATGAGTTGCTGTGTATGGCCAAAGATGTTACTAGGAGAGCAAGACAGGCACATGAGAAATTGACAGCACTGGCTCAAAAGTATAATGTAGATCTGACCCAAATAAAAATGCTGCAAGGCCATCACAGGTTTGCTTACAGTGACTAGGAAATAGAACCCAAGAGGGTTCGTGGATTAAAAAACACACATTCAAGAATTGGTAATAGGTATGAGAGCACGGAGTATGTTAGATAAATGGGAAGAAAGGTGGTCAAAGAAAAAGAGTGCAAAGAATGTGACAGGAGTGGAGGCATATCCATTACAGGAAGTGCCTAGTGGGGATTACGTGCATGTGCCTTGGAGTCAAGGTGATCTTGCTGCATTTTCAAACGACTTCCCGAAGTTGAGGGAAAAACCTGCTGAATGGTACAAACAGGTCGACCGATTTGTGACAATTTCGAAGGTGTTGTGGATTGATTTGAACATGTTGTTTGAAATTGTGGTCCCTAGTGACTTATGGTCTGCGTGTAAGATAGCCATAGAATGGCCTGAAGTCGAACCAGAGAGGGATCCAGTAACTCATGGTCTGTCGCCAGTGGTAATGAAAAAATAGGATCAGGTGATCACATAGCTACAATCTAAAATAGCCCCACAGGATGTTTCCACCAAAACCTAGGCACACATAAGAGTAATCAAGCAGTATGTATATGGCTACAAGATCTTTAAATATAATAGAAACAAAGATCCATATTCATGTAGGTAGGGTGTTCCTTTGTCTTTAATTCTGTTTTCATTGAGCCAAAACAGAAACCAACTGACAAGTGTTTCGTCGCATGTGGAAATTAATTCCGCTACTTGACGTTTTTGTCCAGCACTCCAGGACTTCGTTTGGGCCAGCCGGGTGAATATTTTCACCGGCAGAGCGGTAAGCGCTCTTCTTTCAACAAATCACGAGTCGAGGCTATCCACCTCTGCTTGATACTTTTATTATTGTCTCACCATATATCGCACATAGAGTTTTAATTATTTCCTTATTCTTTATTCATCCTCAGGCATTCTTTGAAACATTAACCGCTCTTGAAATTGTTTAACCCAGCTGGGTTGGAATTATCACCGGCTGAGCGGTAAGCGCTCTATTCTTTCTTTCTCCCCTGTTTCTTAGAAACACTACACTTTTGCCCATTGTTACAAATCACCAGAAGCCATTATTCTAATGGCTCTCTTTTTCCCTCTCTTTTCTCTTTGCCTTTACATTCCAGACTACAAAGACTCTTACTCCAATACACAGGTAGATCGTATTTTCTCCCTGATTCATTTGTTCAGCGACTTGTACCTTTCGAATTGTAAGATCTTAAATCTCTACTGTTATGTTGCCTTACATAATTTCAAAAATTAAGAATTGAATTGCTTAGGCACACAGGAAGTCACCTTAAAGGGTCTGTTGTCTTAGATACACACGGATTAACCGTACTGCAATTTGAAAATATGTATTTTTTGTTTCACAATCTTATGGTGATCAGGGTTTCCACTTGTATTAGTTTGATGTCACGAATAACTATACATGTTTGACCACCTCTCATGTATACTCTCCAAGAAATGTGTATAATCCATACCCTTTGTATAGTTCCCAGCCCTGAGGAAGTAGCGGAATTAATTTCCACTTGCGACGAAACACGTGTCAGCTGGTTTCTGTTTTGGCTCAATGAAAACTGAATTAAAGACAAAGGAACACCCTACCTACATGAATATGGATCTTTGTTTCTATTATTTTTAAAGATCTAGCAGCCATATACATACTGTTTGATTACTCTTATGTGTGCCTAGGTTTTGGTAGAAATTTGTAATTGTGAGGGATCCTCCCACACGAAATTGAGGGGTTATAGGGCTTATCCCCTCACCTAGCAGCACCATTTAACCTTTTGCCTATGTACACTTGCATAAACTAGCAGAGCGCCAACTTTTCCCTGGCCACTAAAAGCCCTTTGTCAAGAGCCCCACAGGATGTTGAATGGGTCAAAATTGATCGAACTTCCAAAGTGACAATTCTTGCGTACTAAGAAAGTCTGTTGCAGGCTTTTAAACAGTACATCAGATTAGACACACTTGACCCAAAAGACATGGGACACTTTGTGTCCAGGTTTGTAACTCGATTGAAATTCTGCGTTTTGCAAGGTTTTGTAGTTATGAAGTTGAATCAAGACATAAGAAAATGAAAGAGAAACGTATGTTAATGCAAATAAGGGCTGCGTAGAGGATGTATGACGTTACAGCGCACACTTTTACAACGCATGCACTTACAACGCATTTTTTACAACGCATAATCCATTACAACGCACTACACTTACAACGCATGACACTACGACGCATTTTTAAAAACTACCATTACAACGCATACCATTACAACGCATAATATTTAATTGCATTTAAAGTAAGTATTAGATAGTATAGGGGTAAAAATTACTTTTCTAACTCCAGGGGGTGCAACAGTAGTGTAAGTGTTGGATAGTATAGGGGTAAAAATTACTATTCTAACTCCAGGGGGTGCAACAGTAGGGTAAGTGTTGGATAGTATAGGGGTAAAAATTGCTATTCTAACTCCAGGGGGTGCAACAGTAGGGTAAGTGTTGGATAGTATAGGGGTAAAAATTGCTATTCTAACTCCAGGGGGTGCAACAGTAGGGTAAGTGTTGGATAGTATAGGGGTAAAAATTGCTATTCTAACTCCAGGGGGTGCAACAGTAGGGTAAGTGTTGGATAGTATAGGGGTAAAAATTGCTATTCTAACTCCAGGGGGTGCAACAGTAGGGTAAGTGTTGGATAGTATAGGGGTAAAAATTACTATTCTAACTCCAGGGGGTGCAACAGTAGGGTAAGTGTTGGATAGTATAGGGGTAAAAATTACTATTCTAACTCCAGGGGGTGCAACAGTAGGGTAAGTGTTGGATAGTATAGGGGTAAAAATTACTATTCTAACTCCAGGGGGTGCAACAGTAGGGTAAGTGTTGGATAGTGTAGTGTAATATTATGCGTTGTAATGGTAGGCGTTGTAATAGTATGCGTTGTAAAGGTATTTTTTAAAAATGCGTTGTAGTGTCATGCGTTGTAAGTGTAGTGCGTTGTAATGGATTATGCGTTGTAAAAAATGCGTTGTAAGTGTAGTGCGTTGTAACAGTTGCGTTGTAAAGGTTGTTCCCCCTGCGTAGAAGGGAGGACAGGTACAGGTTCCTGTTGAAAATGTTGCTCGTACACAAGGATCTCATCTCGCAGGAGCTCAAACACAGCGGAATAGAGTATTACAAGGGCAAGGAAGGTGCAAGGATCTCGGTCCTTTGAGATCTATTACTCCTCAGGGTCCGGATGATGCAATAAGGGGTCCACCCCTTGACATCCCCAACCCCAACTGAACGTTGCGGAGTATTAGAGCGATCAAGTGAGGGAAAGGGTAGGATGGGAACCGCAGGGAGGGGAACCTATAAAACAAAGAACAAGTAACATATATACATACTCATGCAATGCTACCCTGTTATGATCTCACTAGTGTGCTCTAGCTACCTTATCTACTTGAGAGATTATCCAAGCAGTTTCCTAGCTTCGGGAAACAACCAGTCCCATGCAGAGATAAGCCTATAATACACAAAACACAGTAGGTTAAACCACACTCATACCATCCAACAGCCCCAGCATCCTCCATGCATATGCACCCAAGTACATACAGGTTCTCAAAATAGCGGGGAATTTAAGGTTGCTCATAGACGAGTATATTAACATTGCCAAAGTCTCGATCCAAAAAATGAATGAAAATAGCGTTCAAATGATATTTCCCAGGTATCACATGAGTGTATTTATAGCACACCTCATGTAAATGGAAGTTAAATTTAAAAGAACAATAGAGCTGCTCCAGGATTAAACGAAAACAAACATGTGTTGCGGCATTTCTGCTCCTACCTCAGGCATGCCGGTAACAATAGTGCGGAGCGGTTATCCTCACCGCCGCCCGAACAGCTGATCCAAGGCACACTCCCCAAACGGCAGACTGTTTGACCAGTAATGCTTAAATGTCTTCTCGGTGTCTCCGCTGGAATCTGCAAGTCTACCACGAAACGCCAAACGGAATCAATCAATCAACCAATCAAACATTTGTAGAGCGTGCTACTCCCCCATGAGGGTCTCAAGGCGCTGAGAGGGGGGGGAGGGTGCTACTACTGCTCGAACAGCCACATCTTGAGAAGTCTCCTGAAGGTCAGCAGGTCCTGGGTCTGACGCAGGTTGATGTACAGGGTGTTAGATGTCTTGGTGGCGAGGTGGGAGAAAGATCTGCTGCCAGTGGTCGTTCGGTGGATGCATGGAACAGCGGCAAGGGCATGGTCCGCGGACCGAAGCTGGGGGTTCGGGGTGTAGAAGGTGAGTCGTTTGTTGAGGCATGTTGGTCCGGCGTTGTGGAGAGCTTTGTGAGCGTGGGTGAGGAGCTTGAAGGTGATCCTCTTGTTGACGGGGAGCCAGTGCAGGTCTCTCAGGTGGGCAGTGATGTGGCTGTGGCGGTGGATGTCGAGGATGAGGCGTGCGGAGGCGTTCTGTATATGTTGTAGTCTTTTCTGTAGTTTGGCCGTGGTTCCTGCATAGAGGGCGTTGCCGTAGTCCAGCCTGCTGCTGACGAGGGCCTGGGTGACCGTTCTTCTGGTTCCGGTGGGGATCCATCTGTAGATCTTGCGAAGCATGCGGAGGGTGTTGAAGCAGGAGGAGGAGACGGCATTGACTTGCTGGGTCATTGAGAGTGATGAGTCCAGGATGAACCCCAGGTTGCGTGCATGGTCGGTTGGAGTCTGTGCAGCTCCTAGCGTGGCCGGCTATCAGGAGTCGTCCCAGGCAGAGGAGGTGGAGCCAAGGATGAGCACCTCCGTCTTGTCAGAGTTCAGTTTCCGGCGACTGTTATTCATCCATCTGGCGACGGCCTTTATTCCTTTGTGGAGGTTGGTTTTGGCGGTGGCGGAGTACTTGGTGAGGGAGAGGATCAGCTGGGTGTCGTCGGCGTATGAGACGGTGTTGAGGTCGTGTGATCCGACAATGTTGGCGAGTGGTGCCATGTAGACGTTGAAAAGGGTCGAGCTGAGGGATGATCCTTGGGGAACGCTGCAGGTGATCTTGGTGGCTACAGATCGGAATGGAGGGAGGCCGACTCTCTGCATTCTGCCGGTGAGGAAGGAGGTGAGCCAGTCCAGGGCTCTGTCGCGGATTCCTGCGTCGTGGAGGCATGTGCGTAGGGTGTGGTGGCAGACGGTGTCAAAGGCGGCCGAGAGGTCCACGAGGATAAGGGCCATGGTTTTGCCGTTGTCCAGCATGGCCCTGATGTTGTCGGTGGCGGCGATGAGGGCTGTTTTGGTGCTCTGGTTGCTGCAGAATCCGGATTGGGATGAGTCCAGGGTGTTGTTCTCCTCGAGGAAGCGGGTCAGTTGTTTGTTGACGATCTTCTCAATGACTTTCGCCGGGAATGGGAGCAGGAAGATGGGCCGGAAGTTTTTGGTTTTCTTGAGTAGGGCGTTGATCTCGGCGTATTTCCAGCTCTCTGGGAAGGTGGCGGTGTCAAAGGAGCTATTGACGATCTTCCGGAGTTGGGGGGCGATGATGGAGCTCGCTTTGTTGAAGACATGGTGAGGACAGGGGTCGGACGGTGAGCCGGAGTGGATGGTCTTCATGATTTTAATGGTGACGTTGACGTGATCCCAGTGAGGCTGGAGGGTGGTGAGTGTGGGGTGTCAGTGGCTGTCGGGGGGTCTGGGTGTTGAAGCTGTTGTGGATGTCTGTGATCTTGCGGTGGAAGAAGGTGGATAGGGAGTCGCAGAGGTCTTGCGACGGCGGGATCTCGTTGGAACTGGAACTGGGGTTGGTGAGTTTCTTCATGCTGTTGTATACGTTGTTGTTGATGCGTTCCTTGAAGGAGGTCCTTTTGGCGGTTCGAATGAGTTGGTGGTGCTTGCGGCAGGCATGTATGAGGGTGGTGTGGTTGTCAGGTGTCCGCTCGTGGCACCATTTCTGCTCGAGTCTGCTGCAGGTCTGCTTGGATGCCTGGAGGTCGGTGGTGAAGCAGATGGCCCTCCTGTCGGTGCGTCTGTTAGAGGGTTTCTTGATCGAGGGGAGAGTGTTGGCGCAGTCATCAATAGGGCATCTGAAGTTGCGGGCGGCTGAGTCTGTGTCGGTGGGGTAGGTTGGTGGGTCTCGGGCAAGGGTGGTGATTAGCTGGTCTTCTGTGACCTTGTTCCAGCTCCGGTGCGGGATTCATTGCGTGTGGTTGCGTGCAGTGCGTTTCTTGAAGGAGAAGTGGATGCAGCGGTGGTCGGTCTAGTTCGGTGGTGTGGCTGAAGGTAACGTGGTTGCTTGCGGAAAAGATGGGGTTGAGCGTGTGTCTGGCGGAGTGGGTGGGTGTCGTGATGAGCTGTTTGAGTCTGAGGTTAGCGAGGTTGTCATGCAGGGTGGTGGAGTTGCTGTCATTGGCGTTCTCGAGGTGGAAGTTCAGGTCTCCGAGGAGGATGCAGTCTGTGGAGGCAAGGGCATGTGTGCTGACGACGTCGGTGATGGAGTCGCTGAATTGTGGTCAGGGCCCGGGGGATCTGTAAACGAGGGTTCCTCTGAGGGGGGTGTTGGGATTGATGTGGATCTGGAAGTACAGGTGTGCGGCAGTGTCTTCGGTGCTAGTTGAAATTCTGAGGGTAATCCTGTGGATGATGGCGATTCCTCCTCCTGGTCTGTTGGTGTAGTCCCTGCGGGTGATCTTGTAGCCCTCTGGGATGGCTATGGCAACGTCGGGTGCTGAGGAGGGGTTCAACCAGGTCTCCGTCAGGAAGGTGACGTCTGGGGAGGATGAGTCGAGTAGGGCCCAGGGTTCGATGGCGTGCTTCTGTACGGAGCGGGTGTTGAGTAGTATGCACCTGAGATGATTGCGGCCTGCTCTGGTGGGGGGGCAGGACGTGCAGGTGTTTGCTGACTGGTGAAGCTGCAGCTTCGACAGGTGAAGGGTCTATGGGTGACCTTCGGGGTGGCCTGGAAGCAGGTGGTTGATCAGCCGGAGTTGAGTTTGTGGGTGGTGTTGGCGTCGTAGCGGCGTCGGGCGTCATGGAGCTCATGAGGGCCAGGGGGTCTGGCGCTGGGTGCGTTCCAGGTGCGGATGTGTGCAGACGGGCTTGCATTAGGTGCGCCAGCTGCGTGCAACCGCGCAACGGTCAGCATAATGTAGGGGAGGGGGGAGGGACGAGGAGCTGGGAGGCGGGAGCAGGGTGTAGGGGGATGGGTCAGCAGCTGTGGGAAAAACAGAGGGAAGATGAAGGGGAGCAGCAGCCCACAGCAAGGGCTGTAGGGGAAAGTAAAATAGAAAAACAAAACAATAGCCCAAATAAACAGCAGTACGAATTGACGGGGAACACAAGTCCATACTAAGTAGTACGAGTTACCTAAAAGAGTAATCGCCAAGCGCCAGAAGGAAACCTGTATCCGGGAATTCGTGAAATCTGCAACTGAGAGGGACTGGCTGGCTTCAAAATGGAGCAGAACACCGTAGAGCTGCCGGGGAGTGTGTGCCTTAGACCGAGGCCTGAGGACTCACACGCGCTCCCCCGCAACAGTCGGCATAACGTAGGGGGGAGGGACGAGGAGCAGGGAGGCAGGAGGTGGGCGCAGGATGAGGAGTCAGCGGTGGCGGGAAAAACAGAGGGAAGACGAAGGGGAGAAGCAGCCCGCAGCAAGGGCTGTAGGAGAATGTAAAATAGAAAAAGAAAACAATTGCCAAAATAAACAGCAGGTCGAATTAATGAGGAAAACAAGTCCAATACTAAGCAGTACGAGTTACCTAAAAAGAGTAATTGCCAAGCGCCTGAAGGAGACCTGTATGAACCCTGCAACGGAGAGGGGTTGGCCGGCTTCAAAACAGAGCAGAGCACCGTGGAGCTGCCGGGGAGTGTGTACCTTAGACCAGTCATGCTTAGCCGAGCAGTGGAGCGGCGACTTGCCACTGATTTGAACCCCCAAGGCAGTGGATGGAGCTCTCTTCGCTCGGGTCTGCTCTCAGCCGAGAGCCGAATAAACAATCAAGAATTTCGCAAGCTGACGAGCGCGCGTCGCGTCTTCTTGTAGACGCTTGCTCCTCCTCAGGACTTCTGGGAATTGCAGTCCTATTGGTTAGGTAGGCGCTAACCGACACGATTCCCAACAGAAGGGGCAGTGAAATCCCAATAGATCCCAAGACAGAGATAGTTATAATAAGGTGGGGTATTGCAAGGGTGAATGTCTGCTCAACCCTGCAAACCAAGAGCAAGGTGGAGGAAATAGTCAGGTTCCGAATGATGTGGTGCCAGCTGTGTCTAGGCTGACATCACAGAATATGGGGGGCCTCAAGGCCATGTGATAACAATACCGCAACCCCCAGTGCTATCACAGGGGATCAGGCATACAAGCAAATGCCCCTGATGGAATCCTTGGATGATTTTGGCATAGACCCATCCTTATGATGGTGCCTGAGCAGGGAGGAAGATTGTAAATAAATAAATAAATGTAGTATTTGTAGAGCGCGAACAGCTACCCGAAGGCATCCTGGTGCTGGGGGCCGTCGGGAAAATTAAGCAAGCTATTGCCCAGAGTCACATGGTGCTGGGCTGACCTGCCGCCGGGGATCGAACTGTGAGCCCCAGATTCCAGCGTCAGTCACCCTGGCCGCGGCGCCACACCTCTTCCCTTGTACACTTTGCGCAGTCTTTTAGGTAGACCAGAGCGGACCCTACATTAATGTAGATGTTGGTGGTCACCCAATTACATTCTTGATTGATATTGGTGCTACCCGCTCTACTGCGAGAACAGCAGGAGCACCAAACCCTTCCCCTCTAGGGAAGATCGATCCAAGTTGTAGGAGTAGCGAACAAGAGAATGTCAAAACCCCTAACTGAGGAGATACCTGTGAGGATTGGGTCCTTTAAGGACCGTCATCAGTTTGTGGTGTGTGAATACCTGTGTGTCTGCTGGGACATGACTTGTGTAAACTGAATTGCACCATATGTTGCACACCAAAGGGAATTGAACTACAAACAAATGATGAGGACATTGCCTTCAAGTTGGCGAACCAGAATATGTATGTCACAATGTTTCCCCTGCTGATGGCGGAGGATTTGCCTTTAGACCTTAGGGTCATGGTATCAACAGTGGTATGGGAATTCACAGGGAAAGATATCAGACTCATAAAAGGAGTTGAACCAGTTCACATAAAAGTGAGGCCAAATGCTGAGTTACCGAGGACCCCACAGTACAACTTGACACCTGAAACTGTGGCGGTTATCACACCTGTGATTGATTCGATGATTGAACAAGGCATCTTGAAGGAGATTTTGGGATGTTCATGCAATTCTCCTGTTATGGGCTTGCAGAAGCCTAGCAGTAAGTACCGCATTGTGCAGAACCTCTGAAAGATAAACAGTATAGTGGTTCCTTGTTGTCGCGTGGTACCAAATCCATGTGAAGCTGAGTGGTTCACTGTGATTGACCTCTGTCAGGCCTTCTTTTTGATTGCCCTCCATGAGGAGAGCCAATTTTTATTTCCTTTCCGGCAACATGTCTTAACATGGTGTCGTATCCTACAAATGTATACTGAAAGTCCCTCCATTTTCAATCAGATTTTGAAAAGGAATCTCAAATCCTTAGTCTTGCCTCGTAACTCAGTCCAGGTCCAGTACATCGACCACCTCTTTGTTGCATTAAATATAAGGGAAGCTTGTCAAACTGATATCATTGCTGTTCTAAAACACTTGGCTGAGAGTGGACATAAAGTCCCCGAGCAAGCACCAATATGCATGAATGAAGTACAGTACTTGGGACATCGAATTCAGAAAGGCATACAAAAGGTGTCACGGGAAAGGATCTCGGCGATCATGCAAATGAATCCGCCATGCACTCAAACAAACATCAGGATGTTTTGGGGGATGGAGGGCTACTGTCAAAAGTGGATTCCCAACTTCTCCCTGGCTGCTAAGCGTTTGCAGATGTTGACACATAAGGATGTGTCACATCTGGTGCCATGGGATAACAATTGCTTGCTCACTTTCCTGGAGCTGAGAGAGAGCCTGTATTTTGCACCAGCCTTAGGAATGCCTGACTACAATAAAGCGTTTTCACCGTTATGCCATGAACAAGAAGGGTTGTGCGCTCTCAGTACTTTCACAGTTACATGCAAGTGCTCGTAGAACAGTGGCCTATTTCTCTGCTGCATTAGACACTGTAGCGTCAGCGTTGCCCGGATGTCTCTAATCCAGTGCTGCAACTGGTGTCAGTATTGAACGATGTGAGATGATCGTGATGGGCCACCCACTGACTGTGTATGTACCACAATCAGTGGAAATTTTGCTGACAAGAACACAGCACTTGAGCAAAAACAGATTGACAAGGTACGAGCAGGTGATTTTGGTAGCTGATAATGTGACTCTGAAGCGCTGCTCTGTGTTGAACCATACTACCTTGTTACCTGTTCCAAATTTTGAAGGGGAGGAAAATGAAGACCATGACTGTCCCAATGTCACTGAACTGTGCACAAACCACGTCCTGACATTGTCAATGAGCCATGGTCTGAATCTGATCATATTCGGTTTGTTGAAGACATGTGCTTATGAGTCAATGAAGGAAACCTGAGAGCAGATTTTGCTGTTTGTACTGTTTCTGGAGTGGTGGAAGCCACATGTTTACAAGGAATATACAACGTGCATGTGGCTGGACTAATTGTTTTGACCCATGCATGCTGTGTTTCTGAACAACTCCGATTGACGATATACACCGACAGCCATGAGTTTGGTGTGGTTCATGACTTTAGACAGCTATGGTCTCAAAGGGGATTCATGACATCATCGAGGTCTCCGATTAGAAATCAAGAGGTTGTGAGACAATTGTTGGAACCATTGCATTTGTAAAGTGTTCTGCACACTGTAAGGGAACAGGTTAAGTTACCGTAGTAAATTGCTATGCAGACAAAGTTGCACATTATTGTGCTTTGAATATGTGTGCCTTAAATGGAGACTACAGGAATGAGGATTCAGATGGCTGCTGCTGATACTTGGGATAAGGTAAAACGTTTGCAGGAGGAACACACAGGTCAGATCGGAGCAGGTTATGTGAAGAAAGAGGATGATATCTTGGTGTCGGCTGATGTAAGAGCAGTTTCACCAAATTGTTTGTTACATCATATGACAAGACAAATTCATGGTTCTACACATGTAGGAAGAGATGCAATTGTGAGATTATTTAGGAAGACATGGTTCAATCCAAAGTTTGGAGTAACTGCAGAAGCATTGTGCTACCGATGTGTAACGTGTCAGCAGATGAATGCGGGGACAAGGACTGTTGTTACACTGAGTCATATAGGAAGGTCAGAAGGACCCTCTAATAGGATGCAGTTGGATTTTGTGGAGATGCCCATGTGCAATGGATTGAGGTATTTTCTGGTTGTGGTGTTCATATTCTTCCGTTGGGCCAAAGCCCATCCAACTAGGAGGTGTGACAGTGTGGCTGTTGTTGAGGGAGCTCATTTCGAGGTTCAGATTTCCAACCACATTGGAATCAGACCGAGGAACTCATTTCAATAATGAGGTCCTGAAATTGCTGTGTGCAGCTTTGCGGGTGGAACAGATACTACTTTGCAGTTACAGGCCGGAAGCCTCAGGAATTGTTGAACAGGTCAATGGCACCCTCAAGTCGAGATTGGCAAAGGTATGTGCTTCTTCATCTCTGAAATGGCTGGATGCATTGCCTCATGTGCCGATGAGTCCACCCAGTATTCCTGATAGAAGAACTGGCCTGTCGTCTCACAAGGTTCTTATGGGGCCTAGTGCTGAGATTGCTTGCTGGGCCTGCCAACATGCTTGTGAATATCTCATATCATTTGGTTCTCGACTACTGTAAATGGTTTGCTGATGTGGTTCGTTCTATGTCTCATCAGGTTGAAGCAGCGACTGCGCCAACATCACAACCAAAATCCTTGAGATTGGGTGCTAATAAAAAGGCATGTGAGGAAGAATTGTCTTGAGCCCTGTTGGCATGGACCATATCAAGTGATACTGGTGACTGCGACTGCTGTGAAGTGTGGCAACTGGGTCAATGCCTCTCACACTTGTTAAGTTCCATGCCCCACGGAAGAAACAGCTCCTCTCCCTGAAGAATCACCTGAAGTGACCAAAGAGGCACAGGAGAAGGCGAGCCAAGCTGTAGAGGGACCGGTGGAGGATGAACAAGCAATAGGGCAATCCGAGGGGTGCCCAATAGAACAAAGCCTCGACATAGACTCTGAAGAAAAGAGAACAGTGCTGTATGAACAAGAGTCTGACCCCGACGAAGGAGCTAATGAAGTGAGGAGAGCAACTTTGTATGAGACCTGGCCAGGAAAAGAACAAAGAAGAAATGTAGGAAGCACCTCTAAAAGAGAGCTCGCACCAATAAACAAGATGTCTGAATATGAGCAAAGTGAAGCCGATGGCGTGAGACTGAGCTCGAGAAAGTGCGAAAGGATTAGAGTGCCTTGTCGGACGTCTTCTTCCCCTGAGTGGACTTATCTGGCTGCCAATGCCGACGAGGGCAAGCTCCGGGACATCGGTGCTGATAATCAACATTCTGCTAAGGACTCCAGGGACTGAATTGCATGCTCTTCTTTCGTTGGCCGTTCCTTACCCACCAAGATTGAGAGGTCAGCGAACTGTCGTACAGAATGATGTTGTTTTTCCTAATTTGGGTGTAGAACAATCACTAGCAGAAGTTGCGGAGTTGAGAGATGATTTATTACAACTGATCCTAAATGACCTGGCTCAGAACTCATTAGAGATGTTTGAATGAACTTCATGAACTTTGTTAAAGAGGTTCAAAGAAGGTTACCTAGGCCCGAGTGGATGAAGAACAAATTTAGGGCTTACATTTAGAAGAAGATGAAGTAGGGCTAAGGAGGTCTTATAAGGCGTGTGTAAATAACTGCAAAGAAAATAAAGAAAGGAGAAAGTTGCTGGAAGCTCTGCTCAGAGACTTTTACGTTTTTGTACCGTGCACTAATAGAGATCAACGGATATGAGAAACTCTGTGACTGCTATTGCTCTACTCAAAATTTGGTCTGAATCTAATTTAGAATGCAGTCTGGAAATCCTAACAGTAGATGTTAATATATTATAGGTACACTTGTAGTGGTAGTAGTAGTGGTACTAGTTGCAGGGTCAATTTCGAAATCCTTGAAGAAGGAGACACAAAAGGCTAATGTACCTGAAGTGCCTACACCTACACCGGTTGTTTCAAAGAAGGGTACTCTAGGATCAGAGAGGGGTTTAGCTGCTCCAGAGGGAGAGCATCTCCATGTAGATTTGTCCAAGGGGGATTACACTTTAAACGCTTATGCTGGACTCTTATATGAGTATGTAGATGCTATGGAAGCTAGAGATTGTTATGTTTGCATGCAATTGCCTGCATCAGTGAATTAAGGTATAACTTACCAACATTTACCTATGACATATGGTATTAATTGCAGTTTGCTTCTTAGTATGTTTTATAAGAAGGATCATTATGAGTATTATTTCTCTAACTATGATGTAGTACTTTCTAAAGTACCAGTATACAAACACCTGAGTAAATACGATACACGGAAGACAGTTGAGATGATAGGGAACTATTTCATACCCAGTGCAACGTTACACACTGCTTATACCCATAGACACAATTCAACATGTACACTTACTGACATTGAGAAGAACTTCAAAGATCAGGTAGAAGATAGATTTAGAGTTTTATTTTGGGCAGACTGGAAGTTTGGCAGTGTTTGGTCAAGGGGGTGCAAAAAAAGGGGGGGGGGGCAAAACAAAGTTGAAATACAATGCCTTTTCCTCAGACTTTTGTATTTTACATAGCACGAAGACCGTCAGCTTGATTTTGAATTAAATGTGTCAGTATTACATATTAGGGGGCACAGATAATTCTGTGGGGTAGTGCAGGTTATTAGAGTAAGTATTTTTTGAGTTATAAGGTTTTTCATCTTAGTGATGTCTTGTATCTTGCTAAAAGTAGCAAGGGATCCCAAAAAATAGAATAGACTGTATATGTGAAGTGTCAGATTTACTACATAAACAACTGAAAGACCCATTTATGGATGCATGCTAATAGAAATCTATAAAGAAATACAGAACGAATAGAATACATCTTAATCTACATACATTTTATTTTGCAAGATCCTTACCTTACAAAATAAAAGTGACCAAAAAGCCAAACAAAATACATCTTTTTTATGCACCCTATGCACAAAAAATTAACATTAACCTGTTTGGAGGACATGATAATTGGCCACTATGACAAAAATAATAATCTCAATTTATATAATAACAATGATTGCCTTACATTCACTTTAGCCTTCATATGTAGCATAGTCCTACTAAAAATAGTAAGGAAGCCCAAAGAGTAAACTAGACTGCATATGTAAAGTTTCAGATTATCTACATGAACAACAGAAAGACCCATTTATGGTCACATGCTAATGGAAACCTATAAAAAAAATACATGACAACTAGAATAAATCTTTGGTCTACATATTTTTTTTGCATGCTCTCTGGCTCACAAAATAAAACTGTGCCCAACAAGCCAAACAAAACCCATCTTCCTTATGTACTCATGTGCAACAAAATGAAACATTGCCCTAGCAGTGAGCTACACAAACTACTATGTGGAGGATGCTGTAATTGGCCATTAGGAACAAAAAATATTTAATCTTAATTTTTATAACAATACTGATTGGCGTTCAGTCACTTAGGGCTTCATACATAGCACAATCCTACAGAAAGTAGCAAGGAAGTCCAAAAAATAAAATAAACTGCATATGTAACTTTTCAGAATTACTACATAAACAACTAAAAGACACATTTATGGTCACATGATTATGTAAACCAATAAACAAATACAATAGATTACAAAAATAATTATTAAATCTGATTGCCACTATATAGTTATAGTTAGTTTTCCTAAATATAAGAATTCCTCATATATTTGCTCCCAAATAACTTTCCACCCATTTCACAAATCACCACAAAACTTTTCAGACCTTTAGCATCTTCTACATTTTGAGATGATGCACATTTTTTAGGTGAATCGTTAAGGAGGTGCAAAGACAAAACGGGGTCCCAAAATGCATTTTTCCACCCAATGCATTTTCCATGGACTATTGAATTTGACGTAGCACGAAAAGGGCTGAATGGATTTACATAAAATGTGACAGGATTATACATTATGGTGCAGAGATGATGCTGTTAAGTTGGCTAAGTATTTTTTAAGAAACTGAGGGTTGAGGCTAAAAGTGGCTAAAAGTATTGTCAATGTTGGATTTTAACAACTTTATATGGTCATCGATCTCAAGAAAGAAATTAAGGAAATAAGAACACAACGACTTGGCATATTCTTAAGTTTGTCATAAATAATCAGTGTCTAATGGACTTTGAATGTTTATACAAATGATGGGTGCGGATTCCATATTTTTGTAAGGATTTGTTAAGTTAAAAGGCATTTAAATTTACTGATATCTGTCACTGTGGTACTTCCGTGGAATTTCACAAAATTTTGTGAAACTACCATGGTATATGGCTGTAAACGTATTTAAACATATATAAAACATTTCAATAAAGTCCCCTACCTATTACCACTTTAATAAAGTGGAAGTAGGTAGGGACCTACTACTTACCTATATATAAATGCCCTAACACTGAACACAGCCAAAGTGCAGTAAAAACAATAGGGCATATTTACAAGGGCATTGCGTCACAGTGACATCACATTTAATGACGTTTCTGTAGCGCAATGCCCTGCTGCATATTTACAAGGTGGCGTTAAATCACTTAACGTGGCTTAACGCCACCGTGTAAATATGCCCCTTACCGCAGCAGTCCGCTGCACCAAAGGGGCGAGCAATGGGCGTTGCTGTGGGCGTTCCACCGCAACACCTATTGCTTTTTGATGCTGACCCCTAGTTACAAGGGTGGCATAAATATGGGCCAGCACCAAAAATAGGATCAGGGAAAGCCTGGTCTTAAACAGGCGCAACAAGGAAAAATGAATAATTTCTCCTCATTTTTGCTGTTTCTATGTGTGCTGCATTCTGCAGCACACATAGAAACCGCAAATATCCATTAGTGATTGTTCATGTGCAGTAAGGTGTCCCTTCCTGCACATAAACAATCTTTTAAAAAATCAAGTTTTGCAACTTCCATATTAGTGCTGCATTCTGCAGCACACATAGAAGTTACAAATCGCCATTATTTATTGTTTGTGCGCAAGAAGGGACACCCTCCTGCAGATGAACAATCATTCCCTGCAACAATGGTGCAAGGATGCCTGTATTGGCACTAGGCAGCTAAATGTAGCACCAGCGCTAAGGAGAAATGTCGGGGGAGAGGCCTGCATTCTTGTAAATATGGCGCATTCCCCACGTTTTGAAACTGTCGGAGCGTGGCGTCAGCAAATTTGTGTTAACACCGCACTCTGACAGTTTCCTTGTAAATATGCCCCAACATGGATGCCTTTTCATTCTTGAAAAACAGCCCTTACCCAATGGTATACTGGCTTGTCCTCGTCATGTGTCATGGTATATTGCAAGATTATCACTGTATACCATGGCCCAAAATATAACTAAGGCCTTGCTGTATTACTGGAATGTGGTACCCTTTCATCACTCATGGTATTGCATGGGCAATGCAATACTTAAGTCAGATTTACAAAGGAACGCAAGGCCACGATACGTGACCCTGCGTCGATTGGTAAATCTGGAGAAACGCAAGGCCGCGCAATTCGCTATTTTGCATTACTCTGCACAACATAATCCTCATTGCTGCTAAATTTCACATACATCCGTATGCCACGCCACTGTAGCCACTCCACTATATGCTATTCTACTCTACGGCACTACATTCTGTGCCTCTCCACTGTATGAGATTCCACTCTACGCCACTCCACTCTACGTTATTGCACTGTTCGCAAGGCCACTGTTCACTACTCCAGTGTACGTCACTCTACTTTGCACCACTCCACTGCACGCTACTCCACTATACTCTATTCCACTCTACGCCATTCTACTATACGCCACTCTACTCTATTCCACTGTATGCCACTCCTCTCAACTCTACAACACTGTATGCTATTGCACTGTATGCCACTCCACTGTATGCTACTCCACTCTACGCTACTCTAGTGTCTGGCACTCTACTCTACACCACTTCATTCTGCACTGTTCAATTGGACGCCACTTCAATGTACCCCACTCCACTGTATGCTATTACACAAGGGGTCTCCAACCTTTTCTGTAGTGAGAGCTACTTGTGATCAGTGAAAATCATCGTGACCTGCTGAAGACTAAACAACGTGCGCATTGTTACCCGACACCCCACGCCCAGCTTCATTAATTTTACTGCTAATGTCCATAGAGCCAGATACTATGGTTTGAAAAAAATCCTTTGACTAGGAGCACTATGACAGGGCTGCCATCTGTGTCAATGAGAGCGTGGTCTTTGAGGATGTACGAACATGTGCGCGTATGAATGCATATATGTGTATGGGTGGCTGAGAGTCGTAGTGGTGAAGCTGCAGCTTCGACAGGTGAAGGGTCTATGGGTGACCTTCGGGGTGGCCTGGAAGCAGGTGGTTGATCAGCCGGAGTTGAGTTTGTGGGTGGTGTTGGCGTCGTAGCGGCGTCGGGCGTCATGGAGCTCATGAGGGCCAGGGGGTCTGGCGCTGGGTGCGTTCCAGGTGCGGATGTGTGCAGACGGGCTTGCATTAGGCGCGCCAGCTGCGTGCAACCGCGCAACGGTCAGCATAATGTAGGGGAGGGGGGAGGGACGAGGAGCTGGGAGGCGGGAGCAGGGTGTAGGGGGATGGGTCAGCAGCTGTGGGAAAAACAGAGGGAAGATGAAGGGGAGCAGCAGCCCACAGCAAGGGCTGTAGGGGAAAGTAAAATAGAAAAACAAAACAATAGCCCAAATAAACAGCAGTACGAATTGACGGGGAACACAAGTCCATACTAAGTAGTACGAGTTACCTAAAAGAGTAATCGCCAAGCGCCAGAAGGAAACCTGTATCCGGGAATTCGTGAAATCTGCAACTGAGAGGGACTGGCTGGCTTCAAAATGGAGCAGAACACCGTAGAGCTGCCGGGGAGTGTGTGCCTTAGACCGAGGCCTGAGGACTCACACGCGCTCCCCCGCAACAGTCGGCATAACGTAGGGGGGAGGGACGAGGAGCAGGGAGGCAGGAGGTGGGCGCAGGATGAGGAGTCAGCGGTGGCGGGAAAAACAGAGGGAAGACGAAGGGGAGAAGCAGCCCGCAGCAAGGGCTGTAGGAGAATGTAAAATAGAAAAAGAAAACAATTGCCAAAATAAACAGCAGGTCGAATTAATGAGGAAAACAAGTCCAATACTAAGCAGTACGAGTTACCTAAAAAGAGTAATTGCCAAGCGCCTGAAGGAGACCTGTATGAACCCTGCAACGGAGAGGGGTTGGCCGGCTTCAAAACAGAGCAGAGCACCGTGGAGCTGCCGGGGAGTGTGTACCTTAGACCAGTCATGCTTAGCCGAGCAGTGGAGCGGCGACTTGCCACTGATTTGAACCCCCAAGGCAGTGGATGGAGCTCTCTTCGCTCGGGTCTGCTCTCAGCCGAGAGCCGAATAAACAATCAAGAATTTCGCAAGCTGACGAGCGCGCGTCGCGTCTTCTTGTAGACGCTTGCTCCTCCTCAGGACTTCTGGGAATTGCAGTCCTATTGGTTAGGTAGGCGCTAACCGACACGATTCCCAACAGAAGGGGCAGTGAAATCCCAATAGATCCCAAGACAGAGATAGTTATAATAAGGTGGGGTATTGCAAGGGTGAATGTCTGCTCAACCCTGCAAACCAAGAGCAAGGTGGAGGACATAGTCAGGTTCCGAATGATGTGGTGCCAGCTGTGTCTAGGCTGACATCACAGAATATGGGGGGCCTCAAGGCCATGTGATAACAATACCGCAACCCCCAGTGCTATCACAGGGGATCAGGCATACAAGCAAATGCCCCTGATGGAATCCTTGGATGATTTTGGCATAGACCCATCCTTATGATGGTGCCTGAGCGGGGAGGAAGATTGTAAATAAATAAATAAATGTAGTATTTGTAGAGCGCGAACAGCTACCCGAAGGCATCCTGGTGCTGGGGGCCGTCGGGAAAATTAAGCAAGCTATTGCCCAGAGTCACATGGTGCTGGGCTGACCTGCCGCCGGGGATCGAACTGTGAGCCCCAGATTCCAGCGTCAGTCACCCTGGCCGCGGCGCCACACCTCTTCCCTTGTACACTTTGCGCAGTCTTTTAGGTAGACCAGAGCGGACCCTACATTAATGTAGATGTTGGTGGTCACCCAATTACATTCTTGATTGATATTGGTGCTACCCGCTCTACTGCGAGAACAGCAGGAGCACCAAACCCTTCCCCTCTAGGGAAGATCGATCCAAGTTGTAGGAGTAGCGAACAAGAGAATGTCAAAACCCCTAACTGAGGAGATACCTGTGAGGATTGGGTCCTTTAAGGACCGTCATCAGTTTGTGGTGTGTGAATACCTGTGTGTCTGCTGGGACATGACTTGTGTAAACTGAATTGCACCATATGTTGCACACCAAAGGGAATTGAACTACAAACAAATGATGAGGACATTGCCTTCAAGTTGGCGAACCAGAATATGTATGTCACAATGTTTCCCCTGCTGATGGTGGAGGATTTGCCTTTAGACCTTAGGGTCATGGTATCAACAGTGGTATGGGAATTCACAGGGAAAGATATCAGACTCATAAAAGGAGTTGAACCAGTTCACATAAAAGTGAGACCAAATGCTGAGTTACCGAGGACCCCACAGTACAACTTGACACCTGAAACTGTGGCGGTTATCACACCTGTGATTGATTCGATGATTGAACAAGGCATCTTGAAGGAGATTTTGGGATGTTCATGCAATTCTCCTGTTATGGGCTTGCAGAAGCCTAGCAGTAAGTACCGCATTGTGCAGAACCTCTGAAAGATAAACAGTATAGTGGTTCCTTGTTGTCGCGTGGTACCAAATCCATGTGAAGCTGAGTGGTTCACTGTGATTGACCTCTGTCAGGCCTTCTTTTTGATTGCCCTCCATGAGGAGAGCCAATTTTTATTTCCTTTCCGGCAACATGTCTTAACATGGTGTCGTATCCTACAAATGTATACTGAAAGTCCCTCCATTTTCAATCAGATTTTGAAAAGGAATCTCAAATCCTTAGTCTTGCCTCGTAACTCAGTCCAGGTCCAGTACATCGACCACCTCTTTGTTGCATTAAATATAAGGGAAGCTTGTCAAACTGATATCATTGCTGTTCTAAAACACTTGGCTGAGAGTGGACATAAAGTCCCCGAGCAAGCACCAATATGCATGAATGAAGTACAGTACTTGGGACATCGAATTCAGAAAGGCATACAAAAGGTGTCACGGGAAAGGATCTCGGCGATCATGCAAATGAATCCGCCATGCACTCAAACAAACATCAGGATGTTTTGGGGGATGGAGGGCTACTGTCAAAAGTGGATTCCCAACTTCTCCCTGGCTGCTAAGCGTTTGCAGATGTTGACACATAAGGATGTGTCACATCTGGTGCCATGGGATAACAATTGCTTGCTCACTTTCCTGGAGCTGAGAGAGAGCCTGTATTTTGCACCAGCCTTAGGAATGCCTGACTACAATAAAGCGTTTTCACCGTTATGCCATGAACAAGAAGGGTTGTGCGCTCTCAGTACTTTCACAGTTACATGCAAGTGCTCGTAGAACAGTGGCCTATTTCTCTGCTGCATTAGACACTGTAGCGTCAGCGTTGCCCGGATGTCTCTAATCCAGTGCTGCAACTGGTGTCAGTATTGAACGATGTGAGATGATCGTGATGGGCCACCCACTGACTGTGTATGTACCACAATCAGTGGAAATTTTGCTGACAAGAACACAGCACTTGAGCAAAAACAGATTGACAAGGTACGAGCAGGTGATTTTGGCAGCTGATAATGTGACTCTGAAGCGCTGCTCTGTGTTGAACCATACTACCTTGTTACCTGTTCCAAATTTTGAAGGGGAGGAAAATGAAGACCATGACTGTCCCAATGTCACTGAACTGTGCACAAACCACGTCCTGACATTGTCAATGAGCCATGGTCTGAATCTGATCATATTCGGTTTGTTGAAGACATGTGCTTATGAGTCAATGAAGGAAACCTGAGAGCAGATTTTGCTGTTTGTACTGTTTCTGGAGTGGTGGAAGCCACATGTTTACAAGGAATATACAACGTGCATGTGGCTGGACTAATTGTTTTGACCCATGCATGCTGTGTTTCTGAACAACTCCGATTGACGATATACACCGACAGCCATGAGTTTGGTGTGGTTCATGACTTTAGACAGCTATGGTCTCAAAGGGGATTCATGACATCATCGAGGTCTCCGATTAGAAATCAAGAGGTTGTGAGACAATTGTTGGAACCATTGCATTTGTAAAGTGTTCTGCACACTGTAAGGGAACAGGTTAAGTTACCGTAGTAAATTGCTATGCAGACAAAGTTGCACATTATTGTGCTTTGAATATGTGTGCCTTAAATGGAGACTACAGGAATGAGGATTCAGAGGTAACCGATTGCAACATGATGATGGCTGCTGCTGATACTTGGGATAAGGTAAAACGTTTGCAGGAGGAACACACAGGTCAGATCGGAGCAGGTTATGTGAAGAAAGAGGATGATATCTTGGTGTCGGCTGATGTAAGAGCAGTTTCACCAAATTGTTTGTTACATCATATGACAAGACAAATTCATGGTTCTACACATGTAGGAAGAGATGCAATTGTGAGATTATTTAGGAAGACATGGTTCAATCCAAAGTTTGGAGTAACTGCAGAAGCATTGTGCTACCGATGTGTAACGTGTCAGCAGATGAATGCGGGGACAAGGACTGTTGTTACACTGAGTCATATAGGAAGGTCAGAAGGACCCTCTAATAGGATGCAGTTGTATTTTGTGGAGATGCCCATGTGCAATGGATTGAGGTATTTTCTGGTTGTGGTGTTCATTTTCTTCCGTTGGGCCAAAGCCCATCCAACTAGGAGGTGTGACAGTGTGGCTGTTGTTGAGGGAGCTCATTTCGAGGTTCAGATTTCCAACCACATTGGAATCAGACCGAGGAACTCATTTCAATAATGAAGTCCTGAAATTGCTGTGTGCAGCTTTGCGGGTGGAACAGATACTACTTTGCAGTTACAGGCCGGAAGCCTCAGGAATTGTTGAACAGGTCAATGGCACCCTCAAGTCGAGATTGGCAAAGGTATGTGCTTCTTCATCTCTGAAATGGCTGGATGCATTGCCTCATGTGCCGATGAGTCCACCCAGTATTCCTGATAGAAGAACTGGCCTGTCGTCTCACAAGGTTCTTATGGGGCCTAGTGATGAGATTGCTTGCTGGGCCTGCCAACATGCTTGTGAATATCTCATATCATTTGGTTCTCGACTACTGTAAATGGTTTGCTGATGTGGTTCGTTCTATGTCTCATCAGGTTGAAGCAGCGACTGCGCCAACATCACAACCAAAATCCTTGAGATTGGGTGCTAATAAAAAGGCATGTGAGGAAGAATTGTCTTGAGCCCTGTTGGCATGGACCATATCAAGTGATACTGGTGACTGCGACTGCTGTGAAGTGTGGCAACTGGGTCAATGCCTCTCACACTTGTTAAGTTCCATGCCCCACGGAAGAAACAGCTCCTCTCCCTGAAGAATCACCTGAAGTGACCAAAGAGGCACAGGAGAAGGCGAGCCAAGCTGTAGAGGGACCGGTGGAGGATGAACAAGCAATAGGGCAATCCGAGGGGTGCCCAATAGAACAAAGCCTCGACATAGACTCTGAAGAAGAGAGAACAGTGCTGTATGAACAAGAGTCTGACCCCGACGAAGGAGCTAATGAAGTGAGGAGAGCAACTTTGTATGAGACCTGGCCAGGAAAAGAACAAAGAAGAAATGTAGGAAGCACCTCTAAAAGAGAGCTCGCACCAATAAACAAGATGTCTGAATATGAGCAAAGTGAAGCCGATGGCGTGAGACTGAGCTCGAGAAAGTGCGAAAGGATTAGAGTGCCTTGTCGGACGTCTTCTTCCCCTGAGTGGACTTATCTGGCTGCCAATGCCGACGAGGGCAAGCTCCGGGACATCGGTGCTGATAATCAACATTCTGCTAAGGACTCCAGGGACTGAATTGCATGCTCTTCTTTCGTTGGCCGTTCCTTACCCACCAAGATTGAGAGGTCAGCGAACTGTCGTACAGAATGATGTTGTTTTTCCTAATTTGGGTGTAGAACAATCACTAGCAGAAGTTGCGGAGTTGAGAGATGATTTATTACAACTGATCCTAAATGACCTGGCTCAGAACTCATTAGAGATGTTTGAATGAACTTCATGAACTTTGTTAAAGAGGTTCAAAGAAGGTTACCTAGGCCCGAGTGGATGAAGAACAAATTTAGGGCTTACATTTAGAAGAAGATGAAGTAGGGCTAAGGAGGTCTTATAAGGCGTGTGTAAATAACTGCAAAGAAAATAAAGAAAGGAGAAAGTTGCTGGAAGCTCTGCTCAGAGACTTTTACGTTTTTGTACCGTGCACTAATAGAGATCAACGGATATGAGAAACTCTGTGACTGCTATTGCTCTACTCAAAATTTGGTCTGAATCTAATTTAGAATGCAGTCTGGAAATCCTAACAGTAGATGTTAATATATTATAGGTACACTTGTAGTGGTAGTAGTAGTGGTACTAGTTGCAGGGTCAATTTCGAAATCCTTGAAGAAGGAGACACAAAAGGCTAATGTACCTGAAGTGCCTACACCTACACCGGTTGTTTCAAAGAAGGGTACTCTAGGATCAGAGAGGGGTTTAGCTGCTCCAGAGGGAGAGCATCTCCATGTAGATTTGTCCAAGGGGGATTACACTTTAAACGCTTATGCTGGACTCTTATATGAGTATGTAGATGCTATGGAAGCTAGAGATTGTTATGTTTGCATGCAATTGCCTGCATCAGTGAATTAAGGTATAACTTACCAACATTTACCTATGACATATGGTATTAATTGCAGTTTGCTTCTTAGTATGTTTTATAAGAAGGATCATTATGAGTATTATTTCTCTAACTATGATGTAGTACTTTCTAAAGTACCAGTATACAAACACCTGAGTAAATACGATACACGGAAGACAGTTGAGATGATAGGGAACTATTTCATACCCAGTGCAACGTTACACACTGCTTATACCCATAGACACAATTCAACATGTACACTTACTGACATTGAGAAGAACTTCAAAGATCAGGTAGAAGATAGATTTAGAGTTTTATTTTGGGCAGACTGGAAGTTTGGCAGTGTTTGGTCAAGGGGGTGCAAAAAAAGGGGGGGGGCAAAACAAAGTTGAAATACAATGCCTTTTCCTCAGACTTTTGTATTTTACGTAGCACGAAGACCGTCAGCTTGATTTTGAATTAAATGTGTCAGTATTACATATTAGGGGGCACAGATAATTCTGTGGGGTAGTGCAGGTTATTAGAGTAAGTATTTTTTGAGTTATAAGGTTTTTCATCTTAGTGATGTCTTGTATCTTGCTAAAAGTAGCAAGGGATCCCAAAAAATAGAATAGACTGTATATGTGAAGTGTCAGATTTACTACATAAACAACTGAAAGACCCATTTATGGATGCATGCTAATAGAAATCTATAAAGAAATACAGAACGAATAGAATACATCTTAATCTACATACATTTTATTTTGCAAGATCCTTACCTTACAAAATAAAAGTGACCAAAAAGCCAAACAAAATACATCTTTTTTATGCACCCTATGCACAAAAAATTAACATTAACCTGGTAGTGTGCCACACAAGTTACTGTTTGGAGGACATGATAATTGGCCACTATGACAAAAATAATAATCTCAATTTATATAATAACAATGATTGCCTTACATTCACTTTAGCCCTCATATGTAGCATAGTCCTACTAAAAATAGTAAGGAAGCCCAAAGAGTAAACTAGACTGCATATGTAAAGTTTCAGATTATCTACATGAACAACAGAAAGACCCATTTATGGTCACATGCTAATGGAAACCTATAAAAAAAATACATGACAACTAGAATAAATCTTTGGTCTACATATTTTTTTTGCATGCTCTCTGGCTCACAAAATAAAACTGTGCCCAACAAGCCAAACAAAACCCATCTTCCTTATGTACTCATGTGCAACAAAATGAAACATTGCCCTAGCAGTGAGCTACACAAACTACTATGTGGAGGATGCTGTAATTGGCCATTAGGAACAAAAAATATTTAATCTTAATTTTTATAACAATACTGATTGGCGTTCAGTCACTTAGGGCTTCATACATAGCACAATCCTACAGAAAGTAGCAAGGAAGTCCAAAAAATAAAATAAACTGCATATGTAACTTTTCAGAATTACTACATAAACAACTAAAAGACACATTTATGGTCACATGATTATGTAAACCAATAAACAAATACAATAGATTACAAAAATAATTATTAAATCTGATTGCCACTATATAGTTATAGTTAGTTTTCCTAAATATAAGAATTCCTCATATATTTGCTCCCAAATAACTTTCCACCCATTTCACAAATCACCACAAAACTTTTCAGACCTTTAGCATCTTCTACATTTTGAGATGATGCACATTTTTTAGGTGAATCGTTAAGGAGGTGCAAAGACAAAACGGGGTCCCAAAATGCATTTTTCCACCCAATGCATTTTCCATGGACTATTGAATTTGACGTAGCACGAAAAGGGCTGAATGGATTTACATAAAATGTGACAGGATTATACATTATGGTGCAGAGATGATGCTGTTAAGTTGGCTAAGTATTTTTTAAGAAACTGAGGGTTGAGGCTAAAAGTGGCTAAAAGTATTGTCAATGTTGGATTTTAACAACTTTATATGGTCATCGATCTCAAGAAAGAAATTAAGGAAATAAGAACACAACGACTTGGCATATTCTTAAGTTTGTCATAAATAATCAGTGTCTAATGGACTTTGAATGTTTATACAAATGATGGGTGCGGATTCCATATTTTTGTAAGGATTTGTTAAGTTAAAAGGCATTTAAATTTACTGATATCTGTCACTGTGGTACTTCCGTGGAATTTCACAAAATTTTGTGAAACTACCATGGTATATGGCTGTAAACGTATTTAAACATATATAAAGCATTTCAATAAAGTCCCCTACCTATTACCACTTTAATAAAGTGGAAGTAGGTAGGGACCTACTACTTACCTATATATAAATGCCCTAACACTGAACACAGCCAAAGTGCAGTAAAAACAATAGGGCATATTTACAAGGGCATTGCGTCACAGTGACATCACATTTAATGACGTTTCTGTAGCGCAATGCCCTGCTGCATATTTACAAGGTGGCGTTAAATCACTTAACGTGGCTTAACGCCACCGTGTAAATATGCCCCTTACCGCAGCAGTCCGCTGCACCAAAGGGGCGAGCAATGGGCGTTGCTGTGGGCGTTCCACCGCAACACCTATTGCTTTTTGATGCTGACCCCTAGTTACAAGGGTGGCATAAATATGGGCCAGCACCAAAAATAGGATCAGGGAAAGCCTGGTCTTAAACAGGCGCAACAAGGAAAAATGAATAATTTCTCCTCATTTTTGCTGTTTCTATGTGTGCTGCATTCTGCAGCACACATAGAAACCGCAAATATCCATTAGTGATTGTTCATGTGCAGTAAGGTGTCCCTTCCTGCACATAAACAATCTTTTAAAAAATCAAGTTTTGCAACTTCCATATTAGTGCTGCATTCTGCAGCACACATAGAAGTTACAAATCGCCATTATTTATTGTTTGTGCTCAAGAAGGGACACCCTCCTGCAGATGAACAATCATTCCCTGCAACAATGGTGCAAGGATGCCTGTATTGGCACTAGGCAGCTAAATGTAGCACCAGCGCTAAGGAGAAATGTCGGGGGAGAGGCCTGCATTCTTGTAAATATGGCGCATTCCCCACGTTTTGAAACTGTCGGAGCGTGGCGTCAGCAAATTTGTGTTAACACCGCACTCTGACAGTTTCCTTGTAAATATGCCCCAATATGGATGCCTTTTCATTCTTGAAAAACAGCCCTTACCCAATGGTATACTGGCTTGTCCTCGTCATGTGTCATGGTATATTGCAAGATTATCACTGTATACCATGGCCCAAAATATAACTAAGGCCTTGCTGTATTACTGGAATGTGGTACCCTTTCATCACTCATGGTATTGCATGGGCAATGCAATACTTAAGTCAGATTTACAAAGGAACGCAAGGCCACGATACGTGACCCTGCGTCGATTGGTAAATCTGGAGAAACGCAAGGCCGCGCAATTCGCTATTTTGCATTACTCTGCACAACATAATCCTCATTGCTGCTAAATTTCACATACATCCGTATGCCACGCCACTGTAGCCACTCCACTATATGCTATTCTACTCTACGGCACTACATTCTGTGCCTCTCCACTGTATGAGATTCCACTCTACGCCACTCCACTCTACGTTATTGCACTGTTCGCAAGGCCACTGTTCACTACTCCAGTGTACGTCACTCTACTTTGCACCACTCCACTGAACGCTACTCCACTATACTCTATTCCACTCTACGCCATTCTACTATACGCCACTCTACTCTATTCCACTGTATGCCACTCCTCTCAACTCTACAACACTGTATGCTATTGCACTGTATGCCACTCCACTGTATGCTACTCCACTCTACGCTACTCTAGTGTCTGGCACTCTACTCTACACCACTTCATTCTGCACTGTTCAATTGGACGCCACTCCAATGTACCCCACTCCACTGTATGCTATTACACAAGGGGTCTCCAACCTTTTCTGTAGTGAGAGCTACTTGTGATCAGTGAAAATCATCGTGACCTGCTGAAGACTAAACAACGTGCGCATTGTTACCCGACACCCCACGCCCAGCTTCATTAATTTTACTGCTAATGTCCATAGAGCCAGATACTATGGTTTGAAAAAAATACTTTGACTAGGAGCACTATGACAGGGCTGCCATCTGTGTCAATGAGAGCGTGGTCTTTGAGGATGTACGAACATGTGCGCGTATGAATGCATATATGTGTATGGGTGGCTGAGAGCCAGTCGTATGTACTTGTGACCTGGGACATACCTTTTGCCATATGTGGCACCATTACATGTACAACACAAACATACAACCATTTTATTTTAAATGGGAGAAATTTAAAGTGCAGAAAAATGATCTGCAAAAATGTTCAAAGTATAGTGCATTTTTCTGCACTTTAACTTTCTCCCACTTAAAACAATCACTGTATTTTCCAGTTATACATATGGGGCAGTAGCCACTGGCCACTGGGAGCAGGAGGCCTGCTGTTTGTAATTACAGCAGTTTGAAATGGAAGAAGACTAAAATGAAGAGTTAATTTAATCACTAAGATAACTTTTCATTTTCATTTTCTCCCATTTAAAAGCATTCAGAAACACCAGTGTGTTTTCATGCTCTAATATTGAGTTGCAAAGGATTTTTATTTAAGAGTTAAGACTCTTCTTAAAGAGTTAAATACCTCAGAGCTTCAATTCGTCAATTTTTCGCCCCATCCTGGGTCATAAACCTGACTAAGCATTGCTCATTATCAGGCACTGCTACCTGCAGCCTGATGATAATAAAGTAAAATAAACATAGCCTTCCCTTGCCTTCCCTTAACTTTAAAAGGAAAATGTTACCCTGCAGTTATTTAAAAATGAACTCAAGGCTGTGAGCTACTCAGAAAATATCTTATAGCAACTGATAGCTCGGATCGACTGGTTGGAGACACCTGTATTACACTCTACCCCACTCCACTGTACACCACTCCAGTCTACACCACTCCATTATATGCCACTCCACTGTACATTGCGAACTGAAAAATTCAAATACATGATGCTGTTCCCAGCCAAGCTCAGAGTCCTGGACAATGGCAAATCCTGGTACTTTACAGCACCTGATGAGGTATGGGAATGGCTCGAAGGAGGGTGAAAGACCAACCGGCAACTGCGGCGGGGAACTAATCAGCAGTGCGAGGACCAGAAGCATGCCTCCCCTAGGAAAATCCACACCGAGGCGACAGTAGCAGACCACCTGTCAGGAACTGACACCCGGGAGCTGACCAAATGAGAAGGGGGTGGGGAGGGCACGAGGAAGTCCCTTACAGTGATGGTAAGATTTGTGGCCGCGTCCAATACGAGACGCGAAAGGGGTATCGAGGGACACAACAGGTAACAGGGACTCCTCTGACGTCCAAAGCAAGACATTGAAGTAGGGTCCACAACTTAGACAAAACTCAAAATGCCTGTTTAACTAACTGATGCAATGAGTGCGGGGGGCTGCTGCATATACACGAGTGGCGGGGCCAGCACACGCCAAGTTGTTAATATGGTTCTATTTGGGTGACAGGCACACTGTGAATTGGGGAAGTTGGTAGTTTTAAACCTATGGGGCAGGGTAGCAGGGAGGGGGGTTACTACAAGGGGGAGTAGTTCACAAATTTCAAGGTTAAGTTTGTTATATGTTGATTCTGATTTACATACTGCCATCATCACAGGCAAGACGCACCGGGCGGCAGTTAGTGGGCGAAGGATTGGGGATGGCAAAGGAATCGGGACTCCAGACAACAAACACCTGACCACAGTTAAGACACCCCATTCTACGACCACACTGAGACGGAATGTGAATGGCTATGGGCCCAAAATTAAGTGGACTATAGTGCTACAATACTTATGTATGCACTCTCCTAACCTGGTCCTTCTCCAGGAGATGCACCTGTGAGGTAATCAATACCTAGCACTAAAAGGATTTGGTTACACTCTCATAGCTCACACAGGTTTTAAATCAGGTTCCCGGGGTTTGGCGATCTAGGTTAAAAACCCTGTACCCCTGATATAGGGCTGCATCTGGCAGGACCCTCTGGGCAGATTTGTGGCTCTGACTGGGGCATGGGAAGGGCAGAATCAAAATTTATGTTCAACATACATCCCAACAAAGTTGCACGTAGAGACCTTCCCTGAACTAAGCAAAACACTACTAGGCATGCCTCTTGGAGGGCTCATACTAGGAGGGGACATGAACACAGTAATGTCGCACGATTTAGACAAGACGACAGTGCCTGCCCGGGTAGGGGAGATGGAGTCCCTGCGGGCATTCACAAACGCGATGGACTTTTCTGACATATGGAGACAGCACAACCCGACCAGTAGACAATACATGCATATCTTTGCTGCACATGGCAGCGGGGCACGTTTGGACTACCTCTTCACACAATGTATGCATGTGGGACACTTCCACTGGGCACAGCACACAGCAAAAGGCATACCCACTCATTCGCCAATTGAAGCTCTGCTCCAGGGCCCAATCGGGGACCACACCATGCTACCACGTATAGCACCCTGGCACTTCCAGAATAGAGAGTTTCAAGACAAGTTCAGAGAGCGAACGCAGCAATATTTTTATGAAAACGTGGGGTCGGTCGACTCACATTGCACCCTATTAGAAGCATATAAAATTGTGGCAAGGGAATATATACAAGCAATGATAGGGAGGCTCAAGAAGGAGAGGCGCTCCTCGTGTGAAAAGTTAGAACACAAGATTGATATTTTAGAATGAACGATAAAGTGCAACAAATCAGATGACTCTGGGCTGAGGCACACAGTACGCCTTAAACAAAGGATGCTTAGGGATATGGAGGAAGATGCAGTGCTTCAACATGCAACAGCCACACACAGGCAGCTGTACGACCTAGAGAACAAGGCCAACAAGTTCATTGCAAGGCTAGAAAAGAGGGATAGAGATCCCAACCGGGTCGCCGAAATCCATATGAAAGATGGCACAACGAGAGGATCTGGAGCAGACCTAGCCGAGGTCATTGCTTCCTACTATGAGTCACTTTACCAATCAGCGACAGTTAGATCAGAAGATGAAAGTAGGGAGTTGCTCAGGGACATTTCTCTGCTAACTCTGCAAAGAGAAGACAAAGACACCTTAGACCGGGACCTGGTGAAGGAGGAAGTGGAGGGGGCCATCCGCGACCTATAGTCAGGGAAGGCGGCAGGCCAGAATGGGCTACCCGCAGAAATTTTTAAATGCATAGCAACAGGGGCGGCACAAACAATGCTAGATATGTTCCAAGCTGCACTGCAGGAGGGGTGCCTACCTGAGGACCTGAGACTAGCTACGATCATAGTCATTCCAAAGAAAAGCAAGCGCACAGAGCTGTGCAGCTCCTAATGACCTATCTCCCTACTTAACTTTGAAACCAAGGTTCTGGCGAAGGTGTTAACAAATCAGCTTATCCCCATTATTGCCACCATAATACACCCAGATCAGTCAGGATTCATACACCACAGAAGCACCAGACTGAATCTTAGATGCCTGTATGGTGTAATGCACGCAACGGCAGCAAATCCACATATACCTGCCACACTAATGTCACTGGATGCCCGAATGGCATTTGACAGAATGGAATGGCCCTATCTCAATGCGGTATTGCTCAGATTGGGCTTTGGTCTGAACTTCTGCGCATGGGTCATCTCCTTTATCAGAACTCAAAAGCCTGCGTGCGGGTAAACGGGTCGACCTCAAGGACGTTCACACTTCATAGGGGTACGCAACAGGGGTGCCCACTTTCCCCAATACTATTCACGTTGGCACTAGAACCGCTAGCAGCGGAGGTCAGGGGGATCCCTTAAACCGGGGTATAGATATTGGGGGAGGTGAGAAGAGCGTATCTCACTGCACACCAATGGCGGAATGCTCTATGCACACAGACCTAAACAAACGTTCCACAGACTCATAAATATACTCCAGCATTTTGGCACCTACTCTTGATACCAGATAAACTGGGACAAATCCCTCATCCTTAATCTTGCGGGTGAACTTCCACCACTCACAACTGACTGCACGGCCCTGACACAGCACGATAAGTTGATATATTTAGGCATATGGATCACAAGGACAGTTGAGGAATTCCTAAGTCTAAACATTTATTCCCAACTGGCGAGGTTGCGTGACGACATAAGGCACTGGCGACGCTTACCCTCATGGGCAGAGCAGTACTGTTTAAAGGGATGGCCCTTCCGCGCATGCTCTGCGCTCTGCAGACCTTACAAGATCCCTTCTTTAGGGCCATCGAGGGAGAACAACGCAACCTTCTCTGGGAGGGTGGCATAGCACTGCTAAAACTTAAGCACAGGGTGTATGAGGGCAGACTGGCTGTCCCAGACATCCGGAGCTATTACATTGCGTCCCAACTTATCAATGTCAATGGTTGGGGCTTTGCGCCCCACACTGAGCAGGTATATAGGGTCGACCAGCATGCGATGGGGAACGGAGGACACCTGACGGCCCTATACCGCAGGCGAATGGGAAAGCCGCTACCTGCCCACACACAAGAGGTCACGCGAGCGTGGCGAGTAACTACTAGACTGCTGGAATGGGACTCAAGGCTGACTCAACTCACACCACTCTGGGAAAGTGATACACTGGGTGAGGTGGGGCACCTACAGGGCATTCATAGATGGAGCCTAATTGGATTAGACATATGGCGGGGCGGGAGCATGCTCACCTTTAAGGAACTCCAGACAGAATACCAAATGGCTGACGGAGAACAATTCCATTACCTACAACTGAGACATGCCCTACGACACTACATACCAGGAGGGGAAAGGCTACCCGATTATTCCCCACTGGAGGATCGATTGTTGCTCGACCCCATGATAGACAAATCGACATCCCTTACATACCGGAAGATAATGAACAACCTACCCGACCCCTTGGGCCCATTGAGAGCAGCTTGGGAATCTGACTTGGGACTACTAGAAGATGACAACTGGCAGAAAGCAATCCAGAGCTCCAGGGAGGTTGCCATACGGGCAACATTTAGATTGATCCAGCTCAGAGTCCTACACAGATCATACAGCCCACCGAACGCTCCACCACAAACTAGGCAGGTCAGACTCAGATCACTGTGTTAGGGGGGTGCGGAGGGGTAGGCACCTTCTTTCATATTACCTGGGAGTGCCCCAAAATTCAACACTACTGGACTAGGGTGGCTGGGGCAATGTCTGGAATGCTGGACATACCCCCAGATACTCGCTGGCATTTACTGGGCGTCACAGGTGAGTCCAGGTGGCCCTCACAAATGAAAACTTGGCTCACACTGGCCTCATGAGTGGCAAACATAGCACGGTTGTGGGGGGCACAGGACCGACCAAAGCTCTCTAGTTGGAAACAAAACCTGGACTGGTGCTGTTTGGCAGAAAAAGCTGTATATCAATGCAAAGGATGCCCCAAAAATGGGATAAAATATGGAATCCATGGGAAAAGTACATATCTTAGACGGGTGAAGACACAACAGTACAGCAGTCACACAACAGTAGAAATGCTGGGTCGACGACCCTTCCTTAATTTATGCAATACTGTATACTTGCTCTGGAAGCTGCCAAGTGCGTTGATTTACCGATTCTTGATTGTATTGATGGGCTGATTTTTTGTTCAATAAAAAGATTTATAAAAACATTTAAAACAAATAATTGACAATCTTGTCCTCTCCTGCCATATAATTTCACTGGCCTAGATTAGACCTTATTGTTTTTTCTCAATGTCATTATCATTAGGCTGCTAAAAATGTCTTTAATTAATAATAAAGTCTTATTAGTATAGACAACCCCATGCATTGCGCTATGTTTTAAATCTGTTTTTCAGGCCGTGCACTCTTACCATATAATGCCTACCAGTAAGGATAATATGTAACACACCCTGTTCATTAAATTATACATTTGTATGATTTATTGCCAATGTATACTGTGTGTCCGTGTAATGTAAAACTATCTGACACACTTCAAATAGATGTCTGGTGCTATAAAGGAATTAAATGTAAAAATATTAGTGGTATTAACTGATGATCAATATTGTAAATACTTGTGCAGACTGATAGAGCTGACATTCTTACAGTGGATGCATATCTCTTATATGAAGGGACTGAACAAAGTAAAAAAAAAAGTTACACGCTTGCCTCCAAATAGTAGTTTCACTTAAGTGCTTGTGAGTGTGAAGTGGTAATCAAAAAATACTTTATTTATAGAATCAAGTCCATTAAAGTGCCAAGTGCTGTTAAAACGATTAAAGGAAGAATCATTACATCATTTTATCCATATTATGTGGAAAATTAATCTGCAAACAACCAACTTCTCAATCGTACAGTTTAAATCAATTCATGTAGAAGAGATGGTTTATAGCGCATGTTTGATAAAATAAAATGTGCTGTTTAAAATATACATTTTCACTAAAATATAAAACAGGTAGTTTTCACTCATGGTGAAAAAACCGCAGCGCCTCGTAAGGTGAACATAACATGATAGTCAACACGTTTTCTAATTGCAGCCATATAATTTAAGCACATCATTAATAAACAAAGAATGAAAATCTGTAGGCGTTAAAACGTAAATGGGCCAATTGTTTCCATATAGGTGCATATTTTCCCCTCCATTACATTGGCATCTAGGTGTAGCTCCCAGACAGGATCCTACTCAAACAAAAGAAAAGCTGATGATTCCTTAAATTTGGACTTTGTTTTGGGCTCAGCTCGAACCTTAAATGAGAAAGCCCCCTCACCGCCTGCATGTTGCTGCTCGAAAAGCAAAGCAGTCGACTTGCAGGTACTGCTACATGTGTCCCAGTGTTGGAAATTACACCAGGACAAATTAAGCAAATTTCACTGGAGACCAGCTTCTGGGGAACGGGGTCCACCCAGAAAAATAGAGGGTGGATGCAGTCCACCCATCAGTACCCCCAACTTATGCCCTCATCGCCAGGAAACTCCTAGCAGTAAAGGGCAGTGAAAATATTTAAATGCACCCCCTCACCGTGGGGGAGGAATCCAATGGTGAGGGATGCATTTTCTTTTGAATAGAAAAAAGAACACAATTTGGTGCAGGGCTCCGTCATATTAACGGAGCCCTGCACCAAACTGCATAAAACATTGACAGGAACAGCTGTGCCAGCGGTTCCTACCAATGCTTTAGAAGTGCGACTTGTGCTCATGTAAAGTGCCTTACTTTCCTTACCTCCCTCAGTGTTACCCCCCTACGCTACTGTCCTGGCAGCAATTTTTAAAAAGCTGTCGCGGTCAGGGCTGGCCACCTCATAGCATTTGTGTTTTTTACTTTCATCCATGCAGCACAGCATGATCCTGTACAGCATGACTAAAAACATTGACAAACGAAATCTATTGGCTATGCCCAGTGCTTTAAATGGAAATGTAGAAGAGGGTAAACATCAGTCATCCCGCATCCGTAACACCACATGTTGTCACAACACGGTTGTTACAACGACCACGTTGTAACAACGCAATACCATTACTCCGCAAGTCGTTACAACAACTTGCGGAGGGGGGGAGAAGGTGTTGGAGTTAAAATCCAACACCTTCCCTACTGCCCGCACAGACTGGAGTTGGAGTAGTAAATTATAAAATTCCAACATCCAGCGCCCCCCTCCGCAAGTCGTTGTAATGACTTGTGGGGTAATGGTATTGCATTGTTACAACGCGGTCGTTGTAACGACCTCGTTGTAACAATATGCGGGGTGAGGGAAAGCGGGAAAAGGAGGCATATTCGTAGAAGAGCAGGTACTCAGTATTTAGAGAACCCCGTTGCTTCTGAGAAGTGCCAATATGTCTTATTTAATGTATAGCCATAGTGCTGAGAAGTGCTGGTTTTGGTGTACAAAATGGTAACTCTGTCCGGGATTTAATGAGTAGTTGTAAGAGGCTGGCATAGTATATGGTGCACACTTATTTAAGTGAAGCACCTTGCACTAATCCAGACAACCCTTAAGGTGGTTTTAGTGGTCTTACACAACCTTAGAAAGCTCTCTAAGTGGTAGCTGTGGAGAGCAGCCTTCGGGCCTAGTCCAGAGAAGTGTTAAGCAGCATCATGTAGTGAAGGTTAAATGAAAAAGAACCACACATTGTAGCTATACAAATTTGTCTATTTATTACACAACACTCACTAAAACATTGGCATATCTCGTACCAGGAGATATCAACACAAGTACACACAATACTTCAATTGCAAACAGGTAAGTAAGCACAGTACACAGTGGTCTCCAGGGGGAGACTAAACCATATACTAAGAAAGTGCGAGCTGCGACCGAAGTCAGGACTTGGACCAGGGGACTCAGAAGAGCAGTGGACATGAGGAACCACCCAAGGTAAATACCCAGGAACCCCAAGGAGGCTGTGTGCAGAGTGGAAACACAGCCACGTACTCAATAGAAGTAAACGGGAAAGTTGCGGTTGCAGTTTTGAAGAAGAAGGACCGTTCACAGTGGACCCGGACGAAACCTTGTGGAAGACAGAAAGTTGGAGTGTCACCCCACCCGTGGATACCCCAGGAACCAGGATACCTACACCAGGAAAGCCGGTGCATAGGTGAGAACTGATGTCAGACCACAAAGGAGGACTTCAATAAAGATGCTGCTGGCGAAGACTGTGCAAGAGTCCGGTGGAATCCAAGGGTGGATTTTTAAAGAGAAGAACCTGATAGCAGAGGGGACAGAGTCTATGCCACTCGGAGGGCACCAGGAGGCACGGAAGAGCAATGCGCACTGATGACAGAAGATGCAGGAGTGATGTGCAGCTGTGAAAACCAGACAATGCTGATGAAGACCAGGAGCAGTTCACGAGCTGCCCCACTTTAGAAGTCGAGAACTAAGGGGTCTGTGTCTGGCGGGAGCACCAACAAGCCTTGGCAGTAGCAACAGATGTGGAAAACGACGAGGGAGCAACGTTGGGAGAAGCAAAGTCCAAGAGACTCACCAAGTGCAGGAGAGTTAGAGGAGGCCCTGAGCAAGCAAGGGAGTCCACTGAAGCAGGAGAAGACCCTCGAGAGGACTCACAGGCTGAAGGCACAGGAGTCACAAGAGGACCTTGAGCAGCTCACCCAAGAAGAAGGCCCGCAGTGTAGAGGATGTGGTGAGGACGCTGATCTTGGTAGGAAGAGATGCTGGAGGCTGAAGATTCTTGTAGCCCGAAGATCTCTGGGGTGCAGAACCAACCAGCCTTGGGAATGGCAAGTCAACGCAGAGCACAGGGGTTTGGTCCCAGCGGTTCAGACAAGGGATACTGGCCTCAAAATTGCAGGGAGGACATGTCAGGCCTTGAGGAAGTTGCCGAACCACCACCTGTGTTGCTGAGCCTTTCGAAGTCCGTGGGACGTCAGTACCAGCAGACCGATCAGCTTCATTGCGGTGCCTGGAGATGCAGGGGAGTGACTCCTTCCCTCCACAGGTAAGCCCTTTTATACCCTAGGAAAGGTGTTAGGACGACTCAGGGGTCCCTCCCAGAGGAGGGGCTAGACAGAGGGGAGGATACTCCTATGTCCTTTGTCCAGTTTCCCACTAGAGCAGGAGTGGGGGGACTAACTAAGTTAGGCAGTATGCAAGTGACATCATGAGCATTACATCACAGCTCGTGACATTGCATGTGGCATCACAGGAAGTGGCATCACAAGCCGTGGCATCACAAGCCATGACCTCACAGGAAGTGACATCAGATCAGATCTCACATTTGTCTAGCAGGTAATCCTTCTAATATAGCACAGTGAGACATGTGGCTACTACACCTTGTAACTCTCACTGTCTCATGTAACACATCCTGTACGTTGATTTTCACATATATGATTTATTTTCAATGTATAATTAGTATGTGTGATGTTAAGTGTAAAGCTCCCTGACACTCTGCATTGGGATGAGTAGTGCTAAAGCGCTATAAGAGATATAAAACAAAATAGTACTATTTAAATTGCTTTTTTTGTAGATACAGGGCCAGTCCAAGAAATCTGACATGTTATGTTATTTTAAAAACATTTCTAAAGGGCATGGATGCCCCAGAAAGGGGCTTCCCGGTGCTAGTCACATGTAAAATAGCAATGGAGGAGGAAAAGCGAGAATGGCTTTGGAGGAGACCAACTAGCTCTTCAGTTGCTTCTGAAAGCTTAATTGATGTTGAGTCTTTCTTAGTGAAGTCAACAAAGAGTTCGAAAGGGTTTGGGCTAGGACCTGAAAGGAACGTCTGCCTATTTCCACTTTTCTGTGGTGGGGTACAAAGGCCAGATTCAAGTCTGCTCAGCGTAAGGCTCTCGTGGGGGAATATAATTATATCAAGGAAGACTTGGCACTTCTTGTTTATAAAGGATCTTCTGGGGGATACAAAGTGCTTTAAACTTCCTACGCTTCTCAATAGGAAGCCAGTAGAGCTTGATAAGAAGCTAACAGGCCGAACAGCATTTGGGAAGGGAGAAAAACCTATCAGAAGCATTTTGAACCTTCTTACAGTGCATGCATGTGTCTTAACAGAGACAAAAACATGCCTCTCTTTTTTAGGTGAAAACAAGATTTGAGCCTTTGTTTCACCTCTCTTACATTTAGGTGTGAAGCTCCAAACAGCGTCCAGTCAGGATACTCCAACTAAAAAAAGACTGAAGGCCCCTTAACTTTGGCTTTTGTTATGGGCACAGCTGAAATCTGATAAGCCACTTCCCTGCTTGCACGTTTCTTCTGCCTGCACGTTTCTACTCGGAATAAAAGCAGACAACGTGCATGTGCTGCTGATTGTGTCCTGGTTGTAGCGTCCTCCTCAGCCCGGTAGCATGCAAAATGAATACCCCACACATTGAGCAAGTTCGTGACATCTTTATTCACCAGCGTACACCATTCAACTGAACTTCTCATTCTCCTAGCCGTTAATGACCACACCTCCCCATATGGTTATGTAATTCTCTCATTGAGCCAGCCCGGAACTGCAGGGTCCTGGCGCTCATAGTCTTAAGACACAATGGGTCTGATTCACAAAAGTAAACTTAGACCAAAAGTCTAAGTTTAGACCTGAAGTCTAAGTTTGGACCTAAAGTCTAATACTGCTAGTAAAGTTAGACTTTTGGTCTAAGTTTAGACCAAAAGTCTAACTTAGACCAAAAGTCTAACTTTGGTAGTAGTAAAGTTAGACTTTTGGTCTAAGTTTAGACCAAAAGTCTAACTTTAGTAGTAGTAAAGTTAGACTTTTGGTCTAAGTTAGACTTTTGGTCTAAACGTAGACCAACAGTCTCAATTTACTAGTAGTAAAGTTAGACTTTAGGTCTAAACTTAGACTTCAGGTCTAAACTTAGACTTTTGGTCTAAGTTTACCTTTGTGAATCAGGCCCTGTATCTCCCCCCTTGGTAAATAAAAAGGTGTAAACAAAAGCAGCATTTTATATTTCTTTAATAAGTCGTCTAGATGCTCACACTGTTCGGCCAGATCAGTGTTCTGAGGTAGTTGAGATAACGAGGGTACAGAACCTGATGTTTGATATGGGCCATCAGGTGGGGCAGCCCCATCTGGGATAACAGGGGCCGATTAATGTCGAAATAGATGCCTGAAATATGGTGAATGACTTGTGAAGGATTTTTCGGGATGGTGCGCTATTATCATATGACCTTTGCACGTCACAACTCTCATTGATTCAGCAGCAAATGGAGGATCTTTTTTCCACTTCTCTTTTTGTTTGACAAGAACCAGTCACTTGAATCGAAGACGAGTTCCTAAGTTCTCTGACGTTGATCAGCATGTCTTCATTTGACATTTCCGAGCCGTGTCAGTGGCACTAAGAACCACGTCAGCAGTCCTAGTTTGTTCATTGGTCCACTGTGGTAGTTTGGTTCTCACAGCTCTCCAAAACAGCAAGGTGACAGGACTCTCACCAGTGTAGGAGTGAGGAATCACACAATAGGCATGGAGGGTTTGACATAAGGCCTAATTCCCTCCATCAATGCACGTTGGATCACTCTCTTTAGGGTGCCCATAAACATTCTACGACACCGTTAGCTTGGGGCCACAAGGATGTATTCTGTTGGTGCTTTGCATTGTGTGTAGTTAGAAACTTCTTGAACTCCATGCTATTGAACAGTGGGCCACTGTCAGGTTTAAGGATGTCTAGGATGCCTCATGTTTCAAAGATGTCGTCTAACCGTTCAATAACCTTGCCATGTCTTGATGACATTTCCTCCACTAAAGGAAAATGGGAATACTTGTCAATGACTACCATAAGATGATGTCCATTCGCTAGGGTCCCAAAGAAATCAACAGCCACTCTTTCCCACACATGTGCAGGAAGATCCAACATGGTTAGTGAATGCTGGGTCACTTGATAGGGAAAGGTAATTACATAGGTTGCACTCCTTTAGTTCCCTTTCAACTCGCTCATCCAAACGCTGGAACCACACTCGATATCTCAGGGCTTTTTTGGTGGCGACAATGCCACAATGTCCTTTGAAAGGGAGTCAAGTGACTTGCTGTCAAAGACTCTCGGGTATGACGATCCATGAGCCTCTCAACACAATGCCTTTACAATTCATCCTGTACATTCTTGAATTTTTGAAATTCAACATCATCACTTATAGATCGAACACTTTGTCTCCTTGACTGTGCTGAAATAATGTCTTTAAGGGCAAGCATGTCTTTGTTTGCATGTGTAGCAGCAATGAGAAGTTCAATGCATAAGGCGGCTGGTGTGCTGAACCTTACAATGAAGTTGATGTACTCTTCAGCTGTTTTTGATGTTGAACCACACTGATGGAAGGGAACTTGTGAGAAGTAATTTGCAGGGTTTTGGTTCTTGCCTGGCTTATGCACAATTGTGTAGTCACACTCCTTTAAATGCAAACCCTACCTCTCAATGCGAGAGGGCTTCTTAGCTTTGGGATTCCTGAATATGGTGAGCAGTGCTTGGTGATCTGTTCCAATCATGAAATGCTTGCCATAAAGAAACACATGAAAGTGTTTGCAGGCCCACACCACAGCCAGGCTCTCCTTTTCTGGCTCGGAATTGGCACGTTCTGTGTCAGACAGACTTCGGCTAGCATACACCACAATCTGTCTTTGAGCAATTGAATGCTCATTATGTTAAGCAAGGATTGCTCCCAGCCCTACCAGGCTCACATCAACAGAAATTTCAGTGTGCATTTTAGGATCAGAGTAAGCCATCTCAGTGGCATTTTCAATAGCATGCTTTATCTTTTGGAACCTTTAGTCACATTCAGAGGACCATCAGAACTGGCTATTTTGTTTAATCAGGTCTCTCAATGGGACACTCACTGTGGCAAAGTCATGAATGTACCTTGAACAATAGCTGGCTATGCCCAGGAATGATCGTAGCATGGTGACATCCTGTGTGGGTTGGGTGAAAGCCAGTGTTTTTACTTTATCTGGGCCAGGAGTCATTCACCCATCAAAGAATATGTGCCCAAAGAATTTCTGTTTGGTTTTGTGAAATTCACACTTTCCTGCATTTAGAGTGAGACCTTCATCTGTAAGTAACTGACACACTTGTTTGAGATCCTTATCAAGCTCATTCTGTGTTGTCCTAAATACCAATATATCATCACTGTAATTGAAAGCATGTGTAACTGTTAGACCTGTCATCCTTAGGGTGGTCTTTCCCCCAACATTTTGCCTTTTGCCTCTCATTTTGCTAATTCTTTTTGTTCGCCTTAAGACTCTGAACACTTTACCAGTGCTAACCAGTAATAAAGTGCATGTGCTACTCCCCTAAAGATGATGACATTGGTGTGTACCTGATTGGCATATTTGTTGTACTGGTAAGTCCTGTGTAAAGAGGTATACGATATACCCAGGGCATGGAATCCAAATGCTACTAGTGGACCTGCAGCAGTCATTATGCCACCCACACAAGCAGCCTTTCAAACCTGTCTCAGGCCTGCCACTGCAGTGCCTGTGTGTGCAGTTTACTGCCTCTTCGACTTGGCATTTAAAACTACTTGCCCAGCCTTAAACTCCCCTTTTATTATATATGTCACTCCTAAGGTAGGCCTAGGTAACCCTAAGGGCAGGGTGCTATGTAAGTAAAAGGTGGGACATGTACCTGTTTGATTTGCATGTTCTAGTAGTGACAAACAGCATGCTTCGTCTTTCACTACTATGAGGTCCACCCCTCTCATAGGCCTGCAGTGGGAATTCCTTAATAAACTTTTAGGCTTTAATTCCTGATCAGAGAAGAGTAGCTTTTTCATGTTTGATATGTTTGGAATGGTAATGCTAAATCCTCCTTACTGGTGAAGTTGGATTTAACATTACTGTTTTAGAACTGACACTTTTAGAAAGTGGACATTTCTCTGTACTTTCTGCTCTTTGTGCCTGGCAGCCCATCTCTAATACATGTCTGGGATGGGTGACAGCTACACTTTGTGCATTCCCTCTAGACCGACACAAACTCAGGAAGCTGAGGCTCATCGGCATTCTGATGAGTCTTCCTGGGTAGGGAACGAATGAGCAGAGCTGGCACTTACACTTCATTAGTGTCCTGTCCACACACAAAGCACTCATTTACCCCCAGGGTTAGCCTGGCAGACAGGACTGGGTTTAAAGGGACCCTTGCGCACTTCAGAGAGTTCTTTTGAAGTCACCCCATATATAAAAGGCATTTTGGGTATATGTACTGGGTCTCTGACCCCCTATGCCAAATATTGGAATTCTCTCCCTTTGTTGTTGAGAAGCTCTAGGGAGTTTCTCTCTTTTAAGAAAGAATTAAAAACGTTTCTCTTCCCTAGGTTAGCTTAATTTCACCTGTCTGCTATGTGTGGTGTTGGTATAATTGTCTAAAGCGCCAGGATACCCTTCGGGTGACAGTCTGCGCTATACAAATATGCCATACAATACAATACAATACAATACAATAATCAGACACTTCTGGATCTTGAGCTGAACCTCTGTCAGAAGGACTACTGTGTTGCTTAAAGGACTCAAATGAATTACTTTTCTGGAATGACTGCTCTTCTGCTTATTACCCTGCTGCTCCCTGACTCTGCTGAAGGAGAACTGGACTATGCCTTTCCTTCAAGTGATATCCAAGGGCTTGCTGGCTTGCCCCCTGTTTTCTGAAGTCTCAGGGACACAAAAGACTTTCTGCATTTCTGTTGTTTTTGCTGGACTCTGCCTTCTGTGAGCCTTAACCTTGCCTGAGATATCCCCCGAAAGGTTCTGGGCTTCAGAAGTGGGTTCTGCAGCTGTTTTTATCCAAAATCCATGCAGTGACAACTTTGCCCTGATCGGGACCGACGCATTCCCCCTTGACGCTGATGCGGGAGCCGATCAAAGACTTCGCTTCCACAAACTGTGCGGCTCGACATCATTGGGCAGTGCGGCTCGACATCGATGCAGCGCCTACATTTCAAAGGGGTTCGACACCAAAGCTTCCATCGAAAACGTGGATCAATGCTGATGCTCGCCTCCATCTACGGATCAACGACAATGACGCTATTCCTCTACTCGAGTCTTCTACATCAACACTTTGCTCCATCCAAGGTACTTTGTTAGCGGAACCTGTATAAAGTCCCGTGACCGGCATGCCCTCAATCGCTGATGGCCTGAACTTTGGATTTACCCCGGTCTAGTGCGACCTCAAGTAACCTTTTAGCGCCATTGACTTTTAAGCACTGTTTTCCATGTAGTCTTTAAAAATTAATATCTCGACTTCTGCTGATTGGATTTTTGTCGTTTTGGTCTTAATTTGCTCTGATAAATATTCTCTATTTTTCTAAATCTTTGTGGTGTATTCCTTGTGTTACTGTGTGTGTGTGTGTGTGTGAGTGTTGTACAAACACTTTCACATTGCCTCTTTAGATAAGCCTGACTGCTCTGTGCCAAGCTACCAGAGGGTGAGCACAGGTTTTCTTTTAGTGTGTATTTAGCATACCCTGATTAGAGTGGTAGTTTCTGCCTGGCCTACATACCTAATGACAACCAGGAACCCCATTTCTAACATTGGTGATCAGTGATGAGAATAGGACTTGTGTTTGGGCAATACTTTGTAGTAACTCAGCGTTCACTACAACGCTATACTGATCAGACATCTTTTAATTTTTTCCAAAGCCCTTTTGCCCAAGTCCCATTTTTGTCTGCAATGTCTGTGGTCCTTACAAGCAAGATGAAATTTGAGCTGGCAAACCCGGGAGAATACATAGTGGCTCAGCTCATGGGGTTCTGCCAGGAGATGGGGGCTTTCCACAAGGGAAGTCACAAAAAGGCAGAGCTTCAGACTGCCTTAAGAGCATGACCAGCCGCCCACTCATGGAAACTGGATGAGGAGGATTCTGTGTCTGAGAAAGGATCAGAGCGGAACCTGACAGAGGATCTCGACCTGCAGCCTACAGAGGGGAGGGGGAGCAATGTTTTCAAGGACTGTCAGTCTACTTAAGAGCAGGCAGCAGTTTGTCTTCAAAGAGCCTGACCTCAGAGGAGCTGGAGGACAGGATAGAGGAGAAAAAACTCAACTCAGAGCTTGCCAGGCTTGACAGGGAGCAAGCCCTGGCCAAATTGTAGAAAGAACAAGCTCTACAGGCGAGGAGGCTAGCTATGGAGAAAAGGAAGATGGCCCAGGAGCTTAGCCTCAGAGGGCTAGATATCACAGCCCCCCAAGTGAAGGCCAGCAGCAGCAGCAATAGTGGCAGCATACCAGCAGTGTCTTCACATGAGCCCAGAACCCACATCCCAAAAGATATGGTGAAAAACAATGTATGGGGAATGGCATAGATAAATGGCTGCCAGCCTATGAAGAGGCTTTGAAAGTGCACAGGGTCATACAGAAGTTCTGGGGGTAGTCTTTGGTGCTACTTGCCCACGGTGAGGAGGCACATCCTCCTTACAGTAGAGGTGCGGAACCAGACTAACTACACTGCCATGAAGATCATTTTAGTCAGCAAGTTTGGGTTGACACCTGAGAGGCACTGAAAAAGGGTCAGGACTAGTCACAAACTCTCTGCACAAACATTGGAGGATTTTCCAGATTATACTGGCAAGACACTGAGGGGCATCAAAGTTAATGATTATGAAGGGTTGTATAACTTGTTTTTTGGGAGCATATCTTAATACTTGCTTTCCAGAGCTGCGCCAACACCTGGTTGATAGCACGCTTACTGACGCCAGAAAGCTTGCTGAGGAGGCGGACCTCCGGGTTAGCACCAGAGTGTCCAAAAAGGTATCTGGGGGGGATAAAAAGACTAAGGGGCATATCAACAACAACCGGTGATAATTATCGCTCAGCGCTCTTAGCGTGAGGATAATTATCGCCGGCTAGCGTGAATTTTTATCGCTGAGATAGCGTGCTATTAGCAACGCTTATCTCAATAGCGATAAAATCTACACGCTAACAGGCTAACGTGAGATTATCGCTGGAAACCCAGCGATAATCACACGTTACCTTGTTGATAGGGACAGGCAAACTTAGCCATGATATCCTCCTTCCATAGGATATCATGGCTAAGTCTGAAAATTAGCAGACGTAAAAAAGCAGCGTTAACCGCGGTTAGCGCTGCTTTTTTTGTCTCTAACAGGGTTAGCGACATTCTTGATAATAGGAGAAATGTCGCTTAGCGACATTTCTCCTATTATTTTACTCTGGAACGCCCCCTTTGCATCTCATTAGAGATGCAAGGGGAAGCGTAGAGTAAAAGGGTGCTAACATGCAAATTTGCGTGTTAGCACCCTGTTGTTGATAGGGCGCTAGTTTTATCTCTGCTTTTTTGGCTTTTAAAGCCAAAAAAGCAGAGATAAAGCCCTTGTTGATATGCCCCTAAGATCTCTAAAGGCCCCCAAAACAGTTCACAGGGGAAGGAGACTGGCTCATATTCCCAATCTGGCCACCAGAAGAAAACTTACCCTGACAAATGTCAGCAGCCCAAGCGCATCAAGTGCTATGAGTTCTTTGAATATGGACACTACAAAGGGGATCCCAAGTGCCCAAAGAGAGCACCACCTCCTACTGGAAGAAATATTCCAGGGGTGGCTACCATAGTGCTGGCAAGTGCGGCTCGTGCAGGTAAGAGCAGTGGTATGGGGCGGGTGGGATTGGGGGGAGTCGACGGACAACAAAATAGGGAAAATAACAAAATAAAAAAAGAACGCTGACTCTGTGATGCGTCAAGCGCAAGGTAAGTGGTTTTATCTCTTTTTAAGTCTCGCGCCTAGTGATGCAGTGCGCAGCGAGAGTCCTTTTGTCCGGGGTTTTAAAACGGAGCCTGGAATCGCACACGCTCGTGCGTGTGCTTTTCCTTTTGGCTTCCGCTATTGGGCTTTCATTGCATGTTTTTTTCAAACAGAGCACACAATAGGCCAAAGGCGGGCGCATTGCTCCGCCCATGGCCTATTGGTGTCTGTTACGCGCACCGCCGGCCATGTGGTTTCAATTATCGTGCCCAGACACGGGCGCGATAATGGAAACCAGATGGCTCGCTGTGTCGCATGCGCGCACACCCCTCATGGGCGTGGTTTTTTTTTGTTACAATAGCGATCGCTTTCACTGCCGCTTGTTCTTACTGTTACAGGTCATTTACACTTCGGGTTAAAGTACGCGCTATATAAAAACGCATAAATAAATAAGACAGTTCCTATGGCGATGATCACACGACTTTGGGCAGGACCACACACGTTCGCTAAAAACGCGGAACTGTGACTTCATTTCTAAACAAACGTCTTCTTGCTAAAAGTACGCTATCGTTATAAGCGTGGAGAGCGCTACCCCTTGCCTACTAATATGTATTTGTTGATGCCTCCCTCATACGCAGTGCTGGCGTTGTGCTCAGTCTGGAGTAAACCTTGAAGTCGAACAGTCATGTGACTTAGTGACCGCAAGATTAGTGCGTAAGCATCATACAAGCGGACGCTGACGGCACCAGAAGGTACCGTTACACTGCAGAAATCCGGCAATACTTCACAGCTTAGGTGCCAGCTGACCTCGGGCAACAGCGGCTTTGACTGAATACCCGCAGCCACCCTACATACTTAACACACTCCCCAGCGATGGGCGGGACAATAGACCACGGCTAGCCAATCAGCAAACAGCCAGTCCATCTTTGCTTTGCACGCGCCCAAAATTCCTAAAAACAAGCATTTGCAATGCAATAGGTCTCGCATTATTAAAGTTCGAGCTATTGGCATTGCTAAATAATGCAACACAAATAGCTCAAACTTTAATAAGTCAAGACCTATTGCATTGCAAATGCTTGTTTTATTTTATTTTCCCCATTCCGTCACCTGTCAACTTCCCTCCCACCGCTCTTACCTGCAACGGCTGCACCTGAGTGCTGGGGGAGGAGTTTGTCCTAGTTAATGGGGAGTATAGTGAAGGAAAATGGGATTCTGTTGCAGTACCCCCCCACACTTTTTGCCTGGTATATGATGCAACTTTGATTAAGTGTGCTAACCAGGTCCCCAGTGCCTGTGTTCTTTACCCAAAACGAATCTACAAATGGGCCAAATTAAAACATCCCTGTAAGTCCCTAGTAAATGGTACACTTGGTATCTACGGCATTGGGACTGAAGAGAGTACCCAAAGGCTACAGAACTAGTTGTGCCACCCTTGGAACCCCTCACCAACGCCATGCAAACTGCCGCTGCAGCCTGGGTGCCTTGGTGCAGTGAAAAATAAAAACAATTGACATGGCACACAGCCCTGTGTGCCATGCCAAAACAGAATTGCCAAGGTATATGTAAGCCACCCCACTGGAACGCCTCTCGGCCCTAAGGCATGGTGCAATATATATATGGTGGGGACTTATCTGCATGAGCAGAAATGTCCCTGCAATTTTAAGTCTATTCTTAATATTGTAAATGACAGTGAAGCCATATAGTGTAATGGGCTGTAAACTCCCCAAACTAGAGTTTCACAGCACCATGATGGCTTTACTGAACATAGGAATGTTTGATATCAAACTACTCCTAATAATAAACCCACCCTGATGCCGGGGTTGAATTTATTAAAAAATTCACTTAGCAGTCCCATTAGAGGGGTCCCCTGAAAAACTAACAGCTCTAGTGTGTTTCTTGACTGGTCTGAGACAGTCATTGCTCTGGGATGCTATTCTGGACACCTGGGGTGAGAGCTAGTGCTGTCAGTGCCCTGAACAAATCCTGTGCTGGGTGGAGGGCCTCACATCCACTCCCAGCCAGGATGGGTAATCCTAGGCGAAGAGCCTCAAAGGGCTTACGCCCTTTGGTCACCTCTCACAGCCTCTCCTGTAGCAGGAGAAGGCCCCCTTCCTATCCCAGCCCCTTTTGGCAGGAAGAAAGGTGGGAAACCCACAATAGCCAGGAGGTGTGCCCTCTTCTGCCAACCCCCACACCTTTGGTGGGGGGAGCGAGGTAAAGCACAAAATTCACTTGCCACCATTTTGAAGATGGAAAAAGATAGCCAATAGGGTTTAGAAAAATGCCCCCTCCCACTGGAGGGTGTAATTTAGGGGTGAAGCCACCCCAAGGTAAGAGGCTCATTGGCCTTTGAACCTCTAGTCCCCTAAAATGACCCTAAAGGTAGTATGTAGGGGCCTCCCTAAACCAGGAAGACAGAGTCCATGGATAAAACATCGAAGAAAAGGAGAAACTGCTGCTGGAGCGAGAACAGAAAATCCTAAGAGGAATTTTGGCACCACACCCCTGCCTACCACTCTGAAACTCGAGAACGCCCCCGTCAGCCACTCTTGCAGCTTTGTGGCCTCTACAAACCCCAAAGTGCTGCTAGCCTTAAAAAATAACCAAAGATCTCCCCTGGGACAGAGGTACTGCCCTCCTGCAGTTGCATGCGCAAAAATCCCACCAGTCCGGTATCGTGTTTTTGCTCCGCGTGGCCCGTCCGAGACTGCTGAGAACTGTGCTTTGCTACCAACCTTCAAGAGGGTGAGATCAACAACCACACTAAATTTGGTGCTCCCAGGACCTCCCTAGCCTGTCAAGTACCAATACCTGGGGTACCTGGCCACTCTACCCAAAAACCAGGTGAAAAGAGTCCTAGCATGCTGCCACTTGCCAACATCCCTCAAGGGACATTCAGCCTCTGAAGAGCAACTTCCTAAGTGGTACAGAAGACCCGGAAACCCGACCGGAATCGTAACAGCCCTGACCGCAAGGCCCACTTTTGTGCACAGTGTCAAGGTGTCCTGTTTGTGCTATTTCCTGCCCACCCAGCCAGGATCTCCAAGAACCTGCTGTAGCCCCAAGGTCCCACAACCCCTGCAACCTTCTCCCTCTATGGGGGAACCTCTGACTCCTGGGAAGTCCCTTCCTACAGCCTTCATCTAAGTGGCCTCCCTTTGATGGCGCACCATCAACATTGTTCCTTGGTCCCGTTTTCCTGCCAAAACTTGAGAGTTTCCCACACGCGCCTTGGAACCTTGGACCTATGCCCCTACCTGTCTACTCCTCGAAGGTGAACCTCCGAATGCTGTGCATTGTATGTTTTCTACTGTGCCAAACTACTCCTTAGGGAATACATTGTGTGCCACTTTGCACACTTGGTTAACATTGCCTGTGAAACCAAATTGCCTTGCACAATTTTTTGGGGAAGATATCCGAAGTATTACACACCCTTTTTGAACCGAATTGCCTTAGTAAAAGTATTTCTAGTACATACTTACCTGTTTTTCTTCCATAGGTTTGTATTACATGTTCCTGACATTACACGAAGTGTTGATTTTCCAAAAAATATTACAAAGCATTATTAAGTATGTAACTGCCTTTACAAAACAATATATACTGCATTTGAAAAATATTGCTACTTTTAAGCTGTTACTTACTTGCAACTGAGTTCCTCTTGGTTCTAAGAATAATATAGCAAAATAACCACTGTTTATACAAAACAATTGGTCTGGATTCAGTCTTTGAGTGGGTGCAATAATTTCATGCCTGAGTGTGTACGGCAAATGCTTAACACAGCCCTCTGCTAAGCCTAACTGCTCGACCACATTACCACAAATAGAGATTTTAGTATTATCTACTTGAGCCTCTGTAAGCCTCTGAGGATCCACTGGACTCTGTGCACATGATACCTTACTTTGGTATATTATATACAGAGCCGCTTCCTACATATAGGCAATGGGTGCACATCCTGAACTCAGGTATTTGAAGGTGCTCACATGTGTGATAATGAACAAAAATAAAGTATTGTCTAGTTTCACACAATTTGGTCAAGCACGGAAGCCAGGAATGGTCCCAGGTTTTGTGGATTCACCCTGTGCAATTCAGCAACTTCAAGGGTATCTGTGAGAAATTGAATCACTGGTTGGTTGGGGTGTGAGACCTGGTCAAGCAGCAGTGACAATCCTTATCAGGCTAAGGCACAAGCAAACTCCAAATTAACCTGTGGGCAAGGTGTGGAGGCTCTGAGGGATTCAGGAGCCAGTATGACTATGGTAAGTAGGAGTCCACTGGTTTCCCAGAGCATGTCATTTCCAATGCAGTCCACCAGGTTGTGGTGGATGACAACAGAGAGGATCACTATCCTGTGGCCCTGGTTCCATTTGAATGGGGAGGGTTTTCAGTTCTTCTGAAAGTTGCACTGAGCACTGCCATGCCTGTGGACTGTTTGTTAAGTAATGACCTGGAACACACTACCTGGAAGGAAGTGGAGTTCAAGGCTCATGCGGAGATGTCAGGGTTACCTGGGTTGATCTGTGCCACGACATGGTCCATGGCTGCCTGGGAAGGGAGTCAAGAAGGGCTGGAGCCTGGAATAATGGCTCAGCCAGCAGCTAAGAAGGGGAAAGGCAGAGAGTGTGGTAATCCAGCCCCTGAATGTACCTCCAGTGAGATGGATGGGGCACGTGTGGTAGCTGCCCCAGAGTCCACTGAGGAAGACATTGCTTACCCTGGTGACCTGCCTGAGCTTGCTGAACGGCATGTGGAAGGAGGACCCACCAAGGAGGAGTTATGTAGGGCACAAAGGGAGTGCCCAACCCTTATGGGCATGAGGCAACAGGCTGAAGCCCAAGCAACAGGGGATGCCTCTGGCAGTCTCGTTTACTGGGAGGACAGCCTCCTATACAGTGAGCATAAGGCTCCTGGGAATGGGACATCAAGGGCCCTGGTGGTCCCCCAATGCTACAGGGCTTTTCTACTGGAGCTGGCTTGCATGATTCCCCTGGCAGGACACCTAGTCCAAGACAAGACCTTTGCAAGGCTTGTCCCCCTCTTCTATTGGCCTAGGATCAAGAATTCCTCAGATAGGGTCTGTAGAACTTGTGTGGCCTGCTAGGCTGGTAGGAAGACAAGGCAGAAAGCCCCCCATAATGCACTGCCTGTCATTAGCACCCCCATTGAGAGGGGGCATCTACATTGTAGGGCCTATGGATCCCCAGACTGCGTCAGGCAACAGGCTCATCCTGGTTTTGGTGGATCATGTCATGAGGTATCCAGAGGCAATCCACTGAGGACTACTACTGCACCTGCCTTGATGTTGATTTTTACCTGAGTGGGGTTTCCCAAGGAAGTTGTGTCTGACAGGGGCACAAACTTCATGTCTGCTAATATGCAGTCAATGTGGATGGAGCGTGGGGTAACATACAGGTTCTCCGCGTTTGCCATCCACAAACCAATCGGCTTTTTGAGAGGTTCAACAAGACCCTGAAAGGCATGACCAGAGGCCTGCCTGAGGAAGAAGTGGGATATCCTCTTACCATGCCTGTTTTTTGCTTGCCGTGATGTGTCACAGAGAGGAGTTGGTTTCAGCCCATTTGAGCTGTTGTATGGACACCCAGTCAGAGGGCCTGTGAGTCTGGAGAAAGAAGGGTAGGCGCAAGATCCCAGGAAGGTGCCCCAGGATGTAGTGAGCTACATGCTGGATGCAAAAAGAACAATTGATGGACAGAATGCTGAAGCAATGTCAAACATCAACCATAGTACAGAGATATGGGCCTAGATCTATCATTTATTTCCCCACCATGCCATTCCAGTTAAGACCCTGCCATATGTAAATCATTCTTGACCCTGTTTCACATAGGAATAGTCCAGTCCAAACTGCCGGGCCAGGTACTCTCTGGACTGGAAACAAGCATCATGCGACCTATTTCAGGGTATCACCCCTCATCAGCCAGGCTAGCTTGACTTCAGTGGCATGGTGAGCACGGGACCCACGTCTGGGCATACCCTTCCCACTTAGGGCTACAAATGCCACAAGAACAGTTGATGGACAGAATGCTGAAACAATGTCAAACATCACCCCCAGTACAGAGATCTGGACCTAAATCCATAGTTTTTTTGCCCACCATCCCATTCCAGTTAAGACCCTGCCATATGCAAATCAGTCTTAACCCTGTTACACATGGGAACAGTCCAGCCCGAACTGCCAGGCCAGGTCCTCCCTAGACTGAAAACAAGCATCCTGGGACTGGTTTCAGGTTATTACGCCATATCAGCCAGGCTAGCTTGACTCCAGTGACATGGTGAGCATGGGACCCATGTCTGGGCATACCCATCCACTTAGGGCGACATGCTGGCCTTCAGAAGCCAGTTGGCTACATTGTGGAAGATGCTTCCTGTAGCCTTTAAGCCATCAAGGAAGTCATGAAGGAGTGGCATGAAAAGAATTCTACCACTGTGGAATTTCAACTTGGTCAGAAAGTGATGGTGATGGATACGGTAGAGCCCAGGGCCCTCCAGGACTGCTGTAATAGGTCATATTAGATGATTGAAAGAAAAGGTGAGACCACATACCTGGTGGCCTCAAGACCCCTATGCAACCCCATAGGGTGGTTCGTGTAAATCGCCTCAAGTCACACTTTGAGAGGTCTGAGCTCACCATGCTGTTGGTGACAGATAGAGAAGAGGAAGAGGAGAGTCAACCTCTCCCTGACCTCTTGGACTCCAAGAAGAAGGATGGGTCTGTGGAAGGAGTAATCCTTTCCCCATTCTAACTCCTGAACAACAGAGAGACTGATGCCCAGTTTTGGGGCAATAATCTTCTCTGTTCTGCATTATCCCTGGGAAAACCCACCTGTGTAGCCATGATTTTAACACAAGAATAAATCTTACAGGTTGTCAGATAAGATGAAGTCCAGCATTAAGGCTGAAGTATCCAAAATGCTTGAGTTGGGGGTGATAGAACCCTCCAATAGCCCCTGGTCCAGTCCTGTGGTTCTGGTACAAAAAGCTGACCCGGTGGGCACCACACATGAACTGAGGTTCTGTATGGATTTTAAAGGGCTAGATTTTGTAACTAAGACTGATGCTCACCCCATCCCCCAGGCTAATCAGCTGATTGATCGGTGAGGGGCTGCCCAGTATCTCAGTACCTTTGATCTAACAAAAGGGTACTGACAGATCGCCCTAATAGAGGGAGCAAAGGAGAGGTCTGCATCTCCACTCCAGATGGCCAGACTAGCAAGGAAAGTAAATGCCAGATAGGGCAGGGGTCTGTGTTGTACTTGGGATAACTGGTGGGCAGGTGGAAGGAGAAACCCCTTCAGGCCAAGATAGAAACCATCATTGCCTGGTAGCCCCCCAAAACCCAGACTGAGGTCAGAGCATTCTTAGGCTTCACTGGGTGCTATAGGAGGTTTGTTAAGAGATATGGCACCATTGTTGCCCCCTTAACTGAGCTGACTTTGAAGAAGCAGCCCAGAAATGTGATTTGGAGAGAGGCATGCCAAACTGCATTTGACTACCTGAAGCAAGTCATGTGCACAGCTCCTGTGCTCAGGCCCCTGATTTCTCCCAGGAATTTATGGTTCAGACAGATGCCTCAGAGCATGGCATAGGGGCAGTACAACTTAATGAGTAGGGCCTAGACCAACCTGTACCCTTCATCTCCACGAGGTTACTCCCAAGGTAACAGAGGTGGAGTGCTATTGAGAGGGAAGATTTTGCTGTGGTCTGAGCACTGACGAAGTTGTGGTAATACCTTTTTGCCACTCACTTCTTGATTCAGACTGGCCACAGGCCCCTCAGTTGGCTCATGGGAATGAGGGGTGAGAATCCAAAACTGTTGAGGTGGTCAATTTGCCTACATGGTATAGACTTCAGGGTGGAACACAGTCCAGCAGTAGACCACACCAGTGCTGACTGTCTGTCCAGGTTTTTCCGTCTTCAGTGATGAAAAATCCTTAGAGGTTGGGGGTGCATCCCTTTCTTTCAGCTGGGGGGGGGGGGCACACGTGTTAGACCTTTAATCCTGTTAGACCTTTAATCCTTAGGATGGTCTTTCCCCCAACTTTTTGCCTCTTGTCTCTCATTTTTTAGGATTCTTTTTGTTGGCCATAGGACTCTGAGCACTTTACCAATGCTGACCAATGCTAAAGTGCATGGGCTTCTCCCCTAAACATGATGACATTGGTGTATACCTGAGTGATATATTTGTTGAACTGGTAAGTCCCTTGTTAAGTGGTATACCATATACCCATGGCTTGTAATCCAAATGCTACTAGTGGGCCTGCAGTACTCATTGTGCCACCCACACAAGTAGCCTTTCAAACCTAGCTCAGGCCTGCCACTGCAGTGCATGTGTGCACAGGTTACTGCATCTTCAACTTGGCATTTCAAACTATTTGCCAAGCCTTAGATTTATACAGCGAGAACTTGACCCAACGGTATCAGAGCACTTTACATGAGCATCAGTTGTGTTACAGATAAACACATTAATTTTATTAGGCAGGGGGAGATTAAGTGATTTGCCCAGAATCACAGGATGTTGAGCGTCCCTGCCAAGACTCGAACCCGGTTCCCTAGCTTAGAGATTGACCACTCTAATCATTAGGCTACATCCTCTCCTCAAACTCCCCTTTTATTACATATAAACCACCCCTAAGGTAAGCCCTAAGCAACCCTAAGGGCAAAGTGCTATGTAATGTAGGACATGTACCTTTATGTTTTGCATGTCCTAGTCGTTTTCCACTACTGTGAGGCCTACTCCTTGTGAGAAAGTGGCTCTATATATACTGTTCCCAAATAGGTACAGTGTGTATAGAGTCCACAGTCCCCAGAGGTTTGGCAGTGGCTAAAGTTAGATATAACCTTACTCTCTAAAGTGGTAGCTTGGTCGAGCAGTAAGGCAGTATCAGAGGACAGCATTTGTTGTACACACTCAGTCAGCAAATGGTCTCACACACTCAAGAACTGAGCTCTAGGCCAATGGTTTGTATAAAAATATAGAGTTGTTTTATTTTAGAACCAACAATAGGTATTAAAATATACTTTCTCAGAATGAGATGCTTTAGTTAAATACTTTGCAATATGCAATTGACTTTTGGAGATAATAGTTACAGTTTTGTTGCAATAGGCAACACGATTTCAAACACAATAATACATTGAGCTCAATGTGAATTTTAAGTTATTTGCAAGTGATTACTTTCAGGATTACTTTTCTAACTCCAGGACTGGATCCTAGATGCAGTCCTGGGACAGTTCTGGGAAACAAGTGAGTAAATTTGTTTTAGTTACTGTTGTGATTTTTAAGCAATATTTTGCTATTTTAAAAGTTGACACTTCGAAACTTTTGCTAATCAAATTACCAAAGTTATCCTATAGAAGACAATTCACTTAGCAGGTAAGTGGGGTTATGGTTACTTTTTCTAGGTCAGTGTTGGATCTTAGATTCAGCACTAGTGTACCACCTGTAAGCAGTTGAGAAACTGCGTTTAAGTTACACAGGCGATTTTTAAGGAATATTTATAAGTTTGCAAAATCGACACTTAGAAGAAATTTCATAGAAAAACAGTCAAAGGTTCCCTATGGAAGAAAATTCAAGTTACGGGTAAAGTATGTTCTCGTTACTCTTGTAATCCAGGGCTGGGCTCCTAGGCTCAGTACTGGGACCTCTATCTAAAACACGTAAGTAATCACGTTTTCATAATTGGTATGATTTTTAAAGAATATTTGTAGTTTGCGACAGAAGAAATTTCACAGAAAAACAGTCAATGATTTCCTATGGAAGAAAATTGGGTTAGTGGTAAGTACGGTTGTGAGTACTTTTCAGGGTCAGTGCTGGGCACCAAGATCCAGCACTCGGATCTCTCCTAATAGCAGGTGAGTATTTCCGTTTTCGTTACTCGGTTATTTTAGGTGAATATTTTAAGTTTTAGAAACTCCACACTTAGAAGAAATTTCAGAAGAAACCAGTCAATGTTACCCTGTGGAAGAAAAGTGAGTTATCGTTTTTTGGGTATGTACTCGACTGGCAGAGTTAAGGTACTGGGCACAGACTCAGGGGTCTCCCAGGGTCAGATTGGTACAGTTGTTACACCCTCAGCAGCACTGGGGCGGCCGGGTGCAGAGTGAGTTAGGCCCAATGTTATCCTGTGGGAGGCAGGGGGGCCTTGATTGGTGGCTGCTGACTAGCAGGCCACGCGGCTGTGGGAGTTGGGCTCCTGGTCACTTGCTCAGGGCAAATGGGAAAGTAGGTAGGAGTAGAAGTTGCACTGACAGGGCCACTTGGGCGGCTGGGTGCAGGGTGCTTTTGAGCTTTCGGGCGCTCAATGGATTTCAATGGGAAAGCTCAAGGACGAACGAAGGCTGCAAGCTCGGGGACGAAGATTCTTCGGGTGCCACCACCACTTCGAGAGTTAAGTTGGGTAGTTGGCGGATAGGTAGGTACCCAGGAGTCGGGCACAGTGGGCCGCAGGGCCGCTGGTGCCGGGGTGCCTTTTGATGTCGGGAAATCTTACCCTCTGCTGATCGTGGTTGGGGGGTATTGCTGGAGTGGGGTTTTCTTTAAAAATTGTATACCCACTCCATTTTGCATGTTTACATTAATAAGAATAATTAATTAATAGTAATTGTATTACTTGTTTGCTGTGTGAATTGACCAACATTACTAATATAAGAAATACATGTGGGAATTGCATTTGCATGGCCTAATTAATACGTAAACTAATTTTCGTATGCATATTAATAATAGACAATTAGAAATTGCATGATTATATGTTGCTTTCGTGATGTTTACGTGATTTGTGCTTTATTAATGTGAATATAACCCGCATTAAGTGTTGCTTCAGCTAGATAAATACACACACATATGGGTATTAGTAAGGGGATAGCATTTTAATAGTCATTTCCATGTATTAATTACGTTTTTGTGTTTCTTTGCTTAAGTTGACCATTTGGTGGCCACAAAATGGCCGACATCTCTATTTGACGAACACAACTCCATTATGAAGGTCTCTGGGTGAAGTGCGCATGCGTCACCATCAGCAGCAGTGGCCTCTGGACGACCCTAAACTCGACTGTACCCACCAAGGACACACCGGGCTAACAGCCAGCTGCCCCGAAAAGAAACAATAAAAGTTACTTCAACTTGAAATTATGAACTATATCTAAAGAAACATTTTCCGCGTGAGAATTTGGTGGAACTGATCTCATCAACCAATCACGAGTATTCAAAATATTGGTCGTTTCTTTTTGGAATGTAATTTTAATATAAAAATGGTAGAATAGAGAGATTGTGAAGCGTGACCCTTCAGAAGATTTTCGATTTCCTGACGTTATGCTGACGGAGAGGACGGTGACACTGCAGGACAGCTGTTTCCTAAGAGATTGACAGTATGAACTGATGACCAAGATTTTGACTTAGAGGACAACTTTAGCCAGAATAGGTAAATATGATGGTCTACTGCTTGATTAAACCAAAGACTCGATTTTCAATTATTTAGATAAAAATTTAAGATTTATTACAAGAACTGTGTTGGGTCGTTATTATGAAAAATGTATTTATGTAAATAAGTTATAGATTTCGTTATCACTCCAACCTGCAGCTAGCTGATCCATGGCCTATTCATGGGAGGAGTGCTAAAAAGTGAAGTTTAGGCCTTAATAAATAGGGATATATGAGTACTTCCTTCCATTACAGCGAGTGGAACAATCGCCTCCTTGGAAACAGGTTATTAGAAGGACGAATGTTGGTGTTATGGGCCCCACCAGCGAATGTAGTGATTGAGTGTGATCTATGATCTGTGACGAAGGGAGGGATTTTGCATTCCGCGCTGCATCAGTTTTCTTGGTAGCAGAGATATGGTTAGCTACTGTTTTGGTTTAAGTGATCATTGCTTGTAAATAGCTTATTGATTATTGATTGGTATTGATTTATGTACTAACACTATATGTTGAGTTACGTTGAGTTATATGTTGTTAGCACGGCTTCTGGGATGTAGGAAGTCGGTAGTTTGTAACAGTCCCGTAGCAGAGCAGAGGTAAGCGCTGCTCTCGGGAAAGATGGAATTGTTGTTGCCCTGTAGGTACACAGGGGAATCGTGTGACAAGTGAAGTTGCACGGCGCATTGTCTGGGTTCGATTGGGCAGCATCGTCGTGTGTTGCCATTAGAAATATTCTCTGTGTGAGAGAAGTGTGTATGATAGCGAAGGTTACCTGTGAAATTTTGGTCTTTAAGTACCAGGAAACCAAATGGCATACCGATAACGCTTATCACTGAAAAGGTAGCAGGTGTTCTCTGAGCCTGGTAGAAGGACAAAGTAGAGGGAAGCGCTGCTTTGTTAACGAATGTCATAATTCTGTAGTAGGGCAGAGGTAAGCGCTGCTCTCGTCTACATTTCTTCCCGTATGACAGTGTGTGTATGAAAAAGGCATTCCGATTAATGGCGAAACTCTAGAGACCTAATGCTAACTCTAATTAGGTGTCTTCATTCTAGAGAAGCGATTAGTTGATGCTTGTTAAAAGGGTAAGGTAGAGGGATGTGCTACTTTATCAACGGAAGTAACGATTCCGTAGTAGGGCAGAGGTAAGCGCTGCTCTCGGGAAAGACGGAATTCTCGCGAGAAAGGTCTATTGCTGTTCTTTGGTTAGCGAAGCGGACAATGGAGATGTTTTAGTGTTGTTACTAATAGAATTGTAAAAGTTGCAATAAGAGCTCACGGAGCGGACTTGTAAAGGAGGGGTAGACAGGATCAGAGCTGCCGCAGCGGCTGCTGACGTCAGAACGACCGCGCTGGGATTGGACAGTGGGTCAGAAGTGTAAAACGCTCCGGATTGGTGCATTAGTGTAAAGCCGCGCTAGGATTGGAGAAGTACAGGGTGATGTAAACGTTCCCCATTGGTGCGTTAGTGTAAGTCGCGCTGGGATTAGAGGACTGTGACAGTGACGTAGACGCTCTTGATTGGTGCGTTAGCGTGAAGTCGCGCTGTGAGTGGACAGAATAGCGGTACAGTTGTAAAAGACTAGCGATACACAGAAACCAAGAAAATGTATTACCAGCCACCAGATAGGGAAAAGAAATCTTGGTTTGGTAAAGTTAAAAAGTTGTTTAAGAAAGAGAAGCAGGTTAAAACTAGGGAAGGACAGTTACTTCCTCCACCGAAGACTCCTGCATCTTTAATGATTGCGAAATATGGATATCATACTTGTATTTGGTTAGATAATTGGATAAAATATACCAAGGACGATGGAGTCCTGGCATTTCCAGAACATGGTTCCTTTAATTTGGCTATTTTAAAGAACTTACGCGAGAAGATGATGTATCTAGAACCAAGACCTAGACCGACGCAGTTTGAGGCATTGACAGAGTGGGAAGACAAAGTGCATGAGCGAGAGAAGCAAAGGAATGGTAGAAGTTACAGATATCTGTTTGGCAGGTCATATGGACATGAAACGCATGATGATCGAATGAAAAGATGGAGGAATGCAAGTATGACTGAGGGTATGTTTCCTGTAAGAGCGGTAGGAGAGAATGAAGGAAGAAAGTGTGTGGAAAAAAGGAATAATGTGGAATCAAGAGGTTACGGAGCAAATGAATCAGATGATGATGTACTGGATGATGTGTTTTGGAGAGAGGCATGCCAAACTGCATTTGACTACCTGAAGCAAGTCATGTGCACAGCTCCTGTGCTCAGGCCCCTGATTTCTCCCAGGAATTTATGGTTCAGACAGATGCCTCAGAGCATGGCATAGGGGCAGTACAACTTAATGAGTAGGGCCTAGACCAACCTGTACCCTTCATCTCCACGAGGTTACTCCCAAGGTAACAGAGGTGGAGTGCTATTGAGAGGGAAGATTTTGCTGTGGTCTGAGCACTGACGAAGTTGTGGTAATACCTTTTTGCCACTCACTTCTTGATTCAGACTGGCCACAGGCCCCTCAGTTGGCTCATGGGAATGAGGGGTGAGAATCCAAAACTGTTGAGGTGGTCAATTTGCCTACATGGTATAGACTTCAGGGTGGAACACAGTCCAGCAGTAGACCACACCAGTGCTGACTGTCTGTCCAGGTTTTTCCGTCTTCAGTGATGAAAAATCCTTAGAGGTTGGGGGTGCATCCCTTTCTTTCAGCTGGGGGGGGGGGGGCACACGTGTTAGACCTTTAATCCTGTTAGACCTTTAATCCTTAGGATGGTCTTTCCCCCAACTTTTTGCCTCTTGTCTCTCATTTTTTAGGATTCTTTTTGTTGGCCATAGGACTCTGAGCACTTTACCAATGCTGACCAATGCTAAAGTGCATGGGCTTCTCCCCTAAACATGATGACATTGGTGTATACCTGAGTGATATATTTGTTGAACTGGTAAGTCCCTTGTTAAGTGGTATACCATATACCCATAGCTTGTAATCCAAATGCTACTAGTGGGCCTGCAGTACTCATTGTGCCACCCACACAAGTAGCCTTTCAAACCTAGCTCAGGCCTGCCACTGCAGTGCATGTGTGCACAGGTTACTGCATCTTCAACTTGGCATTTCAAACTATTTGCCAAGCCTTAGATTTATACAGCGAGAACTTGACCCAACGGTATCAGAGCACTTTACATGAGCATCAGTTGTGTTACAGATAAACACATTAATTTTATTAGGCAGGGGGAGATTAAGTGATTTGCCCAGAATCACAGGATGTTGAGCGTCCCTGCCAAGACTCGAACCCGGTTCCCTAGCTTAGAGATTGACCACTCTAATCATTAGGCTACATCCTCTCCTCAAACTCCCCTTTTATTACATATAAACCACCCCTAAGGTAAGCCCTAAGCAACCCTAAGGGCAAAGTGCTATGTAATGTAGGACATGTACCTTTATGTTTTGCATGTCCTAGTCGTTTTCCACTACTGTGAGGCCTACTCCTTGTGAGAAAGTGGCTCTATATATACTGTTCCCAAATAGGTACAGTGTGTATAGAGTCCACAGTCCCCAGAGGTTTGGCAGTGGCTAAAGTTAGATATAACCTTACTCTCTAAAGTGGTAGCTTGGTCGAGCAGTAAGGCAGTATCAGAGGACAGCATTTGTTGTACACACTCAGTCAGCAAATGGTCTCACACACTCAAGAACTGAGCTCTAGGCCAATGGTTTGTATAAAAATATAGAGTTGTTTTATTTTAGAACCAACAATAGGTATTAAAATATACTTTCTCAGAATGAGATGCTTTAGTTAAATACTTTGCAATATGCAATTGACTTTTGGAGATAATAGTTACAGTTTTGTTGCAATAGGCAACACGATTTCAAACACAATAATACATTGAGCTCAATGTGAATTTTAAGTTATTTGCAAGTGATTACTTTCAGGATTACTTTTCTAACTCCAGGACTGGATCCTAGATGCAGTCCTGGGACAGTTCTGGGAAACAAGTGAGTAAATTCGTTTTAGTTACTGTTGTGATTTTTAAGCAATATTTTGCTATTTTAAAAGTTGACACTTCGAAACTTTTGCTAATCAAATTACCAAAGTTATCCTATAGAAGACAATTCACTTAGCAGGTAAGTGGGGTTATGGTTACTTTTTCTATGTCAGTGTTGGATCTTAGATTCAGCACTAGTGTACCACCTGTAAGCAGTTGAGAAACTGCGTTTAAGTTACACAGGCGATTTTTAAGGAATATTTATAAGTTTGCAAAATCGACACTTAGAAGAAATTTCATAGAAAAACAGTCAAAGGTTCCCTATGGAAGAAAATTCAAGTTACGGGTAAAGTATGTTCTCGTTACTCTTGTAATCCAGGGCTGGGCTCCTAGGCTCAGTACTGGGACCTCTATCTAAAACACGTAAGTAATCACGTTTTCATAATTGGTATGATTTTTAAAGAATATTTGTAGTTTGCAAAAATCGACAGAAGAAATTTCACAGAAAAACAGTCAATGATTTCCTATGGAAGAAAATTGGGTTAGTGGTAAGTACGGTTGTGAGTACTTTTCAGGGTCAGTGCTGGGCACCAAGATCCAGCACTGGGATCTCTCCTAATAGCAGGTGAGTATTTCCGTTTTCGTTACTCGGTTATTTTAGGTGAATATTTTAAGTTTTAGAAACTCCACACTTAGAAGAAATTTCAGAAGAAACCAGTCAATGTTACCCTGTGGAAGAAAAGTGAGTTATCGTTTTTTGGGTATGTACTCGACTGGCAGAGTTAAGGTACTGGGCACAGACTCAGGGGTCTCCCAGGGTCAGATTGGTACAGTTGTTACACCCTCAGCAGCACTGGGGCGGCCGGGTGCAGAGTGAGTTAGGCCCAATGTTATCCTGTGGGAGGCAGGGGGGCCTTGGTTGGTGGCTGCTGACTAGCAGGCCACGCGGCTGTGGGAGTTGGGCTCCTGGTCACTTGCTCAGGGCAAATGGGAAAGTAGGTAGGAGTAGAAGTTGCACTGACAGGGCCACTTGGGCGGCTGGGTGCAGGGTGCTTTTGAGCTTTCGGGCGCTCAATGGATTTCAATGGGAAAGCTCAAGGACGAACGAAGGCTGCAAGCTCGGGGACAAAGATTCTTCGGGTGCCACCACCACTTCGAGAGTTAAGTTGGGTAGTTGGCGGATAGGTAGGTACCCAGGAGTCGGGCACAGTGGGCCGCAGAGCGGCTGGTGCCGGGGTGCCTTTTGATGTCGGGAAATCTTACCCTCTGCTGATCGTGGTTGGGGGGTATTGCTGGAGTGGGGTTTTCTTTAAAAATTGTATACCCACTCCATTTTGCATGTTTACATTAATAAGAATAATTAATTAATAGTAATTGTATTACTTGTTTGCTGTGTGAATTGACCAACATTACTAATATAAGAAATACATGTGGGAATTGCATTTGCATGGCCTAATTAATACGTAAACTAATTTTCGTATGCATATTAATAATAGACAATTAGAAATTGCATGATTATATGTTGCTTTCGTGATGTTTACGTGATTTGTGCTTTATTAATGTGAATATAACCCGCATTAAGTGTTGCTTCAGCTAGATAAATACACACACATATGGGTATTAGTAAGGGGATAACATTTTAATAGTCATTTCCATGTATTAATTACGTTTTTGTGTTTCTTTGCTTAAGTTGACCATTTGGTGGCCACAAAATGGCCGACATCTCTATTTGACGAACACAACTCCATTATGAAGGTCTCTGGGTGAAGTGCGCATGCGTCACCATCAGCAGCAGTGGCCTCTGGACGACCCTAAACTCGACTGTACCCACCAAGGACACACCGGGCTAACAGCCAGCTGCCCCGAAAAGAAACAATAAAAGTTACTTCAACTTGAAATTATGAACTATATCTAAAGAAACATTTTCCGCGTGAGAATTTGGTGGAACTGATCTCATCAACCAATCACGAGTATTCAAAATATTGGTCGTTTCTTTTTGGAATGTAATTTATTTTTTTTTTTTATTTTTTTTTTTTTGGAAAACCTTTATTTAACAGTATGTGCAGACAAATACGGGCCTACAACCCTCAGGCCGGCCTCGACAAAAAAAGGGCACATCAGCAAGCAATTATACGATTCAGCAGCATATCAGTACAAGCACGAATAGACCAGATTACTTTATACACAATTGTGCCGCCGAGCGCCAGGATGATGAGGTTTAAGTTTTATAAAGTTTTGAAATAAGTCCATAGCAACAGGTCTGAAAGGATCCGAATCAGAGCAATACAGTTAGGACTATAGTGGGCAACGATCATCAGAAGAGTCAGCAAGCATTATCCGTAAGGTAATCAATCGCACTCAATAAAATCAGGATAGAAAAGAAGCATATCACATGACGATCCCCAAGCACTACCCACAAGTTCCCAATCCTCCCCTCGACCCAAGAAATAAGAAAGGAAAGAACAAACGAGAAAGGTAAAGAGTAGAAAGGGAGAAGAGAAAGAGAGAAAAGACAGAAAGAAAAAGGAGGCCCATAGAAGAAAAAAAAAAAACCAACAAGGAAATATACCCCCCACCCTACACGCATGCAGAGGCTACGGCCTACCCCCCCTAGCAGTGTGTCTGTCGCCCCAAAAGAGTACCCGAAATGTAGGAGAAGAGAAAGAGAAGAAAAAGAAAAAGAATATCACGGTTGATCGGAGGAGGGCCAAGGATCTATTCAATACAAGCAAAATCGTTACCCACGGTCACCCAACCCCAGGCCCCGACCTAACACCCTGCTACATGTACCTCCAACAGTCACAAGTCCCAGTCCCAGCCATATACGTATCAATGTGCAACAAGAAAAAACCCCCTTCCTCAGCCTTGGCCCCTTCGAATCTGCAGTCCAACAGAGTCCAATTGCAGTACAGCCAACCTGGACGGGATGGGCCACCATGGAGCCCGTTGCCGCAATCGAGGGGTAAGAGACAAGTCAAACTGGAGCGAAGCTCGATAGTAAAGGACCACAAAATGCGCCACTGCTATGCGGTGGCTAGCACAACAGGGAGCAGGACGATGCATAAATCCCAGAGTAGCGGCCGGCCGATGTACAGGAAGCAAGTCCAGGAGGACGCTCAGAGACGTGGCACCAATGGACAAAGGAGATGGGCAAAACGGCGGCTGAGGCACAAGCTCCGGCCATACCAAGGGAGCAGGATTGTCAGACTCCTCCAGGGCAGAGCCGAGGAGTACCGCAGCGGGCACTGGGACACGTCCCCCCGTCACCGCCACATACCTCAACTCGGGTGATCCACCGACAGTCGACTGAAGATGTGGCTTAACATGCCGCACTGGAGAATCATCACGGCCAGCTGAAAAAGTCCGATCAAACCGGTCCTCCAAACCAGTGGCAGAGTCGCGGAAGGCCAACCACAGGTCCTCCAGTGCTGCCAGGATGTCGCGAAGCCCCAGCGGTGGATCAAGGATGGAGGGTGCTGTTGCGTCCGCCATCTTAGGCAAGCAACCATCGAGCGCCCCGGGAAGCAATCCCCCTTCACCAACCATCAGTATCTGGAAGGTGATAAGCTCTCTGCGGGGCCCCGGTGGTGCAGGAAACGTGGAGGCAGCCGGTCGTGGAAGGCTTCAAGGACAGGGGAATCTGTGGTGCAGGGAAACCCACCGGCGAGACCAGGGCTTCCGATGCGGAAGATGGCGTCCGCTGCTGTAGGCTGCAACAAAGAAGCGATCCCGGCCCTCTCCCAGCTGGGCCGGGATACAGTATACGGGAGCTGGATACAATGTTGCGAGCGGGGCGCGCTGGGCAGCAGAGCATGAAAAAGGCTGCTGTGAGAATCCCAGCGCCGCGCTCCAGGTCCGGTGTACCGGCTCCTCCCTCTCCACAGCGGCCGCTGCTATCGTTGTCGCGCCGGCCGTCCCCACTAAACAATGGCCCGGCTGCGACCGCTTGGAAGGCCGGAATGGAAACCGGGGCCCAACTCCGCCGGGGCAGCTCCGTTTTCGACCGGAGTCAAAGTATCGTGGTCAGGGACGTGGCGCAGGTAAGCGTAGGGCTCGGAGGCGCAGGATTCTTGCCAGGATATCGACGAAGGGCGAAAGGGTCGGCGGAGCCGAAGAGCTAGGCGGCCATCTCGGCTGCAGGCTAGGCTCCTCCTGGAATGTAATTTTAATATAAAAATGGTAGAATAGAGAGATTGTGAAGCGTGACCCTTCAGAAGATTTTCGATTTCCTGACGTTATGCTGACGGAGAGGACGGTGACACTGCAGGACAGCTGTTTCCTAAGAGATTGACAGTATGAACTGATGACCAAGATTTTGACTTAGAGGACAACTTTAGCCAGAATAGGTAAATATGATGGTCTACTGCTTGATTAAACCAAAGACTCGATTTTCAATTATTTAGATAAAAATTTAAGATTTATTACAAGAACTGTGTTGGGTCGTTATTATGAAAAATGTATTTATGTAAATAAGTTATAGATTTCGTTATCACTCCAACCTGCAGCTAGCTGATCCATGGCCTATTCATGGGAGGAGTGCTAAAAAGTGAAGTTTAGGCCTTAATAAATAGGGATATATGAGTACTTCCTTCCATTACAGCGAGTGGAACAATCGCCTCCTTGGAAACAGGTTATTAGAAGGACGAATGTTGGTGTTATGGGCCCCACCAGCGAATGTAGTGATTGAGTGTGATCTATGATCTGTGACGAAGGGAGGGATTTTGCATTCCGCGCTGCATCAGTTTTCTTGGTAGCAGAGATATGGTTAGCTACTGTTTTGGTTTAAGTGATCATTGCTTGTAAATAGCTTATTGATTATTGATTGGTATTGATTTATGTACTAACACTATATGTTGAGTTACGTTGAGTTATATGTTGTTAGCACGGCTTCTGGGATGTAGGAAGTCGGTAGTTTGTAACAGTCCCGTAGCAGAGCAGAGGTAAGCGCTGCTCTCGGGAAAGATGGAATTGTTGTTGCCCTGTAGGTACACAGGGGAATCGTGTGACAAGTGAAGTTGCACGGCGCATTGTCTGGGTTCGATTGGGCAGCATCGTCGTGTGTTGCCATTAGAAATATTCTCTGTGTGAGAGAAGTGTGTATGATAGCGAAGGTTACCTGTGAAATTTTGGTCTTTAAGTACCAGGAAACCAAATGGCATACCGATAACGCTTATCACTGAAAAGGTAGCAGGTGTTCTCTGAGCCTGGTAGAAGGACAAAGTAGAGGAAAGCGCTGCTTTGTTAACGAATGTCATAATTCTGTAGTAGGGCAGAGGTAAGCGCTGCTCTCGTCTACATTTCTTCCCGTATGACAGTGTGTGTATGAAAAAGGCATTCCGATTAATGGCGAAACTCTAGAGACCTAATGCTAACTCTAATTAGGTGTCTTCATTCTAGAGAAGCGATTAGTTGATGCTTGTTAAAAGGGTAAGGTAGAGGGATGTGCTACTTTATCAACGGAAGTAACGATTCCGTAGTAGGGCAGAGGTAAGCGCTGCTCTCGGGAAAGACGGAATTCTCGCGAGAAAGGTCTATTGCTGTTCTTTGGTTAGCGAAGCGGACAATGGAGATGTTTTAGTGTTGTTACTAATAGAATTGTAAAAGTTGCAATAAGAGCTCACGGAGCGGACTTGTAAAGGAGGGGTAGACAGGATCAGAGCTGCCGCAGCGGCTGCTGACGTCAGAACGACCGCGCTGGGATTGGACAGTGGGTCAGAAGTGTAAAACGCTCCGGATTGGTGCGTTAGTGTAAAGCCGCGCTAGGATTGGAGAAGTACAGGGTGATGTAAACGTTCCCCATTGGTGCGTTAGTGTAAGTCGCGCTGGGATTAGAGGACTGTGACAGTGACATAGACGCTCTTGATTGGTGCGTTAGCGTGAAGTCGCGCTGTGAGTGGACAGAATAGCGGTACAGTTGTAAAAGACTAGCGATACACAGAAACCAAGAAAATGTATTACCAGCCACCAGATAGGGAAAAGAAATCTTGGTTTGGTAAAGTTAAAAAGTGGTTTAAGAAAGAGAAGCAGGTTAAAACTAGGGAAGGACAGTTACTTCCTCCACCGAAGACTCCTGCATCTTTAATAATTGCGAAATATGGATATCATACTTGTATTTGGTTAGATAATTGGATAAAATATACCAAGGACGATGGAGTCCTGGCATTTCCAGAACATGGTTCCTTTAATTTGGCTATTTTAAAGAACTTACGCGAGAAGATGATGTATCTAGAACCAAGACCTAGACCGACGCAGTTTGAGGCATTGACAGAGTGGGAAGACAAAGTGCATGAGCGAGAGAAGCAAAGGAATGGTAGAAGTTACAGATATCTGTTTGGCAGGTCATATGGACATGAAACGCATGATGATCGAATGAAAAGATGGAGGAATGCAAGTATGACTGAGGGTATGTTTCCTGTAAGAGCGGTAGGAGAGAATGAAGGAAGAAAGTGTGTGGAAAAAAGGAATAATGTGGAATCAAGAGGTTACGGAGCAAATGAATCAGATGATGATGTACTGGATGATGTGTTTTGGAGAGAGGCATGCCAAACTGCATTTGACTACCTGAAGCAAGTCATGTGCACAGCTCCTGTGCTCAGGCCCCTGATTTCTCCCAGGAATTTATGGTTCAGACAGATGCCTCAGAGCATGGCATAGGGGCAGTACAACTTAATGAGTAGGGCCTAGACCAACCTGTACCCTTCATCTCCACGAGGTTACTCCCAAGGTAACAGAGGTGGAGTGCTATTGAGAGGGAAGATTTTGCTGTGGTCTGAGCACTGACGAAGTTGTGGTAATACCTTTTTGCCACTCACTTCTTGATTCAGACTGGCCACAGGCCCCTCAGTTGGCTCATGGGAATGAGGGGTGAGAATCCAAAACTGTTGAGGTGGTCAATTTGCCTACATGGTATAGACTTCAGGGTGGAACACAGTCCAGCAGTAGACCACACCAGTGCTGACTGTCTGTCCAGGTTTTTCCGTCTTCAGTGATGAAAAATCCTTAGAGGTTGGGGGTGCATCCCTTTCTTTCAGCTGGGGGGGGGGGGGGGCACACGTGTTAGACCTTTAATCCTGTTAGACCTTTAATCCTTAGGATGGTCTTTCCCCCAACTTTTTGCCTCTTGTCTCTCATTTTTTAGGATTCTTTTTGTTGGCCATAGGACTCTGAGCACTTTACCAATGCTGACCAATGCTAAAGTGCATGGGCTTCTCCCCTAAACATGATGACATTGGTGTATACCTGAGTGATTTATTTGTTGAACTGGTAAGTCCCTTGTTAAGTGGTATACCATATACCCATGGCTTGTAATCCAAATGCTACTAGTGGGCCTGCAGTACTCATTGTGCCACCCACACAAGTAGCCTTTCAAACCTAGCTCAGGCCTGCCACTGCAGTGCATGTGTGCACAGGTTACTGCATCTTCAACTTGGCATTTCAAACTATTTGCCAAGCCTTAGATTTATACAGCGAGAACTTGACCCAACGGTATCAGAGCACTTTACATGAGCATCAGTTGTGTTACAGATAAACACATTAATTTTATTAGGCAGGGGGAGATTAAGTGATTTGCCCAGAATCACAGGATGTTGAGCGTCCCTGCCAAGACTCGAACCCGGTTCCCTAGCTTAGAGATTGACCACTCTAATCATTAGGCTACATCCTCTCCTCAAACTCCCCTTTTATGACATATAAACCACCCCTAAGGTAAGCCCTAAGCAACCCTAAGGGCAAAGTGCTATGTAATGTAGGACATGTACCTTTATGTTTTGCATGTCCTAGTCGTTTTCCACTACTGTGAGGCCTACTCCTTGTGAGAAAGTGGCTCTATATATACTGTTCCCAAATAGGTACAGTGTGTATAGAGTCCACAGTCCCCAGAGGTTTGGCAGTGGCTAAAGTTAGATATAACCTTACTCTCTAAAGTGGTAGCTTGTTCGAGCAGTAAGGCAGTATCAGAGGACAGCATTTGTTGTACACACTCAGTCAGCAAATGGTCTCACACACTCAAGAACTGAGCTCTAGGCCAATGGTTTGTATAAAAATATAGAGTTGTTTTATTTTAGAACCAACAATAGGTATTAAAATATACTTTCTCAGAATGAGATGCTTTAGTTAAATACTTTGCAATATGCAATTGACTTTTGGAGATAATAGTTACAGTTTTGTTGCAATAGGCAACACGATTTCAAACACAATAATACATTGAGCTCAATGTGAATTTTAAGTTATTTGCAAGTGATTACTTTCAGGATTACTTTTCTAACTCCAGGACTGGATCCTAGATTCAGTCCTGGGACAGTTCTGGGAAACAAGTGAGTAAATTCGTTTTAGTTACTGTTGTGATTTTTAAGCAATATTTTGCTATTTTAAAAGTTGACACTTCGAAACTTTTGCTAATCAAATTACCAAAGTTATCCTATAGAAGACAATTCACTTAGCAGGTAAGTGGGGTTATGGTTACTTTTTCTAGGTCAGTGTTGGATCTTAGATTCAGCACTAGTGTACCACCTGTAAGCAGTTGAGAAACTGCGTTTAAGTTACACAGGCGATTTTTAAGGAATATTTATAAGTTTGCAAAATCGACACTTAGAAGAAATTTCATAGAAAAACAGTCAAAGGTTCCCTATGGAAGAAAATTCAAGTTACGGGTAAAGTATGTTCTCGTTACTCTTGTAATCCAGGGCTGGGCTCCTAGGCTCAGTACTGGGACCTCTATCTAAAACACGTAAGTAATCACGTTTTCATAATTGGTATGATTTTTAAAGAATATTTGTAGTTTGCAAAAATCGACAGAAGAAATTTCACAGAAAAACAGTCAATGATTTCCTATGGAAGAAAATTGGGTTAGTGGTAAGTACGGTTGTGAGTACTTTTCAGGGTCAGTGCTGGGCACCAAGATCCAGCACTGGGATCTCTCCTAATAGCAGGTGAGTATTTCCGTTTTCGTTACTCGGTTATTTTAGGTGAATATTTTAAGTTTTAGAAACTCCACACTTAGAAGAAATTTCAGAAGAAACCAGTCAATGTTACCCTGTGGAAGAAAAGTGAGTTATCGTTTTTTGGGTATGTACTCGACTGGCAGAGTTAAGGTACTGGGCACAGACTCAGGGGTCTCCCAGGGTCAGATTGGTACAGTTGTTACACCCTCAGCAGCACTGGGGCGGCCGGGTGCAGAGTGAGTTAGGCCCAATGTTATCCTGTGGGAGGCAGGGGGGCCTTGGTTGGTGGCTGCTGACTAGCAGGCCACGCGGCTGTGGGAGTTGGGCTCCTGGTCACTTGCTCAGGGCAAATGGGAAAGTAGGTAGGAGTAGAAGTTGCACTGACAGGGCCACTTGGGCGGCTGGGTGCAGGGTGCTTTTGAGCTTTCGGGCGCTCAATGGATTTCAATGGGAAAGCTCAAGGACGAACGAAGGCTGCAAGCTCGGGGACGAAGATTCTTCGGGTGCCACCACCACTTCGAGAGGTAAGTTGGGTAGTTGGCGGATAGGTAGGTACCCAGGAGTCGGGCACAGTGGGCCGCAGGGCGGCTGGTGCCGGGGTGCCTTTTGATGTCGGGAAATCTTACCATCTGCTGATCGTGGTTGGGGGGTATTGCTGGAGTGGGGTTTTCTTTAAAAATTGTATACCCACTCCATTTTGCATGTTTACATTAATAAGAATAATTAATTAATAGTAATTGTATTACTTGTTTGCTGTGTGAATTGACCAACATTACTAATATAAGAAATACATGTGGGAATTGCATTTGCATGGCCTAATTAATACGTAAACTAAATTTCGTATGCATATTAATAATAGACAATTAGAAATTGCATGATTATATGTTGCTTTCGTGATGTTTACGTGATTTGTGCTTTATTAATGTGAATATAACCCGCATTAAGTGTTGCTTCAGCTAGATAAATACACACACATATGGGTATTAGTAAGGGGATAACATTTTAATAGTCATTTCCATGTATTAATTACGTTTTTGTGTTTCTTTGCTTAAGTTGACCATTTGGTGGCCACAAAATGGCCGACATCTCTATTTGACGAACACAACTCCATTGAAGGTCTCTGGGTGAAGTGCGCATGCGTCACCATCAGCAGCAGTGGCCTCTGGACGACCCTAAACTCGACTGTACCCACCAAGGACACACCGGGCTAACAGCCAGCTGCCCCGAAAAGAAACAATAAAAGTTACTTCAACTTGAAATTATGAACTATATCTAAAGAAACATTTTCCGCGTGAGAATTTGGTGGAACTGATCTCATCAACCAATCACGAGTATTCAAAATATTGGTCGTTTCTTTTTGGAATGTAATTTTAATATAAAAATGGTAGAATAGAGAGATTGTGAAGCGTGACCCTTCAGAAGATTTTCGATTTCCTGACGTTATGCTGACGGAGAGGACGGTGACACTGCAGGACAGCTGTTTCCTAAGAGATTGACAGTATGAACTGATGACCAAGATTTTGACTTAGAGGACAACTTTAGCCAGAATAGGTAAATATGATGGTCTACTGCTTGATTAAACCAAAGACTCGATTTTCAATTATTTAGATAAAAATTTAAGATTTATTACAAGAACTGTGTTGGGTCGTTATTATGAAAAATGTATTTATGTAAATAAGTTATAGATTTCGTTATCACTCCAACCTGCAGCTAGCTGATCCATGGCCTATTCATGGGAGGAGTGCTAAAAAGTGAAGTTTAGGCCTTAATAAATAGGGATATATGAGTACTTCCTTCCATTACAGCGAGTGGAACAATCGCCTCCTTGGAAACAGGTTATTAGAAGGACGAATGTTGGTGTTATGGGCCCCACCAGCGAATGTAGTGATTGAGTGTGATCTATGATCTGTGACGAAGGGAGGGATTTTGCATTCCGCGCTGCATCAGTTTTCTTGGTAGCAGAGATAAGGTTAGCTACTGTTTTGGTTTAAGTGATCATTGCTTGTAAATAGCTTATTGATTATTGATTGGTATTGATTTATGTACTAACACTATATGTTGAGTTACGTTGAGTTATATGTTGTTAGCACGGCTTCTGGGATGTAGGAAGTCGGTAGTTTGTAACAGTCCCGTAGCAGAGCAGAGGTAAGCGCTGCTCTCGGGAAAGATGGAATTGTTGTTGCCCTGTAGGTACATAGGGGAATCGTGTGACAAGTGAAGTTGCACGGCGCATTGTCTGGGTTCGATTGGGCAGCATCGTCGTGTGTTGCCATTAGAAATATTCTCTGTGTGAGAGAAGTGTGTATGATAGCGAAGGTTACCTGTGAAATTTTGGTCTTTAAGTACCAGGAAACCAAATGGCATACCGATAACGCTTATCACTGAAAAGGTAGCAGGTGTTCTCTGAGCTTGGTAGAAGGACAAAGTAGAGAGAAGCGCTGCTTTGTTAACGAATGTCATAATTCTGTAGTAGGGCAGAGGTAAGCGCTGCTCTCGTCTACATTTCTTCCCGTATGACAGTGTGTGTATGAAAAAGGCATTCCGATTAATGGCGAAACTCTAGAGACCTAATGCTAACTCTAATTAGGTGTCTTCATTCTAGAGAAGCGATTAGTTGATGCTTGTTAAAAGGGTAAGGTAGAGGGATGTGCTACTTTATCAACGGAAGTAACGATTCCGTAGTAGGGCAGAGGTAAGCGCTGCTCTCGGGAAAGACGGAATTCTCGCGAGAAAGGTCTATTGCTGTTCTTTGGTTAGCGAAGCGGACAATGGAGATGTTTTAGTGTTGTTACTAATAGAATTGTAAAAGTTGCAATAAGAGCTCACGGAGCGGACTTGTAAAGGAGGGGTAGACAGGATCAGAGCTGCCGCAGCGGCTGCTGACGTCAGAACGACCGCGCTGGGATTGGACAGTGGGTCAGAAGTGTAAAACGCTCCGGATTGGTGCGTTAGTGTAAAGCCGCGCTAGGATTGGAGAAGTACAGGGTGATGTAAACGTTCCCCATTGGTGCGTTAGTGTAAGTCGCGCTGGGATTAGAGGACTGTGACAGTGACGTAGACGCTCTTGATTGGTGCGTTAGCGTGAAGTCGCGCTGTGAGTGGACAGAATAGCGGTACAGTTGTAAAAGACTAGCGATACACAGAAACCAAGAAAATGTATTACCAGCCACCAGATAGGGAAAAGAAATCTTGGTTTGGTAAAGTTAAAAAGTGGTTTAAGAAAGAGAAGCAGGTTAAAACTAGGGAAGGACAGTTACTTCCTCCACCGAAGACTCCTGCATCTTTAATGATTGCGAAATATGGATATCATACTTGTATTTGGTTAGATAATTGGATAAAATATACCAAGGACGATGGAGTCCTGGCATTTCCAGAACATGGTTCCTTTAATTTGGCTATTTTAAAGCACTTACGCGAGAAGATGATGTATCTAGAACCAAGACCTAGACCGACGCAGTTTGAGGCATTGACAGAGTGGGAAGACAAAGTGCATGAGCGAGAGAAGCAAAGGAATGGTAGAAGTTACAGATATCTGTTTGGCAGGTCATATGGACATGAAACGCATGATGATCGAATGAAAAGATGGAGGAATGCAAGTATGACTGAGGGTATGTTTCCTGTAAGAGCGGTAGGAGAGAATGAAGGAAGAAAATGTGTGGAAAAAAGGATTAATGTGGAATCAAGAGGTTACGGAGCAAATGAATCAGATGATGATGTACTGGATGATGTGTTTTATAAAAATCCACGACCGTACCGACCAGAACCAGAAATGTTGATACCAAACGCCCCAATGAGAGAAACACTACAATTATCAAGACTGAGACTATGTCACCAGATTTAGAAAAGAGAAACTCCACTAGAGAAGTAGAAAAGAAATAATCGGAGAATACAATGAATAGTGACAATTCAGCGGAATTGGCCAAAACAACTCTAGAATTGACAGAGAAAATAAGAGAATTAACTAAGAATCTAGAAGCTGTAACAGTTCCAGTGACCATAGGTCCAGTAATGCCCATTTTTGAGAAGCAAAAGGATAGTGAACATTGCTTGACGGTACCATATCGGAACAATAATTTGGTTGAGAGTCCAGAACGGAGTCAAATTGAGAATCCATGGGGACCGACAATAAATATGTTTGAACCAAATGTTTCAAATAATCCCTTTATAAATCAGAATTATGCTGAACGGAGTAGAACGACAGTAGAAACTTTGTTTGAACCCCAGAGAAATCCAGAACAGAGTAGCGTAGAAAACCCGGTAGGACCTTCTGTGGAAGAACTGAGTGAATGGTTAAGAGGGTTACAGAGACAAGATAAAGAATCCCAGTCAATAGATGTGGCTAAATTACGGATGGTATTGGAAGAATTAATTGTAGGGACTATTCCCGGAGAAAAATTGAAAATTTATCAGGATGAGGAGTTGTTATTCCTATGCAAAAGTGTGACATGGAGAGCAAAAAATCTGCATGAAAGACTAGGAGAAGTTGCGAATGAAATAGGTATAGATATTGATAAGGTAAAAGCCTTACAGAAACCCTATCGAGTTGATTTTACTGAAAAAGACATTGAAAATCTGAGCACCACAGGACAGATAGGTCAAATTAAGGACATAATCATTTTATTGAGAAAATGGGGAGACGTGGAAAAATGGAGAAGTAAATGGTATAGAAAACGTAATGATGCCTCAGGAAAGACAGTTTCGGCATTCCCTGTTAGAGAGAAAGAAAAGGTAGTAACTGAATACCCCATGAGGGAGATTCCAGGAGGAGGATATGTACATGTCCCCTGGACAAGACAGGACATTTTGTCATTTACGAATGATTTTCCTCGACTACGCGAAAAGCCCGTCGAGTGGTACCGGCAGGTAGACAGATTTGTAAAATTGTTGAAAGTACCATGGATAGATTTGAATAGTCTATTTGATATAATAGTACCGGCAGATTTGTGGACAGAGTGTAAGTTGATGATCAACTGGCCAACTCAGGAGTACCCTAGGGATCCTAAGACAGGAGCTCCGGACCCTGAGGTAATATAGAAGTACGAGCAGGTTATGGAAAGTGCCCCCTAAAGAGACAGATTGGGTTAAAATTGATCGAACACATCAGGAAGGAAAAGAGTCAGTACATGCATACTATGAGAGGCTAATTCAAGCTTTTAAGCAGTTCAGTGGAGATGAGAACCTGAGTGATAAGGATTTGAGTCATTTCGTATACAGATTTGTATATGGTTTACGCCCAGAAATTGGTGACATGATAAAACAGCATACGGTTGATTGGCAGAATAAGAAAATAGATGAAGTATTGAGACATGCAAAATATTTCAGTGACTAAATTGAGGCCAAACAGTGAAAATTAAAAGAAAATGCAATGTGGGCACAAGTAAAGGTAGTGGAAAGGCAGGAAGCTCAGTTGGTCGAACAAGCAAATAACCCAGGAACTAGACCGAGATTTGGCCAAGGAAAAGGGAAAGGTAATATAGAAGAAGCTAAAAAGAAGTTCCCATGCCATAATTGCGGTAGGTTAGGGCATTGGAAATCCGAGTGTAAATTTCCTCCAAGTACTAATAATGAAAATGCATCATTGAATCCGCAGGTGCAGAATGAGGTGAGTGGTCAACTGCAGCAACAGCAGCAGGTGGTTACTTCACAGAATCAGGTGCCAAAATCACCTTTCCCGCAGAGCAGAAACACTCAGAATTATAGTAATGAATCGGGATTCTACAATGAAGAACAGTTAAATAAACCGTCACGCGCTCGCGCTGTTTCACAGTATTGGCTGCAACGCGATGAGAGTGACTCAGAGGAAAGCTATTGACGGTGCCGAAAGGAGGAAGAAGAGTGCGTACTTGGCGCAACTCTAGAAGTAGACCAGACAGGACCATTTGTAGATGGGAAGGTTAATGATGAAAATATTACTTTCCTAGTGGACACTGGTGCTACTCGATCAACAGTTAGATCAGCTGATGATAAGAATCTTCCTCTTTCGGATGAAACAATCCAAGTGGTTGGTGTGTCCAACAGACAGATAACGACATTCCTGACAGAACCAGTGAAAGTTAGTATAGGGAAATTTTCAGAGATGCACCGCTTTGTCGTGTGCGACACCAGTCCAGCGAATTTATTAGGTAGGGACCTGTTGTGCAAAATGAATTGCACTATATTCTATACTCCAGATGAAATAGCATTTGAAACACCAGATGAGGATGTGCTGTATAAAATGACTATAGCTAACAGAGAAAATGAGGTAACTGAGACTTATGCAATATTCAACCCTGATGAACTACCTAAAGAACTAAAGCAGTCAGTGAAGGCAGAAGTGTGGGATTTTACTGGAGAAGATGTAGGGTTAATGAGAAACGTAGATCCAGTCAAAATAACTGTGAAGGAAGGAATAAGCTATCCAAATGTTCCACAGTACAGATTGACGCCTGAGATAATTGAAGGAGTTACCCCAATAATTGAGAAAATGATCAAGCAAGGAATTTTAAGAGAAATAATGAGAAGTCCGTGTAATTCACCGATAATGGGACTGAAAAAGCCTAATGGGAAATTCAGGATAGTGCAAGATTTGAGAAAGGTAAACAAAATTGTGGTATCATGCTGTCCCATTGTGCCAAACCCATCAGTAATTCTGTACCAGCTTCCCCATGATGCGGAATGGTATACAGTGATTGATTTATGCCATGCTTTCTTTTCTATACCATTGCATCATGACAGTCAGCAAATTTTTGCATTTCGTTTTGGAGAGCGGATTTTGGCATGGTGCCGAATCCCACAGGGATATTCAGAGAACCCCTCAATATTCAATCAATTGTTGAAGAAATCTTTGGAAAGTCTGCAAATGCCTGAAAGTTCAGGACTAGTGCAATATATCGACTACCTTTTGGTGGCGTCGAAAACACGTGAAGCTTGTGAGGTAGACACAATAGCACTACTGAATCATTTGGCAGATGGAGGGTTAAAAGTGTCACCAGCAAAATTACAGTATTGTAAGAAAGAAGTACAGTATTTGGGACATAAAATCGAGAAAGGACTGAGAAAAATAACAATAGACAGAATCAGAATTATAAAAGGAATGAGAGCCCCCATGACCCAAAGAGAGGTGAGAATGTTTCTGGGAATGGTGGGGTACTGCCGTCAGTGGATTAGCAATTTCTCCCTGATTGCAAAACCCTTGGTACGACTAACAAGGAGTGACGTAAAAGATCCTCTTGAATTGAACAAGGAAGAATTGGCAGCATTCAAACGATTGAAAGAGGGTTTGTGTGAAGCACCAGCACTAGGCATGCCTGATTACGAGAAAGAGTTTGAGTTGTATTGCAGTGAGAGAAATGGATGTGCACTCTCTGTGTTGATCCAGAAGCATGGATGGTTGAGGAGACCAATTGCATATTTTTCATCAATGCTTGACCCAGTGGCTGCAGCTTTACCTGGGTGTCTGAAAGCAGTGGCTGCAACATGTCGAAGTTTGGAGCAGAGTGAAGGTATTGTGATGGGATATCCGTTGAAAGTGTTTGTACCTCATGACGTGGCGAATCTCTTGACAAGGAGTCGTACTCAGTATATGACACATAGTCGGCTGACGAAGTATGAGAAGGTCATATTAGGTGCAACAAATGTGAGCCTTGCCAGATGTGTGAATGTGAATCCTGCAACTATGTTACCTGATGCTGAGAATGTGGAAGTAAGAGATGAAGTAGATCATGATTGTTTGGACGTGCTTGAGTACTGCACAAAGCCAAGACCAGATATAAAAGATGTACCTTTGCCAGAAAGTGATATTGTGTTGTTTGTTGATGGGTCATGTTTGAGAACAGATGAAGGAGTGCTAAGCGCAGCATATGCAGTATGCACGGTTGCAGCAGTGATGGAAGCATCTTATTTGAAAGGAGTGAGGTCAGCCCAAGTAGCTGAACTTGTTGCTTTGACCAAAGCATGCAAAATTGGGAAAAGTGTGAGAGTGACTGTGATAACTGACAGCCAGTATGGCTTCGGGGTTGTCCATGATTTTGGCCAGCTTTGGCTACAAAGAGGTTTCCTGACCTCAAGTGGAACCCCTATTAAGAATGCTGAAGTGGGTGGAAAATTGATTGAGGCGATACAGCTGCCTAAACAATTGGCTGTGGTGAAATGTGCTGCCCATAGTCAAGGTAGAGATTACATCACTACTGGAAACAGGTATGCGAACGATATGGCACAGTATTGTGCACGGAATCAGAATTTGGTCAATCGGGCCAAGGAAAGAGGAATGTCTTCTTGCTCAGTAATGTTTACTAACACTGTGGGAACTTGGGAAGAAGTGAGACAATTACAGGAAGAGTCAGGAGATGAGGAAATGAAACAGTGGATAAAAGCAGGGTGTGCACCAAGAGAAATGACCGTGTGTGGGTCTATCGAGATGGAAGACCAGCGATGCCTGATAGCATGATGTCTACCATGGCACAGATGTATCATGGCCAGGGACACATAGTGAGAGACGTCATGATTAGGTCTTTTAAGCAGACCTGGTACAATCCAAAATTCAGACTTGTAGCAGAAAGCCTAAGTCAAAGATGCCTAATATGTCAGCAATACAATCCTGGGAGAAAGACAGTGGTGAGTCTAGGAACCATAGGCCGAGAGGGTGGGCTTTTTACCAGAATGCAGGTTGACTTCATTGAAATGCCTCCATGTAACAGACTGAGGTATGTTCTGGTTATAGTCTGCCTATTTTCCAGGTGGGTGGAAGAATTCCCATCAAGAAGAAATGACGGGATGAGAGTGGCTAAGCTACTTTTGAGAGAATTCATCCCCAGGTTTGGGTTCCCAGTGACTCTTGAATCAGACAGAGGAGGACATTTTCATAATGAGATTGTAAAATTGATTTGTGAAGCATTGAATGTACAACAGAAACTACATTGTGCCTACCGACCAGAGGCTTCTGGTGTGGTTGAACAGATGAATGGTACAATCAAAAACAGAATTGGGAAAATGTGTTTAGCCACTGGTATGAAATGGCCTGATGTCTTGCCTCTAGTTTTAATGACAATTTGAGCAATACCAGACAGAACCACAGGGTTAAGTCCTCATGAAATAGTCATGGGACGAGCGATGAGGCATGTGTACATTCCAGTCAACAAGCTGATGACAATAACTGATGACATGGTGTTGGAATACTGTAAAGGCCTGGCTGACGCAGTTCATTCTGTGTTTCATCAGGTTGGAGCGGATGCCACTACTCTTGAAAGGAAGCCAGCCCATGATCTGAGCCCAGCAGACTGGGTAAGGATAAAAGTCTACAGAAGAAGAAATTGTTTGGTTCCAAGGTGGGGAAAACCAAGACAAGTCATTCTGACCACAACAACAGCTGTGAAGTGTGCTGGAGTGAAAAACTGGATCCATGCCAGCCATACTTTGAGGATACCAAATCCAGTTGACAGCAAAGGAAAAGAGTACTATGACGAATCAGAGTCAAGTACTGAATCAGATAACGAAGAGCCAAAAACACAAGAAAACCCTGAAAGGGGGGAAAAAGAATCTGATCAAATATTAGTCACCAGAGGTATCTCTCTAAGAAGACGATTGCAGATTTCTGATATCAGTTCAGATTCTGAAGACGAACAAGGGAGGCAAGGTCTCAGAAAAGAACACAGAAAGAAAAAAGGAAAAGACAGCGAAGAAGCAGTAAAGGAAATTTGAGAGAAGGAAGTTTCAGATGAAAGACCAAGAGAAATTCCACCTGAAATAATAGATCAAAGTGAAAAAGGGACAGGTACAGAGAGAGAGGGACAGATTGTGGAAGACCCTCAAGGAGGTGTAGGGAACTGCAACATCCAGCTAGGTGAAGGGACAAGTAGCCAGCAGGAAGATTGCGTGTCGGAGACCCGAGGAGGGACAGAAGTAGGGAAAACAAAACAAGTGGTGGAAAAAGAAGTTGTTGAAAAGAAAAAGCAAGTTGAAACAGAATCTGAAGAGAGTGAAAATGAGATACCAGAAGGTCGAGTACTAAGAAAAAGGGCTTGGAGAGAAGAAAAGAATAATAAAGAAAGTAAACAGAAAAGAGTTAAAAAGGACGAAGTGTGGCCAAACAAAATAAAGAGATTGAGATATCGGCTGACACGAGTGAAATCACCAAGGGCAGATCAGGTGAATGAAGTGACAAGTCAATAAAAATCGAAAGAAGAAGAAACTAATCAAGATAAGGGAGAGGGAAAAAGAACAAGGAAACCTAACCAGAAGTATAAGTCACCGGAATGGACGTACGTGGCTCTGCCTGAAACGGAAGAAGAGGCAGATAGTCAAGGAAATCCAGAGGAGGCTGTACTGAAAGTGGTTGAAGAGGAAGAAGAAGCAGGAATCCTGAGAGTTATCTTATCCGACATCGGAGAAGAAGAAACGGAAGATCAGGAAATTCTGTATTTGGATGAACAGAAAGAAGTGAAAAACGATGAAATGCCAAACTTGAAATGCCAAACTGAGAAAATCTAGAAAACTACTGATGAAGGAACAACAATTGAGTCAAACGATAGATACTGGTAGAACCAAGTAGGGCCATAGAGCCTAAGGTTAGAAAGACTAGTTGTGAAGTAAAAGAGGCTAAGTCAAAAGACACAGTCCAAATTAACAAAGATGGCTAACATAGATAATAGCAAAAGTAGATGTACATTCATGAAGAGATGGTGTAAAATGTGTTGTTGTTGTACAGGATTATGAATGCTTCTATGGAGCGTACTTGCTCTTTTGATTTCTTTTAAGGTCACTATAGATACACTAGAAGGACACACTGAGAACATTACTAACATTAAGAAGATTGAAAAAGTAGTTCCAACTAGAATAGATAATAATTATTTACATAAAGATACGCCTATTAATGATTTTTCAAACAATGTGTTTTCAAAGTTATTGTATGAATATGTAAAGACTTTGGACGTAAGGGACTGCTAGGTATGCATGCAGTTACCTGCATCTGTGTCAGAGGGAGTGACTTATCATCACCTTCCAGCAGCGTATGGAATAGCATGTAGTGTGATAGCTAGCTTATTTTACGAGACAGGTAGATTAGAATATTATTTTTCAGATGTAGATAACATTTTTGCGCCAGTACCTGCTAATAACAAACTAAACAAAGTAAGACCTGCTAATGTATTAGGTGAATTTTTCTTAGAAACTAAAGAGCTAACATTAGAGTATATATTTAAAAATAATTTGACATGCAGTTTGAAGAAAGAAGAAAGGACATTCCTAGACATGGTCGAGGAAAGGAGATTAAAAATGCGAAGAAGGGCATCTGATGGAAAAGGGGAGAAAACAGTCTGGGATGTAGAAATGGAAAAACATATGAAGGGAGAGTCTAATCCAACTTTGGCTTTAGATTGGCCTCAGAAAGGGAAACTGTGTATAAGAAGGAATCAAACGGCGTATGACAATCATTTTCTAGGGAATAGTGAGTGCCATGATACATACCGAATCATGGGTGGATGGGGATTTAAAGGTGGAAGAGATCCAGTTTTCCCTGGAATTTATTTTATCTGTGGGAACAGGGCATATTATCATTTGCCAGACCATTGGTATGGCACATGTTAGGTAGGCCTGGTTTTTCCAAAAATCTTTCACATGGACAGAGGTAAAGATGGTGTACATAGTTTAGGTAATCATTTAGTACGTAGTAAAAGAGAATCTTGGGCAGAAATTGTAGGTGACATTTTTAGAGCATTGATACCAGCAGTGGGAATATCTCTGAATGCGAACAATATTAGAAGATTATCAACAGTAGTGGATCGCTTGTCAACAAGCACCGCTGGAGGATTCTTATTGGTTAATACTGAAATGGTTGCCATGCGTGCTATGGTAATGCAAAATCGACTTGCCCTTGATATATTATTGGCAAAAGAGGGTGGAGTCTGTGGAATGCTGAAAGTTCAACATTGTTGCACTTACATTCCAGACGAAAGCAAAGATCTGAAAGTTTACATTAAAAATATTACTGAATTGCATGACAAAATTGTACCACTGGAGGTTGAAGGTGTTTGGGAAAAGATTGGGAAGAAAATTGCTGCTATTAAAAATTTCTTAGTGAAAATAGGTAGTACATTTATAGGTAAAATATTATTTCCATTAACATGTGTGATTTTTGTGTTATTAATAATAAGATTAGGTTGCATGTGCTGTAAAAATAAGAAAACAAAGAATAAAATAAAAAGAGAAAAACTAAAAAGAAAAGAAAAGGATCCAGATAGAGACTTAACAGAAATAACTTTAGAAGAATGGAAAGAAAGTTTGTATAAAAAGGCAAAAAGAGATGAAGAAGAAACTGAATTATAAATAAGAGCAAGAATACATTTAAATTTTCCGTAAAAGGGTGAATTAAATTAGTGTTGTTGTGGTGATGAAATCACCAAAGGGGGGATTGCTGGAGTGGGGGTTTCTTTAAAAATTGTATACCCACTCCATTTTGCATGTTTACATTAATAAGAATAATTAATTAATAGTAATTGTACTAATTGTTTGCTGTGTGAATTGACCAACATTACTAATATAAGAAATACATGTGGGAAGTGCATTTGCATGGCCTAATTAATACGTAAACTAATTTTCGTATGCATATTAATAATAGACAATTAGAAATTGCATGATTATATGTTGCTTTCGTGATGTTTTCGTGATTTGTGCTTTATTAATGTGAATATAACCCGCATTAAGTGTTGCTTCTGCTAGATAAATACACACACATATGGGTATTAGTAAGGGGATAACATTTTATTAGTCATTTCCATGTATTAATTACGTTTTTGTGTTTCTTTGCTTAAGTTGACCATTTGGTGGCCACAAAATGGCCGACATCTCTATTTGACGAACACAACTCCATTATAAAAGTCTCTGGGTGAAGTGCGCATGCGTCACCATTAGCAGCAGTGGCCTCTGGACGACCCTAAACTCGACTGTACCCACCAAGGACACACCGGGCTAACAGCCAGCTGCCCCAAAAAGAAACAATAAAAGTTACTTCAACTTGAAATTATGAACTATATCTAAAGAAACATTTTCCGCGTGAGGATTTGGTGGAACTGATCTCATCAACCAATCACGAGTATTCAAAATATTGGTCGTTACTTTTTGGAATGTAATTTTACTATAAAAATGGTAGAATAGAGAGGTTGTGAAGCGTGACCCTTCAGAAGATTTTCGAATTCCTGACGTTATGCTGACGGAGAGGACGGTGACACTGCAGGACAGCTGTTTCCTAAGACTCTGACAGTATGAACTGATGACCAAGATTTTGACTTAGAGGACAACTTTAGCCAGAATAGGTAAATATGATGGTCTACTGCTTGATTAAACCAAAGACTATCAATTATTTAGATAAAAAATTTAAGATTTATTACAAGAACTGTGTTGGGTCGTTATTATGAAAAATGTATTTATGTAAATAAGTTATAGATTTCGTTATCACTCCAACCTGCAGCTAGCTGATCCATGGCCTATTCATGGGAGGAGTGCTAAAAAGTGAAGTTTAGGCCTTAATAAATAGGGATATATGAGAACTTCCTTCCATTACAGCGAGTGGAACAATCGCCTCCTTGGAAACAGGTTATTAGAAGGACGAATGTTGGTGTTATGGGCCCCACCAGCGAATGTAGTGATTGAGTGTGATCTATGATCTGTGACGAAGGGAGGGATTTTGCATTCCGTGCTGCATCAGTATCACAAGGCGGGCATACCCGGGGAAACAACCGGACTGACAAGAGTCTGGTGGGAGGCCCGTGATGTTATCTCTCCTCTTATCTCTCCCCGACAGGACGAGTGGTTCCATTCATCCCAGACGGACCTCACGGAATCAGGCGCTGGTCCCTTTAACTGGAGCTCGCTGGTTGCCGACTCCACCCCCAGTGTGGACGTCGTCGCCTTAGATCCAATAAGAGAAGACGACGACCAGAAATCGGTGTGTGCTATCACCGGAGGTTGGAAGGAGCGAGAAGAGAGCGGAGGGAGGAAGAACCAAGATCGAGACGGAGAACGGAGATGCCAGGGACAAACATCTAGCCTGCGAGGGGAGGAGGAAAGCCCAGAGTGGACAGGAAAGCCAGGAGGCCACTGGGAACACGCTTCACCGAGCCACGCTACAGGAGGAGCGTGGCTGAAACAGATACGGGAGCGGTTCGTGGGCTTGGTCGGGAGGCTGGAGAGGCCAGACGTGTAGAGATGCCAACCGCTTACCGGCGTTTGTACATAGTCTACATTCCCAACCTATCACCCTCACTCCTCACCGCTTGCCGTGTGTCACTGGTTGGATTGGGTTGCTCCCTCACTCCTTTCCATTATTTTCCACTGTGCCACAAGAATACTTACCCCTGCCTTTAATATTTTCTTTTGGGGTTCCTGAGTCCTTCCACGTACGCCTCCAGTCCGGGAAGAGAGGGAGGAAGACCGATCGGTGGACAAGGAAGACGCCGCTAGAAGCTGGGAGGACCGGAGAGGAGTCCCGTTATTTCCCTTATTTTATATTCCGACTGGCTGACCGCAGAAAGCGTACCAATTACAAAATAAAACCTGCTTTACCCTGACGCAGGCTCACACAAGTTTCTTTTGAACCCAGTACAGGGGGTCCCTGGTTCTGAGGCTGCAGGCGTCGTCAGAAGCGTCGAGGTGGGTCCTTGGGTGCCGGATTCGGGGTCACAGTTGCCGGGGCGACGTCCTGTGGGTCTTTGTCCACTCTGGCACAGTCCAAAGAGTGGGTGCATAGTGTGCAGGGTTCGCGGTTCCGGGCTGATGCCAGGGGTTAGAAACTTGCTTTGAGCAGAGCCACTGCTCATGGGAGTCCCAGATGCTCAGAGTCACAAGGTAGCCAGGTCCTCTGGGGTTTGTGAGGTTGCTGGCCACAGGAGGTGCCGGGATTTTAACAGGAGCAGGTTCGAGGGTCGACAGGCTGGTAGGGCTGGGGCCAAAGCAGTTGGTGTCTTCCTCTTCTTACCAGCTGCATGGCAGGTCTTCTTTCTTCTTGTTCTTCTTTGCTTTTTTGGAATCTGGAATCTGAGGAAGGAAGGTTCAGGGTGCCCCTAAATACTAAATTTAGGGATGTTACAGGTAGGGTGAGGGCACGGACCAATGGGTCCCTGTCCTGGGGTGAGTACACCCCCTATCCTGCTCCTCTACGGTGGGAGGGGGGCAGGAGCCTAGCTGTGATTGGGCAGGGCTCCCCATCCTCAAGATGTCCAGAGCCCAAGTTGGGCTTCACCTCGCCTCTCCCACCTTAGGGGTGGAGTTGGCACAGGCTGGCACACCCCCTTTCCTCACGTAGGGTTTCCTGCCAGTCTTCCCGCCAGAGTAGGGGTCAGAACCGGTGGGGGCCAGTTGCTGAGGACAGCAAGTGGCCTGGAGAAGTTCACAAAGGCGGCATGCCTTTGAAGCTTCCCCCTGCCCTTCCTTGGGGAGAAGACCTAGCACCTCGCACAGGATGTGCACCCAGGGGTCCAACAACATGTCTGCTGTGTGGCAGCCTAAGCAGCCTCTCAGACAAGACCTGGATTGTAGGTTAGGTTTCAGGGGGCATCTCTAAGATGCCCTCTGTAGTGCTTTTTACATTAAATCCCACACTGGCATCAGTGGGGACTTAATGTGCTGAGAAGTTTGATATCAAACTTGTCAGTCTTCAGTGTAGCTATTATGGTGCTGTGGAGTTCGTAATGAAAACCTCCCAGCACCACATACTCTTAATGGTATCACTGCACTTACAGTGCCCAGGAATGGCCCTGGGTACTGTAGGGGCACAGGGCTCATGCACCTGTGTCCTCACCACTGGCATAGGGCACCCAGCTAGAGGGGTGGCTGATGTATGCCAGGGCAGTGGGTTTGTGGGCATGGCACACAGGGATGTGTGCCATGTCGACTCTGTGTTTAGTTCTCTACCAGGACACTCAGCCTGCAAGGACAGTGTCTGTGTGTCAGGGTACAGGGCCCCTAAGGGTGGCACAATAAGTGCTGCAGCCCGTAGGGGTCTTCTCTGGTCACAATGCCCTGGGTACCTAGGGTACCATTTACCAGGGGCTGACATGTGGCCAGAGATGCCAATTGGGTTTAGGCTTTAGTACAGTTTTTAGGGAAGGAACACAGGCCCTGGGTACCTGATTGGCAGGGACCCAGGGTACACCAAGGAAAAGTGCATCAGGTATCAGGAAAAAAGTATGGGGGGGTTACTGCAACAGAAATCCACTTCCTTACACTCTTCCTATAGACTAGCATTGGGAATTCCTTAATTAACTGTTTAACTGAAATTCCTAATCAGAGAGGAGTAGCTTTTTCATGTTTGATATGTTTGGAATTGTAATGATACATTCTCAATACTGGTAATGTTGAATTTACCATTGCTGTTTTAGAATTACTTTTAGAAAGGGGACATTTCTCTGTACTTACTGCTATTTGTGCCTGACAGCCTGTCTCCAATATAATTTTGGGTTGGGTCACAGCTACACTTTGTGCATTCCCTCTAGACAGACACAAACTCAGGAAGATGAGGCTCATCTGTATTCTGAGCACTCATCTGCATTCTGATGGGTCTTCCTGGGCAGGGAAGTAATGAGCGGAGCTGCCACTTACACTTCATAAGGTAGAGTCCTGTCCACACACAAAGCACTGATTTACCCCAAGAGTTAGCCTGGCAGACAGGACTGGGTTGAAATGAATTGCGAACTTCAAGGACTTGAACTTAACCTCTGTGAGAAGGATGGCTGTGCTGCTTAAAGGACTCAACTGTTTTTTTTTTTCTGGAAGGACTGCTCTTCTTCTTGTTGCCCTGCTCCTCCCTGACTCTGCTGAAGGAGAGCTGGACTCTCCCTTCCTTCCAAGGTATCTCCAAGGGCTTGCTGGCTTGCCTCCTGTTTTCTGAAGTCTCAGGGACACAAAAGACTTCCTGCATTGCTGCTGGTACTGCTATACTCTGCCTTCTGTGAGTCCTACCCATGCCTGAGATACGCCCCTATAAGTTCTAGGCTTCAGAAGTGTGCTCTGCAGCTGTTTCGCTACAAAATTGATGCAGTTTTGACTTTGAACTGATTGGAACTGGCATATTGCCATTCTACGCCAATCAACAACCTCACTTTGACAGACTGTGCAGCTCGACATCTAGGGACAGCGCGACTCGACATCGGCGCAGCACCTGCATCGTAAAGGGGTTTGACACCGAAGCTTCATTCAACAGCGCAGCTAGTCGCTAACGCTCGCCTCCATCCACAGATCAATGACAACGCAGCGACTTTTAGCCTCGACGTCAACACTTTGCTCCATCCAAGGTACTTTGTTAGCTGGACCTGTCTGAGTCCTGTAGCTGGTCTGCCCTCGACCACGGTTGGCCTGAAGTTTAAATTTACTCCGCTCTAGTGTGACCTCAAGTAACCTTTTATCGCTATTGACTTTTAAGCACTTTTATGTATTTATTCTTTAAAAATTCATGTCTCGACTTTTATTGATTGTTTTTTTGGTCCAATTTTTTAAACCTCTGTGGAGTCTTTTTGTGGTATATTCATTGTGTTACTGTGTGTGTGTGTGTGTGTGTGTGTGTGTGTGTGTGTGTGTGTTGCACAAATACTTTACACATTGCCTCTTTAGATAACCCTGACTGCTCTGTGCCAAGCTAGTAGACAGTGAGTACAGGTTATCTTTCAGTGTGTATTTGGCTTACTCTGACTAGAGTGGTAGTTCCTGCCTTCTGGGTGCATACCTCAGCCAACCAGGAACCTGATTTTTAACAGTAACAGGTTGAATTATTCTACGTATGACATCTTGGAATATTTCTGCAGCAGATGACACTCCAAAACTCAACCTATTGCATCTGAACAAACCAACATGTTATATGGCTGTTAGGGTCATTCTCGACATTGCTAAGTTAGCATGTGCTCTGCTGCCATGATGCTGCTTTTGTGCACGTTACTACATGACTTTATTTTGCAAGACTCTGTTTATGCCTTTCACATGAGAACCGTCTGCTTTCTGAGTCCTCTGCTGTTCCTGGAGTTTAATCTGAACACGATGTGCAAGGTCAATAAACATGCCCCTTGTTGTTCTGTTCAGTCCTTAGCCCCTAGACAAAACATGCTAAACACAGCTGCACTGATGGAAAGCTCGTGCTTTGATATTACGGGGATGCATGTTGTTCACACACACTAGGAGAGAACACTTTCCATGGAGAAGAGCTATGCTGTTCCTATGATGTAAACCTTCCATCTAGGCTTTAAGGTATGGAATCTGCTGACAAAGCCCAGAGATCTTCCTTTATATAATAAACCTTAACTTACCAAGAGGTGGGTGGTTAGGCCTTATAGTCTTTTTTCCACTGTCTGAATATAATGACATCCCCCTTTATATTATATGGTATTGTAACAATGCTAACTGTGCTAGGTTTATGCATTTTGCTGCTGGTAGTGGCTCGTATACTGCATTATAGAGCACAAGAGTTAAAATAAACATGTTGAACTATTACAGTGACTCTAACAATCCTTATTGTGGACAAGTACGAGTGAGTGAGCGAAATGGTGTGTCTTGCTACCGCGATTCCTGAGAGAATCAGGAGTGTTGTGCGCTGGGTTGTCTAATCATTTGTAGCTTCATGATTATGTAGGAGAACAAATGAGACATTATAGTTAGTCAGTTGTGGGATTTTGGGTACTAAGATGGTAGGAAGATACAACCCCTATACACCGAGGTCCTGTTTTCCTGGGCATAGTTCTGTGTATGTGCAGAATCCCCGCAACATGGCGCTGCCAACGTTTGGTCTGGTTCTTATCTGCAAGACTTCTGAGTAGTGCTTGTGCTTGTCCACAATCCGCTCACTTCTGTTTCCGGAGACAGCTGTAATGGTGTAGTCTCCTATATTGTGATATTTTTATATGTTTTAAAACTTGAATTTAAAAAGATCTTTCTCTTTCTTTTAACCCTTGTTGCGCTGCCACGCATAGATTGTTAATCTCTGTTATTCATTATGGCGGTTGCCATAACAGCCCCTAACCGCTCAGGGCTTATTTAAATCAATACGGAGTGCCCAATGCAGGTGTTGCGCTTATCTTTGTTGTAGAAGCGGATCCAGCTTATCACTATGAGGTATTTTATTCTTGGGTCACCTTTCAGGCAGTCGATGGAACAGACAATTTGTTTCACAAGTAAACTGCCACCGCTACTCCACGGAAATATAGACCATATAGAACTCTTGAAGTTCTGCTCACAGCTTGGCAACACCAAAAATGGTTTAATGGCACCCTTCCTCACCCAATAACATCAGTCCGTTTATACCCATATCAATAGATGGGGCCACTTGGCCCGTTTTGGCTGGGTAAACCCTATATCCAACTTACCTCACTGCTTCAGATGCAGAGCTACGCGTATCACATACTTCATTAGTAAGTATCCATAGAGCTGTTATTCAGTTCATGTCGCTCAACTTCCAGGTGGGACCACCTAGCGCTGCTGCACAACCACCTGCACCTGGTGGTGTGACCATAAGTCCTTTGATGCTTAATTCCATAATGTGCAAGCGTCCCCAAAATAAGGATGAGCTTCCTTATTGGCTTGCCGAGAAGTTTGGGCAACTCAAAGCTGTTTTTCCTAATACAACACCTGTGGAAAAACACAGGATTTTGACAATAAGTCTACTGAAAAACCTGGTTCTCGAATTAGCTGATTGTGACACTTGGGGTAAAGTGTTTGCAGCGGTATATTTAATGTGTTTCGGCACCTCCTCAATGACCGTTCTCCCGTCCATGATCAAACGTGTTCAGGAGGAACATGGGGCCAAGGCGGCCCTGGAATTGGGAATGAAATTGGTGGGGGTGTTCGACATTGTTTGCGGTATGATCCTTGCAAATGTTAAGGGTGATGCTGTTAGCTTACATGTGGCCCAACACTTGGAGACTGTGGCAGACAAGCAACGTGAATTGCCAAAAATTATTGCTAAAGCTTATAAAACCATAGGGCGCAATAGTCTGTGAATGAAACCTTTTACTCAACCACAGATCCAACCACAAAATCAAGGTCAACAAAAGGCCCAGACTGATAAAGATGGGTGCCCGTTCTTTCCTAATAAGAACTGGAAAAATAAAAACGAGGGGCAGCAACAACAGAAGCAGGGTTCGCGTGCTGGTACACCGACATCCGAGCCTTCTGAGCGTACTTATGACTTGCACGACCGCGTGAAAATTAGGACTCTTGATAGATTTCAGGATCCCTGATCTTTGCTCTCCGCGTTCTTTACAGGACACTTCGGGCTCTCAAGTCAGTGGTGGAGAATGCCATGATCGTGGAAAAGGTCAGACCACACAACAGGGACAAGATTAACCTGGACAGTTTGACGTTAAAGCCAAACAAGAGGATCTGCCTCGTTTTAGACCCCCGTATCAGAAAGTTGCAGCTTTGACAGCGAAATATGCTTCAGATGGTGAGAACACGTCTTCTAGACTGGACATGGGCAGTGACTATGCTCGACAGCACAGCGGAGGTTACCATAGTGCGGTAGGCACTTCGTCCCTGTCTGGAGGCGAGAGCAACTGACACATTTATTACAGTAGAGACAGCAGATACACGAGTTACCCCCCATAGATAGAATCTATGAAATAGTCTTCAAAATTGAAGGTGATATACAGCGTACAATCACAGGGGTTTTCTGGAAAAATCTCACCTATTCATATGACATTTTGTTAGCAGAGGCAGATTGGCCACCTCCATTTGTCCTAGCCGCTCCCAAAGGGGAAGACGTAATACTGAGTTACTCGCATTATGTCCCTGAGGAACATCCAAAGGCTTTTGCAGCTGAGTGGGCCGCGGCCCTTGCCCCGGCGGTGTACCGTAATCATGTGGGCTGGGATTGAGATTCCCCAGCACATGAGATCCCATGACGGTCTATGCCACAGTAGCAATATCCGATCAAACGAGAAGCTAAGGCTCATGTTTGTGATATTCTGACTCAGTTGGAGTATCAAGGAGTAATTGAATCCTGCGTATCACCGATGAATAATCCTCTTTTTCCGGTATCAAAACCAACCGGATCGTATTGCATTGTCTTAGATTATCGAAATTTGAATAGTCATTGTCGTACATTTGCGGAACAAAACACACACAGCTCTGCGCTAGTGAATAGTCTAATTCATAAGAAATGCAAAACTACACTGGATATATCCAATGGTTTCTATAGTCACAACTTGGCTCCTGAGAGCAGTATAAGAATAGCCCCGGGGCTTTTGCTGTATGTGTTGGGTCTTTGCTACATAGCATAGACCTTGATGCTTTCTCGTACATCGATGAAATTTATCTGACGAACAATGAACTGATGCCACATCTTGTCCGAGTCGACCGCATTATTTTGTTGTTTGCCGACTATGGATACAAATTCAATTTTGCAAAATGACACATCACACATTTTGCGGTGGTCTTTTTGGGCTACAAGCTCAATAATTAAGGTAGGGGTATAGCCCCCAATTTCTGGAGAAATGTGCACAATTGCGACCTCCTTCTACACTGAAAAAACTTCAGTCTCCGCTGCGATTTTTAAATTTCGGGAGCACATACATTCCCGATTATGCCCAGCATATCAAACCACAATATGCGTTGATACAACCTATATTTTCTTCAGCCAGCTGGCTTCCGGAACATACCAATATTCTGCAATCTTTGCAATCAGATTTGCTAGCTACTAACTACTTGTTGACGCGTGATAATACTACGAACCTGGTAATACGTATAGTACCAGGTACGGTGGGTTTCACTTACTTGACCTTCAATGAATGTGACACGGTACCTATTGCTTACAAATCACATTTATACACATAGGCTGAAATGCGATTTTCCAATACTGAAAATTTTTGGGCAGCGGTCCAGATGGCGATTCTGAAAGAACGCTCTCTGGTGCAGGCAAAACGCATTCTTATGGTCATGCCCCTTACTGATTTAGAAGCAGTGACTAAGATGAATCTACCAAACTCTAAGGCATCACATCCCTGTTGGATTCAATGGGCTACGTCTTTGACATCGCCTGATGTCACGTTTATCTTTGATCTTGCTCTTCAGACACAGGAGATTTTGCAGTATTAACATGTTTATCCTCCTCCACTGTCGTTGCTTCCTTTGGATGAGTACAAATGTATTATCTACACCGATGGATCGGCTCAACCGTCCGTCAGTTCCAAACACGCTTATTCAGTGGCTTGAGCTATTGGGGCTGGTACAATTGTCAATGGAGAATTTAAGTCTTCCATAGTGCATACGCAGGCATTTGGGGACTCTATAGCAAAATTGGCGGAGCTGCGTGCTCTTGTTCTTGCACTTGAGTTTGCTGATCCTTTTGTGAGTATTTTTATTGTATGCGATTCCTACTACTGTGTTCAGTCTTTTAATGACAACTAATTATTTTGGTCACAAAATGACTATAGAGACTCTAAAGGCAGCGCAATAAATCATAAAATACTTTGGGTTCGAGTGGCGGAACTTAAAAACATCTCCCACTCACACAGGTTATCCATACTCTTGGCCATCAGCGTGCGGGAGTACATTATTTATTTATTTATTTTAGAGTTTTATAGAGCGCGAACCAGACCCGCTTTAAAGGATTGACAGGTGGTAAAAACAGTCTTAGGACGGGTGCATACAATTGGGATAGGAACAGGTAGATGCATTATACAAGGAAAGGAATAATAGGCAGTAACAAATCCTATATACAGTTGGGATAAAAACAGGTATATACATTATATGAGAGAACAGCTGTCTCAATTCCCGGGTGGGATACCCAGAAGTGCCAGGTCGGAATCATCCGGAAGAACCATGGGTGATGCCGTAGTAGAAGATGAAACAAAATCGCTGAGGTGATTGAAATGCAAATCAAAACATTCTCCCCCAGTCAAGAGATCTGGGTTAAATCCATCATTCTTTTGCTCACCATGCCACCCCAGTTTAGACCTGACCATATGCAAATCAGTCTTGACCCTGTGCCTAATGGGAACAGTCCAGCCCGAACTGCCAAGCCAGGTCGTCCCTGGACCGGAAACAAGCATCCTAGGACCGGTTTCGGGGTTTCACCCCTCTTCAGCCAGGATAGCTTGAATCCAGTGGCACAGTGAGCCCGGGACCTACGTCTAGGCATACCCGGTGCACTTAGGGCGAGAAAGCAAAAGACACACAATTGATGGACGGAATGCAGAACAAATCAAAACATTCTCCCCAGTCAAGAGATCTGGGTTAAATCCATCATTCTTTTTCTCACCATGCCACCCCAGTTTAGACCTGGCCATATGCAAATCAGTCTTGACCTTGTGCCTCATGGGAACAGTCCAGCCTGAATTGCCAAGCCAGGTCCTCCCTGGCAGTTTTTGGCATCGAATTGATATAGCCACGCATATTCAAGTTGCAGTCTAGGGTTATTCCCAGGGATTTAGCAGAGTCCGCAATGGTCGGAGGGCAGTTTAATGCTGTGATAGTCTTGATCCATTCCTGAATGTCTGAGTTGGTTTTGGATGAGGAGATAAGGAGAAATTCAGTTTTTTTGCATTAAGTTTGACCTGGTTTGAGGTGAGCTAATGAAACGTCAGCTTCAAGGCCTTATTCAGGGAGTGAATGTCCTCAGGGAAAGAGATTTTATTGTAGATCTGTGTGTCGTCGGCATACATGTGATAGGTGATGTTGGCGGTACGTAGTACCTCAGTGAGCGGTTCAAGGTAAAGATTGAAGAGGGTAGGGAAAAAGGTTGATCCTTGGGGGACTCCAACCATGATCAGAGAGGGAGCGGATAAGTTACTGTTGATTAGGATTCTCTGTGAGTGATTCTGGAGGAAGGACTTAAACCATTCAAGAACGTGGCCATCCAATCCCATTCGGAGTTTGAGATGATCCAGGAGCGTTTCATGGTTGACCGTATAGAACGCCGAGGATAGTTCTAGGAGGATTAGGAGACAGGTTTTGCCTTGGTCAAGGGCTTGGAGGGCATCATCCACGATGTGGAGGAGGATGGTTTCCGTGCTGTGTCCAGGTCTGAACCCGGATTGGAAGTCATCAAATAGATGGAAGTTGGTAATTTGTTGGCTCAACTGCTGTTGCACACATTTCTCCCGAACTTTCGCTAGGACTGGGATGTTCGATATCAGTCTATAGTTGTCAGGGGAAGCAGGATCCAGCGTCGCTTTTTTTAAGATGGGGACAACTTTTCCGGCTTTGAGAGAGTCAGGTATCGATCCCTGTAGTAGGGATGCATTGATTATTGCAGTCCAAGAAAGGATGATCGCCTGAGAGACGGCGGCTATGCAGTTAGAAGGGAGAGGATCATTGTAGTTATTGTTCGGGTTTAAGGAAGATAGAATTTTCGAGACTGAGAGGTCGATTCCGATTTCGTCCGCAAATCGTAACGACCGACACGGACCGGATACCGACCGACACGGACCAGACCCGTACGACCCGTGCAGTATGATGCAACACGTGTGAATTACAACCGACACATACGGAATACAAGCCGTACGACCGAGCCGTAGGGAAAATAGTGATCCGGCTGGAAAACCGACGCGAGTTTCACCGACTGACACGAACCCGGAATCTACCCGACCGACGCGTAGCCGCGATGTCCGATCCGCTCAGTACGATGCAATACGTGTAAACCCAGATCGACTCGCACGGAAACCAAGCCGCACGACCCACACGCACAGAAAAACAGGCCCACAAGTAATAGAGGTCTCCGTGACCGACGCGTATGAAACACAGAAGATAGGCAGCATGAACGAGGTTGAGAAGCCCGCACGAGCCAACATCAGCGTCCGTTTCTGTCAGAAGAACGTCTCCTTCATGCCTACAAAACCCAAAGGAAAAAAGACAAAAAAAGGACCAAACAAGCAATGACAAAGCCAATAAATATCAAATAAAAAAAACTTGGGACAAAGACACACCCACAACTCCAACTATATAAAGAACTACACTCACTACCATGATCCCTTGCAAACAGGAGACACAGCCAGCAGCAAACACCATTACACAGCAACCACGGACACAATCACAACTCACCCATCACACAACTCACACACCATCAGCACCTCATCCAAAAGCACACACACATACAGCCAGCAAAACCAACTAACCCACCTTCACGTGCACCCTCACACACACATCCCTCACCACCACCACCCATCACCATGCCCCCAAAGAAAAATCCAAAGTTCACAGATATTGAGTTAGAAGTGCTGGTAGACGAGATCATCAGAGTAGGGCCACATTTGTTTGGTACATTGGTCCAAAAGACCCCCATGTCACAGAAAACCAAGATGTGGGCGAGGATTGTGGACAAGGTGAACGCTCAAGCACCAGCAAGGCACACAAGGACGATATCCAGAACAGGTGGTATGACGTGCGCAGGAGGGTCAAGAAACTCATTGAAAAAGATCACGCCCTGAGTCAGTGTACCGGCGGTGGCCCTCCTGCCAAACCAGTCTACTTCAGGACCTGGGAGGAGAAGGTGCAGGACATCCTACCACCAGAGAGCGTCCATGGTCTAACAGACATACCATGCCTGGTGATTACAACATTCCCAAGATTGTGTGGCAAGGGGACAGTGAAAACATGCACCACAAGCAAAGCCACAGTAACCAATAGATAATCATCCCAAGATGTGTATGCCAGTCAGACAAACACAATACCTGCCATCTCATAGGGACCCAGCACCAAATAAAGAGGATTCCCAGTCCCAGACTCTGGTGGACACTGAGCTCTCTGGTTTGACTCTGTCTCTGTCCTCTTCGGATGACGACGACCAACCTAGCCCCTCCGGTGAGTGATCATGCAGGACCAGCAGCATCAACATCTGCACCCCCTGTACCCACGCCTCCTGCATCTGCAAACCGACAGGGCACCCCAGTCAACACAGACAGACCAAGGCCACTGAACACCCACAGCACAGGGACACAGGACCCCCCGGAAGCTACAGCAAACACCACCAGCAACACCACCCAAGGGGTCCCAGTGTCACCTGTGCGTCCCGCCACTGGTCCTGCCCGTGTGGGGTGCTGGGAGGGGTGGGAGGCAGAGGGCGCGCCTTGCAGAGGGGTATGAACTGCATGATGACCCCCAACTGGCACGCATCTTAGATGCGTACCAGGATAGCACCAGAGGATTTGGCCAGGTAGTGGGGATCCTCAAGGACATGCAACAGGAGCAGGCTGCCCACCATGCCCGCATGGAGGCAAAGTGGGATGCCGTTACTGCGGTGCATCGGGACATACTCCAATGCCTCCGCCAGATCAACACAAACCTGTCCACACCTCCCTGTGTGGCCACAACATCTGTCGCAACACCATCTGTCAGCGCCACAGGGAGGGAAGAGAACTCTGGCGGAGAGTCCCGTGCACCGCAGAGGCCTGCACCTGAGGATCCCCCACCCCAAGAAGAAGAGGGGTCGTCCGAAGAAGGACATGTGAGAGGCAGATGTCCCAGCACATCTCCCAGGGCCTCTAAACATGTTCTGGACAATGTTCTTTGTGCGCAACCCGTTCAACTTGTTCAATCACACACAACTCACCCACATGACATGGAGGGTTCATGTTGGTCCGATGTAGCAGATGACTGTGGACTTTACTCTGGACATTTCATCTACCAGAACTTCCAACTCTAATGTGAACTTTGGATTCAAAAACCAATGTACAGCACCCACCATCCTGTGCATTTTCCTCACACATGTTCGAAAATAAACTCACCAGTACACCATACTTGCCTCTGTTGTGATTCCAACTTGTCATTTGTCATGGAGATGTCGATCTGCTACACAACAGAGTGCATGCCAAATACTGCAACAATGTGACCAACGTTAGGTGAGTCATCGTGATGTGACACATGTGAGGGAGACACACCACTATGGCAACACAACACATACTCACCATGGCCATGTTACTCATCCCACACAATGATGTTGACCTAAAACACATAGGTATGCCCAAACACAACACCTATCCACAGTCATTGGTAACAAGTCCACAGGTGAGGTAAGCAAATGTCACTCAGATATGGGAAGACAGAAAACACACCTAACAAAGCATAGCCCAGGTTCATTACACATCAGCAACATGTTTATTCAAAAATAGTTGCAAGGCAATTGTACGTTACGGTAGACACACGGTCACAGAGTGTCTAAGAATTGTAGTCCAGGGGTGTGTGGCACATCTCTTGATGTCAATTGACTATTCCCACACTGGTGACGGATTCTGGGTGTTGGGGATCAGTGTTTACCAAACAACAGGCAAATTACCCTGTGAAGGACAGACACAAGACACAGTCAAAAGCACATCAGAACAGGAGAGAAATGCTATACACATGCACAAAACATGTCACAAGAAACCTACACAGAAACAAGTTAGCAGTACTACCCTATTGTGGAGTACACACCACCTGAATGGACACATTACTGCACGCATCCAGTCAAGTGGCACACAGACACACTCATACAGCAACAGAGCAGCCACAACACATTCCAGGCTAACTCCATACATTGACATAACAACCCTGGAAACTCACATTCAGGTGAAGAAGTTGTTGATGAGCTGTGAGCGGACGTCACCCTCATCCTCATCATCACTGGCATCGTGGCCCAGGCCGGGATACTCCACAGGTGCCGGAGGTTGGTCATCGTCATCCTGGATGAGAGGCACCTTCTTCCGCACTGCCATGTTGTGTAGCATGCAGCATACAAGGATTATTTTGCACACCTTTGCAGGCTCATATGGGAGGGCCCCTCCGGTCTTGTCCAGGCAGCGAAAGCGGCTTTTCAGGAGGCCGAAGTGGAAATGTTTCCTGTTACTGTATGCCTGCTCTTGTGCCTGTGGTGGTATCAGGGTCACATGTGTCCCATCAATAGATCTGATGACGTTCGGCATCCTCCCCAGTGTATAAAAGGCATCCTTTATTTCAGGGAGTTCCACTGGGCTAGGGAACTTGATGTACAGGTCAAGGAAATGCAACATCCCCTCCAAGACATCGCGTAGCACACGACTAAACATAGTTTGCGACATCCCACCGGCTGTAGCCACAGTGTACTGGAAGGTGCCAGTAGCAAAGAAGTGCAGGGCTGCCATCACCTTCACCTCTGGGGTCAGTGCTGTAGGGTATGTCCGGCCAGCTAGCAGATGTGGCGCCAACTGCTCTGTCAACTCCTCAATCAGTGGCCTGGTGAAGCGGTACCGTCGGATGCAGTCGCGTTCCTGCATGGTTTGAAGGTCTGGGAATGGTCGATGGACAGTTGGTGCCCTGCAGAACAGAGATGAACAAAGGAAGATTGTCGGTTCATCCACCCATGTGGCCATGACCAGGCTCAATATCACATGATACATCATGACATTACACAATGTACTGAGGTGTGTGCTGTTGGGCATGGACACATATGTCACCTACATGACCATCACCTCACATCTCAAGTCCACATGTCCACATAAGTGTAGTGCAATGGCCAATCATCTGGCTGTGTCACCCGACCTATGTACTGCTGTGACGTTACAAACACACACCACAGTGACAAGTGAGGCCTGATGTCTCCCAGGCATCACAGATCTTTGCAATGCAGATACCCAGGGTCCCTGTATTGCCACATCGACACTGGCATGAACATGGCGTATCACGTACATACCACAAGGCAAGCGTGAGTCCCACAGGTAGTGGCCACTGTTGTCCCTGCAGGCCCTACATGTACGTCTCTTAGACACACACACACCATCAAGGTTGACGCATATACCACATGGATGTGGAGACTGTCTCCCATTGGGCACATTTGATCAGACACATCTGAGACACAACATGCACACAGACTGTGGGTGCACATCTGAATTGTGGCTACAGGTCTCACTGTGACGTACATGCCATCACCCCCAGGACTCAGGGTGTATGTGATATGTCCTAAACATATCCAACCTGCAACTGTGTCCGTGACTCATGCCCATTACTGTACATTTGCACATCACAGTGGTAATGTGCACAACACACAAAGGATTCTGCCCCCATGTACACGTGCACAGCCTGGGAGTGGCTGAACAAAAGTGCCACCCAACAAACCAAATGTTGCCCCCCCAACACACAGGGAATGCAGCCTTACATGCCATGGGACACTGTGTGGCCAATGCTGTAGTGTGGTAGGTGTGAATAGGTGTCCCTGGCAAGTAATTGTGTGTTGAATCTGTCAAATAGTCACACCATTGAGGTCCGACGCAGGTGACAATGCGTACACATTGCACGGTTCATGACCGAGCCGGGTGTACGCTTTGCTGTTGACTGCAATGAGGTCCAACGCGGGTGACAATGCGTACGCATTGCACGATTCATGACCGAGCCATGTGTACGCTTTGCCATTGACTGCAATGAGGTCCGACGCGGGTGACAATGCGTACGCATTGCACGGTTTATGACCGAGCTGTGCGTATGCTTTGCCATTGACTGCAATGAGGTCTGACGCGGGTGACAATGCATACGCATTGCACGGTTCATGACTGAGCCGTGCGTACGCTTTGCCATTGACTGCAATGAGGCCCGACGCGGGTGACTATCATGCATGCGCGTCGGGCAGGCATTGTCCGAGACAATCATACGCCTTGGCCATTGAATCGTATGGAGACGGGTGCATGTGTATTTTCAAAAATACGCGTTGTACAGTCAGTTGACCGAGCAGGGCGCACCCATTGGCTCTGGACTGTCATGGAGACGGATGCGGATTCATAACTTGTACGAGTTGTGCGCTGGAAATTCAGTTGGATGCCTACAACAATGTTGCAATTCCTAGTGTTTCATGAAGGTGAAGATTTGAACGATGCGGAAGGTATGTACGAGTCTTACATATCCATGGATTGGCCAGATTCATAGAATGCAACTGTTTTGGACCTATCACAGATTCTGCCTCTGCAGCATAGATATAAGGCTGGCTGGCTCCCAGGGAGCTCACTTGCCTGCACTACATGCTCCTGGACCACATCCCTGCTACCACTGCTGCTGTCTCTGCATCCTCTGGCTCCTGCTATGGCATGTACTCTGGAGAGGGCCCCAGCCTTCACTGAGGAGGAGAACCAGGCCCTACTGGACGGGCTCCTTCCACAGTACAGCAAGCTGTATGGGAAACCAGGTGAGTGTGCAGTCCACTGCCTTCCTAATTGTGCATGTTGTCTGACTAGCAGTACTAGCAGTGTGTATACCAGTGGCAAGCATTCTCACTGACTACTTTCATCCCCCAAAGTGTGTAGGTACATGTAATGAACAAGTGTTCTGCTGCTAAAGTGCATTAGTGTAAGCTTAAACTTCCCAGGCATTGTTAACATGTCAGACATGCAGTTTATTTTTCCTTTCCCATGGTTGCACTACCTGTGTAACTCATTTTCCTTTGTGATGATGACATGTATATCCAAATGTGTGCAGCACAAATATGGGGCATGTGTGTTAATGGAATTTTAACTTTGTCATCCTCACAGGTTGATGCCCACCAGAAGCAGGAGATATGGCTGACCATCGCCCGGGTAGTTCGTTCGGTGGGGGTCTACAAGCGCCGGATCCGCAACTGCCAGAAGAGGTGGCAGGACCTTCGGGGCAGGACCCAGAGGATTGCTAGAGTCCAGCTGAAGCTGTCACCTCCACGCAGGAGGGGCAGACACCGGAGCCTGACCCCCCACATGCTCCGGATCCTGGCAGTGGTCTTCCCGGACCTGGATAGGCAGCTTAAGGCCAGACAGCAGCAAGAACGGGGTAAGTCCATGCCTAATCTGTGTACTATGTCTGACATGCTAATTGCAGTCTTTTGGCCTGGTCACACTTCCACATTACGTAGGTCTTGTAGTCCAATACTCAGGTCCCTCAATTGTGTGATGCACCCTCCTCATCTGTTCCACAGGTGTGGCCCCTACAGTCTGTTGCTTGTGTCACTAGGGCACTGTGTCCCTGCAGTCAGCTATGCTTCAGCTACCGGACAGCATCTGTTCCCGTGACTCTGTTGTGTGTTTCATGGGTGGTTCAATTGTTTACCCAATTCCTGGGATCTGAGATGTGATCTGTGTGTGCCCTTGATATGTGTTACAATTGCTGGTCTGACTCGCCACATGTGGCTGGAGTATTTCAAACAAAACCTGCAGCAGGAGACTCCAATTTGTGAGCCTCAGGAGTATGTATATTTTTTTTAAAACATGTTTTTATTGGCATTTGTTAGTAGTTTCGATACATATCAGTGTTGGATGGCAATATCGCAGAGTACATGTTTCCAATCAGGTGAGATCAATCATCACGTTTACAATAACCTTCACCACACTTATGTGCAATGTAACAGGTGTTTGCCATACTATATATTACAAACCAGGGAAGGGGGGGGGAACTAGGGGCAGTCATGGACTATCAGAGAAGGGTCAGCCAGACTACATCACAGGTGGTCCGTAAGGTAACTGGTGAAGCAGCGCATTGGGAACACCTGGCCGGGGTACGACTATGCAGGTGGACATACGGCATGGGTGCAGGCCCCGTAGCAGCGGGGATAGGAACCTGGTCCCCCCAAGGTGAGTGTGTAGTATTAGAGGGGATCGTCACCCGGGTGGGTTTGTGTCGCGCGTGGCTGCGTGGCAGTAGGGGTAGTCGCGGTCGTGTTCTGATCAGCTAGGGGCTGGGATTGTTTAAACTGATGCATTAACAGCGCCCACTCCAGGGAGATCGGGGTTTTGCGTATGCCCTTCGCTTCTTCCTCTCGCAGAGTGTCCTCCTCAGCCGCGGACCACTTGAGCACCGCCCCCCTCCATGCCGCCATCGGGGGGCCCGTAGGGGAGCGCCAATTCATAGCTATGCATCGCTTAGCCAGGAGGTGTGCTAATGAGACAAATCGTATAGGCACTTTGTGCCGCTGCTTCCGGCCCATTATTCCCAGTGCGCAGTACTCCCAGGTGTCTAGATGGGGCAACCCCGTGAGCTCTCGGAGGGTCTCGTGGATAGTCGACCAGTAGATTTGGATCCCCGGGCATGACCAAAACATATGGAGGAAATCTGCATCTTGCGCCTGACAGCGGGGACAGAGGAAAATTGTATCGGGATAGAAACGCTGGAGGCGCGCTGGGGTCAAGTAGGCCCTGTGAAGAATGTAATATTGTATATTTTTGAAACGGGCGTTCCGAGACACTTTTTTGGGAAATTCGAGTGCCCTGTCCCACTCGTTGTCATGAAACGCCCGTCCCACCTCCTCTTCCCAAAGGGTCCGCAGGGGTGCCAATGATAGGGGCGTCAACTCCCGAATGGACTTGTATAGCCAGGTGGTGAGGTGAAGACCCCGTCCCATTTGCAGTATCGTGTGGAGGACTGGATGCGTGGGGGGCTCTCCTAGTGTGAGATCACAGTATGGCAGAAAATGACTAAGGAGCTGGCGGTGCCGCTAGAATTGTCCCGGGGGGAGATCGTATTCATCAATGAGTTGCTGGAATGGCCGGAGGTGTCCCTCCGCGAATAGTATTTCTGCTTCGGTGACCTCCCGAGATGTCCACTCCCGAAGCATGGCCGGGGTGAAGAACCGGGTGTTTTTGGGCCAGCCCACCAGCGGGAGCAACGGTGAATACGAGGGCCTATCTGGTGCGAGTCGGTGTATGCGCCGGATGCACTCCCAGGCCACCTCCACCTGGAGGGGGTAGGTCCCCGCCGGGCGGGATCCCGGCACAAGCAAACGGCATAATTCCGGTGTCGTTATCCGACCCACAGCCGTGTATGTTTCGGACGTGTGCCTGCCGGCTGTCCAATAGGAAAGCCATTGGAGCTGCGCCGCTAGGAAATAGGCTTCGAACGAGGGGGCTCCGAGACCGCCTTGTGTCGTGGGCAATTTCAGTTTTGCCAGTGCGATTCTATGTCGCCCCTTGCCCCATATTAGGGATCCAAGGAGGGTGTCCAAATCTTTGAAGAAAGAGCGAGGTAGTATCACTGGAAGGTTAGTAAAGTAATAGAGTAGACGCGGGACCAGCACCATTTTCGCTAAGGCCACGCGGCCAATCGGGGCTAGTGGGAGCTGACGCAAAAACCCAATGGCGGAGCGTATAGAGGTGAGTGCCCTACGATGGTTACCCTCGAAGATGTCAGTGGGTGAGTGATATAGGCGAACCCCTAGATAGCGAGGGGCCTCTGCTGTCCAGTTTAATCTCTGATCACCAATCCACACCTCCCGAGGGGCAGAGTCGGGGTGGAGGGGATAGACCACAGATTTCTCCCAGTTCACCTTCAAGCCTGAAGCTTCCGCGAATTCGGTCAAGATGAGCCCGAGTGGGGTTAGATCCGCGGCGATGTCCCGTATATACAGGAGGAGATCGTCGGCATACAGTGAGACACAGTGCGTGACGTCCGCGAGCGGTATGCCCCAGTCCTGCCCCTCCCTTCGGAGACGGATAGCCAAGGGCTCCACAGCCAACGCAAATAACAGGGGCGAGAGGGGGCAGCCCTGTCTAGTGCCCCTGTGTATTGTGAATGCCGAAGAAATACGACGTCCAATGCGGATTCGGGAAGTGAGCTTAGTGTAGAGAAGGCGGGTGTAGGCTACAAGCTTGGGGCCAAGGCCAGCACGCTGGAGGACCGAGAACAGGTACTGCCACGTCAGGGTGTCGAAGGCCTTCTCGAGGTCCAAGATCAGGCACGCCGCTCTGGGGAAGCGGTCACCAATCTGGTCCTGGATATGGAACAGACGCCGTATGTTCTGAGAGGTATTCCTACCCGGTACGAATCCGCATTGGTCAGCGTGTACTAGTGGACACACCACCCGGGAGTATCTTTCAGCCAATATTTTCCCTAAAATTTTACAGTCGGCTGTAAGGAGCGTTATGGGCCGATAAGATGCCAACAGCTGTGGGTCGCGGTTGGGCTTCGGGAAGGTAACAATTACCGATTCTCTCATGGAGCTGGGTAATTTGCCCGCGTGTAGTGCTGTGTCCAGTACCGTCGATAGACGGGGGGCCAGCAGGGAAATAAAGGTGACGTAGTATTCTAGCGGGAACCCGTCCAAGACCGGGGCTTTGTTTCGGGCCAATGTGCGTATGGCCTGGGTGATCTCCGAGGTATGTATCGGCGTGTCCAGGTCAGATTTCTCTACAGCAGAGATCTGAGGGAGAGGCAGAGGGTCAAGGAAGCGATCGATCATCCCCTGACTCCATGCTCGGGGGCTATCATAGACCTCCGAGTAATATTGACGGAATTCTTGAAGAATCTCGTCCTGAGAGTGTACCAAGACGCCGTGTTGCGTATATATCGACGTGATGGGTCGTATCTCCGTGTCTTGTTTAGCTAGCCACGCCAGCAGCGAACCCGTCTTGTCGCGGTCTTTGTGCATTCGAGTCGCATATGTCCGAAAGTTGTATCGCCGCAGATCCGCGCACGCTCCCTGATATTCCGATTTGGCATGTGCGATCTGCGTCGCCACTGCCACCGATTGGTCGGTGAGTTTTGTGGCGTTGGCAAGCCGTTTCTCGGCTTTATCAAGGGCCTGTTCCAGGGTGCGTTTCACCCCGACGCGCTGTTGAATGCAGTCTTCCCTGGCCACCACCTTGAAGCTGTCCCACTCGATCAGGGTGGAGGACGCCGACCCCGTGTTTCGGGCAAAGTATTTTCGGATACTACACTCTTGTTCGTGGGTGAAGACCGGATCCACCAGACAATCGCGCGAGAGGCGCCATGTGGGGACAGGGGGGTGTGGGGGTCTCCATTGAAGACTTAGTACATGTGCATCATGGTCGGATAGGACTCTACCCAGGTAATCTGTGTGACGGACCTGAGGGAGCACCGCTGCCGTGCATAAGAAGCGATCTAGTCTGACTCGAAGGTTGTGAGGAGCTGAGTAGAAGGAGTACATGCGTGTATGAGGGTAATGCAAGCGCCACACATCTGTGAGTGACCAGTGTGCTACCCAGGCCTTAAATCTATCGATGTGTCTGTAAGTAGGGGAGCGCGGTAGTGGCGGGCATGAGCGGTCCAAGTCGGGATCTAGGATGCAATTATAGTCTCCCCCGAGTATCCAAGGCACGTGTGTGAATTGGGCGAGGATTTTCGTAAGTCGGTCCCAAAACTTATCCTGATCAACATTCGGGGCATATATGCTTCCCAATAGGACGGCCTGTCCGTCAAGCAGTCCCTCCAACAGGACAAATCTACCCTCCCCGTCTACCACCCGCTGGAGCTCTCGGAACGGAGTACCCGGTCGGATCCAGATCAGCGCGCCGCGGGCAAATGATGAGTAGGTTGTAGCGCAAATGAGGCCCCGCCATTTCGCCTGCACCCTGCCCACCTCCGCTGCATTAAAATGGGTTTCTTGCAATAGGAGTATGGATGCCGCTTGGCGCTTCGCGTAGGCATAGATCGCATAGCGCTTGCGGGGGGTGTGAAGACCGCGTGCATTTAACGTAAGTATATTAACGTCTGTTACACTCGTCCTCTGTGCCATGGGTAGTACGTCTAGTGTGCGGGCCGAGGGAGCTGTCAGTCCGAGTGGTCGTTGTGTGGGGACCTAGGGGTTCGCTGCGCCGCTGCTGAGTAACGAACCAGTGATCCCGGTCGCTGGGGCATTTGATCGCGTGGGTGTCTGGTGCCATGACGTGTGGGGTGTGCAAGCACTGGGTAAGAAACAGTATGCTGGGGAGGGAGTTGGGATTATGCTGAACTGGGAAAACTAACTGCGGAACTGGGGTCGGGAAACGTTCCCAATGCCAAGGACCCATCGCCAGAGACGATGCGTCCAAACCTGCGCTCCCTAAGACGGGAAGTACAACAATGTATGATGGGGGCAGCGGTGTGGGTGCGGAAGACGATACACGGATCGGGCCTTTAAAGGATAAGTAAGCGTTGCTCGCATCGTCGATTGATGGCCAAGGTGTCTAAAGTTAGGGAGTGATACGTGAAGATAACCACCCTCGTTAGGCAGTTTCCCAGCAAACCCCTCTTACGGTACAAGAGTCCTTGATTGTCCATTGTTAGAATGGGGAACCTCTGGTTGGCACAGGTAGGTACTTGTGACAAACAGTGGTCCCTTCTTCTATTCAGGGCGAGAGAATTACCCCTTCAGCACAACCCCTGCTCACCCTATAGGTAGTGTGGCGCGAGCAGTCAGGGCTAAACTTCAGGGCGCTAGTCAGTTAAGCATTTATGATCACACACAGTAAATCACAACGATCCCCCACAAATGGACACCAGGCGTAAGTTGTATCAAAAATACGGATGCTTTATATAAAAGATTCTTTGTTACGCAGGCATGTACAAGACCATCAATAACGGTTGCGAACTGGAGGCCACAAGATGATAATTAGGCACTGTTCTTGTCTTTGGTAACTTATTCGATCACGAGCGCTTCACAGGGCTCGGTTGAGTCGGTCCAGTCACGATGATGCGCAGTGCACCCGGGATACAGTGATACGGGGAAATCAGAACGTTGCAGACCCCGAGTCCGATAGAGAGTTCACTGTACCTGGGAACGTGCGATGTGCTTGGACGAGTCTTCGGGGGAGATGCAGGTTCTGCACCTCGCGGGTCTTCCGGATCGAGACTTCAGCGGGCGGCTCTCGGTAGACAGGTGCGGCCCAGGGCCCCCGACACGGACTGTGCGGGAGGTCACTGCGGAGGGCGGCACGGTCAGACTCAGGCTGGGAGGTGAAGCGGGGCGGCCGGATACGTTACGACGTACGGGCGGCCGTCCGAGGCTGGATTTCACTTCCCCACTAGAAATCCGGCGGGAGGGCGAGAGGGCACCAAGCGCGCTCCAGTAGCAGGCAGGTGACAGGGAAGCGGGACGGCCAGACTCGATGGGTCCAGAGCGACTCAGGTAGAGCGGGGCTCTCGGCGAGTGGAGGCGGCCAGGCTTCTGGGTGTCACGGCCCTAGGAGGGATGCGAAGGTGCGCAGGGCACTCCGGCGGGAGAAAGCACACGGCTCGAATTCTCAGACGAGCGGAGACACGGTGAACCCACTGGTCCTGGGGTTCAGTTCAGGGGGCAAGCTCTTCTTCCAAGCCCTTGGAGATAGTTGAAGAACAAAGTGCAAAAGTCTCTTTCAGTCTTTTTCCTCTCCTTCCTCAGCAAGGCACCTACTGCAGGCCAGTCCCTCAGGTCAGGGAAAGTTACTCCTCCTTCAGCTTCTTCCAGGTCCTTCTAGTCGGGCAGAGTTCCTTCGTGGTTCAATCTGGATCTGATTTCTATACAGGGACTCTTTTGTTCTTTAGCGCCAGGGGGCCTGGGCCTGGCTCAGTCCAGTTTTGGAGCACTCTGTTGTGGTGACTCGGCTTGTTCCTTTCAGCAGCAGGGCAGAGACATCAGCCGCTCCACAGGGGGCGGCGCCGGCTTTGTGGTGGCAGAGCACAGGTCTATTCAAGAGTCAGGGTGTACTCCTCCCACCCATCCTGGTGTAATCTCTCTACCCACCACCTGGCAGCCAACCTGTCTCCTGGAATCCCCCAGCCCTGCTCCTGTACTGTTGCTAGGCAGAACACACACCCACAGCAGAGGCGGACTGAGATGGTCAGGCACGCAAAGGCTAACTTTCTAAAAGTAGCTTTTGCAAACCCAGGATATTAAAATAACCTTTACTAAAAGATGTATTTTATTATCCCGAGTTCAGGCATACTAAACATGACTTTCTACCAGGCTCTCTGAGTCCACTGGGGTCACAGCGTGTAGCGATCCCAGCAGCCCATTCTGGCCTATGGAGAGCAGGTAGCCTTCAATAGTGAAAAACGAAAATGGCTGTAATTCACTATTAAGACATGCCACACACATCAGGGCATGTCCTACCTTATGCCTACAATGCACCCTGCGCTTAGGCCTACCAGAGGGGTGACTAACATGTAGTTAAGGGAAGGTTTAGGGACTGGTATGTGGGGACACTTGCTTAGTCAGCGCGACGGTACCAGACCGCGCGCAGGTTCTGCCGTGGCAGACCCTAGACACATTTTACCCCGCTGCTTCGGTGGGTGGCACAAGCAGTGCTGCAAGCCCACTAGCAGCATTTGGATATACAAGCCCTTGGCACCCCTGGTGCACTCTACTAGGGACTGATAGTAAACCAAATAAACCAAACGTGGAAGTCAATTCACATAATACATTTTACCATAGGGAGCACTTGCACTGTGGCACTGAATGGCAGTGGCACAGTGCCCCGAGCAGCTAACACCAACACAAAAACACATTGAGGCACAGACAAAAATGGAAGGGTGACCCACGCCAATGGTGCCAGGTCTAACACGTGTCCCCTCCAGCTGAAAAGTGGGGAGAACTACCCTACCCCAGGGAGTTCTGCATCACTAAGGCGGAAAAACCTGGACAGACCGTCAGCATTGGCGTGATCTGTGCCAGGGCGATGCTCCACTGTAAAGTCCATACCCTGTAGGGAGATGGACCACCTCAACAGTTTTGGGTTCTCACCCCTCGTTTGCATCAACCATCTGAGGGGCCTGTGGTCGGTCTGAACCCGGAAGTGAGACCCAAACAAGTAGGGTCTTAGCTTCTTCAGTGCCCAGACCACAGCAAATGCTTCTCGTTCTATCGCACTCCACCTTTGTTCCCGGGGAAGTAGCCTCCTGCTAATAAAGGCTACGGGTTGGTCAAAGCCCTCCTCAGTGATCTGTGAGAGAACAGCCCCTACACCATGCTCTGATGCATCCGTCTGCACCAGGAACTCTTTGGAGAAGTCAGGAGCCAAGAGCATGGGCGCCGTGCACATGGCCGTTTTCAGGGTGTCGAAGGCTTTCTGACAGGTGTCAGTCCATATCACTTTTCTGGGCTGCTTCTTCGAAGTCAGCTCTGTCAAGGGGGCAACGATGCTGCCATACCCCTTGACAAACCTCCTGTAGTACCCGGTGAGTCCTAAAAAGGCCCTCACCTCCGTCTGGGGCTTTGGGGGCTCCCAAGCCAGGATGGTTTCAACTTTGGGTTGGAGGGGCGCCACCTGGCCGCTCCCCACTTGGTGTCCCAAGTACACCACTGAACCCTGCCCGATCTGACACTTGCTTGGCTTGATCGTGAGGCCTGCCTTGCGCAGCGCCATCAACACTTCCCAGAGATGTTGCAGGTGTTCTTCCCATGTGCCGCTGAACACTGCGATGTCATCCAGGTAGGCGGCGCTGAACTCGGTCAGCCCAGCCAACACCTGGTTGACCAACCTCTGGAAGGTGGCAGGGGCATTCTTCATCCCAAAGGGCATCACCCGGAACTGGTAATGCCCATCTGGTGTAGAGAATGCGGACCTCTCTTTGGCCCCATCAGTTAAGGCGATCTGCCAGTACCCAGACGTTAAATCAAACGTGCTGAGGTACCGTGCAGCCCCTAACCGATCGATGAGCTCATCAGCTCTGGGGATGGGGTGCGCGTCAGTCTTCGTGACTGAGTTGAGTCCTCGGTAGTCCACACAGAACCGGAGTTCGGGCGTGGCACCCGGCGCTGCAGCCTTTGGGACCAAGACCACTGGGCTGGCCCAAGGACTGCTGGAGGACTCAACCACCCCTAGGGCAAGCATCTTCGAGACCTCCTCTTTGATGCAGGCTCTGACCCTGTCAGTTACCCGGTAGGCCTTGTGCTTCACAGGTAAGCTGTCTCCTGTATCTACATCATGGACGCACCAATTTGTGATACCAGGAACCAGGGAGAACAGGTCAGGGAACTGCCCCAGCAGCTGGCGACAGTCACCCTGTTGCTCAGGGGTCAGGGTGGGTGAGAGGTTAACTCCATCCACTGACCCGTCTCGCTCTGAGGCTACCAAGAGGTCAGGAAGAGGCTCGGACTCCTCTTCCGTCCCATCGTCGGTGGCCAAGAGCATGCCCACTTTGGACCTCTCCAAGTGGGGCTTCAGTCGATTGACATGTAGGACCCTTATGGGGTTCCTAGGAGACCGCAAGTTCACCAAGTAGGTGACAGAACTCTTGCGCTCCACAATCTCAAAGGGTCCGGTCCACTTGTCCTGGAGTGTACAAGGCTCCACAGGGGCTAGGACCCACACTTTTTGGCCAGGTTGAAGCTCAACCAGAGTGGCGTTCTGGTCGTACCACCGCTTCATTTCCTCCTGGCTGGCTTCCAGGTTTGCCTCAGCAAGTTGCCTGAAACGCCTAGTCTGGTTCCGGAAAGCCAGCATGTAACTGTATACATTCTGGGGAGGTTTCCTGGGAGATTGCTCCCAGCCTTCCTTGACCAGACTAAGAGGTCCTCGTACTGGGTGGCCATACAAAAGCTCAAAGGGACTGAACCCTAGAGACTTTTGTGGCACCTCGCGGTACGCAAAGAGAAGGCATGGTAAGAGGACGTCCCACTTACGCCTCATGGGTTCCTCGAGGCCCATAATCATGCCCTTCAGGGTTCGGTTGAAGCGCTCAACCAACCCGTTTCCTTGGGGATGGTAAGGTGTGGTGAACTTGTAGGTTACACCACACTCTTGCCAAAGGGACTTCATATATTTCGATATGAAGTTGGTCCCCCTGTCAGACACCACCTCTAGAGGGAATCCTACTCGTGAGAAAATTCCCATCAGTGCCCGTCCCACCACGGGGGCCGTCACTGTCCTCAGAGGGATGGCTTCAGGGTACCGGGTGGCATGGTCCACCAAGACCAGGATAAACCTGTTGCCCATGGCTGTCTTGGGGTCCAGTGGCCCCACAATGTCAATCCCCACCCGCTGGAATGGGGTACTGACCACAGGGAAAGGTTGGAGTGGAGCTCTCAGCTTCCTTCCACTCTTGCCACTTGCCTGGCAAGTCTGGCATGTCCTGCAGTGAGTGTCAGAACTCCTGCGCATTTGGGGCCAATAAAAGTGGGTGACAAGCCTTTCAAAGGTCTTGTCCTGCCCCAAATGTCCTGCTAACGGTACGTCGTGAGCCAGTCCCAGTAGGAAGGCTCTGAACTTCTGGGGTACCACCAGCGCACGGGCTGACCCAGGTTCAGCAACCTTAGGCTCTGAGTATAGGAGGTCGTTCTCCCAGTAGATCAAGTGAGTTCCGGACTGATCACCATTGGCCTGGGCTGCAGCCTGCTGCGGCATACCCTCTAGAGAGGGGCACTCTTTCTGCTCCCTGCAGAATTCCTCCCTGGTGGGGCCTCCTTCTTGCTGCCAATGGGTCAGCTCAGGCAGGTCCCCCAGTTCGGCTATCTGTTCCCCGGTAGGCTCCAGGGCATCCCCCTCAAGGTCTGCTTCCTCCTGGGCCGTGGGAACTTCAGGAGCCGGATTCCCATGCCTCCCTTGCCCTCTCTCTAAGGCCGGTTCCTGGGCCTCTCCCTCAGGCTCCAGGGTTCCTTCAACACCCCTACCGGCTGCCATCGACCGGGTGGTCACGCACGCCCAATCAGGCAAGCCCACCATCCGCAGGTGAGTTGTCTTCTCCACCTTTTCCCAAGGGGAGCTCTCCAAATCGTTACCTAGGAGACAATCAACAGGCATGGCCTCTCTCACAGCCACTTGCAGAGTACCAGAGACCCCCCCCACTCAAAGGGAACCTGAGCCATTGGACACTGACTCTCTGTGTTGTCGGCGTTGACAACACGGCAGAATGCGTGTGGGACAACCTGCTCTTGAGACACCAGGTGTTGCTTGACAGCAGTCACACTGGCTCCTGTATCTCTAAGAGCCCCCACCCTCTTGCCATTTATGGTCACCCACTGCCCATACTTTTGAGTATTGGGGGGCAGCTGGGCCTCAGCGACCATCTCACTGTCTCCTAATGAGACTAGGGTCATCTGTACGGGATCCCCCGCCCCTTGGACATCTATCTCCCTCCCCAAGGCTACACTATTCACCTGCTTGGGGGGTGGAGCACCAGAGGGTGCTGGTTTACCATACAGGGGGCACTTGGGATCCACGGAAATGTGCCCCAGGTTGTTACACTTGTAACATCTGAGGGGCCCCCTTTGAACAGGGTTACCTGTCGGGTCCCCGGTCTGCTTCGGGGGTGGGGGTGGCTGAGAACCTTTCCCTTGGTTCCCTTGGGAATTACTTTGGGGCCCTCTGTAGAACTCCCTCTGTTTACCCTTGTCCCCCCCACTCTTCTACTGGGGACCCTGAACACCTTTGGCGGGGCCTCCCACGGGACCCTTGTGGACCCTGGTGCTGATCCAGCGGTCCGCCTCCTCAGCAAGCTTCCTCGGGTTGGACAGCTTGCTATCGATCAGGTGCTGGCGTAGCTCAGGAAAACAATTATCCGACAAGTGCTCCCATGCAATTAAATCAAACAGCCCTTGGTAATCGTTCACTTTGCTACCCTTCACCCAACCATCCAACGCTCTGCAAAAAAAAGGTCACATATTCTACATAAGTGGTACCAGGTTTCTTGGTGCAATCCCTAAATCTCTGTCTGTACAATTCAGGAGTTAACCCATACCTTGTCATAAGAGCCTCCTTCATGTGTGGATAGGATGTGTGGACATCAGAGGGGAGGTCTAGCAGTGTGTCCCGCCCCTCACTCAGGAACCTTCCCCACAACCCCGCTCCCCAATCCTTCTCAGGGACCCGGTGGGAGGACATGGCTACTTCATAGGCCCTGAACCACTGCCCAATATCATCCTGCTTATAATATTCCTTGACTACATCTTTAGGAATGTGCACCCTTGACTCTGTTGAATTGCTGCCACCAGAGGGTGAGTTGTCTAAACTCCTGGCCTTGAGATCCAACTCCCTCATTTTTACCTCATGCTCCATGGCCAGTTTCTGCCTTTCCATCTCCATTTGCAGTTTTGCCATCTCCACCTCATGTGCTCGTGCAGCACTCCTGTCGGCCATCTCCTCGGGCGACAGGCCTCTGCTAGGCTCAAAAACACCTTCGGGGGGTATCACCTCCCGTGCATTCTCTGGGAACTTTGATTCGTGCCAGGCTCTCAGCGCTGTCACGTACTGATCCTTGTTGCTTAGTCCACTTTGCTTGATTCTGTACTTGGAGAGATATCCCTTCAGGACATCATTTGTGCACTTCCTCAGTGCCTCGGGCTCCCAATCGATGTCATCCACTCCAGAGAATACAGAGGACGCTCCACCTCCATTGACTGAGCTAGGCATGGTTCCTTAAGGTGGAGATTCTTCTTTAGCAACAACTGTCAATCAATCTGTGGCTGCGTTATAGGTCTGCTCTACGTGGTGATCAATAATTCACTGTATGTAAATCATAAATGCAAATTCGAAATCCCACCGCTGCCACCAATGTTAGAATGGGGAACCTCTGGTTGGCACAGGTAGGTACTTGTGACAAACAGTGGTCCCTTCTTCTATTCAGGGCGAGAGAATTACCCCTTCAGAACAACCCCTGCTCACCCTATAGGTAGTGTGGCGCGAGCAGTCAGGGCTAAACTTCAGGGCGCTAGTCAGTTAAGCATTTATGATCACACACAGTAAATCACAACGATCCCCCACAAATGGACACCAGGCGTAAGTTGTATCAAAAATACGGATGCTTTATATAAAAGATTCTTTGTTACGCAGGCATGTACAAGACCATCAATAACGGTTGCGAACTGGAGGCCACAAGATGATAATTAGGCACTGTTCTTGTCTTTGGTAACTTATTCGATCACGAGCGCTTCACAGGGCTCGGTTGAGTCGGTCCAGTCACGATGATGCGCAGTGCACCCGGGATACAGTGATACGGGGAAATCAGAACGTTGCGGACCCCGAGTCCGATAGAGAGTTCACTGTACCTGGGAACGTGCGATGTGCTTGGACGAGTCTTCGGGGGAGATGCAGGTTCTGCACCTCGCGGGTCTTCCGGATCGAGACTTCAGCGGGCGGCTCTCGGTAGACATGTGCGGCCCAGGGCCCCCGACACGGACTGTGCGGGAGGTCACTGCGGAGGGCGGCACGGTCAGACTCAGGCTGGGAGGTGAAGCGGGGCGGCCGGATACGTTACGACGTACGGGCGGCCGTCCGAGGCTGGATTTCACTTCCCCACTAGAAATCCGGCGGGAGGGCGAGAGGGCACCAAGCGCGCTCCAGTAGCAGGCAGGTGACAGGGAAGCGGGACGGCCAGACTCGATGGGTCCAGAGCGACTCAGGTAGAGCGGGGCTCTCGCCGAGTGGAGGCGGCCAGGCTTCTGGGTGTCACGGCCCTAGGAGGGATGCGAAGGTGCGCAGGGCACTCCGGTGGGAGAAAGCACACGGCTCGAATTCTCAGACGAGCGGAGACACGGTGAACCCACTGGTCCTGGGGTTCAGTTCAGGTGGCAAGCTCTTCTTCCAAGACCTTGGAGATAGTTGAAGAACAAAGTGCAAAAGTCTCTTTCAGTCTTTTTCCTCTCCTTCCTCAGCAAGGCACCTACTGCAGGCCAGTCCCTCAGGTCAGTTACTCCTCCTTCAGCTTCTTCCAGGTCCTTCTAGTCGGGCAGAGTTCCTTCGTGGTTCAATCTGGATCTGATTTCTTAGGAGCCAGGCTCCTACTTTTATACAGGGACTCTTTTGTTCTTTAGCGCCAGGGGGCCTGGGCCTGGCTCAGTCCAGTTTTGGAGCACTCTGTTGTGGTGACTCGGCTTTTTCCTTTCAGCAGCAGGGCAGAGACATCAGCCGCTCCACAGGGGGCGGCGCCGGCTTTGTGGTGGCAGAGCACAGGTCTATTCAAGAGTCAGGGTGTACTCCTCCCACCCATCCTGGTGTAATCTCTCTACCCACCACCTGGCAGCCAACCTGTCTCCTGGAATCCCCCAGCCCTGCTCCTGTACTGTTGCTAGGCAGAACACACACCCACAGCAGAGGCGGACTGAGATGGTCAGGCACGCAAAGGCTAACTTTCTAAAAGTAGCTTTTGCAAACCCAGGATATTAAAATAACCTTTACTAAAAGATGTATTTTATTATCCCGAGTTCAGGCATACTAAACATGACTTTCTACTAGGCTCTCTGAGTCCACTGGGGTCACAGCGTGTAGCGATCCCAGCAGCCCATTCTGGCCTATGGAGAGCAGGTAGCCTTCAATAGTGAAAAACGAAAATGGCTGTAATTCACTATTAAGACATGCCACACACATCAGGGCATGTCCTACCTTATGCCTACAATGCACCCTGCGCTTAGGCCTACCAGAGGGGTGACTAACATGTAGTTAAGGGAAGGTTTAGGGACTGGTAAGTGGGGACACTTGCTCAGTCAGCGCGACGGTACCAGACCGCGCGCAGGTTCTGCCGTGGCAGACCCTAGACACATTTTACCCCGCTGCTTCGGTGGGTGGCACAAGCAGTGCTGCAAGCCCACTAGCAGCATTTGGATATACAAGCCCTTGGCACCCCTGGTGCACTCTACTAGGGACTGATAGTAAACCAAATAAACCAAACGTGGAAGTCAATTCACATAATACATTTTACCATAGGGAGCACTTGCACTGTGGCACTGAATGGCAGTGGCACAGTGCCCCGAGCAGCTAACACCAACACAAAAACACATTGAGGCACAGACAAAAATGGAAGGGTGACCCACGCCAATGGTGCCAGGTCTAACATCCATCCAGAATGAGGTCCGCTGTCTGAGGAGTGACCAGAGGGGGTGTCACAGAGTCTCCGCCCGACAGGGAGCCATCGCTGTCATTCTCCCCCTCAGATGTGAAAATGTGCGGGGGTCGATCTATGTCGTCCTGCTGGGAGGGCGTCTGCAGATTGATCACCGCCTGCAGGGCCTCCCTCCTTTCCCTCACAATCTGTTCCAGGTCGGGAGAATCTTGGGTGCGCAACTTGGTCCCACCACTTGCATCTCCGCGTGGGCGCTTCTGAGTGCGTCTCCTGGGTCGGGATAGTTTGGGGTTCGGGTCTCTTATGGTATCTGCTCTAGACTGCTGCGAGCAGTGTTGATCCGCCCAATCCTGCGCTTCCAAGGCGGTGGCGAAGAAGACAGTAGAGCCATTATGGATTACCTTGAGGCGGGCTGGAAAGAGCAAAGAGTACTGAATTTTATTCTCCCGGAGGCGGCGTTTCACGTGCAGGAAGGAAGACCGTTGCTGCTGCACTGCTCTCGCGTAATCCGGAAAGACCATGATCCGCTTGTCCTCGACCTGCAGGGCGCCTGCCGCTCGTGCCGCACGCAGCACCGCATCCCGGTCCCGGTAGTGGAGGAACTTCGCTAACATTGGTCTTGGAGCCGCACCCGGCGGCGGCCTACGGGCTGGGACCCTGTGAGCCCGTTCCAGCGAACAGAAAGCAGATCGGTCCTTCTCGGGGGTGAAGGACTTCACCCAGGTTTCCATGTATTGCAGGGGGGTCGTGCCTTCGATTCCTTCTGGCAAACCCAGCACGCGAATGTTGCAGCGTCTCGAGCGTCCTTCTAAATCGTCCGGGCGTTCCTCCATAATGGTCAAACGATGTGGGACCTCCTGCAGCGACTTCTGGTGGGCCCCGATCATGGGTTGCAGCTCGGCCACCGTCTTTTCCCCATCTTTGACTTTGTCCGCCAGTTTGCGGTGATCGTCGCGGATAAGGCTGATGTTCGTTGCCAGGGTCCCGAGTCTTTCCTCCATAGAGACTCTGGAGAGCTCGATGGCCGCGAGGACCTGATCCAGCTTGGCTGAGATCGCGGAATCGGCCCGTGGTGCCTCTGTGTGCACCCATGTCCGAGTCTTTGGCATGTTCTCTGGGGCTGTTTCAGGTACCGCTGTGTGTTGGGTCGCTCTCGGTTTCCCCATCCTGGCGACCGGGGCAGCGATGCGGGCCTAGGTCGTCGGCCGGCAGAGCGAGGCAAGCGAGCCGCTGATTCAAAGGTTCCCCTTTGAGGCTAACTTGAGTGAAGTCCACCTCCACCGCCGGCGGGGGCGGGGGACGCCTTGTCGATGGTTGTAGTGCCCCTGAGGGTCGAGCCCCCTCCGGGAACGCCGCTGTGTTCCTCCGTATGTTGTCCGGGGGTTAAGGGGCTCTCCTTCCACGTATGAGGGTACGATCTATCCCGGTGTCATACCACCGTGCCGGCGTTGGGCCACCGTCTATGCCTGTGCAGATGATAATAGGAGCCGCTCAGCTGTGGGGCACCCCTGCGAGTGCGCCGACACGGGGACGCAGCTCACCCCGCTCATGCTAGCATACTACGCACCACATCACCGGCTCCCCGCAGAAAGTCAGGCGCCATCTTAAGGTCAGGCGGACCGGCTATGATGGGAGGATCGTGGGGGCCCGCCACCAGGCCGAGGACGAACAGCCGTCTCCGCGAACCCGGGACACTGGGTGAGGGGGGGGCCACCGCCCCGAACTGGTACCTCAATGCGGGATCCGTGTCTGAGTCCGCCGTCGGAGGAGGGTCGTCCTTGTCCCAAAATGGCCTCTCGTCCCCTTCCCGGGCTCCGGGGCCTGCAGCGGGCGCGCACCTGGGAAGTCCAGCACCCTCCGTCGTCCCCCGCTCAGGGGTCGGTGTTGTCCGTCTTCCGGGTGTGAGGTATGGTGAGCCAAGGGCCGCGCCGGGCCCCAGGGGCCTCGAATGCACCCCCTAGTCCGCTCCGCCGGACTGAGTGTCCGCCATCTTGCAGCCCAGAGCTCCGATCTGGCGGCCGCGCCGCCACCTGTCTCCACAGCCGCCTGCCTTCAGCGTTGAGTTCCTGGCAAGCACTCCGGCAGACCCAGGATCTGCTCCGGTGCCCGGTGCTCGTTTTCAGGTTGCGAGCAACGCCTGGAATCGGGTAAATTACGAGCCCGATCACGGAGCCTCAGCACTCCACAGCCGCCATCGTAGCCGGCTTGGCCACGCCCCCCTCAGGAGTATGTATATAAAGTATGTCACACTTGCTTAGCAACCTGACTACTGTCCAGGGCAAAACATTGCTTCACGTAGACCTGGGCAGTCATGCCTCCTTAAGGGCATTTAGAAACACTCTGTAATCCCACTCCTGTGTATCAACTTACAGGTTGTGCTTAGTGACATGTGCCTTCAGGTGTCTGCCTCTGTGTCATTATGGTGTGGCTTCCTTTTTACGTACAACTGGGGTGCCCATGATTTTGAGCAGGACATCTGAGATGTGACTGTGAGAGACAAGACCTGTGTGACATATAGGTGTGTGATCATCTGACAGCGCACAATGGTGTATGCAACTGTGTACTTCAGGCAGCTGGGTTACATGCATGGCAGAATGTGATGTGTTAATGTACAGGGAGTTGTGTTTGCAGAGACTCATATGTCTGATTTGCATGATGTGAGGTCTTCTGGGTCAGGGATATGTTGTTTGCAGGGGATGGGCAAGTGCACTTGTCATCTGCAGAGTTAGCTTTACCCCTGAGCTATGATTGTGACACAGTGCATACTGTTGTTGTCTGGAAGCCCTGCCCCTGTGATAGGAGGCAGTGTTGACTGACTTTCCAGGCATGCCAGTGCCATTGCATTTAACTTGCTATGAGTGATCCTGCATTGTGTTCAAGTGTGCACCATGCACCCCAATGTGGCATTGACTATCAGGACACGAGAACATCATAGTGTGTGTTGCTGGCATGCATCACAAGCATGTGAAATGAGTCTCTGCCCATCCCTTCATCCAGACACCTGTACTGAGTCAGTGGCAAGAGATGTGCTCTCCTTATAGTGACATACTCCTACATGTTCACTTGCATGTCCAACTGATGTGTGGGTGGTGTATGTCGTGACATTGAGTTATTAGCATCCAACATGCAACAGACATATGGGTGCAAGTCAAGGAGGGATATGTGTGCCATGGTTGATATTGAGAATGGCAATTGGCTTATTCTAAACAGTGTTGGCACTTTGAGCAGTGTTCAGCTGATGATGCCAGGGCTTGCCCTGTGATGTACTCACTGTGGTGTGTGCAGTCAGCACTATTCCCCCCAGCTGAGGGCCATAGCAGCTCTGAGGATGACTCCCTTGTGGAGGCGGTTGTCAGCAGCCACCAAACCCCAGCTAGTGAGGCTGTCCCCGACACCGCCCCCACCACCATCACCACCCTCCCATCGCCTCCCATCCCAGAGGTCCGTGGAGGCTCCCGTGTAAGGGAGCATGTCTCCTTTGTGCCAGGCACCGCACCCCCTGCCCCTGTGTCCCCTGCTGCCCTGAGTGAGGAGTCTGTGGACTTACTTAGACAGATCCATGTAGGGCAGACATCGATGCTGAATGTCCTCCATGCACACCCCACTCTGTTGACGCAACTGGTGTCGTTCATGGAGGGCATTTCATCGGGCATATCTGCCCTACAGAGGACCAATCAGTCCGTGGCCTCCTCCCTGATGGCAGCAGTGTCCCTCCTCCAACAGTCCCGCACCCCTCCTACCCCTGCACCACCCACGATTCCTAGCAGCCTACCTGTCCCAAGTACACACACACATGCACATTCTCACAAAGCCACAGACACGGGCAGCACACAAACATCCAAACCAAGGGCTAGACGTGCACACAAGCAAGCGCAGGGGACTGATAGCACACTCACAGGGGCTGGTTTGCAGACACACACACAGTCATCCATAACCACTCTGCAGTCCTCCGAAACCTCTCCCTCCCAGCCCCCTTCCCTTGCCTCACCTGCAACCCCATCTCCACAGAAGCTCTTCCTCTGTGACCTTGGCATCTTCCCCACCGACCCAGCAGATCCAGATTACAAGGGGAAGAGGAAGTCCCCACACACAAAGGGGAGTGCCCCTCACACCTGGACACCCTCCCCTAGGCGCAGTCAGAATGAGGCCCCCGCCCGCAAGTCCCCCCGGAGTCGGAAGAGCAAGACCGCACCGCCGCCACGCAGCTCCAAGGCAAAGTCTCCATCATCCATCCCCCAGGCCACCACTCCAGAGGTTCCTCCGCCACACCGTGCCCCGGGTTCCCCACCCACAGATACACCATCCCCAAAATGCTGAGGCCCTACCCCCCTACCACTTGCTCCTCCACACCCGGTCAGACGGTCAGTGCCACTGATGTGGGGACCGTGTCCCCCCCTCTGTCCTGCTGACCTCACCTGCACCCCATTCCGCTCACATGGATTTAGGCACTGCAGTGGAGTCCACGACCAGCCCGTCTGACTTGGGCACTGCCGTGGGGACCCAATCCACTCCATCTGACCTGCCCACTGAAGTTGTGCCGGCACCCACCCCATCTGACTTGTGCCCCACAGTTGTGACTGCACCCCACCACTTCAGTCAGCTCCACTGCAGTTGCAAGCGACTCTCCTGCATCCATCACCCCTTCACTGCCTCCTTCTGCTGTGCCCTGATCCTGTCCCTGCATTGCTTGGCCTGCCCCCATGTATGCCTCTCTGAGGTGATGTCCCCTGTCCTTACCAGTGCAGGCAAGCAACGTGTGACAGTTGTCACTCAAGTTCACTCCTTCTAATTTGAAGATGGACTGGCCATTGGCCTTTTGTTTTAAATTTTCATATGCTGAATAAAGCTTTTTTCTTTATCCTTGTGAACTTGATTTAGCTGTACATTGGTTAATGATGTTTAGCATGCCCTTGCAACTGTAATGCTTGGTTTCCAATGTTGAATACTGAGGTGTTGATGTGAGGTACTCCATGTGGTCCATGAGATATGTATCCTCTTCTGGTTTGGTATCCATGTCATCCTTTGCAGCTAACTGTGTGTGTCATGATGAACAATTTGTGGACATCTCTGTGAGCATTTCATTTGCATGGTCACATCTGTGGCTTGCACCCATGCACATATGATGTGCTTCCCATTGTCCAATTTGTCTATTTCCCTGACTTTGGGAGCATCTCCACTGGACCTACTGGTGTGGGCATCATTGGTATAGGAGCAACTAGGTCCTCTGTGCAACTTGCTGTACATATGTGTTGAGTATGTGCAGATGACTTAGGGGAGACTCACGTACCCAGGTTGTTGTGACCAGAGCCTTCATTGTGTGGTAACTGATGGCTGACTGACCAAGTGTTCTGCTGACATGATTGAGACGAGCTGTGACTATGTTTGGCACAGCGGGGCTTCCACAGGAGTTGGGTCCCCTCAGGCTATGTCACGGATGTGTTGTTCCGTGACATAGCCATGGTGTGTGTTGTGTGACCATGTGTGTGTGTGTCCACATCCCATTTCATACACAGGCAGTGTTCCCTTGATATGTTCCTGTTGTTTATGCTTGCTGAGTGGTACTGTGTTCATCCCTCAACTTTGCCATGGGCTACCAGATGTGTGGGTGCATGACACACTACTGTTAATTGGTGTTTCATCATTGGCATTTTTCAGTTCTGAGTTGTGGTGATGTTGTTAGATGCAGATGGGACACAATCAGGGGTCCCCAAGGCACTTGTTAGTTCGCAATATCATGTAGTTGTCCCTAGGTGGTACCTTTCAGTGACTGAGACATGTGTATGTGTGTATGACTGCTTCCACTTGTTGGGTTCAGGACTGCAATGTTTGCATGTGTCAGCATGTGTGCCTTGTGGTTCTCCTTGGGTTCTGCATTGCCCTGGGACTGTGGCAGGTATTCTGGAGGTTACGTGAGCTTTGACGTCATGGGCATGTACAGCAGACTGTGCAGTATGTCTGTCATTCACCAGGGTTGTAAACTGTCCTTGTGTGACGAGTCTGTGCACCCTAGTTCCTCCCAACATTCCTGTGTTTGTCATGGGTGCATATGCAATGTCACCTGTCCATGTGTGCTTCACAGATGCACATTGTTACAGTTCAGGGTGTGTGGTGTTGAGGGTGGACTGATGTAAATGTTTGCATGGATGGGCCCCTAGCTCCCGTTTGTCTATGGATGACGGGCCATGCTGAGTGATTTGTGTTTGTGTATGTGTGATGTACGTTTGTGGCACAGGACACATATCTGGGTTTCCCAGTTTGTACGGCATCTACCTTTGTCATCACAGTTGAGGTGTCATGCATGCTTGTGTCACCCCAATATCTGGTCCCTGGGGGTAGTGCTGTTGTGTGTCAGTCTCTTGCTGTGTTAGTTTGTGTTCATTCCAGCTTGTGTCACATGTGCCTGTTGTGCTCCCTTTCATCTCACAATGCCTGATTGCGCAGTAAGGGTGTCCCAATGATGGTTTACTTTTGTATGGCACTGTGTCCACATCTGTGTCACTGTGGTTCAGCCCCCTCATGTGGTATGTAGTTACCTGGGGATACTGAGACACATTCACACACATGTTGTGTCAGATGTGCAGTGTGAGGTTGCCTGTTTGTGTTTGTGCATCTGCATCAGTGCATTGGTATTGCTGTTGTGGGCGATTGTCTGGATGCTGTTTCTGTGATTTTCCCTGCTGTCCCTGTAAGTCATATCACATCATTCTGCACATTCATCCTGTTTGTTAGGTGCCATTGCTGGCATGGAATGGGAGTTTGTGACCTGACACCACAGTCTACACAGCTTGATTTGATTAGTGTGTCTATTTTCGAGATGTGTGTATGCTTTGTGATGGTCCCTTCTGCTTGTGTGTCATTGTACACTGTATGCATTGTCAGCCCCCATGTGTGGTGCTTGTCTGCACATGGCCGAGAGTATGTTTTGTTTTCACAGTACTGTTAGCCTCACCACATCTCTGTGGGTATGGGACACAACCACTAGTTTGCCCCAAAAGTGTTTCATGTGTTGGGAGCAGGAATCATACATGCTGTTTGGCATTTGCAGCTTTGACCATGATGACACTTACCTTTTGGTCACTGTTATGAGGGGGTGTTTAGACCCCATCACCACAATGCTCGACATTTGCTGCAGTTTAGAACCCCACACTTAACATTTGTTCTACACAGTGAGGGGGTGTTATTTTCACATTGACACAGTGCTATAGTGATGCTTGCCTTGTGTAGGCCACACTCATTTGTTGGCCACACATGTGCTGTTAGTTACATTGTATGTTCGAAGCCATAATCACTATTATGGTGATTTGTCACAGACTACACACTGTTGTCATGATGTTAGGGGGGATGTATTTTGCTGACATACCTAATGTTGGAGTATGATGGATGTGGGCACATCACCCATCCTATGGGTGGGGGTGGCAGGGGTGATGGGCAACAGGTCCCCTATGAGTGGGGGTGGCAGGGGTGATGGGCAACAGGTCCCCTATGTGGGGGGGTGGCAGGGGTGATGGGCATCATAAGCACTATTAGTGCGGTTGGCAGGGGTGATGGGCAACATAAGCCCTATGAGTGGGGGTGGCAGGGATGATGGGCAACAGGTCCCCTATGAGTGGGGGTGGCAGGGGGGATGGGCAACAGAAGCCTTATGAGTGGGGGTGGCAGTGGTGATGGGCAACAGGTCCCCTATGAGTGGGGGTGGCAGGGGTGATGGGCAACATAAGCCCTATGAGTAGGGGTGGAAGTAGTGATGGGCAACAGGTCCCCTATGAGTGGGGGTGGCAGGGGTGATGGGCAACATAAGCCCTATGAGTGTGGGTGGCATGGGTGATGGGCAACAGGTCCCCTATGAGTGGGGGTGGCAGGGGTGATGGGCAACATAAGCCCTATGAGTGGGGGTGACAGGGGTGATGGGCAACAGGTCCCCTATGAGTGGGGGTGGCAGGGGTGATGGGCAACATAAGCTCTATGAGTAGGGGTGACAGGGGTGATGGGCAACAGGTCCCCTATGTGTGGGGGTGGCAGGGGTGATGGACAACAGGTCCCCTATGAGTGGGGGTGGCAAGGGTGATGGGCAACATAAGCCCTGTGGGTGGGGGTGGCAGTAGTGATGGGCAACAGGTCCCCTATGGGTGCTGGCCATACAACCCCTATGGTGGCCTGTTGTTAGTGACCAGGATGTGGATCCCCTGTGTGTGTGTGTGCCATTTTGCGGGTATGTGTTGTTTGTTTGTGTGGTAGGTGTCTGACTTACCGTCTGCACCGTCCGCGTCTGTTCCTGATCCGGTAATAGATGTAGAGTACTGGTACCTGCGCGATGGGATTCATGATGTGTTCGTCTCATAAACACTGCTTGTTGCACCGTCTCGTACCCGTTGCAAGCTGGTCCGTCTCGTAGCCGTGGATTGAGTTGTGGCATGAATCGTAGCTGATATGCTTCTTTTCTGGATGCTGTGACGTGCCGTACGTAGCGACCCGTCCGGCGTGTAGGAAGTACGCATCGTACTTGTCAGGGCAGAAACTGCCATGGATACTGCTTCCGGGCTACTCGGTTCGGTGTTCGGAGTTACGGATCGGACGGAGAATATAGCTTGAATCACAGCCTACGTGTCGGTCGGGTTTTTGGCAGTTATGCACATCGTACTTCATCAACAGGACGGACCGGCTACGGGTACGTGTCGGTCACACGGTAAGGCTACGGATAGCTCTTGGAGAGCTGTCCGACCCAGATCGGAAACGACCCCAGAGTGTTCGTCATAGACTTTAAAGTTGGACCAGTGCGCTAGGTTTTTGGGTGAGGTGTGGGAGGGCAGTGCGGAGAGAAGCAGTAAAGCAGGCGTAGTTTGGGAGTGCGTTGCGGAATTGAGTTTGTTTCCTAAGGCAGTGATTTTGTCACAGAAGAAGGAGGAAAATTCCTCGCATGATATTAGAGATTTAGAGGTTTCTTTGGAGGTTTTAGCCAGTTTGTTAGATTGATGTTTGACCAGGTCGAATAGCTTGTGAGGGCTGTTCTTGGCGTTCTTCAGGTTTGTTCTGAAGAATTTTTTTTTTGCGTTGAGGATTTTCCTATTGTAGGCGTTTCTGGACTGATGGAGCAGTTTTAGATGGGCTGCTGACAGGTGCTGTTTCCAGTTAGGTTCTGACTGCCGGAGGGATCTCCTCTCCATGTTCAGGGAACCGTTGAACCAGGGATTCCTGTCTTTGATCTGGGTTCTTTTCAGTTTTAGCGGAGCAAGGTCATCGAGAATGTTGGATATAGCTGTAGAATAATGATAAGTGATGGAGGGGGAGTGTCAGACTCACAGCGGGCATCTAGATTCCCATGGTCAAGGTTCTTGGTGTCTCTAACCCAGCATTTGGGAATCACGGGTTGTGGTGTCCACATCTTGTGGGTGCCAGACAAAAGGAAGCTGATAGCGTGGTGGTCAGACCAATCACATGGGGCTATAGAGATAAGTTTGACTACTGAATCCTTGGCGATGATCCAGTCCAGAGTGGCGCCTTTCGAGTGAGTTGAGAGTGAGCAAGCTTGGGTAAGGGCTTGGTCGGCCAAGAAGTCTCTGATGTCATTGACCTGAGGGTCCTTGGGGTCGTTCCAGTGCAAGTTGAAGTCGCCAAGGAAAATGTCATTAGAGTTAGGGGAGGCCTTGGCTGTGATGATTTCCATGAGGAGGTCGGTGAAGGTGTCATTCGTGCCTGGGGGGTGGCAAAAGATGTGCAGTCTGCACAGTTGGGTGGTGGTGGTGTTGCATATGGAAAGTGCAAGATATTCACAGGAGTCTGTAGGATCAGTCAGAAGTTCAGTAACTTGGACGTTGGAGTGGTAGATGCAGGCAATGCTTCCCCCTTCTTTATGGGATTGCCTGTCCAGCCTTACAATGTATTAATTGGGTGGGATGAAGAGGTCTAGGCAGGGTGATGAGGATTAATTGAGCCAAGATTCAGTCAAGACCGCTAAGTCCAAATTTTGGCTCAGGATGAAATCGGCGACATCAGAGGCATGCTTTACTGCTGAGCGGCAGTTAATTAGGAGACTGGATAGTAGGGGGTCGGAGTGAGTGTCTAGAGTAGGGGCAGAGATGGGTACTAGCGCTAGGTTGCTGTTGATCACTCCTCTGTCGCGGAGGGTAGCTGATCTGTTGGGGGTTGGTTGCAACCGTGCAGATAGGGTGTTCGTCACTCAGTTCTGGAGGGTATGGGCTAAACAGGGTCGAATCGTAGCTAATGAAGATGTCTGCAACTTCTTCCTCCGTGAAGTCTACAGGGCTAGGCGTTGTGGGGTGCGATTTGTAGGTACGGAGGAGGGCCAGAGTTTCCTCCTCTGAGAGGTGGCAAGGCTGCTTGCGAGGGTGCAGGTGTCTCAGGGATAGCAGTAAAGGGTGAACGGGGGGCTCGGAGGAAGGGGGTGGAGTGGAGTTCTGCGAGAGCTTGAAGTTCGAGAAGGAGAGTTCTGTGAGGCGCAGGAGGTGCTTTAGATCCAGAATGGAACTGTGGATGCTAAAGGTAAGTTTGGTAGCTCTGCGGTGGAGAGTATCCAAATCCCTAAAGGAGGGATGCTCTTGCGGGCAGGGGGCCGGAGGAGTGGGAGCGATTCTGATGGGATGTGCTGGTAGCCTAGTAGTGAGGCTGAGTCGGCCAGTGTTATGAACCCTTGTCAGAGTTTCAATATCCCTATGAAAGGGGAGATTTTGCGGGCAGGATGTTAGAGGTATGGGAACGCATCTGTTGGCAGGAGCTTGTAGCATGGTGGAGGGGCTGGGTCGGCTAGAGTCAAGAGTCCTAGGTGGAGTTTCAGAAACCATGAGAGAGGGAAGAACTTGCGGGCTAGAGTCGATAGTCCTAGGTGGAGTTTCAGACACCATGAGAGAGGGGAGAGCTTGCAGGAAGGGGGTCAGAGGTTTAGGCACACGTCAGTTGGCAGGTGTTGGTGGCCTGGTGGTGGGGCTAGGTTGACCAGTGTCATGAGCCCTAGGAAGAATGGTTTGTGACGGGTTCAGCACCCTAGGCGGATAGGGCGAGGGATGTTGCGGGAGAAGCGTGGACGGGGGTGGGTTGTGCACATACTTTTTAAGGAGGGTAAAGAGGTCCGCGAATTTATTGAGGCCTTTGGGCGGAGCTTCGATCAGGATGATGCCATTTTTGTATAGGGTGAGGGTGAGGTCGGAACGCAGGTTTGCGGAGGGTGCAGTTCAGAGTTTATAGCCGTATGGAATGTTCCTGGCTTTGTGTACCTTAAGGAGGTTCAAGAAGGGTTTGCGCCATAGGGATGTTTTCTGGTGTAGAAGATGAGGTCATTATTGACTGTGCCCTTGTCCGCACTGAATCGCAGGTTGGAGACAAGGGTCTCGGGATGACTTTTCAGGATGGAATGTTTGAAGGATTTAGCTCCGGTTTTGGAGAGATTAGCAGGATAGACTGAATCACTGACAAAATATCGAAAGACAAATTATCGACCTACAATTATATCCATACAAAATTATCGATAACATTATCATCGACATCATATACTTATTTAAGAACTCACCAAAATATCAAAGATACAATATCGAAGTACATAAATATAGATACCACAAATATCGCTAACATACTTATCGAAATCCTAAAATATCGACCTTCATTAAAAAACATTGACTAGGTTAAAAATATCGTACACAAAAATATCACTACACCAATATCGTAGTTTTAAATATATCGACTATATAAAAGTATAATAAATACAAAAATAAACGACATAAATATGAATACATTAATAAAAACACAATACAAAATTAATAATGAACAATAACGGTTTCTATTAACACAGCAAAAAAATTACTAAAACATTATTAACTACATTACTACATTAAACAATAATAATATTAAATATTACTATTATGATTCAATTATATAATTTCGTTGCATTTGGGGATGCAGCGCATGCAACGAAATTCGTTTTATTAATTTAGATGTTAACTTACCTGTAAACCTCCGTAATCCATAGTTTACTACCCCCACCTAGCTCTCCCCCCCCCACGTCACCGCCCTGCAGTTACTCCTACTACCGACCGCGGCTGATACACAATTATACACAACATACTACTAAGGGGTCGATTCCGATCCGGGTCAGACAGCTCTCCGAGAGCTGTCCATAGCCTTACCGTGCGACCGACACGTACCCGTAGCCGGTCCGTCCTGTTGATGAAGTACGATGCGCATAACTGCCAAAAACCCGACCGACATGTAGGCTGTGATTCAAGCTTCATTCCCTGTCCGAGCCGTAACTCCGAACGCCGAACCGAGTCGCCCGGAAGCAGTATTCATAGCAGTTTCCGCCCTGACAAGTACGAGGCCTACTTCCTATGCGGGTCTCCACGTACTGCACGTCACAGCATCCGGAAAAGAAGCATATCAGCTACGATGCGTGCCACAACTCAATCCACGGCTATGAGACGGACCAGCTAGCAATGGGTACGAGATGGAGCAACAAGCAGCGTGTACGAGACAAACACATCATGAATCCCATCGCGCAGGTCATACCAGTACTCTACATCTATGACCGGATCAGGTACAGACGCGGACGGCGCAGACGGTAAGTCAGACACCGACCACACAAACAAACGACACATACCCACAAAATGGCGCACACACAGGGGATCCACATCCAGGCCACGATAGGGGTTGTATGGCCAGCACCACTACGCCCCCACCTATAGGGGACCTGTTGCCCATCAATACTGCCACCCCCACCCATAGGGCTTATGTTGCCCATTACCCCTGCCACCCCCACTCAAAGGGGACCTGTTGCCCAGCACTACTGCCACCCCCACCCATAGGGCTTATGTTGCCCATCACCCCTGCCACCTCTACTCATAGGGTTTATGTTGCCCATCACCCCTGCCACCCCCACTCATATGGGACCTGTTGCCCATCACCCCTGCCACCCCCACTCATAGGGGACCTGTTGCCCATCACCCCTGTCACCCCTACACATAGGGCTTAAGTTGCCCATCACCCCTGCCACCCCCACTCATGGGGGACCTGTTGCCCATCACTACTGCCACCCCCACACATAGGGCCTATGTTGCCCATCACCCCTGCCACCCCCACTCATAGGGCTTATGTTGCCCATCACTGCTGCCACCCCCACACATAGGGCTTATGTTGCCCATCGCAACTGCCACCCCCACTCATGGGGGACCTGTTGCCCATCACTACTGCCACCCCCACCCATAGGGATTATGTTGCCCATCACCGCTGCCACCCCCACTCATAGGGGACCATTGTCCATCACCCTTGCCACCCCCACACATAGGGGGCCTGTTGCCCATCACCCCTGCCACCCCCACCCATAGGATGGGTGATGCGCCACACATCCATCATACTCCAACATTAGGTATGTCAGCAAAATACATCCCCCCTAACATCACGACAACAGTGTGTAGTCTGTGACAAATTCCCACAACAGTGATTATGACTTTGAACATACAATGTAACTAACAGCACATGTGTGACCAACAAATGAGTGTGGCCTACACAAGGCAAGCATTACTATAGCACTGTGTCAATGTAAAAATAACACCCCCTCACTGTGTAGAGCAAGTGTTAAGTGTGGGGTTCCAAACTGCAGCAAATGTCGAGCATTGTGGTGATGGGGTCTAAACCCCTCCTCATCACAGTGACCAAAAGGTAAGTGTCATCATGGTCAAAGCTGCAAATGCCAAACAAAATGGCACACACACACACAGGGGATCCACATCCTGGTCACTAACAACAGGCCACCATAGGGGTTGTATGGCCAGCACCCATAGGGGACCTGTTGCCCATCACTACTGCCACCCCCACCCACAGGGCTTATGTTGCCCATCACCCTTGCCACCCCCACTCATAGGGGACCTGTTGTCCATCACCCCTGCCACCCCCACACATAGGGGACCTGTTGCCCATCACCCCTGTCACCCCTACTCATAGAGCTTATGTTGCCCATCACCCCTGCCACCCCCACTCATAGGGGACCTGTTGCCCATCACCCCTGTCACCCCCACTCATAGGGCTTATGTTGCCCATCACCCCTGCCACCCCCACTCATAGGGGACCTGTTGCCCATCACCCATGCCACCCACACTCATAGGGCTTATGTTGCCCATCACCCCTGCCACCCCCACTCATAGGGGACCTGTTGCCCATCACTACTTCCACCCCTACTCATAGGGCTTATGTTGCCCATCACCCCTGCCACCCCCACTCATAGGGGACCTGTTGCCCATCACCACTGCCACCCCCACTCATAAGGCTTCTGTTGCCCATCCCCCCTGCCACCCCCACTCATAGGGGACCTGTTGCCCATCATCCCTGCCACCCCCACTCATAGGGCTTATGTTGCCCATCACCCCTGCCAACCGCACTAATAGTGCTTATGATGCCCATCACCCCTGCCACCCCCCCACATAGGGGACCTGTTGCCCATCACCCCTGCCACCCCCACTCATAGGGGACCTGTTGCCCATCACCCCTGCCACCCCCACCCATAGGATGGGTGATGTGCCCACATCCATCATACTCCAACATTAGGTATGTCAGCAAAATACATCCCCCCTAACATCATGACAACAGTGTGTAGTCTGTGACAAATCACCATAATAGTGATTATGGCTTCGAACATACAATGTAACTAACAGCACATGTGTGGCCAACAAATGAGTGTGGCCTACACAAGGCAAGCATCACTATAGCACTGTGTCAATGTGAAAATAACACCCCCTCACTGTGTAGAACAAATGTTAAGTGTGGGGTTCTAAACTGCAGCAAATGTCGAGCATTGTGGTGATGGGGTCTAAACACCCCCTCATAACAGTGACCAAAAGGTAAGTGTCATCATGGTCAAAGCTGCAAATGCCAAACAGCATGTATGATTCCTGCTCCCAACACATGAAACACTTTTGGGGCAAACTAGTGGTTGTGTCCCATACCCACAGAGATGTGGTGAGGCTAACAGTACTGTGAAAACAAAACATACTCTCAGCCATGTGCAGACAAGCACCACACATGGGGGCTGACAGTGCATACAGTGTACAATGACACACGAGCAGAAGGGACAATCACAAAGCATACACACATCTCGAAAATAGACACACTAATCAAATCAATCTGTGTAGACTGTGGTGTCAGGTCACTAACTCCCATTCCATGCCAGCAATGGCACCTAACAAACAGGATGAATGTGCAGAATGATGTGATATGACTCACAGAGACAGCAGGGAAAATCACAGCAACAGCATCCAGACAGTGGCCCACAACAGCAATACCAATGCACTGATGTAGATGCACAAACACAAACAGGCAACCTCACACTGCACATCTGACACAACATGTGTGTGTGTGTGTGTCTCAGTATCCCCAGGCAACTACACAACACATGAGGGGGGCTGAACCACAGTGACACAGATGTGGACACAGTGCCGTACAAAAGTAAACCATCATTGGGACACCCTTAGTAGGCAATCAGGCATTGTGAGATGAGAGGGAGCACAACAGACACATGTGACACAAGCTGGAATGAACAGCAACTAACACAACAAGAGACTGACACGCAACAGCACTACCCCAAGGGACCAGACATTGGGGTGACACAAGCATCCATGACACGTCCACTGTGCTGACAAAGGTAGATGTCGTACAAACTGGGAAACCCAGACATGTGTCCTGTGCCACAAACGTACATCACACCTACACAAACACAAATCACTCAGCATGGCCCGTCATCCATGGACAAACGGGAGCTAGGGTCCCATCCATGCAAACATTTACATCAGTGCACCCTCAACACCACACACCCTGAACTGCACCAATGTGCATCTGTGAAGCCCACATGGACAGGTGACATTGCACATGCACCCATGACAAACGCAGGAATGTTGGGAGGAACTAAGGTGCACAGACTCATTACACAAGGACAGTTTACAACCCTGGTGAATGACAGACATACTGCACAGTATGCGGTACATGGCCATGACATCAAAGCGCACGTAACCTTCCGAATACCTGCCACAGTCCCAGGACAATGCAGAGGCCAAGGAGAACCACAAGGCACACATGCTGACACCTGCAAAGATTGCTGCCCTGAACCAGACAAGTGAGATCAGTCAGACACACACATACACATGTCTCAATCACTGAAAGGTACCACCTAGGGGCAACTACATGATATTGCGAACAAACAAGTGCCTTGGGGACCCCTGACTGTGTCCCATCTGCGTCTGACCACATCATCACCACTCAGAACAGACAAATTCCAATGATGAAACACCAATTATCAGTAGTGTGTCACGCACCCACACATCTGGTAGCCCATGGCAAAGTTGTGAGATGAACACAGTACCACTCAGCAAGCATCAACAACAGGAACATATCAAGGGAACACTACCTGTATATGAAAAGGGATGTGGACACACACACACATGCCCACACAACACACAACATGGGCCCAGCCTATGTCACGGAACAACACATCCGTGACATAGCCTGAGGGGACCCAAGTCCTGTGGAAGCCCAGCTGTGCCAAACATAGTCACAGCACGTCTCACTCATGTCAGCAGAAAACTTGGTCAGTCAGCCATCAGTTACCACACAATGAAGGCACTGGTCACAACAGCCTGGGTACGGGAGTCTCCCCTAAGTCATCTGCACATACTCAACACATATGTACAGCAAGTTGCACAGAGGACCCAGTTGCTCCTATACCAATGATGCCCACACCTGTAGGTCCAGTGCAGATGCGCCCAAAGTCAGGGAAATAAACAAATTGGACAATGGGAAGCACATCATATGTGCATGGGTGCGAGCCACAGATGTGACAGTGTAAATTAAATGTTCACAGAGATGTCCACAAATTGTTGATCATGATACACCCAGTTAGCTGCAAAGGATGACATGGATACCGACCAGAATAGGATACATATCTCATAGACCACATGGAGTACCTCACATCAACACCTCAGTATTCAACATTGGAAACCAAGCATTACAGGTGCAAGGGCATGTAAAACATCATCAACCTAATGTACAGCTAAATCAAGTTCACAAAGATAAAGAAAAAGCTTTATTCAGCATATGAAAATGTAAACGTCCGTACAAATAAAAGGCCAATGGCCAGTCCATTATCAAATTATAAGGAGTGACCTTGAGTGACAACTGTCAAACGTTGCTTGCCTGCACTGGAAGGACAGGGGACATCACCTTGGAGGGGCATACATGGGGGCAGGCCAATCACCGCAGGGACAGGATCAGGGCGCAGCAGAAGAAGGCAGTGAAGGGGTGGTGGATGCAGGAGAGTCACTTGCAACTGCAGTGGAGCTGACTGAAGTGGTGGGTGCAGTCACAACTTTGGGGCCCAGGTGAGATGGGGTGAGTGCCGGCACAACTTCAGTGGGCAGGTCAGATGGAGTGGATCGGGTCTCCACTGCAGTGCCCTAGTCAGACGGGGTGGTCGTGGACTCCACTGCAATGCTTAAATCCATGTGAGCGGAATGGGGTGCAGGTGAGGTTGGCAGGACAGTGGGGGGGACACGTTCCCCACTTCAGTGGCACTAACAGTCTGACCGGGTGTGGAGGAGCAAGTGGTAGGGGGGAGGACCACCGCATTTTGGGGATGGTGTATCTGTGGGTGGGGGAACCTGGGGCAGGGTGTGGCGGGGGAACCTCTGAAGTGGTGGCCTGGGGGATGAAGGACGGAGGCTTTGCCTTGGAGCTGCGTGGTGGCGGTGAGGTCTTGCTCTTCTGGCTCTGGAGGGGGGACTTGCGGGTGGGGGCCTCATTCTGACTGCGCCTAGGGGAGGGTGTCCGGGTGTGAGGGGCACTCCCCTTTGTGTGTTGGGCCTTCCTCTTCCCCTTGTAATCTGGATCTGTTGGGTCGGTGGGGAAGAGGCCAAGGTCACAGAGGAAGAGCTACTGTGGAGATGGGGTTGCAGGTGAGGCAAGGGAAGGGGGGCTGGGAGGGAGAGGTTTCGGAGGACTGCAGAGTGGTTATGGATGACTGTGTGTGTGTCTGCAAACCAGCCCCTGTGAGTGTGGTATCAGTCCCCTGCGCTTGCTTGTGTGCACTTCTAGCCCTTGGTTTGGGTGTTTGTGTGCTGCCCGTGTCTGTGGCTTTGTGAGAATGTGCATGTGTGTGTGTACTTGGGACAGGTAGGCTGCTAGGAATCGTGGGTGGTGCAGGGGTAGGAGGGGTGCGGGACTGTTGGAGGAGAGACACTGCTGCCGTGAGGGAGGAGGCCACGGACTGATTGGTCCTCTGTAGGGCAGACATGCCCGATGAAATGCCCTCCATGAACGACACCAGTTGCGTCAACAGTGTGGTGTGTGCATGAGGGACACTCAGCATCGATGTCTGCCCTACATGGATCTGTCTAAGTAAGTCCACAGACTCCTCACTCAGGGCAGCAGGGGACACAGGGGCAGGGGGTGCAGTGCCTGGCACAAAGGAGACATGCTCCCTTACACGGGAGCCTCCACGGACCTCTGGGATGGGAGCCGATGGGAGGGTGGTGATGGTGGTGGAGGCGGTGGTGGTGACAGCCTCACTAGCTGGGGTTTGGTGGCTGCTGACACCTGCCTCCACAAGGGAGTCATCCTCAGAGCTGCTGTGGCCCTCAGCTGGGGGGGATGGTGCTGACGACTCCTCGGTGTGGCTCCACTCGCCCTCCGCGCCACTGGGTCCCCCCGACTCCTCTCCTTCTGTCCCTGTCAGGCTCTCTGGCTCCTCCTGGTCCGTGGAGCTGTCCCCTCCTGTGGCCGTGGATGTATCTGGATAGGAATAGGAAAAAAGAGAACATCAGTCACCTGCTCTGACTGCACACAACACAGTGAGTACATCACATCACAGGGCAAGCCCTGGCATCATCAGCTGAACACTACTCAAAGTGCCAACACTGTTTAGAATAAGCCAATTGTCATTCTCAACATCAACCATGGCACACATAGCCCTCCTTGACTTGCACCCATATGTCTGTTGCATGTTAGATGCCAATACCCCAATGTCCCGACATGCACCACCCACACATCAGTTGGACATGCAGGTGAACATGTAGGAGTATGTCACTATACACACAGCACATCTCTTGCCACTGACTCAGGACAGGTGTCCGGATGAAGGGATGGGCAGAGACTAATATCACATGCTTGTGATGCATGCCAGCAACACACACTATGATGTTCTCATGTCCTGATAGTCAATGCCACAATGGGGTGCATGGTGCACACTTGAACACAATGCAGGATCACTCATAGCAAGTTAAATGCCATGGCACTGGCATGCCAGGAAAGTCAGTCAACACTGTCTCCTGTCACAGGGGCAGGGCATCCAGACAGTATGCACTGTGTCACAATCATAGCTCAGGGGTAAAGCTAACTCTGCAGATGAAAAATGCACTTGCCCATCCCCTGCAAACAACATATCCCTGACCCAGAACATCCCACATCATGCAAATCAGACATATGAGTTTTTGCAAACACAACTCCCTGTACATTAGCGCATCACAGTTTGCCGTGCATGTAACCCAGCTGCCTGAAGTACACTGTTGCATACACCATGCGCTGTCAGATGATCACACACCTATATGTCACACAGGTCTTGTCTCTCACAGTCACATCTCAGATGTCCTGCTGACCCTCAAAATCATGGATACCCCAGTTGTATGCAACAGGAAGCCACACCATAATGACACAGAGGCAGACACCTGAAGGCACATGTCACTAAGCACAACCTGTAAGTTGATACACAGGAGTGGGATTACAGAGTGTTTCTAAATGCCCCTGAGGAGGCATGACTGCCCAGGTCTACGTGAAACAGTGTTTGGCCCTAGACAGTAGTCAGGTGGCTAAGCAAGTATGACACTCTTGATATACATACTCCTGAGGCCCACAACTTGGAGTCCCCTGCTGCATGGTTTTGTTTGAAATACCCCAACCACACGTGGCGAGTCAGACCAGCAATTGTAACACATATCAAGGGCACACACAGATCACATGTCAGATCCCAGGCATTGGGTAAACAATTGAACCACCCATGAAACACACAACAGAGTCACGGGAACAGATGCTGTCCGGTAGCTGAAGCATAGCTGACTGCAGGGACACAGTGCCCCATTGACACAAGCAACAGACTGTAGGGGCCACACCTGTGGATCAGATGAGGAGGGTGCATCCCACAATTGAGGGACATGAGTCCTGGACTACAAAACCTACGTAATGTGGAAGTGTGACCAGGCCAAAAGACTGCAATTAGCATGTCAGACATAGTACACAGATTAGGCATGGACTTACCCCCTTCCTGCTGCTGTCTGGCCTTCAGCTGCCTATCCAGCTCCGGGAAGACCACCACCAGGATCCGGAGCATGTGGGGGGGTCAGGGTCCGGCGTCCGCCCTTCCTGTGTGGAGGTGACAGCTTCAGCTGGACTCTAGCGATCCTCCTGGTCCAGCCCCGAAGGTCATGCCACCTCTTCTGGCAGTTGCGGATCCGACGCTTGTAGACCCCCACCGAACGAACTGCCCGGGCGATGGTCAACCATATCTCCTGCTTCTGGTGGGCATCAACCTGTGAGGATGACAAAGTTAAAAGTCCATTAACACACATGCCCCATATTTGTGATGCACACATTTGGATACACATGTCATCATCACAAAAGGAAATGAGTTACACAGGTAGTGCAACCATGGGAAAGGACAAATAACCTGCATGTCTGACATGTTAACAATGCCTGGGAAGTTTACACTTGCATTAATGCACTTTAGCAGCAGGACACCTGTTCATTACATGTACCTACACACTTTGGGGGATGAAAGTAGTCAGTGAGAATGCTTGCCACTGGTGTACACACTGCTAGTACTGCTAGTCAGACAACATGCACAATTAGGAAGGCAGTGGACTGCACACTCATCTGCTCCCCTGGTTTCCCATACAGCTTGCTGTACTGTGGAAGGAGCCCGTCCAGCAGGGTCTGGTTCTCCTCCTCAGTGAAGGCTGGGGCCCTCTCCAGAGTACGTGCCATAGCAGCAGCCAGAGGATGCAGAGACAGCAGCAGTGGTAGCAGGAATGTGGTCCAGGAGCATGTAGTGCAGGCAAGTGAGCTCCCTGGGGGCCAGCCAGCCTTATATCTGTGCTGCAGAGGCAGAATATGTGCCATGTGTCCCAAGTGATAGGTCCAACACGGTTGCATTCTTTGAATCTGGCCAATCCATGGAAATGTAAGACACGTACACGCCTTCAGCATCGTTCAAATCTTCACCTTCATGAAACACTAGGAATTGCAACATTGTTGTAGGTATCCAACTGAATTTCCAGCGGACAACTCATACAAGTTTTGAATCCGCATCTGTCTCCATGACAGTCCAGAGCCAATGGGTGCGCCCGGCTCGGTCAACTGACTGTACAACACGTATTTTTGAAAATACACATGCACCCGTCTCCATACGATTCAATGGCCAAGGCGTACGCCTGTCTCAGACCATGCCTGCCCGACGCGCATGCATGATAGTCACCCACGTTGGGCCTCATTGCAGTCACTGGCAAAGCGTACGCATGGCTCGGTCATAAACGTGCAATGCGTACGCATTGTCACCCACGTCGGACCTCATTGCAGTCAATGACAAAGCGTACGCACGGCTCGGTCATGAACCTTGCAATGCGTACGCATTGTCACCCGCTTCGGACCTCATTGCAGTCAATGACAAAGCGTACGAACGGCTCGGTCATGAACCGTGCAATGCTTACGCATTGTCACCCGTGTCGGACCTCATTGCAGTAAATGGCAAAGCGTACGCACGGCTCGGTCATGAACCGTGCAATGCGTACGCATTGTCACCCGCGTCGGACCACATTGCAATCAATGGCAAAGCGTACGCACGGCTCGGTCATGAACCGTGCAATGCGTACGCATTGTCACCCACGTCGGACCTCATTGCAGTCAATGGCAATGCGTATGCACGGCCCGGTCATGAACCGTGCAATGCGTACGCATTGTCACCCGCGTTGGACCTCATTGGTCTGACTATTCGACGGATTCAACACACATTTACTTGCCAGGGACACCTGTGCACACCTACCACACTACAGCATTGGCCACACAGTGTCCCATGGCATGTAAGGCTGCATTCCCTGTGTGTTGGGGGGGGCACATTTGGTCTGTTGGGGGGCACTTTTGTTCAGCCACTCCCAGGCTGTGCACGTGTACATGGGGGCAGAATCCTTTGTGTGTTGTGCACATTACCACTGTGATGTGCAAATGTACAGTAATGGGAATGAGTCACGGACACAGTTTCATGTTGGGTATGTTTAGGACATGTCACATACACCCTGAGCCCTGGGGGTGATGGCATGTATGTCACAGTGAGACCTGTAGCCCCAATTCAGATGTGCACCCACAGTCTGTGTGCATGTTGTGTCTCAGATATGTCTGATCAAATGTGCCCAATGGGAGACAGTCTCCACATCCATGTGGTATATGCATTCGCTTTGATGGTGTGTGTGTGTGTCTAAGAGACGTACATGTAGGGCCTGCAGGGACAACAGTGGCCACTACCTGTGGGACTCACGCTTGCCTTGTGGTGTGTGCGTGATACGCCATGCCCATGCCAGTGTCAATGTGGCAATACAGGGACCCTGGGTATCTGCAATGCAAAGATCTGTGATGCCTGGGAGACATCAGGCCTCACTTGTCACTGTGGTGTGTGTTTGGAACGTCATAGAAGTACATAGGTCGGGTGACACAGCCATATGATTGGCCATTGCACTACATGGGTCTCATGTGGACATGTGGAATTGAGATGTGAGGTGATGGTCATGTAGGTGACATATGTGTGCATGCCCAACAGCACACACCTCAGTACATTGTGTAATGTCATGATCTATTATGTGATATTGAGCCTGGTCATGGCCACATGGGTGAATGAAGCGACAATCTTCCTTTGTTCATCTCTGTTCTGCAGGGCACCAGCTGTCCATCGACCGTTTCCAGACCTTGCAACCATGCAGGAACGCCACTGCATCCGATGGTACCGCTTCACCAGGCCACTGATTGAGGAGTTGGCGCCACATCTGCTACCTGGCCGGACATACCCTACAACACTGACCCCAGAGGTGAAGGTGATGGCAGCCATGCACTTCTTTGCTACTAGTACCTTCCAGTACACTGTGGCTACTGCTGGTGGTATGTCGCAAACTATGTTTAGTCGGGTGCTACGCGATGTCTTGGAGGGAATGTTGCATTTCCTAGACCTGTACATCACGTTCCCGACCCCAGCTGAACTCCCTGAAATAAAGGATGCCTTTTATACACTGGGGAGGATGCTGAACGTCATCGGATCTATTGATGGTACACATGTGGCCCTGATACCACCACAGGCACATGAGCAGGCATACCGGAACAGGAAACATTTCCACTCAATCAATGCTCTGGTGGTATGTCTTGCAGACATGTCTATCACACATGTGTGTGCACGGTTCCCTGGTTCTGCACACAATGCCTACATAATGAGGAGTAGTCGCATTGCAACGCTGATGTCACACATGCCAGCTCAGCATGCCTGGCTTGTCGGTATGTACTGACTGTTCATCATTGTGTGTGTTTGTGAATGTTGTATTCCGCACTCCTACAAAACTCAGCTACTTGTTCATTTTTATGTGTGTATGTGACTCCATATACCCCAATATGTTGTGATTGCTGACACCCCTCAGGAACCCTGTAACACCAGCCGAGATGCGCTACAATGAGGCACATGCTCGGAGCAGGAGGGTGATTGAGCGGACATTCGGCCTCCTGAAAAGCCGCTTTCGCTGCCTGGACAAGACTGGAGGGGCCCTCCCATATGAACCTGCAAAGGTGTGCAAAATAATCCTTGTATGCTGCATGCTACACAACATGGCAGTGCGGAAGAAGGTGTCTCTCATCCAGGATGACGATGACCAACCTCCGGCACCTGTGGAGGATCCCGGCCTGGGCCAAGATGCCAGTGATGATGAGGATGAGGGTGACGTCCGCTCACAGCTCATCAACAACTTCTTCACCTGAATGTGAGTTTCCAGGGTTGTTATGTCAATGTATGGAGTTAACCTGGAATGTGTTGTGGCTGCTCTGTTGCTGTCTGAGTGTGTCTGTGTGCCACTTGACTGGATGCGTGCAGTGATGTGTCCATTCAGGTGGTGTGTACTCCACAATAGGGTAGTACTGCTAACTTGTTTTTGTGTAGGTTTCTTGCGACCTGTTTTGTGCATGTGTATTGCATTTCTCTTCTGTTCTGCTGTGCTTTTGACTGTGTCTTGTGTCTGTCCTTCACAGGGTAATTTGCCTGTTGTATGTTCAACAATGACCTCCAACACCCAGAATCTGACACCAGTGTGGGAGTAGTCAATTGACATCAAGTGATGTGCCACACACCCCTGGACTTCAATTCTCTGACACTCTGTGACCGTGTGTCCACCGTAACGTAAAATTGCCTTGCAATCCAAATATAAAAAAAAATGTTTCCCAAAAAAAAAATACAACTGTAGCAGAAATCAATAATCCATGCAGCAAATGTCCATAGGAAAACCATAAAAAAACCTGAAAATATATAAAATAGCGAAAAACGCTCCAGGAAAACTGTAAAAATTGAAAGTTAAGTGTAAGAAATATATTAGTCAATAAAGCTAACAAACACTTCTTTAAAAAAAAAAGACTCCTTCCGAAACGAAGAACTTCTGAAAATAAAGTGTCAAAACAAAAGAACATACATTCCCACCCACATAAAACAGCACATAAACACTTACTAAAAATACTACTAGCTTTAAATTTGATAAAAATATACATTAAACACCATGGGGCAGATTTATATCGGACTTGCGCCACTTTTACTTTTGTGACGCAGCGGCGGCGTATACCTTGCGCCATGTTGCGCCCCATTTACATTGTGACGCATCTATGGAGATGCGTCACGGTGTAAAGCCCTGCGCCACAGGAAACCTGCGTCAGGTTTCATGTGGCCGTTTCAACTCAGGGGGGGCGTTCCGTCGCAGGAACGCCCCTGAAAAGTGACTCAGTGAAATCTATAAGATTTCACTGAGTCACTTTCCCAACGCTGATGCGTCAAAACCCTGCGCCTGCTTGAAGCAGGCGTAAGGCTTGACGCACCATGTTAGGGATAGGAAAGGTTGGAACAGTGCTGGAGTTGCGTCGCGCTTGCGACGCAACTTCAGCACTGCGCCAACCTTAAACCGGCAGATGCGTCACGTATCTGCTTGTCCTTGCGCCACGATGCGCCCCATTGTAAATGCAGCGCAAGAGCAAACTTGCGTGATGCATCTTCCCTGGCGCATCCATGCTGATTTGCAGGGATGCGCCAGGGAACATAAATCTGCCCCCATAATCCTAACTCTTGAAACAGGCCTACACAACGTTAACAATACGTAAAAACACCACACGTAACTATAACATATAACATTTCCGAATATAACTAATAAATATCTAACTACACTAAACAGTATCTAACTAGGTTCAAAATTAATTTAAAAATTATCTAAAACAAAGAAAACAAACCTTACCTTTAGCGACGTGAAGTGTCTCTCAACCGCGAGCTTCCCTTCAACCCAAATGACACAAAATGACATTACCGGGTTACAAAATAGAGGGTCCAAAACCTAATAAAAAGTTTAACCATAGAAAATTTTACTCATTTAATACTGTAAAATGTTACTTTACATAGAAAAAAAGAACAAATATTTAACTAAAATAGTAGATTTTTTTTTCATGTAATTAAAAATTGTTACATAATGTACCTAATTTGTAAAATTATAAAAATAAATATTATAAAAAATACAATATTTATTATAATTACAGAAAAAAATACAATAAAACAATGTATAAAAATTGTTATAAATATTTTTCATTCATTATACAAATATATTTCTGTTAAAAATTGTTTTAATTTGGAAACATTGTAATAACAATTAATATTAATATTTTTATTATTAATTAAAAATTGTAACATTTGTAACAAAAATATAAAAATGTTAAAAATGTATATAATATGAAAACAGTTTACATTTCTTTGTATAAATATTTACAATACCTATTACTATATTAAATATAATTTGAAACACAAAAATCTACTGTTTTGTTAAGAATTAATTATCTACTAAAACAATGTACAAAATATTGTAAATGAACATAACATATTTTCTGAAATATATGCACTAATATGTTTCTATTGAATTATACTGTAATCAAATAATTTACTGTATTATCCTACTCAAATGAATAACAACTACAATAAAAATGGTGTGGTTTTCTTATTATTTGTATTTTGCTTATATTATCTATATTTTACATATATAAAATACTATTTTTTTACAAACATTATAATAAATAAATATTGTCAATTTATTAACTGCCATTACCCATTATTTAAATGCAAAATTATCTTATATATTTTCTTCTACTAATAAAATGTAATATATTAATAGACATATTACATTAAAACTTTAATATTATTTATTATCCTATACTATACTTCATTAATAAACTATTACAAATCCAATATATAATAATTCAATACAGTTGCTATACACTAACATATTTTGAAATACTATTCCTACACCAATATAATTTAATTTGAGCAAATGCTGGACAGTGAACATAATTAATTTCCCACTCTAGTCCACATTAATTAAAGTAGGTGTTGAACGCTAAAATTAAATAATTCTATACTTCCAATGCAATTTAAATGAATTAGGGTAGATGCTGCACACTAAACACAATTAATTTACTATTCCCACTCCAGTCTATAAGAAATTGGGGTCGGTGCTGGACACTAAACATAAATAATTTACTATTCCCACTCCAATCTATAATAAATTGGGGTAGGTGCTGGACACTAAACATAAATAATTTACTATTCCCACTCCAGTCTATAATAAATTGGGGTAGGTGCTGGACAGTAAACTTAAATAATTTACTATTCCCACTCCAGTCTATAATAAATTGGAGTAGGTGCTGGACAGTAAACATAAATAGTTTACTATTCCCACTCCAGTCTATAATAAATTGGAGTAGGTGCTGGACAGTAAACATGAATAATTTACTATACCCACTCCAGTCTATAATAAATTGGGGTAGGTGCTGGACAGTAAACATAAATAATGTACTATTCCCACTCCAGTCTATAATAAATTGGGGTAGGTGCTGGACAGTAAACATAAATAATTTACTATTCCCACTCCAGTCTATAATAAATTAGGGTAGGTGCTGGACACTAAACAAAAATATAATTTACTGTTCCCACTCCAATATATAATAAATTGGGGTAGGTGCTGGACACTAAGGGGCCGATTCTGATTCCGGCTGCAAAACGAACCGACCGACACGGACCTGGACTGGATACCGACTGACGCGGACCAGCACCGTACGACCCGTGCAGTACGATGCAACGCTTGTGAATTACAACAACACGTACGGAATACAAGCCGTACGACTGAGCCGTAGGGAAAATAGTGAACCGTCCGGAAAACCGATGCGATTTCCACCAACCGACACGAACCCGGAATGAACCCGACCGACTCGTACCCGCGATGTCCGATCCGCGCAGTACGATGCAATGCGTGGAAACTCAGACCGACTTGCACAGAGACAAAGCCGCACGAACGACACGCACAGAAAACCGGGCCCACAAGCAATAGAGACCTTCGCGACCGACGCGTATGAAACACAGAAGATAGGTAGCGTGAACGAGGCGGAGCAGCCCGCACAAGACAACATCAGCATCCGTATCCGTCAGATGAACATCTTCTTCATGCCTACAAAACCCAAAGGAAAAAAGACAAAAAAAGGACCAAACAAGCAATGAAAAAGCCAATAAATACCAAATAAAAAAAACCTGGGACAAAGACACACCCACAACTCCAAATATATAAAGGATGACAATCACTACCATCATCTCTTGCAGACAGGAGACACAGCCAGCAGCAAACACCATTACACAGCAACCACAGACACACTCACAACTCACCCATCACACAACTCACACACCATCAGCACCTCATCCAACATCACACACACATACAGCCAGCAAAACCAACATCAACCCACCCTCACTTGCACCCTCACCCACACATCCCTCACCACCACCACCACCCATCACCATGCCCCCAAAGAAGAATCCACAGTTCACAGATAGTGAGTTAGAAGTGCTGGTAGACGAGATCATCAGAGAAGAGACACATTTGTTTGGTATCTTGGTCCAAAGGACCCCATGTCACAGAAAACCAAGATGTGGGCGAAGATTGTGCACAAGCACCAGCAAGGGGCAAAAAGGGCGATATCCAGAACAGGTGGTATGACGTGCGCAGGAGGGTCAAGAAACTCATCGAAAAAGATCACGCCCTGAGTCAGTGCACCGACGGTGGCCCTCCTGCCAAACCAGTCTACTTCAGGACCTGGGAGGAGAAGGTGCGGGACATCCTACCACCAGAGAGCGTCCATGGGCTAACAGACATACCAGAGCCTGGTGAGTACACAAACAACATACCCAAGATTGAGTGGCAAGGGGACAGTGAAACCATGCACCGCAAGCAAAGCTACAGTAAACAATAGGTAATCAACCCAAGATGTGTATTCCAGTCAGACAAACACAATACCTGCCATCTCATAGTGATTTGGAACTGTTTCATGACATGCACCAACCTACAAACAAATAGAGCAAGGCAGTAGCACGATGCTAAATAGACACTGCCAGGTTTGACTCTGTCTCTTGTCTCTTCGGATGACGACGACCAACCTGGCCCCCTCCGGTGTGAGTCATCATGCAGCACCAGCAGCATCAACATCTGCACCCCCTGTACCCATACCTCCAGCATCTGGAAACCGACAGGGCACCCCCGCCAACACGGACAGACCAAGGCCACTGAACACCCACAGCACAGGGACACAGGACCCCCCGGAAGCTACAGCAAACACCACCAGCAACACCACCCAAGGGGTCCCAGTGTCATCTGTGCGTCCCGCCGCTGGTCCTGCCCGTGTGGATAGGGGTGCTGGGAGGGGTGGGAGGCAGAGGGTACGCCTTGAAGAGGGGTCTGGACTGCATGATGACCCCCAACTGGCACGCATCATAGATGCATACCAGGAAAGCACCGGAGGATTTGGCCAGGTAGTGGGGATCCTCAAGGACATGCAACAGGAGCAGGCTGCCCACCATGCCCGCATGGAGGCCAAGTGGGATGCCCTTACTGCGGTGCATCGGGACATACTCCAATGCCTCCGCCAGATCAACACAAACCTGTCCACACCTCCCTGTGTGGCCACAACATCTGTTGCAACACCATCTGCCAGCGCCACAGGGACGGAGGAGGACTCTGTCGGAGAGTCCCATGCACCGCAGAGGCCTGCACCTGAGGATCCCCACCCCCCCCCCGGAGGAAGAGGGGTCGTCCGAAGGAGGACATGTGAGAGGCAAATGTCTCAGCACATCCCCCAGGGCCTCTAAACCTGTTCTGGACAATGTTATTTATGCGCAACCCGTTCACCTTGTTCAATCGCACACAACTCGCCCACATGACATGGAGGGTTCATGTTGGGCCAATGTAGCAGATGACTGTGGACTTTACTCTGGACATTTCATCTACCAGCACTTCCAACTCTAATGTGAACTTTGGATTCCAAAACCAATGTACAGCACCCACCGTCCTGTGCACTTTCCTCACACATTTTCGAAAGTAAACTCACCAGTACACCATACTTGCCTCTGTTGTGATTCCAAATTGTCATGTGTCATGGAGATGTCGATCTGCTACACAACACAGTGCATGCCAAATACTGCAACAATGTGACCACCGTTAGGTGAGTCATGGTGATGTGACACATATGAGAGAGACACACCACTATGGGAACACAACACATACTCACCATGGCCATGTTACTCATCCCACACAATTATGTTGACTTGAAACACATAGGTATGCAAAACAACAACACCTATCCACAGTCAGTGGGAACAAGTCCACAGGTGAGGTAAGCAAATGTCAGTCAGATGTGGGAAGACAGACAACGCGCCTAACAAAGCATAGCACAGGTTCATTACACATCAGCAACATGTTTATTCAAACATAGTTGCAAGGCAATTGTACGTTACGGTGGACACACGGTCACAGAGTGTCTGAGAATTGTAGTCCAGGGGTGTGTGGCACATTACTTGATGTCAATTGACTACTCCCTCACTGGTGTTGGATTCTGGGTGTTGGGGGTCAGTGTTGAACATACAATAGGCAAATTACCCTGTGAAGGACAGACACAAGACACAGTCAAAAGCACAGCAGAACAGGAGAGAAATGCAATACACATGCACAAAACATGTCGCAAGAAACCTACACAAAAACAAGTCAGCAGTACTACCCTATTGTGGAGTACACACCACCTGAATGGACACATCACTACACGCATTCAGTCAAGTGGCACACAGACACACTCAGACAGCAACAGAGCAGCCACAACAAATTCCAGGCTAACTCCCTACATTGACATAACAACCCTGGAAACTCACATTCAGGTGAAGAAGTTGTTGATGAACTGTGAGCGGACGTCACCCTCATCCTCATCATCATTGGCATCTTGGCCCAGGCCGGGATCCTCCACAAGGGCCGGAGGTTGGTCATCGTCATCGTCATCCTGGATGAGAGGCACCTTCTTCCGCACTGCCATGTTGTGTAGCATGCAGCATACAAGGATTATTTTGCACACCTTTGCAGGTTCATATGGGAGGGCCACTCCGATCTTCTCCAGGCAGCGAAAGCGTTTTTTTAGGAGGCCGAATGTCCGCTCAATCACACTCCTGCTCCGACCATGTGCCTCATTGTAGCGCATCTCGGCTGGTGTCACAGGGTTCGTGATGGGTGTCAGCAACTACAGCATGTCGGGGTATCCGGAGTCACCTATACACACAAAAATGAACAAGTAGCTGAGTTTTGTAGGAGTGCGCAATACAACATTGACAAACACACACAATGATAAACAGTCAGTACAAACCGACAAGCCAGGCATGCTGAGCTGGCATCTGTGACATCAACGTTGCAATGCGACTACTCCTCATTATGTAGGCATCGTGCGCAGAACCAGGGAACCGTGCACACACATGTGTGATACACATGTCTGCAAGACATACCACCAGAGCATTGATCGAGTGGAAATGTTTCCTGTTACGGTATGCCTGTTCATGTGCCTGTGGTGGTATCAGGGCCACATGTGTCCCATCAATAGATCCGATGACGTTCGGCATCCTCCCCAGTGTATAAAAGGCATCCTTTATTTCAGGGAGTTCAGCTGGCCTGGGGAACTTGGGGCATATTATCAAGACAGGCGATAAAATTATCGCCGCTTTAGCGGCAGAAAACTGCAGCTAAAACGGCGATAATGGGCTTGATAATATGCACTATGGAATTCCAATTGAAGCCCATGTTAGATGTGGAGGACATCTAACCTGGGCTTCAATTGGAATGCCATAGAGCATATTATCAAGCCCATTATCGCCGTTTTAGCGGCAGTTTTCTGCCGCTAAAGCGGCGATAATTTTATCACCTGTCTTGATAATATGCCCCTTGATGTACAGGTCTAGGAAATGCAACATCCCCTCCAAGACATCGCGTAGCACCCGACTAAACATAGTTTGCGACATACCACCAGCAGTAGCCACAGTGCACTGGAAGGTACCAGTAACAAAGAATTGCAGGGCTGCCATCACCTTCACCTCTGGGGTCAGTGCTGTAGGGTTTGTCCGGCCAGATAGCAGATGTGGCGCCAACTGCTCCGCCAACTCCTCAATCAGTGGCCTGGTGAAGCGGTACCGTCGGATGCAGTCGCGTTCCTGCATGGTTGCAAGGTCTGGGAACGGTCGATGGACAGCTGATGCCCTGAAGAACAGAGATGAACAAAGGAAGATTGTCGGTTCATCCACCCATGTGGCCATGACCAGGCTCAATATCACATGATGGATCATGACATTACACAACGTACTGAGGTGGGTGCTGTTGGGCATGGACACATATGTCACCTACATGACCATCGCCTCACATCTCAATTCCAAATGTCCTCATGTGTCCCATGTAGTGCAATGGCGTATCATCTGGCTGTGTCACCCGACCTATGTACTGCTGCGAAGTTACAAACACACACCACAGTGACAAGTGAGACCTGATGTCTTCCTGGCATCACAGATCTTTGCCATGCAGAAACCCAGGGTCCCTGTATTGCCACATCGACACTGGCATGGACATAGCGTATCACGTACACACCACAAGGCAAGCATGAGTCCCACAGGTAGTGGCCACTGTTGTCCCTGCATGCCCTACATGTACGTCTCTTAGACACACACACCCCATCAAGGTTGATGCATATACCACATGAATGTGGAGACTGTCACCCACTGGGCACATTTGATCAGACACATCTGAGACACAACATGCACACAGACTGTGGGTGCACATCAGTATTGTGGCTACAGGTCTCACTGTGACGTACATGCCATCACCCCCAGGACTCATGGTGTATGTGACATGGCCCAAACATATCCAACATGAAACAGTGTTTGTGACTCATGCCCAACTGTACATTTGCAAATCACAGTGGCAATGTGCACCACACACAAAGGATTCTGCCCCCATGTACACGTGCACAGCCTGGGAGTGGCTGCACAAAAGTGCCACCCAACAAACCAAATGTGGCCCCCCCAAACACCCAGGGAATGCAGCCTTACATGCCATGGGACACTGTGTGGCTAATGCTGTAGTGTGGTAGGTGTGCACAGGTATCCCTGGCAAGTAATTGTCTGTTGAATACGTCAAATAGACAAACCAATGAGGTCCGACACGGGTGACAATGCGTACGCATTGCACGGTTCATGACCGAGCCGTGCGCACGCTTTGCCATTGACTGCAATGAGGTCCGACGCGGGTGACAATGCGTACGCATTGCACGGTTCATGACCAAGCCGTGCGTACGCTTTGCCGTTGACTGCAATGAGGTCCGACGCGGGTGACAATGCGTACGCATTGCACGGTTCATGACCGAGCCGTGCGTACGCTTTGCCATTGACTGCAATGAGGTCCGACGCGGGTGACAATGCATACGCATTGCACGGTTCATGACTGAGCCGTGCGTACGCTTTGCCATTGACTGCAATGAGGTTACGCGTCGGGCAAGCATGGTCCAAAACAGGCGTAAGCCTTGGCCATTGAATCGTACGGAGACGGGGGCATGTGTATTTTCAAAATACGCGTTGTACAGTCAGTTGACCGAGCCGGGCGCACCCATTGGCTCTGGACTGTCATGGAGATGGATGCGGATTCAAAACTTGTAGGAGTTGTGCGCTGGAAAGTCAGTTGGATGCCTACAACAATGTTGCAGCTACTGGTGTTTCATGAAGGTGAAGATTTGAACGATGCGGAAGGCGTGTACAAGTCTTACTTTTCCATGGATTGGCCAGATTCATAGAATGCAACCGTGTTGTACCTATCACTTGGGACACATGACACAGATTCTGCCTCTGCAGCACAGATATAAGGCTGGCTGTCCCCCAGGGAGCTCACTTGCCTGCACTACATGCTACTGGACCACATCCCTGCTACCACTGCTGCTGTCTCTGCATCCTCTGGCTCCTGCTATGGCACGTACTCTGGAGAGGGCCCCAGCCTTCACTGAGGAGGAGAACCAGGCCGTGCTAGACGGGCTCCTTCCACAGTGCAGCAAGCTGTATGGGAAACCAGGGGAGCAGGTGAGTGTGCAGTCCACTGCCTTCCTAATTGTGCATGTTGTCTGACTAGCAGTACTAGCAGTGTGTACACCAGTGGCAAGCATTCTCATTGACTACTTTCATCACCCAAAGTGTGTAGGTACATGTAATGAACAGGCGTCCTGCTGCTAAAGTGCATTAGTGCAAGCTTAAACTTCCCAGGCATTGATAACATGTCAGACATGCAGGTGATTTGTCCTTCCCCATGGTAGCACTACCTGTGTAACTCATTTCCCTTTGTGATGATGACATGTATCTCCAAATGTGTGCAGCACAAATATGGGGCATATGTGTTAATGTACTTTTAACTTTGTCATCCTCACAGGTTGATGCCCACCAGAAGCAGGAGATATGGTTGACCATCGCCCGGGCAGTTCGTTCGGTGGGGGTCTACAAGCGTCGGATCCGCAACTGCCAGAAGAGGTGGCAGGACCTGCGGGGCTGGACCCGGAGGATAGCTAGAGTCCAGCTGAAGCTGTCACCTCCACGCAGGAGGGGCGGACACCGGACCCTGACCCCACCACATGCTCCGGATCCTGGCGGTGGTCCTCCCGGACCTGGATAGGCAGCTGAAGGCCAGACAGCAGCAGGAAGGGGGTAAATCCATGCCTAATCTGTTTACTATGACTGACATGCTATTTGCAGTCTTTTGGCCTGGTCACACTTCCACATTACGTAGGTCTTGTAGTCCAATACTTAGGTCCCTCAATACTTGTGTGATGCACCCTACTCATCTGTTCCACAGGTGGGGCCCCTACAGTCTGTTGCTTGTGTCACTAGGGCACTGTGTCCCTTCAGTCAGCTATGCTTCAGCTACCGGACAGCATCTGTTCCTGTTACTCTGTCGTGTGTTTCATGGGTGGCTCAATTGTTTGCCCAATGCCTGAGTTCTGATATGTGATCTGTGTATGCCCTTGAGATGTGTTCCAATTGCTGGTCTGACTCGCCACATGTGGCTGGGGTATTCCAAACAAACCCATGCAGCAGGGGAGTCCAATTTTGGGGCCTCAGGAGTATGTATATCAAGTATGTCACACTTGCTTAGCCACCTGACTACTGTCCTGGGCCAAACACTGTTTCACGTAGACCTGGGCAGTCATGCCTCCTCAAGGGCATTTAGAAACACTCTGTAATCCCACTCCTGTGTATCAAATTACAGGTTGTGTTTAGTTACATGTGCCTTCAGGTGTCTGCCTCTGTGTCATTATGGTGTGGCTTGTTGTTACGTACAACTGGGGTGTCCATGATTTTGAGGGTCAGCAGGACATCTGCGATGTGACTGTGAGAGACAAGACCTGTGTGACATATAGGTGTGTGATCATCTGACAGCGCACAATGGTGTATGCAACTGTGTCCTTCAGGTAGCTGGGTTACATGCATGGCAGAATGTGATGTGTTAATGTACAGGGAGTTGTGTTTGCAGAGACTCATATGTCTGATTTGCATGATGTGGGGTCTTCTGGGTCCTGGATATGTTGTTTGCAGGGGATGGGCAAGTGCACCTGTCATCTGCAGAGTTAGCTTTACCCCTGAGCTATGATTGTGAGACAGTGCATACTGTTGTTGTCTGGATGCCCTGCCCCTGTGACAGGAGACAGTGTTGACTGACTTTCAGGGCATGCCAGTGCCATGGCATTTAACTTGCTATGAGTGATCCTGCATTGTGTTCAAGTGTGCACCATGCACTCCATAGTGGCATTGCCCATCAGGACATGAGAACATCATAGTGTGTGTTGCTGGCATGCATCACAAGTATGTGAAATGAGTCTCTGCCCATCCCTTCATCCGGACACCTGTACTGAGTCAGTGGCAAGAGATGTGATGTGTGTATAGTGACATACTACTACATGTTCACTTGCATGTCCAACTAATGTGTGGGTGGTGCATGTCGGGCCATTGGGGTATTAGCATCCAACATGCATCAGACATATGTGTGCAAGTCAAGGAGGGATATGTGTGCCATGGTTGTTGTTGAGAATGACAATTGGCTTATTCTAAACAGTGTTGGCACTTTGAGCAGTGTTCAGCTGATGATGCCAGGGCTTGCCCTGTGATGTGATCTACTCACTGTGTTGTGTGCAGTCAGTGCAGGTGACTGATGTTGTTCTCTTACTTCCTATTCCTATCCAGATACATCTACAGCCACAGGAGGGGATAGCTCCACTGACCAGGAGGAGCCACTTAGCCTGACAGGGACAGAAGGAGAGGAGTCGGGGTGACCCAGTGGCACGGAGGGCGAGTGGAGCCACACAGAGGAGTCGTCAGCACCATCTCCCCCAGCTGAGGGCCACAGCAGCTCTGAGGATGACTCCCTTGTGGAGTCGGGCGTCAGCAGCCACCAAACCCCAGCTAGTGAAGCTGTCCCCGCAACCGCCCCCACCACCACCATCACCACCCTCCCATCGGCTCCCATCCAAGAGGAACCTGGAGGATCCCGTGTTCGGGAGCATGTCTACTTTGTGCCAGGCACCGCACACCCTGCCCCTGTGTCCCCTGCTGCCCTGAGTGAGGAGCCTGTGGACTTACTTAGACAGATCCATGTAGGTCAGACGTTGATGCTGAAGGTCCTCCATGCACACACGTCTGTTGACGCAACTGGTGTCGTTCATGGAGGGCATTTCATCGGGCATGTCTGCCCTACAGAGGACCAATCAGTCCGTGGCCTCCTCCCTGACGGCATCAGTGTCCCTCCTCCAACAGTCCCTCACCCCTCCTACCCCTGCAACACCCATGATTCCTAGCACCCTACCTGTCCCAAGCACACACACACCTGCACATTCTGACAAAGCCACAGACACAGGCAGCACACAAACACCCAAACCAAGGTCGAGACGTGCACACAAGCAAGCGCAAGGGACTGATACCACACTCATAGGGGATGGTTTGCAGACACACACACAGTCATCAACAACCACTCCGCAGTCCTCTGAAACCTCTCCCTCCCAGCCCCCTTCCCTTGCCTCACCTGCAACCCCATCTCCACAGAAGCTCTTCCTCCGTGACCTTGGCCTCTTCCCCACCGACCCAGCAGATCCAGATTACAAAGGGAAGAGGAAGTCCCCACACACAGAGGGGAGTGCCCCTCACACCCGGACACCCTCCCCCAGGCGCAGTCAGACTGGGACCCCCACCCGCAAGTCCCCCCGGAGCTGGAAGAGCAAGACCCCACCGCCGCCACGCACCTCCAAGGCGAAGTCTCCATCCTCCATCCCTCAGGCCACCACTCCAGAGGTTCCCCCGCCATTCCCTGCCCCAGGTTCCCCCACCCACAGATACACCATCCCCAAAATGCTGAGGCCCTCCCCTCCTACTACTTGCTCCTCCACACCTGGTCACCCGGTTAGTGCCACTGATGTGGGGACCGTGGCCCCCCTCTCTGTCTTGCCGACCTCACCTGCACCCCATTCCGCTCACATGGATTTAGGCACTGCAGTGGAGTCCACGACCAGCCCGTCTGACTTGGGCACTGCAGTGGGGACACAATCCACTCTATCTGACCTGCCCACTGAAGTTGTGCCGGCACCCACCGCATCTGACTTGTGCCCCACAGTTGTGACTGCACCCACCACTTCAGTCAGCTCCACTGCAGTTGCAAGTGTCTCTCCTGCATCCACCACCTCTTCACTGTCTCCTTCTGCTGCGCCCTGATCCTGTCCCTGCGGTGCCTGGCCTGCCCCCATTTATGCCCCTCCGAGGGGATGTCCCCTGTCCTTCCAGTGCAGGTAAGCAACGTGTGACAGTTGTCACTCTAGTTTACTCCTTGGCATTTGATAATGGACTGGCCATTGGCCTTTTGTTTGAACGGACGTTTAACTTTTAACATGCTGAATAAAGCTTTTTTCTTTATCCCTGTGAACTTGATTTAGCTGTACATTAGGTTGATGATGTTTAACATGCCCTTGAACCAGTAATCCTTGGTTTCCAATGTTGAATACTGAGGTGTTGATGTGAGGTACTGCATGTGGTCCATGAGATATGTATCCTATTCTGGTCGGTATCCATGTCATCCATTGCACCTACCTGGGTGTGTCTTGATCAACTATTTGTGGACATATCTGTGAACATTTAATTTCCATGTTCACATCTCTGGCTTGCACCCATGCACATATGATGGGCTTCTCATTGTCCAATTTGTCTATTTCACAGACTTTGTGCGCATCACCACTGGACCTACAGGTGTGGGCATCATTGGTATATGTGCAACATGCTGTACATATGTTTTGAGTATGTGCAGATGACTTAGGGGAGACTCACGTACCCAGGCTGTTGTGACCAGAGCCTTCTTTGTGTGGTAACTGCTGGCTGACTGACCATGTGTTCTGCTGACATGACTGAGACGTGCTGTGACTATGTTTGGCACAGCTGGGATTCCACAGGAGTTGGGTCTCCTCAAGTAACTGTGTTGTCCTGTGACATAGCCTGGGCCCATGGTGTCTGTTGTATGAGCATGTGTGTGTGTGTCCACATCCCTTTTCATACACAGGCAGTGTTCCCTTGATATGTTCCTGTTGTTGATGCTTGTTGAGTGGTACTGTGTTCATCCCACAACTTTGCCACGGGCTGCCAGATGTGTGGGTGCATGACACACTACTGTTAATTGGTGTTTCATCATTGGGATTTGTCAGTTCTGATGATGATGTTGTCAGACGCAGATGGGACACAGTCAGGGGTCCCCAAGGCACTTGTTTGTTCGCAATATCATGTAGTTGTCCCTAGGTGGTACCTTTCAGTGATTGAGACGTGTATGTGTGTGTGACTGCTCCCACTTGTCCGGTTCAGCGCTGCAATGTTTGCAAGTGTCAGCATGTGTGCCTTGTGGTTCTCCTTGGGTTCTGCATTGCCCTGGGACTGTGGCAGGTATTCTGAAGGTTACATGAGCTTTGACGTCGTGGCCATGTACCGCATACTGTGCAGTATGTCTGTCATTCACCAGGGTTGTAAACTGTCCTTGTGTGATGAGTCTGTGCACCTTAGTTCCTCCCAACATTCCTGTGTTTGTCATGGGTGCATGTGCAATGTCACTTGTCCATGTGTGCTTCACAGATGCACATTGTTGCAGTTCAGGGTGTGTGGTGTTGAGGGTGGACTGATGTAAATGTTTGCATGGATGGGCCCCTAGCTCCCGTTTGTCCATGGATGACGGGCCATGCTGAGTGATTTTTGTTTGTGTATGTGTGATGTACGTTTGTGGAACAGGACACGTCCGGGTTTCCCAGTTTGTACGACATCTACCTTTGTCATCACAGTGGAGGTTTCATGCATGCTTGTGTCACCCCAATGTCTGGTCCCTGGGGTTAGTGCTGTTGTGTGTCAGTCTCTTGCTGTGTTAGTTGGTGTTCATTCCAGCTTGTGTCACATGTGTCTGTTGTGCTCCCTCTCATCTCACAATGCCTGATTGCCCACTAAGGGTGTCCCAATGATGGTCTACTTTTGTATGGCACTATGTCCACATCTGTGTCACTGTGGTTCAGCCCCCCTCATGTGTTGTGTAGTTGCCTGGGGATACTGAGACACACACACACATGTTGTGTCAAATGTGCAGTGTGAGGTTGCCTGTTTGTGTTTGTGCATCTGCGTCAGTGCATTGTTATTGCTGTTGTGGGCCATTGTCTGGATGCTGTTTCTGTGATTTTCCCTGCTGTCCCTGTGAGTCATACCACATCATTGTGCACATTCATCCTGGTTTTTAGGTGCCATTGCTGGCATGGAATGGGTGTTTGTGACCTGACACCTATAGTCTCCACAGGTTGTTTTGATTAGTGTGTCTATTTTTGAGATGTGTGTATGCTTTGTGATGGTCACTTCTGCTCTTGTGTCATTGTACACTGGATGCATTGTCAGCCCCATGGGTGGTGCTTTTCTGCACATGTCCGAGAGTATGTTAGGTTTTCACAGCACTGTTAACCTCACCACATCTCTGTGGGTATGGGACACAGCCACTACTTTGCCCCAGGAGTGTTTGATGTGTTGGGACCGGGAATCATACATGCTGTTTGGCATTTGTAGCTTTGAACATGATGACAGTTACCTTTTGGTCACTGTGATGAGGGGGGGTTTAGACCCCATCACCACAATGCTCGACATTTGCTGCAGTTTGGAAGCCCACACTTAACTTTTGTTCTACACAGTGAGGGGGTGTTCTATTTACATTGACACAGTGCTATAGTGATGCTTGCCTTGTGTGGGGCACACCCATTTGTTGGTCACACATGTGCTGTTAGTTACGTTGTATGTTCAAAGTCATAATCACTGTTGTGGGCATTTGTCACAGACTATACACTGTTGTCATGATCTTAGGTGGGATGTATTTTGCTGACATACCTAGTGTTGGAGTATGATGGATGTGTGGCCCATCACCTATCCTATGAGTGGGGGTTGCAGGGGTGATGGGCAACATCTCCCCTATGGGTGGAGGTGGCAGTAGTGCTGGGCAACAGGTCCCCTATGCGTGGGGGTGGCAGTAGTGCTGGGCAACAGGTCCCCTATGGGTGGGGGTGGCAGGGGTGATGGGCAACAGGTCCCCGATGAGTGGGGGTGGCAGGGGTGATGGGCAACATATGCCCTTGAAGAACCAGAACCTTTTGGACCTGGCGGCACAGGGTACGCCCTCTGTCTCCGGGGTTCACCTGCTTCGTTACACAGAGACACGGGACACTCTGTCGGTGTTAGAAGATTGGATTTATTTAGCTGCAGCTAGTACAGTTATCCTAGAAGTACACAAAGTAGGTTCTCAGGAGACTGCCACTTCACTCTGTGGCGCATCAGATTAAATACTATACAATACATAATTATTAACAAAACACACGCCCCAAGCAAAGAAGAAAAGAGCCAATAGGGTAAGTGGAAAACAAAGCGGAACCAGTAAGAAAGGTTTGAAAATAGAAAGATCAGATGACTCGAAGAGACCTCTCCTCCAACTGTGTTTGTCATCCCACCCCCGAACTAATTTATTAACAGATTACAACTGACTTGCAGGTGGTGAGATACGTTTGTGTGTATTGGAGGACAGGCATGACACAAGAGAATGCTAGCAGGAGACAGTGAAGGCCAGTCGATAAGATATGATCGGGAAAAGAATAGTGTGAGCCTACAGATAGTTGAAACAGGGATTAGGAAAGCCAGACAAGGATTAGTATACTCAGCTAGTCCAAACACCAGCTTCACAAACAAGGCCGAGGACGTATTTCGACACCAAGCTACGGGAAAAGCAGAATAGACTTCGTTCGCCGCGCTGCCTGAGGGATGGCAACACAAAATGGCGGCGGGTTACAAAATGGCGGGTCGATTCGATCGTGATCGAAAATCGAAGTTCCTCAGACCCTCCTTTTACCAGAACTCAGGCAAGATAGACTCACGTTAATCTGAGTCCACATCAATAGCCATGAGATCATCGAGCTGTTGTTGTAGCATCATCCTTATGTTTTCTGTCACTTGAGGTTTGGGTCTTGAGATGCACATAGTAGCTCAAAGATCACAGACAGCGGGACCACAGTGCATACAAAGGCAACAAGAAAATACGATAGTCAAGATTATTCCAAGGAATGTCAATGCCTTCCAACCCATTTGGACAGTAGTCCCCAAAACCATTCCGTTATGGACCAATCTCCTTCGTCCTGATGAATAGACTCGGAGATTATATGCAACTTGGAGATAGCTTGGTATACTGTCGGAGCGTCATTAGGAATGAAAATACAACAGCTTGACCCGATCAATTTACATACTCCACCACGATCGGCAAGAATAAAGTCTAAGGCAACTCGATTTTGCAAGGTCATAAGACGAGCCGCCTGTAGTTCTGCCGTGATATTACTCAAGGCTCCTACAGTGATGTCTATTGTAGTCTCTACGACACGGACCAGTTGCCTTATATTTCTGCTGTTGGCCATTGGACCCCAGAAGGGAAGAAAACCTTTAAGGAAATCCCCTCCTTGTCCCACGGTGTCTTTTGAGTCAATAATTCCTTGGCTGAGACGGGTTCGGTGATAAGTGGCAGAAGCAGTGTAAGTAGGAGGAAGAAGGAAAGCTATGTAGCAGGTACCAGAGAAACCCATTGGTAACCAGGTATAAGCTCTATCATAACAAATGAAATAGGTGCCTTGAGACGGCACTAGAGGAGGTGAGTTCAGAGAGGAATTAATGTACGTGTAGGAACAGTTACTCTTTGGTGCAGTGTCAGAAGAGCGATCGTTTATTTTTAAACAGAAGTTACCTTGATGCGGTATAGTCCAGATTGGTGAGGATTTCTCCTTTCCCATTTTTTTATTAAGACTCGACATGTATTGGGTGACGTTCCAATTGGTGTATGCTTTTCTTTCATCGATGGAAATCTTGCTATTCTCCATGATTTTAGCCATAACTACCATACCCTTAATCAAAGAACTATGACTAAAATCCGGATAATTAATTTGTGAAGCAACAGACCGTCTGAATTTACTTTGATATGCATTGGAGAAAATAACAAAGAATGCCCAAGCAGAACCCTCATAGGAGAAAGGAAGAACTAGATAGGGTATTCCTTTCTCAGTAGTATGGGGCATAAGACCACATACCCAACAATCAGTTGTGTTAACCACTAATTGATGCTGGTGTAATAGTTGGACAAAGGAATTGTTGTAATACTCGGTTCTTCTGACAAGTTCATGTGAAGGAAAAGTATGAAAGTGGTGTGGAGAGATAGTAGAGGAAGGCAAAGAGGTGGAGGGGGAGGTGTTTCTTGGCTGCAAAACATAAACTATCCAACCAATAATCGCCAAAGCAATACATAATGATATTAAAACACATAGAGTTATACTGTAACGACTGTACATTATTTTACAAGATGTTTTCTTCATTTCATTTCTTCTCTCTTTTTTTACTTGGTGTAGTTTCCATTTTCACTAGTGGATGCTCACGGCAATCTTCCTCAATCACTGAAGTCACAATGCTCTACCGTCCTATGACACTGAAAATCCTGCAGACCTATTGTCACTACTCAGGTCGTGACCTAGACTCCTACCGTGACCCTGCAACCTAAACAGAACACTACACAAGGGAGAAGAAGAAAGTTCAATTGTTCTTTTGTCTGGACCTGAGGTTGTAGCGCTCCTTCCCCAGAACAATCTGATCTTGAAACAATGTTCTTGGTTCAGTCGTATTCAAGAGACGATGCAATGGAATTGCTTCCTGTAAAATGTCGTCGTCCTCTTTTTCAGACAATGTCCCATTCAGGTGTGCATCGCTAAAGGGTACAAATCGTGGAACTGTTTCGCCTTCACAGTCACCAACCCCTCTACGAACCCACTGATCAAAAGGCAAGGGCAAAGGTACTTTCTTGCAATGCACACTGTGAATCCAATTTTTCTTTCCTTCAACTTTCACCGCTGTCCTTGTCGTGAGTAGGACCATACGAGGCTCCCGCCATCTGGGTTCCAAATTGTTTTTCTTCTGAAAATTTCGGGTGCAGACCCAGTCACCTGGTCGGATGGAATGACCCGGGTCTGTGGAAGCCTCCGGCAAAGCACTCTGAACCTCTCGATGAAGGACATGCAATTTAGTTGTAAGGTCATGCAGATAGTCAATCAACATTGGGTAGGGCAAATCTGAGAACTTTTTAGGACGAGGTATTCCCCATACGTTGGCCGGACGGCCAAACACCACTTCGTAAGGGCTAAGTTCCAGACGAGAGTGTACTGCAGTTCTGGTGGATAGCAGAGCTAACGGCAAAGCATCAGGCCAATTAAGTCCCGTACTTGCTTGAATCTTCGCTAATTTTAACTTCAAGGTTCCATTGGAACATTCTACTAAACCCGCTGACTGTGGATGATTTACCGCGTGGAACTTTTGCTTGATTCCAAGACCTGCACAAACTTTCTGCATGACTTGGCCAACAAATTCGCTCCCATTGTCACTCCAGACAATGCGCGGCAATCCAAACCTGGGAAAGAACTCTTTTAGAAGGATTTTGGCTGTGGATAAAGCTGTGTTATCTTTCAAAGGGTATGCTTCTATCCATCTCGAAAAGGCACATACTACCACCAGAACATATTTGAGGTTGTTGCATTGATCCATGTGAATGTAATCGATTTGCAACACTTCAAATGGGTATGTCGGAGGAGCAAAGTGACCTACTGGAGTGGGGGTTCCCTTTCCTGGATTGTACATCAGACAAACAATACAATGCTTTACAACGTTGTCTGCACATTTCGGGATATTTTCATTTTGCCAAACTGGGGCTAAAAGTTTACAAATGCCTTTTGCACTAAGGTGAGCTGGACCATGAGCCATAGTAACCACTGGGAGTACATAAGCATCCGGTAACAACCAACGTTGATGTTCGGATAATTCTACCCAACAACCCATCTCATCTAACATTCCCGTGCTTTTTCTCCACTTGCTGAACTCTCTTTCTGTAGCCTCTTTCTGAATCGTTTTCACGCTTTACACTGTATTCTCACACATTCCTCTCTCTCTGACCCAATTTGCAGGACCTGCCATATACATTCGACTTGTTGAATCTCTCGCTGTTTTCTTTGCTGTTTCATCAGCAAATGCATTTCCTCGTCCAACATCATCCGTAATCTTCTTGTGAGCACTACACTTCACTATCGCTATTTGGACGGGTAAAGCAAGTGACTCAAGGAGATCAGTCACTAACTGGCCATGCTGTATCTTAGTGCCATGTGAAGTTAGGAAACCCCTCTCTCTCCAGAGACGCCCAAAATTGAACGCGAATCCAAAGGCATACTGACTGTCAGTGTACACGTTCACTCTTTTCCCTTTTGATAATACACAAGCTCTCGTCAGTGCTATCAACTCTGCTGCTTGCGCTGAATTGTATATAACACGTGCAGTTTCCACAATCGTATGTAAGGTAGTTACAGCATAGGCTGAAACCGTATCTCCATTAGGCATCTTAAAACAAGAACCATCTACCCATAGAGTCCTATCTGGATTCTCTAACGGTGTGTCTCTCAGGTCAATTCTTCCTTTTGTCTCTTCCTCAGTACGGAAGAAACAATCATGCTGGTCCTCAACACTCTCCTCATTTTGAAGGGGCAACAAAGTAGCTGGATTCAGGGTATTACATCGTTTGATGTGTACATGACTAGCCAATAGCGTCAACTCGTAACCAGTTAAACGTGCACTCGTAAGATGCTGTGTTTTTGTTCTGTTTAGTAAGGTATCTACTGCATGTGGCACCATGACAATGAGAGTGTTATCTAACACCATCCCAGCGGACTGTCGGATAGAAATTGCTGCGGCGGCTGTGGCTTTGAGACAACTAGGCAATGCTTTAGCTACGGGATCTAACGTAGCCGAAAAATAAGCACATGGCCGCTGTCTATCTCTAAATTGCTGTGTCAAGACTGACAACGCACAACCTTCTCTCTTGTGAACATACAGCGTAAAAGGCTTAGTGTAATCTGGGGTACCCAGTACAGGAGCAGAACACAGAGCAGTGCGTAAATCAGTGAAACTCTTTTGGCACTCTTCAGTCCAAGGAAGGGGCTGAGGCGTATCTTTTAAAGTGAGTGCCAACAAAGGTTGGCGATCAAAGAGAAGTTAGGGATCCACTGTCTACAATAAGAAGTGATTCCCAGAAAAACACATACTTCCCTTTGTGTGGATGGTACAGACATTCGAGCAATCGCCTGAATTCGTTCTGGTGTCAATCGTCGTCCCTCCTTTGATAGGAGATGACCCAAGTAGGTAACCTCTCGACAAACATACTGTAGTTTGGAAGGTGAAACCTTGTGATTCAGCTTAAACAAGTGACGTAACAGTGCAACAGTGACATCCTTGCAGATATCTTCTGAATCGGCGGCGACTAACAAGTCGTCCATATATTGGATAAGGGCGGCACCAGACGGCAAATGAAAAGTATCAAGATGACATTTCAAAGCTTGACTATAAATGGAGGGACTTTCACAATACCCTTGGGGTGCGCGCTTAAATCGGAAGCTTCGGCCTCCAAGAGAAAAACCAAAAATGTCCCTACTCTCTTCTGCAATGGGAATATGAAGAAGGCATTCTTTAGATCAATAACAGAAAACCAAGTCGCTGTGGAAGGTATCATAGTCAACAAGGCAGTGATATCTGGAACAACAGGGAATTGTGGAATCACAATTTTGTTTACTTCTCGCAGATCAATCACAAACCGGTACACAGGAGGCTGAGAAGGATCAGTACGTTTAAGAACAGGAAGAAGAGGACTATTGCATGTGTTACCTCTCGTTTCTTCAACCACATCCTTCCGAATAAGATCATGAATGATTTCCAAAAGCGCTTTTTCACCTTCAGCAGAAATTCGATATTGTGGGATACGTGGTAATTCAACATTGGGCTTGAGAGTAACAACATAAGGCGGTATCTCAAAACAACCCACATCGTTCGGACCCGTGGCCCAAAGTGCTGTCGGAAGAGAAAACAACTCGGGAGGAAACTGATCTTTGGACAGATACATTGGGGAGATCAACTTCTGACCTAGAGTGAGATGTACGCCTGAAGGAGAACAATATATTGTAGCATGCATTCTTTTCAATAGGTCTAGACCCAACAGATTCTCACCACAACCATTCGTCAACAGAAGTGAAGCTTCCAAGTCATAAGGACCATCTGAAATAGGCAAAGGACAAGAAACCGGATTGCGAACAGGGGCGCCAGAGAATCCTACAGAAACATTAGTTAAGCCAGACAAAGGTGCCCCAGGGAGTTTAGAATGAATAATAGAACTTCTCATTGCTCCAGTATCTAGAAGAAATGGCTCTGATACACCCATTGTAGTGACGTTGACATAAGGACCATTTTAATCTACTGGGATTGGCACAACTCCTCTACTTTGTCCATGGCTGTCCTAGTTGGCATGGAGACTCTCATTCTCGCCTTCAACATAATGGTCTTCATTATAATACTGAGTGGATCTCACATTCTGCTGATCAAAGTAGTTCATGGAATTAGGAGAAGGAAGGGCACGCTGTTCTTGAGTTAACATACCTCGACCTCTACCTCTGTTTGCTGACTGGAGGCCAGCACGACCTCGTGGAGCAGATAACGCTCCATTGCGCTGCAATAAAACCGGACAACTGCTCTTAAAATGACCTTCCTCTCTACAATAGGCACATTGATTAGGACCTAACAAAGGTCGCGGAATGTATGGCTCAGGTTTCTGATACATTCTCTGAAACTGCGGTGGCTGCTGCGTCTGAGGGTGAACATAACGTGGCGGATAAGCTTGCTGCAAGAGAACCTTAGTTTTTAAATCTTTCGTCTTTTTCTCTTGCTTTTCTTTTTCTTCTTTATCCCTATTCTCATAATATTGTGCAGTAGCCAATATCTGGGCAGAAGAAGAAACAGCCCAAGAACTTTCTGAGTCTTTTAATTTGTGTGACAGCTCGGGAAGCAAATTGAATACAAATTTGTCCACGAATAATCGCTGTCCACCCTCGGTAGCCATGTCCTGACCACTGTGATCAATAAATGTCTCCTCGAAACGAGTAAAGAAATCAGAGACACTTCTTTCTTTTGCTTGCACGCTGCTAGCTTATCCCAATTCACTCTCAATGCAGGCATCATAGTTTTCATCAACGTAATGATTCTACCAGGAAGCTCCGAGATCAAAGCGTCAGGCTTTGCGCCACCCACTTGGTCTCTATCTGTATCAGCTATAACATTCCAAATAGCACCCAGTTCCTGTGCGTGATCCTCTCTACGAATCTTAGCCCATATTGTCTGTGGGACTACATTACCCATTAACATATCAATATCTGCCAGATTCATAATACAAGCATCGATTGTCTGCGATAATTCTTTGTAATAACCTGCAGGGTTCTGACGTGGATCTGGTAGAGTCTGCTTAAGGGCCAAAACTTCAGACCTCTTCCATGGTACATGTACCCATATACGCTGAAAGTGAGCAGGAATAGCTGGATTAGCACCTGCTGCCGCAACTTCTTCCTTCCATACTGGAGGAACCTCTCTCATAGGGTAATTTTTCGATGTCAGTTTAACCGACGGATCAGAATCAAGAAAAATCTGAGAGAACAATAAGGTTCTATAAGAGATGAGTGTCCTTACAGCTTCCTCAACTTTGGAACCTCCAATAAGTCCTTTTTCAAAATCGGCTTGGACATCTAACAAATCTTGTGAGTTCGGACTCGAACTCACATCTTCCCATTCTTTAATGAGAATAACGCACATTACATTAAAAACATACCTTTGCGTAGGCGCATTCCATTGCAAAAAGGTAGGCATAATATCAGACACACTATATTGTGGACCCTTCTTGATCCATCTTCGCGCAAGAGAATCTAGCTTCTCTCGTTCCTCAAAATCTGGAAACTGACTACGAGATTGTCTTCGAGCAAAAGCCGGAGACGCATTAGAGCTCCAAAGAAAGGAGATAGAATACTAGTGACAGAATTTGTGAGACGCTTACGCATAGACGGTGAATTAGACATTAGAACTGGAGACAGAATATTAGGAGAATTATCAAGAGAGGAACTAGAAATTACAGGAGGAGCAGAAGGCAAAGGAGAGCTAAGATCAGGAGATGAAGGCTGAGAAGTTGAAACTAATGGTAAAACCGGCAAGAGCGGTAATACTGGAGGAGGCAAATGCTGAAGAGCCGGAACCGGCGGAGGTACTACCAGCAACTGAGCAGGCTGTAACGGCTGAGGCACATTGGCATTTTGCGCATAGGGCGGAGGCAACCTCAATAAATGGGACTTTAGGGGATCTTCTTCTATATCTTTCTTGTTATCAGAAGGAGAAACAGGCAACACCGGATAGCATTTATCTATCGCCATACGATGTTGTCTTTCTGAAATTTCAGTCGCATTGTCAATTTCATCATTCTTGAACTGTTGGGCAGCCTGTATAATCGTCATACCCTGTGCTTTCCTATCTCGTTTTGCTTGTTTAATTTCTTTCTGTTTGGCTTCCTTACGCCAAAGGCGGAAAGAGTCAAACATTGCCGGCCGGGCTTTTCTTTTGAACAGAACTGCTTCTAAATTATCTAGCACATCAGGGTCAAAACTACCGTTTTCTGGCCATTTAAGAACACCATCTTTCTTCGTGTATCGAGTCCATGTCTCGTTAAAGGCAATGGGGCCGATACCATGTTTCGAATAGAGCTCATATGTGGGAGTTCCAACCGAAGGAATCGGACAAGAGTCCTCAAGTCGGGAGTCCCTATTACAACCAAGACAACAAATTCTTCCAAACTTAGTCAGACCAGGCATTTCACAATGTCTCTGGACTGTTCACAAACTTCAAGGGAGTAAAACTCAGTTTACGCAGCACAAATGCACTTACCCTCGGCTTTAGTCGTTGCAATGACTAAATCTAAGTAACCTAAGGACATTAAACAAAGAACCAAAATTTGTCGGCGCGACCCACGAAAATACTTAACTTAACTAAGGACGTCTTCTTCCACCAACAGAGGCCGTTTATCGTCTCGCTTTACCATACATCACCAAAGAAATGGGCCAAAGCAGGGCGGCAGTCAGGGTGGCAGGGGTGATGTACAACATAAGCCCTATGGGTGGGGGTGTCAGGGGTGATGGGCAACAGGTCCCCTATGAGTGGGGGTGGCAGGGGTGATGGGCAACATAAGCCCCATGAGTGGGGGTGGCAGGGGTAATGGGCAACAGGTCCCCTATGGGTGGGGGTAGCAGGAGTGATGGGCAACAGGTCCCCTATGGGTGGGGGTGGCAGGGGTGATGTGCAACATAAGCCATATGGGTGGGGGTGGTAGGGGTGATGGGCAACAGGTCCCCTATGAGTGAGGGTGGCAGGGGTGATGGGCAACATAAGCCCTATGAGTGGGGGTGGCAGGGGTGATGGGCAACAGGTCCCCTATGGGTGGGGTGGCAGGGGTGATGTGCCACAGGTCCCCTATGAGTGCGGGTGGAAGGGGTGATGGGCAACATAAGCACTATGAGTGGGGTTGGCAGGGGTGATGGGCAACAGGTGCCCTATGGGTGGGGGTGGCAGGGGTGATGGGCAACAGGTCCCCTATGAGTGGGGTGGTAGGGGTGATGGGCAATGTTGGACCCGGCCTCGTAGAATGGCCCTCCGTGCCCCCGCACCACCGAAACCTGGTACCTACAGCCCCAGCCCACGGCCCAGCCGAACCTCCCCACCAGGACACACGCACCGACCCGGACATCCCCGTCCCTGGCCTCTCTCCTTTCGGCCACCCCGGGCCCGCGTGCCCACTTCATGCACCAAGATGGCCGCCCGGCTCCAGCGCGACCCGGGCCTAGAGGCGCCACTCCGGCTGGAGGACATCACGCTTCCAGGGGATGAGAGAGGGAGGAGCCGTTTCTATCGCACCTCTGAACTCCCCCGGGACGATGGGTTTCGATCGGCCCTCCGGCCTCCCTGAGGGCTGGCTCCATGCCTGCTGGGTGTCTGGGACTCCTCCCGACCCGGCCCTGAAAGGATCAAAAGACTATAGCAGGAAATCCCGACAAGCGACCCCCAGGTGACAAAGACCCCTGCCTGCACAGACTCCGGACATCAAAGAGGGGTCGACCTATAACAAGGGGTGCTCTGGGTCTGTCCGGCAGATTCGACGCTGGAACAACGAGAGCCTGCCGACGTGGTCGCGGCTCCTGGAACTTGAACCCACCTGAGCCCTGCTGAGTGACTCGCGGCTCCCTGAAGATCGTAAGACCTCCGAACTTGTACCTGAGCCCTGCTGAGTGACTCGCGGCTCCCTGAAGATCGTAAGACCTCCGAACTTGTACCTGAGCCCTGCTGAGTGACTCGCGGCTCCCTGAAGATCGTAAGACCTCCGAACTTGTACCTGAGCCCTGCTGAGTGACTCGCGGCTCCCTGAAGATCGTAAGACCTCCGAACTTGTACCTGAGCCCTGCTGAGTGACTCGCGGCTCCCTGAAGATCGTAAGACCTCCGAACTTGTACCTGAGCCCTGCTGAGTGACTCGCGGCTCCCTGAAGATCGTAAGACCTCCGAACTTGTACCTGAGCCCGCTGAGTGACTCGCGGCTCCAACCGACTCTCACGGTCCCGCCGGACCCCGACTACAACATCGTATCCCCCAGCTCGAGGATTGTGAGCTGTGCGCCGGATACGTCCCTGCTTGAACCTTTACCAGAGACTGTCCCGCTACCCCCTACCCCTTTCGAGACTCTTGAGCCCGTGCTCACCTTGTACATATTTGCAGTGATAACCTACTTGATAAAGATTGTTTTCTCAGAATACCCGGTGTGGTCACTCTGTGTCGTGTGGTGCCAGAAGTACGATCCTAGATACGAGATTCCTCCCCCTGGGGAGTCTCCCGCCAGTGCCCGGTTACGATACCTTGAGGGTGGGACTCAGGGTAGTCAGGACCCCTTCCAGGCTCCTCTGAGGTCGCCGTCTAACATTGGTGGCAGCGGTGGGATTCGGGCCCATCACCTAGAGATCGTACCGTGAACAACGGAAGCACTACCGACAAAAATGGCAGAAGGGAGCGCCATGAGCCCTGCAGAAACCAGCGCCAACAGGGTGTTCCAGGTGGAGCAGCTAGAAGAATACACACACAAGGAGCTAAAGCAATTCTGCAAAGAACTTAAAATCGCTACCACTGGTCTCAACACTAAAGAGGATTTGCAGAAAGCACTGAAAACTTGGGTGGAGACCGGGGCCTCCCGCCCGGAAGGCACGGGGGAGCGCCCCAACGAAGCCGAACCCCCCCAAAGTGGAAGCAATAGCAATCAGGTGCGAGGCATCGTACCAGACGGGGGCCTATCCCCGGAAGAGCTCGCGGACAGAGAGAGAAGCCGCAATCATGAACTCGAGTTAGCCAAACTCAAAATCGAGGGCGAATTGAAGTTAACGGAAAAAAAGCTAGCAGTAGAGCAAATGCGTGTACAAGGCGAACTAGAAGAAAAGAAGCTCCAACGGGAGCACGAGGGAAGGAAGCTCCAACTAGAGCACGAACGCAGCTTGAAAGAAATCGAGCTCAAGGCCAGAAGCGAGGAAGGAAGGCCCCCGGGAAACCGAGAGACGGCCTCCCCAGCGGAACAGAAGGTCCACATCCCCAAGGATGTGGTCAAGGAATATTATAAAAACGATGACATTCAGCAATGGTTCAGGGCCTACGAGGTCGCCATGACCTCCCATCGGATCCCGCAGAAGGATTGGGGGGCGGGGTTGTGGGGGCGGTTTCTGAGCGAAGGAAGGGACACCCTGCTCGACCTACCCCTCTCCCTGCAGACCTCCTACAGCCACATGAAAGAGGCTCTACTCACGAGATACGGCCTCACCCCAGAAATGTACCGTCAGCGATTCCGGGACTGCCGGAAGATCCCGGGCACCACCTGGGTGGAGTATGTAAACTTTTTCAGTCGGGCCTTCGATGGGTGGATCAAGGGCAGCAAAGTCACCACCCTGGCCGAACTCACTGACCTCATGTTGTGGGAACATCTGGCTGCGAACTGCTTCATAGAACTACGTCAGCATCTGCTTGACAGCAAGCTCACAGATCCCCGGAAGCTGGCTGTGGAGGCCGACCGCTGGACCAACACCCGGGTCTCCCGGGGCATGGTAGGAGAGTACCCCCGAGCCGGTCAGGGACCACCCCGCCAGAGAGGGGGAGGGAACCAGGGAGGGCCGAGAGAGTCCCAGCCTAGCCCCCCGAAAACACAACCTCCACCTTTCCCGGCACCCCCCCCACCGGTGACAGGGCCCCCTGGGAGACGGGGACACCGGGTGACCGTCACATGTTTCCGTTGCCAGAAACCCGGGCACTACGCCAATGACCCAGAGTGCCCCATGGCCACCCAAGTCTCCCCTACCACCCCTACGAGACAGATAGCCAACGTAGCTCTGGGGGAGGAGGTTGAGGAAGCCGAGGAGTGGGAACCCGCAGCAATGGCCCTAGTATCCCTGGGAGATAGAGAGATGATCCCTGGTAGCCTCCTACCCTCCAACACACAGAAGTACGGGCAGCTCGTCAAAATCAATGGCCACCAGGTAGAGGCCCTGCGGGACACCGGGGCCAGTATCACCGGTGTCCTCAGGCACCTAGTCCCCGAGGAGTAGATCCTCCCCAACGTCTTTTGCCCCGTAATCTCCGCAGACAATAGAGAAAGTATGTGCCAGGTAGCCCTGGTGCCGTTTGAGTGGGGAGGGGTGATAGGTAAACTCAAGGTGGCCGTAAGAACCTCCCAGCCGGTCGACTGCCTCTTAGGGAACGACCTAGAGAGTTCTCCCTGGAAGCACGTCGAGCGCAAAGCCCACCTAGGAATGATGGGACTCCCCGAGTGGGTGTGCGCCACCACCCGATCTAGGTCAGCCCGGCTCACTCCCCGGAGAGAAGTCGAGGACACCCCGATCGAAGAGACCAGTACAGTCCCCGCCGAGGGTCCTCCTGTCCCCCCAGCAGAAGGGTCCATCGCCCCCGACGAACCCGCACCATCCGACCCCGCCCCGGTCCCCGAGTTGGGAGATCTACCCGAGTTGGCACATTGGCGCCACGAGGGCGGGCCCACTCGGGAAGAGTTTTGCCGGGAACAAGCCACTTGCCCTTCCCTGGTCGGACTGTGGCGCCAGGCCGAGGGCCAAGCCGCAGGTGACCAGACCGGGACACACCGAATCTATTGGGAAAATAGCATCTTGTACAGTGAGCAGAAGTCGGTGGAGTTGGGATCCGGACGGGTACTGGTGGTACCCCTCCGCTTCCGAGATTTCCTCCTGGGCTTAGCCCACGACGTCCCCCTCGCCGGCCACCTGGGTCAGGACAAGACCTACAGCCGACTCGTGACCCATTTTTACTGGCCTAGAATGAGAGCAGCGGTAGAGGCCCACTGCAAGTCCTGCCCCACGTGCCAGGCTAGTGGGAAGAGTGGCGGGAAGTGCAAGGCTCCCCTCCAACCCTTCCCGGTCGTCAGTACCCCTTTTGAACGAGTCGGAATCGACATCGTGGGACCACTGGACCCCCCCACCTCCCAAGGCCACCGTTTCATCTTTGTCCTCGTGGACCACGCCACCCGCTATCCTGAGGCTATTCCCCTACGCACCATTACGGCCCCCGTGGTGGGCCGGGCCCTGATGGGAATCTTTTCCAGGGTGGGTTTTCCCCGCGAGGTCGTGAGCGATCGCGGCACTAATTTTATCTCGAAGTATATGACGTCCCTGTGGCAACAATGTGGGGTGTCCTATAAGTTCACCACCCCGTACCATCCCCAAGGGAACGGCCTAGTAGAAAGGTTTAATAGGACTTTGAAAGGGATGATCGCTGGCCTAGAAGAGCCCCTCCGGCGTAAGTGGGACGTCCTGCTCCCCTGCCTCTAGTTCGCTTACCGGGAGGTCCCCCAGAAATCCTTAGGGTTCAGCCCGTTTGAATTACTCTATGGACACCCCGTCCGAGGTCCCCTCAGTTTGGTTAAGGAAGGGTGGGAGGCAGCACCCCAGACCACCCCCCGAGATGTGTTCCAATACGTCCTGGCCCTCCGAAACCAGACCAGAAAGTTCCGAGAACTGGCCGAGGCCAACCTGGAGGCAAGTCAAGAAAAGATGAAGCGCTGGTACGACCAGAATGCCACTCTGGTCGAGTTCCAGCCGGGCCAGCAGGTGTGGGTCATGGCCCCCGTGAAGCCTGGCGCCCTCCAGGACCGATGGACTGGGCCCTACAAGGTGGTTGAGCGGAAGAGCGAAGTCACATACTTGGTGGACGTCCAGTCACCTCGGGATCCCCTCCGGGTCCTGCACGTGAACCGCCTCAAGCCTCACTTCCAGCGGACAGAACTGAGCCTCCTGCTGGCCACCGATGACGGGGCCGAAGATGAGTCGGATCCCCTCCCGGACCTCCTGTGTGTCAAGGAGCAGGATGGCTCCGTGGAAGGAGTGAACCTCTCCCCAGCCCTCACTGCCCAGCAACAAGCGGACTGCCGCCAGCTCCTGAGACAATTTTCCGACCTCTTCTCCCTGACCCCCCGGGTCACCAACTGGTGTGTTCATGACGTGGACACCGGGGACAGCCCGCCGGTGAGACACCGAGCCTACCGGGTTCCTGACCGGGTCCGGTCCTGCATTCAAGCGGAAGTCTCGAAGATGTTGACCCTGGGGGTGATCGAGCCCTCTGACAGTCCCTGGGCCAGCCCCGTGGTCCTGGTCCCGAAGGCAGCGGCCCCCGGTGTCGCCCCCGAGCTCCGCTTCTGCGTGGACTACCGGGGGCTCAATGACGTTACCCGAGCTGATGCCCACCCCATTCCACGAGCTGACGAACTCATTGACCGACTAGGGGCAGCCCGGTTCCTCAGCACATTCGACCTCACCTGTGGATACTGGCAGATTGCGCTCACCGAAGGGGCCAAGGAGCGGTCCGCTTTCTCCACCCCTGATGGGCACTACCGCTTCCGCGTAATGCCCTTCGGGATGAAAAATGCCCCGGCCACTTTCCAGCGACTGGTGAATAGGGTCCTGGCCGGGCTAGAACAGTTCAGCGCGGCATATCTGGACGACATCGCTGTCTTCAGTTCAGAGTGGAGTGAGCACCTCCAGCACCTCCGGAGGGTGCTAACCGCCCTGCGCCAGGCAGGCCTCACAGTAAAAGCCAGCAAGTGCCAGATCGGGCAAGGATCCGTGGTCTACTTGGGGCACCAGGTCGGGAGTGGCCAGGTCGCCCCTCTACAGCCAAAGATCGACGCCATCCTGGCCTGGGAACCACCCATCACCCAGACGGAGGTCCGAGCCTTTCTGGGACTCACGGGCTACTACCGAAGATTCATTCGGGGGTATGGCAGCCTTGTCGGCCCTCTCACAGAACTCACGTCTAAAAGACAGCCAAAGAAAGTACAGTGGACGGCTGCCTGCCAGGAAGCTTTCGATGCCCTAAAGAAGGCCATGTGTACTGCCCCCGTCCTCCAGGCTCCCGACTACGCCAAGGAGTTCATAGTCCAGACCGATGCCTCCGAGCATGGCATTGGGGCCGTCCTGTCCCAAGTAAATGACCAAGGCCTAGACCAGCCCGTCGCCTTCCTCAGTCGGCGGCTGTTGCCCCGAGAACAGAGATGGAGCACCATAGAGCGCGAAGCCTTTGCCGTGGTCTGGGCACTCAAAAAGCTACGACCCTACCTGTTCGGCACCCATTTCAGAGTCCAAACTGACCATCGGCCCTTGCGATGGCTCATGCAGATGCGAGGAGAAAACCCCAAGCTACTGCGGTGGTCAATCTCCCTCCAGGGGATGGATTTCACCGTGGAACACCGCCCTGGTACGGACCACGCCAATGCTGACGGCCTCTCCCGGTTCTTCCGCCTCAGCGAAGAGAACCCCCCAAGCTGATGGGCAGTTCTCTCCGGCTTTCAGCTGGGGGGGACGCGTGTTGGACCCGGCCTCGTAGAATGGCCCTCCGTGCCCCCGCACCACCGAAACCTGGTACCTACAGCCCCAGCCCACGGCCCAGCCGAACCTCCCCACCAGGACACACGCACCGACCCGGACATCCCCGTACCTGGCCTCTCTCCTTTCGGCCACCCCGGGCCCGCGTGCCCACTTCATGCACCAAGATGGCCGCCCGGCCCCAGCGCGACCCGGGCCTAGAGGCGCCACTCCGGCTGGAGGACATCACGCTTCCAGGGGATGAGAGAGGGAGGAGCCGTTTCTATCGCACCTCTGAACTCCCCCGGGATGATGGGTTTCGATCGGCCCTCCGGCCTCCCTGAGGGCTGGCTCCATGCCTGCTGGGTGTCTGGGACTCCTCCCGACCCGGCCCTGAAAGGATCAAAAGACTATAGCAGGAAATCCCGACAAGCGACCCCCAGGTGACAAAGACCCCTGCCTGCACAGACTCCGGACATCAAAGAAGGGTCGACCTATAACAAGGGGTGCTCTGGGTCTGTCCGGCAGATTCGACGCTGGAACAACGAGAGCCTGCCGACGTGGTCGCGGCTCCTGGAACTTGAACCCACCTGAGCCCTGCTGAGTGACTCGCGGCTCCCTGAAGATCGTAAGACCTCCGAACTTGTACCTGAGCCCTGCTGAGTGACTCGCGGCTCCCTGAAGATCGTAAGACCTCCGAACTTGTACCTGAGCCCTGCTGAGTGACTCGCGGCTCCCTGAAGATCGTAAGACCTCCGAACTTGTACCTGAGCCCTGCTGAGTGACTCGCGGCTCCCTGAAGATCGTAAGACCTCCGAACTTGTACCTGAGCCCTGCTGAGTGACTCGCGGCTCCCTGAAGATCGTAAGACCTCCGAACTTGTACCTGAGCCCTGCTGAGTGACTCGCGGCTCCCTGAAGATCGTAAGACCTCCGAACTTGTACCTGAGCCCGCTGAGTGACTCGCGGCTCCAACCGACTCTCACGGTCCCGCCGGACCCCGACTACAACATCGTATCCCCCAGCTCGAGGATTGTGAGCTGTGCGCCGGATACGTCCCTGCTTGAACCTTTACCAGAGACTGTCCCGCTACCCCCTACCCCTTTCGAGACTCTTGAGCCCGTGCTCACCTTGTACATATTTGCAGAGATAACCTACTTGATAAAGATTGTTTTCTCAGAATACCCGGTGTGGTCACTCTGTGTCGTGTGGTGCCAGAAGTACGATCCTAGATACGAGATTCCTCCCCCTGGGGAGTCTCCCGCCAGTGCCCGGTTACGATACCTTGAGGGTGGGACTCAGGGTAGTCAGGACCCCTTCCAGGCTCCTCTGAGGTCGCCGTCTAACAGGCAACAATTCCCCTATGGGTGGGGGTGGCAGGGGTGATGGGCAACTGGTCTTCTATGTGTGGGGGTGGCAGGGATGCTGGGCAACATAAGCCCTATGGGTGGGGTTGGTAGTGGTGCTGGCCATGCAACCCCTATGGTGGCCTGTTGTTAGTGGCCAGGATGTGGATTCCCTGTGTGTGTGTGCCATTTTGCGGGTACGTGTTGTTTGTTTGTGTGGTAGGTGTCTGACTTACCATCTGCGCCGTCGGCGTCGGTTCCTGATCCGGTCATAGATGTAGAGCACTGGTATGACCTGCGTGATGGGATTCATGATGTGTTCGTGTCGTACACGCTGCTTGTTGCTCCATCTCGTACCCGCTGCAAGCTGGTCCATCTCGTAGCCGTGGATTGAGTTGTGGCGCGAATCGTAGCTGATATGCTTGTTTTCCGGATGCTGTAACGTGCCGTACGTGACGATTCGTCCGGCGCGTATGAAGTACGCATCGTACTTTTCAGGGTGGAAATTGCTGTGGATACTGCTTCCGGGCAACTCGGTACGGCGTTCGTGGTATCGGCTCGGATGAAAAATGGAGCTTGAATCACAGCCTACGTGTCGGTCGTGTTTTTGGCAGTTATGCGCATCGTACTTCATCTACAGGACGGACCGGCTACGGGTACGTGTCTGTCGCACGGTAAGGCTACGAACAGCTCTCGGAGAGCTGTCCTTACCCGGATCCGAATCGCCCCCTCAACATAAATAATTGACTAGTCCCACTCCAATCTATGATAAATTGGGGTAGGTGCTGGACACTAAACATAAATAATTTGCTATTCCCACTCCAATATAAATTAAAATAAGCTGTATACTAATCACTAAACAGTATCAATAACATCCTCCTAAAATAATTTTTTTATAATAACTCCCCACCCTTATCCCATATAAACCCTAAAACACACACCTAGGTGCCGATTCCAATCCTGTAAAACCCGGGTACGAATGGTCGTACGGAGCGTATTCTCCGTACGACTCATACCCGGGAAATCCACCTTACAAACCAGCAAGCACGATTTGTACAGAAATACCATTTCCGTACGAATCGTACAAAACTACGTGCGGCTATAAAATACCCACAATTCTGATCTGGGACATCGCGTATGTGACGTCCGTACGGAGTCAGGCAGCGTTTTACGGACCAGCAAGTACGATTCGTGCCTACGTCACTCCGCACGGCTCATTTTTTACGGCAGCCAAAAACTCCCGGGTAATTGAGGACGAAGCGAATAAGGAGCACCGGTACGTGACGGACAACCATGGACCCCATCCTACGTGTAATCCCGGCCCTCCTAGCCTACGACCTGGTGCACCGAACCCAACGCACACGCCGCAGAAGGTGAGAACAACACCCATGGGTCAAGGGGCGGTGAGGGGCATGAAACATACCCCCTACACAAATTAAAACATACAATATGGAGGACATACATTACCTCCAGGGTCTGGTCACTTCAGGGGGCGTGTCCACCAATCCCTGCGTACCGCAACAACGGAAGTGGACGTGTACGCGTACCCGTCACCACTACAATAGTGGGACGGACCGTACCCACGCCCTCAGAGCGTGGGTACGGTCCGTACCACCATTGTAGTGGTGGTGTAGGGGTACGCGTGGTACGGACTGTACCCACGCCCTCAGAGCGTGGGTACGGTCCGTACCACCATTGTAGTGGTGACGTAGGGGTATGCGTGGTATGGACCATACCCACGCCCTCAGCGCGTGGGTACGGTCCGTACCACCATTGTAGTGGTGACGTAGGGGTACGCTTGGTACAAACCGTACCCACGCTCTGAGGGCGTGGGTACGGTCTCTACCACGCGTACCCCTACGCCACCACTACAATGGTGGTACGGACCATACCCACGCCCTCAGAGCGTGGGTACGGTCCGTACCACGCGTACCCCTACGTCACCACTACAATGGTGGTATGGACCGTACCCACGCCCTCAGAGCATGGGTACGGTCCGTACCACCATTGTAGTGGTGATGTAGGGGTACGTGTGGTACGTACCGTACCCACCCTGTGAATGCGGGGGTTCGGTCCGCATCACCCGTACCCCTAGGGCACCAGTACATTTGTGATACAAGGCGTACACACGCCACGAATGTTGGCTTAGGGCCTGGTGCAGCATATAACCAGTATATTGGGGTGTGTGTATGCCCAGGACAGCAGTGTACTGCACCAAGGGTGCGGGTGGGTGTGTGGGTGGCTGCCTAGGATTCCCAGCAGTGGACAAAGACATGTGAGGTGTGGGTGCCTATCACTCCCAGCAGTGGACAGAGACATGGGTGTGGGTCCCTATCACTCCCAGCAGTGGACAGAGACATGTGAGGGGTGGGTGCCTATCACTCCCAGCAGTGGACAGAGACATGTGAGTGTTGGGTGCCTATCACTCCCATCAGTAGACAGAGAAATGGGGGTGGGTGCCTATCACTCCCATCAGTGGACAGAGACAGGGGGGTGGGTGCCTATCACTCCCAGCAGTGGACAGAGACATGTGAGGGGTGGGTGCCTATCAATCCCAGCAGTGGACAGAGACATGGGGGTGGGTGCCTATCACTCCCAGCAGTGGACAGAGACATGTGAGGGGTGGGTGCCTATCACTCCCAGCAGTGGACAGAGACATGTGAGGGGTGGGTGCAGAGGAATACCAGCAGTGGACAGAGCCATGGGGGTGGGTGCCTATCACTCCCAGCAGTGGACAGAGACATGGGGGTGGATGCCTATCACTCCCAGCAGTGGACAGAGGAGACATGTGAGGGGTGGGTGCCTATCACTCCCAGCAGTGGACAGAGACATGGGGGTGGGTGCCTATCACTCCCAGCAGTGGACAGAGACATGTGATGGGTGGGGGCAGAGGAATACCAGCAGTGGACAGAGACATGTGAGTGGTGGGTGCCTATCACTCCCATCAGTGGACAGAGACATCGGGGTGGGTGCCTATCACTCCCATAAATGGACAGAGACATGGGGGTGGGTGCCTATCACTCCCAGCAGTGGACAGAGACATGGGGGTGGGTGACTATCACTCTCAGCAGTGGACAGAGACATGTGAGGGGTGGGTGCCTATCACTCCCAGCAGTGGACAGAGACATGTGAGGGGTGGGTGCCTATCACTCCCAGCAGTGGACAGAGACTTGTGAGGGGTGGGTGCAGAGGAATACCAGCAGTGGACAGAGACATGTGAGTGGTGGGTGCCTATCACTCCCATCAGTGGACAGAGACATGGGGGTGGGTGCCTATCACTCCCATCACTGGACAGAGACATGGGGGTGGGTGCCTATCACTCCCAGCAGTGGACAGAGGCATGGGGGTGGGTGACTATCACTCTCAGCAGTAGACAGAGACATGTGAGGGGTGGGTGCCCATCACTCCCAGCAGTGGACAGAGACATGGGGGTGGGTGCCTATCACTCCCAGCAGTGGACAGAGACATGTGAGGGGTGGGTGCAGAGGAATACCAGCAGTGGACAGAGACATGTGAGTGGTGGGTGCCTATCACTCCCATCAGTGGACAGAGACATGGGGGTCGGTGCCTATCACTCCCATCACTGGACAGAGACATGGGGGTGGGTGCCTATCATTCCCAGCAGTGGACAGAGACATGGGGGTGGGTGACTATCACTCTCAGCAGTGGACAGAGACATGTGAGGGGTGGGTGCCTATCACTCCCAGCAGTGGACAGAGACATGTGAGGGGTGGGTGCAGAGGAATACCAGCAGTGGACAGAGACATGTGAGTGGTGGGTGCCTATCACTCCCATCAGTGGACAGAGACATGGGGGTGGGTGCCTATCACTCCCATCACTGGACAGAGACATGGGGGTGGGTGCCTATCACTCCCAGGGGTGGACAGAGACATGGGGGTGGGTGACTATCACTCTCAGCAGTGGACAGAGACATGTGAGGGGTGGGTGCCCATCACTCCCAGCAGTGGACAGAGACATGGGGGTGGGTGCCTGTTGGACAGGCCACATGAAGGGCTTGCTCCCTCCCCGCACGACAGGGCCCAAACCCCGGACTCCCAGGTGTTACCCCCAAGGGCAACCCGCACTCCGTCTCCCAACGGAACTCCTGCCCCCGGACATCCATGTATCATGGGGCCGAACCACTACCGGCTCCCCCGGCCGGATCAGCCGCCATCTTGGACACTGCGCCACGAGGCCGCGCGGCCTCAGCCCGACCCTAACCCTGGGCCTGGCCGGCCCCGACATCCCGGCACCACCATCCACCCAGGAGGTGAACGGACCACTTGGCAGGTCAATGGGAGAAAGAAGCGTCGAGGGCTCTCCCCCGCCAGGTGCCGATCACCCTCCAGCTCCCCCAGGCGCTGGCTCCACCCCCTGCTGGGTGTCTGGACTCCCTCATCCCGGACCCCCCGACCTCCAAGTGCGAGGGTCCGGACATCAAAGGGCGCCAGACCTATAACTAGGGCAGCTCCAGAGCAGGAAGGCAGTTGTATCCTGGAGTCGAGAGACACCGAGAGAACTCAGCCTTGACGGACTACTGGCGCTGCCGTAGCCCTGCCTTGTGAACTATCGTCCTGCCTGCTGGCGCTGCCGCGGCCTTCTGCAACATCCATCCTCGTCGGGACCTGCTGGCGCTGCCGCGGACCGTTGTAACGACCACCTTCATCGGGACCTGCTGGCGCTGCCGCGGACCGTGTAACGACCATCTTCACCGGGACCTGCTGGCGCTGCCGCGGACCGTGTAACGACCATCTTCACCGGGACCTGCTGGCGCTGCCGCGGCCCGTCCAAGCTAGAACACCGAGCTCGAGGATTGTGAGCTATCCACCATACCATCTCAGCTACCAGACTGGTAACCAGACTGTCCCGCTACCCCCTTTCCCCAAACCAAGAGACTCGAATCGAGGGGACCCCTGAGTCCAGACCTCCTTGTACCATTTCATCGTACCTTAAGAAATCACCTATAAAGAACGCTAAATCTTATCCTTGTGTGGTGTATATCTGTGGGGGGGAAGTTATTCATCTGTACGATCGCTGGAGACGGCTCTCCCCGGAGACCTCTCCCCTTGTCCTCGGCCGACCCTCCCAGTCCGTCTAACATTGGTGGGCAGCGGCACGATCCGAATCAACGCGTAATCGTACAGAGAGTAGCTCACCCCACGACAAAACCACGATGTCAACCAAAGAGAGCGGTTCCACCGAGAAATTCCAGATGGATAAATTGGAAGAGTATAGCCATCGCGAACTTAAACAATTCTGCATGGAACTAGGCATTGCTACCACCGGCCTGAGTACCAAAGACGATTTGAAGCACGCCCTTGAGTCGTGGGCGGAAACCGGGGTCGCCGGATCCCCCGACCAAAACGGTGTAGCACCAGAGGGGAACGCCACAGCTCCCGAGGAGCGAGGAACGGGCCTCTCGCAGGGAGAGATCCAAGAAAGAGAAAGAACCAGATTACATGAGTTGGAAATGGCACGACTCAAGATGGACGGTGAACTAAAGTTAGCCGAGCAAAAACTAAATCTAGAACATCTGCGGCTCCGAGAAGAACGGGAAGAAAAACAGAGGCAGAGAGAGCTCGAAGAAAAAAGACTAACATTCGAACACGAGCGCAAACTGGCGGAAATAGAACTTCGGAAACAGAATAAAGAACCGGGGGTGCCTGAGCGACCGCACACCCCGGGAGCAACCGAGAAGAAAGTCCACATCCCCAAGGATGTTGTCCGAGAGTATGTCCGAGAGGACGACATACAACAGTGGTTCAAAGCCTACGAGATCGCCATGACCTCCCACCGGATCGATCGGAGTGACTGGGGAGCCGGCCTATGGGGGAGGTTCGTCAACGAAGGCCGCGATGCCCTACTACAGCTCCCAGATCATCAGATGTCATCCTATGACCACATGAAGGCTGCCCTCCTCACCCGATATGGGCTCACACCCGAAATGTACCGCCAGAGGTTCCGAGACTGCACCCGGATCCCGGGTACAACTTGGGTGGAATACGTCAACTATTTCAGCCGAGCCTTCGAGGGTTGGATCAAGGGAAGCCACGTAAAGACCTACGAGCAACTCTTTAATCTTATGGTGTGGGAGCACCTGTCTAACAACTGCTTCGTCGAGCTCAGGCAGCACCTCCTCGACAGTAAATTGACTGACCCACGGCAACTCGCCGCCGAAGCTGACCGGTGGGAAAGCACCCGAGTGGGCCGGAGAGGGCCACACGAGCAAAACCGAAACCACCAAGGTCAGCACCGTCCCCGAGGAGGAGGAGGAGGCCAGGGGCGAGGGAGAGACACCGTCCCGGCCACTCCCGCGGCCAGCACCCCGCCCCCGGCCGGCCGGGGCAACCCCCCGATGCGACCGGGGTTCCGAGCCAACGTCACGTGTCACCGATGCCAGCGAGTCGGCCACTACGCCAATGACCCGAGCTGCCCGCAGAACCAAACGCCAAAGCCCCGCCAGGTAGCTGCCGCCGCCCTGGGGGGAGACCAAATCTCCGAGGAACAGGAAGAATATGAGCAGGCACAACAAGAGTGGGAACCGGCGCCATGGTTCTAGCGTGCCTAGGGGGAAAAGACATGGTCCCGCGGGCTCCCCTACCCGCCAACACCCGGAAATATGGCCAGTGGGTGAACATTAATGGGCGCCGGGCCGAAGCCCTACGTGACACAGGGGCCAGTGTGACGGCCGTCCGCTGTCACCTGGTGAAACCAGAGCAGATCCTGCCGAACATTCTCTGCCCCGTCCGCTCAGCCGACAATTCCGAAAGTCTGTGTCGGATGGCCTGCGTCCCCTTCGAATGGGGAGGGGTCTCCGGCATGTTGAAGGTGACGGTCCGGGATGATGCCCCCGTGGACTGTCTCCTGGGGAATGACCTTGAGAGTTCCCCGTGGGCTGCCGTCGAAAGAAGAGAGCACCTGGGGATGCTGGGCCTCCCGGACTGGGCCTGCGTAACCACCCGGTCCATGGCCGCCCGTGCCGTCCCCCGACCAGAAGAACCAGAATGGCCAGCACCTCCTCCCCCGGTCGCTCCAGTAGAGGACAACGGCTATACCGACCCCCCAGAGCCAACGCCCGAAGGGGGCGCCCAGCCCCAGGACCTTCCCGGCCTGGCTCAGTGGCGTCAAGAAGGGGGGCCCACCCAGGAACAGTTCCGCCAGGAACAGAAGACCTGCCCCTCCCTCGAGGGACTCCGCCAGCAAGCCAGCGCCCAGAGCGCAGGGGACTCCACCGGAACCCATTGGGTCTATTGGGATAACGACCTGCTATACAGTGAACAAAGAATCGCGGAGTTAGGGGCCAGTCGAGTGCTGGTGGTGCCCCTCCGTTTCAGAGACTTCCTACTAACTTTGGCCCACGATGTTCCCCTGGCTGGACACCTGGGCCAGGACAAAACGTACAGTCGCCTGGTGACCCACTTTTTCTGGCCGAAGATGCGGAACGACGTCCTCAACCACTGCCGGTCCTGCCCCACGTGCCAGGCCAGCGGGAAGAGCGGCCGTAAGCTCAAAGCCCCTCTGCAACCCTTCCCAGTGGTCACCACCCCGTTCGAGAGGGTAGGAATAGACATTGTGGGGCCCCTGGACCCCCGCACAGCACAAGGACATCGGTTCATCCTGGTACTGGTGGACCATGCCACCCGCTACCCCGAGGCTGTGCCCCTGCGAACTGTAACAGCTCCGGTGGTCGGCCGGGCCCTAATGGGGATCTTCTCCCGGGTGGGCTTCCCCCGAGAAGTCGTCAGCGACCGAGGCACAAACTTTATCTCGAAATATATGAAGTCCCTCTGGCAACAGTGCGGGGTCACCTACCGATTCACGACCCCCTATCACCCTCAAGGGAACGGACTAGTTGAGCGATTCAACCGCACACTCAAGGGAATGATTGGGGGATTGGAAGAGCCCCTCCGTCGCCAGTGGGATGTACTACTCCCGTGCCTCCTCTTCGCCTATCGAGAAGTTCCCCAGAAGTCCCTCGGCTTTAGCCCTTTCGAACTCCTGTACGGGCACCCTGTGCGAGGGCCCCTCAGCCTAGTCAAAGAAGGTTGGGAGATGGCCCCCCTAAAGACCCCCCCAGACGTCTTCAAGTACCTCCTGGCACTACGCAATCAGACCCGGCGCTTCAGGGAAATGGCAAAAGCGAACCTCGAGGCCAGTCAGGAGGACATGAAAAAATGGTACTATCAGAATGCCTCCTCCGTCGAATTCGAACCTGGTCAACAAGTGTGGGTGATGTCCCCCACCGAACCATGTGCCTTGCAAGATAAGTGGACGGGGCCCTTCAAAGTGGTCGAACGCAAGAGCCCCGTCACCTACCTCATCGACATGGAGTCCCCCCGGAACCCCCTCCGGGTCCTCCACACCAACAGACTCAAACCCCACTTTGTGCGCTCGGAACTCAGCCTCCTGATGGCTACAGACAGTGGGGCGGAAGAAGACTCCGAGCCCCTCCCTGATCTCCTGAAGACCCAGGAGAACGACGGTTCCGTGGACGGGGTCCGGCTCTCCGATGCCCTCACCCCAGAGCAACGCCAGGGCTGCCGGGACCTCCTGCTGCAGTTTGCTACACTGTTTTCCCTCACCCCAGGGATCACCCCTTGGTGCTTGCACGACGTGGACACCGGGGACAGTCCCCCTATCCGGCACCGGGCCTACCGCGTACCAGATCGGGTGCGGGCCTGCATCCAAGAGGAAGTATCCAAGATGCTCACGCTCGGGGTCATCGAACCCTCGGACAGCCCCTGGGCCAGCCCGGTCGTGCTGGTCCCCAAAGCCGCTGCCCCCGGCACCACTCCTGAACTCCGATTCTGCGTCGACTATCGGGGCTTGAACGCAGTCACCCGGACCGACGCTCATCCTATCCCCCGAGCGGATGAATTGATCGACCGCCTGGGGGCCGCCCGCTACCTCAGCATCTTCGACCTGACAGCGGGCTACTGGCAGATCGGTCTCACACCCCGGGCCCAGGAACGGTCCGCCTTTTCTACCCCCGATGGCCACTACCACTTCAAGGTCATGCCCTTCGGCATGAAGAATGCCGCAGCTACTTTTCAACGTCTAGTGAACCAGGTCTTGGCGGGGCTCGAAGAGTTCAGCGCCGCCTACCTGGACGATATCGCTGTGTACAGCCGCCACTGGTCCGACCACCTCCACCACCTCCAAGAGGTCCTGCAGGCCCTCCAGCGGGCCGGCCTCACGATTAAGGCCGGCAAGTGCCAAATTGGTCAAGGGTCCGTGACCTACCTCGGACACCAGGTGGGAAGCGGTCTGGTGGCCCCTCTGCAACTCAAAATTGCTGCCATCCAGTCCTGGCAACCCCCCGTCACGCAGACCGAGATCCGAGCCTTCTTGGGACTCACCGGCTACTACCGGCGGTTCGTGAGGGACTATGGCAGCATTGTGGGGCCCCTCACGGGTCTCACGTCCAAAAACCACCCGAAGAAGATTAACTGGACCCCCGACTGTCAAGCGGCCTTCGAGAAGCTGAAGGCCGCCCTGTGCACCGCCCCTGTGCTCCAGGCCCCCGATTACAGTCGGGAATTCATTGTACAAACGGACACCTCCGACCACGGCATCGGGGCGGTTCTTTCCCAGCTGAACCCCGAGGGTCTTGACCAGCCGGTGGCCTTCATCAGCAGACGCCTCCTGGCCCGAGAACAGCGCTGGAGCACAATCGAGAGGGAGGCCTTCGCAGTGGTGTGGGCCCTCAAAAAGCTCCGGCCCTATCTCTTCGGTACCCACTTCCGGGTGCAAACCGATCATCGACCCCTGCAGTGGCTAATGCAGATGCGGGGGGAAAACCCAAAACTATTGCGCTGGTCCATCTCCCTGCAGGGAATGGACTTCACTGTGGAACATCGACCGGGCCAAGACCACGCCAACGCAGATGGCCTGTCACGCTTTTTCCGCCTCGACGAGGAGAGTCCCCAAGAGGATGGGTGACTCTCCCCGCCTTCAGCTGGGGGGGACGCATGTTGGACAGGCCACATGAAGGGCTTGCTCCCTCCCCGCACGACAGGGCCCAAACCCCGGACTCCCAGGTGTTACCCCCAAGGGCAACCCGCACCCCGTCTCCCAACGGAACTCCTGCCCCCGGACATCCATGTATCATGGGGCCGAACCACTACCGGCTCCCCCGGCCGGATCAGCCGCCATCTTGGACACTGCGCCACGAGGCCGCGCGGCCTCAGCCCGACCCTAACCCTGGGCCTGGCCGGCCCCGACATCCCGGCACCACCATCCACCCAGGAGGTGAACGGACCACTTGGCAGGTCAATGGGAGAAAGAAGCGTCGAGGGCTCTCCCCCGCCAGGTGCCGATCACCCTCCAGCTCCCCCAGGCGCTGGCTCCACCCCCTGCTGGGTGTCTGGACTCCCTCATCCCGGACCCCCCGACCTCCAAGTGCGAGGGTCCGGACATCAAAGGGCGCCAGACCTATAACTAGGGCAGCTCCAGAGCAGGAAGGCAGTTGTATCCTGGAGTCGAGAGACACCGAGAGAACTCAGCCTTGACGGACTACTGGCGCTGCCGTAGCCCTGCCTTGTGAACTATCGTCCTGCCTGCTGGCGCTGCCGCGGCCTTCTGCAACATCCATCCTCGTCGGGACCTGCTGGCGCTGCCGCGGACCGTTGTAACGACCACCTTCATCGGGACCTGCTGGCGCTGCCGCGGACCGTGTAATGACCATCTTCACCGGGACCTGCTGGCGCTGCCGCGGACCGTGTAACGACCATCTTCACCGGGACCTGCTGGCGCTGCCGCGGCCCGTCCAAGCTAGAACACCGAGCTCGAGGATTGTGAGCTATCCACCATACCATCTCAGCTACCAGACTGGTAACCAGACTGTCCCGCTACCCCCTTTCCCCAAACCAAGAGACTCGAATCGAGGGGACCCCTGAGTCCAGACCTCCTTGTACCATTTCATCGTACCTTAAGAAATCACCTATAAAGAACGCTAAATCTTATCCTTGTGTGGTGTATATCTGTGGGGGGGAAGTTATTCATCTGTACGATCGCTGGAGACGGCTCTCCCTGGAGACCTCTCCCCTTGTCCTCGGCCGACCCTCCCGGTCCGTCTAACAGTGCCTATCACTCCCAGCAGTGGACAGAGACATGTGAGGGGTGGGTGCAGAGGAATACCAGCAGTGGACAGAGACATGTGAGTGGTGGGTGCCTATCACTCCCATCAGTGGACAGAGACATGGGGGTGGGTGCCTATCACTCCCATCACTGGACAGAGACATGGGGGTGGGTGCCTATCATTCCCAGCAGTGGACAGAGACATGGGGGTGGGTGACTATCACTCTCAGCAGTGGACAGAGACATGTGAGGGGTGGGTGCCTATCACTCCCAGCAGTGGACAGAGACATGTGAGGGGTGGGTGCCTATCACTCCCAGCAGTGGATAGAGACATGTGAGGGGTGGGTGCAGAGGAATACCAGCAGTGGACAGAGACATGGGGATGGGTGCCTATCACTCCCAGCAGTGGACAGAGACATGGGGATGGGTGCCTATCACTCCCAGCAGTGGACAGAGACATGTGAGGGGTGGGTGCAGAGGAATACCAGCAGTGGACAGAGACATGTGAGTGGTGAATGCCTATCACTCCCATTAGTGGACAGAGACATGGGGGTGGGTGCCTCTCACTCCCAGCAGTGGACAGAGACATGGGGGTGTGTACATCATTATCAGATGACCACAACTCCATGGGTGTATGTACGCATCCCTAATTTTCGACTATGTTGATAGTGCCATAACAACACATCACTGACAGCAGTGTCCCACTCCCATGGGGATGGATGTCTTTCCCCCACTGCATGACACACCACATGTGGGTGTGAGGACAAATGACACATGCATACCCACCCCTGGCGGATGCAGCACAATACACACACAGAGATCATGCCACAAGACTGTATAGTCATGTCAATGCGTACTAAACTAAGAGAGCCAAAGGGAACACACACTGTCACGCACATCCCAGGATTGATAGGAATGTACAGGTGCTGGGACAGCCACCAAGATGTTGTCTCTCATGGAAGGAATAGGGTGGAGTTCCCACAGATACAATGCCCACAATTGTGAGTCAGGTGCCCAAATACCCTGCAGAACAAGTACCATATGTGTGCTAGGCTGGGATTGCACACATGCATAGTGCGGAAAAGGGAGAATTTCTCCATGAATGCATGGCAACATACTCAATACACAAGTACAGTGACTAGCAAGGATGGCACAGACGATGCAGCCGGAGACATTGCTGAGAAGGCTTGGCCATAGTTAAAGGGATCCGTCACCAACAAAGGGAATGTATGCACAGGTCAGCACAACAATTGTGCAACTCTCTGCAGGGAAGATGTCAGGGCTGGTGACACAGTGGGGCTGAGGCCCAGTACAGACATGTAGTTCTCCTTGTCTGACTGTGTGGCAGGGGAGCCAAGGTGAGTGTTTTTGGAGGGACTGGGTAGTGAGGCATGCGGACTCAGACTGTGGCTGTGTGTATATCTGTGTGCCCCAGACCCAGTGGGTGTGCCTTTATCCCCCTGAGTGTGCGTGCCAGGAGGTGTGTGCTTGGCCTTACGTGGTGGTGTGCTGCCTGTGTCTGGTGGGGTGCGTGCTTGGGAATGTCTGGGTGTGCATGGGACAGGCATGGGAGTGGGAAGTGTGGATGGGGCTGGGGTAGGGGGGGACGAAGCGCTGCAGGAGACTCACTGCTGCCGTCAGTGAAGAGTCCATGGACCTCAGCAACATCCGTTGGTCAGACATCGCTGCTGACATGCCCTCCATGAACGACACCATCTGTGTCAGCAGTCTGGTGTGGCCATGGAGGACATTCAGCATCGATGTCTGGCCAACCTGCAACTGCCACTGAATGTCCACAGACTTTGCAGTGAGGGCCGCAGGGGTGACAGGGGCAGGGGGTGCGGTGCCTGGCACGAAGGAGACATGGTGGTGCCCTGCACGGACAGAAGGGACCGGAGCAACTGGGAGGGCGGTGATGGGAATGGAGGAGGCGGGGACAGATGTTGTGCTGCTGCCAGGTGTTGTAGAAGCCTCCGCCCCCTTGATGAGTTCAGCCTCGGACCCGTCCGCGTCGTAGTCGGTCTCGCCACCAGACAGGTCCTCCGCCTGACTCCCCTCGCCCTCCGTGCCACTTGCTCCCGCAGACTCGCCAGCAGTGGTGGCACCGGTGCTGGATCCCTCCTCCAGGTCCGTGCAGGTGTCTCCCTCGGTTTCCTCCGATGATGCTGTGGGCAGGGTGAAGATACAGAAAATAATCAGTCACCTGTATACATCTGACACATGAGTCAAAACATAATAGGTCACAGTGCATATCAGGCAATGCATCATGAGTAACATCTAGATTACTCCGCACATATGTAAGCCCTGTACTACCCAGTTGGTTGACCCACCATGCCACTTGGAAACAAGGAAAAATAGGACACAACAGCCAAAAACTTGATTTAGAAATATACTGAGAAGCTAGCGTCTGGGAACAGTTGAGCACAGCAATAGTATGAAGGCATGCCACCTCTTGTTTACTGTGAAAGTAACAGTATTGGTGCACCCAAGGCTAAATAACAGACCTCAATGCTGAAGGTGTCCCCACACTCAGAGACCCGTAAGTACTTTGGAAACCCAAACGAAATACATTGTGATCCCTTGGGAATCACACCACTTTACACAATCTACATATTTAGAATGTGTGAATGTGCCACTTTGTGAACACAACACACATGTGCCTGTATAAAAGAAGTCACACAAGGAGGTGCACACAAAACTACATTTACACAGTAATTGTATGAGCTGCCAGCCTTATTCAAAGAAGCCACTGTTAGAAAGAAATGGGGTTTCAGTAAGTACATATACATGGGACCACGGCGGTCTGGATGACTTGACACTCGTAAGTTGGTATCAGCAACAACCAAGGACTTACCCAAATGCCATCACACTGTGGGAACATGGATATGTATAATCTGAAAAACAGTCTTATTCGAACTGTGCCTTTCTTGAAAATGTGCCAGCGTGTTCCCTAAAAGTGTAAAGGTGGTTTCTTGTGCACTTCCTTGGGAGACATCTGTCATGCAGGCACATTATTGTCCTTCACAACAAAACATCAAAGTCAAGCATTGAAAACATGAAGACATGTTGACAAGTGTAGTGAGTGCCAAGGTACAAGACTTTTTGACTAACAACTTGAATCATGCCACCTGTCACATGGCCATCCGTACCATGATGACACAGTTGGCAACACATCTGACCCACTGCCTGTCATGTCCAAACACAGGACAATGCATAAGCTAATGGGCCTGCAATTAAGTTGGAATAAGGCACACCTGCACTGAGGAGACATCCTCATGGCAAGCAAGAATGTCCACACAGATGTCAGCACACAAAGACAAAACTACGTAGCATCTGGACCACACACTGGTGCCAAAAATGGATGAGCAGGAATCATGTATTTAAACTTTTGACACATGCTGCAAAGCACAAACATTAAACCCTGCACAACATCACTGGGTCACTGTATGTTGAGTGTCTGTCCAGACAATTATTACACACAGGTCAGACCTGGCAAGGAGACATAAGGTTTGGACATGTAGGCCTCGCCCGCACAAACCCCCCATACCTGAGACAATGTGATTGAGACAGATCAAGAAGTGACACCTCTTAATCAGGGTTTACAAAAATGTGCATCAAGAATTCCCAAATGTACGCCACATCACCTCGTGAGGCTGCCAACACATATTTGTGACAAACAACCATCAACAGATAGTTGTAAATAAACACACAGGCACTGCCCAGTGTGAGTATGCACAAGCCAAATGGGGTCACCCTGTCCAGTGGACACATGTAGCACACTTTAGATAAATAGAAATAAAGCCAGGGAACAATGCCACAGAGGCCAACCTATGCTGAACACACAGAGAATGGGCACAGTGTTGGATGACCCACATGATTACGAGGCAAGGGTGTCTCAGGGGACTGTAGTGGGCACACTGCTCCATGGTCCTGGAATGATTTGACTGTAACGTGAGCAACGGTCCCGGCACTATGCATATCTCCCACTCATGCACATCATGTCTGAGGCCACAACATCGGTCATGCATGCTGCAAGTCTGTTGATTTGAAACCTCACACTCCTATGTTGAGACTCAGCATCAGTGCCAACAAATATGGACCCCAAATGACTGAACAGGACAGGGCACAGGCAAGGTACCAACACATGTTACAGACCACCCCCACACATGATGCAGAAAGCAATGTGCACTTGGATTAACTGGCAGCCTAGATGACCATGTGCAATAGTGACTACACACAGACCAGGGAACACATGTCAGGGAGGGGAAGGGAGGAAGAACAGCACCGGTTGACTTGGGGGAACAGGATATGCTCTGCACATATAAACCCTGGCAGTGTATCGAGGCGACTGAGCACTTCCAAAAGCTGGTGACACACAACAAACACACATGTACCTACCCCCTCCTTGCTGCTGTCTCTCCAGTAACTGCCTATCCATGTCAGGGTTGACCACCGCCAGGACACGCCTCATCTGGTGGGTCAGGCGTCGGCACCCGCCGTGGGGGCGTGGAGGTGAGTCCCCCAGCAGGACCCGGGCGATCCTCCGGGTCCAGCACCGGATGTCCTGCCACCGTTTTCGGACTTGGGCTGGGCGCCGACTGCGACCCTCCACCGATCTCACGGCCCTGACGGCCAGCTTCCAGATCTACCCCTTCTCGTAGGCAGTTAACTGTGAGGATGACAAAGTGAGACAACATCACTACACCTGCTCCATGTCAGAGAGACACACATATGAACATCTTTGATATGTTGAACAGGGCATAGGATGCTGCCAAGGAATAGCATCTTTGTCATTTGGACATTGGCCTCTGTGGAAGCCCCAATGCACTACATGGCATTGAAAGTACACAGGTGGCATGAGGGGTGCGACACACTCCATGATCATGGCACTCACTGTGCATCACAAGCAACACCAGGCTTATGGACAGCACCTCCAAGCAGTTACATGCCCCAGGCCACTGACACAACCTCAGCAGAGTACACAGACACACACAGGCACAGATCAATCACATGCCATTGGCAACAGCGGATACAAACCTCACTCTGCACATGTGCCTCTTGCCTGTGGGGTGTCACAGGTGTGGGGCTAGCTCAGCAAGTCAGATACACAGCACGGCTTACTTCTCACATCAGATGGGTAGAGCTGTTGCCTCCTCCATGCAGCTGTGGTGCAACACTTCACATAGACACTCACCCACATGACAAGGAACATTCACACACATCAATGTCCAGGGGGCGTACACATCACTTGGACACTCTCACCACAGCTCCACTCAACTCACACACATCTGTGGGTACAGTCACCTGTCACACCGGGGGGACCACTGAATCACATCAGGACTATAGACAAAAAATGCCACAAAGGATTAGCCAGGCTGAATGTGTCATGCACTATGCAGTGAATGTCACAGTAAGCACAATGCAAGTGAGGAGTGCACACATGAACTACATCATGCTCTGCATGGGAGACATAAGCCATTACCCCCCCTGGGACCCACTCTAAACAACATTGCATGTCTGTCACACCTGGACACAATGCCCGAAGTGACAGCCACAAAAAAGGTGCACAGTCAAAGGTAGTGGAGTCAGCACTCACCTGCTCCCCGGGTCTCCCATACAGGCTGGTGTACTGTGGGAGGATGACATTCAGCAATGCCTCATTCTCCTCCTGGGTGAATGGCTGGGCCCTCTCCACAGACCTTGACATGGTGCCAGAGGAAGCACAGACAGCAGCAGTGTTGTCAACAGGAATGTTGTGCAGGCAAGTGCCCTCTCATGGGTTCTGGCTGACTTATATCTGTCTTGCTGAGGGGCATTCATTTGGAGGAGTACATAGTGATTGGTCAGATTCATTCGCATCTTACGTTTACTCCAATCCCTTTCCACATACACCAGTGACAGCATATGCATCGTTCAAATTTTGAGCATCATGTCAAGTCAACAACCACTTTGCAACATTGTATTTTGTGGCCAACTGACTTTTCCAGGACACCTGATGGAAAAATTTGAACTGAAAACTCTGTATCCATGACAACCAGCATGCATTTAGTGCCTAATACTTGTCCCTTATGTGTCCCCCTATGTAATTTTCAAATCCACACACAGGTACGGTGTGTTTCACACGTACCCCTACGGCACCAGTTTCACAGTGCGTTTGACACGTACGCACTGGTAGTACACGTACGGGTACGTGTACTACCAGTGCGTACACATACGTGTACTACCAGTGCCTACATGTACGGGTACGCACTGGTACCAGTGCGTACACATACGTGTACTACCAGTGCCTACACGTACGTGTACGCACTGGTAGTACACATACGTGTAGGCACTGGTAGTACAGGTACGGGTACGTGTACTACCAGTGTCTACACATACGTGTACTACCAGTGCCTACACGTACGTGTATGCACTGGTAGTACACGTACCCGTACGTGTACTACCAGTGCCTAAACGTATGTGTACTACCAGTGCCTACACATACGTGTAGGCACTGGTAGTACACGTACGGGTACGTGTACGCACTGGTAGTACACGTACGGGTACGTGTACTACCAGTGCGTACCCGTACGTGTAGGCACTGGTAGTACACGTATGTGTAGGCACTGGTAGTACACATACATGTGTACGGTCCATTCCACGCGTGCTCCTACGGCACCACTACTATAGTGATACGGACCGTACACACGCCCTCAGAGCGTGTGTACAGTGCGTTTCACACGCTTACACTGTTGATAGAATGCGCACATGAAATAATGGAGGTCTTAGACTCGCACAAGGATGTACATAAAGTCATTGTCATTGCTGTCCTACATGTGCAGGGCCTAGGTGTGTCAGGCAGTGATATTGCACATGTCTCCTCATGTATTTGCACAATTGATGTGTGATGACCTGTGTACACATGTCATGTGTGATGGGGCACTATGTGGCACACTTCCCCTTCACACTTTGCACATGTGTGCATGTAGTACAAACGTGTCAAGCACAGCATCACTGGTATGGCACAGTCACCACCACCCGCAACTGTCCCCTGATGCCAGGGACAGGGACACTATCAACTGACATTTAATGACCAGCGTGCACCGATGTGACTATGTCATGTGTGTGTCATGTGTTCCCATGAGCTTGCTGTTGATGTTCCGTCAACTGCATCTGCTGTTGCTGCATCCAACATGTGTCTGTGTGTAGATGGGCATGGCACACATCTACGCACACCATGCCACATGTGGATTTCCACGTAACATGTGTCTGTATGCATCGAACATGATATTTTGACATGAGGACATTTCTGCTTCGTCTCAATGTCTATGTTTTCTGTTTTCACGTGTACCCCTTCATCGCAATGTGTGTGATCTGTACATTTGACATTCCATGTGATCTGTGCGTCTAGCTTGCCGTCAGCTGTCTGTATGAGATGACATCCTTCAAATGCTGATATGTGGATGTATGTCACTCTTGTGATCTCTCTGGCTGTTCACTGACACTGGCCCACAGCTCGTTTCAGGGCATGTCATGTAGACTTGACAATTAACGGGTGTAGCTGGCTTTTCGTAGGAGTATCACCTGGCTGGCATACGTGTCCTGGATGTATTGCAAATACCAGACTCTGTATTTAGCAGATGTGTATTAGCAGTTGAGCATGTGCTCAGTTCATTGACATTGATGTTGGTATGTTCTCACTCTTCGTTATTCATTCCAATTTTCTGCAGGGCACCGCCTGTCCCCAGACCAATGCCAGACTTGGGTGCCATGAGGGAACGTGACTGCATACGACGTTACAGATTCACCCAACAGTTGATTGAGGACTTGACCGCCAAGCTGGCACCACACCTCCAACCACGACACAGGTATCCTACTGCGCTGACCCCCAAGATGAAGGTGATTGCAGCCCTACATTTTTTTGTCACAGGTACGTTTCAATTCACCATAGCTGATGTTGGTGGCATGTCACAGACGATGTTCAGCCGTGTCCTGCATGATGTTTTGGCAGCCATGTTGGAGCACCTGGATGAATTCATCCATTTTCCGACTCCTGAGGAGTTGACAGGTGTCAAGGGTGATTTCTATGCCCTGGGAGGGATGCCCCATGTCATTGGGTCCATTGATGGGACACATGTGGCTTTGGTACCACCACAGGCACAGGAGGTCGCCTATCGCAACCGTAAACATTACCACTCTATAAATACCCTTGTGGTGTGTCTTGCTAACATGCTGATTTCCCATGTCTGTGCACGTTTTCCAGGATCAGCACACGATGCCTACATCATGAGGCGTAGCAGGGTGCCACAAATGATGCTGTGGCTGCACAACGAATGAGCATGTCTTGTTGGTGGGTATACTCTGTTTGTCCTGTGTTTTGCGGTATCTTTGTATCTTACAGCATCTCCTGACCCACTTCTTTACATGATGTTTCCATGTAGGGGACTCTGGCTATCCCAACATGCCATGGCTGATGACGCCTCTCCGCAATCCAAGATCAGCTGCAGATCACTGTTACAACAATGCACATGGGCAGACCAGGCGAGTGATTGAGAGGACGTTTGGCCTCCTGAAGAGCCGATTCCAGTGCCTTCACAAGACAGGCGGGTCCCTCCCATATGCACCGGCAAAAGTCTGCAAAATCTTCCTCGTGTGCTGCATGCTGCACAACATGGCAGTGGAGAAGGCAGTGCCACTCATCCTGGAGCAGCATGAGCAGGAACATCCACCCGTGGAGGATGAAGGGCTTGGTCACGAGGCAAGTGAGGAGGAGGAGTAGGAGGAGGATATCCGGAGTCAGCTCATACGCAACTTCTTCTCATAATCGTGAGTCACTGGGTCTGAGTGTGCACGCTTGGAGCCTTGTGTGGCATGTGTTGCAATGTGTGTGTCCAGCTGACTGTATGCTAAGTGACTTAGATGTGTGTTCTGATGTGTAACTCGAGTGATGATGTCATTCCACTAATTTTAGCTGAGACACTAAATTTTCAATTCACATGGTGACAACATTATTCCTGTAGAGTAAATGACCATGTATGCGGATAACAATCTTTTAGCTGACTTCTTGTGTGTCTGTCATCCACAGGTTCTTGCGCATGTTGTCTGGTTGTGTCATCGTTGGCCTCCTGCTACTCCTCATGAGTATTGCAACGTGTGCTGAATCAGCGTTCCATGCACGGACATGGGGAAAAGTCATTTTGGGTGAGGATTGCAGCAAGGCATTTTTGGGGTGTTACGTGTTTGGAATGTGTGGGGCCTGTTCCTGTGCATGTTGGGTTACCATGCATACATGTTGACTCACCATGGGGTACATGACATGTAGCATGACTCCCATGAATTGATAGTCAACCTTCGTGACAGTCATCTGTAATGGTTTGTGGATTCTGATGAAGGCATCAATGTGTGTAAAACTTCCCTCAGAAACATACGGGATGCTACGGGTGGACATAGTGTGGGACATCCCCATAAGAGTCTCAATGGGGAATTGCAGCCTCTCCGTGTGCAGCAGGGGGCGTTTGGCTCATCCCCTTAACTTGTGTGCCAGGCCATTTGGATTTACTACATCTGTGTTGTGAATGGGGTATCCAGTGTAGGTCCCACATGTTCAGCCAAATGACCTGTGAGTCTGTTCATATTGATGCATTTCCCTTAGTGTGAGCCTGAGTAATAAAGGGGTTCCTCACCCTCTAAGGTGCCTCATCTCTGTCAATGCAGGTCTCTTGCCACTTTGCATGCGGCATCTTTGGCATAGTTGTCAAGGATTGTGCATATGAGTCTATGTGTAGTTTGGCTACATGTATGCAGTTCTTCATGGGCTAGAATCTCTATTGTGCATGAAGTCCATGGTTGTGTATGTATTTGGGCATGGTGGTCCCCACGATGGGCCGTCAACGCCTGCTGAGGGTGTGTCTCCTGTGCGCGGCTCGGCCTTCTGTTTCCTGATCCTGTGTCAGTCATCTTTGGTGATTGTGCATCCATTTTCTCTGGGTGTGCCATGGGTAACCGGACACTCCTTCCTTTACATACGCCTGTTGCAGTTGTCCTTTCTGACATCCTTGTCTTTGTGTGCTACTTTTGGCATAGTTTCCAGGACATGCCGCCTGCTGCTGCGGCCCTTGCAGCAAGGGCCCACAAAGTAGTGGGATTCGGCAACACACACGCCTCAAAGATGCTCCTCCCTGCCTCCCGACACCCATTCATTTGGCTGTCATCATCTTGTCTGTGACACTGTTGCGGCCACGCGGTGCCAAAGGCAGGACCGTCAGCACATTCAACGTGCACATTGCACGACCCTCATGTCCTTGCATGACCCACATCACACTACAGTCTGATGTTGCAGCCACCCTCCAAGTAATGTCCATCCGAAAATCAACCGCCTGCTCTCAGGCATACCCTAAGCGCACACACGACACCTTTGCATGCTGAGTGTGCAACTCCAACTGCCTACACAGCGCTGCCCCGCCTTCCAGGCCCTGTCACGCCAACCAGATCATGTCCCTCCTGCTCCACACCGGCTCCGTCCACCAGCAATGCCATGGGAGTGGGACTCAAGCCTTCAGCATGTAGTATAGTGGCGTCATCTGGCACATGGGCCAGGGATCATCTCTCAGCGTGTCAATATTCAATGTGTCCAGGACCCCCTCCCCACCATCACATGCGCACACAAACTCATCATCATGTCGTATGCCATTGACACCCAGGTGCTCCTCACCCTCACCAAAGACGCAGCCATTGCCAGTTCCAACATTCAAGAAGGCATGAGGTCCGTGGATGAATGGCTGAACATCAGCCACCTGAGGCTGGACTTGTACAGGACTGAGGTAATCATCTGAGGATTGTCCCCTTACAGCTGGCTCAACTCCTTGTGTCCCACCCGCAGGGGCCCTACACAAGCACCCAGTGGCCACGCACACAAGATGGTGTGCATCATATATTTGTCACTCACATTTGCCATGCAAATCACCAGCATCTGTACCTCATGCTGCAACACCCTCTGCATGATGCACATGATCCACAGATAGATCCACTCCAAGGAAAGACAGACCATCCCCCCAGGTCCACGACACCAGCCGTGTCAACTACTGCCCCGCCCTCTATGGAGCAAGTACATCCAAACTCACGGGAAACTTGTCCACATCCAGGGTGCATCTGCACAACTCAGCTTCAACATCCCGCACCCCATCCACATCACCGTCCACCTGAGATAGCTGCAAGGGATCACTGTGTGCTGCAGGATGACCTTCACACTCCTCACACACACTCAGGAGGCAGTCAACAACCCCAGACCCCAAAATCAACCAACTCTATGCATCTGAACTTGGCCTGGCCACCATTCTTCACATCCACAACACTCCAGCATGAAGGAGATGGTTCTCCCACCTGGACAAACATACCTGGGACTCCCTCCCCGGGAACCTCCACATGAGCCATGACCTCTAGGCCTTCATCATCCTCTTCCTGATTGGTGTGTCCGCACAGTATTGCAAGCAACCCCTCAGCAGCTTGAGGCCATCACGGGTGAGTATTGGGCTCCCAGGCTGTATCGGATGATACATTGTGACCCATGTGTGTCCTGTACTGGACTCAGATCCCAGGGTATGGATGGCTGGAGTTAGTTCAACACTCAGGCATAGTTTGACATTTACCCACACGTATGTTGTGGACTAATGCAAAATGACTGCAACATCTAATAATAAATAAATAGTTTTATTCTCTGTGGGGTGCGTGCTTTGTTAGAAAAAAATAAGGTGCTCTACCAGGTGCATAGAATCCAAAGTTCACAGGGGGAGATGGGATCCTTGGCATTTGAAGTCATCAGAGTCCAGACCACAGTGTTGGTCATCATTGGTCAGACTGTGACCAGCAAGTCCATGTGGTGGAGAATGTCAGTGAATGAGGTGCTGCTGTTGCGCATGAAGGCCAGGTGCCAGGCCAGGTGACCTGGGAGATGTGGATGGTCCGCTGCCTCTCACGGTCTTTTCCGTGGACGACCCACCTTCCTCCGGGGACCCTCAGATGCAGGCTTGACGATGCTTGGGACGCTCCGTCGGACGAATCCTCCTCCTCCTCCTCCCTCCCTGTGGCTGGTGCTGGTCTGCGCCTGGTGTCACAGGGAGGGTTGCCCATGTTCTCGGCGATCCAATGGAGTGAATGGCTTATGTCCCTTTGCACCGCCAGGAGCTCAGCCAGTCTTGTCTCCATCCGTCCTTGGTGTTGTTGTTGACTGGCGTGTTGCTCGGCCTGCTGATTCTTAATGTATGTGAGGGTCGCCACTACCTGACTGATGGCCCTGGTGTCACTCCGGTATGCCTCCATGATGTTGCGTATGTGTGACATACCGGTCCCTTCAGCTGTCTAGTCAGGTTCTCGCCTCCGCCTGCCTCCACTCCCACCACCCCTGCCCACACGAGCCTGGCCTGCCGTTGTGGGCACATTGGGTCTACGGGACGCCTGAGGGATGGCAGTGTCGGTGTTGTCTGCTCCCTCCTGGGTGCCCGGCGAACCTTGTCCCTCCAGGTCAGACTGGCTCAGTTGTTCAGTGTGGGCAGGGCTCCTGGGTGTCTCCTGGGATGTGGCAGTAATGGGGGTGGTGGTTGGCTCAGATGTACCTGAAGCAGGTGCTGCAGGGGCTTGGACTCCAGAGGGGCCAGGTGGGTTGGGGTCATCCGCAGAGTGTTGTGAGGTGTCGCTGCCGGTGGGATCAGGTTCCTCCCGAGCCTGGGACTGTGGTACTTCCCCCCCATTGTTGGGGGGAGATCCATGACGTTGCCCTGTGTGTGAGAGAGAGACAATGTTAATGCTGTTTAATGCGACATCCATGTTTCATACATATTCTAGTTGCCACAGTTCCTCCAGGTAGTTATATGTGCCTAGCATTCACATCAATGTTCACTTGTGGATGGGTATATTGCAGGGGACTGATTGAAATGTTCTCCAGGGTGTTTGACATGTCGAATTTGGGCTTGGATGCTTCTTTGGCTGTGGCTTGATCTTGTTGTGTCACATGTCCATTGTGAGAGTGGGTAACTACATTGGCTGCCCCGGGGGTGTGTGCTTGTGTAAGGGGTGAGTGATCATCCCTCAGCCCGACGCTGTTCAACATCCACATGGCCCCCCTCACACAAGTGGCCCGCCACCCCAACCTCAACATCATCTCCTACGCCGACGACACCCAGCTCATCCTCTCCCTCACCAAGGACCCTCACACCGCCAAAACAAACATCCACGAGGGTCTGAGGGCCATCGCCGACTGGATGAGGAGCGGCCATCTGAAACTGAACTCGGACAAGACGGAGGTCCTCATCCTCGGACCCACACCCTCAGCCTGGGACGACTCCTGGTGGCCGACCGCTCTGGGGACAGCACCGACACCCACCGACCACGCACGCAACCTAGGATTGATCCTTGCATCCTCCCTCTCCATGTCCAAGCAGGTCAACGCCGTCTCCTCCTCCTGCTACAACACCCTACGCACGCTCCGCCGGATCTACAGGTGGATCCCGACCGAAACAAGTAGAACAGTGACACAGTCCCTCGTCAGCAGCAGACTGGACTACAGCAACGCGGCTACAACGCTTCCAAAACGCCTCCACACGACTGATCGTCAACGCCCCCTGCCACAGCCACATCACCCCCCTCCTGAGTGACCTGCACTGGCTCCACATCGACAAGAGGATCACCTTCAAGCTCTTCACCCACGCACACAAGGCACTCCACAACGCCGGACAAGCCTACCTGAACATCAAACTCAGCTTCTACACCCCCACCCGCCAGCTCCGCTCCGGCAGCCTCGCCCTCGCAGCTGTCCCCCGCATCCAACGATCCTTCTCCTACCTCGCCACCAAGACCTGGAACACCCTCCCAACCCACCTACGACTGACCCAAGACCTACTTGCCTTCAGAAGACTCCTCAAGACCTGGCTCTTCGAACAGTAGTGGAACCCCCCCCCTCCCCTCAGCGCCTTGAGACCCTCACAGGTAAGTAGCGCGCCTTACAAGTACCCTGATCGATTGTTGATTGATTGACGGTGCCTGCTGGTGGGTGTAGTGTGATTTGGCAGTGGGTCTCCCAGGTGATGTATCTGTCCCCCCATGGAGCATGCTGCCATGTCAGTGAGTGTGAGTTCCTGTCCTAGATATCTGAGCTTGTTGTGTTTGTGTTAGAGTTTGCAGTGGTCACAGGAGGGCCTTGTGCTGCCTACAGCAGGGCCAAGTGTCAGCTACCTTGTCAGTACTTTGCCAGTCCCTGTGCAGTGAGCATGGTGCATGGGTATGTACCTGGGCCATATGGGCTGATGGCAATTATGAGACCTGGCACCATTGGCGTGGGTCACCCTTCCATTTTTGTCTGTGCCTCAATGTATTTTTGTGCTGGTGTTAGCTGCTCAGGGCCCTGTGCCACTGCCATCCAGTGCCAAAGGGCAAGTGCTCCCTATGGGAAAATGTATTATGTGAATTGACTTCCATGTTTGGCTTATTTGGTTTACTATCAGTCCCTAGTAGAGTGCACCAGGGGTGCCAAGGGCTTGTATATCCAAATGCTGCTAGTGGGCTTGCAGCCCTGGTTGTGCCACCCACAGAAGCAGCCCGGTAAAATGTATCTAAGGTCTGCCATTGCAGAACCTGCATGCAGTCTGGTACTGTCATGCCGACTGGGCAAGTGTCCCCACTTGCCAGTCCCTAAACCTTCCCTAACCTTCATGTTAGTCACCCCTATGGTAGGCCCTAGGGCAGGGTGCATTGTAAGGATAAGGTAGGACATGCTCTGAAGTGTGTGGCATGTCCTAATAGTGAATTACGACCATTTTCGTTTTTCACTATTGTAAGGCTACCTGCTCTCCATAGGCCAGAATGGGCTGCTAGATTATAACACTCTATAATCCTAGCAGGCTCAGGAAGCATGGTAGAAATTCATGTTTAGTATGCCTGAACTCAGAATAATAAAATACATCTTTTAGCAAAGATTATTTTAATATCCTGGGTTTGCAAATGCTACTTTTAGAAAGTTGGCCTTTGCGTGCCTAACCATTTCAGTCCGCCTCTGCTGGGAGGGTCTGTCTTCCTTGTGTGTAGCTTGAGTGACAGGGCTGGGAAGTTCCAGGAGACAGGCTGGGGCTGCCAGGTGGTGAATAGAGAGATTACACCAGGATGGGTGGGAGGAGTGCACCTTGACTCTGAATAGGGCCGTGCTCTTCCACCACAATGCTGGCTCCACCCCTTGGGGAGCGTCTGATGTCTCTGCCCTGCCTGCTGAAAGAAGAAGCCAGAGTCCCAACAACAAAGTGCTCCTCACTGAAAAGAACTGGACTGGGATTAGGCAAAGGCCCCCCTGGCCTGTAAAGACAAAAGAAACTTGGTATAAATGTAGGAGCCCTGCTCCTAATAAATCAGATCCTGCTTGAACCACGAAGAAACTCTGCCTGACTAGAAGGACCTGGAAGAAGCTGAAGGAGGAGTAACTTTCCCTAACCTGGGGGATTGGCCTGCAGTTGGTGCCTTGCTGAGAAAGGAGAGGAAAGGACTAAAAGAGACTTTGCAACTTTGTTTTCAACAATCTCCAAGGGCTTGGAAGAGAGCTTGCCCCCTGAACTGAGTCCCAGGACCATTGGACTCATCTGCCTTCCAAAATCGAGTTGCCTGGACAATTCTTGCTTGTTTCCCACTGGATTTGGCGCCGGTACGACCCGTACCCCATCCGCCACGAAGCCGTGTCTTTGCCGCCCGGCACCGTGTGCCTACGCTGATTTAAAAGCGTTAGTACGCACTGTATCCCTCCCGGCCGCATCGCACCTAACCTTCCCCGCCGATGTGAGTCGTACACCCCTGGCTGCCTAATACTGTACGCCGGACCCAAGCTTCGTTGTCCCGCAGGTACGGTCCGTACGCTGCTAAATCGTACTGCACTGTGCTGTGCTCAGAGCCGAGAAGCCGCATCACACCGATCCTCCCCGTATGCCGTACGGCTCGCCGCCTATCCGCACCGAAGGTACGGCTCGAACGCCGAACACCACAGACTCTGCAAGCCGATACGGGCCATCCGCACGTATCCCTGAAGGTCCCGTACCAACGCCGCATACCAACGCCGCGACCCGACCAGCATCCGAATACGCTGCTGAGCTACGACCCGGACCCATCGACTTGTCCCGCACTGTCCGTCGCGGACCCTACAAAACCAAGGTACTTTGTTCTGTTCGCACCGCAGAGTGCATGCCACGGACCCCGGAGTCCGCAACGATTGTTAGACTCGTACTTCCCTTGTTTTGAATGCCAACGAGTCGCACATCCAGGTACGAACCGTACAGAGCCTTGAAAGAAGCGTAATTAACTAAAAGAAGCCTATTTTTGTATTTTAAGTCTTTCTACAAGAACATTGAACTTTAAAATAATACTGTGGTAATTTTTACTCGTTACTCTGGTCTTGTGCTAAGCCTTATATAAAGAAAACTATTTTTATACAACCTTGACTGGTGTCCATTTGTGGTGTGTCATTGTTAAGGGTGGGCGTAGTGGGCGTAGTGGGGCTACGTGAAGCAGCACGTAGTGTGCCCAAATCTACGCACACTACGCGCTTCGCGTAGCCCCACTACGCGCCACCCGCCTCCCGCCCGCCCTCCTTTATAAAAGATAACATTAATTTATAATAAAGAAAATTAAACACCACGGGCCCGATTCACATAACTAACTTAAGACAAAATCCTAAACTTACTACCATTTTGGTATTCACAGAAGGCACTTACTCATTTTGGTATTCACAGAAGGCACTTACTCATTTCGGTATTCACAGAAGTTAGGAGTCCTAACTTTAGGACTCCTAAATGCCTTCTGTGAATACCGAAAGTCTTAAAATTAGGATTTTTCTCAGTTTAGTAGTAGTATAGTTAGGACTCCTAACTTTAGGACTCCTAAATGCCTTCTGTGAATACCAAAAGTCTTAAAATTAGGATTTTTCTCAGTTTAGTAGTAGTAAAGTTAGGAGTCCTAACCTTAGGACTCCTAAACTGAGAAAAATCCTAATTTTAAGACTTTCGGTATTCACAGAAGGCATTTAGGAGTCCTAAAGTTAGGACTCCTAACTTCTGTGAATACCGAAGTGAGTAAGTGTCTTCTGTGAATACCAAAATGAGTAAGTGCCTTCTGTGAATACGAAAATGGTAGTAAGTTTAGGATTTTGTCTTAAGTTAGTTCTGTGAATCGGGCCCCATTTACCTGAAGCGTGGCGTTTCCGGGGCTCCCTCTTCCTGGTTTCCAACTTTTCTGACAAATGCGCATGCGCGGACGCCCGAGCATGCGCATTTGTCAGAAAAGTTGGAAACCAGGAAGAGGGAGCCCCGGAGATGCCGCGCTTCAGGTAAGTGGTGTTTAATTTTCTTTATTATAAATTAATGTTATCTTTTAAAAGGAGGGCGGGCGGGAGGCGGGTGGTGGGCGGCAGGCAGCTACGCTTCGCCCTTGTGTGCGTAGGCGCTGCCTGCTTCGCCTACTTCGAAAACTGCGAAGCAGGCAGCGCTACGTACACTACGTGGGCGAAGCGTAGTTGTCAGCCCAGGGTTAGTCATTGTATTACTGTATGCGTTCACAAATGCTTAACCTATGACGCCCTGAGAATAGTCTTGACTGCTTGCGCCACACTACCTAAAGGGTGAGCAGGGGTTATTTGAAAGGGTGATCCCCTTACTTTGACTTAGAAGTAAGAGTCCCTGCTTGCCACAAGTGCATACCTGTGCCAACCAGAGATTCCCAATTCTAACAGCAATGGTGTCTGTTTCTGAGTTGTACAATATGTTTTGCGATCTCCACCCTCCCAGCATCCCGGACATCCAGTCTTGGGTTTGTGGTTTGTGTAGGCTGGGACATGGCATGGCCTTGCTTTGTGAATGGGGCATACACATGTTAGTGGCATGAGCGTTGTTTTTGAGTGTGGTTGTGTCCGGGGAGGGCTTGGGGGTAGGTGAGTGCATTTGTTGTAGTTGGGGTGTGGCTTGGCAACTCTTTCGACTCCGTGTACTCCCACCGGCGGAAGCAGGGCCATCACCTTCTCCTCCCAGGGATGGTAATGTACCGGTCAGCGGGGCAGCCCACCTCCAGTGATGTTGCTCTGGGCGTAGTCCTCATTCATTTTGCGCTTGACTGCCCTCCGCAGATCGTACCACCTGGCTTGGCATTCATTCCTGGTCCTTCTGATGGGCGCAACAGCATTCACCCGATCGACGATCCTCTGCCACAGGTGTGATTTTTAGGATTTGCTGGTCTGTCTGACCAATGTTCCAAAGAGCTGTGGCTCGACTCTGATGACTTCGTTGACAAGGATGTCCAGCTCCTCCCTTGTGAACTTTGGATTCTTGTCTGTGGGCATGGTGTGGGGTGTGGGTGTGGATGGTTGTGGGTGTGTGGGTGTGAATGTGTAGGTGTGTGTGTGAATGTGTAGAGGGGGTATGTGTGAAGGAGGTTGTGTGAAGGTGTGTAAGTTAAGGTGTATGGGTGCAGTTGTTTGTGTGTGGTATCTGTCAGCAGTGGGTCTGTTGCAAAGGCTCATGGTTTGTGAGTGTGGGCCCTTTTTTTTGGTCCATTTGTGGGTGTGGCTGGGTTTGAAATTTTGGTGGGTGTGTTATAAGAGGTGGTTGTGAGTTTGGGCTTCTGTTTGCCTGTTTGGATGTGCCAGGTCAGTCTTTTAGATGTTTTTTCTACTGTAGACGTGTTTTGTGGTATTGTACGGTGGTGGGGTATGGTGCGTCCAAGTACGGGGCTGGGGTACGGTCTTGGGGTACGATGCGTACAAGTACGGTGCTGGGGTACGGTCTTGGGGTACGGTGCGTACATGTACGGGGCTGGGGTACGGCGCTGGGGTACGGGGCTGGGGTACGGCGCTGGGGTACGGTGCATCCAAGTACGGGCCTGGGGTACGGCACTGGGGTATGGAGCGTCCAAGTACGGGGCTGGGGTACGGTGGTGGGTTACGGTGCGTACAAGTACAGTGTTGGGGTACGGTGCGTACATGTACGGGGCTGGGGTACGGTGTTGGGGTACGGTGCGTACATGTACGGGGCTGCGGTACGGTGGTGGGGTACAGTGCGTACACGTACGGGGCTGGGGTAGAGTGCGGACATGGGGGGGTATGGTGCTGACATATGGGGGGGAGGGGAGGGCTGTACGACTCGTATCCCGGGCACAAGTTTACCCGGATACGAGTGGTACGGCGTTCGCTCCGTACGGGGCCTTTTCCATGCGCTTGTGTTTTCGGAAGGGCGGTACGGATCGTACTTGCGCGCTCGGACTTCAGTTTTACGATTTGTATGTAAAACTCTCCGGGGACATCTCGTAGACTTTTCCCGAAGCGATTCGTATGTATTTTTCACATACGAATCGTACTTCACCGGTGGGACGGCACTTGTACGATTCGTACGTAAAAAAATACAGATACGAGTCGTACGGTAATTTTTTTTAACGGATCAGAAACGGCACCCTAATATATATATATATTTTTAAATATTTATTTATATATCAATTTTACATTTTACAAATCTGATAATAATATGTAATAGAAAATATGTATTTTTTAAAACTCCCCACTCTTATCCCCTATAAACCCCAAATCCCACTGCTAAAATTAATTTTCAAATTTAAAACCCCAAAATAATTTGTTTATTTATAAATATATTCTGAGTTTTTCAATTGTTTTTATAAAATGTAATTTCAAAAAATATATTTAAAACACTCCCTACCCTTATCCCCTATAAACCCAAAATACCACTCCTAAATGTATTTTTCAAAATTAGAATTCAATATTAAAATTTATTTTTGGAAATTAATTTGAAATTTATAATAAATGTTCATAATATTTAATTTAACATATACATTTTTAAAACACTCCCCACCCTTACCCCTATAAACCCAACATCCCACTCCTAAAATTAAATTTCAAATGTCAAATTAAATATTATTTTTTTTGTTTTTAATAAATTCAAAAAAAATTAAGAACATTTACTAATATTTAATTTAAAATATATATTTTTAAAACACAACCCACCCTTATCCCCTATAAACTCAACCTCCCACTTCTCAAATTATTTGTAAAATTTAAATTTCAATATTTAAATTTATTTTGGGAAATTAATTCTAATTTTGTTTTTAAAAATCATGATATTTAATTTAAAATATATTTTTTTAAAATACTCCCCACCCTTATCCCCTAGAAACCCAACATCTGCTTCTAAAATGAATTTTCAAATTTAAATTTAAATATTACAGTTTTTTTAATAGAAATAAATTCTACATTTAAAAATATTGTATTTAATATTTAATTTAAAATATATATTTCTAAAACACTCCCCACCCTTATCCCCTATAAAGCCAACATCCCGCTCCTAAAATTATATAGGAAATTTTTAAAAAATAATTAACATATGTAATACTCAAAAAACATAATTTTTATACATTCCAAATAACATTTTAAAACACTTATATACAATAAATTCCAAAATATAAAAAAACACACAATACTATACTTTTTTGATATTTTCACACTACGATATTATGACATTCGATATATTATACTTTGATATTTTACTACACATACCAATATTGAAATTAATGACATCGATTTACAAAACATAGATATTTTGTACCATCGATATTTTACATTGGATATTTTAGTATATCGATATAAAAATTTCGGTATTTTGACTACTCACCGGATAGACTAAGGTGTAGGTGTTATCACCCATGGAGGTCAAGCAGGGTCCTTCCATGCTGGGGAAAAGTGGGGAGGCTGCCGCCAAGGAGGTCTGCATATGCCATAGAGTAGGGTGTCTTAGGGGAGCATGATCTCAATACCCCTCACAATGGGTCCGTGGAGGAAAGTCAGGGAAAGATCAAGTTTGCGGGGGAGTGGCAACAAAGTGCCAAACAAGGTGGAGGATACCCCATATGAGAGGGGCACGCAGCTGGTGCGGCAGGTCTCCGGGCAGCTTTATTCTCAAGCAGGATAACACTGTTATAGGAGGCTGTCTGCAGGTGTGAGGCTGGCTGGGAAGCACTGGTGCGAGAGTCCGCAGGAAGAGGATGCAGCGCGCTGAGATGAGTGGGAGACCTCTGGGGCGAGGCTGCTGTGGGACAGACTCAGTCATGCCGGGGCTGACCTAAGCTCCTTGTATGGAACAGGAAGGCAGGGAGCAACATAGGAAGAGGCACTCACAAGCCCGGGTGTTGCAGCCCCATACCCAGGTAGAACAGCAGATATTCATTTTCCCAAGTCCAGGTTAGGTAGAGAGCGAAAGGGGGGGGGGGCAAACTCACCCAGAACAAGTTGCCAGCGGCCTGGGCCGGTCGGAGCGAGAAGTTGCAGTCAGACTCACCAGAAACAAGTTACCAGGGGCCTGGGCCAGTCAAGGCGAGGAATAGCAGTCATCACAGAAACCTGTGCCAGCCGGCGCAACATCTAGAGAAATAAGAGAGTGCAGACCCCTGCTGGTCCTAGACAAAGCGTCGATCCTTCGGAGGTGGAGAACTGCAGTCGGATAGAAGAGGCCGCAAATCAAAACCCATGGCGAAGTACGCGAGCAGAGGGTGCAGACCCAGGGTTCACAGGACCAAACAGCACCTACTATCCCCGCCAGGCATCCGAGCTCTGAGCCGGACAGAAGGGAAGCGAGGCAAGGCTGCAAAATGGCAACACAGACCAAATGGCGCTGGTGCCCACAATCCCAGATCAGATATCATGCCCCGGCCAGGACGACCCAAGGGCACCAGGACTTGTGGCAGCGCGTGGGCGTTGCAGTCTCATGGATCACGGAAGCAGTCAGCACCGGCAGCCACCACGGGGCAGCCGAGCTCCGGGACGGACGCAAGGGCAGTAAAGCAGGGCTGCGAAACGGCGACGCAAATCCAATCAAAGAAGCAGGCGCTGGTCAGGATGACCCCAGGGCATCCACACTCCCAGCAGCGATGAGGAGGCCGCAGCTTTCGGGATCAAACCGCACCGGGCAGCCGAGCCAAAATGGTGTCAGGGACCAAATGGCGCTGTTAATCATCGCCCCCCTGCAGAAAAAGGGCCAGAGGAAAGCTGTTAATTTCTTGGCTGATGAAGCGGCCAAATCTGCAGTAGCCACGTGTTCCATAGCAGCAGTTAGAAGGTCCATGACTAAGATTGATAATGACATTTTGGCAGCTATTGCTGCTGCGAAGGATGGAACTGCTCCATCGCAGGGCTTCCCTTCTAAGTATTCTTATCATTTATCTCCTGAACAAGTTCCATATGCTATTACTCCGTCAGCTGGGGATCGGCTGATTCCCAACAAGGACCGCAGACCTGCTTTGATCGTTGCCGCACTCGAAGGCATGGCTTCTGCACATGCCGGTGTGTCTGCGACAGTCTCCATTTTACAGCAACGTTACTGGTGGCGTGGTTTATATAAACAGACCCGTAATTATGTACTTTTGTGTGACATTTGTCAACAAATTAAGCCATCCACGGTCTCACCCCCACCACAAACACAGCTGTGTATATACAATTAGCCTTTTGACTGTGTGTATCTTGATCACTGCGGTCCGTTCTCCTCTGATACTGCATAAAAATATATCTTGGTTGCAGTTGATTTGTGCACTAGATTCCTTTGGGTTTGGACACAACGCAGTGCTGACGCTCGAAATGTCACTAGAGATTTGCGTGTCTTTGTCGGGATGTTTGCCTGTGGCACCTTCCATTCTGACCAGGGTCCAGCTTTCCCCTCTAAGGCGTACAAGGACGCAATGATGTAAATGGGGATGCAGGTACAGTTTTTGTCTCTATATAGGCCTGAGGGCAATTCCATAGTGGAGCGAATGAACCGTGACTTAAAGCAATCTTTGACAGCTAGAGTCTAAGGTACTGGCAGGAACTGGCTGGCCCACTTGTATGGGGTTCAATGTGCACTAAATAATCTCCCTAGAAGATCGCTGTGTGGGCGGACCCCATACAAAATGCTCTTTGGCATTAAAATGTTTGTGTCTGACCTTGATGGTGTAGACGTTGTGGCGGCTGCTGCAACCGTTGACGTAGATAATCATTCTACTATGTTACAGGACCTACAAAAAACCTGTGACAGCTACGTAACTGAGCATTTACCCTCTTCCAATGATGCAGCACTGCTAATTCCAGTAGCCGGCTGACTTCCTAAGATTGGAGATCTGGTACGAGAAAAGCTGGAGAACAAAAAAAATGTGGTCCCTCTCAAGCTTTGTTTCGCAATGACACTTTTAATATTTCTGAAATTGACCAATCCAGTTGGTTGGCCTGGCCAACAAGTTCAAATGCATGTCAACTGTGTTCTTATAATGTAACACCTGGTTTCACACAGACTAGACCGGGTCATCATTTTTCAAATTCAAATACAGCTACCACATACTCAGTGGGTAAAGTCTGCCAAAAATGCTTGGAACATTCCATTGTCGTCAGTAAAACAACACTTATCACTATTGTTGAGTGATATTAATTCAGCTGATTTGATCTTAGGTCCGAGAGCCCCTAGAACTAGGAGATTTCTCTATGCAGCTTACAATGAAATTTGGAAACTTTCTCAGGCAGAAGCAGTTTTACGTCTACGTCAAATAGATCAGGCAAATTTCGAAACAGTTCTTGCTGTGGTCGACACTAGCATCAGTACACTGTCTTCACGCATTTACACCTTGGATAATATTGTTTCATCTGTTATTGATATTGTTCAGAATGCTGTATCTGTGTTGTATCATGGTCAAAATCAATTAAGATCAGTCATTCAGTTTGCATGGACATTACAGACTCTCAAAATGGGAAAAGTCCTGTGGGAATATTTAAATGCTTCTGCTTTGTTTTCACCTTTTAATTTGACTGATAAACAAAGGTTTATGTCCATAAAAGATGCTGCATACACGCTGTTACACATTGAACAGTTGGAGCCCTTGCCATTCTGTGTGGCGGAGACGGACTCAGCTGTTTGGCTAATACATGGGGTTATAGCTCTCCTGTTCTCGTTGTTTGAATTTAAATCACGTATGCAACATTTTCCGATAGGTCGCTTTGAGCCCCTGGGTAGTGTATTTCTCCATGAATTATGGTTCCTTCCATTCACTTACAGATGCCAACTGTACGATAAGGACGTTTTTCTAACAGGGGAGGATTGTAATTCCAATGTCGAACATTCCCTGGTTTGTAAACACGTTAAGTCACACAGCGCTTATAATGTATTTACGCCTAATATTGCTTGTTTTTTTAAAGGAACTCCCGTCCTGCAATAATTCCCGCTTTTACATTGCTTACAAATGGCAGTTATCTTAATCTGAATAACCACGACTTCTGTGGTTTACGGGCAGGGATCCCGCATTTAGTAACAGTTTCACAATGTGTTACTTGCTGTAAGAAAGTACTTTTTCCACTCTCACATGGGAAAGTAGATAGTTCAATTTGACCTTCCATTCCTACTTTGAAAACAGGTTTCAACGAACCGAGCAGGCTCAAAGCGCTATTGTTTCAACAAGAAGTGGCCCTCACTACAGCTCGAGAGACCTTCAAGTTGCAGGTGGCTAGGACATCTGGTGCGATTCAGTCACTTCTGAACACTAACCTCCCACTTCACTCTTGGAAGCTTATACATAAATATTCAATGTGTCTGACACAAAAGGCCTTGCTCATTTTTTTAAGAATGTGGGATCCGGCCTTGTGACTTCTTTTCAGACGATATTTGGAGTAATACCGGCTTTTATTCATTCTATCTTTTCTAGCGTCTTTGGAGGGTTTCCTTTATTACTAGCGCTTGCAGGTGGAATACTGATCCTTCTGCTTTTACTATGCAATGGCTGCTCATCTTGTGGTAATGCACAGACTAGGCCAATTGCAACAGTACCGTGACCGAATGCAACTTTTTGGATGCTTGCCATTAGCGACGCTTGGCGTGAGTTATGGATTGACTTTTCGCTTTGCCTACTTCACTTGCGTGCAACCTGTGTTCTACTGTCATCGCTGCCCTTTCTATTGGGCTTTGGATTTATGCCTCTCCAATACGTCATGTACAGTCCCGGATTTTCACCAGTTAATGGGTCCCTTAGAGGCCCATGAGCAGGCTTGCTCTGGGAATCGAGACATGGCGCGTGCTGCTGCACTATGGATCTTGACTGAATGGGATATCTGCGCGGCTGCGCAGAACCTCCTACAACAAAGTTTCATTTCATGCAAGTTGTCCAAATGTGCTCTTGGAGGCATCACAAAATCTTGTGAGTGCGGTACAATACCAGATTATATGTATTAGGGACCCCTTTTCTCAACCACACCGCAGGCATATCGGGGATATCAATAGGCCCCCCTCCACAACCTAAGCCTGGTATAGTAAACCCGGTGAAGGTATTTAAATTGAATTATACGCAGCCGCGTTGCTATCGCTGCTCCCCGAGGGGAGGCCAGTGCATCCATCCAATCATCTCCGTCTATTTGGCCAAGATCATCCACCCATGCTTCTCTAAGTTTGTCCAATGTAGTAGAGCTTTTGGTCACCAGTGACTGATACATTTTTGAGATTTTATGATCCTGCAGATCACCCATAAATACCTTAGCTTCAATCGGACTGAATTCGGGGAGAGCCTCTAACCCCGAGATACTAGGATAGATGGTATGCCGAAATTGGAGGTATTGATAAAATTGAGTTTTTGGCATCTGATTCTCTTGTTGAAGATCTTGGAATGATTTTAGAACAGAGCCTCGCATCACATTTACTAATGTTGAGATATCTATATTATCCCACCCTCAAAATCCGGATAATGCAGCTAGCTGTGGCAAACGGCCATTGTGCCACGGTGGGGTTTCCCCAGTGAACTTGTTCCACCACCTCATCTTGCGAAGGGACTGTCTCCACACCTGGAAAACCACCTGTGTGGCCGGCGGTAAAGAGTTGCGTAAAGGCACAGAATACAATATGGTATGTAAGGTGGACTCTCCCCTACACTGTCGCTCCACTGCATAAGCGGGGTCTTTCCTATCCCCATACCACCATTCATTCAGTACTAAGAGATGCAATGCCATATAATACGATTGGACATCCAACGTAGCCAACCCCCCGCAATACGTCGACTGAAAGCAAGTCCGCAACGCCACTCTGGACGCCCCCCCTGCCCACAGAAATTGGCCCAACACCGCGTTGACCTGGCGAAACCACATAGGGAGTATTGGGTATAGATGGTTCTGCAATTGGTAGAGCAGGCACGGCAACTACACCATTTTGAAAATAGCCGATCTACCATAAATAGAGAGGGGCATGTGTGACCAAGTTTTCATCTCCTCACGAAGCTGTGCCCATATCGGGACAATATTTCTGGCCCAAGCCACACTCGGCAGATCCGACAGAAAAACTCCCAGGTATTTCACCCCTTCCGTCGTCACCTGCACTGCCAAAGCCTAAGGTTCCAGTCCAGCAGTTCCCCCCAGCACCCACAGAGTGGATTTACGTGGATTCAAGAAGAGGCCAGAGGATTCCCCAAAAATGTGCATGATGCGAAGCAACCTCGATCCCGTCTTGTTTATATCTGTTAAAAAGAATAAGACATCATCCGCATACAATGCAATGAGACGGGCTGACTCAAAACCCATCACCTGCACATCCATCTGCACCCACGCCACCAAGGGCTCCATTGCTACGGCAAAGAGATATGGTGAAAGGGGACACCCCTGACGGGTGCCCCTGCCAATTAAATATGTGAAGCAGGTGGATCCCGCAACATGCACCGCTGCCGTGAGGTCTATATATAACAATTTTAGATATGACAAGAATCGCGGGCCCATTTTGAGACGGTCTAGGAGTGCGAACAAGTACACCCAGCTAAGGGAGCCAAACGCCCTATCCATATCTGCCAGCAAAAGGGTGGCCTGTACTGCCCTTCTCTGGATGGAATCTATGGCAGTGTGGGCTCGTTGGATGTAATGATGCATAGCCCTCTAGGGCATAAATCCAGCCTGGTCTGGATGGATCACGTTGGTTATATGGGGTTGGAGGCGATTGGCCAATTCTTTGGCCAAAGTTTTGGCCTCAACATTCAACAATGAGATGGGGCGGTATGAGGCGTGTTGGTCTGAGGGCCGGCCTGGTTTATGGAATACAACCACTTCAGCGTGTCTCCAGTCTTGTGTTAGAGGACCTCGGTCCCTTGCTTCGTCAACAACTCCGAGAAAATAAGGCCCCAATTTGGAAAAGTACTTCTTAAAAAATTCGCATGGGAGTCCATTCGGACCCGGCACCTTTCCAGAATTCAAATCTCCCAGCGCATTGCAAATCTCCTCCTTGGTGAGCAGAAGATCACGGTCTGCTCGTGCCTCGCCCGAGAGGTCGAGTGGCGGTAAGTCAGCTATAAAACGGTGTGCAGAAGTTCCCTAGGGGTGTACAGCTCTGCAAAGTAGATTGCAAAACTCTCTGCTATGAGGGATGGGTCACTAAGATTCCTAACATCTGGGCCCGGTATATTAGGGAGAACCTGAGGATGCAAGGCCCCTTGACACAGTCTATGTACTAATTTACTGGACTTGTCACCCCATTGGTAAATTCTGCTGAGGGACAGGCCTCATCCATCAGGGTGTCAGCAACACCTGCTGTCGGCGCACCAGATTCCCTCCCTCCCCCCTACTGCTCTGCTCTAGTTCCATTAAATGGGCATTCGATCGCAGAAGCGATTCCCGCCGGGTTCGACATGCTGCCGCGCAGAATGAAATGTCTACCCCCTGTAGAGTGGGATTCATGGCGTCCCACAGGATTTCAGCCTCTGCTACCGACCCACATTTATATCTATGTATTGCTCGATTGCCTGCCCTATGTGCTCCCGATATTTCTCATCCTGCAGATGCCAGGGGGAGAGACGCCAACGAAAGGGCTGTCTCTCAGGACCCAACTGCGCCATCAGAACAACTGGGGAGTGATCGGACAGACCTCTTGGGAGGATCTCAACTGCCCTCACCCTACCGACGGAACCTATTGGTACAAATATATAGTCAAGGTGACATAAGAATCATGCGTTGTCAAAAAATACGTGTATCCCTGCTCCTCGCCATGCAGCCGCCGCCATGGATCCACCCAGCCCAATCCCGTCGCCAGGGAGTTCAGTTTGGTAACTTGGTGCACATTGGAATATCCCCCTGCTCTCCATCTATCTATGGCCAAGTCCATCATGTCATTCTAGTCCTTCCCTACAATTGCCAACCCTTCCAGCCTATCCGCCCACAGTGTCGTGAGACGCTCGAGTAGTGCCCATGGTAGCGGCGGGGGGAAGGGGCATATACACAGTCCAGTACCACCTGTTCCTCATAAATAGTACCCCTAATAAATACGTATCTCCCCTGGATGTCTGTCCATGTCTTGATATACTTGTACGGGACCCTACGATGGATTAGAATCGCAACCCCACGGACCCCCTGGCAAAGCCAGAGTGGTACAATTGAATATAACAATATCTGAGGAGACACAATGCTTTAGTACCCATTAAATGTGTCTCCTGAAGCATCAGGACGTCTGCTTGATACAGTTTGGCCTGTTGGAGTATAGCCCCTCTTTTAACTTTATCTAGCGCTCCCCTGAGGTTCCAACTCACTATTCAGAGGTCTCCCGCCTGGAGTCGTACCCGATCTATAGGGACTGCCATCTAAGGATCTCAAGACCTCAGTGTGTGGGACAGCTATCATCTAGTGTGCGAATAGTGGCCATGTGCAGCAATGACGCAGTGCAAACGTATAACGTGTACCCCAACTACCCCCCACGCCCTCTAAACCTCAAACTGCTGAAGTATTTGTAGCAGCGGAGGTGGCTTGAGGACCCCAACGGGAGCCCCCCGCCCACCCCCACCAATGGTTCCCCAGTAACCTGCCCACATTCAACTGGCTTTCCCCTCGGCTATTGAAAGTCTAACAAAGGTACTAGCCCACGATCATGCTTTGTCGGTCTGAGCAAGTGTCACCAACAGTCCCCCATCCGGGAAAGTCCTGACATGGCTATGAGGCCGAAGTCCACTGCCGGGGCACCAAAATGGCTCTGCTGGGGTCGCTGCAGGATTTAGATCGGCATCTAGATCTCGACCTTCTAGTTCCTTTGATTTTGGGCTTGGGTGGCTTGCGGACGACATCACTGGACGAGGAATCCGATTCCATCCTGGGCGGCGTGCGGGCCGGATCTTCACTGTTTCATCCGTCCAGTTGAAGACATCTTCCGGCGACTCAAAGAATAGGGTGCGTGATTGGTACACCACCCTCAACCTAGCAGGATACAGCAACACAAATGGAAGTTTCAGCTCACGAAGGCAGGCCTTGACTGCCATGAATGACTGTCGCTACTGCTGGACTAGTCTAGTATAGTCTGAAGATATGAGGATGCGGGTGTTTTCGAAAATCAGGGGTTCTTTAATTCTGGCTTGCTTTAATATCGTGTCCCTGTCATGGTAGTTTAAAATCTTTGCAATGACAGGCCTTGGTCTGGCTCTCGGGGGCGGCTTCTGCATCAAGGCCTTGTGCTCCCTTTCAACAATGAAACAATAGGACAGAAGTGGCTTGTGGATAGATTTGAGGAGCTAGCTCCCGAGAAAACGTCTAGCAAACTCTGTTGGCGCGCTTCAGCCCCATGGTTCACTCCCTCTCTCGGCGAGATGCGACGTGAGTGCAAGAAAGCCGAAAGGGCATGGCGTCGCCTTTATGATCCCGGGGATAAAACGAAATATAGGGAAGCTATTAGGCTGTATCACAGCCATATTATGGCTAGGAAAAAAGCCTATTTCGAAAGAAGGATTGACGAGGCTGAGAACACTAGTAAAGAAGTCTTTCGCATCGTTAAGGAATTTGTCTCCCCTACCTCGCTCTTGCCCTCACATTCTCATACTGAATCTTGGGTTGCCCAACTCGCAATCTTTTTCACCACTAAAATCAAATCCATTCAAGATACTTTTCCCCCTATGAGCCTTGCATCTATACCTAAGACTAGATCGGCTCTGTCTCCATACGGGGTGGTGGAAGGTTTTTCTTTATCCGAATTTCCTCCTTTACTATCCTCAGCCTCACTTGATCTCCTCTCCCAGCTGAAATCCGGCTCCCCGCAGGATCCCTGCCCTGCAAAATGTCTTGGGCGAGTAGCGCCTGCCTTGAACTTCTTGCTTAACCCGGTGCTCAACAGATCCCTGAGCACTGGAGTTGTCCCCCAAGCCTGGAAGCACGCCCTGATCCTGCCGCTAGTCAAAAAGCCCAATTTGGACCCACTAATCCATTCTAACTACAGGCCTATCTCCCTCCTCCCTGCTCTGGCAAAAGTGGTTGAGAAACATGTGCATGTCTCTCTTTCTACCTTCATTGAGAGAAATAATATCTTGCATGACACCCAATCGGGTTTTCGTGCGAATATGAGCACGGAGACCGCCATTCTTGAAATCACCGATGCCATTAGGGAGGTATTAGACACTGGAGGAAAGGCCATCCTGGTAATGCTGGATCTGTCGGCGGCCTTTGACACCGTTCCCCATGACGGTCTCCTTTCAAGACTCTGGGAGATCGGACTTCGGGGAACGGTGCTAAATTGGTTTAAGTCATTTTTGACCGGCCGACGGCAAACGGTCTGGCCACCTCCCTTTTCCTCCGAGATGCCGCCTTTGGAAGTTGGGGTGCCTCAGGGTTCCATCTTAAGCCCCACCCTTTTTAATATCTATATGGCTCCTCTGGCGGCAGTGGCGGAATCGTTTGGTGCCCAGATCATATCCTATGCTGACAACACCCAGCTCCTCTTTACCTGTGCTAAGGGTTCGGACTTTGACGGCTCACGGATCAGAGACTGTCTGGAGGCCGTTTTTGACTGGTTTCAACAGCACAGTCTGAAATGTAATTCCGACAAATCGGAATTGCTCTTTTTTGGGTGCCCCCCGGACCCCAGATGGAAGGCGTGGAAGGCCTTCCGATATGTTTCCACCGGCAGTTGCTTCATCTAAGGCTAAAAATCTTGGCTTTCAGATTGACGATGATCTCTCTTTCAGACCTCAGACCCTTGGCCTTGCGGGCAAATGCTTTGGTATCTTGAAGATGCTGCGCAAGTTTCTTCCGCTGTTGTCTCTTCACCACAGAAAGATCACTGTGCAGGCCCTGATAGGCTCTCGCCTTGATTATGCAAATGTGCTCTATCTGGGGCTGCCTAAATTTCTTCTTTCGCGTCTGCAGATTGTGCAGAATTCCGCCGCAAGAGCCATTTATGGTCTGCAGCGGAGAGCGAGGGCATCTGAGCTTTTGAAAAGGTTGCATTGGCTCCCGATGTCCAAAAGGATCACCTTTAAGGCATTAACCCTTGCCTTTAAGGCACTCCACCTGATAGGGCCCAAATACATCAGGAAGCGCTTGGCCTTCTATGTTCCTAGCAGAACTTTGAGATCTTCATCATTGTCCATGGCCGCTGTCCCTTCCATCAGACGGGCTAGAATTGGAGGTCGCTCCTTCCGTCATCTGGCGCCCCAATGTTGGAATTCTTTGCCCGTCCCCTTGAGGAAAGTCAATAACTTACTGACTTTCAGGAAGGAGCTGAAGACATGGCTTTTTTCTCAGTAATTTTTCTGTCTGCTCTCATCTACCCCGGTCTTACCTCTCGGGTTTTTGTCAAAGCGCCGGGACACTCTTCGGAGTAGCCGTGCGCTATAAAAGACTCGATTTAACATAACATGACATAATAAGAGCTCCGGAGGAAGCCAGCTCGCGAGCCACTTAGTCAGTAACTGTTCCATGTCTCCCCCTTCACATCTTTCAGGGAATCCCACAAAGCTTAGGTTGTTTCTCCTGGCCCTGCCCTCCGCGTCTTCCACCCGCGAGGCCAGACCTCTGGTGACGGTCTCCAATGACGCAACTTCTTCTGTAGGGTAGTGACCGAATCCTCCACTCCCGAGACCCTGGTCTCGTTCTCTGTAATGCACTCCACCGCATTCCGCAGATCTTCCCTTAGGAGCATGACGTTGGAGCCCACCTCTCCAATCTTCGCTTCCAAGGCATCCCTGGACTGTGTAATGGCCGCCATGAGTGCGGCATTGTTGGGGATGCCTCCTTGTGCACCTCCCCGGTCGGTTGTCGAGGCCCCTGTTCCTGTGTAGCGTTCCAACATGCTCTCTTTAGCAGATCCTCCTGCCGTTTCGTCTTTTGTCATGGTGCAGTCTGGACGCTGATCCCTCAGGATGGTGATTCTACAGCCCCCCAAACGGGCCTACAGGATGAACCATGCCTGTAAAGCCAGTGGCATGTGGATTTTTCCCCTTGAGGTCTCGGCTTTCAATAACTGGTTCTGCTTAGGACCTCCTGAAAATCGGGACTCGGGCAGAGACCTCCTGCCCACAAGCCGCACCGAGTTCTAACCCAGCTGTTTCCGCGGACAGTCGTGTTTCACCCCCTACTGGGTGTCCCACTGTCTACCCAAGCGCTGCCTCCAGCCGCCAGGGTAATATCTCTCACATCCCGCACCGGGTTCCATGCTGCGTATGACACCTTGGCCCGGCACCTCACTAAGTAGAAGTCAATATCTTAAGGGGTCCAGCAATCACAAAGTTGACCTCCACGCCATAGGCCAACTGATCGCCACAGCCAGAGTAAATATGAATGTCTGTGCAGGGCTGTTCACCGCTGAGCAGGGCCGTATTCAGCTCCCAGGACTCACATCAGCCAGAGGCTCCGAGCCCTGCTCCACTTCCCTGTGCCTCCAATCGTCCTCCTCCCCTACAGTTGGAGGCAATATATCACAAGACCCAAACTGGCATATTATGATGCATAAAGTGCCCGCGGCGTCCCTCCACTGAGTATATCTCTATAACTTGTGGGGCACAACTGAACTTGCGCCAGCCCTCACACCACCAGCCCTCACATTACAGCAGCGGGGGAGTATAGTCGCATGAGCCGGCCGGGGACATCCAATCGGGGCTCTCCCTGGTCTCAATGGCCCCACCACAGGCAGTCCAGACTCCAGCTGGCACAGCGCTCGACTCTGGCCCTCGGCGAGTCCACAGGACCCCCTCCTCGCGGCCCGAACCAGCTGCCAGGATCAATGGAGGAGGTGGGGGAGGGGGGCGAGCAAGGGCACTCATTGGGCCACCACCGGGGACCTCCCAGTCACACAGACACCTTCCCTGCTGCAGCACATGCTCCAAGCCAGCTACCAGGAGCTGATTCAGCCCTCAGCCAGCCCTTCCCTACTCTGAGCTCTCCGGAGCCACTGCACCAGTCGTTCTCTGCTCCGGCTGCTGCCCAGAAGGCTCCGTCTCAATCTTGCTCGCCAGACCGCGCACCCCCACTGCCGCTGCAAACTCTCCGGTCCCGGCACACTTATGGATCACAATCGCCACCACTCGGTTCCACCACGGCTGCGGGCGACTTTTAACTTTTAAAGGTAGTTTATCTGACGAAGCAGGAAAAATGAAGGGTTTTTAGGATGGGCTGAGTGGAGCTCGCCTAACGCGCGTCCACCATGCTGGATCGCTAGGCCACGCCCTCCTGAGCTCACGTACTTTTATGGAATTCCACCCCCTTACTTACCGAGTATTGTAAGAACCCTGGGCATGTTATCTAGGCATGCATACCATGCCCAATACTCAAAGTAATTCAAAAGTAACCAAAAAGTATTCTGAAATTAATTACTGTGTAATTCAAACTGCATTTTAAAGTGATACAAACCTGAAACAGCATTTTCATGTAAAGGTTCACAATTGAAAGTATATTTTACCTACCTGTACCACGTCCTGCTTTGTTCTAGATATAAAATACAAGTATACCTTTTTTACACCTACCCAATTGGTCTGGATTCTGTCTCTGAGTTTGTGCCATCAGTCTTGATTGAGTGAATACAATATCAGTGTTTCCCAAACTGTGGTCCGCGCCAGGGCAAGACTACAATACAATTGCAGCAACACCACACTGGCCAATCACCCTTCAGCTTTAGGTGCAAGCTGAAGGGTGATTGGCCTTATTTACTATTCATTTCTGCCCCTCACCCGCCGTCGCGCTCGCACAGCAGTGTGTGCGTTTCCTTTTCTGTTTGTGGCTAGGCACAGGGCATTTTGCTACCATATGTCCCCATTTGCCCTGAAAGCAGGGTACAGCTGTGCCTCGTGTGTCGAGATTGAAGAGCATTGGAGGCTGGAGCACCTCGAACGGGCTGGAGGACTCTTCTCCATCTGGAACTTCATGTAAGGGGTTGATTCTGTTTCCGGCCGCAAATCGTACTGACCGACACGGACCCGGACCGGAGACCGACCAACACTGACCAGCGCCGTACTACCCGTGCAGTACGATGCAACGCGTGTGAATTACAACCGAAACGTACGGAATGCAAGCCATACGACCGAGCCGTAGGGAAAATAGTGATCCGTCTGGAAAACCGACACGAGTTTCACCGATAGACACGAACCCGGAATGAATCCGACCGACACGTACCCGCGATGTCCGATCTGCGCAGTACGATGCAATGTGTGTAAAACCAGACTGACTCGCACGGAGACCAAGCATCACGACCGACACGCACAGAAAACTGGGCCCACAAGTAATAGAGATCTCCACGACCGACGCGTATGAAACACAGAAGATAGTCAGTGTGAAGGAGGCGGAGAAGCCCGCACGAGCCAACATCAGCGTCCGTTTCCGTCAGAAGAACGTCTCCTTCATGCCTACAAAACCCAAAGGAAAAAAGACAAAAAAGGGACCAAACAAGAAATGACAAAGCCAATAAATATCAAATAAAAAAAACCTGGGACAAAGACACACCCACAACTCCAACTATATAAAGGACTAAAATCACTACCATGATCCCTTGCAAATAGGAGACACAGCCAGCAGCAAACACCATCACACAGCAACCCCAGACACACTCACAACTCACCCATCACACAACTCACACACCATCAGCACCACCTCATCCAAAAGCACACACACATACAGCTAGCAAAACCAACACTAACCCACCCTCACTTGCACCCTCACACACACATCACTCACCACCACCACCCATCACCATGCCCTCAAAGAAGAATCCAAAGTTCACAGATAGTGAGTTAGAAGTGCTGGTAGACGAGATCATCAGAGTAGAGCCACATTTGTTTGGTACATTGGTCCAAAGGACCCCATGTCACAGAAAACCAAGATGTGGGCGAGGATTGTGGACAAGGTGAACGCACAAGCACCAGCAAGGCGCACAAAGGACGATATCCAGAACAGGTGGTATGACGTGCGCAGGAGGGTCAAGAAACTCATTGAAAAAGATCACGCCCTGAGTCAGTGCACTGGCGGTGGCCCTCCTGCCAAACCAGTCTACTTTAGGACCTGGGAGGAGAAGTTGCGGGACATCCTACCACCAGAGAGCGTCCATGGTCTAACAGACATACCAGAGTCTGGTGAGTACACAACCAACATACTCAATATTGTGTGGCAAGGGGACAGTGAAACCATGCACCGCAAGCAAAGCCACAGTAAGCAATAGATAATCATCCCAAGATGTGTATGCCAGTCAGACAAACACAATACCTGCCATCTCATAGTGACTTGGAACTGTGTCATGACATGCACAAACCTACAAACAAATAGAGCAAGGCAGTGGCACAAAGCAAAATAAACACTGCCAGACAGTTTGCCACCACAAACACACTACCTCACAGTGCAGCTGACTGACAGGAAGGAATAGTTGGGATGCAGGTGAAGTGAGTGTATCCAAAAGCATGATGGGTTTGTAGTCACAGATATTGCTCCCCCTCCTGATTGGCCCATCAAGACCTCTCTGAACCATGCCCACATCACAGGGAGTGGAAAATGACTGACAAGATGGCTGACACTGGGTCCTGCTGTAGGGAGCACAAGGCCCTGGTAGGGGTTGTGCGCAAATCAGAAGCAGGACACCACTGACTGACATCCTGAAAGACAACTTGCACGCCCTCCAATGGAACCATGTTTCATGGTGGGATGTCTGGCCGGGTGGGAAGGAGGACTGCCAGCTCTGACCATACTTACCAGCATGTGGAGACACTCCCCCTCAACACAAACTCCACACAACTCACCAGGTAGAATGCATTGACCCACACCTCTGTGAAATATCAGCAAAAGATACCCCGTACTGGGTGCTGCTGTGTGAAGCACAGAGGCTCTCTTTGGACTTGTTGCCAAACAAACACCAGGATTTCACAGTCAGCCATCTTGCCATTACTGTCACACTCCCTCACAGGGAAGCAGAGTCAAGAGGGAGGGAGTATGGGCATGCTGTAGCCATGCTTGCCTCACAGGGAGTGGGAAGGGACTGACAAGATGTCTGACACTGGGCTCTGTTGTGGGGAGCACAAGGCCGTGCTGGGAACTGGGCAACAACAAACACCAGGACTTCACAGTCAGCCATCTTGCCATTGCTGTCACACCCCCTCACAGGTAAGCAGAGTCAAGAGGGAGGAAGTATGGGCATGCTGGGAAGGGGGGTGTAGCCAAGAGTATGATGGGAGTTGCAGTCACAGAAAATCCACACCCACCCACATTGTGGAAATTTAGCTTGCAAACTGAACATTATCTGCGCCATCTTGCCTCTCCCCAGCGCCACGCACAGCGAATGCACGGCCGCCATTTTAGGCACCCCACTCTCTCCCCGCTCATTCTCGATCGCCAGCGCTTTTCCCTGGCGCTGCGAGCATCCCCCGCGCGCCGGCCGCCCCCGCTCTCTCATACACGGGCCATAAACCCTCTCCTTCTGCGCGACCCTGCTACGGAACCACATCCGACCGACATCCCATACATGGTCATGCCTCTCCTTTGATAACCCCCTTCCTCTGCGCCCCATTGTCCGAACTGGTCCCAGGCCATCACCTAGCCCTGCGGATGCAGTTTATTGCCCCTACTGTAAGGGAAACACCCCACATCAAAGGGATTACAGTAGATCAAAGCCCCTACCCCCTGAGACCCGACCGGTCACACACACCCCCGGGAATTGGCGGAATACCCTGCTGCGCGATAGCCATCTCCTACTGCGGGTAAGGCGGGGACTTCTACTGTAGCTATGTGTGGGATCGGATCTGAGCCGGGGCTTCAGGGGATGTTCTCTCATACATCAAGGGAATCTCAAGAATGTACTATGTGTAATAAAGCAATAAACCTGTGTATAAGAGACCAGGTCTCAGAGATGCAGTTAGAGCACCTCGTGACGATACCTTGCTGTCTGATCTGATGTGTTCTGCTCCGACGGAATAAAACTTTGTTTCCTGCCTTCCAGTCTCCGGCGCCTGCCTCTTTCATTGGTAAATTATCGAGTGGTATGAGAGGCGATTACCGCCGGGCAAATACTTGAAAGGTTGTCGATTGAAACTGCCGCTACCATTTAACAATTGGCGTCCCAAACGTGGGGCCCATCAGCGACACGTGGATCCAGTGGGAGAGGTCCCGACGACAGAGTGAACGACTGCAACGATCGGGAGAGCTCCTGCCCAATAGACCCTCGTCTGGCAGCCGATCATCCGAACTTCACTGGTTCCGAGCAGACCTCTCTCGAGTGATCTACGGTCCTGACTGGGAACCATCAGGAGTGCCGCGGCAAATACGGAGAGTAGAGGACGATCGGGCGCTGGAGGCGGAAGACGAGAAACTGTCCACGCGGTCCGGGTAAGGTCGTGATACACGACAAATTGCGAAATAATTGATTGATTGTTCGAAGCTTTGGAATACTAGTATTGCTCATTGATTGTGCTCATTGATTGTTCTCTTTGAGATATTCGCTGTCTACAAACGGGGAGGAGTAGAAATACTCTCTCTCTCTCCCTTTGCAGATAGTGAAGGGTAGGTAACGCAGACTTTTGTCCCCGTTGAAACCCGTCGTGCCTATCTTTATCTCCCCACTGATTGATTGTCCGAATATTGATTGTTTTGAAGAATAGTGCTCTTTGAGATATTCTCTGTTTGCAAATAACGTAGAATAGAAATATTCTGTCTAGTCTTTGCAAATAGTGAAGGGTAGGTAATGCTGACTTTTGTCCCCGTTGAAACCCGTCATGCCTATCTTTATCTCCCCATTGATTGATTGATTGATTGTCCGAACACTAGTTGTTCGATATTGGTTCTTTGGAGGTATTCTCTGCTTACAAATAACGAGGAATAGAGATATTCTGTCTAGTCTTTGCAAGCAGTGAAAAGATAGGTAGTGCTGACTTTTGTCCCAGTTGAAACCCGTCATGCCTATCTTCTCCCCACTGATTGGTAGTTGGTTCTGCCCGGACCGCTTATTAGAGGTGGACCATCCGGCCCCACTGGAGGGCACCCCTAATAAAGACATGTTCACTAAATATGGACTAGTCGCCGTAGCTTATACCAAGCTATGGCATAAATATACAAAGAAGGACCCCGAGAGTCAGTGGCCACTGATGGGATCCTTCGACGACCATAAGATAGAAGTGCTAGAAATAGCTCTGCGTAGCAATAAGACGACGCCTACTATGCTTGACAGCATCGGCATGTGGCGCAAAGAAGCAACGCAACGGAAAAAGAGGGAAGAAGTAAAAGCAGAAAAGGAATTACGAAAAGCAGCTCACCTTGCCGCTAGAAAGTTAGAAGAAGAAATAAAGGAGAGAAGGGAAACTAAACTAAGACAGGAGCCCGAAACATCAGGCCAGTACGCTGTTAGGACCCCTTCTTTGCTCTACCCTGAGTTATCCTCTAAACAGCGAACGAATGATGAATTACTATTAGGTCCCCCGATCATTTACATGCCCCCTCCATACGCACCCTCCCAATCAATAGTGCAACACCCACAACCCCCAAACACGAACGAAAGCAGTACAGGGGCCTCGGTCCTCACGGCCTCCGCGCCGGCCGAGCCTCCTGTACTGAACACAACGTCGGCAATAACGTTGGATGACCCTGAGATGAGAAAGAAAGATTCCACCAGAATGAATCGACTAACGAAGGATGAACGAACAGGAATCGACAAAATAGTAAAGGCACTGGTGGGTTCCTTTTTGACCTTACAAAAACTAAAGTAACGCTAGGAGTTAGCCCTTTGTGGGACATATGAAACCAAGGGAAGGAGCCAAGCTCACGGTCGAGACGGCCACGAGGTAGCCCGACTCCATTACTCTCGCTACCTAAACATGTCTGCCCTACTGCCCACCCCGCCCAATAAGCATGACAAAATCCTGCACAAACGGAAGCCTGCTGACACCCACCATCGACGTCACCAAACTAGGGCTAGATCGCGCACAATTGGGCTATGTTATTTTTCCGATTGCACAGTAACCTCCTTGTGCTCGTCATCAGATTGCAAATATGTACAAACACTCCAACGAAGTAGTATAGTTATAACATTTTAATAACTTATAAGATATAACAAACACGCCAACAGGGTAAACAGGTTAAAACACGTTTTAAAACAACTATTTACATGACAGTCTGCTGCAACCTCCATCCCAAAGCCTTAACGTCCACGTGACACCGTCCTCGCCTCTCCTTCCTCGAAATTGCAACATTGGCCTGTTTTGGGCGGTCCTTTTTAGTTGACTTTGGGCTATTAAAGCCATGCAAAAATCCATTGACATCAGTGGCGGACGACTGTGCGAATAGGCCAGAGGCTATACGAAGCGCCGAAGTTCTGGCAACACCAAGGCGGAGTCCGCCATGCTGTGCGGGCCTTCCCGTTTTCTTTCTTCAATAACGGCTGATGCCCTGCACGGGGGGAGGCGACGCGGACGGGCCTCCCCCACCTCCCCAGGTGGAGGCTCACCAGCAGATGAGGACGCCCCAGCCGTCTTTTTCATCGGTCTGCTGAATTGCACCCTGGCACGCTGTGCGGATCTTCCCATTCCCTTCCTTCAATAACGGAGGGTGCCCTGGCGGGGGGAGGCGACGCGGACGGGCCTCCCCCGCCTCCCCAGGTGGAGGCTCGCCAGCAGATGAGGGCACCCCAACCGTCTTTGACTCGCCGGCCAGCTAAGCTGCACCCCAACCGTCTTTGACTCACCGGCCAGCTGAGCTGCACCCTGCCGCTGCACGCGACCACCGGACGACCGCCCAAGCACGGGTTCACCAGGATCGCCACTAGCGCCCGACGCGAGGAGTGGGCCCCCGCAGCCAAGTAATCGGGGACCCACCCCGGTGGCGATACCATCCAAACTGCTGTCGTCGCTGCTACTGGAATCACCCCGGTGGCAGTACCATCCGAACTGCCGTTGTTACTGCTGTTGGCTCCTCTCCGGTGGCTGTACCGAAGAGCTGCTGCTACTGCTGCCCTTGGACTCCGGCGGTCGGCTCCTCCGGATCCAGGCCTAAAGCCCACCGTGAGACAATTCTGGACTCGAAAGCTTGTCTGCTTGGGCGTGGGCCCCACCCTTGACAAGATGCTCCCCTCAGCCTTGCAGAATCGGCTGGAGTCATTTGACACTCGACTCCCGCGGACTTCCGGTAAGGACAAACCGCTGCCACTGCTCTTTGCCCCGGACGGCAGCCACCTTACCTCCGCTTGGTGCAGTGAGAAAGACTGGTTCGAAGCGTCGGCGGAAGAACCCGCCTGCTGCCCCGCCCCAAGAACGAACCATGGCATTTCTATGGGGTCGCAGTGACGCCATGCTGACGCAAAGTTGACGCTAACGAAAGTTCTCGAACTACTGAAAGGAATTCTGGTCCAACAGCTAATTCATGGAAAGACTTAGACTGTACTCTGGCCCGACCTCGCCCCAAGATGGCGCCGATGTAGGAGAGGCCTACAAACCCTTGTGGCATCCCAGTCACGTGACATTTGTGTTAAAAAGAGATATATATATATATATATATATGCGATGCTTCCACACATGATGGTCGGGGAGGGGCGGGAAGGGAACCGATTTTATGCCGTAGTAGCGTTGCTCATGACACTCGACGCCTCCCACCCCGTGGCCGGCCTGAACGGTTGTAGGCCCGTATCTTGTATACTGACATTGTTTTAAATAAAGGGCCTCTTGAAAGAATTACGGAATCAGTGTCATGACTAATCACATAGGTTGATAAAGATTTCTTCTTTTGAATAAATGATTGTTACTCCCAAGCAATAGAAAACAGATAATGCAGTCCCCATTTGCCTGAATCTTTTTTTTTTATTAACGGAATTTGTACCCATCACACCTATCTTTTCCCAAGAGTTGTTAAACAATGGTCAACCATAGCTCAGGGTATATGCCGAACGCAAGGTATGGTATCTTGCACCTTAATACACGACCGATTGAGAAATGCATGTATGACAAGGGAACCCGAATTTAGGAAATGAAATAAATTAGAACATCTTTGTCTCGGACAAAAAAGAATAATAGGTCTGTGGTATCACCCATTCCTGCGACTAGCCTGGTACGTGGTAAGTAGAACTTTTTCGTGTCTGCGCGCGCTAGGGTACTTTGAATGCTGCACATCCCCTCCCCTCTTTTTCCCCTCTATAGGTCACGACGAAGCTCCGACTGAAGAATGAAGTGGACATGGACCGCACCGAGTTCAATATCAGGGAAAATTTAGACAAACTTTGTGAGATAGTGCGTGAAGTGCAGACCACCATTGAGAACATGAGTAACTGTATGGCATGATTGTGCGTGTGTGCTATGATTACACGGTATGAATGTGTGTGCATCTCATGCTTAGGTCACTTGAAGAGAGCGTCACTGTATGATTGAAGTGCTCGCCCATCGATCAAAGGGAGGAGAATAAAGGGTCCGACACCCCCTAGGATAAACTACAAAATACCGAAAGTACGCAGCATGCATAGGAAAGGAGGACAGGAAAGGAGAGGTCCCGATACTCAACGTAGCCCTGAGTCTCCGTCTTAAGTTTCTGCGCTTGATGCATGTACTGTCACACCCTATCCGGCATTTGTGTGTACGTGATCACCGAATTTATGTCTTTTCCCCGCTTGTGTTTTCTTACATGGAACAGACCCATGCTACTCCATGTTGTGTGTGCACCAAGTGGCCTATTATCTTACCCATGTCTCTCTCGTTTTGTGTCGTATGTATGCCAAATAGCCTACTTGATGTACACCTCTCTCTCTCTCTCTCCCTCTCTCTCTCTCTCTCTCTCTCTCTCTCTTTCTCTCTCTCTCTCTCTCTCTCTCTCTCTCATTCCCTCCCTCACTAAAAAGCCTTCTTACCCTCTTTTCTTTTTGAATAAATTAACGACACATACCTCCTCGGTAAGTGTATAATTGGCCTGGAGCACGGTGGTGTTCGAACAAATTGACTGAAACAAAACGACCGTACTCTGCCACGTTACTACCTCTCCTTTCTACAAATATTGAGCTTAATTGGCTGAGAAAAGAAAGGACAGGTAAGACGACTGATGTCTCCCAATTTGGCCCTCATCACGGGGACTATATGTCAGTGGTTTCCGTTTTTCAGAGCTTTAACAACACCATCTCCACCGCCCAGAATTACCCCCGCCCAATTACCCCGAAATAGAATGTCTAAAGCACCCCGTTCTCCCAAGATAACCCCAGCCCTATACTAGCCGCCTCAGAGTATTTCGAACGAAACAGCTGATGACCTTATTCACTAATAATACATCGCCTAAACTGATAAAGGGTTACCTATTGTCGCCAGCAAAAATAATGCTTAGCTTATGTTCCTCCCCGAAATGGATACTCGTGAACCCGTGACAGTAGCACCTCGCACTTTCTTTTCATAAACTTAGCAGTCCTCGGAAGGAAATATGTATTAACAAAACTTGTGTTGAGACGAACGAGCCTCTGCCGGAGAAGCCGGTTCGAATTTTTAATAGACTAAAAGGTTGACAGATGTCAGGCTTCCTGCAACCAGTATCGGGCGCAGGAATCGGCACCTAGAAGGCCAGACGATGGACAGGGACACCCACAGAAACTTGCACCACAGCAATGATTAATAGATTAGTAACGCACACACTAACATCAGAGTTAATAGACACCAATCATACAGCAACCGATAAAAGCATGTCCGCAACCACTCGGTGGTTGGGAGAGAGGATGAAGTATGTAAATGTCTTCCCTGCCAACTCTCTAAGATTTTTGTTTCTTGTACCCATTTAAAGATAACGTGCTGCCATCGGAAGGGAGGGGTCGGACGTGACGCACAGCCTGGCTGCAGACCATGGAACATCTATGACATCGACCAAGGGGGAAGCTACGAAGCAAAAAGGGCGTGAGATGAGACACCATTTTCAGGATGATAAGCGCGAAGGGCTACATCGAGGCCCCCCTGCTCACTGACCAGCGTGCCTGAAGTCTCAACCCGTCGGGCCCGATTGATGGGCCCAGTGCTGGAAGATTCTGCTCCCCTTGGTCCACATTTTTTGATCCGATCCCACTCCACCCCCTCTTCCCTCGGCATCCCGAAGCACGTCACACCCTTCTCTCTCTCACCCTCTTTTATATGGATTATGAATCTGACTTACCTACAGAAGAACAAAAAGCAGGTACCCTGTCTCAAAGTACCTATGGTGAACTGTGTTAAGGAACGGGGCTGTGATCGGAGAACAGTGAATGGTCACACCCTGCAACGTGAGAAATTGGATTTGAGCTGGACCTTAGCTCCACCGCCGGTGCTCAACAGTGCCAACGAAAGAAGAACAACAATAAGAGCTTACCAGTGATGGCTCTTTATAAAAAAAGGACACTGGAAAGAAGAACCCATGTCAAAGTTGAAAATCCTCTCCCAACCACCTTTTTATATTAACTATCTTCCTATCAAGTTTTCATGATGTTGCATCAATCACTTCCGACTGTACACTGAGATGTTGAAGAAAATGTAACTTTGTATAGTGACATTCATACAACACCAGCCATGTACACGACTATACTGACTATTTTCGATCCACACAAAGTCTAGGCCTTAAGTAATGTATGAAATATCCCTTGTTTTGCCAGAAACATCCTGTTTGCTTTACAGTATCCTATTTGTGCTCAAACAAACTCCCCTCCTCCTGTCCCGGGGCCTGACATGCGGCACAGCTGATGTAACTCTGTATGTACTACCTCCTCGCCTACTTTATCACCTGCATGTAACTATAAGCAAATGTGTCAGATTACTCCTGCCTGCCCTAAAAACTCTGTATCTTTAAGGAATGTACGAAAGACATTAACTATATTATAGCTGAAGGTTAACGAAGATAAATGACGGCCAGGCAAGCTGGCGAGATATGTTAAAAGGGAGGACTGTGGAAATTTAGCTTGCAAACTGAACATTATCTGCGCCATCTTGCCTCTCCCCAGCGCCACGCACAGCGAATGCACGGCAGCCATTTTAGGCACCCCACTCTCTCCCCGCTCATTCTCGATCGCCAGCGCTTTCCCCTGGCGCTGCGAGCATCCCCCGCGCGCCGGCCGCCCCCGCTCTCTCATACACGGGCCATAAACCCTCTCCTTCTGCGCGACCCTGCTACGGAACCACATCCGACCGACATCCCATACATGGTCATGCCTCTCCTTTGATAACCCCCTTCCTCTGCGCCCCATTGTCCGAACTGGTCCCAGGCCATCACCTAGCCCTGCGGATGCAGTTTATTGCCCCTACTGTAAGGGAAACACCCCACATCAAAGGGATTACAGTAGATCAAAGCCCCTACCCCCTGAGACCCGACCGGTCACACACACCCCCGGGAATTGGCGGAATACCCTGCTGCGCGATAGCCATCTCCTACTGCGGGTAAGGCGGGGACTTCTACTGTAGCTATGTGTGGGATCGGATCTGAGCCGGGGCTTCAGGGGATGTTCTCTCATACATCAAGGGAATCTCAAGAATGTACTATGTGTAATAAATCAATAAACCTGTGTATAAGAGACCAGGTCTCAGAGATGCAGTTAGAGCACCTCGTGACGATACCTTGCTGTCTGATCTGATGTGTTCTGCTCCGACGGAATAAAACTTTGTTTCCTGCCTTCCAGTCTCCGGCGCCTGCCTCTTTCATTGGTAAATTATCGAGTGGTATGAGAGGCGATTACCGCCGGGCAAATACTTGAAAGGTTATCGATTGAAACTGCCGCTACCATTTAACAACATGGCCCAGCAAGCTCACACTGAACCATGCTGGCCTCACAATGAGTGGGAAGGGACTGACACGATATCTGACACTGGGCTCTGTTGTGGGGAGCACAAGGCCCTGCTGGGAACTGGGCAACAACAAACACCAGGACTCCACAGTCAGCCATCTTGCCATTGCTGTCACACCCCCTCACAGGGAAGCAGAGTCAAGAGGGAGGAAGTATGGGCATGCTGGGAAGGGGGGTATAGCCAAGACCATGATGGGAGTTGCAGTCACAGACAATCCCCACCCACCCACATGGCCCAGCAAGCTCACACTGAACCATGCTTGCCTCACAGGGAGTGGGAAGGGACTGTCAAGATGTCTGACACTGGGCCTAAGAAATGATGTGGCTGAAAATTACACATATGCACTGACCAAACAAAACCCGGTCACACACACAGCCATTGCAACCATATGTTCTAAATCATTGTCTGGGGATGCAGTGTCCAGGAGTGCCCCCTGGCCGGGCAGGGGAGGTGTGTCTTGCAGATGACCAATGTGGAGAGCCATATATATGGTACATTGTACAAAACACACAGGAATTCACACATACATCATTGACAGGGGACGTCTGACAGTGAATGGAATGGACACACCAATATAGCCGACACCATAGCATGGTCACATTCACACTCGGTGCTGTTGTGAGCTGCATTACACCCCTACATCATGCTGAAACATAGGCATCCTCCACACAACACACCACTCACTGACATAGACACTGTAGACACAAGGTCAAACATGGACAGCATTGTAGGAGACATGCTACTCACAGCAGCCAATCTGCAACACACACACCAACGGCCCTCACTGTCATGAACATTGAAAAGCCAGAGTGCTACCTTGCCCAATCCAGGTCAACATGCGGAACATTGACAAGTCAAATCACATATGCACGTACAAAACTCAGCACCAGAATCATTAACGATGGTGACATCATCACTTGTATGAAATGAGATGGGAACTAGGAACAATGGTAGAAAACACTTCCTCCAAAGAGATCACAGGCATACCGGACTGTGGCCATGTCGTACCAATACACCAATGTGGCACACAAAGACTAGCAATCTCTGCTACCACACATGCCCCAATAGTACAACATATTCCCAGTGGAATAGCATGTATGTCCTTGTTAAAGCCCACATGTGTACAGGGATGACACACCTGTGTCAGAAACTTGATGGCCCTTGAGTAGCAATGGTCATGTACAGACAAATCTATCCATGAGCTGGGCATGCACGTTGAAATGTTTCTTCATGGCTGGGCAATGTGCAACAACAATATCAAACTCTGTCCGTGACAAGCTGGAAAAAAGCAGTGTACAGGCAGGCATCCGTTCGTACAGTAGAAAATGTCATGTTTGTGACCCATTGATGCCTGTAGAAACATAACTTACATTGTGTGTCTCTTCCAAACACAGGAGGTGCTGGGAACCCAGCACCAAATGAAGAGGATTCCCAGTCCCAGACTCTGGTGGACACTGAGCTCTCTGGTTTGACTCTGTCTCTGTCCTCTTCGGATGGCGACGACCAACCTGGCCCCTCCGGTGTGAGTCATCATGCAGCACCAGCAGCATCAACATCTGCGCCCCCTGTACCCACGCCTCCAGCATCTGAAAACCGACAGGGCACCCCCGCCAACACGGACAGACCAATGCCACTGAACACCCACAGCACAGGGACACAGGACCCCCCGCCCGGAAGCTACAGCAAACACCACCAGCAACACCACCCAAGGGGTCCCAGTGTCACCTGTGCGTCCCGCCGGTGGTACTGCCCGTGTGGATAGAGATGCTGAGAAGGGTGGGAGGCAGAGGGCGTGACTTGCAGAGGGGTCTGGACTGCATGATGACCCCCAACTGGCACGCATCATAGATGCATACCAGGATAGCACCGGAGGATTTGGCCAGGTAGTGGGGATCCTCAAGGACATCCAACAGGAGCAGGCTGCCCCCCGTGCCCGCATGGAGGCAAAGTGGGATGCCCTTACTGCGGTGCATCTGGACATACTCCAATGCCTCCGCCAGATCAACACAAACCTGTCCACACCTCCCTGTGTGGCCACAACATCTGTTGCAACACCATCTGCCAGCGCCACAGGGAGGGAGGAGGACTCTGGCGGAGAGTCCCCTGCACCGCAGAGGCCTGCACCTGAGGATCCCCCCACACGAAGAAGAGGGGTCGTCCGAAGAAGGACATGTGAGAGGCAGATGTCCCAGCACATCCCCCAGGGCCTCTAAACCTGTTCTGGACAATCTTCTTTGTGCGCAACCCGTTCACCTTGTTCAATCACACACAACTCGCCCACATGACATGGAGGGTTCATGTTGGTCCAATGTAGCAGATGACTGTGGACTTTACTCTGGACATTTCATCTACCAGCACTTCCAACTCTAATGTGAACTTTGGATTCCAAACCCAATGTACAGCACCCACCATCCTGTGCACTTTCCTCACACATGTTCGAAAATAAACTCACCAGTACACCACACTTGCCTCTGTTGTGATTCCAACTTGTCATGTGTCATGGAGATGTCGATCTGCTACACAACACAGTGCATGCCAAATACTGCAACAATGTGACCAACGTTAGGTGAGTCATGGTGATGTGGCACATGTGAGGGAGACACACCACTATGGCAACACAACACATACTCACCATGGCCATGTTACTCATCCCACACAATGATGTTGATCTGAAACACATAGGTATGCCCAAACACAACACCTATCCACAGTCATTGGTAACAAGTCCACAGGTGAGGTAAGCACATGTCACTCAAATGTGGGAAGACAGACAATGCACCTAACAAAGCATAGCACAGGTTCATTGCACATCAGCAACATGTTTATTCAAAAATAGTTGAAAGGCAATTGTATGTTACGGTGGACACACGGTCACAGAGTGTTTGAGAATTGTAGTGCAGGGGTGTGTGGCACATCACTTGATGTCAATTGACTACTCCCACACTGGTGTCGGATTCGGGGTGTTGGGGGTCAGTGTTGACCAAACAACAGGCAAATTACCCTGTGAAGGACAGACACAAGACACAGTCAAAAGCACAGCAGAACAGGAAAGAAATGCAATACACATGCACAAAACATGTCACAAGAAACCTACACAGAAACAAGTTAGCAGTAATACCCTATTGTGGAGTACACACCACCTGAATGGACACATCACTGCATGCATAGAGTCAAGTGGCATACAGACACACTCATACAGCAACAGCGCAGCCACAACACATTCCAGGCTAACTCCATACATTGACATAACAAGCCTGGAAACTCACATTCAGGTGAAGAAGTTGTTGATGAGCTGTGAGCGGACGTCACCCTCATCCTCATCATCACTGGCATCGTGGCCCAGGCCGGGATACTCCACAGGTGGCGGAGGTTGATCATCGTCATCCTGGATGAGAGGCACCTTCATCCGCACTGCCATGTTGGGTAGCATGCATCATACGATGATAATTTTGCACACCTTAGCAGGCTCATATGGGTGGGACCCTCCGGTCATGTCCAGGCAGCGAAAGCGGCTTTTCAGGAGGCCGAATGTCCGCTCAATCACCCTCCTGCTCCGACCATGTGCCTCATTGTAGCGCATCTCGGCTGGTGTCGAAGGGTTCCTGAGGGGTGTCAGCAACCACGGCTAGTTGGGGTATCCCGAGTCACCTACACACAAAAAAATGTAGGGTATGTCCGTCCAGGTAGCAGATGTGGCGCCAACTGCTCTGCCAACTCCTCAATCAGTGGCCTGGTGAAGCGGTACCGTTGGATGCAGTCGCGTTCCTGCATGGTTTGAAAGTCGGGGAAGGGTCGATGGACAGCTGGTGCCTTGCAGAACAGAGATGAACAAAGGAAGATTGTCGGTTCATCCACCCATGTGGTCATGACCAGGCTCAATATCACATGATACATCATGACATTACACAATGTACTGAGGTGTGTGCTGTTGGGCATGGACACATATGTCACCTACATGACCATCACCTCACATCTCAATTCCAGATGTCCACATAAGTCGCATGTAGTGCAATGGCCAATCATTGGGCTGTGTCGCCCTACCTATGTACTGCTGTGACGTTACAAACACACACCACAGTGACAAGTGAGGCCTGATGTCTCCCAGGCATCACAGATCTTTGCCATGCAGATACCCAGGGTCCCTCTATTGCCACATCGACACTGGCATGGATATGGCGTATCACGTACACACCACAAGGCAAGCGTGAGTCCCACAGGTAGTGGCCACTGTTGTCCCTGCAGGCCCTACATGTATGTCTCTTAGACACACACACACCATCACGGCTGCTGCATATACCACATGGATGTGTAGCTGTCTCCCATTGGGCACATTTGATAAGACACATCTGAGACACAACATGCACACAGACTGTGGGTGCACATCTGAATTGTGGCTACAGGTCTCACTGTGACATACATGCCATCACCCCCAGGACTCAGGGTGTATGTGACATGTCCTAAACATATCCAACCTGCAACTGTGTCCGTGACTCATGCCCATTACTGTACATTTGCACACCACAGTGGTAATGTGCACAACACACAAAGGATTCTGCCCCCATGAACACGTGCACAGCCTGGGAGTGGCTGAACAAAAGTGACACACAACAAACCAAATGTTGCCCCCCCAACACACAGGGAATGCAGCCTTACATGCCATGGGACACTGTGTGGCCAATGCTGTAGTGTGGTAGGTGTGCACAGGTGTCCCTGGCAAGTAATTGTGTGTTGAATCCCTCAAATAGTCACACCAATGAGGTCCGACGCTGGTGACAATGCATACGCATTGCACGGTTCATGACCGAGCCCTGCGTATGCTTTGCCATTGACTGCAATGAGGTCTGACGCGGGTGACAATGCATAGGCATTGCACGGTTCATGACCGAGCCGTGCGTATACTTTGCCATTGACTGCAATGAGGTCCGACGCAGGTGGCAATGTTAGAGCAACAAAAACAGTGGAGCCTTCAATTGACCAGCACCTAACCTATTATTACTCTCACAGTACAAACCCTTTATTTAAGGGAAATTTGTGTGCACACTCAGTGGCACCCACTGTTACAATGCCTATTCCCTAAGGAATCAAAGTGTATATCAACAAAAGAGAGGTGCACCACACGAGAAACTTAAAGAAACAGAGTTCATTTCCAATTATAAAATTTCTTCAGAGATCATTCCTTATATTCATTTTATTTTCATTTTTTTGATATTTTCAAGAAACATAACATTCAGTTCCTATGACTCTACAGATAGACGCGTTTCGTCCTGAACCAGGACTTCTTCAGGGCACTGAATTATATCGGAGACCAAAAATAGTATCTTCCTGAATGTTCACCAATCTTTTATACTTTCATACTGAAAGACAGAGTTCCATCCAATCAGATAAGGTAACGCCAACACTGTTATTGGCACAGCTGATATCCAGTGGGTTCACGTCGCATCAGTTCCACAATCCAAGGAACCATACACACTAAAGTACAAGGAGTGTTCCCATTTATAACTGTCCCAATTTTCGCAATATGATAGCTGCAATCCAGTAGAATCTCCAGGGGACGAATTAGTGGTCCAACACCTCGCCTGGGTGGGCTCTATAAGGCCAACTTCCCCCCCATTATCGGACAAATAAAGGCAGACTTGGCTCGCTGGAAACCCCTGTTTATCTCCTGGTTGGGGCGGATACATGCGTTAAAGATGACGTTACTCCCCAAACTACTATACCTCTTCCAGGCCCTTCCAATAGAGCTTCCCACAACCTTTTTCTCCACCCTGCGGTCCTTTTTTACTTGTTTCATATGGCAAGATAAACGAGCCCGATTTGCATATTCGCTGCTCCGCAGGCCTAGACAGAGAGGGGGAGTGGGCCTCCCGGACTCTCGCCTCTATTACAAAGTGGCTCAACTGTGCGTGCTCGTCGAGTGATCCAAAAGGGAATCGGACAAACATTGGCTCCACATGGACCGTTCGGTAACAGGGGAGACAAAAACATTTTTTTAAATTAAAACTGAAATATTGATACATTTTCTTGTTTTCATTTTTTATTTTAATATATTTATATTATTTTCTTTAAAATAAAAATCCAAATTTGTACACATCACGGTGGGTGCGCGCATTCTAGCCGCCATTTTAGAAAAGTCATGAAGGATCCGCGTATGGTGTGCGACGGCTGCGTGTTTTTCAGTTACATCATATACATTTAATATCACGTGATATGCGCGATTGGTATGCGACCAGTCTGCGACTCCTGCTCCTGCGCATTCGCGACACATGCGCATGATGGTACGAGATGTTTGCGCGGTTGCGGGTCCCGCATGACATCATATGCGTGCTGGGTCCGCGCTGGGTGCGCGACTCCCGCAAAAAAAATGTATGTTCCAAAATGATATGTATGTGTCTTTAATATACATATTAAGGCAAGAGATTATGTAAGATATTCATCAAAATAATATATTTGTACTTATAATAAACTTATATTATTTTTAAATATATTTTCGCGAAGTCGGGTGCGTGCATCGTGAGTGCAGAAAACCAGGTCAGCAGAGCTGCTGTAGAGCCAGATAACTAGGTCAGCAGAGCTGCTCTAGAGCCTAAGAACTAGGTCAGCAGAGCTGCTCTTGAGACAGAGAACCAGGTCAACAGAGCTGCTGTAGAGCCAGAGAAACCAGGTCAGCAGAGCTACTCTAGAGCCAGAGAACAAAATCAGCAGAGCTGCTTTAGAGCCATAGAACCAGGTCAGCAGAGCTGCTTTAGAGCCAGAGAACCAGGCCAGTAGAGCTGCTTTAGAGCCAGAGAACCAGGTCAGCAGAGCTGTTCTAGAGCCAGAGAACCAGGTCTGCAGAGCTGCTGCAGAGCCAGAGAAACCAGGTCAGTAGAGCTGCTTTTGAGGGAGAGTGTAAGACCTGGGGTCACCAAGCCCTAAGGGGGTAACGTGACTCGAGCGGTTGGGCACCCGAAGGCTTGAGTGTAAAGCGACCATACAACACACACATCCCCTGAAGCAGGAAACGCACACAATAATGGACGCCACACCGTAGGTTCAGTGAAAATCAAACAAGTTTATCTAAGCAGTTAGATGTAAATGCAGTTCATTAGATGTAAATGCAGTTCATTAGATGTAAATGCGGTTCATTAGAGGTAAATGCAGTTCATTAGATGTAAATGCAGTTCATTAGATGTAAATGCGGTTCATTTGAGGTAAATGCAGTTCATTAGATGTAAATGCAGCCCATTTGGGGTCAATGGCCTTCTCCACATAGGTTAGCATCTGTTTCACCTATATTGCATAACGGTGCAGTAGGCAGTACCTGATGACCTCAGCGCTATATTCACCAGCAATCCCCCTGAGGCCCTAGGCCACACTCGTATACCTTAACATCCGTTGTAAGGACTGGGAATCGTAGCACCACACCTGGGGACTAGTAGGGACCCAGGGCAGACTTTGCGGGCTTACCCCCTGGTACCCTTAACACCTCAGTGGGCGATTACCGCGCTACTCGCACCAGTCAGGCCTTGTACACCTTCGAACAGAGCTTAAGAACCCAGCGCTACTCGTGATAATGGCGCATTGAATCCTTGTGAGCAGAGCCTATAAACCTAGCGCTACTCGTAATAACTAAGCATTGAACACTTCAGAGCAGAGCCTGCAAACATAGCGCTACTCGTAATAATTGAGCATTGAACACTTCGGAGCAGAGCCTGTGAACATAGCGCGACTCGTAATAATTGAGCATTGAGCACTTCCTAGCATAGCCTACCAACACACCGCCACTCGTAATAGGCAAGCATCCGGCACTTCTGTGCGGTTTGTGGGGCACGGCGCTACTCGTACTAAGCAAGCCTCAAGTACTTCTGTGCAATTCATGGGCCACAACGCTACTCGACAGTCTTGGAGGAAAAGCGCAATCCCTCGGAGGGGTGTCAAAGTCTTGGGTGAACGGGGGGAACTCCCACGGAGGGGAATCAGGGTCTCAGGGTGCGGTGCTGCTCACGGTCTGTAGGGGGCGCACCGGGTCCGTCCCAAGCCTCCCGGCTTACCTTGATCTCGACGTCTGGAGGCATCCGACCCAGCTCCGGACTCCGCAGTAGATACCTCCGTGACGGGGGCAGGCGACGGCCTCACACACCTCCGCCAGCAGCTGCAACGGCGGCGACGGGGCCCCGGGCTTCTCCGCGGGCCTCGACTCGATGAGGGGGCACACTTCAGGCTTCCGGGCCGCGGCGGTGAGCGCGCTCTGGTCGCCGCACAGAAGGGGGGGTGGTCAAATTAAGCGGGAGAGCTCCGCACTCAACGGGGATTGATGCCGGGGATCCCAGGCCAGGTCAGGTAGCGCAGGGGTCTCAGCGCTAGTACCTGGTTGATCCCCAGCCGTTCCGCAATCAGCTTTGGCATAAAGTTTCAGTGTTCAGGTTTGACATGAAGTTTCAGCATTCAGTTTCAGCATGCAGTCGTGATATGAGGTCTCAGCATTCAGTTTCAGCATGCCGTCATAACATGAGGTTTCAGCATTCCGTTTCTGCATTCAGGGGTGACCTGAAGTCCTGATGGCGCAGATGTCTCTGGCGCCCTTGGGGGGTTCTGTTCCTGGGGGGTAGGGATTGAGTTGGCGACTAGGTCCTTCCTAGTCAGGCTGGGCAGAAGTTCCCTGGGTCCTCCTACTGCTGGGCAAGATCAGTGGGCTTTACAGGATCCCTCACTCACTTAAGAGGCAGCACCTAAATCCTGTCACTCTCAGAGGCATAAGTCCCTGGCTAGGCCCTACCGCCTAAAACTCCTGCGTGGATTCTCCAGCTCTGCTTTACCCCACTGGCCAACTAACTAGAAAAAGTTCCCTCCCTCACTTAAGTAGGTGACCTCTAGCCAATGCGGCAAAAGTAAAATCCACACCTCCCTTCTAGAAGGTTCCAGCACATTCCAGGAGCTTCCCCATTCTACCTATGGGACAAAAAGGCGGGCTGGTGTCGCAACATTGTTGTGGGGTTCTAGCCAGCTCCTGGCAGCTAGGGTGCTACTAATGAAGACCACTCTGCAGTAGCAGGGGCCTGTGGCAGCCATCTTGGGAGAAGGGAGCACCTGCACCTTAACACCGATTGGCAATGAAAAGGCGCCCGGAGACCTAAGTCCAACATAAAAATGAGGGTGGAAAAAACGAGGCACGTTAAAAAATAGAGGGGGAGACCACCCTAGGGCTGACAGGTCTAACAGAGAGAACCAGGTCAGCAGAGCTACTCTAGAGCCAGAGAAGCATGTCAGCAGAACTGCTTCAGAGCCATAGAACTGGGTCAGCGGAGCTGCTTTAGAGCCAGAGAACCAGGTCAGCAGAGCTGTTGTAGAGCCAGAGAACTAGATCAGCAGAGCTGCTCTGTAGCATAAGAACTAGGTCAGCAGAGCTGCTCTAGAGCCAGAGAACCAGGTCAGCAGACCTGCTGTAGAGCCAGAGAAACCAGGTCAGCAGAGCTGCTTTAGAGAGAGAGAACCAGGTCAGCAGAGCTGCTTTAGAGCCAGAGAACCAGGTCAGCAGTGCTGCTCTAGCTGACACTGACTGACTGACACTGACTGACTGACACTGACTGATTGACACTGACTGACACAGATTGACTGACAGTGACTGACACTGACTGACTGACACTGACTGACTGACACTGACTGACTGACACTGACTGACACTGACTGACTACTCTCTACTACTCTACTACTGACTCTCTACTACTCTCTACTACTCTCTCTCTACTACTCTCTCTCTACTACTCACTCTCTACTACTCTCTACTACTCACTCTCTACTACTCTACTACTCTCTACTACTCACTCTCTACTACTCACTCTCAACTACTCACTCTCTACTACTCACTCTCTACTACTCACTCTCTACTAATCACGCTCTACTACTCTCTACTACTCCCTGTCTACTACTACTCTCTCTACTACTCACTCTCTACTACTCTCTACTATTCACTCTCTACTACTCACTCTCTACTACTCACTCTACTACTTTCTACTACTCTCTACCACTCACTCTACTACTACTCTACTACTCACTCTCTACTACTCTCTACTACTCACTCGCTACTACTCTCTACTACTCACTCTCTACTACACTCTCTACTCACTCTCTCTCTACTACTCTCTACTACTACTCTCTACTATTCACTCTCTACTACTCTCTACTATTCACTCTCTACTACTCACTCTCTACTACTCTCTTCTACTCACTCTACTACTCTCTGCTGCTCTCTACCACTCACTCTCTACTACTCTACTACTCTCTCTCTACTACTCACTCTCTACTACTCTCTCTCTACTACTCTCTACAACTCACTCTCTACTACTCACTCTACTACTCTCTACTACTCACTCTCTACTACTCTCTCTACTACTCAGTCTCTACTATTCACTCTCTACTACTCGCTCTCTACTACTCTCTACTACTCACTCTCTACTACTCACTCTCTACTACTCTCTACTACTCACTCTCTACTACTCACTCTCTACTACTCTCTACTACTCTCTCTGCTACTCACTCTCTACTACTCACTCTCTACTACTCTACTACTCTCTACTACTCGCTCTACTACTCACTCTCTACTATTCTCTACTAGTCACTCTACTACTCTCTCCTACTCTCGACCACTCACTCTCTACCACTCACTCTCTACTACTCTACTACTCTCTACTACTCGCTCTACTACTCACTCTCTACTATTCTCTACTAGTCACTCTACTACTCTCTCCTACTCTCTACCACTCACTCTCTACTACTCACTCTCTACTACTCTCTCTCTACTACTCACTCTCTACCACTCACTCTGTACTACTCACTCTCTACTACTCACTCTCTACTACTCACTCTCTACTACTCTATACTGCTCACTCTCCACTACTCATTCTCTACTACTCGCTCTCAACTACTCTCTACTACTCACTCTACTACTCACTCTCTACTGCTCTACTACTCTCTCTACTTCTCACTCTCTACTACTCTCTCTCTATTACTCACTCTCTACTACTCTCTACTACTCACTCTCTACTACACACTCTCTACTACTTGCTCTCTGCTACTCACTCTCTACTACTCTCTAGTACTCACTCTATTACTCACTCTCTACTACTCTCTACTACTCACTCTCTACTACTCCACTACTCTCTACTACTCACTCTCTACTACTCTCCTACTCTCTACTACTCTCTCTACTACTCACTCTCTACTACTCAGTCTCTACTACTCTCTACTACTCACTCTCTACTACTCTCTCTCTACTACTCTTTACTACTCACTCTGCTACTCACTCTCTACTACTCTCTAATACTCTCTCTCTGCTACTCACTCTCTACTGATCTCTACTACTCACTCTCTACTACTCACTCTCTACTACTCTCTACTACTCACTCTACTACTCTCTACTACTCACTCTCTAATACTCACTCTCTACTACTCACTCTACTACTCTCTACTACTCACTCTCTGATACTTTCTCTACTACTCTCTACTACTCACTCTCTACTCTCTATTACTCGCTCTCTACTCTCTACCTCTTTACCTCTCTCTCTACTACTCTCTAACTCTCTACCTCAACCTCTCTACCTCTACACCTCTACCTATACACCTCTACCTCTCTGTACATGCACACATATGCACATATATATGCATATATGTGCATATGCATTTATATATATGTATGTGTATATATATATATACATATATAAACATATAAATATAATCTGCATATCTATATAAATACAAATATAAATGCATGCATACATATACATATACATATACATATATGCATACATATGCATGTTATGTACATGAAAGTTTGAAAAACTCTAATACAAGCAAAGCTAAAGAGCCACCTAATTATAAACAGAATTGATTTAACTTAAACGAGGGCGAGACCTATTGCATTTTCAGTGCTTGTTTACTTTGTTTCCATCAAGAAAGCATTCAGATGGGTCACACATTTTCCATAAATTCTGAATGGTAGCACTCTAGTTCCTCATTAGATCACTGTAGTAAAGCTACTGCTCACCAGGGTAGTCTGCTGCTGGTATTCAAAGTGCATGTTTCAGTCTGCATGTCAGAACTTTTTAATGAAATAGAAGAGGATTTGAGAAGTCAAAATGTGCCCTAATTTTTCTTTCTGCAGCACTAATCATAATTTCTATGGCAAAATGAACCCCCTCATTTTGTTCCTTTGCAAATTAAATGTTTTAAGTGTTACCACTTTATTCCAATCAAGATGGCTTCATGTGTGCCATACTTTTGTCATAAGTAAGACTGTTAGCGCTCTAGTTGTTCTTGAAAACACTCTGGGACATTCGTCATTGGGCTATACTTGGGCTACATTTCGGTGATATTTGTGCTACATTTGGGCTCTTTTGTCTCTGGTGGCCATCTTGGGAGACTTGTTATGAAGTTTCCTAATTTCCTCATTTACTACAGTCTCCTCAGTAGGCATACTGTCAGTTTTTTACTTTGATTCCATGAAGAAGGCATTCAGATGTGTCACACATTTGCCATACATTCAGAATGTTAGCACTCTAGTTGCTCCTTAGATCACTGTAGTAAAGCTACTGCTTACCAGGGAAGTCTGCTGCTGGTATTGAAAGTGCATGTTTCAGTCTGCATGTTAGAATTCTTTAATGAAATAGAAGACGATTTGAGAAGTCACTCAAAATGTGCCCTAATTTTTCTTTCTGCAGCACTAATCATACATTCTATGGCAAAATGAACCCCCTAATTTTGTTCCTTTTTAAATTAAATGTTCTAAGAGTTACCACTTTATTCCAATCAAGATGGCTTCAGGTGTGCCATACGTTTATCATAAGTAGGAGTGTTAGCGCTCTAGTTGTTCTTTGGAACACTCTTGGAAGCTGCAGTAGAACACAAAGGAATCAACTGACAGTCTCTGCCCTTGTTGGATGTACATGTTTTACTGAGAATAGCAGACTTCATTCTCACATGACTAAGAAAGATAATGTGAATTTACAGAAAATATGCTCTCAGTTTAGCTTATAGATCACCTTCCAAACCTCTGTGGGAAAAGCATGTGAAAATAGTTTTCTCTCAAACATGATTCATAATATCCCAGCAGAAGGCTTTTTCACATGGTAAAATCACCTTAGAACATACCACAATTCCTAAAATGAGTATGGTACCATCAACAAATGATTTATAATGTAACTAAAGTCTTAAAACCTTCTATTAACTGCAATGCTTTTTAATGAGGTGCTATCATATATATTGGTCCCAAGATGGCTGCCAATCAGATCTCACGATGAGATGTGTGGTTAGGCTCCGCCCAGATATATATGTGATTTTACTTTTGATTTTCTCAGGAACTACTGAACGGATTTACACCATTTAAGCAAAAGGCACGACTCTGAACCAAGGTCTACCTTTCTGCCAAATTTGGTGTAATTCCGTTCAGCAGTTCGGGCTGTAGCTGCGTCAACAGGTCCTATGGGAAATTGCATGGGGAAAACGTGTTTTGGGACCCCCCTTTTTTCTCAGCCCTCGCTTGACGAATCACCACAAAACTTTCAGGATAAGAGCGGACCGGAGCTGGCCAAAAGTTTGGAAAATTCATCAACCGGCGCCAGACTTATTTGGAATAGAATGTTGCGGATTTCCTATGGAAAATAGCTCCTAACTATAACTACCTACTGGCAACCGCCAGTAGGTAATATTTATATATATATATATATATATATATATATATATATATATATATATTTTGACATAAGGGAGATCTGACAACTGAATAAAATAACAGTATCTACCGACGAAGAGGAGTTCGTGCATTCTTTCTTTTCCTGGAGAAAACTGGTGAATGCTTTGTTTCCATATATATATATATATAGAAAGGCGATGATTTCCCTGCACCTCCACAGCAATGGCGAACAGAGACGCGAACCCAGCGAAATGAGGTTAGATGGAGTTCTTTATTTTTCTTGAACCTCAAACCTGACGCGTTTCGGGCTTCGAAAGCCCTTGCTCACAAGTCAGTTTGAAACACGTTCGTTATTATTTTTAAATACTTCACAGTGATTAGAGTGCTGACACCACGTGGTGCATAGACATAGAAGAAACACTGCAGAACGTTAATGTTGTGATGAGTCTGTTTTCTCAACATGTGGTTACTCATAACTGCTTAAATGCATATGCAGTAATCAATTCAATACATGTCACGACCAAACAATGCTAATAATACATAAAATTGTCCTAAAAGCCTATAAATATACTAATAAATAGAATTTTTATAAAATTTATATTAAAAAAACGTTTTTTAATTGTTGTATATATAGTTGACTGAGCAAAAGATTTATAATATCCATGCAAAGATTCAATTGGTCAGAGATAAATTGCTCTTATAATGATATATCCGTTAATACATGTTGCTTTTTGCTACTCATCCGAATCTTATATTGACAGACAAATCTATGCAGTGTTTCATGCCTGAATAGACGTGCTAATTTTTATGATCCTTATTTGGATCGCCATAAAGTGCTAGTGCAATAAGAAAATACATAATAAATAATACATTATTTGTATATACACAACTAAAAACATCGAGGTAAAAGACGGTTAAAACCCTTATTCAACAAAGTTAAAATCCGGGCAAAAACCTGACTAAAACCAACTGATGTTTCCATGTGTGCATAGGAAGTGGAAAAGAGATCACATTTGCCTATGTTGAAAGATCAAAAGAGCTATATACCGGCACTACAAACAATTAAATAATTAAATAATTAAATAACAGTTGTTCCCAAAGCATCCTGTAACATGAGTAAGACCAAATGTTTGTTATTATGTTAATTACAGAAAATGATACATCTCATCTGTATTATTTAAACCATTGGGGGTCTTACTATCTAATTCTACAATCATTTTGGATTCCAGTTGTCTTAATCTTTTCTCCCTATTCCCCCCACGTCGTAATTTAGGTACACTCGCCACTACAAAGTATTTTAAACAATTCAAATCATTGTTATGCATCAACTTAAAGTGCCTAGCCACTGGGTAAGAGGAATCATTGTTGACTATGGCACGTAGGTGTTGCAGAATTCTGACGTGCACCTGCAGCTTGGTGCTTCCCACATATCTGAGGCCACAGGTGCACGTCAGAACATACACTGCGAATTCTGTTTTGCAGTTGAATCTACCCTGAATTTTGATCGCGTAGGGGCTAAAGGGAGTAGAGTATGTGTCAGTGTTCACTCCGAATTTGCAGGCTCTGCAGGAGGAACATTTAACAAACCCCTGCTTGGGTTGTAACCATTGTTTTGCAGCCGCTAACTCTGGAAAAGCTTTCACGATCTGAGTTTTCATGGAAGGGCCCTTCCTATGAGTAATAGTGGGTTGTGATGGTAACATGGGAGCTAAAACACCATCTGTCAAAACGATTGGCCAATTGCGCTTAACAATCGACCTAATCTGTCTTTCTTGTCTGTTATACGCCGTAATGAGTCTAGGAGTGTTGTTCAACTTATCATTGGCTATCAATCGGTTGTTGGAGGATAAAAGTGTTATTCTGGATTTTAAATCCACTTTGGAAATTGCTTCGTTGAGGATAGATTCTTTATAGCCTCTGATACGAAATCTGGCTAGTGCCTCTTGTTTACAGATTTCGTAATCCTCTGTTGTACTACAGATGCGTTTTAGGCGTGTTAGCTCACCTAGGGGTATGCTTCTGATGGTGTGGTGGGGATGTGCGCTGCTGGCGTGTAAAGTGGTATTCCCTGATGTTGTTTTTACTATGAAGGGAGGTGGCCAGCTGATTGTTTTTGACATAGATTTTAACGTCTAAGAAGTCTATTTGCGTCGTGCTCACATGAGATGTAAATTTGAGATTGTAGCTGTTACAGTTGATCTTGTCAATAAAATTCTTTGCGCTTAATTCATCCCCTCTCCAAATAATGAGAACATCATCAATGTACCGCCACCACTCAATTACATGGGTGCGGTATTCCTTTTGAAATGAGCATTTGAGGACCTGCTCCTCCCACCAACCTACATGCAAGCATGCATAGCTGGGGGAAAAGCAGGCCCCCATAGCTACGCCTCTCTTCTGTACATACACTTGATTTCCAAACACAAAAAAGTTATTAAACAGACACCATGTTACTAGATCTACTAACATCTTATTGTGATTATACATTTCTAATGGTCTTGTTCCCAGAAAATGTGACAGGGCATTTAGCCCTGTTTTGTGTTCGATACTAGTATAAAGTGATTCAATATCTAACGAAATGAGCAGTAAATCATCAGTCCATTGAATGTTAGTCAGTTTATTTAATAAATCACCGGTGTCTCTAATGTACGTCGGGAGTTCTTTGACCAGATCTTGTAGGAAGAAATCCACATATTGTGTGATGTGTTCTCCCATACTGCCAATGGCTGCGATTATTGGTCTGCCTGGCACTGGATTAGTGAGTTTATATATTCAACAAATCACCCCTCTGTTATCGAGAAGCAAGAGGCCACACGGGGGAAATCTTTGGAAGCTTTTAATGCGGACACTGGGCATGATGCATTTCGGCGACCATCCGCCTTCCTCAGATGCCTTGACAAAACTAAGCATTTCACCATCCCCACCTTTAAAGTCTCCTGATGCTCTCCCATTGGTTGGAGAACTCGTCGCTAGGCACACCTCCTGTAGTTTCAAGATGTTACCTACAGTTCCCAGAGTTCACCTTAATGGGGGAGGCAGTGCATGGGGGGACCAACTTGATTGTCCAAATATCCAGGGAAAGGTGAGAGCTGTTATGATGGGAAGCACTGTTTTGAGAATGCTGTCCTCTTGGCTTCCTCGGATCCCCACAGACGTACCAGCCTAAAATGCAGAAAATTGGGCGGGCCGCGAGTCGGGATATATGATTCCCTGCTCCACGTACAATGACGCGCTGCTCTTGGCAGCAGCCCCTTCCCATTCTCTGCAGTCCAAGGCGGGCCAGAGTTTACCAATCCCTTGGCGAAAAAACAGTTCAGCAGCAGCTGTACCAGTATTCACTCCGGCCTCTTAGCGGAACGGGGCCTCTTCAAACACGCTACTGGCCAGCGTGTTAAAGTTCAACAAATCACCCCTCTGTTATCGAGCAGCAAGAGGCTACACGGGGGAAATCTTTGGAAGCCTTTAATGCGGACACTGGGCATGATGCATTTCGGCGACCATCCTCCTTCCTCAGATGCCTTGACAAAACTAAGCATTTCACCATCCCCACCTTTAAAGTCTCCTGATGCTCTCCCATTGGTTGGAGAACTCCACCCCACACTCGTCGCTAGGCCTCTTTCGTTTGCAAGCACAGTAGCAATGCCAACATATGTTGTATACATGATTGAATGCACTTGTGGAATGCGATACATTGGAAGCACCATATGTCCACTTAAGAAACGGATAGTAGAACATCTGAGAGCCATCCACAACAAAGATTTGACACATGCAATCTCCAAACATCTTCATGTACAACATAAAACTAATTGGGAGAACATTCGGTACTTTGGCATTGCTACTGTGCTTGCAAACGAAAGAGGCGGGAATCGCACAATGAAATTGAGAAGATTAGAATCACGCCTCATCATTCGACTCAGAACTAAGACCCCATTTGGTTTGAATGGGGATGAAGAACTACACGTACATCTGTAATATATATGGCACAAATGATAATGGGTACTATACCCAATATAATCATTTTCCCTCTTTCTGTAATCAAAATTTAAAATTGGTAGTAACTTACAAACATGGATTGTAAATTATACCAGTAAGGTACTATACCATGAACATCTGAATTAATAAAGAGTAATAATGAAAGTGAACAATCATATAGTGACCATACAGATTGGGGATGATAAATATAAAGAGTGCCATCTAAAATTCAATGACTTTCTGAAAAAATGAGAGGGGAAATAAATAATGTGATTCTGAAAACTATAGATCCCAGAATGCCTTGTAAGGGCAATGAATACTATATAAGGGTGAAACTGAAGAAGGACTCACTTAACCGTGAAAAAGAACATTTCTTGTTCGAAACGTTGGTGTTGGTGTTTGGTGGCGGAATTTATTCTTAAATAAATAAGCTTAACTCATCATATTCTGGTTTGTTGGAAGAGATATATATATATATATATATATATATATTCAATGAAAAAACCAAAGGTTTCACACATGTTATAGTTAGCTGGACATTTCACTCGTAAAAAACCAATGAAATTCCCCCGTTATAGTTAGTTCAGCTAACTATAACTCGCGCGCCCGCAATGCACTACTGATGACGTCACATATTACATCACTCATGACATGGTCACTGACATCACTCATGACATCACTGCTGACATCTCAAATGACATCACTGATGACATCTTCCTTGTGATAGAGTGGCAGACCTCCTCTTCCCCTAATATAACCTTTGATACACACATTCAAAAATAGAGACTAAAATTTTTAAAACAATGGACATACCAATACCAGTTACAAGAACCTCTTAAGTAATTCTAAGAACCACATACACATCCACTCATTCACCAACAGTCCTATACAGTCACTCATACATGCACTCACTCATCATATGTACTCATACACCTATACATCCTGTTACACAATGCCACTCATCCATAGAGTTACTCACACATACTCACTCATGCTAATAAAGAAACAAACATACATGTATTAGCTTATACAGTTATACACACACCACCACACTTACTTCTACGGAAACTTACACATACTTAGTCTTTTAAACAATCACTTATAGAAACACATACCTATTCATACAGGAACTCTTTCAATCTCTCACTCTCACATATACTCACTTATATACACCAATAGTCACATATACTAGTTTAATAGATATGTAGTTACTCATAAAGACACTATTGAGACAGTCATTCACTCACTAACACACCCATACACACACTCATCCACCCATACAGTCCTGCACACATGCTGTCTTCAACACATACAAAGAGTGAATCACTCATTCATGCACCTATGCACTACATAATAGACACTTATATACCCATTTATTCTTTCATTGACCTTGAGATATACATATATAAAACATATTTAATTTTCAGAAAAACACACATTCACTGGATGATGTCATCAGTGATGTCATCAGTGATGTCATTTGAGATGTCATCAGTGATGTCATCAGTGATGTCAGTGACCATGTCATGAGTGATGTAATATGTGACGTCATCAGTAGTGCATTGCGGGCGCGCGAGTTATAGTTAGCTGAACTAACTATAACGGGGGAATTTCATTGGTTTTTTACGAGTGAAATGTCCAGCTAACTATAACATGTGTGAAACCTTTGGTTTTTTCATTGAATTTGCAAGGTTTTTTAAATGCTAATTCCTAACTATAACGTGTGTGAAACCCATGGTTTTTTCTGTGAATTTGCAAGGTTTTTTAAATGCTAATTCCTAACTATAACGTGTGTGAAACCCATGGTTTTTTCAGTGAATTTGCAAGGTTTTTTAAATGCTAATTCTTTTTTTTTTTTTTCCAATTTTTTTAACATATTTTTATTTTAATTTTCTATCTTTTTTTAAAGACTATGGTTAAATTTTAAAAATTCTACAATATATTTTTTTTTTTACCATTTTTTTAAACTAAACAGGTAAGATTTATTAGTATAACATAGTGGGTTTTTTTCCCCTTTTTTTGTTTTTTTTATTATTTTTTTAACGTGCGCGTACGGTAAGCGCACGTCTTGCTTTCATTACGTTAGATTTCTACGCTGTTTGCGTTCATTTACGCAATTTGCGTAGACGTACGTCACGCGCGCGCAGCGCGTAACGCGTACGCTGCACGCGCATGTTACGCGGAAGTGAAGAGGCGTGCCTGTTTTGCGCATGCTCGCATGCGCGTGTCTTTTTTACGCGCATGCGTACTTTTACCGTAAGCGCTCCGTAAGCGTAACGTACGCGCACGGTGGGTCATGTGATCATGAAACACAACTTTTGATTGGTTGAAACTACTTTCAGTTCTAGAACTCTCCTACACCACACCCATTCCCCTCATTTCTGCTTGTGATCCCTTAGGAGAAGGAGCTGAGTTGTCTTTGTGATACGATGGCAGAACAGCAGAACTCTTCTGAGAGTGAGGCTAGCAGCACTACCTTGAGGCAGAGAAGGAGGAAACAAAAGAGCTCTTTCATATGGGAGTATTTTTCTTTTCCAGAGGACAAGAAAAAGGTAAATGCACCCTTAGTGACTTGTAAGCTTTGTGGCCGTGTACTTTCAAGAGGGAATCCCAACAAGAAGTATTCCTTCGGGAATCACACCATGTTGAGACACCTTCAAGATGTACACGGTAGGACACATGCTCGACATACTGAAGGTAACCCTTCAGTAAGTCAACCAAGCACATCCACAGCAGCTCAGCCTGGTCCATCATCTGCAGGGCCGAGTCCATCTTCGGTAGGTCAGCTGAGCCCTTCATCTGTGGGGGGAGCATCTCCTTTTTCTCGTCCTCTGGAAACCAACCATCGGTTTGCGAGGGTTTTAATTCGGTGCGCCACTTGTCATGATCTAATTTGTCATAGGGAGACCAGTGTTGCCCTAGTGAACAATTTAATAGATCAGCACATTTGTCGTACCGACTAATATTCCCATTCTTTCTTTCCTCTGTCCCTGCATGAACACAACGGCTCTTTTAAGAGCCAACCTTACCTTTTAACTTTTTTTTATACATTTTTTAAAACTTTTTTTTATTTTTTTTTTACCGTACGCGTACGGTACGCGTAATTTTTTTTTTTTTTTTTTTTAAACTAAAAATCAATTATCACATTACAAGGTCCTTGAGAGACTACAATGAAAAACTGAAAATGTGATTGTGGAGAAGTGGAAAAAAGGAACCATGAAATTTTTGACTTACCATACCCACTCAAAAAATGATTTATTAATTTAAATTTAATTTTAATTGCTTTAAAAATGGTTCAAGTTTTTGAACATTTTCTATCTCAATCTGAAAAAAAAGAAAAAAGTATTAATATTTAATAAAACATTTTATAACACAGTACACATATTTACATATTTTCCCCAAAAAATTTTTGCCTTTTTTTTTGCTGTTTTCAGAATATATTGCATTTCACTATAAATTGTGAAAGCAATTGCATTCATCATTTAACAGCGGGCAAAAAAAAAAATAACAATCTCAAAGATTGTTTTAAAAAAGCCCAGAATCTCTTTTAACTTAAACATAACATTATAGAAATGCATAATATTCTTAAAAAATATCATCTAATATCAATACTTATTTCTTTAAAATACCGTCTGACATTTTTGTTTCAGAAGTATAATCCCAAAAATATTATATCTCAAATAACTCCACAATACATGTGGTTCCATTTCCTTTAGGCCAAATAGTAATTTTTAAATTCTTTTTTGATTAAATTTCCAATGTTAATCCAATAAAATTCCAAAGTTTAAATTGTACAGATCTCACCGATTCTCTGTAACATTTTGGTTTCCGAAAGATTAATTAATAATTAAATAAGTCCACAATACAATTGTTTACCTTTCCTCATGGCCAAATAGTAATTTTAAAAATCTTTTTTGAATAAATTTCCAAGGGCAATCCAATAACATTCCAAAATTTAAATTGTGCAGATGTTACCGATTTTGTCTAAATTTTTGGTTTTCCAAAGTTTCATTAAAAATTTAAAAAGTCCACATTACAATTGGTTACCTTTCCATTAGGCCAAATGATAATTTGTAAAATCATTTTTTTTGAAAATTCCAATGGTAATCCAATAAAGTGGTAAAATTGTTTTGTACAGATCTTGCCAAGTCTCTCTAAAATTTTGGTTTCAGGAAGATTAGATAGGAATTTGCTAAATCAAAAGGCAAACGTTGCTTGAAAATCAATTTTGAATCATTACACAGTGTCCAGCCTTTTTCACATTTAAGATAAACTGTGTAATGTCCAGAAGTAACAGTAGGTCCTTCATGGAAAATTATTGCAACTGTTACAAAAGTTTTTCCTGAAATTGATAATTGCTGTCCTGTAAACTTCTTTATTAAAGTATCTAATTTTGACCCATCAGCTTTACATCGTTGCATCATTAAAATTACATATTGTCCGTATTCCTTTAAAATTAACGTTGAAAACATTTCAGATTTACACTCACTGCATTTCATGCTATGATTAGCATCTTTAACTAATTTAGCAAAAGTGACTGTTTTACTTTCTGGCAATGTTAAATAAATAAACCTTTCAGAATCAACATTAGAGCCACATATATTATAACAGTTTTCACAACTATGTTCCCATTTATAAGAGAGACCAAACAAATTTTCAATGGGAACCCCTTCTTCTTCCAGTACCTGAAGAAAAAACATCAAGAATTCCTGTGCGTCTTGCTGTACATTTTGAGAAAACTGTGTTCGTCCTGAACATACATCTAAAAGTTTTCTAATTTCAGTAGCACTTTCTATTTGAGTTTTATCATTACTCAGCTTTTGAAAAAGGAGACTCAACTCAGAACAGAATCTTTTTCCCTGATTTACTATTATCTGCTCTTGCACACTTTCCAGATAAAATGCAACATTCAGCACTACATTAGCGTAGCAGTTGACACCAGAGCTATTTTCAAAATGACATCCTACAACCTCTTCTTTATTTTCCTTTTTCTTTTTGCTTGCAATTACATCACTCCTCTTTTTTTTCCTCCTCTCTACATCTTCATTACAGATATTCTCATTTCTCCTTTTACGAGAAACTACACGTTTCTCCAACACAGGATACTGACCTAAATGAGGAGCATAGGTTCTTCTTAATCTATTATACTCCTTTACCCAATTTGTATCAGCACTAACTTTTGAGTCATCAAAGTCTATCATGAATAAACCAGATAATGTTTTCACTCGTGACAAAGCTACATAAGCCATACCTTCTTTGAACACAGTTGAACCAATGTTCACAAAAGCACAATCTACAGTCAATCCTTGAGACTTGTGAATAGTTACAGCATATGCTAGAGAAAACGGAAACTGCTTCCTACGTACATATAAGTCTTTCACAAGCATGAAACGAACTGAACAACGACAAATATCTTTAACTTCTTCTATCTGATCAAATTTTATTTTTAAACATTCAATTCCATCTTTTTTCTGATAATTAATAAAACCCACAACTCTTCCCATAGCTCCATTAACTAAACCTTTTTCAACATCCAAATTTCTCCTTAAAAATACTCTACAGTTCATGCAAACATATAGATTTTTTTCTAATCCAGCTGTTTTGGAAATGTTCTTCTCTAGTGAATCCAATTTATTTTTCAGTGTGCCTGTTAGTGTGATAGTAATTCTTCCATCCTCAATTTTGTCCACTGCTTCCAATTTCCTGATATCTTCCTTTTCCAATTTTAAAAGCTCCTCATTGAATATTGAGCATTCACGTAGAGTTGGCATTAAGCAGATGACACTTTTCTTTTCTGCAATGTTCTTGTATATCTTCTCTGCAACTATTTCTTCCTTTGGAAATAAATTATGTAGCAGCCGACTCTGTAATGCTTTTTTGCCAACTTCTGTGAGTAGTCCAATCCTGATATCTTTCAGAATACTTCCATATTCTTCATCGTTTGCTTGCCTCATATTAGTAGTAAGTTCCTTGTACTCAAAGAAGGACCAAATATTTGCATTACCGATGCTTCCCAATGACTTCTTTGTGTCTTCATGTGTCACAGTATTAAACACTGGTTGTCCTTTAAGTGGAGTAAGCTGTAGAAGATCCCCAAAAACTATGACATGTTTTCCACCAAATAACATGTCATAGTCTGTCCTTAGAATTTGCTGCATTCTTAAATGCACAAAGGCAAGCATTACGTTTGATACCATGCTCACCTCATCAATAATGAGAACTTGCATCTTCTTCAATACTCTTGAAACTTCCAAGCATGCTTCTCCAGTTAGCTTGTTGTATTGTATTTTGTTCTCATGCTCCACTGGTAACATTAGCAAACGATGTAAGGTGATTCCTTTTATGTTATATGCTGCTAACCCAGTTGGAGCAGTAACCACACAAGACAAAGTAGAATCCGTTTTTTGCTGTAGGTAGCTTCTGATGACTTTTATTAGGAAACTTTTTCCAGTTCCAGCTTGTCCGCTTACATACATCCTGATTGGATGAAATGATGTGCATGAGCACTCTTTTTTTTCATGTAGAAATCCGTGATCAATTTTGTTTCTGATCTCTTCATAAATTTGTTGCTGCTCTTCGTTCAGTTGTCTTTCCAAATTTTGTAAGTCTATAAATTCTTCTTGAGCTTGATTCATAGCCGTTTCCACTTCATTCATGGCTATTGATGCTTCATTTTCAACTATTGGTTGTCCTAGGGGATCTTGACTGAGTGTTCCTGAACTTTGGCTGTCCTGAGAACTGTCTCTAGCTACTTCTGCTGCAATTGTAGTTTCCTGTTCAATTTCTTCATTTAACATTTGCAGATAAGTTGTGAATGTATTGCATTGTATGCTGTCTTTGCAAGCATTAAATGAATCTTCATAGCTTTGAAATTCTCCCAGTAGTTCATCCCCTGAACGCCATGGTTTAAACAGCTGTAAAAGAACCAAGTAGTAAAATTCCTTTTTGTCAGTAGTGTCGCAACTCAGCTTCCGGTGATTTATCAAACTTCCTTTTGTTTGCTTCACCAAACATCCTTCCTCACCAATGACTTTATATTTTCCATTTTTGATGTCTTCTGCGGCTTTCCGTGAATAAATGTAGTTCTGCAGCACTTCATAGAGACACATGTTCTCCAGATGTTGACTTCTCTTGGGATAATATGTGTCCAACATGTTTGATTTCAAAATATCTGTACTTTCTGGGTCATTCTCGGCCAAATATTCAATTTCTCCAACAGATTTCAGTACCCGATTTCTCATTGCGGCAAGGCCTAAACTTGCCCAAATTATTCTTCTTGATTTCGAGTAGAGACTTGCAGAAGATAACCTATCTGAACATTCGTAGGATCCAATTTCTCGATGCGATAACATCTTTAAACTGAAACTGTACAGCTTCTTACTGACAGTCTTCTCGTGAGAAATCTCTTCCCACATTTCTTTCAATTCAGTTTTTTCAGATTTAGCAATGTAAGACGTTACATATCGAGCAACAGCAATGGAATTGTCAGCTACATACTGTATATCCATGTTAGCATTCCACATGGATAAAATGACTGGGTTGTAGTCATTTATATTTTTTGATTCTTCTTTTCTTTTTAGGTTGTAGGTATTCTTAGGTGATTTTCTTGTGATAGTATGTGTCACAGATGACATAAAACTGTTTACTCTTCCATTTGAAAGAACAGGTCTAGGAAATCCAAATCGACATTTAGTGTAGTATTTATCTTTGCTCTTGTATTTCCGTCGACAGTATTTTCCACACCGATGACTTTGGAAACGTAAAACTTGCTCCTTTAACTTTTTCTCTTCTGTGCTTTTTGGTATAGCACATGTTGCATATTCTTCAATGTAAGATAACACTGCTTCATCAGTATCTGTTCCAAACTTGGGGGCATCCTTGATCCACAACAGCATATGAATATGAGGAGCACCTCTTGCCTGGTACTCTTTTCTCCAAAAGAAATCCACTACTTCTCCTAGAGGTGGATTTTTTTTATTGCAGATGAAGGACATCATAGCCTCAAATCTATGATTGAAATATCTGCAAACATTAACCGGATCCAATGAGCACAGTTCTCCTGCTGTCTTGTATTCGATGTTTTTAATGTTTGAATTTGCCTCTCGTAGAAAATCCAGTAAATCATCCCAAGCGTACTCAGCACAGCTTAGGGTAAGGAACCATGTTGGTGTTCCTAAATTTCGTAACATGCATTTTAATTCACCATGGCGTCGGTACCAATATTCATTTGTCCCACACTGACAAGCCATCAGATTGATCAGTTGTGTTTCCAAATGATCATCTCGGTGCTGCACTTTCTACATAAAATCCTTAGCAGACACATTTTGTAAATGTACTCCACTTTTTAAAATGTGATTTACTGCATAAGATAGTGCAGACAAGTCGCTTTCAAATAAAAGATGGAACAAATAAGGAATACTTTGTCGAAATCTGGGATCTTCAGCATATAGTCTTGTAGTCCGATACTCAGAAACTGGAATCTGTTCTGGACGTTCATCGTATCGTCCTCCTTTTCCTTTAGGAAACAGCTGGGGAAAACATCGAGCTTCCAAGCTCTCCTCCCATACACTCACGAGAGTTCCTTTTGCTTTCTTCATCTGAAACAGATCAATATTGTCTCCCATAACTTCTTTTGAATGAAGAGGATGTATGCTAAAATGTTCATAAATTTCTTCTTCCTTTGACTTGTCCACTTTTTCAATTTGTCCAGTTGGTGTTTCTGTGTCTTCTTGTAAATCTTCTTCTTCTTCTTCTATATAAATTGATTCATACCATTTGTTATTCCTTTTCAAATACAAATTTGCTCTTTGTACTTTCCGTACATCTACCAGCTCCTGCCAAATCTTCTTATTCTTTGTAGGTACACCATTAACCAGAATAACTAATGGTTCAGTTTCCAAAGTATCCGCATCAATAGTTTCCATATTTTTTTTCAAATCCAAGGGCAAATACACCACTCTACCTTTTAAACCTCTCAGTAAATCTGAAGGAGGTAATTTACCAGTTTTGGGCTCCATACGTACTATGGTCTGGAACGGATGAACACATTGAATAAGTATAGACTCATATGTATTTAATTCAGAAAGTTCAGCAGGAATAGCATCCAATTCTAAATTACAGCTCTGGTCGGCATTCTATTTTCCTCTAACTTGTTGTAACAGTATTTACAAATACGCTGATCTTCACCCAATTCAAAACAATTTTCTAGAAATATATATGTGGCAAAATCCTTCCACTTATAATTATCTTCATTTTCACTCTTTCTGTAGAGATCAACATTCCTAGTTTGTTTTCTATAATGAGTTCTGCGGCAACAAATACAAGTAATATTTGGTCTTTCATTAGAGATTATTGCAAATTTTGTTATGTGATCATTAAATGTCTTACTTACAGAGGGTTTACATTCTCTTCCACTTCTTCCTCATTTACTGTGTCCTTTTCTGCACTGTTTTGTTCAGGACCAAAGTAACAAAACTGAATTTCATCAACCACCTTCTCTACATCTGATACCGATCCACGGAACAGAGCCCTATTCAATTCATCTAACTTTAGGTTAATATTATGCTCTGAAATGCTGATGATGATCTCTAACGTTTCTTGCACTATTTCTTAGATAAAGAATATTTGATTAATTGACAAATGTGTTATGTTGATTATTTTAAGAAGAGAATTTAGTAGGATTTAAAGACTAAATAAATGAATGTGAAACTAAACCTACAAACAACTAAATGATCCATCTCCTTATGAGAGGGATATCTTGGGTTTGAAGTCAATGTGTTTAGGGTAAGGTGAAGGTATTCCTTTCATGTCAGCGTTTGGAAGCTTATTTCCCTAGGAAAACAGATCAACTGAGAGTAAGTATTGGTGTTATGGGCCCCACCACTGAATGTATATGAGTGAATTTGATGTTGAAGTAATTGGTCTGTGACGAAGGGGGAATTTGATGTTCCACGCTGCAGCACAGCCACCACAATCTCTGTCGGGGCGGAACACAAGCAAACCCCAAATTAACTTGTGGTTAACCCTCTGATAGATTGGCACAAAAGCAGTCAGGCTTAACTTGGAAGCAATGTGTTAGGTACTTATGAAGTACTTCAAACAGGGGCTTGTGATGTGAATTCCTGCGTCAAGGATGCACTAGCAGTTATGCGAAGGCTGTGGGGCTGCCACGCAGTGCTTAATATATAAATAAAATAAGTGGCCGGGTCCTAGTCAGGAGGCCACTTCCATGTGCACTGCCCATTGCTACAAGAAGTGCTGCCTGTTACAGTAACAACACAACAAACAATCGTCACACTTCTACAAGTGCGACGATATTGACAATTACAGGCTCCCAAAGCAAATACAACAAGCATTTGCAATGCAATAGGTCTCGCATTATTAAAGTTTGAGCTATTGGTGTTGCATTATTTAGCAATGCCAATAGCTCAAACTTAAATAATGCGAGACCTATTGCTTCGCAAATGCTTGTTTCAGTTTACGTTTTAGCTATGCTGCACAGTATCATGGATGCTGTACATCATGGCTAACAACTGGCAAAGCCAGCAAGTTCTAAATGTGAGATCCGTTGGCTTTACCAGTGCTTGTTTGACTCTGTTAAGAGAGTAGGTAGTCCTCACCACCTATTTGTAAGAATCAAGGTAGACTGACTCCAAGCCGCGAATATTTCAAAGGCTTCCCCCAGGCCTTTAGCTGCAGTGCGCATGCTTCAGCCGGGGCGCACAGTAGCCATCTTCATACATCGCCTGCGACATGCGCGCACCCGCGTTGTTTAGTCGTGCACTTGGCACCGAACAAAGACTATCCACATGCGCTGCGGCCTGAGGGGCACGTCACAATACGTCATTAGATTTGAGAACAAGACACTCCTCTTCCCATGTGCACTTGCGCCAGTAGGTTCTACCCTGACTAAAGCGTGCGTCTTTGTCTGCCCGTGTTGCGGTAGGGCGGGGCAAGGGGCGTTATTACAGCCGTTGGTCGAAACGTCACTTCCTGTTCCCACCCCTGTGTATTAGGAGCGGCGCAGCAGCTTTGCGGGTCTTTCTCGGTCTTCCACCCACAGTTCGCCTTTCGTGACTGCGCAATCCCTGCTGGCCCGTTTTCTTCGGCCTTTCCTTCTCACACGCTGCAACTATGCAGGCCCCAAGGAGCATGCTCGGTCGAGGTTCTCGCCGCGGTGGTTTCAAAGGCTCCCGCGGAGGTCGGTCTGAGCCGCCTTCCGCCCCCCCAACCCAAGAGCCCGAAAGCAAGTACCTGCCTCAGCTGTTGGCCGAAAAGGACAGTCTGGATCCGAGCTTCACACACGCTATGAAACTGCTGAGCACTGGTACGACATGATTTAATTGCATACGTTAGGGAGTGTGAATTTACTGTAGGAGAGGATGGGGTATGTGAATAACGCATGCCGAGGTGGGTGGTAGAACGGGTTGCAGCTGCAAAGAGTCGCTGATCTCCAGTGACGCAGAATATAAGGTAGGAGGCACGCAATTAGCTGTGGCAAACAAACCTGTTTCAATTAAATCGTGAGCGGCAGTCAATATCCCCGACTTGCACGTTGGGCGACAATAGCGTTCTTTGTTCCAGGGTCATTTGCGAGCAGTGGTGATACGGCTTTTTAAAGCGCCAGTTATTGAAAAGGATGGATAACACGATAGGCAATAGTGTTTCTATTTCAGGGTTAATTGGCGTTTGGGTCCGTCTTGTTGCGATCTTTTAATTTTGCGACCGACTTTTCGGATCAAGGGCTTTACCCCGCCCAACATCAGCAAATCCTTTTTTCAAAATGGCCACTGTAAGCAAGCGGCTTTGTTTCAAAATGGTGTCCCCGGACACGCTGCGCCTCTGCCTCTATGCAGCCTCTTCGTGACTTCTGCGGCTGGGCGGATGCGCAGCATACGGGGTGCAGTTCAGCTGGCAGCCGTCGAAATGGGTGCCCCATAGACATTGCATCTATTAACCCAGAATGACCACATTTGTCAAGTTCGTTTACTGCCCCCGTTTAGCCACGTTGCCACTATCCGTTTCCCTATTTATTCCATCAGCTTGTGATCACTCCCCGGTTTCGTATAAATCTATTAAATTGTCTGTTTTTGGTGTAAAGTTGTCTTAATAGTTTATTTTTTTATTTTAGAAATTGAAAAGGTCCAAAAGGGAGATAAAAAGGACGATGATGAGGCAGACACATACCTTGACTTGTTTTCGCACAAGAATATGAAGCTGAAGGAGCGCATTCTTATTCCAGTTAAACAGTACCCAAAGGTAATTACATTAGACTGGTGTATTGCGCGACACCTAATTATGCGCCGGCAATCTGCGCAGCGATAGGTTCTTTGTCGACTTAACGGCGGCTATTTTCCCTCTTTTTCAGTTTAATTTTGTTGGGAAAATCCTGGGGCCACAGGGCAATACTATTAAGAGACTACAAGAAGAGACGGGAGCCAAAATTTCCGTGCTGGGAAAGGGTTCCATGAGGGACAAAGGAAAGGTAAGATTTAACTCGAGGCAACCAACTCCAGCTTACTTTATAAGGAAGCGCTTTGTTTCCTGTGTCTGACGCGTGGCTGTTAGTTTAGACAGCGGTTTAGTGGCTTATTTATATTTTCAGGAGGAGGATTTGCGAAAAGGCGGCGATCCAAAATATGCCCATCTGAACATGGATCTGCACGTGTTCATCGAGGTCTTCGGACCCCCGTGTGAGGCGTACACGCGCATGTCGCACGCAATGGAAGAGGTTAAGAAGTTCCTAGTGCCGGTATGTATCATTTTAAGTCTACAAACAGCTCGACCTTCCGTGTGCACTTAAGCTGGTTTCTTTGTTTTTCGTTTTGTGACTTCCCCCCTTTTTTTTGTATCCCTTCTGTTCATGAATGTCATGGGGCTTTTGTGAGTGCTGAATGCCAGTCTACATTTTTTAGTTGCAGTTCTCTAGAGTAGGCTCCCCATGATCTGCCTGCTTGTGTACTGTATATGTGCCTGAACCCAAAAGTGGGTCGGGGTGATGTGACTGATTGCAGGAAACCTAAGTAATCCAACGTTGTGGAAGTATTTGTATCCTGTTGTAGGGTCGTTCCTAGTGAATGACAGTATCATTAGAAGTAGCTATTGGGGCGGTGAATCTGAAAGTACAGTAAAATGGGGTGGAGGGCGGGACGTGGCTCAGGTAGTTATGTTACTGAGCTGGGCTCCTCCAGCAGGAGGGCAATAGTAATATCTCGCCTTGTTCTAGGACGGGATGGTCCAGTGGAGAGGGTTGTCACGGAGCTCCCATGTAAGTATACACAAACACAGACGAAACACTGCCTCTTACTTATCGGCGTATTGAGCCTCAGCGCACGTACATAATTTCGGCACGATGGTCCTAGGGCCCTTTTAAAATGACTTGTGTTTGTGTCATTGCTCCCCGTGGGTCCATCCAGCCAAACCTGCTGGTGAGTGATGTGGTGCCCAAGGCCTCTGCATACTGAGAAGCAGTGTCTCATTTGACCATGTCGCTGTGCACTACTTAAAAGCAACACTTGGTGTCGCTGATGCACGTGATATCCATTTGAACCCTCCGTACTTGACCACTTCAAATTAGTCCTCTCCGTGCGCTGCATTGCCCACCCAGAGTGTGGGTTTATGGTCTACCTTACGACCGAATACAAATAATTCCACGACACGTCTGGTACGGCAGCCTTTTTGGTTATTTTGCTACCCCATAATCCCCATAATCGCCTCGTGCTCGCAAATGATCACGTTGGATATGCTAGTCCCCTTGAGCGTGATGGGTGCTTGTATGTCAAAATATCCAACCTTGGGGAGAGCACTGGGAGAGTGGTGAGGACCGTAGAGATTAAATTCGTCAACGGGGGCTCTGCGCTATCGAGCTTTGAAATACGAAGTTTACTGCTTTTTAAGGTTGCGTGTGTGCATCACGATTTGCACATCTGCATCGTTTGCACTTAATAGATTGTCTGTGTATTAGATTTAGGTGAAGAGGATGTACTTTCCTATGGCATGATACCTGGCATGTTGTGTTATACATTTCTAAAGCGCGTTTACTTAAGATTTTGGCTGCTGTTGGTCCACATATTTTGATGGACCTGTTCCGTAATCGTATGGTAGTGAGTCCGAGGATCTTAGAACAGCTGCAAACCGATGTAGCACATAAGTAAGCAAAATCAAAGAAGCTGATGGGGTACTTTTTCAATCTCACGTGCCAAATTGAATATCATGGGCCATATTTTGGTGGCCCGGGTACACTCTGCAGTAACTTGTGGGCTGTAAGGACGTTCTTGAGTAAAAATGGCTCGTGCATAACTAATACTCCTGACCCCCAAAAATTGAGCTCCTTACTGAACTGTGACCAGAGCACTGCCACTCAGTACCAGTGCTCGCCCTGTGGCGTGTCGTCGTGCTGCAGGGGTACTTTTGAGCCAATATTGCACCATGTTTTGGAGTTAAGATTGTCATGGGTGGAATGCAAACTTAAATTGGGAAGGAGCTTTAAATGAGTCTTTTGTTGGCATGAACTGAGGGGGCTCTGTTGCAGTGACTTATTTTCTAGCTTCTACGTGCCCGCTTGAAGAGTTTCTTTTCTCTCATCAGGATATGATGGATGACATCTGCCAGGACCAGTTTTTGGAGTTGTCTTACCTGAATGGAGCCCCACCAGAGGCTTCGCGTGGTCGTGGTGGTCCACCTACCCGCGGAAGAGGAGCCCTCCCTCCCCCACCTCCTGCTCCAGTTGCGAGGTAATCAGATCTTTGTTGACTTTAATGTTGGGAGCTTTGCAAGTTAGTTGCTTACGGCGGATGTTGTGATTCGGTTTGTGGTATTTAGGTAATCGCTCTCCCAAACGGAGGCTGGGCTTCATGTTGATTTGTTTAATCTTTTAGGGGCCGTGGTGTGCCACCACCGCGTGGAGCTATGGGGCCCCGCGGGGCGCCACCAGGTAGAGGAGGTCCACTCCCAAGAGGCGGTAGTGCGGGTCGGGGTGTCCCTCCTTCGCCTTCTGGAAGAGGCATGCCTTCAACCCGTTCCAGACCCCCAGGAATCCAGAGGATACCGCTCCCACCACCTCCAGCCGCAGAACCCTACAACGATTATGTGAGTGCCTTGCACTGACAACCTTTGTGTGAAGTGCTTCAGTTTTCTAACCCTACAAGTAGGGTCGTCACTGTTGCATAGTTTGGATACAATGATAATTGGCGGGGAAGGGAGTGGGAGTAAAGGCGGATCTGGTTTGTTATGACATAATACATGTTTCCTAAGTGACCATATAACCTTGGACTGACCTAAAATAGCTGATTCAACTTAGTCTATCTAGTCTCTATTGTACAGTGTTAATACAAGAGCGTGTTATCTATCGTGGGACACAACGCTTGTCCCGTTAAGGCAGCTATTGCTCACTGAACTCCTGGAGCTTATCCTGCAAGCAGGAAGGCCTAGGTCCATTCATGTATTGGTAGAAGTAGAAATGACTTTATCCCTCCAGTGCCCGCACACTTCCTGGCTGTGTTAGCTTGCATCTCACTGTCCTTTCCATTACAGGGCTATGAGGATACCTATGCTGAGCAGAGTTACGAGGGGTACGAAGGCTACTACAGCCAGGGTCAAGGGTGAGTGAACTCGCAGGGCTTGAGTCCCATACTCATGCTGTATTCATAAATTTCCCTCGCCTCTCGATGAACAATGTCCAAGGATTTAGAAAGTCGTACCTGCCATAGCCTTGTATACAAGCGCATTTTATAGTTTGCTGCTTGTGATTAAAGCAGTTGTAAGACTTTAATAAGTTGTAAAAAAAGTGAATTCGGCAGCCTTTGTCCCGTAAGTAGGGACACCAGTTAGATGAACATGTTTTTGTTACTGAATGTTTATCTCTTTTGCCAGACTATCTTTTGTGTAAACAAAAATATGACTACTCCCCTTTCTTGCTCGTAGAGATACAGCAGAATACTATGACTACGCTCACGGTGAGACACCAGAATCCTACGACAGCTACGGTAGGCCGGAAGGTAGGCGTTTGCGCTTTTTTGATTATCACATGGGTGGTTTTTGTCTAGTCTCACATGGCCGGTGGGGATGGGTATCCGGTGTGGGTGTTCCCCCCCCCCCCCCCCCCCCCCTATCGCGCAAACATCACCGACGGTGGTATTGGGGCGCTTTACAATAGTACCAGTTACAAAGGGCCACAATCATTTTGTAGGCACAGTGAGAAGTAATATGGCGGCAGCACTGGCCTTTAAGCGACTTCCCAGTGTATACACGTTGTCCACCGATGTCGTACTTTCTTGACATGAAGGGAACACGTGTGCTGTCGGTCGGTTACTTGCCCAGGACAGCACTACAAACATACTCATTTACAATGCAATACGTCTAGCATTTTCGAAACTTTGATCTTTTGGCCTTTTTATTATTGCAGGCTTTTAAATTCGAAGCATTGTCATTAATCGTGTCAATAAATCAATCTTGCAGATGCAAGCACTATTGCATTTCAAATGCTAGTTTTATACCTCACCAAAATGGGCAATTGCACCCACAACGGTTATAGTGGCACAATTTATCGTTGCCACTGCCCAGCAGTGGGTCGGGTATGTGCACAAATGCTTTTTACAGCATCAGGTACAATAATTAATGAAACACTTGCAAAAGTAATGTTCATGTACGTAAACCTTCCTCTATCAAAGCTTGCTGATAGAAATCCAGTTAGTGCCACTAAACATGAAGGCTTTTAGCACCCCGCTGTGTACTAGTTTGATGTTTTTATGGGGTTTTCCTTTCTGCAGCAGAGTACTACCCCTGCAATGACTTACTACAAGCTACAGGTCAGTCCGTGTCTGAAGTCATGTTTGTGCGCCAAACACTAATCAATTGCACAGGCAGCTTGCTAAGCAACGCTCAAAGCACCTGCCCTGAAATGTCCCAACAATCCTGCGCCAAGGTCCTGATTTTTGGCCGTTGAAAAAAGTTTAACGTGGAACATTGGGCCCACAAAGATTAAAACTACATCAAAATAAAACTACCTTGGGGTCTGGTTTAGCGAGTCTTCCAGACCCATTAGTTTGCTTTGAAAAAGAGCTGGACATATACAGCCTGACTCGACTTAACCAGGCCCTGAGTAGTCCTTCCACCGAACCCATTCTGAAGGTGACTAAAGCTACCCATCTCCCTGCCTTAAGTTACGGGCACCAGGCCTTTCCTGTTGCATACTCTGCCACGCCCAGGTTACCATTTATAAAAAATCTTCTGCGTCCCTAATTATATCCACCGGGCAAGACTACAACTGGAGCTGGGCCTTCAAAGAATCTATTTTTCTGTGAGGCTGACACCCTGAAGTACTGTATAAGGGCACTAAAAGCCGCAGATTGCGCGTTTAAAGCCCGGTTTAAAAACTCTTGGCATCTCGGGGAATCCATGGAACCGTTAAACTTTAAAAGCCATAAGAACGCTACATATTGACAAAACATCACTAACTAAAGACTATTCCATACAGTCTGGGTTATCTACAAGCAGGTTAGAGAAATTTCCTACCAGATGGACATTCGGGTCCTAAAACATCAATTATCCTGCTCCCCTTGCACGACTCAACCGTACATTCTTGATAGTCTGAACGTAGTCGCCCGCAAAAATGTTCATGCGTATCCTAGGCATGCGCTCCACTGCCTTCAACCGATTGGCTCCAACCAGTGAGGAGGGGGCAAGCAGACTGCAATTATAGGCCTGAATCATGGCTGATCTTCTGTACTGTTGTCCCGCCCTTGACGGGCCCCAGAAGACTTCTCTTAAAACACTTGTATCTAAAAAGGGGCATCAGTACATGTTGGGAGGCATCTGCTCAGCTTTGCTTCCCCAGATATTAAAGTGCTTGCAAGGTCCGGAAAATGTGAGACTCTTGGGGACAATCTGCTTTCTCACTTTCCTACCCCCGCCCTAAACTCCTTCCCAAAAACTTTATCACATACCTCTTTTGCACTCTGCCGGATTGTCTGCACCAAATCATTTTATCTTTGCCTTTTGAAGCCTGTCACAGTAACTAAGACGGTCTCGTTAGTAATGTGTATGAATTGAAATTTGATGGTTTGCTTTGCTAAAATTTTAATGTGTTAACAGTGCTACGATATTTTATTGCAATGGCTTTAATTGACTGCTAATTTAATAAACTAAACTAACCGCACCACGCGGAGTGTGAAGTACAAGTAAAATCGTGCAAAGTTTGACGGCTTAAGCAGATTCTGCAAATCATGTGCTTTGGGCACCCTACATGTGTTAAAAATAAAACTGTCTGTCCAGGAAGCGTGTGCCAAACAGTGTTTACATTTAAAAAACATCTAAGTGGGCACCGTAGTACTGTGTAACAAAGGAAAAGGGCCACTCCTCTTGGGAGGTTACAAATGAAGGCCAGGCGGTACTAACGAGCCTATCACTGATCAGAAGCCAGAGCCTTCCTCCCCATTCTATAGCTTGCCTGAGCAGTCCAATGGGAGCATACACTTCAAGTCACTCAATGAGCAGCTAGTCTGACGCACTGGTAGACTGCAGTGAGCTGCCACTAGATGGCGGAATAATGCACAGCATGTGGATCTGTTAATGACATGCTGCAAAACTAAAGCTCCAATGCGGGTGTGTAGTTCTTTAAAGCGCCAGAAGTTTAAATTGCATTCTGCCGCACAGTGCTTGTTTTCATTCTGTTCTGGCTTTCTCTGCTACACCCCTCTTACACTCCCTCCCAGGCCTATTCCCCTTGACACCACAACTTCACCTGGCACTGCTCCTCCCTTTCTCTTTAAAGTAGCCTGTTTTTTCCCACAAACACAGTTCAGCATGTAGCGCGAAGAAACCCTTACGAAGCAGAAAGGGTGATCACTAAATACGTTAAATAAACTTAACGACTTCTAGCACTCTGCATGGAGTGTCCCTTTGCAGCCGAAACCAAATTGGTGGCCAAAGCACCACAACATCAAAGGTACTTCTGTGGTTCCCAAACTTTCTACCTGCGCCCCCTTTGACCTGTTGGCTGCGGCCCCCAATTATGTTAACTCTTTTTTTTTTTTTTTTTTTTTTGGGAGGGCAGGTGTAGTCACAGCCTTTGGAGTACTTCCGTGTTTCTCCCTGGAAACAATTGGGATGAAGGTATCATAAATGCATGGTGTTTTATTATTACCAAGGCGGCTCCTCTAATAAAATATTCCAAGTTAAACTTCTTTGCCCATGCCTCACTTGCAGTATTAGACCTATTCATGTCAGCCCTATTGCCACAGTTTTCCTGTGCTTGAATGTTTTCATGAAGTCTCATTCCTATCCATGTCGTGTGTGCCCAAACCTCTGCATGGTGACTCATGGTTACTTTTAAATCAAATACAGCTTTATTTTAGCTGTCCACTCCCTAAAATTATATTTAATGCCAGCCAAATTCCTTTTTTAGGTCTCTCCTGACCCAGCGCATGCGCTGGTCTGGCGAGACTTGTTGAGGGCTCCAAAAAGTGATACCAGGCCAACCTAGAGCTACAGTGCATATGTGACCAGGCCAACCTAGAGCTACAGTGCATATGCACGGGCACGCGCGCTGCGCTTTAGCGCAATCATTTTCACGGCCCCTTGGCATAGCCAATAGGTCTCGCTTTTGGGACCTTCTGAGTATTTAGTTATGCAAAGGTGAGACCTATTGGCTATGCCAATGCTTAAACTTTTCTTGCATCCCATTCTTGCCATAATGCCGTATATGGTGTTTTACTTCCCTGTGCTCATGGAGAGCAGGTCTGCCTGGAAATGTGTCTCCTGGAAGAAATGCATACTGGAATTACCTACGGTCCAAGTACATATGTCAATACTAAACACTGAGACAGGACACATTTAGTTTCCTGGTGTGCTTTGGTGTAAAATGCATTTGGTAAAACTAAGCTGTCAAGTAACAAATCAAGTGGGGATCCAGTGAAAGATGGATATCGTGACCCCTGACCTGCCATCAATTAAGCCCTAGGTTTCCAGCTTTAGGCATGTCACTTACAAATCAGCATGCGTTTAAGTCTAATTAGTTCAACTGAATCCCAAGAAATCCTTCAACATTAAATGCATTCAAGTGCTTGGTTCGTGACTCCCCTTGCTAGTTTTCATGGCGCACCAGGGAGGCACGGATTAGGATCCGATGTTTATCTTGATGCTGCAGTGCTTTGTCCCGTGATTTAGCTTCGGCTGTAAAGGAATGCAGAGTATCCATACATTGACAAAGGCTCACATTGCATAGACCCATTGGCTTTGCCAATGCCTCGTTTAAGAAGGAAAAAATTACTAAAGACTTTATGCCCGCAATTACTTGCCATTCATTAGTGTCGTAATCGCTCTTATTTGCCTCTTCAAATCCGGCAGCGTCACTTCCTGCTCTTTATGTGGTGCATTGAACTAGAGAAGATTTGATTAAACTTGGTGTCCCTTCGTTGCTCAAGCTTGGATTAGGGTAGTATTTGTTTTGAAATGTATATGTTCGTATATGTTCTAGTTTTCCTTGCCCCTCCTGCGTACACCAGACCCCAGCTCATTTCTTCAACTGCTTTTTCAATTTTTTATATATATATATATATATATCCGGAACGCGATCAGATTGCTTTTACATCAGCACCAACAATACACACTTATTTTTAGGCACGAGATATTAAAGTGGTGAGCCAGCGCTAGACTTGCACGGCTAGAACTAATGAAAAAGTGAATATCTTGCTTCAACGAGACCCATTGGTTTAGCAAATGCTTGTTTAACTTTAGTCCATGTTATCCAACATCGCCAAAAGGAACGGTGACCAATCCGAAAGGTCCCAACAGCTGGACCCATTTGCTTTTCCAGTGAACGTTTTGTCTGTTTTCTAGGTTGTTCTTTTGCTCCACACTCCCCAACATGGCTTGCAGAGTTAATGCCCATTTCTTATATATATTTTTTATAATTGACGGCAAGCCAGCTGCATTTAAATTAAAATGAGTACCATTGAATGGTAAAGTATAGAAATAAGTGGAAAAGAACAAGCCCAAAGGTCGGTAACGCCTTGTGGTGGCACTACCAGGTGTCTTTGGTTAATGCTTGGTTATACATCCTCATCATAATTTCCTATATTCCCCCCTTTTTTTTTCTTCACCTTTCCCTTCTGGTCGGCGTCTAATGGGGAGGGGTGAGGGGGTGGATTTAAGTCCGCATAAAGGGTGCCCGTGCCCACCACATCGGCAAATAAAGTGATGTCTCTGCATTAACCCTTTTTCTTTTCTTTCTTAGGGCAAGATGACTGGAACAGTTCGCGTGCATTGAAGGCTCCACCAACCCGGCCTGTGAAAGGCTCATACAGGGATCACCCCTACGGACGCTATTAAACAGTTATTACGACGGCATTGTGCACGTTCCCAGATACTGGTTTCCAGACTCATCCTGTTGCTTTTCAGGCAGACAAGTAATTGTCTAACTATTCTTTCGTGCTCTTCTTCATACCAGCTTCTGTACCAAGGAGTATTTTAATGGCGTTCAAATAGTTGTACAAACATCTAATTTTATGTGTAGTGTAGCCGAGACGTTCTTTCTAAACGGTGTTCTGCTGTTCGTTTCAAAAGTTCATTTCAAACTAATTACGGCTTTGTTGTGAAGTCAGTTGGTTCAAGAAACCAAAGTATTTATTTTTTTACTTTTTCGTTCAAATATTAAAAGTTGTAGCTACAGAACTCCAAACATAGGTTACATTTAAAAATATTTTTCCTTTTTAATTTTCCGTTCGGCTTTAAAAGCAATGCGTAAATTGTTTAAAAAAATCTTAGCTGATTGGCAGTCAAAAAGCAGATTGGCAAATAAATCGTGTTTCACGTTTTAATACAAAAACTATAACAGAGGGAAATATTGGTCATAAAATTGGGACGCTGCCCCTCCACCCCTTCCGCACCAATTGAATTCGTAACTAAGTAACTACATTATTGGTGGGGTAGGTTGAAACGCTATAACTGATCTTGTAGGTTTGGCATTTATTGGCCACCGTCTTGTGTGCCCTGTGCCTGCATGCTATCGGAAGCTGGATCCTTCCCGCCCCCTTTTGTACTTTAGTTGTAGTCTTTTATTCCCTTTACTTTTCTGGCTCGAGACTGGTAGTTCTTGATCGGATTCCTGATATGTTCAATACGATTTAAGTAGCCGCCTGTGGGAGGGGCATGAACTTGCTGAACAGGCAACGTCCCCCTGGATGCGGGAGTGACTTGAGTGCTTGGAAATGCAGTGGACCAATCTGGCCTTGTTCAGTAGGGACCACCACCCTTTCCTGCCCAACAGCAATGGCCCTAGGAGTGCTGCTCCACGCTGCGTTCACTAGGTGACCACTCCTCTCATTCTGATCTCAACACATTGGTACTTAAAACACTGCAGTTAGGGGAAGGAGCAAACCATGAAAAGCTTCCTTTTTGTACATAGTTATCAATCCTGTGGGTTTGTACACCGTCCTTTCAGTGTGCGCGTAGGATAATTACTTAACGAATGTGTGAAGACTGCCTAAATAGGTAGCTAAACTTATGTCAAAATGTCTGCCAGTTTTGTCAATAAAGTTTAGTCATTTTTTAATCAAAGCAAATGTGGCGAATTGTCTTTATTGAGTAAAAGAGCTGTGGAATTGTTTGTTAAAATACATTTGTTTTAAAATGGGTGCAGTATTTTAATGTTGTCCCGTATTTAGAAGTCTTAAAAAAAGTCTTAAAATTACTAGCTAAACCGCTAGCAGTTATTACAACTGGCTGTTGGCACATCCATTACTTTTTTCACCCCCTGGAAGTTTCTCTAAACAGACTAAGCTCCATAATCGATGCAGCCAAGTGTCGGGTGTGTAAGTGGGGTATAGTGTTTGCATTACAAACCCATTCCAGTTTTAAACGCAGCCACCGGTTAATTTGGCTTGGTTGTGGTACTTCATTCGCTGTGCTGGTCCTGAAACATACGGGAAGTCTCTTCCTGCTCTCACAGCATATTTTATTTGTCAATTAGCATTTAAACGATTAGTACTAGCTTTATTATTGAAGCAGGTTCCGACCATCAAAAAACTGTACAAATGTTTCAAAATGGAACAGTTTAGTGTAACTTGGTAAAATAATGCTGCTTGGAAAGTTGAACTGGCAGCTGCAAAGTGTCCTAAGTTGTGTTTTTTGCAATGCGCACCCTACGTTACCCGATCACTGATTGAAATGCTAAAGTTGAAAGGGGCTTCCTTGTCCCGGTTCTGACTGCTTTTGGTTTTCTACAATAAGTAGACCAAACTGCTTGGGGGTGAAAAACTGGCATTAAAAAGTGATTTCGTTCAAATGCTTGTAGGAGGATTACGTTAAAAAAACTAATATTAAAACCATTGTATTTGTAGTTTGTGACTAACTGAAAATTAACTTATGTTCACCAATGTTGCCAAGATCATTTCTCAGGGTCTGGGGTCCTTGTGTGACTGACACAAAGATCACTCACTGCCCCTCCCCCTTTATAAAGGAAAAATACTGCAGGAGATAAGGATCTGTAAAGCTAACAAGCAACGCAAACCAAGGTAACACAAAATAAGTGTATCATTCTAATGTTCTATATCGTTTTCTTAAAATTGTGACCGCTTTGTAAAACTTGTAATCCAAAAACTTGTCAAACAAAAAGACAAAATGTTACATAGAAAAAGCCGGTTTAAAAGAAATGTAAATTAGTTGTAAGGATAAATGCTTACTCGTTTGTAATTGAGAACGCAAAAACACCTTGAAGAACTTAGTTACCGTCTTTAGATCAATATTAATGCCCCCAAACTTAAGGCCCTACTGATATACAAATAAATTCCGGCATTAATGTTTTAATAGCAGTTTGTTTTCTTAAATCCCTCTTGCCCATTATTACTTTGTTACGATGCTGCATGACTTGCTTGCTTTATGGGTGGGGGGCATAGCGAACTGGCTGGGACTAATTATCTTTCTCTTGTTAGGGTTTTGCCTTCCCTTTGTGATTCGCTGTGGACACTCGGTGGAAAAGATCCGTTTCAGGTCTGTAGTTCAAAGCTGCTATAGTCTTAAACCTGCTTGTATGCAACGCGCGTTGTGTCCTAAAGCGCTGTAGGTAACTAGGCTTAAGTTTGCAAAAACGCTTTATGCTCTTTCAACAGCTTTACCTATGCATGCCTTAAGTCATACTAAAATAACTGACATAAGTAATTGACAGGTGTTTGCATCTGAACTGTGCAAGCATACCTTAACATAGTCAAACGGCACATCAAGGTAAAACTGATTTGAAGTTGTGCCGAAGAGTTAAAAGTTAATTAACGTGTATGTCGAGCTGCCTCACTGGCAACGCTTATCTGCACAGTGGACTCGTTACTCGGACCAGATCTAGCTGAAAGAGTACACGATTTTGAACTATTAATTCAAAAGGAAAGGTTTTGTTTTTTTAGAAACAAGCTAGACTGCATGCTTTCTGGGTAATATTATTCCCTTCGACCCCCCCCCCCCCCCCCCATGACTTGTATTTTCATTCTCTGAGCATAGGAATTCAACCATTGCGGTTATGTTAAATTGCCCCTTCAAAATGCAACCAATTGGATCTTCCAGCTACTCTGCAGGGCTCCTGCTCACACAGCATCGGGAGGATAGGTGTGGTCTCGCATCGCCCTTAAAGGGTGGGGAAACTTCACAAACTATTTTGTCTTTAAACATGCTACCCTAGGCTGGTGTAGGCGCACACATCTGCTCAGCACCATAATACCCATACGGTTTATACTCTGCTTTGCAAATACACATCACATAGATAATTGCCAACATGCTAGTGGCAGTCTGGACTTCCTAAAAAGAGAGTTGGGGGGTTTTGTAGCCTCAACACAAGTTTTCTTCAACAAGGGATCGAGAGCGACGGCCATCTCGTGTTAAAAACGATGCAACTTTATGCAGGACTGACCAGTGTTCCAGAAACCCCCTCACAGCCAGCCCCTTCATAGATTACCCATCATAGACGGTCCTAGACCATAGAGTGCACTATACAACATGCCCCTTCATAATCTATCAAGTTTATGTAGACTGTAGGAAGCTGGCGTATATAATGACAAAGTATTGTTTAGTGTGCACAGTCCAGTGGATCACCAGAGGCAAATGAAACTAATGCTCTTTTGTGGTAGTGTATGTGAGCAGTTAGGCTTATCAGAGGGCTGTGCTAATCATTTGTTGTACACACTGGCAAATGATTGCACACTGTTTAATCTGAGACCAATGGTTTGTAAAAATATGTTCGAGGCATATGAGCTGCAGATTATACACTGCATAGATCGCCATCTGGTGTTGGGCCCGGATGTTTGCAGTTGGTTTTTCTTCTTGCACAGTCTTTAAAAGTCACGAGTTCAGTGACTCCTCCTTCGGTCCGTACTGCGCATGGGCTTCGGCTCCATCCTCCGATTGTTGTTTTTTTTTTTTTTTTTCGTCATCGGCCTAGGATGTAATACTTAGTGCTCCGGCTTCGAACCTTTCCAGTTCGACCTTCGACGAAAAATCCTCGTCCATCGAGATTCTTCAGACGAAATCTGCTTCTTCCGCTCTCTTCGGCACTTCCTCGATTCCAGGCAGCGGCCTTCGGGCCTCTCGACTCTGGTCTCGGCCGATGGAAAGGACTCCCTTCAAGAAGTGCCCAAAATGTGGGTCTAAATTTCCCCACACCGATCTCCATCAGGTGTGCAACCTCTGCCTCTCTCCCGAACACGAGGCCCGAGACTGCCCCGCCTGCAAGTTTTTTCGATCGAAAGACTATTAGGGCTTGGCGCACTCATCGACCTCGGCTCCACCTGACATCTTCGGAGAAGACACCGGAGCTTCGGGACAGGAGGACGATGTCGTCAGCGCTTCCGAGGCCGACTACTCCGACGTGGAGGAGATCACACCGGTGCAGAAGGTCGTGAGTACTCTACCCACTCCCACACCGAAAGACTTCGGTTACCCCTTCGCCTCCGGGCCTAGGGAAAACCAAGCATACCGCTTCCATCACCCCACCTTCAGGCCCGGTGAAAAAGCCTCACGTCTCCTGGCGGCTCGGGCTCAAGCCAGCCTCCTAGCGGCGCCAAAAAACACCCTTCGGCCCCGAAGAAAACAAGCTCCGTTCCGAAGCCATCGGTGTCGAAACCTGGCATCTCGGTGCCGACCAAACATAAATCCCTCTGCACCGACGCTTCCTTGTCGAAGCCTGCCTTGGCGCCGAACAAAAAAATCGGAGGCCCCGAGAAAGCATGGCACGGATAAACCAACGAAGCCCTCGGCTCCGAAAAACATCAGCACCGATTGAGGAATCGTTGCCGGAGGAGATTTTCACGCCAGATCCTCTTCTTCAAAAGACTTTAACAAAGGATCCAAAGACTGGACATTTAACTTTGTCTTCCAAGAAAAGACATTTAGACAAGCCGCCTCCACCACCAAAACGGAAGGACTCTGCCACATCCCCATTCAGAGTACCCTCTCCACCCTTGCCTCATCGCTCTCCAACCCAGTCTCCAGACCCTGATGACCAAGGGGATCCGTTCTATGATCCAACAGATGCCCCGCAGGACCCCACTCCTCCGGGAACACCTGACCCATGGGAGGATTATCACAATTCAGATGTGCCTCAGGATGATCTTCATCCCTCCAGGCCATCTCCACCAGAGGACTCCCTGGGGTTCCACCACCTCTTACAACGGGCGGCACATTATCATGGGGTGGAGTTACACAGTGATCCAGTTGAGGAAGACTTCCTACTTGACACGTTTGACATAGCAGATAAATCCACAGCTATATTACCCATGCTTAAAGGGGTGACCAAACATGCAACAGGTTTTCAAAGACCCCGTCAGAGCTAGGGTCTTAAACCCCAGAATAGAAAAGAAATACAAGGCAGCCCCCACAGATCCTGCCTATATTAAAGGACCTGCGCCCCTAGACTCATTAGTGGTATCCACAGCTAGGAAGCGCTCCAATTCTCAGTCATCTGGTGGAGCTCCGCCACCCGATAAGGAGTCCAAGCTCTTAGACGCGTCATGCAAACGCACTGCCTCGCAAGCTGCCAATATGTGGCGCATCGCCAACACGCAAGCGCTGATGGCGCGGTACGACCGAGCGCACTATGATGAGCTGGAGGCTCTTATGAAACATCTCCCAGAGAAATATAAAAATAAGGCTCATGAACTGATACAAGAGGGAAAGATTACCAACACCTCTATTAAATGTGCACTTGACGCAGCAGACACCGCTTCCAGGGCTAACACCAGTGTTCTGCTTCGCCGCCACGCCTGGCTCAGCATCTCAGGCTTTAAACCAGAGGTCCAAGCATCTATATTGAACCACCCTTTTGACCAACAACACTTATTTGGCCCAAAAGTAGACGAAGCCCTGAAAAAAATGAAATCACACACCCCTGGACGCTCCTTTCGCCGTTCCTCCTTTCGAGGCTCTGGCAGAGGTTACTCTTCCGATAACGCCTCCACGGCCTATAAGTCCCCTCCTCAGAATACCTTCACAAAGGGCTATCAAAGAGGTGGATATCGAGGAAACCATAATAAAGGCAGGGGCAAAACTAACACCGCCCGTACTGCCACACCGCCCACACAATGACTTTCCCCCGCTCCCCCCAGACCATTCCACTCCGGTCGGGGGCAGACTACAAGACTTCCTTCAAACCTGGGAGGCCATACATCAGACAAATGGGTGACCCAAATTATTCGGTCAGGGTACTGTCTCGAACTAACTTCTACCCCCCCCAAATATTCCACCCAGACACCGTGCGATGTCACAAGAACATACCACACTTCTGAAACAAGAGGTACTCTCCCTCCTGCAAAAACAAGCTATAGAGCAGGTCCCCGTCAATCAGCAAAATTTAGGGGTCTACTCTCTGTACTTTCTGATACCAAAGAAAGACTAGACTCTACGGCCCATTCTAGACCTCCGGCCTCTAAATGCATATATTCATTCAGACCATTTTCACATGGTAACTCAAAGTTCTCCCACTCCTCTGTCAGGACGACTTTCTCACTACACTGGACTTGAAAGACGCATACTTTCATATTCCAATACACCCTGCTCACAGAAAGTACCTCAGATTTGTGGTGGACGGCCAACATTATCAGTTCAAGGTTCTCCCCTTCGGGGTCACAACCGCACCACGGGTGTTTACCAAATGCCTGGCAGTAGTGGCGGCACACCTCAAGACAAAACATTCACGTCTTCCCCCTACCTGGACGACTGGCTCATAAAAGCCGCGTCCTAACACCAGTGTGTGCAGCATACAAACACCAACTACTCCACCAGCTAGGCTTCACGGTGAACCACCAAAAGTCCCACTTGATAGTCTCACACAAAGCAATAACTCGGTGCCACTATAGACACCTCATAAGCCATAGCCTATCCCAACTCAGCCAGAATCGCAAGCATACAAGCCTTGCGCCAAAGATTCCTTCAGCACTCTCTCCCAGCAAGAGTGTTCATGAAACTAATAGGGATGATGGCATCTTGCATCTTCATAGTGCCTCATGCACGACTTCACATGCGTCCACTCCAAGAGTGCCTAGCACGCCAGTGGAACCAGGGACAGCTGACTGATCTGGTGTTGGTGGGCGGTCGCACCCATCGCTATCTGCAGTGGTGGAACACCACAAACCTTTCCAAAGGGCGACTGTTCCTGGACCCGGTTCCTCAGGTTTCTAACAGACGCATCGCTCTCCAGCTGGTGAGCGCACCTTACACCTCACAGTGCAAGGTGTATGGACGCCACAACAGAGGTTACTCCACATCAACCATCTGGAGTTATTGGCGATCTTTCTAGCCCTGAAATTGTTTCAGAAACAAATCTCAGCCAAGGCAGTCCTCATTCGCACAGACAATATGACTGCAATGTATTATTCAAAAACAGGGGTGGACACATTCTCCCCAGCTCTCTCGCTTAGCACAGAGCATATGGAGATGGGCAATCCCACAATCTTTCTCCTGGCACAACACGTCCCAGGTATACAAAACACCATGGCAGATCTGCTCAGCAGACAAACGCAGCAAATGCACGAATGGGAACTGCATCCACAAGTTCTTCACCCATTCTTTCACAAGTGGGGGCATCCTCCGATAGATCTCTTCGCCACCCACAAACAAAAAATGCCCAAGCTTCGCCGCCAGATACAAACACCCATTGTCCAAAGGCAATGCGATATCGATGAACTGGCCAGACAAATTAGCATACGCCTTTTCACCTCTCCCGCTAATTCCATTAGTGGTAAGGAAGCTACAACAGCACTCCCTCACACACATTCTGGTAGCTCCAACATGGGCCAGGCAGCCATGGTACACCACAATACTGCAGCTCTCGTGGTACCACATCAAAAACTGCACCTGTCCCCATGCCTCCTAACCCAGAACCATGGAGAAATCGGGCACCTGGGCCCAGCTCAACCTTGCGATCTGGCTCCTGAAATCTTAGAATTTGGATACCTTAACCTTCCCCCTGATTGCATAAGCATTATCAAGGAAGCCAGACGTCCTACCACTCGAGCATGCTATGCCGCAAAGTGGGAAAGATTTGTTGTTTACTGCCGTAACAATACAATCAACCCTTTAGATGTATCCATACAGCACATCATATGCTATCTGCTCCATCTTCAAAGGTGTAACCTGGCGTACTCATCCATCCGTCTACACCTAGCAGCAATTGCTGCTTACCTGCAAAACAGACAGCATTTTATCACTTTTCAGAGTGCCTGCTATTAAAGCCTTCATGGAAGGCCTTAAAAGAGTAATTCCGCCCAGGGCACCACCCTCACCTGTGTGGAATCTAAACGTAGTTCTTACAAGGCTAATGGGTCCGCCTTTCGAACCAATGCATAAATGTGAGCTACAGTTCCTTACTTGGAAAACAGATTTCCTCGTAGCTATCACTTCCCTTAGAAGGGTTAGCGAGATACAAGCGTTCACTATACAAGAACCCTTTTTACAGATACATCGCAGCAAAAATCCAAAATTTCTGCCCAAGGTCATTTCCCCCTTCCATCTTAATCAATCTGTGGAATTACCGTTTTTTTTCTCGCAACCTCAATCTGTTGCGGAAAGGGCTCTACATACACTTGATGTTAAAAGGGCTTTACTGTACTACATACAAAGAACGCATCCTTTCAGAAAGACTAAACCGTTGTGTCTCCTCTTCTCTTCACCGCATAAAGGCAACCCCATCTCAAAATCAGGGATAGCTAGGTGGATTGGTAAAGTGCATACAAATTTGCTATCACAAAGCAAAAATAACATTATCTGTTCCACCTAAAGCCCACTCTACAAGAAAGAAAGGGGCTTCTATGGCCTTTCTAGGAACATACCCTTGGATGACATCTGCAAAGCAGCCACATGGTCAACACCGCACACCTTCACAAAACATTACTGTGTAGACGTGCACTCCAAACAAGCTAGTGTGGGCCAGGCTGTACTAAAGACACTGTTTCAAACCACTGCAACAGATACCAGTGGTCGCCGCTAGGGTTGGGTACTGCTATATAATCTATGCACAGTGTATAATCTGCAGCGCATATGCCTCGAACGGAATATGCTACTTACCAGTATGCATCTGTTCTTGGCATGTAGAGCTGCAGATCTATACACTCCCACCCGCCTCCCCGGCTACCTGTATCCGTTCTAAAAAGCAGTTGAGTTTTAAAGCGGCATTAGACATTTCATGTTTAACCTGTGAAGAAGAGAAGATGCAACTAATCCATTGCACTAGTCCAACGACGCATATTGTATAAAATATGTTCCTCTATATTGGGTTCTCGGTGTAGATGTTTAGCCCTGATTTTTGTTGTGACCCAGAGCGATATGTGGCTTTTTTGCAGGCCCCATTATAAACAAGGTGCCAAAAAACCTACCACAGATAGCTCTAGATCACAATACAAAAATCGTTTGACAAACCTCTACACCTAGAAACATATACAGAGGTTCCTATAGAGGAAACCATTTTACAGGAAGAGGCAGAGGAAACAATACTTGTTCCTCAAATGCCAACAACAAGCAATGACTTCCTTACCATTTCCCCAGAACACAACACCTGTCTGGTGTCTGCAACACTTCCTCAACAATTTGATATCCATGACTGCAAACAAATGGGTCTTAGACATTAGCCAACCTGTTTATCTTGCGCTCATAACTCCTCCAAATATCCTACCTCGCAAACACACAATCTACACATCAAATCCTTCTGCGAAAAGAGCAGCTCTATTACAAAAGGGAGCAATAGAACCAGTCTCGCAGCAATTTCAGAGAACAGGAGTATATTCACTATACTTCCTTATCCCCGAAAGATGGATCCCTGCGGCCCATTCCGACCGTTAAATCACATTCCGACCGTTAAATCTTTATCCTACGGAAATATTCTGATACGGTCACTCCAAAAAATCATTTCATTGTTACAAAAAAAGGGGCTTCGTGGCGGCTTTATCTTATAGACCCCTTCCATATACTAATTTATCCTACACAGGAAATACCTCCGATTTCTCTTTCAAGGGAAACATTTCAGTTCTTTTGTGATTTACTTCTGCACATAGTATTCTCAGTGTCGCAGTGGTACCAGCAAATCTGCGCTAGCAAATATTTGTCTTCTCTACACAACTGACTAATCAAAGCCTACAATTTCAATCATTGCGCCCAAAACATTAGCAAACCATACATATGCTACATCAACTAGGGTTTACCATCAACCTACAAGTCATCTACCAGCCTGGCTTCAGACTTACCTAGGGGCTATGCACAAAACAAACTTCATGTTACTATATTGTGTATTTGGTTTGAGTATGCTAACGTTTAGTTTCAAACAGTAAGTCACATTCTTTTCTCTTCTGGGCATGATGGCATCCTGTATTCAGTCAGACTTCTACAACCTGTCAACAATGGACTCAATCACTGGGTGAACTTCAACATCTAGTGTTGATAGACAACCACACACACCACTCTGCAATTGTGGAATCCACAGACTCTAAGGGGTTTATTTCAGGACTCAGTTCCCCACATAATTCTAACAGATGCTTCCCTAATAGGTTGGGGAGCACATCTTCACAGCCTCACTGTTCAGGGAATATGGGATTCCAAACACTATAATTCACCTTGAGCTGCAAGCTGTTCATCTTGGCAATCAAAGCCTTCCTACCTCACATACAACAAAGTTGTCCTAATTCGAACAGACAGTATGACAAATATGTATTTACATAAAGTCGGGGTTGGACATTATCACACGGCACAGAAAATATGGAGATTTGCAATACACCAACATTGTTCTCCTAGCAGAACATGTCCCAGGGAGGAGCAATCTAATTGCGGACTTCCTAAGCAGAGCGCAACAAGTCCACGAATGGGAGATTCTCGTACTTTCTCAAGTAGGGGTTTTCAGAAATAGACCTGTTTGCTACTAAAGATACCTAAACATGCTCTCGCAAAACCCCGGAACACTAAGACATCCCAATCCCAAACAAATTAATCTTCTGAGTCTTTGAATTAAGATACTTAAATTTGCCTTGTAGTTATATACAAGCCTCCTTATGAAAATTCATACATTCTTGAGGTAATGTAATGCAGCAAAATGGAAAATTTGATCCTGCTACAAACTAGACGTCTGTAACTTTGCTTGAAGAGGGTCGACCATTATTTTAAACCTGTGGGACAGGCTAGTTTTTAGAACCAACCCAACATTCCTACCAAAAGTGGTTTCTAATTTTCATAATCTATTGATTTAACTGCATTTGTTTCCACTGCAACGAGAGTTGCAGAGAGGGCTTTATGCACTGAAGTGCCCGTTGTATAAACTGCAGTTGTAACCTGCATCCTGCTGGCAGCAGGCATTACAATGTCACAAACTAATGACTTGTTACAGTCGAGCAGCTACTCTTGTCTTTATTATAGTCTGTATACTGCACTACTCTTAAACAAATTAGACTGGCTGTTGTACAAGGACTGTGCGCCTCCTTGTATTATACGTTTATTCGCTTTCTGCATTACAAACTTATAAAACTATCTGCTAATACGGCTGTTTCTAATTTATTGTAGGTCGCTTGCCGTTTGCTGCCATAGTGATTTAAGCCTGGATGTTAAAGCGCATTGAAGGTTCCTCATGACAAGGCATCTAAAATACCCCTTTCAGGAAACTGGCGAAGATCCTGCTTGTTGATGCTGCTCAAATTAATTTCATACTTCTGTGGTTGTACATATTACAATTAAATTGGTTTTATACAATTCTTTATATTCGTGTGTTGGAGTACTACTTTGGTTGGTCTAACTTTTTGAATGTTTTGTAGATATATGGACTTGTCCGTAGGGGTACATCTTCCCGGAAATACCACATTGGTAGCCTTTTGCCTCATACTGTAATTTAACTTGTATGACTGGTAAGATTCTGTCCCTCTGCTTCAGCTGAACTTCTGTCCTCCCAAACCTATAAGAAAAGCGTCCCCCACCACTGATGCACACGCATTCGTTGCCTTTTCTCAAGTGCTGCAATGGCCTTTAAGAACTCATTTGGGGTCTTACCATGTGTGGGCAGAAACATTAAAACTCCTGCCTTGTCTTTCAGTGCTCCACTAGCAAGTAATCCATTCTTTGAACAAACAGATAAGGCATTGGAATCTCGATGAATCTGCACTTAGTGGATATATTAAAATACTGTTGTCATAAAATAGCACTGATTGCGTTCATCGAATGTTATAGCTTCTTGCATGCATGACCACTTTTCAGAAATTCTTGTAATTTGGTGCACCCCCTTCGAGGACTTGTGGTGATTGAGTAAGGAGGATGCTTAGTGCTAACAAAAGATTAGTTCCCTCAAGCCTATTCTTGAGGGGTTTCTTTACATCCTGAATTTACTATAGGAGCCTCACTAGTAAAGGCTTACTCTGGGTGGTCTGGGATTAGACCCTCAACCATAACATTCTAGTAGTCATGCTCCAGACAATTATTTTACAGAAAATAAATTACTTTATTCTCTATTTAAGATTCCAAAAAGTTAATAGTTAATACCAAGCGCTTTGAGGCTTAAATGCCAGATTTCAATGCTCTGAAACGCACTTGATCTGTCAAATTTGCTTACTATGTTTCCTATAAAACTTGGTTCACCACATGAGCTATCCAGGAACAATTTCTTTGGCTGCCCCTATTTTGTTTGCCTATTCAAATGCTTCCTCTGTTTCTCATTCTTGGGGTGGTGGGAAATGTGCTGCTACTGCACCTCACCCTGGTCAGGCTTCTCGTGCCTTTGCTGTTGGCCCTTTCTTTTGTAGGTGCTATTTTGCTGCCTACTGTTATGCCGTGACTGAAAGTCTTCATACATGTCTCTGTAGATCGCGCTTCCCCTGCCATATGCGGATCTTCAGGCAAGTCATTAAAGTTATTGATTGTTTTGCAGCATATGTCTTCCGGATTACCATACTGTGCATATCCTGCCATCTGGTGGTTGGAGTCTTAGAGCTATTTCCTTTTCCCTGAAGGGTGGCTGTTAAACCCACTCCTCCTGGTCATGCTACACCCCCCTGTCTAAGCGCTCATTTTTTCTACCATGGAGATTGTAGGTGTCTTGAAGACTGAGAAAATACAGCAGTTGACGCATGCAAGAACAGAAGCCTACCAGAATCTCCGAGGTGGTACTAAGGAAGGTTGCATGATGGGCTCTTAACAATATTCCTCATGCAGCAGGGAAAGTACACTTTCGCTGCTCTTTCTGTCAAGCCTGGGCAGTGTATGCACTGCGAGGCATGCTGTATTGAGTAATGGACTTCAAGCTGCCCCCCCCCATGTTAATTGGCTTTCACTCTCCATTGTAAGTACTGGCTTCTAATTAGTCAATAGGCCGGTTAGTCCCTCCTTAGTACCACCATGTCACCATTTGCAATCTCAGATGAGGACCGGTCCTTTTACTTCTGTTACATAGTATGTCTTATTGTCGGTACCTCGTTTTCCACGGTGTCAGAATGATGCTATTTCCCAATGCCCTTCTACTGGTGCTTCCTGTCTAGATCTCTCAACGGACTTCACCAGATAGAGGAATTGGGATGAGACGACTACTGCTGGCGCCCAAAACCTTAGGTGGACGTTCTGCATATAGAAAACAATTGTTACTGGAGGGAGGGTTCCTATTGCACACAGGGTAGAAAGGACAGCTTTGATCACTCCCAAATAAGTACTCACTCTATACCTTATAAATAATTGGTTCCCTTTCCTACCAGAGTTTTGTAGGAGTTATGCTTCCCTCTGTATAATAAAACTGCTTCAGTATTAACAGTATACTGCATAAAGATTACAGTTCCAACGAGGACCTTGGTAGACAAATATTTCAGATAGTCAGTCTCTTGGATGATTGAGTGCTTGCTCACTCACTGCAGAGGTAATTTCTTATTCCAGTGTTATGACACAATTCACAGAAGAGCGCGCAAAAGAACTGGGAAGGAAAGCTCAGGGAGGCAAGCGGAGACGATAAATGAAGTAAGTTTTGAGTTGGCCTGGGTGGTAAATTCCGCTCTGCTGTTGGAATTTGGGTAATTTTGCGTCCTGAGTAGAACGCAGAATTGCCAAATTCCACGGCTTTGGAATTTTTTGCTTGTTCGTGCTCTCAATATGCGTGTTTGTGAAACCTCCCGTTCCCCCGTCCAGTAAGGTGGGGCCAGTAAGGTGGGGGCAGGGGGGCTGAATGGGACACTGTCAGAAGCATGGCATATCCCACTGGAGGTTAAAGAGCGAGTTTGGAAGAGAATTCATTGATATTTTCACTCTACTGGAACGTGCACAGGGGGGCATACACATTACATATAGCCGGGCCCAGCAAAGAGATCGAGGATAGGAAGAGGATCAGGCCTGAGGAGAATATTAACTGGTTAGATGCTTTTGCATTACTGGCAGCCATAATATTAGAGAAATCTCCGGAGCAAGGTCCAGCATTGAATGGGTACAACCAAGCTATCCTAGACCGGTTCAGGTGCTATGGAGGCATGGGGTGGCTGCAATATGATCTGAACTTCTGCCAACGCAAACTTCCAACGCATGGAAGTCACCCATGGTGTCTTGGGATCAAAGCGGCGAATGGATGGAACAGATGGGGTCCAAAGCAAATTACGGGTTAAGGTTAGCTGGGGCAGGGGGTACAGCAGTGGAGTGCACAACTATCGGGGCAAGGTTGTCAGGCAAACACATAGGCACATTCTTTGGCGAATGCGCAAGCCAGGTTGGGTCAACAATTAGTGGTATGTTTCCCCCAGCAGCAAGTGGGACAGTTGCTGCTTCAACCCGGGATCACCTATGCGGGGAATGGAATGATGGAGGGTTCACAGCATCAAGGAGTGGGAGTTGGGCTGGGGCAGCAGTCCCCTCTTCGTGATGGGGTGCAGCAGCATACTTGGATAGGTCACATGCAGCAACAGGCAAGTGGAGGACAAAAACTACAACAGCAATTGGGAACAGTAGGACCACAGTACACACAGGTGGGGCCTAGCCAGCAGTCAAGCATGTTTTTTTCTGATTTCCACCATGCAGGCTGGGGGGCAACAATGGGCTATCAAGTGCACAATTCAACGGTGGCAGGGGTCATCAGCCCTTGGCGGTGGGGTTCCCAGCTGGTGTGCATAGGACAGCAGGGCGGCATGGCAACAATTCAAACTCCCCCAGGATCAGTTCTAGGTCAGGGGCAGATAATGGAGAGGCACCAGGAGCAGCTGCAGGCATTTCGAGCGCCAAAAGTGGCAGACTGCTTCAAGCAACTGCTGCAGCAGCAGAAACCGAGGTATAATACCTGTTGTGTGTTCAATGCAGGCAATTGCTCCTGGGGGGGGGCAGTGCAGATTTTGACATGAGTGCTCACGGTGTAGCGGAGACCATCCCGTTTTGTCATGCAAAGCCCTTGTTAGAAGTACACTTTCATGGGTCAGCCATAGTCTGGTAACAAAAGGCCCATGCCCAATAAACTTTGAATTGCTAGCAACACTTTTGAATCATTACCCAAAGGAAGAGAGGGAACTACTTTTTGGGGGTTTCAAAGAAGGGTTTAAAATACCTTATGGTGGCCCTTTAGCAGGCAGGTCATCTAAGAACCTTCACTCAGCGGAGGAACTTCCGGAAATAGCTGCGGAAAAGATACAAAAAGAGCTGCAGCTAAAAATAGCAGGACTGTTTGACAGACGACCCCCAGCAATTTTATTATCTCTCCACTAGGGATTGTTCCTAAAAAGCAAGCGGGCAAATACAGAATGATCCACCACCTCTCTTATCCCAAAGGCAACTCAGTAAATGACTGGCTAAGCCAGGATGTTTGTACCGTCTCCTATGCAACATTTGATGAAGCCACAGTTAGTAAGGCAGGCGGGGACAGGAGCCCTCATGGCGAAAGCTGATGTTGAATCAGTTTTCAGGATGTTACCAGTGCATCCCAACAGTTTTCATTTGCTGGGGTTCCAGTTCAGGGAAAAGCTGTACTATGACTGGTGTATGCCCATGGGATGTTCAGTTTCATGTGCTTATTTTGAGGCATTTAGTTCCTTTTTGCAATGGGCAACAAACAAGGTACAGCCAGTAGGTCGCAAGCTCAATTACCTGGAAGACTTCTTGTTTGTAGGCACAGCAAAAATCCCCCGATTGTGCCCAGGCATTGTCAGCCTTCATGGTTGTCGCAGGGCTTGGGAGTACCATTGGTGGCAGAAAAAACTGAGGACCCCACAAAAGAGCTAACTTTTTTGGGAATAGAGTTGGATTCTGTGGAAGGGGTGTCACGCCTCCCAGTGGAAAAAGTACAAGACTGCAGCAGCTATTGAAAAGGTATTGGCAAAGCAGAAGGCAACATTAAGGGATATCCAAGAGTTAATGGGTAAGCTCAATTTTGCATCCAGGGTCATTCAGGTGGGGAGTTTTTTTTCAAGAAGGCTGGCTTGGGCTACAGCGAGCATTACTCAAACATCACTTTGTAAGGTTGAATAAGGGGCTGAAACAAGATTTGCAGATGTGGTTGTCTTTTCTCCAAGGTTTCAATGGAGTTGGAATATGGACAGCCGATGAGAGGTTGCAACTGTACACAGATTCCTCCAGGCAAGGGGGTTTTGGGGCAATATTGGGTTCTGCGTGGTGTGCCAAGGGGTGGCCACCTGTGTGGCGATAACGTGGCCTCACCAACCATATCGCAGCGTGTTAACTTTTTCCCATTGTGGTGGCATTGCCACTCTGGTCGGACACCTTGGCTAACAAGAATTTGGTCAGACATGGCAGCCGTCCAGGCAATTAATAATCAGGCGGCGTCATGTCCCATAGTATTAGGTTTATTAGGGCATTTGGTGAGCAGGTGTCTCAGTATAATATCCAGGTAACAGCAAAGCATGTGCAAGGCGTTCAGAACAAGGCAGCTGATGCGCTTTCTCGCTTGCAGTGGGAAAGATTCCGAGCAGAATGGCCAGAGGCGCAGCAGGAAATTATGCCCTTCAAAGAGGAATATCGGAATCTAATGCATTAGAAGATCAACTACAGCATATGGCTGAAGAGCCTTTAGCGGTGGGAACAAGGCAACGGTATCTGCGTTGTGTGAACACTTTTCAGAACTTTACAGCGGATGTTTCTGAGCTTCCAGACAATTTTCAGCAGCTGGGGTTGCAGGTCAAAGTTTGTGGTGTGGGCCAGGGGAGCCGGTAAATCTAGGTCCTGGGTTGTAGAGCACCTATCCGCAATAGCATACCATTCTAAGCTAAACGGTTTGTTCTTAGGGAAGCCCTGAAAGGTTGGGCCAAAGATGAAAGCAAAAAACAGGATCACATGTCCCCAATTGAATTTAATTTGGGAAAAAGGGGGTGGTGATGGACAGAGTTTCTGAATGATGCAGAATACTCTTACCAAGTCAAGAGATCATGGTTTTAATCCATCACCGTTTTTTAGCTCACTGCACCATCCCAGCTCAGAACCTGACTACAGGCAAGCCGGGCCGACGAAGGCTGTGATGCCAGAAACCGGTCCCCGGAAGCTTGTTTCCTTCCCAGTATAAGAATTGGCTTGGTAGTTTGGTTTGCCCTGTTCCCATCATGCACTGGGACAGGTACAGACTAATTTGCATGTAGCCAGGTTCTGAGCTGGGATGGTGCAGTGAGCTAAAAAACGGTGATGGATGAAAACCATGATCTCTTGACTTGGTAAGAGTATTCTGCATCATTCAGAAACTCTGTCCATCACCACCCCCTTTTTCCCAAATCGATTTTATCCACACTCAGTGTGGGAGGGTATGCTCAGACGTGAGTCCCTTGCTCATTGCACCATCAGGGTTCAGGCAAGCCGGGCCGACGAAGGCTGTGATGCCAGAAACCGGTCCCCGGAAGCTTGTTTACTTCCCAGTATAAGAATTGGCTTGGTAGTTTGGTTTGCCCTGTTCCCATAATGCACTGGGACAGGTACAGACTAATTTGCATGTAGCCAGGTTCTGAGCTGGGATGGTGCAGTGAGCTAAAAAACGGTGATGGATGAAAACCATGATCTCTTGACTTGGTAAGAGTATTCTGCATCATTCAGAAACTCTGTCCATCACCACCCCCTTTTTCCCAAATCGATTTTATCCACACTCAGTGTGGGAGGGTATGCTCAGACGTGAGTCCCTTGCTCATTGCACCATCAGGGTTCAGGCAAGCCGGGCCGACGAAGGCTGTGATGCCAGAAACCGGTCCCCGGAAGCTTGTTTACTTCCCAGTATAAGAATTGGCTTGGTAGTTTGGTTTGCCCTGTTCCCATAATGCACTGGGACAGGTACAGACTAATTTGCATGTAGCCAGGTTCTGAGCTGGGATGGTGCAGTGAGCTAAAAAACGGTGATGGATGAAAACCATGATCTCTTGACTTGGTAAGAGTATTCTGCATCATTCAGAAACTCTGTCCATCACCACCCCCTTTTTCCCAAATCGATTTTATCCACACTCAGTGTGGGAGGGTATGCTCAGACGTGAGTCCCTTGCTCATTGCACCATCAGGGTTCAGGCAAGCCGGGCCGACGAAGGCTGTGATGCCAGAAACCGGTCCCCGGAAGCTTGTTTACTTCCCAGTATAAGAATTGGCTTGGTAGTTTGGTTTGCCCTGTTCCCATAATGCACTGGGACAGGTACAGACTAATTTGCATGTAGCCAGGTTCTGAGCTGGGATGGTGCAGTGAGCTAAAAAACGGTGATGGATGAAAACCATGATCTCTTGACTTGGTAAGAGTATTCTGCATCATTCAGAAACTCTGTCCATCACCACCCCCTTTTTCCCAAATCGATTTTATCCACACTCAGTGTGGGAGGGTATGCTCAGACGTGAGTCCCTTGCTCATTGCACCATCAGGGTTCAGGCAAGCCGGGCCGACGAAGGCTGTGATGCCAGAAACCGGTCCCCGGAAGCTTGTTTACTTCCCAGTATAAGAATTGGCTTGGTAGTTTGGTTTGCCCTGTTCCCATAATGCACTGGGACAGGTACAGACTAATTTGCATGTAGCCAGGTTCTGAGCTGGGATGGTGCAGTGAGCTAAAAAACGGTGATGGATGAAAACCATGATCTCTTGACTTGGTAAGAGTATTCTGCATCATTCAGAAACTCTGTCCATCACCACCCCCTTTTTCCCAAATCGATTTTATCCACACTCAGTGTGGGAGGGTATGCTCAGACGTGAGTCCCTTGCTCATTGCACCATCAGGGTTCAGGCAAGCCGGGCCGACGAAGGCTGTGATGCCAGAAACCGGTCCCCGGAAGCTTGTTTACTTCCCAGTATAAGAATTGGCTTGGTAGTTTGGTTTGCCCTGTTCCCATAATGCACTGGGACAGGTACAGACTAATTTGCATGTAGCCAGGTTCTGAGCTGGGATGGTGCAGTGAGCTAAAAAACGGTGATGGATGAAAACCATGATCTCTTGACTTGGTAAGAGTATTCTGCATCATTCAGAAACTCTGTCCATCACCACCCCCTTTTTCCCAATTGAATTTAATACACTAAAAATTTGAATGGACCACCTCCCCTTGGTTTGCCACTCGGAATTTGAAAGTCTGCTGTTTTGAGTAACCTTTTCCCTGGTCGTCTTTGGGGCCTTTCGCATTAGCGAATTAGTAGCGAGCGAAAGGGGATAAAAGCAGCAGGGCCCTGTTTAAGGACATATCCCTAGGCACACACCCGGTATCCTTACGGGTGCGACACTCTTAAGACAGTTCAAGTGGGAAGGGGACAGTACATTACACTGAATAGGCTGGAGGGGCACAGCTCATATTGCCCAGTTAAGCTTTTGGCAGGGTACATCCAGGAACGGGAAGGTGTCCACGGCGACCCCTACCTTCTCACCCACAAAGACGGGACGCCAGTAACACTATCAGTTTAAAAGGGTGTTAGCAGCAACGGTCCAAATAGCTGGGCTCTAAGGGCATCACTACGCTACACATTCCTTCCGCATTGGGGCAGCCACCACAGCCTTCCAGGAGGGTATGTCGGAAAATGCAATAAAACTAATAGGAAGATGGGAATCAGACAGGTTTCGGGTTTACATTTGCCCAGCAGTTAAAGGATTAAAAAGGCAGGGGTTTGCGGGGGTTCTGGTAGGGGTCGTTTATTACACTTATGTACACCAAGTTACACGTAAATAAAAGGCTGATTGAAGACACAACATTTCTGTCCTGTTCTACTCCACAGAATACAAAACAGTGTGGGTTATCGGGCACTCTTGCGTATCCATGGCTGCTAACAGAGCCCACGCCATTGGGTGGGATGCAGCGTTCCCCTTTCAACGAACAAGGCTGCGATGGTTTGGAAAGCCAGGGTTGCACTGGAGAGACTTGGGGAGCGTCATTGAAGATTTCCGCACCCGCTCAAAGGACCCAGATATTTTAGTAATTCATCTAGGGGGAAATGACCTTCCAGTGATAGGGTGGGGTAAACTACTTCACATGTTAAAGAAGGATCTCACCAATTTAGCCAGGAGCATGGATACGGAGGTGGTATGGTCCGAGATCATTCCTAGAAGGGTATGGGCTGGTGCACGCTCCCAAAATGGCATGGAGTTGTCAAGGAAGAGGCTAAACCGCCTCATGGCCAAATTTCTAGGGACGGGGGGGGGGGGGGGCAGGTTTAGGCAGCATTAGGCACACCCTGATTAACTTGCGGCAGCCGCACTATTACAGGGCAGATGGGGTATACCTATCAGACACTGGAACATGTCCTGCTTCAGAATATGCTAGCGGCATTGAATGCAAGGGGCTGTTGGTAGTTCTCAAAAATTGGGCCGCAGGTATGGCATGGGGGGGCCTCACTGGCAGCGATAGCTCCCAGCGAGGCATGGCAGTACTTACAAAGCGATCCAAGAGGAATACAAAAAACAGGTTGGGAAGGGGGTACAGACCGCAAACGGGGCAGTCAGGACCCAGTGGGCACTGGCAAGCTCCCCAAGGCACTTTGTTCAGGTGAACCGGAAGTAAACAATTGATTACACAACTGAGGGCAGAGCCTGTGGCATGGAAGAAGTGGGGTACCGGTTACCGGGTCACCTTCGCAGAGAGGGGTGGGGGAACAGTCAAACCAGGTTTGGCGGGCGGGAAGCACATTGGCTTGCCCAGGTAATAAAGAGGGTACACACTGGAACTGAAGAAGCACATGGTTGGGCTGGGAACAAACGCTTACCCGGAAGGAAATGTGTGGACACCGGAAGTGAAAGGTCACCCGGCCGGGTGGGAACCGGCTGGTTACCCGGGAGTGTGTGGGCACCGGAAGGCAAAGGGTCATCCGGTTGGGTTGGAAGCAGACTCTATCACTGCCAGGAAAAACCTACACGCACCAGAGTCACTGAAAGAACATCATACATGTGCCCCAGCTGCAGAGGAAAAAGCTGAAGTACAACAGTCTCACTGTTGAACAAGCTTTTACAATGCAATAGGTCTCGCGTGTGAGGTATTGGCATTGTAAATGACCATGCCTTTTATGTATCTTGAATACCTGTAAGTGGTGTGTACACATGCACTTTGTACTTAGTCATTGCTTACGAGAAGCTACGCTGCCAGTAACTACACCTCTTTTACTTTCTGCCAGCAATGATTTTCGTAAGCCAGGACTATAAGTACAAAGGGTGTGTTAATGCACCACTTGCAGCTTTTCAAAACACATAAACGGCATTGTCATTTACAATGCCAATAACTCAAATGCAAGACCTATTGCATTGTAAATACTTGTTTCAATGCGGTCTCCAGAATGTTCAGGGATGTTCTTGCGGGAGTGGATGCTTCAACCGGAAACTAGGTAAGAATTTGCTCTTTAATATTATAAGAGCAAGAACACTGGTGAACTGCTCCATGCACAATTGCAAAACTTGAAAGAGTGCATCACAGCTGCCTTTTATTTTTTTCCAAATTCAGAATGGACCAGCTGTCTAGTGTGCCTGTGCTTATGACAATGTGCCGGTACGCACTTCATATGCAGGTTATTAAATTGCTTTCAAACAGAGGTTTAGGAGTGCATTTGAAACGTACCTTTAGTACACCACAGCGCATGTTTCAAACAGAGATGAGAACTCCGCTCCAATATCCTCTGCTTAAGAGGAAAATTGTGGATGGGGCTTTGCTTAAAAAGACTTTGGTGATCTCTTAAACAATATTCAGCCCAGCAGGGGGAGTTACTTAGTATTTAACGTATTGGCATAGGAAACCATCGAGCCACCAAATACCACTTATGGCTGGCTGCAAAACAAGCCAATTTTTTTATTAACAGGAAATATGTGGGTATAGCACAACTTCAACGCTGCCCCAGATACAGTTCCTACCTAAGAAACTTTGGTCAGGCAACTGAAGTCCATACCCCTCCTGCCCCCCCGCAGCCCCCCTTTTCAGGGCAGGCACAAGGGATTGTAAAGATCATAAAACTGCCTTCTTGTCAAGCATACAGACCTCAAATCGGGTGTCTATCTCCAAGAAGCGCATTCCGTAGCTGCCCTCTAAACGGGGACCGGAAGGCAGGATTACGATTCCAGCAAAAGAAAACTATTTTCAATGGAATAGGTCTCGCATTTGCGAGTTTTTAAGCTATTGGCGTTGTAAATGATGCCTTTTATGTGTTTTTCAAAGCAACACATATATAAGGCATTGTCCTTTCTAATGCTAGTATCTCAAACTATCGCTAATGCGAGACCAGGTTAATGGTGGCTGCGCCCCTTTAGACTCTGCCTGATGCAATCAGGTTACAGTGAGCAACGTTTAAAGAAAGAAGTGCGCACAACATTGTGTAAAAACATCCCATACGCGCTTTTACTTTAATGTGTAAAAATAAAGCTTTTGTTGCGCAGCCACTAAAAGGGAAAGCAGCTGCGCTATGAATTAAATAAGTGTGGCGGCTAAAGTGAAAGCGGCCCGCCGCATAAATTTTGCGCTAGAAATAAAAAAAATACATGACTCGTAACAATATAAAAGGTGGCAGTGTGTAGCGGCGTTGTGGGTGGAATAGTGAATATCATTAAGGAAAATAGTGTTCACCGACTAGATAACAACAAGATTTTGTGTTACACGGTCTGCTTTATGGGAGGTTTTGCAGCATGAATCCTTTTCTGGATTCCCATGCTGTGCATTATTCTGCCATCTAGTGGTTGGGTCTGGAATGGTATTCGTTTTTCGCTTGCGTTGTTGTCTGCGACCATTTGATGCAAGGTCCATCCCTTGTGTAGCCATATTCAAATTAGAGGAGGCATACCGTGAAGCTGGCGACTAAGGACACAGAAGAAGACGGACATGGTAAGAAACCCTCACTTGTCTGAGTTAAAGGGGCCCAAAAACTACTCTAAAAGCAGCCCAGGCATAGTAGACCGAAAGAAACCCACGTATCCCATCCTAGGGCTCACAACGAGGAAAGCTAGTTGAAATCGATGAAGGCAATCGCTGAACGAGAGGCCCCGAAGGAAAAGGCCGCACCCATGAAGAGGATCTTCCCAGCCTCAGTTGCCAAAAGGGCCCTCGAGGTGGATAAGAGATGCCTGGAAGTGATTGAAGCATTTGTAATGCGATAGGTCTCGCATTACTGAAGGTTTAAGCTATTGGCGTGTCAAGTAATAATGCAACGCCAATAGCCCAAACTCGCTAATGCGAGACCTATTGCATTACAAATGCTTGTTTTCTTACTGCGTTGTTAAACCACCCTTTGTGGAAATTAACAATCATGCCATGCCAGCCAGTCAGTCGTACAGAGATACACAGATATACAACCCCACAATTTCTTTACTGTATGGAGGTATTGGAATGTCCCGTTTTTTTTTTAGCACAATAAAGATGGAAGGGGCAGGGGGGGATTGGTAGTTATACATTGTTAAAGGAAGTCTATCAGTCAGCTATACCTAAGTGTTCCATCCACCACCTCATATCTCAGACTGTTGGCTCTTGCAGCTAACCACTATCTACCTGACTGAAGGACTCTGGCAGAGCCTTGTCCTGACCATACTAAGCCATGGTGGTGGTGTAAGGACGAAAGTTTGCAGCTCTTCTCTTAAGATGTTCCATTCCACCATTTCCCCCCCAAGAAATGTCCATGTATTTCTGATTTTGTAGCGTGGGCCCAAAACGTAACCCTGGCTCCTATATAAAGTAAATCTAGTGGTCCCTGGGGACACTGCTAATGTGTCTTTGAGATTTGGGAAACTAAACTGGTCCTCCCAACTCTTGAGCATTAAGAGGTAGCGACTCTCACTTTACCCCCACCCACGGTGCCAGTTTCTGGTTGCTGACATTGTCTAGGGTAGTGTGGCCACAGGCCAGGTAAGATGCTTACTAGCTTGTGAAGTTCAGAGACCCCCACCCACCTCCAGCTCAGTAATTCCTGAACGCCTGCATTTGCATAGTGGCTATTTGCTCAATGCTAGCACTAAACATTGAAGCTGTCCACATTGCTTGCTGCTGTCCACATTGCTTGCTGCCAGTTCTAATGCTGAGTCTTTGTGCATTGCTCTTGCAGGTTGGTGCACCAGGAAATAGTAATGTGTATTAATTTTGCTACGAGTTCCCAGCTTTCTAAAAGCACTGTAAATATGCAAATAAAGGTATTAGGGCACTTTACATAAGCACCAGTTATGTTACACCAGGACATGTTCATTTTTGGTAGGCACGGGGGAGATTGTGATTTCCCAAGAATCTATTCATGTTGAGCCAACACAGAGACCCGAATCTGGTTCCCCAGCTCCAAAGTCAGCAGCTCTGGCCTTTACACCACGTTGCTGCTGTGATGAGAGAGCAGTCCTAACACCACACACGTGGCTTGAGTGCTAGAAGTAGCGACACTGGGTCATAATTAGGGCTCCCGGTTTTCCGTATTTACGGATTTATACATATAAATACAGACGGAAATCGATATTTCCTTTGCCTGTATTTATATTTATAAACGGTAAAATACGAGTAAATGTTGCCGCGCTAGTCTCCCGCCTCCCGATTCCTGCAAGCAAAAACCCGATGCCTCTGGGTTTTAGCTGACAGGGCAGTATTGTGTAATGTGCTAATTATTCCAGCAATAGTCAGAGGGGCGAAGCAGGGGCTCTAGAAGGGGTGAACAACCAACAAAGCCCCATTAACAAGCGAATGGTCTTTTAAAGACCTGTGAAGTGCTCGGGGGCGGCTGTGTGTAAGCTGTTTCAGCCCGGGCTGCCACAAACGTGGGGGAGGAGTAATTTGTCCGAGAGAATGTATTTTAATATCACGCGCACTAACAATCCTCTTGCTATACAAAATGCATTTATAAAAAATAGATTCTGAAACCAAACCAATTTTTTCGTTGACTTGCAGGCATCAATAAGAGGGTAAAGCGCACTGCCATATTCCTCTTTCTTTGTTATTTGGATTGCTGTGCGCGCGATTCTCAATGTCTGGAGGAAAATGCCTCAGCCAGTTGTGTTTTTATGTGAAGTGAAAGAAAGACTGGGTGGTCGCAATTAAGTGAACGCCCTTGCCTGAATGCACTGTTAGTTTTTAGACTGCGAATGCTCCTGGTAACCTCTCAAGTCCCAAAAGAACATTTACCACGTTTTGCGAGTGAACAGTAAGTTAATGACTACAACTGTGTTTTTTAAATTAACTGTCAGCGCTGATTTTGAGGAAATTAACACTTCTAATAATTCATTAGAATCTTAAATTTAATGACGAAAATATATGTTCTCCTTCCATCTCGCGTACAGGTACCAAGTGCATTTAAATTCAAAATGTATTTTGAAAAATGGCTGCGATGCTACCATAACATGTAAGAAGCGTGCTGCTGTTGGCTAAAAGGCACGCTCCACGGACTCGAAGAATCTGGCAGGTTCTAGAAGACAAATCAGTCCTTGATTGGCAGGAGCACATGCTTCTTTCCGAAATTAAACATTTGAGCAGTCTCCAAAAAGTGAAATTAGGATTGACAAACAGCTGAAAAATATACAGTACGTGTCGGGACAAATTACATACAGACTGCAACAAGCATTTGCAATGCAATAGGTCTCGCATTACTGAAAAGTTTGAGCTATTGGCGTTTGTTAATAATAATGGAAGACCGATAGCTTAAACTTTTAGTAATGTGAGAGCTATTGCAGTGCAGAATTTTGTTTTCTCTATTTTTTTTTTTTTAATTCAAGCTACGGGTGCTGCGACTGCTTTAAAAAAAAAAAATAGAATTTTTTTTTTGCAATGCAATTGCTGTCGCGTTACTGGAAGTTTGCGCTATTGGTGTTGCATTCTTATTAGCAACGGCAATAGCTCTCTTTTGAAAGCAGTAACCTGCTGATCTGGTTACATCATACCCACTCTGTAATCTACTTGGTACATGTTCTTTGCATCCAGCCTATTAACCCTCTGCACTAACTTCACAGAGGTCACAACCTCAACTATACAAAACACTGTTCTGTTTCCAGGATGATAACTAATCACACGAGTTTTCTTGACATTTCTGGGAGGCCTGGTAATTGGCGGCGGAAAGAAAAGCCGCAGCAGGTGCTTCAAAAGCTGTATAAACTTCCAAACAGGGCGCCCCCAGAGTATCGTCCACTTGGTGGCAGCGGAGTGACGTCTTTAGTACATGTTTGCCCCATATGCTCGGATATGCACTGTTATGCAAACTGTATTCACTGCTATGTTGCTAGTGCCAACTCCGGTCCTCTCTGTTAATAAACGTGAACCAGGAACATAAAGAAACAGCATAGTTGGGTCAATGTAAATAAATGTGGAAAAATACTAGCTGTAGCGTCGCCTTTTGCTTGTGGCAAAAATAAATATGGATAAATACAGAAAAAAAGACCAAAAAATAAATATGGATAAATACAGACGGAAATGGCAAAAAAATAAATACCATAAAACCGGGAGCCCTAGTCATAATTGCTGGTCATGCACATGGCCACTGGTTCCCTTACTTGTTTTTTGTCCCAGTGTTCACACCTAAAGTTACCAGAGTTTAAAAATGGCATTCGGGGACAACTTCTAGTGTTTTTGCCTCTTTTGCTTTTTAGGGGCCGATTCCGGCCGCAAAATGAACCGACGGACCCGGACCGGATACCGACCGACACGGACCAGCGCCGTACGACCCATGCAGTACGATGCAACGCGTGTGAATTACAACCGACACGTACGGAATACAAGCCATACAACCGAGCCGTAGGGAAAATAGTGAACCGGCCGGAAAACTGACGCCATTTTCACCGACCAACAAGAACCCGGAATGAACCCGACCGAACCGTACCTGCGATGTCCGATCCGCGCAGTACGATGCAATGCGTGGAAACTCAGACCGACTCGCACGGAGACCAAGCCGCACGACCGACACGCACAGAAAACCGGGCCCACAAGCAATAGAGACCTTCGCGACTGACGCGTATGAAACACAGAAGATAGGCAGAGACAACATCAGCATCTGTATCCGTCAGATGAACGTCTCCTTCATGCCTACAAAACCCAAAGGAAAAAAGACCAAAAAAGGACCAAACAAGCAATGACAGCCAACAAATATCAAATAAAAAAAACCTGGGACAAAGACACAGCCACAACTCCAAATATATAAAGGACTACAATCACTAACATCATCCCGTGCAAACAGGAGACACAGCCAGCAGCAAACACCATTACACAGCAACCACAGACACACTCACAACTCACCCATCGCACAACTCACACACCATCTGCACCTCATCCAACATCAAACACATACAGCCAGCAAAACCAACACCAACCCACCCTCACTTGCACCCTCACACACATCCCTCACCACCACCACCCATCACCATGCCCCCAAAGAAGAATCCAAAGTTCACAGATAGTGAGTTAGAAGTGCTGGTAGGCGAGATCATCACAGTACAACCACATTTGTTTGGTACATTGGTCCAAAGAACCCCCATGTCACAGAAAACAAAGATGTGGGCGAGGATTGTGGACAAGGTGAAAGCCCAAGCACCAGCAAGGCGCACAAAGGACGATATCCAGAACAGTTGGTATGACGTGCGCAGGAGGGTCAAGAAACTCATCGAAGAAGATCACGCCCTGAGTCAGTGCACTGGCCCTCCTGCCAAACCAGTCTACTTCAGGACCTGGGAGGAGAAGGTGCGGGACATCCTACGACCAGAGAGCGTCCATGGGCTAACAGACATACCAGAGCCTGGTGAGTACACAAACAACATACCCAAGATTGTGTGGCAAGGGGACAGTGAAACCATGCACCGCAAGCAAAGCTACCGTAACCAATAGATAATCATCCCAAGATGTGTATGCCAGTCAGACAAACACAATACCTGCCATCTCATAGTGACTTGGAACTGTGTCATGACATGCACCAACCTACAAACAAATAGAGCAAGGCAGTGGCACAAAGCTAAATAGACACTGCCAGACAGTTTGCCACCACAAACACACTACCTCACAGTGCAGCTAACTGACAGGAAGGAATTGTGGGGATGCAGGTGAAGTGAGTGTATCCAAAAGCATGATGGGGTTTGTAGTCACAGATAATGCTCCCCCTCAAAATTGGCCCAGCAAGACCTCTCTGAAACATGCCCACATCACAGGGACTGGAAAATGACTGACAAGATGGCTGACACTGGGTCCTGCTGTGGGGAGCACAAGTCCCTGCTAGGGCATGTGCGCAAATCAGAAGCAGGACACCACTGACTGACATCCTGAAAGACAACTTGCACGCCCTCCAATGGAAGCACATGTCATGGTGGGATGTCTGGCCAGGTGGGAAGAAGGACTGACAGCTCTGACCATACTTACCAGCATGTGGAGACACCCCCTCCCCAACCCCCTCAACACAAACTCCACACAACTCACCCTGCAGGATGCATTGACCCACACCTTTGTGAAGCATCATCAAAAGACACCCCGTACTGGGTGCAGCTGTGTGAAGCACAGGGGCTGTCTTTGGACTTGTAGCCAAACAAACACCAGGATTTCACAGTCAGCCATCTTGCCATTGCTGTCACACACTCTCACAGGGAAGCAGAGTCAAGAGGGAGGAAGTATGGGCATGCTGGGAAGGGGGGTGTAGCCAAGAGTATGATGGGAGTCGCAGTCACAGACAATCTACACCCATTCACATGGCCCAGCAAGCATACACTGAAACATGCTCGCCTCACAAGGAGTGCGAAGGGACTGACAAGATGTCTGACACTGGGCTCTGTTGTGGGGAGCACAAGGCCCTGCTTGGAACTGGGCTACAACAAACACCAGGACTTCACAGTCAGCCATCTTACCGTTGCTGTCACACCCCCTCACAAGGAAGCAGAGTCAAGAGGCAGGAAGTATGGGAATGCTGGGAAGGGGGGTGTAGCCAAGAGTATGATGGGAGTTGCAGTCACAGACAATCTACACCCACTCACATGGCCCAGCAAGCATACACTGAACCATACTCGCCTCACAGGGAGTGGGAAGGGACTGACAAGATATCTGACACTGGGCTCTGTTGTGGGGAGCACAAGGCCCTGCTGGGAACTGGGCTACAACAAACACCAGGACTACACAGTCAGCCATCTTACCATTGCTGTCACACTCCCTCACAGGGAAGCAGAGTCAAGAGGGAGGAAGTATGGGCATGCTGGGAAGGGGGGTGTAGCCAAGAGTATGATGGGAGTTGCAGTCACAGACAATCTACACCCACTCACATGACCCAGCAAGCATACACTGAACCATGCTCGCCTCACAGGGAGTGGGAAGGGACTGACAAGATGTCTGACACTGGGCTATGTTGTGGGGAGCACAAGGCTCTACTGGGAACTGGGCTACAACAAACACCAGGACATCACAGTCAGCCATCTTTCCATTGCTGTCACACCCCCTCACAGGGAAGCAGAGTCAAGAGGGAGGAAATATGGGCATGCTGGGAAGGGGAGTGTAGCCGAGAGCATGATGGGAGTTGCAGTCACAGACAATCCACACCCACCCACATGGCCCAGCAAGTTCTAACTGAACCATACTCGCCCCACAGGGAGTGAGAAGGGACTGACAGGATGCCTGACACTGGGCTCTGTTGTGGGGAGCACAAGGCCATGCTGGGACATGGGCAACAACAATATCAAACTCTGTCCTTGACAAGCTGGGAAAAAGCAGTATCCAGGCAGGCATCTGTTCGTACAGTAGAAAATGTCATGTTTGTGAACCATCGATGCATGTAGAAACATAACTCACATCGTGTGTCTCTTCCAAACACAGGTGGTGCTGGGGACCTAGCACCAAATGAAGAGGATTCCCAGGCCAAGACTCTGGTGGACACTGAGCTCTCTGGTTTGACTCTGTCTCTGTCCTCTTCGGATGACGACGACCAACCTGGCCCCTCCGGTGTGAGTCATCATGCAGCACCCCCGCCAACACGGACACACCAAGGCCACTGAACACCCTCAGCACAGGGACACAGGACCCCCCGGAAGCTACAGCAAACACCACCAGCAACACCACTGAAGGGGTCCCAGTGTCACCTGTGTGTCCCGCCGCTGGTCCTGCCTGTGTGGATAGGGGTGCTGGGAGGGGTGGGAGGCAGAGGGCGCTCCTTGCAGAGGGGGCTGGACTGCATGATGACCTCCAACTAGCACGCATCATAGATGTGAACCAGGATAGCAGCGGAGTATTTGGCCAGGTAGTGGGGATCCTCAAGGACATGCAACAGGAGCAGGCTGCCCACCATGCCCGCATGGAGGCCAAGTGGGATGCCCTTACAGCGGTGCATCGGGACATACTACAATACCTCCGCCGGATCAACACAAACCTGTCCACACCTCCCTGTGTGGCCACAACATCTGTTGCAACACCATCTGCCAGCGCCACAGGGAGGGAGGAGGACTCTGGCGGAGGACCTGAGGATCTCCCCCCCCCCCCCCCACAGGAAGAAGAGGGGTCATCCGAAGAAGGACTTGTGAGAGGCAGATGTCCCAGCACATCCCCCAGGGCCTCTGAACCTGTTCTGGACAATGTTCTTTGTGCGCAACCCGTTCACCTTGTTCAATCGCACACAACTCGCCCACATGACATGGAGGGTTCATGTTGGGCCAATGTAGCAGATGACTGTGGACTTTACTCTGGATATTTCATCTACCAGCACTTCCAACTTTAATGTGAACTTTAGATTCCAAAACCAATGTACAGCACCCACCACCCTGTGCACTTTCCTCACACATGTTCGAAAATAAACTCACCAGTACACCATACTTGCCTCTGTTGTGATTCCAAATTGTCATGTGTCATGGAGATGTCGATCTGCTACACAACACAGTGCATGCCAAATACTGCAACAATGTGACCAACGTTAGGTGAGTCATGGTGATGTGACATATGTGAGGGAGACACACCACTATGGCACCACAACACATACTCACCATGGCCATGTTACCCATCACACACAATGATGTTGACTTGAAACACATGGGTATCCACAACACCTATACACAGTCAGTGGTAACAAGTCCACAGGTGAGGTAAGCAAATGTCACTCAGATGTGGGAAGACCGACAACGCACCTAACAAAGCATAGCACAGGTTCATTACACATCAGCAACATGTTTATTCAAAAATAGTTGCAAGGCAATTGTACGTTACAGTGGACACACGGTCACAGAGTGTCTGAGAATTGTAGTCCAGGGGTGTGTGACGCATCACTTGATGTCAATTGACTACTCCCACACTGGTGTCGGATATTAGTTGTTGGCGGTCAGTGTTGAACATACAACAGGCAAATTACCCTGTGAAGGATAGACACAAGACACAGTCAAAAGCACAGCACAACAGGAGAGAAATACAATACACATGTACAAAACATGTTGCAAGAAACCTACACAAAAACAAGTTAGCAGTACTACACTATTGTGGAGTACACACCACCTGAATAGACACATCACTGCACGCATCCAGTCAAGTGGCACACAGACACACTCAGACAGCAACAGAGCAGCCACAACACATTCCAGGCTACCTCCATACATTGACATAACAACCCTGGAAACTCACATTCAGGTGAAGAAGTTGTTGATGAGCTGTGAGCGGACGTCACGGTCATCCTCATCATCACTGGCATCTTGGCACCTGGTTCCGCACTGCCATGTTGTGTAGCATGCAGCATACAAGGATTATTTTGCACACCTTTGCAGATTCATATGGGAGGACCCCTCCGGTCTTGTCCAGGCAGCGAAAGCGGCTTTTCTGAACGTCTGCTCAATCACCCTCCTGCTCCGACCATGTGCCTCATTGTAGCGCATCTCGGCTGGTGTCACAGGGTTTCTGAGGGGTGTCAGCAACCACGGCATGTTGGGGTATCCGGAGCCACCTACACACACAAAAATGAACAAGTAGCTGAGTTTTGTAGGAGTGCGGAATGCAACATTGACAAACACACACAATGAGAAACAGTCAGTACACACCGACAAGCCAGGCATGCTGAGATGGCATCTGTGACATCAGCGTTGCAATGCGACTACTCCTCATTATGTAGGCATTGTGCGCAGAACCAGGGAACCGTGCACACACATGTGTGATAGATATGTCTGCAAGACATACCACCAGAGCATTGATAGAGTGGAAATGTTTCCTGTTCCGGTATGCCTGCTCATGTGCCTGTGGTGGTATCAGGGCCACATGTGTCCCATCAATAGATCCGATGACGTTCGGCATCCTCCCCAGTGTATAAAAGGCATCCTTTATTTCAGGGAGTTCAGCTGGGCTCGGGAACTTAATGTACAGGTCTAGGAAATGCAACATCCCCTCCAAGACATCGCGTAGCACCCGTCTAAACATAGTTTGCGACATACCACCAGCAGTAGCCACAGTGTACTGGAAGGTACCAGTAGCAAAGAAGTGCAGGGCTGCCATCACCTTCACCTCTGGGGTCAGTGCTGTAGGGTATGTCCGGCCAGGTAGCAGATGTGGCGCCAACTGCTCCGCCAACTCCTCAATCAGTGGCCTGGTGAAGCGGTACCGACGGATGCAGTCACGTTCCTGCATGGTTGCAAGGTCTGGGAACGGTCGATGGACAGCTGGTGCCCTGCAGAACAGAGATGAACAAAGGAAGAATGTCGGTTCATCTACCCATGTGGCCATGACCAGGCTCAATATCACATGATAGATCATGACATTACTCAATGTACTGAGGTATGTGGTGTTGGGCATGGACAAATATGTCACCTACATGACCATCACCTTACATCCCAATTCCACATGTCCACATGAGTCCCATGTAGTGCAATGGCCAATCATCTGGCTGGGTCACCCGACCTATGTAGTGCTGTGACGTTCCAAACACACACCACAGTGACAAGTGAGGCCTGATGTCTCCCAGGCATCACCGATCTTTGCCATGCAGAAACCCAGGGTCCCTGTATTGCCACATCAACACTGGCATGGACATAGTGTATCACGTACACACCACAAGGCAAGCGTGAGTCCCACAGGTAGTGGCCACTGTTGTCCCTGCAGGCCCTACATGTACATCTCTTAGACACACACACACACCATCAAGGTTGATGCATATACCACATGGACTTTGAGACTGTCACCCATTCAGCACATTTGATCAGACACATCTGAGACACAACATGCACACAGACTGTGGGTGCACATCAGTATTGTGGCTACATGTCTCACTGTGACGTAGATGCCATCACCCCCAGGACTCAGGGTGTATGTGACATGGCCCAAACATATCCAACATGAAACTATGTCCGTGACTCATGCCCATTACTGTACATATGCACATCATAGTGGTAATGTGCATGACACACAAAGGATTCTGCCCCCATGTACACATGCACAGCCTGGGAGTGGCTGCGCAAAAGTGCCACCCAACAAACCAAATGTGGCCCCCCCCAACACCCAGGGAATGCAGCCTTACATGTCATGGGACACTATGTGGCCAATGCTGTAGTGTGGTAGGTGTGCACAGGTGTCCCTGGCAAGTAATTGTGTGTTGAATCAGTCGAATAGTCACACCAATGAGGTCCAACGCAGGTGACAATGCGTACGAATTGCATGGTTCAACACCGAGCCGTGCGTACACTTTGCCATTGACTGCAATGAGGTCCGACGTGGGTGACAATGCGTACGCATTGCACGGTTCATGACCGAGCCGTGCGTACGCTTTGCCACTGACTGCAATGATATCTGACGCCGGTGACAATGCGTACGCATTGCACGGTTTATGACCGAGCCGTGTGTACGCTTTGCCACTGACTGCAATGATATCCGACGCCGGTGACAATGCGTACGCATTGCACGGTTCATGACCGAGCCGTGTGTACGCTTTGCCATTGACTGCAATGAGGTCCGACGCGGGTGACAATGCGTACGCATTGCACGGTTCATGACCGAGCCATGCGTACGCTTTGCCATTAACTGCAATGAGGTCCGACGCGGGTGACTATCATGCATACGCGTCGGGCAGGCATGGTCCGAGACAGGCGTACGCCTTGGCCATTGGATCGTATGGAGACGGGTGCATGTGTATTTTCAAAATACGCGTTGTACAGTCAGTTGACCGAGCTGGGCGCACCCATTGGCTCTGGACTGTCATGGAGACGGATGCAGATTCAAAACTTTTACGAGTTGTGCGCTGGAATTTCAGTTGGATGCCTACAACAATGTTGCAATTACTAGTGTTTTATGAAGGTGAAGATTTGAACGATGCGGAAGGCGTGTACGAATCGTACATTTCCATGGATTGACCAGATTCATAGAATGCAACCGTGTTGGACCTATCACTTGGGACATATGGCACAGATTCTGCCTCTGCAACACAGATATAAGGCTGGCTGGTACCCAGGGAGCTCACTTGCCTGCACTACATGCTACTGGACCACATCCCTGCTACCACTGCTGCTGTCTCTGCATCCTCTGGCTCCTGCTATGGCACGTACTCTGGAGAGGGCCCCAGCCTTCACTGAGGAGGAGAACCAGGCCCTGCTGGACGGGCTGCTTCCACAGTACAGCAAGCTGTATGGGAAACCAGGTGAGTGTGCAGTCCACTGCCTTCCTAATTGTGCATGTTGTCTGACTAGCAGTACTAGCAGTGTGTACACCAGTGGCAAGCATTCTCACTGACTACTTTCATCACCCAAAGTGTGCAGGTACATGTAATGAACAGGTGCCATGCTGCTAAAGTGAATTAGTGCAAGCTTAAACTTCCCAGGCATTGTTAACATGTCAGACATGCAGGTGATTTGTCCTTCCTCATGTTTGCACTACCTGTGTAACTCATTTCCCTTTGTGATGATGACATGTATCTCCAAATGTGTGCAGCACAAATATGGGGCATGTGTGTTAATGTACTTTTAACTTTGTCATCCTCACAGGTTGATGCCCACCAAAAGCAGGAGATATGGCTGACCATCGCCCGGGCAGTTCGTTCGGTGGGGGTCTACAAGCGCCGGATCCGCAACTGCCAGAAGAGGTGGCAGGACCTTCGGGGCTGGACCCGGAGGATAGCTAGAATCCAGCTGAAGTTGTCACCTCCACGCAGGAGGGGCGGACACCGGACCCAGACCCCTCCCCCCTACCACTTATTCCTCCACACCCGGTCAGACGGTTAGTGCCACTGATGTGGGGACCGTGTCCCCCCCCTCTGTCCTGCAGACCTCACCTGCACCCCATTCCGCTCACATGGATTTAGGCACTGCAGTGGAGTCCACGACCACCCCATCTGATTTGGGCACTGCAGTGGGGTCCCAATCCACTCCATCTGACCTGCCCACTGAAGTTGTGCCGGCACCCACCCCATCTAACTTGTGCCCCACAGTTATGACTTCACCCACTACTTCAGTCAGCTCCACTGCAGTTGCAAGTGTCTCTCCTGCATCCACCACCTCTTCACTGCCTCCTTCTGCTGCAGCTGATCCTGTGCCTGCGGTGCCTGGCCTGCCCCCATGTATGCCCCCCCGAGGGGATGTCCCCTGTCCTTAGCAGTGCAGGCAAGCAACGTATGACAGTTGTCACTCTAGTTCACTCCTTGGCATTTGATAATGGAGTTGCCATTGGCCTTTTGTTTGAACGGACGTTTAACTTTTAATATGCTGAATAAAGCTTTTTTCTATATCCCTGTAAACTTGATTTAGCTGTACATTAGGTTGATGATGTTTAACATGCCCTTGCACCTGTAATGCTTGGTTTCCAATGTTGAAAACTGAGGTGTTGATGTGAGGTACTCCATGTGGTCCATGAGATATGTATCCTATTCTGGTCAGTATCAATGTCATCCTTTGCAGCTACCTGGGTGTGTCAACTATTTGTGGACATCTCTGTGAACATCTCATTTGCATGGTCACATCTCTGGCTTGCACCCATGGCATATGATAGGCTTCCCATTGTCCAATTTGTCTATTTCACAGACTTTGTGCGCATCACCACTGGACCTACAGGTGTGGGCATCATTGGTATAGGAGCAACTGGGTCCTCTGTGCAACTTGCTGTACATATGTTTTGAGTATGTGCAGATGACTTAGGGGAGACTCCCGTACCCAGGCTGATGGGACCAGAGCCTTCATTGTGTGGTAACTGATGGCTGACTGACCAGGTGTTCTGCTAACATGACTGAGATGTGCTGTGACTATGTTTGGCACAGCTGGACTTCCACAGGAGTTGGGTCGCCTCAAGTAAGTGTGTTGTCCCGTGACATAGCCTGGGCCCATGGTGTGTGTTGTATGACCATGTGTGTGTGTGTTCACATCCCTTTTAATACACAGGCATTGTTCCCTTGATATGTTCCTGTTGTTGATGCTTGCTGACTGGTACTGTGTTCATCCCACAACTTTGCCATGGGCTACCAGATGTGTGGGTGCATGACACACTACTGTTAATTGGTGTTTCATCATTGGGATTTGTCAGTTCTAAGTGGTGGTGATGTTGTCAGAAGCAGATGGGACACAGTCAGGGGTCCCCAAGGCACTTGTTTGTTCGCAATATCATGTAGTTTTCCCTAGGTGGTACCTTTCAGTGATTGAGGTATGTGTGTGTGACTGCTCCCACTTGTCGGGTTCAGGGCTGCAATGTTTGCAGGTGTCAGCATGTGTGCTTTGTGGTTCTGCTTGGCTTCTGCATTGTCCTGGGACTGTGGCAGGTATTCGGAAGGTTACGTGAGCTTTGACGTCATGGCCATGTACCTCATACTGTGCAGTATGTCTGTCATTCACCAGGGTTGTAAACTGTTCCTGTGTGATGAGTCTGTGTACCTTAGTTCCTCTCAACATTACTGTGTTTGTCATGGGTGCATGTGCAATGTCACCTGTCCATGTGGGCTTCACAGATGCTCATTGTTGCAGTTCAGGGTGTGTGGTGTTGAGGGTGGACTGATGTAAATGTTTGCATGGATGGGCCCCTAGCTCCCATTTGTCCATGAATGACGGGCCATGCTGAGTGATTTGTGTTTGTGTATGTGTGATGTACGTTTGTGGAACAGGACACATGTCTGGGTTTCCCAGTTTGTACGACATCTACCTTTGTCATCACAGTGGAGGTGTCATGCATGCTTGTGTCACCCCAATGTCTGGTCCCTGGGGGTAGTGCTGTTGTGTGTCAGTCTCTTGCTGTGTTAGTTGGTGTTCATTCCAGCTTGTGTCACATGTGTCTGTTGTGCTCCCTCTCATCTCACAATGCCTGATTGCCCACTAAGGGTTTCCCAATGATGGTTTACTTTTGTATGGCACTGTGTCCACATCTGTGTCACTGTGGTTCAGCCCCCCTCATGTGTTGTGTAGCTGCCTGGGGATACTGAGACGCACACACACACACATGTTGTGTCAGATGTGCAGTGTGAGGTTGCCTGTTTGTGTTTGTGCATCTGCATTAGTGCATTGGTATTGCTGTTGTGGGCCATTCTCTGGATGCTGTTTCTGTGATTTGCCCTGCTGTCCCTGTGAGTCCTATCACATCATTTTGCACATTCATCCTGGTTGTTAGGTGCCATTGCTGGCATGGAATGTGAGTTTGTGACCTGACACCTACAGTCTACACAGGTTGTTTTGATTAGTGTGTCTATTTTCGAGATGTGTGTATGCTTTGTGATGGTCACTTCTGCTTTTGTGTCATTGTACACTGTATGCATTGTCAGCCCCCATGGGTGGTGCTTGTCTGCACATGGCAGGGAGTTATGTTAGGTTTTCACAGCAATGTTAGCCTCAACACATCTCTGTGGGTATGGGACATAACCACTACTTTGCCCCAGAAGTGTTTGATGTGTTGGGACCGGGAATCATACATGCTGTTTGGCATTTGCAGCTTTGACCATGATGACACCTACCTTTTGGCACTGTGATGAGGGGGGGTTTAGACCCCATCACCACAATGCTCGACATTTGCTGCAGTTTGGAAGCCCACACTTAACACTTGCTCTACACAGTGAGGGGGTGTTAGTTTTACATTGACAGTGCTATAGTGATGCTTGACTTGTGTAGGGCACACTCATTTGTTGGTCACACATGTGCTGTTAGTTACATTGTATGTTCGAAGTCATAATCACTGTTGTGGGCATTTGTCACAGACTACACACTGTTGTCATGATGTTAGTTGGGATGTATTTTGCTGATATACCTAATGTTGGAGTATGATGGATGTATGGCGCATCACCCATCCTATGAGTGGGGGTGGCAGGGATGATGGGCAACATAAGCCCTATGAGTGGGGGTGGCAGGCATGATGGGCAACATAAGCCCTATGAGTGGGGGTGGCAGGGGTGATGGGCAACAGGTCCCCTATGGGTGGGGGTGGCAGGAGTGCTGGGCAACAGGTCCCCTATGGGTGGGGGTGGCAGGGGTGATGGGCAACAGGTCCCCTATGTGTGGGGGTGGCAGGAGTGCTGGGCAACATATACCCTATGAGTGGGGGGCAGGGGTGATGGGCAACAGGTCCCCTATGAGTGGGGGTGGCAGGGGTGATGGGCAACAGGTCCCCTTTGGGTGGGGGTGGCAGTAGTGCTGGGCAACAGGTCCCCTATGGGTGGGGGTGGCGGGGTGATGGGCAACAGATCCCCTATGTGTGGGAGTGGCAGGAGCGCTGGGCAACAGGTCCCCTATGGGTGGGGGTGGGAGTAGTGCTGGGCACAGGTCCCCTATGGGTGGGGGTGGTAGGGGTGATGGGCAACAGGTCCCCTATGGGTGGGGGTGGCAGGGGTGATGGGTAACATAAGCCCTATGGGTGGGTGTGGTAGTGATGCTGGCCATGCAACCCCTATGGTGGCTTGTTAGTGGCCAGGATGTGGATCCCCTGTGTGTGTGTACCATTTTGCGGGTACGTGTCGTTTGTTTGTGTGGTAGGTGTCTGACTTACCGTCTGCGCCGTCGGCGTCGGTTCCTGATCCGGTCATGGATGTAGAGTACTGGTATGACCTGCGCGATGGGATTCATGATGTGTTCGTCTCGGTCACGCTGCTTGTTGCTCCGTCTCGTACCCGCTGCAAACTGGTCCGTCTCGTAGCCGTGGATTGGGTTGTGGCGCGAATCGTAGCTGATATGCTTGTTTTCCGGATGCTGTGACGTGCCGTACGTGGCGATCCGTCCGGCGCGTAGAAAGTACGCATCGTACTTCTCAGGGCGGAAACTGCTGTGGATACTGCTTCCGGGCGACTCGGTTCGGCGTTAGGGGTTACGACTCGGACAGAGAATAGAGCTTGAATCATAGCCTACGTGTCGGTCGTGTTTTTGGCAGTTATGCGCATCGTACTTCATCTACAGGACGGACCGGCTACGGGTACGTGTCGGTCACACGGTAAGGCTACGAACAGCTCTCGGAGAGCTGTCCGACCCGGATCCGAATCGACCCCTTAGTGTTAAATCAGGTGGTACAGCTTTGTGGCACAATGTCAACTGTGCTGAGTTTTAACACAACATTTAGGGTGTCATTTAAAATTACCACAATTAGGTGCACTAATGTTGTACCTGGTAAAATTACACATAGTAAATGCTGGCTCAGTGTGTGGTATGTACCAGATGAGGTATTACTCCATCAGATTGAATTTAGCACCACTCGGTGTCAGATAAACAGTAATATTGTGAGTTCTCCCCCTGCCAGAGGGACAAAAGCATAAATAACGCATTTTTACAGCGGCTATGGTATTCTAGATTTACAAATTGATCCAGCCATCTTACTGAGACACCATATTGCAGACCTTGTATCAACAGCCCAGTGCCTTCTGGGAGCTGTAGTCCTGACCCACCTCAATTAATAAAACTGCACCGAAGTGCGACGTTACAATTGTTTGTAAATGGAAACCCCAAGGGCGGTCCAGGTTGCATGGAGTCAGCTGGTATCCGTCTTTATATTAAGTGATCGTGTGAGGGCATGAGTTTAAAGAATGTCCAACAAAGTCAGTTTTTCTTTTAGCTTGCATCAGAAGTGCAGAGGGTGTTCAGATTACAGACCTTTGTTTCCAAAGTTTAGAGACACTAGCCATGCTTCTTTCATGGCAGCCCCTTCACGTGGTACGTCCCAACCCATTTTTCGGATAACATCTGGTATTTAAAGTAAAATATAGGAATCGTCTGAAAATGTGCATCTCACATATTTAAATACTGTAAAGATCTCCGTGTGCCTTGTTCCTCACAGTATAAAACCGCAAAATGCAAGGACATCATCTGGGACTCGATGAAAAGCGCTTCAACGCCTCATCAGAGATAGTAAGTGCTATATAAATGCAATTACAATTACGTTGAGTGATGGGGGCGGGGGGCAAGGGGGTCACACACATTGCGGGTGCTTTCCTTGGATTATGACAGGGCTTATATTATGCCCCTAAATCACGCGGTTAAAGGGATCGCTGCATCAGATCTTGGATCAGAGAAATGCAGAGGGGATTCAAAGTACAGACCTTTGTTTACAAAGATTTGAGACACTATCCATGCTTATCTCATGGCAGTTCCTTCACGTGGAGCGTCCCAACCCTCTTTTTGGATAACATTAAGTATTTAGAGTAAAACAAGGAATCTTCTGAAAATGTGCCTCTCACATAACTAAATACTGTAAAGATCTGTGGGGCATATCAACAAGCGGCAGCGATAATTATCGCTGGCCGCCCTTAGCGTGAGGAATTTTATCGCCGGCTATCGCAGATAATTATCGCCATGCTAGCGCTGTATTACCAACGCATAGCACAATGGCAATAATTATTCCTCTGATAGTGATGTTTTCCATAGAACATCGCTGGTTTTCCAGCGATGTTCCATGGAAAACTGCGACATCCTTGTTGATAGGGCTGGCTGGTCTCAGCTCTATCATCCACCACCCATTGACTAACATTGTTTAGTCAAAGGAAAAGCAGGCGTAAGGAAAGTAGCGATAACCAAGGTTAGCGCTTCTTTTCTTATCGCTATGCTTGTTAGCGTGCCCATTGATAATTGGAGAAATGTCTGTTAGCGACATTTCTCCAGTTATTTTGGGACGGAACGCCCACTTTGCATCTCATTATAGATGCAAAGTGTCGTTACGGGAAAGGGCGCTAAGGCAAGGATTCACGAGATAGCGTGACCTTGCTGATAAAGCGATAAAATTATCGCCGCTTTTCGTCCGAAAATGGACGCGAAAGCGGCGATAATTTTTTATCGCCGCCTTGTTGATATGCCCCTGTGTGCCTTGTTCGTCCTAATATAAAACCGCAAAATGAAAGGAAATCATCCGGGACTTGCTGAAAAGCGCTTCTACGCCTCAGCAGAGGTAGTAAACGTAATATAAATAAAATTACAATTGCCTTGAGTGACGGTGGGGGGGGGGGAGGGGATCACACACATTTAGGGTGCTCGCCTTGGATTATGGTAGGGCCTAGCTAACCCCTCTAAATGCCATGGTTAAAGGATTCGCTGCAGCCTTCAGCCTGCCACGGTAACAACGCCTGTGGCCAATTATCAGCATCAATGTTAGAGACTGACTAGAAGCGGGGTCTGCCTTCTTGGGTGCAGTGCGCAAACAGCTCCGGACTGCTGCTAGGGCTAGCAGGGACAGCATTTAAAAGGCAGTGAGTGTTTAGCAGTGCGGGCATAGTTAATTCAGGCATCTCCCATAAAAACAGTCAAGAAAGGGTCCGTGAGAGAAGGCTGGAGGCCGAAGAAGGTACGCAGAGAGCACCAGAGCATACATGGAAAAAGAACAAGCATTGGCATAGCCAATAGGTCTCGCCTTTGGGAGATTGTAAGTGTTTAGCCATGCAACACTTGATGTTGTTGCACCAAGGATATTGTGCTGGATAACTAAACACTTATAAGGTCCCATAGGCGAGGCCTATTGGCTATGCCAATGCTTGTTGATAAATACCACCACCCAGTTTTTAATTCTTTTCAGAGTTTCTCATTGCTCAAATGGGTTCAATTACTGTTATATATATATATATATATATATATATATATCAACAAAGTAAGTTGCTCCTTCCGGAATTGCTGGGACCCAGGAGAGGTGGCGCACACGCCGGCGGAGCGCGCCGGTAATGACAATATCCAAACGAAAAGCAAATTGAGTAGTAAGCTCTCAGTAAGCAACAGGCAGCCAGCGAGGTTCCAGACAATGAACAAATCATCAATGTAGTGACGCCACATGACGACTTTTCGGAGATCAATTTTCAGGGTACTGCTGGCTGATATTTCTTGCTCCCAGTAGCCCATGAACAGATTAGCAAAACTGGGAGCAAAGCAAGAACCCATCGCAGTACCGATCACCTGCCTATAGAGGGCACCATTAAAGGAAAAGATGTTATTTTTGAGACAGAAATCAATCATTTCAATTACCATACGGCTGTGTTCCCGATACCTGATAGGTCTTTGCTTAAGGAAATGCTCACACGCTTCCAACCCATGTTGATGATTGATTATTGTGTACAGGGACTGGACATCCAACACAATGAACAGGTAGGTAGGCTCCCAAATCAAATTCTTAATTTTACAAAGAAAGTCTTTAGTGTCTCTCAGGTAGCTGGGAAGTAGTATAACAAATTCTCTTAAAAAATGGTCAACATATTTTGAGATGTGTTCACTTACACTCCCTATAGAAGAGACAATGGGGCGACCAGGAGGTCTGATGTTGTTTTTGTGTAATTTCGGCAACAAATATAGTATGGGAAGTTTAGGATAGTCCCTCTTTAAATAGCAAAATTCTTCCCACACCAAAAGACCCTTGTCCTTCCAAGTTGTGAGTTTATCCCAGATATCCGTGATGCTCTGATTATAGATATCCCAAGATATAGTTATGTAAAAATTGGTGTCTTGGAGTTGTCGTAAAGCTTCACTGATGTAGTAGTCTTTGTCTAAGATAACCACATTGCCCCCCTTGTCTGCAGGGCGTATAACTAGACTAGTGTCACTAGCTAGTGTTTTGAGTGCCTGTCTCTAAGTGTAAGATAAGTTATTAGAAAAATTGCCTGAATGTTTTTTGCTAAATCTAAGATCTACCAAAGATTTTACAATACAATCATGGAAAGTATCAATGTTATCATGGGGGAGAGGAGGTACAAAAGTAGATTTGACTCTAAAATCAGTACACGCTGCTGCCCCCTGATTGAGATCCATATCCCCCAAGATCTGAGTGGTGTGGATTTCGCTACCACTTGATTCATTGTCTTGTGCTAACTCAGCCAAAGTAAGAAGATTGTCAATATCATTAATCATCAGATTTTTCGCAAAATCATTATTAGCAGTGTTCTTATCAAGTTCGCGTTCTTGTCCTTTCAAAGTATACCACTTTTTAAGTTTCAATTTCCTCACATATTTAAACAAATCAATGCGAGTTTCGGTATAATTAAAAGAGGAGGACGGACAAAAGGAAAGACCCAGGCATAGGGTTCTCTTTTCTATATCAGACATAGGTCTCTTGGATAAATTAACTACAGTTAGAATTACCATGTTCATATCCATCAGTAATTCCTGTTGGAGCGTGTTCTTCGGTTTCCCATGGCTCCCCTTCCTTTGTCTGAATTCCCAACGTTGTTGAAGTCTCTTTTTTCTGTTGCGGCGCTTCCCCTGCCTCGTCCTCTTCCTCGTCCCCGTGTTCTCGGTTGTGGATTGTCCCGCGTCGTTTGTCGATCCCTCTGCAGGACCCGAAACTCTTCTAAAAAATTGACTTGTCTGATGTTGCAATCTTCACCCGATGTATTGCCTTCAGATACATCTGATTCAATGTCACTTACATTAGGGATATCAACCACTGTAGTGTTGTTTTTGGTAGAGATGGGTATCATGGGAGTTTCCTGCGATAAGTATAGGTGATCATACTTTTTACTGAATGTCAGAATTCTTCCCTTCTCGTAATCTGAATAGTCTCTGTTCATCTTTCTTTGTTTTCTGGCTTTGATCTCTTCTTCGTACTTGGTGAGTCGATCCTTCATGGGGTCCAGAATTTTCTTAAGGGCATCACAGTCCACCATCTGCTGCAGATCTCCACTGATGACTTTAATCTGTTTTAAGAGCTCTTCCCTGTCCTGCCAGGCATATTTAATCAATATTAGCATCATACCTTTCGAGCTGGCAGCTGAATGTTCCGACCATTCCTCCAGCATTTTGAGATTGGGGGCTTCGTAGGTGGGAGTGATAAAGATTCTTAGTCCTCTGGGCGCCATGTTTTGATCTACATAACCGCGACATGTGCTGGCCTTTATAGTCCTCCACCAGCGGTTAGACCTGACCCAGCTCACCTTGGAGGAACGTACCCTCCGGTTGTGCTGGAACAGGTGTCAGAGGAGGGCTGCCATAGTCCACCCCTATGCCCCGGAGATCCCCCTGGGGATGTGTACGGCGTTCCCGCATGGGGGAGATTGGTCTGGGCTAGCGGTTTGGGAGGAGCTGGGCGTGCAGATGGTGGGGGACTTATTTAGAGAGGGAGTGCTGTTGCCTTTCCAGGACTTGCAGGACTCTTATGGGCTCCCGCGGGGGGACTTCCTGCTTCATGCGGCCCTTGTGGTGAGCCTCCAGAAACATTGGAATATGGGGCTTTCGGAGCCGCAGACCGCCGCGGGTTGCCAATATGTAGTGATGGCGGCGGGGACGACTAAGGCCATTACTTGCCTCTATCGCCGGCTGTCGATGGAGGGATTGCACCCTCTGGGCGCCCTGAGGGAGAAGTGTGAAACGGACGTTGAGAAGGCGATCCCCGAGTCCACGTGGTCCACGCTGGTGCGGAGGGCCTGGAAGGGAACGAGGAATGCCCGGTTTCAGTTAGTCCAGTTTTTTACGTTAAACAGGGCGTACCTGACGCCGGCCAAGATCTTGCGATATTTCGGGGGGGTACACTCTCAGTGTCCGCGGTGTGGGGGAGAGGGTGCGGACTTTCGGCACATGTTTTGGTCCTGTACGCAGTTGGGTGACTACTGGGGTGATGTTGTGGATTGTTTGAACCAGGTGACGGACCGCTCCATTGCCCCGGACATGGGGGCCTGTTTGTTGCTTTGGTTTCCCAACACTCGCCGTACGAAGGTTACTAGCAAGTTTTATGATCTGGGGTTGATAATGGCCAAGAGGGAACTGACTATGCACTGGAAATCCCGGGGGGGGGGCTAGCCTGCGATGGAGGGCAGCGTTGGCGCGATGGGCGGGGGCTGAGGGTACGCTCCGGGTGCAATTGGCCCTTCGGAGGGACGATGAGAAGGCACTAGCGACGGCCCAGGCATGGGAAGCGTTGGTGGTGGAACTTCAGGGGTTGATGTCTGATGCTGGGGAAGGGGAGAGCACATCTGACAGGCAGGAGGTAGTGGGGAGCGGGGAGTAGAAGGGGAATGGCGATAGGCCCTAGCCGCCCGCACCTTGGCTCGGCATGAGGGAAGGCTCTGTTTGCTTAGGGAGAGGTTGGGCTCCTGTATCTTATTTATTAGGGAGGAGGGGCACATCGGAAGAGGGGTAGGGGACGGGGGCACACTGACATGGGGTGGGGGAGGGGGGGGGGAGGGGACTGGGTGGGAAGGTTGTTCCTTCTCCTGGATAATTGGTCTTGCTGATAAATGTGTGGTACTTCCTGGACGGGTGGAGGCAGGGAGATGTTTGTTGAGTTGTTGATTTGGAAAACAATAAAAAAACGTTTCAACAAAAAAAAAAAATGTTTTGATCTACATAATTCTGTAGAGAGATCGCCTCCCACCATTTAGAAACTTCATTTCTTTTGAGTTTCTCCAACTTTCTTATTTTGTCTTCCAATGGTTGTATAGAAGAATCTCCTTTGTTAGTAATGTCCCCTTTGCTGTGAGCCCCTGTTTTCCTACTGAATAGGGTCGCTGCTGCTGCTCTTCTTTCCGCTTCTTCCTCCATGTTCAAATACCACTAGGACTAGTACCCGCTGGTGAATACCTGTCTCACCTCCCCCATGAAATGGGGAGTTCCTCTTGCTATCAGCTGAAGGTGTAATCGGTTATTGGGCTGTGTCAGGAGCCGTCTGTAGTTATTACAATAGTCACTGAGATTCATATAGAATCGAGCAGGTAAATGCTCTTTTCAGTACGCTCCTAATATCGAATCAAGCCCCATTATTGTGCACAATGGTCCGTTAACACCTTGACACCGGGATGTGGGTAAATGCGGATACAGCATAAATAAACGGCAAACCCATTCTTCTTGTCGCTGCCCCGAGGGACGAAATACTGTCCCGCATCCTCCGATGCGAGATAATAACCCCCCACTAGGGACGAACAAAAACAGCAAGCAGGCTTACCTCATTACGTGTAATCCAACAAGTGCCGGTTCTCATCCACAGAATAGCTGTATCAAATCCCAATTGTAGCCACACAGCCGGTCCAAAAACGCAATCCTCACTTAAAATCCACAAAGTAAGTTGCTCCTTCTGGAATTGCTGGGACCCAGGAGAGGTGGCGCACACGCCGGCGGAGCGCGCCGGTAATGACAATATCCAAACGAAAAGCAAATTGAGTAGCGCGCTCTCAGTAAGCAACAGGCAGCCAGCGAGGTAATACAATCCAAGTGTTTAATTCACACAACGCGTTTCGGCGACAAGCCTTGTTCACGTGTGAAAGTGCACGTACAAGCAGTCATTAAATAAAGCATTGAATGTTGTAAGAGGTCATCACAATCAACAAAGGACTACATGGCAGTACGTATCGCGGCCATCTTGGAACGGTAAAGTAATCGTAGACTCAGATACTGGGACCTTTTTGAAGCTCACGCGCCACTTGTGGCACTTATCTAGTGATATCCTCATTTGCATCTCACTTATTATTGCACTTGCCAATTATCCATTAGCTCTTCTAACCCGTTTCATTGACAGTGGCACACTTTGTATGCGAGCCTGGTGTGTTTTAATATTATCCCAGTGGAACCATTCATCGTTTGATCAAGTTCTTGCCTATAGTATGCTTATTTCTGTACTCAGGGCATTCATCGTCTCATGTTGTTTTACACCCATGATTGCACAACAGTCCCAGATGGCTGCTATTACTCTGTATTCCATTTGATTGTTACAGCATGCCAGTCGTATTATTGTATCTACACATCTCGTTGTGTTATGACATGGAGGTACACATGTTGCACAGATGCACTTTCATGTTTTCCTTTCCACTGAGGCTGTGATTACCCTTGATTACTTTACCGTTCCAAGATGGCCGCGATACGTACTGCCATGTAGTCCTTTGTTGATTGTGATGACCTCTTACAACATTCAATGCTTTATTTAATGACTGCCTGTACGTGCACTTTCACACGTGAACAAGGCTTGTCGCCGAAACGCGTTGTGTGAATTAAACACTTGGATTGTATTACCTCGCTGGCTGCCTGTTGCTTACTGAGAGCGCACTATTCAATTTGCTTTTCGTTTGGATAAAAATATATATATATATATATATATATATATATATATATATATATATATATATTGTAATCAATGTGCCTTGCGCATAGGAGGTCACTCGACATTGCCTTAGTGAGATGCAGCCTGCTTACTTAGTCCATCTTTACTGACTTCATGCCGACGCGTTTCAGGATATCAAATCCCTTCCTCATGGGCAGCAGGCAAGTAATGAAGCGCACCACGTTTCACTTTCCTTAATTTTATTCATCATTAGTATGAACGCCCCCAGTGGGCGTGTGCAGTTGCCTTCTGGGACATTGAGTCCCGTGGTGCGATCAAATTATATCCTTTGGTAAGGTCATTAGTCTTGCTTGCATCTGAAAAACATAAAAAACCTTCGTAGGTAATGAGAGCAGGACAACAGGCTTAATTAGCATATGGCGCTGTACTGTTCAAGTTTTAGGAAGTCCCAAACTGCAGTCTCGCAAACTGGTTTGTTTTCTCCCCAGCTTGCGATGGTGCTCCTCCCCACGGCCGGCCGCCGTGTAAAATCTTGTAATCAATGTGCCTTGCGCATAGGAGGTCACTCGACATTGCCTTAGTGAGATGCAGCCTGCTTACTTAGTCCATCTTTACTGACTTCATGCCGACGCGTTTCAGGATATCAAATCCCTTCCTCATGGGCAGCAGGCAAGTAATGAAGCGCACCATGTTTCACTTTCCTTAATTTTATTCATCATTAGTATGAACGCCCCCAGTGAGCGTGTGCAGTTGCCTTCTGGGACATTGAGTCCCGTGGTGCGATCAAATTATATCCTTTGGTAAGGTCATTAGTCTTGCTTGCATCTGAAAAACATAAAAAACCTTCGTAGGTAATGAGACCAGGACAACAGGCTTAATTAGCATATGCGTCGGCATGAAGTCAGTAAAGATGGACTAAGTAAGCAGGCTGCATCTCACTAAGGCAATGTCGAGTGACCTCCTATGCGCAAGGCACATTGATTACAATATATATATATATATATATTCACTGAAAAAACCATAGGTTTCACACATGGTATAGTTAGCAGGACATTTCACTCGTGAAAAACCAATGAAATTCCCCCGTTATAGTTAGTGCAGGCAACTATAACTCACGCGACCGCAATCCTCTGCTGATGATGTCAAATATTACATCACTGTATTTAGACACTTATTTACCCATGTCTTCTTCCATTAATTTTTAGCTATACATATATTACAAATATTTTTTTTTCAGAAAGACACATATGTCATCAGTGATGTAATATTTGACATCATCAGCAGAGGATTGCGGTCGCGTGAGTTATAGTTGCCTGCACTAACTATAACGGGGGAATTTCATTGGTTTTTCACGAGTGAAATGTCCTGCTAACTATAACATGTGTGAAACCTATGGTTTTTTCAGTGAATTTGCAAGCTTTTTTAAATGCTAATTCCTAACTATAAGGTGTGTGAAACCTATGGTTTTTTCAGTGAATTTGTACGGTTTTTTAAATGCAAATTTTTTTTTATCCAACCTATGTATAAAATAATATATGTACTATATCCTGCATTATGGAATGGTTATTTTTTTTTAAATTAATGTTTACATACAGTTGTACATCACAGTTATTATCTTCTACAACTCTTGAAACTTGTATTTTTTTTTATGCATTTTTTGCCGTGCGCGTACGGTAAGCTGACGCTACGCGCTCCGTACGTCATAAGTACGGTGCGCTTACGTGATACGATGCGCGTACGGTAAGCTGACGCTATGCGCTCCGTACGTCATAAGTACAGTGCGTGACGTACACGTACACGCATGCGCGTTGCGCGGAAGCAAAGTCGCGGTTACGCAGGGGCGTGTAATGCGCATGCGCGAGTGCGTCTTACGTACGCGCTCCATAAGCGCTCCGTAAGCGTCACGTTTGCGCATGCGTACTTGTTTACGAGCGCGTACCGTAAGCTTACGGAGCGCGCACGGTAGGTCATGTGATCCACAAAGAACACTTTTCATTGGTTAAAACTACTTTCAGTTCCAGAAACTTCCCACACCACACCCATTCCCCTCATTACTGCTTGAGATCCCCTTGCAGAAGGAGCTGAATTGACATTGAGATACAATGGCAGAGCAGCAGACCTCTTCTGAGAGTGAGCCTAGCAGCACCATCATCAGACAGAGAAGGAGGAAACAAAAGGATTCTTTTGTGTGGGAGTATTTTACTTTTCCAGAGGGGCAGAAAAAGGTCAATGCTCCATTGGTCACTTGCACACTTTGTGACCGTGTTTTATCTAGAGGAGATCCAAGGAAGAAGTATTCCTTTGGAAATCACTCTATGATGAGACACCTTAGGGATAAACATCCCAGGACCTTTGCTCGACATACTGAAGAAAACTCTTCAGTAAGTCACCGGAGCCCAACCTCAGAAGCTCAGCTGAGTACATCATCGGCAGCTCAGCTGAGCCCTTCCTCTGAGGTGGGAGCATCAACTTCTTCAGCTCCTCTGGACATTAACCCTCGATTTCGGACGGTTTCAATGAGGTGTACAACGTGTTGTGGTCTTATTGTTTTTGGGGAGACCAGTGTTTCCCTTATTAACAATAAGATAGACCAGCACGTTTGTAGACGTTCATAATATTCCCATTCTTTCTTTCCTCTATCCCTGTATTAACCCAACGGCTCTTTTAAGAGCCAACCTTACCTCGCAATTTTTTAAATATTTTTTTAAGCTTTCCTTTTTGAAATTTTTTTTTTGCCGTGCGCGTATGGTACGCGTAATCGCGGAATAGTTACGCGATGTTCGCGGAATTTTTCTCGCGGAATTTTTCTGTTTACGCCGTGCGCGTACGCTACGCGCATTCCGCGATTTTTCGAAAAAAAATTTAAATTAATTTTTGCCCTTGGGGGTCCTTCTGGGACCCCCTGACAAAGGCTAGGGGGTCAGGAACTGTCCACCCTGCCCCCTTTTCACGTTCTCCACCTTTGTTTTTCACCCCCTCAGACTGCGAGAGACAAAATGGCGTCCGACACTTCCTGGTTTCAACCGATTCGAATGTTTACTAAGATCTAACAACCAATCTGAATCGCGCTCGCGCACGGCGGCGTGCGCGTACGGTAAGCTTACGGTACGCGCTCGGAGCGCGCCTATAGATATATATATTGATTTAAATGCTATTTTCTCAGGAAATACTGAACAGATTTACACGAGACCTTCAAAAGGCACATCCCTGATCTGAGGGCTACCTCTCTGCCGAATTTCAAGTAATTCTGTTCAGCCGTTCGGGCTGTAGCTCGGACTAAAGGTCCTATGGAAAATGCATGGGGAAAACGTGTTTTGGGACCCCCCCTTTTTCTCAGCCCCCGCTTGACGAATCCCCCCGAGACTTTCAGGGAAGGAGCGGAGCGGAGCGCCCCACCTATTTTGAGAATTTCGCGAGGATTCGTCAATCGGCGCCAAAGTTATTCCAAATAGAATGTTGCGGATTTCCTATGGAAACACGGTCCTAACTATAACTATCTACTGGCGACCGCCAGTAGATAATATATATATATATATATATATATATATATATATATTCACTGAAAAAACCATAGGTTTCACACATGTTATAGTTAGCGGAAATTTTACTGATAAAAAACCAGTGAAATTCCCCCGTTATAGTTAGCGCAGGCAACTATAACTCACGCGACCGCAATCCTCTGCTGATGCTAATACTGTATTTAGACACTTATTTGCCCATGTCTTCTTCCATACATTTTTAGCTATACATATATTACAAATATTTTTTTTTCATAAAGACACATATGTCATCAGCAGAAGATTGCAGTCGCGTGAGTTATAGTTGCCTGCGCTAACTATAACGGGGGAATTTCACTGGTTTTTTATCAGTAAAATTTCCGCTAACTATAACATGTGTGAAACCTATGGTATTTTCAGTGAATTTGCAAGGTTTTTTAAATGCTAATTCCTAACTATAACGTGTGTGAAACCTATGGTTTTTTCAGTGAATTAGTACGGTTTTTTAAATGCTAAGTTTTTTTCCCTTATAATAAGCCCTGTACATTTGGTGGCCTTCGGCCACCAAAAGCACAGGGGGTGGGGTAAGTGTGGATAGTGTTTTTTTTATTTTTATTTTTTTACCGTACGCTTACGGTAAGCGTACGGTAAGCGTACCCCGCGAAATTGCCGAAAAAAAAATAAAACCGTTTTTGCACTTGGGGGATGTTTGGGGACTCCCTCAACATGACTATGTGGGAGGGAGTTGTCAAAACAGCCCCTTTACATGTTTTTGGGCTTGATATTTTAAAAATCACTCTCAGTGCGAGAGACAAAATGGCGGCCGCCGCTTCCTGGTTTCGGCCGATTCGAATGTTTACTAAGATCTAAGAGCCAATCAGAATCGCGCTCGCGCACGCCACCGTACGCTTACCGTAAGCGTACGGTAAGCGTACCGTAAGCTGGCTCAGATATATATATTGATTTAAAGGCTATTTTCTCAGAATCTACTGAACAGATTTACACCAAACCTACAAAAGGCACTTCCTTGACCTGAGGACTACCTCTCTGCCAAATTTCTAGTAATTCTGTTCAGCCGTTCGGGCTGTAGCTGTGTCTAAAGGTCCTATGGAAAAATGCATGGGAAAAACGCGTTTTGGGACCCCCCTTTTATCTCAGCCCCCGCTTGACGGATCCCCCCGAGACTTTCAGGGTAGGAGCGGAGCGTAGCGCCCCACCTATTTTGAAAAATTTGCGAGGATTCGTCGACCGGCGCCAAAGTTATTCAAAATAGAATGTTGAGGTTTTCCTATGGAAACGTGGTCCTAACTATAACTACCTACTGGCTATCGCCAGTAGGTAATATATATATATATATATATTTATTTCCACACACAAAGCGGTTGTCCTCGATGGAAACGCCAGCACAGCAAAGAGTTGTCACCATTCTTTATTGCGGGCACACAGCAAAAACACGTTTCCTCCTTCAGTGCATATCAATGGCCAAACGCGTTTCATGCAGCACTCTGCCCTTGTTCACTGCCCTGAACTGGAGTCCCGACAACTATGAGGAAACCATTTTAAACTTGAAGACCCGCCCCAGTGGGGGTGGAATCCCTGGTCATATATTTACCATATATATACTTGCTCTGTATGTGCACCATTTCAGTGTGATGCACACTTGATGGGATTACATTTCCTCTAATGCAATTGACGGATTTCAGCACAGGCTAAATATATCCTTTTCACATTAAGGATTTACCAATAAGGAATTTTTAATTTAAAATTACCTATTTTGTATTATATATAACAAATAAGGGAGATAAAAGAAAATAGAAACATTCTTTTTTATTTTCAATTGGTGGCAGTCTTAATGTGTGGTGAATCTGTTTTTTATATGTATTCATGACTCTTTTTTTCATGTCTATTTTAAAATTTGCTTGGTTGTTAAGAAATGCCTTTATATGAAGTGACTTTGACAAAGACCGTGAGGTTGAAACGCGTCAGTCATTAAAACTTTTCTTTTCCTGCAATCCTGAGTGCGACTCCTACCTTTTTGTTGTGAAGCAAGAGGGTTTCCTTTACATTTTAAAGCGGGTTCAGCGCCCGCCTGCTCGCACCAACTCCGGCTGGTGGATGTGGTCGGATGAAAAAGCTGCAGCTTTGATGTGTGTTTACTTTCCCGATTCCCGCCGCCGCTATGGAGAAACCTGAGTGTCCTGAATTGTACAAGCATCGGGGCTGGTTTCTAGGCAACGTAAGAAGCTTCCATGGAGAGTGGGTCACGGAAGCGAAGGTAATCTGAGGTCAGCGTCGGCTGACTCTTTCCGCTCTCTGAGGTTTTGAAGCGTGTCTGGAAGGTCCCGTTCTCATTGCTGTAAGCGGCAGGGGTGCTCCGTTCGCTGCCGGTCCTAGTTGTGTCTGACTAGGCGAGGACACGGTTTCGGAGGAGGATTGTGACAGGAAGATTTTATTGTTCAAAATACCTTGGCGAAGCAGCCTGTGCCACCGGGTTGGCGGTTCACTGAGAGTAAAAGTCGGTGCCGAGAAGGGAGCCAGCCTGGGCGAGTTCTGCAACGGGACTTTTTACCGCCAAATCATCAATCACTTCACAGGCAGAGGTACGTGTCGACCCTGGTAGCGGCTTGCTGGAGGGTGCAGCTTTAATCGTATTTTCTAACCTTTACTGCCCCTCACTGTTTCTTTTGTCTATATCGCTGATACTATTTAACTTCATCCGGTGCAGCAATCCTGAGCCGTCACTCCCTTCCCGCAACACGATCCGCATAGCGACATTGTTGGTCCGTAATAATTACGATGACACTTCTGCCAGTTTTCAAACACCCGCGACTTTAGGTAGCGCCTCTTCCTCGGAAGACTTTCTACAACGCGATCTGCATAGTGATAAGTTTGGTTTAAAGAAATAACAAAGATATCCCAGCCGGTCTGCTAACATCCGTGACTTTGGGATGACTGCCTACACTCTAGGTTTGACCCGGAAAGTTTTCACTACACCTACTGAGTGAACAGCAACTTGGAAAGATTATTGCAAGGGAGATATTTTTGGCTGAATAATACTATCGGTTGCTGGCACAGCAGTTTTGGGAAACCATTACACCTGACTTCATTTCTACCACACAAAAGGCTTTTATCCAACATGAGTGAGGCAATGCAGAAACGTATGGAGGTTGCCAAGTCCTTATTTTCCTTTACAGAAAATAATAATAACTCCAATGAGCAGGAGGCGCTCAACCAAGCGGCAGTACGTCTACACTTAAACAAGAGCTATCTAGACTTGAGAGACTGTGTAAAAAGGAGATCAACAGAAGTTGGGAGGTCATTTCGCTTCATAATTATGTTGAGGTGGAACGTGTCCCTAGGGGTTTAAGAATTTTGATCACACCTACCTACCAAAATCCAATCCCCAAACTTTTGGAAGAATGGTCTGCACTTATGGCCTACACATGCAGACAGATGTTGGAAATGCTGGCTAAAGACGCAGCCCTTGAGCTGGTACAAGTGGAGGCGGAGATTAAGGAACTTCGAGAAATGCTGGATAAGCATGAATCCCAGAGTGAAATCGTTGCCTTTTAGAAAGATATGGATACCAGGCTCCTTAAGTATGAGGAAGGTATAAAATCCAAAAAGCGCTGGAAATTCATAAGGGACCGCAATGATTACGCCCAAGGCCGCATTTTAACTTTTGGCCGCAAATATGATTCTGCAAGGAGAGATTTTGTGCAATCTGAGATGACGCGTACTGTGGAACCTTCAACTTCCGAATCCAGCTCGGATATTCAATCAGAATTGGATGAAACACTAGGCACCCTGGCACTGACTGGAGGCCCCTTTCCCTTACTGACCGAATACCGTTTTTTACGGGAAAGCCTGGGTGGAAGAAAGAAACCACCCAGGGGAAGAGGAAGAGGCGCAAACAACGTGCAAGGAAAAGACAAACCAGGAGAGGAGGCGAGGGCCAAAGACAACGAGACGCCCTATGGGAAAGGACAACGGCGCAACAAATGATAGGTGAGCAATTTAATGATAATAATCCTTCTATCATTAACGTTTCCTCTCACAACCTTACTAATGAAGAACATGCTTTGTTGGAATTGGGTTTATCCTTCTGCCCCACAGCGAACTTTAACTTCCCCAGAACGCGCATTGACATTTTTCTGTTCATAAGGAAACTTAAACTCCTCAAAATCCACTCCTTAAAACAAGGTGGGGTTGTCCCTGCCTTGGCGCCGTCACCCAGCACTCAGAAGCCGATACCTGACCCCCTGACTATATGTGATATTAGCCTTTTGGCTGCTGCTAGAGAGATTGAGCAGGGCAGTAAAGACTGAGATATGGATAGGGATCTGTTGATCAGCATGGGTATTACTGTTGACCATAAAACAAGGAATGACTTTAAGCCCAAATCTAGAATCCACCCCGGTGCCCTCCATGATGGAATCGATACTTACCATGAGATGATTCTATCAGAACTTATACAACTTTGGGAGAAACAAAACAATTCGTTTGGTAACAATCTCACAGCTGAACAGAAGGCGGGCCTGCTTTCTTTGCAACAAGCCAATTCCTTTGTCATCAAGCCTTCTGATAAAGGGGGGAACGTTGTATTGTGGGATGTAAATAAGTATAAGACTGAAGCAATACGGCAGCTCGAATTCTCAGGAAGCTATCTGAGATCTAGCCAGACTGAATACAAGAATACCATTGTCCAATACCATCAGTTATTAGAGACATGGTTAGGCCAAGGGACTTTGAGGCGCAATGAATTTTTATTTCTGATGACCGAAAAACCAGCTGTCCCAGTGTTCTACATGCTCCCTAAGGTGCACAAAGACCTTGCTAATCCACATGGGCGACCTATCATTTCAGCCAATCAAAGTTTACTAGAAAATTCTTCCATTTACTTAGACTTCTTCCTATGTGATTATGTTTTTAACTTACCATCGTATTGTAGGGACACTATGGACTTCCTTTCCAAAATACAGGGTATTCCCTGGAAATCCTCGTATGTGCTACCCACTATTGATGTGGTATCATTGTACACTTGTATTGAACATGATCTAGGGTTAGAAGCGTGCAAATATTTCTTACGTGACAGACCTTTTTCGATGTTGGATCACACTGTATTACTCTTGGACATGCTTCACTTTTGCTTGCACAATAATTGTTTTCTATTTGGCGACACTTGGTACAAACAATACACAGGTACTGCGATGGGAAGTTGCTTCGCACCTAGTTATGCCTGTATCTTTATGGGATGGTGGGAGGCGGAGCATCTCTGGCATCAAGGTAATGAGTGTTATTCAGATAATGTAATCCTGTGGACCCGTTACATTGACGATATTTTTCTGATATGGGACGGGCCACAGGATTCCTTACAAGACTTCATTGCCGGACTTTCCAAACAGCCTTAATCTCAGGTTTACCAGTAAGATTAATACAACTACCATTGAATTTCTGGATACCTTAGTGGAAGTCCTTGATGATACCATCCATACAAGCCTGTTCTGGAAGGCTACTGCCGGGAACAGCTTCCTACATGCGCAGAGTCATCATCCTGAAGGCCTCAAGAGAAGTATCCCTTATGGAGAGCTTCTCAGAGCAAAACGCAATTGCAGTACGCCTCAGGCACTGTCCAAAGAACAAACTAACATGGCTGCCCGTTTTCGAACACAGGGCTACTCAGGTAAAACAATTAGAGCAGCCCTTGAGAAATCTTGCATAAAAAGCAGGGACAGTCTTTTGATCCCTAAAACACGAGGAAAGGATAAACAGGAGGTCAGGCTTATCACCAGTTTCTCTAATGCATCCCAGGCACTGCATAACATTGTTAGCAAGCACTGGCATCTGGTCAGACAGGACTCAGTGGTAAGCTGGTTAGTCCCAAACCACACATTACTTACCATAGATGTAAATCTCTACAGGACACACTGGTACACAGTCATCTTACGCAGCAAAATAAGAAAACAGGCACATGGCTTAAAGAACTTCCTGGTTTCCACAAATGTGGTCGTTGCAAGGCTTGCGCGAACAGCCACAATGTAAAAAGTTATTTGTTACCAATTGGCAGGAATGAGAAAATTCTTTCCTTTATTAACTGCAATACTGAATATGTTGTTTATGTTGTGACCTACATTTGTGGCTTGCGCTATGTTGGCAGTACAGTGTTTCCAGTTAAAAAGCGGAATTTGGAGCATCTACGTGCCATTAGGAACAGGGATCTTACCTATACTATTGCAAAACACTGCGCGTTAGAACATGGAGAGATTTCTGACATCAGCTCTAAGATCTCGTTTTTTGGAATTGACAGGGTTGCAGTACATCCACGTGGAGGTGACCGAGAACGCCGCCTGCGACGTTTGGAGTCTGAATATATCATCCGCCTACAGAGTAAGGCGCCTGGTGGCCTGAATCGAGATGAAGACCTTCATGTTCACCTAGGATGAGGGGATATCATATACCTGAAGTGTTCTTACAAATTTGGACACTGTATTGATACACTCTTGCTTCCCTGTTAGGCGCGCTCCCCTTTTAGCCTCCCCACCTTTTGCTATGCTGATCTCTTTGATTGACATCTTGCGTTTGCAAATGTTTATTTCATTTCTCCCTACCTATTCCATTTTACCGCCATTTCGCCCAAGCGGCTGCTTAGTCGAAGGGGGGGCATAGCCGCCACGCCTTGGTTTTTAAACACACTGGGGGCGGGTTTTCTCTTTCCCCGGCATGATCCAAGCTTTTCCCTAGATATCTTTATTATTACACCGTTTGTGTGATTTTTTATTTTTGGTTTGTGTTATTTGTTGCTACACCCTTTTTTAAATTTAATTTCTTTAGCTTAGCCGTCTAGTGCCAATTCAGGGTAGTCGTTTGCTGTTGCCACTTGGCAGTTCTACTTACTCTGTATGTGCACCATTTCAGTGTGATGCACACTTGATGGGATTACATTTCCTCTCATGCAATTGACGGATTTCAGCACAAGCTAAATATATCCGTTTCTCATTAAGCATTTACCAATAAGGAATTTTTAATTTAAAATGACCTATTTTGTGTTATATATAACAAATAAGGGAGATAAAAGAAAATAGAAAAATTATTTTTTATTTTCAATTGGTGGCAGTCTTAATGTGTGGTGAGTCTGTTTTTTATATGTATTCATGACTCTTTTTTCCATGTCTATTTTAAAATTTGCTTGGTCATGCTGGGTTGTTAAAAAAATGCCTTTGTATGTAGCCACTTCCTTTTCATGAAGTGACTTTGACAAAGACCGTGAGGTTGAAACGCGTCAGTCATTAAAACATTTCTTTTCCTGCAATCCTGAGTGCGACTTCTACCTTTTTGTTGTGAAGCAAGAGTGTTTCCTTTACACTGGCAGTCGCCAGTAGGTATAGTTAGGACCTATTTTCCATAGGAAATCCGCAACATTCTATTTGGAATAACGTTGGCGCCGATTGACGAATCTTCGTGAAATTTTCCAAACTTTTGGCCAGCTCCGGTCCGCTCCTATCCTAAAAATTTCACGGTGACTCGTCAAGCGGGGGCCAAGAAAAAGGGGGGTCTCAAAACGCGTTTTCCCCATGCATTTTCCCATAGGACCTGTTGACGCAGCTATAGCCCGAACTGCTAAACGGAATTACACCAAATTTGGCAAAGGGGTAGTCCTCAGTTCAGACTCGTGCCTTTTGCTTAAATGGTGTAAATCCGTTCAGTAGTTCCTGAGAAAATTAGAGTTAAAAAGATAGATATATCTGGGCGGAGCCTAACCACACATCTCATCGTGAGATCTGATTGGCTGTCAGTACTTCATCCAAGAAGTGTTGGCAGCTATCTTGGGACTAATATACATGATAGCATCTCATTAAAAAGCATTGCAGTTAATAGAAGGTTTTAAGACTTTAGTTACATTATAAATCATTTGTTGATGGTACCATACTCATTTTAGGAATTGTGGTGTGTTCTAAGGTGATTTTACCATGTGAAAAAGCCTTCTGCTGTGACATCATGAATCATGTTTGAGAGAAAACTATTTTCTCATGCTTTTCCCACAGAGGTTTGGAAGGTGATCTATAAGCTAAACTGAGAGCATATTTTCTGTAAATTCACATTATCTTTCTGAGTCATGTGAGAATGAAGTCTGACATTCTCAGTAAAACATGTACATCCAACAAGGGCAGAGACTGTCAGTTGATTCCTTTGTGTTCTACTGCAGCTTCCCAGAGTGTTCTAAAGAACAACTAGAGCGCTAACAGTCCTACTTATGACAAACGTATTGCACACCTGAAGCCATCTTGATTGGAATAAAGTGGTAACTCTTAAAACATTTAATTTAAAAAGGAACAAAATGAGGGGGTTCATTTTGCCATAGAAAGTATGATTAGTGCTGCAGAAAGAAAAATGAGGGCACATTTTGAGTGACTTCTCAAATCCTCTTCTATGTCATTAAAAAATTCTGACATGCAGACTGAAACATGCACTTTCAATATCAGCAGCAGACTTCCCTGGTGAGCAGGAGCTTTACTACAGTGATCTAATAAGCAACTAGAGTGCTAACATTCTGAATTTATGGCAAATGTGTGACACATCTGAATGCCTTCCTGATGGAATCAAAGTAAAAAACTGAAAGTATTTCCTACTCAGGAGACGGTAGTAAATGAGGAAATTAGGAAACTTCATAACAAATAACTCTCCCAAAATGGCCACCAGAGACAAAAGAGCCCAAATGTAGCACAAATATCACCCAGATGTAGCCCAAGTATAGCCCAATGACAGAATGTCCCAGAGTGTTCTTAAGAACAACTAGAGCACTAACAGTCTTACTTATGACAAAGGTATGGCACACCTGAAGCCATCTTGATTGGAATAAAGTGGTAACACTTACAACATTTAATGGAACAATAATGAGGGGGGTCATTTTGCCATAGAAATTATGATTGGTGCTGCAGAAAGAAAAATTAGGGCACATTTTGACTTCTCAAATCCTCTTCTATTTCATAAAAAAATTCTGACATGCAGACTGAAACATGCACTTTGAATACCAGCAGCAGACTTCCCTGGTGAGCAGTAGCTTTACTACAGTGATCTAATGAGCAACTAGAGTGCTAACATTCAGAATTTATGGCAAAAGTGTGACACATCTGAATGCCGTCTTGATGGAACCAAAGTAAAAAACTGAAAGTATTTCCTACTGAGGAGACTACAGTAAATGAGGAAATTAGGAAACTTCATAACAAATAAATCTCCCAAGATGGCCACCAGAGACAAAAGAGCCCAAATGTAGCACAAATATCACCCAGATGTAGCCCAAGTATAGCCCAATGACAGAATGTCCCAGAGTGTTCTAACGAACAACTAGAGCGCTAACAGTCTTACTTATGACAAAAGTATGGCACACCTGAAGCCATCTTCATTGGAATAAAGTGGTAACACTTAAAACATTTAATTTACAAAGGAACAAAATGAGAGGGGTTCATTTTGCCATAGAAATTATGATTAGTGCTGAAGAAAGAAAAATTAGGGCACATTTTGAGTGACTTCTCAAATCCTCTTCTATTTCATTAAAAAATTCTGATATGCAGACTGAAAAATGCACTTTTAATATCAGCAGCAGACTTCCGTGGTGAGCAGTAGCTTTACTACAGTGATCTAATAAGCAGCTAGAGTGCTAACATTCAGAATTTATGGCAAATGTGTGACATATCTGAATACCTTCTTGATGGAATCAAAGTAAACTGAAAGCATTTCCTACTGAGGAGACTGCAGTAAATGAGGAAATTAGGAAACTTCATAACAAATAAATCTCCCAAGATGGCCACCAGAGACAAAAGAGCCCAAATGCAGCACAAATATCACCCAGATGTAGCCCACATGTAGCCCAATGACAGAAGTGTGCAAAACACTTATTTTTGTGTGTATTTGCAGTTTTATATAGTGCAGACTTGTCAGGTATTGGAGTGCTTTACATGAGCATTGGTTACATCACACAAGATCAAATTCATTTTGGACAGATGAATTGCCAGTTTTGCGTCCTCTTCCTCCTCCACCCTCCACCCTCCTTTCCCCTCCCCCTCCTCTCCCACCACACCCAAAAACTGCAAAATGAGTCGTGCATCAGTACATACTCTTAATTGATAAAAGCCATTATTCACTCTTATCCCTTCATTTCTGTTCGCTCTTATTCGTATCCTTACTAACCCTTAACTTTCCTATCCCCATTACAATACATATAGTACTGGTTAAATTTATGACCTACTAGGGGTTTTACTACAGGGGGAGACCTATTTTTTTTTTTAATATTCTTTCTCCCTCATCTGTCCAGTGTAGGTTGGGTAGGGTTTTCCGGGGGGGAGGGTTTTGCACAGGGTGATAAGGGTGAAAAGAAAAATAAACCTCAAATGTTCAAGCCTAAAAGAAATTTTATTGTCAATGGCCTAGTACCTCGATCAGCATCTTTTGTTTCATGTCCTAAAAATGGTTGAGAAAGCTATGACAATATGGTTGTAGGGAATTTGAAAAAGGTAAGGGGGGAGACAACTGTTTGACGAAATGACACAGCTAAAATTTCTATCCTGGAATGTCAACGGCTTGCGTACTGGGATTAGGAGATCAAAGATTTTCCAATATTTGAGGGACTCCCCGGCACAGGTCATAGTCATCCAGGAGTCACACCTCCTTAAGGGTGAAATAACAGAGATCTTGAAAAAGGAAAAATGGGTAGACAAATTTATTTGCACAGATCAATCAGCTAACATTAGGGGGGTGCTCTTCATCTTTAAAAAACAAGCAAAGGTACAAATCATGGAGTATAGGGAGGATGGGAGCGGTAGGTGGCTTATTGTAAGGGCAATGCTGGACGGCCTTTCTCTTATTTTGGTCGGGTATTACGGTCCTAACCAGGATGATCCCTCCTATTTAATCAGCATTCGAGATAATCTATTGGCTTTCCACGACCCAGTTATCTGGATGGGCGATTTTAATATTGTCTTAAACCCGAATCTAGATAAGTCTGCTAATTCTAGAGCCTGTGTCTTATCAAAATCTAGACAGGATCTCTTGATAGCTATGTCACAACTGGGGCTTGCAGACTTTTGGAGGGAAAGGGTGGGGGATCAACTGGGGGTCTCTTTTCGAAACTTTAAGTGTAAACATGTGTCTAGGATAGACTATGCTCTATTTAGCTATAGTTTGAAAGATCTATTGATAGACATTTTTTATCTCCCCTCACACCTTTCCGACCATTCGGCCATCTTGTTTGTATTGAAACTTGAGTTTATACATAGGTATACTTCTTGGTCGTTTGATCGTACCATCCTCTTAGAAAACGAGGAGGTTAACTGTCTACGATCAGAGTCCCATCACTTCTTGTAGGCAAATATAGACTCTATTGATATACATATTATGTGGGATGCTTTAAAAGCCTTTTGGAGGGGAAGAATCACGAACAGAGCCTCTTATAGAAGAAAGAAATATAGGGAATGCATTGATAACTTGGAGGGGGAAATTAAGACTATCGAAAGAACCCTGGACCCCCAAACTAGATCAGGTGCAGACTTCGAAAGATGTAGAGAGCTAAAGTCGCAACTAGAAAACCTATTACAAGCTAGGGTCGCTAGAAGGTGGGAGGCGAGTAGAATCTGTCATTTTCAGTTTGGTGAGGCGGCTGGAAAAATTCTCGCATGGAAAACTAAATCTGACCAAGCTCGAAATTACATCAGAGAGATCAAGGTGGAGGGGGAATTTGCTCCCCGAACCACAAAGGATGAAATAGGTGGGGCCTTCCGAGATTTTTTTCAGGAAATCTATAAGGAAGATATTCGGGAAGACAAGGCAGGGAGGGAGGCCTGGTTGGACCAAATTTCCTTGCCAAAGTTATCCCCAGAGCATAGTAGGATGTTGGAGAAAGAGATTTCCTTTGAAGAGATTAGGAAGGCTTTGGGGGACGTAAAGAGGGGGAAGGCAGCAGGCCCTGATGGGTTACCAGGGGAACTCTATAGGGCCCTTACAGAAGAGATCACCCAGGTTTTGGCCTCTGTTTTTAATAACATTCTTTTGGAGGGCCGAGATCCCCCAAAGTCTTGGAATGATGCCACAGTGGTCTTAATACCTAAACCGGGGAAAGATCCAAAGGAATGTGGGTCATATCGCCCGATTTCGCTCCTCAACAGCGACTATAAAATCTTTACCGCTATTATGACATCTAGGTTGGGGAAGGTGATAAGCCATCTGGTTCATGAAGATCAAAAGGGCTTTATAAAGGGTAGACACTTAGCTGATCTTACACAAGATCTGGTGGGGGCGATTGATATTGCTACCACTTTTTCTCTGCCTCTGGCTGCTTTTACACTAGATGCGACCAAGGCCTTTGATAGGGTAAATTTGCCCTATCTGGCTGCAGTAATGAAGAAATTTAATCTGCCCGAAAATTTCTGCCGTGTGATTTCACTAATATATAAGGCCCCTACGGCAAGGCTCAATGTAAACAGTTTCCTAACAGAGCCTTTTGAAATTTCGAGAGATACAAGGCAGGGATGCCCGCTATCCCCCTCCTTTTTAACCTCTACATTGAACCCTTTGCACAGATTCTTAGAGAGGAGGCTACCATACCATCATTTAGCTTCGGAGGGTGGGAAAGGCGGGTTGCCCTGTATGCCGATTATATCCTCATAATGACTTCAAATTTAGATCTGGCTCTTCCCTCAGTGATTAGGAAGGCTGAGGAGTTCGGAAAAATCTCTGGATATAACATAAACTCAGAGAAAACAGAGATCATGGCCTGGAATTCCCCCAATCCTCAGGTAGAGGTTGTGTCCTCCATGCGGTATCTTGGTATAAGAATAACTCAAGACATAAGTAATATCACCACTCATAATCTCGAGCGAGTACACAAAGAATGCCAGAAACAACTAAAGGCATGGAATAATCTCCTGTTATCCATCTTTGGGAGGACAAACCTTTTAAAAATGTCTATCCTACCTAAATATACCTTTTTGTTTAATTCTATCCCTATGGCTTTTGATACCAAACAATTACTTAAATGTCAACAAGGATTTAATTCTTTTATTTGGAAGAACGGAGCCACAAGATTGGCTTGGAAAAAGTTGAGGAGAAGGAGAGAGAAAGGAGGCTTAACGTCTCCAGACATCCAATATTATGCTTGGGCATTCCAATTATCTTACTCGAGAATGCTCCTAAAAACACCAGTGGATAACCTTAGAAGAAGGATGTTCCGAGCTATGTTGGAGGGGTCCGATCTTCCATCTGACGGCTTTCTTTTTAAGTTTGGAGACCAGAAATTCTTTAAAAAAATAAAATTAAAAATTCTTCAATCGTTGGCTAGAAGTTGGTCCACAATCAGAAATAGAATAGGGTTGTGCTATTTTTCTAACTTAGCACCTATGTGGGATTCGCCAGGCACTCCCTTGTGTCTTAAAGACAGGTTGGCAGGTCCAATCAAGGAAGCCGGAATTATAAACTGGGGAGAGCTGACGGTAGGTGGGTCAATGATACCTTGGGAGGCTTTGCGGGGGAAAGTCGGGCCAGGATTATCTGTCTTCAAGTATATGCAGTTGAATAGCTGGGCGCAGGCTTTGATAAGAAAGGGAGCCCCCCTGGGGATTTACAGCAATTTAGAAAATCTTTTGGTGACAAGGCCAGGGGGGGGAAAGGAAGTCGCTTGTTGGTATTGGGCGATCTTGGAGGAGATAGACGACGACTCCAATCTCCCTGAGGTGTTATGGGGTAGTAATGTTGGCGAACAGTGCCAGCAGTTGTGGCTGAACTCATTTAGTCTCCTGTATAAAATTGTGAAGCCAGCCTGGCTGAGGCGAAACCACCTTTTTACTTTACACCGCGCATATCTGTCCCCTCAAAAGTTAGCCAAATTCCAACATGGGAAAAAATGCAATAAATGCGACCCCTCGGACGTGCACATGTTTAAAGAGTGCCCAGTTATAGGTCGCTTTTGGGAAGAGGTGATGGAAGCACTATCCTCTATTCAAAACATCACTCTTAGCAGTACTCTCCCCTTGATCATCTTTGGGATTGATGAAAATATTTTAGGGCCTGCTAGATCCTTCCTGTTTTTTGCAATTTTAATGGCTAGGAGACCGATCTGCAGATTCTGGGTGGATACAGCCCACCAACATATATGGGATGGTTATCGTCCCTATATGAAGTTTCTAAAGTAGACCTGGCTAGACCCTGCAGTATAAAAAATAAGAAAACTGCTTTCTGGGATTATTTGATACAGTGGAAGTAGGTTTTCCGGGGTTTTTTTTTTTTTTTTTCCCCGGTCCTATGATTATGCCAACTACCCTACTCCATGGTTCTACAACAAGGGTCTTTTCCGACTTTCTGGTCCAAACAGGCTGAAATATGCCTAGATGGAGTTCTTAAAGGCCACCCTTTTTGTGTGCTGCTCTCTCCTTCTTCCGCCAATTTGTTAACCGCTTTTTCTTGTGCAATTGTCCAAATCACACTAATGGTTTCTAGGTGGGTAGGACAAGATAGCACAAAATGGTGGTTGGCGGTTTTCTTTCTTCACACATAAGGGCTGGGCAAATGAGGACAAAAAAAAAAAAAGATCAAATTCATTTTGGTTGTAGACATGGGGAGATTAAGTGATTTGACCAGAATCACAGAATGTTGAGCTGAAGCAGAAACTCCAACCTGGTTCCCCAGTTGCAAAGTCTGCAGCCCTGGAAGTAACACCACATCCTCTCCCCTAGGTTCAACATTTAATCAAGTGGTCAACTGGATAAACAAACATAAAGATTACAAATAATTTAAAAGTTCTTTGTCGCTATTTGAAAACTCAGAAAATATGTCCTCATTTTAGTTTTTTAGAGTACTAACCATAATTTTGATGCAAATAAGACTCTCTCATATATGTAATTTCTAAAGGAAATGCTCTAGGTATTACAGTTTTGATTACATCAAGATGACGTCAGGCGTTCCACACTTTTGTAATAAATATAGAATGTTATCAATCTAGTTGTTCATTGGGATACTGTTGAGAGGCAGAGGCCAGGGGCACGGACTCTGAAAATTGAAGGCAGGTAGGAGAGTGCAGAGGCAACAATTTGACCACACTGGGCAGGCAGGAAGGGCAGTGACAGCACAACAGACTATAGAGGGAAGTGGAAAGGGGGGCAGGGGCAAGAAACCAACAATACAGGACTGGCAAGAGAGGCTGTGGCAATATAATAGACCATTGTGGGCAGAAGGAAGAGGCAGTGGTAGTACAACCATACATGCCAACAGACCCGTTTCAGCCAGGAAACGTCCAATGTTTTTAAGCTCAAATGGGCTTTATTTGATCTGTCTCCTGCCTACAATCTCCTCTTTTTCAATGTAACTCAAAGGGGAAAATCAATACCCGTTTTTTTAAAAAATCTCCCTCTTACCAAGCTCAAAATGTTCTCAAGTATGGTACATTGGATCATGGTAGGCAGGAGGAATTGGGGTAGGGACATGGACTCGGATAACAGAGGACAGGAGGGACATGGAGAGGTGCACCAAACTGACCCTACAGGTAAGGCATCAGGGTTTGCAGCAGCACAATACACCACACAGGGCATGCAGGACGAGAGTGCAGCACAACAATCCATAGAAAGCAATAGGGAGGGGACAAGACCATGCATATGGACAACAGAGAACAGAGGGGAAAGAGGCAATGGTAGCTAGCTGACCATAATGGACAGACAAGAGAGAAAGCTGCAGCATAACAGACCATAAAGGGCAGGAGGGACGGATCAGGGGCATTACAATGGAACAGACAAGCCAGGAGGGAGGGAATAGGGGTCTGCACATGGAAACAGAGGGCTGGGGGCAAGGGGGCAGGGCAGGAGCAGCAAGATGACCATGGACGTCAGGCAGGATGGGCACTAGAAACAAGACACACCATGGAGAGCACCAGTGAGACTATGATGGCATACACAGACCATGGAGGGAAGGTGGGAGGGGGTCAGGGGCAGCTAGCAGCTCAACAGACCAGGGAGGGCAGAAGGGTGTGGCAGTAAAATAGACCATGGAGGACAGGAGGAAGGGGATAGGGGCATGGAATGTGGACAGGCAGCGTGGAGGTGGCAGGGACAAGTTACAGTCATCTGACAATGCTAGGCAGGTGGGAGGGGAGTGGCATCTCAGCAGAACACTCAGAGTAGATAGGAGTGGCAGGTCCATGGAACATGGTGGGCAAAAAGGATGGAGCAGGGGCATGCACAAAGACATCGGAGAGCAGGGGGAAGGAGAATAGGGGCAGCAAGCTAAGCACAGAGGCTAAGCAGGAGGTCAATGATGGGCCATAGAATTGGGCAATGGAGGGCAGGAGGAGTGGACTGGTACATCATGCTAAATGGAGGGCAGTGGCAGCACATCAGACCATGCATGGCAGGAGGGAGGAGGCTAGTCCATGGATTCAGACAACAGAGGATAGGGAGGAGGTGGATGGGGTAGCAAGCTAACTGTTCAGCGAAGGTGAGTATTAGGAACGTTATTGTTTTTAAAATGTGTGTCTGTGCGAACTTAAAATATGAACAAGTATGCAGCATAATCTCACTTTTATTCAGGAAGAAGAGGACGTTTGTGACTATGACTCTGGGCTCACTTGGCAGAAACACCCCCTGACCCTCCACCCCCCCATCGCAAAATGTAATGCCTGTGAAAAGGGTAGGTGGACGCAGTGTTATATAGAACATAGTCCTGAGAGCACGATTGAAAATGAAAACTAGATATAGTATATGGTATAAACTATGCACCAAAAAGTGTGATATAAGATGAACCGGGGCGTGAAATATAATATGCAATACATGGTGCGCAATGACAGATTCATTGGAGAACGTGAGATAGCACAGGCACTAGCGCGTGCTATGCGATATGCGCCTTGGAGTGTAATATGCACAGGGCAGTGTTGTGTAGCCTAACTAGTCTCTAAAGATGTAACATAGAATATGTGCTGGGGAGTGTAACGTTGCATATGCACTGTGACAAAGATATGGATTCCAGATTGTAATATGTATGGCATAGCGCTGTGCGTTATAACATAGGCATCGAGGAAGGCACATTAGATGGGGCAATATAACCCGTGCAAAGACAAGTGTGGCATGACATATTCACGGGGTGGTGTTACAGTGCACATGGGCTAGAGAGTGTCATAGCATATGCACTAGCTGGTGGAATACAACACAGAGGTGTGTGGCACTCGGCGGGCACTGGTGGGTGTAACACAGCATTGGGCTCAGCCAGGAGCACGCTGTGACCCTCAAGTGAGGTACGTCTCCTTTCCAGAGAGTAAAATAAAAAGTAATACACATCCGGCGGTGAATGTGTGTTTCATTAACCGTGAGGGGGATTTCTTGCATAGTTTGGTCGAATTTTTGTCGAATCCCCTTTGAATGGCTTGGTGTGCGTGTGTATTAAATATGCCCGTCAATAGCTACCCATGTTTGCATAAATAAAGGGTGTCTACTTGGAGAGTACCCACCGGCGGGGGCGCCGGGATTTGGCACGGTAGGGCGTCAGACACGTCAGAGCTTCACTAGCGGTGTAAATACATTCCACGTGGATTCATTGTATGCATAGTCGTCTTTTAATGAATATCACGCAAATCGTCAAGGTGATAGGTACATACGGTTTGTCCAGCATATCTTAGGTGTTTCTATAAATATATATTTTTTTTAAATAATAAAAAACAAAGGCCGGCCCCGGGGAATGGGGTCCCTGGGGCCATAAGTGGCCTGAGGAGGGGGGCAACACAGCCCCCCTCCTAAAGAATAAAAAAAAAAAGGCCATGACCCGGGGGTTGGGGTCCCCGGGGCCGATTAAGGCCTTGGGAGGGGGGCCATGCGGCACCCTTCCAAATAAAAAATTTTCAACAAAAAAAATTAGGGTGCAGGTCCTGGGGATGGGGTCCCCAGGGCCAATAAATTAGAAAAAGAAGGGGGGCCACACAGCCCTCTTTCTTAAAAAAATAAAATAAATAAAAGACCGGCATCGCGCCAGAGGCCACGCCCCCTCCTTGCAGAACTCTGCAAACGCGCCACCTGGCCAGTTGTAAGTTGAGGAATTAATTCTCCTTCAATACTGAGGGTCCCTGACGGCCAACTATCCCAACAGGTATCTCCAGTATACACCAGGGATCTGCGTTGCAGACAGGTGTTCTGAGGCCACGCCCCTTTTTACACCTCTATGCAACGCAGCTCTGTGGCGCTTACTGGAGGTACCTAGTGGGCTAGTTTGACCCTAGGGACCCTTAGGATTCAAGGGGATGTAATCTCTCAACTTAGAATGGCCATAGGGCGCGTTTCCACAATGGTGAAGGGAGGGGACGGGGCCTGAGGTGACGTGTGCAAACACGCCCTGTGGCGCGTTTTAAGTTGGGGAAATAATTCCCTTTCAATCCTGAGGGACCCTGGGGGCCAACTAGCCCACCAGATGCTTCCATTTAGCGCCACTGCTCTGCGTTGCAGAGAGGTGGAGCAGGCCGTGCCCCTTTTTACACCACTCTGCAACGGCACTTACTGGACGTACCTAGTGGGCTATTTTGCCCCTAGGGACCCTCAGGATTCAAGGGGACTTAATCTCCCAACTTAAAACGGCCGCAGGGCGTGTTTACACAGTGGGGAAGGGAGGGGACGGGGCCTGAGGTGACGTGTGCAAACACGCCCTATGGCGCGTTTTAAGTTGGGGAAATAATTCCCCTTCAATCCTGAGGGCCCCTGGGGGCTAACTAGCCCACCAGGTGCTTCCAGTAAGCGCCACTGAGCTGCGTTGCAGAGAGGTGATCCAGGCCGTGCCACTTTTTACACCTCTCAGCAACACAGCTCTGTGGCGCTTACTGGAGGTACCTAATGGGCTAGTTGGACCCTAGGGACCCTCAGGATTCAAATTAACTTAATCTCCCAACTAAAAACGGCCACAGGGCGTGTTTACACAGTGGTGAAGGGAGGGGACGGGCCTGAGTTAACGTGTGCAAAGACGCCCTGTGGCGCGTTTTAAGTTGGGGAAATAATTCCCCTTCAATCCTGAGGGACCCTGGGGGCCAACTAGCCCACCAGGTGTTTCCAGTAAGCGCCATTGCGCTGCGTTGCAGAGAGGTGGTCTAGGCCGTGCCCCTTTTTACATGTCTCTGCAACACAGCTCTGTGGCGCTTATTGGAGGTACCTAGTGGTCTAGTTGGACCCTAGGGACCCTCAGGATTCAAGGGGACTTAATCTACCAACTTAAAATGGCCACAGGGCGTGTTTACACAGTGGGGAAGGGAGGGGACGGGGCCTGAGGTGACGTGTGCAAACACGCCTTGTGGCGCGTTTTAAGAGGTAGTTTTAATCCCCTGCCCTATTATATACTAGGGGCTTACAGAGGAGTTCATGCTAATCACAGGGGGACCCCCAACGCATAGTGTTCCATAGTGTATGTAGGTGTTTTCACTGTATTCTGAGTGTCTTTTAACATAGCACTGGCTCTAGGACTGGTTAGTCAGACTTAGTTACCACCAGTATCCGTGAAAAAGTTGAGGGTACAGGATGATTTTGCAACAAGGCTTCTTTCTGCTCTTCTGTTTGTTCTTTCTGCACGTTATCCTTCTTCCTGCACTTTTCTTCGTCTTTGAAGACTTCTGTTGCTTCTTTCTGCATTTCTTTTTTTTCTTTCTGTGTGTTTTTTCTTCTTTCTTCACATGTCCTATCTCTGTAGGCATAGTTAGAAATTAGCATTTAAAAAAACCTTTGAAATTCACTGGAAAAAACGTAGATTTCAGGCACGTTATAGTTAGGAATTAGCATTTAAAAAACCTTAAAAATTCACTGAAAAAACCTAGGTTTCAGGGGCGTTATAGTTAGCTGGACTTTTCACTCGTACAAAACCATTGAAATTCCCCCGTTATAGTTAGTTCAGCTAACTATAACTCGCGCGCCCTCAATGCACTGCTGATGACGTCACATATTACATTACTCATGACATGGTCAGTAACATCACTCATGACATCAATGATGACATCTCAAATGACATCACTGATGACATCATCCGTGTGATAGAGTGGCAGACCTCCTCTCCCCCTAATATAACCTTTGATACACACATTCAAAAATAGAAACTAAAATGTTCAAAACAATGGACATACCAATACCAGTTACAACAACCTAGTCAGTAATTCTAGGATCCACATACACATCCACTCATTCACCAACAGTCCTATACAGTCACTCATACATATACTCACTCATCATATGTACTAATACACCTATACATCCTGTTACTCATCCATAGAGTTACTCACACACATAGTCACTCATGCTAATAAATAATCAAACATCCATTTACTTGCATATACAGTTATACACACACCACCACACTTACTTCTACAGAAACTTACATATATTTAGTCTTTTAAACAATCACTTATAGAAACACATACTTATTCATACAGGAACTCTTTCAATCTCTCACTCTCATATATACTCACTTATACACACCAATAGTCACATATACTAGTTTAAAACATATGTAGTTACTCATAAAGACACTATTGAGACAGTCATTCACTCACTAACACACACCCATGCACACACTCATCCACCCATACAGTCCTGCACACATGCTGTCTTCAACACATTCAAACAGTGAGTCACTCATTCATGCACCTATGCACTACGTAATACCCCCCACCGAACCATACAGACACTCATACTGATACTCAAAAAAACAACTAATAACCTATATAGACACTCATGTAGCTACTCACCAACCCATGCAGCCACTTATACACAAAGTGAGAGACTGATACAGATATTTACATATTTAAACATTACACACTAAGCCATGTATTCACTAAGATACACTTAATCAGTCAGTTATACAATCAATTTTTCAAAACCAAATCATCCATGTAGACACTTATATACCCATTTATTCTTCCATCGACCTTGAGATATACATATATAAAACATATGTAATTTTCAGAAAAACACACATTCACTGGATGATGTCATCAGTGATGTCATCAGTGATGTCATTTGAGATGTCATCAGTGATGTCATGAGTGATGTCACTGACCATGTCATGAGTGATGTAATATGTGATGTCATCAGCAGTGCATTGCAGGCGCGGGAGTTATAGTTAGCTGAACTAACTATAACGGGGGAATTTCAATGGTCTTGTACGAGTGAAAAGTCCAGCTAACTATAACGCCCCTGAAACCTATGTTTTTTTCAGTGAATTTTTAAGGTTTTTAAATGCTAATTCCGAACTATAACGTGCCTGAAACCTATGTTTTTTTCAGTGAATATATATATATATATATATATATAACACTTTTTTCCAGCAAGGCTCCAATTGCAAGAGAACCAAAGGATGGACACAGACCCGAAGTAAGTGCTTGCAGTATTTATTAATCCATATGTCGTCGATTACGCGTTTCGGCTCGGACGAGCCTTGTTCACTCAACATGGATTCGTAAAGTGCGTAAATTTAAAGTGACCGTGCATAAAAACGTATTACCCCACGTGGTCTAGAATTAGATAGACATGGACAAAATACTAGCGTATGCTCACATGTAAAAAGTACAATTTTGCAGAGCAGTCAGCAATTTGCAAAATATATTATACAAACATCCTACTGTGATGTACTGATAATTTACATATTATTATACTCCCGCTAAAAGTATTACGCCAAATGTCGAAAAAATCATTAAAGATAAGCTTGGGGTAAAACTATATGACATGTGCAAATAACAGTGCTGAATTAAAACATAAACCATGTGATTAAATTCAACTCGTTCATCTAGGTAAAAGAAAAACAAGCTATAAATCAACTTTAAGATTGGCGAGCACTAGTTAGACAGAGTTCATGATAAATGAAAGATATCAAACATATCCGCATGGGTCAGTACACTAAATCTCTGCCACAGAATCATTGTAAAATACAGATTGGCAGGCCCGTGTTGGAATTGAATCCCATCAGACATCATACATCTATATATATATAAATGCGTATATATACGTCCTTACCAGTTACACACTGCATTACGCCTGTTTTTGATGCAGGAGCCAATCATTGTTTCAAAAGAGCACAAAGATTGTTTCTCTATATATGCAGTCACACAAAATATAGAACACATTACCGCTCTCTCCCCCATTCACCACTAATATCGTTCACAACCCTGTTTGTACCTGGTGGGATTTCACACCTTTTTAAAGGAAAAAGGGCTTGCACATGCAAAACACCATACACTATCTTACTACACACACCCAGTCAACTTCTACTAAGGGGGATGGGTCTCACACAGGAATACTTACAAACCCCAAATAGAGGGCCATATCTTCAAAGTCAACACAGCACTTTTTCACCAAAGGAGCCTCTACTTACAACACAACAAAGTTTTTGCGACAAGAACAAGGGACGTGTCAGCTTCAGTTACAAAAAAATAATCTCGACCACATGGTTGGGCATGGCACCCCCAACCATTATGATCCTTCACTGGAGAAAAAGGCAACAAAAAAAGTAAAGGAGGCAGCTTCACTGGGCAGACAGATCTCAACTGTGTTCTGGGGCATGGTGACCCCAACAAAATGAGAGTTAGCTTTTACCATGGAGACTGATCTTGACACCATTAGGGGGCCGGCAACTCTTCAAGGGGTTTTGACTGTGACTTCCAAATCTGCTACAAAGGGCCGGCAACTGGGGTTGACTGTGACTTTTAAATTTGCCACACAAGGTGATGGGATTACTACCATCCACCACATAAAGCACATGCACCTACACACAGAGAACGATCATCACTTCAAAACGTCCACCGGCATACTACATAGCAAGGCAAAGCTAACTGGGACCACACTATAGGGTCCCTCACAACATTTGGTCCTCCAGAAAGGGCCTCCTACTCAAAATAATCTATTCCTTAAAATGCAAGAAAAACACAGCCTTTTAGCAGGTTACTTTTCTGTTACAACAGGACAAACCTACATAATGGCAGGGTTGAAACATTACAAGGTGCACCTTTCAAACCTCTCTGCTAAGTGATAAGGGTGCACAAAGTCTGGACAGAACATGCTCAAGGGTTACAGTATTTCAACCTTGCACTTTATCACTGGGGTACTCTATACCATTAAAGCATGCATTCACCTGCTGCAAAAGTGGGTCCTACTATAAATAGTGTGGCCAAAAGCCCACTAAGCACAGTAAAAATTAAGGGCCATGACCCAGATCCAAAAACCAGGGGCCTGTGGTGTCCCATGAAAACAGTAAAGCACATACATCTACCACAACCGAAGGCAATCCTCCTAGCACTAAAACACCTTTCAAACCCACATAAGGGATAAAATGGTGGCGATCGCAAAGCAGGCATACAAGTATGTAAACATTCTCACAGCACACATACATATGTTAATGCCTATAGATGTGCATGTTAACATCTTGGGTATACAAACGGGATTGAATACGTTCAGTAGGGGAATATACACAAAGTGCCATGGCTTTTGTAAAACAGATTAACGTGAATGATTTGAATCTTGAGTTCACGGCACAGATCAGTAATCAGTCGATCGAATTCTTGGATGTACAATTGTATATAAACAAAGACAGAGTAGACTCTTAACTGCATAGAAAAATAGGGCTGGAAATTCGATCCTCCATGCTAAAAGTTCACATCCTAGGCATTTAATTCAGAGTATCCCATATGGGGAATATCTAAGAATATGGAGGATATGAAGGGGCAGATTTACTACTTCTGGCGTATCTCTGCTAATCAGCAGGGATGCACCAGAAGAGTTGCGACGCATCTGCCCACCCGTGCGCCACCACTTATGCGCCGCATTTACAATGCGGCGCACCGTGGTGCACGGATGGGCAGATGCGTGTCGCATCCCCTCCGTGGAAAGGCGGCGCATTACTGTAGTTGCGTCACAAGCATGACGCAGCTCCGGCAAGGCTCGGGGGGCCCCTATCCCTAACATGCTGCGTCAATCCTTATGCCTGCTTCAAGCAGGCGCAGGGTTTTGACACAGCATGGCCGTAAATGTAGATTTCACTCAGCCACTTTTCGGAGGCGTTCCTGCGCCGGAACGCCCCCCGCCCCCATGCAGGAACGCCCACATGCGGTGCAGGGCTTTACAACGTGACTCATCTCCCGAGATGCGTCACGTTGTAAATAGCCCGCAGCATGGCGCTGGCTTTGCGCCGCCGCTGCGTCACAAAAGTGACGCAATGGTGGCGCAAATCTGACGTAAGGGGCTTGTAAATTTGCCCCGTAGTTCGGAGACTGATCTGAAAGAATGTCAAAACAAAGCTACAGATAGATTCATTGCAAGGGTTTACAACAACATATGCCTGACAAAGACAGGCTTAAAGCCAATGCCCAACCAAGAGATGCCATACTATTTAATGTTCAAAAGGATTTTGGATTAGCTGATACACAAACCCCCAGACAAATTGAAAGACCACAAGACGTTAGATTAATTACGACTTTCAGCAAACAAAGAGAGGCAAATAAGAAAGATCATCAACACACAATGGCCCATTGTATTGACGGATGTCACATTAAGTCAAATCCTCCCTGATAAACCCTCCCTGACATTTGGACGTGCACCATCAATGAGGGATTTATTGGCAAGCAGCAGCCCTGAAGTTAGTTATATTCAGAGTTGGTTGTCCCTTAGAAATGGGTTTTTCAGATGCTGTTCATGCAGAGCCTGCAAATTTGGTGTCAACATGCAAAGCTATTTGACTGCATTCTGTGATAAACAAGTCAACATCAAAGGGCACATGTGGGACATAATTTGCTGTATATGTACTTGAATGTCCCTGTGGACTAAAATATTTGGGAAGTACTAAACTGCAAGTGCACAACAGAATTCTGCAACACATCAGGGCTTTTGTAAACTCTGATCCCACGTACCCGGTAGCGAGAGATTTTAAACTTGTCCATCAGAACAACTTAAAGGATCTTAAATATTTCTTTATTGGGGCAGTACCTGTACTAAGAAGAGGAGGGAACAGGGAGAGAATATTGCGGCAGATGGAATCCAAATTCATAATTGAGTTGGACACAAAAATGCTGAACGGGTTGAATATGTAAAGATCTCCATAATTTCTTAGGATTTTAATTAGAAGTGTCTAGTCTAAAAATTGTCTCTAGTTTGTAGAGTCATAAGGTGCATACAATGTATCCCCGTTATTGTTACATCTTACATATCCAAGTAAATATGACGTTCTGTAAAAACAAAAAATAATAATGTTTAAAACAAGAAACCTTTGGATATGGCAAGCACAGGTCACTTTAACAATAGGGATGTTTTCTCGGTTAATTCCACTTTAGCACTTTAATAATCCATCAATTGATGGGTATACATTAGGGTTTGTATTCAAGTTGATGTATTTGAAGTTTGGAATAACAATTGATCCGTTGGTAATTGATCTATGTGATCCAATACATTTTCTTTTCTTTTTTTTTTTTCTTTTTTGTTTTTGTTTATATTCCTCATATACCAAAGGATAAAGGGCATTCCTGATGGGAGGCCGTAACCTCTCCTCAACGGTCATCCTATCCCAGCCCTGATGTTTAAGACCTATGCGGAAAAAGGAAAGGCTCAAACCCTCAAGCAATCACCACTTCAGCTGTCCACTTCTTTTAACGCTGCTAGATGACCCAGCGTCATTTTGAAGGGACCAGACAAGCAGTGCCCAGGTGAAATCATTGGAATATTCTCTATCTGTTTCGCCATGCAACCAAGGCTGCCCAAACATTTCCGTAACTATTACTGTCACATGCCATATCAGATTCACTGGTATTAATTATATATTTCAGACATTCTATAAAAGTTGGAGCATTTATATTCTTCCAGGCTCTACATATCTCTCGTCTTGCCAGGATGATCACATAGAATATGAATTTAGATACCGGATCATTAAGATTATAATCTATATGTAATCCAAACATAATCAATCCTGGGGTAACTTCAATCTGTTTATCTAATACCTCGGCCAAAAAAGCTTGCACCTTTACCCAATAGCCTGCTATTTCCGGACAGCCTATAAACATATGATGGTCATCTGCCGCAGGAAGATTGCATCTGGGACATTGATGATACAGACCTGTGATCTTTGTTAGCTTTTTAGGGGATATATATACTCTATATGTGGTATATAGATGATTTCTTTTAAGAGGAGCTGATTTTGCCACAGCATGTAGCATAATAAAAGAATCTCCCCATAATTCCATAAGATTATTTGAATCCGTACTAATGACATTGCCCCAAAGTGTATGAAGTTCAGATTCTGTTATCCCTTCTGGCTCTAAAATGGCCAAATACCAGAAAGAAACCTCCTGCTTCCACCTGCCCCTTCTTAATACATAGTCAAACTTTGGGTTCAGTGAATCAAAAACCCAAGGTTTGGTTGCCCACCATCCTGCCAGCTGATAATACTTATACCTAGATAAAGTTCCACCTGTCAGGCTGGATAGCGACTCCCAGTTCAACAACTGCAAGTCTTTCTCTAAATCCTGCCAGTAAAACAAGCCAGACATTTTAAGGGGGCGAGATAATTGGTCATTGAGACATTCTGGTGTACCTGGGGAATCCCAGATCGGAGCCTGAGGTGCATAATACGGGATTTTCAAGCTTTTTCTAACATATACCCAATTCTTCAGAGCCGTTTCCAGTGCCTTTAATCTCACCCTCTTGAAAAACCTTGGATCGCCATACTTAAATAAAAAATATTCTTGCCCCTTAGGTATATCACGTAGTATGGCTTGAAAGAGAAGACCTTGGGAGGAGGCATCTGTCTTTCCAGCTAGCAATCTGAAATTTTTTAAATGAAATGAGTGACAGTAAACTGATATATCTGGGAGGGTTAACCCTCCCATTTTAAGGCTTCTCCTTAATTTTTTCCAAGAGATCCTTGATGACTTAGCGTTCCAGACAAAGGAACCAGTCTTCCCCTGTATTTTGGCGATATCAGAAGCTGGGAACGTCAACGGGATGGAATTAAACAGAAATGTGATCTTTGGCAAAATGATCATCTTGACTAAATTTACTCTGCCGAAAATACTCAGAGAGAGGCCAGACCATCTTTGTAATAAGCCACAGATATCCTTATATATTCTCATCAAATTTATTTTAGCAATTTCCAAAATATTTTGGGACAAAATTATACCCAGATAACTCATACGTATTTTAGCTTCAATTGTCCCTCCTGCCTGATTCCAATACATTTTCTTAGCATAACATTCTGCTGATAGGAGGCTTCAGTAAATGATGAAAAAGTAAAGGGTATTGCACTTTAATATGCAGTGAGCTCTTTATTATCACTATGCACTTTAGTAGGGGTTGTGTAATTAGTTCACTAAGGACTTTAACTGTTTGAGTTGGCAAATATGGACTGACTAGTAGAGAAACAAGCAAATTGGCATATAAGGGACAAATAGATGTGTTTGGATTCTGAAGCAATGGCATAAAATTAACTTCAGACATAATTCAGGTGACCGAGTAATAAGCATCTACAGACACCTGTGTAAATCATAAATGATATAAGCACCAGCTTCTAATTCAATGTAGATATGTGTACCTATTGTGATGTAAGTCAGGATGCGATGGAATAGGATTTGTGATATTTAACTGTGGTTTTAACAAGGTAATGTAAGTTTTTATGGATAAATGATCAGTAGCCATTAAATGAATTCAAAGATGATTAATAAAGTACAGAAATGCTATGTATACATGATCCAAATTTATAATGAGTAACGCTGTGTGTAGAAGTAGTCTTTTTTCCATGGCTGTTACGTGAAGTTCTCACGGGGGTATGTGGGATTGTTTAAAATGAAGTAATGTGATCAGGGCCGGCTCTAGGGCGGTGCGACCGGTGCCACCGCACCGGGTGCTGACTTCCTGTGGGGGCGCCTGTTTGCTAGTTCTCATTGTTTTTTTAAAGCACCCGCTGCCGTGTTCCTGCCCTCCAACAATTTTCAGCAAACAATAAAAATGTCAAGTGAACTCTGGTGATTAATGTTTTTCCTGGAGAGGGACCTAGTTTTGTCTATTGAATTTTGACTTGTGGGAGTTTTGATTCATCATAAGGTAGTGTAGAAGGTTAATATGCCTGCTGCGAAGAATGCCACCATGCAAATCACAAAGTGAATATAGCATAAATAGGTAAGTGGGTTACTGCTTTCGACAGACATCCTATTGTTACTTGCAGTTTATAAGTCAAACTCCTAACAGTGAGCTATTAACTGTCAAAGAACTGAAATGCAGCCTTCAAGTATAGATTAGAGCGTATTGATTTTTTCCTCAGACTTTCATTATCATAATGTTTTACAAAGGGTTTGTTTGGGTAGAAATCATTTCTGATTGTTCAGAGAACCCCCAACCATGGTGTTACGTTTTAAATTCTGAGTTTGTGCTTCTCCAGACCAAGTCCCCCTTAACTATACTGCCTACCAGTATGGATGACATAAATCCTACCCCTTGTAGTCCTCTGTCTTATGTAACGTTTCCTATATTGATTTACACACATATAATTGATTGGCTCTGTAATGTTCGTGCAATGTAAAGTGCGCTGAAACCCTTCACCTTATGAGTGACCCCATAAACTAGTTAAATGCATTTGAGAGAGAGTGGTTATGGAGACTGTTAAAAGGTGGTAGGGCGGGAATCAGTTACGGAGGTGGTCACTGGGGGGGGGGCGCCAAAAAACCATTGTCGCACTGGGCGGCACCAGTGCTAAAGCCGGCCCTGAATGTGATGCAGTGCAGTCATGGACAAACGGCATTAGCCCGATACAATGAACTCGAATTGAAATGGAATAAAGCAGAAATTATATGCACTAGACGTGGTGTCCATTCCTGCTTTGGACGTCAAAGTTTACTTACGAGCAAGGACGTGGCTTTTTTTTAGATATATATATATATATATATATATATATTTTATATGTTTGTATGTACAAACTAAAGTACCCCAATATCAGCCAGCACTGGCTTACTATACAAATGCACTGTACATGTAACAAGGGGAATCCTTTTCTCTCTCCACAATTTGCACATAAACACAAGCAGGGCCGGACTGGCCTTAGCGGGCACCGGGCAATCCCCGGTGCGCCGCACGGGTGGGGCCGGTTTTGGGCCCCTGGGGACCGTTTTTGTTACAGGGCTGTTTTTGCAGCATGGCTGCAAATTCGGCCCTGTAACAAAATCGGCCGAAAACCGGCCCAGGCAAAGAGCTCGGCGGCACCCCCATCCCCCCCCATCCCCCCAGGGGGGATGGGGGGGGGGAAGAGCACTTTGCCTGGGCCGGTTTTTGGTTCCCAGTCCGTCCCTGAACACTAGTATAAGTCATATGGTACCTTCCACGTTGCGGCAAGACCATAAACAGGGAAAAGTAAGGAGTGATTTCAACACCAGCATGCGCATGGCTTATGGTCACTACCAAAAGCAGGCATCAAACAAGGGATACATACATACATACATAAAATAACCAAGCACCCAAAAACCCTTAAGCCATATCCACACAAAGCAGAAAAGCTTGGCTTATTGCGTCACGAAAAATACAAACAGTTTCTGGTTATCTAAAAGAAGAGGTTGGAAAAGAGCATATTAAAAGGGCACCTACAAAATAAAATAACAAAATCACACTTTAGTCTACATAAATATAAATTAGTCTAGGAAATACAACAATTCCCATATAAATCTGGTTAACCGCTAGCTGGCAAGCACAAAATAAAGGGTTTCAGGTCTAGAAATATTTACACACACTCGCAAATGCAAATATGTATAAGGGTGTGTATATATGTGTATACTTTCCTGGAAGTGGAGATATATAGATACCTACTACGTACTATGTACGCACAAGGGAGAACGCATTCAATCTCAAAAAGAACAAGTGGTACACCACACAATAATGTTTTTCCTGTGAGGACTATTTCAGGCGCGGTGCGTCCATTGGGGCGTTGGGGCGTTGCCCCCCCTCGCCCCCGCACCCACCCGCGCCCGCAGCTCTCTCCTCGGTGTCTCTGAACTTAGTTTACTTAAGTTCAGAGACGCCGAGGGTGGGGAGAACTGACAATGCATGTCAGTCAGCATGACGTTGGACCGTGGGCGGTCCGGCGTCATGTTGATTGACATGCATTGTCAGACAAGCCAGGGAAAGGCAGCACTGCAGCACAAGTGCGCATGAGTGGGCATGGAGAGTAATTTTTAGCCCGTGCCCACTCATGCGTACTTGTGTTTTTACTGCCTTGCGCATGCCCATTAGGAGCCCCTCGGTCTCCTAATGGGCAGGCAGAGGGCGTAGCGTAAGCTGTGCCCTCAGCCAGTCCTGGTGCTGCAGCAGCGCCAGAATTGGCTAAGGGGTTGCCACTCCAGTGCTGATGTGGTGTTCCGGTTTGAAGGGGGCAGAGGCGCCAATGCAGACCAGGAGCAGAGGCGGTCAGGTAAGTTTTTGTTTTAATTTTATTCAGTTCTCCCGCTGCTGGTGGTAGGGTTGGGGTGGTGTTTAGGGTTAGGTGGTAGGGTTGGGGTGGTGTTTAGGGTTGAAATTTGCTAGGGTTCCCGGAGTCTAGGGCTCAGGGCCCGATTCAGGTTCGTGCATAATGGTGTTGGGAAGGTTTTAGGGTGGTTTTGCAAAATTCCATCCAGATTTGGCTGAGTTGGGGTTGGGAAGGTTTGGCTGGATTTGATGCAGATTTGGCTGGGTTGGTGTTGGGAAGGTTTTAGGGTGGTTTGTCAAAATTCCATCCAGTTTTGGCTGATTTTGGGGTGTTTTTGTGGGTTTGTGGGGGGCTTGTGTTTGGGTGAAAAGTCGTACCCCTTCCAGTGGATGGATTTGTGTAATTCTTGCTGAGATTCTTGGGAATGGCTGGAACTAGTGTCCCAGTGCGTTTGAAGATGATCGAAGTAGTGGAAGTGCGAAAAAAGATCATTTTTTGTGAAGGCCCGGATTGCAATGTTATCCAATGGGCGGTGTTGGGGTGCGTGGAGAAGTGTTTATAGGGGGTTCCAGTGGATCGACAGGAACGGGGCTGCTGTGAGTGGCAGGGAGGTGGAATTGATGGGTGTGTAGGAAGTTTGGGAGGAATCGATCGATGGGAAGGGTGTTTTTTGGCAAAGTCGAGGAAGGGAAAGAGCTGCCATAGGAGCCCATGTTAAACGTGAGTTTTGCATGTTTTTGGGGTTTGATTGTAGGGTGTTGCAGGTGGTTCCGAGTGGATTTGCTTAGCTGGGATCAGAGTTGGGAAGGTTGCAAGTGTTTTGAAGAAAATCCATGGAGGGGAAGGTGTGTTTTGGGCCTAGTTTCAGAGTGCGTTTTGACGCAACTTTAGGCCTTTCGGAGCTGGCGGTAATGCACATGTTTGGGATGTTAATTTAGGGTGTTCTAGGTTTTTGGGAATGGGTTTAGGGGTGTGGGAGCAATGGTGGGAAGGTCTAGTTTGTGTGAAAAAGAGCAGTTTGGTTGTAGTTGAAGGGGAAAGGGTAATTTGGCCCTGTTTTCTAGGTGTATTTTGTGCCATTGGCGAAGATTGCCTGTACTGGGTAATTGCAGGTGTGCGGGATACGAATAAGCTAGAGCGATAGACATAAACAGAGAGAGAGAGGTGAGGAGAGGTAGAGGCGAGGATAAACGGAAGCGTGTACACCACACCAGGCTTGGCAGCTTTATCTCCCACCTTTGCGCCGAAGTGGTAAGCTAGCGTCCAGGTTATGTTACCTGGCACTCCTCCAGCACTTTTACGCCCCGCCATTTTCAAATGTCACCAGCCGCCCCTGGACTATTTAAACTTCAATCCCTCCTCCACAATTGCTAAATACCGCTACACAATCTATGCACAATATGTGAATCTAGAAGACGTCTATGCTGCAAAATATACTAGTTACTTACCTGAAACAATAGTTTTGCAGCTTGACTTCTAGATTCAGATATGGCCCTCCCATCTACCTGGTGAAGGAGTAAAACTTAAGAATAAATAAAATAAAGATATAGGAAGGAAAAAAAGGAGACTCAGAACATACAGGCACATGCATCAAAGGAAAAACCGGTCGCAAACGGGCAGATTCTCAGTATCTGCACCTTTGCGACCGGTATTTTTGCATTTGGGATGCATCATCCCAAATACAAAAATCGCAATTTAAGGAATCTCTAAATTGCGATTACTTAAATTGCAATTGCATTTAAGGAATCCCAAATTGAGATTCCTTAAATGCAATGCATTGAAGTATAAAAATTAGCGATTTCGCTATTAGGGGGAGCAAATTACCATGAAGTTGAACTTCATGGTAATTTGCAAAAACTTTCTAAAATGCACTTTTGTGCTTTTTTCAAAGTTTCATGTTGCGCACACACATGCCCTTAGAGCATGTGTGTGCATATGTGCACAGATCAATTTCAGGGGTGCAATAGGGTGTCATTTTGACACCCTTGCACCCTTGAAATTGCATGAGCAATTTACGAGTACCTACTGGTACTCGCAAATTGCTCATGCAATCTCCAATTCATTCCTATGGGCCTGGAGGCCCATAGGAATGAATGTGACGGCATTCCTTAATTGCGACTCGCAAATTGCGACTCGCAATTAAGAAACGTGTAAGAATCGATATTTTTATAGCGATTCCTACATGCATAGGCTTTTGCAATTCCTTAATTTCGATTCCTTAATAATCGCAATTAAGGAATCGCAAAAGTCTTTGTTGATGCAAGTGCCTAATAGTCCCTAAATAAGCATAGCACATAAGTACTTTATAAGGACTAACTAATAGCAAAAATGCTACACCTCTCCTCTTACAATAGTACATAAGTACATAAGTACTATATAAGAACTAAATAATAGCAAATATGCTACACCCTTACAACAGCAGGTGACTTTCTTTAAAAATGTCACACCTAGTCTCCTACATAGCCCATAATCAAACGAACAAATAACAAGTTGTAAAAAAGTTGTAGAAAAGCACAGCACAGATATTATTATGCTTTTCATACTGATCCCAAAAATATATACTAGTAGAGTCAATGGGGGAACCCAGTGTCCCTCAGAACCTGGGCATTCCTAAAGCAATCTACAAACGGTTCTGTCAAGTAAAAAACAATTGCTTTGTAACTATGCCGTGTTCATCATACAAAATAAGTCTAACACATTACTTTATGGACTTTCAAATGGAACACGCATTAATGAAATCAAATTTATAGATGAAAAAAAAAAATCGACAGAACCGTTTGTAGATTGCTTTCCCAAAAATATATACGGCAACATATATGGAACACACTACAAGGACGGCTTGAAGAAAGGGAAAATATATATATATATATATATATATATATATATATATATATATATATATATATATATATATATATATATATTTTATCTACTGGCGGTCGCCAGTAGATAGTTATAGTTAGGACCGTGTTTCCATAGGAAATCCGCAACATTCTATTTGGAATAACTTTGGCGCCGTTTGACGAATCCTCGCGAAATTTTCAAAATAGGTGGGGCGCTCCGCTCCGCTCCTACCCTGAACGTCTCGGGGGGATTCGTCAAGTGGGGGCTGAGAAAAAAGGGGGGTCCCAAAACTCGTTTTCCCCATGCAATTTTCCATAGGGACCTTTAGTCCAAGGTACAGCCCGAACGGCTGAACAGAATTACTTGAAATTTGGCAGAGAGGTAGTCCTCAGCTCAGGGAAGTGCCTTTTGCAGGCCTGGTGTCAATCTGTTCAGTAGTTCCTGAGAAAATCAAAAGTAAAATCATATATATATGTGGGCGGAGCCTAACCACACATCTCATCCTGAGATCTGATTGGCTGTCAGCACTTCATCCAAGAAGTGTTGGCAGCCATCTTGGGACCAATATACATGATAGCACCTCATTAAAAAGCATTGCAGTTAATAGAAGGTTTTAAGACTTTAGTTACATTATAAATCATTTGTTGATGGTACCATACTCATTTTAGGAATTGTGGTATGTTCTAAGGTGATTTAACCATGTGAAAAAGCCTTCTGCTGGGATATCATGATTGAGAGAAAAATATTTTTTCATGCTTTTCCCACAGAGGTTTGGAAGGTGATCTATAAGCTAAACTGAGAGCTTATTTTCTGTAAATTCACATTATCTTTTTCAGTCATGTGAGAATGAAGTCTGACATTCTCAGTAAAACATGTACATCCAACAAGGGCAGAGACTGTCAGTTGATTCCTTTGTATTCTACTGCAGCTTCCCAGAGTGTTCCAAAGAACAACTAGAGCGCTAACAGTCCTACTTATGATAAACGTATGGCACACCTGAAGCCATCTTGCTTGGATTAAAGTGGTAACTCTTAAAACATTTAATTTAAAAAGGAACAAAATGAGGGGGTTCATTTTTCCATAAAAAGTATGATTAGTGCTGCAGAAAGAAAAACTAGGGCACATTTTGACTTCTGAAATCCTCTTTTATTTCATTAAAAAATTCTGACATGCAGACTGAAACATGCACTTTCAATACCAGCAGCAGTTTTCCCTGGTGAGCAGTAGCTTTACTACAGTGATCTAATGAGCAACTAGAGTGCTAACATTCAGAATTTATGGCAAAAGTGTGACACATCTGAATGCCTTCTTGATGGAATCAAAGTAAAAAACTAAAAGTATTTCCTACTGAGGAGACTGCAGTAAATGAGGAAATTAGGAAACTTCATAACAAATAAGTCTCCCAAGATGGCCACCAGAGACAAAAGAGCCCAAATGTAGCCCAAATATCAACCAGATGTAGCCCAAGTATAGCCCAATTACAGAATGTCCCAGAGTGTTCTTAAAAACAACTAGAGCGCTTACTGTCTTCATTATGACAAAAGTATGGCACACCTGAAGCCATCTTGATTGGAATAAACTGGTAACACTTAAAACATTTAATTTAAAAAGGAACACAATGAGGGGGTTCATTTTGCCATAGAAATTATGATTAATGCTGAAGAAAGAAAATGAGGGCACATTTTGAGTGACTTCTCAAATCCTCTTCTATTTCATTAAAAAATTCTGACATGCAGACTGAAACATGCACTTTTAATATCAGGAGCAGACTTCCATGGTGAACAGTAGTTTTACTACAGTGATCTAATGAGCAACTAGAGTGCTAACTTTCAGAATTTATGGCAAATGTGTGACATATCTGAATACCTTTATGATGGAATCAAAGTAAAAAACTGAAAGCATTTCCTACTGACGAGACTGCAGTACATGAGGAAATTAGGAAACTTCATAACAAATAAATCTCCCAAGATGGCCACCGGAGACAAAAGAGCCCAAATGTAGCCCAAAATCACCCAGATGTAGCCCAAATATAGCCCAATGACAGAAGTGTGCAAAACACTTATTATTTTGTGTTTTTGCAGTGTTATATATTGCAGACTTGTCAGGTATTGGAGTGCTTTACATGAGCATTGGTTACATCACACAAGAACAAATTCATTTTGGTTGTAGACATGGGGAGACTAAGTGATTTGACCAAAATCACAGAATGTCGAGCTGAAGCAGAAACTCCAACCTGGTTCCCCAGTTGCAAAGTCTACAGTTCTGGAAGTAACACCACATCCTCTCCCCTAAGTGCAACATTTAATCAAGTGGTCAACTGGATAAAAAAACAAAGATAACAAATAATTTAAAAGTGCTTTGTCGCTATTTGAAAACTCATAAAATATGTCCTTATTTTAGTCTTTTAGAGCACTAACCATAATTTTGATGCCAATAAGACCCTCTCATATATGTAATTTCTAAAGGAAATGCTCTAGGTATTACAGTTTTGATTACATCAAGATAACGTCAGGCGTTCCACACTTTTGTAATAAATATAGAATGTTAGCAATCTAGTTGTTCATTAGGATACTGTTGAGAGGCAGAGGCCAGGGGCACGGACTCTGAAAATTGAACGCAGGTAGGAGGGTGCAAAGGCAACAATTTAACCACACTGAGCAGGCAGGAAGGGCCGTGGCAGCACAACAGACTATGGAGGGCAGTGGAAAGGAGGGCAGGGGGCAACAAACCAACAATACAGGACTTGCAAGAGAGGCTGTGGCAATGTAATAGACCATTGTGGGCAGAAGGAAGAGGCAATGGTAGTACAACCATACATGCCAACAGACCCGATTCAGCCAGGAAACGTCCAATATTGTTAAGCTCAAATGGGCTTTATTTGATCTGTCTCCTGTCTACAATCTCCTCTTTTTCAATGTAACTCAAAGAGGAAAATCAATACCACAGTTTTTTTTCAAAATCTCCCTCTTACCAAGTTCAAAATGTTCGCAAGTATGGTACATTGGATCATGGAAGGAAATGGGGTAGGGACATGGACTTGGATAACAGAGGACAGGAGGGACATGGAGAGGTGCACCAAACTGACCCTGCAGGGCAGGCATCAGGGTTTGCAGCAGCACAATACACCGCACAGGGCATGCGGGATGGGAGTGCAGCACAACAATCCATAGAAAGCAAGAGGGAGGGGACAGGACCATGCACATGGACAACAGAGAACAGAGGGGCAAGAGGCAATGGTAGCTAGCTGACCATAATGGACAGACAGGAGAGAAAGCTGCAGCATAACAGACCATAAAGGGCAGGAGGGACGGATCAGGGGCATTACAATGGAACAGACAAGCCAGGAGGGAGGGAGTAGGGGTCTGCACATGTAAACAGAGGGCTGGGGGCAAGGGGGCAGGGCAGGAGCAGCAAGATAGCCATGGAGGTCAGGCAGGATGGGCACTAGAAGCAAGACACACCATGAAGAGCATCAGTGAGACTGTGATGGCATACACACAGACCATGGAGGGAAGGTGGGAGGGGGTCAGGGGCAGCTAACTGACCACACAGGGAAGGTGGGAAGGGCCATGGCAGCACAGAAGACCATGCATGGCAAGTGGGAGGGTTAGTGGCAGCACAATGGCTATGATGGGCAAGAAGGAGGGTGCAGGGGCATGCACAAAGGACGATGGAGGATAGAAGGGAGGGTCAGGACCTGTGCACAGACAAGAAAGTTCAGGGGAAGGGGCCTCACAACAGACCGCACGGGGCAGGCAGGAGGAGCAGTTGCAGCACAACAGACCAGGGAGGGCAGAAGGGTGTGGCAGTACAATGGACCATGTAGGACAGGAGGAAGAGGATAGGGGCATGGCATGTGGACAGGCAGGGTGGAGGTGGCAGGGACAGGTTACAGTCATCTGACAATGCTAGGCAGGTGGGAGGGGAGTGGCAGCTCAACAGAACACTCAGAGTAGATAGGAGTGGCAGGTCCATGGAACATGGTGGGCAAAAAGGATGGAGCAGGGGCATGCACAAAGACATCGGAGGGCAGGGGGAAGGAGAATAGGGGCAGCAAGCTAAGCACAGAGTTTAAGCAGGAGGTCAATGATGGGGCATAGACTTGGGCAATGGAGGGCAGGAGGAGGGGACTGGTACATCATACTAAATTGAGGGCAGTGGCAGCACATCAGACCATGCATGGCAGGAGGGAGGAGGCTAGTCCATGGATTCACACAACAGAGGATAGGGAGGAGGGGGATGGGGCAGCAAGCTAACTGTTCAGAGAAGGCGGGTATTAGGAACTTTATTGTTTTTAAAACGTGTGTCTGTGCGAACTACTTAAAATATGAACAAGTATGCAGCATAATCTCACTTTTATTCAGGAAGAAGAGGACGTTTGTGACTGTGACTCCGGGCTCACTTGGCAGAAACACCCCCTGACCCTCCACCCCCTATCGCAAAATGTAATGCCTGTGAAAAGGGTAGGTGAACACAGTGTTATATAGAACATAGTCCTGAGAGCACGATTGAAAATGAAAACTAGATATAGTGTATGGTATAAACTATGCACCAAAAAGTGTGATATAAGATGAACCGGGCGTGAAATATAATATGCAATACATTGTGCGCAATGACAGATTCATTGGAGAGCGCGAGATAGCACAGGCACTAGCGCGTGCTATGCGATGTGCGCCTTGGAGTGTAATATGCACAGGGCAGTGTTGTGTAACCTAACTCGTCTCTAAAGTTGTAATATAAAATATGTGCTGGGGAGTGTAACGTTGCATATGCACTGTGACAAAGATATGGATCCCAGATTGTAATATATATGGCATAGCACTGTGCGTTATAACATAGGCATTGAGGAAGGCACGTTAGATGGGGCAATATAACCCATGCAAAGACAAGTGTGGCATGACATATTCACGGGGTGGTGTTACAGTGCACATGGGCTAGAGAGTGTCATAGCATATGCACTAGCTGGTGGAATACAACACAGAGGTTTGTGGCACTCGGCAGGCAATGGTGGGTGTAACACAGCATTGAGCACTGCCAGGAGCGCGCTGTGACTCTCAAGTGATGTTCGTCCCCTTTCCAGAGAATAAAATAAAAAGTATTACACATCCGGCAGTGGATGTGTGTTTTATTAACCGTGAGGGGGGTTTCTTACATAGTTTTGATCGAATTTTTGTCGAATCCCCTTTGAATGGCTTGGTGTGCATGTGTATTAAATGTGCCCGTCAATAGCTACCCATGTTTGTATAAATAAACGACAAGGGTGTCTACCGGGATTAGGTACGGTAGGGCATCAGACATGTCAGAGCTTCACTAGTGGTGTAAATACATTCCACGTGGATTCATTGTACGCATAGTCGCCTTTTAATGAATATCACTCAAATCGTCATGGTGATAGGTACGTACGGTTTGTCCAGCATGCCCTAGGTGTGTCTATAAATATATATTTTTTTAAAATAATAAAAAACAGTGGCCGGCCCTGGGGATTGGGGTCAAAAAAATATAATTAGGAGACAGGCCCTGGGGGATGGGGTCATCAGGGCCAATAAATTAGAATAAGAAGGGGAACCACACAGCCCCCCTTCTTAAAAAATTAAAATAAATAAAAGACTGGCATTGTGCCGGAGGCCACGCCCCCTCCTTGCAGCACTCTGCAAACGCGCCCCCTGGCGAGTTGTAAGTTGGGGAATTAATTCCTCTAAAATACTGAGGGTCCCTGAAGGCCAACTAGCCCAACAGGCATCTCCAGTATGCGCCAGGGAGCTGCGCTGCAGACAGGTGTTCTGAGGCCAAGCCCCTTTTTACACCTCTCTGCAACGCAGCTCTGTGGCGCTTACTGGAGGTACCTAGTGGTCTAGTTTGACCCTAGGGACCCTTAGGATTCAAGGGGACTTAATCTCTCAACTTAGAACAGCCACAGGGCGCGTTTACACAGTGGTGAAGGGAGGGGACGGGGCCTGAGGTGACGTGTGCAAACATGCACTATGGCATGTTTTAAATTGGGGATATAATTTCCCTTCAATACTGAGGGCCCCTGGGGGCTAACTAGCCCACCAAGTGCTTCCAGTAAGCGCCACTGAGCTGCATTGCAGAGAGATGGTCCAGGCTGTGCCACTTTTTACACCTCTCTGCAACGCAGCTCTGTGGCACTTACTGGAGGTACCTAGTGGGCTAGTTGGACCCTAGGGACCCTCAGGATTCAAATGAACTTAATCTCCCAACTAAAAACGGACACAGGGCGTGTTTACACAGTGGTGAAGGGAGGGAACGGGGCCTGAGTTAACGTGTGCAAAAACGCCTTGTGGCCTGTTTTAAGAGGTAGTTTTAATCCCCCTGCCCTATTATATACTAGGGGCTTACAGAGGAGGTCATGCTAATCACAGGGGGACCCCAACGCATAATGTTCCCTAGTGTATGTAGGTGTTTTCACTGTATTCTAAGTGTCTTTTAACATAGCACTGGCTCTAGGACTGGTTAGTCAGACTCAGTTACCACCAGTATCCGTCTGAAAAAGTTGAGGGTACAGGATGATTTTGCAACAAGGATTCTTTCTGCTCTTCTTTTTGTTCTTTCTGCACGTTATCCTTCTTCCTGCACTTTTCTTCGTCTTTGAGGACTTCTGTTGCTTCTTTCTGCACTTCTTTTTTTTCTTTCTGTGCATTTTTTCTTCTTTCTTCACATGTCCTATCTCTGTAGGCATAGTTAGAAATTAGCATTTAAAAAACCTTTGAAATTCACAGAAAAAACCATAGGTTTCAGGCACGTTATAGTTAGGAATTAGCATTTAAAAAACCTCAGAAATTCACTGAAAAAACCATAGGTTTCAGGGGTGTTATAGTTAGCTGGACTTTTCACTTGTACAAAACCATTGAAATTCCCCCATTATAGTTAGTTCAGCTAACTATAACTCGCGCGCCCGCAATGCACTGCTGATGACGTCACATATTACATCACTCATGACATGGTCAGTGACATCACTCATGACATCACTGATGACATCACTGATGACATCATCCTTGTGATAGAGTGGCAGATTTCCTCTCACCCTAATATAACCTTTGATACACACATTCAAAAATAGAGACTAAAATTTTCAAAACAATGGATATACCAATACCAGTTACAACAACCTCTTCAGTAATTCTAAGATCCACATACACATCCACTCATTCACCAACAGTCCTATACAGTCACTCATACATGTACTCACTCATCATATGTACTCATACACCTATACATCCTGTTACACAATGCCACTCATCCATAGAGTTACTCACACACATAGTCACTCATGCTAATAAAGAATCAAACATACATTTACTTGCATATACAGTTATACACACACCACCACACTTACTTCTACGGAAACTTACACATACTTAGTCTTTTAAACAATCACTTATAGAAACACATACTTATTCATACAGGAACTCTTTCAATCTCTCACTCTCACATATACTCACTTATATACACCAATAGTCACATATACTAGTTTAAAACATATGTAGTTACTCATAATGACACTATTGAGACAGTCATTCACTCACTAACACACCCATACACACACTCATCCACCCATACAGTCCTACACACATGCTGTCTTCAACACATACAAACAGTGAGTCACTCATTCATGCACCTATGCACTACGTAATACCCCCCACCGAACCATGCAGACACTCAGAGTGATACTCAAAAAACCAACTAATAACCTATATAGACACCCATGTAGCTACTCACCAACCCATGCAGCCACTTATACACAAAGTGAGAGACTGATACAGATATTTACATATTTAAACATTACTCACTAAGCCATGTATTCACTATGATACACTTAATCAGTCAGTTACACAATCAATTTTTCAAAAACAAATCATCCATTTAGACACTTATATACCCATTTATTCTTCCATCGACCTTGAGATATACATATATAAAACATATTTAATTTTCAGAAAAACAGACATTCACTGGATGATGTCATCAGTGATGTCATCAGTGATGTCATTTGAGATGTCATCAGTGATGTCATGAGTGATGTCATGAGTGATGTCACTGACCATGTCATGAGTGATTTAATATGTGACGTCATCAGCAGTGCATTGCGGGCGCGCGAGTTATAGTTAGCTGAACTAACTATAACGGGGGAATTTCAATGGTTTTGTACAAGTGAAAAGTCCAGCTAACTATAACACCCCTGAAACCTATGGTTTTTTCAGTGAATTTCTGAGGTTTTTTAAATGCTAATTCCTAACTATAACGTGCCTGAAACCTATGGTTTTTTCTGTGAATATATATATATTCAGTGAAAAAACCATAGGTTTCACACATGTTATAGTTAGCTGGACATTTTACTGATAAAAAACCAATGAAATTCCCCCGTTATAGTTAGTGCAGGCAACTATAACTCACGCGACCGCAATCCTCTGCTGATGACATATGTGTCTTTATGAAAAAAAAATATTTGTAATATATGTATAGCTAAAATTTAATGGAAGAAGACATGGGCAAATAAGTGTCTATACATATATTACAAATATTTTTTTTTCATAAAGACACATATGTCATCAGCAGAGGATTGCGGTCGCGTGAGTTATAGTTGCCTGCACTAACTATAACGGGGGAATTTCATTGGTTTTTTATCAGTAAAATGTCCAGCTAACTATAACATGTGTGAAACCTATGGTTTTTTCACTGAATTTGCAAGGTTTTTTAAATGCTAATTCCTAACTATAACGTGTGTGAAACCTATGGTTTTTTCAGTGAATTTGTACGGTTTTTTAAATGCTAAGTTACTTAACGCCATTCGTGGCGTGCGCGCCCACTTAACGCAGTTCGTTTCGTGCGCGCACGGTGCGCTTCGCGCACCGTGCGCGCACAGTGAGCACGCGGTGCGCTTCGCGCACCGCACGCCCACTTTACGCAGTTAGTGCCGTGCACGCACGGTGGGAACGCGGTGCGCGTGCCCACGTTACGCTAGATGGGCCATGTACGCACGATGCGCTTCGCGCACCGTGCGCACATGGAGGACATATGATGCGCTTCGTTGTGAAAGGTAATATTTTAATTTTTGTGTTTGAATATATGCCATGCACAACGGGTGACCTTCGGGCACCATTTGCACATGGGGTGGGGAAAGTATGGATATTTTTTTTTTTTTTAATAATTTTTACCGTACGCGTACGGTAAACGTAATCGGCGAAATTATCGAAAAAATTAAAATTCCGTTTTTGGCCTTGGGGGATCTTTGGGGACTCCCTCAACATGGCTAGGTGCTTAGGAGCTGTCTAAACAGCCCCTTTACATGTTTTTGGCCTTTGTTTTTTAACCCCCTCTCAGAGTGCGAGAGAGAAAATGGCGGCCGCAACTTCCTGGTTTCCACCGATTCGAATGTTTACTAAGATCTAACAGCCAATCAGATTCGCGCTCGCGCACGGCACCGTACGCGTACGGTAAGCGCACCGTAAGCGCACCGTAAGCTGCCACAGATATATATATTGATTTAAATGCTATTTTCTCAGGAACTACTGAACAGATTTACACCAGACCTACAAAAGGCACTTCCTTGACCTGAGGACTACCTCTCTGCCAAATTTCAAGTAACTCTGTTCAGCCGTTCGGGCTGTAGCTGTGTCTAAAGGTCCTATGGAAAAATGCATGGGAAAAACGCGTTTTGGGACCCCCCTTTTTTCTCAGCCCCCGCTTGACGAATCCCCCCGAGACTTTCAGGGTAGGAGCGGAGCGTAGCGCCCCATTAGTTTTGAAAATTTCGCGAGGATTCGTCGACTGGCGCCAAAGTTATTCCAAATAGAATGTTGCGGTTTTCCTATGGAAACAGGGTCCTAACTATAACTACCTACTGGCGACCGCCAGTAGGTAATATATATATATATATATATTCACTGAAAAAACCATAGGTTTCACACATGTTATAGTTAGCGGAAATTTTACTGATAAAAAACCAATGAAATTCCCCCGTTATAGTTAGTGCAGGCAACTATAACTCACGCGACCGCAATCCTCTGCTGATGCTAATACTGTATTTAGACACTTATTTGCCCATGTCTTCTTCCATACATTTTTAGCTATACATATATTACAAATATTTTTTTTTATAAAGACACATATGTCATCAGCAGAAGATTGCGGTCGCGTGAGTTATAGTTGCCAGCACTAACTATAACGGGGCAATTTCATTGTTTTTTTATCAGTAAAATTTCCGCTAACTATAACATGTGTGAAACCTATGGTTTTTTCAGTGAATTTGCAAGGTTTTTTAAATGCTAATTCCTAACTATAACGTGTGTGAAACCTATGGTTTTTTCAGTGAATTTGTACGGTTTTTTAAATGCTAAGTTACTTTACGCCATTCGAGGCGTGCGCGCCCACTTAACGCAGTGCGTTCCGTGCACGGTTTTTATCAACTTTAATAAGCCCTGTACATTTGGTGGCCTTCGGCCACCAAAAGCACAGGGGGTGGGGTCAATGTGGATAGTGTTTTTTTTATTTCGATTTTATAATTTCATGTTGCCAAAATATAGTTTTTTTACTGATGTAATAAGCCCTGTACATTTGGTGGCCTACGGCCACCAAAAGCACAGGGGGTGGGGTAAGTGTGGATAGTGGTTTTTTTATTTCTATTTTTTACCGTACGCTTACGGTAAGCGTACGGTAAGCGTACTCGGCGAAATTGCCGACAAAAAAAATAAAACCGTTTTTGCTCTTGGGGGATGTTTGGGGACTCCCTCAACATGACTATGTGGGAGGGAGTTGTCAAAACAGCCCCGTAACATGTTTTTTGGCATCATGTTTGATAAATAACACTCAGTGCGAGAGACAAAATGGCGGACGCCGCTTCCTGGTTTCGGCCGATTCGAATGTTTACTAAGATCTAAGAGCCAATCAGAATCGCGCTCGCGCACGCCACCGTACGCGTACGGTAAGCGTACGGTAAGCGTACCGTAAGCGGGCTCAGATATATATATTGATTTAAAGGCTATTTTCTCAGAATCTACTGAACAGATTTACACCAAACCTACAAAAGGCACTTCCTTGACATAGGGACTACCTCTCTGCCAAATTTCTAGTAATTCTGTTCAGCCGTTCGGGCTGTAGCTCTGTCTAAAGGTCCTATGGAAAAATGCATGGGAAAAACGCGTTTTGGGACCCCCCTTTTATCTCAGCCCCCGCTTGACGAATCCCCCCCGAGACTTTCAGGGTAGGAGCGGAGCGTAGCGCCCCACCTATTTTGAGAAATTCGCGAGGATTCATCGACCGGCGCCAACGTTATTCAAAATAGAATGTTGCGGATTTCCTATGGAAAAGGGGTCCTAACTATAACTACCTACTGGCGACCGCCAGTAGGTAATATATATATATATATATATATATATACATACTTGAAGATGAAGGATCACAAGAAAACAACAGCCAGCCAGGGCAAAAATCTGGATCCCAAAGGATACAATGAGTCGAAAAGAAATAAAATATCCAAGAAAGAAGTGACTCAAACAGATAGATTCACCAAAGAACAAAAATATATTTCCACTACAACGTTTCAGCTTCCGCCTTCCTCAGGTAGTACAAGATGGTTTGCTCTGTGGCTGCACAGATGACAGCTGAATTTTCAAAAAGCATCATGAGTGAAGATTCCATTTGGAATGTGGAATCAATGCAGTCCTAAGAGCTCTTAAGATATGCAGTAATCAGGTTGTGTTGTCAGTAATATTCAGTCCATCTGGATGCAGTGATTTTAAACGGTACATCCAGAAGTTTTCCCTGGAGTCCAGTAGTTCTTCCTTTGAAACATGTTCCACGGGGAAAATCTTCAAATCTGATAGTGAATGATCCACAAGGTTAAAATGATTGGCTACAGGCTGGTCAATTTTCTTATTAATTATTGCAGATTTGTGGTTCCTGAATCGTGTACGGAGGTCATTCACTGTTTGGCCTACATATTGCTTTTTACAGCTTTGCCGTTGGCACTGAATCACATAAATAATGCATGTTGAGCGACATGTAAGATGCTGCCTTATTGCATAGGTCCTTCTCATAAGAGAACTAGTTACAGATGATGTTTGTAAAAGATATTCACACGTGATGCACCTTTTAGAGTCACAGCAATGAACCCCTGCATTTGTTACAGCTTGCTTGAGTTCAGCTCTCACAATAAGAGATCGTAAATTTGGAGCTCTGCAGTAAGCAATGACTGGTGGTTTTGGAAAAACCTTTTGCAATTTTTCACAAGTGGACATTAAGGGAAATATTTTTTGCATTATATTATTTCTGTAGTTAGGAGCTGATGGATGATAGTCAACTACAAATGGAGTTCTGTCACTTTTGTTTCTGCCGTTGGTATTCCAAATAAGTGCTTCTCTGGGTAACTGCAAAGACTTGTCAATTTGTTGCTCTATGATATGCAGAGGATAGCCTCGCCTTTTAAATAATGTAGCAAGCTCCTGTAGATGGTCTTTACAGGTTTCCTCATTGCTGCAGATACGTCTTATTCTGAGTGCTTGGCTGTAGATGATGCTCAGTTTAGTGTGGTGTGGGTGACATGAAGTCCAGTTTAGATACAAATGAGCATCTGTAGGCTTGTGGTACAGATCAGTTGTAATTTTGTGTTCATGAATGGTGAGTAGCACATCCAGAAAAGGGAGATGAGGATTCTGTTTAGTATTGCTGCTGGTAAATTTGATGGTAGGATAGATATTGTTGATATAAGCTGTAAATTGTTCCAATGTTCTACTTCCTGAATTCCATATTATAAATATGTCATCAATGTATCGTAGCCATACCAGTGGTTTGATGCTAGAAGTAGCAAGTATACAGTTCTCTAGTTTGCCCATGAAGATATTTGCATAGGATGGAGCCATCCGAGTACCCATGGAAGTCCCTTGTATCTGCAGATAGTGTTTACCATTGAATGTAAAATTGTTGGATTTAAGGATAACTCTTGCAAAGTTGGTAAGCACATTTGTTGATGGCTTTCTCACAGTTCTTTTATTAAGAGCTTCAGATAATGCCATAAGCCCATCCTCATGTGGTATATTGGTGTATAATAATGTAACATCATATGTAGCCAGAAGAGTATCATCATCAAATGTGTAGGTTTGGTTTAATTTTTCAATAATCTGAAGGAAGTGACTGGTATCTTTAACAAATGATGGAAGTTCCTGTACAATGGGCTGGAGGTGCAGGTCGACAAATAAAGATAGTCTCTCAGTGGCTGTGTCATTGCCAGAGATGATGGGACGGCCAGGATTGTTCATTTTGTGAATTTTGGGAAGCATATAAAATCTCCAAGGTCTTGGTTTGGGATGAACAAGTATATCTGCTGTTGTTTCATCAATGAGGTTTAAGCTCCTGTATCTTACAGCCATGTTCTTAATTTCTTTGTTCAAGTCTTCTGTGGGATCAGTTTCTAAAGATTTGTAAGTGTTGGTATCCATTAGTTGTCTCATTCCTTCCTCAATATAATCACTTACTTTCATGGCAACCACTACACCACCTTTGTCTGCCGATTTTATAATGACATCCATTCTCTGTTGAAGGAGGTGGAGAGCTTTTCTTTCTTCTCGGGTGATGTTATCAAAAATCCTTTTAGGTGTTGATTCCTTGATGAGTTTCTTGATGGATAAAATGTATGTATCAAGGACAGGATTTCTACCACATTGAGAAGTCCATGATTTGGGATGGCGGAACTTCTTATATGGATCTGGATGGTAGCTTGGCAGATCAACATTAGAATTATTGTAAAAGTATTCTGCAAGTCTGCATCTTCTCTCGAAGGTTTTTAGGTCTCTCATCATGTTGGCAGTATTATGGTCCTTCGGTACAGGACAGAAATAGAGGCCTTTGCTCAAGAGGTTCAATTCGCCTGGTGATAGGAGCCCTCCAGTTAAGTCAATAACTGGGTCGGATGTCTGCAAGGGTTGTAGCTGACTGATGCTATGCAGCCTTTTTTGTCTTATAAATCTTCTATTCTTTTTATGCTGTTTACTCACAGGGCTTTCACTGACAAGAAAATCTCCAAAAACAGAATGATTTATGAAGTGGTGAGTTGGAAGAGGAGGTATATGAAATCTTAACATATCTCTTTTTAGTTTTGCAGATTTAATTTCAATAGCTTTCCTGGCAGTCATCTTTTTTACTACTGCAATCCTCTGTAGTATGTGTGCCACTTCAGAGTCACTTTTTGTGTTCTTTAAAAGTTCCAGTTCTTTTTGTAGCTTGGCTTTAAGCATCTGCATTTTTTGAATGGTTACTTTAATAGATACCAATAGTAGGGCCATTGATGAGTTATGCAGTAAAATATTCCATGTAGCGGACCATTCACAACTAGTTAGTTTAAAAGGTGGCTTAGTCGTAACCTCCAACCCCATAGGATAGATGTTAAGATTTTTGTAGATTTGTAAATGTGCTATTGTAAATTGGCACTTACTGATTTTCTCCTGGATGAACAGCGCATATCTAGGATGTAGATTTGTACTTGACATGGTGGTTGCTTCTGGCTTGAATATCGGATCCAGGAAGGATACAGGTTTGTAATCCCAAAAACAGTATACTTGAAGATGAAGGATCACAAAAAAACAACAGCCAGCCAGGGCAAAAATCTGGATCCCAAAGGATACAATGAGTCACAAAGAAATAAAATATCCAAGAAAGAAGTGACTCAAACAGATAGATTCACCAAAGAACAAAAATATATTTCCACTACAACGTTTCAGCTTCCGCCTTCCTCAGGTAGTACAAGATGGTTTGCTCTGTGGCTGCACAGATGACAGCTGAATTTTTAAAAAGCATCATGAGTGAAGATTCCATTTGGAATGTGGAATCAATGCAGTCCTGAGAGTTCAGAAGACTTGAACAAAGAAATTAAGAACATGGTTGTAAGATACAGGAGCTTAAACCTCATTGATGAAACAACAGCAGATATACTTGTTCATCCCAAACCAAGACCTGGGAGATTTTATATGCTTCCCAAAATTCACAAAATGAACAATCCTGGCCATCCCATCATCTCTGGCAATGACACAGCCACTGAGAGACTATCTTTATTTGTCGACCTGCACCTCCAGCCCATTGTACAGGAACTTCCATCATTTGTTAAAGATACCAGTCACTTCCTTCAGATTATTGAAAACTTAAACCAAACCTACACATTTGATGATGATACTCTTCTGGCTACATATGATGTTACATCATTATACACCAATATACCACATGAGGATGGGCTTATGGCATTATCTGAAGCTCTTAATAAAAGAACTGTGAAAAAGCCATCAACAAATGTGCTTACCAACTTTGCAAGAGTTATCCTTAAATCCAACAATTTTACATTCAATGGTAAACACTATCTGCAGATACAAGGGACTTCCATGGGTACTCGGATGGCTCCATCCTATGCAAATATCTTCATGGGCAAACTAGAGAACTGTATACTTGCTACTTCTAGCATCAAACCACTGGTATGGCTACGATGCATTGATGACATATTTATAATATGGAATTCAGGAAGTAGAACATTGGAACAATTTACAGCTTATATCAACAATATCCATCCTACCATCAAATTTACCAGCAGCAATACTAAACAGAATCCTCATCTCCCTTTTCTGGATGTGCTACTCACCATTCATGAACACAAAATTACAACTGATCTGTACCACAAGCCTACAGATGCTCATTTGTATCTAAACTGGACTTCATGTCACCCACACCACACTAAACTGAGCATCATCTACAGCCAAGCACTCAGAATAAGACGCATCTGCAGCAATGAGGAAACCTGTAAAGACCATCTACAGGAGCTTGCTACATTATTTTAAAGGCGAGGCTATCCTCTGCATATCATAGAGCAGCAAATTGACAAGTCTTTGCACTTACCCAGAGAAGCACTTATTTGGAATACCAACGGCAGAAACAAAAGTGACAGAACTCCATTTGTAGTTGACTATCATCCATCAGCTCCTAACTACAGAAATATAATGCAAAAAACATTTCCCTTACTGTCCAATTGTGAAAAATTGCAAAAGGTTTTTCCAAAACCACCAGTCATTGCTTACCGCAGAGCTCCAAATTTACGATCTCTTATTGTGAGAGCTGAACTCAAGCAAGCTGTAACAAATGCAGGGGTTCATTGCTGTGACTCTAAAAGGTGCATCACGTGTGAATATCTTTTACAAACATCATCTGTAACTAGTTCTGTTATGAGAAGGACCTATGCAATAAGGCAGCATCTTACATGTCGCTCAACATGCATTATTTATGTGATTCAGTGCCAACGGCAAAGCTGTAAAAAGCAATATGTAGGCCAAACAGTGAATGACCTCCGTACACGATTCAGGAACCACAAATCTGCAATAATTAATAAGAAAATTGACCAGCCTGTCGCCAATCATTTTAACCTTGTGGATCATTCACTATCAGATTTGAAGATTTTCCCCGTGGAACATGTTTCAAAGGAAGAACTACTGGACTCCAGGGAAAACTTCTGGATGTACCGTTTAAAATCACTGCATCCAGATGGACTGAAAATTACTGACAACACAACCTGATTACTGCATATCTTAAGAGCTCTCAGGACTGCATTGATTCCACATTCCAAATGGAATCTTCACTCATGATGCTTTTTGAAAATTCAGCTGTCATTTGTGCAGCCACAGAGCAAACCATCTTGTACTACCTGAGGAAGGCGGAAGCTGAAACGTTGTAGTGGAAATATATTTTTGTTCTTTGGTGAATCTATCTGTTTGAGTCACTTCTTTCTTGGATATATATATATATATATATATATATATATATATATATATATATATATATATATATCCAAAAGAAAAGCTGCTCTCAGCATTGGGGCGCCACAGACTTCGTGCATATATACCATTTATTGGTGTTTTCACAGGGATGAAACAGCGTGCAACCAAACAATTACTTCAGCCTTCATAGTCCATACGCGTTTCGGGAGCCATCTCCCTTGGTCACTGGAACCGGCAGCATTGGGGCAAGGCAGCAGAGTTCACAGCACAGCTGTGCTGATTTAAATGTTTCCGCCCAGTGGGCGTGTGCAAAATATGCATGCTGGTAGATGAAGTTCTCTGATCGTGGTATTGCCACAAACCCCTAAAAAACAATCCAAATCCACAGTGGGTCGTTTGTAAGTGCACTCCATTCACCACCCTGAAATTTCAAACTCCAACTGGACACGGAGTTCCTGCAGCGTCTCTTTGTCTTTCACGCTGCGGACCGGCTCTTCCACTGCCGGGCACCCCGTGGTCCGAGCCGACCACAATACATCCAAAAGAAAAGCTGCTCTCAGCATTGGGGCGCCACAGACTTCGTGCATAAATACCATTTATTGGTGTTTTCACAGGGATGAAACAGCGTGCAACCAAACAATTACTTCAGCCTTCATAGTCCATACGCGTTTCGGGAGCCATCTCCCTTGGTCACTGGAACCGGCAGCATTGGGGCAAGGCAGCAGAGTTCACAGCACAGCTGTGCTGATTTAAATGTTTCCGCCCAGTGGGCGTGTGCAAAATATGCATGCTGGTAGATGAAGTTCTCTGATCGTGGTATTGCCACAAACCCCTAAAAAACAATCAAAATCCACAGTGGGTCGTTTGTAATTGCACTCCATTCACCACCCTGAAATTTCAAACTCCAACTGGACACGGAGTTCCTGCAGCGTCTCTTTGTCTTTCACGCTGCGGACCGGCTCTTCCACCGCCGGGCACCCCGTGGTCCGAGCCGACCACAATACATCCAAAAGAAAAGCTGCTCTCAGCATTGGGGCACCACAGACTTCGTGCATAAATACCATTTATTGGTGTTTTCACAGGGATGAAACAGCGTGCAACCAAACAATTACTTCAGCCTTCATAGTCCATACGCGTTTCGGGAGCCATCTCCCTTGGTCACTGGAACCGGCAGCATTGGGGCAAGGCAGCAGAGTTCACAGCACAGCTGTGCTGATTTAAATGTTTCCGCCCAGTGGGCGTGTGCAAAATATGCATGCTGGTAGATGAAGTTCTCTGATCGTGGTATTACCCCTAAAAAACAATCAAAATCCACAGTGGGTCGTTTGTAATTGCACTCCATTCACCACCCTGAAATTTCAAACTCCAACTGGACACGTAGTTCCTGCAGCGTCTCTTTGTCTTTCACGCTGCGGACCGGCTCTTCCGCCGCCGGGCACGCCGTGGTCCGAGCCGACCACAATACATCCAAAAGAAAAGCTGCTCTCAGCATTGGGGCGCCACAGACTTCGTGCATAAATACCATTTATTGGTGTTTTCACAGGGATGAAACAGCGTGCAACCAAACAATTACTTCAGCCTTCATAGTCCATACGCGTTTCGGGAGCCATCTCCCTTGGTCACTGGAACCGGCAGCATTGGGGCAAGGCAGCAGAGTTCACAGCACAGCTGTGCTGATTTAAATGTTTCCGCCCAGTGGGCGTGTGCAAAATATGCATGCTGGTAGATGAAGTTCTCTGATCGTGGTATTGCCACAAACCCCTAAAAAACAATCAAAATCCACAGTGGGTCGTTTGTAAGTGCACTCCATTCACCACCCTGAAATTTCAAACTCCAACTGGACACGGAGTTCCTGCAGCGTCTCTTTGTCTTTCACGCTGCGGACCGGCTCTTCCACTGCCGGGCACCCCGTGGTCCGAGCCGACCACAATACATCCAAAAGAAAAGCTGCTCTCAGCATTGGGGCGCCACAGACTTCGTGCATAAATACCATTTATTGGTGTTTTCACAGGGATGAAACAGCGTGCAACCAAACAATTACTTCAGCCTTCATAGTCCATACGCGTTTCGGGAGCCATCTCCCTTGGTCACTGGAACCGGCAGCATTGGGGCAAGGCAGCAGAGTTCACAGCACAGCTGTGCTGATTTAAATGTTTCCGCCCAGTGGGCGTGTGCAAAATATGCATGCTGGTAGATGAAGTTCTCTGATCGTGGTATTGCCACAAACCCCTAAAAAACAATCAAAATCCACAGTGGGTCGTTTGTAATTGCACTCCATTCACCACCCTGAAATTTCAAACTCCAACTGGACACGGAGTTCCTGCAGCGTCTCTTTGTCTTTCACGCTGCGGACCGGCTCTTCCACCGCCGGGCACCCCGTGGTCCGAGCCGACCACAATACATCCAAAAGAAAAGCTGCTCTCAGCATTGGGGCACCACAGACTTCGTGCATAAATACCATTTATTGGTGTTTTCACAGGGATGAAACAGCGTGCAACCAAACAATTACTTCAGCCTTCATAGTCCATACGCGTTTCGGGAGCCATCTCCCTTGGTCACTGGAACCGGCAGCATTGGGGCAAGGCAGCAGAGTTCACAGCACAGCTGTGCTGATTTAAATGTTTCCGCCCAGTGGGCGTGTGCAAAATATGCATGCTGGTAGATGAAGTTCTCTGATCGTGGTATTACCCCTAAAAAACAATCAAAATCCACAGTGGGTCGTTTGTAATTGCACTCCATTCACCACCCTGAAATTTCAAACTCCAACTGGACACGTAGTTCCTGCAGCGTCTCTTTGTCTTTCACGCTGCGGACCGGCTCTTCCGCCGCCGGGCACGCCGTGGTCCGAGCCGACCACAATACATCCAAAAGAAAAGCTGCTCTCAGCATTGGGGCGCCACAGACTTCGTGCATAAATACCATTTATTGGTGTTTTCACAGGGATGAAACAGCGTGCAACCAAACAATTACTTCAGCCTTCATAGTCCATACGCGTTTCGGGAGCCATCTCCCTTGGTCACTGGAACCGGCAGCATTGGGGCAAGGCAGCAGAGTTCACAGCACAGCTGTGCTGATTTAAATGTTTCCGCCCAGTGGGCGTGTGCAAAATATGCATGCTGGTAGATGAAGTTCTCTGATCGTGGTATTGCCACAAACCCCTAAAAAACAATCAAAATCCACAGTGGGTCATTTGTAATTGCACTCCATTCACCACCCTGAAATTTCAAACTCCAACTGGACACGGAGTTCCTGCAGCGTCTCTTTGTCTTTCACGCTGCGGACCGGCTCTTCCGCCGCCGGGCACCCCGTGGTCCGAGCCGACCACAATACATCCAAAAGAAAAGCTGCTCTCAGCATTGGGGTGCCACAGACTTCGTGCATAAATACCATTTATTGGGGTTTTCACAGGGATGAAACAGCGTGCAACCAAACAATCACTTCAGCCTTCATAGTCCATACGCGTTTCGGGAGCCATCTCACTTGGTCACTGGAACCGGCAGCATTGGGGCAAGGCAGCAGAGTTCACAGCACAGCTGTGCTGATTTAAATGTTTCCGCCCAGTGGGCGTGTGCAAAATATGCATGCTGGTAGATGAAGTTCTCTGATCGTGGTATTGCCACAAACCCCTAAAAAACAATCAAAATCCACAGTGGGTCGTTTGTAATTGCACTCCATTCACCACCCTGAAATTTCAAACTCCAACTGGACACGGAGTTCCTGCAGCGTCTCTTTGTCTTTCACGCTGCGGACCGGCTCTTCCGCCGCCGGGCACCCCGTGGTCCGAGCCGACCACAATACATCCAAAAGAAAAGCTGCTCTCAGCATTGGGGCGCCACAGACTTTGTGCATAAATACCATTTATTGGTGTTTTCACAGGGATGAAACAGCGTGCAACCAAACAATTACTTCAGCCTTCATAGTCCATACGCGTTTCGGGAGCCATCTCCCTTGGTCACTGGAACCGGCAGCATTGGGGCAAGGCAGCAGAGTTCACAGCACAGCTGTGCTGATTTAAATGTTTCCGCAGAGGTCCAAATTTACGATCTCTTATTGTGAGAGCTGAACTCAAGCAAGCTGTAACAAATGCAGGGGTTCATTGCTGTGACTCTAAAAGGTGCATCACGTGTGAATATCTTTTACAAACATCATTTGTAACTAGTTCTGTTCTGAGAAGGACCTATGCAATAAGGCAGCATCTTACATGTCGCTCAACATGCATTATTTATGTGATTCAGTGCCAACGGCAAAGCTGTAAAAAGCAATATGTAGGCCAAACATTGAATGACCTCCGTACACGATTCAGGAACCTCAAATCTGCAATAATTAATAAGAAAATTGACCAGCCTGTAGCCAATCATTTTAACCTTGTGGATCATTCACTATCAGATTTGAAGATTTTCCCGATGGAACATGTTTCAAAGGAAGAACTACTGGACTCCAGGGAAAACTTCTGGATGTACCGTTTAAAATCACTGCATCCAGATGGACTGAACATTACTGACAACACAACCTGATTACTGCATATCTTAAGAGCTCTCAGGACTGCATTGATTCCACATTCCAAATGGAATCTTCACTCATGATGCTTTTTGAAAATTCAGCTGTCATTTGTGCAGCCACAGAGCAAACCATCTTGTACTACCTGAGGAAGGCGGAAGCTGAAACGTTGTAGTGGAAATATAATTGTTGTTCTTTGGTGAATCTATCTGTTTGAGTCACTTCTTTCTTGGATATATACATATATATATATATATATATATATATATATATATATATATATATTCACGTTTTAAAGGTCTACAAGTGTCCCTGCACTCTCAGCACAATAAATACTTACAAATAATAGTATGCCTATTCAACAGGCAGATACAATCATAAGGCAGTAAAAAATTAATAATCAGAGAGCTTGCACACACACAAAGGGGGTTGTAGCCTCACTAGGAGGATCGGGTTTCTCAATCAGGAAACTGTGAGGGGTGAGTGGACACTTGATAGGGGCAGGGCGGGTTTCCACCAATGGAAAAGTGGCAGGACTTATATCATGCGGGTGTAAAAATCCTCCTGAACATTATGGCGTCTGGCCGAAATGCATTAAGCTGTTTATCCCAATAAAGGTGCGTCCAAGATTCCCCGCTGTAGCCTCTGCTCTTTCGATGGGAGGAGTGTTTTGTGATATGATACGCGTCAGTCAGAGACGCGGTACAGAGACCCCTGCTCCACAAGATGGCCCGGGCATGACTGGCTTCTGCTTCGGCAGGTTTTGTATTTACTTCCAAGGTATTGGAACGGCCCGGGCCTGCCTCTGCGTTCAGGAGAGAAACGGGTGGTTGTATTGAGGTTGGAACTTCAAGCCGGGCGGAATACACTGTCACTCCTGCCCCCGCCCCGATGTTATCCTGGACCTGAGGGCTGGAACGGTCGGGGACCCGAGGAAGCCCTTGGATTTTATCACAAAGCAGGACATTGGATTTTAACAAACCGCATACTGCCCTGCACCCCGCCAACCCACTGGGTAACACAACAAGAAATCCCCACTCAGCACCTAACTGGCAAAAGCATTCTGGGACTTACAGTTCTTCTGAACTGCGTGAACTGTGAGGGGTGAGCGGACACTTGATATGGGCGGGGCGGGTTTCCACCAATGGAAATGTGGCACGACTTATATCATGTGGGTGTAAAAATCCTCCTGAACACTATGGCGTCTGAAGAAGGCCGGTCAGGTCAAAATGCATTACACTGTTTATCCCAATAAAGGTGCTTCCAAGATTCCCCGCTGTAGCCTCTGCTCTTTCGGCGGGAGGAGTGTTTTGTGATATGATACGCATCAGTCAGAGACGCGGTACAGAGGCCCCAGCTCCACAAGATGGCCCGGGCATCACTGGCTTCTGCAGGTTTTTTTTTTACTTCCAAGGTATTGGTCCCGCCTCTGTGTTCAGGAGAGAAACGGGTGGTTGTATTAAGGTTGGAACTTCAAGCCGGGCAGGATGCACTGTCACTCCTGCCCCCACCCCAATGTTATCCTGGACCTGGGGGTTGGAACGGTTGGGGACCTGAGGAAGCCCTTGGATTTTATCACAAAGCAGGAAATTGGATTTTAACAAACCGCATACTGCCCTGCACCCCGCCAACCGACTGGGTAACACAACAAGAAATCTCCACTCAGTACCTACCTGGCAAAAGCATTCTGGGACTTGCAGTTCTTCTGAACTGCGTGAACTGTGAGTGGTGAGCGGATACTTGATAGGGGCGGTGCGGGTTTCCACTAATGGAAAATTGGCAGGACTTATATCATGCGGGTGTAAAAATCCTCCTGAACGCTATGGCGTCTGAAGAAGGCCGGTCAGGCCGAAATGCATTACGCTGTTTATCCCAATAAAGGTGCTTCCAAGATTCCCCGCTGTGGCCTCTGCTCTTTCGACAGGAGGAGTGTTTTGTGATATGATACGCATCAGTCAGTGACGCGGTAAAGAGGCCCCCCGCTCCACAAGATGGCACGGGCATCACTGGCTTCTGCAGTTTTTTTTTTTACTACCAAGGTATTGGAACGGCCCGGGCCCACCTCTGCGTTCAGGAGAGAAACGGGTGGTTGTAGTGAGGTTGGAACTTCAAGCCGGGCGGGATGCACTGTCACTCCTGTACCCGCCCCGATGTTATCCTGGACCTGGGGGCTGGAACGGTTGGGGACCCGAGGAAGTCCTTGGATTTTATCACAAAGCAGGAAATTGGATTTTAACAAACCGCATACTGCCCTGTACCCCGCCAACCCACTGGGTAACACAACAAGAAATCCCCACTCAGCACCTACCTGTCAAAAGCATTCTGGGACTTGCAGTTCTTCCGAACTGTGAGGGGTGAGCGGACACTTGATATGGGCGGGGCGGGTTTCCACCAATGGAAATGTGGCACGACTTATATCATGTGGGTGTAAAAATCATCCTGAACACTATGGCGTCTGAAGAAGGCCGGTCAGGCCGAAATGCATTACGCTGTTTATCCCAATAAAGGTGCTTCCAAGATTCCCCTCTGTGGCCTCTACTCTTTCGACGGGAGGAGTGTTTTGTGATATGATACGCGTCAGTCAGAGACGCGGTACAGAGGCCCCCGCTCCACAAGATGGCCCGGGCATCACTGGCTTCTGCTGGCTTTTTGTTTTAACTTCCAAGGTATTGGAATGGCCCGGGCCTGCCTCTGCATTCAGGAGAGAAATAGGTGGTTGTATTGAGGTTGGAACTTCAAGCCAGGCAGGATGCACTGTCACTCCTGCCTCGCCCTGATGTTATCCTGGACCCGGGGGCTGGAACGGTTGGGGACCCGAGGATGCCCTTGGATTTTATCACAAAGCAGGAAATTGGATTTTAACAAACCGCATACTGTCCTGCACCCCGCCAACCCATTGGGAGACACAACAAGAAATCCCCACTCAGCACCTACCTGGCAAAGCATTCTGGGACTTGCAGTTCTTCTGAACTGCGTGAACTGTGAGGGGTGAGCGGACACTTGATAGGGGTGGGTTTCCACCAATGGAAAAGTGTCAGGACTTATATCATGCGGGTGTAAAAATCCTCCTGAACGCTATTGCATCTGAAGAAGGCTGGTCAAGCCGAAATGCATTACGCTGTTTATCCCAATAAAGGTGCTTCCAAGATGTGGCCTCTCCTCTTTCGACAGGAGGAGTGTTTTGTGATATAGATATATATATATATATATATATATATATATATATATATATATATATCCTCGTCACCACGTTGAGACCGCAGGAGTGCTCCTCACTATCACTAACAACAGACACGGACCTCAGGTAGGTGCAGATTCAATTTATTTCAAGTATGCTGCCATAACGTTTCGGCTTCTCCGAGCCTTATATATATATATATAGATTCACCTCTTAAAGGTCGACAAGTGTCCCTGCACTCAGCACAATAAATACATACAAATAATATTATGCCTATTCAACAGGCAGATACAATCACAAGGCAGTAAGAAATAATAATCTGAGAGCCTGCAGACACACAAAGGGGGTTGTAGCCTCACTAGGAGGATCGAGTTTCACAACCAGGAAAAAAGACATAAGAAAAGAAAAAAAAGTACTTTCTGACTCCAACTACTAGATGGCGGGATACTGTGAATCTGGAAGAGTCAAGCTGCAAAACTATTGTTACAGGTAAGTAACTAGTTTCTTTTCTGGATCCCTACCTCAGTGGGCATGACAATCATGCATGTCCACTGAGGGTCTCCCTGTTTACATGGTTTGAGACCCCTGAGCTTGGCTCGGAGGTCGGGGGCCATGGATAGTGCACCCCTATTTCAGAGTGGCTGTCTACTCAGGCTGTGGAAGACTGACAGTGGTGCCAGCAATACACCTATAGTTGGTTGGGCTTCTGGTCACCCTCCTGATCAAGCCTGTATAGTCTCCCTAAATTGTTGCCTTTGTCTGCCTGGGTTGTGTTTGAAAGCCAGTGGGTGTACTAGGTGAGCCATTTTATGTAATGTGAACTGAGCTGTTCTACTGCACATTCCAGCTCCCTTGTGCCCCTCCCTATTCCTTGGAGAGGTCTGGTGGACTGAGGGTAGACTCATCTGTTTAGCTGCACTAACTCTGCACATCACTCTGGGTGATGATCAGGGTCTCCTGGTTTGGAGTGGAGAAAAAAAACCTCTCTTGGGAATTGCCTTGGCTAGTACAATGGAAAACAGTAAGTCATCCTTTGCATGTCTTGTACATGCTGTGAACATGCCACAACTGCCTCATGATTGGAGGGGTGCCCTGGAGGCAAAAGTAGCGACCCTCTGATTGGATCAGCCTCTCAGAGGTGATAAAAGTCTGGCCTTAGTAGTCGGTTATGGTTCAAGGTTGGTCTACGGTTCTTTCAAGGAGACCCACACTTGGTCTGTCCAAGGAAGCCAGCCATGGCCTGTGGTGTGAAGACAAGATAAGCTTGCTCACGGCGTCTAAACAAAAACCTTGATTAGTGTTAAACTTTCAGTTTTCTCTGACTGATGGATTATGCTGCAAAGGAATTTGCCAGTTCGACAAGGACCAAGGGCAATTGGTCAGTGGCCTTGATGCAGAGAATCAGCTGTCTGTGAGGCTTGCGGAGCTGCCTGCTTGGAACACAAGGAAATTGCAGACAGCTGCTCAAGATAGAAAAGCTTGCAGTACATCAACAGAGGCAGAATGAGATGGGGAAGCTTGATCCCAGTCCTTGAAGGAGAGATCACTTTGCCCAGACACCTCCCAAGTGCTGAGGAGTCTATGGTACTTCCAGTCACCAATCTGTAGCTGGTGAAGAGTGTCCTTTGGTACAGCCCCCCTCCTTTCTTTTTATGACATCGGGGGTGTCAGGGTGTAATGGCACTCAGCCCAGCCACTACCCTCCTACAGCTAGCCAGTGGCTACTGGACAAGTGGGACTCCAGTAAACTGTGCTGAGATATCAGGCAACTGTGATCAGATCCCTGACTCCTAGAACTGTCCTCGCTCAGGACGGGAGGTCACTTCTGTTTACTTTAGGTGGCGGATTAAGGGCTGACCAAGAACATTTGACTTCTCAGCAAATGCTGAAACAATTTAATTTCAATACAATGATTGGTATCCTGGATCTAGTGAATGAGAGCAACCCTGTGAAACTTGGTCTGCAATATGCAATTGTAATTGTGTGTCTACTGTTATCGTGCTTAGCATCTAGGTCCTATAATACTGTTTGGGGTCAGAACTCTGGCCCAGAGGGTTGTAGAGACATCTGCTTTTCACTATCTGGTAGACTTCTAGCTGCAGATTCCTTACCTTTGAATTTCCCAGGAGTTGGACTGGATCTGAAAACGTTTGCGTGAACAGTACATTTGGGGGCTTACGAGCTCATTCCACCAGGGGAAGGCTGCGACCAAGGTGTGGTCTGTTTGGCTCCGCGTGATGTCACCGGTGTCTGTTGTGATGTCTCGGTCACCTATATAAGCGCCACCAGTTGTGCAGACGTCAGTTATTTTCTTTCTGCTCCAGTTAATTGCCGACCCGTAGAAGAACTACCCCTCTGTATCTTTTTGAAAGACTTTTTTCAATATTTTCTCTTTTTATTTGCTCTCCCTTGTATTGAGGGATGACCTTTAGACATTTAGGGTTCAAGCCATGTGGTACCTGTCACCGCACAGTGTCTGTAACCGACCCCCACATCTCATCTGCTTATTTCTCAAGCACAACCACAACTCAATGTTGTGCTCTGATTGCCAGGCCATGGAGCCGACGGCCTTGTGGGAGGTATCTTTGAAGCTCCTTGCGGCCTGGCAGTCGACACTGTGGAGCACGACTCCTCAGAGATCCCGATTGAGGAAGAGACGGTCACAGGACCGCTTCAGGGGCCCCAAGTCCTCTTCTTCGCACTCAAGGTCCTCTGGACACTCAAAGGAGGCATAAAAAGTCGTTCAAACAGACTTTAACTTCACCTCGTCTGTTGACGAGACTGGTAAGGAGCATTGACGCTCTAGGCACAGTTCTGTGGAATCGTTGTCGGGTTCAACTCTGCACCTCCCCTCATTTCCAGGAGATGGAGCGACCCCCGCTCGGATTACAGCCTTTTACAAGGCCATTCACTGAGTATTAGAGTGGGCTGGCGCCTCTGGTGCGCCTACAGGTCCCACGGGGTCAGAGGAGGCCCCACCTGGTTTCACACCGACTGCTACGGGGTCTCATGGATCAGGTTCTGGGTCGGCACCGGTCGTGCCAATGCAACCTTCCCAGGTGCCGGCCCCCGAAGTAGATGCTGCCCCATTCTGATACCCGACGTGTTGGGTCGGTGTTGACTCCGGCACAGACAGAGCCCAGAGGTTCCACGTCATTGCCTGTCCATTTTGAAGAGGTTTTAGGCATGGGTGAGGATAGGGAGGTGTCCCTGGACCCTTTGGAACATCAGTTGACCCCTTGTGAACATTACGACTTGTATGAGGACCTTGGAGAAGCCAGTAGATTAGACACATATCTAGATACAAGCATGCTCTCTCCACCTAGTATGGATATGGAGAAGGGGCATCTTACGCCATGGCAGTGAGGAAGGCAGCAGAGGTCCTTGACGTGGAGCTACCCTCTGTGCAGGTCAAGACATATATCTTGACCGAAGTGCTTCAACCTAGAGCTTCATTGTCCGAGCCTCTTTTCCCCTTTAATGAAGTACTGACAAATGTCCTTCTAGGCACGTGATCCAAGCATAGCACAGGGGCTCCTGTGAACTGGACAATAGCATGCCGCCATCGCCCTGCACCAGGCGATCCAAGTTTCCTTAGCCAACACTCCACCTCTGAGAGCTTGGTGGTTCCCGCTTTAACGTCCCATGGTGCATTCCTTTCTGCTCCTCCGGATAGGGAATCCAAGAGGCTGGATGCACTCGGGAAGATGTGAACAGTGCATGCTTGCTGGGACATTTCACACATACACTTTGGGAAACAGTTGCACAAGTGCTGCCATAGGCCCTGGAGGAGACCCGAGCTGTGCTCTCCCAGTCAGTGAAAGATGGGGGAGATGCAGCATAGTTAACCATTAGGTGTGGCTTAGATACAACTGACTTGCTGGGTAGAGCGTTTTTTTTCCAATGGTGGCCTTATGGTGCCACAACTGGCTGAGAACATCTGGCTAACCTCTTGGATATGCCCTTTGATGAGACTCATCTTTTTGGTGAGTCAGCGGACTCTGCTTTGCAGCGCTTCAAAGAATCTTGTGCTACGGCCAGATCCTTGGGCCTCTCAGCTACTCCTCGTGGCCAGTCCAGCTTTTTCCCCTTTTGTGGCAGTGGAAGGGGTTTTCAACCGCATTAACCATATCCCAGCCACTGTTCTTAACAGACTCCCCAAGTTGTGTGTGGCTGCGGTTCATCCCGACCTCGTGGGAATGGTAGCCAAAATTTGTCTGCTTCCCAGCTCCTGGCAGCTGCAGCTGCAGCCTCCTAGCTTTCCTAGTTTGGTTCTGCAAGACCACGCCACTCTAGTTGGAGGGAGAATTCACCATCCTCTCATATGTTGGAGGTTCATAACATTGGACAAATGGGTCTTGCAGATCATTCAGGATGGCTATTGTCTTCCCATTCTTTCTTTTCCTCCTCCTTTACCACCAACTGAAGAACGGCTGGTGGAGGATCATCTTTTATTACTCCAAGAGGAAGTTGGAATTCTCCTGGCCAAGGGAACTATAGAAAAGGTTCTGAGTTCAGAAGCAGGCTGTGGTTGTTACTCCCCCCACTTTTTGATATTTAAAACAAACATAGGCCTATCGCCCATTCTGGACTTTTTGTCAATCTCTTCCTCAAAAAAGAGAAATTCAAGATTCTTACATTGGCTCAGGTCTTGTCTACCCTAGACCAAGGCGGCTGTCTTGTAGCGCTGGACTTGCAGGATGCATATTTTCACCCCCCTATCCTGCCTGCCCACAGGCTTTACCTGTGGTTCAAGGTAGGCCACAAGCACTTTCAATTCCCTGTGCTATCATTGGGCCTTACCACAGGCCCTCGGGTGTTCACCAAGGTGATGGCGGTGGTTACGGGGGTCAGTCTTCCCATACCTCGACTGGCTGTTGAAGGAGTCTTCACCCTTAGGCTGTTGTCTCTCAACTCCAGACTACGGCACACCTCCTGCATTCGCTGGGGTTCACTTCCAACATGCCGAAGTCACACCTGACTTGTTCTCTGATGCTCCCTTTCATCTGTGCTGTTCTAGACACAGTGCAGTTTCGGGCTTATCCTTTCGAGCAGTGAGTCAAGGACATTTAGATTATGATACTGATGTTTCAGCCTCTATCCTGGATATCTGTGAGAATAACCGAGGCTGCTGGCACTCATGGCTTCCTGCATCTTGTTGGTAAATCATGCCAACGGCATACTCTACCTCTGCAGTGGGACCTGAAGTTCCAGTGGGTGCAGCATCAGTGGAATTTCTCTGATGTGGTCCGGGTCTCAGAGGGAGCTACAAAAGACCTGTAGTGGTGGTTGTCGAACCACAATTGGGTTAGAGACGGTTGTATGACGTTACAATGCATTCCATTACAACGCATTCCGTTACAATGCATACCTTTACCCCAACTTGCTGTTGGGGGTGCGCTGGAAGTTGGAATAGTATAATTTAGTATTCCAACTCCAGGTGTGAAACAGTAGGGAAGATGTTGGAGTTCGCTCCAACACCTTCTACCCCCTGCAACAAGCCTATCGCGTTGTAACGACATGCGTTGTAATGGCATGCGTTGTAACGCTTCCGATGTAAAGGCTGTTTCCCGTGAGAGACAGAGTCCTCTCCCTTCCCAAACCAGATCTCACAGTAGTTACAGCGACAACACACCTGGGATGGGGCGGCCGTTTGGGAGAGGTGGGGATCAGGGGAGACCGGTTTCTAGCAGACTCAGGGCTACATATCAATTTGTTGGAGCTTTGGGCTATCCAGCTAGCATTGAAAGCATTTCTTCCCTCTGTAAAGGGGAAGTTAATGCAGCTGTTTGCAGACACCATGTAGTACTGCAACTAGCAGAGCAGGGTGGGGTTGTGGACCCTTTGTCAAGAGGACCGGCTTCTCTGGACATGGCTGGAACAGCAGGGCTTAACCCTGGTGGTTCCACTCCGGGCAGGGCGCACAAACTCAGCCTTTGATGCCTAGCGGATCACGAATGGCATCTGCAGTCGGAGGCGGCGCAAGGTCTTTTTCAGCAGTGGGGAGAGCCTTGGTTAGATCTGTTCACCTCTGAAGAGAACACGCAATGTCAGCAGTTTTGCAAGCAAAAGTTTCCAAGCCGGCTATCGCTCAGGGATTCTTTTAGTTGCGAGTGGAGCTCAAGCCTCTTGTACGCCTTTTCACCCATATCACATCTGCCCTGAGTTCTCAAGAAGCTCTTGTGGCTCCATACTGGGGACAGAGACTCTGGTATCCAGAGCTTCTTCAAATGAGCATTGATCCTCTGATCAGGCTGCCCCTTCTGGAGGATCTTCTGTCGCAGCAGCAGGGGAGGGTCATCCACCCGAATCTGTCAACTCTCTGCCTCCTTGCGTGGAGATTGAGCGGCGACAGTTGATAGCTTTCAACCTTTCTCCTGAAGTATGTAATATTATTTGGGTGCCCAGGTAGCCCTCCACTAAGATGGTATTTACCTGCTGTTGGAGAAATGTGTAAATATTGTACAGAGGGCGTGGCTGGGCAAGATGGCCAAACGGACGTAATCCGTTTCGGCTCCCGGTCCGCGCTAGATTCTCGGGGGAATTGCAGCCGATATTCAGCAGCAACACTGGCGCCTTGCAGAGAAGACGTTGTCCCCAACCACTGGGCGTGCGAGGAGCCCGGAGGTCCGCAATGAAGCACTTGTGAAGCGCAGAAGGAGCAGTCCCGAACCCTCTTGGAGAGGTGGCCGCCATTTTATGAGCGGCAGTGGCATCCAGCTCTAACGGTGCCTATCGACGTGGCTGGTTCAGCGGAACCGGGCCCATCACAGCGGCGGACCTCAACCTGCTGGGTCGCTCGAACTGGAGAGACGAAGGAGCACTCCGCAACCTCCCTCGGCACTTGGGAAGACCGCACGTCATGGCCGACTGCCCGGGAGATACAGAGGCAGTGCGCTGGGTTGCGGCATGAAGTAGACAGGACAGCAGCTTTAGAAGGGACACCGTGCGAGCGGAGAAAGCTCTGAAGAGTTGCCTGGGCCTTCGATTGGGAGATAGCGGGAAGGTGGATAGCCCAAGACGATCGATGACGGTTGCCTGACTTCAAGATGGCGCTTGTGAAATGAGTTAGGGGCCCCGTGTGGCGCACAAGGGAGTCGGCCGAGACCGGCGTCTGGAGCCCACACGCTGTGCCGGCGCCCTGGTAAGCACATTGGCAAAGAGCTCGGCATCGGCGCAACCCGCCATTAGCGTTGAGTTATTAGGGGTACAGATCAGGCCTTGGAAGCGCATGCAGCTTCGCCTTAGCAACCCGCCAAAAGAAGAGAGGCAGGACCGCAGTGGGCCTGGGATGGCAGTGGCCCCTTGGCAATGGCACAGCCCTTACCTAAGCTCATCCAAAGGAGAAGGAGGCGGGAAACTTAAAAGGCGATGACCCATGAGCTCAGAGGAGTGCTGCTGACAGTTACGCTTTAAGAAGCGGAGCATACGCCCGGAACCCGAAGCGACGGGGCGAGGTACGCCCGAGAAACGTGTCGTATGATGGGAGATCGCCGACTGCTATGCACTGAGGGCCGCCAGCTACCTATTCAGGCCACCTACGGAATCAAGGGCAAGTACACGATGGAGTCGGGGTCGGAGGGGCCCGCCTGTATGCTGCCTAAGAAAACAGTACCCAAAGCCACGTCCGGGGTATCCCTTTACTTCACATCAGCAGATAAACCCCCGTCCACAGACCGCAAAACCGACTGCAACACCATGGATTTCACCAAAAAAGACCTTGGAAGGAGCTCAGCCAAGACATTAAGGACCCCATGGATCAACTGAAAAGTGACCTCAATGAACGCATGACCTCCCTCCAACGAGATGTGGACTCCGTGGGGGTCAGAGTAGTGGAGCTGGAAGAACAGACCCAGGAAATAGACAAACGCTCCTCCAACATAAAGGACACCACGTTCCCTACAAGACCAACTTCACCAAACCCAATTAAAGGCGGAAGACCTCGAAAATAGGGCAAGATGAGATAACCTGCGAGTCCGTGATCTGGAGGAGGGAGCAGAAGGGCCAGATCTGGAAGTGTTCCTAGAAGGCCTATTCGCAGAGATCATCAGTCCCCAAGTCCTTAAAATCAAGCTTGAGAGGGTGCACAGGGTCGGCGGTCCACAAGGTGGAGAACGGAAACGCACTCGGGATGTACTGGTGAAATTTCACTCCTACAAGGTGATGGAGGCAGTCCTCTCAGCTGCTAGGAAAAAGGACAAGATCTCCTTTCAGGGGCACTCCTGCAGCATCTATCAGGACGTGGACCCCACAACTTTGGCGAGGAGACAGCAATTCCGACACATCACAAATAAGCTCTGAGATGACAAAGTCAGATATCGCTGGACTTACCCATTCGGCCTGAGCTTCGAATTCAATAACAAACAACGCCACATAACCGACTTAAAAGAAGGTATGGACCTGTTGGGCCTTCCTGTTCCTGAACCTGAAGCAGCGGCAGACGATTCGCAAGGGTCCAGCTGACACAGCTCATCCTCCGCGAAATGGCACACGGCAACAAAAGGAAACCACAGGTGAGAACGGTGTTCAGATACTTGCGAGAACAATCTTACGCACTCACTATTCCCTCTTTCCAAGCCACGTGAGTCATGCCACCGCCACTGAAGACATTATCTGCTGGCTCTCCTGGAGGCTATTCAAGTTGGGAGGACTCAGACGGTGTTCATAAGCAGAGACTAAGGCACTACTTGGGAACACCCCTAGATGGGCGCAGCTCGGATCCCTGGTCACACCATCCAACAACTCACCTGTGCAGGTGGTTCCACCTACAGTCGAGATTTCATCCTTCACTCGACACATGTTCCTGTTGGTATTGTTGGGGACTATGTTTTTCCCTTTTCCTCTATGCTTTTTGGGAGGGGGTGGGTTGGGGGTGGGGTGGTGGCATGCCCTACTCAATCGGCAAGTGGGCGAAAAGGCAAATGCTTGTAAACAACAGCAGAGACGTGGGGACTCTTTCCCCACAATGTATGTTGAGATGGCGTGAAGGCGCGGCTCTAGGCGAGGGAGGGGGGGTTCCGTTGGGAAAGATGGTAATTACTATAGCTTCATGGAACATTAGGGGCCTCAACTCCCCACAGAAGAGGCAAAAGGTTTGGAAGTACCTCACAGATCACCATTTCGATATAGTGGCACTCCAAGAGACACACCTACAGAAAGCTGACGAATTGAGACTTAAGCACAAATTGTACCCACTTATTTATAGGTCATCAGCGCACACCAAGCACAGGGGAGTGGCATTATTATTTCACGCCTCAACGAAATTCCAACCATTAGACATCCAGGCAGATAAAGAGGGAAGGATGGTCCTGGTAAAAGGCACACTGATGGGCACACTATAGCAGCATACGCTCCGAACACGAACTAGCTTTCTTAATACCCTACTTGATAAAATGAAGTATTTTGTGGAAAGCCCAATGATCCTTTTGGGGAATTACAATCTCACCTGGCAACCTAATGTAGACAGTACTCACTCTCACAGATCCAAAACTGTCTCTTTCCCTAGAGAAATTAAGCAAAGAATTCCCAACTTTGGTCTGCGAGATGCCTGGCGCACCATGTATCCCCAAACGAGAGACTACACAATGTATTCACATGTGCACCACACTTACTCATGCTTAGACTACATTTTTATCAACCAACGACTGGCGGGCAAGCTTACGGAGGTCAAGATCTTCCCCCTCGCTATCTCGGATCATTGTCTGCTATCGATCTGCTTACAGTGGGGCCCTACCCCGACTACGCCCCCAAAATGGTACTTCCTGATCTCACTCACAGGATATAGTGTAATGCGTACGGAACTACAAGACACAATCACAGAATACTTTTAGGTGGATTGGCCAAAAGACACCTCCCTGGGTAACACTTGGGATGCCTTTAAGGCCGTCTCCGAAGGAAATGTATAGCACTCAACTCCACCCTGAATAAACAACGGGCGCGGGAAATGGAGGGACTAGAGAGGGAGTTAGAACAGGTGGAGCAGGCACACAAGAATAATCCCACGAGAGCAGAGGTCTTCAGTCTGTGGGGCGCGACCCCCAGGGGGGGCATGGAGGCATGGGAAGGGGGTCGCGCTCTTCATATGCTAAAAGAAATGTTCCAGACATAGTTAAAATACTTTCCCTGGAGTTTAATTCAGGTGCCTGGGAAATCGAAGCCAGACAGACATATACCAGTGTGTTGCTGGCCTGAAAGAAATGCAAATGTGCACAACGAGTTAATCTGCAAATGAAAAGGATTTGCAGATTAACTCGTTGTGCATATTTACATTTCTTTCAGTCCAGCAGCACACTGGCAGAAAGGTATGTTTAGCTGTCTGTGGGGCTACGATTTCTCAGGACAGGAGAGTGCTATTGCAGTTAATAGACAGTCGTGTAACAAAACATGAGGGGGCCCCCTGGAAGATATGCTGAAGAGGCCCCATCACATGCAGGGGCCTTTGTTAGGCCCCTGGTAGCATACACATCTGCCAAGCAAATGATGGCAGCAGTGACCAACGTTCAGTCAAACCCCACATCCTTATATAGGATTATTTTTTGCGTTCAATATATTGTGGGAGCAATTTTCTGCATGGTATTTATTTATATTTAGGTACATCTAATGCGCTACAGCCAGGTTGGTACCGCAGCGCTCATTTTTCAAAGACCATTTCGGGAAATCACTAACCAGTCATGTAAAATCACAGGAGCCTTGTAGTGGAAAAGTCAGGTCTTTAGTAGCTCTCTAATATGAATCTCAGCACAGAGTGTTCTCTTCTCAGATTCAGTGTAAGCCAGTTCTAGAGCATTGCTGCAGCCACTGAAAAATATATTTCCCCATAAAGTTCTCTGAAACTTGGGAACGGTGGATAACCAAGCTTTTTCTGGGCACAGACTGCATTTGGGGATCTAGTACCTAGATTTGTGGGTAAGAAGGCTATGTCTACTGCCATATAATGCTTTATGAACTAAGCATATGTATTTAAAGTTAACCCTCTGAAAAACCTGAAGCTAATGATGTTTATTTAGGCACTTTGAGAATGACTGACGCAGTGTAAGGTAACGCACCGACTTGCTCTGCGTTGCCTTACACCATATCTAAGAGGCCATGAAAAGCCACGGAAAGTGACTTTGTGTGGCCTCGTAAATATGGGTCTGCTCTCTGAGCAACCAGAGCGTCATAAAAAAATGACGCTCCGGCAGCGCAAGGGGCTTATAAATAAGCCCTTATATTTTGGAAGCAGCCCGTATATTTTGGAAGCACCAGTTTATTGTAAAGCATTTTTACTGTGTGTAATGCACGTATAAAATAAAGACTTACATATTTACAGTGCTCTCTGTCACAGGCTGTGACCTCATAGCACTGAAAATACACAGGTCACTATTCTCCACTGCATCAACCACGATTTAGTTCTGTGGCTCTCTGATCTCACACAGACTTTTGCAGTACATTAACTAATAGAGGTTTCATAATTTATTATAGTGCTTTTCCTACTGAGTAAAAACTTTTTTTAATGTGTTTATTATTCATTGAGGCTGCCCGTTATTTTATATGTAGCTACCTAATGGCAAAAGACCTAAAATAGTACGTATGTTTTAATTATGATGAATGATGTTCAGCTATCTCCAGAGACATGCAGCTGTAAATGCCAAGCTGCCAGCATCCCATGAAGTATAGTATGGTTTTCCGCTAATGCCGTGCATTAAAGTTGCAGCCCATGCATTACAGCTATTATACCAAGGGACACTGGAATTATGTGATTATGGGGCCGCAGCGATTTTTGTATAATTATAGATTCGCAGCATTTGCCACATAATCCATCATCGGCCGCATAATCTGCTGATTTTAACCAAAAGGTTTAAAAGTTACTAAAAAGCAGCAACAGGTGTTGCCGCTCTGTAAAAGGCCCTGTGTAAAGCTGTACTGGTCCCCTTTTTGTTGCTTATTGCTATATTTTTGTTTTAAACTAGTACTAATGGGGTGCAACCACAGATTGACTGTTTCTCTGGAGAACATTTATGGGTGTTGATGATAAGGACTACCAGGTTCTAGAAAAAAAATTCAGGAGGGATCCTTACGGCTAGAAAATTTTGAAGGGGGTCTCGGCATCAAAAAGTTTGAAGACCACTGCACTAGAGTAACTTTGCGTGCCCTCACAGCTCTGCGCGTCAAGTTAAAGGCGATCTACAACGACAGGGCAGAATACACGCTTTTAAAACTACACCATATTTCTTACACTCAAGGGAACAAGATTGGCAAATACTTAGCGAGGCAACTGAGAGTGAAGCGAGAGAGAGAATACATTTGGGGCATTTGGGATAGGAATAATGGCCTAATTCAAGACGATAGAGAAAAGGCAGACCTCTTTGGGTCATTTTACAAGACACTCTACACTGAGGAACCCAGGGAATCAGACCTGCAGGACAGCTATCTTCAGACCCTGTGGTTCCCCCGAATCTCACAAGCCACGAATTATATACTTACGGCTCCTATTACTATGGAGGAGGTGAGAGCGTCCATCTCTGCTCTTAAACTACATAAAGCCCCAGGGCCAGACGGCCTCACTGCCCACTTTTATTAAACCTTTGCCCTAGACCTCATCCCTCAACTCACGAGCCTTTTTAATCAGATGGCCGAGACAGGTGAAGTGACCCCCTCAATGGCCAAAGCAGTGGTCACGATTATCCCCAAGCCTGGGCAAAATGTACAGCTTAGCACTTCTTACCGTCTAATAGCTCTCTTAAATTTGGACGCGAAGATGTACTCCACTATCCTTGCAAACCGGATTCAAGATTTAATGCCAGACCTGATCCACCCGATCAGTCTGGCTTTATCAAGGGGAGACAAACACACGACAACATTAGACGCACCATACACCTAATTGAGAAAGCCAACAAATGGGAGATTCCGGAGATCCTTTTGGGGCTTGATGCCGAAAATGCATTTGATCGAGTGGACTGGGCATTCCTATTTTGGGTCCTTCAGGCTTTTGGTTTCGCAGACAAAATAATCCGCATGAATAAGTCCAACTACTCACGGCCCCGCCCCCAGGTCCAGGTCAATGGGATACTGTTGACTCTGTTCTCCCTTACAAGAGGCACTAGGCTGGGGTGTCCTCTATCGCCCCTGCTTTTCACGCTGAGTATCGAACCATTCGCAATGTCCTTCCGCAATAATGCAGCAATACAGGGCATACCCTTCGGAGGGGACGATCATAAAATGTTTCTTTTTGCGGACGATGTGCTCCTGACACTCGCAGATCCGTCACGTTCACTACCTGCCCTACAACTGGAACTAGCCAAATTCGAAGTCGTAGCAGGCTTCAAGGTCAATCTCGACAAATCTTACGTACTCAATCTTACACTGCCGGACGACGAGGCGCGCGTTATCCAATCCCAATCTCCTTTACAGTGGTCGAGCCGCTCCCTCCAAAATCTGGGGATCCAATTGACACCCTGAATAGAAGGGCTCTACAAAGCCAACTTCTCACCAGCGCTCCTTCAAATACAGAATGATCTTAAGCGGTGGAAGCCCTTATTAATTTCCTGACTTGGCCATATTCACGCTGTCAAGATGACTCTGATGCCCAAATTGTTGTATCTTTTTCAAGCCTTGCCAATAGACTTAGATTCGACCTTTCTGCCCACTATCAAATCTTCACTCACAAAGTTCATATGGCAGGGTGGCAGGGCCCGATTATTCTTCTCCATTCTGCGGCACCCCAGAAAAAAAGGAGGGGTGGGATTACCCGATACAGGTCTATATTATAAGGTGGCGCAATTGCGGATTGTGACGGAATGGTTTAAATGGGAATCAGGGAAGCACTGGCTTCATAAGGACAGGGGAGTGGCGGGGAGGACGGTGTGGGATCTGATTTGGAAACATAAGAAAGAAAGACTAGCGAACGCGTACATTAGCACCCCCACCCGCATTGTCCTGAAGGTGTGGGACTCCATGTCAGGAGATGAGGCATGGACCACGTTCCCTTCCCCTTACACCCCAATCCATTTTAACCCGGCCTTTCCGCCAGCCCTACACGAAGGCCCATTCGATGCCTGGAGAGAGGGAGGCTGCCTTATGCTTGATCACTTATTCCACAACTACGACATCTTAACCTTTGATAGTTTCAGACAGGAATTTCACTTACCACCAGAGGAACACTTCCACTACCTTCAACTTTGACATTTGGCACTCACCCCTCACATACAGGATAATGTTACTAGAGAGAAAACAGGGTTTGAAAAATATGTGAAAACAATGGGCTCAATGAAAGGGGTGATCTCCTTTATCTACAATTACCTACTTTCCACCTCACACATGGCTCAACTGAGTTACATGGCTATGTGGGAGGGCTTGCTGCAACGAGACATACACGACAGGGAATGGGCGGCACTCTGGTCCGAAATATCGAATTTCAACCACTCCCTGGAGCTCAGGGAAGCACATTTTAAAACTCTAATGGACTGGTACCTTTACCCTGCCAAACGCAAACGCATATTCCCAAACACGTCAGACAGATGTTGGAGGGGATGTGGGCTTCTGGGTGATTTCCAGCATATTTTGTGGGACTGCCCCACCACACGTCCCTTCTGGGAGGAAGTCATCCTAGCCCAACTTAAAACCATGTTGGGATATCCCGTACCGACCGCCATGGAGGGGGTCCTACTATATATCTGAGATCCCTCTCTAGAACACCGGACCAGGGCCGACAAAGCCATCATGTGGACTTGTGTAGGCGCTGCGAAGATAACAATCTCAGCAGCATGCAAGAAGAAGGCAGCCCCCTTCCTCTCAGTATGGCATGCGAGACTCTGGAGACCCCTTTGCCTAGAAAGAATGGCAGATATATTCCGCGACGATTACAAAAGCTTTGAATATAAGTGGGGTCCATTAGTCACCTTCCTTACACGGGGTCTGGTGCTGGCGGTATGTGTCCGTCTATTAGAGACATGCATCTCTTTCAGTTCTAATATCCTATTCTTCTGCCCAGCCATATACCTAGCCTTCACCAACTGAGTCGCCACCACACACCTTGTTAGTGGGAGGGCACAGTGGGATTATTGAGTTAACTGTTTCGCCTTTTATTTTTATTTTTGGAGTACCTTCCCGGTTGGAAGTTGACACTGTGGAGCACGACTCCTCAGAGGTCCCAATCGAGGAAGAGAAGGTCACAGGACCCCTTCAGGGGCTCCAAGTCCTCTTCTTTGCCCTCAAGGTCCTCTGGACACTTGGAGGAGGCATAAGAAGTCGTTCAAGCAGACTTTAACTTCACCTCGTCTATTGACGAGACTGGTAAGGAGCATCGACGCTCTTGGCACAGTTCTGTGGAATCGTTGTCGGGTTCAACTCTGCACCTTCCCTCTTTCCAGGAGGCAGAGCAACCCCCACTCAGATTACAGCCTTTTACGAGGCCATGCACTACGTATTTGAGCAGGCTGATCACTCTGGTGCGCTTTAAGGCTCTGCGGGGTCGGAGGAGGCCCCACCTGGTTCCACGTCGACTGCTCCGGGGTCTCATAAATCAGATTCTGGGCCGGCACCGGTCGTGCCAATGCCACCTTCCCCGGTGCCTGCCCCGAAGTAGATGCTGCCAGCATCAGCCCCATTCTGATACCCAACATGTTTGGGTGATGTTGACTCCGGCACAGATAGAGCCCAGAGGTTCTACGTCATTGCCTGTCCATTTTGAAGAGGTTTTAGGCATGGGTGAGGATAGGGAGGTGTCCCTGGACCCTTTGGAACATCAGTTGACCCCTTGTGAACATTAAGACTTGTATGAGGACCTTGGAGAAGCCAGTGGACTAGACACATCTCCAGATATTGGCATGCTCTCTCAATGTAGTATGGCTGTGGAGGAGGGGGCATCTTACGCCATGACGGTGAAGAAGGCAGCAGAGGTCCTTGACCTGGAACTACCCTTTGTGCAGGTCTAGACATATATCTTGACCGAAGTGCTTCAACCTGGAGCTTCTGTGTCTGAGCCCCTATTCCTCTTTAATGAAGTACTGACAAATATCCTTCTAGGCATGTGGTCCAAGCATAGCACAGGGGCTCCTGTGCACAGGACAATAGCATGCCGCCATCGCCCTGCACCAGGCGATTCAAGTTTCCTCAGCCAACACTCCACCCCTGAGAGCTTGGTGGTTCAGGCCTCGACGTCCCATGGCGCATTCCCTTCTGCTCCTCCGGATAGGGAATCCAAGAGGCTGGATGTACTTGGTAAGATGTTTTCTTGCACCAGCCTGGCATTGCAGTCGGTGAACACTGCATGCTTACTGGGACATTTTTTGCACACCCTTTGGGAAACGGTTGCGCAAGTACTGCCACAGGTCCTGGAGGACGGCCGGGCTGTGTGCTCCCAGTCAGTGAAAGATGGGGGTGATTCAGCAAAGTTAACCATTAGGTGTGGCTTAGATACAACTGACTTGCTGGGTAGAGTGTTTTTTTTTCCAATGGTGGCCTTATGGTGCCACAACTGGCTGAGAACATCTGGCTTCTCGGGTGATGGTAAGTGTTGGACTTGGCCCTTCTGGCCGGTTCACCCCGAAACTTTTTGCTTAATATGGTGACCTGGTTTGGTGATTTTATTGACTTCGGCGCACTTTACCGCTGTGTCCCAGGGTAAAGTGCGTGCGTGTTGTGAGGTTGGCCTGCCCTCCCATAGGAATGCATGGGGGAATGTATGTGTCCCGGTAGTTCCTGATGCGTGGGGTGTGCAGGCCCGTGTTTGGTATGTGCGGACTCGTGGGAGTGAATGCTGCGCGTTGATGTGTGCGGCGTGCATGTACCTGGTGTGGAAGTGCCACTTCTAGAAGTGGGCACTTCAGTGTGCAGTCTGAAATATGTGGCTTGTCTGGCGATTGGCTGGTGAGGTCAGGTGACGGACTAGGGAATTCCCCAGAGTCAGGAGGAGTCACCCAGTGGTGAATGGGGAGTTAGCATGTTGATGGCTGGGGAGGAGTGTACCTGGGTCCTGAATAGGACAGGGCTTCCCCCACACAATGCTGGCGCCGGCCCCTGTGGTGCGTCTAATGACCCTAGCCCTGCCAGTGAATAGGGAGAGGGGCTGAGCAAAACAAAGTGCTCAGGAACCTGTTGGAACTGGTTCGCCCCTTCCCTGCACCTTAGACAAGCCTTGTACTGTATAAAAAGGGGCTGTGTCCCCTTACATGGAGTTCTCTCGCAGGATCCACTTGAGGGGGGGCCTGCTGCTGCTGGGCGCCAGGAGAGACCGCCACTGGGGACTGCCTCCCTGCTGGAGGGCCCTGTGAGCTGGCTCTGGGCCCAGCCTTTGCCCCCTGCTCTCTGAAGGACCTTTTTGGTTGCTGGACATTGCTTGTGGCGCCTGGGAGCGCTTTCTGGACTTTATAGCGCTGGGCGCGCTGTTTTTCTGGACTTGCTGTTTCTCAGAGCCTGGGAGCGCTTTGAGGATCCTTTGTAGCGCTGCGAGCGCTGGCTCACCTTGTAGCGCTGTGAAGCGCTTTGATTCAGCTTGCGGGTGCCCACCCCGCTTATTTGCTTATGATTGCGGCGGGTGCCTACCCCGCCGAGGATTGCATTTACGGAGGGAGCCCACCCCTCTAATCACCGAGATCACCGCTGCAGCCCGGTTCGTGACCGGAAGTCAGGCAAGCCTGGGGGCGTGCCGCGGGACGGAAGCCTCAACTTGAAATCAGGAAGCGGACGGGAGCCTACCCCGCGCTCCTGTGCAGCGAAGATCCAGGCGGGAGCCTACCCCGCGCTGGACCCGAGAGAGAAGTGCGGCAGGACCTGGTACGGAGGGGGCGCGAGGCACATTGTCGGTGCCTGCCCCTCCGCGTTGAAGAGAAGCCTCGGAGCCTTCCCCCCCCAGAGCGGAGAGAGAAAAGCCGACGCGGGAGTCCCTAGAGCAGCCCGGTGAGTACAAAGGGCTGGGGGACTCCGCGCCTGTGCTGAGGGGGTGCGGGGGCAGTGTGTCGAGCCCCGTGAGGCTCCAGAAGGGGCATAAGTAGCTAGAGCGCTAGACGGTCCAACGTGTGGGGCATTGTTGCTTCTCGAGCCCAGTGAGGCTCCAACGTTGTGCTGAGCCACGAAGGCTCTTGAGGGCACATTGTTAATGAACAGAGCCCAGAGAGGGCTCCAGAGGCACGCAGAGTGCCTGAAGTTCGTTTTCCAGCTGCCCAGCACTTAGTGGGCAGCTGCCACGTTTAGGTGGGGGACCATTCTTGTTTTAGTCTGCGCAGCTGGCGCAGCTTGACTGAACGCAGGGCGTCCTAGCCCCTACCAGGCCAGTTGGCCCAGGGACTGCCACAGGTGGTGGCTCCTGTGGAGTCTTGCGCAATTGTTCCTACTTGCACCTCTGAATGTGTGTTGATGCATCATGTGCCATTGCTCTACACCTCTGAATGTTTTAGGCATCATGTGTCACGTTCTATTACCCCTACAGGTATTGTGATACGTAGGTGGTTGTTGCTTCCTCCTAGTACAGGTGGTGCTAGTGAGGTTCTAGTTCCCTGCGTGACAGTCTCCTAAAGTAGTTAGGGTTACGTAGGTGGTACTTCCCCGATACCAGTAAGTACTGGTTGTGTGCTATACATATTATTTTTGTGCTACAGTGATTTTATATATTTTATGTGCTAAATATCTAAAAGTGCTAATTCCTGACAGTGGTCCAGGTGGCCCTGTCTTGTACATAATCCCTTGTAAATTCTGCCCGTGCCTGTTGGCACATTGTAAAGTGTGTGTTTTTATCTAATGCGTTGTGTATAATACAAAGGTTATTTTTATAGAATACCTTGTGTGGAGTTTCCTTTGTGGTGGGCCTTGGGTGTTGTTGCTGGGTGCGCGCGCAAACGCTTTACACATCGCCTCAGAGATAAGCCTGACTGCTCGTGCCAAGCTACCAAGGGGGTGAGCAGGGGTTATCTTTGGCGTGTAACTTCCTGGCCCTGACTAGAGTGGTGGTTTCTGCCTGGCTTTGGCGCAAGCCCTAGCCAACCAGAAATCGCCAGTTCTAACAGTAAGGCTAACCTCTTGGATATGCCCTTTGATGAGACTCATCTTTTTGGTGAGTCAGCAGGCTCTGCTTTGCTGCGCTTCAAAGAATCTTGTGCTACGGCCAGATCTTTGGGCCTCTCGGTTACACCTCGTGGCCAGTCTACCCTTTTCCCCATTTGTGGCAGTGGAAGGGGTTATCAACTGAATCAACCATATCCCAGCCACTGTTCTGCGCAGACTCCCCAAGTTGTGCGTGGATGCAGTTCATCCTGACCTCGTGGGAATGGTAGCCAGAAGTAATCTGCCTCCCAGCTCCCGGCAGCTGCAGCCTCCTAGTTTTGCTAGTTTGGTTCTGCAAGACCACACCAATCCAGTTGGAGGGAGAATTTGCCATCCTATCATATGGTGGAGGTCCATAACATTGCACAAGTTAGTCTTGCAGATCATTCAGGGTGGCTATTGTCTTCCCTAACTTTTTTTTTCCTCCTCCTTTACTACCAACTGAAGAATGGCTGGTGGAGGATCATCTTTTATTACTCCAAGAGGAAGTTGGGGCTCTCCTGGCCTAAGAAGCTATAGAAAAGGTTCTGATTTCAGAAGCAGGCTGTGGCTGTTACTCCCACCACTTTCTGATAGCTAAAACGAACATAGGCCAATGGCCAATTCTAGACTTTTTGTCAATCTCTTCCTCAAAAAAGAGAAATTCAAGATGCTTACATTGGCTCAGGTCTTATCTGCCTTAGACCAAGGAGACTGTCTGGTAGTGCTGGCCTTGCAGGATGCATATTTTCACACCCCAAACCTGCCTGCCCACAAGCTTTACATGTGGTTCAAGGTAGGCAACAAGCACTTTCAATGCACTATGCTACAATCTGGCCTTACCAGCGCCCCTCGGGTGTTCACCAAGGTGATGGCGGTGGTTAGGGGTGCCAGTCTTCCCATACCTCGACTGGTTGCTGAAGGAGTCTTCACCCTTAGGCTGTTGTCTCCCAACTCCAGACTACACCAGACCTCCAGCATTAGTTGGGGTTCACTTTAAACTTGCCATAGTCACACCTGACTTGTTCTTCGATGCTCCCTTCCATCTTCTAGACACAGTGCAGTTTCGGGCTTATCCTTCCAAACAGTGAGTCCAGGACATTTAGGTTATGATACCGAAGTTTCAGCCTCTATCCTGGATTTCTGTGAGAATGACCTAAGCTGCTGGGACTCATGGCTTCCTGCATCCTGTTGGTAAATCACGCCAATGGCATACTCTACCTCTGCACTGGGATCTGAAGTTCCAGTGGGTGCAGCATCAGTGGAATCTCTCCGATGTGGTCCGGGTCTCAGAGGGAGCTGCAACAGACCTACAGTGGTGGTTGACGAACCACGATTGGGTTAGAGATGGTTGGATGATGTTACAATGCATGCCATTACAACGCATTCTGTTACAACACATACCTTTACCCCGACTTGCTGTTGGGGGTGCGCTAGAAGTTGAAATAGTATAATTTAGTTTTACAGTGTGTGCAACAGTAGGGAAGGTGTTGGAGTTAACTCCAACACCTTTTACCACCTGCAACAAGCCTATCGCGTTGTAACGACATGTGTTGTAATGGCATGCGTTGTAATGCTCCTGTTGTAAAGACTGTTTCCCGTGAGAGACAGAATCCTCTCCCTTACAAACCAAACTCACAGTAGTTACAGAGGCATCACTCCTGGTATGGGGCTGTCATTTGGGAGAAGTGGAGATTATGGGAGACAGGTCTCCAGCAGTCAGGGCTACACATCAATTTGTTGGAGCTTCGGGCTTTCTGGCTAAAATTGAAAGCATTTCTTCCCTCTGTCTAGGGGAAGTTAATGCAGGTGTTCGCAGACAACGCCATGTGGTATTGCAACTAGCAGAGCAGGGTGGGGTCATGGACCCTTTGTCAAGAGGACCCTTTGTCTGCTTCTCTGGACATGGCTGGAATAGCAGGGCGTAACCCTGGTGGTTCCACTCCTGGCAGGCTCTCTGAACACCAGGGCAGACGAACTCAGTCTTCAATGACTAGAAGATCACAAATGGCATCTCCAGTGGGAGGCGGTGCAAGGTCTCTTTCAGCAGTGGGGAGCGCCTTGGTTAGATCTGTTCACCTCTGAAGAGAAAACGCAATGTCAGCAGTTTTCCGAGCGAACGTTTCCAAGCCGGCTATCGCTCAGCGATTCTTTAAGTTGTGAGTGGAGCTCAGGCCTCCTGTACGCTTTTCCGCCCATACCACTACTGCCCAAGTATTTGTTGTGGCATTGGTGGTGGTGGTATTGGTTTTGGTATTAGTCGTGGTATTGGTGGTGCTGGTGGTAGTGGTATTAGTTGTGGTGGATGTATTGGTGGTGGTATTGGTGAATGTGGTGCTATTTGTGGTGGTATTGTGGTAGATTTGGTGGTGGTGGTATTGGTGGTGGTATTGGTGGTGCTGGTATTGGTGGTGGCAGTATTGGTATTGGTGGTGGTGGTTTTGGGTTTGTGGTGGTATTAATGGTATTGATGGTAGTGTATTGGTGGTGGTATTGGTGGTGGTGGTATTGATAGTGGAGGTGGTGGTGGTGGTATTGGTTGTAGTATTGGTGTTGGCGTTGGTGTTGGTGGTGGTGGTATTGGTGATAGTGGAGGTGGTGGTATTGGTGGTCGTGGTATTGGTGGTGGTGGTGGTATTGGTGGTGGTGTTGGTGGTGGTTGTAGTGGTATTGGTGGTAGTGGAGGTGGTGGTATTGATGGTGGTGGTATTGGTGGTGGAGGTGGTATTTGTGGTGGTAATGGTGGTAGCATTGGTTGTGGTTTTGTTGGTGGTGGTATTGGTGGTGGTATTAGTGGTGGTGGTGGTATTGTGGTGGTATTGGTGGTAGTGTTATTAGTGTTGGTGGTATTGATGGTGGCATTGGTGATGGTGGTATTAATATTGATGTTGGTAGTATTGGTGGTGGTGGAGGTATTGGTGGTGTAGGTATTGGTGGTGGTGGTATTGGTGGTTGTATTGGTGGTGGTGGTATTAGTGGTGGTGGTATTAGTGGTGGTGGTGGCATTGGTATTGGTGGTATTGGCAGTGGTGGTATTAGTGGTGATATTGGTGGTGGTATTGGTGGTGGTGGTGGTATTGGTGGTGGTGGTATTGGTGGTGGTGGTATTGGTGGTGGTGGTGGTGGTATTGGTTGTGGTGGTATTGGTATTGGTGTTGGTGGTGGTGGCATTGATGGTTGTTGGTGGTAGTGGTGGCAGAGGTGGTGGTATTGATGGTGGTGGTGGTATTGGTGGTGGTGGTGGTAGTGGTATGGGTGGTGGTACTGGTGGTGGTTTTGGTTGTGGTTTTGGTGGTGCTATTGGTGGTGCTATTGGTGGTGGTGGTACTGTGGTGGTATTGGTGCTGGTGTTATTAGTGTTGGTGGTATTGGTGGTGGTGGTAATAATATTGATGGTGGTGGTATTTGTGGTGGTATTGGTGGTGGTGGAGGTATGGGTGGTGTAGGTATTGGTGGTGGTGGTATTGGTGGTTGTATTGGTGGTGGTATTAGTGGTGGTGGTGGAATTGGTATTGGCAGTGGTATTGGTGGTATTAGTGGTGGTATTATTGGTGCTACTGGTGGTATTGGTGGTGGTGGTATTGGTGGTGGTGGTACTGGTGGTGGTAGTATTAGTGGTGGTGGTGGTGGTGGTATTGGTCATGGTGGTGGTGGTATTGGTGGTGCTGGTAGTAGTAGTGGTGGGGGTGATATTGGTGGTTGTATTAGTGGTGTTGGTATGGGTAGTGGTCATATTGGTCATGGTGGTATTGGTGGTGGTGGTATTGGTTGTGGTGGTATTGGTATTGGTGTTGTTGGTGGTGGTGGTATTGATGGTGGTTGGTGGTATTGGTGGTGGTGGTATTGGTGGTGGTATTGGTGGGGGTATTGGTGGTGGTGGTATTATTGGTGGTGGTGATGGTATTGGTGGTGGTGGTGGTATTGGTTGTGGTATTGCTGGTGGTGTTGTTGGTATTGGTGGTAGTGGTATTGGTGGCAGTGGTATTGTGGTAGCATTGGTGGTGGTGTATTAGTTGTGGTATCGGTGGTGGTGATATTGGTGGTGGTGATATTAGTGGTGGCCATGGTATTGGTGGTGGTATTGGTATTGGTGGAGGTGGTATTGGTGGTGGTATTGAATTGGTGGTGGTGGTATTGGTGGTGGTGGTATTGGTGGTGGTATTGGTGGCATTAGTGGAGCGTGGTGATGGGGGTATTGGTTGGTTGTGGTATTGGTGGTGGTGGTATTGGGGGTGGTGGTGGTATTGGTGGTGGTGTTATAAGTGGTGGTGGTGATATTGGTGGTCGTGGTATTAGTATTGGTGGTAGTGGTATTAGTATTGGTGGTATTTGTATTTGTAGTGTTGGTATCGGATTGGTGGTGGTGGTATTGGTGGTGGAGGTATTGGTGGTGGTGGTATTATTGGTGGTGGTGGTGGTGGTGGTGGTGGTATTGGTAGTTGTATTGGTGGTGGTGTTGTTGGTATTGATGGTAGTGATATTGGTGGCAGTGGAGGTGGTGGTATTGATGGTGGTGCTGGCATTGGTGGTGGTGGTATTGGTAGTGGTAGTAGTGGTATTGGTGGTGGTGGTATTCAGGGTGGTGGTGGTATTGGTGGTATTAGTGGTGGTATTGGTGGTGGATTTGGTGGTGGTGGTATTGGTGGTATTGGTGGTGGTGGTATTAATGGTGGTGGTATTCGTGGTGGTGGTATTGGTATTGGTGGTGGTGGTAGTAGTAGTGGTGGTGGTGGTTGTATTAGTGGTGGTGGTGTGGGTGGTGGTGGTGATGGTGGTATTAGTGGTGGTGGTGGTATTGGTTTTGGTGGTATTGGTATTGGTGTTGTTGGTGGTGGTATTGATGAGGGTTGGTGGTGGTGGTATTGATTGTGGTATTGGTGGTGGTGTTGGTGGTAGTGGTGGTGGTACTGGTGGTAGTGGAGGTGGTGGTATTGGTGGTGGTGGTGGTGGTGGTAGTAGTATTGGTGGTGGTGGTGGTATTGCTGGTGGTATTGCTGGTGCTATTGGTGGGGGTTGTATTGTGGTGGTATTGGTGGTGGTATTATTAGTGGTGGTGGTATTGGTGGTGTTGGTGATGGTATTGGTAGTGGTGTTGGTATTGGTGGCGGAAGTGGTGGGAGTGGTTTGGTTGTGGTGGTGGTATTGGTTGTGGTATTGGTGGGGGTATTGGTTGTGGTGCTGCTATAGGTGGTAGCATTGGTAGTGGTGTATTGGTGGTGGTATTGGTGGTGGTATTGGTGGTCGTGGTATTGGTGGTCGTGGTATTGGTATTATGGTGGTATTGGTGGTGGTGGTTTTGGTGGTGGTGGTATTGGTGGTGATGGTGGTATTGGTGGTGGTGATATTAGAGGTGGCCGTGGTATTCGTGGTGGTATTGGTGAAGGTGGTATTGGTAGTGGTATTGAATTGGTTGTGGTGGTATTGGTGGTGGTGGTATTGGTGATGGTGGTGATATTGGTGGTGGCATTAGTGATGCGTGGAATTGGTGGTGATGGTGGTAATGGTTGGTTGTGGTATTGGTGGTGGTGGTATTGGAGGTATTGGTGGTAGTGGAGGTGGTGGTATTGATGGTGGTGGTGGTAGTAGTATTGGTGGTGGTATTGGTGGAGCTATTGGTGGTGGTTGTATTGTGGTGGTATTGGTGGTGGTATTATTAGTGGTGGTGGTATTGATGGTGGTGGTGGTGGTAATGGTGATGGTGGTGGTGGTATTGGTATTGGTGGTGATGGCATTGGTAGTGGTGTTGGTATTGGTGGCGATAGTGGTGGTAGTGGTATCGGTTGTGGTGGTGGTATTGGTGGTGGTATTGGTTATGGTACTGGTATTGGTGGTGGTATTGGTGGAGGTGGAGGTATTGGTGGTGGTATTGTGGTAGCATTGGTGGTGGTATTGGTATTGTGGTGGTATTGGTGGTGGTGGTGATGGTGGTATTGGTGGTGGTGGAATTGGTGGTGATGGTATTCGTGGTGTTGGTATGGGTGGTGGTGGTATTGGTGATGGTGGTTGTTAGAACTGGGAATCTCTAGTTGGCACAGGTATGCACTTGTGACAAGCAGGGACTCGCAACTCTAAGTCAGGATAAGGGGATCACCCTTTCAAATAACCCCTGCTCACCCTTTAGGTAGTGTGGCGCAAGCAGTCAAGACTATTCTCAGGGCGCTATAGGTTAAGCATTTGTGAACACATACAGTAATACAAGGACACACCACAAATGGACACCAGTCAAGGTTATATCAAAAATAGGTTTCTTTATGTAAGGCTTAGCACAAGACCAGAATAACGTTTAGAAATGACCACAGTAATATTTCACAGTTCAATGTTCTTGCAAAAAGGCTTAAAATGCAAAAATAGGCTTCTTTTACTCAATTCTGCTTCTTTTCAGGCTTTGTACGGTTCGTACCTGGGTGTACGACTCGTCCGCGTTAAAAACAAAGAACGTACGAGTCAAACCATCGGTGCGGACTCCGGGTTCCGGGACATGCACACTGCGGTGCGAACAGGACAAAGTACCTTAAGTTCGTGGGGTCCGCGACGGACAGTGCGGGACAAGTTGATGGGTCCGGGTCGTAGTTCGGCAGCGTACTCGGTCTGGTCCGGTCGCGGCGTCGGGACGCGGCGTTGGTACGGGACCATCAGGGGTACGGGCGGATGAGCCGGATCAGCTTGCAGAGTCCGTGGCGTCGGCGTTCGGGCCGTACCTTCGGTGCGGATCAGTCGTGACACTTCTCGGCGCCGTACAGCGTACGGGGAGGATCAGCGTACAGCGGCTTTTCGGCTCTGAGTACGGCACGGTGCAGTACGTTGGCAGCGTACGGACCGTACCTGCGGGACAGCGAAGCTTGAGTCCGGCGTACAGGGTTCGGCAGCCAGGGATGTACGTCTCGAATCGGCGGGGAAGGTTAGGTGCAATGCAGCCGGGAGGGATACGGTGCGTACTAACGCTTTTTGGTTCAGCGTAGACACACGGTGCCGGACGGCAAAGACACGGCTTCGCGGCGGATGCAGTACGAGGCGTACTGGGGCCAAATCCAGCGGGAAACAAGCAAGAATTGTCCAGGCAACTCATTTTTAGAAGGCAGATGAGTCCAATGGTCCTGGGACTCAGTTCAGGGGGCAAGCTCTTCTTCCAAGCCCTTGGAGATAGTTGAAACAAAGTGCAAAGTCTCTCTAGTCTTTTCCTCTCCTTTCTCAGCAAGGCACCAACTGCAGGCCAATCCCCCAGGTCAGGGAAAGTTACTCCCCCTTCAGCTTCTTCCAGGTCCTTCTGGTCAGGCAGAGTTTCTTCGTGGTTCAATCAGGATCTGATTTCTTAGGAGCAGGGCTCCTACTTTTATACTAAGTTTCTTTTGTCTCTACAGGGGGGCCTTTGCATAATCCCGGTCCAGTTCTTTTCAGTGAGGAGCACTTTGTTGTTGGGACTCTGGCTTCTTCTTTCAGCAGGCAGGGCAGAGACATCAGACGCTCCCCAGGGGGTGGAGCCAGCATTGTGGAGGCAGAGCACTGTCCTATTCAGAGTCAAGGTGCACTCCTCCCACCCATCCTGGTGTAATCTTTCTATTCACCACCTGGCAGCCCCAGCCTGTCTCCTGGAACTTCCCAGCCCTATCACTCAAGCTACACACAAAGAAGATAGCCCTCCCCTCCAGAGACGGACTGAAATGGTTAGGCACGCAAAGGCTAACTTTCTAAAAGTAGCATTTGCAAACCCAGGATATTAAAATAACCTTTGCTAAAAGATGTACTTTATTATTCTGAGTTCAGGCATACTAAACATGAATTTCTACCATGCTTCCTGAGCCTGCTAGGATTATAGAGTGTTATAATCTAGCAGCCCATTCTGGCCTATGGAGAGCAGGTAGCCTTACAATAGTGAAAAACGAAAATGGCTGTAATTCACTATTAGGACATGCCACACACCTCAGGGCATGTCCTACCTTATCCTTACAATGCACCCTGCCCTAGGGCCTACCATAGGGGTGACTAATATGAAGGTAAGGGAAGGTTTAGGGACTGGCAAGTGGGGACACTTGCCCAGTCAGCATGACAGTACCAGACTGCATGCAGGTTCTGCAATGGCAGACCTTAGACACATTTTACCAGGCTGCTTCTGTGGGTGGCACAACCAGTGCTGCAAGCCCACTAGCAGCATTTGGATATACAAGCCCTTGGCACCCCTGGTGCACTCTACTAGGGACTGATAGTAAACCAAATAGCCAAACATGGAAGTCAATTCACATAATACATTTTACCATAGGGAGCACTTGCACTGTGGCACTGGATGGCAGTGACACAGCGCCCTGAGCAGCTAACCCCAGCACAAAAATACATTGAGGCACAAACAAAGATGGAAGGGTGACCCACGCCATCGGTGCCAGGTCTAACACGTGTCCCCTCCAGCTGAAATGTGGGGAGAACTACCCTACCCCAGGGAGTTCTCATCACTAAGGCGGAAAAATCTGGAAAGACCATCAGCGTTGGCGTGGTCTGTACCGGGGCGATGTTCCACTGTGAAATCCATCCCCTGTAGGGAAATGGACCACCTCAACAACTTAGGATTCTCACCCTCGTCTGCATCAACCATCTGAGGGGCCGGTGGTCTGTTTGAACCCGGAAGTGAGACCCAAACAAGTAGGGTCTTAGCTTCCTCAATGCCCAGACCACCGCAAATGCTTCTCGCTCAATCGCACTCCACTTTTGTTCCCGGGGAAGTAACCTTCTACTAATAAAGGCTACGGGTTGGTCAAAGCCCTACTCAGTGATCTGTGAGAGAACAGCCCCTACACAATGCTCTGATGCATCTGTCTGCACCAGGAACTCTTTGGAGAAGTCAGGAGCCAAGAGCACGGGCGCCGTGCACATGGCAGTTTTCAGGGTGTCAAAGGCCTTCTGACAGGTGTCAGTCCATATCACTTTTCTGGGCTGCTTTTTCGAAGTCAGCTCTGTCAAGGGGGTAACGATGCTGCCATACCCCTTGACAAACCTCCTGTAGTACCCGGTGAGTCCTAAAAAGGCCCTCACCTCCGTCTGGGTCCTTGGGGGCTCCCAAGCCAGGATGGTTTCTATCTTGGGTTGTAGGGGCGCCACCTGGCCGCTCCCTACTTGGTGTCCCAAGTACACCACGGAACACTGCCCGATCTGACACTTGCTTGCCTTGATCGTGAGGCCTGCCTTGCGCAGTGCCATCAACACTTCCCAGAGATGTCGCAGGTGTTCTTCCCATGTGCCACTGAACACTGCGATGTCATCTAGGTATGCTGCGCTGAACTCGGACAGCCCAGCCAACACCTTGTTGACCAACCTCTGGAAGGTGGCAGGGGCATTCTTCATCCCAAATGGCATAACCCGGAACTGGAAATGCCCATCTGGTGTGGAGAATGCGGACCTCTCTTTGGCCCCATCAGTCAAGGCGATCTGCCAGTACTCAGACGTTAGATCAAACGTGCTGAGGTACCGTGCAGCCCCTAACCGATCGATGAGCTCATCAGCTCTGGGGATGGGGTGCGCGTCAGTCTTCTTGACCGAATTGAGTCCTCTGTAGTCCACACAGAACCGGAGTTTGGGTGTGGCACCCGGCGAGGTAGCCTTTGGGACCAAGACCACTGGGCTGGCCCAAGGACTGCTGGAGGACTCAACCACCCCAAGAGCAAGCATCTTTGAGACCTCCTCTTTGATGCAAGCTCTGACCCTGTCAGTTACCCTGTAAGCCTTGTGCTTCACAGGTAAGCTGTCTCCTGTATCCACATCATGGACGCACCAGTCTGTGATACCAGGAACCAGGGAGAACAGGTCAGGAAACTGCCCCAGCAGGTGGCGGCAGTCATCCTGTTGCTCAGGGGTCAGGGTGGGTGAGAGGTTAACTCCATCCACTGACCCGTCTCGCTCTGAGGCTACCAGGAGGTCAGGAAGAGGCTCAGACTCCTCCTCCGTCCCCTCATCTGTGGCCAAGAGCATGCCCACTTCGGACCTCTCCAAGTGGGGCTTCAATCGATTGACATGGAGGACCCTCAAGGGGTTCCTTGGAGACTGCAAGTCCACCAAGTAGGTGACAGAACTTTTGCGCTCCACAATCTCAAAGGGTCCTGTCCACTTGTCCTGGAGTGCACAAGGCTCCACAGGGGCCAGGACCCATACCTTTTGGCCAGGTTGAAGCTCAACCAGAGTGGCATTCTGGTCGTACCACCGCTTCATCTCCTCCTAGCTGGCTTCCAGGTTTGCCTCAGCAAGTTGCCTGAAACGCCTAGTCTGGTTCCGGAAAGCCAGCATGTAACTGTATACATTCTGGGGAGGTTTCCTGGGAGATTGCTCCCAGCCTTCCTTGACCAGACTAAGAGGTCCTCGTACTGGGTGGCCATACAAAAGCTCAAATGGACTGAACCCCAGAGACTTTTGTGGCACCTCACAGTACGCAAAGAGAAGGCATGGTAAGAGGACGTCCCACTTACGCCTCATGGGTTCCTCAAGACCCATAATCATGCCTTTTAGGGTTCGGTTGAAGCGCTCAACCAACCCGTTTCCTTGGGGATGGTAAGGGGTGGTGAACTTGTAGGTTACGCCACACTCCAAAGGGATTTCATATATTTCGATATGAAATTGGTCCCCCTGTCAGACACCACCTCTAGAGGGAATCCTACTCGTGAGAAAATTCCCATCAGTGCTCGTCCCACCACGGGGGCCGTCACTGTCCTCAGAGGGATGGCTTCAGGGTACCGGGTGGCATGGTCCACCAAGACCAGGATAAACCTGTTGCCCATGGCTGTCATGGGGTCCAGTGGCCCCACAATGTCAATCCCCACTCGCTGGAATGGGGTACTGACCACAGGGAAAGGTTGGAGTGGAGCTCGCAGCTTCCTTCCACTCTTACCACTTGCCTGGCAAGTCTGGCATGTCCTGCAGTGAGTGTCAGAACTCCTGCGCATTTGAGGCCAATAAAAGTGGGTGACAAGCCTTTCAAAGGTCTTGTCCTGCCCCAAATGCCCTGCTAACGGAACGTCGTGAGCCAGCCCCAGTAGGAAGGCTCTGAACTTCTGGGGTACCACCAGCGCACGGGCTGACCCAGGTTCAGCAACCTTAGGCTCTGAGTACAGGAGGTCGTTCTCCCAGTAGATCAAGTGAGTACCGGACTGATCACCATTGGCCTGGGCTGCAGCCTGCTGCCGCATACCCACTAGAGAGGGGCACTCCTTCTGCTCCCTGCAGAATTCCTCCCTGGTGGGGCCTCCTTCTTGCTGCCAATGGGTCAGCTCAGGCAGGTCCCCCAGTTCGGCTATCTGTTCCCCGGTAGGCTCCAGGGCATCCCCCTCAAGGTCTGCTTCCTCCTGGGCCGTGGGAACTTCAGGAGCCGGATTCCCGTGCCTCCTGTGCCCTCTCCCTAAGGCCGGTTCCTGGGCCTCTCCCTCAGGCTCCAGGGTCCCTTCAACACCCCTACTGGCTGCCATCGACCGGGTGGTCACGCACGCCCAATCAGGTAAACCCACCATCCTCAGGTGAGTTGACTTCTCCACCTTTTCCCAAGGGGAGCTCTCCAAATCGTTACCTAGGAGACAATCAACAGGCATGGCCTCTCTCACAGCCACTTGCAGAGTACCAGAGACCCCCCCCACACTCAAAGGGAACCTGAGCCATTGGACACGGACTCTCTGTGTTGTCGGCGTTGACAACACGGCAGAATGCGTGTGGGGCAACCTGCTCTTGAGACACCAGGTGTTGCTTGACAGCAGTCACACTGGCTCCTGTGTCTCTAAGAGCCCCCACCCTTCGGCCATTTATGGTCACCCACTGCCCATACTTTTGAGTATTGGGGGGGCAGTTGGGCCTCAGCGACCATCTCACTGTCTCCTAATGAGACTAGGGTCATCTGTACGGGATCCCCTGCCCCTTGGACATCTACCTCCCTCCCAAAGGCTACACTATTCACCTGCTTGGGGGGTGGAGCACCAGAGGGTGCCGGTTTACCATACATGGGGCACTTGGGATCCAGGGAATAGTTCCCCAGGTTGTTACACTTGTAACATCTGGGGGGCCCTCTTTGAACAGGGTTACCTGTCGGGGCCCCGGTCTGCTTCGGGGGTGGGGGTGGCAGAGAACCTTTCCCTTGGTTCCCCTGGGAATTACTCTGGGGCCCTCTGTAGAACTCCCTCTGTTTACCCTTGTCCCCCCCATTCTTCTGCTGGGGACCCTGAACACCTTTGGCGGGGCCTCCCATGGGACCCTTGTGGACCCTGGTGCAGATCCAGCGGTCCGCCTCCTCAGCAAGCTTCCTAGGGTTAGTCAGGTTGCTATGGATCAGGTGCTGGCGTAGCTCAGGAAAACAATTATCAGACAAGTGCTCCCATGCAATTAAATCAAACAGCCCTTGGTAATCATTCACTTTGCTACCCTTCACCCAACCATCTAGCACTCTGGAAAAAAAAGTCACATATTCTACATAAGTGGTACCAGGTTTCTTGGTGCAATCCCTAAATCTCTGCCTGTACAACTCAGGAGTTAACCCATACCTTGTCATTAGAGCTTCCTTCATTTGTGGATAGGATGTGTGGACATCAGAGGGGAGATCTAGCAATGTGTCCCGCCCCTCACTCAGGAACCTTCCCCACAACCCCGTTCCCCAATCTTTCTCAGGGACCCGGTGGGAGGACATGGCTACTTCATAGGCCCTGAACCACTGCCCAATATCATCCTGCTTATAATACTCTTTCACCACATCTTTAGGAATATGCACCCTTTACTCAGTTGAATTGCTGCCACCAGAGGGAGAGTGGTCTAAACTCTTGGCCTTGAGATCCAACTCCCTCATTTTTACCTCATGCTCCATGGCCAGCCTTTGTCTTTCCATTTCCATTTGAAGTTTTGCCATCTCCACTTCATGTGCTCGTGCAGCACTCCTGTCGGCCATTTCCTCTGGCGACAGGCCTCTGCTAGGCTCAGAAACACTTTCTGGGGGTATCACCTCCGGTGCATTCTCTGGGAACTTGGATTCTTACCAGGCCCTCAGCGCCTTTATGTACTGATCCTTGCTTGTTAATCCACTTTGTTTAATTCTGTACTTGGAGAGATATCCTTTCAAGACTTCATTTGTGCACTTCCTCAGTGCCTCCTGTTCCCAATCTATGTCATCAACTCCAGAGAATATAAGGGACGCTCCGCCTCCACTGACTGAGCTAGGCATGGTTTATTAAAGTGGAGATTCTTCAGCAAAACAAAAAAATCAATACTGTGTGGTTGCGTTATTGGTCTGAACTCACTACGTGGCGTTCACTCAATCACTGTACATGAATCACAAATGCAAATTCAAATCCTCACCGCTGACCACCAATGTTAGAACTGGGAATCTCTAGTTGGCACAGGTATGCACTTGTGACAAGCAGGGACTCGCAACTCTAAGTCAGGATAAGGGGATCACCCTTTTAAATAACCCCTGCTCACCCTTTAGGTAGTGTGGCGCAAGCAGTCAAGACTATTCTCAGGGCGCTATAGGTTAAGCATTTGTGAACACATACAGTAATACAAGGACACACCACAAATGGACACCTGTCAAGGTTATATCAAAAATAGGTTTCTTTATATAAGGCTTAGCACAAGACCAGAATGACGAATAAAATGACCACAGTATTATTTTAAAGTTCAATGTTCTTGTAAAAAGGCTTAAAATACAAAAATAGGCTTCTTTTAGTCAATTACGCTTCTTTTCAGGCTTTGTACGGTTCGTACCTGGATGTGCGACTCGATGGTGTTAAAAACAAGGAAAGTACGAGTCAAACAATTGTTGCGGACTCCGGAGTCCGTAGCGAGCACGCTGCGGTGCGAACAGAACAAAGTACCTTGGTTTTGTAGGGTCCGCGACGGACAGTGCGGGACAAGTCGATGGGTCCGGGTCGTAGCTCGGCAGCGTATTCAGATGCTGGTCGGGTCGCGGCGTCTGTACGCGGCGTTGGTACGGGACCTTCAGGGATACGTGCGGATGGCCAAGATCGGCTTGCAGAGTCCGTGGCGTTCGGCGTTCGAGCCGTACCTTCGGTGCGGATAGGCGGCGACACTTCTTGGCGCCGTACAGCGAGGATCGGTGCGATGCGGCGTCTCGGCTCAGCACGGCACGGTGCAGTATGTTGGCAGCGTACGGACCGTACCTGCGGGACAGCGAAGCTTGGGTCCGGCGTACAGGATTAGGCAGCCAGTGTTGTACGTCTCGAATCGGCGGGGAAGGTTAGGTGCGATGCGGCCGGGAGGAATACGGTGCGTACTAATGCTTTTGGATCAGCGTAGACACACGGTGCCGGGCGGCAAAGACACGGCTTCGCGGCGGATGGGGTACGAGGCGTACTGGGGCCAAATCCAGCGGGAAACAAGCAAGAATTGTCCAGGCAACTCAGTTTTAGAAGGCAGCTGAGTCCAATGGTCCTGGGACTCAGTTCAGGGGGCAAGCTCTTCTTCCAAGCCCTTGGAGATTTGTTGAAAACAAAGTGCAAAGTCTCTCTTAGTCTTTTCCTCTCCCTTCTCAGCAAGGCACCACTGCAGGCCAATCCCCCAGGTCAGGGAAAGTTACTCCCCCTTCAGCTTCTTCCAGGTCCTTCTGGTCAGGCAGAGTTTCTTCGTGGTTCAATCAGGATCTGATTTCTTAGGAGCAGGGCTCCTACATTTATACCAAGTTTCTTTTGTCTTTACAGGCCAGGGGGGCCTTTGCATAATCCCAGTCCAGTTCTTTTCAGTGAGGAGCACTTTGTTGTGGGGACTCTGGCTTCTTCTTTCAGCAGGCAGGGCAGAGACATCAGACGCTCCCCAGGGGGTGGAGCCAGCATTGTGGTGGCAGAGCACTGCCCTATTCAGAGTCAAGGTGCACTCCTCCCACCCATCCTGGTGTAATCTCTATTCACCACCTGGTAGCCCCAGCCTGTCTCCTGGAACTTCCCAGCCCTGTCACTCAAGCTACACACAAAGAAGATAGCCATCCCCTCCAGAGGCGGACTGAGATGGTTAGGCACGCAAAGGCTAACTTTCTAAAAGTAGCATTTGCAAACCCAGGATATTAAAATAACCTTTGCTAAAAGATGTACTTTATTATTCTGAGTTCAGGCATACTAAACATGAATTTCTATCATGCTTCCTGAGCCTGCTAGGATTATAATCTAGCAGCCCATTCTGGCCTATGGAGAGCAGGTAGCCTTACAATAGTGAAAAACGAAAATGGCTGTAATTCACTATTAGGACATGCCACACACTTCAGGGCATGTCCTACCTTATCCTTACAATGCACCCAGCCCTAGGGCCTACCTTAGGGGTGACTAATATGCAGGTAAGGGAAGGTTTAGGGACTGGCAAGTGGGGACACTTGCCCAGTCAGCATGACAGTACCAGACTGCATGCAGGTTCTGCAATGGCAGACCTTAGACACATTTTACCAGGCTGCTTCTGTGGGTGGCACAACCAGTGCTGCAAGCCCACTAGCAGCATTTGGATATACAAGCCCTTGGCACCCCTGGTGCGTTCTATTAGGGACTGATAGTAAACCAAATAAGCCAAAAATGGAAGTCAATTCACATAATACATTTTCCCATAGGCAGCACTTGCCCTGTGGCACTGGATGGCAGTGTCACAGGGCCCTGAGCAGCTAACACCAGCACAAAAATACATTGAGGCACAGACAAAAATGGAAGGGTGACCCACGCCAATGGTGCCAGGTCTAACACGTTTCCCCTCCAGCTGAAATGTGGGGAGAACTACCCTACCCCAGGGAGTTCTCATCACTAAGGCGGAAAAATCTGGAAAGACCATCAGCATTGGCGTGGTCTGTACCGGGGCGATGTTCCACCGTGAAATCCATCCCCTGTAGGGAAATGGACCACCTCAACAACTTAGGATTCTCACCCCTCATCTGCATCAACCATCTGAGGGGCCTGTGGTCTGTTTGAACCCGGAAGTGAGACCCAAACAAGTAGGGTCTTAGCTTCTTCAATGCCCAGACCACAGCGAATGCTTCTCGCTCAATAGCACTCCACTTTTGTTCCCGGGAAGTAACCTACTACTTATGAAGGCTACAGGTTGGTCCCAGCCCTCCTCAGTCATCTGTGAGAGAACAGCCCCTACACCATGCTCTGATGCATCTGTCTGCACAAGGAATTCTTTGGAGAAGTCAGGAGCCAAGAGCACGGGCGCCGTATACATGGTAGTTTTCAGGGTGTCAAAAGCCTTCTGACAAGTGTCAGTCCAATTCACTTTTCTGGGCTGCTTCTTCGAAGTCAGCTCTGTGAAGGGGGCAACAATGCTGCCATACCCCTTGACAAACCTCCTGTAGTACCCTGTGAGTCCTAAAAAGGCCCTCACCTCTGTCTGGGTCTTTGGGGGCTCCCAAGCCAGGATGGTTTCAATCTTGGGTTGGAGGGGCGTTCCCTGGCCGCTCCCCACTTCGTGTCCCAAGTACACCACTGATCCCTGCCCGATCTGACACTTGCTTGCCTTGATCGTGAGGCCTGCCTTGCGCAGTGCCATCAACACTTCCCAGAGATGTTGCAGGTGTTCTTTCCATGTGCCACTGAACACTGCGATGTCATCCAGGTATGCGGCGCTGAACTCGGTCAGCCCAGCCAACACCTGGTTGACCAACCTCTGGAAGGTGGCAGGGGCATTCTTCATCCCAAATGGCATAATCGGGAACTGGAAATGCCCATCTGGTGTGGAGAATGCGGACCTCTCTTTGGCCCCATCAGTCAAGGCGATCTGCCAGTACCCAGACGTTAAATCAAACGTGCTGAGGTACCGTGCAGCCCCTAACTGATCGATGAGCTTGTCAGCTCTGGGGATGGGGTGCGCGTCAGTCTTCGTGACTGAGTTGAGTCCTCTGTAGTCCACACAGAACCGGAGTTTGGGTGTGGCACCCGGCGAGGCAGCCTTTGGGACCAAGACCACTGGGCTGGCCCAAGGACTGCTGGAGGACCCCTAGAGCAAGCATCTTTGAGACCTCCTCTTTGATGCAGGCTCTGACCCTTTCAGTTACCTTGTAAGCTTTGTGCTTCACAGGTAAGCTGTCTCCTGTATCCACATCATGGACGCACCAATCTGTGATACCAGGAACCAGGGAGAACAGGTCAGGAAACTGCCCCAGCAGCTGGCGGCAGTCATCCTGTTGCTGAAGGGTCAGGGTGGGGGAGAGGTTAACTCCATCCACTGACCCGTCTCGCTCTGAGCCTACCAGGAGGTCAGGAAGAGGCTCAGACTCCTCCTCCGTCCCATCATCTGTGGCCAAGAGCATGCCCACTTCGGACCTCCCCAAGTGGGGCTTTAGTCGATTGACATGTAGGACCCTTAAGGGGTTCCTAGGAGACTGCAAGTCCACCAAGTAGGTGACAGAACTCTTGCGCTCCATAATCTCAAAGGGTCCTGTCCACTTGTCCTGGAGTGCACAAGGCTTCAAAGGGGCCAGGACCCATACCTTTTGACCAGGTTGAAGCTCAACCAGAGTGGCATTCTGATCGTACCACTGCTTCATTTCCTCCTGGCTGGCTTCCAGATTTGCCTCAGCAAGTTGCCTGAAACGCCTAGTCTGGTTCCGAAAGGCCAGCATGTAACTATATACATTCTGGGAAGGTTTCCTGGGAGATTGCTCCCAGCCTTCCTTGACCAGACTAAGAGGTCCTCGTACTGGGTGGCCATACAGAAGCTCAAAGCGACTGAACCCCAGAGACTTCTGTGGCACCTCAAGGTACGCGAAGAGAAGGCATGGTAGGAGGACGTCCCACTTACGCCTCATGGGCTCCTCAAGGCCCATAATCATGCCCTTTAGGGTTCGGTTGAATCTCTCAACCAACCCGTTTCCTTGGGGATGGTAAGGGGTGGTGAACTTGTAGGTCACACCACACTCTTGCCAAAGAGATTTCATATATTTCGATATGAAATTGGTCCCCCTGTCAGACACCACCTCTAGAGGGAATCCCACTCGTGAGAAAATTCCCATCAGTGCCCGTCCCACCACGGGGGCCGTCACTGTCCTCAGAGGGATGGCTTCAGGGTACCGGGTGGCATGGTCCACCAAGACCGGGATAAACCTGTTGCCCATGGCTGTCTTGGGGTCCAGTGGCCCCACAATGTCAATCCCCACTCGCTGGAATGGGGTACTGACCACAGGGAAAGGTTGGAGTGGAGCCCTCAGCTTCCTTCCACTCTTACCACTTGCCTGGCAAGTCTGGCATGTCCTGCAGTGAGTGTTAGAACTCCTGCGCGTTTGAGGCCAATAAAAGTGGGTGACTAGCCTTTCGAAGGTCTTGTCCTGCCCCAAATGCCCTGCTAACGGAACGTCGTGAGCCAGCCCCAGTAGGAAGGCTCTGAACTTCTGGGGTACCACCAGCGCACGGGCTGACCCAGGTTCAGCAACTTTAGGCTCTTAGTACAGGAGGTCGTTCTCCCAGTAGATTAAGTGAGTACCGGACTGATCACCATTGGCCTGGGCTGCAGCCTGCTGCCGCATACCCACTAGAGAGGGGCACTCTTTCTGCTCCCTGCAGAATTCCTCCCTGGTGGGGCCTCCTTCTTGCTGCCAATGGGTCAGCTCAGGCAGGTCCCCCAGTTCGGCTATCTGTTCCCCGGTAGGCTCCAGGGCATCCCCCTCAAGATCTGCTTCCTCCTGGGCCGTGGGAATTTTAGGAGACGGTTTCCCGTGCCTCCTGCGCCCTCTCCCTAAGGCCGGTTCCTGGGCCTCTCCCTCAGGCTCCAGGGTCCCTTCAACACCCCTACTGGCTGCCATCGACCGGGTGGTCATGCACGCCCAATCAGGTAAACCCACCATCCGCAGGTGAGTTGTCTTCTCCACCTTTTCCCAAGGGGAGCTCTCCAAATCATTCCCTTGGAGACAGTCTACAGGCATGGCAGTTCTCACAGCGACTTGCAGAGTACCAGAGACTCCCCCCCACTCAAAGGGAACTTGAGTCATTGAACAATGACTCTGTGTTGTCAGCGTTGACAACACGGCAGAATGAGTGTGGGACCACCTGCTCTTGAGACACCAGGTGTTGCTTGACAGCAGTCACACTGGCTCCTGTATCTCTAAGAGCCCCCACCCTTTTGCCATTTATGGTCACCCACTGCCCATACTTTTGAGTTTTGGGGGCAGTTGGGCCTCAGCGACCATCTCACTGTCTCCTAATGAGACTAGGGTCATTTGTACGGGAACCCCCTCTCCTTGGACATCTACCTCCCTCCCAAAGGCTACACTAGCCACCTGCTTGGGGGGTGGAGCACCAGGGGGTGCTGGTTTACCAAACATGGGGCACCTGGGATCCATGGAATAGTGCCCCAGGTTGTTACACTTGTAACATCTGGGGGGCCCTCATTGAACAGGGTTACCTGTCGGGCCCCGGTCTGCTTCGGGGGTGGGGGTGGCTGAGAACCTTTCCCTTGGTTCCCTTGGGAATTACTTTGGGGCCCTCTGTAGAACTCCCTCTGTTTACCCTTGTCCCCCCCACTCTTCGGCTGGGGACCCTGACCACCTTTGGCGGGGCCTCCCACGGGACCCTTGTGGACCCTGGTGCTGATCCAGCGGTCAGCCTCCTCAGCAAGCTTCCTAGGGTTAGTCAGCTTGCTATCGATCAGGTGCTGGCGTAGCTCAGGAAAACAATTATCAGACAAGTGCTCCCATGCAATTAGATCAAACAGCCCTTAGTAATCATTCACTTTGCTACCCTTCACCCAACCATCTAGCACTCTGGAAAAAAAAGTCACATATTCTACATAAGTGGTACCAGGTTTCTTGGTGCAATCCCTAAACCTCTGCTTGTACAATTCAGGAGTTAACCCATACCTTGTCATCAGAGCTTCCTTCATGTGTGGATAGGATGTGGTGACATCAGAGGGGAGATCCAGCAGTGTGTCCCACCCCTCACTCAGGAACCTTCCCCACAACCCCGCTCCCCAATCTCTCTCAGGGACCCGGTGGGAGGACATGGCTACTTCATAGGCCCTGAACCACTGCCCAATATCATCCTGCTTGTAATACTCTTTCACTACATCTTTAGGAATGTGCACACTTGACTCTGTTAAATTGCTGCCACCAGAGGGAGAGCGGCCTAAACTCTTGGCCTTGAGATCCAACTCCCTCATTTTTACCTCATGCTCCATGGCCAGCCTTTGTCTTTCCATTTCCATTTGTAGTTTTGCCATCTCCACTTCATGTGCTCTTGCAGCAATCCTGTCGGCCATCTCTTCTGGTGACAGGCCTCTGCCAGGCTCAGAAGGACCTTCTGGGGGTATTACCTCCAGCGCATTCTCTGGGAACTTTGATTCGTACCAGGCCCTCAGCGCCTTTGTGTACTGCTCCTTGTTTTTCAATCCAGTTTGGTTAATTCTGTACTTGGAGAGGTATCCTTTCAAGACTTGATTTGTGCACCTCAGCAGTGCCCTCTCCTCCCAATCTATGTCATCAACTCCAGAGAATATAGAGGACGCCCTGCCTCCATTGACTGAGCTAGGCATGGTTTCTTAAAGTGGAGATTCTTCAGCAAAAACAAAAATCAATACTGTGTGGCTGCGTTATCGGTCTGAACTCACTACGTGGCGTTCACTCAATCACTGTACATGAATCACAAATGCAAATTCAAATTCTCACCGCTGACCACCAATGTTAGAATTGGGAATCGCTAGTTGGCACAGGTATGCACTTGCAACAAGCAGGGACTCTCAATTCTAAGTCAGAGTAAGGGGATCACCCTTTTAAATAGCCCCTGCTCACCCTTTAGGTAGTGTGGCGCAAGCAGTCAAGACTATTCTCAGGGCGTCATAGGTTAAGCATTTGTGAACACATACAGTAATACCATGACACACCACAAATGGACACCAGTCAAGGTTATATCAAAAATAGGTTTCTTTATATAAGGGTTAGCACAAGACCAGATTAACGAATAAAATGACCACAGTATTATTTTAAAGTTCAATGTTCTTGTAAAAAGGCTTAAAATACAAAAATAGGATTCTTTTAGTCAATTATGCTTCTTTTCAGGCTTTGTACAGTTCGTACCTGGATGTGCGACTCGATGGCGTTAAAAACAAGGAAAGTACGAGTCAAACAATCGTTGTGGACTCCGGGGTCCGTAGCGAGCACGCTGCAGTGCGAACAGAACAAAGTACCTTGGTTTTGTAGGGTCCGCGACGGACAGTGCGGGACAAGTCGATGGGTCCGGGTCGTAGCTCGGCAGCATATTCAGATGCTGGTCGGGTCGCGGCGTTGGTACGGGACCTTCAGGGATATGTGGGGATGGCCCGGATCGCCTTGCAGAGTCCGTGGCGATCGGCGTTCGAGCCGTACCTTCGGTGCGGATAGGCGGCGACACGTCTCGGTGCTGTACAGTGTACGGGGAGGATCGGTGCGATGCGGCGTCTCGGCTCAGAGCACGGCACGGTGCAGTACGTTGGCAGCGTACGGACCGTACCTGCGGGACAGCGAAGCTTGGGTCCGGCGTACAGGATTAGGCAGCCAGTGTTGTACATCTCGAATCGGCGGGGAAGGTTATGTGCGATGCGGCCGGGAGGAATACGGTGCGTACTAACGCTTTTGGATCAGCATAGACACACGGTGCCGGGCGGCAAAGACACGGCTTCGTGGCGGATGGGGTATGAGGCGTACTGGGGCCAAATCCAGCGGGAAGCAAGCAAGAATTGTCCAGGCAACTCATTTTTAGAAGGCAGATGAGTCCAATGGTCCTGGGACTCAGTTCAGGGGGCAAGCTCTTCTTCCAAGCCCTTGGAGATTTGTTGCAAAGTCTCTCTTAGTCTTTTCCTCTCCCTTCTCAGCAAAGCACCACTGCAGGCCAATCCCCCAGGTCAGGGAAAGTTACTCCTCCTTCAGCTTCTTCCAGGTCCTTCTGGTCAGGCAGAGTTTCTTTGTGGTTCAATCAGGATCTGATTTCTTAGGAGCAGGTCTCCTACATTTATACCAAGTTTCTTTTGTCTTTACAGGCCAGGGGGGGCCTTTGCATAATCCCAGTCCAGTTCTTTTTAGTGAGGAGCACTTTGTTGTGGGGACTCTGGCTTCTTCTTTCAGCAGGCAGGACAGAGACATCAGACGCTCCCCAGGGGGTGAAGCCAGCATTGTGGTGGCAGAGCACTGCCCTATTCAGAGTCAAGGTGCACTCCTCCCACCCATCCTGGTGTAATCTCTCTATTCACCACCTGGTAGCCCCAGCCTGTCTCCTGGAACTTCCCAGCCCTGTCACTCAAGCTACACACAAAGAAGATAGCCCTCCCCTCCAGAGGCGGACCGAGATGGTTAGGCACGCAAAGGCTAACTTTCTAAAAGTAGCATTTGCAAACTAAAATAACCTTTGCTAAAAGATGTATTTTATTATTCTGAGTTCAGGCATACTAAACATGAATTTCTACCATGCTTCCTGAGCCTGCTAGGATTATAGAGTGTTATAATCTAGCAGCCCATTCTGGCCTATGGAGAGCAGGTAGCCTTACAATAGTGAAAATCGAAAATGGCTGTAATTCACTATTAGGACATGCCACACCCTGCCCTAGGGCCTACCTTAGGGGTGACTAATATGCAGGTAAGGGAAGGTTTAGGGACTGGCAAGTGGGGACACTTGCCCAGTCAGCATGACAGTACCAGACTGCATGCAGGTTCTGCAATGGCAGACCTTAGACACATTTTACCAGGCTGCTTCTGTGGGTGGCACAACCAGTGCTGCAAGCCCACTAGCAGCATTTGGATATACAAGCCCTTGGCACCCCTGGTGCGCTCTACTAGGGACTGATCGGAAACCAAATAAGCCAAACATGGAAGTCAATTCACATAATACATTTTCCCATAGAGGGCACTTGCCCTGTGGCACTGGATGGCAGTGCACAGGGCCCTGAGCAGCTAACACCAGCACAAAAATACATTGAGGCACAGACGAAAATGGAAGGGTGACCCACGCCAATGGTGCCAGGTCTAACAGTGGTGGTATTGGTGGTGGCATTAGTGGTGTGTGGTATTGGTGGTGATGGTGGTATTGGTTGGTTGTGGTATTGGTGGTGGTATTGGGGGTGGTGGTGTTATAAGTGGTGGTGGTGATATTGGTGGTCGTGGTATTAGTATTGGTGGTAGTGGTATTAGTATTGGTGGTATTTGTATCTGTGGTGTTGGTGTCGGATTGGTGGTGGTGGTATTGGTGGTGGTAATATTGGTGGTGGTGGTGGTATTGGTGGTGGTGGTGGTATTGGGTGTTGTATTGGTGGTGGTGTAGTTGGTATTGGTGGCAGTGGTATTGGTGGCAGTGGAGGTGGTGGTATTCATGGTGGTGCTGGTATTGGTGGTGGTATTGGTAGTGGTGGTAGTGGTATTGGTGGTGGTGGTGATATTGGTGGTGGTTTTCAGGGTGGTGGTGGTATTGGTGGTGGTATTGGTGGTGGTATTGGTGGTGGTGGTAGTAGTAGTGGTGGTGGTGGTTGTATTAGTGGTGTTGGTGTGGGTGGTGGTGGTATTGGTGATGGTGGTATTAGTGGTGGTGGTGGTATTGGTTTTGGTGGTATTGGTATTGTTGGTGGTGGTATTGGTGGTGGTGGTATTGATGAGGGTTGGTGGTATTGGTGGTGGTGGTATTGATTGTGGTGGTGGTATTGGTGGTGGTGGTGGTAGTAGTATTGGTGATGGTGGTGGTATTGGTGGTGCTATTGGTGGTGGTTGTATTGTGGTAGTATTCGTGGTGGTATTATTAGTGGTGGTGGTATTGGTAGTGGTGGTGATGGTATTGGTTGTGGTGCTGGTATAGGTTGTAGCATTGGTAGTGGTGTATTGGTGGTGGTATTGGTGGTGGTGGTGGTATTGGTGGTCATGGTATTGGTATTGTGGTGGTGGTGGTATTGGTGGTGATGGTGGTATTGGTGGTGGTGATATTAGTGGTGGCCATGGTATTGGTGGTGGTATTGGTATTGGTGGTGGTATTGGTGAAGGTGGTATTGGTGGTGGTATTGAATTGGTTGTGGTGGTACTGTGGTGTTGGTATTGGTGATGGTGGCATTGGTGGTGGTATTGGTGGTGGCATTAGTGATGCATGGTATTGGTGGTGATGGTGGTATTGGTTGGTTGTGGTATTGGTGGTGGTGGTATTGGAGGTATTGGTGATAGTGGAGGTGGTGGTATTGATGGTGGTGGTGGTAGTGGTGGTAGTAGTATTGGTGGTGGTGGTGGTATTGGTGGTGCTATTGGTGGTTTTTGTATTGTGGTGGTATTGGTGGTGGTATTATTACTGGTGGTGGTGGTAATGATGATGGTGGTGGTGGTATTGGTATTGGTGGTGATGGTATTAGTAGTGGTGTTGGTATTGGTGGCGGTAGTGGTGGTAGTGGTATTGGTTGTGGTGGTGGTATTGGATGTGGTATTGGTGGAGGTGGTGGTACTGGTGGTGGTATTGGTGGAGGTGGTGATATTGGTGGTTGCATTGGTGGTGGTAATGGTGGTGGTGGTGGTATTGGTGTTGATGGTGGTATTGGTGGTGGTGGAATTAGTGGTGATGGTATTAGTGGTGTTGGTATGGGTGGTGGTGGTATTGGTGATGGTGGTATTAGTGGTGATGGTGGTATTGGTATTGGTACTGGTGGTGGTGGTATTGATGGTGGTTGGTGGTATTGGTGGTAGTGGTGGTGGTAGTGGTATTGGTTGTGGGTTTGGTGGTGGTGGTATTGGTGGTGCTATTGGTGGTAATGGTATTGTGGTGGTATTGGTGGTGGTGTTATTAGCGGTGGTGGTATTGGTGGTGGTGGTATTAATATTGATGGTGGTGGTATTCGTGGTGGTATTGGTGGTGGTGGAGGTATGGGTGGTGTAGGTATTGCTGGTGGTGGTATTGGTGGTTGTATTGGTGGTTGTGGTATTAGGGGTGGTGGTGGCATTGGTATTGGCGGTGGTATTGGCGGTGGTGGTATTAGTGGTGGTATTAGTGGTGGTACTGGTGGTATTGTTGGTGGTATTGGTGGGGTATTGCTGGTGGTGGTATTATTGGTGGTGATGGCGGTGGCGGTATTGATGGTGGTATTGGTTGTGGTATTGGTGGTGTTGTTGTTGGTATTGGTAGTAGTGGTATTGTGGTAGCAAAGGTGATGGTGTATTGGTGGTGGCATTGGTAGTGGTATTGGTGGTGGTGATATTGGTGGTGGTGGTATTGGTATTGTGATGATATTGGTGGTGGTGGTAGTATTGGTGTTGGTGGTGGTATTGGTGGTGATGATGGTATTGGTGGTGGTGATATTAGTGGTGGCCATGGTATTGGTGGTGGTATTGAATTGGTGGTGGTATTGAATTGGTGGTGGTGGTATTGGTGGTGGTGGTAGTGGTGGTGGTGGTATTGGTGGTGGTGGTATTGGTGGTGGTGGTATTGGTGGTGGTATTGGTGGTAGTATTGGTGGTAGTGGAGGTGGTGGTATTGATGGTGGTGGTATTGGTGGTGGAGGTGGTATTTGTGGTGGTAATGGTGGTAGCATTGGTTGTGGTTTTGGTGGTGGTGGTATTGGTGGTGGTGGTGGATGTATTGGTGGTGGTATTAGTGGTGGTGGTATTGGTGGTGGTGGTATTAATATTGATGTTGGTAGTATTGGTGGTAGTGGAGGTATTGGAGGTGTCGATATTGGTGTTGGTGGTGGTATTGGTGGTTGTATTGGTGGTGGTGGTATTAGTGGTGGTGGTATTAGTGGTGGTGGTGGCATTGGTATTGGTGGTGGTATTGGTGGTATTGGCAGTGGTGGTATTAGTGGTGATATTGGTGGTGGTGGTGGTGGTGGTATTGATGGTTGTTGGTGGTAGTGGTGGTGGTGGTATTGGTTGGGGTATTGGTGGTGGTATTGGTGGTAGTATTGATGGTGGTGGTGTTATTGGTGGTGGTGGTGGTGGTAGTGGTATTGGTGGTGGTATTGGTGGTGGTATTGGTTGTGGTTTTGGTGGTGGTATTGGTGGTGCTATTGGTGGTGGTGGTAGTATTGTGGTGGTATTGGTGGTGGTGTTATTAGTGTTGGTGGTATTGGTGGTGGTGGTATTAATATTGATGGTGGTGGTATTTGTGGTGGTATTGGTGGTGGTGGAGGTATGGGTGGTGGTGGTATTGGTGGTGGCATTGGTATTGGCGGTGGTGGTATTAGTGGTGCTACTTGTGGTATTGGTGGTGGTATTGGTGGTATTGTGGTGGTATTGGTGGTGGAACTGGTGGTGGTATTGGTGGTGGTGGTGGTATTGGTCATGGTGGTGGTGGTATTGGTATTGGTGGTGGTGGTAGTAGTAGTGGTGGGGTGATATTGGTAGTTGTATTAGTGGTGTTGGTATGGGTAGTGGTCATATTGGTGATGGTGGTATTAGTGGTGGTGATGGTATTGGTTGTGGTGGTATTGGTTGTGGTGGTATTGATGGTGGTTGGTGGTATTGGTGGTGGTGGTATTGGTGGTGGTATTGGTGGCAGTGGTATTGTGGTAGCATTGGTGGTGGTGTATTGGTGGTGGTATTGGTGGTGGTGATATTGGTGGTGGTGATATTAGTGGTGGCCATGGTATTGGTGGTGGTATTGGTATTGGTGGAGGTGGTATTGGTGGTGGTATTGAATTGGTGGTGGTGGTATTGGTGGTGGTGGTATTGGTGGTGGTATTGGTGGTGGCATTAGTGGTGCATGGTATTGGTGGTGATGGTGGTATTGGTTGGTTGTGGTATTGGTGGTGGTGGTATTGGTGGTGGTGTTATAAGTGGTGGTGGTGATGATATTGGTGGTCGTGGTATTGGTGGTAGTGGTATTGGATTGGTGGTGGTGGTATTGGTGGTGGAGGCATTGGTGGTGGTGGTATTATTGGTGGTGGTGGTGGTATTGGTGGTGGTGGTATTGGTTGTTGTATTGGTGGTGGTGTTGTTGGTATTGGTGGTAGTGGTATTGGTGGCAGTGGAGGTGGTGGTATTGATGGTGGTGCTGGTGTTGGTGGTGGTGGTGTTGGTAGTGGTGGTAGTGGTAGTGGTGGTGGTGGTGATATTGGTGGTGGTATTCAGGGTGGTGGTGGTATTGGTGGTGGTATTAGTGGTGGTATTGGTGGTGGTTTTGGTGGTGGTATTGGTGGTGGCGGTATTGGTGGTGGCGGTATTAATGGTGGTGGTATTGGTGGTGGTGGTAGTGGTGGTGGTTATATTAGTGGTGTTGGTGTGGGTGGTGGTGGTATTGGTGATGTTGGTATTAGTGGTGGTGGTGGTATTGGTTTTGGTGGTGGTGGTATTGGTGGTGGTATTGCTGGTGCTATTGGTGGTGGTTGTATTGTGGTGGTATTCGTGGTGGTATTATTAGTGGTGGTGGTATTGGTGGTGGTGGGGATGGTATTGGTAGTGGTGTTGGTATTGGTGGCGGAAGTGGTGGGTGTGGTTTGGTTGTGGTGGTGGTATTAGTTGTGGTATTGGTGGGGGTATTGGTTGCGGTGCTGGTATAGATGGTAGCATTTGTAGTGGTGTATTGGTGGTTGTATTGGTGGCGGTATTGGTGATGGTGATATTGGTGGTGGTGATATTAGTGGTGGCCATGGTATTGGTGGTTGTATTGGTATTGGTTGTGGTGGTATTGGTGGTGGTGGTATTGGTGAAGGTGGTATTGGTGGTGGTATTGAATTGGTGGTGGTGGTATTGGTGATGGTGGCATTGGTGGTGGTATTGGTGGTGGTATTGGTGGTGGCATTAGTGATGCGTGGTATTGGTGGTGATGGTGGTATTGGTTGGTTGTGGTATTGGTGGTGGTGGTATTGGAGGTATTGGTGGTAGTGGAGGTGGTGGTATTGATGGTGGTGGTGGTATTGATGGTGATAGTAGTATTGGTGGTGGTGTTGCTATTGGTGGTGCTATTGGTGGTGGTTGTATTGTGGTGGTATTGGTGGTGGTATTATTAGTGGTGGTGGTATTGATGGTGGTGGTGGTGGTAATGGTGATGGTGGTGGTGGTATTGGTATTGGTGGTGATGGTATTGGTAGTGGTGTTGGTAATGGTGGCGGTAGTGGTGGTAGTGGTATTGGTTGTGGTGGTGGTATTGGTGGTGGTATTGGTTATGGTGCTGGTATTGGTGGTGGTGGTATTGGTGGTGGTGGTATTGGTGGTGGTGGTATTGGTTGTGGTATTGGTGGTAGTATTGGTGGTAGTGGAGGTGGTGGTATTGATGGTGGTGGTATTGGTGGTGGAGGTGGTATTTGTGGTGGTAATGGTGGTAGCATTGGTTGTGGTTTTGGTGGTGGTGGTATTGGTGGTGGTGGTGGATGTATTGGTGGTGGTATTAGTGGTGGTGGTATTGGTGGTGTTATTAGTGTTGGTGGTATTGGTGGTGGTGGTATTAATATTGATGTTGGTAGTATTGGTGGTAGTGGAGGTATTGGAGGTGTCGATATTGGTGTTGGTGGTGGTATTGGTGGTTGTATTGGTGGTGGTGGTATTAGTGGTGGTGGTATTAGTGGTGGTGGTGGCATTGGTATTGGTGGTGGTATTGGTGGTATTGGCAGTGGTGGTATTAGTGGTGATATTGGTGGTGGTGGTGGTGGTGGTATTGATGGTTGTTGGTGGTAGTGGTGGTGGTGGTATTGGTTGGGGTATTGGTGGTGGTATTGGTGGTAGTATTGATGGTGGTGGTGTTATTGGTGGTGGTGGTGGTGGTAGTGGTATTGGTGGTGGTATTGGTGGTGGTATTGGTTGTGGTTTTGGTGGTGTATTGGTGGTGCTATTGGTGGTGGTGGTAGTATTGTGGTGGTATTGGTGGTGGTGTTATTAGTGTTGGTGGTATTGGTGGTGGTGGTATTAATATTGATGGTGGTGGTATTTGTGGTGGTATTGGTGGTGGTGGAGGTATGGGTGGTGGTGGTATTGGTGGTGGCATTGGTATTGGCGGTGGTGGTATTAGTGGTGCTACTTGTGGTATTGGTGGTGGTATTGGTGGTATTGTGGTGGAATTGGTGGTGGAACTGGTGGTGGTATTGGTGGTGGTGGTGGTATTGGTCATGGTGGTGGTGGTATTGGTATTGGTGGTGGTGGTGGTAGTAGTAGTGGTGGGGTGATATTGGTAGTTGTATTAGTGGTGTTGGTATGGGTAGTGGTCATATTGGTGATGGTGGTATTAGTGGTGGTGATGGTATTGGTTGTGGTGGTATTGGTTGTGGTGGTATTGATGGTGGTTGGTGGTATTGGTGGTGGTGGTGGTATTGGTGGTGGTATTGGTGGCAGTGGTATTGTGGTAGCATTGGTGGTGGTGTATTGGTGGTGGTATTGGTGGTGGTGATATTGGTGGTGGTGATATTAGTGGTGGCCATGGTATTGGTGGTGGTATTGGTATTGGTGGAGGTGGTATTGGTGGTGGTATTGAATTGGTGGTGGTGGTATTGGTGGTGGTGGTATTGGTGGTGGTATTGGTGGTGGCATTAGTGGTGCATGGTATTGGTGGTGATGGTGGTATTGGTTGGTTGTGGTATTGGTGGTGGTGGTATTGGTGGTGGTGGTATTGGTGGTGGTGGTGATGATATTGGTGGTGGTGGTATTGGTGGTAGTGGTATTGGATTGGTGGTGGTGGTATTGGTGGTGGAGGCATTGGTGGTGGTGGTATTATTGGTGGTGGTGGTGGTATTGGTGGTGGTGGTGGTATTGGTTGTTGTATTGGTGGTGGTGTTGTTGGTATTGGTGGTAGTGGTATTGGTGGCAGTGGAGGTGGTGGTATTGATGGTGGTGCTGGTGTTGGTGGTGGTGGTGTTGGTAGTGGTGGTAGTGGTATTGGTGGTGGTGGTGATATTGGTGGTGGTATTCAGGGTGGTGGTGGTATTGGTGGTGGTATTAGTGGTGGTATTGGTGGTGGTTTTGGTGGTGGTATTGGTGGTGGCGGTATTGGTGGTGGCGGTATTAATGGTGGTGGTATTGCTGGTGGTGGTATTGGTGGTGGTGGTAGTGGTGGTGGTTATATTAGTGGTGTTGGTGTGGGTGGTGGTGGTATTGGTGATGTTGGTATTAGTGGTGGTGGTGGTATTGGTTTTGGTGGTGGTGGTATTGGTGGTGGTATTGCTGGTGCTATTGGTGGTGGTTGTATTGTGGTGGTATTCGTGGTGGTATTATTAGTGGTGGTGGTATTGGTGGTGGTGGGGATGGTATTGGTAGTGGTGTTGGTATTGGTGGCGGAAGTGGTGGGTGTGGTTTGGTTGTGGTGGTGGTATTAGTTGTGGTATTGGTGGGGGTATTGGTTGCGGTGCTGGTATAGATGGTAGCATTTGTAGTGGTGTATTGGTGGTTGTATTGGTGGCGGTATTGGTGATGGTGATATTGGTGGTGGTGATATTAGTGGTGGCCATGGTATTGGTGGTTGTATTGGTATTGGTTGTGGTGGTATTGGTGGTGGTGGTATTGGTGAAGGTGGTATTGGTGGTGGTATTGAATTGGTGGTGGTGGTATTGGTGATGGTGGCATTGGTGGTGGTATTGGTGGTGGTATTGGTGGTGGCATTAGTGATGCGTGGTATTGGTGGTGATGGTGGTATTGGTTGGTTGTGGTATTGGTGGTGGTGGTATTGGAGGTATTGGTGGTAGTGGAGGTGGTGGTATTGATGGTGGTGGTATTGGTGGTGATAGTAGTATTGGTGGTGGTGTTGCTATTGGTGGTGCTATTGGTGGTGATTGTATTGTGGTGGTATTGGTGGTGGTATTATTAGTGGTGGTGGTATTGATGGTGGTGGTGGTGGTAATGGTGATGGTGGTGGTGGTATTGGTATTGGTGGTGATGGTATTGGTAGTGGTGTTGGTAATGGTGGCGGTAGTGGTGGTAGTGGTATTGGTTGTGGTGGTGGTATTGGTGGTGGTATTGGTTATGGTGCTGGTATTGGTGGAGGTGGTGGTATTGGTAGTGGTATTTTGGTAGCATTGGTGGTGGTATTGGTGGTGGTATTGGTGGTGGTGGAATTGGTGGTGATGGTATTAGTGGTGTCGGGATGGGTGGTGGTGGTATTGGTGATGGTGGTATTAGTGGTATAGGTATTGGTGGTATTGATGGTGGTTGGTGGTATTGGTGGTGGTAGTGGTAGTGGTATTGGTGGTGGGTTTGGTGGTGGTGGTGGTATTGGTGGTGCTATTGGTGGTGGTGGTATTGGTGGTGGTGTTATTAGCAGTGGTGGTATTGGTGGTGGTGGTATTACTATTGATGGTGGTGGTATTCGTGGTGGTATTGGTGGTGGTGGAGGTATGGGTGGTGTAGGTATTGCTGGTGGTGGTATTGGTAGTTGTGGTAGTGGTGGTGGCATTGGCATTGGCGGTGGTGGTATTAGTGGTGGTATTAGTGGTGGTACTGGTGGTATTGTTGGTGGTATTGGTGGTATTGATGGGGGTATTTGTGGTGGTGGTATTATTGGTGGTGGAGGTGGTATTGATGGTGGTATTGGTTGTGGTATTGGTGGTGGTGTTGGTATTGATGGTAGCGGTATTGGTGGCAGTGGTATTGTGGTAGCATTGGTGGTGGTGTATTGGTGGTGGTATTGGTGGTGGTGGTATTGGTATTGTGATGGTATTTGGTGGTGGTGGTGGTATTGGTGGTAGTGGTGGTATTGGTGGTGGTGATATTAGTGGTGGCCATGGTATTGGTGGTGTCATTGGTGGAGTTGGTATCGGTGGTGGTATTGAATTAGTGGTGGTGGTATTGGTGGTGGTGGTATTGATGGTGGTTGGTGGTAATAGTGGTGGTGGTATTGGTTGTGGTATTGATGGTGGTGTTGGTGGTGGTGGTAGTGGTGATGGTGGTATTGGTGGTAATGGAGGTGGTGGTATTGATGGTGGTGGAGGTGGTATTTGTGATGGTAATGGTGGTAGCATTGGTTGTGGTTTTGGTGGTGGTGGTATTGGTGGTGGTATTAGTGGTGGTATTAGTGGTGGTGGTGTTATTAGTGTTGGTGGTATTGGTGGTGGCATGGTGGTATTGGTGTTGGTGGTGGTATTGGTGGTGCTATTGGTGGTGGTGGTATTGGTGGTGGTGGTATTAATATTGATGGTGGTGGTATTGGTGGTTGTATTGGTGGTGGTGGTATTAGTGGTGGTGGTGGCATTGGTATTGGCGGTAGTATTGGCGCTGGTGGTATTAGTGGTGGTTCTGATGGTATTGTTGGTGGTATTGGTGGTGGTGGTATTGATGGGGTATTGGTGGTGGTGGTATTATTGGTGGTGGTGGTATTGATGGTGGTATTGGTTGTGGTACTGGTGGTGGTGTTGTTGGTATTGGTGGTAGTGGTATTGGTGGCAGTGGTATTGTGGTAGAATTGGTGGTGGTGTATTGGTGGTGGCATTGGTGGTGGTATTGGTGGTGGTGATATTGGTGGTGGTGGTATTGGTATTGTGATGGTATTGGTGGTGGTTGGTGTATTGGTGGTGGTGGTGGTGGTATTGGTGGTGATGGTGGTATTGGTGGTGATATTAGTGGTGGCAATGGTATTGGTGGAGGTGATATTGAATTGGTGGTGGTGGTATTGGTGGTGGTGGTGGTATTGATGGTGGTTGGTGGTAATAGTGGTGGTGGTATAGGTTGTGGTATTGGTGTTGGTGTTGGTGGTGATGGTAGTGGTGATGGTGGTATTGATGGTGGTGGTATTGGTGGTGGAGGTGGTATTTGTGGTGGTAATGGTGGTAGCATTGGTTGTGGTTTTGGTGGTGGTGGTGGTATTGGTGGTGGTGGTGGTATTGGTGGTGGGATTATTATTGGTGGTATTGTGGTGGTATTGGTGGTGGTGTTATTAGTGTTGGTGGTATTGGTGGTGGCATTGGTGATGGTGGTATTAATATTGATGTTGGTAGTATTTGTGGTGGTGGAGGTATTGGTGGTGTAGGTATTGGTGGTGGTGGTATTGGTGGTTGTATTGGTGGTGGTGGTGGTATTAATGGTGGTGGTGGCATTGGTATTGGTGGTGGTATTGGTGGTATTGGCAGTGGTGGTATTAGTGGTGATATTGGTGGTGGTATTGGTGGTGGTGGTATTGGTGGTGGTGGTATTGGTATTGGTGTTGGTGATATTGATGGTTGTTGGTGGTAGTGGTGGTGGTATTGGTTGGGGTATTGGTGGTGGTATTGGTGGTGGTAGAGGTGGTGGTATTGATGGTGGTGGTGGTGGTATTGGTGGTGGTAGTGATATTGGTGGTGGTATTGGTGGTGGTATTTGTTGTGGTTTTGGTGGTGGTATTGGTGGTGCAATTGGTGGTGGTGGTATTGTGGTGGTATTGGTGGTGGTGTTATTAGTGTTGGTGGTATTAGTGGTGGTGGTATTAATATTGATAGTGCTGGGATTTGTGGTGGTATTGGTGGTGGTGGAGGTATGGGTGGTGGTGGTATTGGTGGTTGTATTGGTGGTGGTGCTATTAGTGGTGGTGGTGGCATTGGTATTGGCGGTGGTATTTGTGGTATTGGCGTGGTGGTATTAGTGGTATTGGTGGTGGTATTGGTGGTGGTGGTACTGGTGGTGGTGGTATTAGTGGTGGTGGTATTGGTGGTGGTGGTGGTGGTATTGGTCATGGGCGTGGTGGTATTGGTGGTGGTGGTAGTAGTAGTGGTGAGGGTGATATTGGTGGTTGTATTAGTGGTGTTTGTATGGGTAGTGGTCATATTGGTGATGGTGGTATTAGTGGTGGTGGTGGTATTGATTGTGGTGGTATTGGTGTTGGTGGTGGTATTGGTGGTGGTGGTGGTATTGATGGTGGGTGGTGGTATTGATGGTGGTTGGTGGTATTGGTGGTGGTGGTATTGGTGGTGGTGTTGATGGGGGTATTGGTGGTGGTGGTATTATTGGTGGTGATGATGGTATTGATGGTGATGTTGGTATTGGTGGTGGTGGTATTGGTGGCAGTGGTATTGTGGTAGCATTGGTGGTGGTGATATTGGTAGTGGTGACATTAGTGTTTGCCATGGTATTGGTGGTGGTATTGGTATTGGTGTAGGTGGTATTGGTGGTGGTATTGAATTGGTGGTGGTGGTATTGGTGGTGGTATTGGTGGTGGCATTAGTGGTGCGTGGTATTGGTGGTGATGGTAGTATTGGTTGGTTGTGGTATTGGTGGTGGTGGTATTGGGGGTGATGGTGGTATTGGTGGTGGTGTTATAAGTGGTGGTGGTGATATTGGTGGTTGTGGTATTAGTATTGGTGGTATTTGTATTTGTGGTGTTGGTATCGGATTGGTGGTGGCATTGATGGTGGAGGCATTGGTGGTGGTGGTATTAATGGTGGTGGTGGTATTGGTATTGGTGGTGGTGGTAGTAGTAGTGGTGGTGGTGGTTGTATTAGTGGTGTTGGTGTGGGTGGTGGTGGTATTGGTGATGGTGGTATTAGTGGTAGTGGTGGTATTGGTTTTGGTGCTATTGGTATTGGTGTTGTTGGTGGGGGTATTGGTGGTGGTGGTATTGATGAGGGTTGGTGGTATTGGTGGTGGTGGTATTGATTGTGGTATTGGTGGTGGTGTTGGTGGTAGTGGTGGTGGTACTGGTGGTAGTGGAGGTGGTGGTATTGATTTTGGTGGTGGTATTGGTGGTGGTGGTGGTAGTAGTAGTATTGGTGGTGGTGGTGGTATTGGAGGTGGTATTGCTGGTGCTATTGGTGGTGGTATTCGTGGTGGTATTAGTGGTGGTGGTATTGGTGGTGGTGGTGATGGTATTGGTAGGGGTGTTGGTATTGGTGGCGGAAGTGGTGGGAGTGGTTTGGTTGTGGTGGTAGCATTGGTAGTGGGGTATTGGTGGTGGTATTGGTGGTGGTATTGGTGGTGGTGGTATTGGTGGTCGTGATATTGGTATTGTGGTGGTAGTTTTGGTGGTGGTGGTGGTATTGGTGGTGATGGTGGTATTGGTGGTGGTGATATTAGTGGTGGCCATGGTATTGGTGGTGGCATTGGTATTGGTGGTGGTATTGGTGAAGGTGGTATTGGTGGTGGTATAGAATGGGTTGTGGTGGTATTGGTGGCGGTGGTATTGGTGATGGTGGCATTGGTGGTGGTATTGGTGGTGGCATTAGTGATGTGTGGTATTGGTGGTGATGGTGGTATTGGTTAGTTGTGGTATTGGTGGTAGTAGAGGTGGTGGTATTGATGGTGGAGGTGGTATTGGTGGAGGTGGTGGTAGTAGTATTGGTGGTGGTGGTGGTATTGGTGGTGCTATTGGTGGTGGTTGTACTGTGGTGGTATTGGTGGTGGTATTATTAGTGGTGGTGGTATTGACGGTAGTGGTGGTGGTAATAGTGATGGTGGTGGTGGTATTGGTATTGGTGGTGATGGTATTGGTAGTGGTGTTGGTATTGGTGGCGGTAGTGGTGGTAGTGGTATTGGTTGTGGTGGTGGTATTGGTTGTGGTATTGGTGGTGGTATTGGTTATGATGCTGGTATTGGTGGTGGTATTGGTGGAGGTGGTGGTATTGGTGGTGGTATTGTGGTAGCATTGGTGGTGGTATTGGTGGTGGTATTGGTGGTGGTGGTATTGGTGGTGGTGGTATTGGTGGTGATGGTGGTATTGGTAGTGGTGGAATTGGTGGTGATGGTATTAGTGGTGTTGGTATGGGTGTTGGTGGTGATGGTATTGATGGTGGTTGGTGGTAGTGGTGGTGGTATTGGTGGTGGTGGTGATGGTATTGGTGGTGGTGGTATTGGAGGTGGTGGTGGTGGTATTGGTGGTGATGGTGGTATTGGTGGTGGTGATAATAGTGGTGGCCATGGTATTGGTGGTGGTATTGGTGGGGGTGGTATTGTTGGTGGTATTGAATTGGTGGTAGTGGTATTGGTGGTGGTGGTATTGGTGGTGGTATTGGTGGTGGCATTAGTGGTGTGTGGTATTGGTGGTGATAGTGGTATTGGTTGGTTGTGGTAGTGGTGGTGGTAATGGTGGTGGTGTTATAAGTGGTGGTGGTGGTGGTATCAGTATTGGTGGTGCTAATGGTGGTAGTGGTATTAGTATTGGTGGTATTAGAAATAGATTAGAATTAGAAATAGATTTATTGAGCGCGGTTGCTGCCCAAGGGCGTCCAAGCGCTGAGATGAGAATTGGAGAGACATGCTGAGTGACAGATTAGAGCTCGGAGGCTTTGGCGAATAATAAAGTCTTCAGCTTTTTTCGAAAAGAGAGCAGGTCCGGGTTGGAGCGGAGTGAGAGGGGGAGAGTGTTCCAAAGTTTAGCTGTGTTCAATGAGAACAACCTGCCCCCAGATCTGACTCTCTTCACTCTAGGAACCATTGCCAAGAAAGCCTCAGTGGAGCGGAGGTTCCTATTTGGGTGATAGGGGATGACAAGGTTGCTGTTAATTGCGGGTCCTGTTTTCCAAAAGGCCCGGTGCGCAATGCACAGTGCCTTGAATGTCACTCTGTGCTTGACTGGTAGCCAGTGAAGACTTTTTAATGCAGGTCTGGCTGACTGGGTGGTGTTGGTATCGGATTCGTGGTGGTGGTATTGGTGGTGGTGGTATTGGTGGTGGGGGTATTGGTGGTGGGGGTGGTATTGGTTGGTTGTGGTATTGGTGGTGGTGGTATTGGTGGTAGTGGAGGTGGTGGTATTGATGGTGGTGGTGGTATTGGTGGTTGTGGTGGTAGTAGTATTGGTGGTGGTGGTGGTATTGGTGGTGCTATTGGCGGTGGTTGTATTGTGGTGGTATTGGTGGTGGTATTAGTGGTGGTGGTATTGATGGTGGTGGTGGTAATGGTGGTCATGGTATTGGTAGTGGTGTTGGTATTGGTGGTGGTAGTATTGGTTGTGGTGGTGGTTTTGGTTGTGGTATTGGTTATGGTGCTGGTATTGGTGGTGGTATTGGTGGAGATGGTGGTATTGGTGGTGGTATTGTGGTAGCATTGGTGGTGGTATTGGTGGTGGTATTGGTGGTGAGGGTATTAGTGGTGTTGGTATGGGTGGTGGTGGTATTGGTGATGGTGGTATTAGTGGTGGTGGTATTGGTGGTATTGGTGTTGGTGGTGGTGGTATTGATGGTAGTTGGTGGTATTGGTGGTGGTGGTGGTAGTGGTATTGGTGGTGGTGGTATTGGTAGTAGTAGTGGTGGTGGTGGTTGTATTAGCGGTGTTGGGGTGGGTGGTGGTGGTATTGGTGATGGTGGTATTAGTGGTAGTGGTGGTATTGGTTTTGGTGCTATTGGTATTGGTGTTGGTGGGGGTATTGGTGGTGGTGGTATTGATGAGGGTTGGTGGTATTGGTGGTGGTGGTATTGATTGTGGTATTGGTGGTGGTGTTGGTGGTAGTGGTACTGGTGGTAGTGGAGGTGGTGGTATTGATTTTGGTGGTGGTATTGGTGGTGGTGGTAGTAGTATTGGTGGTGGTGGTGGTATTGGAGGTGGTATTGCTGGTGCTATTGGTGGTGGTTGTATTGTGGTGGTATTCGTGGTGGTAATATTAGTGGTGGTGGTATTGGTGGTGGTGGTGATGGTATTGGTAGGGGTGTTGGTATTGGTGGCGGAAGTGGTGGGAGTGGTTTGGTTGTGGTGGTAGCATTGGTAGTGGGGTATTGGTGGTGGTATTGGTGGTGGTATTGGTGGTGGTGGTATTGGTGGTCGTGGTATTGGTGGTCGTGGTGGTATTGGTGGTGTTGGTTTTGGTGGTGGTGGTATTGGTGGTGATGGTGGTATTGGTGGTGGTGATATTAGTGGTGGCCATGGTATTGGTGGTGGCATTGGTATTGGTGGTGGTATTGGTGAAGGTGGTATTGGTGGTGGTATTGAATGGGTTGTGGTGGTATTGGTGGCGGTGGTATTGGTGATGGTGGCATTGGTGGTGGTATTGGTGGTGGCTTTAGTGATGCGTGGTATTGGTGGTGATGGTGGTATTGGTTGGTTGTGGTATTGGTGGTAGTAGAGGTGGTGGTATTGATGGTGGAGGTGGTATTGGTGGAGGTGGTGGTAGTAGTATTGGTGGTGGTGGTGGTGGTATTGGTGGTGCTATTGGTGGTGGTTGTACTGTGGTGGTATTGGTGGTGGTATTATTAGTGGTGGTGGTATTGACGGTAGTGGTGGTGGTAATAGTGATGGTGGTGGTGGTATTGGTATTGGTGGTGATGGTATTGGTAGTGGTGTTGGTATTGGTGGCGGTAGTGGTGGTAGTGGTATTGGTGGTGGTATTGGTGGAGGTGGTGGTATTGGTGGTGGTATTGTGGTAGCATTGATGGTGGTATTGGTGGAGGTGGTGGTATTGGTGGTGGTATTGTGGTAGCATTGATGGTGGTATTGGTGGTGGTATTGGTGGTGGTGGTGGTGTTGGTATTGTGGTGGTATTGGTGGTGGTGGTATTGGTGGTGATGGTGGTATTGGTAGTGGTGGAATTGGTGGTGATGGTATTAGTGGTGTTGGTATGGGTGGTGGTGGTATTGGTGATGGTGGTGTTAGTGGTGGTGGTGGTATTGGTGGTATTGGTGTTGGTGGTGATGGTGGTTGGTGGTATTGGTGGTGGTGGTGGTAGTGGTATTGGTGGTGGTGGTGGTATTGGTTGTGGGTTTGGTGGTGGTGGTGGTATTGGTGGTGGTGTTATTAGCAGTGGTGGTATTGGTGGTGGTGGTATTAATATTGATGGTAGTGGTATTGGTGGTGGTATTGGGGGTGGTGGAGGTATGGGTGGTGTAGGTATTGCTGGTGGTGGTGGTATTGGTGGTTGTATTGGTGGTGGTGGTATTAGTGGTTGTGGTATTAGTGGTGGTGGCATTGGTATTGGCGGTGGCACTGGTGGTATTGGCGGTGGTGGTATTAATGGTGGTATTGGTGGTGGTGGTATTGATGGGGGTATTGGTGGTGGTGGTATTATTGGTGGTGGTGGTATTGGTGGTGGTATTGGTTGTGGTATTGGTGGTGGTGTTGTTGGTATTGGTGGTAGTGGTATTGGTGGCAGTGGTATTGTGGTAGCATTGGTGGTGGTGTATTGGTGGTGGCATTGGTGGTGGCATTGGTGGTGGTATTGGTGGTGGTGATATTGGTGGCGGTGGTATTGGTATTGTGATGGTATTGGTGGTGGTGGTATTGGAGGTGGTGGTGGTGGTATTGGTGGTGATGGTGGTATTGGTGGTGGTGATAATAGTGGTGGCCATGGTATTGGTGGTGGTATTGGTGGGGGTGGTATTGTTGGTGGTATTGAATTGGTGGTAGTGGTATTGGTGGTGGTGGTATTGGTGGTGGTATTAGTGGTGTGTGGTATTGGTGGTGATGGTGGTATTGGTTGGTTGTGGTAGTGGTGGTGGTAATGGTGGTGGTGTTATAAGTGGTGGTGGTGGTATCAGTATTGGTGGTGGTGGTGCTAATGGTGGTAGTGGTATTAGTATTGGTGGTATTAGAAATAGATTAGAATTAGAAATAGATTTATTGAGCGCGGTTGCTGCCCAAGGGCGTCCAAGCGCTGAGATGAGAATTGGAGAGACATGCTGAGTGACAGATTAGAGCTCGGAGGCTTTGGCGAATAATAAAGTCTTCAGCTTTTTTCGAAAAGAGAGCAGGTCCGGGTTGGAGCGGAGTGAGAGGGGGAGAGTGTTCCAAAGTTTAGCTGTGTTCAATGAGAACAACCTGCCCCCGGATCGGACTCTCTTCACTCTAGGAACCATTGCCAAGAAAGCCTCAGTGGAGCGGAGGTTCCTATTTGGGTGATAGGGGATGACAAGGTTGCTGTTAATTGCGGGTCCTGTTTTCCAAAAGGCCCGGTGCGCAATGCACAGTGCCTTGAATGTCACTCTGTGCTTGACTGGTAGCCAGTGAAGACTTTTTAATGCAGGTCTGGCTGACTGGGTGGTGTTGGTATCGGATTCGTGGTGGTGGTATTGGTGGTGGTGGTATTGGTGGTGGGGGTATTGGTGGTGGTGGTGGTGGTGGTATTGGTTGGTTGTGGTATTGGTGGTGGTGGTATTGGAGGTATTGGTGGTAGTGGAGGTGGTGGTATTGATGGTGGTGGTGGTATTGGTGGTTGTGGTGGTAGTAGTATTGGTGGTGGTGGTGGTGGTATTGGTGGTGCTATTGGCGGTGGTTGTATTGTGGTGGTATTGGTGGTGGTATTATTAGTGGTGGTGGTATTGATGGTGGCGGTGGTGGTAATGGTGATGGTGGTGGTGGTATTGGTATTGGTGGTCATGGTATTGGTAGTGGTGTTGGTATTGGTGGTGGTAGTATTGGTTGTGGTGGTGGTTTTGGTTGTGGTATTGGTGGTGGTATTGGTTATGGTGCTGGTATTGGTGGTGGTATTGGTGGAGATGGTGGTATTGGTGGTGGTATTGGTGGAGATGGTGGTATTGGTGGTGGTATTGTGGTAGCATTGGTGGTGGTATTGGTGGTGGTATTGGTGGTGAGGGTATTGGTATTGTGGTGGTGATGGTATTGGTGGTGGTGGTATTGGTGGTGATGGTGGTATGGGTGGTGGTGGTATGGGTGGTGGTGGTATTGGTGGTATTGGTGTTGGTGGTGGTGGTATTGATGGTAGTTGGTGGTATTGGTGGTGGTAGTGGTATTGGTAGTAGTAGTGGTGGTGGTGGTGGTTGTATTAGCGGTGTTGGGGTGGGTGGTGGTGGTATTGGTTTTGGTGGTATTGGTATTGGTGTTGTTGGTGGTGGTATTGATGAGGGTTGGTGGTATTGGTGGTGGTGGTATTGATTGTGGTATTGGTGGTGGTGTTGGTGGTAGTGGTGGTGGTACTGGAGATGGTGGTATTGATTTTGGTGGTGGTATTGGTGGTGGTGGTGGTGGTGGTGGTGGTAGTAGTATTGGTGGTGGTGGTGGTATTGGAGGTGGTATTGCTGGTGCTATTGGTGGTGGTTGTATTGTGGTGGTATTCGTGGTGGTATTATTAGTGGTGGTGGTGGTGATGGTATTGGTAGGGGTGTTGGTATTGGTGGCGGAAGTGGTGGGAGTGGTTTGGTTGTGGTGGTGGTATTGGTTGTGGTATTGGTGGTCGTGGTATTGTGGTGGTATTGGTGGTGTTGGTTTTGGTGGTGGTGGTAATGGTGGTGGTGATATTAGTGGTGGCCATGGTATTGGTGGTGGTATTGATGAAGGTGGTATTGGTGGTGGTATTGAATGGGTTGTGGTGGTATTGGTGGCGGTGGTATTGGTGATGGTGGCATTGGTGGTGGTATTGGTGGTGGCATTAGTGATGCGTGGTATTGGTGGTGATGGTGGTATTGGTTGGTTGTGGTATTGGTGGTAGTGGAGGTGGTGGTATTGATGGTGGAGGTGGTATTGGTGGTGGTGGTGGTAGTAGTATTGGTGGTGGTGGTATTGGTGGTGGTTGTACTGTGGTGGTTTTGGTGGTGGTATTATTAGTGGTGGTGGTAATAGTGATGGAGGTGGTGGTATTGGTGGTGATGGTATTGGTAGTGGTGTTGGTATTGGTGGCGGTAGTGGTGGTAGTGGTATTGGTTGTGGTGGTGGTATTGGTTGTGGTATTGGTGGTGGTATTGGTTATGGTGCTGGTATTGGTGGAGGTGGTGGTATTGGTGGTGGTATTGTGGTAGCATTGGTGGTGGTATTGGTGGTGGTGGTATTGTTATTGTGGTGGTATTGGTGGTGGTGGTATTGGTGGTGGTGGTATTGGTGGTGATGGTGGTATTGGTGGTGGTGGAATTGGTGGTGATGGTATTAGTGGTGTTGGTATGGGTGGTGGTGGTATTGGTGATGGTGGTGTTAGTGGTGGTGGTGGTATTGGTGGTATTGGTGGTGGTGGTAGTTGGTGGTATTGGTGGTGGTGGTGGTAGTGGTATGGGTGGTGGTGGTATTGGTTTTTGGTTTGGTGGTGGTGGTATTGGTGGTGGTGTTATTAGCAATGGTGGTATTGGTGGTGGTGGTATTAATATTGATGGTAGTGGTATTGGTGGTGGTATTGGTGGTGGTGGAGGTGTGGGTGGTGTAGGTATTGCTGGTGGTGGTTGTATTGGTGGTGGTGGTATTAGTGGTTGTGATATTAGTGGTGGTGCCATTGGTATTGGCGGTGGTATTGGTGGTATTGGCGGTGGTTGTATTAGCGGTGGTATTGGTGGTGGTGGTATTAGTGGTGGTATTGGTGGTGGTGTTGTTGGTATTGGTGGTAGTGGTATTGGTGGCAGTGGTATTGTGGTAGCATTGGTGGTGGTGTATTGGTGGTGGCATTGGTGGTGGCATTGGTGGTGGTGATATTGGTGGTGGTGATATTGGTGGTATTGGAGGTGGTGGTGGTATTGGTGGTGATGGTGGTATTGGTGGTGGTGATAATAGTGGTGGCCATGGTATTGGTGGTGGTATTGGTGGTGGTAGTGGTATAGGTGGTGGTGGTATTGGTGGTGGCATTAGTGGTGATGGTGGTATTGGTTGGTTGTGGTAGTGGTGGTGGTAATGGTGGTGGTGGTGGTATTGGTGGTAGCATTGGTGGTGGTTGTATTGTGGTGGTATTGGTGGTGGTATTATTAGTGGTGGTGGTATTGATGGTGGTGGTGGTGGTATTGGTGGTCATGGTATTGGTAGTGGTGTTGGTATTGGTGGCGGTAGTGGTGGTAGTGGTATTGGTTGTGGTGGTGGTATTGGTTGTGGTATTGGTGGTGGTATTGGTTATGGTGCTGGTATTGGTGGTGGTATTGGTGGAGGTGGTGGTATTGGTGGTGGTATTGTGGTAGCATTGGTGGTGGTATTGGTGGTGGTATTGGTGGTGGTGGTATTGTGGTGGTATTGGTGATGGTGGTATTGGTGGTGGTGGAATTGGTGGTGGTGGAATTGGTGGTGGTGGAATTGGTGGTGGTGGAATTGGTGGTATTGGTGTTGGTGGTGGTGGTATTGATGGTAGTTGGTGGTATTGGTGGTGGTGGTGGTAGTGGTATTGGTGGTGGTGGTGGTATTGGTAGTAGTAGTGGTGGTGGTGGTTGTATTAGTGGTGTTGGTGTGGGCGGTGGTGGTATTGGTGATGGTGGTATTAGTGGTGGTGGTGGTATTGGTTTTGGTGGTATTGGTATTGTTGGTGGTGGTATTGGTGGTGGTATTGATGAGGGTTGGTGGTATTGGTGGTGGTAGTGGTGGTGGTACTGGTGGTAGTGGAGGTGGTGGTATTGATTTTGGTGGTGGTAGTGGTGGTGGTGGTAGTAGTATTGGTGGTGGTGGTGGTATTGGAGGTGGTATTGCTGGTGCTATTGGTGGTGGTTGTATTGTTGTGGTATTATTAGTGGTGGTATTATTAGTGGTGGTGGGATTGGTGGTGGTGGGATTGGTGGTGGTGGTGATGGTATTGGTAGGGGTGTTGGTATTGGTGGCCGAAGTGGTGGGAGTGGTTTGGTTGTGGTGGTGGTATTGGTTGTGGTATTGGTAGGGGTATTGGTTGTGGTGCTGGTATAGGTGGTAGCATTGGTAGTGGTGTATTGGTGGTGGTATTGGTGGTGTTATTGGTGGTGGTGGTATTGGTGGTCATGGTATTGGTATTGTGGTGGTATTGGTGGTGTTGGCTTTGGTGGTGGTGGTATTGGTGGTGGTATTGGTATTGGTGGTGGTATTGGTGAAGGTGGTATTGAATGGGTTGTGGTGGTATTGGTGGCATTGGTGGTGGTATTGGTGGTGGCATTAGTGATGCGTGGTATTGGTGGTGATGGTGGTATTGGTTGGTTGTGGTATTGGTGGTAGTGGAGGTGGTGGTATTGGTGGTGGAGGTGGTATTGGTGGTGGTGGTAGTAGTATTAGTGGTGGTGGTATTGGTGGTGCTATTGGTGGTATTTGTACTGTGGTGGTATTGGTGGTGGTATTATTAGTGGTGGTGGTAATAGTGATGGTGGTGGTGGTATTGGTATTGGTGGTGATGGTATTGGTAGTGGTGTTGGTATTGGTGGCGGTAGTGGTGGTAGTGGTATTGGTTGTGGTGGTGGTATTGGTTGTGGTATTGGTGGTGGTATTGGTTATGGTGCTGGTATTGGTGGTGGTATTGGTGGAGGTGGTGGTATTGTGGTAGCATTGGTGGTGGTATTGGCGGTGGTATTGGTGGTGGTGGTATTGGTATTGTGGTGGTATTGGTGGTGGTGGTATTGGTGGTTGTGGTATTGGTGGTGATGGTGGTATTGGTGGTGGTGGAATTGGTGGTGATGGTATTAGTGGTGTTGGTATGGGTGGTGGTGGTATTGGTGATGGTGGTGTTAGTGGTGGTGGTGGTGTTGGTGGTGGTGGTATTGATGGTGGTTGGTGGTATTGGTGGTGGTGGTGGTATTGGTGGTGGTATTGGTTGTGGGTTTGGTGGTGGTGGTGGTATTGGTGGTGGTATTATTAGCAGTGGTGGTATTGGTGGTGGTGGTATTAATATTGATGGTAGTGGTATTGGTGGTGGTATTGGTGGTGGAGGTATGGGTGGTGTAGTTATTGCTGGTGGTGGTATTGGTGGTTGTATTGGTGGTGGTGGTATTAGTGGTTGTGGTATTAGTGGTGGTGGCATTGGTATTGGCCGTGGTATTGGTGATATTGGCGGTGGTGGTATTAGTGGTGGTATTGGTGGTGGTGGTATTGATGGGGGTATTGGTGGTGGTGGTATTATTGGTGGTGGTGGTGGTATTGGTGGTGGTATTGGTTGTGGTATTGGTGGTGGTGTTGTTGGTATTGGTGGTAGTGGTATTGTGGTAGCATTGGTGGTGGTGGCATTGGTGGTGGTATTGGTGGTGGTGATATTGGTGGTGGTGGTATTGGTATTGTGATGGTATTGGTGGTGGTGGTATTGGAGGTTGTGGTGGTATTGGTGGTGATGGTGGTATTGGTGGTGGTGATAATAGTGGTGGCCATGGTATTGGTAGAGGTGGTATTGAATTGGTGGTATTTGTATTTGTGGTGTTGGTATGGGATTCGTGGTGGTGGTATTGGTGGTGGGGGTATTGGTGGTGGGGGCATTGGTGGTGGTGGTGGTATTGGTTGGTTGTGGTATTGGTGGTGGTGGTATTGGAAATAGTGGAGGTGGTGGTATTGATGGTGGTGGTGGTATTGGTGGTTGTAGTGATAGTAGTATTGGTGGTGGTGGTATTGGTGGTGCTATTGGTGGTGGTTGTATTGGTGGTATTATTAGTGGTGGTAGTATTGATGGTGGTGGTGGTAATGGTGATGGTGGTGGTATTGGTGGTCATGGTATTGGTAGTGGTGTTGGTATTGGTGGCGGTAGTGGTATTGGTTGTGGTGGTGGTATTGGTTGTGGTATTGGTGGTGGTATTGGTTATGGTGCTGGTATTGGTGGAGGTGGTGGTATTGGTGGTGGTATTGTGGTAGCATTGGTGGTGGTATTGGTGGTGGTGGTATTGGTATTGTGGTGGTATTGGTGGTGATGGTATTGGTGGTGGTGGTATTGGTGGTGGTGGAATTGGTGGTGGTGGAATTAGTGGTGGTGGTATGGGTGGTGGTGGTATTGGTGATTGTGGTATTAGTGGTGGTGGTATTGGTGGTATTGGTGGTGGTGGTATTGATGGTAGTTGGTGGTATTGGTGGTGGTGGTGGTAGTGGTATTGGTGGTGGTATTGGTAGTAGTGGTGGTGGTGGTATTGGTGGTCGTGGTATTGGTATTGTGGTGGTATTGGTGGTGTTGGTTTTGGTGGTGGTGGTATTGGTGGTGATGGTGGTATTGGTGGTGGTGATATTAGTGGTGGCCATGGTATTGGTGGTGGTATTGGTGGTGGTATTGAATTGGTGGTAGTGGTATAGGTGGTGGTGGTATTGGTGGTGGTATTGGTGGTGTGTGGTATTGGTGGTGATGGTGGTATTGGTTGGTTGTGGTAGTGGTGGTGGTAATGGTGGTGGTGTTATAAGTGGTGGTGGTGATATTGGTGGTGGTGGTATCAGTATTGGTGGTGGTGGTGCTAATGGTGGTAGTGGTATTAGTATTGGTGGTATTTGTATTTGTGGTGTTGGTATCAGATTCGTGGTGGTGGTATTGGTGGTGGGGGTATTGGTGGTGGGGGTATTGATGGTGGTGGTGGTATTGGTTGGTTGTGGTATTGGTGGTGGTGGTATTGGAGGTATTGGTGGAAGTGGAGGTGGTGGTATTGATAGTGGTGGTGGTATTGGTGGTTGTGGTGGTAGTAGTATTGGTGGTGGTGGTGGTATTGGTGGTGCTATTGGTGGTGGTTGTATTGTGGTGGTATTGGTGGTGGTGGTGGTATTGATGGTGGTGGTGGTGGTAATGGTGGTGGTGGTGGTGGTGGTATTGGTATTGGTGGTCATGGTATTGGTAGTGGTGTTGGTATTGGTGGCGGTAGTGGTGGTAGTGGTATTGGTTGTGGTGGTGGTATTGGTTGTGGTATTGGTGGTGGTATTGGTTATGGTGCTGGTATTGGTGGTGGTATTGTGGTAGCATTGGTGGTGGTATTGGTGGTGGTGGTATTGGTATTGTGGTGGTATTGGTGGTGATGGTATTGGTGGTGGTGGTGATGGTGGTATTGGTGTTGGTGGTGGTGGTATTGATGGTAGTTGGTGGTATTGGTGGTGGTGGTGGTAGTGGTATTGGTGGTTGTATTAGTGGTGTTGGTGTGGGTGGTGGTGGTATTGGTGATGGTGGTATTAGTGGTTTTGGTGGTATTGGTATTGTTGGTGGTGGTATTGGTGGTGATGGTGGTATTGGTGTTGGTGGTGGTGGTATTGATGGTAGTTGGTGGTATTGGTGGTGGTGGTGGTAGTGGTATTGGTGGTTGTATTAGTGGTGTTGGTGTGGGTGGTGGTGGTATTGGTGATGGTGGTATTAGTGGTGGTGGTGGTATTGGTTTTGGTGGTATTGGTATTGTTGGTGGTGGTATTGGTGGTGATGGTGGTATTGGTGTTGGTGGTGGTGGTATTGATGGTAGTTGGTGGTATTGGTGGTGGTGGTGGTAGTGGTGGTGGTTGTATTAGTGGTGTTGGTGTGGGTGGTGGTATTGGTGATGGTGGTATTAGTGGTGGTGGTATTGGTTTTGGTGGTATTGGTATTGGTGTTGTTGGTGGTGGTATTGGTGGTGATGGTGGTATTGGTGTTGGTGGTGGTGGTATTGATGGTAGTTGGTGGTATTGGTGGTGGTGGTGGTAGTGGTATTGGTGGTTGTATTAGTGGTGTTGGTGTGGGTGGTGGTGGTATTGGTGATGGTGGTATTAGTGGTGGTGGTGGTATTGGTTTTGGTGGTATTGGTATTGGTGTTGGTGGTGGTATTGGTGGTGGTATTGATGAGGGTTGGTGGTATTGGTGGTGGTGTTGGTGGTAGTGGTGGTGGTACTGGTGGTAGTGGAGGTGGTGGTATTGATTTTGGTGGTGGTAGTGGTGGTGGTAGTAGTATTGGTGGTGGTGGTGGTATTGGAGGTGGTATTGCTGGTGCTATTGGTGGTGGTTGTATTGTGGTGGTATTCGTGGTGGTATTATTAGTGGTGGTGGGATTGGTGGTGGTGGTGATGGTATTGGTAGGGGTGTTGGTATTGGTGGCCGAAGTGGTGGGAGTGGTTTGGTTGTGGTGGTGGTATTGGTTGTGGTATTGGTAGGGGTATTGGTTGTGGTGCTGGTATAGGTGGTAGCATTGGTAGTGGTGTATTGGTGGTGGTATTGGTGGTGGTATTGGTGGTGGTGGTATTGGTGGTCGTGGTATTGGTGGTGTTGGCTTTGGTGGTGGTGGTATTGGTGATGATGGTGGTATTGGTGGTGGTGGTGATATTAGTGGTGGCCATGGTATTGGTGGTGGTATTGGTATTGGTGAAGGTGGTATTGGTGGTGGTATTGAATGGGTTGTGGTGGTATTGGTGGTGGTGGTATTGGTGATGATGGCATTGGTGGTGGTATTGGTGGTGGCATTAGTGATGCGTGGTATTGGTGGTAGTGGAGGTGGTGGTATTGATGGTGGAGGTGGTATTGGTGGTGGTGGTAGTAGTATTAGTGGTGGTGGTGGTATTGATGGTGCTATTGGTGGTATTTGTACTGTGGTGGTATTGGTGGTGGTATTATTAGTGGTGGTGGTATTGATGGTGGTGGTGGTGGTAATAGTGATGGTGGTGGTGGTATTGGTATTGGTGGTGATGGTATTGGTAGTGGTGTTGGTATTGGTGGCTGTAGTGGTGGTAGTGGTATTGGTTGTGGTGATGGTATTGGTTGTGGTATTGGTTATGGTGCTGGTATTGGTGGAGGTGGTGGTATTGGTGGTGGTATTGTGGTAGCATTGGTGGTGGTATTGGCGGTGGTATTGGTGGTGGTGGTATTGGTATGGTGGTGGTTTTGGTGGTGGTGGTATTGGTGGTTGTGGTATTGGTGGTGATGGTGGTATTGGTGGTGGTGGAATTGGTGGTGATGGTATTAGTGGTGTTGGTATGGGTGGTGGTGGTATTGGTGATGGTGGTGGTGGTATTGATGGTGGTGGTGGTATTGGTGGTGGTGGTATTGGTTGTGGGTTTGGTGGTGGTGGTGGAATTGGTGGTGGTATTATTAGCAGTGGTGGTATTGGTGGTGGTGGTATTAATATTGATGGTAGTGGTATTGGTGGTGGTATTGGTGGTGGTGGTGGAGGTATGGGTGGTGTATTTATTGCTGGTGGTGGTATTGGTGGTTGTATTGGTGGTGGTGATATTAGTGGTTGTGGTATTAGTGGTGGTGGCATTGGTATTGGCCGTGGTATTGGTGATATTGGCGGTGGTGGTATTAGTGGTGGTATTGGTGGTGGTGGTATTGATGGGGGTATTGGTGGTGGTGGTATTATTGGTGGTGGTGGTGGTAGTATTGTTTGTGGTATTGGTGGTGGTGTTGTTGGTATTGGTGGTAGTGGTATTGTGGTAGCATTGGTGGTGGTGGCATTGGTGGTGGTATTGGTGGTGGTGGCATTGGTGGTGGTGGTATTGGTATTGTGATGGTATTGGTGGTGGTGGTATTGGTGGTGATGGTGGTATTGGTGGTGGTGATAATAGTGGTGGCCATGGTATTGGTGGAGGTGGTATTGGTGGAGGTATTGAATTGGTGGTAGTGGTATTGGTGGTGGTGGTATTGGTGGTGGTATTGGTGGTGTGTGGTATTGGTGGTGATGGTGGTATTGGTTGGTTGTGGTAGTGGTGGTGGTAATGGTTGTGGTGTTATAAGTGGTGGTGGTGATATTGGTGGTGGTGGTATCAGTATTGGTGGTGGTGGTGGTGCTAATGGTGGTAGTGGTATTAGTATTGGTGGTATTTGTGGTGTTGGTATCGGATTCGTGGTGGTGGTATTGGTGGTGGGGGTATTGGTGGTGGGGACATTGGTGGTGGTGGTGGTATTGGTTGGTTGTGGTATTGGTGTTGGTGGTATTGGTAATAGTGGAGGTGGTGGTATTGATGGTGGTGGTGGTATTGGTGGTTGTAGTGAAAGTAGTATTGGTGGTGGTGGTATTGGTGGTGGTTGTATTGTGGTGGTATTGGTGGTGGTATTATTAGTGGTGGTAGTATTGATGGTGGTGGTGGTAATGGTGATGGTGGTATTGGTGGTCATGGTATTGGTAGTGGTGTTGGTATTGGTAGCGGTAGTGGTGGTAGTGGTATTGGTTGTGGTGGTGGTATTGGTTGTGGTATTGGTGGTGGTATTGGTTATGGTGCTGGTATTGGTGGAGGTGGTGGTATTGGTGGGGGTATTGTGGTAGCATTGGTGGTGGCATTGGTGGTGGTATTGGTGGTGGTGGTATTGGTATTGTGGTGGTATTGGTGGTGATGGTATTGGTGGTGGTGCTATTGGTGGTGGTGGAATTGGTGGTGGTGGAATTAGTGGTGTTGGTATGGGTGGTGGTGGTATTGGTGATTGTGGTATTAGTGGTGGTGGTATTGGTGGTATTGGTGTTGGTGGTGGTGGTATTGATGGTAGTTGGTGGTAGTAGTGGTAGTGGTATTGGTGGTGGTATTGGTAGTAGTAGTGGTGGTGGTGGTGGTATTGGTGGTTGTGGTATTGGTATTGTGGTGGTATTGGTGGTGGTGGTATTGGTGGTGATGGTGGTATTGGTGGTGGTGATATGGTGGCCATGGTATTGGTGGTGGTATTGGTGAAGGTGGTATTGGTGGTGGTATTGAATGGGTTGTGGTGGTATTGGTGGCGGTGGTATTGGTGATGGTGGTGGTATTGGTGGTGATGGTGGTATTGGTGGTGGTGATAATAGTGGTGGCCATGGTATTGGTGGTGGTATTGAATTGGTGGTAGTGGTATAGGTGGTGGTGGTATTGGTGGTGTGTGGTATTGGTGGTGATGGTGGTATTGGTTGGTTGTGGTAGTGGTGGTGGTAATGGTGGTGGTGTTATAAGTGGTGGTGGTGGTGATATTGGTGGTGGTGGTATCAGTATTGGTTGTGGTGGTGCTAATGGTGGTAGTGGTATTAGTATTGGTCGTATTTGTATTTGTGGTGTTGGTATCAGATTCGTGGTGGTGGTATTGGTGGTGGGGGTATTGGTGGTGGGGGTATTGATGGTGGTGGTGGTATTGGTTGGTTGTGGTATTGGTGGTGGTGGTATTGGAGGTATTGGTGGTAGTGGAGGTGGTGGTATTGATGGTGGTGGTGGTATTGGTGGTTGTGGTGATAGTAGTATTGGTGGTGGTGGTGGTGCTATTGGTGGTGGTTGTATTGTGGTGGTATTGGTGGTGGTATTATTAGTGGTGGTGGTATTGATGGTGGCGGTGGTGGTGATGGTGGTGGTGGTATTGGTATTGGTGGTCATGGTATTGGTAGTGGTATTGGTGTTGGTGGTGGTGGTATTGATGGTAGTTGGTGGTATTGGTGGTGGTAGTGGTATTGGTGGTGGTGGTGGTGGTATTGGTAGTAGTAGTGGTGGTGGTGGTATTGGTGGTCGTGGTATTGGTATTGTGGTGGTATTGGTGGTGTTGGTTTTGGTGGTGGTGGTATTGGTGGTGATGGTGGTATTGGTGGTGGTGATATTAGTGGTGGCCATGGTATCGGTGGTGGTATTGGTATTGGTGGTGGTATTGGTGAAGGTGGTATTGGTGGTGGTATTGAATGGGTTGTGGTGGTATTGGTGGCGGTGGTATTGGTGATGGTGGTGGTATTGGTGGTGATGGTGGTATTGGTGGTGGTGGTGGTATTGGTTTTGGTGGTATTGGTATTGGTGTTGGTGGTGGTATTGGTGGTGGTATTGATGAGGGTTGGTGGTATTGGTGGTGGTGTTGGTGGTAGTGGTGGTGGTACTGGTGGTAGTGGAGGTGGTGGTATTGATTTTGGTGGTGGTAGTGGTGGTGGTAGTAGTATTGGTGGTGGTGGTGGTATTGGAGGTGGTATTGCTGGTGCTATTGGTGGTGGTTGTATTGTGGTGGTATTCGTGGTGGTATTATTAGTGGTGGTGGGATTGGTGGTGGTGGTGATGGTATTGGTAGGGGTGTTGGTATTGGTGGCCGAAGTGGTGGGAGTGGTTTGGTGGTGGTGGTGGTATTGGTTGTGGTATTGGTAGGGGTATTGGTTGTGGTGCTGGTATAGGTGGTAGCATTGGTAGTGGTGTATTGGTGGTGGTATTGGTGGTGGTATTGGTGGTGGTGGTATTGGTGGTCGTGGTATTGGTATTGTGGTGGTATTGGTGGTGTTGGCTTTGGTGGTGGTGGTATTGGTGATGATGGTGGTATTGGTGGTGGTGGTGATATTAGTGGTGGCCATGGTATTGGTGGTGGTATTGGTATTGGTGAAGGTGGTATTGGTGGTGGTATTGAATGGGTTGTGGTGGTATTGGTGGTGGTGGTATTGGTGATGATGGCATTGGTGGTGGTATTGGTGGTGGCATTAGTGATGCGTGGTATTGGTGGTAGTGGAGGTGGTGGTATTGATGGTGGAGGTGGTATTGGTGGTGGTGGTAGTAGTATTAGTGGTGGTGGTGGTATTGATGGTGCTATTGGTGGTATTTGTACTGTGGTGGTATTGGTGGTGGTATTATTAGTGGTGGTGGTATTGATGGTGGTGGTGGTGGTAATAGTGATGGTGGTGGTGGTATTGGTATTGGTGGTGATGGTATTGGTAGTGGTGTTGGTATTGGTGGCTGTAGTGGTGGTAGTGGTATTGGTTGTGGTGATGGTATTGGTTGTGGTATTGGTTATGGTGCTGGTATTGGTGGAGGTGGTGGTATTGGTGGTGGTATTGTGGTAGCATTGGTGGTGGTATTGGCGGTGGTATTGGTGGTGGTGGTATTGGTATGGTGGTGGTTTTGGTGGTGGTGGTATTGGTGGTTGTGGTATTGGTGGTGATGGTGGTATTGGTGGTGGTGGAATTGGTGGTGATGGTATTAGTGGTGTTGGTATGGGTGGTGGTGGTATTGGTGATGGTGGTGGTGGTATTGATGGTGGTGGTGGTATTGGTGGTGGTGGTATTGGTTGTGGGTTTGGTGGTGGTGGTGGAATTGGTGGTGGTATTATTAGCAGTGGTGGTATTGGTGGTGGTGGTATTAATATTGATGGTAGTGGTATTGGTGGTGGTATTGGTGGTGGTGGTGGAGGTATGGGTGGTGTATTTATTGCTGGTGGTGGTATTGGTGGTTGTATTGGTGGTGGTGATATTAGTGGTTGTGGTATTAGTGGTGGTGGCATTGGTATTGGCCGTGGTATTGGTGATATTGGCGGTGGTGGTATTAGTGGTGGTATTGGTGGTGGTGGTATTGATGGGGGTATTGGTGGTGGTGGTATTATTGGTGGTGGTGGTGGTAGTATTGTTTGTGGTATTGGTGGTGGTGTTGTTGGTATTGGTGGTAGTGGTATTGTGGTAGCATTGGTGGTGGTGGCATTGGTGGTGGTATTGGTGGTGGTGGCATTGGTGGTGGTGGTATTGGTATTGTGATGGTATTGGTGGTGGTGGTATTGGTGGTGATGGTGGTATTGGTGGTGGTGATAATAGTGGTGGCCATGGTATTGGTGGAGGTGGTATTGGTGGAGGTATTGAATTGGTGGTAGTGGTATTGGTGGTGGTGGTATTGGTGGTGGTATTGGTGGTGTGTGGTATTGGTGGTGATGGTGGTATTGGTTGGTTGTGGTAGTGGTGGTGGTAATGGTTGTGGTGTTATAAGTGGTGGTGGTGATATTGGTGGTGGTGGTATCAGTATTGGTGGTGGTGGTGGTGCTAATGGTGGTAGTGGTATTAGTATTGGTGGTATTTGTGGTGTTGGTATCGGATTCGTGGTGGTGGTATTGGTGGTGGGGTATTGGTGGTGGGGACATTGGTGGTGGTGGTATTGGTTGGTTGTGGTATTGGTGTTGGTGGTATTGGTAATAGTGGAGGTGGTGGTATTGATGGTGGTGGTGGTATTGGTGGTTGTAGTGAAAGTAGTATTGGTGGTGGTGGTATTGGTGGTGGTTGTATTGTGGTGGTATTGGTGGTGGTATTATTAGTGGTGGTAGTATTGATGGTGGTGGTGGTAATGGTGATGGTGGTATTGGTGGTCATGGTATTGGTAGTGGTGTTGGTATTGGTAGCGGTAGTGGTGGTAGTGGTATTGGTTGTGGTGGTGGTATTGGTTGTGGTATTGGTGGTGGTATTGGTTATGGTGCTGGTATTGGTGGAGGTGGTGGTATTGGTGGAGGTGGTGGTATTGGTGGGGGTATTGTGGTAGCATTGGTGGTGGCATTGGTGGTGGTATTGGTGGTGGTGGTATTGGTATTGTGGTGGTATTGGTGGTGATGGTATTGGTGGTGGTGCTATTGGTGGTGGTGGAATTGGTGGTGGTGGAATTAGTGGTGTTGGTATGGGTGGTGGTGGTATTGGTGATTGTGGTATTAGTGGTGGTGGTATTGGTGGTATTGGTGTTGGTGGTGGTGGTATTGATGGTAGTTGGTGGTAGTAGTGGTAGTGGTATTGGTGGTGGTATTGGTAGTAGTAGTGGTGGTGGTGGTGGTATTGGTGGTTGTGGTATTGGTATTGTGGTGGTATTGGTGGTGTTGGTTTTGGTGGTGGTGGTATTGGTGGTGATGGTGGTATTGGTGGTGGTGATATGGTGGCCATGGTATTGGTGGTGGTATTGGTGAAGGTGGTATTGGTGGTGGTATTGAATGGGTTGTGGTGGTATTGGTGGCGGTGGTATTGGTGATGGTGGTGGTATTGGTGGTGATGGTGGTATTGGTGGTGGTGATAATAGTGGTGGCCATGGTATTGGTGGTGGTATTGAATTGGTGGTAGTGGTATAGGTGGTGGTGGTATTGGTGGTGTGTGGTATTGGTGGTGATGGTGGTATTGGTTGGTTGTGGTAGTGGTGGTGGTAATGGTGGTGGTGTTATAAGTGGTGGTGGTGGTGATATTGGTGGTGGTGGTATCAGTATTGGTTGTGGTGGTGCTAATGGTGGTAGTGGTATTAGTATTGGTCGTATTTGTGGTGTTGGTATCAGATTCGTGGTGGTGGTATTGGTGGTGGTGGTATTGGTGGTGGGGGTATTGGTGGTGGTGGTGGTATTGGTTGGTTGTGGTATTGGTGGTGGTGGTATTGGAGGTATTGGTGGTAGTGGAGGTGGTGGTATTGATGGTGGTGGTGGTATTGGTGGTTGTGGTGATAGTAGTATTGGTGGTGGTGGTGGTGCTATTGGTGGTGGTTGTATTGTGGTGGTATTGGTGGTGGTATTATTAGTGGTGGTGGTATTGATGGTGGCGGTGGTGGTAATGGTGATGGTGGTGGTGGTATTGGTATTGGTGGTCATGGTATTGGTAGTGGTATTGGTGTTGGTGGTGGTGGTATTGATGGTAGTTGGTGGTATTGGTGGTGGTAGTGGTATTGGTGGTGGTGGTGGTATTGGTAGTAGTAGTGGTGGTGGTGGTATTGGTGGTCGTGGTATTGGTATTGTGGTGGTATTGGTGGTGTTGGTTTTGGTGGTGGTGGTATTGGTGGTGATGGTGGTATTGGTGGTGGTGATATTAGTGGTGGCCATGGTATCGGTGGTGGTATTGGTATTGGTGGTGGTATTGGTGAAGGTGGTATTGGTGGTGGTATTGAATGGGTTGTGGTGGTATTGGTGGCGGTGGTATTGGTGATGGTGGTGGTATTGGTGGTGATGGTGGTATTGGTGGTGGTGATAATAGTGGTGGCCATGGTATTGGTGGTGGTATTGGTGGTGGTATTGAATTGGTGGTAGTGGTATAGGTGGTGGTGGTATTGGTGGTCGTATTGGTGGTGTGTGGTATTGGTGGTGATGGTGGTATTGGTTGGTTGTGGTAGTGGTGGTGGTAATGGTGGTGGTGTTATAAGTGGTGGTGGTGATATTGGTGGTGGTGGTATCAGTATTGGTGGTGGTGGTGCTAATGGTGGTAGTGGTATTAGTATTGGTGGTATTTGTATTTGTGGTGTTGGTATCAGATTCGTGGTGGTGGTATTGGTGGTGGTGGTATTGGTGGTGGGGGTATTGGTGGTGGTGGTGGTATTGGTTGGTTGTGGTATTGGTGGTGGTGGTATTGGAGGTATTGGTGGTAGTGGAGGTGGTGGTATTGATGGTGGTGGTGGTATTGGTGGTTGTGGTGGTAGTAGTATTGGTGGTGGTGGTGGTGGTATTGGTGGTGCTATTGGTGGTGGTTGTATTGTGGTGGTATTGGTGGTGGTGGTATGGATGGTGGTGGTGGTGGTAATGGTGATGGTGGTGGTGGTGGTGGTATTGGTGGTCTTGGTATTGGTAGTGGTGTTGGTATTGGTGGCGGTAGTGGTGGTAGTGGTATTGGTTGTGGTGGTGATATTGGTTGTGGTATTGGTGGTGGTATTGGTTATGGTGCTGGTATTGGTGCTGGTATTGTGGTAGCATTGGTGGTGGTATTGGTGGTGGTGGTATTGGTATTGTGGTGGTATTGGTGGTGATGGTATTGGTGGTGGTGGTATTGGTGGTGATGGTGGTATTGGTGTTGGTGGTGGTGGTGGTGGTAGTGGTATTGGTGGTTGTATTAGTGGTGTTGGTGTGGGTGGTGGTGGTATTGGTGATGGTGGTATTAGTGGTGGTGGTGGTGGTATTGGTTTTGGTGGTATTGGTATTGGTGTTGGTGGTGGTATTGGTGGTGGTATTGATGAGGGTTGGTGGTATTGGTGGTGGTGTTGGTGGTAGTGGTGGTGGTACTGGTGGTAGTGGAGGTGGTGGTATTGATTTTGGTGGTGGTAGTGGTGGTGGTAGTAGTATTGGTGGTGGTGGTGGTATTGGAGGTGGTATTGCTGGTGCTATTGGTGGTGGTTGTATTGTGGTGGTATTCGTGGTGGTATTAGTGGTGGTGGGATTGGTGGTGGTGGTGATGGTATTGGTAGGGGTGTTGGTATTGGTGGCCGAAGTGGTGGGAGTGGTTTGGTTGTGGTGGTGGTATTGGTTGTGGTATTGGTAGGGGTATTGGTTGTGGTGCTGGTATTGGTGGTAGCATTGGTAGTGGTGTATTGGTGGTGGTATTGGTGGTGGTGGTATTGGTATTGTGGTGGTATTGGTGGTGTTGGCTTTGGTGGTGGTGGTATTGGTGGTGATGGTGGTATTGGTGGTGGTGATATTAGTGGTGGCCATGGTATTGGTGGTGGTATTGGTATTGGTGGTGGTATTGGTGAAGGTGGTATTGGTGGTGGTATTGAATGGGTTGTGGTGGTATTGGTGGTGGTGGTATTGGTGATGATGGCATTGGTGGTGGTATTGGTGGTGGCATTAGTGATGCATGGTATTGGTGGTGATGGTGGTATTGGTTGGTTGTGGTAGTGGAGGTGGTGGTATTGATGGTGGAGGTGGTATTGGTGGTGGTGGTAGTAGTATTAGTGGTGGTGGTGGTGGTATTGGTGGTGCTATTGGTGGTATTTGTACTGTGGTGGTATTGGTGGTGGTATTATTAGTGGTGGTGGTATTGATGGTGGTGGTAATAGTGGTGGTGGTATTGGTATTGGTGGTGATGGTATTGGTAGTGGTGTTGGTATTGGTGGCGGTAGTGGTGGTAGTGGTATTGGTTGTGGTGATGGTATTGGTATTGGTGGTGGTATTGGTGGAGGTGGTGGTATTGGTGGTGGTATTGTGGTAGCATTGGTGGTGGTATTGGCGGTGGTATTGGTGGTGGTGGTATTGGTATTGTGGTGGTTTTGGTGGTGGTGGTATTGGTGGTTGTGGTATTGGTGGTGATGGTGGTATTGGTGATGGTGGTATTGGTGGTGGTGGAATTGGTGGTGATGGTATTAGTGGTGTTGGTATGGGTGGTGGTGGTATTGGTGACGATGGTGGTGGTATTGATGGTGGTGGTGGTATTGGTGGTGGTGGTGGTATTGGTTGTGGATTTGGTGGTGGTGGTGGTATTGGTGGTGGTATTATTAGCAGTGGTGGTATTGGTGGTGGTGGTATTAATATTGATGGTAGTGGTATTGGTGGTGGTATTGGTGGTGGTGGAGGTATGGGTGGTGTAGTTATTGCTGGTGGTGGTATTGGTGGTTGTATTGGTGGTGGTGGTATTAGTGGTTGTGGTATTAGTGGTGGTGGCATTGGTATTGGCCGTGGTATTGGTGATATTGGCGGTGGTGGTATTGATGGGGGTATTGGTGGTGGTGGTATTATTGGTGGTGGTGGTGGTATTGGTTGTGGTATTGGTGGTGGTGTTGTTGGTATTGGTGGTAGTGGTATTGTGGTAGCATTGGTGGTGGTGGCATTGGTGGTGGTATTGGTGGTGGTGGCATTGGTGGTGGTGGTATTGGTATTGTGATGGTATTGGTGGTGGTGGTATTGGTGGTGATGGTGGTATTGGTGGTGGTGATAATAGTGGTGGCCATGGTATTGGTGGAGGTGGTATTGGTGGTGGTATTGAATTGGTGGTAGTGGTATTGGTGGTGGTGGTATTGGTGGTGGTATTGGTGGTGGCATTAGTGGTGTGTGGTATTGGTGGTATTGGTTGGTTGTGGTAGTGGTGGTGGTAATGGTTGTGGTGTTATAAGTGGTGGTGGTGATATTGGTGGTGGTGGTATCAGTATTGGTGGTGGTGGTGGTGCTAATGGTGGTAGTGGTATTAGTATTGGTGGTATTTGTGGTGTTGGTATCGGATTCGTGGTGGTGGTATTGGTGGTGGGGGTATTGGTGGTGGGGACATTGGTGGTGGTGGTGGTATTGGTTGGTTGTGGTATTGGTGTTGGTGGTATTGGAGGTATTGGTAATAGTGGAGGTGGTGGTATTGATGGTGGTGGTGGTATTGGTGGTTGTAGTGATAGTAGTATTGGTGGTGGTGGTATTGGTGGTGGTTGTATTGTGGTGGTATTGGTGGTGGTATTATTAGTGGTGGTAGTATTGATGGTGGTGGTGGTAATGGTGATGGTGGTGGTGGTATTGGTGGTCATGGTATTGGTAGTGGTGTTGGTATTGGTAGCGGTAGTGGTGGTAGTGGTATTGGTTGTGGTGGTATTGGTTGTGGTATTGGTGGTGGTATTGGTTATGGTGCTGGTATTGTTGGAGGTGGTGGTATTGGTGGTGGTATTGTGGTAGCATTGGTGGTGGCATTGGTGGTGGCATTGGTGGTGGTGGTATTGGTATTGTGGTGGTATTGGTATTGTGGTGGTATTGGTATTGTGGTGGTATTGGTGGTGGTGGTATTGGTGGTGGTGGAATTGGTGGTGGTGGAATTGGTGGTGGTGGAATTGGTGGTGGTGGTATGGGTGGTGGTGGTATTGGTGATTGTGGTATTAGTGGTGGTGGGATTGGTGATTGTGGTATTAGTGGTGGTGGTATTGATGGTAGTTGGTGGTATTGGTGGTGGTGGTAGTGGTATTGGTGGTGGTATTGGTAGTAGTAGTGGTGGTGGTGTTGGTATTGGTGGTTGTGGTATTGGTATTGTGGTGGTATTGGTGGTGTTGGTTTTGGTGGTGGTGGTATTGGTGGTGATGGTGGTATTGGTGGTGGTGATATTAGTGGTGGCCATGGTATTGGTGGTGGTATTGGTGAAGGTGGTATTGGTGGTGGTATTGAATGGGTTTGGGGTGGTATTGGTGGCGGTGGTATTGGTGGTATTGGTGGTGGTGATAATAGTGGTGGCCATGGTATTGGTGGTGGTATTGGTGGTGGTATTGAATTGGTGGTAGTGGTATAGGTGGTGGTGGTATTGGTGGTGTGTGGTATTGGTGGTGATGGTGGTATTGGTTGGTTGTGGTAGTGGTGGTGGTAATGGTGGTGGTGTTATAAGTGGTGGTGGTGGTGATATTGGTGGTGGTGGTATCAGTATTGGTTGTGGTGGTGCTAATGGTGGTAGTGGTATTAGTATTGGTCGTATTTGTATTTGTGGTGTTGGTATCAGATTCGTGGTGGTGGTATTGGTGGTGGGGGTATTGGTGGTGGGGGTATTGATGGTGGTGGTGGTATTGGTTGGTTGTGGTATTGGTGGTGGTGGTATTGGAGGTATTGGTGGTAGTGGAGGTGGTGGTATTGATGGTGGTGGTGGTATTGGTGGTGGTGGTGGTAGTAGTATTGGTGGTGGCGGTGGTATTGGTGGTACTATTGGTGGTGGTTGTATTGTGGTGGTATTGGTGGTGGTATTATTAGTGGTGGTGGTATTGATGGTGGTGGTGGTGGTGGTATTGGTATTGGTGGTCATGGTATTGGTAGTGGTGTTGGTATTGGTTGTGGTGGTGGTATTGGTTGTGGTATTGGTGGTGGTATTGGTTATGGTGCTGGTATTGGTGGTGGTATTGGTGGAGGTGGTGGTATTGTGGTAGCATTGGTGGTGGTATTATTGGTATTGTGGTGGTATTGGTGGTGATGGTATTGGTGGTGGTGGTATTGGTGGTGATGGTGGTATTGGTGGTGGTGGAATTGGTGGTATTGGTGTTGGTGGTGGTGGTATTGATGGTAGTTGGTGGTGGTGGTGGTAGTGGTATTGGTGGTGGTGGTATTGGTAGTAGTAGTGGTGGTGGTGGTTGTATTAGTGGTGTTGGTGTGGGTGGTGGTGGTATTGGTGATGGTGGTATTAGTGGTGGTGGTGGTATTGGTTTTGGTGGTATTGGTATTGGTGTTGTTGGTGGTGGTATTGGTGGTGGTATTGATGAGGGTTGGTGGTATTGGTGGTGGTGTTGGTGGTAGTGGTGGTGGTACTGGTGGTAGTGGAGGTGGTGGTATTGATTTTGGTGGTGGTAGTGGTGGTGGTAGTAGTATTGGTGGTGGTGGTGGTATTGGAGGTGGTATTGCTGGTGCTATTGGTGGTGGTTGTATTGTGGTGGTATTATTAGTGGTGGTGGGATTGGTGGTGGTGGTGATGGTATTGGTAGGGGTGTTGGTATTGGTGGCCGAAGTGGTGGGAGTGGTTTGGTTGTGGTGGTGGTATTGGTTGTGGTATTGGTAGGGGTATTGGTTGTGGTGCTGGTATAGGTGGTAGCATTGGTAGTGGTGTATTGGTGGTGGTATTGGTGGTGGTATTGGTGGTGGTGGTATTGGTGGTCGTGGTATTGGTATTGTGGTGGTATTGGTGGTGTTGGCTTTGGTGGTGGTGGTATTGGTGGTGATGGTGGTATTGGTGGTGGTGATATTAGTGGTGGCCATGGTATTGGTGGTGGTATTGGTGAAGGTGGTATTGGTGGTGGTATTGAACGGGTTGTGGTGGTATTGGTGGTGGTGGTATTGGTGATGGTGGCATTGGTGGTGGTATTGGTGGTGGCATTAGTGATGCGTGGTATTGGTGGTGATGGTGGTATTGGTTGGTTGTGGTATTGGTGGTAGTGGAGGTGGTGGTATTGATGGTGGAGGTGGTATTGGTGGTGGTGGTATTAGTATTAGTGGTGGTGGTGGTATTGGTGGTGCTATTGGTGGTATTTGTACTGTGGTGGTATTGGTGGTGGTATTATTAGTGGTGGTGGTATTGATGGTAGTGGTGGTGGTGGTAATAGTGATGGTGGTGGTGGTATTGGTATTGGTGGTGATGGTATTGGTAGTGGTGTTGGTATTGGTGGCGGTAGTGGTGGTAGTGGTTGTGGTGGTGGTATTGGTGGTGGTATTGGTTATGGTGCTGGTATTGGTGGTGGTATTGGTGGAGGTGGTGGTATTGGTGGTGGTGGTATTGGTATTGTGGTGGTATTGGTGGTGGTGGTATTGGTGGTTGTGGTATTGGTGGTGATGGTGGTATTGGTGGTGATGGTATTAGTGGTGTTGGTATGGGTGGTGGTGGTATTGGTGATGGTGGTGTTAGTGGTGGTGGTGGTGTTGGTGGTGGTATTGATGGTGGTTGGTGGTATTGGTGGTGGTGGTGGTATTGGTGGTGGTGGTGGTATTGGTGGTGGTATTGGTGGTGGTGGAGGTATGGGTGGTGTAGTTATTGCTGGTGGTGGTATTGGTGATAGTGGTGTTAGTGGTGGTGGTGGTATTGGTGGTATTGGTGTTGGTGGTGGTGGTATTGATGGTGGTTGGTGGTGGTGGTATTATTAGCAGTGGTGGTATTGGTGGTGGTGGTATTAATATTGATGGTAGTGGTATTGGTGGTGGTATAGGTATGGGTGGTGTAGTTATTGCTGGTGGTGGTATTGGTGGTTGTATTGGTGGTTGTGGTATTAGTGGTGGTGGCATTGGTATTGGCCGTGGTATTGGTGATATTGGCGGTGGTGGTATTAGTGATGGTATTGGTGGTGGTGGTATTGATGGGGGTATTGGTGGTGGTGGTATTATTGGTGGTGGTGGTGGTATTGGTGGTGGTATTGGTTGTGGTATTGGTGGTGGTGTTGTTGGTATTGGTGGTAGTGGTATTGTGGTAGCATTGGTGGTGGTGGCATTGGTGGTGGTATTGGTGGTGGTGATATTGGTGGTGGTGGTATTGGTGGTGTGATGGTATTGGTGGTGGTGGTATTGGAGGTGGTGGTGGTATTGGTGGTGGTGGAATTGGTGGTGATGGTATTAGTGGTGTTGGTATGGGTGGTGGTGGTATTGGTGATGGTGGTGTTAGTGGTGGTGGTGGTGTTGGTGGTGGTGGTGGTGGTATTGATGGTGGTTGGTGGTATTGGTGGTGGTGGTGGTATTGGTTGTGGGTTTGGTGGTGGTGGTGGTATTGGTGGTGGTATTATTAGCAGTGGTGGTATTGGTGGTGGTGGTATTAATATTGATGGTAGTGGTATTGGTGGTGGTATTGGTGGTGGTGGTGGAGGTATGGGTGGTGTAGTTATTGCTGGTGGTGGTATTGGTGATGGTGGTGTTAGTGGTGGTGGTGGTATTGGTGTTGGTGGTGGTGGTGGTATTGATGGTGGTTGGTGGTGGTGGTGGTATTGGTTGTGGGTTTGGTGGTGGTGGTATTGGTGGTGGTATTATTAGCAGTGGTGGTATTGGTGGTGGTGGTATTAATATTGATGGTAGTGGTATTGGTGGTGGTGGAGGTATGGGTGGTGTAGTTATTGCTGGTGGTGGTATTGGTGGTTGTATTGGTGGTGGGGGTATTAGTGGTTGTGGTATTAGTGGTGGTGGCATTGGTATTGGCCGTGGTATTGGTGATATTGGCGGTGGTGGTATTAGTGATGGTATTGGTGGTGGTGGTATTGATGGGGGTATTGGTGGTGGTGGTATTATTGGTGGTGGTGGTATTGGTGGTGGTATTGGTTGTGGTGTTGTTGGTATTGGTATTGTGGTAGCATTGGTGGTGGTATTGGTTGTGGTGATAGTATGGTGGTGTGATGGTATTGGTGGTGGTGGTATTGGAGGTGGTGGTGGTATTGGTGGTGATGGTGGTATTGGTGGTGGTGATAATAGTGGTGGCCATGGTATTGGTGGTGGTATTGAATTGGTGGTAGTGGTATTGGTGGTGGTGGTATTGGTGGTGGTATTGGTGGTGGCATTAGTGGTGTGTGGTATTGGTGGTGATGGTGGTATTGGTTGTGGCAGTGGTGGTGGTAATGGTTGTGGTGTTATAAGTGGTGGTGGTGATATTGGTGGTGGTGGTATCAGTATTGGTGGTGGTGGTGGTGCTAATGGTGGTAGTGGTATTAGTATTGGTGGTATTTGTATTTGTGGTATTGGTATCGGATTCGTGGTGGTGGTATTGGTGGTGGGGGTATTGGTGGTGGGGGCATTGGTGGTGGTGGTGGTATTGGTTGGTTGTGGTATTGGTGGTGGTGGTATTGGTAATAGTGGAGGTGGTGGTATTGATGGTGGTGGTGGTATTGGTGGTTGTAGTGATAGTATTGGTGGTGGTGGTGGTATTGGTGGTGGTTGTATTGTGGTGGTATTGGTGGTGGTATTATTAGTGGTGGTAGTATTGATTGTGGTGGTGGTAATGGTGATGGTGGTGGTGGTATTGGTGGTCATGGTATTGGTAGTGGTGTTGGTTGTGGTGGTGGTATTGGTTGTGGTATTGGTGGTGGTATTTGTTATGGTGCTGGTATTGGTGGAGGTGGTGGTATTGGTGGTGGTATTGTGGTAGCATTGGTGGTGGCATTGGTGGTGGTATTGGTGGTGGTGGTATTGGTATTGTGGTGGTATTGGTGGTGATGGTATTGGTTGTGGTGGTATTGGTGGTGGTGGAATTGGTGGTGGTGGAATTGGTGGTGTTGGTATGGGTGGTGGTGGTATTGGTGATTGTGGTATTAGTGGTGGTGGTGTTGGTGGTGGTGGTGTTGATGGTAGTTGGTGGTATTGGTGGTGGTGGTATTGGTGGTGGTGGTGGTATTGGTAGTAGTAGTGGTGGTGGTGGTATTGGTGGTCGTGGTATTGATATTGTGGTGGTATTGGTGGTGTTGGTTTTGGTGGTGGTGGTATTGGTGGTGATGGTGGTATTGGTGGTGGTGATATTAGTGGTGGCCATGGTATTGGAGGTGGTATTGGTATTGGTGAAGGTGGTATTGATGGTGGTATTGAATGGGTTGTGGTGGTATTGGTGGCGGTGGTATTGGTGATGGTGGCATTGGTGGTGGTATTGGTGGTGGCATTAGTGATGCGTGGTATTGGTGGTGATGGTGGTATTGGTTGGTTGTGGTATTGGTGGTAGTGGAGGTGGTGGTATTGATGGTGGAGGTGGTATTGGTGGTGGTGGTGGTAGTAGTATTGGTGGTGGTGGTGGTATTGGTGGTGCTATTGGTGGTGGTTGTACTGTGGTGGTATTGGTGGTGGTATTATTAGTGGTGGTGGTATTGATGGTAGTGGTGGTGGTAATAGTGATGGAGGTGGTGGTTTTGGTGGTGATGGTATTGGTAGTGGTGTTGGTATTGGTGGCGGTAGTGGTGGTAGTGGTATTGGTTGTGGTGGTGGTATTGGTTGTGGTATTGGTGGTGGTATTGGTTATGGTGCTGGTATTGGTGGTGGTATTGGTGGAGGTGGTGGTATTGGTATTGTGGTGGTATTGGTGGTGGTGGTATTGGTGGTGGTATTGGTGGTATTGGTGGTGGTGGAATTGGTGGTGATGGTATTAGTGGTGTTGGTATGGGTGGTGGTGGTATTGGTGATGGTGTTAGTGGTGGTGGTGGTATTGGTGGTATTGGTGTTGGTGGTGGTGGTATTGATGGTGGTTGGTGGTATTGGTGGTGGTGGTGTTGGTTGTTGGTTTGGTGGTGGTGGTGGTATTGGTGGTGGTGTTATTAGCAGTGTTGGTATTGGTGGTGGTGGTATTAATATTGATGGTAGTGGTATTGGTGGTGGTATTGGTGGCGGTGGAGGTGTGGGTGGTGTAGGTATTGCTGGTGGTGGTATTGGTGGTGGTGGTATTAGTGGTTGTGGTATTAAAGGTGGTGCCATTGGTATTGGTGGTGGTATTGGTGGTATTGGCGGTGGTATTGGTTGTGGTATTGGTGGTGGTGTTGTTGGTATTGGTGGAAGTGGTATTGGTGGCAGTGGTATTGTGGTAGCATTGGTGGTGGTGTATTGGTGGTGGTATTGGTGGTGGTGATATTGGTGGTGGTGGTGGTGGTATTGGAGGTGGTGGTGGTATTGGTGGTGATGGTGGTATTGGTGGTGGTGATAATAGTGGTGGCCATGGTATTGGTGGTGGTATTGGTGTTGGTATTGAATTGGTGGTAGTGGTATAGGTGGTGGTGGTATTGGTGGTGGTATTGGTGGTGGCATTAGTGGTGTGTGGTATTGGTGGTGATGGTGGTATTGGTTGGTTGTGGTAGTGGTGGTGGTAATGGTGGTGGTGTTATAAGTGGTGGTGGTGATATTGGTGGTGGTGGTATCAGTATTGGTGGCGGTGGTGCTAATGGTGGTAGTGGTATTAGTATTGGTGGTATTTGTATTTGTGGTGTTGGTATCAGATTCGTGGTGGTGGTATTGGTGGTGGGGCTATTGGTGGTGGGGGTATTGATGGTGGTGGTGGTATTGGTTGGTTGTGGTATTGGTGGTGGTATTGGAGGTATTGGTGGGAGTGGAGGTGGTGGTATTGATGGTGGTGGTGGTATTGGTGGTTGTGGTGGTAGTAGTATTGGTGGTGGTGGTGGTATTGGTGGTACTATTGGTGGTGGTTGTATTGTGGTGGTATTGGTGGTGGTATTCTTAGTGGTGGTGGTATTGATGGTGGTGGTGGTGGTGGTAATGGTGATGGTGGTGGTGGTATTGGTGGTCATGGTATTGGTAGTGGTGTTGGTATTGGTGGCGGTAGTGGTATTGGTTGTGGTGGTGGTATTGGTTGTGGTATTGGTGGTGGTATTGGTTATGGTGCTGGTATTGGTGGAGGTGGTGGTATTGGTGGTGGTATTGTGGTAGCATTGGTGGTGGTATTGGTGGTGGTATTGGTGGTGGTGGTATTGGTATTGTGGTGGTATTGGTGGGGATGGTATTGGTGGTGGTGGTATTGGTGGTGATGGTGGTATTGGTGGTGGTGGAATTGGTGGTATTGGTGTTGGTGGTGGTGGTATTGATGGTAGTTGGTGGTATTGGTGGTGGTGGTGGTAGTGGTATTGGTGGTGGTGGTATTGGTAGTAGTAGTGGTGGTGGTGGTTGTATTAGTGGTGTTGGTGTGGGTGGTGGTGGTATTGGTGATGGTGGTATTAGTGGTGGTGGTGGTATTGGTTTTGGTGGTGGTGGTATTGGTAGTGTAGTGGTGGTGGTGGTTGTATTAGTGGTGTTGGTGTTGTTGGTGGTGGTATTGGTGGTGGTATTGATGAGGGTTGGTGGTGGTGTTGGTGGTAGTGGTGGTGGTACTGGTGGTAGTGGAGGTGGTGGTATTGATTTTGGTGGTGGTAGTGGTGGTGGTAGTAGTATTGGTGGTGGTATTGGAGGTGGTATTGCTGGTGCTATTGGTGGTGGTTGTATTGTGGTGGTATTCGTGGTGGTATTATTAGTGGTGGTGGTGGTGTTGGTGGTGGTGGTGGTATTGATGGTGGTTGGTGGTATTGGTGGTGGTGGTGGTATTGGTTGTGGGTTTGGTGGTGGTAGTGGTATTGGTGGTGGTATTATTAGCAGTGGTGGTATTGGTGGTGGTGGTATTAATATTGATGGTAGTGGTATTGGTGGTGGTATTGGTGGTGGTGGAGGTATGGGTGGTGTAGTTATTGCTGGTGGTGGTATTGGTGATGGTGTTAGTGGTGGTGGTGGTATTGGTGTTGGTGGTGGTGGTATTGATGGTGGTTGGTGGTGGTGGTGGTGGTATTGGTTGTGGGTTTGGTGGTGGTATTGGTGGTGGTATTATTAGCAGTGGTGGTATTGGTGGTGGTGGTATTAATATTGATGGTAGTGGTATTGGTGGTGGTATTGGTGGTGGTGGAGGTATGGGTGGTGTAGTTATTGCTGGTGGTGGTATTGGTGGTTGTATTGGTGGTGGTGGTATTAGTGGTTGTGGTATTAGTGGTGGTGGCATTGGTATTGGCCGTGGTATTGGTGATATTGGCGGTGGTGGTATTAGTGATGGTATTGGTGGTGGTGGTATTGATGGGGGTATTGGTGGTGGTGGTATTATTGGTGGTGGTGGTGGTGGTATTGGTGGTGGTATTGGTTGTGGTGTTGTTGGTATTGGTGGTAGTGGTATTGTGGTAGCATTGGTGGTGGTGGCATTGGTGGTGGTATTGGTGGTGGTGATATTGGTGGTGGTGGTATGGTGGTGTGATGGTATTGGTGGTGGTGGTATTGGAGGTGGTGGTGGTATTGGTGGTGATGGTGGTATTGGTGGTGGTGATAATAGTGGTGGCCATGGTATTGGTGGAGGTGGTATTGGTGGTGGTATTGAATTGGTGGTAGTGGTATTGGTGGTGGTGGTATTGGTGGTGGTATTGGTGGTGGCATTAGTGGTGTGTGGTATTGGTGGTGATGGTGGTATTGGTTGGTTGTGGCAGTGGTGGTGGTAATGGTTGTGGTGTTATAAGTGGTGGTGGTGATATTGGTGGTGGTGGTATCAGTATTGGTGGTGGTGGTGGTGCTAATGGTGGTAGTGGTATTAGTGGTATTTGTGGTATTGGTATCGGATTCGTGGTGGTGGTATTGGTGGTGGGGGTATTGGTGGTGGGGGCATTGGTGGTGGTGGTGGTATTGGTTGGTTGTGGTATTGGTGGTGGTGGTATTGGAGGTATTGGTAATAGTGGAGGTGGTGGTATTGATGGTGGTGGTGGTATTGGTGGTTGTAGTGATAGTATTGGTGGTGGTGGTGGTATTGGTGGTGGTTGTATTGTGGTGGTATTATTAGTGGTGGTAGTATTGATTGTGGTGGTGGTAATGGTGATTGTGGTGGTGGTATTGGTGGTCATGGTATTGGTAGTGGTGTTGGTATTGGTGGTGGTAGTGGTATTGGTTGTGGTGGTGGTATTGGTTGTGGTATTGGTGGTGGTATTGGTTATGGTGCTGGTATTGGTGGAGGTGGTGGTATTGGTGGTGGTATTGTGGTAGCATTGGTGGTGGCATTGGTGGTGGTATTGGTGGTGGTGGTATTGGTATTGTGGTGGTATTGGTGGTGATGGTATTGGTTGTGGTGTTATTGGTGGTGGTGGAATTGGTGGTGGTGGAATTGGTGGTGTTGGTATGGGTGGTGGTGGTATTGGTGATTGTGGTATTAGTGGTGGTGGTATTGGTGTTGGTGGTGGTGGTATTGATGGTAGTTGGTGGTATTGGTGGTGGTGGTGGTAGTGGTATTGGTGGTGGTGGTGGTATTGGTAGTAGTAGTGGTGGTGGTGGTATTGGTGGTCGTGGTATTGGTATTGTGGTGGTATTGGTGGTGTTGGTTTTGGTGGTGGTGGTATTGGTGGTGATGGTGGTATTGGTGGTGGTGATATTAGTGGTGGCCATGGTATTGGATGTGGTATTGGTATTGGTGGTGGTATTGGTGAAGGTGGTATTGATGGTGGTATTGAATGGGTTGTGGTGGTATTGGTGGCGGTGGTATTGGTGATGGTGGCATTGGTGGTGGTATTGGTGGTGGCATTAGTGATGCGTGGTATTGGTGGTGATGGTGGTATTGGTTGGTTGTGGTATTGGTGGTAGTGGAGGTGGTGGTATTGATGGTGGAGGTGGTATTGGTGGTGGTGGTGGTAGTAGTATTGGTGGTGGTGGTGGTATTGGTGGTGCTATTGGTGGTGGTTGTACTGTGGTGGTATTGGTGGTGGTATTATTAGTGGTGGTGGTATTGATGGTAGTGGTAATAGTGATGGAGGTGGTGGTTTTGGTGGTGATGGTATTGGTAGTGGTGTTGGTATTGGTGGCGGTAGTGGTGGTATTGGTTGTGGTGGTGGTATTGGTTGTGGTATTGGTGGTGGTATTGGTTATGGTGCTGGTATTGGTGGTGGTATTGGTGGAGGTGGTGGTATTGGTGGTGGTATTGTGGTAGCATTGGTGGTGGTGGTATTGGTATTGTGGTGGTATTGGTGGTGGTGGTATTGGTGGTGGTGGTATTGGTGGTGGTGGAATTGGTGGTGATGGTATTAGTGGTGTTGGTATGGGTGGTGGTGGTATTGGTGGTATTGGTGTTGGTGGTGGTGGTATTGATGGTGGTTGGTGGTATTGGTGGTGGTGGTGTTGGTTGTTGGTTTGGTGGTGGTGGTGGTATTGGTGGTGGTAGTGTTATTAGCAGTGGTGGTATTGGTGGTGGTGGTATTAATATTGATGGTAGTGGTATTGGTGGTGGTATTGGTGGCGGTGGAGGTGTGGGTGGTGTAGGTATTGCTGGTGGTGGTATTGGTGGTGGTGGTATTAGTGTTTGTGGTATTAAAGGTGGTGCCATTGGTATTGGTGGTGGTATTGGTGGTATTGGCGGTGGTGGTATTAGCGATGGTATTGGTGTTGGTGGTATTGATGGGGGTATTGGTGGTATTAGTGGTGGTATTGGTTGTGGTATTGGTGGTGGTGTTGTTGGTATTGGTGGTAGTGGTATTGGTGGCAGTGGTATTGTGGTAGCATTGGTGGTGGTGTATTGGTGCTGGCATTGGTGGTGGTATTGGTGGTGGTGATATTGGTGGTGGTGGTATTGGTATTGTGATGGGATTGGTGGTGGTGGTATTGGAGGTGGTGGTGGTATTGGTGGTGATGGTGGTATTGGTGGTGGTGATAATAGTGGTGGCCATGGTATTGGTGGTGGTATTGGTGTTGGTATTGAATTGGTGGTAGTGGTATAGGTGGTGGTGGTATTGGTGGTGTGTGGTATTGGTGGTGATGGTGGTATTGGTTGGTTGTGGTAGTGGTGGTGGTGGTGTTATAAGTGGTGGTGGTGATATTGGTGGTGGTGGTATCAGTATTGGTGGCGGTGGTGCTAATGGTGGTAGTGGTATTAGTATTGGTGGTATTTGTATTTGTGGTGTTGGTATCAGATTCGTGGTGGTGGTATTGGTGGTGGGGCTATTGGTGGTGGGGGTATTGATGGTGGTTGTGGTATTGGTTGGTTGTGGTATTGGTGGTGGTATTGAAGGTATTGGTGGTAGTGGAGGTGGTGGTATTGATGGTGGTGGTGGTATTGGTGGTTGTGGTGGTAGTAGTATTGGTGGTGGTGGTGGTATTGGTGGTACTATTGGTGGTGGTTGTATTGTGGTGGTATTGGTGGTGGTATTCTTAGTGGTGGTGGTATTGATGGTGGTGGTGGTAATGGTGATGGCGGTGGTGGTATTGGTGGTCATGGTATTGGTAGTGGTGTTGGTATTGGTGGCGGTAGTGGTGGTAGTGGTATTGGTTGTGGTGGTGGTATTGGTTGTGGTATTGGTGGTGGTATTGGTTATGGTGCTGGTATTGGTGGTGGTATTGGTGGTGGTATTGTGGTAGCATTGGTGGTGGTATTGGTGGTGGTATTGGTGGTGGTGGTATTGGTGGTGATGGTGGTATTGGTGGTGGTGGAATTGGTGGTATTGGTGTTGGTGGTGGTGGTATTGATGGTAGTTGGTGGTATTGGTGGTGGTGGTGGTAGTGGTATTGGTGGTGGTGGTATTGGTAGTAGTAGTGGTGGTGGTTGTATTAGTGGTGTTGGTGTGGGTGGTGGTGGTATTGGTGATGGTGGTATTAGTGGTGGTGGTGGTATTGGTTTTGGTGGTATTGGTATTGGTGTTGTTGGTGGTGGTATTGGTGGTGATGGTGGTATTGGTGTTGGTGGTGGTGGTATTGATGGTAGTTGGTGGTATTGGTGGTGGTGGTGGTAGTGGTATTGGTGGTGGTATTAGTGGTTGTGGTATTAAAGGTGGTGCCATTGGTATTGGTGGTGGTATTGGTGGTATTGGCGGTGGTGGTATTAGCGATGGTATTGGTGGTGGTGGTATTGATGGGGGTATTGGTGGTATTAGTGGTGGTATTGGTTGTGGTATTGGTGGTGGTGTTGTTGGTATTGGTGGTAGTGGTATTGGTGGCAGTGGTATTGTGGTAGCATTGGTGGTGGTGTATTGTTGCTGGCATTGGTGGTGGTATTGGTGGTGGTGATATTGGTGGTGGTGGTATTGGTATTGTGATGGGATTGGTGGTGGTGGTATTGGAGGTGGTGGTGGTATTGGTGGTGATGGTGGTATTGGTGGTGGTGATAATAGTGGTGGCCATGGTATTGGTGGTGGTATTGGTGTTGGTATTGAATTGGTGGTAGTGGTATAGGTGGTGGTGGTATTGGTGGTGTGTGGTATTGGTGGTGATGGTGGTATTGGTTGGTTGTGGTAGTGGTGGTGGTGGTGTTATAAGTGGTGGTGGTGATATTGGTGGTGGTGGTATCAGTATTGGTGGCGGTGGTGCTAATGGTGGTAGTGGTATTAGTATTGGTGGTATTTGTATTTGTGGTGTTGGTATCAGATTCGTGGTGGTGGTATTGGTGGTGGGGCTATTGGTGGTGGGGGTATTGATGGTGGTTGTGGTATTGGTTGGTTGTGGTATTGGTGGTGGTATTGAAGGTATTGGTGGTAGTGGAGGTGGTGGTATTGATGGTGGTGGTGGTATTGGTGGTTGTGGTGGTAGTAGTATTGGTGGTGGTGGTGGTATTGGTGGTACTATTGGTGGTGGTTGTATTGTGGTGGTATTGGTGGTGGTATTCTTAGTGGTGGTGGTATTGATGGTGGTGGTGGTAATGGTGATGGCGGTGGTGGTATTGGTGGTCATGGTATTGGTAGTGGTGTTGGTATTGGTGGCGGTAGTGGTGGTAGTGGTATTGGTTGTGGTGGTGGTATTGGTTGTGGTATTGGTGGTGGTATTGGTTATGGTGCTGGTATTGGTGGTGGTATTGGTGGAGGTGGTGGTATTGGTGGTGGTATTGTGGTAGCATTGGTGGTGGTATTGGTGGTGGTATTGGTGGTGGTGGTATTGGTGGTGATGGTGGTATTGGTGGTGGTGGAATTGGTGGTATTGGTGTTGGTGGTGGTGGTATTGATGGTAGTTGGTGGTATTGGTGGTGGTGGTGGTAGTGGTATTGGTGGTGGTGGTATTGGTAGTAGTAGTGGTGGTGGTTGTATTAGTGGTGTTGGTGTGGGTGGTGGTGGTATTGGTGATGGTGGTATTAGTGGTGGTGGTGGTATTGGTTTTGGTGGTATTGGTATTGGTGTTGTTGGTGGTGGTATTGGTGGTGATGGTGGTATTGGTGTTGGTGGTGGTGGTATTGATGGTAGTTGGTGGTATTGGTGGTGGTGGTGGTAGTGGTATTGGTGGTTGTATTAGTGGTGTTGGTGTGGGTGGTGGTGGTATTGGTGATGGTGGTATTAGTGGTGGTGGTGGTATTGGTTTTGGTGGTATTGGTATTGGTGTTGGTGGTGGTATTGGTGGTGGTATTGATGAGGGTTGGTGGTATTGGTGGTGGTGTTGGTGGTAGTGGTGGTGGTACTGGTGGTAGTGGAGGTGGTGGTATTGATTTTGGTGGTGGTAGTGGTGGTGGTAGTAGTATTGGTGGTGGTGGTGGTATTGGAGGTGGTATTGCTGGTGCTATTGGTGGTGGTTGTATTGTGGTGGTATTCGTGGTGGTATTATTAGTGGTGGTGGGATTGGTGGTGGTGGTGATGGTATTGGTAGGGGTGTTGGTATTGGTGGCCGAAGTGGTGGGTGTGGTTTGGTTGTGGTGGTGGTATTGGTTGTGGTATTGGTAAGGGTATTGGTTGTGGTGCTGGTATAGGTGGTAGCATTGGTAGTGGTGTATTGGTGGTGGTATTGGTGGTCGTGGTATTGGTATTGTGGTGGTATTGGTGGTGTTGGCTTTGGTGGTGGTGGTATTGGTGGTGATGGTGGTATTGGTGGTGGTGATATTAGTGGTGGCCATGGTATTGGTGGTGGTATTGGTATTGGTGGTGGTATTGGTGAAGGTGGTATTGGTGGTGGTATTGAATGGGTTGTGGTGGTATTGGTGGTGGTGGTATTGGTGATGGTGGCATTGGTGGTGGTATTGGTGGTGGCATTAGTGATGCGTGGTATTGGTGGTGATGGTGGTATTGGTTGGTTGTGGTATTGGTGGTAGTGGAGGTGGTGGTATTGGTGGTGGAGGTGGTATTGGTGGTGGTGGTAGTAGTATTAGTGGTAGTGGTGGTATTGGTGGTGCTATTGGTGGTATTTGTACTGTGGTGGTATTGGTGGTGGTATTATTAGTGGTGGTGGTATTGATGGTAGTGGTGGTGGTAATAGTGATGGTGGTGGTGGTATTGGTATTGGTGGTGATGGTATTGGTAGTGGTGTTGGTATTGGTGGCGGTAGTGGTGGTAGTGGTTGTGGTGGTGGTATTGGTTGTGGTATTGGTGGTGGTATTGGTTATGGTGCTGGTATTGGTGGTGGTATTGGTGGAGGTGGTGGTATTGGTGGTGGTATTGTGGTAGCATTGGTGGTGGTGTTGGCGGTGGTATTGGTGGTGGTGGTGGTATTGGTATTGTGGTGGTATTGGTGGTGGTGGTATTGGTGGTGGTGGTATTGGTGGTGATGGTGGAATTGGTGGTGATGGTATTAGTGGTGTTGGTATGGGTGGTGGTGTTAGTGGTGGTGGTGGTGGTATTGGTGTTGGTGGTGGTGGTATTGATGGTGGTTGGTGGTAGTGGTGGTATTGGTGGTGGTGGTGGTATTGGTTGTGGGTTTGGTGGTGGTGGTGGTATTGGTGGTGGTATTATTAGCAGTGGTGATATTGGTGGTGGTGGTATTAATATTGATGGTAGTGGTATTGGTGGTGGTATTGGTGGTGGTGGAGGTATGGGTGGTGTAGTTATTGCTGGTGGTGGTATTGGTGGTTGTATTGGTGGTGGTGGTATTAGTGGTTGTGGTATTAGTGGTGGTGGCATTGGTATTGGCCGTGGTATTGGTGATATTGGCGGTGGTGGTATTTGTGGTGGTATTGGTGGTGGTGGTATTGATGGGGGTATTGGTGGTGGTGGTATTATTGGTGGTGGTGGTATTGGTGGTGGTATTGGTGGTGGTATTGGTGGCAGCGGTATTGTGGTAGCATTGGTGGTGGTGGCATTGGTGGTGGTATTGGTGGTGGTGATATTGGTGGTATTGGTATTGTGATGGTATTGGTGGTGGTGGTGGTAATGGTGGTATTGGTGGTGGTGATAATAGTGGTGGCCATGGTATTGGTGGAGGTGGTATTGGTGGTGGTATTGAATTGGTGGTAGTGGTATTGGTGGTGGTGGTATTGGTGGTGGCATTAGTGGTGTGTGGTATTGGTGGTGATGGTGGTATTGGTTGGTTGTGGTAGTGGTGGTAATGGTTGTGGTGTTATAAGTGGTGGTGGTGATATTGGTGGTGGTGGTATCAGTATTGGTGGTGGTGGTGGTGCTAATGGTGGTAGTGGTATTAGTATTGGTGGTATTTGTATTTGTGGTGTTGGTATCGGATTCGTGGTGGTGGTATTGGTGGTGGGGGTATTGGTGGTGGGGGCATTGGTGGTGGTGGTATTGGTTGGTTGTGGTATTGGTGGTGGTGGTATTGGAGGTATTGGTAATAGTGGAGGTGGTATTGATGGTGGTGGTGGTATTGGTGGTTGTAGTGATAGTAGTATTGGTGGTGGTGGTGGCATTGGTGGTGCTATTGGTGGTGGTTGTATTGTGGTGGTATTGGTGGTGGTATTATTAGTGGTGGTAGTATTGATGGTGGTGGTGGTAATGGTGATGGTGGTGGTGGTGGTATTGGTGGTCATGGTATTGGTAGTGGTGTTGGTATTGGTGGCGGTAGTGGTGGTAGTGGTATTGGTTGTGGTGGTGGTATTGGTGCTGGTATTGGTGGAGGTGGTGGTATTGGTGGTGGTATTGTGGTAGCATTGGTGGTGGCATTGGTGGTGGTATTGGTGGTGGTGATATTGGTATTGTGGTGGTATTGGTATTGTGGTGGTATTGGTGGTGATGGTATTGGTGGTGGTGGTATTGGTGGTGATGGTATTAGTGGTGATGGTATTAGTGGTGATGGTATTAGTGGTGTTGGTATGGGTGGTGGTGGTATGGGTGGTGGTGGTATTAGTGTTGGTGGTGGTGGTATTGATGGTAGTTGGTGGTATTGGTGGTGGTGGTAGTGGTATTGGTGGTGGTGGTGGTATTGGTTGTGGGTTTGGTGTTGGTGGTGGTCTTGGTGGTGGTATTGGTGGTTGTGTTATTAGCAGTGGTGGTATTGGTGGTGGTGGTATTAATATTGATGGTGGTGGTATTGGTGGTGGTATTGGTGGTGGTGGAGGTATGGGTGGTGTAGGTATTTCTGGTGGTGGTATTGGTGGTTGTGGTATTAGTGGTGTGTGGTATTGGTGGCAATGGTGGTATTGGTTGGTTGTGGTATTGGTGGTGGTGGTATTGGGGGTGGTGGTGGTATTGGTGGTGGTGTTATAAGTGGTGGTGGTGGTGATATTGGTGGTGGTGGTATTAGTATTGGTGGTGGTGGTGCTAATGGTGGTAGTGGTATTAGTATTGGTGGTATTTGTATTTGTGGTGTTGGTATCGGATTCGTGGTGGTGGTATTGGTGGTGGGGGAATTGGTGGTGGTGGTAATATTGGTGGGTGGTGGTATTGGTGGTGGTGGTATTGGTTGTGGTATTGGTGGTGGTGTTGTTAGTATTGGTGGTAGTGGTATTGGTGGCAGTGCAGGTGGTGGTATTGATGGTGATGCTGGTATTGCTGGTGGTGGTATTGGTAGTGGTGGTATTGGTGGTGGTATTGGTGGTGGTATTGAGGGTGGTGGTAGTATTGGTGGTGGTATTGGTGGTTTTGGTGGTGTATTGGTGGTGGTATTGTGGTGGTATTGGTGGTGGTGGTATTGGTGGTGGTGGTACTGGTGGTGGTGGTATTAGTGGTGGTGGTATTGGTGGTGGTGGTAAATGTAAATGTAAATGTACAGATATTTATATAGCGCAAATCACCAACCGGTCTCTAAGCGCTTGCTTAGGGAACCCGTCCTGGTATTCCCCTGTGAGATAACCCAGCAGGGCATCCACAAGGTGAAAGCCAGGCATCCCGCCACGAGGGGCCATTGTGGAGATTAAGCAAGCTATTGCCCAGAGTCGCAGAGTGTGAACCCATGAATCAAGTATGCACTGGAGCGAGAATTATCGAGTCCATGGACAATTTATGGACTCAAGACCCAGCCGAGCCGGGAATTGAACCCTGGTCCTGGGCTGACCTCTGCTTCCAGGTCTGCCTACTCTAACCAGTGAGCCACACTTCTCCACTGGTGGTGGTGGTATTGGTCATGGTGGCGGTATTGGTATTGATGGTGGTGGTAGTAGTAGTGGTGAGGGTGATATTGGTGGTTGTATTAGTGGTGTTGGTATGGGTAGTGGTCATATTGGTGATGGTGGTATTAGTGGTGGTGGTGGTATTGGTTGTGGTGGTATTGGTGTTGGTGGTGGTATTGATGGTGGTTGGTGGTATTGGTGGTGGTGGTATTGATGGGGGTATTGGTGGTGGTGGTATTATTGGTGGTGGTGATGGTATTGGTGGTGGTATTGGTTGTGGTATTGGTGGTGGTGTTGTTGGTATTGGTGGTGGTGGTATTGGTGGCAGTGGTATTGTGGTAGCATTGGTAGTGGTGATATTGGTAGTGGTGATATTAGTGTTGGCCATGGTATTGGTGGTGGTATTGGTATTGGTGGTGGTATTGAATTGGTGGTGGTGGTATTGGTGGTGGTGGTATTGGTGGTGGTATTGGTGGTGGCATTAGTGGTGCGTGGTATTGGTGGTGATGGTGGTATTGGTTGGTTGTGGTATTGGTGGTGGTGGTATTGGGGGTGGTGGTGGTGGTATTGGTGGTGGTGTTATAAGTGTGGTGGTGATATTGGTGGTCATGGTATTAGTATTGGTGGTAGTGGTATTAGTATTGGTGGTATTTGTATTTGTGGTGTTGGAATCGGATTGGTAGTAGTGGCATTGATGGTGGAGGTATTGGTGGTGGTGGTATTATTGGTGGTGGTGGTGGTATTGGTTGTTGTATTGGTGGTGGTGTTGTTGGTATTGGTGATAGTAGTATTGGTGGCAGTGGAGGTGGTGGTATTCATGGTGGTGCTGGTATTGGTGGTGGTGGTATTGGTAGTGGTGGTAGTGGTATTGGTGGTGGTGGTGGTTGTTAGAATGGGGAACCTCTGGTTGGCACAGGTAGGTACTTGTGACAAACAGTGGTCCCTTCTTCTATTCAGGGCGAGAGAATTACCCCTTCAGAACAACCCCTGCTCACCCTATAGGTAGTGTGGCGCGAGCAGTCAGGGCTAAACTTCAGGGCGCTAGTCAGTTAAGCATTTATGATCACACACAGTAAATCACAACGATCCCCCACAAATGGACACCAGGCGTAAGTTGTATCAAAAATACGGATGCTTTATATAAAAGATTCTTTGTTACGCAGGCATGTACAAGACCATCAATAACGGTTGCGAACTGGAGGCCACAAGATGATAATTAGGCACTGTTCTTGTCTTTGGTAACTTATTCGATCACGAGCGCTTCACAGGGCTCGGTTGAGTCGGTCCAGTCACGATGATGCGCAGTGCACCCGGGATACAGTGATACGGGGAAATCAGAACGTTGCGGACCCCGAGTCCGATAGAGAGTTCACTGTACCTGGGAACGTGCGATGTGCTTGGACGAGTCTTCGGGGGAGATGCAGGTTCTGCACCTCGCGGGTCTTCCGGATCGAGACTTCAGCGGGCGGCTCTCGGTAGACAGGTGCCGCCCAGGGCCCCCGACACGGACTGTGCGGGAGGTCACTGCGGAGGGCGGCACTGTCAGACTCAGGCTGGGAGGTGAAGCGGGGCGGCCGGATACGTTACGACGTACGGGCGGCCGTCCGAGGCTGGATTTCACTTCCCCACTAGAAATCCGGCGGGAGGGCGAGAGGGCACCAAGCGCGCTCCAGTAGCAGGCAGGTGACAGGGAAGCGGGACGGCCAGACTCGATGGGTCCAGAGCGACTCAGGTAGAGCGGGGCTCTCGGCGAGTGGAGGCGGCCAGGCTTCTGGGTGTCACGGCCCTAGGAGGGATGCGAAGGTGCGCAGGGCACTCCGGCGGGAGAAAGCACACGGCTCGAATTCTCAGACGAGCGGAGACACGGTGAACCCACTGGTCCTGGGGTTCAGTTCAGGGGGCAAGCTCTTCTTCCAAGCCCTTGGAGATAGTTGAAAACAAAGTGCAAAAGTCTCTTTCAGACTTTTTCCTCTCCTTCCTCAGCAAGGCACCTACTGCAGGCCAGTCCCTCAGGTCAGGGAAAGTTACTCCTCCTTCAGCTTCTTCCAGGTCCTTCTAGTCGGGCAGAGTTCCTTTGTGGTTCAATCTGGATCTGATTTCTTAGGAGCCAGGCTCCTACTTTTATACAGGGACTCTTTTGTTCTTTAGCGCCAGGGGGCCTGGGCCTGGCTCAGTCCAGTTTTGGAGCACTCTGTTGTGGTGACTCGGCTTGTTCCTTTCAGCAGCAGGGCAGAGACATCAGCTGCTCCACAGGGGGCGGCGCCGGCTTTGTGGTGGCAGAGCACAGGTCTATTCAAGAGTCAGGGTGTACTCCTCCCACCCATCCTGGTGTAATCTCTCTACCCACCACCTGGCAGCCAACCTGTCTCCTGGAATCCCCCAGCCCTGCTCCTGTACTGTTGCTAGGCAGAACACACACCCACAGCAGAGGCGGACTGAGATGGTCAGGCACGCAAAGGCTAACTTTCTAAAAGTAGCTTTTGCAAAGCCAGGATATTAAAATAACCTTTACTAAAAGATGTATTTTATTATCCCGAGTTCAGGCATACTAAACATGACTTTCTACCATGCTCTCTGAGTCCACTGGGGTCACAGCGTGTAGCGATCCCAGCAGCCCATTCTGGCCTATGGAGAGCAGGTAGCCTTCAATAGTGAAAAACGAAAATGGCTGTAATTCACTATTAAGACATGCCACACACATCAGGGCATGTCCTACCTTATGCCTACAATGCACCCTGCGCATAGGCCTACCAGAGGGGTGACTAACATGTAGTTAAGGGAAGGTTTAGGGACTGGTATGTGGGGACACTTGCTTAGTCAGCGCGACGGTACCAGACCGCGCGCAGGTTCTGCCGTGGCAGACCCTAGACACATTTTACCCCGCTGCTTCGGTGGGTGGCACAAGCAGTGCTGCAAGCCCACTAGCAGCATTTGGATATACAAGCCCTTGGCACCCCTGGTGCACTCTACTAGGGACTGATAGTAAACCAAATAAACCAAACGTGGAAGTCAATTCACATAATACATTTTACCATAGGGAGCACTTGTACTGTGGCACTGAATGGCAGTGGCACAGTGCCCTGAGCAGCTAACACCAACACAAAAACACATTGAGGCACAGACAAAAAATGGAAGGGTGACCCACGCCAATGGTGCCAGGTCTAACACGTGTCCCCTCCAGCTGAAAAGTGGGGAGAACTACCCTACCCCAGGGAGTTCTGCATCACTAAGGCGGAAAAACCTGGACAGACCGTCAGCATTGGCGTGATCTGTGCCAGGGCGATGCTCCACCGTAAAGTCCATACCCTGTAGGGAGATGGACCACCTCAACAGTTTTGGGTTCTCACCCCTCATTTGCATCAACCATCTGAGGGGCCTGTGGTCGGTCTGAACCCGGAAGTGAGACCCAAACAAGTAGGGTCTTAGCTTCTTCAGTGCCCAGACCACAGCAAATGCTTCTCGTTCTATCGCACTCCACCTTTGTTCCCGGGGAAGTAGCCTCCTGCTAATAAAGGCTACGGGTTGGTCAAAGCCCTCCTCAGTGATCTGTGAGAGAACAGCCCCTACACCATGCTCTGATGCATCCGTCTGCACCAGGAACTCTTTGGAGAAGTCAGGAGCCAAGAGCACGGGCGCCGTGCACATGGCCGTTTTCAGGGTGTCGAAGGCTTTCTGACAGGTGTCAGTCCATATCACTTTTCTGGGCTGCTTCTTCGAAGTCAGCTCTGTCAAGGGGGCAACGATGCTGCCATACCCCTTGACAAACCTCCTGTATTACCCGGTGAGTCCTAAAAAGGCCCTCACCTCCGTCTGGGTCTTTGGGGGCTCCCAAGCCAGGATGGTTTCAACTTTGGGTTGGAGGGGCGCCACCTGGCCGCTCCCCACTTGGTGTCCCAAGTACACCACTGAACCCTGCCCGATCTGACACTTGCTTGCCTTGATCGTGAGGCCTGCCTTGCGCAGCGCCATCAACACTGCCCAGAGATGTTGCAGGTGTTCTTCCCATGTGCTGCTGAACACTGCGATGTCGTCCAGGTAGGCGGCGCTGAACTCGGTCAGCCCAGCCAACACCTGGTTGACCAACCTCTGGAAGGTGGCAGGGGCATTCTTCATCCCAAAGGGCATCACCCGGAACTGGTAATGCCCATCCGGTGTAGAGAATGCGGACCTCTCTTTGGCCCCATCAGTTAAGGCGATCTGCCAGTACCCAGACGTTAAATCAAACGTGCTGAGGTACCGTGCAGCCCCTAACCGATCGATGAGCTCATCAGCTCTGGGGATGGGGTGCGCGTCTGTCTTCGTGACTGAGTTGAGACCTCGGTAGTCCACACAGAACCGGAGTTCGGGCGTGGCACCCGGCGCTGCAGCCTTTGGGACCAAGACCACTGGGCTGGCCCAAGGACTGCTGGAGGACTCAACAACCCCTAGAGCAAGCATCTTCGAGACCTCCTCTTTGATGCAGGCTCTGACCCTGTCAGTTACCCGGTAGGCCTTGTGCTTCACAGGTAGGCTGTCTCCTGTATCTACATCATGGACGCACCAATTTGTGATACCAGGAACCAGGGAGAACAGGTCAGGGAACTGCCCCAGCAGCTGGCGACAGTCACCCTGTTGCTCAGGGGTCAGGGTGGGTGAGAGGTTAACTCCATCCACTGACCCGTCTCGCTCTGAGGCCACCAAGAGGTCGGGAAGAGGCTCAGACTCCTCTTCCGTCCCATCATCGGTGGCCAAGAGCATGCCCACTTCGGACCTCTCCAAGTGGGGCTTCAGTCGATTGACATGTAGGACCCTTAAGGGGTTCCTAGGAGACCGCAAGTCCACCAAGTAGGTGACAGAACTCTTGCGCTCCACAATCTCAAAGGGTCCTGTCCACTTGTCCTGGAGTGCACAAGGCTCCACAGGGGCCAGGACCCACACTTTTTGGCCAGGTTGAAGCTCAACCAGAGTGGCGTTCTGGTCGTACCACCGCTTCATTTCCTCCTGGCTGGCTTCCAGGTTTGCCTCAGCAAGTTGCCTGAAACGCCTAGTCTGGTTCCGGAAAGCCAGCATGTAACTGTATACATTCTGGGGAGGTTTCCTGGGAGATTGCTCCCAGCCTTTCTTGACCAGACTAAGAGGTCCTCGTACTGGGTGGCCATACAAAAGCTCAAAGGGACTGAACCCTAGAGACTTTTGTGGCACCTCGCGGTACGCAAAGAGAAGGCATGGTAAGAGGACGTCCCACTTACGCCTCATGGGTTCCTCGAGACCCATAATCATGCCCTTCAGGGTTCGGTTGAAGCGCTCAACCAACCCGTTTCCTTGGGGATGGTAAGGTGTGGTGAACTTGTAGGTTACACCACACTCTTGCCAAAGGGACTTCATATATTTCGATATGAAGTTGGTCCCCCTGTCAGACACCACCTCTAGAGGGAATCCTACTCGTGAGAAAATTCCCATCAGTGCCCGTCCCACCACGGGGGCCGTCACTGTCCTCAGAGGGATGGCTTCAGGGTACCGGGTGGCATGGTCCACCAAGACCAGGATAAACCTGTTGCCCATGGCTGTCTTGGGGTCCAGTGGCCCCACAATGTCAATCCCCACCCGCTGGAATGGGGTACTGACCACTGGGAAAGGTTGGAGTGGAGCTCTCAGCTTCCTTCCACTCTTGCCACTTGCCTGGCAAGTCTGGCATGTCCTGCAGTGAGTGTCAGAACTCCTGCGCATTTGGGGCCAATAAAAGTGGGTGACAAGCCTTTCAAAGGTCTTGTCCTGCCCCAAATGTCCTGCTAACGGTACGTCGTGAGCCAGCCCCAGTAGGAAGGCTCTGAACTTCTGGGGTACCACCAGCGCACGGGCTGACCCAGGTTCAGCAACCTTAGGCTCTGAGTATAGGAGGTCGTTCTCCCAGTAGATCAAGTGAGTTCCGGACTGATCACCATTGGCCTGGGCTGCAGCCTGCTGCCGCATACCCTCTAGAGAGGGGCACTCTTTCTGCTCCCTGCAGAATTCCTCCCTGGTGGGGCCTCCTTCTTGCTGCCAATGGGTCAGCTCAGGCAGGTCCCCCAGTTCGGCTATCTGTTCCCCGGTAGGCTCCAGGGCATCCCCCTCAAGGTCTGCTTCCTCCTGGGCCGTGGGAACTTCAGGAGCCGGATTCCCGTGCCTCCCTTGCCCTCTCTCTAAGGCCGGTTCCTGGGCCGCTCCCTCAGGCTCCAGGGTTCCTTCAACACCCCTACCGGCTGCCATCGACCGGGTGGTCACGCACGCCCAATCAGGCAAGCCCACCATCCGCAGGTGAGTTGTCTTCTCCACCTTTTCCCAAGGGGAGCTCTCCAAATCGTTACCTAGGAGACAATCAATAGGCATGGCCTCTCTCACAGCCACTTGCAGAGTACCAGAGACCCCCCCCCACTCAAAGGGAACCTGAGCCATTGGACACGGACTCTCTGTGTTGTCGGCGTTGACAACACGGCAGAATGCGTGCGGGACAACCTGCTCTTGAGACACCAGGTGTTGCTTGACAGCAGTCACACTGGCTCCTGTATCTCTAAGAGCCCCCACCCTCTTGCCATTTATGGTCACCCACTGCCCATACTTTTGAGTATTGGGGGGCAGCTGGGCCTCAGCGACCATCTCACTGTCTCCTAATGAGACTAGGGTCATCTGTACGGGATCCGCCGCCCCTTGGACATCTATCTCCCTCCCCAAGGCTACACTATTCACCTGCTTGGTGGGTGGAGCACCAGAGGGTGCTGGTTTACCATACAGGGGGCACTTGGGATCCACGGAAATGTGCCCCAGGTTGTTACACTTGTAACATCTGAGGGGCCCTCTTTGAACAGGGTTACCTGTCGGGGCCCCGGTCTGCTTCGGGGGTGGGGGTGGCTGAGAACCTTTCCCTTGGTTCCCTTGGGAATTACTTTGGGGCCCTCTGTAGAACTCCCTCTGTTTACCCTTGTCCCCCCCACTCTTCTGCTGGGGACCCTGAACACCTTTGGCGGGGCCTCCCATGGGACCCTTGTGGACCCTGGTGCTGATCCAGCGGTCCGCCTCCTCAGCAAGCTTCCTCGGGTTGGACAGCTTGCTATCGATCAGGTGCTGGCGTAGCTCAGGAAAACAATTATCCGACAAGTGCTCCCATGCAATTAAATCAAACAGCCCTTGGTAATCATTCACTTTGCTACCCTTCACCCAACCATCCAGCGCTCTGCAAAAAAAGGTCACATATTCTACATAAGTGGTACCAGGTTTCTTGGTGCAATCCCTAAATCTCTGTCTGTACAATTCAGGAGTTAACCCATACCTTGTCATAAGAGCCTCCTTCATGTGTGGATAGGATGTGTGGACATCAGAGGGGAGGTCTAGCAGTGTGTCCCGCCCCTCACTCAGGAACCTTCCCCACAACGCCGCTCCCCAATCCTTCTCAGGGACCCGGTGGGAGGACATGGCTACTTCGTAGGCCCTGAACCACTGCCCAATATCATCCTGCTTATAATATTCCTTGACTACATCTTTAGGAATGTGCACCCTTGACTCGGTTGAATTGCTGCCACCAGAGGGTGAGTTGTCTAAACTCCTGGCCTTGAGATCCAACTCCCTCATTTTTACCTCATGCTCCATGGCCAGTTTCTGCCTTTCCATCTCCATTTGCAGTTTTGCCATCTCCACCTTATGTGCTCGTGCAGCACTCCTGTCGGCCATCTCCTCGGGCGACAGGCCTCTGCTAGGCTCAAAAACACCTTCGGGGGGTATCACCTCCCGTGCATTCTCTGGGAACTTTGATTCGTGCCAGGCTCTCAGCGCTATCACGTACTGATCCTTGTTGCTTAGTCCACTTTGCTTGATTCTGTACTTGGAGAGATATCCCTTCAGGACATCATTTGTGCACTTCCTCAGTGCCTCGGGCTCCCAATCGATGTCATCCACTCCAGAGAATACAGAGGACGCTCCGCCTCCATTGACTGAGCTAGGCATGGTTCCTTAAGGTGGAGATTCTTCTTTAGCAACAACTGTCAATCAATCTGTGGCTGCGTTATAGGTCTGCTCTACGTGGTGATCAATAATTCACTGTATGTAAATCATAAATGCAAATTCGAAATCCCACCGCTGCCACCAATGTTAGAATGGGGAACCTCTGGTTGGCACAGGTAGGTACTTGTGACAAACAGTGGTCCCTTCTTCTATTCAGGGCGAGAGAATTACCCCTTCAGAACAACCCCTGCTCACCCTATAGGTAGTGTGGCGCGAGCAGTCAGGGCTAAACTTCAGGGCGCTAGTCAGTTAAGCATTTATGATCACACACAGTAAATCACAACGATCCCCCACAAATGGACACCAGGCGTAAGTTGTATCAAAAATACGGATGCTTTATATAAAAGATTCTTTGTTACGCAGGCATGTACAAGACCATCAATAACGGTTGCGAACTGGAGGCCACAAGATGATAATTAGGCACTGTTCTTGTCTTTGGTAACTTATTCGATCACGAGCGCTTCACAGGGCTCGGTTGAGTCGGTCCAGTCACGATGATGCGCAGTGCACCCGGGATACAGTGATACGGGGAAATCAGAACGTTGCGGACCCCGAGTCCGATAGAGAGTTCACTGTACCTGGGAACGTGCGATGTGCTTGGACGAGTCTTCGGGGGAGATGCAGGTTCTGCACCTCGCGGGTCTTCCGGATCGAGACTTCAGCGGGCGGCTCTCGGTAGACAGGTGCGGCCCAGGGCCCCCGACACGGACTGTGCGGGAGGTCACTGCGGAGGGCGGCACGGTCAGACTCAGGCTGGGAGGTGAAGCGGGGCGGCCGGATACGTTACGACGTACGGGCGGCCGTCCGAGGCTGGATTTCACTTACCCACTAGAAATCCGGTGGGAGGGCGTGAGGGCACCAAGCGCGCTCCAGTAGCAGGCAGGTGACAGGGAAGCGGGACGGCCAGACTCGATGGGTCCAGAGCGACTCAGGTAGAGCGGGGCTCTCGGCGAGTGGAGGCGGCCAGGCTTCTGGGTGTCACGGCCCTAGGAGGGATGCGAAGGTGCGCAGGGCACTCCGGCGGGAGAAAGCACACGGCTCGAATTCTCAGACGAGCGGAGACACGGTGAACCCACTGGTCCTGGGGTTCAGTTCAGGGGGCAAGCTCTTCTTCCAAGCCCTTGGAGATAGTTGAAAACAAAGTGCAAAGTCTCTTTCAGTCTTTTCCTCTCCTTCCTCAGCAAGGCACCTACTGCAGGCCAGTCCCTCAGGTCAGGGAAAGTTACTCCTCCTTCAGCTTCTTCCAGGTCCTTCTAGTCGGGCAGAGTTCCTTTGTGGTTCAATCTGGATCTGATTTCTTAGGAGCCAGGCTCCTACTTTTATACAGGGACTCTTTTGTTCTTTAGCGCCAGGGGGCCTGGGCCTGGCTCAGTCCAGTTTTGGAGCACTCTGTTGTGGTGACTCGGCTTGTTCCTTTCAGCAGCAGGGCAGAGACATCAGCCGCTCCACAGGGGGCGGCGCCGGCTTTGTGGTGGCAGAGCACAGGTCTATTCAAGAGTCAGGGTGTACTCCTCCCACCCATCCTGGTGTAATCTCTCTACCCACCACCTGGCAGCCAACCTGTCTCCTGGAATCCCCCAGCCCTGCTCCTGTACTGTTGCTAGGCAGAACACACACCCACAGCAGAGGCGGACTGAGATGGTCAGGCACGCAAAGGCTAACTTTCTAAAAGTAGCTTTTGCAAACCCAGGATATTAAAATAACCTTTACTAAAAGATGTATTTTATTATCCCGAGTTCAGGCATACTAAACATGACTTTCTACCATGCTCTCTGAGTCCACTGGGGTCACAGCGTGTAGCGATCCCAGCAGCCCATTCTGGCCTATGGAGAGCAGGTAGCCTTCAATAGTGAAAAACGAAAATGGCTGTAATTCACTATTAAGACATGCCACACACATCAGGGCATGTCCTACCTTATGCCTACAATGCACCCTGCACTTAGGCCTACCAGAGGGGTGACTAACATGTAGTTAAGGGAAGGTTTAGGGACTGGTAAGTGGGGACACTTGCTCAGTCAGCGCGACGGTACCAGACCGCGCGCAGGTTCTGCCATGGCAGACCCTAGACACATTTTACCCCGCTGCTTCGGTGGGTGGCACAAGCAGTGCTGCAAGCCCACTAGCAGCATTTGGATATACAAGCTCTTGGCACCCCTGGTGCACTCTACTAGGGACTGATAGTAAACCAAATAAACCAAACGTGGAAGTCAATTCACATAATACATTTTACCATAGGGAGCACTTGCACTGTGGCACTGAATGGCAGTGGCACAGTGCCCTGAGCAGCTAACACCAACACAAAAACACATTGAGGCACAGACAAAAAAATGGAAGGGTGACCCACGCCAATGGTGCCAGGTCTAACAGTGGTGATATTGGTGGTGGTATTGAGGGTGGTGGTTGTATTGGTGGTGGTATTAGTGGTGGTATTGGTGGTTTTGGTGGTGGTATTGGTGGTGGTGGTATTGGTATTGGTGGTGGTGGTGGTGGTAGTAGTAGTGGTGGTGGTGGTTGTATTAGTGGTGTTGGTGTGGGTGGTGGTGGTATTGGTGATGGTGGCATTAGTGGTGGTGGTGGTATTGGTTTTGGTGGTATTGGTATTGGTGTTGTTGGTGGTGGTGGTATTGATGAGGGTTGGTGGTATTGGTGTTGGTATTGATTGTGGTATTGGTGGTGGTGTTGGTGGTAGTGGTGGTGGTACTGGTGGTGATGGTGGTATTGGTGGTGGTGGTATTGGAGGTGTTGGTATTGGTGGTGGCATTAGTGGTGCTATTGGTGGTTGCGGTATTGGTGGTGGTGGTAATGGTGATGGCATTGGTGGTGGTGGTGATATTGGTGGTGATGGTATTAGTATTGGTGGTGGTGGTGGTATTGGTGGTGGTGGTAATATTATTGGTGGTATTGGTGGTGGTAGTGGTATTGGTGGTGGTATTGGCGGTGGTGGTATTGGTGGTGGTGGTATTGATGGTGGTATTGGTGGTGGTGGTGGTATTGGTGGTGGTGGTGGTATTGGTGGTGGTTTCAGTGGTGGTGGTCATTGTATTGGTGGTGGTATTGGTCGTGGTGGTCATTGTATTTGTGGTGGTATTGGCGGTGGTGGTGGTATTGGCATTGTGTTGGTATTGGTGGTGGTGGTGTTGCAGGGATTCTGCTTATGCACAGAACTATGCACAGGAAACCAGGACCTCAGTGAATTGTGGTGTACCAAAAACTCACCTCCGAACCCAGAACCCCTTATCCGACCAGCATCAGTGTCCCATTCGTTATCCGAGTTTATCTCGGCGGTCCCAATGTATAGACAACCCAGTTACAATACCATAGAAAATGAAAGGAGAAATCATAATAAAATGACAGTGGATTACAGCCACCTTCCTTTCGCTAGTAAACTAATATTATTATTATTAGACTAATAGAAGGTCTCTAGGCTTGAATGGGGAACCCCATACCGTAAAGATCAGCTTAGTGGAATCACATCACAGGATCAGCTAGACTCTGCTCCTGGGAAAGCTCTTCTTCCGAATGTGTCTAAAGCATGCAGCCTGCAATATTAAAAGCACTCGACTTTCAGGTATTTGCAGCTGCGTGCGTGTTATGGCTAAATAGTGGGCCGAACAACCTGAACCCAACAACATGCACCGTCTACCGGCCCAGACTGTTTCTTTACACAATGGTCAGACCAAGGTCGCAGCTCACTGTTAGCGATGTGAACAACAGACAGTTCTCATGTGAAGCAAAGGCGAGCAAGCATTTCCTAATTAATAACATGTAACTACAGTGTTGTGTGCAAAAGCAGCAAAAGTGGCAAGATGGCTTTCTAACATCTAACGCGGTTGTGCTAACTTAGCATTGTACGTATATAAATAGCAGTCTTCACTACAGTGGTAATGGTGGTGGTGGTATTGGTATTGGTGGTGGTATTGGATTGGTGGTGGTGGTACTGGTGGTGGTGGTAGTGGTGGTGGTATTCATGGTGGTCGTGGTGGTATTAGTGGTGGTATTGGTGGTGGTATTGATCGGTTATGGTATTGGTGGTGGTGGTGTTGGGGGTGGTAGTATGAGTGGTGGTGGTGATATTGTTGGTAGTGGTATTAGTAATGGTGGTGGTGGTATTAGTATTGGTGGTATTGGTATTTGTGGTGCTGGTATTTTTTTGGTGGTGGTGGTATTGGTGTTGGTATTGGTGGTGGTGGTGGTATTGATGGGGGTATTGGTGGTGGTGGTATTATTGGTGGTGGTGGTATTGGGTGTGGTATTGGTGGTGATGGTGGTATTGAGGGTGGTGGTGATATTGGTGGTGGTGGTGTTGTGGTGGTATTGGTGGTGGTGGTATTGCTGGTGGTATTTTTAGTGTTGGTATGGGTGGTGGTGGTATTAATGATGGTGGTATTAGTGGTGGTGGTAGTATCGGTTATGGTGGTATTTGTATTGGTGGTGGTATTGGCGGTGGTGGTATTGGCTGTGGGATTGATGGTGGTATTGGTGGTGGTATTGGTGGTGGTGGTATTAGTGGTGGTAGTGGTATTTGTGGTGGTGGTATTGGTGGTTGTGGTGGTATTCATGGGGGTATTGGTGGTGCTAGTGGTATTGGTGGTTGTATTTGGTGTTGGTATGGCTGGTGGTGGTATTGATGATGGTGGTGCTATTGGTGGTGGTTGTATTGTGGTGGTATTCGTGGTGGTATTATCAGTGGTGGTGGTATTGGTGGTGGTTGTAATGGTATTAGTGGGGGTATCGGTTGTGGTAGTATTGGTATTGATGCTGGTATTGGTGGTGGGATTGGCTGTGGTATTGATGGTGGTATTGGTGTTGGTGATATTGGTGGTGGTATTGGTGGTAGTGGTATTGGTTGTGGTGGTATTGGTTGTGGTGGTATTGGTTGTGGTGGTAGTGGTATTGTTGGTGGTGGTATTGACATTGGTGGATTGGTGGTAGTGGTATTGGTTGTGGTGGTAGTATTGGTTGAGGTATTGGTGGTGGTGGTGGTGGTATTGGTTGTGGTGCTAGTATTGGTGGTGGTGGTGGTATTGTGGTAGCATTGGTGGTGGTGGTGGTATTGGTGGTGGTATTGGTGGTGGCGGTATTGGTATTGTGGTGGTATTGGTGGTGGTGGTGGTGATGGTGGTATTGGTGGTGGTGATATTAGTGGTAGCCATGGTATTGGTGGTGGTATTGGTATTGGTGGAGGTGGTATTGGTGGTGGTATTGGTGGTGGTGGTATTGGTGGTGGTATTGGATTGGTGGTGGTGGTATTGGTGGGGGTGGTATTGATGGTGTTGGTATTGGTATTAGTGGTGGTATTGGTGGGGGCATTAGTAGTGCTATTGGTGGTGATGGTATTGGTGGTGGTGGTAATGGTGGTGGCATTGGTGGTGGTGGTGATATTGGTGGTGTTGGTATTAGTATTGGTGGTGGTGGTGGTGGTATTGGTGGTGGTGCTATTAGTATTGGTGGTATTGGATTGGTGGTAGTGGTATTGGTGGTGGTATTGGCGGTGGTGGTATTGGTGGTGGTGGTATTGGTATTGGTGGTGGCAGTGGTGGTGGTATTGGTGGAGGTGGTAGTGGTATTGGTGGTGGTATCAGTGGTGGTGGTCGTTGTATTGGTGGTGGTATTGGTGGTGGTGATCGTTGTATTTGTGGTGGTATTGGCGGTAGTGGTGGTATTGGGAGTGGTGGTATTGGTGGTGGTGGTATTGGTATTGGTGCTGGTATTGGCATTGTGTTGGTATTGGTGGTGGTGGTATTTGGGGTAGTATTGATGGTAATGGTATTAGTGGTGGCCGTGGTATTGGTGGTGGTATTGGTGGTGGTATTGGTGGTGGTGGTATTGGTATTGGTGGTGGTATTGGATTGGTGGTGGTATTGGTGGTGGTATTGGTGGTGGTAGTGGTGGTATTGTGGTGGTGGTATTCTTGGTGGTGGTGGTATTGGTGTTGGCATTAGTGGTGGTGGTGGTATTGGTGGTGGTGGTGGTATTGGTTGGTTGTAGTATTGGTGGTTGTGGTATTGGGGTGGTGGTGGTATTGGTGGTGGTAGTATAAGTGGTGGTGGTGATACTAGTTTTGGTGGTGGTATTGGTGGTAGTAGTATTAGTATTGGTGGTATTGGTATTTGTGGTGTTGGTATTGTATTGGTGGTGGTGTTATTGGTGGTGATGGTGGTATTGATGGGGGTATTGGTGGTGCTGGTATTATTGGTGGTGGTGGTGGTGGTATTGGTGGTGGTGGTGATATTGGTTGTGGTATCGGTTGTGGTGGTATTGATGTTGGTATTGGTGGTGTTGGTGGTGGTATTGGTGCTGGTATTGGCTGTGGTATTGATGGAGGTATTGCTGTTGGTGATATTGGTGGTGGTATTGATGGTGGTGGTATTGGTTGTGGTGGTAGTGGTATTGATATTGGTGGTATTGGTGGTAGTGGTATTGGTTGTGGTATAGGTGATAGTGGTATTGGTTGTGGTGGTGGTATTGGTTGTGGTATTAGTGGTGGTGGTGGTAGCATTGGTGGTGGTGGTATTGGTGGTGGTATTGGTATTGTGGTGGCATTGGAGGCGGTGGTATTGGTGGTGGTATTGGTGGTGATGGTGGTATTATTGGTGGCCATGTTATTGGTAGTGTATTGGTATTGGTGGTGGTATTGGTGGAGGTGGTATTGGTGGTGGTATTGGATTGGTGGTGGTGGTATTGGTGGGGGTGGTATGGGTGGTGCTGGTATTGGTGGTGGTATTGGTGGTGCTATTGCTGGTGGAGGTATTGGTGGTGATGGTGGTATTGGTTGGTTGTAGTATTGTTGGTGGTGGTAATGGTGGTGGCATTGGTGGTGGCGATATTGGTGGTGGTATTAGTATTGGTGGTGGTGGTGGTATTGGTGGTGGTGCTATTAGTATTGGTGGTAGTGGTATTGGATTGGTGGTAGTGGTATTGGTTGTGGTATTGGTGGTGGTGGTATTGGTGGTGGTATTGGTATTGGTGGTGGTGGTATTGGTGGTGGTGGTAGTGGTATTGGTGCTGGCAGTGGTGGTGGTGTAGGTGGTGGTGGTAGTGGTATTGGTGGTGGTGTTCATTGTATTGGTGGTGGTATTGGTGGTGGTGGTGGTGGTGGTGGTGGTATTGGTGGTGGTGGTGATATTAGTGGTGGCCATGGTATTGGTGGTGTATTGGTATTGGTGGTGGTGGTATTGGTGGTGGTGGTGGTATTGATGGTGTTGGTATTGGTGGTGGTATTGGTGGTGGCATTAGTAGTGCTATTGGTGGTGGTCATGGTGGTATTGGTGGTGGTGGTAATGGTGGTGGTGGTGGCATTGGTGGTGGTGGTGGTATTAGTATTGGTGGTGGTGGTGGTATTGGTGGTGGTGCTATTAGTATTGGTGGTATTGGTGGTGGTAGTATTGGATTGGTGGTAGTGGTATTGGTGGTGGTAGTGTTATTGGTATTGGTGGTGGTGGTATTGGTGGTGGTGGTAGTGGTATCAGTGGTGGTGGTCGTTGTATTGGTGGTGGTATTGGTGGTGGTGATCATTGTATTTGTGGTGGTATTGGTGGTAGTGGTGGTAGTATTGGCATTATGTTGGTATTGGTGGTGGTGGTATTTGGGGTAGTATTGATGGTAATGGTATTAGTGGTGGCCGTGGTATTGGTGGTGGTGGTAGTATAGGTGGTGGTATTGGTGGTGGTGGTAGTGGTGGTGGTGGTAGTGGTGGTGGTATTGGTGGTGGTAGTATTGGTGGTGGTATTGGTATTGTGGTGGTATTGGTGGTGGTGATGGTGGTATTGGTGGTGGTGATATTAGTGGTGGCCATGGTATTGGTGGTGGTATTGGTATTGGTGGTGGTGGTATTGGTGGTGGTATTGGTGGAGGTGGTATTGGATTGGTGGTGGTGGTATTGGTGGGGGTGGTATTGATGGTATTGGTATTGGTGGTGGTATTGGTGGGGGCATTAGTAGTGCTATTGGTGGTGATGGTATTGGTGGTGGTGGTAATGGTGGTGGCATTGGTGGTGGTGGTGATATTGGTGGTGTTGGTATTAGTATTGGTGGTGGTGGTGGTATTGGTGGTGGTGCTATTAGTATTGGTGGTATTGGTGGTGGTGGTATTGGTGGTGGTGGTATTGGTATTGGTGGTGGCAGTGGTGGTGGTATTGGTGGAGGTGGTAGTGGTATTGGTGGTGGTATCAGTGGTGGTGGTCGTTGTATTGGTGGTGGTATTGGTGGTGGTGATCGTTGTATTTGTGGTGGTATTGGCGGTAGTGGTGGTATTGGGAGTGGTGGTATTGGTGGTGGTGGTATTGGTATTGGTGCTGGTATTGGCATTGTGTTGGTATTGGTGGTGGTGGTATTTGGGGTAGTATTGATGGTAATGGTATTAGTGGTGGCCGTGGTATTGGTGGTGGTATTGGTGGTGGTATTGTTGGTTGTGGTATTGGTGGTGGTGGTATTGGTATTGGTGGTGGTATTGGATTGGTGGTGGTATTGGTGGTGGTGGTGGTATTGGTGGTGGTAGTGGTGGTATTCTTGGTGGTGGTGGTATTGGTGTTGGCATTGGTGGTGGTGGTATTGGTGGTGGTGGTGGTATTGGTTGGTTGTAGTATTGGTGGTGGTGGTATTGGGGTGGTGGTGGTATTGGTGGTGGTAGTAGTAGTAGTAGTAGTAGTAAAGCTTTATTTCGATATAGAAACATATCATAAAAGCAAAACATGACAGCATAAAAACAATAGTCGAAACAAAGCAATTTACAATTCATATTACCATTAAAAACATTTCATATTTACACGGGATAATCTTAAAATTTATAAAAAATGAAAAAGGGACACTTTACTGTATCGTCAGTTGTTTAGCAGATCTTATGCGCCAAGCCCAGCCTAGGAATTTAGCCAAACAAATGGCAAAAAAGGGTCTTGTATCTGAGAGCAGTATTCTTATAGCTTCCAGATGTGAGCGAGTTCCCAGGCTCCTACAAAGAGGCTTCAACCACCTCCGTCTAGGGGCCATATAGACTCGACACTCAAATAGAAAGTGTGCGACAGATTCGATTTTTAGCTCGCAGAATGGGCAATAGGGTACAGTTTGCAGTGGTGGTTTCCAGGTAGAGGTAAACTGACAAAGGTAAGACCCCAAACCTGAATTTAAAATATAATGCCCTATCATGTGAACTGTCAATCAAGTCCAAATATGGTTCTCTGGAGGGGATATCTTTAACCATCAAGAAGTTGGCAACAGATCTTGGGTGATTTGATTTACCAAGTCTCTCGTTATCCACCCAAGACCAGTAAGCCTTCTTCAGTTCTTGTTTAGGAGGTGCTGTTTTATTTTCCCACGCAGCTCCCAGAGTGGTGGTGGTAATGGTGGTGGTGTTATAAGTGGTGGTGGTGGTATCAGTATTGGTGGTGGTGGTGCTAATGGTGGTAGTGGTATTAGTATTGGTGGTATTTGTATTTGTGGTGTTGGTATCAGATTCGTGGTGGTGGTATTGGTGGTGGGGGTATTGGTTGGTTGTGGTATTGGTGGTGGTGGTATTGGAGGTATTGGTGGTAGTGGAGGTGGTGGTATTGATGGTGGTGGTGGTATTGGTGGTTGTGGTGGTAGTAGTATTGGTGGTGGTGGTATTGGTGGTGCTATTGGTGGTGGTTGTATTGTGGTGGTATTGGTGGTGGTGGTGGTATTGATGGTGGTGGTGGTGGTAATGGTGATGGTGGTGGTGGTGGTATTGGTGGTCATGGTATTGGTAGTGGTGTTGGTATTGGTGGCGGTAGTGGTGGTAGTGGTATTGGTTGTGGTGGTGATATTGGTTGTGGTATTGGTGGTGGTATTGGTTATGGTGCTGGTATTGGTGGTGGTATTGTGGTAGCATTGGTGGTGTTATTGGTGGTGGTGGTATTGGTATTGTGGTGGTATTGGTGGTGATGGTATTGGTGGTGGTGGTATTGGTGGTGATGGTGGTATTGGTGTTGGTGGTGGTGGTATTGATGGTAGTTGGTGGTATTGGTGGTGGTGGTGGTAGTGGTATTGGTGGTTGTATTAGTGGTGTTGGTGTGGGTGGTGGTGGTATTGGTGATGGTGGTATTAGTGGTGGTGGTGGTGGTATTGGTTTTGGTGGTATTGGTATTGGTGTTGGTATTGGTGGTGGTATTGATGAGGGTTGGTGGTATTGGTGGTGGTGTTGGTGGTAGTGGTGGTGGTACTGGTGGTAGTGGAGGTGGTGGTATTGATTTTGGTGGTGGTAGTGGTGGTGGTAGTAGTATTGGTGGTGGTGGTGGTATTGGAGGTGGTATTGCTGGTGCTATTGGTGGTGGTTGTATTGTGGTGGTATTCGTGGTGGTATTATTAGTGGTGGTGGGATTGGTGGTGGTGGTGATGGTATTGGTAGGGGTGTTGGTATTGGTGGCCGAAGTGGTGGGAGTGGTTTGGTTGTGGTGGTGGTATTGGTTGTGGTATTGGTAGGGGTATTGGTTGTGGTGCTGGTATAGGTGGTAGCATTGGTAGTGGTGTATTGGTGGTGGTATTGGTGGTGGTATTGGTGGTGGTGGTATTGGTATTGTGGTGGTATTGGCTTTGGTGGTGGTGGTATTGGTGGTGATGGTGGTATTGGTGGTGGTGATATTAGTGGTGGCCATGGTATTGGTGGTGGTATTGGTATTGGTGGTGGTATTGGTATTGGTGGTGGTATTGGTGGTGGTATTGAATGGGTTGTGGTGGTATTGGTGGTGGTGGTATTGGTGATGATGGCATTGGTGGTGGTATTGGTGGTGGCATTAGTGATGCATGGTATTGGTGGTGATGGTGGTATTGGTTGGTTGTGGTATTGGTGGTAGTGGAGGTGGTGGTATTGATGGTGGAGGTGGTATTGGTGGTGGTGGTAGTAGTATTAGTGGTGGTGGTGGTGGTATTGGTGGTGCTATTGGTGGTATTTGTACTGTGGTGGTATTGGTGGTGGTATTATTAGTGGTGGTGGTATTGATGGTGGTGGTAATAGTGGTGGTGGTATTGGTATTGGTGGTGATGGTATTGGTAGTAGTGTTGGTATTGGTGGCGGTAGTGGTGGTAGTGGTATTGGTTGTGGTGATGGTATTGGTATTGGTGGTGGTATTGGTGGAGGTGGTGGTATTGGTGGTGGTATTGTGGTAGCATTGGTGGTGGTATTGGCGGTGGTATTGGTGGTGGTGGTATTGGTATTGTGGTGGTTTTGGTGGTGGTGGTATTGGTGGTTGTGGTATTGGTGGTGATGGTGGTATTGGTGGTGGTGGAATTGGTGGTGATGGTATTAGTGGTGTTGGTATGGGTGGTGGTGGTATTGGTGATGATGGTGGTGGTATTGATGGTGGTGGTGGTATTGGTGGTGGTGGTGGTATTGGTTGTGGGTTTGGTGGTGGTGGTGGTATTGGTGGTGGTATTATTAGCAGTGGTGGTATTGGTGGTGGTGGTATTAATATTGATGGTAGTGGTATTGGTGGTGGTATTGGTGGTGGTGGAGGTATGGGTGGTGTAGTTATTGCTGGTGGTGGTATTGGTGGTTGTATTGGTGGTGGTGGTATTAGTGGTTGTGGTATTAGTGGTGGTGGCATTGGTATTGGCCGTGGTATTGGTGATATTGGCGGTGGTGGTATTGATGGGGGTATTGGTGGTGGTGGTATTATTGGTGGTGGTGGTGGTATTGGTTGTGGTATTGGTGGTGGTGTTGTTGGTATTGGTGGTAGTGGTATTGTGGTAGCATTGGTGGTGGTGGCATTGGTGGTGGTATTGGTGGTGGTGGCATTGGTGGTGGTGGTATTGGTATTGTGATGGTATTGGTGGTGGTGGTATTGGTGGTGATGGTGGTATTGGTGGTGGTGATAATAGTGGTGGCCATGGTATTGGTGGAGGTGGTATTGGTGGTGGTATTGAATTGGTGGTAGTGGTATTGGTGGTGGTGGTATTGGTGGTGGTATTGGTGGTGGCATTAGTGGTGTGTGGTATTGGTGGTATTGGTTGGTTGTGGTAGTGGTGGTGGTAATGGTTGTGGTGTTATAAGTGGTGGTGGTGATATTGGTGGTGGTGGTATCAGTATTGGTGGTGGTGGTGGTGCTAATGGTGGTAGTGGTATTAGTATTGGTGGTATTTGTGGTGTTGGTATCGGATTCGTGGTGGTGGTATTGGTGGTGGGGGTATTGGTGGTGGGGACATTGGTGGTGGTGGTGGTATTGGTTGGTTGTGGTATTGGTGTTGGTGGTATTGGAGGTATTGGTAATAGTGGAGGTGGTGGTATTGATGGTGGTGGTGGTATTGGTGGTTGTAGTGATAGTAGTATTGGTGGTGGTGGTATTGGTGGTGGTTGTATTGTGGTGGTATTGGTGGTGGTATTATTAGTGGTGGTAGTATTGATGGTGGTGGTGGTAATGGTGATGGTGGTGGTGGTATTGGTGGTCATGGTATTGGTAGTGGTGTTGGTATTGGTAGCGGTAGTGGTGGTAGTGGTATTGGTTGTGGTGGTGGTATTGGTTGTGGTATTGGTGGTGGTATTGGTTATGGTGCTGGTATTGTTGGAGGTGGTGGTATTGGTGGTGGTATTGTGGTAGCATTGGTGGTGGCATTGGTGGTGGTGGTATTGGTATTGTGGTGGTATTGGTATTGTGGTGGTATTGGTGGTGATGGTATTGGTGGTGGTGGTATTGGTGGTGGTGGAATTGGTGGTGGTGGTATTAGTGGTGTTGGTATGGGTGGTGGTGGTATTGGTGATTGTGGTATTAGTGGTGGTGGGATTGGTGATTGTGGTATTAGTGGTGGTGGTATTGATGGTAGTTGGTGGTATTGGTGGTGGTAGTGGTAGTGGTATTGGTGGTGGTATTGGTAGTAGTAGTGGTGGTGGTGGTGGTAGTATTGGTGGTTGTGGTATTGGTATTGTGGTGGTATTGGTGGTGTTGGTTTTGGTGGTGGTGGTATTGGTGGTGATGGTGGTATTGGTGGTGGTGATATTAGTGGTGGCCATGGTATTGGTGGTGGTATTGGTGAAGGTGGTATTGGTGGTGGTATTGAATGGGTTGTGGTGGTATTGGTGGCGGTGGTATTGGTGATGGTGGTGGTATTGGTGGTGATGGTGGTATTGGTGGTGGTGATAATAGTGGTGGCCATGGTATTGGTGGTGGTATTGGTGGTGGTATTGAATTGGTGGTAGTGGTATAGGTGGTGGTGGTATTGGTGGTGGTATTGGTGGTGTGTGGTATTGGTGGTGATGGTGGTATTGGTTGGTTGTGGTAGTGGTGGTGGTGTTATAAGTGGTGGTGGTGGTGATATTGGTGGTGGTATCAGTATTGGTTGTGGTGGTGCTAATGGTGGTAGTGGTATTAGTATTGGTCGTATTTGTATTTGTGGTGTTGGTATCAGATTCGTGGTGGTGGTATTGGTGGTGGGGGTATTGGTGGTGGGGGTATTGATGGTGGTGGTGGTATTGGTTGGTTGTGGTATTGGTGGTGGTGGTATTGGAGGTATTGGTGGTAGTGGAGGTGGTGGTATTGATGGTGGTGGTGGTATTGGTGGTTGTGGTGGTAGTAGTATTGGTGGTGGCGGTGGTATTGGTGGTACTATTGGTGGTGGTTGTATTGTGGTGGTATTGGTGGTGGTATTATTAGTGGTGGTGGTATTGATGGTGGTGGTGGTATTGGTATTGGTATTGGTGGTCATGGTATTGGTAGTGGTGTTGGTATTGGTGGCGGTAGTGGTGGTATTGGTTGTGGTGGTGGTATTGGTTGTGGTGCTGGTATTGGTGGTGGTATTGGTGGAGGTGGTGGTATTGTGGTAGCATTGGTGGTGGTATTGGTGGTGGTGGTATTGGTATTGTGGTGGTATTGGTGGTGATGGTATTGGTGGTGGTGGTATTGGTGGTGGTGGTGGTATTGGTGGTGGTGGAATTGGTGGTATTGGTGTTGGTGGTGGTGGTATTGATGGTAGTTGGTGGTGGTGGTGGTAGTGGTATTGGTGGTGGTGGTATTGGTAGTAATAGTGGTGGTGGTGGTTGTATTAGTGGTGTTGGTGTGGGTGGTGGTGGTATTGGTGATGGTGGTATTAGTGGTGGTGGTGGTATTGGTTTTGGTGGTATTGGTATTGGTGTTGTTGGTGGTGGTATTGATGAGGGTTGGTGGTATTGGTGGTGGTGTTGGTGGTAGTGGTGGTGGTACTGGTGGTAGTGGAGGTGGTGGTATTGATTTTGGTGGTGGTAGTGGTGGTGGTAGTAGTATTGTTGGTGGTATTGGAGGTGGTATTGCTGGTGCTATTGGTGGTGGTTGTATTGTGGTGGTATTATTAGTGGTGGTGGGATTGGTGGTGGTGGTGATGGTATTGGTAGGGGTGTTGGTATTGGTGGCCGAAGTGGTGGGAGTGGTTTGGTTGTGGTGGTGGTATTGGTTGTGGTATTGGTAGGGGTATTGGTTGTGGTGCTGGTATAGGTGGTAGCATTGGTAGTGGTGTATTGGTGGTGGTATTGGTGGTGGTATTGGTGGTGGTATTGGTGGTGGTGGTATTGGTGGTCGTGGTATTGGTATTGTGGTGGTATTGGTGGTGTTGGCTTTGGTGGTGGTGGTATTGGTGGTGATGGTGGTATTGGTGGTGGTGATATTAGTGGTGGCCATGGTATTGGTGGTGGTATTGGTGAAGGTGGTATTGGTGGTGGTATTGAACGGGTTGTGGTGGTATTGGTGGTGGTGGTATTGGTGATGGTGGCATTGGTGGTGGTATTGGTGGTGGCATTAGTGATGCGTGGTATTGGTGGTGATGGTGGTATTGGTTGGTTGTGGTATTGGTGGTAGTGGAGGTGGTGGTATTGATGGTGGAGGTGGTATTGGTGGTGGTGGTATTAGTATTAGTGGTGGTGGTGGTATTGGTGGTGCTATTGGTGGTATTTGTACTGTGGTGGTATTGGTGGTGGTATTATTAGTGGTGGTGGTATTGATGGTAGTGGTGGTGGTGGTAATAGTGATGGTGGTGGTGGTATTGGTATTGGTGGTGGTGTTGGTATTGGTGGCGGTAGTGGTGGTAGTGGTAGTGGTTGTGGTGGTGGTATTGGTGGTGGTATTGGTTATGGTGCTGGTATTGGTGGTGGTATTGGTGGAGGTGGTGGTATTGGTGGTGGTATTGTGGTGGCATTGGTGGTGGTGGTATTGGTATTGTGGTGGTATTGGTGGTTGTGGTATTGGTGGTGATGGTGGTATTGGTGGTGATGGTATTAGTGGTGTTGGTATGGGTGGTGGTGGTATTGGTGATGGTGGTGTTAGTGGTGGTGTTGGTGGTGGTGGTGGTATTGATGGTGGTTGGTGGTATTGGTGGTGGTGGTGGTATTGGTGGTGGTATTGGTGGTGGTGGAGGTATGGGTGGTGTAGTTATTGCTGGTGGTGGTATTGGTGATAGTGGTGTTAGTGGTGGTGGTGGTATTGGTGGTATTGGTGTTGGTGGTGGTGGTATTGATGGTGGTTGGTGGTGGTGGTATTATTAGCAGTGGTGGTATTAATATTGATGGTAGTGGTATTGGTGGTGGTATTGGTGGTGGTGGAGGTATGGGTGGTGTAGTTATTGCTGGTGGTGGTATTGGTGGTTGTATTGGTGGTTGTGGTATTAGTGGTGGTGGCATTGGTATTGGCCGTGGTATTGGTGATATTGGCGGTTGTGGTATTAGTGATGGTATTGGTGGTGGTGGTATTGATGGGGGTATTGGTGGTGGTGGTATTATTGGTGGTGGTGGTGGTATTGGTGGTGGTATTGGTTGTGGTATTGGTGGTGGTGTTGTTGGTATTGGTGGTAGTGGTATTGTGGTAGCATTGGTGGTGGTGGCATTGGTGGTGGTATTGGTGGTGGTGATATTGGTGGTGGTGGTATTGGTGGTGTGATGGTATTGGTGGTGGTGGTGGTATTGGAGGTGGTGGTGGTATTGGTGGTATTGGTGGTGGTGGAATTGGTGGTGATGGTATTAGTGGTGTTGGTATGGGTGGTGGTGGTATTGGTGATGGTGGTGTTAGTGGTGGTGGTGGTGTTGGTGGTGGTGGTGGTATTGATGGTGGTTGGTGGTATTGGTGGTGGTGGTGGTATTGGTTGTGGGTTTGGTGGTGGTGGTGGTATTGGTGGTGGTATTATTAGCAGTGGTGGTATTGGTGGTGGTGGTATTAATATTGATGGTAGTGGTATTGGTGGTGGTATTGGTGGTGGTGGAGGTATGGGTGGTGTAGTTATTGCTGGTGGTGGTATTGGTGATGGTGGTGTTAGTGGTGGTGGTGGTATTGGTGTTGGTGGTGGTGGTGGTATTGATGGTGGTTGGTGGTGGTGGTGGTGGTGGTATTGGTTGTGGGTTTGGTGGTGGTGGTATTGGTGGTGGTATTATTAGCAGTGGTGGTATTGGTGGTGGTGGTATTAATATTGATGGTAGTGGTATTGGTGGTGGTGGAGGTATGGGTGGTGTAGTTATTGCTGGTGGTGGTATTGGTGGTTGTATTGGTGGTGGGGGTATTAGTGGTTGTGGTATTAGTGGTGGTGGCATTGGTATTGGCCGTGGTATTGGTGATATTGGCGGTGGTGGTATTAGTGATGGTATTGGTGGTGGTGGTATTGATGGGGGTATTGGTGGTGGTGGTATTATTGGTGGTGGTGGTGGTATTGGTGGTGGTATTGGTTGTGGTGTTGTTGGTATTGGTGGTAGTGGTATTGTGGTAGCATTGGTGGTGGTATTGGTGGTGGTGATAGTATGGTGGTGTGATGGTATTGGTGGTGGTGGTATTGGAGGTGGTGGTGGTATTGGTGGTGATGGTGGTATTGGTGGTGGTGATAATAGTGGTGGCCATGGTATTGGTGGAGGTGGTATTGGTGGTGGTATTGAATTGGTGGTAGTGGTATTGGTGGTGGTGGTATTGGTGGTGGTATTGGTGGTGGCATTAGTGGTGTGTGGTATTGGTGGTGATGGTGGTATTGGTTGTGGCAGTGGTGGTGGTAATGGTTGTGGTGTTATAAGTGGTGGTGGTGATATTGGTGGTGGTGGTATCAGTATTGGTGGTGGTGGTGGTGGTGCTAATGGTGGTAGTGGTATTAGTATTGGTGGTATTTGTATTTGTGGTATTGGTATCGGATTCGTGGTGGTGGTATTGGTGGTGGGGGTATTGGTGGTGGGGGCATTGGTGGTGGTGGTGGTATTGGTTGGTTGTGGTATTGGTGGTGGTGGTATTGGAGGTATTGGTAATAGTGGAGGTGGTGGTATTGATGGTGGTGGTGGTATTGGTGGTTGTAGTGATAGTATTGGTGGTGGTGGTGGTTGTATTGTGGTGGTATTGGTGGTGGTATTATTAGTGGTGGTAGTATTGATTGTGGTGGTGGTAATGGTGATGGTGGTGGTGGTATTGGTGGTCATGGTATTGGTAGTGGTGTTGGTTGTGGTGGTGGTATTGGTTGTGGTATTGGTGGTGGTATGTTATGGTGCTGGTATTGGTGGAGGTGGTGGTATTGGTGGTGGTATTGTGGTAGCATTGGTGGTGGCATTGGTGGTGGTATTGGTGGTGGTGGTATTGGTATTGTGGTGGTATTGGTGGTGATGGTATTGGTTGTGGTGGTATTGGTGGTGGTGGAATTGGTGGTGGTGGAATTGGTGGTGGTGGAATTGGTGGTGTTGGTATGGGTGGTGGTGGTATTGGTGATTGTGGTATTAGTGGTGGTGGTGTTGGTGGTGGTGGTGTTGATGGTAGTTGGTGGTATTGGTGGTGGTGGTGGTAGTGGTATTGGTGGTGGTGGTGGTATTGGTAGTAGTAGTGGTGGTGGTGGTATTGGTGGTCGTGGTATTGATATTATGGTGGTATTGGTGGTGTTGGTTTTGGTGGTGGTGGTATTGGTGGTGATGGTGGTATTGGTGGTGGTGATATTAGTGGTGGCCATGGTATTGGAGGTGGTATTGGTATTGGTGGTGGTATTGGTGAAGGTGGTATTGATGGTGGTATTGAATGGGTTGTGGTGGTATTGGTGGCGGTGGTATTGGTGATGGTGGCATTGGTGGTGGTATTGGTGGTGGCATTAGTGATGCGTGGTATTGGTGGTGATGGTGGTATTGGTTGGTTGTGGTATTGGTGGTAGTGGAGGTGGTGGTATTGATGGTGGAGGTGGTATTGGTGGTGGTGGTGGTAGTAGTATTGGTGGTGGTGGTGGTATTGGTGGTGCTATTGGTGGTGGTTGTACTGTGGTGGTATTGGTGGTGGTATTATTAGTGGTGGTGGTATTGATGGTAGTGGTGGTGGTAATAGTGATGGAGGTGGTGGTTTTGGTGGTGATGGTATTGGTAGTGGTGTTGGTATTGGTGGCGGTAGTGGTGGTAGTGGTATTGGTTGTGGTGGTGGTATTGGTTGTGGTATTGGTGGTGGTATTGGTTATGGTGCTGGTATTGGTGGTGGTATTGGTTATGGTGCTGGTATTGGTGGTGGTATTGGTGGAGGTGGTGGTATTGGTGGTGGTATTGGTATTGTGGTGGTATTGGTGGTGGTGGTATTGGTGGTGTTGGTATGGGTGGTGGTGTTAGTGGTGGTGGTGGTATTGGTGGTATTGGTGTTGGTGTTGGTTGGTGGTGGTGGTATTGATGGTGGTTGGTGGTATTGGTGGTGGTGGTGTTGGTTGTTGGTTTGGTGGTGGTGGTGTTATTAGCAGTGTTGGTATTGGTGGTGGTGGTATTAATATTGATGGTAGTGGTATTGGTGGTGGTATTGGTGGCGGTGGAGGTGTGGGTGGTGTAGGTATTGCTGGTGGTGGTATTGGTGGTGGTGGTATTAGTGGTTGTGGTATTAAAGGTGGTGCCATTGGTATTGGTGGTGGTATTGGTGGTATTGGCGGTGGTGGTATTAGCGATGGTATTGGTGGTGGTGGTATTGATGGGGGTATTGGTGGTATTAGTGGTGGTATTGGTTGTGGTATTGGTGGTGGTGTTGTTGGTATTGGTGGAAGTGGTATTGGTGGCAGTGGTATTGTGGTAGCATTGGTGGTGGTGTATTGGTGCTGGCATTGGTGGTGGTATTGGTGGTGGTGATATTGGTGGTGGTGGTGGTGGTATTGGAGGTGGTGGTGGTATTGGTGGTGATGGTGGTATTGGTGGTGGTGATAATAGTGGTGGCCATGGTATTGGTGGTGGTATTGGTGTTGGTATTGAATTGGTGGTAGTGGTATAGGTGGTGGTGGTATTGGTGGTGGTATTGGTGGTGGCATTAGTGGTGTGTGGTATTGGTGGTGATGGTGGTATTGGTTGGTTGTGGTAGTGGTGGTGGTAATGGTGGTGGTGTTATAAGTGGTGGTGGTGATATTGGTGGTGGTGGTATCAGTATTGGTGGCGGTGGTGCTAATGGTGGTAGTGGTATTAGTATTGGTGGTATTTGTATTTGTGGTGTTGGTATCAGATTCGTGGTGGTGGTATTGGTGGTGGGGCTATTGGTGGTGGGGGTATTGATGGTGGTGGTGGTATTGGTTGGTTGTGGTATTGGTGGTGGTATTGGAGGTATTGGTGGTAGTGGAGGTGGTGGTATTGATGGTGGTGGTGGTATTGGTGGTTGTGGTGGTAGTAGTATTGGTGGTGGTGGTGGTATTGGTGGTACTATTGGTGGTGGTTGTATTGTGGTGGTATTGGTGGTGGTATTCTTAGTGGTGGTGGTATTGATGGTGGTGGTGGTAATGGTGATGGTGGTGGTGGTATTGGTGGTCATGGTATTGGTAGTGGTGTTGGTATTGGTGGCGGTAGTGGTGGTAGTGATATTGGTTGTGGTGGTGGTATTGGTTGTGGTATTGGTGGTGGTATTGGTTATGGTGCTGGTATTGGTGGAGGTGGTGGTATTGGTGGTGGTATTGTGGTAGCATTGGTGGTGGTATTGGTGGTGGTATTGGTGGTGGTGGTATTGTGGTGGTATTGGTGGTGATGGTATTGGTGGTGGTGGTATTGGTGGTGATGGTGGTATTGGTGGTGGTGGAATTGGTGGTATTGGTGTTGGTGGTGGTGGTATTGATGGTAGTTGGTGGTATTGGTGGTGGTGGTGGTAGTGGTATTGGTGGTGGTGGTATTGGTAGTAGTAGTGGTGGTGGTGGTTGTATTAGTGGTGTTGGTGTGGGTGGTGGTGGTATTGGTGATGGTGGTATTAGTGGTGGTGGTGGTATTGGTTTTGGTGGTGGTGGTATTGGTAGTAGTAGTAGTGGTGGTGGTGGTTGTATTAGTGGTGTTGGTGTTGTTGGTGGTGGTATTGGTGGTGGTATTGATGAGGGTTGGTGGTATTGGTGGTGGTGTTGGTGGTAGTGGTGGTGGTAGTGGAGGTGGTGGTATTGATTTTGGTGGTGGTAGTGGTGGTGGTAGTAGTATTGGTGGTGGTATTGGAGGTGGTATTGCTGGTGCTATTGGTGGTGGTTGTATTGTGGTGGTATTCGTGGTGGTATTATTAGTGGTGGTGGTGGTGTTGGTGGTGGTATTGATGGTGGTTGGTGGTATTGGTGGTGGTGGTGGTATTGGTTGTGGGTTTGGTGGTGGTAGTGGTATTGGTGGTGGTATTATTAGCAGTGGTGGTATTGGTGGTGGTGGTATTAATATTGATGGTAGTGGTATTGGTGGTGGTATTGGTGGTGGTGGAGGTATGGGTGGTGTAGTTATTGCTGGTGGTGGTATTGGTGATGGTGGTGTTAGTGGTGGTGGTGGTATTGGTGTTGGTGGTGGTGGTATTGATGGCGGTTGGTGGTGGTGGTGGTGGTGGTATTGGTTGTGGGTTTGGTGGTGGTGGTGGTATTGGTGGTGGTGGTATTATTAGCAGTGGTGGTATTGGTGGTGGTGGTATTAATATTGATGGTAGTGGTATTGGTGGTGGTATTGGTGGTGGTGGAGGTATGGGTGGTGTAGTTATTGCTGGTGGTGGTATTGGTGGTTGTATTGGTGGTGGTGGTATTAGTGGTTGTGGTATTAGTGGTGGTGGCATTGGTATTGGCCGTGGTATTGGTGATATTGGCGGTGGTGGTATTAGTGATGGTATTGGTGGTGGTGGTATTGATGGGGGTATTGGTGGTGGTGGTATTATTGGTGGTGGTGGTGGTATTGGAGGTGGTGGTGGTATTGGTGGTATTGGTGGTGGTGATAATAGTGGTGGCCATGGTATTGGTGGAGGTGGTATTGGTGGTGGTATTGAATTGGTGGTAGTGGTATTGGTGGTGGTGGTATTGGTGGTGGCATTAGTGGTGTGTGGTATTGGTGGTGATGGTGGTATTGGTTGGTTGTGGCAGTGGTGGTGGTAATGGTTGTGGTGTTATAAGTGGTGGTGGTGATATTGGTGGTGGTGGTATCAGTATTGGTGGTGGTGGTGGTGCTAATGGTGGTAGTGGTATTAGTATTGGTGGTATTTGTGGTGTTGGTATCGGATTCGTGGTGGTGGTATTGGTGGTGGGGGTATTGGTGGTGGGGACATTGGTGGTGGTGGTGGTATTGGTTGGTTGTGGTATTGGTGGTGGTGGTATTGGAGGTATTGGTAATAGTGGAGGTGGTGGTATTGATGGTGGTGGTGGTATTGGTGGTTGTAGTGATAGTATTGGTGGTGGTGGTGGTATTGGTGGTGGTTGTATTTTGGTGGTGGTATTATTAGTGGTGGTAGTATTGATTGTGGTGGTGGTAATGGTGATGGTGGTGGTGGTATTGGTGGTCATGGTATTGGTAGTGGTGTTGGTATTGGTGGTGGTAGTGGTATTGGTTGTGGTGGTGGTATTGGTTGTGGTATTGGTGGTGGTATTGGTTATGGTGCTGGTATTGGTGGAGGTGGTGGTATTGGTGGTGGTATTGTGGTAGCATTGGTGGTGGCATTGGTGGTGGTATTGGTGGTGGTGGTATTGGTATTGTGGTGGTATTGGTGGTGATGGTATTGGTTGTGGTGTTATTGGTGGTGGTGGAATTGGTGGTGGTGGAATTGGTGGTGTTGGTATGGGTGGTGGTGGTATTGGTGATTGTGGTATTAGTGGTGGTGGTATTGGTGTTGGTGGTGGTGGTGGTATTGATGGTAGTTGGTGGTATTGGTGGTGGTGGTGGTAGTGGTATTGGTGGTGGTGGTGGTGGTATTGGTAGTAGTAGTGGTGGTGGTGGTATTGGTGGTCGTGGTATTGGTATTGTGGTGGTATTGGTGGTGTTGGTTTTGGTGGTGGTGGTATTGGTGGTGATGGTGGTATTGGTGGTGGTGATATTAGTGGTGGCCATGGTATTGGAGGTGGTATTGGTATTGGTGGTGGTATTGGTGAAGGTGGTATTGATGGTGGTATTGAATGGGTTGTGGTGGTATTGGTGGCGGTGGTATTGGTGATGGTGGCATTGGTGGTGGTATTGGTGGTGGCATTAGTGATGCGTGGTATTGGTGGTGATGGTGGTATTGGTTGGTTGTGGTATTGGTGGTAGTGGAGGTGGTGGTATTGATGGTGGAGGTGGTATTGGTGGTGGTGGTGGTAGTAGTATTGGTGGTGGTGGTGGTATTGGTGGTGCTATTGGTGGTGGTTGTACTGTGGTGGTATTGGTGGTGGTATTATTAGTGGTGGTGGTATTGATGGTAGTGGTGGTGGTAATAGTGATGGAGGTGGTGGTTTTGGTGGTGATGGTATTGGTAGTGGTGTTGGTATTGGTGGCGGTAGTGGTGGTAGTGGTATTGGTTGTGGTGGTGGTGGTATTGGTTGTGGTATTGGTGGTGGTATTGGTTATGGTGCTGGTATTGGTGGTGGTATTGGTGGAGGTGGTGGTATTGGTGGTGGTATTGTGGTAGCATTGGTGGTGGTGGTGGTATTGGTATTGTGGTGGTATTGGTGGTGGTGGTATTGGTGGTGGTGGTATTGGTGGTGGTGGTGGTATTGGTGGTGATGGTATTAGTGGTGTTGGTATGGGTGGTGGTGGTATTGGTGATGGTGTTAGTGGTGGTGGTATTGGTGGTATTGGTGTTGGTGGTGGTGGTATTGATGGTGGTTGGTGGTATTGGTGGTGGTGGTGTTGGTGGTGGTGGTGTTGGTTGTTGGTTTGGTGGTGGTGGTGGTATTGGTGGTGGTATTGGTGGTGGTGTTATTAGCAGTGGTGGTATTGGTGGTGGTGGTATTAATATTGATGGTAGTGGTATTGGTGGTGGTATTGGTGGCGGTGGAGGTGTGGGTGTGGGTGGTGTAGGTATTGCTGGTGGTGGTATTGGTGGTGGTGGTATTAGTGGTTGTGGTATTAAAGGTGGTGCCATTGGTATTGGTGGTGGTATTGGTGGTATTGGCGGTGGTGGTATTAGCGATGGTATTGGTGGTGGTGGTATTGATGGGGGTATTGGTGGTATTAGTGGTGGTATTGGTTGTGGTATTGGTGGTGGTGTTGTTGGTATTGGTGGTAGTGGTATTGGTGGCAGTGGTATTGTGGTAGCATTGGTGGTGGTGTATTGGTGCTGGCATTGGTGGTGGTATTGGTGGTGGTGATATTGGTGGTGGTGGTATTGGTATTGTGATGGGATTGGTGGTGGTGGTATTGGAGGTGGTGGTGGTATTGGTGGTGATGGTGGTATTGGTGGTGGTGATAATAGTGGTGGCCATGGTATTGGTGGTGGTATTGGTGTTGGTATTGAATTGGTGGTAGTGGTATAGGTGGTGGTGGTATTGGTGGTGTGTGGTATTGGTGGTGATGGTGGTATTGGTTGGTTGTGGTAGTGGTGGTGGTGGTGTTATAAGTGGTGGTGGTGATATTGGTGGTGGTGGTATCAGTATTGGTGGCGGTGGTGCTAATGGTGGTAGTGGTATTAGTATTGGTGGTATTTGTATTTGTGGTGTTGGTATCAGATTCGTGGTGGTGGTATTGGTGGTGGGGCTATTGGTGGTGGGGGTATTGATGGTGGTTGTGGTATTGGTTGGTTGTGGTATTGGTGGTGGTATTGAAGGTATTGGTGGTAGTGGAGGTGGTGGTATTGATGGTGGTGGTGGTATTGGTGGTTGTGGTGGTAGTAGTATTGGTGGTGGTGGTGGTATTGGTGGTACTATTGGTGGTGGTTGTATTGTGGTGGTATTGGTGGTGGTATTCTTAGTGGTGGTGGTATTGATGGTGGTGGTGGTAATGGTGATAGCGGTGGTGGTATTGGTGGTCATGGTATTGGTAGTGGTGTTGGTATTGGTGGCGGTAGTGGTGGTAGTGGTATTGGTTGTGGTGGTGGTATTGGTTGTGGTATTGGTGGTGGTATTGGTTATGGTGCTGGTATTGGTGGTGGTATTGGTGGAGGTGGTGGTATTGGTGGTGGTATTGTGGTAGCATTGGTGGTGGTATTGGTGGTGGTATTGGTGGTGGTGGTATTGGTGGTGATGGTGGTATTGGTGGTGGTTGAATTGGTGGTATTGGTGTTGGTGGTGGTGGTATTGATGGTAGTTGGTGGTATTGGTGGTGGTGGTGGTAGTGGTATTGGTGGTGGTGGTATTTGTAGTAGTAGTGGTGGTGGTATTAGTGGTGTTGGTGTGGGTGGTGGTGGTATTGGTGATGGTGGTATTAGTGGTGGTGGTATTGGTTTTGGTGGTATTGGTATTGGTGTTGTTGGTGGTGGTATTGGTGGTGATGGTGGTATTGGTGTTGGTGGTGGTGGTATTGATGGTAGTTGGTGGTATTGGTGGTGGTGGTGGTAGTGGTATTGGTGGTTGTATTAGTGGTGTTGGTGTGGGTGGTGGTGGTATTGGTGATGGTGGTATTAGTGGTGGTGGTGGTATTGGTTTTGGTGGTATTGGTGTTGGTGGTGGTATTGGTGGTGGTATTGATGAGGGTTGGTGGTATTGGTGGTGGTGTTGGTGGTAGTGGTGGTGGTACTGGTGGTAGTGGAGGTGGTGGTATTGATTTTGGTGGTGGTAGTGGTGGTGGTAGTAGTATTGGTGGTGGTGGTGGTATTGGAGGTGGTATTGCTGGTGCTATTGGTGGTGGTTGTATTGTGGTGGTATTCGTGGTGGTATTATTAGTGGTGGTGGGATTGGTGGTGGTGGTGATGGTATTGGTAGGGGTGTTGGTATTGGTGGCCGAAGTGGTGGGTGTGGTTTGGTTGTGGTGGTGGTATTGGTTGTGGTATTGGTAAGGGTATTGGTTGTGGTGCTGGTATAGGTGGTAGCATTGGTAGTGGTGTATTGGTGGTGGTATTGGTGGTCGTGGTATTGGTATTGTGGTGGTATTGGTGGTGTTGGCTTTGGTGGTGGTGGTATTGGTGGTGGTGATATTAGTGGTGGCCATGGTATTGGTGGTGGTATTGGTGGTGGTATTGGTGAAGGTGGTATTGGTGGTGGTATTGAATGGGTTGTGGTGGTATTGGTGGTGGTGGTATTGGTGATGGTGGCATTGGTGGTGGTATTGGTGGTGGCATTAGTGATGCGTGGTATTGGTGGTGATGGTGGTATTGGTTGGTTGTGGTATTGGTGGTAGTGGAGGTGGTGGTATTGGTGGTGGAGGTGGTATTGGTGGTGGTGGTAGTAGTATTAGTGGTAGTGGTGGTATTGGTGGTGCTATTGGTTGTATTTGTACTGTGGTGGTATTATTAGTGGTGGTGGTATTGATGGTAGTGGTGGTGGTAATAGTGATGGTGGTGGTGGTATTGGTATTGGTGGTGATGGTATTGGTGGCGGTAGTGGTGGTAGTGGTTGTGGTGGTGGTATTGGTTGTGGTATTGGTGGTGGTATTGGTTATGGTGCTGGTATTGGTGGTGGTATTGGTGGAGGTGGTGGTATTGGTGGTGGTATTGTGGTAGCATTGGTGGTGGTGTTGGCGGTGGTATTGGTGGTGGTGGTGGTATTGGTATTGTGGTGGTATTGGTGGTGGTGGTATTGGTGGTGGTGGTATTGGTGGTGATGGTGGAATTGGTGGTGATGGTATTAGTGGTGTTGGTATGGGTGGTGGTGGTAGTGTTAGTGGTGGTGGTGGTGGTATTGGTGTTGGTGGTGGTGGTATTGATGGTGGTTGGTGGTAGTGGTGGTATTGGTGGTGGTGGTGGTATTGGTTGTGGGTTTGGTGGTGGTGGTGGTATTGGTGGTGGTATTATTAGCAGTGGTGATATTGGTGGTGGTGGTATTAATATTGATGGTAGTGGTATTGGTGGTGGTATTGGTGGTGGTGGAGGTATGGGTGGTGTAGTTATTGCTGGTGGTGGTATTGGTGGTTGTATTGGTGGTGGTGGTATTAGTGGTTGTGGTATTAGTGGTGGTGGCATTGGTATTGGCCGTGGTATTGGTGATATTGGCGGTGGTGGTATTTGTGGTGGTATTGGTGGTGGTGGTATTGATGGGGGTATTGGTGGTGGTGGTATTATTGGTGGTGGTGGTGGTATTGGTGGTGGTATTGGTGGTGGTATTGGTGGTGGTGTTGTTGGTATTGGTGGTAGTGGTATTGGTGGCAGCGGTATTGTGGTAGCATTGGTGGTGGTGGCATTGGTGGTGGTATTGGTGGTGGTGATATTGGTGGTGGTGGTATTGGTATTGTGATGGTATTGGTGGTGGTGGTGGTAATGGTGGTATTGGTGGTGGTGATAATAGTGGTGGCCATGGTATTGGTGGAGGTGGTATTGGTGGTGGTATTGAATTGGTGGTAGTGGTATTGGTGGTGGTGGTATTGGTGGTGGTATTGGTGGTGGCATTAGTGGTGTGTGGTATTGGTGGTGATGGTGGTATTGGTTGGTTGTGGTAGTGGTGGTAATGGTTGTGGTGTTATAAGTGGTGGTGGTGATATTGGTGGTGGTGGTATCAGTATTGGTGGTGCTAATGGTGGTAGTGGTATTAGTATTGGTGGTATTTGTATTTGTGGTGTTGGTATCGGATTCGTGGTGGTGGGATTGGTGGTGGGGGCATTGGTGGTGGTGGTATTGGTTGGTTGTGGTATTGGTGGTGGTGGTATTGGAGGTATTGGTAATAGTGGAGGTGGTGGTATTGATGGTGGTGGTGGTATTGGTGGTTGTAGTGATAGTAGTATTGGTGGTGGTGGTGGCATTGGTGGTGGTTGTATTGTGGTGGTATTATTAGTGGTGGTAGTATTGATGGTGGTGGTGGTAATGGTGATGGTGGTGGTGGTATTGGTGGTCATGGTATTGGTAGTGGTGTTGGTATTGGTGGCGGTAGTGGTGGTAGTGGTATTGGTTGTGGTGGTGGTATTGGTGCTGGTATTGGTGGAGGTGGTGGTATTGGTGGTGGTATTGTGGTAGCATTGGTGGTGGCATTGGTGGTGGTATTGGTGGTGGTGATATTGGTATTGTGGTGGTATTGGTATTGTGGTGGTATTGGTGGTGATGGTATTGGTGGTGATGGTATTGGTGGTGATGGTATTAGTGGTGATGGTATTAGTGGTGATGGTATGGGTGGTGGTGGTATTGGTGATGGTGGTATTAGTGTTGGTGGTGGTGGTATTGATGGTAGTTGGTGGTATTGGTGGTGGTGGTAGTGGTATTGGTGGTGGTGGTGGTATTGGTTGTGGGTTTGGTGGTGGTGGTGGTCTTGGTGGTGGTATTGGTGGTTGTGTTATTAGCAGTGGTGGTATTGGTGGTGGTGGTATTAATATTGATGGTGGTGGTATTGGTGGTGGTATTGGTGGTGGTGGAGGTATGGGTGGTGTAGGTATTGCTGGTGGTGGTATTGGTGGTTGTGGTATTAGTGGTGTGTGGTATTGGTGGCGATGGTGGTATTGGTTGGTTGTGGTATTGGTGGTGGTGGTATTGGGGGTGGTGGTGGTATTGGTGGTGGTGTTATAAGTGGTGGTGGTGGTGATATTAGTGGTGGTGGTATTAGTATTGGTGGTGGTGGTGCTAATGGTGGTAGTGGTATTAGTATTGGTGGTATTTGTATTTGTGGTGTTGGTATCGGATTCGTGGTGGTGGTATTGGTGGTGGGGGTATTGGTGGTGGTGGTAATATTGGTGGGTGGTGGTATTGGTGGTGGTGGTATTGGTGGTGGTGTTGTTAGTATTGGTGGTAGTGGTATTGGTGGCAGTGCAGGTGGTGGTATTGATGGTGATGCTGGTATTGCTGGTGGTGGTATTGGTAGTGGTGGTATTGGTGGTGGTGGTGGTGGTATTGGTGGTGGTATTGAGGGTGGTGGTAGTATTGGTGGTGGTATTAGTGGTGGTATTGGTGGTTTTGGTGGTGTATTGGTGGTGGTATTGTGGTGGTATTGGTGGTGGTGGTATTGGTGGTGGTATTAATGGTGGTGGTATTGGTGGTTTTTTTGGTGGTGGTGGTAGTAGTAGTGGTGGTGGTGGTGGTTGTATTAGTGGTGTTGGTGTGGGTGATGGTGGCAATGGTGATGTTGGTATTAGTGGTAGTGGTGGTATTGGTTTAGGTGGTATTGGTGTTGGTATTGATGGTGGTTGGTGGTATTGGTGGTGGTATTGGTGGTAGTGGTGGTGGTATAGGTGGTAGTGGAAGTGGTGATATTGATGGTGGTGGTGGATATTGGTGGTGGTGGTATTGGTGGTGGTGGTGGTAGTAGTATTGGTGCTGGTGGTATTGGTGGTGGTATTGTTGGTGCTATTGGTCATGGTTGTATTGTGGTAGTATTGGTGGTGGTATTATTAGTGGTGGTGGTATTGATGGTGGTGGTATTTGTGCTGTTAATGGTGATGGTGGTGGTGGTATTGGTATTGGTGGTGATGGTATTGGTAGTGGTGTTGGTATTGGTGTCAGTAGTGGTGGTAGTGGTATTGGTTGTGGTGGTGGTATTGGTTGTGGTATTGTTGTTGGTATTGGTTGTGGTGCTGGTGTTGGGGTGGTATTGGTGGAGGTATTGGTGGTGGTGGTATTGGTGGTGGTGGTATTGGTGGCGTTATTGGTGTGTGGTATTGGTGGTGATGGTGGTATTGGTTGGTTGTGGTATTGGTGGTGGTGGCTTTGGGGGTGGTGGTGGTATTGGTGATATTGGTGGTGGCGGTATTAGTATTGGTGGTGGTGGTGCTATTGGTGGTATTGGTATTAGTATTGGTGGTATTTGTATTTGTGGTGTTGGCATCGGATTCGTGGTGGTCGTATTGGTAGTGGGGGTATTGGTGGTGGTGGTATTATTGGTGGTGGTGGTAGTATTGGTTGTGGTATTGGTGGTGGTGGTATTGGCAGTGGTGGTATTGGTGGTGGCGGTGGTGGTGGTATTGAGGGTGGTGGTGGCATTGAGGGTGGCATTAGTGGTGGTATTGATGGTGGTTTTGGTGGTGTATTGGTGGTGGTGGTATTGTGGTGGTATTGGTGGTAGTGGTATTGGTGGTGGTGGTATTGGTATTGGTGGCGGTAGTGGTGGTAGTGGTATTGGTTGTGGTGGTGGTATTGGTTGTGGTATTGATTGTGGTGCTGGTATTGGTGGTGGTATTGGTGGAGGTATTGAATGAATGAAATGAATTTTGTAAAGCGCACGTAGCTGCCCTGGGGCGTCCAAGCGCTGGGAAATACCAACTGAGGCTAAAATTGCTTGAGGGAAGAAAACCAACCTAACTATTCATTAATAAACAAAAGCGTTTTCAGCTGTTTACGGAACGAACTAAGGTCGGGGTTGGATCTTAAATGTTGGGGGGAAGAGCATTCCACAATTTGGCCACGTTAAAAGAAAAAGAGCGGCCTCCCGATCTTGATTTCTTTATCTTCGGAACAATAGCCAGATTGGCAGAGGATGAGCGCAGATGTCTGACAGGCTGATAAGGTGCAATAAGGGGAAAGTTAATTGCTGGGCCTGAGGACCAAAAGGCCTGATGTGCAATACAAAGTGATTTGAAATTAACTCTTTCCCTAACGGGAAGCCAATGCAGTCTCCTTAGGCCGGACTTTACTGATGATCTGCGGGGGATTTGTAGAAGAGTCCGTGCTGCGCAATTCTGTATCAACTGCAGTTTGCGTAGAGTAAAGTCCGGAGCTCCCAGAAATAAAGCATTCCCGAAATCCAACCGTGATTGGATCATGCCCAGAACCACGGTCTTTCTTGCTTCGAAAGGGAGTAGAGGAAGGACCTTCCTGATGACTCTAAGAATGCCGAAACAGATAGCAGATAGTCTTATTGCCTGCTGATCAAATGACAGGGACCTATCCAGCCAAACACCAAGGCTCTTGATGGTATCTTTAGGCACCGGGGCCGGTCCCAAACTGGGTGGCCAAAGAGTATCAATGGAAGAAGGAGCGAGACGACCTAGGAGCATGAGCTCAGTCTTGTCTCCGTTGAGCTTGAGACAAGACTTGGTCATCCAACTCTTAACCATCTCCAGACAGACTGCAAGATCCGCACACACTAAGGATCCCCCTTCCTGTGCCAGAGAGACCACCAGCTGAGTATCGTCCGCGTAGGTAATGATCTTAATGCCATACGGCTGGACGATCTCAGCTAGTGGCCTCATGTAGACGTTAAATAACGTCGGGCTCAACGATGATCCCTGTGGGACTCCACATCCCAGAGGCTTACTGGTGGAGGTGACAGTGCCCTCATATACCTGGAAGGATCTATCACTCAGGTAGGACCTGAGCCACTCCAAGGCCTTGTCAGATATTCCGGTGTCCAGGAGACGTTGTAAGAGGATATCGTGATTGACGGTATCAAATGCCGCGCTCAGATCGAGGAGGATTACTGCCACCGATCCTCCCCGATCTAAGATCCTCCTGGACTCCTCTGTTACGGCCAATAGTGCAGTCTCGGTCCCATGCTTAGGGCGGAAGCCTGTCTGGGAGGGGTCGAGCAGCTGGTTTTGTTCGAGAAAGGTTGTTAGTAGGCCGTTTATATATTTCTCCAAAATTTTGGCTGCCCAAGGCAGCAAGGAGATCGGGCGAAAGTTGTTAGGATTCTTGGTGTCCAAATTAGGTTGGTAGGTATTGTTGGTGGTGGTTTTATTGGTGGTGATGGTGGTATTGGTGATGGTGGAATTTGTGGTGATGGTATTAGTGGTGGCCGTGGTATTGGTGCTGGTATTGGTATTGGTAGTGGTGGTATTGGTGGTGGTATAGGATTGATGGTGGTGGTATTGGTGGTGTTGGTATTGGTGGTGGCATTAGTGGTGCTATTGGTGGTTGTGGTATTGGTGGTGGTGGTAATGGTGGTGGCATTGGTGGTGGTGGTGATGGTATTAGTATTGGTGGTGGTGGTGGTATTGGTGGTGGTGGTAATATTATTGGTGGTATTGGATCGGTGGTAGTGGTATTGGTGGTGGTATTGGCGGTGGTGGTATTGGTGGTGGTGGTATTGGTATTGGTGGTATTGGTATTGGTGGTGGTTTCAGTGGTGGTGGTCATTGCATTGGTGGTGGTATTGGTCGTGGTGGTCATTGTATTTGTGGTGGTATTGGCGGTGGTGGTGGTATTGGTGGTCGTGGTATTGGTGGTGGCGGTATCGGCATTGTGTTGGTATTGGTGGTGGTGGTGGTGTTGCAGCGATTCTGCTTATGCACAGAACTATGCACAGGAAACCAGGACCTCAGTGAATTGTGGTGTACCAAAAACTCACCTCAGAACCCAGAACCCCTTATCCGACCAGCATCAGTGTCCCATTCGCTATCCGAGTTTATCTCGGCGGTCCCAATGTATAGACAACCCAGAACAAGCGACTTAGTGTATTCTCAGGAATGGTGGGAATCAGAAATACCTGTTCGTAATTATTCTCATATCAGTCCACAACAGAATAAACAGAGAAACGGTAAAGTTTAAAGAGTTTGTTTTATAAACCTCGTGTCCTAAGATGCAGTTCTTTGGCTAACATAAGCAGACAAATGATTAAAATCAAAACCATCAGCATAGTTACAATACCATAGAAAATGAAAGGAGAAATCATAATAAAATGACAGTGGATTACAGCCACCTTCCTTTCGCTAGTAAACTAATATTATTATTATTAGACTAATAGAAGGTCTCTAGGCTTGAATGGGGAACCCCATACCGTAAAGATCAGCTTAGTGGAATCACATCACAGGATCAGCTAGACTCTGCTCCTGGGAAAGCTTTTCTTCCGAATGTGTCCAAAGCATGCAGCCTGCAATATTAAAAGCACTCGACTTTCAGGTATTTGCAGCTGCGTGCGTGTTATGGCTAAATAGTGGGCCGAACAACCTGAACCCAACAGCATGCACCGTCTAGCGGCCCAGACTGTTTCTTTACACAATGTTCAGACCAAGGTCGCAGCTCACTGTTAGGGATGTGAACAACAGACAGTTCTCATGTGAAGCAAAGGCGAGCAAGCATTTCCTAATTAATAACATGTAACTACAGTGTCGTGTGCAAAAGCAGCAAAAGTGGCAAGATGGCTTTCTAACATCTAACGCGGTTGTGCTAACTCAGCATTGTACGTATATAAATAGCAGTCTTCACTACAGTGGTATTGGTGGTGGTGGTATTTGGGGTAGTATTGATGCTGGTGGTATTAGTGGTGGCCATGGTATTGGTGGCGGTGGTATTGGTGGTGGTGGTATTGGTATTGGTGGTGGTATTGGATTGGTGGTGGTGGTATTGGTGGTGGTGGTACTGGTGGTGGTGGTATTAGTGGTGGTGGTATTAGTGGTGGTGGTAAATGTAAATGTAAATGTACAGATATTTATATAGCGCAAATCACCAACCGGTCTCTAAGCGCTTGCTTAGGGAACCCGTCCTGGTATTCCCCTGTGAGATAACCCAGCAGGGCATCCACAAGGTGAAAGCCAGGCATCCCGCCACGAGGGGCCATTGTGGAGATTAAGCAAGCTATTGCCCAGAGTCGCAGAGTGTGAACCCATGAATCAAGTATGCACTGGAGCGAGAATTATCGAGTCCATGGACAATTTATGGACTCAAGACCCAGCCGAGCCGGGAATTGAACCCTGGTCCTGGGCTGACCTCTGCTTCCAGGTCTGCCTACTCTAACCAGTGAGCCACACTTCTCCACTGGTGGTGGTGATATTGGTCATGGTGGCGGTATTGGTATTGATGGTGGTGGTAGTAGTAGTGGTGAGGGTGATATTGGTGGTTGTATTAGTGGTGTTGGTATGGGTAGTGGTCATATTGGTGATGGTGGTATTAGTGGTGGTGGTGGTATTGGTTGTGGTGGTATTGGTGTTGGTGGTGGTATTGATGGTGGTTGGTGGTATTGGTGGTGGTGGTATTATTGGTGGTGGTGATGGTATTGGTGGTGGTATTGGTTGTGGTATTGGTGGTGGTGTTGTTGGTATTGGTGGTGGTGGTATTGGTGGCAGTGGTATTGTGGTAGCATTGGTAGTGGTGATATTAGTGTTGGCCATGGTATTGGTGGTGGTATTGGTATTGGTGGTGGTGGTGGTGGTATTGGTTGTGGTGGTATTGGTGGTGGTATTGGTGGTGGCATTAGTGGTGCGTGGTATTGGTGGTGATGGTGGTATTGGTTGGTTGTGGTATTGGTGGTGGTGGTATTGGGGGTGGTGGTGGTGGTATTGGTGGTGGTGTTATAAGTGTGGTGGTGATATTGGTGGTCATGGTATTAGTATTGGTGGTAGTGGTATTAGTATTGGTGGTATTTGTATTTGTGGTGTTGGAATCGGATTGGTAGTAGTGGCATTGATGGTGGAGGTATTGGTGGTGGTGGTATTATTGGTGGTGGTGGTGGTATTGGTTGTTGTATTGGTGGTGGTGTTGTTGGTATTGGTGATAGTAGTATTGGTGGCAGTGGAGGTGGTGGTATTCATGGTGGTGCTGGTATTGGTGGTGGTGGTATTGGTAGTGGTGGTAGTGGTATTGGTGGTGGTGGTGGTTGTTAGAATGGGGAACCTCTGGTTGGCACAGGTAGGTACTTGTGACAAACAGTGGTCCCTTCTTCTATTCAGGGCGAGAGAATTACCCCTTCAGAACAACCCCTGCTCACCCTATAGGTAGTGTGGCGCGAGCAGTCAGGGCTAAACTTCAGGGCGCTAGTCAGTTAAGCATTTATGATCACACACAGTAAATCACAACGATCCCCCACAAATGGACACCAGGCGTAAGTTGTATCAAAAATACGGATGCTTTATATAAAAGATTCTTTGTTACGCAGGCATGTACAAGACCATCAATAACGGTTGCGAACTGGAGGCCACAAGATGATAATTAGGCACTGTTCTTGTCTTTGGTAACTTATTCGATCACGAGCGCTTCACAGGGCTCGGTTGAGTCGGTCCAGTCACGATGATGCGCAGTGCACCCGGGATACAGTGATACGGGGAAATCAGAACGTTGCGGACCCCGAGTCCGATAGAGAGTTCACTGTACCTGGGAACGTGCGATGTGCTTGGACGAGTCTTCGGGGGAGATGCAGGTTCTGCACCTCGCGGGTCTTCCGGATCGAGACTTCAGCGGGCGGCTCTCGGTAGACAGGTGCCGCCCAGGGCCCCCGACACGGACTGTGCGGGAGGTCACTGCGGAGGGCGGCACTGTCAGACTCAGGCTGGGAGGTGAAGCGGGGCGGCCGGATACGTTACGACGTACGGGCGGCCGTCCGAGGCTGGATTTCACTTCCCCACTAGAAATCCGGCGGGAGGGCGAGAGGGCACCAAGCGCGCTCCAGTAGCAGGCAGGTGACAGGGAAGCGGGACGGCCAGACTCGATGGGTCCAGAGCGACTCAGGTAGAGCGGGGCTCTCGGCGAGTGGAGGCGGCCAGGCTTCTGGGTGTCACGGCCCTAGGAGGGATGCGAAGGTGCGCAGGGCACTCCGGCGGGAGAAAGCACACGGCTCGAATTCTCAGACGAGCGGAGACACGGTGAACCCACTGGTCCTGGGGTTCAGTTCAGGGGGCAAGCTCTTCTTCCAAGCCCTTGGAGATAGTTGAAAACAAAGTGCAAAAGTCTCTTTCAGACTTTTTCCTCTCCTTCCTCAGCAAGGCACCTACTGCAGGCCAGTCCCTCAGGTCAGGGAAAGTTACTCCTCCTTCAGCTTCTTCCAGGTCCTTCTAGTCGGGCAGAGTTCCTTTGTGGTTCAATCTGGATCTGATTTCTTAGGAGCCAGGCTCCTACTTTTATACAGGGACTCTTTTGTTCTTTAGCGCCAGGGGGCCTGGGCCTGGCTCAGTCCAGTTTTGGAGCACTCTGTTGTGGTGACTCGGCTTGTTCCTTTCAGCAGCAGGGCAGAGACATCAGCTGCTCCACAGGGGGCGGCGCCGGCTTTGTGGTGGCAGAGCACAGGTCTATTCAAGAGTCAGGGTGTACTCCTCCCACCCATCCTGGTGTAATCTCTCTACCCACCACCTGGCAGCCAACCTGTCTCCTGGAATCCCCCAGCCCTGCTCCTGTACTGTTGCTAGGCAGAACACACACCCACAGCAGAGGCGGACTGAGATGGTCAGGCACGCAAAGGCTAACTTTCTAAAAGTAGCTTTTGCAAAGCCAGGATATTAAAATAACCTTTACTAAAAGATGTATTTTATTATCCCGAGTTCAGGCATACTAAACATGACTTTCTACCATGCTCTCTGAGTCCACTGGGGTCACAGCGTGTAGCGATCCCAGCAGCCCATTCTGGCCTATGGAGAGCAGGTAGCCTTCAATAGTGAAAAACGAAAATGGCTGTAATTCACTATTAAGACATGCCACACACATCAGGGCATGTCCTACCTTATGCCTACAATGCACCCTGCGCATAGGCCTACCAGAGGGGTGACTAACATGTAGTTAAGGGAAGGTTTAGGGACTGGTATGTGGGGACACTTGCTTAGTCAGCGCGACGGTACCAGACCGCGCGCAGGTTCTGCCGTGGCAGACCCTAGACACATTTTACCCCGCTGCTTCGGTGGGTGGCACAAGCAGTGCTGCAAGCCCACTAGCAGCATTTGGATATACAAGCCCTTGGCACCCCTGGTGCACTCTACTAGGGACTGATAGTAAACCAAATAAACCAAACGTGGAAGTCAATTCACATAATACATTTTACCATAGGGAGCACTTGTACTGTGGCACTGAATGGCAGTGGCACAGTGCCCTGAGCAGCTAACACCAACACAAAAACACATTGAGGCACAGACAAAAAATGGAAGGGTGACCCACGCCAATGGTGCCAGGTCTAACACGTGTCCCCTCCAGCTGAAAAGTGGGGAGAACTACCCTACCCCAGGGAGTTCTGCATCACTAAGGCGGAAAAACCTGGACAGACCGTCAGCATTGGCGTGATCTGTGCCAGGGCGATGCTCCACCGTAAAGTCCATACCCTGTAGGGAGATGGACCACCTCAGTTTTGGGTTCTCACCCCTCATTTGCATCAACCATCTGAGGGGCCTGTGGTCGGTCTGAACCCGGAAGTGAGACCCAAACAAGTAGGGTCTTAGCTTCTTCAGTGCCCAGACCACAGCAAATGCTTCTCGTTCTATCGCACTCCACCTTTGTTCCCGGGGAAGTAGCCTCCTGCTAATAAAGGCTACGGGTTGGTCAAAGCCCTCCTCAGTGATCTGTGAGAGAACAGCCCCTACACCATGCTCTGATGCATCCGTCTGCACCAGGAACTCTTTGGAGAAGTCAGGAGCCAAGAGCACGGGCGCCGTGCACATGGCCGTTTTCAGGGTGTCGAAGGCTTTCTGACAGGTGTCAGTCCATATCACTTTTCTGGGCTGCTTCTTCGAAGTCAGCTCTGTCAAGGGGGCAACGATGCTGCCATACCCCTTGACAAACCTCCTGTATTACCCGGTGAGTCCTAAAAAGGCCCTCACCTCCGTCTGGGTCTTTGGGGGCTCACAAGCCAGGATGGTTTCAACTTTGGGTTGGAGGGGCGCCACCTGGCCGCTCCCCACTTGGTGTCCCAAGTACACCACTGAACCCTGCCCGATCTGACACTTGCTTGCCTTGATCGTGAGGCCTGCCTTGCGCAGCGCCATCAACACTGCCCAGAGATGTTGCAGGTGTTCTTCCCATGTGCTGCTGAACACTGCGATGTCGTCCAGGTAGGCGGCGCTGAACTCGGTCAGCCCAGCCAACACCTGGTTGACCAACCTCTGGAAGGTGGCAGGGGCATTCTTCATCCCAAAGGGCATCACCCGGAACTGGTAATGCCCATCCGGTGTAGAGAATGCGGACCTCTCTTTGGCCCCATCAGTTAAGTACCCAGACGTTAAATCAAACGTGCTGAGGTACCGTGCAGCCCCTAACCGATCGATGAGCTCATCAGCTCTGGGGATGGGGTGCGCGTCTGTCTTCGTGACTGAGTTGAGACCTCGGTAGTCCACACAGAACCGGAGTTCGGGCGTGGCACCCGGCGCTGCAGCCTTTGGAACCAAGACCACTGGGCTGGCCCAAGGACTGCTGGAGGACTCAACAACCCCTAGAGCAAGCATCTTCGAGACCTCCTCTTTGATGCAGGCTCTGACCCTGTCAGTTACCCGGTAGGCCTTGTGCTTCACAGGTAGGCTGTCTCCTGTATCTACATCATGGACGCACCAATTTGTGATACCAGGAACCAGGGAGAACAGGTCAGGGAACTGCCCCAGCAGCTGGCGACAGTCACCCTGTTGCTCAGGGGTCAGGGTGGGTGAGAGGTTAACTCCATCCACTGACCCGTCTCGCTCTGAGGCCACCAAGAGGTCGGGAAGAGGCTCAGACTCCTCTTCCGTCCCATCATCGGTGGCCAAGAGCATGCCCACTTCGGACCTCTCCAAGTGGGGCTTCAGTCGATTGACATGTAGGACCCTTAAGGGGTTCCTAGGAGACCGCAAGTCCACCAAGTAGGTGACAGAACTCTTGCGCTCCACAATCTCAAAGGGTCCTGTCCACTTGTCCTGGAGTGCACAAGGCTCCACAGGGGCCAGGACCCACACTTTTTGGCCAGGTTGAAGCTCAACCAGAGTGGCGTTCTGGTCGTACCACCGCTTCATTTCCTCCTGGCTGGCTTCCAGGTTTGCCTCAGCAAGTTGCCTGAAACGCCTAGTCTGGTTCCGGAAAGCCAGCATGTAACTGTATACATTCTGGGGAGGTTTCCTGGGAGATTGCTCCCAGCCTTTCTTGACCAGACTAAGAGGTCCTCGTACTGGGTGGCCATACAAAAGCTCAAAGGGACTGAACCCTAGAGACTTTTGTGGCACCTCGCGGTACGCAAAGAGAAGGCATGGTAAGAGGACGTCCCACTTACGCCTCATGGGTTCCTCGAGACCCATAATCATGCCCTTCAGGGTTCGGTTGAAGCGCTCAACCAACCCGTTTCCTTGGGGATGGTAAGGTGTGGTGAACTTGTAGGTTACACCACACTCTTGCCAAAGGGACTTCATATATTTCGATATGAAGTTGGTCCCCCTGTCAGACACCACCTCTAGAGGGAATCCTACTCGTGAGAAAATTCCCATCAGTGCACGTCCCACCACGGGGGCCGTCACTGTCCTCAGAGGGATGGCTTCAGGGTACCGGGTGGCATGGTCCACCAAGACCAGGATAAACCTGTTGCCCATGGCTGTCTTGGGGTCCAGTGGCCCCACAATGTCAATCCCCACCCGCTGGAATGGGGTACTGACCACTGGGAAAGGTTGGAGTGGAGCTCTCAGCTTCCTTCCACTCTTGCCACTTGCCTGGCAAGTCTGGCATGTCCTGCAGTGAGTGTCAGAACTCCTGCGCATTTGGGGCCAATAAAAGTGGGTGACAAGCCTTTCAAAGGTCTTGTCCTGCCCCAAATGTCCTGCTAACGGTACGTCGTGAGCCAGCCCCAGTAGGAAGGCTCTGAACTTCTGGGGTACCACCAGCGCACGGGCTGACCCAGGTTCAGCAACCTTAGGCTCTGAGTATAGGAGGTCGTTCTCCCAGTAGATCAAGTGAGTTCCGGACTGATCACCATTGGCCTGGGCTGCAGCCTGCTGCCGCATACCCTCTAGAGAGGGGCACTCTTTCTGCTCCCTGCAGAATTCCTCCCTGGTGGGGCCTCCTTCTTGCTGCCAATGGGTCAGCTCAGGCAGGTCCCCCAGTTCGGCTATCTGTTCCCCGGTAGGCTCCAGGGCATCCCCCTCAAGGTCTGCTTCCTCCTGGGCCGTGGGAACTTCAGGAGCCGGATTCCCGTGCCTCCCTTGCCCTCTCTCTAAGGCCGGTTCCTGGGCCTCTCCCTCAGGCTCCAGGGTTCCTTCAACACCCCTACCGGCTGCCATCGACCGGGTGGTCACGCACGCCCAATCAGGCAAGCCCACCATCCGCAGGTGAGTTGTCTTCTCCACCTTTTCCCAAGGGGAGCTCTCCAAATCGTTACCTAGGAGACAATCAACAGGCATGGCCTCTCTCACAGCCACTTGCAGAGTACCAGAGACCCCCCCCCACTCAAAGGGAACCTGAGCCATTGGACACGGACTCTGTGTTGTCGGCGTTGACAACACGGCAGAATGCGTGCGGGACAACCTGCTCTTGAGACACCAGGTGTTGCTTGACAGCAGTCACACTGGCTCCTGTATCTCTAAGAGCCCCCACCCTCTTGCCATTTATGGTCACCCACTGCCCATACGTTTGAGTATTGGGGGGCAGCTGGGCCTCAGCGACCATCTCACTGTCTCCTAATGAGACTAGGGTCATCTGTACGGGATCCGCCGCCCCTTGGACATCTATCTCCCTCCCCAAGGCTACACTATTCACCTGCTTGGTGGGTGGAGCACCAGAGGGTGCTGGTTTACCATACAGGGGGCACTTGGGATCCACGGAAATGTGCCCCAGGTTGTTACACTTGTAACATCTGAGGGGCCCTCTTTGAACAGGGTTACCTGTCGGGGCCCCGGTCTGCTTCGGGGGTGGGGGTGGCTGAGAACCTTTCCCTGGTTCCCTTGGGAATTACTTTGGGGCCCTCTGTAGAACTCCCTCTGTTTACCCTTGTCCCCCCCACTCTTCTGCTGGGGACCCTGAACACCTTTGGCGGGGCCTCCCATGGGACCCTTGTGGACCCTGGTGCTGATCCAGCGGTCCGCCTCCTCAGCAAGCTTCCTCGGGTTGGACAGCTTGCTATCGATCAGGTGCTGGCGTAGCTCAGGAAAACAATTATCCGACAAGTGCTCCCATGCAATTAAATCAAACAGCCCTTGGTAATCATTCACTTTGCTACCCTTCACCCAACCATCCAGCGCTCTGCAAAAAAAGGTCACATATTCTACATAAGTGGTACCAGGTTTCTTGGTGCAATCCCTAAATCTCTGTCTGTACAATTCAGGAGTTAACCCATACCTTGTCATAAGAGCCTCCTTCATGTGTGGATAGGATGTGTGGACATCAGAGGGGAGGTCTAGCAGTGTGTCCCGCCCCTCACTCAGGAACCTTCCCCACAACCCCGCTCCCCAATCCTTCTCAGGGACCCGGTGGGAGGACATGGCTACTTCGTAGGCCCTGAACCACTGCCCAATATCATCCTGCTTATAATATTCCTTGACTACATCTTTAGGAATGTGCACCCTTGACTCTGTTGAATTGCTGCCACCAGAGGGTGAGTTGTCTAAACTCCTGGCCTTGAGATCCAACTCCCTCATTTTTACCTCATGCTCCATGGCCAGTTTCTGCCTTTCCATCTCCATTTGCAGTTTTGCCATCTCCACCTTATGTGCTCGTGCAGCACTCCTGTCGGCCATCTCCTCGGGCGACAGGCCTCTGCTAGGCTCAAAAACACCTTCGGGGGGTATCACCTCCCGTGCATTCTCTGGGAACTTTGATTCGTGCCAGGCTCTCAGCGCTATCACGTACTGATCCTTGTTGCTTAGTCCACTTTGCTTGATTCTGTACTTGCACAAATGATGTCCTGAAGGGATATCTCTCCACTTCCTCAGTGCCTCGGGCTCCCAATCGATGTCATCCACTCCAGAGAATACAGAGGACGCTCCGCCTCCATTGACTGAGCTAGGCATGGTTCCTTAAGGTGGAGATTCTTCTTTAGCAACAACTGTCAATCAATCTGTGGCTGCGTTATAGGTCTGCTCTACGTGGTGATCAATAATTCACTGTATGTAAATCATAAATGCAAATTCGAAATCCCACCGCTGCCACCAATGTTAGAATGGGGAACCTCTGGTTGGCACAGGTAGGTACTTGTGACAAACAGTGGTCCCTTCTTCTATTCAGGGCGAGAGAATTACCCCTTCAGAACAACCCCTGCTCACCCTATAGGTAGTGTGGCGCGAGCAGTCAGGGCTAAACTTCAGGGCGCTAGTCAGTTAAGCATTTATGATCACACACAGTAAATCACAACGATCCCCCACAAATGGACACCAGGCGTAAGTTGTATCAAAAATACGGATGCTTTATATAAAAGATTCTTTGTTACGCAGGCATGTACAAGACCATCAATAACGGTTGCGAACTGGAGGCCACAAGATGATAATTAGGCACTGTTCTTGTCTTTGGTAACTTATTCGATCACGAGCGCTTCACAGGGCTCGGTTGAGTCGGTCCAGTCACGATGATGCGCAGTGCACCCGGGATACAGTGATACGGGGAAATCAGAACGTTGCGGACCCCGAGTCCGATAGAGAGTTCACTGTACCTGGGAACGTGCGATGTGCTTGGACGAGTCTTCGGGGGAGATGCAGGTTCTGCACCTCGCGGGTCTTCCGGATCGAGACTTCAGCGGGCGGCTCTCGGTAGACAGGTGCGGCCCAGGGCCCCCGACACGGACTGTGCGGGAGGTCACTGCGGAGGGCGGCACGGTCAGACTCAGGCTGGGAGGTGAAGCGGGGCGGCCGGATACGTTACGACGTACGGGCGGCCGTCCGAGGCTGGATTTCACTTACCCACTAGAAATCCGGCGGGAGGGCGTGAGGGCACCAAGCGCGCTCCAGTAGCAGGCAGGTGACAGGGAAGCGGGACGGCCAGACTCGATGGGTCCAGAGCGACTCAGGTAGAGCGGGGCTCTCGGCGAGTGGAGGCGGCCAGGCTTCTGGGTGTCACGGCCCTAGGAGGGATGCGAAGGTGCGCAGGGCACTCCGGCGGGAGAAAGCACACGGCTCGAATTCTCAGACGAGCGGAGACACGGTGAACCCACTGGTCCTGGGGTTCAGTTCAGAGGGCAAGCTCTTCTTCCAAGCCCTTGGAGATAGTTGAAAACAAAGTGCAAAGTCTCTTTCAGTCTTTTCCTCTCCTTCCTCAGCAAGGCACCTACTGCAGGCCAGTCCCTCAGGTCAGGGAAAGTTACTCCTCCTTCAGCTTCTTCCAGGTCCTTCTAGTCGGGCAGAGTTCCTTTGTGGTTCAATCTGGATCTGATTTCTTAGGAGCCAGGCTCCTACTTTTATACAGGGACTCTTTTGTTCTTTAGCGCCAGGGGGCCTGGGCCTGGCTCAGTCCAGTTTTGGAGCACTCTGTTGTGGTGACTCGGCTTGTTCCTTTCAGCAGCAGGGCAGAGACATCAGCCGCTCCACAGGGGGCGGCGCCGGCTTTGTGGTGGCAGAGCACAGGTCTATTCAAGAGTCAGGGTGTACTCCTCCCACCCATCCTGGTGTAATCTCTCTACCCACCACCTGGCAGCCAACCTGTCTCCTGGAATCCCCCAGCCCTGCTCCTGTACTGTTGCTAGGCAGAACACACACCCACAGCAGAGGCGGACTGAGATGGTCAGGCACGCAAAGGCTAACTTTCTAAAAGTAGCTTTTGCAAACCCAGGATATTAAAATAACCTTTACTAAAAGATGTATTTTATTATCCCGAGTTCAGGCATACTAAACATGACTTTCTACCATGCTCTCTGAGTCCACTGGGGTCACAGCGTGTAGCGATCCCAGCAGCCCATTCTGGCCTATGGAGAGCAGGTAGCCTTCAATAGTGAAAAACGAAAATGGCTGTAATTCACTATTAAGACATGCCACACACATCAGGGCATGTCCTACCTTATGCCTACAATGCACCCTGCGCTTAGGCCTACCAGAGGGGTGACTAACATGTAGTTAAGGGAAGGTTTAGGGACTGGTAAGTGGGGACACTTGCTCAGTCAGCGCGACGGTACCAGACCGCGCGCAGGTTCTGCCATGGCAGACCCTAGACACATTTTACCCCGCTGCTTCGGTGGGTGGCACAAGCAGTGCTGCAAGCCCACTAGCAGCATTTGGATATACAAGCCCTTGGCACCCCTGGTGCACTCTACTAGGGACTGATAGTAAACCAAATAAACCAAACGTGGAAGTCAATTCACATAATACATTTTACCATAGGGAGCACTTGCACTGTGGCACTGAATGGCAGTGGCACAGTGCCCTGAGCAGCTAACACCAACACAAAAACACATTGAGGCACAGACAAAAAAAATGGAAGGGTGACCCACGCCAATGGTGCCAGGTCTAACAGTGGTGATATTGGTGGTGGTATTGAGGGTGGTGGTTGTATTGGTGGTGGTATTAGTGGTGGTATTGGTGGTGCTTTTGGTGGTTTTGGTGGTGGTATTGGTGGTGGTGGTATTGGTATTGGTGGTGGTGGTGGTGGTTGTATTAGTGGTGTTGGTGTGGGTGGTGGTGGTATTGGTGATGGTGGCATTAGTGGTGGTGGTGGTATTGGTTTTGGTGGTATTGGTATTGGTGTTGTTGGTGGTGGTGGTATTGATGAGGGTTGGTGGTATTGGTGTTGGTATTGATTGTGGTATTGGTGGTGGTGTTGGTGGTAGTGGTGGTGGTACTGGTGGTGATGGTGGTATTGGTGGTGGTGGTATTGGAGGTGTTGGTATTGGTGGTGGCATTAGTGGTGCTATTGGTGGTTGCGGTATTGGTGGTGGTGGTAATGGTGATGGCATTGGTGGTGGTGGTGATATTGGTGGTGGTGGTGGTATTGGTGGTGGTGGTAATATTATTGGTGGTATTGGTGGTGGTAGTGGTATTGGTGGTGGTATTGGCGGTGGTGGTATTGGTGGTGGTGGTGGTATTGGTGGTGGTGGTGGTATTGGTGGTGGTGGTGGTATTGGTAGTGGTTTCAGTGGTGGTGGTCATTGTATTGGTGGTGGTATTGGTCGTGGTGGTCATTGTATTTGTGGTGGTATTGGCGGTGGTGGTGGTATTGGCATTGTGTTGGTATTGGTGGTGGTGGTGTTGCAGGGATTCTGCTTATGCACAGAACTATGCACAGGAAACCAGGACCTCAGTGAATTGTGGTGTACCAAAAACTCACCTCCGAACCCAGAACCCCTTATCCGACCAGCATCAGTGTCCCATTCGTTATCCGAGTTTATCTCGGCGGTCCCAATGTATAGACAACCCAGTTACAATACCATAGAAAATGAAAGGAGAAATCATAATAAAATGACAGTGGATTACAGCCACCTTCCTTTCGCTAGTAAACTAATATTATTATTATTAGACTAATAGAAGGTCTCTAGGCTTGAATGGGGAACCCCATACCGTAAAGATCAGCTTAGTGGAATCACATCACAGGATCAGCTAGACTCTGCTCCTGGGAAAGCTCTTCTTCCGAATGTGTCTAAAGCATGCAGCCTGCAATATTAAAAGCACTCGACTTTCAGGTATTTGCAGCTGCGTGCGTGTTATGGCTAAATAGTGGGCCGAACAACCTGAACCCAACAACATGCACCGTCTACCGGCCCAGACTGTTTCTTTACACAATGGTCAGACCAAGGTCGCAGCTCACTGTTAGCGATGTGAACAACAGACAGTTCTCATGTGAAGCAAAGGCGAGCAAGCATTTCCTAATTAATAACATGTAACTACAGTGTTGTGTGCAAAAGCAGCAAAAGTGGCAAGATGGCTTTCTAACATCTAACGCGGTTGTGCTAACTTAGCATTGTACGTATATAAATAGCAGTCTTCACTACAGTGGTAATGGTGGTGGTGGTATTGGTATTGGTGGTGGTATTGGATTGGTGGTGGTGGTACTGGTGGTGGTGGTAGTGGTGGTGGTATTCATGGTGGTCGTGGTGGTATTAGTGGTGGTATTGGTGGTGGTATTGGTGGTGGTGGTATTGATCGGTTATGGTATTGGTGGTGGTGGTGGTAGTATGAGTGGTGGTGGTGATATTGTTGGTAGTGGTATTAGTAATGGTGGTGGTGGTATTAGTATTGGTGGTATTGGTATTTGTGGTGCTGGTATTTTTTTGGTGGTGGTGGTATTGGTGTTGGTATTGGTGGTGGTGGTGGTATTGATGGGGGTATTGGTGGTGGTGGTATTATTGGTGGTGGTGGTATTGGGTGTGGTATTGGTGGTGATGGTGGTATTGGTGGTGGTATTGAGGGTGGTGGTGATATTGGTGGTATTGGTGGTGGTGGTATTGGTGGTGGTGGTATTGCTGGTGGTATTTTTAGTGTTGGTATGGGTGGTGGTGGTATTAATGATGGTGGTATTAGTGGTGGTGGTAGTATCGGTTATGGTGGTATTTGTATTGGTGGTGGTATTGGCGGTGGTGGTATTGGCTGTGGGATTGATGGTGGTATTGGTGGTGGTATTGGTGGTGGTGGTATTAGTGGTGGTAGTGGTATTTGTGGTGGTGGTATTGGTGGTTGTGGTGGTATTCATGGGGGTATTGGTGGTGCTAGTGGTATTGGTGGTTGTATTTGGTGTTGGTATGGCTGGTGGTGGTATTGATGATGGTGGTGCTATTGGTGGTGGTTGTATTGTGGTGGTATTCGTGGTGGTATTATCAGTGGTGGTGGTATTGGTGGTGGTTGTAATGGTATTAGTGGGGGTATCGGTTGTGGTAGTATTGGTATTGATGCTGGTATTGGTGGTGGGATTGGCTGTGGTATTGATGGTGGTATTGGTGTTGGTGATATTGGTGGTGGTATTGGTGGTAGTGGTATTGGTTGTGGTGGTATTGGTATTGGTGGTAGTGGTATTGTTGGTGGTGGTATTGACATTGGTGGATTGGTGGTAGTGGTATTGGTTGTGGTGGTAGTATTGGTTGAGGTATTGGTGGTGGTGGTGGTGGTATTGGTTGTGGTGCTAGTATTGGTGGTGGTGGTGGTATTGTGGTAGCATTGGTGGTGGTGGTATTGGTGGTGGTATTGGTGGTGGCGGTATTGGTATTGTGGTGGTATTGGTGGTGGTGGTGGTGATGGTGGTATTGGTGGTGGTGATATTAGTGGTGGCCATGGTATTGGTGGTGGTATTGGTATTGGTGGTGGTGGTGGTATTGGTGGTGGTATTGGTGGAGGTGGTATTGGTGGTGGTATTGGATTGGTGGTGGTGGTATTGGTGGGGGTGGTATTGATGGTGTTGGTATTGGTATTAGTGGTGGTATTGGTGGGGGCATTAGTAGTGCTATTGGTGGTGATGGTATTGGTGGTGGTGGTAATGGTGGTGGCATTGGTGGTGGTGGTGATATTGGTGGTGTTGGTATTAGTATTGGTGGTGGTGGTGGTATTGGTGGTGGTGCTATTAGTATTGGTGGTATTGGATTGGTGGTAGTGGTATTGGTGGTGGTATTGGCGGTGGTGGTATTGGTATTGGTGGTGGCAGTGGTGGTGGTATTGGTGGAGGTGGTAGTGGTATTGGTGGTGGTATCAGTGGTGGTGGTCGTTGTATTGGTGGTGGTATTGGTGGTGGTGATCGTTGTATTTGTGGTGGTATTGGCGGTAGTGGTGGTATTGGGAGTGGTGGTATTGGTGGTGGTGGTATTGGTATTGGTGCTGGTATTGGCATTGTGTTGGTATTGGTGGTGGTGGTATTTGGGGTAGTATTGATGGTAATGGTATTAGTGGTGGCCGTGGTATTGGTGGTGGTATTGGTGGTGGTATTGGTGGTGGTGGTATTGGTATTGGTGGTGGTATTGGATTGGTGGTGGTATTGGTGGTGGTATTGGTGGTGGTAGTGGTGGTGGTGGTATTGTGGTGGTGGTATTCTTGGTGGTGGTGGTATTGGTGTTGGCATTAGTGGTGGTGGTGGTATTGGTGGTGGTGGTGGTATTGGTTGGTTGTAGTATTGGTGGTGGTGGTATTGGGGTGGTGGTGGTATTGGTGGTGGTAGTATAAGTGGTGGTGGTGATACTAGTTTTGGTGGTGGTATTGGTGGTAGTAGTATTAGTATTGGTGGTATTGGTATTGTATTGGTGGTGGTGTTATTGGTGGTGATGGTGGTATTGATGGGGGTATTGGTGGTGCTGGTATTATTGGTGGTGGTGGTGGTGGTATTGGTGGTGGTGGTGATATTGGTTGTGGTATCGGTTGTGGTGGTATTGATGTTGGTATTGGTGGTGTTGGTGGTGGTATTGGTGCTGGTATTGGCTGTGGTATTGATGGAGGTATTGGTGTTGGTGATATTGGTGGTGGTATTGATGGTGGTGGTATTGGTTGTGGTGGTAGTGGTATTGATATTGGTGGTATTGGTGGTAGTGGTATTGGTTGTGGTATAGGTGATAGTGGTATTGGTTGTGGTGGTGGTATTGGTTGTGGTATTAGTGGTGGTGGTGGTAGCATTGGTGGTGGTGGTATTGGTGGTGGTATTGGTATTGTGGTGGCATTGGAGGCGGTGGTATTGGTGGTGGTATTGGTGGTGATGGTGGTATTGGTGGTGGTGATATTATTGGTGGCCATGTTATTGGTAGTGTATTGGTATTGGTGGTGGTATTGGTGGAGGTGGTATTGGTGGTGGTATTGGATTGGTGGTGGTGGTATTGGTGGGGGTGGTATGGGTGGTGCTGGTATTGGTGGTGGTATTGGTGGTGGTATTGGTGGTGCTATTGCTGGTGGAGGTATTGGTGGTGATGGTGGTATTGGTTGGTTGTAGTATTGTTGGTGGTGGTAATGGTGGTGGCATTGGTGGTGGCGATATTGGTGGTGGTATTAGTATTGGTGGTGGTGGTGGTATTGGTGGTGGTGCTATTAGTATTGGTGGTAGTGGTATTGGATTGGTGGTAGTGGTATTGGTTGTGGTATTGGTGGTGGTGGTATTGGTGGTGGTGGTATTGGTATTGGTGGTGGTGGTATTGGTGGTGGTGGTAGTGGTATTGGTGCTGGCAGTGGTGGTGGTGTAGGTGGTGGTGGTAGTGGTATTGGTGGTGGTGTTCATTGTATTGGTGGTGGTATTGGTGGTGGTGGTGGTGGTGGTGGTATTGGTGGTGGTGGTGATATTAGTGGTGGCCATGGTATTGGTGGTGTATTGGTATTGGTGGTGGTGGTATTGGTGGTGGTGGTATTGATGGTGTTGGTATTGGTGGTGGTATTGGTGGTGGCATTAGTAGTGCTATTGGTGGTGGTCATGGTGGTATTGGTGGTGGTGGTAATGGTGGTGGTGGTGGCATTGGTGGTGGTGATATTGGTGGTGGTGGTATTAGTATTGGTGGTGGTATTGGTGGTGGTGCTATTAGTATTGGTGGTATTGGTGGTGGTAGTAGTGGATTGGTGGTAGTGGTATTGGTGGTGGTATTGGTGGTGGTGTTATTGGTATTGGTGGTGGTGGTATTGGTGGTGGTGGTATTGGTGGTGGTGGTAGTGGTATCAGTGGTGGTGGTCGTTGTATTGGTGGTGGTATTGGTGGTGGTGATCATTGTATTTGTGGTGGTATTGGTGGTAGTGGTGGTAGTATTGGCATTATGTTGGTATTGGTGGTGGTGGTATTTGGGGTAGTATTGATGGTAATGGTATTAGTGGTGGCCGTGGTATTGGTGGTGGTGGTATTGGTGGTGGTGGTATTGGTATTGGTGGTAGTATAGGTGGTGGTATTGATGGTGGTGGTAGTGGTGGTGGTGGTGGTATTGGTGGTGGTAGTATTGGTGGTGGTATTGGTGGTGGCGGTATTGGTATTGTGGTGGTATTGGTGGTGGTGATGGTGGTATTGGTGATGGTGGTATTGGTGGTGGTGATATTGGTGGTGGCCATGGTATTGGTGGTGGTATTGGTGGAGGTGGTATTGGATTGGTGGTGGTGGTATTGGTGGGGGTGGTATTGATGGTGTTGGTATTGGTATTGGTGGTGGTATTGGTGGGGGCATTAGTAGTGCTATTGGTGGTGATGGTATTGGTGGTGGTGGTAATGGTGGTGGCATTGGTGGTGGTGGTGATATTGGTGGTGTTGGTATTAGTATTGGTGGTGGTGGTGGTATTGGTGGTGGTGCTATTAGTATTGGTGGTATTGGTGGTGGTGGTATTGGATTGGTGGTAGTGGTATTGGTGGTGGTATTGGCGGTGGTGGTATTGGTGGTGGTGGTATTGGTATTGGTGGTGGCAGTGGTGGTGGTATTGGTGGAGGTGGTAGTGGTATTGGTGGTGGTATCAGTGGTGGTGGTCGTTGTATTGGTGGTGGTATTGGTGGTGGTGATCGTTGTATTGGTGGTGGTATTGGCGGTAGTGGTGGTATTGGGAGTGGTGGTATTGGTGGTGGTGGTATTGGTATTGGTGCTGGTATTGGCATTGTGTTGGTATTGGTGGTGGTGGTATTTGGGGTAGTATTGATGGTAATGGTATTAGTGGTGGCCGTGGTATTGGTGGTGGTATTGGTGGTGGTATTGGTGGTTGTGGTATTGGTGGTGGTGGTATTGGTGGTGGTATTGGTGGTGGTAGTGGTGGTATTCTTGGTGGTGGTGGTATTGGTGTTGGCATTGGTGGTGGTGGTATTGGTGGTATTGGTTGGTTGTAGTATTGGTGGTGGTGGTATTGGGGTGGTGGTGGTATTGGTGGTGGTAGTAGTAGTAGTAGTAGTAGTAGTAAAGCTTTATTTCGATATAGAAACATATCATAAAAGCAAAACATGACAGCATAAAAACAATAGTCGAAACAAAGCAATTTACAATTCATATTACCATTAAAAACATTTCATATTTACACGGGATAATCTTAAAATTTATAAAAAATGAAAAAGGGACACTTTACTGTATCGTCAGTTGTTTAGCAGATCTTATGCGCCAAGCCCAGCCTAGGAATTTAGCCAAACAAATGGCAAAAAAGGGTCTTGTATCTGAGAGCAGTATTCTTATAGCTTCCAGATGTGAGCGAGTTCCCAGGCTCCTACAAAGAGGCTTCAACCACCTCCGTCTAGGGGCCATATAGACTCGACACTCAAATAGAAAGTGTGCGACAGATTCGATTTTTAGCTCGCAGAATGGGCAATAGGGTACAGTTTGCAGTGGTGGTTTCCAGGTAGAGGTAAACTGACATAAAGGTAAGACCCCAAACCTGAATTTAAAATATAATGCCCTATCATGTGAACTGTGAATCAAGTCCAAATATGGTTCTCTGGAGGGGATATCTTTAACCATCAAGAAGTTGGCAACAGATCTTGGGTGATTTGATTTACCAAGTCTCTCGTTATCCACCCAAGACCAGTAAGCCTTCTTCAGTTCTTGTTTAGGAGGTGCTGTTTTATTTTCCCACGCAGCTCCCAGACCGAGCTTGTATAATGCCCTCTTGACCTCTCTGAGCCAGGCGATCTTATGCCAGCCAGGTAAGGACAGTACATCTTTTAGGGCGTCTGCATAGCTGTGGAGTTCGGGGACGTTCCAAATTCTAGACCATAGTAGTAAGGGGCGTAATTTAGCTTGCTCGCAGATTGGACGGGTACCTGCGTCCAGCAAGAGGGGGATTGTGGGGGTGCTCTGGGGTAGCCTCATCAGATCTTTGTGAAATTTATTTTCTAGGTGGGCCAAAGTATCCACTCTCTGGGTACCCCAAAGTTCTGCGCCATACAGTGCTGCACTCACAACCCTACCCCTATAAATATCAAGAAGTGCCCCAATAGGTTTTATGAAGGAAGCACGCTGCTCTTTAAGTAAAGCACCAACAACCCTCTTATGGGTTAGAAACACTTTGTGATATTATGAGCTGGAAGGCCCATCACCAAAAAGACGTATGCCTAGATAGTCAAATTCTTTGACCCGTTCTAATGTGACAGAGTCTAGAGTGGGGGGTTTAACAGATTTCTTAGGGGGGTTGAGGACAAGAAATTTGGTCTTGCCAATATTTATGGCCAGTCCCTTGGTGTCACAGAAGGCCTTGAAGCTGGAAAGTAGCGACTGTATGCTTGCAGGTGATTTCGAAATCAGGAGGGTGTCGTCCGCAAACAGGAGCGTCGGGATTTTCCTTCCAGCCAGGGATGGTGCATCTGCAGGATGTTGAAGAAGGTGCTCCACCACTCCATTGACGTAAAGCGAAAACAGAGTGGGGGCAAGCACACACCCCTGGCGGACGCCCCTGTCTATTGGAATACACGGGGTTTTTTCTCCCTGGGCACCCCATCTGATTTGGGCAAAGTTGTTTTCATGGAATTTTATCAGCAAGGCCAACAAATAGGGAGGTAGACCTAACTCGTCAAGGACCTTCCACAATAATGCTCTTGGAACCAGGTCGAAGGCTGTTTTTAAGTCTATGAAGACTAAGTATAAGCTGCCCCCTCCTAGCACCACTACCTTCCAATAGAGCATTAAAAGGCGGAATGTCTGCGAGACGGTGCCTGTCCCTGATCTAAAACCCGCTTGGAAATCAGACAATATCTGATTTTCATCCACCCACTCCAGAATCCTGCCCAATACCACTTTCCCCGCTACCTTTTGCGTCGAATCCAGCAAACTGATGGGGCGGTAATTGGCTGGGTCTTCCCTGCTACCCTTCTTGAAAATGGGGACTACTTCAGCGCCCCTCCAAGAGTCAGGGAAAGACCCCCCCCATCATAACCTCATTAAGAAGAACAGCAATTAATCTGCTCCAAAATGGGGGATTATTTTTTATCAAGTCGCCCGGAATCCCATCAGGTCCTGCCGCTTTGTTAGAAACAATACACCTGATTGCCTTCTCTACTTCCAAGGTGGTAAATAGGACTTCATTTGGTGGGAGATCTGTGGAACTGAGCCTTGGGAGCGGGTCTGGTTGCGGAGGCCCTGTCTGAGCCGAATACAATTTCGAAAAGTGGGCAAACCAGGCAACACCAGGGATATTACAAGTCAGTTGTTGATCAATGGGCTTGTCTCTTGATCTTAGCAAGTCCCAGAACCCCTTAGCATCTTTCCTTGTGCTCACCTCCATTAGGTCACGCCAAAAGTTGAAATCATATGTCCGCTTAGCCTCAGTCACAGTTTTCCTATAAAGTTTCCTTGCAGACCTGATGGTAGCTTGGTCTTTTCCTTTTACTGCAGCAACAAGATCACCCTTAGCAAGTCGACACTTGGCTGTGAACCACTTTTCACTTGTTCTCAGGGCCCCCTTTGAAGCAGTTCTGGAGCTGGGTTTGGGAATGATGAACAGCCCACTTAGTGCCGTTACAGTCTCCGTAAATAACGATAAAAACATCTTGCTATCGCTATTCGTGCTATCAAGCCTAGATTCAGCCTCTAGTAAGATGGTTTCAGCTTGTGACATCCTAGCCTCATCCGCTGAGACTCTTGCCCATTTAAGACGTCTGCCACAGTTTGAGGGAAGAATCTCATGTGAAGCTTTCCATAACTGATTAGTAGCTTCTTGAGACCCAGTTTGCCAGGGGACAGAAATGGTTAAAGCGAGAGGGTTGTGGTCGCTGTCACAGGTCTCTATAACCTCCATGTCTTGATGATATGGCCAGAGATTATAGTTGAGCATAACAAAGTCAATTCTGGATGAGTGGCCCGTCCTATTGTATGTATGGGCACCCATGGGATCTGATTTAGAACGCCCATTCGTTGCTCTCAAGTTATGCTCCATGCAAAGAGCATTTATATCGATCGCCTTTTGTGTCCATTTAGGGATCGGTTCGAGGTTCAAAATAGGGATGCCCCTCCTGTTATCCTCCTCGTTGGTATCCAGAATATCTTCTTTGGCTAAAGGCTCAAAACAGCAATTAAAATCGCCTGCCAGCAGGACGAGAGAGTCGGCGTCACAGGCAGACAGGTAGTTACTTAAGCCTAAAGAGTTTAGAGATCCTCCGTTCCTATTGCCCCTTAGGTAGAGATTAAATAATTCTAGTTTCCTTCCCCCTTTGTAGTGCACTGTTAGCCATTGAAGGTCAGGTGTTTCGGTGGTCCTTTGAGAAACACTGAGGTCTAGTGCTATGTTGATCCAGATGAGAAGACCACCGGATGGGCGTCCTTTAGAACCTTGGTGACATACAGCCGGAACATAGAAGGTCGAAAACCCCACTCTATATCTAGGTTCCTGGCACCATGTTTCCTGTAGCAAGCAAATGTCATAGGGTGCCAGGAAGGTGTTCCATTCCGGGTTATCAAAGTTACGTGCAAGGCCAGCCACATTCCAGCTTAAGACCCTCAGTGAAGAATCGCCTGGGGAGGCAACTCTATCAGGCAGGTTGATCTCCATTGGATTAGATTGTACTGGAGGAGGGGGGATCGAACAGGGGCTGTCTGGCCTCGTTTCCACTCTTTTGCAATCTAAAATGGCCATTTTGATCGGTTCCATGGCCCGGGGCAAGAGAGTCAGAAGCCCGGCTTGGCTAGTTGGAGGGCCGTTGGTTGGATTTCCAATTATGTCTATAACATGTGGAGACAATGCTTTTTCTAGTTGTGGGCATGCTGGGAACATAGAAAGTCAATCGACCTCCTCCAGGCCTCCAAATCTATTGTAGGTTGAAAGGCCATGCCAGTGTAAAAGAGTATTCTTTTGCCTCATGGGATGGGTGTTCCATGGGTGGTGCTGCACCGAGGACCAGTTATCCGCTTGGGTATGCAATTGGCGTGGGGGGTAAAAATAGGATAGCGGCCTTGGTATGACTAAAGAATCTTCACTAGTTGGCCAGGAACAGATATGGTGCGCCGTATGTGGGTCTTCAAAAGTTACAACTACACAGTCCCCTTGCTTAGATTTCTTGGTTGGGCCCACCCAGGGTATTCTACGGACCATCATTACTCGGCTTCTTTTGCCATTGGGAATCGGTCTGTTGACGTTAAGCCAGTGCATAGTTTTATTTTTCAATGACCAGTGGTTTTCGTGTTGGTCAGTGCCAATCACAGGGACGCCTGTCAACACGACCACATAGTCATTGACCTCTGGTGGAAGGTCTATATAGCCTCCTCTAAAATTTTCTTTTGGACGAGGACCCTGGGTTTCGGCAGGCTGGGGTCTGGCGGATGCTACCAGGTTTAGATTTACTTTTCCAGGCTTAGAGTTCCGTGTGGGAATCTGCAGTTTGGTAGCCTGAGGTTTAGCGGTTATGGAAACTTGATCCACAGCCACAGTCCTCGACTTAGGAACAGGCCTTACAGCAACAGGTACTGGTGGGGGGTGCTGCTCAGCTTGCAAAACAGGGGCTGGCGAAAGTGGGTCAGATAAGGACACGCCCTGGTTTTCGAGACTTCTTAGGCCAAGAGTGGCCAGAGCAATAATGCTCTTCTCCATCTCGAGTAGATTGTTTTCTATCCTAGACAATCTTAAGTCGAGTGGTGAGAGAAGTTTTTTTAATGTTTCCCAGACTTGATCTATAAATTCCTTATCATTCCTTCCCTGGTCTTGGTCTTGTACCTGCGCCCCCTCGTCTACTGGGGTGGTGTTGGCTGGACCCTCTCCCATACTTTGGCATACTGACTGTGTGCTCAAAGAACCCTCAGGTAAAGCATTACGTGCCTGAGTGTTGGTCATTGTGAGCTGGTGGGAGACTGCGACCTTTGCCTTTTTACGAGAGTAGGCTGAGCGTAATTGGCGTTTTCTTTTGGGTTGTGCACCACTAACACGGGAAGTAGTTGGGAATGCTTGGGAAAGGGGATTAAGGGTGGGGGTCTGGGCGTGAGAAGGTGCAGCGAAGCTTAGCTCTTCTGTAATGCGTGATTGTTCTAAGGGCGGAGTGAGGGTGGAAGTAATCGGGGGCTGGTGTAAATCAACCTGGGTGGTAATACTATTTGGGCGGGCAGGGCGTGCTGGAGTGACAGCAGAGGCTATATGTCCTAGGGATGATTTTTTCGAGAGGGCAATTACCTCGGACAGCCTACGTGCGGCTACCAATTCTAGGGATACCCGGGTTTGAAGTTTAGATATTTCTTCATCGATGGCTATATTTGTGCGGGTGATGAAGTCGTCCATAGGGCCACAGATTTGTAAACCACCTTTGGAGGCTTTGCTACGTGTCATCCTAGTACTCATGGTGCTTCCAATGAGATCAGGGTCGTCATTCGACTTACTAACTAGGGAGCTTCAGTTTAAGCTAACCTGTCTCGGCACGATGATACCATAACAAGCAGGTTAGGAGCAATAAGGGGGGTGGGCCTGGGCCGTCCTCTGCCGTCCTCGAACGGCCTCAAACGGCCCGGTCTTAGCCCGGTCTTAGCCCGGTCTTAGCCCGGTCTTAGCCCGGTCTTAGCCCGGTCTTAGCCCGGTCTTAGCCCGGTCTTAGCCCGGTCTTAGCCCGGTCTTAGCCCGGTCTTAGCCCGGTCTTAGCCCGGTCTTAGCCCGGTCTTAGCCCGGCCGTTGCCCCGGCCGTTGCCCCGGCCGTTGCCCCGGCCGTTGCCCCGGCCGTTGCCCCGGCCGTTGCCCCGGCCGTTGCCCCGCGCGCGTCCCGCGTGCGCGTTGTCCACACAAGCTATGAAGGAAAAACAAGAGGAAGGGGCGGGTCCTCGCAGTCCCGCCTCTACCCCTGTTGACCAGATGACAGCTTGCAAGGGGCGCGTTGGTGCTCAAAGCACGTGAAGGGAGGCAGAAAGGATGTTCCCCAGAGAGAGTCTAAGCCTACGAGCGGCTCCCGCGAAGCGGGGGCCGCGAGGCGTGGCGAAGTGGCCAGACAGCAACAACACAGGAGCAGCGCTTCTTTGCAGGAAGGGTCCCAAGGCTCACTCACTCCACACAGATTTTAAAGAGGAGGAGGAGGGGGCGGGAAGAGGACCAGCTGCGGCCGATCCATGCCGCTAGGAATGCTGGTCCTCGCAGTCCCGCCTCTACCCCTGTTGACCAGATGACAGCTTGCAAGGGGCGCGTTGGTGCTCAAAGCACGTGAAGGGAGGCAGAAAGGATGTTCCCCAGAGAGAGTCTAAGCCTACGAGCGGCTCCCGCGAAGCGGGGGCCGCGAGGCGTGGCGAAGTGGCCAAGTGGCCAGACGAAGTGGTGAAGTGGCCAGACAGCAACAGTGGCCAGACAGCAACAACACAGGAGCAGCGCTTCTTTGCAGGAAGGGTGGTGGTAGTATAAGTGGTGGTGGTGATACTAGTTTTGGTGGTGGTATTGGTGGTAGTAGTATTAGTATTGGTGGTATTGGTATTTGTGGTGTTGGTATTGTATTGGTGGTGGTGTTATTGGTGGTGGTGGTGGTATTGATGGGGGTATTGGTGGTGCTGGTATTATTGGTGGTGGTGGTATTGGTGGTGATATTGGTTGTGGTATCGGTTGTGGTGGTATTGATGTTGGTATTGGTGGTGTTGGTGGTGGTATTGGTGCTGGTATTGGCTGTGGTATTGATGGAGGTATTGGTGTTGGTGATATTGGTGGTGGTATTGGTTGTGGTGGTAGTGGTATTGATATTGGTGGTAGTGGTATTGGTTGTGGTATAGGTGATAGTGGTATTGGTTGTGGTGGTGGTATTGGTTGTGGTATTGGTGGTGGTGGTGGTAGCATTGGTGGTGGTGGTATTGGTGGTGGTATTGGTATTGGAGGCGGTGGTATTGGTGGTGGTATTGGTGGTGATGGTGGTATTGGTGGTGGTGATATTATTGGTGGCCATGTTATTGGTAGTGTATTGGTATTGGTGGTGGTATTGGTGGAGGTGGTATTGGTGGTGGTATTGGATTGGTGGTGGTGGTATTGGTGGGGGTGGTATGGGTGGTGCTGGTATTGGTGGTGGTATTGCTGGTGGAGGTATTGGTGGTGATGGTGGTATTGGTTGGTTGTAGTATTGTTGGTGGTGGTATTGTTGGTGGTGGTAATGGTGGTGGCATTGGTGGTGGTGGCGATATTGGTGGTGGTATTAGTATTGGTGGTGGTGGTGGTATTGGTGGTGGTGCTATTAGTATTGGTGGTATTGGTGGTGGTGGTATTGGATTGGTGGTAGTGGTATTGGTTGTGGTATTGGTGGTGGTGGTATTGGTGCTGGCGGTGGTGGTGGTGTAGGTGGTGGTGGTAGTGGTGGTATTGGTGGTGGTGGTGATATTAGTGGTGGCCATGGTATTGGTGGTGTATTGGTATTGGTGGTGGTGGTATTGGTGGTGGTGGTATTGGTGGTGTTGGTATTGATGGTGTTGGTATTGGTGGTGGCATTAGTAGTGCTATTGGTGGTGGTCGTGGTGGTATTGGTGGTGGTGGTGGTAATGGTGGTGGCATTGGTGGTGGTGATATTGGTGGTGGTGGTATTAGTATTGGTGGTGGTGGTGGTATTGGTGGTGGTGCTATTAGTATTGGTGGTATTGGTGGTGGTAGTATTGGATTGGTGGTAGTGGTGGTGGTATTTGCGGTGGTGATATTGGTGGTGGTGTTATTGGTATTGGTGGTGGTGGTATTGGTGGTGGTGGTAGTGGTATTGGTGGTGGTATCAGTGGTGGTGGTCGTTGTATTGGTGGTGGTATTGGTGGTGGTGATCATTGTATTTGTGGTGGTATTGGCGGTAGTGGTGGTAGTATTGGCATTATGTTGGTATTGGTGGTGGTGGTATTTGGGGTAGTATTGATGGTAATGGTATTAGTGGTGGCCGTGGTATTGGTGGTGGTATTGGTGGTTGTGGTATTGGTGGTGGTGGTATTGGTATTGGTGGTAGTATAGGTGGTGGTATTGGATTGGTGGTGGTATTGGATTGGTGGTGGTATTGGTGGTGGTGGTAGTGGTGGTGGTGGTATTGGTGGTGGTATTGGTGGTGGCATTAGTGGTGGTATTAGTGGTGGTGGTATTGGTGGTGGTGGTGGTGGTGGTATTGGTTGGTTGTGGTATTGGTGGTGGTGGTGGTATTTGGGTGGTGGTGGTATAAGTGGTGGTGGTGATATTAGTATTGGTGGTGGTAGTGGTATTAGTATTGGTGGTATTGGTATTTGTGGTGTTGGTATTGTATTGGTGGTGGTGGTATTGGTGGTGGTATTGGTGGTGTTATTGGTGGTGGTGGTATTGATGGGGGTATTGGTGGTGCTGGTATTATTGGTGGTGGTGGTATTGGTGGTGGTGGTGGTGGTATTGGTTGTGGTGGTGGTATTGGCTGTGGTATTGATGGTGGTATTGGTGTTGGTGATATTGGTGGTGGTGGTATTGGTTGTGGTGGTAGTGGTATTAATGGTGGTAGTGGTATTGATATTGGTGGTATTGGTGATAGTGGTTTTGGTTGTGGTGGTGGTATTGGTGGTAGTGGTATTGGTTGTGGTGGTGGTATTGGTTGTGGTATTGGTGGTGGTATTGGTTGTGGTGCTGGTATTGGTGGTGGTGGTGGTATTGTGGTAGCATTGGTGGTGGTGGTATTGGTATTGTGGTGGTATTGGAGGCTGTGGTATTGGTGGTGGTGGTATTGGTGGTGATGGTGGTATTGGTGGTGGTGATATTATTGGTGGCCATGGTAATGGTAGTGTATTGGTATTGGTGGTGGTATTGGTGGAGGTGGTATTGGTGGTATTGGTGGTGGTATTGGTGGTGGTATTAGTGGTGGCATTAGTAGTGCTATTGGTGGTGATGGTGGTATTGGTTGGTTGTAGTATTGGTGGTGGTGGTATTGGTGGTGGTAGTAATGGTGGTGGTGGTAATGGTGGTGGCGTCGATATTGGTGGTGGTGGTATTAGTATTCGTGGTGGTGGTGGTATTGGTGGTGGTAGTGGTATTGGTTGTGGTATTGGCGGTGGTGGTATTGGTGGTGGTATTGGTGGTATTTGTATTGGTGGTGGTGGTATTGGTGGTGGTGGTATCGGTGATGGTGGTCGTTGTATTGGTGGTGGTATTGGCGGTAGTGGTGGTGGTATTGGTATTGGTGGTATTGGCATTGTGTTGGTATTGGTGGTGGTAGTATTTGGGGTAGTATTGATGGTGGTATTAGTGGTGGCCGTGGTATTGGTGGTGGTATTGTTGGTGGTGGTATTGGTGGTGGTATCGGTGGTGGTACTGGTGGTGGTGGTAGTGGTAGTGGTGGTGGAGGTATTGGTGGTGGTATTAGTGGTGGTATTGGTGGTGGTGGTATTGGTGGTGTTGGTGGTATTGGGGTGGTGGTGGTATTGGTGGTGGTTGTATAAGTGGTGGTGGTGATATTAGTATTGGTATTGGTGGTAGTGGTATTAGTATTGGTGGTATTGGTGGTGTTGGTATTGTATTGGTGGTGGTGGTATTGGTGGTGGTGGTATTGATGGGGGTATTGATGGGGGTATTGGTGGTGGTGGTATTATTGGTGGTGGTATTGGTTGTGGTATTGGTGGTGGTGTTGTTGGTATTGTTGGTATTGGTGGCAGTGGAGGTGGTGGTATTGATGGTGGTGCTGGTATTGGTGTTGGTGGTATTGGTGGTGGTGGTAGTGGTATTGGTGGCGATGGTGGTATTGGTGGTGGTATTGAGGGTGGTCGTGAAAGGGAGGATACAGCCTCAGAGAGAGATTAACCATTGGAAGGGGAATAAGACAAGATTGCCCTCTGTCCACACTTTTGCTTGCACTGGCGGTGGTACCATTAGCAAGCCGCCTAGGAATGGCATTAGAAGTCTAGGGAGTCAGACTAGACCCCACAAATCGTATTGTATGTCTATATGTGGATGACATATTAATGTTCCTGAAAGACCCGGTCCGATCGGTCCCCATGCTACTCTGTGATCTTAACAATATTTGGAAAACTTTCTGAGATTAGAACAAATTATGCGAAATTGTGTCAACTGAGCAAAATGGGAGCACAACGAAGGAAGATCGCCCTAGAACAGGTCTGGATTGGGAAACCTCAAACTTCATATGCTTTGACATATATGTGGTTCACGATATGGAAGATGAACGTCAGCTAATCATAGGAAAATCATGACAGGACTAAAAAATTCAGTGACATTCAGGAACACGCTGATGTAATCTATGATATGTGGAGTTTCACTAGCAAAGATGTTATTCTTGCCACAGGGTATTCTTGCCTCAGTGTCCCGATATTGTTCAAGGGTTCCTGCCTCTTGTCCAGCAAAAAGTTTTAAAACTACAATATTAGTTACTTGTCATCCAGATAGGGGATGGAAACACAGAAGAGTAAAACTGAAATCCCTAAATCTAAAATGGAACAGGAAGGCTTTGAACTCCCTGATATTGATCTTTACTACATGGTAATCTTTTTACAGCACAAGATAACTGGTAGATGTTATTGTTGTGGGGCATGATTATCCAATTGGAACGTGGAATAAAGCACTCCAGGAGTATTCACTTGTGGTCGTGATTCATCGGGGTGGAAGGTGCAGGGTTGGTAACCCTTCTGAACACAAGGGTGTGTATTGATTAGCAAAGCATTATTTCCCTTTGGAGTAACGTCCCCAACCTTGCACTCCTAAAAGATTTCAATAAAGTTCTGGATGATTGTGTTCAATATGTACTTTTCTTTATTTAGCAAGTTTCATATTGTTGTGGGGCACCCATGATACTATACCACTGAAGGACCTGCTTAAGATGACGTAATATACCACTGTAGGGCCTGCTTAAGATGACACACATAATATACCGCCGAAGAACGTGCTTATGATGACACATGTAATATACCGCCGATGGACGTGCTTATGATGACACATGTAATATATACCACTGAAGGACCTGCTTAAGATGACGTAATATACCACTGTAGGGCCTGCTTAAAATGACACATGTAATATACCACCGCTGAAGGACGAGCTTATGATGACACACGTAATATACCGCCGAAGGACGTGCTTGTGATGACACATGTAAGATACCGCCGAAGGACGTGCTTATGATGACACATGTAATATACCGTTAAAGGACGTGCTTATGATGACACGTAATATACCGCCGAAGGACGTGCTTATGATGGCACACGTAATATACCGCCGAAGGACGTGCTTATGATGACACACATAATATACCGCCAAAAGACGTGCTTATGATAACACATGTAATGTACCGCTAAGGGACTGCTTAAGATGACACACGTAATATACCACTGAAGCAGCTGCTTAAGATGACACCTTTTATATACCGCTGAAGGACGGCTTAAGATGACGTAATATACCACTGAAGGACCTCCTAATGGAAGGGGAGATGGTTCTGGACCGCCACCCCTAAGTAATAAGGCAGGTGTGTAAAATCTGAGACAGAGCAATTGAAGCTCTAATGAAATGCCCCATGCACACCTGAAATGCAAATTGTACGGGGACCTCTACACATAAGTAGAGATGTGGGGCGAAACTCCACCCCACTTCGGACGCACAGCATTCAAAAGGGCATGTAAAAAATGCCACAAATTGATCAAATTTAATCCAAAGGTTTTATTAGCATTGTTGATCCGCTTATTTTAAAACGTCACTCCTTTTTATCCGAACAAAAGTTAGACACTATGTTTTGCATTAAATCCTTAGTGCTTGTAGACATGCCAATACAGGCCTTAATCTGCAGCATGGAATGATACATAGGTCCTCGTTGACAAGTACTTTTCATTACCCAATGCATTTCGGGCCTGGTCTGGCCCTTCGTCAGGGGTTATCTACAAATTAAAACAAATCGTTTAACTTCTATCATTAAACACGTCTAGTTTGTGTCTTTTCATGCATAAAAAAAGGTGAAAAATCATCGTTTATAACAAAGGTTCACCCCATGATCAACATAATACCCGCTGAATTCATGATGTGCCTATGACTCGGTGAATACCCACTCTCGCTCTTGCGACTCCCGTATTAAACAGAAGTCCAACTCGTTAAGATCATTGAACGGTTTCCACGCAAAATATGTAAACCAGGTGTTACATCTAAACATCCTTTTCACACAAACCCGTACCTTCAAAATTTCGATGACTGCTTCCGTTCGTGTTTCAAAACGTTGTAAACGTCTCCCAATGTTATGCTGTTTTAAACACCTGCCTCGTAACCCCACCCATTTCTGTTCGTCCAATAAACACACTTAATTCCTTCAAACTACGCCCATGCGTTTACAGAACTAAAGAACCCAAGATGCACTGTGATTATTGCGAGATACTGACAAGCATAACTATTGTTCCACCGGTTTTCAATAAACCTGTATATGTCCCGTTATTACCCCTCTTTGCGTATTAACTATTATCCGATGGTGCTACCCGCTAAATATTTACCAATGAAATTCACCGCCCTCGGTCTAAACCCATGTTCAACGTTAATTAAGCTGTGAGTTGTTTTTTATGCAATGTTAATGACATTTCTAAAAATAGACGAACTATACGTCCAATCTGAAGTCCTTTGTTGCTTCAAAAAGTAGTTAATGAGCATAACTTTAAAGGAAACGATGTTATGACTGTCCAGCATGTGACGTTGTGATGTTCCTCTGTTTGTAATCTTTCATCCATGGGTGCAACTCGTCGATGAGCAGTTCAAGATTAAATACCAAAGGGAATGACAGAGTGCACACCTTTATTCCAAATTTTCGTCGTAGTTACGTGGTTTAATTTGTTATGTGCGTGCTAGCCCGAAATCGTGGACTGCTCGGCCACGTGGAAAACAAGTAGAGATGTGGGGCGAAACTCCACCCACTTCGGACGCACAGCATTCAAAAGGGCATGTAAAAAATGCCACAAATTTATCAAATTTAATCCAAAGGTTTTATTAGCATTGTTGATCCGCTTATTTTAAAACGTCACTCCTTTTTATCCGAACAAACCTCTACACACAAGGCACGCTCATTACATCTGTGGAAGCAAGAATATCTTGAGGGTTGGGCAAGGTCAGTTCCTACAAATGCACCTCATTCAAACAGTGAGAGAAATCTTCAGTATGTTTCCACACACCATAGAAATCTCACAGTTCATGGCGATAACGCTTGCCCTGCTACTGTGCTTAGACTGGCCACAGGTGGGGACATGGTAATGTCCTAATGTAGATGGATGGCATGATCCACATATATGTTTTACCTTAACGTTTATTGTATCTGTACAGATTACACACTTTATTTAAAATATTACAACCTCTGCTTTAAAAGTCATACCGCTGCATTATAAAAATACCTAATTTCCTGTAGCTCATCCATTATCTATAATCATCTATTGAAACTGCCAACCAATACATGAATTCACATACCCCATCCCTTCACTAAAGATCACACCTAACCCCTAATAATTTAATCTACCACATAGAAACTGGAGTAAAAGTGTGGAATGCTTTCCTTAGGAGCACAGGTCTAATCCCATTACCAAAAATAACTTAAAACCTACTAACCCTGGTATCCATCAAAAAACAAAGTGATGGATAAAATGCTTGAATTAATCTCAGTCACCGATGATCGCTATGGGCCGCATCCCAAACCATATTTTTTCTCCCACCATGCCACCTCAGAATGGACCCAGCCATATGCAAATGAGCCTTGACCGCAGCAGTCCAGCCCAAACTGCAGGCCAGGTTTTCCATGAACTGGAATTCTAGCAACCCAGGACTGGTTTCACCCTTATCATGGGCTCATCAGCAATGCTTGAATTAATCTCAGCCGCTGGCAATCGCTTCGAGCCACATTTCAATCCATCATTTTATGCCTACAAACTACCTCCGTTTGGAGCAACCAAGAACCGGTTTTGCCCTGATTATGGGCTCATGAGTGAGATGCATCTTGATTGGAGTGGCAAATGAGGTGCATGGTGAGTGAAAAAATATGGATTGGGATGCAGCAGAGAGATCGCCTGTGTCTGAGATTAATTCAAGCATTTCATCCATCACCTTGTTGTGGCAGGTGCTGCCCTAAGTGTGAAGGGTTCATCTAGACATCGGTCCCGTGCTCACTGTGCCACTGGAATCAAGGTATGCCTGGCAGATGAGCCCGTTGTAGGGATGAAACCGGTCCTGGGGTGCTTGTATTCCGGTTGAGGAAGGACCTGACCTGGCAGCACGGGCTGGACTGTTCCCATTGAAGAAGGGTCATGGCTGATTTGTATATGGATGGGTCCACACTGTGGTGACATGGTGGACGAAAAACAATTGATTGGGATGCGGCCCAGGCGATTGCCAGTGGATGAGATTAATTGAAGCATTCTATCCATCACCTTGTTTGTGTTGTAGTTGCTGCTCTAAGTGTGATGGTATGCCCAAACGTGGGTCCCATGCTCACTGTGCCACTGGATTCAAGCTATACCTGCTGATGAGCCCACAATAAGGGCAAAACCATTCCTGGGCTGCTTGTTTTTTGGCTTGGGGGGACCTGGCCTGACAGTTTGGGCTGAACTGTTCCGATTGGAGCAGGGTCAAGGCTAGTTTGCATATGGCTGGGCCCATACTAAGGTGGCATTGTGGGCAAAAAATGATGGATTGGGCCCGACCAACTGCCAGTGGGCGAGATTATTTCAAGCATTCCATCCATCACCTAGTTATTGCAGTTGCCACCCTAAGTGCCACAGGTATGCCCAGACATGGTTGCCCAGCTTAATATGCCACTGGAATAAAGCTCAACCTGGCTGATGAGCCCATAATAAGGGCGAAACCAGTCCCGGGTTGCTTGTTTTACGAGTCAGGGAGGGCCTTGCCCAACAGTTTAGGCTGAACTGTTTCGTTTGGAGCAGGGTCAAGGCTGATGTACATATGGCTCAGTCCAAACCATGGATTGGGAAGCAGCCCAAGCAATTGCCAGTGGCTGAGATTAATTCAAGCATTCCGTCTATCACCTTGTTGTTGCAGTTGCCATCCTGGTATCCAGAGCAGTGTGCTGCCTGGGGTAAGGTGCTACAGCACCTAGTATGGGGTAATGCACGTTATATAAGTACAATAACTACTAACATAATATATAACTCACAGTAATTTAACAGATAGAGGTTGGACAATTGATTGCCGTTCATTCTGGCTGCATAATAATTCCCTTTTACTGCTTGACACGCTTCCAGTCACATAACACAAAACGTCTGAGGGGAATGTTAATCACCCAGTGCTGTACCAGTCTGCAGCAAATAAACTACTCATCAGCAACTGAACAGGCATGGAATAACAAATGAAATCTGCCATAAGCTGCTGGACAATGGAGGATTTTTATTTCATCCACCACTGCAGGTCTCAACTAGCTACATACTATAACCACGTCTTTACATCACACAATGGCAATCCGATATCGAATGACATTAACTAAGTCCACCCCAGCAGATGTCTCCACCATTTCTCTTTTAACCTATGCCTACTCAGGGCTATTAACTTTAAACAAAATAGCCCATAATGGACAACTCAGTGCAGTAGCAGTTAAGTGAACTATGAACATAACAAATAACATAAAGTGACTTCCAGAGCTGCTCAAAGCTACCAGCGTACTGAAAATCATAAACTAAGCGCCTATTTCTCACACTTCTTAATCCAGCACTCTCCTAAGCCTTGGGTCCAATAACACGATAACCACATCTCGGTGGTCCTTCCACACAATACGGAAACACTTCCAACACAGAAGCAAAACAATGACATTATCCTTCCAACCACACACCCTACACAGTGTAGCCTTCTTCAGCGCCGCACAAAGGGGTGGTAAGCACTAAATTAACATTACAATACAACACAACTACCATCATGATTTTTTTAAATAATCTTTTTATTGATGACAATGTAAACTTAATACAAATCTGATCATATTTCTTTAAATAGAGCATACAATGATTAGGACTGTTATCATATTTCCCACCCACCTCTATCTAACCCATTTCTGGCATAAGGTTTTGGGATGTTCTGCTCAATCTGAAACAGGGGGCGTATGGCGGGTCATTTGTGGTGGTTCACAGATGTTTCCCCTGTATTCGTTCCATTTGCCCATATTTATGTCCACTTCTTCAGACTGCCCCTTGATTCATATACTGTTCTCTCAATCAACATACACCAGTCTAGGTCTTTCTTCCATGCTGTGAGTGTTGGCGCCTCTTGTGTGCCCCATAGCCTGGCTATGTTACGTTTCGCGACTGTCATTCCCAATGTCACCCAAGTCTTTTCTTTACTGCTTAGGTCAGTGGGTTCCCAAATATTCAGGAGGCACAATCTTGTCTTATTTGCAATCTGAGTTCCCAGCACCCTTTGGCAGGGTATGCTCAGACGTGAGTCCCTTGCTCACTTTGCCACTGGATTCAAGCAAGCCTGGCTGAAGACGGCTGAAATGCCAGAAACCGGTCCTAGGAAGCTTGTTTCCGGTCCAGGGAAGGCATGTCTTGGCAGTTCGGGCTGGACTGTTCCCATGAGGCACAGGGTCAGACTGATTTGCATATGGTCATGTCTGAACTGGGGTGGCAGAGTGGGCTAAAGAACGGTGATGGATCAAACCCAGATCTGTTGGCTGGGTGTGAGTGTTTGATTGGTTCTGATGCTCCGTCCATCACCACCCCCTTTTGTACCGCTTTGTTCGCCATAAGTTGGCAGGGTATGCTCAGACGTGAGTCCCTTGCTCACTTTGCCACTGGATTCAAGCAAGCCTGGCTGAAGACGGCTGAAATGCCAGAAACCGGTCCTAGGAAGCTTGTTTCCGGTCCAGGGAAGGCATGGCTTGGCAGTTCGGGCTGGACTGTTCCCATGAGGCACAGGGTCAGACTGATTTGCATATGGCCATGTCTGAACTGGGGTGGCAGAGTGGGCTAAAGAACGGTGATGGATCAAACCCAGATCTGTTGACTGGGTGTGAGTGTTTGATTGGGTCTGATGCTCCTTCCATCACCACCCCCTTTTGTACTTCCCAGCACCTCTCCCATACACTGAGTCACCGCCGACCAAATGATGTGAATAAATGTACCCTTAAGTTCACATTCTCTTACACAACCAGGATCCTTTCTATATCCCATTTTTACAGGTGCCGGACCCGATAAATACAACCTGTGCAGAACCTTGAGTTGCACAAGGCTAAGTCTTGATTGCATCGCCACTTTCCGGGGGATGCCAGGGTCTCCTGCCAATCCTCGTGCTCCATGCCCTCTACATCCATGTCCCAGTGTTCCCGCAATCGCAGGAGGGGGTCAGACATATTGTTAACTAACTTCTGGTAAGTCAATGAAATGGCTTTTCTGGGCATGTTTCCTTCAAGAATTCTATCTTCCAACAGAGTGGACTCCGCTAGGGATCCCTTTGTAGTGCATGTCGTATTCGTAGGTACCTGAAGTATTCTGTATGTGCAAGTTCAAACTCTTTTTGCAGCTGCGCAAAGGGGACAACTTCCCCCCTTTTCCACAGGTCTCCCACCCTAGAGATTCCAATCATGTCCCATTTGTCGAAGCCCCTTCATGAAATTTTGAATGCCACTCAAATGCTTCAAAATCTGCCCAGGCTGTCTATGATATCAGGACCGTTTGGCAGATTTCCTAGATAGATATGATTTTGCAATGCCCGATAATTCAGTGATTCTGCTTAGCAGTAATAAACACATGAGACTACTGCATTGGAGGATATCAATAAGAACTGCAAAATAGTGCCTTTTGGCACCGCTCCATACCAAGAGAAAACAAGCATTGTCAAAGCCAACAGGTTTCGCCTATGTGAGACCTATTGGTCAATGTTTTTTCTGGCCAAATATGAGCCACAATGTTCATTCTTGCAGTGCTTGATAATTACCATGCAACTTCTTAGATACACACTAAAGTAGTTCTATCTAATCACTGAATTCACCTGCGACTCTGAACCAACCCGAGCATGAAAAGGATTGCACTGGGGCAGAAGATAGAATGATAACATGCAAATGAAGATAATCCATCAATAGACTACAAAGGCAAAATTAGCAGACAGCAGTACAATGGTCACTCATTAAGTCCGAGATGTTAGCACTGTCACGATTTGCTCCCAGCACTCTCGTATCCACCACCAGAGGGATACATAGTGTGACTTCCTGTGTTCTAATAAACTTCCATATACTCCCCTGCATGCATATCCTGACTTCCATCCATTTGGTCACTATTTGGGAATTGACATCCATTCCCAATCCATGCTGGGTTTTGTGAAAGCCAGCCTGCTCAAGCTTAGAGCCAGCCCGCTAATGTTTGACACTCTGTTACCTAGAATTCCCTGCTCACTGCTTCGTCTCCACCCATACAGGCCAAGGATGGGTGGTGGAATTCAGCTCACCTGTGGCTGGCTGCTGCTAGCCTGCTCACACCTGATGCATGTGATTACTGTGAGCTCTTTTAAGCTCCAGCTCCCTTAAGGCCAAGGTTGGTCATTGTAGCTGTGTTCCGGTGAGACCGATCCTTGTTTCCTGAGCTTTTGATGTTCCTTGATTCCTGAGCTATAGTTAATCCTTGTTCCTTGATTGCTGAGCTATAGCTATTCCTTGTGCCTGAATCAGTACTGTTCCAAACACTAAGGAGTTATAGGGGGAAGGAACAGATTAGGTCGCCCCCCACTCACAATCATGAACACCAACAAAAAGACCTAATCTGTCATGGCAACAAATTTTTATTTATTTCATGGGTAGGAATGGAAGTTAATTTTCTTCCTCAACAACAACCCTTCACTTTCTTGGGAGTATTGTCACTACTCAAAATCGCCGTACACTTTACTATTAAAAGAACTGACCTATGAGTCACCAGTCACTGAGTTCAAAAGAAATACCCCATACCTTGACAGGTGTATAAGACACACAAATGTGTAACAAAGTGAAAAAAGTGAAAGACAAAGGTAGCACCTCACGTGCGCACCACCAAAGGGAGCTTGCTGGTTAAATATCACCAGTTATGCCCACGTTTATCATCATAGGTTGCTACCTCGTGAAAAACAAAAACTAGTGTCCAGAAAACCAGTAAGTTTACTTGGTCTGCAAACATGCAGTATGTTTTTATTTTGAATAAGCCCACGAGTTGAGAATAAAGTGGTCTGTTGGTGACTGTGGTGCTTATCTCAATTTTAATCACACGGGGTTGAATTGTGTGACTTTTACACATAGGTTCACCTGGTTCACTGGTTTTCTGGACACTATTATTTGTTTTCTGGACACTCATTTTTGTTTTACACCTGTCAAGGTATGGGGTATTTCTTTTGAACTCAGTGACTGGTGACTCATAGGTCTGTTCTTTTAATAGTAAAGTGTATGGCGATAATGAGTAGGGACAATACTCCCAAGAAAGTGAAGGGTTGTTGTTGAGGAAGAAAATAAACTTCCATTCCTACCCATGAAGTAAATAAAAATGTGTTGCCATGACAGATTAGGTCTATTTGTTGGTGTTCCTGAATTAGTACTGCCTGCAGTGCTACCTTGTTTCATGAGTTCCTGAGCTATAGTTATTCTTTGTTCCTGGGCTTCAGCTATCTCTTGTTCCTGATTTGCACTGCTTGCGGTGCTCTCTTGACTCCTTGTTTCCTGAGCTGTAGCTATATCCTGTTTCCTTGAAGTAGCACTGCCTGCAGTGCTACCTTGACTCCTGAAGCTTTAGTAATTTTATGTTCCTAAACTAGCACTGCCTGCAGTGCTACCTTGACTCCTGAGCCTTAGCTCAATTCTTGTTCCTGCTCCAGCACTGCCTTCTATGCTACTTTGTTTTCTTCATTCCTGTGAACCTGCACTATTCTAGTATACCCTTGTAGCCTCCCCTTCTGTATATCCTTTTCCAGTCCCTGCCCTTCTTCCCATTTCCTTGTTTGCAGTGCCTAGTTTGCTGTCTTTCTATTCCTGCTGTCTTGCTTCTAATTACCTTGTATGTTTGTTACTTGCTTTCTGCCAAGTGTGTGTTGTGATTTCCTTCCTTTCCTATTAAGCACTCCTACTTGCTAGCCCCTTGTCTATCATGCTTGTGTTTAGTTCTACCCCCTAGCTATTCTGTTACTGCCTTGCACGTTCCTGTTCGATCACCAGGATCCGTGGACACAGCTGACAACCTAGGTGGTGTTTCTTGATCACTGTGAGTATTGTCTTTGAGTTACATTTATAACATCACCATAGGTATCAGCTCCACAGACCCTGCCTTTGCATGCATATCCTGTAAGTGGGTATTTGCAGTCAGTATCTGTAACAGCAATTGTGGGTGAGGAACATACTGAGCTTCAGTCGTACTGTGTGGAGCTCCCGAGTGCTTTACCCCACATTCCCTTTATTGTTAATGTTGTTGTATGTATATATGTCTGCACATCCATCCTGGGTGTAGTTATTCTGAATGCTAAATTGCATCTTGAGTTCCCATCCTTTGAGTCTTAGCCATCTTGTTCACTTATACAGGCTTCCTTTTTGGGTCCCTTTTTCTCCTCTGACTTCTTGTGTGATCCTGGGCAGCGCTGTACTACTTTTTCTGTGTACGTTTTCTACCCAGTTCCCAGTCCTTGCCGAAGTCCCCGACTGTGTTCCCAACATAGTCCCAGACAGTCCCTGACAGAATGAACAACCCACATTTCAAGGGTCACTTGTGAGGTTTCTTTGCATTCAGTTATCTACCTTTTTTTAAAAAAATCCACCCAGTCAGTTCTTGCCAAGATGTTTAGCAACAGATCCAGAAAGTCTGCGTACGTGGGCAGAAATCCACTGTCAAAGCAGCGCAGTTCTGTACACCCTATTAGAAAGTCCTTAGACTCTAGTGATAGATTCACGGACCAAAACAGACTTTTACGTGCTGAATATTATTCCCTGTCATTGGCTGATCCTTCGATGTTAGATTTTCATTCTATCTGTAACCCTGATCCTCACCTGATGTCAGCCAGTGACCTACAGGAATTTCTGCAAACCTTGTTAGCAGCAGAGAGACAAAATAGTAATTCAAAGAGTGATACTGTTAAGGGAAATTTTACTGAAGTTTGTAACTCAGAGATCCGCTGTCAAGACAATCTTTCTTTGAAGACAATTTCCAGACAGCGTATGTATCGACACCTTACCAAACTAGTAATTTAATGACACCAGTTAAAGTTTGTTTAACCACACAACAGACAAAGAAAGAGCAGATGCATTATATAACCTCTGTTTTTCATTCAAACGATATCCCTCAGTCTTGTGAACCAGTGACCCACATAATCCCTGATGTGACAATATCCTGTGACTCAGACAATGCATTTGATTTAACTGCTGCGACTGCAGTCAACCTCCTCGCTGAGAGAAAACAAAATCCTGACCCCTTGTTTGCTGTTTTGCCTTCAAGCACACCACATATTGAAAAGTCAGGAAATGACAGTACTGTATGCTCTGATGCACCTGTACCACCTTGTAACGCAGAAGAAAATGAAAAAAATTCCAGAGACCAAGTGATCTCTGAACTGTTTCCTCTGACTAAGACATGTGAACTGCCAAATGGTAAAGGGAGTCTGGTCATCAGAGACTCTAAGATAATCTTAGCCATCCAGAAGAAAGTGCTTCAGTGTGTTTTAATGAGCCAAGGAACTGTGAAGATTTCACTATTGACAACTGGGAATCTACTGTTCACGGGCTATCGCCATTCCCAGAATTTAAAGTCTGTCATCCTTGTGCCTCTCTGCCATCAGCTTGTCTTTTTGCAAAGTTTCCAGAGTCCTCAGCTGGCCTGCTGCCTTCTGAACTTTAGCCTGCAGTCTGCCTGCCATCTGAGCCCGAGCCTACAGCCTGTCTGCCATTAGAACTGGAGCCTCCAGACTGCCTGCATTCATAGCACAAGCCCTTAGCTCACCTGCCTACAAAGTCAGAGTCTCCAGCCTGTCTGACTTCAGAGCCAGAGCATCCAGCCTGTCTGACTGCAGAGCGTCCAGCCTGTCTGACTGCAGAGCCAGAGCGTCAAGCCTGTCTGACTGCAGAGCCAGAACGTCAAGCCTGACTGACTGCAGAGCCAGAGCGCCTAGCCTGTCTGACTGCAGAGCCAGAGCGTCTAGCCTGTCTGACTGCAGAGCCAGAGGGTAAAGCCTGTCGGACTGCAGAGCCAGAGCCTCCAAGCTTCCTGCCTTCCGAATCTGAGATTCCAGGCTGCCTGCCTTCCAAATCTGAGCTTCCAGGCTGCCTGACTTCCGAACCTGAGCTTCCAGGCTGCCTGCCTTCCGAACCTGAGCTTCCAGGCTGCCTGCTTTTTTAACCTATGCTTCCAGTTTGCCAGCCTTCAGAGGTCACAGTATGCATATATTCAGTCTCAGAATCTCTTGCATCAGAGACAAAACTCTCAACATGTAAGCCTCCAGGGCCTGGGTCTCCTGCATACCTGCTCCCAAAGTCTCCTGCATGTGAGTCTTTTGTATGTTTTTCTCCAGGGCTAGAACTTCAGGTCTGCTTCCTGTCACCTCATTCGTTTTCAGCCAGTTTGCCTTTGACCTCTGTGCCTCCTGCCAATCCGTTATCTGCTTTTGACCCTACAGTCAATCTGCCTTTGTTTCAGTGCTACTGCAGCCTGTCATCATCTGAACATCAAACACCTTTGATTTAGGCTCCTAAGTTGCCATTACTGGATTTGGACTCTTCAAATCTGCATTCTATTCTGACTCCTACATCAGAGTGCTTCCCTCCTCACAGTTCTGCTCTGGATGCTGCTGTTAATTTACAGCCTATTATCCTACCCTCCGGAACATCACAGTTTTCCTGCAGTCCTCTGCTATCCTGCACTATATCTATGATGGAAATTGACTTACTTCTTAGGAGCAAAGGCTTTGAATCCAGTTCCAGATTCCGGGAGCCGGTCTTTGGAGGGGGTGTACTGTCACGATTTACTCCCTGCACTCTCATGCCCACCACCAGAGGAGTGCATAGTGTGACTTTCCTGTGTTCTTATAAGCTTCCAGATACTCACCTGCATGCATATCCTGACTTACATCCATTTGGTCACTATTTGGGAATAGACATCCATTCCCAATCCATGCTGGGTTTTGTTGAAAACCAGCCTGCTCATGTTTGAAGCCAGCCTGCTAATGTTTGACACTCTGTTACCTAGAATTACCTGCTCACTGCTTCATCTCCACCCCTGCAGGCCAAGGGCGGGTGGTGGAATTCAGCTCACCTGTGGCTGGCTGCTGCTAGCCTGCTCACACCTGATGCATGTGATTACTGTGAGCTCTTTTAAGCCCCAGCTCCCTTTAAGCTAGGTTGGTCATTGTAGCTGTGTTCCGGTGAGACCAATCCTTGTTTCCTGAGCATTTGATATTCCTTGATTCCTGATCTATAGTTAATCCTTGTTCCTTGATTCCTGAGCTATTGCTATTCCTTGTGCCTGAATTAGCAGTACCTGCAGTGCTACCTTGTTTCCTGAGCTATAGTTATTCGATGTTCCTGTTCCTGGGCTTCAGCTACTTCTTGTTCAGTGCTCTCTTGCCTCCTTGTTTCCTGTGCTGTAGCTATTTCCTGTTTCCTTGAACTAGCACTGCCTGCAGTGCTACCTTGACTCCTGAGCCTTAGCTCAAATCTTGTTCCTGTTCCAGCACTGCCTTCAATGCTACTTTGTGTTCTTGATTCCTGAACCTGCACTATTCTAGTATACCTTTTTGCCTCCCCTTCTGTATATCCTTTTCCAGTCCCTGCCTCTCATCCCATTTCCTTGGTTCCAATTCCTTGTTTGCTGTCTTTCTATTCCCGCTGTCTTGCTTCTAATTACCTTGTATGTTTGGTACTTGCTTTGTGCCAAGTGTGTCCTGTGATTTCCTTCCTTTCCTATTAAGCACTCCTCCTTGCTAGCTCCTTGGCTATTGTGCTTGTGTTTAGTTCTATCCCTTGCTGTTACTGCCTTGCGTGTTCCTGTTTGATCACCTAGATCCGTGGGCACAGCTGACAACCTAGGTGGTGTTTCTTGTTCACTGTGAATATTGTCTTTGAGTTACATTTATAACATCACCATAGGTATCCGCTCCACAGACCCTGCCTTTGCATGCATATCCTATAAGTGGGTATTTGCAGTCAGTATCCGTAACAGCAATTGTGGGTGAGGAACTTCTGAGCTTCACTCTTACTGTGTGGAGCTCCCAATTGCTTTACCCCACATTCCCTTATTGTTGATGTTGTTGTTGTGTGTGTGTATATATATGTATGTATATATGTCTGCACGTCCATCCTGGATGTAGTTTTTCTGAAAGCTAAATTGCCTCCTGGGTGCCCATCCTTTGAGTCTTAGACATCTTGTTCACTTGTACATCCTTTGGATCCCTTTTTCTCCTCTGACTTCCTTTGTGATCCTGGGCAGCGCTGTACTACTCTTTCTGTGTACGTTTTCTACCCAGTTCCCAGTCCTTGCCCAAGTCCCTGACTGTGTTCCCGACATAGTACCGGACAGTACCTGACAATCACATATATGGATTTGATGGACTTGCCACACAATACACCATTTGGTGCCCAATTTGCAGATATAAAGTCATGGAAAACAATCTTCTGCGCACTCGGATAAAAAGTTACTAAAAACGCACACCTTGGGCCAGACACTACAAAACGGAAACCGTGACCTTTCAGTTGTTGATTGCATCATTCAGGACTTGAATAGGGGCTCATCTTTCAAAGACAGTTGTGCTACTTCCAACTGATTACTTTGAAGAGGCCTTTAGAATACAATAGGAAACAGACATTTAACATAATTAAATGCAAAATAACTGGTGAAAATAAGATTACATTTCAGTTTCCATGTAGTCAATGTTTATAGCACAGAGCTGCTCTCAAAGCACAAGTGCCTTAAATAGGGAAATCAAGAGTTAACAAGAACCCCCAACATATTGCATTTTTTTTTAGGTAACAGGTCTTAAGTCTTAACAAGGCTCCTTTACAACAGAGGTTTGCCCATCATAAATATGTCATCTTTTAGGGTATTCTGGTGAACTATTTCTTACAGACAGCCCGAAGGTTAAACAGACCAGAATTAGCTCATCTGAATAGATTTTTTTTATTACACTGGATAATATAATCCCTTGGTTAAAGTTATGATTTAACAGTGCAATTCTATTAAATGACTGTGACTGCTTAGCAAAAATTATAAAGGCCAGGTTAATCATTTTAACTGGCATTAAAGCGGTTTTGGACCTTCTTCTGAGAGAACTCTGGGGGACCAACTTTGCTAAAAAGAATTTTAGCACCTTGATCGCTCTGATATAACCAAGTCAACTTCAAATTACAGCATCATTGATGGTCGGTAGTTTCTTCAGCTCGTGTGGCGTTCTAAGTTCAAAAGCAAAAGTGCCATGGTAACTTCAGGAACAACCTTTCCTGCTACATTTTGTACACTGCCTTGCATACATCTAGCACAGCCTTGCATACAGCTATTTCCATTGTCTTGCTAACCAACTTCAGGAGCTGTGTTTATAACTAGACGTTTACAACCAGGTTGGACTGGCCGTACCGGGCATTGGGTGTTTCCCCGGGAGGCTGGAATGGTGGTGGACGGTTTTGCAGTGGTAGGGCTGGTTTTGTTACTGGGAGCCTAGTTTTGCAGCGGTGCTCAAATATCGTCCCCCAGTAACTCTTGCACCACTCTATACCCCCCACATACTGAACCATGTCATAAACACTATATCAAACAGAAGACGTCAACACAGATATATCATTACAGAAAACAAATTAGTTATAACTGCATGACTAAAGTATGTGAGGTTTGACCAGAGAAAACAGTGGACATCTTGCAGAGAGCTGCTGAGGCGGCCCGGTGCCGATCAGCTCTGATCACCGGATACAGGCATCAGAGTGTGCCATTTCAAGCATTCCGGCCCTGAGGAAGACTTATGGCATCTATGATGTCCTTAAATTATAGTGGGCACTGAGCTTCACACACCTGACAGCGGTAGGAAACACGGCGTGATTAAAACTAAATGGCCGCTGCCAACCAATGACATTCCTTGGTGACGGGCGCCCCCTGGCAAGCTGTACCACTCATCTGGCACGATTGCAGAGCCCTGGTGGACTTTGGAGGCACCCCAGAGGATTCTATCAGTGCGAAGACCCCTACAGCGTGAACTGCAGATTTAGACAGATCAACGTGGTCAGAGAAGGGTCACCTACCCCTGTCATCGGTTTTCAGATCCAAAGAAAGCTCTGGAACGGTTCCCGGTGAGGGCGATGTGCCGGTGAGAGATACCTGGCCTGCTGCAGTGCAGGGGCTAGGCAATGCTAAAACTCGGGCTCTGCATAGTGGGGCTGCAGGGACACAAACTTCCTGCCCTGAAGGACCTGGGAGGTGATTTGACTGGTGGCAAGTGTAGGAAAGTACAACCTTTTGCATGGCTACTCCCACTTTTTGTCTGATTTCTGATGCATTTTGACTGAATGTGCACTGGGTCCCTGCTAATCAGGTTTCCGGTGCCTGTGTTCTTTCCCAAAACTGTACCTTTGTTTCCACAATTGGCACACATATAAGTCTCTTGTAAAAGGTACCACTATTAGGTACCAAGGACCTTGTGGTCAGAGAGGGTCTCTAAGGGATGCAACATGTATTGTGCCTTCCTCAGAGACCCCTCACCAAACACAAACCTACTGCCACTGGAGACTGTGTGTTGTGGTGCAACTAAAACTGATGAGTCGACATTGCATTGTGTGCCATGCCTACACCACTGCCTGTGGCGTAGATACGTCACCCATCTAGCAGGCCTCACAGCCATAAGGTAGGGTGCACTATACCACAGGTGAAGCCATAGCTGCATGAGCAATATTCTCCTAGAGTGTCTAAGTCCAATCTTAGACATTGTAAGTGCAGTGAAGCCATATTGAGTACATGGCTGGGAGTTTGCCATTATAAACTCCACAGCTCCATGATGGCTTTATTGAATACTAGGAAGTTTGATATCAAACTTCTCAGCATAATAAACCCACCCGATGCCAGTGTTGGATTTATTGTAAAATGCTCTCAGAGGGCATCTTAGAGATGCCCCCTGAAAAATGACTAACTCTCTGATATGCAGCTGACTGGTCTGCATCAGCCTGCCACTTTCAGACATGTTTCTGAATCCCTGAGGTTGGAGCCTTGTGCTCTCGTGAGTCAGAAACAAAGCCTACTTGGGGTGGAGGTGCTTCTTACCTTCCTCCAAGCAGGAATAGCATTCAGGGCGGTGAGCCTCAAAAGCTTCTTGTTCTTTGTTATGCTAGCCAGGGTCTCTCTAGCTAGTAGAGATGCCCACCCCCCTAACCAAGCCTCACTTTTGGTGGCAAGGTCGGGGGTAAAATTAGTAAGCAGGAGAGGTGTGTCCTCTCTCAGCCAGGACCACCCCTAAGGTGTCCGGAGCTGAAGTGACCCCCCCTTCTTAGAAAATCCTCCATATTGGATGGAAGGATTTTAGCCAATAGGATTAGGGGCTGCCCCTGCCCAAAGGGAGGGGACATACAAAGAGTGTAGTCACCCTAAAGGCAAGTAGCCCATTGGCTACTACCTGCCAGTACCTGTAACACCCCTAAATTAAGTTTTTAGGGTCACCACTGAACCTTGATTTTTAGATTCCTGGTGACCTAAAGAAGAAGAAGGACTGAAGAGCCATGTAGCAGTGAAGACTTCAGATGACAACTGACTTGGCCCCAGCCCTACTGGCATATCTTCAGCCCTCGAAGAAACCTTCTCAAAGGAGCAACTCGTCCTGCAGGCCCTGTGACCTCCACAGCCCTGAAAGGGCTTCCTGCCTTCCCTAAAGACCAAGAACTCCAGAGGACAGCGGCCCTGTCCACAAAGAAACCAACACCAAGGACGCCCTTGCCTTTTGGATCCGTGAGTCCTGCCCACTCTTTGCCCGACTCCCAAGGCCTGAGTCGCACACCGGTCCAGTGAAATCTCCCCAGCAATCCTGACCTTGAAACCATTGGTGGCTGACCTCTCCTGGACCCCATGAAGATGCCTGCAGCCTCAACACTGAGGGTCCGTTTGACTGCAACCGGCTCCGGTAAAGTTTTTCCCATGTCTAAGGGCACCCATGCATCCACAGCCCTCCGACTTTGGGGAGCCCAGCCAACGGTGCCCAGGTGTCCATTTACATCCCAACTTCCCTGCCCAGTTGTTGGTCACCTTCATCCAGACTCCTGGTCCGAGCCTGCAACCTCTTTGTGAATCCGATTTCCTCCATCTACTTGTATTGGGCACCCGAAGCTGTCTTTGCACCCGGCTGCCCATGTGCCGCTGGTGGTGTATAATTGGTGCAGCTTGTGCCCCCCCCCTGTGCTTGCTTAAACCCCCAGGCTGTGCCCTGAAACCGGGGGTACCTACCTGCAACCGGCACCTCTTTGCGTGCTCCAGTCTCCATTGACTAACATTAGGCCCAGTGGCTGAATTTGACCTTTGCACTCAGCCACCCCAGTGCAGCTAGTTGTGCAGTCTCTACACACACCTGACCCTTGCTGTGTTTTGGTCAAAACCCCTGAAGACTGCATTTGTAAGTCGGGTACTTACCTGTAAAATTGTGTGATTGTTTTCCTCCCATAGGTTAACATTGAACCGTTCTAAAAAGGCAGTGTCTCCATTTTTAAACTTAAAAACTGTGATATTGCAAAACGTATTCTACCCCAACAAAGTATCTTTGGTTCTAAGTAATAAACATACAGAAAGTAATATTTTTACAAACAATTGGTCTCGGATTTAGTCATTGAGTGTGTGTAATCATTTCTTGCCTGAGTATGTACAACAAATGCTTCACACAGCCCTCTGATAAGCCTAACTGCTGGACCACACTACCACAAAAAAGAGCATTAGTATTATCTACCTTTAGCCTGCATTAGTATTATCTACCTTTAGCCTCTGTAAAGCCTTTGGGGATCCACTGAACTCTACACACTATAATTTCATTGGTATACTATATACAGAGTCAGCTTCCTACAATGAGCCCTTGCTTGGTGACGACCTTGACTTAGGGTGCCCCCTCCCAAACACCCCCCTGCATGCAATTATTGGCCAATTGGCAGACCCCACCTGTTATGGTGTTGGAACTTCCTCTTCACCTTGGGTCCCTGATATACCCTTCCACAACCACTGTAAGCCCTATTTGCTGTCTGGAGTCTTAGCCTTCACTTTACTCCCACCAAATAAGTTGGACCAAGCCTCCTGACAATGGTTGTATCATAACCTTCCCTTTACACTAATCTCCTCTTCACAGAATGCAGAGGTCGGGGCAGGAGCCCTGGGGGAGAACAGACAGGCAAGACAAGATCCTTTTCTTCACAGGAAAAATTGTGCTGCCCACATAATGTAAGCAACAAACACAGATCAGAACATACACCACAAAATCTGTATTACAGTTTACAAATCTGCCATTATGTAGTGATACTGTTTTTACACTTACGCTCTGTGCGTACAGAAAAGGATCTTGGAACATTTGAGGGCAATCAGGAGCAATGATCTTTCTTTTCCCATGACAAGACACTGCAACATGTTACATGGTCCTAACACTGAGGGTGTTAAGATCTCCTTCTTTGGCATTGACAAAATGAATCTCCATACATGCAGCAAACGTATTGGGATAGTCTTGTTACTATGTTGATCCTTTGTTAGTTTTCTTTATTTCTTAAGTAAGTGGTGCACAGTGTGATACGTAGGGCCAGATGTATCAAGCCTAATTGCATTCGCAAATGGGCAGATTTGCAGAATCTGCCTGTTTGCGAAAGCAAAAAATGCTTTTCCGATGTAGCAAACCCAATTTTGCGATTCGGTAACCTGTTACCAAATCGCAAAATGGGTTTGCGATTCGGTATTAGAAAGGGGCGTGTTTGGGGCCTCCTTTCCTAATACCTAATTGCATCAGGTATTTATGAATATTTTATGACCATAAATACGGTTGCAAAATATTCGCATTTTACCACCTAGTTCAAGTAGGTGGTAACTCATTTGCAAATGGGAAGGGGTCGCAAGAGACCCCTTCACCTTTGTGAATGTTTGTAAAACCCTTTTTAAGAGCAGGTAGTGGTCCCACGGACCACTGACTGCTCTTAAAAAATGAAAAGAAAACTTAAATTTTTCTTTTTTTAAAGCATCTCGTCTTCCTTTAAGGAAAACGGGCTACTTTACAAAAAAAAGATTGCTTTATTCAATAGCAATCACAGACATGGTGGTCTTCTGATCTCAGAAGGCCACCATCCCTGTGATTTTTGCAATTCCTAGGGGGTCGCAAATTGCGACCTACCTCAATAATATTCATGAGGTAGGTCATTTGCAACCCCCTAGGAATAGCAAAAAGTGTACTTCACACCTTCATATATTCCATTTTGAAATGAAATGAAATGAAAAAAACATTTATAAAGCACATGGCGACCCGGGAGCATCCCAGCGCTAGGGTTGACACGGGGGAGGCAGAGAAAAATAAGGAAACAGAAAGGTGTCATCCTTGTGATTCGCAATTAAGAAATCGCAAAATGTTATCTTCATATATCTGGGCCATTGTTATTTCGCTTTGAGAAAGACCCCGGTGATCGAAACTCATTAGCTCTTAAAAAACGTGTTCTATTCCCCAGTGCAGGCATTTGTGCTATCACGGCTACGTTAGCATTCCTGATATATATATATATATATATATATATATATATATATATATATATATATATATATATATCTACTGGCGGTCGCCAGTAGATAGTTATAGTTAGGACCTATTTTCCATAGGAAATTCACAACATTCTATTTCCAATAACTTTGGCGCCGGCTGATGAATCTTCGAGAAATTTTCAAAACTCGTGGGGTGATCCGGTCTGCTCCTATCCTGAAAGTTTCGGGGTGATTCGGCAAGCGGGGGCTGAGAAAAAAGAGGGTCCCAAAATGTGTTTTCCCCATGCAATTTCCCATAGGGAACTTTAGACATGGCTACAGCCTGAACTGCTGAACAGAATTACACCAAATTTGGCAAAGAGGTAGTTCTTGGTTCAGAAAGAGCCCTTTTTGTTAAATGGTGTAAATCCATTCAGTAGTTGCTGAGAAAATCAAAAGTAAAAACACATATATATCTATGGCCGCGGAGGATCCGCGCACCCTCCCGATCAAGAGCTGTATGCTAATTGGCTGTCAACACTCCAAACCAGGAAGTGTTGGCAGCCATCTTGTGCCGAGGCACAAGAAATCAGTCATGCAAGTGCGCAAAACGCAGAAAGGGGGCAGGGTAGAAACACCCAGACCCCCTAGGCCTGCTTAGGGGGTCCCACAAAGACCCGCAGGGCCCAACATTTTTTTTTTTTTTTTAAACGGGAAAATCCGCCGAGGATCCACAGATCCAGCTGCAAGGGAAAAAAAATGAAGCACGGCCTCCCGCGCTTCGATACTATTTAGCCCCCGGCGGGGCCAAGTCCTGGGAGCAATATTTTTATATAATAGGGCCCCCCAACCCCGGGGACCGTCACCCCCAGAGCTCTACTTAATTGTGATTGCGGGGGGGACACACTGCCCCCCGCACCCCCGGGGACCGCCACCTCCCGGGGCGTTTAAAAAATAAATTCCCTGTGTGGGGGGCTCAAGCCCCCCCACATGCCCCGGGGACCGCCACCTCCCAGGGGCTCTAAATATTAAAATTGGGGAGTCGGTGACGGACACCTCAGCCCCGGGGACCACCCCCGCGGCTTTGTAAATTGTGGGAGGGGGCCCCCTCCTGGAGCCTTGTCATGGCCCTGGGGACCGCCACCCCCCAGGGCCGGCTCCTGCAGTGACCCGGGGTGCCCACCCCCGGGACACTGTAGTTTGCTATGGCAGGGTGGGAGCCTCGCGGCTCCCGCCCTGCCATAGCTAACTTAGTTTGGATTTTGAAAGAGAGAGCAGGGAAACCTGCTCTCTCTTTCAAAATGCAAACCAAATTTTTGTTTTCCACACGGGGAGCTGCATCTTAGCAGCTCCCCATGTGGAAAAGCAATGTCGGCTCCCGAGGGACGCAGGGAGCCGTCGGGACCGTGGGGGGATTGGGGCCCTCCCACGGTCCCCAACAGAGAGGGCCAGCCCCGGGGGATGGGGTCCCCGGGGCTACAAGTGGCCCGGTAGGGGGGCCACGTGGCCCCCCTCCCCAAAATTTTAGAAAAAAATAACCAAATAAAAAACCAAAGGCCGGCCCCAGGGGATGGGATCCCCGGGGCCATAAGTGGCCTGATGACGGGGGAAACGCAGCCCCCTCCTAAAGAATTAAAAAAAACAAAAAAAAAACATGCCCCGGGGGGATGGGGTCCCCGGGGCCGATTAAGGCCTCCGGAGGAGGACCACGCAGCCCCCTTCGAAATTATTTTTTTTTTTTTTAAATTAGGGGGCAGGCCCTGTGTGATGGGGTCCCCAGGGCCAATAAATTAGAAAAAGAATGGGGGCCACACAGCCCCCCTTCTTAAAAAAATAAAATAAATAAAAGACCGGCATCGCACCGGAGGCCATGCCCCCTCCTTGCAGCACTCTGCAAACGTGCCCCCTGGCGCATTTGCAGATGGGGAATGAATTCCCCTTGAAACTGGGGGTCCCTGAGGGCCAACTAGCCCACCAGGAACCTCCAGTATGCGCCAGGGGGCTGCGTTGCAGGGAGGTGTTCTGAGGCCACGCCTCTTTTTACACCTCTCTGCAACGCAGCTCTGTGGCGCTTAATGGAGGTAGCTGGTGGGCTAGTTGCACCCCAGGGACCCTCAGGATTAAAGGGGAGTTAATCCCCCAACTTAAAACGCACCACGGGGCACGTTTGCACAGTGGTGAGGGAGGGGGCGGGGCCTGAGGTGACATGTGTGCAAACATGCCTTGTGGCGCGTTTTAAGTTGAGGAATGAATGCCTCTTCAATCCTGAGGGTCCCTGGGGGCCAACTAGCCCACCAGGTGCTTCCAGTAAGCGCCATTGCACTGCGATACAGAGAGTTGGTGCAGGCCGTACCCCTTTTTACACCACTCTGCAATGGCGCTTACTGGACGTACCTAGTGGGCTAATTTGCCCCTAGAGACCCTCAGGATACAAGGGGACTTAATCTCCCAACTTAAAATGGCCACAGGGCATGTTTACACAGTGGGGAAGAGAGGGGACGGGGCCTGAGGTGACGTGTGCAAACACGCCCTATAGCGCGTTTTAAGTTGGGGAAATAATTCCCCTTTAATACTGAGGGCCCCTGGGGGCTAACTAGCCTACAAGGTGCTTCCAGTAAGCGCCACTGCGCTGCGTTGCAGCGAGGTGGTCCAGGCCGTGCCACTTTTTACACCTCTCTGCAATGCAGCTCTGTGGCGCTTACTGGAGGTACCTAGTGGGCTAGTTGGACCCTAGGGACCCTCAGGATTCAAATGAACTTAATCTCCCAACTAAAAACGGCCACAGGGCGTGTTTACACAGTGGTGAAGGGAGGGGATGGGGCCTGAGGTGGCGTGTGTAAACACGCCCTGTGGCGCGTTTTAAGTTGGGGAAATAATTCACCTTCAATCCTGAGGGACCCTGGGGGCCAACTAGCCCACCAGGTGCTTTCAGTAAGCGCCACTGCGCTGCATTGCAGAGAGGTGTTCTAGGCCATGCCCCTTTCTACATCTCTCTGCAACGCAGCTCTGTGGCGCTTACTGGAGGTACCTAGTGGGCTAGTTGGAACCTGGGGACCCTCAGAATTCAAGGGGACTTAATCTCCCAACTTAAAACGGCCACAGGGCGTGTTTACACAGTGAGGAAGGGAGGGGACGGGGTCTGAGGTGACGTGTGCAAACACTCCCTGTGGCGCATTATAAGAGGTAGTTTTAATCCCCCTGCCCTATTATATACTAGGGGCTTACAGAGGAGGTCATGCTAATCACAGGGGGACCCCAAGTGTATGTAGGTGTTTTCACTGTATTCTAAGTGTCTTTTCACATAGCACTGGCTCTAGGACTGGTTAGTCAGACTCAGTTACCACCAGTATCCGTCTGAAAAAGTTAAGGGTACAGGATGATTTTGCAACAAAGCTTCTTTCTGCTCTTCTGTTTGTTCTTTCTGCATGTTTTCCTTCTTCCTGCACTTTTCTTCGTCTTTGAGGACTTCTGTTGCTTCTTTCTGCATTTCTTTTTAGGTCTCGCCTGAGACAGCACTTTAGCGCTGCTCTGGCGAGACTTATAGTAAGTGAGTTTTGGAAGTGCAAACAGTGGCTTTTCAGGCCTCCAAATACAGTGCATGTGCGTCGGCCGGGCGCGCGCACCATTTGGAGGCCTGAAAGCACTCGTTTGCTTTCACTTTCGCGGGCCGCACGGCCGCTTTGATGTGATCGCGATCGATGGTGGCCAGCACGTGCAGCAGCGCGAGTTCGCCTCGCTGCCGCGCTCCCTCCCCCCCCTCCTCTGTGGTGCACGCGCACCATGGGTTTTGATTCCTGCGTCGGCTCCGCGCACCACTGGTTTCACCTATTGCAGTATGTCGATCCCACGCTAGCGCTCACAATCTAAACGGGTTTTAGGACCACAAACAAACGTATATAAAACCGTCTTTCAGAGCAGCAATAAATGTCTTTGTGTGTACTTTAACTCTGTACACTGTCTACTTTGAGTCGGAGCGTCTCGTGCAGTACACCAGACGCGGTTTATAAGTAAAGCCATACCAAGATACCCTTTCCCCCATCCACCAGAAGTTTCCCAGGCAGGCCATTCGTGCTTTAACCCATCGCGCGCGCAGCATTCTGCACTTCCTGCCAGGAATATGGCCAGGCAGTGATTTCAATCACTCCCAATTGTCTCATCAGAGGCCAATGGTGCGAGGCTAAGCTGTTCCACAGGGCAAAGCCGGGGCGATCGGGTCGTGGTGGGGGCATGGGACTGGAGAGGCGAAATGCTGCTGTCAGGATAGTACTTTAGGATACTTTACTGCTTTTAACTTGGGTGTGGCTGGGTTAAATGTACTAAATATAACTTCTTGCCGTTCGACCTCTGAAAAGGAATAACTTTATCAAAATTGCAGATGTAAGCGTAGTAAAGTTAACTTCTTCCTTCAGCGCTTGGGGAGACCGGCAGAAAACAGTCAGCTTCTTTCCCTTGCCCCACCTTCCCTTCCTCATAGACGTTTCCTGCGGTTTGCAGGGCAATCACCTCAAACTGCCAGGCGCGACTCACACTCCTGCACAAGCAGCGGCGTCACTAGGGTTGGTGTCACCCAGTGCGGTAACTCATGGTGACGTGCGGTCCCCACCCCCCCTAGTGGCGCCACTAGCTCTATGCTATGTGTGCCGAGTTCTCCGTACCCAGCGACTTTGTATTCGGGGGGAGAACTCCGCCCACGTAAGTATAGGGAGTGTAGAATAGTTAAACACTGCACATAGTTTGTGAATACCACATAGTAAACTTACACAAAAGTGTAAATTTACATTTGTGACTCGGGCCCTCATCTTTATAAACCATTAGTTGTCCTGACTCCAAAATGCCGAATTTTACAGTGATGGAGCCACATGCCCATCTCAACCGCATAGCTGTGGGATATCACCACCTAATCCTAAAGCATGTAGAAACAGTGCTTCAGTCCAAAGTAATACGAGCCTCGCCACATGAAGGGGAAAGATGTGAGTCTGCGCTTTGTGCCAAGGAGTCTTTCATTCCTTCACAGGCCTTCGCTCGAGTCGGTGTGTTGTTCATAGGGTCTCTCTGCCCTGTTTTCCATGGTTCTGCTGCAGATCGGCGCATATAAAATCTCCCTGCTTCCACACACAGAGTAAATCTACAGTCACACGCACATTCATACATCATATGCTAGGGCCCATCACACTAAAACTCATTCTATTTACTCTATCCACGCTAAATAAAGGAGTGAAACCTAAACCAATCTGCATCTACAATGAGGTCAATGCAACTATAAAGTTATTGCCCTGAGTCATGATTTTAAACATAGGAAATACATTGGAAACTCAATAAATGACAAGAAATGACCACCTGACACCGGATTTCAAACAAATGATTGTTTATCTAAATTAGTTCAGAATAAAAGTCAATCAATAGCAAAATCATTATTCTCATAGTTACCTATTCTAGCTAATTGGGTCAGGACAGGTCTCTCGGTAAAGTCTCTCGAGCTGCCGTCCTCAGCATAGGTTCAGGAAGAAGTCCAAAACGCGATGAACCGCAAGGAACACCATGAACGTAATGAACACGAATGGGACAGCAAGGGAACACGGACCCTCTCTAGTCTAGGAATATTTATACTGAAAATTAGCATATTAAAGTTACAAACAATCTTTCTAACGTTCGTTGTCCGTTGAACAGAGCAAGCAGGAAAGGATGTTGCAACATTTTAGAAAAACCTCCGCTCAGGAAAAATCACAAAAATAAAAAGACTGAAGAAGGAAACTCGAGCTTGCAAATGTTACTTTCACAAATGTTTTTCCTCGATATCTTAGCAGAGCCACCGCAGACTGGTCATTGTTAATTGTGGCTTTATCCTTGTCCAAGGACAGCTGGAATCGTTCCCAGTGCTGCTGTCCTCACGGAAATTTTAAACCCAGGCAGAAGCTGTGGTCAGGTGACTCTCGACCATGTTCAGCAAGACCTTCCGCCAAAATTCAATCACTCGAGTGCAGGCTGTAAATGGCAGCCATCTTGTTTTAGGCCAAACGGACCATCTTAATTAAAAGAAACACAAAACAACGTTACCACAGCATAATGATTAAACAGTGTCAATCCCCACTAATACCCATATGTGTATGTAATTATCTAGCCTTCCGCAACACAATAAAGCATTAGCACACGTTATTTTAGAAAGCATAAACACGAATCAAATAGCACCTTTGCGACACTCATTTAGTAAAACTGCACATTATTATTAAGCAACATATATGCATCCCACGTGTAATTTTTTTCCCTCATTAGTAATGTTGGTTAATTTAGACATTAAAACATAACTAAAAATTAGTTATTACAAATTAGTGATTTTAATCATAACATATAAACAGAACTGGGGCTTAAAAACTCGATAAATTTTCAACAGAAAACTCTGCTCCAGCAGTTCCATTTCACCTTCCACTGGCAATGTTATTTTACAAAACCTGACTTGTAGTGTCACTCACAAATACCTTGTTAGTACATTAATTGTTTTTGAAAAGTGGTGTAACACTGTGTTTTCACATTACTCCCCAGTCTTCAGCAGTGAGGTTATCATTTTATTTTACGCAAATCACACGCGTTTCAGAGCATGCTACAGAAGCAGTTTTCTGACCCCTCTTAATTGCCAGTGGCTGGGATTAATTCGACAATTCCACTAAACACGTTTTTGTTTTCCTCGCAGCGTTCCACATTGGCCTGAGTCTACAGGAGATGAAAGTCAATAGCACATGCTCACTCTTTGCATTAAACAAAGGCACACTTCTCTACTGAACATGAAATATGAAGGTGTAATAAATTGGCCATGGTCATTGCATAAAATTGTTTCTGGACCGGTTAACGGCATCAAACTTCAGAAATATGTCCAGAATGAAATCAAAACATTTGAGTTTGATTTGTGGTAAATTAGCTTTTTGCAATGGCTCCAACGCAACCTGCGCGTGTTATTTTATTCGCGATTCCTGGCCAATATGACGTGTTCACGTTTGCTGGATTAATTTAATCAGTTTGAAGTTTGAAACGCCCAAGGACAACCGTACAGTGTCTAAAATGCAAAAGTGGCTAAGCCTTCGGGGTGCTGCGCAGTAAATCATTTTGCACTTCAACGCTGCACGGCCCGTTTCTAACACTTTGAAAGCTCTAAAACTAATAATCATGGAAAAGCGGCAAATGCCTCCGCGCGCATGAGCCATCCCACTTACGATATGTGCCCTGGCACTGGTGAGGCGTTGAGGAACCACCTGCCTGCGTGCTTGGTGCTGCAAGCCACAGCCATCATGCGCGCTGTCCGGAAACGGAAATATTTCAAGGGGCAGGGCAGCGCGAGAGCGGGTGTACGACTCGACTTCTGGTTTATTAACTGTTGCGCTGCTACACACTACTCCGTGTCCGTACCTCCACATGGTGTCACCCCATGTGATGGTGTCACCCGGTGCGGTCCGCACCCCCCGCACCCTCCTAGTGACGCCACTGTGCACAAGCATGCTCTCCTGTTTCCAGTTGTTCTCATTTCGCGGCAGCTTTGATGTTCTCAGTGAGCCGCGCGGCCACTGAGAACATCAAAGCCGCCGCGAAATGCTCACCATTTGCCACCCCCTCCCTTATCTCACTTCCTGCTTGTTAGAGGTATTATCAGCTCTCCACGCCCCCTCGCAGTACACATGAAGTTTGACTTTTTGGACCAATCAGTTACGTTGGGCTTTTGTATAATTTGATACTAGCTGTTGTTTTATTTATATTGCGTCTCCTGGTGCTGTGCTTGCCTGCTCCACCAGCTCTCGGAGTTTGCGGTTTGTTTTTTTCACAGCAGCGCACATCACTCGCGGGATGCACGTAAATCTGCATTCTTGAGTTGACTTTACTGTTTTGAGGCCGGGCGCAGGGGCTGCTCCGATGTTATCAAGGCTGCTATCCCACTGCTAAAGCTGTGCTGCGATCTCTGCATTGTACCTTAATTTTTAGAGGTATTATCAGCTCTCCACGCCCCCTCGCAGTACACATGGGGGCATATTTATAATAACTGACGCATCCCTGCATATCAGCAGGGATGCGCCAGTTATTGTGCGCCCCATCTCCGCCACCATGGATGCGCCGCATTTATAATGCGGCGCACCATGGGGCAAAAACGTCACAGATGCGTCACGCATCTGTGCCATAAAAGTGGCGCATTGCTGGAGTTGCGTCGCAAGCGCGACGCAGCTCCAGCAATGCTCTGGGGGGCCCTATCTTCCCAATGCTGCGTCAATCCTTACGCCTGCTTCAAGCAGGCGCAGGGTTTTGACGCAGCATGGGCTCAAAAGTGACTGAGTGAAATCTTGTAGATTTCACTCAGCCACTTTTAGGAGGCGTTCCTGCGCCGGAACGCCCCCACCTGCCCTGCAACACCTACATGTGGCGCAGGGCTTTACAACGTGACGCATCTCCCAGATGCGTCACGTTGTAAATACCCCGCACCATGGCGCAGGATTTGCGCCGCTGCTGCGTCACAAAAGTGACGCAACGGCGGCGTAAATGAGGCGCAAGTCAAACATAAATCTGCCCCCAGATGTTTGACTTTTTGGACCAATCAGTTACGTTGGGCTTTTGTATAATTTGATACTAGCTGTTGTTTTATTTATATTGCGTCTCCCGGTGCTGTGCTTGCCTGCTCCACCAGCTCTCTGAGGTTTGGTTTTTTCACAGCTGCGCACATCACTCGCGGGATGCACGTAAATCTGCATTCGTCAGTTGACTTTACTGTTTTGAGGCCAGGCGCAGGGGCTGCTCCGATGTTATCAAGGCTGCTATCCCACTGCTAAAGCTGTGCTGCGATCTCTGCATTGTACCTTCACTATTAGAGGTATTATCAGCTCTCCACACCCCCTCGCAGAGGGTGCTGTTGCGGATCATACCTTGGGAGCAGGGCTGGCATCTCTCTTGGTATTTGTTTGTATTGAAAAACATCTTACGAAGTATTCCCAAAAGTGCCGTTTTTTTTAACTAAATATTATTTAAACATTGATATTTAGCATTTTCTACTTTTCTCATGTTCGTTTTTAATGTAATTTATGACTTGTTCATTTATCCTCTTGTGTGAGGGGGCATTTATTACCTCGGACCGGTAGGCACACGTTACAACATGGCCTTTATATTTGCTCAGGCCTCTCCTCTTTCAGTATTCGCTATTGGAGGAGGCCGAGTGACAGGACAAAGCACATTGTTTACAATGCCAATAGCTCAAACTCTAGTAAATGCGAGACCTATTGCATTGCAAATGCTTGTTTTTCTTTCTGTGCGTTTTTTCTTCTTTCTTCACATGTCCTATCTCTGTAGGCATAGTTAGAAATTAGCATTTAAAAAACCTTTGAAATTCACTGAAAAAACCATAGGTTTCAGGCACGTTATAGTTAGGAATTAGCATTTAAAAAACCTTAGAAATTCACTGAAAAAACCATAGGTTTCAGGGGCGTTATAGCTAGCTGGACATTTCACTCGTACAAAACCATTGAAATTTTCCCGTTATAGTTAGTTCAGCTAACTATAACTTGCGCGCCCGCAATGCACTGCTGATGACGTCACATATTACATCTCTCATGAAAATTGGACTCCGGGCAGTAGGTTAACCCAAGGGAGAGTAACTGCTTTTCTGCTTCTGACAAATTAATGTTAGCCAAGTTAATGATGGTGTTTGCTTCCTGTTTTTGTGGTACTGTGTCAGAGCATTGCTGTATTTCAATGGAGTTAGCTAGTTTCTCTTGGCTCGGCCCTGGCCCCGCTTTTTTGGCTCTCCATTTCCTACGGGCCTGGCGTCTCTCCCTTCTCCTTTGAGATTTTGTTTTGCGACCATCCCCTGGTTGCGGGGTCTCAGAGTGTCCCTTCTGCACTTCTTTAAAATGTCCAATTCTTCCCCCAACGTTAGCTTTATCCCATGCTCCATATTTTTTCTGGCACCTTCATTGTCTGACTCACTTTCAGGCGCTGAGCTTAGCTCTGACGTTGAGGATACTTCTGCACGCTGTTTATTTGTTCCATTGTCTCCTTGCATACGCTTATTTGCTGTGGCTACCCTCAGTGAATCATAACGTCGTGCAAACGTAAAGATTTGGCCATTGGCGTAATCATCACGATCTCTCTTGAATTTATACGTTTTGCGTACTTTTATTTTTTCTTCCTCCTTCGCCAGTCTGTTTATCATTTCTTCCCTCATTTTCTGTTCCAGCCGGGACTCTCCTCCCTGCTGTTTCATACTTTCCTCCAGGGTTTCAATTTTAGTTTGTAACTCTGCCCTATCAATGTCAGCATACTTCACCAGTATCTGTACAAGTCGTCTCGATGATTTGAGGTTACATTCACCCCATTCTGCCATCATTAAGGGGTTAGGCGCCTCGTAACTGGGGGCTATCATAATACGTAACCCCCTGGGAATTCTCCCTACATCAAGGTACCTTTTCAGCGAGCGTGCCTCCCACCATTTCGACTGTTCCTGGCGTTTATATTTTTCCAATAGTTTAAAATTCTCCTTTAAACTATTCGTTCTGGCGATGGATTCTGTGTTTCCTTCAACATTAGCAATTGTTTGGTCCTGAATAACATCTGAGAACATTTCCTCCGCGGCGAGCTTTCGGGTCCTAAGCGCGTCATCAGACATCCTACTGGCTGTTCAAAGACATGCTCCTTGAAAACAATCCCAATGACGGTGTGGAGCAAAACAATTCCAATCCCCAACAATGTCCTAGGTTTGTAAGGAGACACGCACACCTCCCAACCCTTGCAGCAAATACAATTATATGTATGTAGTCTCACCAGCGTTGGAACATTCAGGTGCTGCCCCGTCCTGTACCTGCTCAGCCGAGCGATAACCTCCGGCGTATGGCTGCTTTCCTTGTTCCCCGCTGTTGTTCTACAATTCCTTTGGTTTCTAAGTATTCGAAGTATTCGTGCCGCATCCGGGGGGCTCCGTCCGTTTCCTCTCCGAAACTTTCTTTGGTGCCCCTGGGGTCCCCGCTATAGCAGTATCATGAGCCCGCGATACCGCCTGCAGGAAACCTTGACGGGCAGACGGACTGCTTGCTACGGAGCCTTCTTCCTGGGAGGGGGTCAGCGAACCGGCAACAATCCAATGCCGGTAAATATCACTTGGACTCGTGGCACCTTTCCTCTGCTTCGCGCAGAAATGACGAGTGCAGACTAGCGATAGTGCGATAATTATTTTATTCCAGTTTCATTGCCTTGACGCGTTTCGGCCGTTCAAGCGGCCTTGATCACATGACTGCGCTAAGCATTAACCTTTGTTTTTAAAGTGACAGTGCATATCAACATCTATGAACATAGAAAAAATATTCGTAAAATACTTGTAATGGGTCATTTCATGAAAATTTCAAATATACATATTATCAACATATGTATACTTGAATGCTTATACTGGCGTAATCATCACAAATGTAGATAATTTGCATGTTATTTTGACAATTCGAGTTTTTTTAGCATAAATGCATTCATGACCCTATTTCTACTGTTCACAGGTGGTGCAATTCATACTTCAAAGTGCCAATAACTTAACGTGCTCCCTGAAGGTGGAATTAAAAACATATCCTCCTGTATAGTCCAAATAAATTGGACAGATACAAGCAGATACTTCCTATAAACATAAACAATAAATAGGCCAGTTACTTTATTGCATGTATATCCATCTTCACAGGTCAATAGCTTATTATAGGGTTGTTAATCTAGAGGGTATGGTACCTATTTTTGCCATTGCCCAATGGGATCCATTTAATGATGTACATCATTCCATTTAGTAGCTAATGCTATTTCTGTACTTCAGAAAATTCAAATATTTGCCAATTATTGCAATCCCTATCTCAAAAAATAATAAAACTATTAAAGTGACTCTGTGCTACAGTACTTGGAAATAAAGTGACTTGTGCCAATAAAGTGCTAATGCGGAAACGTTCATTTTTTATCCTTTTTGTTACAGATATGCCAACGTATACTTTATCTTGTTTGAACTCTTCTTCAAACATATGGACGTAATTGATATTAAAAACCTATAAAAGCACAGTATAAATATCAAATACACAGGGACCCCACTTAAAATTGACCAGTAAAAAGACATAAAGATAAAAACTACCCTCCTGTCTAAAAACCAATCAGCAAGACCAGGGTCATAGAATAATTTTGTGCATAGATACTGTTCCATAAATAGGTCCTCAATTGGGATAAGATGAGCTAAAAATTCATCACTGCATGTTTGTTTTACAAAATAAAACCATCATATATTACCTCTTAATTCATATCACTTGGAATGGTGGTCATCCTCTACACAGTTAAATGCTATGTGTAGATCTATAGGTCCTCATAAAAATGTATGGAGATCTTCTTTTGCGTTGAGCCCACCCGGAGACTTAGAGTCAAATTCCAAAATTTAGCTCGTCTCCAGACGTTGTAATTTAGCCTCTCTATCACCCCCTCTTTGTGCCACAGGTATACCTTCAATGGCAAAATAACGAAGATGTTGTGGGTTGCTATCATGTACTGCCTGGAAATGTCTCGCAACTGGGTAACTCTGATCCTTTTTCGTTATTGCCCTTAAATGCTGCAGGATACGTTTATGCACTGCCAGCTTTGTACTGCCTATATACTTCAGATGGCAGTCGCATTCCAGAACATAGACACAGTATTCTGTCTTACAAGTTAAATGTTGTTTGATTTCCCTCACTGTTCTCGAAAAAGCTGAAGTGTAGGTTTTTGTATTACTCCCAAACTGACAGGCTCTGCACGATAGACATTTAAAAAATCCCTTTCTAGTAGTTAACCACATATCTTTCCGATAGTTCTCCTGACTATTCTTGGCCAGCATATTCCCCATACTCGTTGATCTTCTAAAATAAATTGACGGGTTTGAGGGCATAAGGTCACCTATCACTGGATCATCCTGGAGAAAGTGCCAATTATGTCTAATGATGCTCCTCAATTCTTTTTCCTGTTTAGAGTATGTTAAAATAAGCTGGTTGCATTTTATCTTGTACCGTCGACTGTGGTGTTTTAGGTCTATACACAAGGAGATCCTCCCTGGACCTTTCTTGTGATTTGTTCATGGCAGCCTTCACTATTTTAGAGCTGTATCCTCTAGCTAAAAACCTGGCACTACTCTCCATTTGTTTGACCCTCGCATCCTCTGGATCACTACAGATGCGGCGAATGCGGAGCATCTCCCCATAGGGAATGCTCTTAATTGGATGTGGAGGGTGTGCACTTGACGCGTGTAAAAGTGTGTTACCCGCCGTCGGTTTTCTAAAAAGGGTAGTTGTTAAAACATTGTTTTTTATTAAGGCTTGAACATCTAAAAAGGTCACTGAGTGCTTACTGATGTTAAAAGTAAATTTGAGATTAAGATCGTTTTGATTAATTTCATCTATAAATTTCACCACGCTTTCCTCACTTCTTCGCCACACAATATATATATATACAAAACCTTAGAAATTCAGCAGTTATAGTTACCTGAGCTAACTATAACTTACGCCCCCGCAATGTACTGCTTATATATATATTCATTACCAATCTCCTTGCTGGGTTCAGAACAAAGGAAACGGCACTCGAGGCAGTTCTTAGAAGTTTAATTCAATTCCAAAGTTTGGCAGAAAAGAAAGTGTCCGTTGTGTTTCGGCTCCATCAGCCTTTATCACGGTAGCCGACTGACACTCTGTAATTATAGTTAGGATTACCAGAGATAGGAATTCCTCAGAGATTTGTCCCTTAATAACTGTGTACGCATTTGGCAAATCTTCGCAAAACTTTGCAAACCTATTGCATCCATTTCATTGGTGAAGGATTGAAAGTTTGGGGACGTTTGGTCAAGGGAGTGCAAAGAAAAAAGGAGGGTCCCAAAACACACTTGCACTCCAATGCATTTTACATAGACTTTTGTATTTCACATAGCCGCAAAATGGCCTAATGGATTGTAGTTAAATTTCACAGCATTGTACATTAGACTATGTAGATGATTCTTTATGCTTTTTGCTATTGCAAGTGATGTTATGAAGTGGTTATGAAGTTATAAGTGTCAACAACTTAGTGATATCTGTGTAGCACAATACTACTAAAAGTAGAAAAAAAAGATCAAAAATAAACTAGACTGCATATGTAAAGTTTCATATTTACTACATGAATAACTAAAAGAATGATTTATGGTCAAATACTAATGGAAACCTGTTAGAAATGGGGGTCTCTAGTTGGCAATGGTTCGCACCTTTGTCCAAATAGGGACCGTTCTTTCTAGTCAGGAGCAGGGGTTACTGAAATAACCCCTGCTCACCCACTTGGTGGCTTAACACAAGCAGTCAGGCTGATATCAGAGACAGGGTGTAAAGCATTTGCACATAACCAACAGTAATACAGTGACAACACTACAAAATGACACCACACCAGTTTTAGAAAAATAACCAATATTTATCTGTGGAAAACAAGACCGAAATGATAAAAATCCAACTTACAGTAATTAAAAATATGCACTTTGCAGGAATAAACTTAAAATGTAGTTCCTTAAAGTCAGTAGTTCCGTCCGGTGCTACCGCGGTGCTGAAAACAACAGAATTCAACAATTCCCTCCAACCACGTCGTTCGTGGTGGAGGCAGACTCGTAAACAGGACCTTTCCATTGCGGCCGATCACGTTGGTGCGGGCCGGTCGTGGTAACCGCCGAGGTTGTGCTGTGAAGCGAAGCAGTGCGGCATGCGGTGCCCTCAATTTGCAGTGCAGGCAGCGGTTTGGTGACGGCCATCCAGCAGCGTCGTTGAGACCAGGGCTGCGGTGCAGAATGAGGCAGTGCTCGTGGCGGTGCTGGCAGATCACGGTGCAGGTGATAGTGCTGGTTGGTGGGAGCTGGTGTGGGATGGCCCAGACGGTGGTGTGGGATGGGGCAGTGGGTTGTGAGGCTTACGAGCGGTGCTCCCAAACTACGGAGGTCAGAAAGCAAAAAGACTGGGGAAACATGCCAAAAGATGCCAGGTTATACATTATGGAGCATAGATAATGCTTTTTGGGTATTGCAGTTAAGTAGGGTAAGTATTTTTTAAGTTATAAGGCATTTAAACTTAGTGACATGTCACTGCAGTACTTTTGCGGAATTTCCCACATTTAGTGAAACTGCCATGGTACATGGGCATAAACTTATTTACAAATACATTAAAAAAATATTTTAAAAGTTCCCTACTTATCACCACTTTAATAAAGTGGTAATAGATAGGGACCTACTACTTACCTACATCTAACACCCTAACACAGAACACAGCCAAAGTGCAGTAAAAACAATATGGCTGCCTTTTCATTCTCTAAAAACAGCCAATTACCTGATTATATACTGGCTTGTCATCGCCATGTACCACGGTATACTGCAAAGTTACTGTAGTATACATTGGTCCAAATTATAACTAAGGCCTAGCTGTATTATTGGATTGTGGTATCCTTGCATCACACATGGTGTCACATGGGCAGCAGAATACTTAAGTCAAATTTACAAGCAACTCAAGGCCACCATGCATGGCCTTGTGTTGATTGGTAAATCTGGAGAAAAGCAAGGCAGAGCAATATGCTGTTCTGCCTTACCCTGCACACCGTAATCTACACTGCCGCTAAATTTCACATACATCCATAAGGCACGCCATTGTACTCCACTCCACTATATGCTATTTCACTCCACTCCATTCTACGCCTCTCCACTGTACGAGATTCCACTCTGCGCCACTCCAGTACATTCTATTACACTGTAGGCAACTCCACTGTACGCCACTATACTCTACGCTTTAACACTGTACACACCTCCACTCTATGCCACTCCAGTCTACATCACTCCACTGTAGGCCACTCCACTGGATACTACTCCACTATACGCTATTCCACTGTACGCCAACCCACTCTACGCCACTGCACTCTACAAAACTCCACTGTACGCTATTCCGCTGTATGCCACTGCACTGAAGGCTACTCCACTCTATGCAATTCTAGTGTATGGCACTCCACTGTACGCTATTTCATTCTGCGCTATTCCATTGGAGACCACTCCACTGTAAGAGATTACACATTACCGACTCCACTGTACACCACTCCAGTCTACACCACTCCACTGTACGCTACTCTACTGTACGCTACTCCACTATACACAATTACACTCTACGCCACTCCACTGTACAAAACTCCACCCTACGCAACTCCACTCTATGCTATTACACTGTACACCACTTCACTCTACGCCAGTCCACGATGCTCTATAACACTGTATGCAACTCCAATCTATGCTACTACACTGTATGCCACTCCACTGTATCCTACTCCAGTATATCCTATTCCATTCTATGCTATTCCACTGTATGCCACTACACTCTATGCTAGTCCACTATATGCTACTCCACTGTACAACACTCCACTGTATGCTAGTTCACTGTATGTTACTACATTGTATGCTACTCCACTCTATACCATTCCAATGTATGCCAGTCCAATCTACGCCAATCTATTCTACGCAATTCCATTGGACGCCACTCCACTGTACGCCACTCCTTTGTATGCCATTACACTCTACCCCACTCAAGTCTACACCACTTCACTGTACGCCAATGCACTGTACGCTACTCGACTATACGCTATTTCACTCTACGTCACTCCACTGTGCACCATTCCACTCTACACTAATCCACTGTATGCCACTCCATTATACGCTACATCACTCTACGTGACACCAGTGTACACCACTCCACTCTGCGCCACTCCATTCTACGCTAGTCCATCGGACGCCACTCCAGGCTAAGCCAATCTACTATAGGTTATTCCACTCTACCCCACTCCACTGTACGTCATTCCAGTGAACACCACTCAACTGTATGCCATTCCACTCTACGCTATTCTACTTTATGCTATTCTTCTACGCTATTCTACTGTACGCAACTTCACCGTACTCCACTCTATGCTATTCCACTGTATGCCACTACTTCTATGCTATTACAATGTACTCAACTTCAATCTTTGCCACTCTACTGTATGGTATTCCACTCTACCCCTCTCCACTGTACGCCACTCCACTGTACATTATTAAACTCTACCCCACCCCACAATATACCACTCCAGTCTATACCACTCCAGTCTACATCACTTCACTGTACGCCACTCCACTGTATGCACTACACTATACTACACTCTATGCCACTCCACTCTACGCCACTCCAGTCTACGCGACTCCACGGTACACATCTCCATTATATGCAATTCTATTCTACACCACTCCACTCTACCATATTCCACTTTATGCAACTCCACTGTAGGCTACTCCACGCTGCACCACTCCATTGCGCTCTCCTCCACTCTATATAACTCCAGCCTACAAAACTCTACAACACTCTATGCCACTCTATTGGACTCTACTCCACTTTATCCCCGTACACTCCACTGTCCACATTTGTACTCGACTCTATACCTGTATACTGTATTGTACAACTCTAAACTCCACTCTACACAGTACAACACAGCACTCAACTCTACTGTGTGAGACGACACTCTAGTTTATAAACGTTTTGCCACTTCAATGTATGCCACCCCACTCTATGCTAATTCACTGTACCCTACTCCACTTTACGCCACTGCACTGTACACCAATCCACTCTACGCTATTCAGCTATATGCCACTCTACTCTTCAACACTCCCCTGTACAGTATTTCACTGTACAATATTCCACTGATGGCTACTCCACTTTAAGGTAATCCACTTTACGCCACTACAGTGTACACCACTCTACACTACACTACTTAGAATAATTTGAAGATGATGGATACATTGTAAATAACAGTTATAACTGTAAAGTTTTTTTAAGTTTGTGACAACTTAGGCTCAATTTTATAGGGAAAAACATTTTTCCTAACTGTAACTAAGCTTTAACCTTTTTGTTTTTAATTTAATATATATATGTATCTCCATGGCCACCCGTCACCTTTCCTTAGTAGCTGTTCGGTGGCACCAGTTCAGTAGACAAAAACACTCTTTTACCCCTTGTGGCTCAAAAGCTTAATACATATATGAATGCCAAAAACCTAGCTTAACCTCTGTACCCAACCAAGTACCTAAGCTAACACACCAGTCCGAGACTAGATACCTGAGTTGCCACACTGGAACCCAACCAGGTACATAAGTCCTCCTTGGAACACAAAATAACAAACTAAAGAGCATCTATAATAATTGTTAACACTGCCAATGACGTTCAAGCAGCAATCAAGAAGGGAATGTAGAAGAATAAAAGTTCATGAAATAGAAGTTAATAATGTTCAGTTTGCACAGGGCATTTGATGGCCTCACCACAAAATGGAAGAAAGCATATCAAAGGATGAAACAGAAATCGCACCAATTTGGGCGCATGGTTTAAAATCCATAAATTCAGTATTAGCAGGAGCACTTTTAACGTTTAGTGTTTATGGTAGAAGACCTATTCTTGAAGTGGCATTCACTAGACACTGTAGCTGATCAACCATGCGTGTTGCCTAAAAGAGGTACTGTACCATGAAGACATAAGGCCACACAAGTCAAAAGAGTAGACATGATCAGGTTTTGTTCATGAAACACCTCAGCCACCTTACAGCTTTCACTACAAGTTATCAGACTATGACCATCTTTCTGAAAATAACAGTACATTCTCTTAAATCATAGCATTCCAGGTGAGAGTTCCAGCACTCTCTACATTGCACATCACATAATTGTTCTTTATACAAAACGAAATTGTGAGACCAAGGAGCGATGTCCTGTCTGCAGCAAGATTGTAGCACGATTGCTTAGCAAAGTACCTGCTAAACAGGAGGAAAGTTCTAACGAATGATCCAAGATGGCCAACGCTTCCTTCAGACAGTGCAAGACTTCGGGGACTTCTGGGAAATGTAGTTAATGACCCTACGTAGTGAGAAGCCTCACATGAAGTAGCTGCATTACTCTGTGAAGCCCACCAGTCTTTTTTTTCTCTAAAGTGGACTTGGTGCATGCAGGAATGGAGAATTGCACATGCGCAGTTGCCTTGCCATAAGCGGTAAGTCAAACTTCCTGACCTGCCTCCTGTCAGGAACCTAGCGGTCATCATGGATTTCAATCCAACCCTTCAAGTGGCAAAGCAAAGCCTCCATATGATGAGGTGTCTTCGAAGAATGTTCCCATGCTTTGGGTTCCCACAAAAATTCAAGCTGCAATCACATTGGTACTCTCTCATCTTGATTATGCCAAAGGATTCTATCTTTGAGCCTCCCTGTTAATATATCAGAAAGTTTAGTGAATCCAGGGCCGCCTCTAGGGTGGTGCGATTAGTGTCACTGCACCGGGCGCTGACTTTGGGGGGAGGGGGGAGAGCACCCTTTTTATTCGAGTACAATATAGTTTTAAAAGCACTTCTTGCCGCGTTCATTGCCTTCAGTAATTTTCAGGAAACCATAAAAATGTCAAGATAACTCTGGTGATTGATGTATCTACTGTAAAGAGATCGGAGCTGTGGCTAGAGGATGTTTTGACTCATCATAAAGAAGCGCAGGAGGTTAATATGCCTGCTGCAAAGCACGTGTACCATGCAGCTCACAAGTAGGTCAGTGCATTATTGCTTCTGTCAGAGAGCCCCTTTTGTTACTTGTAGTTTATAAGTTTAAGTCCTAATAGAGAACAGTGAGCTATTAACTATCATCAAAGAGCTACATGCAAACGGCAAGTTCTATATAGAGGGTTATGATTTGTCCCTAGTCTTTCATTATTCTAATGTTGTAAAAAGGTCTCCCGTGGGTAACAATTCATTCTTATTAATAAAACCAACCCCCAACCATGTAGTGTTATGTTTTAAATTCTGAGTGTATACTTCTTCAGACCAAGCAGTCTTAAAATATACTGTCAACCAGTAGGGATGACTTGTGACTCCTACACCTTGTAGTCCTCTGTCTGATGTAACATTTCCTATACACTGATTTACACACTTATGATTCGCTGTCTCTGTGTAATGTGTATGTGATGTAAAGTGCTCTTACATCTTACACTGGTATGAGTAGTTCTATAAACCAAAAAATGCATGCGAGAGAGGTGGTTATGGAGACTTGAGAGGCACTGTTAATGGGTGATAGTGAGGTTATCCGTGGTGGAGGTGGTCATTGGGGGCAGCAAACAAACATTGTAGCACTGGGTGCCACCAGCGCTAAAGCCGGCCCTGAGTGAATCCAAAAAGCCAAGAAGATTTTTAACCTACGAGTGCAGACCAATGTCAGGCACTGCTTTTTTCCTCTTCACTTTCTACAGATATCCCAGTGGGAAATCTTTAACACTATGAGCATAGCTGACCGAGCAATCCCTAAGAATGGACCATTTAACCTTCAGCAGAAGCTCTTCATGCATCATCAAGCAAGGCCTCTGCGTCTAAAAAGAGACAAACTGGCAGAACTTCCTTCTCTGTCCAATCAGTCAAGTGTTGGAACTCCTTGACTCCATGAATAAGGAAAAGGGTCTATTATTTTTGATTCTGGAAAGCATTTAAATAGCATTAAAAACATGGCTCTCCACATCATTATAATCACAATATACAGAGCATGAAATACACAAGTTGGTAAGTAAATATGTGTGGCTGTGCATATTCTCACACTATCCAAAACACATGCTGGTAAGCTGTGACATATACAACACCATGTTTGAAGCATGTCTCTGTCCTCGCGTACCCCACGACATCTGTCTCATAATTCATCCAACAAATTCTAAACATGCATTTTAAAAATGGGTGCCCAGAAACCAATGTAAATTGAAGGTTCCATATTGGTAATCAACAGACTTCATTTGGGGTGCCACAGGGCAGACAGGGGCTACCGGACTCGAATAGTGGTGGTTGCCACTGGTGTCCTGTGGCACAACTTTAAATGGCTCTGCAAGCTGGGACAAGTAGAGCTCTTTCTGCACTTGACTCTCAGGGGAGCAATGGCGAGCAGTCACAGGCTTCTCAGTGAACAGACACAATAAGGGATTATCCAGCCAAATGCTTGTCTTTATGGAAAATAAAGTTTTTTTGATCTCCCTGCAGCACTCAATACTGTACAGTCCAGTGAATACATACAGAGACTTATTTATGGGCCTTTATCGTAGGGCAGCGCCGCAGGCCTCCCTGCAGCGCTGCCCTACTGCAAAAGGAAGGGCAGGAATACGCTGTATGTATGTGATACGGCGCATTCCTGTTCTTTTCCCCTGCACCGGCGCATTATGGGCTGCTGTGCACCAACGCAGGCACCTTTGCACCACGGTGCAAGGGTGTCTGCATTGCGGGAAAGATTGATTTTGTGCAGGAAGGGAACCGTTTCTGCACGAAACCAATACATTCAGGCGCTTTCCTTTTTCAGCACACATAGAAAAATGAAAGCACAAGGAGAATTGTTTTAATTTCTCTTTATTGCAGCTCCCTAACGTCACCCTTGAATCACGTTAGGTTCTGAATCATTCCCAGGTTTAACATTGCTCATAAATCTGGCAATGTGCCAGGTTCCATGGGCATTGCGTGGGAACACCCACAGCAACTGTAGTGCTAGAGGCACTCTTTGTGGTCTGACAACCTGTGAGGACCTTTGACTACCATTATTTTAATTGACTTTAGTGTTTTATTTTATCCTAGCCTGAATGTACGACGTCCTACATATGCCTTGTTTCTCTTAAAGGTTTCTTTTTGTAATCTTGCAGTATTTCAGTGGGAGCTGTCGCGGAGTAGGACAGCCTTGCCAAGAACAGAACGTGTGGGATGTGCATTTGAAAGCATGAGAGAGATAGAGGTGCAAAATGTACTTTTAGGTCTCGAAATGCAGTGTTATAAGCCTTGGTGCACAAATGTGCATTTTGTGGTACATTGAGAGATGAAGTATGTGATGCTATAAGCAGTGGTGCACAAATGTGCACTGGGTTGTACCCTGGGAAGAATTAATAATTTCTTACTATTGGCTTTGACATGGCCTCATGTCATCCTGAATTCTGACTCTGCCTGTCTTGAGCTTTATCTGCTCACACAGACCCGCTTGCAAGTTGTTGGGTTAATCACGTTCAAAGATTGTTTTTGTGAGAGATTGTTTAATGTACCCTGGAAGGCTTTCGTGATCTTCGTCAAGATAAAGGCAGGAACATGAGAGAATGTAGAGGTTACGTGGGAACTCCTTTCTGCCATGGAATGCTTGCTTGGAAGCTGGGCAGTCCTAGAGAGCTTCCTTGTGCGGGGAGGGAGACTTGACTCGAATTTTCTAGTGTGTGTTTTGAGATTATAAAGCTGAGGGTTGTTGACTTAGAAACCAGGAATATGGAATACGAATGGGGATGGACGCGTCTACTTCGGTACAGCGAAACCCTGGTTGCTGAGGCTCTTATCCCCGGCTGTTTAATCCCCCAGTCAGGAGTGGGCTAAGATGCAGTGTTTGCACCAGGTGAAATGTTGAGCTTTGATTATTGCCATTGTGATGCGCGATTCCAGTGGCTATGGTCATTTGAGGTGTTTGAGGTTTGATTATTGCCATTGTGATGTGTGGCCAGTGGCTTTGATCATTTGAGGTGTGATTCAGTGTATATATCTTTCAGATCTCTTGCAGTACATCCAGCATATTTGCTTGAGTTTTATCTCTTATTATTTGCTGCTTGTTTATTCATAGTATTATTCATGCATTTAACTGTTGCATTTACCAAGTGTGTTAATATTGCTTGTATATAAAAATATATATCTCTATGTGTATTTGAATGTGATTAATTTTGGCATCTGGGAAAGCCTTTCTGTTAGAGAGCATTGCATAAATAAACCCCAAGCCTTATTCTAAAAAGAGAGTCTTTGCATTTTGTAAAATAAAACCCTTTTCTAGGTGTTGTTGTGTTTTATATCTCCTGCTTTGCCGTGTTTGAGCCACTGTGTGGGAGATTCTGTATTATCTGAAAGGCGAAGCAAGACAGCAACAACCATGGAACGCCCCTTTCACATTTTCTACCTGAAAGCGCCACAACACCTGACGCCGCTACGACGCCAACACCCTCCACGCACTCAACACCGGACGATCCTCCACCTGCTTCCAGGCCACCCCGAAGCTCACCCACGGACCGTTCACCTGCTGAAACTGCAGCTACACCTGCCAGCACACACCTGCACGTCCTGCCCACCCCAGCAAAGCAGACCACAACCACCTCAGATGCATACTACTCAACACCCGCTCAGTCCACAAGCACGCCTTTGAACTCTGGGACCTGCTCAACTTATCCTCCCCGGACGTCGCCTTCCTGACGGAGACCTGGATGAACGCCTCTTCGGCACCCGACATAGCCATAGCCATCCCGGACAGCTACAAGCTCACCCGCAGGGACTGAAACAACAAACCAGGAGGAGGAATCGCCATCGTCCACAGGAACACCATCAGAATCTCGACCAACACCGAAGTCTCCCTCAGCATGGCCGAACACCAACACTTCCAGATCCACCTCAATCACAACACCACCCTCAGAGGAACCCTCGTATACAGACCCCCGGGACCCCGACCGCAGTTCAGCGACTCACTAACCGACCTCATCAGCACGCATGCCCTCGCCTCTATAGACTACATTCTCCTCGGAGACCTGAACTTCCACCTCGAGAACGCAAACGACAGCAAATCCACAACCTTGATCGACAACCTCGCCAACCTCGGACTCAAACAGCTCGTCAAGTCACCCACCCACTCCGCCGGACACACCCTTGACCCCATCTTCTCCACCAGCAACCACGTCACCTTCAGCCACACCACCGACCACTACTGCATCCACTTCTCCTTCGAGAAACACACCGCGCACAACTAACTGCAACGAATCCCACACTGCAGCCGGAACAAAGTCAGCAACGACCAGCTTATCTCCACCCTCGCCCAAGGCCTTCCTACCGAGCCCTCAGACACCAACGCAGCAGCCCACAACTTCAGACAATGGATCGACGACTGCGCCAGCACCCTCGCCCCAATCAGGAAACCCTCAAACAGGGGCACTGACACGAGAGCCATCTAGTTCAACTCCGACCTCCAGACTTCCAAGCATACCTGCCGAAGCCTTGAGAAGCAGTGGCACCAAGACCAGACCAGACACCAGACAACCACGCAGCCTTCAAGAACGCCAGACGCAAGCACCACCAACTCAACCGATCCACCAAAAGAACCTCCATCAAGGAGCGCATTGACAACAACGCACACAACAGCAAAGAGCTCTTCAACATTGTGAAAGAACTCGCCACCCCAGCTCCAGCTCCAATGACATCCCACCGTCGCAAGAACAGCTTCGACACCCAGACACCGACGACAGACGCCGACACCCCCGACTCAACGCCCACCAAACACACTGACCTCCTGCTCTCCTGGAACATCGTCAACGATGAAGACACCATCAAAATCACGAACACCATCCATTCCGGCTCACCTTCAGACTGCTGCCCCCACCACATCTTCAACAAAGCAAGCTCCATCATCGCACCCCAACTCCGGAAGATCATCAACAGCTCCTTCGAGACGCCACCTACCCAGAGAGCTGGAAACACGCCGAGATCAACGCCCTACTCAAAAAACCCAAGGCGGACCCAAAGGACCTCAAGAACTTTCGACCCATCCCCCTGCTCCCGTTCCTGGCAAAAGTCATTGAGAAGACCGCTACCTGACAATTGACCCACTTCCTGGAGGAGAACAACATCCTGGACTCCTCCCAATCCGGCTTCAGAAGCAATCACAGCACCAAAACCACCCTCATCACTGCCACCGACGACATAAGGACCCTGCTGGACAACGGCGAAACTGCGGCCCTCATTCTCCTGGACCTCTCGGCTGCCTTCGACACAGTCTGCCACCACACCCTGCGCACACGCCTCCATGACGTAGGGATCCACGACAAAACCCTGAACTGGATCACCTCCTTCATTACCGGCAGAACCCAGAGAGTCCGCCTCCCCCATTCCGATCCGAAGCCACCACGATCACCTGCGGCGTACCCCAAGGATCATCCCTCAGCCCGACCCTTTTCAACATCTACATGGCACCTCTCGCCAACATCGTCCGGGCGCACCACCTCAACATCATCTCATACGCCGATGACGCCCAGCTGATCCTCTCACTCACCAAGGACCCGGCCACTGTCAAATACAACCTCCACGAGGGAATGAAGGCGGTCGCAGAGTGGATGAAGACCAGCTGCCTGAAACTGAACTCAGACAAGATGGAGGTCCTCATACTCGGCTCCACCCCCTCCGCATGGAACAACACCTTGTGGCCGGCCACGCTGGGAATGGCCCTGACACCCACCAACCAGGCTCGCAACCTGGGGTTCATCCTGGTCTCAATGCTCTCTATGACCCAGCAAGTCAACGCGGTCTCCTCCTCCTGCTTCAACACCCTCTGCATGTTCCGCAGGATCTACAGATGGATCCCCACCAAAACCAGAAGGACAGTCACCCAAGCCCTCGTAAGTAGCAGGCTGGACTACGGCAACCCCCTCTATGCGGGAACCATGGCCAAACTCCAGAAAATACCTCAACACATACAAAACGATTCTGCATGCCTCATCCTTGGAATCCCTCGCCACAGCCACATCACCGCCCACCTAAGAGACCTCCACTTGCTCCCGGCAACAAGGTGATCACCTTCAAGCTCCTCACCCACGCTCACAAAGCACTCCACAACGCCAGACCAGCATACCTCAATGAACGGCTCACCTTCTACACACTGAACCGCCAGCTTCGCTCCGCGGACCTCGCCACCGTCCCACGCATCCGCCGAACAACCACCGGCAGCAGATCATTCTCCCACCTCGCCGCCAAGACATGGAACACCCTCCCCACTCACCTGCGACAAACCCAGAACCTGCTGACTTTCAGGAAACTTCTCAAGACCTGGCTGTTCGATCAGTAGCTGCTCTCCCCCCTCCCCCCCTAGCACCTTGAGACACTCACGGGGGAGTAGCGTGCTTTACAAATGTTTGATTGATTGATTGATTTACATATTTATTAGGCCATGAAAAGCCATGTAAAGTGGCTTTACGTGGCCTTATAAATATGCAGTGGCACATTGCGCCACCAGAACGTCAAAAAAGTGACATTCCGGGGGGCGCAAAAGTGCCAGAGGCCTACAGAGTTTCAGAAAGCTACGTTTTGTTTTTTTTGTTTTTTTTTAAACTTCTTTTTATTGGCATTTACACATATTATCAAACAACACCAATACGAGAGGAGTTTCAGAATACAGTAGTTTCTGCAGCGTACCCGGGGTGAGGAAGGAGAAGTAAACACAGAAAATCTCCATTACCTGAAGTCCAGTTTCATAAAGAAAAAAAGAACAAACAGGAAAAAACCCCAGTACTCCTTTGCCTCATATAGTATAAGTCGGGAACCGTGTCAGAAATCCCCCCAGTCATACTTTCAAGGGGAATCAGTGAGGTCCAAGTGCTTCCATAACGCACGCCCCCACCCAACAAGTTCAATAAGGTCAAACCCTCCGTATATGTTCAAATCGTTCCTTGTGTAACTCAATCCCTGTATAGGGTAACAAAACCGTCAAACCGTGCAGTGCCTAACGTTATACAGTTAGGCACTGCAATCCCTTCCCTTACAGGTAGTTGTCTTCTTTTCCCGCTAAGGCCAAGATTCATGTTATTACCATCTCCAGACGTCTATGGGGCAGATTTACAAGAAAGTGACGCATCTGTACAGATGCGTCACTTTCCCTGCGCCATCCTTAGAATCCCTTGCGCCACCATAGATGCGCTGTATTTATAATACGGCGCACTATGGTGCAAGGATTGACAGATGCGTCGGAAATTCTGACGCATCTGTTGGCGGAAAAGTCACGCATTGCTGGAGTCGTGTCACAAGCATGACGCAACTCCAGCAATGCGTGTTGATGCCTATTCCCATTACACTGTGTCACTACTTACGCCTGCTTAAAGCAGGTGTAAGGTTTTGACGCAGTGGCGTCCTAAAAGTGACGCAGTGAAATCTTGTTGATTTCACTGAGTCACTTTTACGAGGCCTTCCTGCGTGGGAACGCCCACCCTGCATACATTATACCTGACGAAGGTATAATGTGACGCAGGGCTTTACAACGTGACGCATCTCCCTAGATGCGTCACGTTGTAAATAGGCCGCATTGTTTGCGCCGCTGTTGCGTCAAAAAAGTGACGCAACTGCAGCGCAAAAGTCATGCAAGGGGCTTATAAATATGCCCCTATAATTTTAAGCAGAAAAGGCTCTGGGTCGCATAGATAAAATCTTCTCCCTGATTTCAACAGGCAGCTCAGTTGAACAGTTTATGATTCTTTAAAGCCAAAGTAATAGAAGTGAGAATTGTCCCACACGCCTTTATATCTCACATCCCTTAGTAGGCTACACTCAATGGTTTATAGAAACCAATTGCCAATTTGCCAATAGGTTTTGCCTTTTAGCCAATGCTGTGCAGTCTCTGCAAAAAAACTAAAACTGAATAAAAATGGTGCAATGATGCACTCGCTGTTGCTGTTTGTGTCGTTTTGTAGACTAGTAAGGAATGCTAAGGAGGATGGACAGACAAAAGAAGGGTAAGGACAGATGCAAGATAGGCAAGAAACGCCACTGAATGAAAAGCAAGCAAATAAAAGTGAAAACAAAGTCAACCAATGTTAAGGAATGGGCTGAGCCAAAGCCCACTGTAAGTTTTTGGTATAGCCCCGTGATTAACTTGAGCCAATGGTTGCAGGAGGTGCCCACCTGCACTGATCTTTGGGCACCTGCATTTATTTTTCTTCAACAGACTTTGATAAAAAGAAGGAGGAAGGGAAAGACCAAAAATTGCACTAAAGGAAGAAAGCAGGTTGAAAAAGAATCTGCAGGAGTGAGTAAAAGAGGCAAGGGATGACAGGTGGGGAATTATAGAGGCATGCGGTGGATTCAAGAATACGCAGCCCTGATATTTAGTATTGAAACCTTCAACAGTGCCTTCCGCAGGCTCTAAGCAAAATGTTGCGCCCTCACACTTATTAAAGTTGACCATTGCATAACTCACAATAGGCTATTTGGAAGGAGAGTCCTAAAGATAAACTCTGTATCTGGGTCACTTTTGCTAGTTTCTTATACATTCTGTTGGGTCCCCCTTGATGCCCTAATGCTTCCAGTATTGAAACAAATACTGCACATTTAAAAGCAGTGACAGTGGTTGAAGCTGCCAGTTTGCTGCCACAAATTCTGAGTGGCCGGTCACAAAATGTTAACATTGCTTGTGGTGACTCATGAAGCAGAGCTGGGCAGTGCACAAGGCAGTGTATGGCATGGAATGGTGAACTGGCCAGGAGACAACAGTCATGGAGAAAATAGCACTAGATCCTTGAAGAAAAAGGATGGGAAGATTGCATGGGGCAAACTAACCCTTATTGCATTAAATGTGAGTGAAACAACACATGGGTTCAGATGTGGTGCCAAAGTCAGGATTTTTTCTCCAATGCTAGTTAATGTGACTACAGCGTATCCTTATGTTCAAGGATGGTACACCAGGAGTGAGTTCAAATGATACCATTTACTTCTGAAAATAAAACACTTGCACGTACCTGCTATATATTGCAAATTCTGTTTATACTGCAATATTATGGTGTTTTGAGAAACAATTAAAAATTTCCTAGCTATTGTAACGGAAAGTTTCAATTCTATTACGGACTCGGAATCGAGGATTATGCTATTCTTTCCTCACTTTATTGAATAGCAGCCCTTGTGAAGTCAAGTAAACAAACTACTATTCCCATGAACCATAGGGAATAAACAGACAAAAACAATAGAGAGTGTCCATAGCTAGAGTGTTCCATCTTCTGCACCAATCACAGGACCCCAGGGTGTTGATAGTCCTCTGTCCCTGTCAACTCCTCCTCTTTCGTCGCTCGGTCAGCCCTTAAGGACGCCTCAGGGATCTTGTTTATTAGAATCACCTGCAATAAGCAAAGGCAAAGCGTAAGCGACAGAAATGGTTAAGGAACAATCCTATGGAAAAAATATCTCAAGTACAGTCACAAAAACATGTTAACAAACCAAATGAGGTAGGCGTAAAAACCTTACTTACTCCAGTATGAGGGCGGGAAACAGCAAGGAACTTGGGTGGGATAATCCTCTCCTCCGAGTCCTTAAAAGAATTGAAACTTTCCGTTGCGATAGCTAGGACATTTTTCATTCTATGTCAGGACCGGAGGCGAGGATTATGATCATTTAAAGCTTGCTCACCACCAATTGAGCCATATCAATAACCGGTTTAAAGTAAAACCACTTAAAGGTATAGCCTGAAGACCAATCTGCTGCATTCAGAATGTCTTCCAGACGAGCTCCCAGGGTAAACGTTTGGAGGCCATTGCCCCTCTTGTTGAATGGGCACCAAACATACGGAGGTCTATACCAGCCTCCTGCATCACTCATCTGACCCAACGGGCAATCGTGGGCGAGGAAACAGCCTTGTGAGGCTTCTTGAGCACAATGAGAAGCTGACGTTCTCCCGGAGGTCTAAATTCTTCAGACATTTCCTCATATGCTTTGAGGCAAGCCACCACGCACAACTTCGGGGAATCCGGAAACGCAGGGTAAGAGATGGATGTCGTTCCACACTTGGTGCGTCTACGGACCGTAAAGGTAACTCCTGTAGGGGAGAAAATCCTCCCGGATACATCCAGGGCCCTGACATCCCAAACTCTTCTGCAAGAGACTAAACAAAGAAGCATAGCCAACTTGGCTGAAAGCTCCTTCCTAGAGAGGAATCTGTTCGGCTGCCAGGACAGGAATAGATTCAGAACGTGGTTAACATCCCACAGTTGAGAATACTGCGGTTCCGGAGGTAAAGAAAGGCGAATGCCGCGAAGGAGGCGACAGACCAAAGGGTGTTCTCCCACAGGGGAGTCGTCCACCATGGTTTGGCCGGCTGAGATGGCGGAGCGGAAGGTATTAACGGATCTGTAAGCCAATCCCTCTTCCGCTAGAGCAGCTAAAAAAATCAGAATGGAAGTCACATCAGCTGCCACGGGATCAATACACCATCACAGACACCGACACCACTGTCTCCAGGTGGAAAGATACCGCTTGACAGTGCTGTCGCACCAGGCTTTAGACATGAACTCCTCCGCTGTTCCCGAAAGTCCTGGGACAGCCCATCGTCCCCTATAATCTGCCATGCCATCAGGGCTAGAGATCCCTGTTTGATCAACGGGTGAGGAACCCCGTCAGGACTCAGAAGGAGAGTCGGAAAGCGGGGAAGAGGGATTGGAAAATCCCAAGAAAGTTGCAGAAGAACTGGAAACCAAACTTTGACTTCCAAATCGTCGATGTGAGCATCACGTTCGCTCTCTGCCGTCTCACCTGGGCTGAGACCCGGGTAATTATGGCGAATGGGGGGAAGGCATAACCTGCTTCCCCCGCCAGTTCTGCAGAAAGGCATCCGTCTTCTCCGCCAGAGGATCGGGCTTCCAACTGAAGAACTGGGGAAGTTGCTGATCCAGGTGGGACGTGAAGAGGTCCACCGAGAAGGGACCCCAGAAACTCTGGAGATCCGCGAACACTCCCGAATGCAACTTCCAAAGACTCATGTCGTGGAGAGACTGGAAGTCTGCCACCGGTTGTCCTGACCGGGGAGATACTCCACCGAGACGGAAATCTAATGGTCCAGGCAATACTGCCAGAGATTCGCCGTAAGGTCTGAGAGGGACTTCGATCATGTGCCCCCGAGATGATTTATATATCGGACAGCCGAAATATTGTCCATCTTGAGAAGGACACAGGACCGAATCAAATCCTTGGTTTGCAAACGAGCCCGCTAAGAGCTCCAGACAGTTGATGTGCAACCGTTGCTCTCACAGAGACCACACACCTCCCGTGGCGAAGCTGCCACACCTCGCGCCCCAGCCGGATCTGCTCGCGTCGGACTCGAAAATGATATCTGGTGCAGACCCAAAAGTGGCCTGTCCATTCCAAGCTTCCATGTTGGAGAGCCACCACTGGAGTTCTTCCTTGGCGTCTTCAGAAAGTCTCACTTTGTGAGTGTAAGAGAAGCCCTTGCGCAAGTGTGTAGCTTTGAGACGCTGAAGGGCTCTGTAGTGGAGCAGACTCAGGAATATTGCTTGGATTGAGGCGGAGAGAAGGCCCAATATACGAGCAAGTTGCCGGAGCGAAATCTGAGGCAGGGCAAGAGCCCTCCGAATCTCGTTACGGATTTTTGTCATCTTGCGAGAAGGAAGGCTGAGGGTGGATTCCACAGAGTCGATGGAGAAAAACCACTTTCTGAGAAGGAACCAGAGTGGACTTGGTCTCATTGATCACAAAGCCGAGGTTCTGTAGGAGATCGACGGCTGTCTGAAGGTGGCGAGAGAGGGTACCGGGATCCCGCACCATCAGGGGGATATCGTCGAGATAGACGATGAGTCTCATACCCGAGGCCCGTAGCCGTTCGATGACCGGACGGAGAACCTTGGTGAAACACCAAGGGGCAGAGGGACTGTCCGAACGGAAGAGTGGCAAACTCATACACCCTGTCCCGCCAGTGAAACTGTAAAAACCGTCGATGGGGTTGAAAGATTGGAATCGCGAGGTAGGCGTCCTTGAGGTCGAGGCGCGCCATCCAGTCGTTGGGACGGAGAATGTCTCGAAGAAGATGGATATCCTCCATCTTGAAGTGGCGGTAAACCAGCCACTAGTTGAATTCTCGCAGGTTGATGACCGGCAGTTGGCCCCCACTGTATGTGAAGGGAAGAAGGGAGAACACTCACTGGAGGAACTGGAAGCTCCACCACCTCTGCCGCCTCTGTTCTTGCCTCGTCGTCCACGTGTGGGGTAAAAGTTGCCAAAGCGGGCCTGGTCTTGATATTGCCATGAGCAGCCTTGACCTCTATGCTGGTTGGGGCGGCCAGACGAGTGGCCCGGTCCTCGTCCGGCCCCTTGGAAAACCCGAGGGTGAAACACTTTCCTAATGGAGGATTGAGCTTTATCAAGCGAGGTAAAGGTGTTGACAAACCTCCCTAACTCTTTAATAAAAGGTTCGACAAAAAGTCCGCCCTGAGCGATGGCACCTGCCTCTGAGTTGGCCAGGTCCCCCAACTTCGGGTCAACCTTAATGAGCAGGGACCTGCGCCACTCTGTAGAAATCGTGCAGTTGGCATTTCCAAGAAACACCACTACGCACTGGGTCCAAGAGGAAAGATGTTCGGGAGAAATTAGGGAACCGGAGGACTTGGCTTTCTCCGCCATGTCCAATATTTTGGTGATTAGGCCCAAAATGTCCAGCAATTTGTCTTGGCAAGCACGCCAAGACCTGTCAATGCCCTTCTTAGGGTCCTTGACAAATTTTGGGAGGAAAGTGGCAATTCTGGGGTCAATGTCTGGCGTGGCTGCAACTTTCCCATCCAGGGAGGGGTGGGGACACTGTGCCCGAAGGCCATTATGGATAGAAGGCTCAAGGGGCAACGCATCCGGCTGCCCAAGTATTGGGCAACCTTGTCCGAGGGGGCCCAGTCGGTGGACCTCGGGTGGAGGATGTCGTCTGGGTTTAACATGTTAGCGCAGAGGTTTTGCTCGTCAGTGGAAGACGCACTCAGACCGTTAGAGGCAGGAGTGGGGTGAGACGGACGCCAAGGGCGTGACGGCTCAGTATCATTGCCATCATCACCCTGGCCTCCAGCATCGGTAGCGGCGGAAGACGCCGAGGAAACAGTGCTGGCCAGGAAAGCCTGTTTAAGGTGGGCAAACGCGCCAGAATCTACTCCAGCATCTCTAGTGCGCTTGGCCGGAGGAGGCTGGTCACTGGTGGAAGGGACAGCAGGGAGGGACTGAGCGGCTCTAGATAGCCTGTTGCAGGCCTGGACAATTTTTCGGGACAACCACTCCTCAAGGGGCGTCATAGCCTGCTCCACCACCTTGTAAATGGAGGCGTCCACGGCATCATAAAAATCCTCATCCTATTGGAGGGCCGAAAGCGGGTCCTCCTCCCACTGATTGTCTTGAAAGACGTCCTCTTGGAACTCCACCATACTGCTGGGATAGGCAATGCCAATGGAGGTAGGTAAACCAATAAGTAACTTATATATATTAGCGTAACCAGGTACAGGTAAGAACCAAACAGGTAAGTAAACAGAGGTGGAGAACCTCAGTTGGGGGGGGACTGGGTGTCAGCCTAAGTATGGGAAGCCAGTGCTCGCAAGAATTGTAGGGCTTGAAGCCCAGGTCCCAACAGCCCAGGTGCCAAGGAAAAATCTACAGGGTGGTCTGCTCAAAGGGTCCCAGCAGACACTGTCTGCAGTACCGACTCAAAGCATGCAGAGCATCAAACAGTAAAGCCTAGAAGTACTGACCCCAGGGTAGAGACTGCCACACACTGCCTATTGGCAGGATACGGACCCAAGTCTGGGTGTTCAGCGGGATGTAAATTATAAATGCTGCCTAATGGCAGGAGCATAGAAAACAGACCCGGGTCAAGGGTGTACAGGCAGACCAGACCAGAACCCCCGCGGCGATGCGTCTCGGAATTCTGCAACGTGCTGAATGCGCTGAGTCCGGTACGCACGCCGCGGACAGGCGCATACTCAGGCGCCCTGTGACGGTGGACGGGAGTCAACGCAGCCGGCACCAGTTACACAGCCGCTAGGGAGCTCAAGCCTCCCGCAGCTGGAAGCGAGTCGCCGAGTAGCGGCAAGCTCGCAAGAAAAAACCCGGCAAGGGAAAACAAGAAAATTAAACATCAACGCTAATGATTTAAGCGGGCAAAGAGGCGCGCGCGCGCAGCAGACGCGAGCCTTGAGGTAAACGGCTCCGATGCAACACAGGGATAAAATAAACAAAACCTCTCACAGCGCGCTACAACCACACCGGCAAAAACGCCGAGAATCAACCAAGCCAGAAGGTAAATCACTAAATTAAAAAACAAAGAACAAAGCATTAAGAGAAACAAACAAAAGGACTTATCTTGGCTGCAAGCAGCGAAGAAAGAGGAGGAGTTGACAGGGACAGAGGACTATCAACACCCTGGGGTCCTGTGATTGGTGCAGAAGATGGGACACTCTAGCTATGGACACTCTCTATTGTTTTTGTCTGTTTATTCCCTATGGTTCATGCGAATAGTAGTTTGTTTGCTTGACTTCACAATGGCTGCTATTCAATAAAGTGAAGAAAGAATAGCATAATCCTCGCCTCCGGTCCTGACATAGAATTATAAGCAAGGAGCCCTATACGGTGCATTATTACGCAAGGGCTATGGCAAATGGTCACCATGTATACTTTGGTCTATTCAGTAACACAGCTCTTATTGCTGGAAAACAATAAACATTTTATGGATCATATGAAGCAAAATTAGATCCTACTGAGATACATGCAGAAAGAGAAATACAAATAGCAATGATGGATTGCATTGTGATGGCTATACCAAAAGCAAAAAAATCAGAACAGATGGTTTGTGAAAGCCGTCTGTTTTATACCTGCAGGAAGATTACCCAGCTAAAGTAGAAAACAGCATATCTGTAAACATCCACCCAACAACTCTGAGGCCTGATGCTGTTTAATTAATTATGCAATAGAACATTCCTGCATTGTTTCCAGAGACCAATTTAAACAGCTATACCAATCCTAGATCAAGCAAGGATCACCACCTGAAGCGCAGTAGTTTAAGGTGCAGACCAACAAAGACAACCTGTTTCGGCTTAACTGAACTTTGTCAGGACCGGAGGCTTCGGATTATGCTTTCTATTTTACGTTGCTTATTAACAACTTTTCACAGCAGCCAATCAAATGGCAACATTTCAAAAAGCTACATTTCCCAACATTCCTCACATGACATCATCAACGATACACTAATCAGGCCATGCCCCTGACATTATATAATGACAAGACGCCATATCTATTCATCTTTCTTAGCTGCTCCTCTCAAAGATAAGTACTCATATGTTTATTCTCAATAATATGTTTAAATATTGTAAGTGCTTAAAGAGGTAAAGCACCTGGTCCTGATGGATTTACTATTGAATTTTACGCTCACTTTGCGTCCTTATTACTTCCCCATCTTTTATTACTTTATAGGTTTTTTGTTAAGGATGGTTCATCTTCAGGATCTTTTCAAGAAGCCGTTATTTGTTTAATTACCAAGGAGAACAAAGATCCCGCTTTTTGTAAAAATTATCGCCCAATCTCCCTAGTTAGTTTAGATTATAAGATTTTTGCCAAGATTCTTGCTCTTCGTATTGCTCCTATTCTGCCGAACCTTATTGGCCCAGAACAATCAGGATTTATCAAAGGTTGTTTGTCTTCAGATAATTCCAGAGTCTTCTTTAACATTTTAAGTAAGGCCTCTTCTCTCGACTACCCCATTGCTGCGATAGCATTGGATGCTGAAAAAGCATTTGATAGGATCGGTTGGGATTTTATGTTTCACGCACTTCGATGGATTGGGTTCCCTACTAAATTGATTTCTCTTATTTCTTTACTTTACTCTGGCCCTAAAGCCTCTATTTTTATTAATGGGAAAACCTCTGAATATTTTCCTCTTTTCAGAGGTGCTCGTCAAGGATGCCCTTTATCTCCTCTTCTATTTATAATCGCATTAGAACCCTTCTTAACGAAAATTAGGTTAGATGATAGAATTACTGGTTTTCATCTTGCCACTACTCATGTAAAATGTCTGTTTATGCTGATGACATCCTTCTATACTGCTCAAATCCTTCTACTTCTCTTCCAGCCTTTCTTACTCAAGTTGATACTTTTTCTCAACTATCCGGATATCGCCTTAACTTGGATAAATGTGAGGTTCTTCCATTAAATGTTCTCTGTCTGAAACAGGATTTTATCTCCACTGGCTTCTCCTGCAAAACCTCTAAAATAAAATACTTAGGTATATGGTTCTCTCCTACTATCCCAGAAACCTTAAAAGAAAACTTTGATAATCTTACTAAAAATGTATCTATATTCATTGACCGATGGCATCCACTTTTCCTTTCCTGGTGTCGACGCATGGATTCTATTAAGATGATGCTTTCTCCGTTAATTCTCTACCTTCTGTCTATGATCCCAGTACATATTCCTGGTTTTTACTTTAAAAAAATTGATTCTCTGTTAAATAAATTCCTTTGGAAAAATAAAACTCCTCGAATAGCTCTCAACGCCCTTAAGGCTGACAAAAACTCTGGTGGTCTCAAATTTCCTGATTTTAAATCTTATCATTATGCTCTTTCTCTCTACTATAATACTTTATAGCTCCTTTTCATTTTAATGAATCTCTTACTTTTACTAATACTATTTCTTTATTTTGCTCTCAAGTTATCTCCCATACACGCAAAATATTAATACCATTTCTTCCGTCCTCATATCCCTCATCTTCCTCGTTTGATCAGCAACCTATCTGGCATAATCACCTATTACGTATCAAGGGCCGTACTATTTATTGGAATTCTTGGAGACTCAAGGGTTTACTTTGGATTTCACAATTAGTATTTAATAATACTCCGCTATCCTTCTCAGATCTTCAATTAAAATTTTCTTTACCCTCTTCATGTAAATCTCAATATGATTCACTCCTTCCACCTCACTTACAATACTACCTTCTTTCCTTACCGCCTAGCCCCAATATCCCTTCCAAATGCTCCAATCTTTTTCCTTTACTATCTACTAATACATCAGCTTCCTCTTTATATAGAACTTTGTTTTTCTCTTCTGATAGGGCCAAGGGGAAGGCTGAATTGGCTTGGGAAAAGGATCTTGCAGAATGTTGGTCTATCCCATTTTGGGATAAATTATGGTTACAAATTCATAAGACATCAAGGGCAGCGAATACTTCTCAGACTCTTTATTTTGTTTACAAATGCCTTCTTTAACCCCTTCGAAGTTAGCTTCTTTTTCTGCAGACTATTCTTCGGCCTATTGGTCATGCGAAGCAACTTCAGCTGATTAAAACATATGCTCTTTGAATGCCGCTCCCTCTCCCGTTTTTGGTTCCTAGTTTGGCCCCAAATTAATAACATTTTCAATACCCAAATCTCTTTTTCCTTATCTAACATCTTTTTAGGCTCCTTATCACCATCTTGGTCACACCCAAATCCCAATCCCTCATTAATTGATTTGTTATTAGCTATAGTCCTTCATTTAATAACTTCTAATTGGAAACAAGCTGACAAAGTTACCATCAGAGCTTGGTGGAATGCTGTTTGTTTTCATCATAGACTGGACACAAGCAATATTTCTCCTATAACCTTATCCATTGAAAGAGATCTTTTATGGCTCCCTTTATCCACTTACCTAACTGATATAGCTTCAAATTCCGCCACTATAGTTAATACTCCAGATAAAGTCTGAAAACCTCCATAAATCTTTTGTTGTCTTTTTAACTTAGTTCTAAGTATATATTTTGATACTACTCCTTTCTCTTTTCAGTAATGTATCTTATAAACTTATGATTACAGTATATGTACTAAAGTTCTTGTATATGAAATAGAGTCTCAGGTTCTGATAGTACTTTTACTCTTACTTGATTTTCCTCCCCCCTCTTCCCTCTCTCCCTCTCTTTCCCCTTCCTTTTATCACTAATAGGTTTTTGTCGTTTTTAAATTTTATAGTATTCATTCTATTGTGATTTCTCCTATATGATGTTACTTCCTTTGTATGCTATAATTTTTTCTTTAATAAACTTTAAACTTAAAAAAATATATATTGTAAGTGCTTATACGTTTAATTTTTCAGTAGTGTGTTTCAGTATTTGCTACCATAGCGTTTAACTCGCACCTGATGTGGGTGATCAGGAGACAGGATGCGTAGTGTTGTTCGCTCTGACAAATCTGTCCCCTTTTTAGCTCGCTGCCCAGGCGTTCCTCGCACTGCGGGACACCCTGAGCAGACTGGGTAGAGCGGGCCACGCTGCCACGCAAGTTGCGTGCCTGCACCTCTGTGCGCTGCTGATTGCCAGAGGGCCCTGATTAACACTTCCCCTATGCTCACGTGGGCAAACATAAGCGCGTCTGACACATTTCACCTGAGAGGCTCAGTGTCCTTTCAATGTGCCTCCTTCTGGTTTCTATTAACGGGGCTTCCCCCCAGTCAGCTGCTTGTGCCAGCACTACAACCCTCACTCGCTTTGTGCACAGCATTATGCACCTTATTGCATTCTTTATCATGGCAGAGTGCCAGTTTTTTGCTGATGATGATACTTACAACATGGAGGATGCCCAAACCCTCATTGAGGAGAACCTTGTGGAGGCCCTAGATCCTTCAGTGACACAATCTGTAAATAGGGCTCTAGCAGCCGCCCTCTAGCCCTTTACTAGCCATCTGCAGTGGTATGACCTCAGTTCCAAACCACTCCCCATTTCGTCCCACGCAAGTAGTGACCCGCTCTCCAAGTATTGACCCCACATTGCGATCATGACCCGCATTTCATGATCCTTTACCTCAGACCATGCGAACTCTGCATTCTACTTGTCCCCAGAGGAGGTAGCCCCCAGTCTTCCACTTCTCACGACCCAGACTCCGACCCCCCTCTCCTTGCCCCCTTCGGACACCAATGACTCTAACTTCCTGCACCAGAAGTGTTTAAGACCCAACAAGACTATTCACTCCCTTCGACCTCCTCCCAAACCCTCCATCCCCCGACTCCCCTGGATTTTGACTCAGACTCCATCATCCATCATCCACCCCCACTACTCGGCCTGGGCCCCCTTTCTCCCTGTCACAGATTACGTCCATGACGGTATTCGTAAAGGTTATGATAAGGAAGTGTGCAACTGACTGCGTTCTGAGTGCCCTCGCCCTGATGTCACAGACAAAGTAACAGATACCCCGCAACTGGACTCCAACTTAGCAACTTTTTTTATTTAAACATCTAAAGACCCCCCAAGAAAGGGTTCAGCAGGTCATGGTAAGCCTGTCAAGATAAGGTCCTTGACTTGAGAGACCCCCTTTGCAAAATCTTAGAAATGGCAGTTACCGCTAAAGATACGGGCTCCCCCATCGACCCCGACACATTGGCAATGTGGACCCATAGGGCCTTGTGCCTTCTGGGAAATACTAACTGTGCTCTGACAGCTGAGAGACGCAGATCCATCCTTATCTGCATAGATCCAAAACTGGTGGATCTAGCCAATGCAGAACCAGGCCCAAAAGCCAATGGCCTCCTCTTCAGAGACAAATTTGTGAGAGACTTAGGAAACTTTGTACAGACATTCACAGCTTTGGAGAAAGCTCAGTCTTCACTGGTCATCAATTTGTAGGAGGGTCAATGGTTTCATTTCAAGGTCCTTCCTTTCAGTCTTTCCCCCACACCATGATGCTTCACCGAGGTGATGTGCCTTGTGGTGGAATAACTTTGCGCAAGAGGAGTACGTCTTATCATATATCTAGATGATACCCTCCTATTGGTGCAGGACAAGCAACTGCTGTTGACCCACCTATCATGGACCATTCAATTGCTCCAAGATTTGGGTTTTCTGGTCAATCAGAATAAGTCCATTCTTTGACCCTCCCAGTGGACAGAATTCCTTAGCTTCCAAATGGGATCAGTGCCTGCTCTTTTTTGACTGAAATTAAAGATGGTCCAGAAAGAAACCGTGCCGCCTTTTCCAAAGACAAAGTATCTCTGAGGGGTATAGCCAGGATTATGGGCCTGTTAGCATCCTAATACAGCAATATTCCCAGCCCCCTTGGACTATCGGACTCTCCAGTGCCTAAAAATCAGCCACCTCCAACGGGTCTTTCCTATTCTGAGACAATCAGTCTCACGCTAGATGCCAGGGCAGGATTGCTATGGTGGCACAATCACATGAAAACCTGGAATGGCAGGGCCATTTTCATCTCCAGTGTAAATGTGGTGATCAAATCCGAAGCCAACCAGTGGGGTTGGGGAACCAGATGTGGAAATATTTCCACTGGTGTTTTATGGAAACCAGAAGAATCACAACTAATCATAAATTGCCTAGAGCTATTTGCGGGTTCATTCGACATCAAGACTCTAGCACCTCACGCTGCCAGCTGTTGTGTACTACTGAGGATGGACAACATCTCTGCAGTCCAGTACATCAACAGACTGATAAGACCAAACCCCGGGTTCTGGCCACGGACGCTTTTCTTCAGGACTAGCATGGTCCATTTCTCTTGATACCGAGAGTGGTAGTCCAAACTTGCAACAGCAGGCTGAATCCTGATCGCTCCATTATGAAAATCCCAACCTTGATTCCCCGTTTTGATGGAGATGTCCTGCAAATGTCCGAACCAGATCACTCAATTCTCAGATCTTCTGGATCTGTCGGGACTTCGGCACCCTTTCTGATGCAAGGCCATCTACATCTCATTGTGTGGCGCATTTCAGGGACCTTTGGCTCTTGTCTGGCCATTCGGAACAGGCTGAAGATTTCCTCCGCCGCTCATGGTCAGATGCCACTCAAAAATGTTATGCCTCAGCTTGGCGACGCTGGCTGGGTTGGTGCAACGAACATACTTTGGATCCCCTTGGGCCTGTATTGTCTTTGTCATGAATTTCCTAATGGGAACAACGTCTTCAGTCTTAGCTAATTCTTCCATTAATAACTGCTGTTCCGCCATTTCTGCAGAGCATGACTTAGTGAATGGCATACCTATTGGGGATCACCCATTGGTAAGCTGGGTCATGTGTGGTATCCACTTAAGCAGTCCCCCGCTTCCCAAATATGCATATTAGTGGGATGTAAATATTGTCCTTTTATTCCTACAGAGGTGGTCAGCTAATTCTGACCTTTCAAGGAAACAACTTTGGGCGAAGCTGACTATGCTACTGTTACTCCCCAGGCAGACTCGCAACCCGCGGTGCTACCTGTTTCCTCTTCACCAGCTGCGGTGCAACCCACGGCACCCCTCCCTCCTCTTCGGGGGAACCACGGTACAGCATCGCGGCCCGCTGTGGCCATTTCAACAGCGTTGCGGAAAGCACCCGCAATACCTGTTGGTTTTCGGGCATGCCGCATACTTTCACGGCGGCCCTTCCGCTACCCGAGGCACCTTGGGAGATAACACTCACCTGGTGTGGGCGTCTTGTGATCCCCCTTCCTTGGGGGCCATATTGTTGCCCTCCTCTTCACCTTTCTCCCAGAAGGCAATAGGGGAGGGTTACTTACCTTCCTAACATGGTGATCTTTTTGTAATGCACTTCACTCTTTTCCCTATCCAAGATGGTGAAACCTCTCCTTCCTGTTTTGTCACTTCCTGTTCCGGTATGTCACTTCCGGTTCCTGTATGTCACTTCCTGTTTTTCTGTATATAAGGGATCAGAGCCTTTCCTTCCTTGCGTTTCAACACTCCTTGTTCCTGCTGGTGTGTCTTCTCTCCTGTTGGCTCCTTAACTATTTGGTGATCCCTTCCTTCTGTTGGCGTTCCTGGTTACCTTGCGACTTCTGCTCCAGCTTGACTTCCAGTTTTCTCCTGGTTCCCTTTGGGCTCCTGGTCTTCCAGAGTTTTCTGGCTACTTCTCTTCTCCTTCATTCCTGGAGTCTCATCATCATCAGAGGTTTTTTTCCCTCCGGGGTGTTTCCTCTTGGGACTCCTTCTGGAGGGCACTGGCTGCTTAGGCTTTCATTGTCTGCAGCACGGTGGCTACCAGAAGGGGTCGCCCCTATCTCGTACAAACCAGGACTTACAAGAACCGAAGCCGGGAACAGTCCCAATGCCTCAAGATTGGTAAGAAAGACCCTAAACCCAACAGCTGCTTCATTTGAGATCTTGTAGGAGAGTATCTGACATAAAGGCACTGGATTTAACAGGTAGTGTTTACTCCCAATGGGGGTTCTTTTACTTTATCCAGTAGGGCAAAAACTGATTCCAGACAGATTCTATACCTAGAATTTCCAAACAATCCTAAATTATGCATGTACAATGTTTGATAGAGTATGATGATGGTACTAGAGTTTTGCCACTCCATGTTGGGACATTATTGATTTCCCTTCAAAAGCCTTTCAATGCAATCTCCTCTGCCACTTTAGCAAGATAGGTGAAATGGCTCTTGTGGGAAGTGGGAAGTGGATGTTGACACTAGTAAATTTGGTGCTCATTCAGTCAGGGGTGCAATGGCCTCCAAGTCCTTCCTCCTGGGTTCCCAGATTCAAGACATTATGAAGGCCACTGATTGGTCCTCAGATTCCACTTTTAAGACGTATTACTGTAAAATGATTTAAGATGTTGGACTAGATCAGCTTTAAACAGGCATAATCCAAAGACTCTAGTCTTGACATAGAATAAAGAAAATTCTGGTTAACGCATCTAGAATTTTCAATTCTAGTAAGGACTTGGAGGCGAGGATTATCCCACCCTGTGCATCATACGAATTAGGACTGATGGATGTTACACGATGTATTATTACCCATGCTTATGTTTGATTAATGACACTGCTGAGATCTTTACATTAATGGATTAAAGACATTAACCGAATGATACTTGTTTACTTGCTAGAATTCTCCTTTGTAAATTGGCAATTACACCTTTTCCAGGTTCTAAGCAGAAAATGGATTAGTCGTGTTCTAGCAGGTTGATCCTGGGATCCAATTACAGTTCCAGATGTTCCAGCAAGAGGTTCTGCTGCAGATCTTCGGTCCGGTGGACAGTTCAGAGAAAACATGGCTCTTTATTTGACACAGGGCGGCAGATTTCCATCTCTTCCAGATGCATTTCGGCTGATTAGCCTTAATCATTCGGGCATGGGTTGTATTGCCAAGTGGTCAAAGATTAAAGGTAGACTACCTCTATACGCTGTAGTCCAATAGTCCTTCATTACCCAAAATGCACCATGGGGGAAGAATAACATCAGTTCAGGATGCAGTGCAACATAGATATATAATACTTTCGTGGCTCAATGCCTGCGCTCTGCACACTGTTCAATGTACGTGCTCCCAAGGTGCTTATGATTCTGCACTGCCACAGATAGTGAATGTCCAAAAGAGCCTGGGCCTCCGACGTCATCAAGAGGCTAATTAGTCAAAAAGCGCCTGAAAGAGATGGAAATCTGCTGCCCTGTGTCAAATAAAGAGCCCTGTTTTCTCTGATGTCGAGCCTTGGCGGTTCTTTTTGTGCTGTTGTGTCAGAAGCAGGATGCTCCGTTCCTGCATCGCCGAGGCCGCCCTGTCAGGGTTGGTGGCCCCTTAGCACAGAGAAAGCTTGTGTGTGTAGATATATATATATATCAACGAACATGTGAAAAAGCCCAATCGGAATATTTATGGACTTTCTCAATTTATATGGTTTACATATAACCAATGATGTAACTTATTAACAAGATGTGGAATACATACAGTAACAAAGTAACAATAAGGGGCACTTTAAAAAAGAAAAAGAAAAAAGATAGAGAAAAAAGACTGTGTTTACCACTTAGATATATGTTTAACAATAGAATGTGTATTTTTTCTATGTTTATTCACGATGTGTGGTCATGTGGGTTTAGCATCACACTTTAAAATGGCAATGTAACCTCTCCTCGTTGATGTGAACAAGGGTGAGTGACGCCCGAAACGCGTCTTCAAAGGATTTTACAGCTGGAACAAATATTTTGCTGCCTTAAATCAGTGGTTCGTAGTTCCTTGGTGGCTGGGTCGGCTGAGACGAAGCTGCGAGCAGACGAAGGATCAGGTGTGCTTTCATATCAAATTACGAAAGGTGGTTGCTTTCGTGACGAACCTCCTCCCCTGCAAGAGGTTGCCGCCCTCAACCGACAACAGTGTGAATCCGAGAAAGGAGTTTTGGCGACAACCCCCTTAGAGTTTGCACAACGCTCGTGTGGGCGCACCGGCTCACGGACTCAACATCGTTTTGACAGTGGTTCCGTTGGCGCCAAGACCTACGAGCACAGCAGTACAAGCTAAGGAGGGGAGGTGTTTTAAGGCAGTTTGCGGCAGGCTTTACATGCTTCAGCCGCACTATTGCTGTTTTTCCTAAAAAGATGTCAGCCGAGGTGGTTCGTACCCGAGAGGCCGCTGCGGAAGAACTGTTCAAAGATGTGCCTAGCAACCCTACTGAGCGGGAAGGTACAGACATTTTAAATATCGGCAAAGAAACGGACACGAGGAACTTACTTAAGAGGCTTGAGAAGTGCATGAGGGCAGAGACGACTAAATGGTGGGAACACAAATCCCTGACTAAATATATCGAGGTCGGACGTATTCCCAGGGGTCTGCGTATCTTGTTAGCCCCCAGTTTTGAGAACCCCAACCCAAATATGTTAAGGGAATGGGGAGAAAGCTATTTGGCTGCATCAATGAATTTGGTGCGTATTTTGGTCAAGTACGATGAGATAGATCGGCATGCTATTATGGAGGAAATATCTGCAATTTCGGAACTATTGGCTAAGCTAGAACCAAGTGAGTTCATCACTAAAACCAAGTGAGACATTGAAGAGAGAGTGAGCAAACAGAAGGAAAAAACTAAAAATCGCAAGGCACAGAAATTCCTACGAGACAAATACGACTATGAAGAAGGTCGTATTTTTTTACTTTTGCACGAAAATACGAAAATGCAAAAAGAGCCATTTTTGAAAAAGGTACCCAAAATGTGAACAAGCCTGAGATAGCAGGAACCAGTACCTCTACGAAGTTGGCAATTGACAGCGATTCTCTCACGAGTGAAGTCTCATCTGATAATGAAAGCACAGCCAGTCTGGGAATACCCGGCCAAACAAAGATCTTAAACTTAGGGGAAGAGGTTGATTTTTTAGCCTTCAACAGACGCCAAACGCTAAGGCCTCGGAATCAAACCAATAAGAGACCAGAACAAGGAAAAACATTTGAAGAAGGGAACGGCGCAAAAAGCGGAAAAGTACCAACAAGAAAACCGTATTGGCGCAGAAAGTGAAAGGGACAAATAATACTATCATCAACCTCTCACCATTTATTTTGTCTCAAGCAGAGGAACAACTTTTGAGCCTGGGGCTTTCTTTTTGTCCGGTAAGCGATTTTAATTATTCTCAAACCAGAGTGGATGTATTTTGTTTTATCAGAAAATGAAAGCTAAAAAAGTGTTTTGCTATTAAGGACGGGCTAAAGGAAATGCAGATCAACCAGGATATATGCCAAGCTAAAGAAACTACATATAGCAGCGAACTGAAAGCTTCTGATGCTACATTATTACGAGATATGCAACATCTAAACAGAGAGGCAGCTGTGGGGATTGATTTGGATGGAGATCTGTGCTCCACGCAGGAGGGTCTGCGCATTGAACAGATATCACAATTGGGAGCCGGTATTAGTCCGTTTAAAGCTAAATCCAAGTTTATACCTATCATGCCCAAGGATGCTATTGACATTTATCATGAAGTTGTAATTGAAGATATAAAAAAGCTTCACTACCGTACAAAACATAAAAAACGATACAAAAGTAAACATGAAGTAGATTATGCCAAATTGATTAAAAAATTAGGCAATATGCATGAAATCATAGTAACAAAATCAGACAAAGGTGGTAATATGGTCATATGGCCTCAGAAAGACTATGTGTTAGAGGCCACAAGGCATCTACAGGATGTAGAGTGTTATGAAAAAACTTCTTACAACAAATACAATGTGGCTAGACAGACTTTAAAGAAGAAATTAATGGCTTGGAAAAGAGAAGGGGTAAATTTTATGGTGGAATTTAAGTTTTTGAACATTGAACATCGGACAATGGCCAAACTTTATTTCATCCCAAAAGTACATAAAAAGACAACGCCAGTTCCCGGCAGACCCATTATATCGGCTATCAACAGTGTAGGGGAAACAGTGACTCAATATGTTGACTTTTTTCTCCAAGAATTCGTTAAAGAACTACCGAGCTACATAAAAGATACTGGTGACTTTTTATCAAAAATACAAAACATCACTTGGTCAGATGATTTACTATTTATTACATTGGATATTGAATCCTTGTACACTAGTATAGAACACTCTACAGGACTTATGGCCATTAAGCATTTTTCAGAGTTGAGATCCACTGAATTTTATCAACACAATAAGATGCTTTTAAGTTTGATATCATGGTGTCTGCATAACAACTACTTTGTATTTGGCAATGATCTGTATTTACAAAAAAGAGTCGTGGCGATGGGGGCTTGGTTCTCCCCCAGCTACGCATGTTTACATGTGGGCTGGTGGGAGGAGCAGGTCCTCAAGGTAACTCATGCCAATGTTTTTAAGGAAAATGTTTTGTACTGGATGCGTTACATCGATGATGTTTTTGTAGTTTGGAAAGGCAGTGAAGCCAAAGCATCTCAATTTATTGAAGAAATCAACATCAACACTGCTAATTTAAAATTCACGTTTAATATGAGCAGGAACAGTATTGACTTTTTAGATGTGAGAGTGTACGAAAGGGATGGAGCATTAGGCACGACGTTGCATAGGAAAGAAACAGCTGGCAATCTAATTCTACATGCCAGCAGCTCACATCCGAAGCATATGGTTGATAACATCCCATATGGGGAATTCTTATGTCTTAAAAGGATCTGTAACAACTATGAAGATTTAAATAGATGCACAGAGGAGGCATACAATAGATTCAAAGACAGGGGATATAGTGAGAAGATTTTGAAAACTGCTCTGAACAAAACAAGGGAAAAATCAAGAGAATCCCTACTCACTAACAAAGTGGAGAAATTACCTGATGACAAACCTGCTCCCAGGTTGATCACTGCTTTTAACAAGCAAGAGAGGAAAATTTGTGCCATCATGAAGCGTCATTGGCCGATTGTTCTAACAGATGGGGTCATCAAGATTACCATCTCAACCCACTGTCACATACAGGAAGGGCATTTCTATGCGCACACAAATAGGGAGGGCATGCCCGGAATTAACTACAGCCAAAACATGGCTACAGCCCAAGAATGGCTTTACCAAATGTACCACTTGTAGGGCTTGTAAGTTTGGTATAAATACCACACATTATTTTTCATCCTTCAGCCCAGATAAGATAGCCATAAGGGGCAACTTTACCTGTAAGACTGATTTTGCTGTGCATGTCCTGACATGCACTTGTAGACTTAGATATGTGGGTAGTACTAAATTACAGGTGCATGTCAGGATATTACAGCACCTACGCGCTATTGTCAACAACGACTCCACGTACCCAGTGGCTCGCCATTTTAAATCAACTCATAATAATGATCTTAGTTGTTTAAATTACTATGTGGCAGCAGCCATTCCTAAATTTCGTCGGGTGGAGATCGTGAAAAAGCCCTGAGACAGCTGGAATCGAAATTAATTCTTGAACTTGATACGAAGTTCCCATCTGGCCTTAATAACACAGAGGACTTGCACTACTTTTTATGATCTGGCAGTGTTAAGTTTGATCCTTCAAATCTGTTTTAAGTCCGTTTTTTATGTATCTTATCCTTTTTTATTAGATAAGGGGCATGTATACAAACAGTCGCCACAGGTGGATGATCTTAGTCAGGATATAAATTATTTTTTACGATTCAGGATCAATCTGTGGCCTATATAGTTTAAGGTATACATGCATTATAATGACAACACTATTAGTATTTACACAGCTGTATTTTTGTAAGTTTTGCACATTCAATATACACTCTGGTGCCGATCACGATCCTGTAAAAACCGGGTACGAACCGTCGGACGGAGCATATTCTCCGTCCGACGCGTACCCGGTCGTCAAAATCTACCAACATGGAATTACGATTCGCACGGTAACACCATATCCGTACGAATCGTACAAAACCCCGACCGAACAAAATAAACATACAAATGCGATCCGGGAAAGCGCCGACCTGACGTCGGGACGCACGCAGCCTGCCATTCACGAACCAGGAATTACGATTCGCACCGACGTCATCCCGCACGGTGAATATTATCCGGCTGCCAAAAACTGCCGGGAAATCAGGACGACGCGAACAAGGAGTACCAGTACGCGACGGACAGACAGGACGACGCGAACAAGGAGTACCCGTACGCGACGGACAGACATGGACCCGAACCTACGTGTCATCCCGGCCCCCATAGCAGTCGACCTCCTCTACAGGTTACGACGCAGACGCCGCAGAAGGTCAGAACAACTAAGGGAGGGGGGGAAAGGGGGGGGGGTGGCAGGACCAGGGCAGGCCACAAAACCCCCACCAAAGTCACACAGCACACATGCCCTGGACATACCTGACCCTCAGGCCCTGGTCACTACGAGGGGGTGGGGGCGTGTCCAGCTAAGCCAGCGACCGCCACAACGGAAGTTCTTGATGACGCGAACCGGCAACACAACCAGACAGGTACGTCCCGTACCCACGCCTTAAGAGCGTGGGTACGAGTCGTACCACGCCCACACCTACGTCACCCCAACAATGGCGGGAAAGCTCGTACCCACGTGGCAAAGGCCTGGGTACGGGCCGCACAAGCATCACATAGCGTGGGGACGGATATGTACGGACCGTACCCCCACCCCGTATGCATGGAGCGTACCCCCAACCCCAACAGTGTAAGTACGACACGTACCCCCACCCGCGTATGCAAGGAGCGTACCCCCATGCCAACATTGTACGTACGACCCGTACCCTCACTCGCGGACGTATGTAGCGTACCCCCCACCCCAACAGTGTAAGTACGACACGTACCCCCACCCGCGTATGCAAGGAGCGTACCCCCCATGCCAACAGTGTAAGTACGACACGTACCCCCACCCGCGTATGCAAGGAGCGTACCCCCAACCCCAACAGTGTAAGTACGACACGTACCCCCACCCGCGTATGCATGGAGTTTACCCCCCATGCCAACAGTGTACGTACGACCCGTACCCCCACCCGCGTATGCAAGGAGCGTACCCCCATGCCAACAGTGTAAGTACGACACGTACCCCCACCCGCGTATGCAAGGAGCGTACCCCCCATGCCAACATTGTACGTACGACCCATACCCTCACCCGCAGATGTATGGAGCGTACCCCCCACCCCAACAGTGTAAGTACGACCCGTACCCCCACCCGCGTATGCAAGGAGCGTACCCCCATGCCAACAGTGTAAGTACTACACGTACCCCCACCCGCGTATGCAAGGAGCGTACCCCCAACCCCAACAGTGTAAGTACGACACGTACCCCCACCCGCGTATGCATGGAGTTTACCCCCCATGCCAACAGTGTACGTACGACCCGTACCCCCACCCGCGTATGCAAGGAGCGTACCCCCATGCCAACAGTGTAAGTACGACACGTACCCCCACCCGCGTATGCAAGGAGCGTACCCCCCATGCCAACATTGTACGTACGACCCATACCCTCACCCGCAGACGTATGGAGCGTACCCCCCACCCCAACAGTGTAAGTACGACCCGTACCCCCACCCGCGTATGCAAGGAGCGTCCCCCATGCCAACAGTGTAAGTACAACACGTACCCCCACCCGCGTATGCAAGGAGCGTACCCCCAACCCCAACAGTGTAAGTACGACACGTACCCCCACCCACGTATGGATGGAGCGTACCCCCCCATGCCAACAGTGTACGTACGACCCGTACCCCCACCCGCGTATGCAAGGAGCGTACCCCCATGCCAACAGTGTAAGTACGACACGTACCCCCACCCGCGTATGCAAGGAGCATACCCCCATGCCAACATTGTACGTACGACCCTTACCCTCACCCGCGGACGTATGGAGCGTACCCCCCACCCCAACAGTGTAAGTACGACCCGTACCCCCACCCGCGTATGCAAGGAGCGTACCCCCATGCCAACAGTGTAAGTACGACACGTACCCCCACCCGCGTATGCAAGGAGCGTACCCCCAACCCCAACAGTGTAAGTACGACACGTACCCCCACCCGTGTATGCATGGAGCATACCCCCCATGCCAACAGTGTACGTACGACCCGTACCCCCACCCGCGTATGCAAGGAGCGTACCCCCCATGCCAACAGTGTATGTACGACACGTACCCCCACCCGCGTATGCAAGGAGCGTACCCCCCATGCCAACATTGTACGTACGACCCGTACCCTCACCTGCGGACGTATGGAGTGTACCCCCCACCCCAACAGTGTAAGTACGACCCGTACCCCCACCCGCGTATGCAAGGAGCGTACCCCCCCATGCCAACAGTGTAAGTACGACACGTACCCCCACCCGCGTATGCAAGGAGCGTACCCCCAACCCCAACAGTGTAAGTACGAAACGTACCCCCACCCGCGTATGCAAGGAGCGTACCCCCATGCCAACAGTGTACATACGACCCGTTCCCCCACCCGCGTATGCAAGGAGCGTACCCCCCATGCCAACAGTGTAAGTACGACACGTACCCCCACCCGCGTATGCAAGGAGCGTACCCCCCATGCCAACATTGTACGTATGACCCGTACCCTCACCTGCGGACGTATGGAGCGTACCCCCCACCCCAACAGTGTAAGTACGACCCGTACCCCCACCCGCGTATGCAAGGAGCGTACCCTCCCAGCAGTGCCCAGAGACAGGAGGGGTGGGTGCAGAGTCCTCCCAGCAGTGCCCTGAGACAGGAGGGGTGTGTGCCTAACACTCCCAGCAGTGCCCTGAGACAGGAGGGGTGGGTGAAGAGTCCTCCCAGCAGTGCCCTGAGACAGGAGGGGTGGGTGCAGAGTCCTCCCAGCAGTGCCCTGAGACAGGAGGGGTGGGTGCCTAACACTCCCAGAAGTTCCCTGAGACAGGAGGGGTGGGTGCCTAACACTCCCAGCAGTGCCCAGAGACAGGAGGGGTGGGTGCACAGTCCTCCCAGCAGTGACCTGAGACAGGAGGGGTGGGGGCCTATCACTCCCAGCAGTGCCCTGAGACAGGAGTGGTGTGTGCAGAGTCCTCCCAGCAGTGCCCTGAGACAGGAGGGGTGTGTGCAGAGTCCTCCCAGCAGTGCCCTGAGACAGGAGGGGTGGGTGCCTAACACTCCCAGCAGTGCCCTGAGACAGGAGGGGTGGGTGCAGAGTCCTCCCAGCAGTGCCCTGAGACAGGAGGGGTGGGTGCCTATCACTCCCAGCAGTGCCCAGAGACAGGAGGGGTGGGTGCAGAGTCCTCCCAGCAGTGCCCTGAGACAGGAGGGGTGGGTGCCTAACACTCCCAGCAGTGCCCTGAGACAGGAGAGGGGTGTGTGCAGAGTCCTCCCAGCGGTGCCCTGAGACAGGAGGGGAGTGTGCAGAGTCCTCCCAGCAGTGCCCTGAGACAGGAGGGGTGGGTGCTTAACACTCCCAGCAGTGCCCTGAGACAGGAGGGGTGTGTGCAGAGTCCTCCCAGCAGTGCCCTGAGACAGGAGGGGTGTGTGCAGAGTCCTCCCAGCAGTGCCCTGAGACAGGAGGGGTGGGTGCCTAACACTCCCAGCAGTGCCCTGAGACAGGAGGGGTGGGTGCAGAGTCCTCCCAGCAGTGCCCTGAGACAGGAGGGGTGGGTGCCTATCACTCCCAGCAGTGCCCAGAGACAGGAGGGGTGGGTGCAGAGTCCTCCCAGCAGTGCCCTGAGACAGGAGGGGTGGGTGCCTAACACTCCCAGCAGTGCCCTGAGACAGGAGGGGTGGGTGTGATGCACAGTGTGAGCCTGGATCATTGATTGTGTAGTTGCCCTCATTCCACCTGTGTCCTTTCAATGGCACGTACTGCTTTTGGCCATCCCCCAGAGGATCATGTCCCTATGACAAAGGTGCAATGCGTTGGATGCATACTATGCCTTGTTGTAAACTGCAAATGTGTTCTAATCTGTGTCCCTGTGACATGTGCCAGGTGTATTGATGTAGTGTCACTTGTCCATCCTCACAGGGAGACGCCTCTGCCAAGGAGAAGATATGGCTGGACGCCGTCAGCGCCGTGAGGAGTGCGGATGGTCGGAAGCGGCGCCTGTCCCAGGTGAGGAAACGCTGGCAGGATATCCGGTGCTGTACGCGGAGGATCGCACGGGTCCTGCTGGGGGACTCACCTGAGAGCCATAAGAACCGCGGGCGCCGCTGTCTCTCCCACATCCAGAAACGTGTGCTGGCGGTGGTCTTTCGTGACTTGGACCGGCGCCTACAGGAGATGCAGCAGCCGGAAGGGGGTAGGTACATGTGTGTGTTTGTTGTGTTTCACCAGCATTTGTTATTGCACTGTTCCATGGATACACTTCCAGGGTTTATGGTGCTGTGCAGATCATGTTACCCACAGTGTTGCAGGGCTCTCCTGCCTCCCTTCCCCTCCTTGCAATGTGTTCCCTTGTCTGTGTGTAGTCACTCCATCACAAGGTTATGTAGCCTGACACCTTCTCCAAGTGTACAATGCCTGCAGCATCATGTGTGGGGGTGGTGTGTAACAGGTTTGGTGACCTTGCCTGTGCCCTGTCCAGTTCTGGACTTGTGGGTTCCATGTCAGTTGGCACTAATGCTGATTCCAGACATGGGAGTTAATCTCTCGAGTGCGAGGCCTTCCAGCAGGCATGTCCCATGTGGTGGCCTGTGACATGATATGCATGATTGTGCGTTACGCATAGTGCAGGGATGTTAGCGTGTGTTGCAGTCATTCCCATTCAGGAGCATGGAGTTGTGTGGCCACTACTGTCCCCAGGGGCATATTTTCCTAGGTATCATGTGTGTAATCCGAGAATGTCGACAATCTCTGTGTCTACAGCATAGGTTGTGCTCTGTGCCATTGTCCCCTGGCACCATGTATATTGACGTGAGATGTATTACAAGTGTCCACTGTCCAGCCTGACCTGATTTTCCAATTACATACTCACGGTGGCCATTGCCTTTGTGTCTTGTTGCAATCATCTGATGATGCCCATTTGTACATGATTATTTGGACAGCCGCACCTTGGGTAGTTTGTGTGCAATATTGAAGTTTTGCATCCCATGTGTATTTCACCCTGACTAAGAGATGTAAGTGCTTCCTGTGTCTCCACAGATTAGTCTCATGTAGGGGGTGGGTGGTGCGGGCATGGCCTACATGTCAAGACCTGTCATCTCCTTGCTAGGACTGGCCAGTGTGTGATGTTTGTCTGGACATACACTCAAGGTGCATTGTGCCAGTCAGGGTGGGCATGTTATCAGTATTACCTATGCTGCATGTGCCTCTAGTTCCTAGATGTGGTCCCTGCTCATCCCTATTGCCTGCCACGCTGTGTGGTGCAGATGCAGTGCTGGATTGTCCCCAGGGCCTTGCTCCTCAGTCACAATTCCATGTCATCTTATTTGCTATTGTGTCATGCTCTCCATAGTTTATCCATGGCATGGTGGGTCACACAACTGTGTCTTGCAGGGCCTACATATGTACCTTGTTTTGTAGTTGTAACTCTTCCTTTGTTTCAGGCTATGCACTGTGACCTAAGTAGATTAGACTCATGTGACATATGTATACAGGTGTATGATTAATTTCTGTCTCTTCACCCTGCCCATAGCATCGTCGGGGGACACGGAGGGAGACATGGACACAGACGGCGCGGAGGGACCGAGCACCAGTGCCAGCGGTGGCATCGTGCCTGGCACTTCGAGTGGGACAGAGGCGGAGGAGAGTGAACCCGGGGACCTGTCGACTGGCACAACAGAGTATGAAGCTGACGGGTCCGAGGATGATCTCTCCGAGTGGGCGGTGGCTGCACCACCATCTGACAGCAGCCCTACATCTCGCAGCGCCCCCTCCATTGGCATCAGCCGCCTCCCACTTGCTCGTGTCCCTTCCCAACGTGCCCGGTCACCACATGTCTCCTTCCTGCCAGGCACCGCACCCCCTGCCCCTGTCTCCACTGCTGCCGCCAATGCTGAGTCTGTGGACATCCAGCGGCAGTTGCAGATTGGTCAGACTGCGATCCTTAATGTCCTCCATGCCCACAGCCAGGTCCTCAACAACATGGAGGCATACTTGGAGGGCATTCATTCATCGCAGGCTGACCAACGCAACTTGCTGAGGTCCATAGACTCCACACTGACTGCAGCAGTGGGTCTCCTGCAGCGCTACGTCCCACCCCCTACCCCTGCTCCTTCCACACTTCCCACTCCCATGCCTGTCCCACATACACACAGACGTAAGCATGCACGCACCACAACAGACACAGGCACCACACCAGCAGGGAAGGTCCGCCGCACACCTCCTGACACGCACACACAGGGTGAAGTAGGCACACCCACTGGGTCGGGGGGCAAACGTGTGACACGCAGCCAGAGTGGGAGTCCGCATTCCACCCAATCCACTCCCTCCAAATCCCCTCCCCTCAGCTCTCCTGGCCACATCTCCCCCAAAGACTCCTTCATGGCCGCTCTGTCCCTGAGCCCCACAGTGACGCCACCACGCAAGCGGTCAAGGAAGTCCTCGGTCAGGGTGGTTGAGTCTCCCCCCCCGTCCACACCCTCCCCCAATGGCGCTGCGACCCATCCCTCTGACCCCCCCCCCCTCCTTGGGGCCTGTGGTTCCTTCGGGTGCAGGGGAGTCCCTGGAGGACCTTGCCGAGGTGTGCAGCGCGCTCCTAGAATCCACCTTTGGCCCTGCCCCACCCCCTGTGGTGGAGTCCTCCATCCCTGCACCCACGTCGCCTACCCTTCGCCCTCCTGTCCCTGCGGTGCCTGTTCCTTTCCCCCCACTTGATTCCCTCACCCCTGTGGAAGACAACGGCTTGTAACTGTGCAGGCAAGCTAGGGGACACGCATCCCACTGTGTCCCCCATCCAGCTGTGACTCCTGGCCTGCCCTATGGGCTTTGTAAATATTGAACTTACTACATACCAGTTTTTGGATCATGCTGAATAAAGCTATTTATTTTTTGCCCTTGGAACACTCCTGCTTTGCTGGCATTGCTGTCGGTGGGGCTGCTACATGGTTGTGGGTGGTGTTCATGTGTTGGAAATGTAGTAGTGTGCTGCTCATAGGGGGGACCATGGGATCTGTGTGCCATCACACGGTGTTAGCTAGCTTTCTCAATTCATGTAAGCAGTTGCTGCATGTTGCAATTGTCCCAAGGTGTTTTCCTTCCTCTGTGTACCCTGACTTCTTCCCTGCAGGGTGTTCCCAATATTTAGCGCCGAGCTGTGTGTACATTAGCTGGGTGTATGACGGAGTCCTTCAACTTTGCACATGCATGCTGAGCCATTCTCCACCTGCATCATTCGTGGCATCCTTGGTAGTCATTGTACTTGTGTATGTGGACTATTGACATGACTTCATGTGTACATGTTTTCTTTTTGGCCCTATGCATGCGTATACTCCCAGCCTCGCACACATGTGGTACATGTACTGCAGGGTTTTTGTGCACCTGACTGACATTTGTGGGCATGGTATCTGTGGCTACTCCACCCTTTGCGTTCCATGGGCACTGCTGGGAGTGTTAGGCACCCACCCCTCCTGTCTCAGGGCACTGCTGGGAGGACTCTGCACCCACCCCTCCTGTCTCTGGGCACTGCTGGGAGTGTTAGGCACCCACCCCTCCTGTCTCAGGGCACTGCTGGGAGTGTTAGGCACCCACCCCTCCTGTCTCAGGGCACTGCTGGGAGGACTCTGCACCCACCCCTCCTGTCTCTGGGCACTGCTGGGAGTGTTAGGCACCCACCCCTCCTGTCTCAGGGCACTGCTGGGAGTGTTAGGCACCCACCCCTCCAGTCTCAGGGCACTGCTGGGAGGACGTATTTTTACTTTTGCACGAAAATACGAAAATGCAAAAAGAGCCATTTTTGAAAAAGGTACCCAAAATGTGAACAAGCCTGAGATAGCAGGAACCAGTACCTCTACGAAGTTGGCAATTGACAGCGATTCTCTCACGAGTGAAGTCTCATCTGATAATGAAAGCACAGCCAGTCTGGGAATACCCGGCCAAACAAAGATCTTAAACTTAGGGGAAGAGGTTGATTTTTTAGCCTTCAACAGACGCCAAACGCTAAGGCCTCGGAATCAAACCAATAAGAGACCAGAACAAGGAAAAACATTTGAAGAAGGGAACGGCGCAAAAAGCGGAAAAGTACCAACAAGAAAACCTTATTGGCGCAGAAAGTGAAAGGGACAAATAATACTATCATCAACCTCTCACCATTTATTTTGTCTCAAGCAGAGGAACAACTTTTGAGCCTGGGGCTTTCTTTTTGTCCGGTAAGCGATTTTAATTATTCTCAAACCAGAGTGGATGTATTTTGTTTTATCAGAAAATGAAAGCTAAAAAAGTGTTTTGCTATTAAGGACGGGCTAAAGGAAATGCAGATCAACCAGGATATATGCCAAGCTAAAGAAACTACATATAGCAGCGAACTGAAAGCTTCTGATGCTACATTATTACGAGATATGCAACATCTAAACAGAGAGGCAGCTGTGGGGATTGATTTGGATGGAGATCTGTGCTCCACGCAGGAGGGTCTGCGCATTGAACAGATATCACAATTGGGAGCCGGTATTAGTCAGTTTAAAGCTAAATCCAAGTTTATACCTATCATGCCCAAGGATGCTATTGACATTTATCATGAAGTTGTAATTGAAGATATAAAAAAGCTTCACTACCGTACAAAACATAAAAAACGATACAAAAGTAAACATGAAGTAGATTATGCCAAATTGATTAAAAAATTAGGCAATATGCATGAAATCATAGTAACAAAATCAGACAAAGGTGGTAATATGGTCATATGGCCTCAGAAAGACTATGTGTTAGAGGCCACAAGGCATCTACAGGATGTAGAGTGTTATGAAAAAACTTCTTACAACAAATACAATGTGGCTAGACAGACTTTAAAGAAGAAATTAATGGCTTGGAAAAGAGAAGGGGTAAATTTTATGGAGGAATTTAAGTTTTTGAACATTGAACATCGGACAATGGCCAAACTTTATTTCATCCCAAAAGTACATAAAAAGACAACGCCAGTTCCCGGCAGACCCATTATATCGGCTATCAACAGTGTAGGGGAAACAGTGATTCAATATGTTGACTTTTTTCTCCAAGAATTCGTTAAAGAACTACCGAGCTACATAAAAGATACTGGTGACTTTTTATCAAAAATACAAAACATCACTTGGTCAGATGATTTACTATTTATTACATTGGATATTGAATCCTTGTACACTAGTATAGAACACTCTACAGGACTTATGGCCATTAAGCATTTTTCAGAGTTGAGATCCACTGAATTTTATCAACACAATAAGATGCTTTTAAGTTTGATATCATGGTGTCTGCATAACAACTACTTTGTATTTGGCAATGATCTGTATTTACAAAAAAGAGTCGTGGCGATGGGGGCTTGGTTCTCCCCCAGCTACGCATGTTTACATGTGGGCTGGTGGGAGGAGCAGGTCCTCAAGGTAACTCATGCCAATGTTTTTAAGGAAAATGTTTTGTACTGGATGCGTTACATCGATGATGTTTTTGTAGTTTGGAAAGGCAGTGAAGCCAAAGCATCTCAATTTATTGAAGAAATCAACATCAACACTGCTAATTTAAAATTCACGTTTAATATGAGCAGGAACAGTATTGACTTTTTAGATGTGAGAGTGTACGAAAGGGATGGAGCATTAGGCACGACGTTGCATAGGAAAGAAACAGCTGGCAATCTAATTCTACATGCCAGCAGCTCACATCCGAAGCATATGGTTGATAACATCCCATATGGGGAATTCTTATGTCTTAAAAGGATCTTTAACAACTATGAAGATTTAAATAGATGCACAGAGGAGGCATACAATAGATTCAAAGACAGGGGATATAGTGAGAAGATTTTGAAAACTGCTCTGAACAAAACAAGGGAAAAATCAAGAGAATCCCTACTCACTAACAAAGTGGAGAAATTACCTGATGACAAACCTGCTCCCAGGTTGATCACTGCTTTTAACAAGCAAGAGAGGAAAATTTGTGCCATCATGAAGCGTCATTGGCCGATTGTTCTAACAGATGGGGTCATCAAGATTACCATCTCAACCCACTGTCACATACAGGAAGGGCATTTCTATGCGCACACAAATAGGGAGGGCATGCCCGGAATTAACTACAGCCAAAACATGGCTACAGCCCAAGAATGGCTTTACCAAATGTACCACTTGTAGGGCTTGTAAGTTTGGTATAAATACCACACATTATTTTTCATCCTTCAGACCAGATAAGATAGCCATAAGGGGCAACTTTACCTGTAAGACTGATTTTGCTGTGCATGTCCTGACATGCACTTGTAGACTTAGATATGTGGGTAGTACTAAATTACAGGTGCATGTCAGGATATTACAGCACCTACGCGCTATTGTCAACAACGACTCCACGTACCCAGTGGCTCGCCATTTTAAATCAACTCATAATAATGATCTTAGTTGTTTAAATTACTATGTGGCAGCAGCCATTCCTAAATTTCGTCGGGTGGAGATCGTGAAAAAGCCCTGAGACAGCTGGAATCGAAATTAATTCTTGAACTTGATACGAAGTTCCCATCTGGCCTTAATCACACAGAGGACTTGCACTACTTTTTATGATCTGGCAGTGTTAAGTTTGATCCTTCAAATCTGTTTTAAGTCCGTTTTTTATGTATCTTATCCTTTTTTATTAGATAAGGGGCATGTATACAAACAGTCGCCACAGGTGGATGATCTTAGTCAGGATATAAATTATTTTTTACGATTCAGGATCAATCTGTGGCCTATATAGTTTAAGGTATACATGCATTATAATGACAACACTATTAGTATTTACACAGCTGTATTTTTGTAAGTTTTGCACATTCAATATACACTCTGGTGCCGATCACGATCCTGTAAAAACCGGGTACGAACCGTCGGACGGAGCATATTCTCCGTCCGACGCGTACCCGGTCGTCAAAATCTACCAACATGGAATTACGATTCGCACGGAAACACCATATCCGTACGAATCGTACAAAACCCCGACCGAACAAAATAAACATACAAATGCGATCCGGGAAAGCGCCGACCTGACGTCGGGACGCACGCAGCCTGCCATTCACGAACCAGGAATTACGATTCGCACCGACGTCATCCCGCACGGTGAATATTATCCGGCTGCCAAAAACTGCCGGGAAATCAGGACGACGCGAACAAGGAGTACCAGTACGCAACGGACAGACAGGACGACGCGAACAAGGAGTACCCGTACGCGACGGACAGACATGGACCCGAACCTACGTGTCATCCCGGCCCCCATAGCAGTCGACCTCCTCTACAGGTTACGACGCAGACGCCGCAGAAGGTCAGAACAACTAAGGGAGGGGGGGAAAGGGGGGGGGGGTGGCAGGACCAGGGCAGGCCACAAAACCCCCACCAAAGTCACACAGCACACATGCCCTGGACATACCTGACCCTCAGGCCCTGGTCACTACGAGGGGGTGGGGGCGTGTCCAGCTAAGCCAGCGACCGCCACAACGGAAGTTCTTGATGACGCGAACCGGCAACACAACCAGACAGGTACGTCCCGTACCCACGCCTTAAGAGCGTGGGTACGAGTCGTACCACGCCCACACCTACGTCACCCCAACAATGGCGGGACGGCTCGTACCCACGTGGCAAAGGCCTGGGTACGGGCCGCACAAGCATCACATAGCGTGGGGACGGATATGTACGGACCGTACCCCCACCCCGTATGCATGGAGCGTACCCCCAACCCCAACAGTGTAAGTACGACACGTACCCCCACCCGCGTATGCAAGGAGCGTACCCCCATGCCAACAGTGTAAGTACAACACGTACCCCCACCCGCGTATGCAAGGAGCGTACCCCCAACCCCAACAGTGTAAGTACGACACGTACCCCCACCCACGTATGGATGGAGCGTACCCCCCCATGCCAACAGTGTACGTACGACCTGTACCCCCACCCGCGTATGCAAGGAGTGTACCCCCATGCCAACAGTGTAAGTACGACACGTACCCCCACCCGCGTATGCAAGGAGCATACCCCCATGCCAACATTGTACGTACGACCCTTACCCTCACCCGCGGACGTATGGAGCGTACCCCCCACCCCAACAGTGTAAGTACGACCCGTACCCCCACCCGCGTATGCAAGGAGCGTACCCCCATGCCAACAGTGTAAGTACGACACGTACCCCCACCCGCGTATGCAAGGAGCGTACCCCCAACCACAACAGTGTAAGTACGACACGTACCCCCACCCGCGTATGCATGGAGCATACCCCCCATGCCAACAGTGTACGTATGACCCGTACCCCCACCCGCGTATGCAAGGAGCGTACCCCCCATGCCAACAGTGTAAGTACGACACGTACCCCCACCCGCGTATGCAAGGAGCGTACCCCCCATGCCAACATTGTACGTACGACCCGTACCCTCACCTGCGGACGTATGGAGTGTACCCCCCACCCCAACAGTGTAAGTACGACCCGTACCCCCACCCGCGTATGCAAGGAGCGTACCCCCCCATGCCAACAGTGTAAGTACGACACGTACCCCCACCCGCGTATGCAAGGAGCGTACCCCCAACCCCAACAGTGTAAGTACGAAACGTACCCCCACCCGCGTATGCAAGGAGCGTACCCCCATGCCAACAGTGTACATACGACCCGTTCCCCCACCCGCGTATGCAAGGAGCGTACCCCCCATGCCAACAGTGTAAGTACGACACGTACCCCCACCCGCGTATGCAAGGAGCGTACCCCCATGCCAACATTGTACGTATGACCCGTACCCTCACCTGCGGACGTATGGAGCGTACCCCCCACCCCAACAGTGTAAGTACGACCCGTACCCCCACCCGCGTATGCAAGGAGCGTACCCTCCCAGCAGTGCCCAGAGACAGGAGGGGTGGGTGCAGAGTCCTCCCAGCAGTGCCCTGAGACAGGAGGGGTGTGTGCCTAACACTCCCAGCAGTGCCCTGAGACAGGAGGGGTGGGTGAAGAGTCCTCCCAGCAGTGCCCTGAGACAGGAGGGGTGGGTGCAGAGTCCTCCCAGCAGTGCCCTGAGACAGGAGGGGTGGGTGCCTAACACTCCCAGAAGTTCCCTGAGACAGGAGGGGTGGGTGCCTAACACTCCCAGCAGTGCCCAGAGACAGGAGGGGTGGGTGCAGAGTCCTCCCAGCAGTGCCCTGAGACAGGAGGGGTGGGGGCCTATCACTCCCAGCAGTGCCCTGAGACAGGAGGGGTGGGTGCAGAGTCCTCCCAGCAGTGCCCTGAGACAGGAGGGGTGGGTGCAGAGTCCTCCCAGCAGTGCCCTGAGACTGGAGGGGTGGGTGCCTAACACTCCCAGCAGTGCCCTGAGACAGGAGGGGTGGGTGCCTAACACTCCCAGCAGTGCCCAGAGACAGGAGGGGTGGGTGCAGAGTCCTCCCAGCAGTGCCCTGAGACAGGAGGGGTGGGTGCCTAACACTCCCAGCAGTGCCCTGAGACAGGAGGGGTGGGTGCCTAACACTCCCAGCAGTGCCCAGAGACAGGAGGGGTGGGTGCAGAGTCCTCCCAGCAGTGCCCTGAGACAGGAGGGGTGGGTGCCTAACACTCCCAGCAGTGCCCATGGAACGCAAAGGGTGGAGTAGCCACAGATACCATGCCCACAAATGTCAGTCAGGTGCACAAAGACCCTGCAGTACATGTACCACATGTGTGCGAGGCTGGGAGTATACGCATGCATAGGGCCAAAAAGAAAACATGTACACATGAAGTCATGTCAATAGTCCACATACACAAGTACAATGACTACCAAGGATGCCACGAATGATGCAGGTGGAGAATGGCTCAGCATGCATGTGCAAAGTTGAAGGACTCCGTCACACACCCAGCTAATGTACACACAGCTCGGCGCTAAATATTGGGAACACCCTGCAGGGAAGAAGTCAGGGTACACAGAGGAAGGAAAACACCTTGGGACAATTGCAACATGCAGCAACTGCTTACATGAATTGAGAAAGCTAGCTAACACCGTGTGATGGCACACAGATCCCATGGTCCCCCCTATGAGCAGCACACTACTACATTTCCCACACACCCAACACATGAACACCACCCACAACCATGTAGCAGCCCCACCGACAGCAATGCCAGCAAAGCAGGAGTGTTCCAAGGGCAAAAAATAAATAGCTTTATTCAGCATGATCCAAAAACTGGTATGTAGTAAGTTCAATATTTACAAAGCCCATAGGGCAGGCCAGGAGTCACAGCTGGATGGGGGACACAGTGGGATGCGTGTCCCCTAGCTTGCCTGCACAGTTACAAGCCGTTGTCTTCCACAGGGGTGAGGGCATCAAGTGGGGGGAAAGGAACAGGCACCGCAGGGACAGGAGGGCGAAGGGTAGGCGACGTGGGTGCAGGGATGGAGGACTCCACCACAGGGGGTGGGGCAGGGCCAAAGGTGGATTCTAGGAGCGCGCTGCACACCTCGGCAAGGTCCTCCAGGGACTCCCCTGCACCCGAAGGAGCCACAGGCCCCAAGGAGGGGGGGGGGTCAGAGGGATGGGTCGCAGCGCCATTGGGGGAGGGTGTGGACGGGGGGGGGAGACTCAACCACCCTGACCGAGGACTTCCTTGACCGCTTGCGTGGTGGCGTCACTGTGGGGCTCAGGGACAGAGCGGCCATGAAGGAGTCTTTGGGGGAGATGTGGCCAGGAGAGCTGAGGGGAGGGGATTTGGAGGGAGTGGATTGGGTGGAATGCGGACTCCCACTCTGGCTGCGTGTCACACGTTTGCCCCCCGACCCAGTGGGTGTGCCTACTTCACCCTGTGTGTGCGTGTCAGGAGGTGTGCGGCGGACCTTCCCTGCTGGTGTGGTGCCTGTGTCTGTTGTGGTGGGTGCATGCTTACGTCTGTGTGTATGTGGGACAGGCATGGGAGTGGGAAGTGTGGAAGGAGCAGGGGTAGGGGGTGGGACGTAGCGCTGCAGGAGACCCACTGCTGCAGTCAGTGTGGAGTCTTTGGACCTCAGCAAGTTGCGTTGGTCAGCCTGCGATGAATGAATGCCCTCCAAGTATGCCTCCATGTTGTTGAGGACCTGGCTGTGGGCATGGAGGACATTAAGGATCGCAGTCTGACCAATCTGCAACTGCCGCTGGATGTCCACAGACTCAGCATTGGCGGCAGCAGTGGAGACAGGGGCAGGGGGTGCGGTGCCTGGCAGGAAGGAGACATGTGGTGACCGGGCACGTTGGGAAGGGACACGAGCAAGTGGGAGGCGGCTGATGCCAATGGAGGGGGCGCTGCGAGATGTAGGGCTGCTGTCAGATGGTGGTGCAGCCACCGCCCACTCGGAGAGATCATCCTCGGACCCGTCAGCTTCATACTCTGTTGTGCCAGTCGACAGGTCCCCGGGTTCACTCTCCTCCGCCTCTGTCCCACTCGAAGTGCCAGGCACGATGCCACCGCTGGCACTGGTGCTCGGTCCCTCCGCGCCGTCTGTGTCCATGTCTCCCTCCGTGTCCCCCGACGATGCTATGGGCAGGGTGAAGAGACAGAAATTAATCATACACCTGTATACATATGTCACATGAGTCTAATCTACTTAGGTCACAGTGCATAGCCTGAAACAAAGGAAGAGTTACAACTACAAAACAAGGTACATATGTAGGCCCTGCAAGACACAGTTGTGTGACCCACCATGCCATGGATAAACTATGGAGAGCATGACACAATAGCAAATAAGATGACATGGAATTGTGACTGAGGAGCAAGGCCCTGGGGACAATCCAGCACTGCATCTGCACCACACAGCGTGGCAGGCAATAGGGATGAGCAGGGACCACATCTAGGAACTAGAGGCACATGCAGCATAGGTAATACTGATAACATGCCCACCCTGACTGGCACAATGCACCTTGAGTGTATGTCCAGACAAACATCACACACTGGCCAGTCCTAGCAAGGAGATGACAGGTCTTGACATGTAGGCCATGCCCGCACCACCCACCCCCTACATGAGACTAATCTGTGGAGACACAGGAAGCACTTACATCTCTTAGTCAGGGTGAAATACACATGGGATGCAAAACTTCAATATTGCACACAAACTACCCAAGGTGCGGCTGTCCAAATAATCATGTACAAATGGGCATCATCAGATGATTGCAACAAGACACAAAGGCAATGGCCACCGTGAGTATGTAATTGGAAAATCAGGTCAGGCTGGACAGTGGACACTTGTAATACATCTCACGTCAATATACATGGTGCCAGGGGACAATGGCACAGAGCACAACCTATGCTGTAGACACAGAGATTGTCGACATTCTCGGATTACACACATGATACCTAGGAAAATATGCCCCTGGGGACAGTAGTGGCCACACAACTCCATGCTCCTGAATGGGAATGACTGCAACACACGCTAACATCCCTGCACTATGCGTAACGCACAATCATGCACATCATGTCACAGGCCACCACATGGGACATGCCTGCTGGAAGGCCTCGCACTCGAGAGATTAACTCCCATGTCTGGAATCAGCATTAGTGCCAACTGACATGGAACCCACAAGTCCAGAACTGGACAGGGCACAGGCAAGGTCACCAAACCTGTTACACACCACCCCCACACATGATGCTGCAGGCATTGTACACTTGGAGAAGGTGTCAGGCTACATAACCTTGTGATGGAGTGACTACACACAGACAAGGGAACACATTGCAAGGAGGGGAAGGGAGGCAGGAGAGCCCTGCAACACTGTGGGTAACATGATCTGCACAGCACCATAAACCCTGGAAGTGTATCCATGGAACAGTGCAATAACAAATGCTGGTGAAACACAACAAACACACACATGTACCTACCCCCTTCCGGCTGCTGCATCTCCTGTAGGCGCCGGTCCAAGTCACGAAAGACCACCGCCAGCACACGTTTCTGGATGTGGGAGAGACAGCGGCGCCCGCGGTTCTTATGGCTCTCAGGTGAGTCCCCCAGCAGGACCCGTGCGATCCTCCGCGTACAGCACCGGATATCCTGCCAGCGTTTCCTCACCTGGGACAGGCGCCGCTTCCGACCATCCGCACTCCTCACGGCGCTGACGGCGTCCAGCCATATCTTCTCCTTGGCAGAGGCGTCTACCTGTGAGGATGGACAAGTGACACTACATCAATACACCTGGCACATGTCACAGGGACACAGATTAGAACACATTTGCAGTTTACAACAAGGCATAGTATGCATCCAACGCATTGCACCTTTGTCATAGGGACATGATCCTCTGGGGGATGGCCAAAAGCAGTACGTGCCATTGAAAGGACACAGGTGGAATGAGGGCAACTACACAATCAATGATCCAGGCTCACACTGTGCATCACACCCACCCCTCCTGTCTCAGGGCACTGCTGGGAGTGTTAGGCACCCACCCCTCCTGTCTCAGGGCACTGCTGGGAGGACTCTGCACCCACCCCTCCTGTCTCTGGGCACTGCTGGGAGTGATAGGCACCCACCCCTCCTGTCTCAGGGCACTGCTGGGAGGACTCTGCACCCACCCCTCCTGTCTCAGGGCACTGCTGGGAGTGTTAGGCACCCACCCCTCCTGTCTCAGGGCACTGCTGGGAGGACTCTGCACACACCCCTCCTGTCTCAGGGCACTGCTGGGAGGACTCTGCACACACCCCTCCTGTCTCAGGGCACTGCTGGGAGTGTTAAGCACCCACCCCTCCTGTCTCAGGGCACTGCTGGGAGGACTCTGCACACACCCCTCCTGTCTCAGGGCACCGCTGGGAGGACTCTGCACACACCCCTCTCCTGTCTCAGGGCACTGCTGGGAGTGTTAGGCACCCACCCCTCCTGTCTCAGGGCACTGCTGGGAGGACTCTGCACCCACCCCTCCTGTCTCTGGGCACTGCTGGGAGTGATAGGCACCCACCCCTCCTGTCTCAGGGCACTGCTGGGAGGACTCTGCACCCACCCCTCCTGTCTCAGGGCACTGCTGGGAGTGTTAGGGACCCACCCCTCCTGTCTCAGGGCACTGCTGGGAGGACTCTGCACACACCCCTCCTGTCTCAGGGCACTGCTGGGAGGACTCTGCACACACCACTCCTGTCTCAGGGCACTGCTGGGAGTGATAGGCACCCACCCCTCCTGTCTCAGGGCACTGCTGGAAGGACTCTGCACACACCCCTCCTGTCTCAGGGCACTGCTGGGAGGACTCTGCACACACCCCTCCTGTCTCAGGGCACTGCTGGGAGGACTCTGCACCCACCCCTCCTGTCTCTGGGCACTGCTGGGAGTGATAGGCACCCACCCCTCCTGTCTCAGGGCACTGCTGGGAGGACTCTGCACCCACCCCTCCTGTCTCAGGGCACTGCTGGGAGTGTTAGGCACCCACCCCTCCTGTCTCAGGGCACTGCTGGGAGGACTCTGCACACACCCCTCCTGTCTCAGGGCACTGCTGGGAGGACTCTGCACACACCCCTCCTGTCTCAGGGCACTGCTGGGAGGACTCTGCACACACCCCTTGCACCCACCCCTCCTGTCTCTGGGCACTGCTGGGAGTGATAGGCACCCACCCCTCCTGTCTCAGGGCACTGCTGGGAGGACTCTGCACCCACCCCTCCTGTCTCAGGGCACTGCTGGGAGTGTTAGGCACCCACCCCTCCTGTCTCAGGGCACTGCTGGGAGGACTCTGCACACACCCCTCCTGTCTCAGGGCACTGCTGGGTGGACTCTGCACACACCCCTCCTGTCTCAGGGCACTGCTGGGAGTGTTAGGCACCCACCCCTCCTGTCTCAGGGCACTGCTGGGAGGACTCTGCACACACCCCTCCTGTCTCAGGGCACTGCTGGGAGGACTCTGCACACACCCCTCTCCTGTCTCAGGGCACTGCTGGGAGTGTTAGGCACCCACCCCTCCTGTCTCAGGGCACTGCTGGGAGGACTCTGCACACACCCCTCCTGTCTCAGGGCACTGCTGGGAGGACTCTGCACACACCCCTCCTGTCTCAGGGCACTGATGGGAGTGTTAGGCACCCACCCCTCCTGTCTCAGGGCACTGCTGGGAGGATTCTGCACACACCCCTCCTGTCTCAGGGCACTGCTGGGAGGACTCTGCACACACCCCTCTCCTGTCTCAGGGCACTGCTGGGAGTGTTAGGCACCCACCCCTCCTGTCTCAGGGCACTGCTGGGAGGACTCTGCACCCACCCCTCCTGTCTCAGAGCACTGCTGGGAGGACTCTGCACACACCCCTCCTGTCTCAGGGCACTGCTGGGAGGACTCTGCACACACCCCTCCTGTCTCAGGGCACTGCTGGGAGTGTTAGGCACCCACCCCTCCTGTCTCAGGGCACTGCTGGGAGACATCAGGCATTCCCCCCCCTGGGACCCCCCCTACAGTACATAGCATGTGTGTCACACCTGGACACAATGGCAGAAGTCACAGTCACAAAAAAGGGACACAGTCTGTGCCAGTGGACACTGCACTCACCTGATAACCTGGTCGCCCATACAGCATGGGGTACCGTGGGAGGATCACATCCACCAAAGCCATGTTCTCCTCCAGGGTGAATGGCTGTGACCTCTCCACAGCCCTTGACATGGTTCCAGGGAATCAGTAGCAGCAGCTGGGTCGTGGAATACAGAGATGTGCAGGCAAGTGCTCCCTCATGGGACCTGGCTGCCTTATATCTGCCTTGCTGGCCCATCTCATGCACAGGAGTACAGAGTGATTGGTCACTCACATTTGCATCCTATGTTTCCTCCAATCCCTTCAAACCTAGCAGTCTGTGGGTTCTCAATCTGTTTTTTTCTCCTACATGATGTCAGCCCCACAAACACATTGCAACAAAGTAGATTCATTCCAACTGACTTCTGCCGTGCAGCTTCCTGAACAAATTCAAAATTTGAACTTGGTCTCCATGACAACCAGCATGCATGTAGGCCTTAATACTTGTCCCTCATGTGTCCCCTATGGAATTTGGAGCTTCACACACAGGTACGGTGCGTTCCGGGGCCCTAGGGCACCCCAAATGCATAGCAACGGCCCGTACACACGCCTGTACGCTCCCTATCACTATGGGTGTCCTCGCGTATGCGTACTCGTAGTGGTACGGGCCGTACACGCGCCTGTACGCTCCCTATCACTACGTGTACGCATACGCGAGAACACCCATAGTGATATGGAGCGTACAGGCGTGTGTACGGTCCGTACCACTAAGAGTACGCATACGCAAGAACACCCATAGTGGTAGGGCCGTACACACGCCTGTACGCTCCCTATCACTATGGGTGTCCTCGCGTATGCGTACTCGTAGTGGTACGGGCCGTACACGCGCCTGTACGCTCCCTATCACTCTGGGTGTCCTCGCGTATGCGTACTCGTAGTGGTACGGCCCGTACACGCGCCTGTACGCTCACTATCACTACGAGTACGCATACGCGAGGACACCCATACTGATAGGGAGCGTACAGGCGCGTGTACGGCCCGTACCACTACGAGTACGGATAAGCGAGGACACCCATACTGATAGGGAGCGTACAGGCGCGTGTACGGCCCTACCACTATGGGTGTTCTTGCGTATGCGTACTCGTAGTGGTACGGACCGTAAACATGCCTGTACGCTCACCATCACGATGGGTACACATACGGCAGCACTCCCATAGTGATATTGGAACGTACACAGGCCCTCTTAGCAGCAGTACGGCGGTTTTCACACATCACAGTGGTGACGGGCAGCACACAGGAAGGAATAGGGCGGACATACTTGTCCATGGATGGACATCAAGGCATTGTCTGGGCATTACTACATGTGTGGGGCACAGGTGTGACAGGCTGTGATGTGGAACATTACTCCTGAGTCGAGAAGGCACCAGATGTATGATGAGATGTGTACAGATGTAATGTGTGACGGTGCAATGTGTGCCAGGCATGCCCTTGACTCCTTTGACATGTGTGCATGTCGTACTGCACACTTGGGATGAGCGTCACTGGCATGGCACGGACACCAACACACGGAAGTGTCCCCTGATGCCCGGTACAGGGGTTACCACACCTGACTTGTCACTACCCACGGTGCACGATGTGACTATGTCATGTATGTGTGGGGGCTTCCCATTAGGTTGATGTTGGAGCACCCTCAAAAGCTGCAGCTGTTGCAGCAACCAACATGTGTATGTGTGTAGATTGACATTGGACACTGTTCCGCACACCATGCCACATGTGGTATCGGATGTGAGGTGCGTATGTATGCATGGGACACGGAGTAGCGTGACAAGGACATGTCTGCATCCTCTCAATGAATGTGTGGTGAGTCATGACATGTGCACCTTCATGGCAAGGTGTGTGGGCTGTCCTAGTGTAATGTCATGTGACCTGTGGCTCTAGTGTTCCGCTACCAGTCTCTGCAATCGACATCCTACTTCTGCTGATGTGTGGGTGTATGTCACTCCTGTGTTACGTCTGGCTGGTCACTTGCACTGGGACACAGCTAATCCCATGGCATGGCATGTGGAGGTTCTCAATCTCCGTGTGTAGCTGGGTCTTGGTAGGAGTGTCAGCTGCCAGCCATACGTGTCCAGGGCATGTGGCACATACCTGACTCCGTATGTAGCATATGTGTATAGACAGATTAACATGTGCTCAGTACAAATTATTTGTTGTTGTGGGGCACTCACTCTTCCTTGTCACTTCCAAATTACTGCAGAGCGCCGCCTCTTCCCCGAGCAATTCCGGACTTGGCTGCCATGAGGGAGAATGATCGTATCCGGTGCTACCGCTTCCCCCAATGGTTGATTCTGGAGTTGACGGCGAGACTGGCACCACACCTGCAACCGCTGCACAGGTATCCTACGGCACTGACACCCAAGCTGAAGGTAATGGCAGCCCTACATTTTCTAGCCACGGGTACCTTTCAAAATACCATAGGTCATGTTGGTGGCATGTCCCAGAGCATGTTCTGCCGTGTGCTGCATGGTTTCTTAGAGGCCATGTTGATTCACTTGGATGACTTCATCAAGTTCCCAACCCCTGAACAGTTGACTGGGGTCAAGCGTGGATTCTATGCCCTGGGAGGGATGCCCCATGTCATTGGGTCCATAGATGGGACACATGTTGCTTTGGTACCACCACACGCACAGGAGGTAGCGTACCGCAATCGGAAGCACTACCACTCCATCAATGTCCTTGTGGTGTGTCTGTCCAACATGGTGATTTCACATGTCTGTGCTCGTTTTCCAGGATCAGCACACGATGCCTACATCATGAGGCGTAGCAGGGTGCCTGAAATGATGATGCAGCTGCGCAACGAACAAGCATGTGTTGTTGGTGGGTACAGTCTGTCTGTCCTGTATTTTGCATAGCCTACCAGCATGACCACTCCACCAGTTCTAACGATGTCCATGTGCTTCCCATGTAGGGGACGCTGGCTATCCCAACATGCCATGGCTGCTCACACCTCTCCGCAACCCCATCACGCCGGCCCAGCTCCGCTACAACACCGCCCATGGCCGGACAAGGCGAGTGATAGAGAGGAAGTTTGGCCTGCTGAAGAGCCGATTTAGGTGCCTCCACAAGACCGGCGGCGCGCTCCCATATGCCCCTGCGAAGGTCTGCAAAATCTTCATGGTCTGCTGCATGCTGCACAACATGGCAGTTGAGAAAGCTGTGCCACTCATCCTGGATCAAGATGACGAGGACCATCCACCCGTGGAGGACGAAGGGCTTGGCAATGGGGCTAGTGATGTGGAGGATGTGGAGCCGCAAGAGGACATCCGGACTCGGCTCATACGCGACTTCTTTGCTTAGTGGTGAGTACCAGTGTCTGAGTGTGCACACATTGCTCCCCGTGTGGCATGTGTTGTGATGTGTGTCTCCACCTGCATGTATGGCACGTGAGTCAGAGGTGTGTGTGGGTGTGTCACTGGAGTGATGGTGCCAGTGATGGTTGTATTTCCCCAGTCATAATTGTGAACTAGCATGTTGTCATCCATACATGTGTCAAGTACATGCACATGCAAGTGGCTGTGCTTTTTGTGGCTGACTTCTTGTGTGTCTCTCATCCCCAGGTACTTGCGCATGCCGTCTGCTGGTTGCATTGTTGTGGCACTGCTATTCCTCATGGACACGTCATCGTGGGCTGACTCAGCGTTACACGCACGGACAAGTTTGGAAGTCTCCTTAGGGTAAGGGATGCATCAGGGGTGTATTGGGTGTGGCAGTTGTTCACGATGTATGCACACTGCCCCTGTTGATGTTTGGTTCCTCTGCAGCCATGTAGCATCACCATGGGACACGACATGCAGCTGTGTACACCTGAATAGATGGTCTGACTGGTTGACAGTCATCAGTGATGGGATAGTGGATTGTGATGATGGCATCAATGTGTGTAACACTGCCCTCGGACACATACGGTTTGCATTGGCTTGACATGGTGTGGGACTTCTACATCAGCGGATCAATGGTGTATGGCAGTCTCTCCGTGAGCAGCTGTGGGTGTTTAGCTGTCGGCCGACAATTGTGTGCCAGTTCCATGGCTATCACGCATTTGTGCTGCAGAAGGGGGGAGCCAGTGTTGGACCCACATGTTACTCCACATGAAGTGTTCATGTGTACTTCAAGTTGCCTCTGCAATCCCGAAAACATGACTAATAACGGTGTCCCAATGCCTCCAAGGTGCCTCTTCTCAGTCAATGCTGGTGTGTTGCCACGGTGCATCCAGCATGTCTGGCATGGTTGTCCCTGATAGTGGCTATGTGTCTATGTGTCGAGTAGCAAGATGCATGCTGTGTGTGTGGGCTGAGACTGTGTATTGTGCATCATGTCCATGACTGTGTGGGTATTGTGACATGTGCCATCCCCATGCATCCAACGTTGGCCAGGCCCCCATTCTCTGCATCCACCGGACTCAAGCTTGCAGGACATGGTTCTGCCACCTGTCTACACATACCTGGGTGCCCCCCAGGACACTGGACTGGATCCCTGACCTCTGCGCATGACTGTTGCTGTACTCAATGTGTCTGTCAGCACGGTTGTGCGGCCACCCCCTCAGCTGGTTGGGCCCATCACGGGTGTGTATGGTGCTCCATGTCTGTCTTGCCTAATACACTGTGACCCGTGTGTCCTGTGCCAGAATCGGGCCCCAGGGTGTGGATGGTTGAAGTCAAAAGAGAACTCAGACATGTTTAGACTTTACAAAACACATGTAAGGTAATAATGCAACCAGCAGGCATATTCTCTTCATGGTGTGAATTTTTATTTTTGTGGGGGGGTGGAGGGGGGGGGGGTATGACGTGAGGGGCTTTCCGGGAGTTTGGAATCCAAAGTTCAGTAGGGGGGTTGGTGTCCTTGCCATTGGAAATCCTCAGAGTACATGCCACAGTCTTTGTCAACATTGGTCAGACAGTGACCAGCAAGGCCATGTGGCAGAGAATGCCTCTTGATGCTGTGATGCTGTTGCTCCAGTGGGCCAGGTGCCAGGCCAGGTGTCCTGGGAGATGGTGATGTAGCGCCGACCCTCACGGTCCTTTCCGTGGACAACCCGGCCTCCTGCGGGGACCCTCAGAAGCAGGCCGTGACGATGTTTGGGATGCTCCATCGGATGTTTCCTCCTCCTCCTGATCCCTCCCTGTGGGTGGTGATGTTCTCCGCCTTCTGGCACAGGGAGGGTTGCCCATGTTGTCGGCCATCCGACGGAGTGTATCGTGAATTCCCGTGTACACTGTCACGAGCTCAGCCTGTCCGTCCTCCTTCCTCCGTTGGTGTTGCAGTAGACAGGCATGTTGCTCCGCATGTTGGTGGGCCTGCTGGGTCTTTATCTCATCGAGGGTCCCCTTGATCTCATTGAGGGTGGACACAACCTGGGCCATGCTCGTGGTGTCCTGCCGGTATGTGTCCAGGATGTTACGGACATGGGAATATACCGGTTCCCCTGCCAACTGGTCAGGCTGACGCCTCCGCCGTCCTCCACTCCCACCACCCCTGCCCACTTGCTCCTGGCCTGCCCTTGTGGGCACATCGGGTCTCCGGGACCCCTGAGGGGTGGCATTGGCGTTGTCGCCTGCCTCCTCCTGGGTGCCCGGGACACCGTGTCCCTCCTGGCCAGCCTGGCTGCTTTGTGGTGGTGGGGCAGGGATCCTGGGTGTCTCCTGGGATGTGGCAGGAGTGGGGGTGGTGGTTGGCCCCGTTGTACCTGACGCAGGTGCTGCAGGTGGTTGGACACCAGAGAGGCCAGGTTGGTCGGGGTCGTCCACAGAGTGGTGAGAGTCATCGCTGCCGGTGGGATCGGCCTCCCGCAGATCCGGGTCCTGTGAGTCTTCCCCCCCAGTGTTGGGGGGTGAACCACGAGGTTGACCTGTGTGTGAGAGAGACAATGTTAATTTTGGTCCATGCAACATCCATGTTTCATCAGTTTCAAAGTTGGCACATTTCCTCTTGGACTTAGGATCTGTCTTGCATTCCACTCACAGTGCACTTGTGCATGGGTGTGTCCCTTGGGCACCACTTTGGCCCCTTTCACTATGTGTGGCACAGTCTTACTTGCTGCGTCAAGTGTGACTGCAGTCAGCAGTGGAGTGGGCAGGTGTGGCGAGCCATGCATTGGCGCCTTCCGTGTAGCACTGTACATGTGCACATGGAGTGGATCCACACACTTATATAATGCAGGTAGCTGTCGTTGTGCGCGTGAACAGGTTGTGACATGGCCCTGAGTTTTGCCATGGAGAAGAGGGGGGGTTCTGGCACTGGCCACCCTTGGCTACATGCACGCAGTCTACCTGCTGACGAGCAGACATTCCCACACACTACACGGCTGATTTGCTCTCCCTGTGTCTCCCTCCCTCTCTGTCCCCCTCTCCCTCCCTCGTGTGTCAGCCTCCTCCCTCTGTCCGTGTCCCTGTGTCTCCCTCCCTCTCTGTCCCCCTCTCCCTCCCTCCGTGTGTCAGCCTCCTCCCTCTGTCCGTGTCCCTGTGTCTCCCTCCCTCTCTGTCCCCCTCTCCCTCCCTCCGTGTGTCAGCCTCCTCCCTCTGTCCGTGTCCCTGTGTCTCCCTCCCTCTCTGTCCCCCTCTCCCTCCCTCCGTGTGTCAGCCTCCTCCCTCTGTCCGTGTCCCTGTGTCTCCCTCCCTCTCTGTCCCCCTCTCCCTCCCTCCGTGTGTCAGCCTCCTCCCTCTGTCCGTGTCCCTGTGTCTCCCTCCCTCTCTGTCCCCCTCTCCCTCCCACCGTGTGTCAGCCTCCTCCCTCTGTCCGTGTCCCTGTGTCTCCCTCCCTCTCTGTCCCCCTCTCCCTCCCTCTCTGTCCCCCTCTCCCTCCCTCTGTGTGTCACCCTCTGTCACCTCAGCCCAGCTTCCTGGGCACACACTGTTAGCAGATCTTTGAATGGCCCTTGGCTTGTTGATGTGAGTTTGTTTCTGATCTCCAGGCACCCATTGGGTGTAGTGTGTGTCTCTGCGCTGCTGCTGTGGTGGTGTGTGCTGCCACTCTTTCACAATGTTGGCTGTTCATTAGCTGCTGTCATGTGCAAAACAGTGCCTTCACCCCCATGTGTTGATGCAAGGCGTCCGCCATTTGCTGGCGAGTCTTTCCTGTGTGGGGACACACTGTTTGTCTGGCTGTGACCTAGGCCATATGGGCAGAGGGCATTGTTGTCTGCTTCTGAGTTGCACTATGTGAATTTTGGGGCCCACCCTCCCGCCATCTGGGTTACCGTGTCATGTGTTGGTGTCTTCTGTGGCCTGTGACTTGACATTGTCCAGCTGGGTGCATGGGGCATGGTGGCGGCAGTGGCATGTGCGTGTTCATGGAGTGTGGTTGAGTCATGCGATAGCTTGGGGTGGTTGCGTGCCTGTTTGTGATTTTGGTTGTGGATGACGTTCCCCCCATGTGAGGTGCGTTGTTTGTGTACTCACCTGGGTCTCGGAGTCCTCCTAATCCTTCGACTGCCTCCACCGGCAGTATGGCCATCACCCACTCCTCCCAGGGATGGTAGTGTACGGGTCTGCGGGAGGGCCCTCCTCCAGTGAGGTTTGCCTGGTTGTGTTCATCCAGCATCTTGGCTCGGACCCTCCTCCGCAGATCGTACCACCTGGCTTGGCATTCCTGCTTGTTCCTTCTGGTGTCCGCAACAGCATTCACAGCATCGACGATGGTCTGCCACATGGCTGTTTTTGCTGCCATGCTGGTCTGTCTGACCAATGTTCCAAAGAGCTGTGGCTCGACTGAGGATTTCATCGACAAGGACCTCCAACTCTCGGTTACTGAACTTTGGATTCTTGTTAGTGGGCATGGTGAGGGGTGTGGATGGTGGGGGGTGTGTGTGGATGGTTTTGGGTTTGTGGGTGTGGTTGTGCAGGTGTGTGTGTGTGTGAATGTGATGAGGGGGTGTTTGTGAAGGTGGTTGTGTGAAGGTGTGCAAGTGTAAGGTGTGGTGAAGCTTGTAGTATGGTGCTGTAGGTTGTCTGTGGTGTCTGGCAGCAGTGAGTCGGTTGCAAAGGCTCATGGTTTGTGTGTGTGGGCCCTTTTTATTGATCCATTGGTGGGTGTGGCTGTGTTTGAAGTTTGGGTGGGTGTGTTATAAGGAGTGGTGGTGTTTTGGGCCTCTGTTTGTTTTTGGCAGTTGCAGGTCAGTGAATGTGTTTTTTTAGTGGTTGTTGGACATGTTTTGTGGCTTTGTGCCATTCGAATGGTGTATTCTTGTATTGTTTTGGTTTGTCCTGGTTGTGTACGTGCGTTTTTAGCATGTGTACGGTGTGTACATGGGCCATTTGGTTGTACAGTGCTGTCCTTGTGTGTGGCTTGGTACGACTCGTACATGCGGTTGTGATGTTGGGGCCTGGGGTGCGCTCCGTACTTAGGAGGTTGTGGTGGGGGTGCGACTCTGACGTACACGGGTGTACATACAGGGGGGTACGACACGTACAGGGGTGTACATACACGGGGGTACGACACGTACAGGGGTGGGGGTACGACTCGAACGTACAGGGGTGTACATACACGGGGGTACGACACGTACACGGGTGGGGGTAGGACTCGAACGTACAGGGGTGTACATACATGGGGGTACGACACGTACACGGGTGGGGGTAGGACTCGAACGTACAGGGGTGTACATACACGGGGGTACGACACGTACACGGGTGGGGGTAGGACTCGCACGTATAGGGGTGTACATACACGGTGGTACGACACGTACAGGGGTAGGGGTAGGACTCGAACGTACAGGGGTGTACATACACGGTGGTACGACACGTACAGGGGTAGGGGTAGGACTCGAACGTACAGGGGTGTACATACACGGTGGTACGACACGTACAGGGGTGGGGGTACGACTCGAACATACAGGGGTGTACATACACGGTGGTACGACACGTACAGGGGTGGGGGTAGGACTCGAACGTACAGGGGTGTACATACACGGTGGTACGACACCTACAGGGGTAGGGGTACGACTCGAACGTACAGGGGTGTACATACACGGTGGTACGACATGTACAGGGGTAGGGGTAGGACTCGAACGTACAGGGGTGTACATACACGGTGGTACGACACGTACAGGGGTGGGGGTACGACTTGAACGTACAGGGGTGTACATACACGGTGGTACGACACGTACAGGGGTAGGGGTACGACTCGAACGTACAGGGGTGTACATACACGGTGGTACGACACGTACAGGGGTGGGGGTAGAACTCGAACGTACAGGGGTGTACATACACAGTGGTACGACACGTACAGGGGTGGCGGTAGGACTCGAATGTACAGGGGTGTACATACACGGGGGTACGACACGTACAGGGGTGGGGGTACGACTCGAACGTACAGGGGTGTACATACATGGTGGTACGACACGTACAGGGGTGGGGGTAGGACTCGAACGTACAGGGGTGTACATACACGGTGGTACGACACGTACAGGGGTAGGGGTACGACTCGAACGTACAGGGGTGTACATACACGGTGGTACGACACATACAGGGGTGGGGGTAGGACTCGAACGTACAGGGGTGTACATACACGGTGGTACGACACGTACAGGGGTGGGGGTAGGACTCGAACGTACAGGGATGTACATACACGGGGGTACGACACGTACAGGGGTGGGGGTACGACTCGAACGTACAGGGGTGTACATACACGGTGGTACGACACGTACAGGGGTGTACATACATGGGGGTAGGACACGTACAGGGGTAGGGGTATGACTCGAATGTACAGGGGTGTACATACACGGGGGTACGACTCGAACGTACAGGGGTGTACATACACGGGGGTAGGACACGTACAGGGGTGGGGGTACGACTCGAACGTACAGGGGTGTACATACACGGGTGGGGGTGTACATACACGGGGGGTACGTCTCAGACGTACGGGGGCTGGGGGGAGTGTTGGGCGCGTATGCGGGCACATGTCTCCATGGTTGCTATGGGAGTTCGGTGCGGACGGTGTTTTTTCCATACGGTTGTAACTTCGGACGCACGGGATGGATCGTGATTCCTCGGTCGGACTTGACTTTTCACATTTGTACGGTAAATCGTCCGAGGACGTGTCGGACACATTTTCCGACCCGAGGACGTGTGGGGAATAATTCCCAAGGCGGTTCGTATGGACTTTTTACCATGCAAATCGTGATTGGCAGTTTGTACGGCACTTGTACGATTCGTACGGTAAAAAGACCGGATACGAGTCGTACGGGGTATTTTTTTACCGGATCGTAATTGCCACCTCTAGGTTTTAGCTCTATTTTTTGGATTCGGTCATATTGATAGTATAGTTATGTTGCCCAGATTTTTGGTTATAAATAACAATTATAGTAGACCTTATGATGATGGTTTAGAAAACGCATTCATGTAGAGGCATTAAGTTATACAGGGTCAACATAAAAAGGTTGAAGACTAGATGTAGCTTTGTTATTTACTAAGTTGCCTGATGGTTGCTTTTTCAATAACCTTGAGGTACGACAAGACGTCATGACAGTATTTTGCACAGAATCTAAGTTAACAATATTATTGAATTGTTCTTAATATATTTATATATTTATATATTTTATATATTTACGTCATGTTTTTACCTTTGCCTTGTTACAGATGAAACTGGACTCATGGACTTTAATAATCTGTGTTTCAAAGAGTTTCAAATAATTATGAGATTTATCTCTGGACCTGGTTTCAACGAACATGTGAAAAAGCCCAATAGGAATATTTCTGGACTTTCTCAATTTATATGGTTTACATATAACCAATGATGTAACTTATTAACAAGATGTGGAATACATACAGTAACAAAGTAACAATAAGGGGCACTTTAAAAAAGAAAAAAGAAAAAAGATAGAGAAAAAAGACTGTGTTTACCACTTAGATATATGTTTAACAATAGAATGTGTATTTTTTCTATGTTTATTCACGATGTGTGGTCACGTGGGTTTAGCATCACACTTTAAAATGGCAATGTAACCTCTCCTCGTTGATGTGAACAAGGGCGAGTGACGCCCGAAACGCGTCTTCAAAGGATTTTACAGCTGGAATAAATATTTTGCTGCCTTAAATCAGTGGTTCGTAGTTCCTTGGTGGCTGGGTCGGCTGAGACGAAGCTGCGAGCAGACGAAGGATCAGGTGTGCTTTCATATATATATATGTTAGAATGGGGAACCTCTGGTTGGCACAGGTAGGTACTTGTGACAAGCAGTGGTCCCTTCTTCTATTCAGGGCGAGAGAATTACCCCTTCAGAACAACCCCTGCTCACCCTATAGGTAGTGTGGCGCGAGCAGTCAGGGCTAAACTTCAGGGCGCTAGTCAGTTAAGCATTTATGATCACACACAGTAAACCACAACGATCCCCCACAAATGGACACCAGGCGTAAGTTGTATCAAAAATACGGATGCTTTATATAAAAGTTTCTTTGTTACGCAGGCATGTACAAGACCATCAATAACGGTTGCGAAATGGAAGCCACAAGATGATAATTAGGCACTGTTCTTGTCTTTTGTAACTTATTCGATCACGAGCGCTTCACAGGGCTCGGTTGAGTCGGTCCAGTCACGATGATGCGCAGTGCACCCGGGGTACAGTGATACGGGGAAATCAGAACGTTGCGGACCCCGAGTCCGATAGAGAGTTCACTGTACCTGGGAACGTGCGATGTGCTTGGACGAGTCTTCGGAGGGGATGCAGGTTCTGCACCTCGCGGGTCTCCGGATCAAGAATTCAGCGGGCGGCTCTCGGTAGACAGGTGCGGCCCAGGGCCTCCGACACGGACTGTGCGGGAGGTCACTGCGGAGGGCGGCACGGTCAGACTCAGGCTGGGAGGTGAAGCGGGGCGGCCGGATACGTTACGACGTACGGGCGGCCGTCCGAGGCTTGATTTCACTTCCCAATTAGAAATCCGGCGGGAGGGCGAGAGGGCACCAGGCACGCTCCAGTGGCAGGCAGGTGACAGGGAAGCGGGGCGGCCAGCCTCGATGGGTCCAGAGCGACTCAGGTAGAGCGGGGCTCTCGGCGAGGGGAGGCGGCCAGGCTTCTGGGTGTCACGGCCCTAGGAGGGGTGGCAAGGTGCGCAGAGCACTCCGGCGGGAGAAAGCACACGGCTCGAGTTCTCAGACGAGCGGAGACACGGTGAACCCACTGGTCCTGGGGTTCAGTTCAGGGGGCAAGCTCTTCTTCCAAGCCCTTGGAGATAGTTGAAGAACAAAGTGCCAAAGTCTCTTTCAGTCTTTTTCCTCTCCTTCCTCAGCAAGGCACCTACTGCAGGCCAATCCCTCAGGTCAGGGAAAGTTACTCCTCCTTCAGCTTCTTCCAGGTCCTTCTAGTCGGGCAGAGTTCCTTCGTGGTTCAATCTGGATCTGATTTCTTAGGAGCCAGGCTCCTACTTTTATACAGTGATTCTTTTGTTCTTTAGCGCCAGGGGGCCTGGGCCTGGCTCAGTCCAGTTCTGGAGTACTTTGTTTTGGTGACTCTGCTCTTTCCTTTCAGCAGCAGGGCAGAGACATCAGCCGCTCCACAGGGGGGAGAGCCGGCTTTGTGGTGGCAGAGCACAGGTCTATTCAAGAGTCAAGGTGTACTCCTCCCACCCATCCTGGTGTAATCTCTCTACCCACCACCTGGCAGCCAACCTGTCTCCTGGAATCCCCCAGCCCTGCTCCTGTACTGTTGCTAGGCAGAACACACACCCACAGCAGAGGCGGACTGAGATGGTCAGGCACGCAAAGGCTAACTTTCTAAAAGCAGCATTTGCAAACCCAGGATATTAAAATAACCTTTACTAAAAGAGGTATTTTATTATCCCGAGTTCAGGCATACTAAACATGACTTTCTACCATGCTCTCTGAGTCCACTGGGGTCACAGCGTGTAGCGATCCCAGCAGCCCATTCTGGCCTATGGAGAGCAGGTAGCCTTCAATAGTGAAAAACGAAAATGGCTGTAATTCACTATTAAGACATGCCACACACATCAGGGCATGTCCTACCTTATGCCTACAATGCACCCTGCGCTTAGGCCTACCAGAGGGGTGACTAACATGTAGTTAAGGGAAGGTTTAGGGACTGGCAAGTGGGGACACTTGCTCAGTCAGCGCGACGGTACCAGACCGCGCGCAGGTTCTGCAGTGGCAGACCCTAGACACATTTTACCCCGCTGCTTCGGTGGGTGGCACAACCAGTGCTGCAAGCCCACTAGCAGCATTTGGATATACAAGCCCTTGGCACCCCTGGTGCACTCTACTAGGGACTGATAGTAAACCAAATAAACCAAACGTGGAAGTCAATTCACATAATACATTTTACCATAGGGAGCACTTGCACTGTGGCACTGGATGGCAGTGGCACAGTGCCCTGAGCAGCTAACACCAACACAAAACACATTGAGGCACAGACAAAAATGGAAGGGTGACCCACGCCAATGGTGCCAGGTCTAACACGTGTCCCCTCCAGCTGAAAAGTGGGGAGAACTACCCTACCCCAGGGAGTTCTGCATCACTAAGGCGGAAAAACCTGGACAGACCGTCAGCATTGGCGTGATCTGTGCCAGGGCGATGCTCCACCGTAAAGTCCATACCCTGTAGGGAGATGGACCACCTCAACAGTTTTGGGGTCTCACCCCTCATTTGCATCAACCATCTGAGGGGCCTGTGGTCGGTCTGAACCCGGAAGTGAGACCCAAACAAGTAGGGTCTTAGCTTCTTCAGCGCCCAGACCACAGCAAATGCTTCTCGTTCTATCGCACTCCACCTTTGTTCCCGGGGAAGTAGCCTCCTGCTAATAAAGGCTACGGGTTGGTCAAAGCCCTCCTCAGTGATCTGTGAGAGAACAGCCCCTACACCATGCTCTGATGCATCCGTCTGCACCAGGAACTCTTTGGAGAAGTCAGGTGCCAAGAGCACGGGCGCCGTGCACATGGCAGTTTTCAGGGTGTCGAAGGCTTTCTGACAGGTGTCAGTCCATATCCCTTTTCTGGGCTGCTTCTTCGAAGTCAGCTCTGTCAAGGGGGCAACGATGCTGCCATACCCCTTGACAAACCTCCTGTAGTACCCGGTGAGTCCTAAAAAGGCCCTCACCTCCGTCTGGGTTTTTGGGGGCTCCCAAGCCAGGATGGTTTCAACTTTGGGTTGGAGGGGCGCCACCTGGCCGCTCCCCACTTGGTGTCCCAAGTACACCACTGAACCCTGCCCGATCTGACACTTGCTTGCCTTGATCGTGAGGCCTGCCTTGCGCAGCGCCATCAACACTTCCCAGAGATGTTGCAGGTGTTCTTCCCATGTGCCGCTGAACACTGCGATGTCATCCAGGTAGGCGGCGCTGAACTCGGTCAGCCCAGCCAACACCTGGTTGACCAACCTCTGGAAGGTGGCAGGGGCATTCTTCATCCCAAAGGGCATCACCCGGAACTGGTAATGCCCATCTGGTGTAGAGAATGCGGGCCTCTCTTTGGCCCCATCAGTTAAGGCGATCTGCCAGTATCCAGACGTTAAATCAAACGTGCTGTGGTACCGTGCAGCCCCTAACCAATCGATGAGCTCATCAGCTCTGGGGATGGGGTGCGCGTCAGTCTTCGTGACTGAGTTGAGTCCTCGGTAGTCCACACAGAACCGGAGTTCGGGCGTGGCACCCGGCGCTGCAGCCTTTGGGACCAAGACCACTGGCCTGGCCCAATGACTGCTGGAGGACTCAACCACCCCTAGGGCAAGCATCTTCGAGACCTCCTCTTTGATGCAGGCTCTGACCCTGTCAGTTACCCGGTAGGCCTTGTGCTTCACAGGTAAGCTGTCTCCTGTATCTACATCATGGACGCACCAATTTGTGATACCAGGAACCAGGGAGAACAGGTCAGGGAACTGCCCCAGCAGCTGGCGACAGTCACCCTGTTGCTCAGGGGTCAGGGTGGGTGAGAGGTTAACTCCATCCACTGACCCGTCTCGCTCTGAGGCTACCAAGAGGTCAGGAAGAGGCTCGGACTCCTCTTCCGTCCCATCATCGGTGGCCAAGAGCATGCCCACTTCGGACCTCTCCAAGTGGGGCTTCAGTCGATTGACATGTAGGACCCTTAAGGGGTTCCTAGGAGACCGCAAGTTCACCAAGTAGGTGACAGAACTCTTGCGCTCCACAATCTCAAAGGGTCCTGTCCACTTGTCCTGGAGTGCACAAGGCTCCACAGGGGCCAGGACCCACACTTTTTGACCAGGTTGAAGCTCAACCAGAGTGGCATTCTGGTCGTACCACCGCTTCATTTCCTCCTGGCTGGCTTCCAGGTTTGCCTCAGCAAGTTGCCTGAAACGCCCAGTCTGGTTCCGGAAAGCCAGCATGTAACTGTATACATTCTGGGGAGGTTTCCTGGGAGATTGCTCCCAGCCTTCCTTGACCAGACTAAGAGGTCCTCGTACGGGGTGGCCATACAAAAGCTCAAAGGGACTGAACCCTAGAGACTTTTGTGGCACCTCGCGGTACGCAAAGAGAAGGCATGGTAAGAGGACGCCCCCCTTACGCCTCATGGGTTCCTGGAGACCCATAATCATGCCCTTCAGGGTTCGGTTGAAGCACTCAACCAACCCGTTTCCTTGGGGATGGTAAGGTGTGGTGAACTTGTAGGTTACACCACACTCTTGCCAAAGGGACTTCATATATTTCGATATGAAGTTGGTCCCCCTGTCAGACACCACCTCTAGAGGGAATCCTACTCGTGAGAAAATTCCCATCAGTGCCCGTCCCACCACGGGGGCCGTCACTGTCCTCAGAGGGATGGCTTCAGGGTACCGGGTGGCATGGTCCACCAAGACCAGGATAAACCTGTTGCCCATGGCTGTCTTGGGGTCCAGTGGCCCCACAATGTCAATCCCCACCCGCTGGAATGGGGTACTGACCACTGGGAAAGGTTGGAGTGGAGCTCTCAGCTTCCTTCCACTCTTGCCACTTGCCTGGCAAGTCTGGCATGTCCTGCAGTGAGTGTCAGAACTCCTGCGCATTTGGGGCCAATAAAAGTGGGTGACAAGCCTTTCAAAGGTCTTGTCCTGCCCCAAATGTCCTGCTAACGGTACGTCGTGAGCCAGCCCCAGTAGGAAGGCTCTGAACTTCTGGGGTACCACCAGCGCACGGGCTGACCCAGGTTCAGCAACCTTAGGCTCTGAGTATAGGAGGTCGTTCTCCCAGTAGATCAAGTGAGTTCCGGACTGATCACCATTGGCCTGGGCTGCAGCCTGCTGCCGCATACCCTCTAGAGAGGGGCACTCTTTCTGCTCCCTGCAGAATTCCTCCCTGGTGGGGCCTCCTTCTTGCTGCCAATGGGTCAGCTCAGGCAGGTCCCCCAGTTCGGCTATCTGTTCCCCGGTAGGCTCCAGGGCATCCCCCTCAAGGTCTGCTTCCTCCTGGGCCGTGGAAACTTCAGGAGCCGGATTCCCGTGCCTCCCTTGCCCTCTCTCTAAGGCCGGTTCCTGGGCCTCTCCCTCAGGCTCCAGGGTTCCTTCAACAGCCCTACCGGCTGCCATCGACCGGGTGGTCACGCACGCCCAATCAGGAAAGTCCACCATCCGCAGGTGAGTTGTCTTTTCCCAAGGGGAGCTCTCCAAATCGTTACCTAGGAGACAATCAACAGGCATGGCCTCTGTCACAGCCACTTGCAGAGTACCAGAGACCCCCCCCCACTCAAAGGGAACCTGAGCCATTGGACACTGACTCTCGGTGTTGTCGGCATTGACAACACGGCAGAATGCGTGTGGGACAACCTGCTCTTGAGACACCAGGTGTTGCTTGACAGCAGTCACACTGGCTCCTGTATCTCTAAGAGCCCCCACCCTCTTGCCATTTATGGTCACCCACTGCCCATACTTTTGAGTATTGGGGGGCAGCTGGGCCTCAGCGACCATCTCACTGTCTCCTAAGGAGACTAGGGTCATCTGTACGGGATCCCCCGCCCCTTGGACATCTATCTCCCTCCCCAAGGCTACACTATTCACCTGCTTGGGGGGTGGAGCGCCAGAGGGTGCTGGTTTACCATACAGGGGGCACTTGGGATCCACGGAAATGTGCCCCAGGTTGTTACACTTGTAACATCTGAGGGGCCCTCTTTGAACAGGGTTACCTGTCGGGGCCCCGGTCTGCTTCAGGGGTGGGGGTGGCTGAGAACCTTTCCCTTGGTTCCCTTGGGAATTACTTTGGGGCCCTCTGTAGAACTCCCTCTGTTTACCCTTGTCCCCCCCACTCTTCTGCTGGGGACCCTGAACACCTTTGGCGGGGCCTCCCACGGGACGCTTGTGGACCCTGGTGCTGATCCAGCGGTCCGCCTCCTCAGCAAGCTTCCTCGGGTTGGACAGCTTGCTATCGATCAGGTGCTGGCGTAGCTCAGGAAAACAATTATCCGACAAGTGCTCCCATGCAATTAAATCAAACAGCCCTTGGTAATCATTCACTTTGCTACCCTTCACCCAACCATCCAGCGCTCTGCAAAAAAAGGTCACATATTCTACATAAGTGGTACCAGGTTTCTTGGTGCAATCCCTAAATCTCTGTCTGTACAATTCAGGAGTTAACCCATACCTTGTCATGAGAGCCTCCTTCATGTGGGGATAGGATGTGTGGACATCAGAGGGGAGGTCTAGCAGTGTGTCCCGCCCCTCACTCAGGAACCTTCCCCACAACCCCGCTCCCCAATCCTTCTCAGGGACCCGGTGGGAGGACATGGCTACTTCATAGGCCCTGAACCACTGCCCAATATCATCCTGCTTATAATATTCTTTGACTACATCTTTAGGAATGTGCACCCTTGACTCTGTTGAGTTGCTGCCACCAGAGGGTGAGTTGTCTAAACTCCTGGCCTTGAGATCCAACTCCCTCATTTTTACCTCATGCTCCATGGCCAGTTTCTGCCTTTCCATCTCCATTTGCAGTTTTGCCATCTCCACCTCATGTGCTCGTGCAGCACTCCTGTCGGCCATCTCCTCGGGCGACAGGCCTCTGCTAGGCTCAAAAACACCTTCTGGGGGTATCACCTCCCGTGCATTCTCTGGGAACTTTGATTCATGCCAGGCTCTCAGCGCTGTCACGTACTGATCCTTGTTGCCAAGTCCACTTTGCTTAATTCTGTACTTGGAGAGATATCCTTTCAGGACATCATTTGTGCACTTCCTCAGTGCCTCGGGCTCCCAATCGATGACATCCACTCCAGAGAATACAGAGGACGCTCCGCCTCCACCGACTGAGCTAGGTATGGTTTCTTAAGGTGGAGATTCTTCTTTAGCAACAACTGTCAATCAATCTGTGGCTGCGTTATAGGTCTGCTCTACGTGGTGATCAATAATTCACTGTATGTAAATCATAAATGCAAATTCGAAATCCCACCGCTGCCACCAATGTTAGAATGGGGAACCTCTGGTTGGCACAGGTAGGTACTTGTGACAAGCAGTGGTCCCTTCTTCTATTCAGGGCGAGAGAATTACCCCTTCAGAACAACCCCTGCTCACCCTATAGGTAGTGTGGCGCGAGCAGTCAGGGCTAAACTTCTGGGCGCTAGTCAGTTAAGCATTTATGATCACACACAGTAAACCACAACGATCCCCCACAAATGGACACCAGGCGTAAGTTGTATCAAAAATACGGACGCTTTATATAAAAGTTTCTTTGTTACGCAGGCATGTACAAGACCATCAATAACGGTTGCGAAATGGAAGCCACAAGATGATAATTAGGCACTGTTCTTGTCTTTGGTAACTTATTCGATCACAAGCGCTTCACAGGGCTCGGTTGAGTCGGTCCAGTCACGATGATGCGCAGTGCACCCGGGGTACAGTGATACGGGGAAATCAGAACGTTGCGGACCCCGAGTCCGATAGAGAGTTCACTGTACCTGGGAACGTGCGATGTGCTTGGACGAGTCTTCGGAGGGGATGCAGGTTCTGCACCTCGCGGGTCTCCGGATCAAGAATTCAGCGGGCGGCTCTCGGTAGACAGGTGCGGCCCAGGGCCTCCGACACGGACTGTGCGGGAGGTCACTGCGGAGGGCGGCACGGTCAGACTCAGGCTGGGAGGTGAAGCGGGGCGGCCGGATACGTTACGACGTACGGGCGGCCGTCCGAGGCTTGATTTCACTTCCCAATTAGAAATCCGGCGGGAGGGCGAGAGGGCACCAGGCACGCTCCAGTGGCAGGCAGGTGACAGGGAAGCGGGGCGGCCAGCCTCGATGGGTCCAGAGCGACTCAGGTAGAGCGGGGCTCTCGGCGAGGGGAGGCGGCCAGGCTTCTGGGTGTCACAGCCCTAGGAGGGGTGGCAAGGTGCGCAGAGCACTCCGGCGGGAGAAAGCACATGGCTCGAGTTCTCAGATGAGCGGAGACACGGTGAACCCACTGGTCCTGGGGTTCAGTTCAGGGGGCAAGCTCTTCTTCCAAGCCCTTGGAGATAGTTGAAGAACAAAGTGCCAAAGTCTCTTTCAGTCTTTTTCCTCTCCTTCCTCAGCAAGGCACCTACTGCAGGCCAATCCCTCAGGTCAGGGAAAGTTACTCCTCCTTCAGCTTCTTCCAGGTCCTTCTAGTCGGGCAGAGTTCCTTCGTGGTTCAATCTGGATCTGATTTCTTAGGAGCCAGGCTCCTACTTTTATACAGTGATTCTTTTGTTCTTTAGCGCCAGGGGGCCTGGGCCTGGCTCAGTCCAGTTCTGGAGTACTTTGTTTTGGTGACTCTGCTCTTTCCTTTCAGCAGCAGGGCAGAGACATCAGCCGCTCCACAGGGGGGCAGAGCCGGCTTTGTGGTGGCAGAGCACAGGTCTATTCAAGAGTCAAGGTGTACTCCTCCCACCCATCCTGGTGTAATCTCTCTACCCACCACCTGGCAGCCAACCTGTCTCCTGGAATACCCCAGCCCTGCTCCTGTACTGTTGCTAGGCAGAACACACACCCACAGCAGAGGCGGACTGAGATGGTCAGGCACGCAAAGGCTAACTTTCTAAAAGCAGCATTTGCAAACCCAGGATATTAAAATAACCTCTACTAAAAGAGGTATTTTATTATCCCGAGTTCAGGCATACTAAACATGACTTTCTACCATGCTCTCTGAGTCCACTGGGGTCACAGCGTGTAGCGATCCCAGCAGCCCATTCTGGCCTATGGAGAGCAGGTAGCCTTCAATAGTGAAAAACGAAAATGGCTGTAATTCACTATTAAGACATGCCACACACATCAGGGCATGTCCTACCTTATGCCTACAATGCACCCTGCGCTCAGGCCTACCAGAGGGGTGACTAACATGTAGTTAAGGGAAGGTTTAGGGACTGGCAAGTGGGGACACTTGCTCAGTCAGCGCGACGGTACCAGACCGCGCGCAGGTTCTGCAGTGGCAGACCCTTGACACATTTTACCCCGCTGCTTCGGTGTTTGGCACAACCAGTGCTGCAAGCCCACTAGCAGCATTTGGATATACAAGCCCTTGGCACCCCTGGTGCACTCTACTAGGGACTGATAGTAAACCAAATAAACCAAACGTGGAAGTCAATTCACATAATACATTTTACCATAGGGAGCACTTGCACTGTGGCACTGGATGGCAGTGGCACAGTGCCCTGAGCAGCTAACACCAACACAAAACACATTGAGGTACAGACAAAAATGGAAGGGTGACCCACGCCAATGGTGCCAGGTCTAACAATATATATATATATATATATATATATATATATATATATATATATTACCTACTGGCGGTCGCCAGTAGGTAGTTATAGTTAGGACCACGTTTCCATAGGAAATCCGCAACATTCTATTTTGAATAACTTTGGCGCCGGTCGACGAATCCTCGCGAATTTTTCAAAATAGGTGGGGCGCTACGCTCCGCTCCTACCCTGAAAGTCTCGGGGGGGATTCGTCAAGCGGGGGCTGAGATAAAAGGGGGGTCCCAAAACGCGTTTTTCCCATGCATTTTTCCATAGGACCTTTAGACAGGGCTACAGCCCGAACGGCTGAACAGAATTACTAGAAATTTGGCAGAGAGGTAGTCCTCAGGTCAAGGAAGTGCCTTTTGTAGGTTTGGTGTAAATCTGTTCAGTAGATTCTGAGAAAATAGCCTTTAAATCAATATATATATCTGAGCCAGCTTACGGTGCGCTTACGGTACGCTTACCGTACGCGTACGGTGGCGTGCACGAGCGCGATTCTGATTGGCTCTTAGATCTTAGTAAACATTCGAATCGGCCGAAACCAGGAAGCGGCGGCCGCCATTTTCTCTCTCGCACTGAGAGTTAGGTTTTAAAATAAAGCCCAAAAACATGTAAAGGGGCTGTTTAGACAGCTCCCACACACATAGCCATGTTGAGGGAGTCCCCAAAGATCCCCCAAGGGCAAAAATGTAATTTTTATTTTTTCGCTAATTTCGCCGATTACGCTTACCGTACGCGTACGGTAAAAAATTATAAAAAAAAAAAAACTATCCACACTCTCCCCACCCCGTGTCCAATTGTTGGCCGAAGGCCACCAATTGTGCATGGCTTATGAATGGTGTGATAAACTATAATATTTTTTAAAAAAATAATAAAAGAAAAAATTATCCACACTCTCTCCACCCCGTGTGCAAATGGTGCCCGAAGGGCACCATTTGTGCATGGCTTATAAAAATTACGAAAAATTAAAATATTACCTTTCAAAACGAAGTGCATCATATGTCCTCCATGTGCGCACGGTGCGCGAAGCGCATCGTGCGTACATGGCCCATCTAGCGTAACGTGGGCACGCGGTGCGCATAGCGCACCGCGTGCCCACTGTGCGTGCACGGCACTAACTGCGTAAAGTGGGCGCGCGGTGCGCGAAGCGCACCGCGTGCTTACTGTGCGCGCACTGTGCGTGAAGCGCACCGTGCGCGCACGGAACGAACTGCGTTAAGTGGGCGCGCACGCCACGAATGGCGTAAAGTAACTTAGCATTTAAAAAACCGTACAAATTCACTGAAAAAACCATAGGTTTCACACACGTTATAGTTAGGAATTAGCATTTAAAAAACCTTGCAAATTCACTGAAAAAACCATAGGTTTCACACATGTTATAGTTAGCGGAAATTTTACTGATAAAAAAACCAGTGAAATTCCCCCGTTATAGTTAGTGCAGGCAACTATAACTCACGCGACCGCAATCTTCTGCTGATGACATATGTGTCTTTATGAAAAAAAAATATTTGTTATATATGTATAGCTAAAAATGTATGGAAGAAGACATGGGCAAATAAGTGTCTAAATACAGTATTAGCATCAGCAGAGGATTGCGGTCGCGTGAGTTATAGTTGCCTGCACTAACTATAACGGGGGAATTTCACTGGTTTTTTATCAGTAAAATTTCCGCTAACTATAACATGTGTGAAACCTATGGTTTTTTCAGTGAATATATATATATATATATATATATATATATATATATATATATATATATATATATATTATCTACTGGGACCGTGTTTCCATAGGAAATCTCAAAATTCTATTTTGAATAACTTTGGCGCCGGTTGACGAATCTTCGCGAAATTTTCAAAACTAATGGGGCGCTCCGCTCAGCTCCTACCCTGAAAGTCTCGGGGTGATTCGTCAAGCGGGGGCCAAGAAAAAAGGGGGGTCCCAAAATGCGTTTTCCCCATGCATTTTTCCATAGGACCTTTAGTCGAAGGTACAGCCCGAACGGCTGAACAGAATTACTTGAAATTTGGCAGAGAGGTAGTCCTCAGGTCAGGGAAGTGCCTTTTGCAGGTCTGGTGTCAATCTGTTCAGTATTTCCTGAGAAAATAGCATTTAAAAGCATATAAATATCTATATGCGCGCACCGTGCGCGCACGGTGCCGTGCGCGAGCGAAATTCTGATTGGTTGTTAGATGTCAGTCAACATTCGAATCGGTCGAAATCAGGAAGTGTCGGCCGCCATTTTGTCTCTCGCACTGAAAAGGAAAGGGGGAAAAAGGTGGAAAACGTGGAAAGGGGGCAGGGAAGAGAGTTCCTGACCCCCTAGCCTTTGTCAGGGGGTCACAGAAGGACCCCCATGGGTGAAATAAACATTTCTTTTTTAATATAAAAATCGCGGGGTGCGCGCACGGTGCGTGCATGGTCCACTGCGTGCCCAAAGCGCGCGCACGGTGAAAAACCTTAAAAAATACATATATTAATAAATACATAACTTAGCATTGAAGAAAACGTACAAATTCACTTAAAAAACCATAGGTTTCACACACGTTATAGTTAGGAATTAGCATTTAAAAAACCTTGCAAATTCACTAAAAAACCATAGGTTTCACACAGGTTATAGTTAGGTGGACATTTCACTCGTAAAAAAACAATGAAATTCCCCCGTTCTAGTTCGTTCAGATAACTATAACTCGCGCGACCGCCACTCTATCACAAAGATGATGTCATCAGTGATGTCATGAATGATGCCACTGACCATGTCATGAGTGATGTAATATGTGACGTCATGAGCAGTGGATTGCGGGCGCGCGAGTTATAGTTATCTGAACTAACTATAACGGGGGAATTTCATTGGTTTTTTACGAGTGAAATGTCCACCTAACTATAACCTGTGTGAAACCTATGGTTTTTTAAGTGAATTTGCAAGGTTTTTTAAATACTAATTCCTAACTATAACGTGTGTGAAACCTATGGTTTTTTAAGTGAATATATATATATATATAGATAGATAGATAGATATAGATAGATATAGATAGATAGATAGATAGATAGATAGATAGATAGATAGATATACATATATATGTGTGTGTGTGTATACAAATAACATAAAATCTAAAAACATTCTATTATAAATTAAAACATTAAACTATTTAAAAATCTTCAAACTTGAATTTCCCACTCCAGTGAGTGCAACAGTAGGGAAAGTGTTGGACAGCGGAGGGGTAAAAATTACTATCCCCACTCCATTGAGTGCAACAGTAGGGAAAGTGTTGGATAGCGGAGGGGTAAAAATTACTATTCCCACTCCAGTGAGTGCAACAGTAGAGAAAGTGTTGGACAGTGGCGGGATATAATTTACTATTCCCCACTTCAATAATTGTAAAAGTTGGGAAAATAATGGATAGCAGAGCAGTAAAAAATATTAAACCCACTCCAGTGAGTGCAACAGTAGGGAAACTGTTGGATTGCAGAGGAGTAACAATTAATATTTTCATTCTAGTCAGTTAAACAAACAAAATTTTAAAAACAATCAAAATATTTTTTAAACTAAATAAATTAAATATATAAATATGTTAAAAATGTAAATAAAAATATATTTAATATTACATTTTTCAAAAAAACATATTATAATGTTAAATACATATAAGAAATACCTACAAATATTATATTAAATAAAATAAAAAATAATTTCCAAACAAATAAATATTTTAAATTACAAACTATTTAGAAATAAAAACATTAATTATTATATACATTTTCTTTTTTTATTTCCTACCTTATAACAACACACAATTCACAACCCACATCTAAATACAAATAAAAATGTACTTCCTCAACTAAAATAATTAATTACCAATTAAAGAAATATTATTAAATAAAAAGGAAATTAAAAGTCATAACAATTATTTAACTTCCCACACTTTACCCCTATAACCCCCACAACCCACAACTAACATTAAACTGTAAAAACATTCATTACACAAGTAAAGCTTATTTTCAATTAAAAACTAATAGTATTTAACAACTAATTATAAAGTAAGTAACATTAATTTACTCCCCACACTGTACCCCATAACAATGAAACCCACACACAAAAAATATAAACAAACACCATAATTAACTATAAATTAATTATTTAATATTAATGATCAATTAATTATTAATTAATTAACCATAAATCACTTCCCACCCTTTACCCCATAAACCCCACAACACTCACCTATAATAAAACAATTTCCAGAATTAATTTTCAATTAATTAATAATATAAATTAACTCATTATTAATCAATCAAAAATAAATTACTTCCCACCCTATACCCCTCTAAACCCTACAACACGCACCTAATGAAAATTACACATTCACCATAATTAATTATCAATTAATTAATATTAATTACCAACCAATTAATAATTAATTACAAATAAATTACTTCCCACAATTAACGCTAAACAATCTAAATTAAATAAATAAAAATAATCATTAATTTATTATAATAAATTACTTCCCACCCTATTCCCCTATAAACCCACAACCCGCTACGGAAATAAAAAATGCAAAATGTAATTAAATTAAAATTCATAACTACTAAAAATGTAACACATATATTAAAAAACATAAACAATACTTATACAAAAAACATACATCACATACATTTAAAATATAAACTAAAATACATAACACTAATTAAAAAATCGTTATTTTAAACATCTATATTTTTGCAAACAAAATGAATGACTTCTTTATTTTTTAAAACTATATTTCTTACCTCAAATTGGATATTTTTGACCACGATATTCTTGCTGTCGATATTTCTGAATCACGACATTTCCAACTCGATATTCTGTCTCAGCACCAGGCAAAGTGTAATCTTTGCCTCCAAGTCCTTAATAGAATTGAAAATTCTAAACACGTTAGCTAGAAAAAAGTTTAGCCTTTGTCAAGTTAATTTGTTATGCACCACAAGTCAAAGAAATAAACTTCATGTATAATACACAAACCCAAAAGCCCATAGCACTTTGATTCTACAGTCAAAGTTCATTCAAAATTGGTCATAACAATTTCTTATACAAAAACATGAAACAGTAACCAAAATATCATTATAATCAACCTAAAAGAAATAGTATATGGAAAGGAAATACTATGGATATTGTGATGCTCAGTCTCCATACCACAATTTCATCCCAGCAATTCATGACTAATGATAAATTCCTATGTTGAATTATAGATACATATAAATATATAAGTTAATTCACACTCTATATTAGATTATAATTCAATAGAAAAAAACATGTATTCACATCGGGCATGTGGAAGCGCAGTGTCAATCTATCAGGTGATATACTAAACAAATAATAAACAGAGTGCAAAGTGACATACAACTATGGGGCCGATTCTGATCCGGGTCAGAAAGCACTCCGACTTGGGTGCCGATTCCGATCCTGGAAAAATGTTCCCCGTACGACTCGTATCCGGTCTTTTTACCGTACGAATCGTACAAGTAGCGTACAAACTGCCAAGTACGATTCGTATGGGAAAAAGTCCATACGAATCGCATTCGGAAAATTTCCCCACACGTCCTCGGGTCGGAAAAAGTGTCCGACACATCCCCGGACGATTTTACGTACAAATGTGAAAAGTGAAGTCCGAGCGCGCAAGTACGATCCGTCCCGTGCGTCCGATGTTACAACCGTATGGAAAATGCACCGTACGGACCGAACTCCCATAGCAACCATGGAGACATGTGCCCGCATACGCACCGACCCCCCACCCAGCCCCCGTGAGTACGCGCCGAACCCCCCGTGTATGTACACCCGTGTACGTACGAGTCGTACCCCCACCCGTGTATGTACGGTGCGTACCCCCAGCGCTGGGGGTACGCACTGTACATACACGGGTGGGGGTATGATTCGTATGTACACGGGTGTACATACACGGGTGGGGGTACGACTCGTACGTACACGGGTGTACATACACGGGTGGGGGTACGGTTCGTACGTACAGGGGGGTACGACTCGCACGTACACGGGTGTACATACACGGGGGGTACGACTCGTACGTACTCGGTTGTACATACACGGGGGTACGACTCGTACGTACACGGGTGTACATACACGGGGGGTACGACTCGTACGTACTCGGGTGTACATACACGGGTGGGGGTATGACTCGTACGTACACGGGTCTGCATACACGGGGGTACGACTCGTACGTACTCGGGTGTACATACACGGGGGGGGGTTTGGCGCGTACTCATGGGGGCTGGGGGGGTTCGGCGCGTACTCACGGGGGTGGGGGGGTTCAGCGCATACTCACGGGGGCTGGGGGGGTTCGGCGTGCACTCACGGGGCTGGGGGGGGTTCAGTGCGTACTCACGGGGGCTGGGGGGGTTCGGCGCGTACTCATGGGGGCTGGGGGGGGGGTTCGGCGCGTACCGGGCCCCCTAATCTGGTCGTTTCGCGGCGTACTTCGCTTTTCAGGCACTTTTTGGGTGCCATAAAAATATTGCCGTCCGGACTGCTGTCGGTTCGAATCGTACTTCCTGGTTCGTGAAATGCTGCCTGAAAGCGTCCCGACATCACGTCGGCGCTTTCCCCGGATCACATTTGTATGTATATTTTCGCCGGTCGGTGTTTTGTACGACTCGTACGGAAATGGTGTTTCCGTGCGTATCGTACTTCCATGTTTGTAATGTTTTTTTCCCGGGTACAAGTCGGACGGAGAAAACGCTCCAACCGACGGTTCGTACCCGGTTTTTCCAGGATCGGAATCGGCACCCGAGTCGGATCCGGAGTGTTTTCCGACCGAGCCGGACCCCTACAGTCCGACCGAGCGAGTACGATGTGCACGTATGCTGTCAGACTCAGTTCAGTTGGACTCCCATAGAAGTCAAAGGGAGCAAGTTGTACGACGCGTACATGCGCTCCCATTGACTGAATGGGTACGTCTCGAACAGGTGCACCTCCTACAGTGGGTACGCGTCGGTGCCATCCGCACCGTACATGCCTGTGTTGGGGAGACTCATAGGTCTCCCCCTGTGTCTGAGTCGTAGGGCTGCGGGTGTTAGGGGGTCCGACGCGGACCCCCGAAGTCCGACTCCGGGAGCTTTTGCGAGCCGGACACTCTGGCTCGCACAGGCTGTCTGACGCGTGCATCGTAGTGGCTCGGTTGTAAATCGCATACATTGCACGCCACGGTTAGCTTCCAATGAGACGTACGGAGCGGTTCGGACCAGGAAACGACTCGGTCGGTGAATCTCACGTAGCTCGCATCGTACTTGCTCGTTCGTACAGCTGTACGAGTCGGCCGGAAAACACGCGTACGGCTCGTAGTTTTTCCGGCCGGATCGCGTTCGGTGCCCTTCCAACCCGGATCGGAATCGGCAGCTATGTGATAAAAAAGTTAAATGCCAAATGTATAAATCCTAAGATGTTGACATAAACAGATCTCACTCTGATCCCTACGAATTTAAAGGGGAATAATAATAGCTGTAAACATGATATAAGGTATAGACAACAAACTAAAGAGCTATCACCTCAGGCCAGTGCCCAAATACATCCCTATGGGTGCTGCAAATGTCATACTCAGTAAGGATGTAAAGTGAAAGGACAATTATAACGGGCTATTGCCTCTGTAGGTCCCCACAAGAGATCCCTGTCTGCAAAATGTGACAAAGGAAAGAAAAGAAAAAATGTCTCTTCAAACAAACAGATCAGATTCCATCCCAGGCAGCTGTAAAAATAATGAACTTAATGTGGATTTACCTAGTGCAAAAGTCCCTTATAAAGAAAAAGGAAATATTTCCTAATGAAGAAAAAGGAAATATATGAAGAACAAACACATGGTAAGTAGGGGGGAGGATGGGGCACAATCTCATTATGAGGGATATATATAATCCAAAGGTATATAATCCAAAAATACCAGCAAATGAGGAAAATTAATGACCTTCAAAGGACAATATATACAAATACTTCCTCACCACTCCTCAAACCTTTGGGGCATTTGGTGTTAACATCAATGATGAGGCAGAATTCCAACATTCTTACTTGCTTCTCATGACCACCCTCTCTAAGGGGTTTAGGAACTCTGGCCGTCCCATAATAATGCAGTAGGTCACTATTGCTATCAGGTTTCTGGAAGAAATGTCCTGCCACTGTTGTGTTCGATAGTTGCCAAGAACTATTCTTTCCTTGGTAAGAAGGGTTTCTAGTGGCACTGTGAGCTAGCTGGTATACAGGCGAACATACTCGGTGGGGGTGTCTGGAATCAGTCTGAGTACCATTCCCACAGTCTATGTTGTCTAAACGTTCACATCCTATTTAGGTTTGTAGGAACTACACAACACCGCAGGTTAGGATTGATCAACATTCTTTATAGCCTGCATGTGCTCAAGTATTGTTTAGAGCAATAGCAGCTTAGTGCTCCCAATATATGTCAAGTGGCAAGGATATTCTAATGTATATTCAACAAAGTCAGATGTACTCGTAATATACTTTGTTATCTTCCTGATCCTACAAGTCAGTAATCTATAATGATCTTGATTTCTACAATGCTTTCAGGCTTTACAGGATCCTCATTTCAAAAAACCCTTTTGGGCATTCTGCCAATTAGATGCCTTTTGTGTTACAGAATAATTGTGTGCCAACATATCTTTGATGGATCTTGGCTTTCTATAGGTGGTAGTTGGGTACTAGATTGCATCAGTACCTATACCGGGATCAGACGTCAAGAGGCCCCAATGTTTTTTGATGATGTTCCTCAACCTTTGCAATTTCCTATTGTATTTGGTATTAAATCTGACACTGTCTTTTTTTTATTTTTTACTTTTTTGTTGTCTTGGAACAGTACATCCTCCTGTTTGACATTCCGTATTGTTTGTTTAGTTTGTGATAAAACCTTTGGAGGCCTCTCCTGACAGTTCATTCAAGGATATTTATTTTGGTTCCAGTTCCTGATCATTCCCTTTTTCCCACCTGCACATCTTGTTGTCTAAAAAAAGTGTACTATTGCAAAATTGATTGGAATAGCATCAGAACTCTTTGGAACCTGCAAAACTACAAGCATGCTGGACATCACTGTGTACATATAAACCATGAGCTATTATTTGTTATAAAGAAATAAGTGGAGTAATACAGTGTTGTCTAAGTATACTAACAAGAATATATTTACTCCAGTTTCTGATCATTACCTCTTTCCCTCCTGCACTACTTGTCCTAAAAAGTGTACCGTCTGGCATTGGCAAAACCACAAGGCTGCTGGACTTCCCCATGTAGATATAAACCATGAACATTCATTATAAAGAAATAAGTGGGTTCATGCAGTGTTGAGTAAGCATACAAACAAGAAAATATAACTCTACATAGATACATTCTCTAGGTAGTTAGTGTTCTACTCTTGCATCTCAGCAAGGTTATAGCGCTCTCTATATGTAACTTGGAATCTCTTTAATATATATATCACTCACGAGAAATACTCTGCACTTCAACATCCACAGTCATGCAGAATGAAAGTGGAGGCACTCGATAGGAATAATACGTAAATTAATTTAATGGGCTAAATAACGGGATACTGACAGACGCGTTTCGGCAACAACGCCTTTTTCAATGTCCTATATACATATATATATATATATATATATATATATATATATATTCACTGAAAAAACCATAGGTTTCAGGGGCATTATAGTTAGCTGGACTTTTCACTTGTACAAAACCATTGAAATTCCCCCGTTATAGTTAGTTCAGCTAACTATAACTCGCGCGCGCGCAATGCACTGCTGATGACGTCACATATCACATCACTCATGAAATTGTCAGTGACATCACTCATGACATCACTGATGACATCTCAAATTACATCACTGATGACATCTCAAATGACATCACTGATGACATCACTGATGACATCATCCAGTGAATGTGTGTTTTTCTGAAAATTACATATGTTTTATATATGTATATTTCAAGGTCGATGGAAGAGTAAATGGGTATATAAGTGTCTAAATGGATGATTTGTTTTTGAAAAATTGATTGTATAACTGACTGATTAAGTGTATATTAGTGAATACATGGCTTAGTGAGTAATGTTTAAATATGTAAATATCTGTATCAGTCTCTCACTTTGTGCATAAGTGGCTGCATGGGTTGGTGAGTAGCTACATGAGTGTCTATATAGGTTATTAGTTGGTTTTTTGAGTATCAGTATGAGTGTCTGAGTGTTTGTATGGTTCGGTGGGGGATATTACGTAGTGCATAGGTGCATGAATGAGTGACTCACTGTTTGTATGTGTTGAAGACAGCATGTGTGCAGGACTGTATGGGTGGATGAGTGTGTGCATGGGTGTGTTAGTGAGTGATTGACTGTCTCAATAGTGTCTTTATGAGTAACTACATATGTTTTAAACTAGTATATGTGACTATTAGTGTATATAAGTGAGTATATGTGAGAGTGAGAGATTGAAAGAGTTCCTGTATGAGTAAGTATGTGTTTTTATAAGTGATTGTTTAAAAGACTAAGTATGTGTAAGTTTCTGTAGAAGTAAGTGTGGTGGTGTGTGTATAACTGTATATGCAAGTAAATGGATGTTTGATTATTAATTAGCATGAGTGACTATGTGTGTGAGTAACTCTATGGATGAGTGGCGTTGTGTAACAGGATGTATAGGTGTATGAGTACATATAATGAGTGAGTACATGTATGAGTGACTATATAGGACTGTTGGTGAATGAGTGGATGTGTATTTGGATCTTAGAATTACTGAATAGGTTGTTGTAACTGGTATTGGTATGTCCATTGTTTTGAAAATTTTAGTTTCTATTTTTGAATGTGTGTATCAAAGGTTATATTAGGGGGAGAGGAGGTCTGCCACTCTATCACAAGGATGATATCATCATTGATGTCATCAGTGATGCCATTTGAGATGTCATCAGTGATGTCATGAGTGATGTCACTGACCATGTCATGAGTGATGTAATATGTGACGTCATCAGCAGTGCATTGCGGGCGTGCGAGTTATAGTTAGCAGAACTAACTATAACGGGGGAATTTCAATGGTTTTGTACGAGTGAAAAGTCCAGCTAACTATAACGCCCCTGAAACCTATGGTTTTTTTCAGTGAATTTCTAAGGTTTTTTAAATGCTAATTCCTAACTATAACGTGCCTGAAACCTATGGTTCTTTCTGTGAATTTCAAAGGTTTTTTAAATGCTAATTTCTAACTATGCCTACAGAGATAGGACATGTGAAGAAAGAAGAAAAAACGCACAGAAAGAAAAAAAAGAAATGCAGAAAGAAGCAACAGAAGTCCTCAAAGACGAAGAAAAGTGCAGGAAGAAGGATAACGTGCAGAAAGAACAAACAGAAGAGCAGAAAGAAGCCTTGTTGCAAAATCATCCTGTACCCTCAACTTTTTCAGACGGATACTGGTGGTAACTGAGTCTGACTAACCAGTCCTAGAGTCAGTGCTATGTTAAAAGACACTCAGAATACAGTGAAAACACCTACATACACTAGGGAACACTATGCGTTGGTGTCCCCCTGTGATTAGCATGACCTCATCTGTAAGCCCCTACTATATAATAGGGCAGGAGATTAAAACTACCTCTTAAAACGCGCCACAGGGCGTGTTTGCACATCTCACCTCAGGCCCCGTCCCCTCCCTTCCCCACTGTGTAAACACGCCCTGTGGACGTTTTAAGTTGGGAGATTAAGTCCCCTTGAATCCTGAGGGTCCCTAGGGTCCAACTAGACCACTAGGTACCTCCAGTAAGCGCCACTGAGCTGCGTTGCAGAGAGGTGTAAAAAGTGGCACGGCCTGGACCATCTCTCTGCAACGCAGCTCAGTGGCGCTTTCTGGAAGCACCTGGTGGGCTAGTTAGCCCCCAGGGGCCCTCAGGATTGAAGGGGAATTATTTCCCCAACTAAAAACACGCCATAGGGCGTGTTTGCACACGTCACCTCAGGCCCCTTCCCCTCCCTTCGCCACTGTGTAAACACACCCTGTGGCCGTTTTTTAAGTTGGGAGATTAAGTCCCCTTGAATCCTGAGGGTCCTTAGGGGCAAAATAGCCCACTAGGTAAGTCCAGTAAACGCCATTGCAGAGAGGTGTAAAAAGGGACACGGCCTGCACCACCTCTCTGCAACGCAGAGCAGTGGCGCTTACTGGAAGCACCTGGTGGGTTAGTTGGCCCCCAGGGTACCTCAGGATTGAAAGGGAATTATTTCCCCAACTTAAAACGCGCCACAGGGTGTGTTTGCACACGTCACCTCAGGCCCCGCCCCCTCTCTTCACCACTGTGTAAACGCGCCATGTGGCCGTTCTGAGTTGAGAGATTAAGTCCCCTTGAATCCTAAGGGTCCCTAGGGTCAAACTAGCCCACTAGGTACCTCCAGTAAGCGCCACAGAGCTGCGTTGCATAGAGGTGTAAAAATGGGCGTGGCCTCAGAACACCTGTCTGCAACGCAGCTCCCTGGCACATACTGGAGATACCTGTTGGGCTAGTTGGCCCTCAGGGACCCTACAAGGAGGGGGCGTGGCCTCCGGCGCGATGCCGGTCTTTTATTTGTATTATTTTTTTAAGAAGGAGGGCTGTGTGGTCCCCTTCTTTTTCTAATTTATTGGCCCTGGGGACCCCATCCCCCAGGGCCTGCATCCTAATTTTTTTTGTTGAAAAAAATAAATTTGGCCCTCCCAAGGCCTTAATCAGCCCCGGGGACCCCAACCCCCTGGTCATGGCCTTTTTTAAAAAAAAAATCTTTAGGAGGGGGGCTGCATTGCCCCCCTCCTCATGTCACTAATGGCCACGGGGACCCCATCCTCTGGGGCCGGCCTTTGTTTTTTATTATTTAAAAAATATATATATTTATAGAAACACCTAGGACATGCTGGACAAACCGTATGTACCTATCACCATGACGATTTGCGTGATATTCATTAAAAGGCGACTATGCATACAATGAATCCACGTGGAATGTATTTACACTGCTAGTGAAGCTCTGACGTGTCTGACGCCCTACCGTGCCAAATCCCGGCGCCCCCGCCGGTGGGTACTCTCCAAGTAGACACCCTTATCGTTTATTTATACAAAACATGGGTAGCTATTGACAGGGAACATTTAATACACACGCACGCCAAGCCATTCAAAGGGGATTCAACAAAAATTCGACAAAACTATGCAAGAAACCTCCCTCAAGATTAATAAAACACACATCCACCGTCGGATGTGTAATACTTTTTATTTTACTCTCTGGAAAGGAGAAGAACCTCACTTGAGAGTCACAGCGTGCGCCTGGCTGAGCCCAATGCTGTGTTACACCCACCAGTGCCCGCCGAGTACCACACACCTCTGTGTTGTATTCCACCAGCTAGTGCGTATGCTATGACACTCTCTAGCCCATGTGCACTGTAACACCACCCCGTGAATATGTCGTGTCACACTTGCCTTCGCACGGGTTATATTGCCCCATCTAACGTGCCTTCCTCGATACCTATGTTATAACGCACAGCGCTATGCCATACATAGTACAATCTGGGATCCATATCTTTGTCACAGTGCATATGCAACGTTACACTCCCCAGCACATATTTTATATTACAACTTTAGAGACTAGTTAGGTTACACAACACTGCCCTGTGCATATTACACTCCAAGGCGCATACCGCATAGCACGCGCTAGTGCCTGTGCTATTTCGTGCTCTCCGAAGAATCTGTCATTGCGCACAATGTATTGCATATTATATTTCACGCCCCGGTTCATCTTATATCACACTTTTTGGTGCATAGTTTATACCATATACTATATCTAGTTTTCATTTTCAATCGTGCTCTCACGACTATGTTCTATATAACACTGCGTCCACCTACCCTTTTCACGGGCATTACATTTTGCGATGGGGGTGGAGGGTCGGGGGGTGTTTCTGCCAAGTGACCCCGGAGTCACAGTCACAAACGTCCTCTTCTTCCTGAATAAAAGTGAGATTATGCTGCATTCTTGTTCATATTTTAAGTAGTTCGCACAGACACACATTTTAAAAACAATAAAGTTCCTAATACCCACCTTCTCCGAACAGTTAGCTTGCTGCCCCATCCACCTCCTCCCTATCCTCTGTTGTCTGAATCCATGGACTAGCCTCCTCCCTCCTGCCATGCATGGTCTGATGTGCTGCCACTGCCCTCCATTTAGCATGATGTACCAGTCCACTCCTACTGCCCTCCATTGCCCAATTCTATGGCCCATCATTGACCTCCTGCTTAGCCTCTGTGCTTAGCTTGCTGCCCCTATTCTCCTTCCCCCTGCCCTCCGATGTCTTTGTGCATGCCCCTGATCCATCCTTTTTGCCCACCATGTTCCATGGACCTGCCACTCCTATCTACTCTGAATGTTCTGTTGAGCTGCCACGCCCCTCCCACCTGCCTAGCATTGTCAGACGACTGTAACCTGTTCCTGCCACCTCCACCCTGCCTGTCCACATGCCATGTCCCTATCCCCTTCCTCCTGTCCTCCATGGTCCATTTTACCGCCACACCCTTCTGCACACCCTGGTCTGTTGTGCTGCAACTGCTCCTCCTGCCTGCCCCGCGCAGTCTGTTGTGAGGCCCCTTCCCCTGAACTCTCTTGTCTGTGCCCAGGTCCTGACCCTCCCTTCTATCTTCCATGGTCCTTTGTGCATGCCCCTGCACCCTCCTTCTTGCCCATCATAGCCATTGTGCTGCCACTAACCCTCCCACTTGCCATGCATGGTCTTCTGTGCTGCCATGGCCCCTCCCACCTTCCCTGTGGGATCAGCTAGCTGCTCCTGACCCCCTCCCACCTTCCCTCCATGGTCTGTGTGTATGCCATCATAGTCTCACTGTTGCTCTCCATGGTGTGGCTTGTTTCTAGTGCCCATGCTGCCTGACCTCCATGGTCATCTTGCTGCTCCTGCCCTGCCCCTTGCCCCCAGCCCTCTGTTTCCATGTGCAGACCCCTATTCCCTCCCTCCTGGCTTGTCTGTTCTATTGTAATGCCCTGATCCGTCCCTCCTGCCCTTTATGGTCTGTTAAGCTGCAGCTTTCTCTCCTGTCTGTCCATTATGGTCAGCTAGCTACCATTGCCTCTTTCCCCTCTGTTCTCTGTTGTCCATGTGCATGGTCCTGTCCCCTCCCTATTACTTTCTATGGATTGTTGTGCTGCACTCCCGTCCCGCATGCCCTGTGTGGTGTATTGTGCTGCTGCAAACCCTGATGCCTGCCCTGTAGGGTCATTTTGGTGCACCTCTCCATGTCCCTCCTGTCCTCTGTTATCCAATTCCTCCTGCCTACCATGATCCAATGTACCATACTTGCGAACATTTTCATCTTGGTAAGAGGGAGATTTTGAAAAAAAACTGGGGTATTGATTTTCCCCTTTGAGTTACATTGAAAAAGAGGAGATTGTAGAAAGGAGACAGATCAAATAAAGCCCATTTGAGCTTAAAAACATTGGACGTTTTCTGGCTGAAACGGGTCTGTTGGCATGTATGGTTGTACTACCACTGCCTCTTCCTTCTACCCACAATGGTCTATTATATTGCCACAGCCTCTCTTGCTAGTCCTGTATTGTTGGTTTGTTGCCCCTGACCCCCTTTCCACTGCCCTCCATAGTCTGTTGTGCTGCCACTGCCCTTCCTGCCTGCCCAGTGTAGTCAAATTGTTGCCTTTGCACTCTCCTACCTGCCTTCAATTTTCAGAGTCCGTGCCCCTGGGTCTTATTTACATCAAAATTATGGTTAGTGCTCTAAAAAACTAAAATGAGGACATATTTTCTGAGTTTTCAAATAGCGACAAAGAACTTTTAAATTATTTGTAATCTTTATGTTTTTTTATCCAGTTGACCACTTGATTAAATGTTGCACCTAGGGGAGAGGATGTGGTGTTACTTCCAGAGCTGCAGACTTTGCAACTGGGGAACCAGGTTGGAGTTTCTGCTTCAGCTCAACATTCTGTGATTCTGGTCAAATCACTTAATCTATAACTAAAATGAATTTGATCTTGTGTGATGCAACCAATGCTCATGTAAAGCACTCCAATACCTGACAAGTCTGCACTATATAAAACTGCAAATACACAAAAAATAAGTGTTTTGCACACTTCTGTCATTGGGCTACATCTGGGTGATATTTGTGATGCATTTGGGCTCTTTTGTCTCTGGTGGCCATCTTGGGAAATTTATTTGTTATGAAGTTTCCTAATTTCCTCATTTACTGCAGTCTCCTCAGTAGGAAATGCTTTCAGTTTTTTACTTTGATTCCATCAAGAAGGCATTCAGATGTGTCACACATTTGCCATAAATTCAGAATGTTAGCACTCTAGTTGCTTATTAGATCACTGTAGTAAAGCTACTGCTCACCAGGGAAGTCTGCTACTGGTATTGAAAGTGGATGTTTCAGTCTGCATGTCAGAATTTTTTTAATGAAATAGAAGAGGATTTGAGAAGTCACTCAAAATGTGCCCTAATTTTTCTTTCTGCAGCACTAATCATACTTTCTATGGCAAAATGAACCCCCTCGTTTTGTTCCTTTTTAAATTAAATGTTTTAAGAGTTACCACTTTATTCCAATCAAGATGGCTTCAGGTGTGCAATACGTTTGTCATAAGTAGGACTGTTAGCGCTCTAGTTGTTCTTTAGAACACTATGGGAAGCTGCAGTAGAACACAAAGGAATCAACTGACAGTCTCTGTCCTTGCTGGATGTACATGTTTTACTGAGAATGTCAGACTTCATTCTCACATGACTGAGAAAGATAATGTGAATTTACAGAAAATATGCTCTCAGTTTAGTTTATTGATCACCTTCCGAACCTCTGTGGGAAAAGCATGAGAAAATAGTTCTCTCAAACATGATTCATGATATCACAGCAGAAGGCTTTTTCAAATGGTAAAATCACCTTAGAACACACCACAATTCCTAAAATGAGTATGGTACCATCAACAAATGATTTATAATGTACCTAAAGTCTTAAAACCTTCTGCAATGCTTTTTAATGAGGTGCTATCATGTATATTGGTCCCAAGATGGCTGCCAACACTTCTTGGATGAAGTACTGACAGCCAATCAGATCTCACGATGAGATGTGTGTTTAGGCTCCGCCCAGATATATCTATCTTTTTAACTCTAATTTTCTCTGGAACTACTGAACGGATTTACACCATTTAAGCAAAAGGCACGAGTCTGAACTGAGGACTACCTCTGCCAATTTTGGTGTAATTCCGTTCAGCAGTTCGGGCTGTAGCTGCGTCAACAGGTCCTATGGGAAATTGCATGGGGAAAACGTGTTTTGGGACCCCCCCTTTTTTCTCGGCCCCCACTTGACGAATCACCGTGAAATTTTCAGGATAGGAGCGGACCGGAGCTGGCCAAAAGTTTGGAACCTTTCACGAAGATTCGTCAATCGGCGCCAACCTTATTCCAAATAGAATGTTGCGGATTTCCTATGGAAAATAGGTCCTAACTATAACTACCTACTGGCGTCTGCCAGTAGGTAATATATATATATATATATATATATATATATATATGGTACAAGCAAATACTGGGCACTTCCATGGGCACCTGCTTCGCTCCCAGCTATGCAAACCACACGGTGGGCTGGTGGGAGAAGCAGGTGCTATGGAGTGAGGAGATGGAACCCTGGACTAAGATGGTTAATTTGTGGCTGAGGTATATCGACAATATTTTCTTTGTATGGGAGGGAAGAGAATGTGATCTGATGACTTTTGTGACTAAGTTAAACAGCAATAATTTAAATTTTAAATTCACAATGTAACACAGCCAAACCACCACTGACTTTCTCGATCTCACATTGAGGGTCCATGAGGGTAATTTATCAACGGACCTCCATAGAAAGCAAACTGCAGGGAATTCCATCCTACACGCAGCAAGTTGCCATCCCCCTAACTTTAGATGTAGCATCCCATATGGAAAATTTTTCCGAGCAAAGTGTAACTCTAGCTCGGATGCCGCATATGAGAAAACCAAGAAAGACAAGAAAGGTATTAACAAATATTACTACCCCAGTGAGATTCATCACCACATTCAAAACACAGGCAAGAGACTTCAAGCTTATCTTGAAAAAACGATGGGATATCCTGACATAGGACCCCCTATTAAAGGTAAAACTAGGTGGAGCACCCTCTGTTGCATACAGAAAGAATCTATCTCTGAAGGATCTCCTAGTTAACAGCCATCTGAAACAACGCAAAACCAGTTGGTTAGAGCAAGGTGGCGGATTCTACAAATGTAAGAAATGTAAGGCCTGCAGCCATAGTGAAAACATCAGAGTAGTGACACTCAAAAGGACTAAGACAAAATGGAAAATTTGGAGATCCATCTCATGTGGAACTGAGTTTGTTGTGTATGTAATCACTTGTCCTTGTGACAAGTGGCATATCGGATCCACCACTTTTCCAGTGAAGAAGCGTATTTTGGAGCATTGGAGGGCAATCATGAATCGTGATTTCAGTTACAGTACAGCAAAACATTTTCATGAAGTCCACAACGGTGACTGGACACTAGGCAGATTTTTCGGGTTGGAAACAGTACCTAAGAACCCAAGAGGAGGGGACTGTGTTCAAGCACTACGCAGACTCGAATCTTGTATCATTTTGCAAGCAGGCAGTTGTTTCCAAATGGGTTAAATAATGATGAGGAGTTGAACTTGCATCTGTAAACACAAATAATCAAATGGTGACCCCCCCCAGGCCCAACTCCAATCAGTTCAGTAGTTGTTCTTGACATGGTTTTAACCCTTTTCATTGCACCATTATTTGTACGGAGACCTTGTTAGAAATTGCTTTGCACACTGTTCATACTTCCGATTTGTATAACATTTTATTGACATTTTTTTTGTGACACCGCTCTATGTATTGCTTGTTTTCTAATATTAAACGTGATGAAAATAATTCTATAGGCACCAGAATATTCTGCAGCCCATTTACAGTGAATGAGAGAGATATGGGTGGTTTACCATTGTTGTCACCAGAGCCAAACGGTTATTGGACCTACTGACTCCTATAGTCTAAACACTAATGTTGTCTCTTATCTTGTTTTTTGACAGAATCTTGGGCAGCAGCACACCATGAAGATTAGCCACCTCGTTACATCTAAGAGCACAAAGGGTTGAAGGACGTTATCTAATTACATATCTCTCCCCCTCTTTTGGACAGTCACCTTGATATATCAGGTAGCATAATGATGTGCACCACACATACTTGTCCCAGTCGGCGAGTAAACCTACAGTTTATATACTACACTGCTCCACTACCATGTGAGTGAAATAACCATGGGCACCACTTCCCAACCCCATTATAGAATATAAGGTAATCATTGGGTACTATACCCTGCATGCATTGCGGATTATTTGGGCATCCACTATAACCGTTGGGTCAGCTACAATTCATGCCTGAATTCTGACCTGTAAATGATTATGCACTGGATGGTGGGTCTTACTCCTCAGAGGAACCATGTGATATCGGGTGCCTTTTTTGATAAAATTAACCGACCTAGCCAACAAGCACACAATGATCTTGTGATATCATCCTCAATATGCCTGCTAATAATTGACGATACAATCAGTGATGGTCTTGAAAATCTATTTTTTACAGAGACCAGTGTAAAATGAAGTTACAAAATGAACAGTGTGTACAAACTGGCAATGTGATGTATTCTTATTTTGTTTATTATCAAATTCTGTTTTCACAAAACTTCACTGTTAATCCGTACAGTCTTTTGTTTATGTCGTTTGCACACTGCGCCATGCATTGTGTTTCACTATATCACTCCATGAACTTTGCACCTAGTCATGTGACCAAGACTTTGTGAAGAAGTCGAAACGCGTCTTTGTGCCATTAAAGTTTGTTGAATTGAAGTACTCAAAACCAGAGTGGCTCGTTTTTAGGTCTCGCTAGAGGCAGCGCATGCGCTGTCTGGCGAGACATTTAGTTAAGGGATTTTCAAAGTGCTACCCAGGCTTTTGCTGGCCACAAGCTTGAGTGCATGTGCGTGTGCACACGCGCAGCCACCATCTGCCTTTCCTTTGATGTCATGGGTAATTAAGCGCCTCTCTCCGGGCACCTTTTTTTATTGCAGTTCCATGACGTGCTCTCCGGCCGCGCGGCCATTGCTTGTTTTCTTTGGTGCAAGACTGACCCCCAGGGCCTGCCCACAATTTTTTTTTTTATTATAAAAAAAAAATAATCGGGAAGGGGGCCCCGTGGCCCCCCTCCCGAGGCCATAATTTGCCCCAGGGACCCCATCCCCCCGGGGCATGGCCTTTCCCCTTCTGCCCCGGGGACCCCATCCCCCGGGGCCGTTTTTTTTATTTATTAATTTTTTTAGTTTTAGGAGGGGGGCCGTGTGGCCCCCTTCCCAGGCCACTACTGGCCCCGGGGACCCCCCTGGCCACCTCGTTGGGAACTGTGGGGGGGTCCCAATCCCCCCACAGTCCCAGTCGGCTCCCGCTTCCTGTGGGAGCCGGCGTTGCTTTTCCACATGGGGAGCAGCTAACATACTGCTCCCCATATGAAAAAGCAATCTGCTTTGCTTCATTGAAGCGAGAGCAGGTTTCCCTGCTCTCGCTTCAATGAAGCAAAGCAGTTTGCAATGGCAGGGCGGGAGCCGTGAGGCTCCCGCCCTGCCATTGCAAACAGCAGTGTCCCGGGGTGGGCACCCCGGGACACTGCAGGAGCCGGCCCTGGGGGGTGGCAGTCCCCAGGGCCATCATTGGCTCCCACATAATTTAAAGCCCCGGGGGGTGGTGGTCCCCGGGACTTGGGGTCTGTAACGGATCCCCTATTTTAAATAATTAGTGCCCCGGGGAGGTGGCGGTCCCCGGGGCGTGTGGGGGGGCTCGAGCCCCCCCCACACAGGGTTTTTTTTTAATTTAAAAAAACAAGCCCTGGGGGGTGGCGGTCATGAGCCCCCCTGCATACATTGATATAGTTCCCGGGGGCTTGGGGGGCTGAGAGCCCCCACCATAATTCTGATAAGCCCCGGGGGTGGTGGCCATTACGATAAAGATATTGCCCCCGGGACTTGGCCCCCCGGGTGCTAAATAAAAACGAAGCGCTGGAGCCCGCGCTTCGGTTTCTTTTTCGTCAGCGGGATGCGCGGGCCCTACGCGCATCCCGCGAATCTTAAAAAAAATAAAATCTTTTTGGCCTTGGGGGTCCTTGTGGGACCCCCTGAGCAGGCCTAGGGGGTCAGGGTGTTTCTACCCTGCCCCCTTGTCGCGTTTTGCGCCTTTTTTTCAGTTTTCTTGTGCCTCGGTTCTATATATATATTACCTACTGGCGGTCGCCAGTAGGTAGTTATAGTTAGGACCTATTTTCCATAGGAAATCCACAACGTTCTATTTGGAATAACTTTGGCGCCCGTTGACGAATCAAAACTTTTGGCCAGCTCCGGTCCGCTCCTATCCTGAAAGTCTCGGGATGATTCGTGTAGCGGGGGTTGAGAAAAAAGGGGTGTCCCAAAACGTGTTTTCCCCATGCAATTTCCCATAGGACCTTTAGCCGCAGCTACAGCCCGAACTGCTGAACGGAATTACACCAAATTTGGCAGAAAGGTAGACCTTGGTTCAGAGTCGTGCCTTTTGCTTAAATGGTGTAAATCTGTTCAGTAGTTCCTGAGAAAATCAAAAGTAAAATCACATATATATCTGGGCGGAGCCTAACCACACATCTCATCGTGAGATCTGATTGGCTGTCAGCACTTCATCCAAGAAGTGTTGGCAGCCATCTTGGGACCAATATACATGATAGCACCTCATTAAAAAGCATTGCAGTTAATAGAAGGTTTTAAGATATTAGTTACATTATAAATCATTTGTTGATGGTACCATACTCATTTTAGGAATTGTGGTATGTTCTAAGGTGATTTTACCATGTGAAAAAGTCTTCTGCTGGGATATCATGAATCATGTTTGAGAGAAAACTATTTTCTCATGCTTTTCCCACAGAAGTTTGAAGGTGATCTATAAGCTAAACTGAGAGCATATTTTCTGTAAATTCACATTATCTTTTTCAGTCATGTGAGAATGAAGTCTGACATTCTCAGTAAAACATGTACATCCAACAAGGGCAGAGACTGTCAGATGATTCCTTTGTGTTCTACTGCAGCTTCCCAGAGTGTTCCAAAGAACAACTAGAGCGCTAACAGTCCTACTTATGATAAACGTACGACACACCTGAAGCCATCTTCATTGGAATAAAGTGGTAACTCTTAAAACATTTAATTTAAAAAAGCAACAAAATGAGGGGGTTCATTTTGCCATAGAAAGTATAATTAGTGCTGCAGAAAGAATAATTAGGGCACATTTTGAGTGACTTCTCAAATCCTCTTCTATTTCATTAAAAAATTCTGACGTGCAGACTGGCCACCAGAGACATAAGAGCCCAAATGTAGCACAAATATCACCCAGATGTAGCCCAAGTATAGCCCAATGACAGAATGTCCCAGAGTGTTTTAAAGAACAACTAGAGCGCTAAACAGTCTTACTTATGACAAAAGTATGGCACACTTGAAGCCATCTTGATTGGAATAAAGTGGTAACACTTAAAACATTATGGTGCCGATTCGGATCCTGGAGAAACCGGGTACGAACCGTCGGTCAGAGCGTTTTCTCCGTCCAACTCGTACCCGGGAAATAAACATTACAAACATGCAAGTACGATTCCCACGGAAACACCATTTCCGTACGAATCGTAAAAAACACCAACCGACGAAAAAATACATACCAATGTGATCCGAGACAGCGCTGACGTGACGTCGGGACGCATTCAGGCTGCGGTTCACGAACCAGGAAGTACGATCCGCACCGATGTCACCCCGCACGGATAAAATTCTCCGCCTGCCAAAAACTGCCGGGAAATCAGGACGACGCGCACAAGGAGCACCTGTACGCGACGGACAGCCATGGACCCGAACCTACATGTCATCCCAGCCCTCATAGCAGTCCACCTGCTCTACAGGCACCGACGCAGATGCCGCAGAAGGTCAGAATAACACCCAGGGGCAAAGGGGGGGGCAGGGGCAGGACACATAACCCCCACCCAAGTCACAAATTACACATGCCCTGGACATACCTGACCTGCAGGACCTGGTCACCTCGAGGGGGTGGGGGCGTGTCCAGCAACGCAAGCGTCCGCCACAACAGAAGTGGATGTTGACGCGAACCGGCAACACAACAATACCGGTACGTACCGTACCCAGGCCTTAAAAGCGTGGGTACGGGTCGTACCACGCCCACCACTACGTCAACCCAACAATGGCGTATGGGTATGGGCCGTACCAGCATTGTTGGGGTGATGTAGGGGTACGCGTGGTATGACCCGTACACACGCTCTGAAGGGCTGGGTATGGTGCGTACCCCTACATCACCCCAACAATGCTGGTACAGCCCGTACCCAGGCCTTAAGAACGTGGGTATGGGCCGTACCGCCATTGTTGGGGTGACGTAGGGGTGGGCGTGGTACGACCCGTACCAACGCTCTGAAGGCCTGGGTACGGTGCAGACCCCCAATGGGGTGCCGCAGGGGTACGCACCGTACCCAGCCCTTCAGAGCCTGGGTACTGGTCGTACCACGCGTACCCCTACATCACCCCAACAATGCTGGTACGGCCCGTACCCAGGCCAGTAGAACGTGGATACAGGCCGTACCGCCATTGTTGGGTTGACGTAGTGGTGGGTGTCGTACGACTCGTACCCATGCTCTTAAGGCCTGGGTACGGTACGTACCCAGGCCTGCAAATCGTGGGAATGTACGGAGCGTACCCCCACCCGTGTATGAATGGAGCGTACCCCCACCCGTGTATGAATGTAGCGTACCCACACCCCACCAGTGTATGTACGGAGCGTACCCACACCCGTGTATGAATGGAGCGCACCCACACCCGTGTATGAATGGAGCGTACCCACACCCGTGTATGTCCCGACCGTACATGCCCAGACACAGGAGGGGTGTGTGTAGAGTCCTCCCAGCAGTGCCCAGACATAGGAGGGGTGTGTGCAGAGTCCTCCCAGCAGTGCCCAGACACAGGAGGGGTGTGTGCCTATCACTCCCAGCAGTGCCCAGACATAGGAGGGGTGTGTGCAGAGTCCTCCCAGCAGTGCCCAGACAGAGGAGGGGTGTGTGCAGAGTCCACCCAGCATTGCCCAGACATAGGAGGGGTGTGTGCCTATCACTCCCAGCAGTGCCCAGACACAGGAGGGGTGTGTGCCTATCACTCCCAGCAGTGCCCAGACACAGGAGGGGTGTGTGCAGAGTCCTCCCAGCAGTGCCCAGACACAGGAGGGGTGTGTGCAGAGTCCTCCCAGCAGTGCCCAGACACAGGAGGGGTGTGTGCCTATCACTCCCAGCAGTGCCCAGACACAGGTGGGGTGTGTGCAGAGTCCTCCCAGCAGTGCTCAGACACAGGAGGGGTGTGTGCAGAGTCCTCCCAGCAGTGCCCAGACACAGGAGTGGTGTGTGCCTATCACTCCCAGCAGTGCCCAGACACAGGAGGGGTGTGTGCAGAGTCCTCTCAGCAGTGCCCAAACACAGGAGGGGTGTGTGCAGAGTCCTCCCAGCAGTGCCCAGACACAGGAGGGGTGTGTGCCTATCACTCCCAGCAGTGCCCAGACACAGGAGGGGTGTGTGCAGAGTCCTCCCAGCAGTGCCCAGACACAGGAGGGGTGTGTACAGAGTCCTCCCAGCAGTGCCCAGACACAGGAGGGGTGTGTGCCTATCACTCCCAGCAGTGCCCAGACACAGGAGGGGTGTGTGCAGAGTCCTCCCAGCAGTGCCCAGACACAGGAGGGGTGTGTGCAGAGTCCACAAAGCAGTGCCCAGACACAGGAGGGGTGGGTGCCTATCAGTCCCAGCAGTGCCCAGACACAGGAGGGGTGTGTGCAGAGTCCTCCCAGCAGTGCCCAGACACAGGAGGGGTGTGTGCTGAGTCCTCCCAGCAGTGCCCAGACACAAGAGGGGTGGGTGCCTATCACTCCCAGCAGTGCCCAGACACAGGAGGGGTGTGTGCAGAGTCCTCCCAGCAGTGCCCAGACACAGGAGCGGTGTGTGCAGAGTCCTCCCAGCAGTGCCCAGACACAGGAGGGGTGTGTGCCTATCACTCCCAGCAGTGCCCAGACACAGGAGGGGTGTGTACAGAGTCCTCCCAGCAGTGCCCAGACACAGGAGGGGTGTGTGCAGAGTCCTCCCAGCAGTGCCCAGACACAGGAGGGGTGTGTGCCTATCACTCCCAGCAGTGCCCAGACATAGGAGGGGTGTGTGCAGACTCCTCCCAGCAGTGCCCAGACACAGGAGGGGTGTGTGCAGAGTCCACCCAGCATTGCCCAGACATAGGAGGGGTGTGTGCCTATCACTCCCAGCAGTGCCCAGACACAGGAGGGGTGTGTGCCTATCACTCCCAGCAGTGCCCAGACACAGGAGGGGTGTGTGCAGAGTCCTCCCAGCAGTGCCCAGACACAGGAGGGGTGTGTGCAGAGTCCTCCCAGCAGTGCCCAGACACAGGAGGGGTGTGTGCCTATCACTCCCAGCAGTGCCCAGACACAGGAGGGGTGTGTGCAGAGTCCTCCCAGCAGTGCTTAGACACAGGAGGTGTGTGTGCAGAGTCCTCCCAGCAGTGCCCAGACACAGGAGGGGTGTGTGCAGAGTCCTCCCAGCAGTGCCCAGACACAGGAGGGGTGTGTACAGAGTCCTCCCAGCAGTGCCCAGACACAGGAGGGGTGTATGCCTATCACTCCCAGCAGTGCCCGGACACAGGAGGGGTGTGTGCAGAGTCCTCCCAGCAGTGCCCAGACACAGGAGGGGTGGGTGCCTATCACTCCCAGCAGTGCCCAGACACAGGAGGGGTGTGTGCAGAGTCCTCCCAGCAGTGCCCAGACACAGGAGGGGTGTGTGCAGAGTCCTCCCAGCAGTGCCCAGACACAGTAGGGGTGGGTGCCTATCACTCCCAGCAGTGCCCAGACACAGGAGGGGTGTGTGCAGAGTCCTCCCAGCAGTGCCCAGACACAGGAGGGGTGTTTGCAGAGTCCTCCCAGCAGTGCCCAGACACAGGAGGGGTGGGTGGCTATCGCTCCCAGCAGTGCCCAGACACAGGAGGGGTGTGTGCAGAGTCCTCCCAGCAGTGCCCAGACACAGGAGGGGTGTGTGCAGAGTCCTCCCAGCAGTGCCCAGACACAGGAGGGGTGTGTGCCTATCACAACCAGCAGTGCCCAGACATAGGAGGGGTGTGTGCAGAGTCCTCCCAGCAGTGCCCAGACACAGGAGGGGTGTGTGCAGAGTCCACCCAGCATTCCCCAGACATAGGAGGGGTGTGTGCCTATCACTCCCAGCAGTGCCCAGACACAGGAGGGGTGTGTGCCTATCACTCCCAGCAGTGCCCAGACACAGGAGGGGTGTGTGCAGAGTCCTCCCAGCAGTGCCCAGACACAGGAGGGGTGTGTGCAGAGTCCTCCCAGCAGTGCCCAGACACAGGAGGGGTGGGTGCCTATCACTCCCAGCAGTGCCCAGACACAGGAGGGGTGTGTGCAGAGTCCGCTCAGCAGTGCCCAGACACAGGAGGGGTGTATGAAGAGTCCTCCCAGCAGTGCCCAGACACAGGAGGGGTGTGTGCCTATCACTCCCAGCAGTGTCCAGACACAGGAGGGGTGTGTGCAGAGTCCTCCCAGCAGTGCCCAGACACAGGAGGGGTGTGTGCAGAGTCCTCCCAGCAGTGCCCAGACACAGTAGGGGTGTGTGCCTATCACTCCCAGCAGTACCCAGACACGGGAGGGGTGTGTGCAGAGTCCTCCCAGCAGTGCCCAGACACAGGAGGGGTGTGTGCAGGGTCCTCCCAGCAGTGCCCAGACACAGGAGGGGTGTTTGCCTATCACTCCCAGCAGTGCCCAGACACAGGAGGGGTGTGTGCAGAGTCCTCCCAGCAGTGCCCAGACACAGGAGGGGTGTGTACAGACTCCTCCCAGCAGTGCCCAGACACAGGAGGGGTGTGTGCAGAGTCCTCCCAGCAGTGCCCAGACACAGGAGGGGTGTGTGCCTATCACTCCCAGCAGTGCCCAGACATAGGAGGGGTGTGTGCAGAGTCCTCCCAGCAGTGCCCAGACACAGGAGGGGTGTGTACAGAGTCCTCCCAGCAGTGCCCAGACACAGGAGGGGTGTGTGCAGAGTCCTCCCAGCAGTGCCCAGACACAGGAGGGGTGTGTGCCTATCACTCCCAGCAGTGCCCAGACACAGGAGGGGTGTGTGCAGAGTCCTCCCAGCAGTGGCCATGGAAAAAAAAGGGTGCAGTACCCACAGATACAATGCCCACAATAGTCAGTCAGGTGCTCAAAGACCCTGCAGAACACGTAACATGTGTACGAGGCTGGGAGTACACACATGCATAGTTTGTAAAAGGGAACATGTCCACATGAAGTAACTTCAATAAACTCCACACACAAGTACAGTGGCCACCAAGGATGCCACAAATGATGCAGGTGGAGACATTGCCCAGCATGCATGGCCAAAGTAGAACGGATCCGTCATACACCAAGGATATGTAGACACAGCTCAGCACAACATTTAGGAAACACCCTGCAGGGAAGATGTCAGGGTCCACAGAGGAAGGGACACACCTTGGGACAATGTCACCATGCAGTAAGAGCATACATGAACAAAGTTATTTGGCAAATACCTTGTGACGGCACACAGATACCAGGGTCCATCCCATGAGCAGCACACCACTACATTTGCCAGACACCTAACACATTATCCCCACCCCAAACATGGAGCAGCACCACCAACAGCAATACCAGAAAAGCAGTAGTGTGCAAAGGGAAAAAAACATAGCTTTATTCAGCATAAAAAAACGATTTGTAATTAAAAGTTGAATATGTACAAGGCCCATAGGGCAGTCCATAGTCCAATTCCTGGTGGGGGACACATAGGGACGTGTGTCCCCTAGCTTGCCTGCACAGTTCATACCTCCTTTGCTTCCACAGGGGGGGGGCATCATGTGGGGGGGAAGGACCAGGCACCGCAGGGACAGGAGGGGCAAGGGTAGGTGTTGTGGGTGCAGGGACGGAGGACTCCACCACAGGGGGTGGGACAGCGCCAAAGGTGGAGGTCAGAATGGCGCTGCACACGGTTGCAAGGTCCCCCAGCGTCTCCCCTGCACCCGAAGGAACCACAGGCCCCAAGGAGGGGGGGGGTCGGAGGGATGGGTCGCAGTGCTACTGGGGGACGGTGTGGACAGGGGGGACTCAACCACCCTGACCGGGGACTCCTTTGACCGCTTGCGGGGTGGTGTCACTTTGGGGCTCAGGGACAGAGCGGCCATGAAGGAGTCTTTGGTGGAATCCTGGCCAGGAGAGCTGAGGGGAGTGGATTTGGAGGTAGTGGGTTGTGATGAATGTGGACTCCCACTGTGGCTGCGTGTCTTCCGTTTGACCCCCGACCCAGTGGGTGTGCCTACTTCCCCCTGAGTGTGCGTGAGAGGAGGTGTGCGCTTGGCCTTCCCTGGTGGTGTGGTGCCTGTGTCTGGTGGGGTGCATGCATGGCTACGTCTGGGTGTGCTTTGGACAGGCATGGGAGTGGGAAGTGTGGATGGTGCAGGGGTAGGGGGGGACGTAGCGCTGCAGGAGACCCACTGCTGCAGTCAGTGTCGAGTCAATGGACCTCAGCAACTGGCGTTGGTCAGACTGCACAGCTGAGATGCCCTCCATGTATGCCTCCATCTGGGTGAGCACTCGTGTGTGGCCATGGAGGACATTAAGCATCGCAGTCTGACCAACCTGCAACTGGCGCAGGATGTCCACAGACTCGGCATTGGCGGCAGCAGTGGAGACAGGGGCAGGGGGTGCGGTGCCTGGCAAGAAGGAGACACGTGGTGACCTAGCACGGCGGGAAGAGACCAGAGCAAGTGGGAGGCCGGTGATGGGAATCGAGGGGGCGGGTAGAGATCGAGTGCTGCTGTCAGCTGTGGGAGCAGCCTCCGCCCCCTCTGGGAGATCAGCCTCGGACCCGTCAGCGTCATAGTCGGTGGTGTTACTGGACAGGTCCTCCGCCTCACACCCCTCGGCCTCCGTGCCACTCGATGCGCCAGACAAGACAGCACTGCTGCCACTGGTGCCTGCTCCCTCCTCACGGTCCGTGCCAGTGTCTCCCTCGGAGTCCCCCGACGATGCTGTGGGCAAGGTGAAGAGACAGGAAATGATCAGACACCTGTATACATATGTCACATGAGTCAAATCGACATAGGTCACAGTGCATAGCCTGAAAAGCAACATGAGTAACATCTACAACACAAGGTACATATGTAGGCCCTGCAACACCCAGCTGGTTGACCCACCATGCCACTGAGAAACAATGGAGAGCATGACCCAACAGCAAATTACTTGTTATCAAATAGGACAGAGGAGCCAGGCTCTGGGGACAATCGTGCACAGCATCTGTACCACACAGCGTTGACAAACAAGCATTTGCAATGCAATAGGTCTCGCATTTATAAGAGTTTGAGCTATTGGCATTGTAAAATTACAATGCCTTTTATTTATGTCTTGGTTTTAAAACGAATAAAAGGCATTGTCATTTACAATGTCAGTAGCATAAACTAGCATAAAAGCAGTGTGTGGAGTGCAGCAGTGTGCGGCGTGCAGCAGTGTGTGGCGTGCAGCAGTGTGAGGCGTGCAGCAGTGTGCGACATGCAGCAGTGTGCGGCGTGCAGCAGTGTGCGGCGTGCAGCAGTGTGCGGCGTGCAGCAGTGTTTCGTGTAGCAGTGTGAGGCATGCAGCACTGTGACGTGCAGCGGCGTGCAGCAGTGTGCTGCGTGCAGCAGTGTGCGGCGTGCAGCAGTGTTTCGTGTAGCAGTGTGAGGCATGCAGCACTGTGGCGTGCAGCGGCGTGCAGCAGTGTGCGGCATGCAGCAGTGTGCTGCGTGCAGCAGTGTCGTGCAGCATGCAGCAGTGAGTAATGCAGCAGTGTGCAGCTGTGTGTGGCGTGCAGCAGTGTGCCGGTTGCATCAGTGTGTGCCGTGCAGCAGTGTGTGGCGTGCAGCAATGTTTCTTGTAGCAGTGTGTGGCGTGCAGCAGTGTGTGGCGTGCAGCCATGTGCAGCGTGCAGCAGTGTGTGGTGTGCAGCAGTGTGCGGCATGCAGCAGTGTGCGGCGTGCAGCAGTGTGTGGCAGTGTGTGGCGTGCAGCAGTGTGAGGCGTGCAGCAGTGTATGGCGTGCAGCGGCATGCAGCAGTGTGTGCTAGTTTCATGGCATGGCATATTGAGGTTGAGAATCAACGTTTGTAGCTGGCTCTTGGTAGGAGTGTCACATGCCTGGCATACGTGTCCAGGGCATATTGCACAGACCTGACTCTGTATGTAGCATATGTGTATTGCCTGTTGAACATGTGCTCAGTACATTGACATTGGTGGTGTACTGTACTCACTCTTCGTTGTCCCTTCTAATTCACTGCAGGGCTCCGCCTCTCCCTCGACCAATTCCGGACTTGGCTGACCTGAGGGAACATGACTGTATACGCCGCTACCGCTTCCCCCAACGTTTGATTGAGGACTTGACGACACGGCTGGCACCACACCTCCAACCGCTACACAGGTATCCTACTGCACTGACACCCAAGATGAAGGTGATGGCAGCCCTACATTTCTTTGCCACGGGTACCTTTCAACATACCATTGCCCATGTCGGTGGCATGTCCCAAACCATGTTCAGCCGTGTTCTGCATGATTTTTTAGAGGCCATGTTGGATCACCTGGATGAGTTCATAAAATTCCCAACTCCTGGGCAGTTGACAGGTGTCAAGCGTGAGTTCTATGCCCTGGGAGGGATGCCCCATGTCATTGGGTCCATAGATGGAACACATGTGGCTTTGGTACCACCACAGGCACAGGAGGTAGCGTATAAGAACCGCAAGCATTACCACTCCATTAATGCCCTTGTGGTGTGTCTTGCCAACATGGTGATTTCACATGTCTGTGCTCGTTTTCCAGGATCAGCACACGATGCCTACATCATGAGGCGTAGCAGGGTGCCTGAAATGATGCTGCAGCTGCGCAACGAACGAGCATGTATTTTTGGTGGGTATACTCTGGCAGTCCTGTATTTAACGTCATCTTCCTGTCTTACTGCTTCTCCTGACCCACTGTTGTCCATGATGTTTCCATGTAGGGGACGCTGGCTATCCCAACATGCCATGGCTGATCACGCCTCTCCGCAACCCCAGCACGGCTGCCGATCACCGCTACAACAACGCCCATGGGCGGACCAGGCGAGTGATAGAGAGGATGTTTGGCCTCCTGAAGAGCCGATTCCGTTGCCTCCACAAGACCGGTGGCGCACTCCCATATGCACCGGTGAATGTCTGCAAGATCTTCCTCGTGTGCTGCATGCTGCACAACATGGCAGTGGAGAAAGCTGTGCCACTCATCCTGGATCCAGATGAGCAGGACCATCCACCCGTGGAGGATGAAGGGCTTGGTCACGAGGCAAGTGATGTGGAGGAGGAGGAGGTGGTAGAGGACATCCGGAGTCGGCTCATACGCAACTTCTTTGCTTAGTGGTGAGTTCCAGTGTCTGGGTGTGCACGCATTGGGCCGTGTGTGGCATGTGTTGCAATGTGTGTGTCCATCTGCATGTCTGCCAAGTGAGTCAGAGGTGTGTTTGGATGTGTCACTCGAGTGATGGTGCAATAGAAGAATGTTTTTCCAGAGTCATCATTGTCACCTAGCATGTTGACAACCTTATACGTGTTGAGTACATGCACATGCATGCGGATGTGCTTCTTTTGGCTGACTTCTGGTGTGTCTCTCATCCACAGGTACTTGCGCATGCTGTCTGCTGGTGGCATTGTTGTGCTCCTGCTATTCCTCATGAACATAGCAACATGTGCTGAATCAGCGTTACATGCACGGACAAATTTTAAAATCTCCTTAGGGTAAGGGATGCAGCACGGCTTTTTGGGAGTGGTATTTGTTTTGAATGTGTGTGCACTGCTCCTGTTCATGTTTGGATACTTTACATACATGTAGAATCACCATGGGGCACATGACATGGAGCTGAATTCACCTGAATTGATGGTCAGACTTGGTGACAGTCATCTGTAATGGGATTGTGGATTGTGATGGAGCCATCAATGTGTGTAACACTGCCCTCGGAAACATACGGGTTGCACCGGGTTGACATGGTGTGTGAATTCCCCATTAGGGGCTCAATGGTGTATAGCAGCCTCTCCGTGAGCAGCAGGGGGTGTTTAGCTGTAACCCATCACTTGTGTGCCAGTGCCATGGATTTCCAGCATCTGTGGTGCTAAGGGGGGTGCCAGTGTTGGTCCCACGTGTTCATCCACATGACCTGTGTATGTTTTGACAGAGTTGCATTAGCATTCCGACACACATGAGTAATAAAGGTGTCCCTCTGCCTCCAAGGTGCATCATCTCTCTCAATGGTGGTCTGTTGCCACTGTGCATGCGGCATGTCTGGCATTGTTCTCAGAGATGGTGCATATGAGTCTATGTGTAGAGTAGCAAGATGCAAGCTGTTTGTCAGGGATTAGATTCTGTATTGTGCATTATGTCCATGGCTGTGTAGATATTGTGGCATGTCAGTCTCCACGACGGCCACTGTGCTGCATGTGAATCCATTGTGTGTGTGTGTGCCATGTTGAACCAGACATTCCTTCCTTGACATACACCTTTTGCATAGTTCCTTCCTGAGATCCTTGTCTTTGTGTGCTACTTGTGACATTGTTTTCTTGACATGGCGCATGCTGCTGCAGGCCCTGCAGCAAGGGCACCCAGTGTCCACGCAAACGAGCTAGTGTTCATCATGGATTGCTTGCTGACATGTGCTATGCTGATCAGCAGCATCTGTGCCTCATGCGGCAGCACACTCTGCATTTTGCACAAGATCCCCAGTTCCATCAACCTCAAGGCAAGAGGGAGACCATCCCCCAGGTCAACTACGACATCCGTGTCTAATCCTACCCTGCACTCTACGGACATGTGCGTTAGAAATCCCATGATACTTGTCCACATCCAGGGTGCATCTGCACAGCTCTGCTACTACATCCGGCGACCAGGCCACATCAACGTCCAACAGAGATGGGGGGAGTGGATCACTGCCAGCTGCAGGATGACCTTCTCAATCCACGCACACACTCAGGATGCAGCCCACAACCACAACACAACCTTGTGGCACTGTGATCCAACACCCAATTGTGCCATCTCCATGCATCCAACCTTGGCTGGCCCACCATTCTCTACATCCACCTGACTCAAGCATGCAGGACATGGTTCTGCCACGTGTCTACACATACCTGGGACTCCCACCCCAGGACACTCCACATGATCCCTGACCTCTGCGCATGACTGTTGCTCTTCTAAATAGGTCTGTAGGCACAGTTGTGCGGGCACCCCCTCAGCTGGTTGGGCCCATCACGGGTGAGTATGGTGCTCCATGTCTGTCTTGGATGATACATTGTGACCCATGTGTGTCCTGTGCCAGACTCAGACCCCAGGGTATGGATGGTTGGAGTTACTACTGAAATCAGGCATGGTTTGTCTTTACAACACACACATGTAGTGGAATAATGCAAAATGACGGCATCATCTGGTGATTGTGATGATTTTTATTTGTGGTGGGGCACATGTTTGGAGGGATGACAAGAGGTGCTTGCCGGGAGTGTAGAATCCAAAGTTCACAGGGGGAGTTGGTATCCTTGCCATTGACAGTCATCAGAGTCTATGCCACAGTCTTTGTCTACATTGGTCAGACAGTGACCAGCAAGGCCATGTGGAAGAGAATGTCATTTGCTGATGTGCTGCTGTTGGGCCAGAGGGCCAGGTGCCAGGCCAGGTGACCTGGGAGATGGTGATGTTCCGCTGACTCTCACGGTCTTTTGCGTGGTTGACCCACCCTCCTGCGGGGACCCTCAGAAGCAGGCCGTGACGATGCGTGGGATGCTCCGTCGGATGAATCCTCCTCCTCCTGATCCCTCCCTGTGGGTGGTGATGTTCTACGCCTGGTGGCACAGGGAGGGTTGCCCATGTCTTCGGCATTCCGACGGAGTACACGGGTCATGTCTGTTTGCACCGCCACGAGCTCAGCCAGTCTTGCCTCCATCCGTCCTTGGTGTAGCTGTTGACTGGCATGTTGCTCGGCCTGCAGGGTCTTCATCTCCTCGAGGGTGGACACAACCTGGCTGATGCCCCTGGTGTCACGCCGGTATGAGTCGAGGATGGTGCTGACGTGTGACATTACCGGTTCCTGAGCCAACTGGTCAGGTTTGCGCGTCCGCCGTCCTCCACTCCCACCACCCCTGCCCACTTGCGCCTGGCCTGCCGTTGTGGGCACATCGGGTCTCCGGGACCCCTGAGGGATGGCATTTGCGGTGTCGCCTGGGTGCCCAGAGCACCTTGTCCCTCATGGACAGACTGGCTGTGTTGTTGTGTGCGGGCAGGGCTCCTGGGTGTCTCCTGGTATGTGGCAGGAATGGGGGTGGTGGTTGGCACAGTTGTACCTGACGCAGGTGCTGCAGGTGGTTGGACACCAGAGGGGCCAGGTTGGTCTGGGTCATCCACGGAGTGGTGAGAGTCGTCGCTGCCGGTGGGGTCCTCTTCACGCAGAGCCTGGTCCTGTGAGTCTTCCCCCCCAGTGTTGGGGGGAGATCGACGACGTTGACCTGTGTGTGAGAGAGACAGTGTTAATTGTGTTACATGCGACATCCATGTTCATTCATTTTTGATTAGGCACAGTTCCTCTGGGTGGTTGGATTTGGCTAGCATTCCTCTCACAGTGCACTTGTGCATGGGTATGTCCCTTGGCCACAGCTTTCGACACTTTACCTATGTGTGACACAATCTTAGTTGATGCATCTTTTGGGAACGCAGTCAGCAGTGTAGTGAGCGGGCGTAGCAAGCCATGCAGAGCCGCCTTACGTGTTGCACTGTACATGGCCAAATGGTGTTTTTTCCATGCTATTTGAGAATGCAGGTAGGTAAATTAACAATTTGTGACAGGGTTCTGACAAACACAGTGGGTGGGTATACTGGGTGTAAGGTTCTGTTTGTGCCTGCAGCACGGATGTACTCGTGCACAGATTGACACATGGCCCAGTGTTTATCAAAGGTTGAAGGGGGGGTTCACGCACTGCCAAACCTTGTCTACAGGCACACAGTCCACCTGCTGACGAGCGGACATGGCCACACCACCCAAGGGTGATTTGGTCTCCCTCTGTCTCCCTTTCTCCCTCCCTCTGTCAGCCTCCTCCCACTGTCCGTCTCCCTTTCTCCCTCCCTCTGTCAGCCTCCTCCCACTGTCCGTCTCCCTCTGTCTCCCTTTCTCCCTCCCTCTGTCAGCCTCCTCCCTCTGTCCGTCTCCCTTTCTCCCTCCCTCTGTCAGCCTCCTCCCACTGTCCGTCTCCCTCTGTCTCCCTTTCTCCCTCCCTCTGTCAGCCTCCTCCCTCTGTCCGTCTTACTTTCTCCCTCCCTCTGTCAGCCTCCTCCCTCTGCCCGTCTCCCTTTCTCCCTCCCTCTGTCAGCCTCCTCCCACTGTCCGTCTCCCTTTCTCCCTCCCTCTGTCAGCCTCCTCCCTCTGTCCGTCTCCCTTTCTCCCTCCCTCTGTCAGCCTTCTCCCTCTGTCCGTCTCCCTTTCTCCCTCCCTCTGTCAGCCTCCTCCCACTGTCCGTCTCCCTCTGTCTCCCTTTCTCCCTCCCTCTGTCAGCCTCCTCCCACTGTCCGTTTCCCTCTGTCTCCCTTTCTCCCTCCATCTGACAGCCTCCTCCCACTGTCTGTCTCCCTCTGTCTCCCTTTCTCCCTCCCTCTGTCAGCCTCCTCCCTCTGTCCGTCTCCCTTTCTCCCTCCCTCTGTCAGCCTCCTCCCACTGTCCGTCTCCCTCTGTCTCCCTTTCTCCCTCCCTCTGTCAGCCTCCTCCCTCTGTCCGTCTCCCTTTCTCCCTCCCTCTGTCAGCCTCCTCCCACTGTCCGTCTCCCTCTGTCTCCCTTTCTCCCTCCCTCTGTCAGCCTCCTCCCTCTGTCCGTCTCCCTTTCTCCCTCCCTCTGTCAGCCTCCTCCCTCTGTCCGTCTCCCTTTCTCCCTCCCTCTGTCAGCCTCCTCCCACTGTCCGTCTCCCTATGTCTCCCTTTCTCCCTCCCTCTGTCAGCCTCCTCCCTCTGTCCGTCTCCCTTTCTCCCTCCCTCTGTCAGCCTCCTCCCTCTGTCCGTCTCCCTTTCTCCCTCCCTCTGTCAGCCTCCTCCCACTGTCCGTCTCCCTTTCTCCCTCCCTCTGTCAGCCTCCTCCCTCTGTCCGTCTCCCTTTCTCCCTCCCTCTGTCAGCCTCCTCCCTCTGTCTATCTCCCTTTCTCCCTCCCTCTGTCAGCCTCCTCCCTCTATCCGTCTCCCTTTCTCCCTCCCTCTGTCAGCCTCCTCCCTCTGTCCGTCTCCCTTTCTCCCTCCCTCTGTCAGCCTCCTCCCACTGTCCGTCTCCCTCTGTCTCCCTTTCTCCCTCCCTCTGTCAGCCTCCTCCCTCTGTCCGTCTCCCTTTCTCCCTCCCTCTGTCATCCTCCTCCCACTGTCCGTCTCCCTCTGTCTCCCTTTCTCCATCCCTCTGTGAGCCTCCTCCCTCCCTCTGTCTGTCTCCCTGTGTCCACCTCTGTCTCTGTCCGTCTCTCTGCCCCTCTCCCTCCCTCTGTGTGTCACCCTCTGTCACCTCAGCCCAGCTTCCTGGGCACACACAGTTTGCAGGTCTTTCAAAGGCCATTGGCTTGTTCATGTGGGTTTGTTTCTTCTCTGCGGGCACCCATTGGGCGGAGTGTCTGAGTCTGCGCTGCTGCTGTGGCGGTGTGTGCTGACACTCTTTCAGAGTGATGCGTCTTCATTAGCTGCTGTTATGTGCAAATTGTGCTTTCATACCCATGTCGTCCTGCAACGCGGCCACCATTAGCAGGCAAAACAGTACTGTGTAGGGACACACTGTTTGTATGGCTGTGCCCTAAGCCATATGGGCTGAGGGCATTGTTGTGTGCTTCAGAGTTGCTCTATGTTAGTTTTGAGGCCCACCCTCCCGGCATCGGGGACATCCTGTCTTGTGTTGGTGTTTTGTGTGGCCTGTGACTTGGCATGGCCTTGCTTGGGGCATGAGGCATTGAGGCGCTAGTGGCATGTGTGTGTTTTTGGAGTGTGGTTGTGTACGGTGCAGGCTTTGGGGGGGTTGCGTGCATGATTGGTATTTGGGTTGTATATGGCGTTCCCCCATGTGAGGTGAGTTGTTTGTGTACTCACCAGGCTCTCGGACTCCTTCTACTCCGTCTACTCCCACCGGCGGCAGCGTGGCCATCACCTTCTCCTCCCAGGGATGGTAGTCTACCGGTCTGCGGGCCGGACCTCCTCCAGTGATGTTGGCCTGGTTGTGGTCGTCCGTCATTTTGTGGCGGACCGTCCTCCGCAGATCGTACCACCTGGCTTGGCACTCATGCCTGGTCCTTCTGGTGGACCCAACAGCATTCACAGAATTGACAATCCTCTCCCACATGGCAGATTTTTCGGATATGCTGGTCCGTCTGACCAATGTTCCAAAGAGCTGTGGCTCGACTCTGACGATTTCGTCGACAAGGACCTCCAGCTCCTCCTTTGTGAACTTTGGATTCTTGTTAGTGGGCATGGTGTGGGGTGTGGGTGTGGACGGTTGTGGGGGTGTGGGTGTGGATGGTTGTGGGTGTGTGAGTGTGGTTGTGCAGGTGTGTGTGTGTGAATGTGATGAGGGTGTGTTTGTGATGGTGGTTGTGTGAAGGAGTGCAAGTGTAAGGTGTATTGATGTATGTAGTATGGTGCAGTGTGTTGTCTCTGTGGTCTGGCAGTAGGGGATCTGTTGCAAAGGATCATGGTTTGTGTGTGCTGGGCCTTTTTATTGGTCCATTTGTGGGTGTGGCTGTGTTTGAAATTTGGGTGGGTGTGTTATAAGGAGTGGTAGTGGTTTGGGCCTCTGTTTAGCTGTTTGTCAGTTGCAGGTCAGTGTATAGGATGTATTTGGAGTGGTAGTGGTTTGGGCCTCTGTTTAGCTGTTTGTCAGTTGCAGGTCAGTGTATAGGATGTATTTGGGCTTGTTGGATATGTTTAGTGGTGTTGTGTGCATCAAATTGACTCTCCTTGTGTTTTTTTGGTTTGTCCTGGTTCAGTACGAGTGTTTTTTGCGTCTGTACGGTGCGTACATGGGCCATGTTGTTGTACAGTGCTGTCCTTTGCTATGGCTTAGTACGACTCGTACATGCGCGATGTTGTGTGAGGGTGCTGGTGTGTGGGCCTGGGGTAGGGTGCGTACGAACACGGGCAGGGTGTTGGTCCGCACTGTCCATCGGTGGTGGTGTTTCGCACCGTACATACAGGGGGGGCTGGGTGTAGGGTCCGTACATACACTGGTGGGGTGTGGGTACGGTCCGTACATACACTGGTGGGGGTACGCTCCATACATACACGGGTGGGGAGTTGGTACGCTCCATGCATACACGGGTGGGGGTACGGTCCGTACATACACGGGTGGGGGTACGGTCCGTACATACACTGGTGGGGTGTGGGTACGGTCCGTACATACACGGGTGGGGGTACGCTCCATACATACACGGGTGGGGAGTTGGTACGCTCCATGCATACACGGGTGGGGGTACGGTCCGTACATACACGGGTGGGGGTACGCTCCATACATACACTGGTGGGGTGTGGGTACGGTCCGTACATACACGGGTGGGGAGTTGGTACGCTCCATGCATACACGGGTGGGGGTACGGTCCGTACATATACGGGTGGGGGCACGGTCCGTACATACACTGGTGGGGTGTGGGTACGGTCCGTACATACACGGGTGGGGGTACGCTCCATACATACACGGGTGGGGAGTTGGTACGCTCCATGCATACACGGGTGGGGGTACGGTCCGTACATACACGGGTGGGGGTACGGTCCGTACATACACTGGTGGGGTGTGGGTACGGTCCGTACATACACGGGTGGGGGTACGCTCCATACATACACGGGTGGGGAGTTGGTGCGCTCCATGCACACACGGTGGGGGTACGGTCCGTACATACACGGGTGGGGGTACGCTCCATACATACACTGGTGGGGTGTGGGTATGGTCCGTACATACACGGGTGGGGAGTTGGTACGCTCCATGCATACACGGGTGGGGGTACGGTCCGTACATACATGGGTGGGGGTACGGTCCGTACATACACGGGTGGGGAGTTGGTACGCTCCATGCATACACAGGTGGGGGTACGCTCCATACATACACTGGTGGGGGTTCGGCGCGTACATCCGCGGCCGGGGGGCGTTTTGCGCATACATGCGGTGGATGGGGTGGGGGGTGTTCTGCGCGTACATACGGGGTCTGTGGTGGGGTGTTCGGTGCGTATGCGGGCACCTGTCTCCATGGTTGCTATAGGAGTTCGGTCCGTACGGTGTTTTCTCCATCCAGTTGTAAAATCGAAAGGACGGGAGTGATCGTACTTGCGCGGTCGGACTTCATGTTTCTGTTTCGTACGGTAAATCGTCCGGGGATGTGTCGGACACATTTTCCGACTCGAGGACGTGTGGGGAAATTTTCCCAATGCGATTCGTATGGACTTTTTCCCATGCGAATCGTACTTGCCAGTTTGTACGCTACTTGTACGATTCGTACGGTAAAAAATCCGGATACGATTCGTACAGGGAAAATTTTTCCAGGATCGGAATCGGCCCCTTAATTTGCAAAGGAACAAAATGAGGGGGTTCATTTTGCCACAGAAATTATGATTAGTGCTGCAGAAAGAAAAATTAGGGCACATTTTGACTTCTCAAATCCTCTTCTATTTCACTAAAAAATGCAGATTTTCCACAGTTTTAATCATAATTTTATTAAAGGCACGGAGGCTAATATTATGCATCTTATTCCTTTATTGCAACTCACAGCAGCAACAAGAAACAGCTAGAATAGAATCTTCCAAATAAACCTAGAACGTTGAACATGGATAATACTCCAACACTGGCAGCCATCTTCCTTCTTTTATCCGCTGCGAACGAGACAATCCCATTAAAAATCTTGAACTTCGCCGAACTCCAATGATTCCTCATCAAGAATTCACTTCTTCAATTCTGACCTATATTGAAATAAATTACAAAACAACAACGAATCAGTAGGATAGGGAACAAGTAAGGGAGGGATAATATTAGCCTCCGTGCCTTTAATACAATTATGATTTTCTACCCATTAAAACTGTGGAAAATCTGCATTTTATTGCAAGGCCTGGAGGCCAATATTATGCATGTTCAAAGTCAATCCAAAACTCTCTGCAAAACATTTTCCACAGGTTTAAAGTAGAACCTTTTAAACGTTGTATCAGTACTCCAATCAGCCGCTTTTAAAATACTACTCAAACTTAAACCTCTCATGAATGCTTTACTTGCCATCGCACCTCTAACCGAATGTGCTCCAAATACAGTCACATCCACCCCTGCTTTTTTCATCACTTCTTTAACCCATCTAGCTAAAGTTGGAGTCGAAACCGCCTTATACGGTTTTTTGAATGAAATTAACAATTGTGAACAACCACTGACTCTCAATCGCAAAGTTCTTTTTTCGTACTCTTTCAAACAATTAACCACACACAAACTACTATGTTCCTTCCATCTTGGATAAAAAATGGTCCTAGTCATAGTCTTAGTTCTTCTCCTCAACTCGAAGCACACACCTTCCGGTTGAAAACTCCTTGAAGTAACCTCCAAAGCTTTAATGTCCGATACTCTTCTAAATTAAACCAAACATAAAAGCAAAACCAACTTCCATGACAACTTTTTTAAACATAAACTAGCATTATCACCCCAACTTTCTACCTCCTTCAACACAAGCGAAACGTCCCATAGGAAACTATATTTTGCCCTAGGAGGCAATTCAAATCGAATACTCCTTTAAACTCTTTTAACCAAGGCGTGTTGCCCCACTGGCAACCCACCAATGATAACATGACCCGCCAAAATTGCAGACCTACTTAAATTCACCGAGCTGTAAGCCAAACCTCCCCTATATAAATAATTCACAATTTCCACTACATCGACTGTGACGGGATCCAAATTCCTCTCAATACACCAATTACACCATCTCCTCCAAGCTGCTCTGTAAGCCCTCGTTGTTCCCTAAGCCCAGGACCCACAGATAAGTTCTGAAGCTTCGACAGATAGTCCTGACACTTCCCAGACTCTCCTGAAATCAGACACGCCAGAAGTCTCATTTGACCTGAAATTACCAGATCGTGAACGTTCCCCTGAGCATCCAACAAAACCTCTGGAAAACTCGGAATCAACACAGGGTCCTGCACAAGAATATTCATTACATCTGGAAACCAAACTTGCGTCTGCCAAAAAGGAACAATTAAAACTAAAGTAGCCTTCTCTCTCCTCACCTTCAACAACACTCTTAGAATCATTGAGAAAGGAGGGAATGCAAACATCCTTCCCGATCCCCACTCCTGAAGGAAAGCATCTATTCCCTTCGCTTCCGGGTCCGGGCTCCAACTGTAAAACTCCTTCAGCTGAGTATTCAACCTGTCCGCAAATAGATCCACCTGCAATGGTCCCCATCTCTCCTGAAGACTCTTGAATACCCCCCTGTTCAATCTCCAATCGCTCGCATCTCTTAGATATCTCGAATTCCAATCTGCTTCTACATTTGTCTTCCCTGAAATATACTGAGCCTGCACTATAATCTCCCTTTCCATGCAAAACCTCCAAAACTCCTTCGCTAATTCTGCCAGACTTCGTGACCTTGGACCCCCCAATCTGTTCACATACTGAACCGCCGAAACACTGTCCATCTTTAACAGAATACAACATTTCATTAGATCCTTCAAAAAACTCTTTACCGCAAATGACCCCGCTAGAAGTTCCAAACAATTTATGTGAAGTTTCTTCTCCTCCATCGACCAAAGACCCCCAGTCTCTATCTTCCAGCATCTCGCTCCCCATCCATGCATACTCGCATCCGACTCTATAACCATCTCCGGTTTCCTTCCAAAAATCGCTCTCCCGTTCCAAGCATCCAAATTCATCCACCACCACTCTAACTCCTCGCGAGTCTCCTGATTCATTTTCACCCTCTGTGAATACTTGGCTCCCTGTCTCAAATGATATGCCTTTAACCTCTGAAGCGCCCTGTAATGAAGAGGCGCTGGAAATATCGCTTGAATAGACGCAGACAGTAGACCTAACAACCTTGCTAACTGACGTAGAGTAATCCATTCCGCCTTCAACACTCTCACCACCTCTTTCCGAATTTTCCTCACCTTGTCCATCGGTAACTTCAATACACATTCCAATGTCTGTATCTTGAAACCTAAAAATTGTATCTCCTGAGACGGAACCACACATGATTTCTCTTTGTTCACTACAAAACCTATGTCCTCCAATACTCTTACTGCAAACTCTGTCTGTTCTATTGCCAAATTCTTCGTCTCTGACATTATCAATATATCGTCTAGATATACAATCATCCGAATCCCTCTTGATCTCAACCAACCCACAACTGGTCTCATCACCTTCGTAAAACACCACGGAGCTGACGTCAGACCAAATGGAAGACACTTGAACCTCCACCTCTTTCCTTCCCATCTGAACTGCAGGTAATCTCTTTGTTCCACTGTTAGAACTGGCGATTTCTGGTTGGCTAGGGCTTGCGCCAAAGCCAGGCAGAAACCACCACTCTAGTCAGGGCAAGGAAGTTACACGCCAAAGATAACCCCTGCTCACCCCCTTGGTAGCTTGGCACGAGCAGTCAGGCTTATCTCTGAGGCAAGGTGTAAAGCGTTTGCGCGCGCACCCAGCAACAACACCCAAGGCCCACCACAAAGGAAACTCCACACAAGGTATTCTATAAAAATAGCTTTTGTATTATACACAACACATTAGATAAAAACACACACTTTACAATGGGCCAACAGGCACGGGCAGAATTTACACGGGATTATATGTACAGGGGACAGGGCCACATGGACCACTGTCCGAAATTAGCACTCTTAGAACTTAGGAATAATACTTTAGAACATAGCACAAAATAACATATATAGCACACAACCAGTACTTACTGGTCTCAGGTAAGTACCACCTACGCAACCCTAACCACCTTAGGAGAATGTCACGCAGGGAACTAGGACCTCGCTAGCACCACCTGTACTAGGAGAAAACAAACAACCACCTAAGTATCACAATACCTGTAGGGGTAAACGCACATTACACATGATGCCTAAAACATTCAGAGGTGTAGGGAAGGAAAACACATGATGCATCAAATACATTCAGCGGTGTAAAACAAGGGCACATGACGCATAAAAACACATTCAGAGGTGCAGGTTAGGAAAACACATGATGCATAGAAATACATTCAGAGGTGCAGGAAAGGAACAATTGCGCAAGAACTCATAGGCCACCACCTGTGGCAGTCCCTAGGCCAACTGGCCTTGTCCAGGCTAGGACGCCCTGTCCCAGTAAGGCTGCGCCAGCTGCGCAAGCCACAAGCGCAAGATCCCAACCTAAACGTTGCAGCTGCCCACTAAGTGCTGGGCAGCTGTAGGAATGAGCGTGGGCACCACTGTGCCCTTCCACACACAAATCTGTCGCTCTCGTGGGGAGCCTCTCTGGGCTCTAGCTAAAAAGAATGCCCCCTAGAGCCTTCGTGGCTCTGAACCAATATGCCCCCGTGGAGCCTCGGGGCTCTAAACAACAACGACAGCCTCCTGGAGCCTTCTAGGCTCGAGTAATCAATACTTTGCCCCTTCGTTGGAGCCACGGGGCTCAGAAACCAATGCGCCCCGTTTGGCGCCTCGATGGCTCTTTGCAAATATTGCCCCGTCGTTGGAGCGCCACGCGCTCAGAAACCACACTGCCTCCAACGGGGGAGTCCCTCTCAGGGACTCGAGAGACACTGCCCCCGCACTCCTACCACATGCGCGGAGTCCCCCAGCCCTTTTGTACTTACCGGGCTGCTCTGGGGACTCCCGCGTCGTCTTTTCTCTCTCCGCTCCGGGGGGGAGGAAGGCTTCCGAGGCTTCTCCTGTACCGCGGAGGGGCAGGCACCGACAACGTGCCTCGCGCCCCCCTCCGCACAAGCTCTGGACGCACTCCTACTCACGGTCCAGCGCGGGGTGGGCTCCCGCCTGGATCTTCACTTCTCCGACCAGGCTGCAACCGCGACGCTCGGTAGGAGGCGGGGTAGGCTCCCGCCCTCCTTCTCTAAGTTCCGGTTGTCCCGGAGGCCCGCCCTCGGCCCGCCTGACTTCCGGCCCAAGCCCGGCCGCGGCGGTGATTTCCTCGGCAAGGAGAGGGGTAGGCTCCCTCGCAAATGAGCACAACGGTGGGGTGAGCACCCGCCGAACCTGGCGGACACCGGCAAAATCGCGGGGTGGGCACCCGCTATCAGGATCAAAGCGCTCACAGCGCTATACAGCAAAACAGCGCTCCCAGCGCTCTAAAGCCCATAAAGCGCTCCCAGGCGCTGCAAGTCAAAAAGGTCCAGCAGAAAGTCCTTCAAGAGCAGGGGGGCAAAGACTGGGCCCAGGGGCCAGCTCACAGGGCCCTCCAGCAGCGAGGCAGTCCCCAGTGGCGGTCTCTCCTGGCGCCCAGCAGCAGCAGGCCCCCCCTCACGTTGATCCTGCAAGAGAACAAATTGTAAGGGGACACAGCCCCTTTTTATACAGTAAGAGCGGGACGCTCATTACAGGACGCAGAGAAAGCAGAGATCCATAACCTACCTACTTGCCGTGAGGGGAACGGCTCGCAGAGGTGCTGCGGGGCTGAATATCCACGGAGTAACACCGCCGTGAGGGAAACGGCCTGTTCAAACTCCATATCCCAGCATTCCCCTTGGCAGCGCACGCTGATGACGACGCTATTCAGCGCCGGTCTGCTTTAAATCCGAGCAGGCGCTCACGCAGCGCGGGACGCTCATTACAGGACGCAGAGAAAGCAGAGATCCATAACCTACCTACTTGCCGTGAGGGGAACGGCTCGCAGAGGTGCTGCGGGGCTGAATATCCACGGAGTAACACCGCCGTGAGGGAAACGGCCTGTTCAAACTCCATATCCCAGCATTCCCCTTGGCAGCGCACGCTGATGACGACGCTATTCAGCGCCGGTCTGCTTTAAATCCGAGCAGGCGCTCACGCAGCGCGGGACGCGCGCGGGCAGCGCCCGGGCGAAGCCCGGGCCAAGGGCGGGCCCGTCCTTGCCCGTCTGTGCCCGTGTGAGACCGGACTGGACCACCCATCGTGGTTTTTCCTTATATCCTTACATCTTCCCATCACGATCTTCCCTCAAGGATTGGTGCTCATCCGCAGGTAATTGCCATCCATTCCTGTAACACTAACTGATCCGAACTTTTTTGATTACATCTACCAGACTGTGGGCAAAATAAACGCCCTTAGATATAGTTGAATATCTCTCTTTATCATGGGCAAAAGGAAAGCATTGAGCTGCGAACCAATAGAGGGAATGGACACAAAGAAGCCAAAAAAGCAATCTCTACTAACATATTTGACCGGGGCAATGGGGGCAATTGAAAAACAAATCTCCTCAGTAGAACAATCATTAGCAGCGGGTACTCTGGTGAATGAAGAAGTCAGTGAGGGGGACGATCAACTCACTCTCATTAACCCCATTATTTCGACTGTGAGTACAGATATTGCAATACCAGTTAATGGGTGTGTCCAAAATATTACAAATGACATAATAGTACACAACAACAGCGATCAAAACTTAGTACAACAAGATAAGGGGAAAAACTTGACTAAGAAACAGTTAGGGAAACAAGGTAAAGGCACAAAAGTGGTTAGTCAATCTAGGCCACATAGAGGTAAGGACATTTTTGGCAAGAAAAAAACCCAAGACAGGGCTAAAAACTCAACACAACTCCCTGATACATCCCATATAGCAACAAATAACCCCATACAACAACATAACAAGGGGACTGAACCGGAATGTATCCTCTCTTCCATTAAAATTCTTGATGCTTTCGTTAGAGAAGCTGTTGAGGCGATCGGTTCTAGACTAGATCAGATTGAGTCCCAGGTCGCGAAACTTCTTTCGCGTAAAGAAGATACACCTATCTCATCCCCCAGCTTAAGGTCCACTAGTAACAGCGTGAATTACACCAGGAAATCTCGAACCTTTCATTCCCATATTAACGCACCTGTAGAGACTCCCACAACTGAAAGTACCAAACAGCTTAGGGTAACAAAGACACCACATAATACAGTCATGCCGTCTCACACAGTCTCTAATAGTCACTCCTCTTCTGCTATTAATCCAACATCTGTAAAGGCGTCTCATCCTCTACATCTTGATCTTCCTCCAGCATGTACTCCTTATACAGTGATTTTGGGCAATGTTCCCCATCTAGGCCTAAACGATCAGGAGAGCAACGAATCATTAAGGAACAAAGCACTACATTGGTTGGGAGACAGAGTGGGTGACACTAACATCCTGTTCGAAGAGTTCAAGATGATACGCAGAATAGGATGGATAGGAAGATCAAGGAAATCCTTTATGGGCGACTGCCTGATACTGACTTTTAGATCCCCCTGGTTAGTTAGAAAAATTTTGGGGTCCGCGCCAAAAAATATATTCGACAAAGGGATTAAGATTCTTCCCCTAGGCTTTTTCTATCGCCCTCCCTCCGAACAAATGAATTCGGTTCATCATCAATTTTCGTTGAACCAAAAATTTAACATCCCTGTCCGTAATCGTTTTGGTGTATTCACCTCTCTAGACGATCAAGATTGACTCTCCCTAAAGCCATTAAATAGAGCTAGGAGTCTAGCTGGGAACTCCGACATCTGCTCGCTTCTCCATCCTCGAAGGAGCTCTCCTGAGATTGAGATTGATTTAGTAGCAACAGTCGCTGACACCGAAAGGCAGCCACGGCATAAGTCAATGCAGGAGGATACACCCGCTATAGCTTGCAATAATAAAATCAACCTGAATCCTACTTTAGAGGAAACAGAGGCCCCAAGACTAGCTGACCTTCCATTTATAATATCTAGGAAAGAGGAAGGTTATATTAATATTACATACTGGAACATATGGGGCCTATACTCAAAAATTCACAACGACCTTTTCACTGATTTTGTTAAAAGCTCGGACATTTTATGTCTGCAGGAGACTTGGTCGGTAAGCGCAATTAATATCAATGGCTTCAAAACTTTCCATATTCCAGCCTCTCCCTCCCCTTATGGAAGACCAAAGGGAGGCCTATGTATATACTTATCCAATCTTGTGGTACTAAAAAAAGTCAAACTAGAATGTTCAAATTCTTATTTTCAAATACTCACCCTCACATTAGATAGGAAAGACGTTTTAATACTCGTCAATTTTTACAACAACATCCCAAAAGAGAACGAACTTAAAGTTATCGATCACCTCAGACAAGCTGTTCATGACATTCAGCTGGTAAACTCAGGTGACGCCCAAATCATCTGGGGAGGGGATTTTAACGTTAAGTTGTGCCCCAAAAATAATAATAGGATTTGTGGTATGACTGACGTGGACAATTATAATCTTACACACTTTCCTCATAACACTTTGGGGGGTGCTCTGAATGAATCTCTATTTATGCTGAACCTGGGATTCGCAAATGAACTAGTGATCCCTCCAACTGCATTCTTACCCACTTATAATGGGAGAGGAACAGGCTCTGTAATAGATTTTATTCTTGCATCAAATAATCTCGAAAACAGGGTAAAGCAATTTACCACCCATAAGATCGCTATTAGCGACCACTTCCCACAGACCGTAGATATCATGAGGAAAAGTTCCAATTCCCTCACTAAACGCAAAACGAATATATTCCGTCACAATTGTCCCAATCTTGCTATTGATAGTCTGAATGGTTTCTCTTTAAAATGGGAACTAGTAGACCCAGAAACCATTACTTCTTCAGTGGTGACTAAGGCCCTACCCCATATAATGTCCTGCTTGGAAGAGAATACCCCTTCATCGACTATCATAGACAGTTTTATTTCCATTACAACTACTATAAAAAACACACTGATTGTAAACAAGAAAAACACAGACCCTAAGAAATCAAAATGGTTCGATAAAACCTGCACAAATGCCCATCGCACCTTAAAAAGAGCCATCCATAATAGGGACAAAGACGGACTAGCAGTCCAGCAAGCAAGGAAAAGTTACAATCAGGCTATCGCGACCAGGAAAAAGGTATTAAAAGAATCATTGTGGGAGGATCTACATAGGGCAAGCAACCAGAATGATATCAAAAAATTCTGGAAAGTAATTAGGTCCCCGTTTCTTTCAACGGATAATCAACCATCAATAGAAATAGCTATTGACGAGGCCCAATGGGTGAATCACTTCACAAGAATTTTTGGCGACTCAGAGTCGCGAAATAGTTTTGCCTCAAATTCACCACCGCAATATGAAGTTCCTATCCCCCTTACCACTGAGTTATCTTTCTCACTTGAGGAAGTCCTAATTGCACTAAATGAAAGTAAAGGCTCCAAGGCCCCTGGTCCTGACGGGGTCCCGGTAGACATCTATAAATATAACACAGATCTCTGGGCACCAATATTAACCCGCGTTCTCAATGCTACCTCTTCTCAGGGCCTCATTAACAGTTGGACGGAATCCATCATGGTCCCTATTTACAAAAAGGGCAATAGACAGGATCCTTCCTGCTACAGACCAATCTCACTCCTGGATTCACTAGGAAAAGTAGCAGGAAGGATCCTTCTGACGCGGCTGCAAACCTGGGCTGCAGACAAGAACATACTGTCTGACTTACAGTTCGGTTTCAGAGAAGGCCTGGGGACAATAGACCAGGGACTTAATCTAGCCATTCTGTTGGGCAAATACACGAGGGCGAAGAGAGGGAAACTATACCTTGCGTTTGTTGACCTCTCTTCAGCCTTCGATTGTGTTGCTCACGATAAACTGTGGCATATTTTAAAGGAAATGAAAGTAGAGGAACCTTTAATAGATTTTTTAAAAGCCCTCTACAGCAATGCCTCAGCGAGAGTTCGATACGGAAAAGCGGGAGAATGTACTTCGTCATTTAAAGTACTTAGAGGGGTTAGACAGGGGTGCGTCCTGGCCCCATTCCTTTTTACTCTTTATACAAACGGCCTTGAGAAGGCTTTACTGGATGGAACCCAGGACGTCCCCCAGGTTCAGCAAATCTCGACCCCTAGACGTATACCAGCATTATTGTATGCTGACGACGCTGTGATCCTAGCTAGGACCCCCATAGCTCTCCAGAAGGCATTAGTATTGTATAACAAATATATGCAAGGCATCGACTTAAATATCAATATTTCAAAAACATTTGTGATGAACTGTGGCAATGGTAGCAAAAAGAGTAAAGATATCTACCTAAACGGGAATAAATTGGCCAGTACACCTACTTACTCTTACTTGGGAATACTTATAGATGATAAGGGCACATGGAACCAAGCAATCATACAAAGAAAACTCCTTTTTACGAGAGCCACCACTGCCCTTGTCAATTTTTCACAAAAACTGGGGAAAAGACCACCATCAGAACTGATCAAAATCTATAAAGCAAAATGTATAAGCGTGGCAACATACGGGGCAGGGATCTGGGGACATAGGAATGTATTTGAATTGCAGAAAGTGGAAAACGCATTTCTAAGATATCTATTAGCAGTTCCAGCTTCAACTTCCACTTTCGTTTGCCATGCTGAGCTGGGAGTCTCTTACATCACGGACATTATAAAAATTCAACCCGTAACTTTATGGCACCGTATTTGGAAGTCAGAAACAAACCACTTTAATCAATTGGTGCTTCAAGATGTTCTCAAACTGGACCACTGCCTCGAAATTAAATGGATTAAGTATGTGAAGGATTTTATGACAGACATTGGTAATCCCGATTATTTTAACAATCCCTTTTCCATGACAGCTATTGCAAGGAAAGACTTTAAGAAACGTTGTATGAATCACATGGAGAGTTTGAGACTAACCAATGAAGCCACAAAACTATCAGTGAGCCATAACCTAATGATATCTACTTCACTAGGCATGCAATTATATCTTCAAAACACAGATAAAAGTTATGATAGATTTGTGCTCACTCGCTTCCGTCTAAATGTTTTCCATAGGCTGGTGACTTTTCCAACTGTCAATAACTGGTCTAACGAACTTTTACCCTGTCCATGTGATTCCATTTCTGTGCAATCAACAATTCATGTCATTTTATTTTGTAAATTTTATGATGAACACAGAAAGAGATGGTTGAAACCAATTTTTAAACTTTGGGGAATTCGTCAATGTCGACCAGCATTTTTGGCCCTACAATGTCTTGATAACAACAGTATAAATTACAATGTTGCCGTCTTTTTAAAACATTTGATTAAACACAGAAATAGTATTGTTCTAGATTCTTTGTGAATAGAGCAAATTTTTAGAAGAACAGCAGACATCAGTTACCAAACGTTGTTTTGGATTTATCCCCCAATGCATCCTAAAAAAGCAGCTGGGGGCATATGTTTCTTCTATTTTGCCCTAAAAAACTGTTAACTCATTTTTAGCACCTTTGTATATATGGACTTTTAAAGTTGTTAATATTGTATTATATATTTGCTGGGTGGATTCTCTTTATCGCCTTCACATGATATATAAATGTTTCCCAGTTAGGTTCTAGGTGAACAGATGGACAAACAGTATTATTGGTTTAAAGACATAGCTCCAAACGTTGTTTTGGTTTTATCCCCCAACTGCATCCTAATAACGCAGTAGGGGGCGCACATTATATTGTTTTTGGTCTCCAGTTTCACAAAATTTTTTAATTACAGGGCAGATAAATTTGAAATAACGACTTGTATATTTTCGAGCTGTAAAGTTGCTTTCGCTTTTTCCAATTTTGTACCGATAATTTCCTTGCACTATATCTTGTACATATAGGATTTTATAAACTTTTTTATGTGTATATGTATTCAGTATGATATGTTATAATGTATACGCTTTTATGGATTGAAATCAACTTTCCGAATAAAGCTTATTTTTGATTTGATTTGATTATACAGTAAAAGTCTTTGTCTGAAGGTGCAGGGAAGGGGCGAACCAGTTACAACAGGTTCCTGAGCACTTTGTTTTGCTCAGCCCCTCTCCCTATTCACTGGTAGGGCTAGGGTCATTAGACGCACCACAGGGGCCGGAGCCAGCATTGTGTGGGGAAAGCCCTGTCCTATTCAGGACCCAGGTGTACTCCTCCCCAGCCATCAGTATGCTAAACTCCCATTCACCACTGGGTGACTCCTCCTGACTCTGGGGAATCCCTAGCCCGTCACATGACCTCCACCAGCCAATCGCCAGACAAGCCACACATTTCATACTGCACACCGAAGTGCCCACTTCTAGAATTGGCACTTCCACACTAGGTACATGCACGCCGCACACATCATCGCGCAGCATTCAATCACACGAGACCGCACATACCAAACTCGGGCCTGCACACCCCACGCATCAGGAACTACCAGGACACATACATTCCCCCATGCATTCCTATGGGAGGGCAGGCCAACCTCACAACACGCACGCACTTTACCCTGGGACTCAGCGGTAAAGTGCGCAGAAACCAAAAAGCACTACACCAAGTCACCAATAAAAAGCAAAAAGTCTCGGGGGTGAACCTGCCAGAAGGGCCAAGTCCAACATCCACACTCATTGGAATCGTTAGATAAGCATCCTTGAGGTCCAATCGTGTTAACCAATCTCCCTCTCTTAGAATGTCCCTCAACATGTTTACTCCTTCCATTTTGAAGTGGTTGTAACACACCCAATCGTTCAATTCTCTCAAAGTTATTACTGGTCTCATTTTCTTGTCTTTTTTCTCCACCCAAAAAATATTGCTTACAAAACAACCTCTTACTTCTTCTGCCCTCTCTATAGCTCCTTTCATTCTCAAATCTTCCACTTCCTTTGACACTAAAATCTCCTGATCCTTCGCAAACCTCAACAAACTTGGACACCTTTTTTGTACTGGAAAATCCACGAAATCTATCCGATATCCCTGAACCGTTTGCAAAACCCAAGGATCCTGAGTTATTTCCTTCCACCTCATAGCAAACAGGACTAGTCTGCCGCCCACTTTTACATGGGTAGAAATATGGTCTTTTTCTGATCTTACCTGAGGAAGCTCTTCCTCTTCTGTCAGATCTCGATCCTCTGCCTCTCGCTCTCTGCCTTTGTGGATAGAATCCTGGCTGCTCAAACCTTGAGCCCAAGCCATATCCATAACTGTAGGGTCTGTGTCCCCTCGTAAAGGATCCTCGAGTAATACCTTGCCCATGGCCGGAGAATCGACCCCGCATGCTCCCGGCCGTGCCAAAAACCTTTTTAATACCTTATTTAACTTTCTGTAGTTAATTGAAAGTCCCAACATATCTCGCCATGTCCTTTATAAACTCTTCCCCGAAAAGCATTCCCTCGCAACTTTCACCTGGATCCTTTCCTGCTAATTCCACCAATTTTGGATCAATCTTCATAAGAATACTCTTCCTCCTTTCCATGCAAAAAGCAGCATTTGTATTTCCTAAAAGGCAAATGGCCCGTTGCACCCACTGTCGTAACTCTGAAACATCCACACCAGTATTATTTACATGTGCTTCTTCGCACATATCAAAGACCTTCGTTAAAGGCCCCAAAATATCCAATAATCTATCCTGACACCCTTTGAGGCCCTTATCCAACCCCTTTCTAGGGTCTCTTCCTGACTTGTTCAGGAAACTTATCATTTTCGCATCCAGTTCTGGAGTATATGCCACCTTATTTTCCAGTCGTGGCCTCGGACACTCAGATCTTAGTCTGGTCCGAACCTCCTTAGGAATTTCCTTCCTAATCCAATATGATATATATTTGGCCACATGGTCCGCTGGCACCCATTGAGGCGATAAAGGGTGTTGTATTAACAAAGGGTCGAACATCTCTTCGCCCAAAGGGTCTACAAAATCCCCCAATTCCACTTTAATTTTTTTATCCTCATTTTTCCTTTTCTTTGGCAAAATCTCTTCCACATCACTATCCTCAAAGCTTGAGGAACACGAAATTTCTACATCACCACTTGAAGACGTAGAATCACATGCCACTACATTATGTCTCCTTTTTTTTGCCTATATAGCGATCTCCTTGGCCTTTATAGACTTCTCATCCTCATGAACCTTACGTTTATGACCCATCTTTCTCATAATTTTCTCTTTCTCCTTTTCCTTTTCCTTTCTTTTAACTTCACTATCCCTAGATGTTCCAGGTACTACCTCCAATTCCTCAGTAGACCAATAAACTTCCTCTTCATTATCCTTTTTCTTTTTTCTCTCCTCACTCATTCTTTTTTCCACTGTACTCTCTATTTTTTTATCAAGAGAAACAGTTAATTCACCAAACATCTTGTCCATATATGATTTAAATCTTTCCTCAAAATTAACAGCCTCTCCTTGATCCATTTTTTTTTTTTAATTAATTCTCCTCACTTTACCAACCAACTATTCCAACCCTACCTCAGTATACTCCTCTTCACCTCAAACATGCACCTCTCCAATAATAACTCCGAACCTCCCCTCACGATGAACCATCTACCTCAGCTTATTTAATGCATTCTTCTCCGCGTTTCCCAAAACATGTCTGCCACCTTTATCTCATTCCTATTATATCTCTTCCCAACTCTTTAAAATGGCCGCCGCACGTTACGTTAATCGTACGGCGGCCGCTATGTGCCACTCTTTCCCCGATCTTAAATATTCAAAAGACATTCCTCATCTTCACGCGTACCAGCGTACAAACAAACAAACACTTGGCCGCTTTCGCCGATATGAATGACTTAGTACTTCCCTCGTACCGGCGCTCATACAAAACAAACTTTCGTATGAAGAAAAACACGCTCGCGATCACAACTGCCAGCACGCGAACCTCCGCACGCATCTAAATCAATCCAGCGCGAGCTTAAACATCTTGAGCACCCAGATTTAACCGGCGCGAGACCAACCGTCAATGAAAAACATTACACTGGTATGATTCAATTCTCTCTTTCAACTCGCTTAATAAAATTCCGCCTACTACCTACGTCAAATTGATATTCTAAAGCCATCAACCTTTATACAAAAAAACATGAATGCCATTTTTTATTTTTTTTATTTTTCAATTACATACTTAAAAACTTGCCATAAGCCATTTCTTCTGCCGCTTAAATTAATCTCATAAATACATTGATCCTATTCTCTAAAACCTCTCTTTATATTAATAATTTTTATGGACATAACAAAATGGACTTAACTGTCGGTGAGCAGCAACAAAAGAAGGAAGATGGCTGCCAGTGTTGGAGTATTATGCATGTTCAACGGTCTAGATTTATTTGGAAGATTCTATTCTAGCTGTTTCTTGTTGCTGCTGTGAGTTGCAATAAAGGAATAAGATGCATAATATTGGCCTCCGGGCCTTGCAATAAAATTCTGAAATGCAGACTGAAACATGCACTTTGAATACCAGCAGCAGACTTCCCTGGTGAGCAGTAGCTTTACTACAGTGATCTAATGAGGAACTAGAGTGTTACCATTCCATCTGAATGCCTTCTTGATGGAACCAAAGTAAACAAGCATTGAAAATGCAATAGGTCTCGCCCTCGTTTAACCCCTTCGATGCTCATGACGGAGCGGTTCTGTCATGAGCATCGGTTGAGCTGTGCTCATGACGGAACCGCTCCGTCATGAGCACAGCCCCTGGGTGAAGCGCTGGCGCTCCCCCCCTGGGGCATCGATCGTGCCCCCACAGAGGGGGATGGCAGCGGAAGAGTTTCCGCTGCCACCCCCGAGCCCCCCCACGCTTCCTGATGACGTCAGCGCGCACAGCGCGCGCCGGCGTCATCAGGAAGCGTTGGACGCGCTGGAATTCATTTCTTCCAGCGCGTCCAACAGGAGCAGGTAGGTGTTTAGCTCCGGTGTGGCGGGGGGGGGGAATTGCGAGGCCTTGAGGCATCGGGGGAGAGGAAAGAGTATTTCCTCTCCCCTGATGTCTCAATGCTGGGCATTCCTGTCCCACGATCGCGCACAGCGTCGCGATCGTGGGACAGGAATGCCCCCACTAGACCCCAGGGATCTCGTATTTGGCCATTTTGGGAGCGACCCCTTGGGCAAGGGTCGCTTCCCTGGGGGAGAATTTGTGACAGACTTTTCTGCCCCCCCTGGGGGCAGATTGGTCCACTTTCGGTCCGTTTCTGCCCCCAGGGGGGGCAGAAACGCCCACTAGACACCAGGGAATTTCGATATATTGATATGGGAAGCGACCCCTTGGGCAAGGGTCGCTTCCCTGGGGGATAATTATTGCTCAGACTTTTCTGCCCCGGGGGATCGGTTCACTTTCGGTCCGTTTCTGCCCCCGGGGGGGGCAGAAAAGCCCACTAGACACCAGGGATGTCGTTATAGTGAGATGGGAAGCGACCCCTTGGGCAAGGGTCGCTTCCCTCGGGGAATAATTTTTGCAGACTCTTCTGCCCCCCCTGGGGGCAGATGGGGGCAGATCGGTTCACTTTCGGTCCGTTTCTGCCCCCAGGGGGGCAGAAAAGCCCACTAGACACCAGGGATGTTGTTTTTTTTATATGGGAAGCGACCCCTTGGGCAAGGGTCGCTTCCCAGGGGGAAACATTTATGCTCAGACTTTTCTGCCCCCCCTGGGGGCAGATCGTTCCACTTTCGGTCCGTTTCTGCCCCCAGGGGAGGCAGAAAAGCCCACTAGACACCAGGGAATTTCGATATATTGATATGGGAAGCGACCCCTTGGGCAAGGGTCGCTTCCCTGGGGGATAATTATTGCTCAGACTTTTCTGCCCCGGGGGATCGGTCCACTTTCGGTCCGTTTCTGCCCCCGGGGGGGGGCAGAAAAGCCCACTAGACACCAGGGATGTCGTTATAGTGAGATGGGAAGCGACCCCTTGGGCAAGGGTCGCTTCCCTCGGGGAATAATTTTTGCACAGACTCTTCTGCCCCCCCTGGGGGCAGATGGGGGCAGATCGGTTCACTTTCGGTCCGTTTCTGCCCCCAGGGGGGGCAGAAAAGCCCACTAGACACCAGGGATGTCGTTTTTTTTATATGGGAAGCGACCCCTTGGGCAAGGGTCGCTTCCCAGGGGGAAACATTTATGCTCAGACTTTTCTGCCCCCCCTGGGGGCAGATCGGTCCACTTTCGGTCCCTTTCTGCCCCCAGGGGGGGGGGCAGAAAAGCCCACTAGACACCAGGGATGTTGTTTTGTTCATTTGGGAAGCGACGCCTTGGGCAAGGGTCGCTTCCTTGGGGGCATAATTTTCTGGAAGAATTTTCTGCCCCCCCTGGGGGCAGATCGGTCGACTTTCGCTCCGTGTCTGGCCCCAGGGGGGGGCAGAAAAGCCCACTAGACACCAGGGAATTAGTGTAAATAAAAATGGAAGTGACCCCTTTGGCAAGTGTCGCTTCCAGGGGGCAATTTTTGTAATATGTATTTGGCCCACCGGCCCCGGGACAGAGTAGCCTTTTTTTTTCCTGCTGTTTTCTGCCCCACCTGGAACATAACCCGATTGACCATTTGGGTAGTAACATAGCATGTTGTAATGTTTATTATTTTATTTTTTGTGAATTGCAATAGTAATGTTTTTTTTTTTTTACTTTTTTGTTCTAGGTGAAGGCTTTTGCTCTTTTCAGTTTGCCGTGTTGTTATGGTGGTTCTGCTGTTTATGTAGTTTGGTAAGAGACTCTTTTTTGTACAATGTAAATGTGTTTGATTTCTCTGCATAAATTTTTAGCAGTATGTTTGTTTTTTGAGTGTCAAAAACTTTTTGCATTGGTGCTCGATGTGTATTTTGTTGTCTTGTGAGTAATTTTTTTTTTTTTTTCTTCTTTCTAGTTGGATATCGTTGGTTTTTGCTGTGTCACTGCAGAGTAGGTTTCTGGTGAGTGCAGCTGTCTCTTGTAATTGAATTGTATAGTTTTTTAGTACATTGATCTTTGTGATAAAGGTACACATTTCTTTACTTACTTGGTTTGCACATTGTTGGTTGTTGTTGACTTGTTTGTGCAGTCTTCTATCTTAGTAAGTATAATGGCTAGCCGCAGGATTACTGCTCAGCAGGTTGTTGGTTTGCTGTTTGAGTCTTCCTCTGATATTGGTTCAGAGACTGACTCTGCATCTGAGGGAGAGGAGGCAGGGGACGATTCTGGCAGTGAGTTGTCTCTCCATATGGAGTCATCGGATGATGAAGATACTCTTAGTGTGGATGAAGTTGCCTGTGTTAGAGGAAGAGACTGATGTGCCGATAGTGCGGCAAGAGGCATCTGGGCTGCAGCCTGGGACTGGAAGGCTTCCCGTTGGTGTTGTGCGGCAAGGGGCATCTGGGCTGCAGTCTGGGGCTGCAAGGCTTCCCTTTGAAAGTGATGACCTCTGGGTTGCCCCTGGCATGGTGCAGCCGGCATTGCCAGAGTTTACTGATGTTCTGAAAACTTTTTGCCGTTACATTTTTTTCAGTTGTTTATGGACGATTTGTTTTTGGCAGAGATTGTTGAGCAGACTAATTTTTATGCCGAACAGTTTTTGAGGGACAACAGTGCCAGTCTTAAGCCACACTCTAGAGCTACCCGGTGGACTCCCACAAATGTTGAAGAGATGAAGAAGTTCTTGGGTTTAACTTTTTTGATGGGCTTGCTAAGGAAGCCATCAATGTCTTCATATTGGTCTAGCAGTCCCTTGATGGCAACGTCTATTTTTCCGGCAGTCATGACTCGTGACAGGTATTTGCTTCTGCTTCAGATGATGCATTTTGTTGATAATGGTTTAGCGTTGCCACGAGGTCACCCTGACTGTGACCGTCTTTTTAAGATTAGGCCTGTCCTTGATCACTTTGTTGATCGATTTTCTGAGATTTATGCCCCTGGGAAAGAAATTGCAGTGGATGAGTCTTTGGTGTTGTTCAAGGGCCGCTTGGTTTTTAGGCAATACATTCCTAGTAAGAGGGCACGCTATGGAATAAAGCTGTATATGCTGTGTGACAGTAGGACTGGATATGTCTCTAATTTCAGGGTGTACACCGGTAAGGAATCTAGGATTAACCTCCCCGGTTGTCCGTCCACTTTTGGAGTGACTGAGAAAATTGTTTGGGAACTTGGTAGAGGATTTTTTAACAAAGGCCACCATTTATATGTAGATAACTTCTACACTGGTGTGCGGTTGTTCAGGGAATTGGCCAAAGTGGACACTCTTGCTTGTGGCACAATCCGCTCTAACCGTAAAGGTTTCCCGAAAGAACTTGTTTGTCAAAAGCTTGTGCGGGGACAGTGCAGTGCGTTGCGTTGCCAGGAGCTTCTTGCTGTGAAGTTTACAGACAGGAGAGATGTCTACATGCTGACTACCATCCATGATGAAAGCACTGCACCTGTGACTGTTTGGGGTCAGGTCGCTGAAGCGCGCAAACCTGTGTGCATTTTAGACTATAATAGGCACATGGGTGGTGTTGACTGAGTAGATCAGAGGTTGGAACCTTACACTGCTCTTCGTAAGGCTTACATTTGGTACAAGAAGTTGGCTATCCATCTTTTCCACTTGCAATGTTTAATGCTTTTGTTGTGTTCCAGGATTCTTGCCCTGAGTCAAAGATGACTTTTGCTAAGTTTCAGGAGTCTGTAATAGGCAGCCTTTTTGTAGTGGAACAGGCAAGTGTTCCTAGAGTTGGATTGGTGGAGGATGTTGCTAGATTGAAAGAACGCCGCTTTCCAGATCACATTCCTCCCACACCCGCAAAAGATTTTCCCAGTACGAGATGTAGAGTCTGTTGGCGAAAAGGTTTGCGGAAGGAGAGTCGTATGTACTGCCCCGACTGTCCTTCTCATCCTGCACTGTGTCTCCCTGATTGTTTTAGAGCGTACCACACGAGAAAGAATTTTTGGGAGCATTCATGAGTGGTAAAGTCAACTGCCTGGTCTGTATTCTTTGGATAATTTGATTCTGTTTCAAGGTTGGTGTTAGTGCAATGTATTTAGTTGCTGTTTTTCTGTTAGAAGATTTGTATCTATTTGCGATTTGTTTTTATTTTTTTCTAAAAAAATCCTAAATGTGATGGCGGTGTGTGTAGGCTTGCGCTTGGCTGTTGGTGTGTGTGGACTGGCACTTGGTTGGTGGTGTGCGTGGAATTGTGCTTGGCTGGCGGTGTGCGTGGTCTGGCGGTGTGCATGCACTGGCGGTCTGCGTGGACTGGTGCGTGGCTGGGGTGTGCGTGGAATGGTGCTTGGCTGGCGGTGTGCGTGGAATGGTGCTTGGCTGGCGGTGTGCGTGGACTGGTACTTGGCTGGCGGTGTGCGTGGACTGGTGGTGTGTGTGGACTGGTGTTTGGCTGGTGGTGTCCGTGGACTGGAGCTTGGCTGGTGGTGTGCGTGGACTGGAGCTTGGCTGGCGGTGTGCGTGGACTGGAGCTTGGCTGGCGGTGTGCGTGGAATGGTGCTTGGCTGGCGGTGTGCGTGGACTGGTACTTGGCTGGCGGTGTGCGTGGACTGGTGGTGTGTGCGGACTGGTGCTTGGCTGGTGGTGTCCGTGGACTGGAGCTTGGCTGGTGGTGTGCGTGGATTGGCGATTGGCTGCCGGTGTGCCTGGACTGGCGATTGGCTGGCGGTGTGCCTGGACTGGCGATTGGCTGGTGGTGTGCCTGGACTGGCGCTTGGCTTGCGGTGTGCGTGGACTGGTGTTTGGCTAGTGGTGTGTAGGGACTGGTGCTCGGCTGGCTGTGTGTCAGTAGTGACTTTCTGCTGGTCACTACACACACTGCTAGCTGAGTGCCACTCCACGCAATCCATCATCCTGTGTAGTTGCTGTGTCTGGATTGTGGGCGTGTGAAAGTGATGGGCCCTTGAATGGCGCTGTGTGCTGGTGTGAGTTTTGTTATGTGATGGGCCCGCGGCTGGCGGTGTGAATGGTTTTGTATGTCTCACACGTATGAAAGGTGTATGAATGGCCTGTAAAGAGGTTGGTGCCTTGTCGTGGCTTTACAGCTCACGAGCTGTGAGTCAATGGTTCAGTTTCTCGCCCTTTCAATTATTACCAGTGCATTTCATTTCTGTGAAATCACTTGCTAATACAATTGTATCTACTGAACCATCACTCACCCTCGTGCCAAATCCAACCAGTATGTGTGTGTGCTTGCGGATTAGATGGCTGTGCAGTAATATTTGTCTTTCTGAAGCAGGGTGTACCTTGTCCCTTTTTGGTGAATTTTGTAATGTGTTGCTTTTGTGCCTGGTGGTGCGATTGGTCTTGTTTGTATCACGTATGAAAGGTGTGTGAATGGCCTGTAAAGTGGTTGGTGCCTTGACGTGGCTTTACAGCTCACGAGCTGCGAGTCATTGGTTTGGTTTTTTGTGAATTTAATTATTGACAGTGCATTTCATTTTTGTGAAATCTCTTGTTAATAAAATTTAATACACTGAACCATGACTCGCCCTCGTACCAAATTCAACCAGTATGTGTGTGTGTTGGAGGAATAGATGGTTGTGCTGGAATCTTTGTCTTTAGTTTCTCTGCCAAGGTACACTTTCCATGCAAGAATAACCCACCAACTGTAGATATTGTTGAAAACCCATGCGAGTTCATGGTGATGTCTCTCTTGTGAATTCAAAAATATTTTTTATCCCCAATGTCCTGCAAACCTCAAAATGTCTGCCACATTTTCTTTGCAATATTATTCCAAAATTCTCACGCTGTAGGAACAATAGTTAATCTGGTTTTGCAAGGGGGTCACTTTGGTTTTTGGCCCGGTGCTCGGCGGCCATCTAGGCAAACCTACCAAACCCACACATTTCTGAAAACTAGACACCCGGCGGCTTCCAGGGAGGTATGGCTTGCGTGGATCCCCCAACGTTTCCTTACCCAGAATCCCCTGCAAACCTCAAATTTTGCTGAAAAAATCACTTTTGTCACACATTTTGGGGTGGGAAAGTAGTGGCATCACCGGGCTCACACAAATTTACCACCACCCAGCGTTCCCCCAGGTCTCCCGGTAAAAATGGTGCCTCACTTGTGTGGGAGGCCCAAGTACCCGCGGCAGGCAAGGGCCCAAAACGTAGTGAGGCGACATCAAAATGGCCTATCGCAAAACCACCTGGTTTTGCAAGGGGGGTCACTTAGGTTTTTGGCCCGGTGCGCGGCGGCCATCTAGGGAAACCTACCAAACCCACGCATTTTTGAAAACTAGACACCCGGCGGCTTCCAGGGAGGTATGGCTTGCGTGGATCCCCCAACGTTTCCATACCCAGAATCCCCTGCAAACCTCAATTTTTGCTGAAAAAATCACTTTTTTCACACATTTTGGGGTGGGAAAGCAGTGGCATCACCGGGCTCACACAAATTTACCACCACCCAGTGTTCCCCCAGGTCTCCCGGTAAAAATGGTGCCTCACTTGTGTGGGAGGCCCAAGTACCCGCGGCAGGCAAGGGCCAAAAACGTAGTGAGGCTACATCAAAATGGCCTATCGCAAAACCAGCTGGTTTTGCAAGGGGGGTCACTTAGGTTTTTGGCCCGGTGTGCGGCGGCCATCTAGGGAAACCTACCAAACCCACGCATTTCTGAAAACTAGACACCCGGCGGCTTCCAGGGAGGTATGGCTTGCGTGGATCCCCCAACTTTTACTTACCCAGAATCCCCTGCAAACCTCAATTTTTGCTGAAAAAATCACTTTTTTCACACATTTTGGGGTGGGAAAGTAGTGGCATCACTGGGCTCACACAAATTTACCCCCACCCAGCGTTCCCCCAGGTCTCCCGGTAAAAATGGTGCCTCACTTGTGTGGGAGGCCCAAGTACCCGCGGCAGGCAAGGGCCCAAAACGTAGTGAGGCGACATCAAAATGGCCTATCGCAAAACCACCTGGTTTTGCAAGGGGGGTCACTTTGGTTTTTGGCCCGGTGCTCAGCGGCCATCTAGGGAAACCTACCAAACCCATGCATTTCTGAAAACTAGAAACCCGGCGGCTTCCAGGGAGGTATGGCTTGCGTGGATCCCCCAACGTTTCCTTACCCCGAATCCCCTGCAAACCTCAATTTTTGCTGAAAAAATCACTTTTTTCACACATTTTGGGGTGGGAAAGTAGTGGCATCACCGGGCTCACACAAATTTACCACCACCCAGTGTTCCCCCAGGTCTCCCGGTAAAAATTGTGCCTCACTTGTGTGGGAGGCCCAAGTACCCGCGGCAGGCAAGGGCCCAAAACGTAGTGAGGCGACATCAAAATGGCGTATCGCAAAACCACCTGGTTTTGCAAGGGGGGTCACTTAGGTTTTTGGCCCGGTGCTCGGCGGCCATCTAGGGAAACCTACCAAGCCCATGCATTTCTGAAAACTAGACACCCGGCGGCTTCCAGGGAGGTATGGCTTGCGTGGATCCCCCAACGTTTCCTTACCCAGAATCCCCTGCAAACCTCAATTTTTGCTGAACAAAATCACTTTTTTCACACATTTTGGGGTGGGAAAGTAGTGGCATCACCGGGCTCACACAAATTTACCCCCACCCAGCGTTCCCCCAGGTCTCCCGGTAAAAATGGAGCCTCACTTGTGTGGGAGGCCCAAGTACCCGCGGCAGGCAAGGGCCCAAAACGTAGTGATGGGACATATGGGATAGGCCATTTTGATGTCGCCTCGCTACGTTTTGGACCCTTGCCTGCCGCGGGTACTTGGGCCTCCCACACAAGTGAGGCACCATTTTTACCGGGAGACCTGGGGGAACGCTGGGTGGTGGTAAATTTGTGTGAGCCCGGTGATGCCACTACTTTCCCACCCCAAAATGTGTGAAAAAAGTGATTTTTTCAGCAAAAATTGAGGTTTGCAGGGGATTCTGGGTAAGGAAACGTTGGGGGATCCACGCAAGCCATACCTCCCTGGAGGCCGCCGGGTGTCTAGTTTTCAGAAATGCACGGGTTTGGTAGGTTTCCCTAGATGGCCACCGAGCACCGGGCCAAAAACCTAAGTGACCCCCCTTGCAAAACCAGGTGGTTTTGCAATAGGCCATTTTGATGTCTCCTCGCTACGTTTTGGGCCCTTGCCTGCCGCGGGTACTTGGGCCTCCCACACAAGTGAGGAACCATTTTTACCGGGAGACCTGGGGGAACGCTGGGTGGTGGTAAATTTGTGTGAGCCCGGTGATGCCACTACTTTCCCACCCCAAAATGTGTGAAAAAAGTGATTTTTCAGCAAAAATTGAGGTTTGCAGGGGATTCTGGGTAAGGAAACGTTGGGGGATCCACGCAAGCCATACCTCCCTGGAAGCCGCCGGGTGTCTAGTTTTCAAAAATGCATGGGTTTGGTAGGTTTCCCTAGATGGCCGCCGAGCACCGGACCAAAAACCTAAGTGACCTCCCTTGCAAAACCAGGTGGTTTTGCGATAGGCCATTTTGATGTCGCCTCACTACGTTTTGGGCCCTTGCCTGCCGCGGGTACTTGGGCCTCCCACACAAGTGAGGCACCATTTTTACCGGGAGACCTGGGGGAACGCTGGGTGGTGGTAAATTTGTGTGAGCCCGGTGATGCCACTACTTTCCCACCCCAAAATGTGTGAAAAAAGTGATTTATTCAGCAAAAGTTGAGGTTTGCAGGGGATTCTGGGTAAGGAAACGTTGGGGGATCCACGCAAGCCATACCTCCCTGGAAGCCGCTGGGTGTCTAGCTTTCAGAAATGCATGGGTTTGGTAGGTTTCCCTAGATGGCCGCCGAGCACCGGGCCAAAAACCAAAGTGACCCCCCTTGCAAAACCAGGTGGTTTTGCGATAGGCCATTTTGATGTCGCCTCACTACGTTTTGGGCCCTTGCCTGCCGCAGGTACTTGGGCCTCCCACACAAGTGAGGCACCATTTTTACCGGGAGACCTGGGGGAACGCTGGGTGGTGGTAAGTTTGTGTGAGCCCGGTGATGCCACTACTTTCCCACCCCAAAATGTGTGAAAAAAGTGATTTTTTCAGCAAAAATTGAAGTTTGCAGGGGATTCTGGGTAAGGAAACGTTGGGGGATCCACGCAAGCCATACCTCCCTGGAAGCCGCCGGGTGTCTAGTTTTCAGAAATGCATGAGTTTGGTAGGTGTCACTAGATGGCCGCCGAGCACCGGGCCAAAAACCTAAGTGACCCCCCTTGCAAAACCAGGTGGTTTTGCGATAGGCCATTTTGATGTCGCCTCACTACGTTTTGGGCCCTTGCCTGCCGCGGGTACTTGGGCCTCCCACACAAGTGAGGCACCATTTTTACCGGGAGACCTGGGGGAATGCTGGGTGGTGGTAAATTTGTGTGAGCCCGGTGATGCCACTACTTTCCCACCCCAAAATGTGTGAAAAAAGTGATTTTTTTCAGCAAAATTTGAGGTTTGCTGGGGATTCTGGGTAAGGAAACGTTGGGGGATCCACGCAAGCCATACCTCCCTGGAAGCCGCTGGGTGTCTAGTTTTCAGAAATGCGTGGGTTTGGTAGGTTTCCCTATATGGCCGCCGAGCACCGGGCCAAAAACCTAAGTGACCCCCCTTGCAAAACCAGGTGGTTTTGCGATAGGCCATTTTGATGTCGCCTCACTACGTTTTGGGCCCTTGCCTGCCGCGGGTACTTGGGCCTCCCACACAAGTGAGGCACCATTTTTACCGGGATTCCTGGGGGAACGCTGGGTGGGGGTAAATTTGTGTGAGCCCGGTGATGCCACTACTTTCCCACCCCAAAATGTGTGAAAAAAGTGATTTTTTTCAGCAAAAATTGAGGTTTGCAGGGGATTCTGGGTAAGGAAACGTTGGGGGATCCACGCAAGCCATACCTCCCTGGAAGCCGCCGGGTGTCTAGTTTTCAGAAATGTGTGGGTTTGGTAGGTTTCCCTAGATGGCCGCCGCGCACCGGGCCAAAAACCTAAGTGACCCCCCTTGCAAAACCAGGTGGTTTTGCGATAGGCCATTTTGATGTCGCCTCACTACGTTTTGGGCCCTTGCCTGCCGCGGGTACTTGGGCCTCCCACACAAGTGAGGCACCATTTTTACCGGGAGACCTGGGGGAACGCTGGGTGGTGGTAAATTTGTGTGAGCCCGGTGATGCCACTACTTTCCCACCCCAAAATGTGTGAAAAAAGTGATTTTTTCAGCTAAAATTGAGGTTTGCAGGGTATACTGGGTAAGTAAACGTTGGGGGATCCACGCAAGCCATACCTCCCTGGAAGCCGCCGGTTGTCTAGTTTTCAGAAATGTCTGGGTTTGGTAGGTTTCCCTAGGTGCCGGCAGGGCTAGAGTTAAAAAACTACAGCTAGTCACTTAGCCAAGAAAGGGTCATTTTTCACTGCAAAATTGAGGTGTGACCACCTTGTGTTTTGCGCCGTTTCTTGTCGCGGACACTAGGCCGACCCGCACAAATGAGGTACCATTTTTCTTGTAGGACTTTGGGGAACGCGGGGTGGGTGGAAATTTGTGGATCCACGCAGATTCCAGAACTTTCCATCCCAGAAATGTGGGGAAAATGTGTTTTTTTTGTCATGTTTTTTACGTTTGCAAGGGATTCTGGGTAACAGACCATGGTGGGAGGCAGTCAAGTCACCCCATCTTGGATTCCCCTGGGTGTCTAGTTTTCAAAAATGTAGGTTTGCTAGGTTTCCCTAGGTGCCGGCAGGGCTAGGGTTCAAAAACTACAGCTAGTCACTTTGCCAAAAAGGGGTCATTTTTCACTGCAAAATTGAGGTGTGACCACGTTGCGTTTTGCGCCGTTTCCTGTCGCGGGCACTAGGCCGACTCGCACAAGTGAGGTACCATTTTTCTCGTAGGACTTTAGGGAACGCGGGGTGGGTGGAAATTTGTGGATCCACGCAGATTCCAGAACTTTCCATCCCAGAAATGTGGGGAAAATGTGTTTTTTTTGTCATTTTTTTACGTTTGCAAAGGATTCTGGGTAACAGACCATGGTGGGAGGCAGTCAAGTCACCCCATCCTGGATTCCCCTGGGTGTCTAGTTTTCAAAAATGTATAGGTGTGCTAGGTTTCCCTAGGTGCCGGCAGGGCTAGGGTTAAAAAACTACAGCTAGTCACTTTGCCAAAAAGGGGTCATTTTTCACTGCAAAATTGAGGTGTGACCACGTTGCGTTTTGTGCCGTTTCCTGTCGCGGGCACTAGGCCGACCCGCACAAGTGAGGTACCATTTTTCTCGTAGGACTTTGGGGAACGCGGGGTGGGTGGAAATTTGTGGATCCACGCAGATTCCAGAACTTTCCATCCCAGAAATGTGGGGAAAATGTGTTTTTTTGTCATTTTTTTACGTTTGCAAGGGATTCTGGGTAACAGACCATGGTGGGAGGCAGTCAAGTCACCCCATCCTGGATTCCCCTGGGTGTCTAGTTTTCAAAAATGTATAGGTTTGCTAGGTTTCCCTAGGTGCCGGCAGGGCTAGGGTTCAAAAACTACAGCTAGTCACTTTGCCAAAAAGGAGTCATTTTTCACTGCAAAATTGAGGTGTGACCACGTTGCGTTTTGCGCCGATTCCTGTCGCGGGCACTAGGCCGACCCGCACAAGTGAGGTACCATTTTTCTCGTAGGACTTTGGGGAACGCGGGGTGGGTGGAAATTTGTGGATCCACGCAGATTCCAGAACTTTCCATCCCAGAAATGTGGGGAAAATGTGTTTTTTTGTCATTTTTTTACGTTTGCAAGGGATTCTGGGTAACAGACTATGGTGGGAGGCAGTCAAGTCACCCCATCCTGGATTCCCATGGGTGTCTAGTTTTCAAAAATGTATAGGTTTGCTAGGTTTCCCTAGGTGCCGGCAGGGCTAGGGTTCAAAAACTACAGCTAGTCACTTTGCCAAAAAGGGGTCATTTTTCACTGCAAAATTGAGGTGTGACCACGTTGCGTTTTGCGCCGTTTCCTGTCACGGGCACTAGGCCGACCCGCACAAGTGAGGTACCATTTTTCTCGTAGGACTTTGGGGAACGCGGGGTGGGTGGAAATTTGTGGATCCACGCAGATTCCAGAACTTTCCATCCCAGAAATGTGGGGAAAATGTGTTTTTTTGTCATTTTTTTACGTTTGCAAGGGATTCTGGGTAACAGACCATGGTGGGAGGCAGTCAAGTCACCCCATCCTGGATTCCCCTGGGTGTCTAGTTTTCAAAAATGTATAGGTATGCTAGGTTTCCCTAGGTGCCGGCAGGGCTAGGGTTCAAAAACTACAGCTCTTCACTTTGCCAAAAAGGGGTCATTTTTCACTGCAAAATTGAGGTGTGACCACGTTGCGTTTTGCGCCGATTCCTGTCGCGGGCACTAGGCCGACCCGCACAAGTGAGGTACCATTTTTCTCGTAGGACTTTGGGGAACGCGGGGTGGGTGGAAATTTGTGGATCCACGCAAATTCCAGAACTTTCCATCCCAGAAATGTGGGGAAAATGTGTTTTTTTGTCATTTTTTTACGTTTGCAAGGGATTCTGGGTAACAGACCATGGTGGGAGGCAGTCAAGTCACCCCATCCTGGATTCCCCTGGGTGTCTAGTTTTCAAAAATGTATAGGTATGCTAGGTTTCCCTAGGTGCCGGCAGGGCTAGGGTTCAAAAACTACAGCTCTTCACTTTGCCAAAAAGGGGTCATTTTTCACTGCAAAATTGAGGTGTGACCACGTTGTGTTTTGCGCCGTTTCCTGTCGCGGGCACTAGGCCGACCCGCACAAGTGAGGTACCATTTTTCTCGTAGGACTTTGGGGAACGCGGGGTGGGTGGAAATTTGAGGATCCACGCAGATTCCAGAACTTTCCATCCCAGAAATGTGGGGAAAATGTGTTTTTTTTGTCATTTTTTTACGTTTGCAAGGGATTCTGGGTAACAGACTATGGTGGGAGGCAGTCAAGTCACCCCATCCTGGATTCCCCTGGGTGTCTAGTTTTCAAAAATGTATAGGTTTGCTAGGTTTCCCTAGGTGCCGGCAGGGCTAGGGTTAAAAAACTACAGCTAGTCACTTTGCCAAAAAGGGGTCATTTTTCACTGCAAAATTGAGGTGTGACCACGTTGCGTTTTGCGCCGTTTCCTGTCGCGGGCACTAGGCCGACCCGCACAAGTGAGGTACCATTTTTCTCGTAGGACTTTGGGGAACGCGGGGTGGGTGGAAATTTGTGGATCCACGCAGATTCCAGAACTTTCCATCCCAGAAATGTGGGGAAAATGTGTTTTTTTGTCATTTTTTTACGTTTGCAAGGGATTCTGGGTAACAGACCATGGTGGGAGGCAGTCAAGTCACCCCATCCTGGATTCCCCTGGGTGTCTAGTTTTCAAAAATGTATAGGTTTGCTAGGTTTCCCTAGGTGCCGGCAGGGCTAGGGTTCAAAAACTACAGCTAGTCACTTTGCCAAAAAGGAGTCATTTTTCACTGCAAAATTGAGGTGTGACCACGTTGCGTTTTGCGCCGATTCCTGTCGCGGGCACTAGGCCGACCCGCACAAGTGAGGTACTATTTTTCTCGTAGGACTTTGGGGAACGCGGGGTGGGTGGAAATTTGTGGATCCACGCAGATTCCAGAACTTTCCATCCCAGAAATGTGGGGAAAATGTGTTTTTTTTGTCATTTTTTTACGTTTGCAAGGGATTCTGGGTAACAGACTATGGTGGGAGGCAGTCAAGTCACCCCATCCTGGATTCCCATGGGTGTCTAGTTTTCAAAAATGTATAGGTTTGCTAGGTTTCCCTAGGTGCCGGCAGGGCTAGGGTTCAAAAACTACAGCTAGTCACTTTGCCAAAAAGGGGTCATTTTTCACTGCAAAATTGAGGTGTGACCACGTTGCGTTTTGCGCCGTTTCCTGTCACGGGCACTAGGCCGACCCGCACAAGTGAGGTACCATTTTTCTCGTAGGACTTTGGGGAACGCGGGGTGGGTGGAAATTTGTGGATCCACGCAGATTCCAGAACTTTCCATCCCAGAAATATGGGGAAAATGTGTTTTTTTGTCATTTTTTTACGTTTGCAAGGGATTCTGGGTAACAGACCATGGTGGGAGGCAGTCAAGTCACCCCATCCTGGATTCCCCTGGGTGTCTAGTTTTCAAAAATGTATAGGTTTGCTAGGTTTCCCTAGGTTCCGGCAGGGCTAGGGTTCAAAAACTACAGCTCTTCACTTTGCCAAAAAGGGGTCATTTTTCACTGCAAAATTGAGGTGTGACCACGTTGCGTTTTGCGCCGATTCCTGTCGCGGGCACTAGGCCGACCCGCACAAGTGAGGTACCATTTTTCTTGTAGGACTTTGGGGAACGCGGGGTGGGTGGAAATTTGTGGATCCACGCAGATTCCAGAACTTTCCATCCCAGAAATGTGGGGAAAATGTGTTTTTTTTGTCTTTTTTTTACGTTTGCAAGGGATTCTGGGTAACAGACCATGGTGGAAGGCAGTCAAGTCACCCCATCCTGGATTCCCCTGGGTGTCTAGTTTTCAAAAATGTATAGGTTTGCTAGGTTTCCCTTGGTGCCGGCAGGGCTAGGGTTCAAAAACTACAGCTAGTCACTTTGCCAAAAAGGGGTCATTTTTCACTGCAAAATTGAGGTGTGACCACGTTGTGTTTTGCGCCGTTTCCTGTCGCGGGCACTAGGCCGACCCGCACAAGTGAGGTACCATTTTTCTCGTAGGACTTTGGGGAACGCGGGGTGGGTGGAAATTTGAGGATCCACGCAGATTCCAGAACTTTCCATCCCAGAAATGTGGGGAAAATGTGTTTTTTTTGTCATTTTTTTATGTTTGCAAGGGATTCTGGGTAACAGACCATGGTGGGAGGCAGTCAAGTTACCCCATCCTGGATTCCCCTGGGTGTCTAGTTTTCAAAAATGTATAGGTTTGCTAGGTTTTCCCTTGGTGCCGGCAGGGCTAGGGTTCAAAAACTACAGCTCGTCACTTTGCCAAAAAGGGGTCATTTTTCACTGCAAAATTGAGGTGTGACCACGTTGCGTTTTGCGCCGTTTCCTGTCGCGGGCACTAGGCCGACCCGCACAAGTGAGGTACCATTTTTCTCGTAGGACTTTGGGGAACGCGGGGTGGGTGGAAATTTGTGGATCCACGCAGATTCCAGAACTTTCCATCCCAGAAATGTGGGGAAAATGTGTTTTTTTTTGTCATTTTTTTACGTTTGCAAGGGATTCTGGGTAACAGACCATGGTGGGAGGCAGTCAAGTCACCCCATCCTGGATTCCCCTGGGTGTCTAGTTTTCAAAAATGTATAGGTTTGCTAGGTTTCCCTAGGTGCCGGCAGGGCTAGGGTTAAAAAACTACAGCTAGTCACTTTGCCAAAAAGGGGTCATTTTTCACTGCAAAATTGAGGTGTGACCACGTTGCGTATTGCGCCGTTTCCTGTCGCAGGCACTAGGCCGACCCGCACAAGTGAGGTACCATTTTTCTCGTAGGACTTTGGGGAACGCGGGGTGGGAGGAGATTTGTGGATCCACGCAAATTCCAGAACTTTCCATCCCAGAAATGTGGGGAAAATGTGTTTTTTTTGTCATTTTTTTACGTTTGCAAGGGATTCTGGGTAACAGACCATGGTGGGAGGCACTCAAGTCACCCCATCCTGGATTCCCCTGGGTGTCTAGTTGTCAAAAATGTATAGGTTTGCTAGGTTTCCTGTTAGACCCGATCATAAAGATCCTACCACTTCGATTTGATAAAGCTTGAATCCTAAGAACCCTCGGTGTGGTGTCTCTTTGTCGTGTGGTGCCGAGTGTACGATCCTAGATACGAGATTCCTCTCCTGTGGAGTCTCCCGCCAGTGCCCGGCTACGATACTTTGAGGGTGGGTCTCAGGACAGTCAGGGCCCCCTCCGGGCCCCTCTGAGGTCCCCTTCTAACATTGGTGGCAGCGGTGGGATTCGGGCCCATAACCTAGAGATCGTACCGTGAACGACTGACGCACTACCGACAAAGATGGCAGAAGGAAGCGCCATGAGCCCCGCAGAAACCAACACCAACAGGGTGTTCCAGGTGGAACAACTAGAAGAATACACGCACAAAGAACTGAAGCAATTCTGCAAAGAACTTAAAATCGCTACCACCGGTCTCAACACCAAAGAAGATTTGCAGAAAGCACTGAAAGCTTGGGTGGATGCCGGGGCCTCCCGCCCAGAAGGCATGGGGGAGCGACACAACGAAGCAGAACCCCCCCAAGGCGAAAGCAGCAGCAATCAGGTGCGAGGCTTCGTGCCAGAAGGGGGCCTTTCCCCGGAAGAACTCGCAGACAGAGAGAGAAGTCGCAATCACGAACTCGAGTTAGCCAAACTCAAAATCGAAGGCGAATTGAAATTAGCGGAAAAAAAGCTAGCAGTAGAACAAATGCGCGTACAAGGCGAATTGGAAGAGAAGAAGCTCCAACGGGAGCACGAAGGAAGGAAGCTCCAACTAGAGCACGAACGCAGCTTGAAGGAGATCGAGCTCAAAGCCAGAAACGAGGAAGGGAGGCCCCCGGGGTACTGAGAGGCGGCCTCCCCGGCGGAACAGAAGGTCCACATCCCCAAGGACGTGGTCAAAGAATATTATAAAAATGATGACATTCAACAATGGTTCAGGGCCTACGAGGTCGCCATGACCTCTCATCGGGTCCCGCAGAAGGACTGGGGGGCAGGGCTGTGGGGACGGTTTCTGAGCGAAGGAAGGGACACCCTGCTCGACCTACCCCTCTCCCTGCAGACCTCCTACAGCCACATGAAAGAGGCTCTCCTCACCAGGTACGGCCTCACCCCAGAGATGTACCGTCAGCGATTCCGGGACTGCAGGAAGATCCCGGGCACCACCTGGGTGGAGTATGTAAACTTTTTCAGTCGGGCCTTCGATGGGTGGATCAAGGGCAGCAAGGTCACCACCCTCGAGGAACTCACCGACCTCATGTTGTGGGAACACCTGGCTGCGAACTGCTTTGTGGAACTACGCCAGCATCTGCTCGACAGCAAACTCACCGATCCCCGGAAGCTGGCTGTGGAAGCAGACCGCTGGACCAACACCCGGGTCCCCCGAAGCATTGTAGGAGAATACCCCCGAGCCAGTCAGGGACCACCCCGCCAGAGAGGGGGAGGGAACCAGGGAGGACAGAGAGAGTCCCAGTCGAGTCCCCCGAAGGCCCAACCTCCACCTTTCCCGGCGCCCCCCCCAGCAGTCTCCGGACCCCCCGGGAGACGGGGGCACCGGGTAACCATCACTTGTTTCTGTTGTCAGAGGCCCGGGCACTACGCCAATGACCCGGAGTGCCCCATGGCCCCCCAGGTCCCCCCTGCTGCAAACCCTGCTAGACAGATAGCCAACGTAGCCCTGGGGGAGGAGGTGGAGGGCACCGGGGAGTGGGAACCCGCAGCTATGACCCTAGTATCCCTGGGAGATAGAGAGATGGTCCCTGGTAGCCTCCTGCCCTCCAACACGAAGAAGTACGGGCAGCTCGTCAAGATCAATGGCCACCAAATAGAAGCCCTGCGAGACACCGGGGCCAGCATCACCGGTGTCCTCAGGCACTTAGTCCCCGAGGAGCAGATCCTACCCAACGTCTTTTGCCCCGTAATTTCCGCAGATAATAGAGAGAGTATGTGTCAGGTAGCCCTGGTGCCGTTTGAGTGGGGAGGGGTGATAGGTAAACTGAGGGTTGCCGTAAGAACCTCCCAGCCTGTCGACTGCCTCTTAGGGAACGACCTGGAGAGTTCTCCCTGGAAGTACGTCGAGCGCAAGGCCCACCTAGGAATGATGGGACTCCCCGAGTGGGTGTGCGCCACCACCCGATCTATGTCCGCCCGACTCACCCCCCTGGGGGAAGTCGAGGACACCCCGACCGAGGGAGTCAGAGCAGTCCCCGCCGAGGGTCCTCCCGTCCCCCCATCGGGAGGGTCAGTCGCCAGCGACGAACCCTCACCGTCCGACACCACCCCGGTCCCCGAGTTAGGCGATCTGGCCGAACTGGCCCCGTGGTGCCACGAGGGCGGGCCCACCCGGGAGGAGTTCAGCCGGGAGCAAGCCACCTGTCCTTCCCTGGTCGGACTGCGGCACCAGGCCGAGGGCCAAGCCGCAGGTGACCAAACCGGAACGCACCGAGTTTATTGGGAGAATAACCTCTTGTACAGTGAGCAGAAGTCGGTGGAGCTAGGATCCGGCCGGGTGCTGGTGGTACCCCTACGCTTCCGAGACTTCCTCCTGGGCTTGGCCCACGACGTCCCCCTCGCCGGCCACCTGGGTCAAGACAAAACCTACAGCCGTCTCGTGACTCACTTTTACTGGCCTAGGATGAAAGCAGCTGTAGAAGCCCACTGCAAGTCCTGTCCCACGTTCCAGGCTAGTGGGAAGAGTGGGGGGAAGCGCAAGGCTCCCCTCCAACCCTTCCCGGTCGTCAGTACCCCATTCGAACGAGTCGGGATCGACATCGTGGGGCCCCTGGATCCCCCCACCTCCCAAGGTCACCGTTTCATCCTGGTCCTAGTGGATCACGCCACCCGATACCCTGAGGCGATCCCCCTACGCACCGTCACGGCTCCCGTGGTGGGCCGAGCCCTGATGGGGATCTTTTCCCGGGTGGGTTTTCCCCGCGAGGTCGTGAGCGATCGCGGCACTAATTTTATCTCAAAATACATGACGTCCCTGTGGAAACAATGTGGGGTGTCCTATAAGTTCACCACCCCGTACCATCCCCAAGGGAACGGCCTAGTAGAAAGGTTTAACCGGACTCTGAAAGGGATGATCAACAGCCTAGAAGAACCCCTCCGGCGTAAGTGGGACGTCCTGCTCCCCTGCCTCCTGTTCGCTTACCGGGAAGTCCCACAGAAGTCCTTGGGGTTCAGCCCGTTTGAATTACTATATGGACACCCCGTCCGAGGTCCCCTCAGCTTGGTTAAGGAAGGGTGGGAGGCAGCACCCCAGACCACCCCACGAGATGTGTTCCAATACGTTCTGGCCCTCCGGAACCAGACCAGGAAGTTCCGAGAGCTGGCCGAGGCCAACCTGGAGGCAAGCCAAGAAGAGATGAAGCGCTGGTACGACCAGAATGCCACTCTGGTCGAGTTCCAGCCGGGCCAGCAGGTATGGGTCATGGCCCCCGTGAAGCCTGGCGCCCTCCAGGACAAGTGGACCGGGCCCTTCAAAGTGATTGAGCGGAAGAGTCCAGTCACGTACTTGGTGGAAGTCCAGTCGCCCCGGGATCCCCTGCGGGTCCTACACGTGAACCGCCTCACGCCTCACTTCGTGCGGACAGAACTGAGCCTCCTGCTGGCCACCGATGACAGGGCCGAAGATGAGTCCGATCCCCTCCCGGACCTCCTGTGTGTCAAGGAGAAGGATGGCTCCGTGGAAGGAGTGAACCTCTCCCCATCCCTCACTGACCAGCAACAAGCGGACTGTCGCCAGCTCCTAGGACAATTCTCCGACCTCTTCTCCCTGATCCCCCGAGTCACCGACTGGTGTGTCCATGACGTCGACACCGGGGACAGCCCGCCAGTAAGACACCGAGCCTACCGAGTCCCTGACCGGGTCCGGTCCTGCATTCAAGCTGAAGTCTCGAAGATGTTGACCCTGGGGGTGATCGAGCCATCCGATAGTCCCTGGGCCAGCCCCGTGGTCCTAGTTCCGAAGGCAGCGGCCCCCGGTGTCGCCCCCGAGCTCCGATTCTGCGTGGACTACCGGGGGCTCAATGACGTCACCCGGGCCGATGCCCACCCCATTCCCCGAGCCGACGAGCTCATTGACCGACTCGGGGCGGCCCGGTTCCTCAGCACATTCGACCTCACCTGCGGATACTGGCAGATTGCGCTCACAGAGGAAGCCAAAGAGCGGTCCGCCTTCTCCACCCCAGATGGGCATTATCGCTTCCGCGTAATGCCCTTTGGAATGAAAAATGCCCCGGCCACCTTCCAGCGACTGGTGAATAGGGTCCTGGCCGGGATGGAACAGTTCAGTGCGGCCTATCTAGACGGCATCGCCGTTTTCAGTTCCGGATGGAGTGAGCACCTCCAGCACCTCCGGAGAGTGCTAACCGCCCTGCGCCAGGCAGGCCTCACAGTAAAAGCCAGCAAGTGCCAGATTGGGCAAGGATCAGTAGTCTACCTGGGGCACCAGGTCGGGAGCGGTCAGGTCGCCCCTCTACAGCCGAAGATCGACGCCATCCTAGCCTGGAAACCACCCACCACCCAAACGGAGGTCCGAGCCTTCCTGGGCCTCACTGGCTACTACCGAAGATTCATCCGGGGGTATGGCAGCCTGGTTGGCCCCCTCACCAAACTCACATCCAAAAAACAGCCCAAGAGGGTGCAGTGGACGACTGCCTGCCAGGATGCGTTCGATGCCCTAAAGGAGGCCATGTGCACGGCCCCCGTCCTCCAGGCTCCCGACTACTCCAAGGAGTTTGTAGTCCAGACCGATGCCCCCGAGCATGGCATTGGAGCCATCCTGTCCCAGGTGAATGACCAAGGCCTAGACCAGCCCATCGCCTTCCTCAGCCGGCGGCTGTTGCCCAGAGAACAGAGGTGGAGCACCATTGAGCGCGAAGCATTTGCCGTAGTCTGGGCCCTCAAGAAGCTGCGCCCTTACCTGTTTGGCACCCATTTTAAAGTCCAAACCGACCATCGGCCCTTGCGATGGCTCATGCAGATGCGAGGAGAAAACCCCAAGCTACTGCGATGGTCAATCTCCCTCCAGGGGATGGATTTCACCGTAGAACATCGCCCTGGTACGGACCACGCCAACGCTGACGGCCTCTCCCGGTTCTTCCGCCTCAGCGAAGAGAACCCCCCCCAAGATGATGGGTAGTTCTCTCCGGCTTTCAGCTGGGGGGGACGCGTGTTAGACCCGGCCTCGTAGCTTGGCTCTTCCTGTCCTCGCACTACCTAACCTGGTACCTGGGACCCCAAGCACACGGCCCAGCCGATCCTTCCCACCAGAACACACACACGCGACCCGGGCATCCCCGTCCATGGCCTCTCTCCTTTCGGCCACCCCGGGCACGCGTGCCCACTTCATGCACCAAGATGGCCGCCCGGCCCCAGCACGACCCGGGCCTAGAGGCGCCACTCCGGCTGGAGGACATCACGCTTCCAGGGGATGAGAGAGGGAGGAGCCGTTTCTATCGCACCTCTGAACTCCCCTGGGACGATGGGTTTCGATCGGCCCTCCGGCCTCCCTGAGGGCTGGCTCCACGCCTGCTGGGTGTCTGGGACTCCTCCCGACCCGGCCCTGAACGGATCAAAAGACAATGGCAGGAAACCTCGACAAGCGACCCCCAGGTGACAAGACCCCTGCCTGCACAGACTCCGGACATCAAAGAGGGGTCGACCTATAACAAGGGGTGCTCTGGGACTGTCCGGCAGATTCCCCTTGGAACATCTGAGCCCTGCTGAGTGACTCGCAGCTCCCTGAAGATCGTAAGACCTCCGAACTTGTGCTTGAGCCCTGCTGAGTGACTCGCGGCTCCCTGAAGATCGAAAGACCTCCGAACTTGTGCCTGAGCCTGCTGAGTGACTCGCGGCTCCCTGAAGATCGTAAGACCTCCGAACTCGTGCTTGAGCCCTGCTGAGTGACTCGCGGCTCCCTGAAGATCGTAAGACCTCCGAACTCGTGCTTGAGCCTGCTGAGTGACTCGCGGCTCCCCCAGACTCTCTTTGGTCCCGCCGGACCCCACGTCGACAAGCGTATCCCCCGGCTCGAGGACTGTGAGCTGTGCGCCGGGTACGCTCCTGCATTTGATCCATATCCCCCCAAAGACTGTCCCGCTACCTCCTACCCCCGCCAAGACTCTGTGAGCCCACGCTCTGCTTGTAAATATCTGCCTTGCTGATCATAAAGATCCTACCACTTCGATTTGATAAAGCTTGAATCCTAAGAACCCTCGGTGTGGTGTCTCTTTGTCGTGTGGTGCCGAGTGTACGATCCTAGATACGAGATTCCTCTCCTGCGGAGTCTCCCGCCAGTGCCCGGCTACGATACTTTGAGGGTGGGTCTCAGGACAGTCAGGGCCCCCTCCGGGCCCCTCTGAGGTCCCCTTCTAACATTCCCAAGGTGCTGGCAGGGCTAGGGTTAAAAAACTACAGCTAGTCACTTTGCCAAAAAGGGGTCATTTTTCACTGCAAAATTGATGTGTGACCACGTTGCATTTTGCGCCGTTTCTTGTCGCGGGCACTAGGCCGACCCGCACAAGTGAGGTACCATTTTTCTCGTAGGACTTTGGGGAACGCGGGGTGGGTGGAAATTTGTGGATCCATGCAGATTCCAGAACTTTCCACCACAGAAATGTGGGGAAAATGTTTTTTTTGTCAATTTTTTACGTTTGCAAGGGATTCTGGGTAACAGACCACGGTGGGAGGCACTCAAGTCACCCCATCCTGGATTCCCCTGGGTGTCTAGTTTTCAAAAATGTATAGGTTTGCTAGGTTTCCTGTTGGACTTGGCCCTTCTGGCAGGTTCACCCCTGGACTTTTTGGCTTTTTATTGGTGACTTGGTATGGTGATTGTTTGGTCTCTGCGCACTTTCCCTGTGTCCCAGGGTAAAGTGCGTGCGTGCTCTGAGTGCATGTGGTGAGATAGGCCTGCCCTCCCATAGGAATGCATGGGGAATGTATGTGTCCCTAGTAGTTCCTGATGCGTGGGGTGTGCAGGCCCGAGTTTGGTATGTGCGGACTCGTGGGAGTGAATGCTGCGCGATGATGTGTGCGGCGTGCATGTACCTAGTGTGGAAGTGCCACTTCTAGAAGTGGGCACTTCTGTGTGCAGTGTGTCTGTTGCGTGATTGGCTGGTCGTGTCATGTGACGGGGTAGGGATTCCCCAGAGTCAGGATGAGTCACCCAGTGGTGAATGGGGAGATCAGCAGCTAGATGGGTGGGAGGAGTACACCTGGGTCCTGAATAGGACAGGGTTTTCCACACACAATGCTGGCCCCGCCCCCTGTGGTGCGACTGACGACCCTAGCCCTGCCAGTGAATAGAGTGAGGGGCTGAGCACATCAAGGGTGCTCCCCAACCAGCTGCGACTGGTTTTCCCCCTCACCCTGAACCCAGAACAAAGGGTTTGCCTGTATAAAAATGGGGCTGTGTCCCCACAGAAACTGTTCTCTACCAGGATCCTACCTGAGGGGGGCTGCTGCTGCCGCTGGACCAGAGGACCGCCACTTGGACTACCTCCCTGCCTGGAGGCCCAGTGAGCTGGCTCTGGGTCCAGCCTTGCCCCCCACCCCTGCCCTGCTGCCTGCAGGGAAGGACTTTGCTGGACTGAGTGTGGTTTCCTCCGTTAAGCGCTGGGAGCGCTTTCATTTTCACCCCTAAGCGCCTGGAAGCGCTTTTTGTTGGCCTTTAGCGCTCAGGAGCGCTTTGCTTTTGGAAGCCGGTGCCCACCCGGCGTTTGCCCGGTCCTTGCCGATCCCCACGTCCACTGGCAGGTGCCCACCCTGCCAGGGACATTTCTGAGTGTGTTAGCGGGTGCCCACCCCGCTTTATTGAAGGATTATTACCCCTAGCGGGTGCCCACCCCGCCAGGGGCTTTTCCGCGTTGGTCTTGGTGACCCCCCCATAGCGGGTGCCCACCCCGCATCACCGCGACAACAAGATCACCGCCGCAGCCCGGAGTCCCGGCCGCGTCATCCCCCTGCCGCGCTGGGATTGGTCCAGCGGGAGGGGGTGTGGCCCACGTGATCGGGGCCTCGACGACGAAGCCGCGTCCGAAGCCGGGAAGCGGAAGAAGCTGGTGTCTCCCACCGGGGCTCCCGAGAGCGAGGGAGAGCCCCGGGTGACCAGCGGAACTCCGGTGAGTGGGGCTCTGGCCTGGAGGGTGCAGGGAGCAGCCGGGTTGGCTGCAGAGCGCGAGTACGCTCCGATGGGGCCAGCATCATTTGTGTAGAGCGCTGGTGTGCTCCACCGGTCCGCAGTATTCTCGAGCGGCCCCACTTGGCAGCGGGCCGCTCCAACGAGGCTCGCCTCTCCGGGGTGGAGGGGGCAGCGACTTGGGGGCAATTTGGTTAAAGAGCCTGTGAGGCTCCACCACGCGGGCCACAGTGTTTAAAGAGTCCTAGAGGGCTCCATCGTACGGGGGCATTCTGTGCTAATTAGAGCGGCCCCGGAAGGCAGCGGGCCGCTCCAACAACGGGGGCAGTATTTTGTAGAGTCCAGAGGGACTCCCACGAGCCACATTGTGTCTAGAGCCCCGTGGCTCCAACGTGGTGGCAGTGTCCACGAGCCCTGTGAGGCTCCCACGAGGCGCATTTCTTGATCATAGCCTGCGAGGCTCAGGGGGCCACAAGGGTTTTCTTAGAGCCCCGAGGGGCCCCACGTGACTGTGATTTGTGTAGGAGGGCACAGTGGTGCCCACGCTCATTCCTCCAGCTGCCCAGCACTTAGTGGGCAGCTGCAACGTGTAGGTTGTGCGCAGTGACTTTGCGCTTTGCCCTGACTGCGTGCGCAGTCTTGCCCCTGACTTTGTTGGACGCCGGGCGTCCTAGCCCCGTCAAGGCCAGTTGGCCCAGGGACTGCCACAGTAGTGGCTAATGTGAGTTTTGGCGCCATTGTACCTTTTCTGCACCTCTGAATGTATGTTTATGCGTCATGTGCTTTGCTTTACACCTCTGAATGTTATGCATCATGTGTTTATGTGCTTAGACCCCTACAGGTATTGTGATACTTAGGTGGTTGTTTTCTCCCTAGCACAGGTAGTGCCAGTGAGGTCCTGATTCCCTGCGCAATATTTTCCTAAGGTGGTTAGGGTTGCGTAGGTGGTACTTACCTGATACCAGTAGTGACTGGTTGTGTGCTAGGTGTAATTTTGTGCAACAGTAATTTTATTTCCTATGTTCTAAGTGCTATGTTCTAAGAGTGCTAATTCCTGACAGTGGTCCATGTGGCCCTGTCCCCTGTATATATAATCCCTTGTAAATTCTGCCCGTGCCTGTTGGCACATTGTAGAGTGTGTGTTTTTATCTAATGTGTTGTGTATAATACAAAGGCTATTTTTATAGAATACCTTGTGTGGAGTTTCCTTTGTGGTGGGCCTTGGGTGTTGTTGCTGGGTGCGCGCGCAAACGCTTTACACATCGCCTCAGAGATAAGCCTGACTGCTCGTGCCAAGCTACCAAGGGGGTGAGCAGGGGTTATCTTTGGCGTGTAACTCCCCAGCCCTGACTAGAGTGGTGGTTTCTGTCTGGCTTTGGCGCAAGCCCTAGCCAACCAGAAATCGCCATTTCTAACATTTCCCTAGGTGCCGGCAGGGCTAGGGTTCAAAAACTACAGCTAGACTCTTCGCAAAAAATGTGTAAATTTTCAGTGTGAAAATGTGGTGTGTTCACCTTAGGTTTTGAGCCACTTCCTGTCGTGGGCACTATGCCTACCCACACAAGTGAGGTACCGTTTTTATCGGGAGACTTAGGGTAGTTCAGATTTGTAAAGCAACTGTTATTACCTATTGATTTTTGATGCATTTTTCCCTTCCAAATGAAAGACATTGTGTAAAAAAAAGTCATTTTGAAAAATGACCAATAATTGTCATGCAAGTATGAGTATTCCCAATTTCGAAAAAGTGCAAATATACACTGTTTCTAAACTCTGTAATTTGTTCCCATTTCAGAAATACAAAGGTGTTTTTCATACCAATTTTTCCATGTATACATTTTCACACTATAATTGCTTTATACCCAGAACTAAAAAAAAAAAACCCAGGTCGGGGAGAAGCACCATTGCAGAAATTTGAGCAAATCCTGTGGCGCGCAGATGCAATGCGCCACATTGGAACGACAAGTGGGCTTTCATTTGGAATAACTTTTGGTGAATGCACTATTTTAGTAAAAAGAAATTATGCTGTTTAAAATTGGAAGCTTGTTCATTATTTTCCGACCCACATGGGTAAAAATTGGGACTCCAACTCCCGAGATGCTTTGCACTGAGAGGCCCACCTGGGCTGAATTTGATTGAATGGGCTATTTAGTTGGAGGCACTACGGAAAGACCATTGCTTTGCATGCTGCCTCTGCAGAAAGACAATGAATCTGAAACGCGTCAGGCAAAGGCATGCTGTTATTTGATTCACCGAGGTTGTTCCTGGTAATTTTACTTGCCGTGAGTGCTCTCTACTAAAGGCAACTTGTGGAACTTTATCTATTACGGCCTGCCAGGTCGGGGAGAAGCACCATTGCAGAAATTTGAGCAAATCCTGTGGCGCGCAGATGCAATGCGCCACATTGGAACGACAAGTGGGCTTTCATTTGGAATAACTTTTGGTGAATGCACTATTTTAGTAAAAAGAAATTATGCTGTTTAAAATTGGAAGCTTGTTCATTATTTTCCGACCCACATGGGTAAAAATTGGGACTCCAACTCCCGAGATGCTTTGCACTGAGAGGCCCACCTGGGCTGAATTGATTGAATGGGCTATTTAGTTGGAGGCACTACGGAAAGTACATTGCTTTGCATGCTGCCTCTGAAGAAAGACAATGAATCTGAAACGCGTCAGGCAAAGGCATGCTGTTATTTGATTCACCGAGGTTGTTCCTGGTAATTTTACTTGCCGTGAGTGCTCTCTACTAAAGGCAACTTTTGGAACTTTATCTATTACGGCCTGCCAGGTCGGGGAGAAGCACCATTGCAGAAATTTGAGCAAATCCTGTGGCGCGCAGATGCAATGCGCCACATTGGAACGACAAGTGGGCTTTCATTTGGAATAACTTTTGGTGAATGCACTATTTTAGTAAAAAGAAATTATGCTGTTTAAAATTGGAAGCTTGTTCATTATTTTCCGACCCACATGGGTAAAAATTGGGACTCCAACTCCCGAGATGCTTTGCACTGAGAGGCCCACCTGGGCTGAATTTGATTGAATGGGCTATTTAGTTGGAGGCACTACGGAAAGAACATTGCTTTGCATGCTGCCTCTGAAGAAAGACAATGAATCTGAAACGCGTCAGGCAAAGGCATGCTGTTATTTGATTCACCGAGGTTGTTCCTGGTAATTTTACTTGCCGTGAGTGCTCTCTACTAAAGGCAACTTGTGGAACTTTATCTATTACGGCCTGCCAGGTCGGGGAGAAGCACCATTGCAGAAATTTGAGCAAATCCTGTGGCGCGCAGATGCAATGCGCCACATTGGAACGACAAGTGGGCTTTCATTTGGAATAACTTTTGGTGAATGCACTATTTTAGTAAAAAGAAATTATGCTGTTTAAAATTGGAAGCTTGTTCATTATTTTCCGACCCACATGGGTAAAAATTGGGACTCCAACTCCCGAGATGCTTTGCACTGAGAGGCCCACCTGGGCTGAATTGATTGAATGGGCTATTTAGTTGGAGGCACTACGGAAAGAACATTGCTTTGCATGCTGCCTCTGAAGAAAGACAATGAATCTGAAACGCGTCAGGCAAAGGCATGCTGTTATTTGATTCACCGAGGTTGTTCCTGGTAATTTTACTTGCCGTGAGTGCTCTCTACTAAAGGCAACTTTTGGAACTTTATCTATTACGGCCTGCCAGGTTGGGGAGAAGCACCATTGCAGAAATTTGAGCAAATCCTGTGGCGCGCAGATGCAATGCGCCACATTGGAACGACAAGTGGGCTTTCATTTGGAATAACTTTTGGTGAATGCACTATTTTAGTAAAAAGAAATCATGCTGTTTAAAATTGGAAGCTTGTTCATTTTTTTCCGACCCACATGGGTAAAAATTGGGACTCCAACTCCCGAGATGCTTTGCACTGAGAGGCCCACCTGGGCTGAATTTGATTGAATGGGCTATTTAGTTGGAGGCACTACGGAAAGAACATAGCTTTGCATGCTGTCTCTGAAGAAAGACAATGAATCTGAAACGCGTCAGGCAAAGGCATGCTGTTATTTGATTCACCGAGGTTGTTCCTGGTAATTTTACTTGCCGTGAGTGCTCTCTACTAAAGGCAACTTGTGGAACTTTATCTATTACGGCCTGCCAGGTCGGGGAGAAGCACCATTGCAGAAATTTGAGCAAATCCTGTGGCGCGCAGATGCAATGCGCCACATTGGAACGACAAGTGGGCTTTCATTTGGAATAACTTTTGGTGAATGCACTATTTTAGTAAAAAGAAATTATGCTGTTTAAAATTGGAAGCTTGTTCATTATTTTCCGACCCACATGGGTAAAAATTGTGACTCCAACTCCCGAGATGCTTTGCACTGAGAGGCCCACCTGGGCTGAATTTGATTGAATGGGCTATTTAGTTGGAGGCACTACGGAAAGAACATTGCTTTGCATGCTGCCTCTGAAGAAAGACAATGAATCTGAAACGCGTCAGGCAAAGGCATGCTGTTATTTGATTTACCGAGGTTGTTCCTGGTAATTTTACTTGCCGTGAGTGCTCTCTACTAAAGGCAACTTGTGGAACTTTATCTATTACGGCCTGCCAGGTCGGGGAGAAGCACCATTGCAGAAATTTGAGCAAATCCTGTGGCGCGCAGATGCAATGCGCCACATTGGAACGACAAGTGGGCTTTCATTTGGAATAACTTTTGGTGAATGCACTATTTTAGTAAAAAGAAATTATGCTGTTTAAAATTGGAAGCTTGTTCATTATTTTCCGACCCACATGGGTAAAAATTGGGACTCCAACTCCCGAGATGCTTTGCACTGAGAGGCCCACCTGGGCTGAATTGATTGAATGGGCTATTTAGTTGGAGGCACTACGGAAAGAACATTGCTTTGCATGCTGCCTCTGAAGAAAGACAATGAATCTGAAACGCGTCAGGCAAAGGCATGCTGTTATTTGATTCACCGAGATTGTTCCTGGTAATTTTACTTGCCGTGAGTGCTCTCTACTAAAGGCAACTTTTGGAACTTTATCTATTACGGCCTGCCAGGTCGGGGAGAAGCACCATTGCAGAAATTTGAGCAAATCCTGTGGCGCGCAGATGCAATGCGCCACATTGGAACGACAAGTGGGCTTTCGTTTGGAATAACTTTTGGTGAATGCACTATTTTAGTAAAAAGAAATCATGCTGTTTAAAATTGGAAGCTTGTTCATTATTTTCCGACCCACATGGGTAAAAATTGGGACTCCAACTCCCGAGATGCTTTGCACTGAGAGGCCCACCTGGGCTGAATTTGATTGAATGGGCTATTTAGTTGGAGGCACTACGGAAAGAACATTGCTTTGCATGCTGTCTCTGAAGAAAGACAATGAATCTGAAACGCGTCAGGCAAAGGCATGCTGTTATTTGATTCACCAAGGTTGTTCCTGGTAATTTTACTTGCCGTGAGTGCTCTCTACTAAAGGCAACTTGTGGAACTTTATCTATTACGGCCTGCCAGGTCGGGGAGAAGCACCATTGCAGAAATTTGAGCAAATCCTGTGGCGCGCAGATGCAATGCGCCACATTGGAACGACAAGTGGGCTTTCATTTGGAATAACTTTTGGTGAATGCACTATTTTAGTAAAAAGAAATTATGCTGTTTAAAATTGGAAGCTTGTTCATTATTTTCCGACCCACATGGGTAAAAATTGTGACTCCAACTCCCGAGATGCTTTGCACTGAGAGGCCCACCTGGGCTGAATTTGATTGAATGGGCTATTTAGTTGGAGGCACTACGGAAAGAACATTGCTTTGCATGCTGCCTCTGAAGAAAGACAATGAATCTGAAACGCGTCAGGCAAAGGCATGCTGTTATTTGATTCACCGAGGTTGTTCCTGGTAATTTTACTTGCCGTGAGTGCTCTCTACTAAAGGCAACTTGTGGAACTTTATCTATTACGGCCTGCCAGGTCGGGGAGAAGCACCATTGCAGAAATTTGAGCAAATCCTGTGGCGCGCAGATGCAATGCGCCACATTGGAACGACAAGTGGGCTTTCATTTGGAATAACTTTTGGTGAATGCACTATTTTAGTAAAAAGAAATTATGCTGTTTAAAATTGGAAGCTTGTTCATTATTTTCCGACCCACATGGGTAAAAATTGGGACTCCAACTCCCGAGATGCTTTGCACTGAGAGGCCCACCTGGGCTGAATTTGATTGAATGGGCTATTTAGTTGGAGGCACTACGGAAAGAACATTGCTTTGCATGCTGCCTCTGAAGAAAGACAATGAATCTGAAACGCGTCAGGCAAAGGCATGCTGTTATTTGATTCACCGAGGTTGTTCCTGGTAATTTTACTTGCCGTGAGTGCTCTCTACTAAAGGCAACTTGTGGAACTTTATATATATATATATATATATATGTATACTCACACATACATATATGTAAATGCATATGCATATATATGTATATATATATGTGCATATGTGTGCGTGTAGAGAGAGGTAGAGAGGTAGAGGTGTAGAGGTAGAGAGCAGAGGATGAGTAATAGAGAGTAGAGAGTGAGTACTAGAGAGTAGCAGAGAGTGAGTAGGAGAGAGTAGTAGAGAATGAGTAGTAGAGAGTAGTAGAGAGTGAGTAGTAGAGAGTAGTAGACAGAGTAGGAGAGACTGAGTAGGAGAGAGTAGTAGAGTGAGTAATAGAGAGTGAGTAGTAGAGAGTAGTAGAGAGTGAGTAGTAGAGAGTAGTAGAGAGTGAGTATTAGAGAGTGAGTAGTAGAAACTGAGTAGTAGAGAGTAGTATAGAGTGATTAGTGGAGAGTGAGTAGCAGAGAGAGTAGTAGAGAGTAGAAGAGAGTGAATAGTAGAGTGAGTAGAAGAGAGTAGTAGAGAGTGAGAACTAGAGAGTGAGTAGTAGAGAGAGAGTAGTAGGGAGTAGTAGAGTAGTAGAGAGTGAGTAGTAGGGAGTCGTAGAGAGTGAGTAGTAGAGAGTGTGTAGTGGAGAGTGAGTAGTAGAGAGTGAGTTGTAGAGAGAGAGTAGTAGGGAGTGAGTAGTAGAGAGTAGTAGAGAGTGAGTAGTAGAGTAGTAGAGAGTGAGTGGTAGAGAGTAGTAGAGAGTAGTAGAGTGAGTAGTAGATAGTAGTAGAGAGTGAGTAGTAGAGAGAGTAGTAGAGAGCAGTAGAGTAGTAGAGAGTAGTAGTAGAGAGTGTGTAGTGGAGAGTGAGTAGTAGAGAGTGAGTTGTAGAGAGAGAGTAGTAGGGAGTGAGTAGTAGAGAGTAGTAGAGAGTGAGTAGTAGAGTAGTAGAGAGTGAGTGGTAGAGAGTAGTAGAGTGAGTAGTAGATAGTAGTAGAGAGTGAGTAGTAGAGAGAGTAGTAGAGAGCAGTAGAGTAGTAGAGAGTAGTAGTAGAGAGTGTGTAGTGGAGAGTGAGTAGTAGAGTAGTAGAGAGAGAGTTGTAGAGAGAGAGTAGTAGGGAGTGAGGAGTAGAGAGTAGTAGGGTGAGTAGTAGAGAGAGAGTAGTAGACAGTAGTAGAGAGTGAGTAGTAGAGTAGTAGAGAGTGAGTGGTAGAGAGTAGTAGAGAGTGAGTAGTAGAGAGTAGTAGACAGAGTAGCAGAGAGTGAGTAGGAGAGAGTAGTAGAGTGAGTAATAGAGAGTGAGTAGTAGAATAAAGGGCTTCTTCAATAATCCCCGCTGTGTCCTTGGGTCACTTTTCTCGAGTGGTCTTTCCTGCTATATATTCCGCGTCAAGCCAGAAACGCGGTACAAGGACCCGCCCTTTCAAGAGTCCCGGGAGTTACTGGCACCAAACTCTTTTTGCATATCAAGGTATTGATACACCGGAGACCGCCACAAGAACGGGCCATTCCAGTGGCCGCTGCCAGGTTGCAGTCTGTGATTTCACAGAGGAGAGGGCTCATTGCAGCGTTTTCCACGGCCGTTGATGTTTCGCTATTGTGGCTGGGGCGTTGGGGACTTGAGGGATCCCTTAACACTGCTGTTGTTTGGATGACGCCTGCCACTACATGGCCCCCCCTGGACACGGTATTTCCAGCGCTCATTGGAGTTATATTTATCCTGCTTTGGTACTTACCTGGATGTTGCATTCTGGGAACTGTAGTCTTAGACATGACTGCAGCTGCTCCCAATCAAGCAGGATCAGCTGAACACCGTAGAAATATCTAGGAGGGAGACGGCATCACTCAGTTGCAAGCAGCGTCTGAGGAAGGCTGTCATAGCCGAAATGCATTATGCTGCACAACATTTGTGAATAAAGGGCTTCTTCAATAATCCCCGCTGTGTCCTTGGGTCACTTTTCTCGAGTGGTCTTTCCTAGTATATATTCCGCGTCAAGCCAGAAACGCGGTACAAGGACCCGCCCTTTCAAGAGTCCCGGGAGTTACTGGCAACAAACTCTTTTTGCATATCAAGGTATTGATACACCGGAGATCGCCACAAGAACGGGCCATTCCAGTGGCCGCTGCCAGGTTGCAGTCTGTGATTTCACGGAGGAGAGGGCTCATTGCAGCGTTTTCCACGGCCGTTGATGTTTCGCTATTGTGGCTGGGGCATTGGGGACTTGAGGGATCCCTTAACACTGCTATTGTTTGGATGACGCCTGCCACTACATGGCCCCCCCTGGACACGGTATTTCCAGCGCTCATTGGAGTTATATTTATCCTGCTTTGGTACTTACCTGGATGTTGCATTCTGGGAACTGTAGTCTTAGACATGACTGCAGCTGCTCCCAATCAAGCAGGATCAGCTGAACACCGTAGAAATATCTAGGAGGGAGACGGCATCACTCAGTTGCAAGCAGCGTCTGAGGAAGGCTGTCATAGCTGAAATGCATTATGCTGCACAACATTTGTGAATAAAGGGCTTCTTCAATAATCCCCGCTGTGTCCTTGGGTCACTTTTCTCGAGTGGTCTTTCCTGGTATATATTCCGCGTCAAGCCAGAAACGCGGTACAAGGACCCGCCCTTTCAAGAGTCCCGGGAGTTACTGGCAACAAACTCTTTTTGCATATCAAGGAATTGATACACCGGAGACCGCCACAAGATCGGGCCATTCCAGTGGCCGCTGCCAGGTTGCAGTCTGTGATTTCACGGAGGAGAGGGCTCATTGCAGCGTTTTCCACGGCCGTTGATGTTTCGCCATTGTGGCTGGGGCGTTGGGGACTTGAGGGATCCCTTAACACTGCTATTGTTTGGATGAAGCCTGCCACTACATGGCCCCCCCCTGGACACGGTATTTCCAGCGCTCGTTGGAGTTATATTTATCCTGCTTTGGTACTTACCTGGATGTTGCATTCTGGGAACTGTAGTCTTAGACATGACTGCAGCTGCTCCCAATCAAGCAGGATCAGCAGAACACCGTAAAAATATCTAGGAGGGAGACGGCATCACTCAGTTGCAAGCAGCGTCTGAGGAAAGCTGTCATAGCCGAAATGCATTATGCTGCACAACATTTGTGAATAAAGGGCTTCTTCAATAATCCCCGCTGTGTCCTTGGGTCACTTTTCTCGAGTGGTCTTTCCTGGTATATATATATATATATATATATATATACACACACACATACATATATATAAATGCATATGCATATATATATGTATATATATATGTGCATATGTGTGCGTGTAGAGAGAGGTAGAGAGGTAGAGGTGTAGAGGTAGAGAGCAGAGGATGAGTAATAGAGAGTAGAGAGTGAGTAGTAGAGAGTAGTAGAGAGAGTAGCAGAGAGTGAGTAGGAGAGAGTAGTAGAGAATGAGTAGTAGAGAGTAGTAGAGAGTGAGTTTTAGAGAGTAGTAGACAGAGTAGCAGAGAGTGAGTAGGAGAGAGTAGTAGAGTGAGTAATAGAGAGTGAGTAGTAGAGAGTACTAGAGAGTGAGTAGTAGAGAGTAGTAGAGAGTGAGTATTAGAGAGTGAGTAGTAGAGACTGAGTAGTAGAGAGTAGTATAGAGTGAGTAGTGGAGAGTGAGTAGCAGAGAGAGAATAGTAGAGAGTAGTAGAAAGTGAGTAGTAGAGTGAGTAGTAGAGAGTAGTTGAGAATAGTAGAGAGTGAGTAGTAGAGAGTAGTAGAGAGTGAATAGTAGAGTGAGTAGTAGAGAGTAGTAGAGAGTGAGAACTAGAGAGTGAGTAGTAGAGAGAGAGTAGTAGGGAGTAGTAGAGTAATAGAGAGTGAGTAGTAGAGAGTGAGTCATCAAGAGTAGTGGAGTAATTGAGAATGAGTAGTAGAGAGTAGTAGAGAGTGAGTAGTAGAGTGAGTAGTAGAGAGCAAGTAGTAGAGTGTGTAGTAGAGAGTGAGTAGTAGAGAGAGTAGTAGAGAGTGAGCAGCAGAGAGAGTAGTAGAGTAGTAGAGAGTGAGTAGTAGAGAGTAAGTAGTGGAGAGTGAGTAGTAGAGAGTGAGTTGTAGAGAGAGAGTAGTAGGGAGTGAGTAGTAGAGAGTAGTAGAGAGTGAGTAGTAGAGTAGTAGAGAGTGAGTGGTAGAGAGTAGTAGAGAGTAGTAGAGTGAGTAGTAGATAGTAGTAGAGAGTGAGTAGTAGAGAGAGTAGTAGAGAGCAGTAGAGTAGTAGAGAGTAGTAGTAGAGAGTGTGTAGTGGAGAATGAGTAGTAGAGTAGTAGCGAGTGAGTTGTAGAGAGAGAGTAGTAGGGAGTGAGTAGTAGAGAGTAGTAGGGTGAGTAGTAGAGAGAGTAGTAGACAGTAGCAGAGAGTGAGTAGTAGAGTAGTAGAGAGTGAGTGGTAGAGAGTAGTAGAGAGTCAGTAGTAGAGAGTAGTAGACAGAGTAGCAGAGAGTGAGTAGGAGAGAGTAGTAGAGTGAGTAATAGAGAGTGAGTAGTAGAGAGTAGTAGAGAGTGAGTAGTAGAGAGTAGTAGAGAGTGAGTATTAGAGAGTGAGTAGTAGAGACTGAGTAGTAGAGAGTAGTATAGAGTGAGTAGTGGAGAGTGAGTAGCAGAGAGAGAGTAGTAGAGAGTAGTAGAAAGTGAGTAGTAGAGTGAGTAGTAGAGAATAGTAGAGAGTGAGTAGTAGAGAGTAGTAGAGAGTGAATAGTAGAGTGAGTAGTAGAGAGTAGTAGAGAGTGAGAACTAGAGAGTGAGTAGTAGAGAGAGAGTAGTAGGGAGTAGTAGAGTAGTAGAGAGTGGGTAGTAGAGAGTGAGTCATCGAGAGTAGTGGAGTAGTTGAGAATGAGTAGTAGAGAGTAGTAGAGAGTGAGTAGTAGAGTGAGTAGTAGGGAGTAGTAGAGAGTGAGTAGTGGAGTGAGTAGTAGAGAGCAAGTAGTAGAGTGTGTAGTAGAGAGTGAGTAGTAGAGAGAGTAGTAGAGAGTGAGCAGCAGAGAGAGTAGTAGAGTAGTAGAGTAGTAGAGAGTGAGTAGTAGAGAGTGTGTAGTGGAGAGTGAGTAGTAGAGAGTGAGTTGTAGAGAGAGAGTAGTAGGGAGTGAGTAGTAGAGAGTAGTAGAGAGTGAGTAGTAGAGTAGTAGAGAGTGAGTGGTAGAGAGTAGTAGAGAGTAGTAGAGTGAGTAGTAGATAGTAGAGAGTGAGTAGTAGAGAGAGTAGTAGAGAGCAGTAGAGTAGTAGAGAGTAGTAGTAGAGAGGGTGTAGTGGAGAGTGAGTAGTAGAGTAGTAGAGAGTGAGTTGTAGAGAGAGAGTAGTAGGGAGTGAGTAGTAGAGAGTAGTAGGGTGAGTAGTAGAGAGAGAGTAGTAGACAGTAGTAGAGAGTGAGTAGTAGAGTAGTAGAGAGTGCGTGGTAGAGAGTAGTAGAGAGTAGTAGAGAGTGAGTAGTAGAGAGTAGTAGAGAGAGTAGCAGAGAGTGAGTAGGAGAGAGTAGTAGAGTTGAGGAAATATGAATTTTGTGATCAGTTATGTCCCCTATCGTAGACCCCAACGGCTCCATGTGCATGCTACAAGTACATGTATGTTCCCTCCAGTTCCAGCTCTGAAGACGCAAATACATGTGCGTCCACCGTCAACATGTCCTCTTTCAGATCCACCATGAATGGGTCAGATATTCCATTCCTAAGTATGAAAGGCCACCGACTTTATGTGGTTCACTTTCCACATTTTACAGATTCAGGCGAGTAGGCCCTGAATTCTGTCATCAAGCCTTTTTCTGCCTTCTGCCTCTGAAAGCTCCAGTCTGAGCCTGCATCTGTATCCATGAACTTTGTCCTACTCCCTGCGCAGCTAACGGTGCCTGATCTAGCCTGTTGCCTGCCAAAAAACTGTATTTCACCTTCAAGATTATCTGCTTCGCTCCTCATCCGATGCATTCCTGTCTAGCAGTTTAGGTAAACATTCCTCCAGCTACCGTGCAAAGAGGCCAGGCCCCACTGTCCTCGTGCAAGTAATTCATAGCCCCGTTACCATGGAAGATTCCTGCCCCCTCGCATCTCATGTAGACACTTAGACGCCCGTACACGCACTAACAGTCAGTATAGAATAGATTCCGTCCGAGAGACCTTTCCTTTTGGATAATACAGTTCTTTAAACATAGGATACTAGATATGATTTGGGATTAGGTTGACATGACCCTCAGACTTCTGTCTCCACATGTAGAGCTAAATGTCAAGTCCCCTTCACCCTCTAGTTGCACGTCAATCACACGTCATGCGGCTGCGCACGCATCTCTGCCAAATATTTCTGCTGACATTGCAGGATTCTCTTATGGATCCACCCATTTGTGACATCATGTTTAATGACGTATTTTAGTTACACCCATGTTTACGCCTTTTTTGGTTACGTATGCATATTTTATCTCTCTTATCAGCTGTTACGCCTCCTGCATCCGTTACACTATAATGTAAATCTTATAAAAGTGATTACCTGTCAATAATGTATGCCCCTTCCTTCCTGAACTTTCGTGGTGATGGAATAGAAGGCCCACAATTCGAATTGTGTTCCTTTGTATAGGAATAAAGCCTTTTAAAACCTCTAATACCACGGATTCTGCCTCTTATATTTACTGAGTTATTCTTAATAGACTTTACCGCATAAAAAATAGTACCGGTAACGAAATATTTACCACATAAATTGGCGCCCGAACAGGGACACTTTCTCATCTCACGCGCCGGCGGTGCGTTGCAGGCCCGGTCTCCTGCCACAGCTGAACGGACAACTACGCGTACCCGCAGGATTTCCTGTATCTCCCTCCGGCCGAGCGGGGGTGACTGAGGCTGCGATCAACACCCAGACGAGGCGGTGAGAAGTGCGAAGTATCCCGACCAGAGCCTAGCTGAGAGAGCAAGATCCGAGGTATACAGAGGCCCACCAGGTTCCGAAGTTCCGAGTCCAGTCAAGTCGAGTCCAGTCCGGTCCAGTTTCAGTTCCGTTCCGAGGCCTTCCGTTCCGAGCTACCCGGTGAGTACCATTACCGGGGAGGCATTTAACGTGCACATAGTCTGTGCCGGTCAAGACGGGTTTGGGTACACAAATCCGGTCTGCACTGTTTCAGCAGTGTATCTGTACTGTTGAGCAGTATATCTAGTATGTCTTGCATATAAATAAGTATTATCTAGTGTCAGTATTATGTCAGTAATTAGTTTTCTATTAATTATCATTGTTCGTTAAAACTGTTAAATGTTAAATGTTTTAATATGTTCTATACATTGTGGTGTGAATGACTGTTCATTATTGTGTTTATTGTATTAAGTGTGTTCTAGTAATAAGGTCTAAAAATGCCGCTCTTTTCGAAATTAAGACAGATCAAAACTAGAAAAGGGGTACTCGAAGAAGCTGTTCCCATCCCACCGAGGGACACTCCAGGGTACTTTATGTATCATAAGCATGGCCTAGATGCCGTATTATTTCTTGATTTATGGGTGGACTACACCAAAGAATTACCAGAAAGTCAGAGATGGCCCGCAGCAGGGACCTGGGATGCAGATTGCATCATGAGAGTAGAAGAAGAATTATGGAAAAAGAAAGCCAGACAGTCACAGAAAGATGCCATTGAATTATGGCGTAAAGAATCATATAGACGTACAGAAAAAGCGCTCAGACAGGACGAGAAAGGTAGAGAGAATTCAAATAAAACCCGAGAAGATCTATTACTTGAGGAAGGTACCCGAGTAAAATCAGAACAAATAGATAGACAAAGAAACACTCTTATGAATGGTATGTATCCTCTTCTGGCCGAAGGGTTACCTAAGGCTACCCCGGAAATACCAGAAGATTTAACTCCTCCATTGCTCCCGATAAAAGCACATCCCAAAACACATCCCAAAACAGCAAAGGACGTTTTCCTTTCCTCTTATTTAGATGACGTAGCTCCCGAGTATGCTAATGCCATACCGCACATACCGCTTGCCGATGGTGTTCAACACCAAGAGCATCCGTCTGTATCCCCGCAACTACAAACTCCTACACAAGTTCCCACAGGTCCGTCCGTTTCTACAGTTTTTCCCGCATCCACAATTTCTATCCTACGTCCAACGAATCCTTTCGTGCCTAGCGCCTCAGATGGTGCTACAGGAGGTACAACAGACATGTTTGCCACCCCGCCGCGAAATAAACAGACCCTTAGAGATTTAGCACTCCAACGTACACCCCAATTAGCGACATCCGACATGTTTAAAGAACAACTTGTGGATTGTAGATACGACCCAGTACCAGGTAGACAGGATAAATTGCTCATATCATCACTACGTATAAGACGAGCTACATTATATTTAATGACGATACCAGGAATGGGTGAACACCTAGACGAAATATATCGCTTTGTCCAAACAGGGCGAGGTCCAGAAAGTATTAACGAAGCTATGGAATATCAGAAAGTGGATGTCCAAAGACAACTACTACGTTTTTTCATAAATTGTGTAATTAGGAATCAAGACAGGCCCGGGGCAGATCACGATACCATGCAAAGACTTGTCAAATGGGGTCAGAACATATCAGAAGAGAAACACGATAGACAGGCGTGTATAATCGCCATGAGTCGAAAGATCCGCAAGGAAGTAGAACGAATACATAAAGAAAGACGAGAAACAGACAGAGTAGACTCAGAAGAGGAGGAGGAGCAAGAATCAGAACAAGTCGAAACAATAGCTTATGTAGGTAGAGGAAGACCCCATAATAATACTAGAGACTTTAACGACCCGATACGTCCAATACGTCCAGAAAATAATAGACATTTTCCAAACCCTATGTTAAATACAAAGTCCCCCGAACATCTATTCCAAGCCGTTGACAAATTACTCCGAGATCGAAGGGGGTACCATATGCTCGATTCCATGGACGAACAAGAATTAGCTAGGTCAGCAGTACAATGGGCTGACAGTCCCAGCGAATACAATGATGATGTACTTGCACACACGTTTCTGAATCTTGACCCATACGAACAGCGTTTAGCTAGTATATACATGATTCAACACCTCCTTATATTATATAAAAGTCAACACTCCGATCCAGGACCCTTACCTGACATATTGACAGAACTACTCACGAATATATGGAGAGGGTCAGGTACTGATTTGATTAAAGAGATTCTAGAATTCCGAAACCAATATTTAAATTTCGTATGCCCAGAACACGTTCCAATTCCCATCATAGGAAGAAAAATGTATCACATAGATAGACAGAACCCGTTAAGCGAAGTACAGCCAATCAGAGGTGACGGTAATAACTTTACACGCGTGTTTGTGTACACGCCTATAACTAAACTAGAATTATTGGAAATGAAGAAAGTAGTACCCAGCCATGACAAGGATCCAGCAGGTTTCCACCGTGAAATAAAGGACATGTTACTCATGGGAGAGTATACCTACCCCGACATTATGAAAATATTAAAAATCCTATTACCAGCTGGTGTTTATGAGAAACTCAAAGAAAAGGAATGGGAGGTGGGAGACCAAAAGATAGATTGGACAGCATTAGAAAACGAAGAAAAGGCCCGAGCTGCAGGAGCAGGACTTGGGGAAAAGACTACAGCACTAGCAGGACTACTAGTGCAGGTACTGCCACGTTTATTAACTACGAAAAAGGAGGACTGGGGTGCAATCTCAGCCTGTAAACAAAAGCCAGATGAAGACACTAGTGATTTCTATTCCCGATTTGAAAAATGTTTTGGTATAAATAGTGGCATAAAAGCCAGTAGTGAGTCATATCCACATCTGTTTGTGACAAAATTAGTTGAAAATTCTCTGCTGCAAGTCAAGAATAGAGTATTGAAATTCGAAAGTACCTGGCAAGGTAATACCCCATCACAGATGTTACAGATGTTACAATATCACCACAATAGAATTAGAGAAGAACAAGAACACGAACAAAGACGTATGAAAGATACAAAAATGAAAATGCTTGTTGCTCAGTCAGTTCCAGCCGATGGTCATCAAAAGGGTGATTCCGCAGGTCCAACGAAAGGGACATGCAACTATTGTAAACAACAAGGTCATTATATACACGATTGTCCAGTCCTGAAACATAATATTGCTACAGGTAGAACACAGGAGAGACCACGTCCACCTAGACAGGATCAGAATCAACAACAAATTCCTCAGCATGCACAACCTAGGTTAGCTCCGCAACAACTAGCTCCGCAACAGGGAGCTCCACAACAGACCGTAGCACCACCACAAGCGCAGCCTATTGCTGCAACACAAGCAACAACACAACAGATGTATCAGTATGCACAAGCAGATTATCCCGATTATCAGCGATACTCATGAGACAGCCTAGAGAGGGAAGTTGGCTTACCCCTTATTGAGGTTCCTGTAGACCAAGAGGGACCTTATGTACATAGTGAACTATTAGGGGAAGACAGAAAGTTTTTACTTGATACAGGGGCAAGCAGAACAACTATAAGACGCAGTGAAGTTCCAGGGGCACCCCTCTCAGGCTCACAGAATATTTCCCTTGGATTCTCAGGAAAACCTATAATAAATGACGTAACACAACCTCTTCCACTTACGATTGGTCCATTGACACGTACTACAGATTTATTGCTTACTAAATCATGTCCAGAAAACTTGTTAGGTATAAAAACATTGAAAGCTCTAGGAGCTATAATATGTTGTTCTCCGGAAGGAGTACGACTATTTTTACGTTACTTTAAAGGTCACTACGTGTCCAGAGACATGGATCACCGATTGCAGAATTTACCTACACATTTATGGGCACAAGGCCCCACTGATGTTGGTTGCATGAATATTACACCATATCGTGTCACATTAAAAACAGGAGTAATACTACCACGAATACGACAATACAAATTACCACCCGATGCTGTTGTGGCTTTACTGCAAATCATTGACGAGCTCATTGCACAAGGAGTGGTTGTCGAAACTGACTCCAATGTATGTAATTCCCCGATAATTCCGATTCTTAAAAGAACGGATCCAAAAGCACCACCAGTATATCGATTAGTTATTGACCTGCGTGAATTAAATAAATGTATTGTACCACAATACCCTGTGGTCCCAGATATCTCGTCATTACTAACAGCTATTGATTCAGAAGCAACGTTCTTCACTGTAATTGATCTCAAGAATGCTTTCTTTAGCGTCCCAATAGATCCGGAAAGTCAATATCTGTTCGGATTCAGTTTAAATGGACGAAGTTTTAAATTCACACGCGCACCTCAAGGATTTACAGAAAGCCCTAGCATCTATAGCCAAGCACTGAAACGAGAACTTGACAGTATCCACATGCCAGTTAACACTGCCTTGCTTCAATATGTCGATGATCTGCTGATCACCGCCCGAAGCGAACCTGAATGTGAAACAGCGTCACTGACGGTTTTACAATTTCTGGCCGACAAGGGGCACAAGGTGTCCCCTTCTAAGCTGCAATTCTGTGTCCAGCGAGTTGTTTACCTTGGGCACTCGCTGTCCAAGGAGGGAAGGCAGCTTACACCCGACCGCATCCAGTTAATCGCTAACATGCCACCACCCAAGACAAAAGGAGGTGCGGGCTTTTATAGGCCTCACTTCATACTGTAGGCAGTGGATCCCTCAATATGCATTTCTAGCAAAACCACTCACCCAGTTGACAACACAGGAGGCAGCCACATCGACTGTCCTCCCTTGGACTCAAGAACATACACATGCCTTTGAAAGCTTAAAGAAAGCTTTATGCCAAGCACCTGTTTTAGCAACACCATGTTACAGTAAGCCTTTTACACTCTTTGTTACAGAACGCGAAGGTACTGCCTTGTCAGTACTCACTCAGGAACAAGCAGGATCACACAAACCATGTGCTTATTTCTCTAGTACATTAGATCCAGTAGCTCAGGCTCTTCCTGCGTGCCTGAAATCAGTGGCAGCAACAGCTTTAGCTATCAGACAAAGCGATGCCATAGTGTTAGGACATCAATTGACAGTACAAGTACCACACGCAGTAGAGGTTCTCTTGAACCGCACACAAACACAACACTTGACTATAGCGAGACTCACCGGTTACGAACTGACATTGTTTCAGCCACACATAGAAATCAGACGTTGTAATACATTAAATCCTGCCACACTGTTACCAGTGGGCGGAACAGATCCATTGGCACATGATTGTGTCGAAGTCATTACTATCACGACGAAACCCAGACAAGACTTGACAGATATCCCTTTGTCAGATCCAGACTTGACATTGTATGTAGATGGGTCATGTATGAGAACAAGTACAGGAGAGTTAGTGGCCGCTTACGCAGTCACAACAGACACTAAAGTCATTGAAACAAATCGTATTAACACTTTGTCAGCTCAAGCAGCAGAGCTCATCGCTCTGACACAAGCCTGTATTCAAGCCACAAATAAGAAAGTCAATATATACACAGATTCACGTTATGCATTCGGAGTCGTCCATGACTTCGGCGTACTGTGGCGAGAGAGAGGTTATTTAACTTCTCACGGTGCCCACATCCAGCACGGACCCCTCATTCAAACCCTATTAGACGCGATTCATCTACCTACTGCAATATCGATTATGAAATGCAAAGCCCATACAAAAGTTACCGATATCATTTCTCAGGGTAATGACCTAGCTGATAGAACAGCTAAACAGACTGCTCGGAATCAGACTCACACAACTGACATGACAAAGACAATAGTTCCGACACCAACACATTGCATGACAGTTAAGGATCCCGCCCTTGATGTAATTGACATACAGACACATGCTACACCAGAAGAAATAAAGAAATGGACTGAATTAGGAGGGATCCACACGGATCAAGGATGGATGATGAAGGAAAAATCTATATGGTTTCTTCCCGACTCCATGGTCCAAGTTATCATTAATACAATACATAGTCCAGCACACCTAGGAGAGAAAGCTATGCTAGACAGCATTCAACACATTTGGTTCAACAAACACTTGCGAACAGCAGCTAAACAAAAAGTTCGTACCTGTATGATATGTTGTCAGTTTAATCCAGGTAAAAGCATCCCCGTAGAGCAGGGTGGATTTCAACCTCCCGATCATGCTTTTGAAGTCCTCCAGATGGATTATATCCAGATGGAACGATGTCGAGGATTCAAATATGTTCTCGTAGTTGTCTGTGCTCTTTCCCGTTGGACAGAAGCATACCCGGTTTCAGATTACACCGCTCCGACTACTGCCAAACAGTTAGTTCGAGAATTCTTCCCACGGTACGGTTTACCACGTGTTGTCTACTCAGATAACGGCCAGCCGTTCTCATCCGAACTAATGAAACACGTTTCCCTTTTGTTAGGCTACCAATGGAAATTCCACTGTGTCCGGCATCCCGAGGCCGCAGGTCTCGTGGAACGCCATAATCAAACTCTGAAAATTAGATTGTCCAAAATATGTAGGGAAAAAGGTGTCGACTGGATAGTAGCCTTACCAGTTGCGCTCTTTTACATGAGAATGGTAGCACATTCTCGAACAGGGCTATCCCCGTATGAGGTGATCTTCGGTAGACCACCAAATATGTGGGGGACGCCTATACCTCGCAAAATAACTGATGTTGACTGTAATATGCTGACAGATTACCTGGCTTCCTTGATGTCTGCACTACAATCTTGTCGTTCACAGGTAGCCGCAGCTTTTCCCGATAATACCGAGGTGAAGCCCCATGACGTGGTTCCTGGTGACCTGGTTTTGGTCAGGAATTTCGACCGGAAGACCCAACTGGATCCTAGGTGGAAGTCGCCTAAGTTGGTTCTACTGACTACAAGGACTGCCGTGAAGATTGAGGGTCGCAAAGGGTGGTTGCACTCGAGTCATATCAAGAAATTTTATGGACTACCATCCAGTGTCAATACTGAACCCTGTATTCCCTCACAGACAGACTCAAAGCTCCCCTTGGTTGAGAAATCAAAACCAGAACTTTATAAACTAAAATTGAGGTCTAGCAAGTCAGACAATTTGATTGTTTAAGTCCTCTCCAAGGTGAATCGGTTGAATTTGTCTCTGACATGTATCCTCTAGACCGGAATAGAGAAAGAAATCATCAAATGCAGCTGAAAAAGCATGCGTATTGTAAATCACTTCGTAGTCACTGCACAGTAACCCTATTAATTTTGTTTTTTCTAAGTCTTCTGATCATCGTTTTCAGCGTACTATTGCATATGTATTATCCTATTTCTAAACGTGCTTACAATGTAACCGCAGAACATTCTTTTAGTGAATTTCCTCCGCATGAGTTGTCCTATAGATTTGCGCTGCGCAACAACACATTCATTAGTATGTTACATCATTCCCATCAGACCAGCAATGCCACAAATTGTTGGATATGTGGCCGACTCCCTCCCTATCAAAACTATAAGGGAGTTTTGCCCCTCTTTCCATATCCGTTCACACACAATGGCTCTTGTGGAGCATGGTTTAGTTTGATTAATTCCCTAGATTCAAATTTCGCAGTTTATCAAGACAACTGGGTATGGGGAAACCTGAACCTAGTTCTGCTTAAAGTCTGCTACCCTAACAAGGAGGGACTTCCCAAAAGAACAGGAACTGATCTAGAAAATGAAGTATATGGATTAGGTAATTTTACACTTAACCTCATGATCCTGAACGTTGAATCTGAAGCTACACCAATCTTGCCCGCCATGTCAGTATTCCCAGTGAAAGGGGAATTATGTATAAGAAAGAATGGTTCCATACACATGGGCCATAGTAAATGCACCACTGTAATAAAATTCAGTGATCAAGGCAAGTCTACATTTAGAGCTTCCCATCATTCCTACTTCATATGTGGCCAGACTGCATATATATGTCTACCTCTAGATTGGGATGGTACCTGTTATATAGCATTCCTTCTGCCACCTGTTTTCCTAGCCCCGCCTGATTATCACAGAAATACCCATTTAGTACACAATAGACAACAGAGAGATCTCCCAATTGTCGATTACACCGAAACAGCGTGGGAAAAATACACAGATTTCAATAAAGGTTTCTTTCCATATATAGGTACAGTCACTAATAGTAAGCTGATACGTAGATTAACCAGAACCCTTGAAGCAGTAGTGAACGAAACTATTTCCGCCTTAGGCAATTTAACAGAAGAGCAGTCTGCTATGCGGATTGTTGTGCTTCAAAATCGTCTTGTCCTTGACGTCATCCTGGCCGATAGGGGCGGAGCTTGTAGGGTCATCGGATCAAGTTGTTGCATTTTCATACCAGAAAATTTGCCGTCAGTATATAAAGCCATAACCCGCCTTCATAAGATTATAAGCCAGATACACCAGAGTCCAGGCACCTGGACTTGGTCCGGTTGGTTCTGGGGCGTGTTGTCAGCCTGGGGATGGAGAATCCTATCCTTCCTAGGTATTGTCTTTCTCATACTATTCAGTTGCTGCTTATGTCTACAATGCGGGCCAGCGATTTGTGGTCTGTGTGCCACATCGTGTATCCCACATCCAAGTTTTCATTCAAAATCCCGGAAGAAGAAAGAAGAACAAATGATGCTATATGAACAGATCGATGGATTGATGAAGATCGATATCTCCTGAGGGTCCGTAGGGGACAAGGAGGGAATGAGGAAATATGAATTTTGTGATCAGTTATGTCCCCTATCGTAGACCCCAACGGCTCCATGTGCATGCTACAAGTACATGTATGTTCCCTCCAGTTCCAGCTCTGAAGACGCAAATACATGTGCGTCCACCGTCAACATGTCCTCTTTCAGATCCACCATGAATGGGTCAGATATTGCATTCCTAAGTATGAAAGGCCACCGACTTTATGTGGTTCACTTTCCACATTTTACAGATTCAGGCGAGTAGGCCCTGAATTCTGTCATCAAGCCTTTTTCTGCCTTCTGCCTCTGAAAGCTCCAGTCTGAGCCTGCATCTGTATCCATGAACTTTGTCCTACTCCCTGCGCGGCTAACGGTGCCTGATCTAGCCTGTTGCCTGCCAAAAAACTGTATTTCACCTTCAAGATTATCTGCTTCGCTCCTCATCCGATGCATTCCTGTCTAGCAGTTTAGGTAAACATTCCTCCAGCTACCGTGCAAAGAGGCCAGGCCCCACTGTCCTCGTGCAAGTAATTCATAGCCCCGTTACCATGGAAGATTCCTGCCCCCTCGCATCTCATGTAGACACTTAGACGCCCGTACACGCACTAACAGTCAGTATAGAATAGATTCCGTCCGAGAGACCTTTCCTTTTGGATAATACAGTTCTTTAAACATAGGATACTAGATATGATTTGGGATTAGGTTGACATGACCCTCAGACTTCTGTCTCCACATGTAGAGCTAAATGTCAAGTCCCCTTCACCCTCTAGTTGCACGTCAATCACACGTCATGCGGCTGCGCACGCATCTCTGCCAAATATTTCTGCTGACAATGCAGGATTCTCTTATGGATCCACCCATTTGTGACATCATGTTTAATGACGTATTTTAGTTACACCCATGTTTACGCCTTTTTTGGTTACGTATGCATATTTTATCTCTCTTATCAGCTGTTACGCCTCCTGCATCCGTTACACTATAATGTAAATCTTATAAAAGTGATTACCTGTCAATAATGTATGCCCCTTCCTTCCTGAACTTTCGTGGTGATGGAATAGAAGGCCCACAATTCGAATTGTGTTCCTTTGTATAGGAATAAAGCCTTTTAAAACCTCTAATACCACGGATTCTGCCTCTTATATTTACTGAGTTATTCTTAATAGACTTTACCGCATAAAAAATAGTACCGGTAACGAAATATTTACCACAGAGTGAGTAGTAGAGAGTGAGTAGTAGAGATTAGTAGAGAGTGAGTAGTAGAGAGTAGTAGAGAGAGTAGCAGAGAGTGAGTAGGAGAGAGTAGTAGAGTGAGTAATAGAGAGTGAGTAGTAGAGAGTAATAGAGAGTGAGTAGTAGAGAGTAGTAGAGAGTGAGTATTAGAGAGTGCGTAGTAGAGAGTGAGTAGTAGAGAGTAGTAGAGAGTGAGCAGTGGAGAGTGAGTAGCAAAGAGAGAGAAGTAGAGTAGTAGAGAATGAGTAGTAGAGTGAGTAGTAGAGAGTAGTAGAGAGTGAGTAGTAGAGAGTGTATAGCAGAGTGAGCAGTAGAGAGTAGTAGAGAGGGAGTAGTAAAGAGTAGTAGAGAATGAGTAGTAGAGAGTGAATACTATAGAGTGAGTAGTAGAGTGAGTAGTAGGGAGTAGTAGAGAGTGAGTAGTAGAGTGAGTAGTAGAGAGCAAGTAGTAGAGAGTATGTAGTAGAGAGTGAGTAGTAGAGAGAGCAGTAGAGAGTGAGTAGTAGAGATAGTAGTAGAGAGTAGTAGAGTAGTAGAGTGTGTAGTAGAGAGTGAGTAGTAGAGAGTAGTAGAGAGTGAGTAGTAGAGAAAGTAGTAGAGAGTGAGTAGTAGAGAGAGTAGTAGAGAGTGAGTAGTAGAGTGAGTAGTAGAGAGTAGTAGAGAGTGAGTAGTAGAGAGTGAGTAGTGGAGAGTGAGTAGTAGAGTAGTAGAGAGTTAGTTGTAGAGAGAGAGTAGTAGGGAGTGAGTAGTAGAGAGTCAGTAGTAGAGAGTAGTGGAGTAGTAGAGAGTGAGTAGTAGAGAGTAGTAGAGAGTGAGTAGTAGAGAGTGAGTAGTAGAGTGAGTAGTAGAGAGTGAGTAGTAGAGCGAGTAGTAGAGTAAGTAGCAGAGAGAGTAGTAGAGAATATGAGAGTAGAAGAGAGTGAGTAGTAAAGAGTGTGTAGTAGAGATCAAGTAGTAGAGAGTAATAGAGTGAGTAGTAGAGAGTAGTAGAGAGTGAGTAGTAGAAAGAGTAGTAGAGAGTAGTAGAGTAGTAGAGAGTGAGTAGTAAAGAGTGAGTAGTAGAGAGAGTAGTAGAGAGTAGTAGAGTAGTAGAGAGTGAGTAGTAGAAAGTGAGTAATAGAAAGCAGTAGAGAGTGAGTAGTAGACAGTGAGTAGTGGAGAGTGAGTAGTAGAGAGTAGTAGAGAGTGAGTAGTAGAGAGTAGTAGAGTGAGCAGTAGAGAGGGAGTAGTAGAGAGAGAGTAGTAGAGCGTAGTAGAGAGTGAGTAGTAGAGAGTAGTGGAGTAGTAGAGAGTGAGTAGTAGAGATTAGTAGAGAGTGAGTAGTAGAGTGAGTAGCAGGGAGTAGTAGAGAGTGAGTAGTAGAGTGAGTAGTAGAGTGAGTAGTAGAGAGCAAGTAGTAGAGAGTAGTAGAGTGAGTAGTAGAGAGGGAGTAGTAGAGAGAGAGTAGCAGAGAGTGGTGGAGAGTGAGTAGTAGAGTAGTAGAGAGTGAGTGGTAGAGAGCAAGTAGTAGAGAGTGAGTAGTAGAGAGAGTAGTAGAGTACGTAGCAGAGAGAGTAGTAGAGAGTATTAGAGTAGAAGAGAGTGAGTAGTAAAGAGTGTGTAGTAGAGAGTGAGTAGTAGAGAGTAGTAGAGTGAGTAGTAGAGAGTAGTAGAGTGAGTAGTAGAAAGAGTAGTAGAGAGTAGTAGAGTAGTAGAGAATGAGTAGTAAAGAGTGAGTAGTAGAGAGAGTAGTAGAGTAGTAGAGAGTGAGTAGTAGAAAGTGAGTAATAGAAATCAGTAGAGAGTGAGTAGTAGAGAGTGAGTAGTGGAGAGTGAGTAGTAGAGAGTAGTAGAGAGTGAGTAGTAGAGAGTAATAGAGTGAGCAGTAGAGAGGGAGTAGTAGAGAGAGAGTAGTAGAGAGTAGTAGAGAGTGAGTAGTAGAGTAGTAGAGAGTGAGTAGTAGAGAGTGAGTAGTAGAGAGTAGTGGAGTAGTAGAGAGTGAGTAGTAGAGAGTAGTAGAGAGTGAGTAGTAGAGTGAGTAGCAGGGAGTAGTAGAGAGTGAGTAGTAGAGTGAGTAGTAGAGTGAGTAGTAGAGAGCAAGTAGTAGAGTGAGTAGTAGAGAGGGAGTAGTAGAGAGAGAGTAGTAGAGAGTAGTAGAGAGTGAGTAGTGGAGTAGTAGAGAGTGAGTGGTAGAGAGTAGTAGAGAGTAGTAGAGTGAGTAGTAGAGAGTAGTAGAGAGTGAGCAGTAGATAGTGAGTAGTCGAGAGTAGTAGTAGAGAGTAGTAGAGAGTGAGTAGTAGAGAGTAGTAGCGAGTGAGTAGTAGAGAGTGAGTAGTTTAATTTAAAAGTAACACAATGAGGGTGTTCATTTTGCCATAGAAATTATGATTAGTGTGAAAAAAAGAAAAATTAGGGCACATTTTGAGTGACTTGTCAAATCCTCTTCTATTTCATTAAAAAATTCTGACATGCAGACTGAAACATACACATTCAATACCAGCAGCAGACTTCCCTGGTGAGCAGTAGCTTTACTACAGTGATCTAATGAGGAACTAGATTGCTACCATTCAGAATTTATGGCAAATGTGTGACACATCTGAATACCTTCTTGATGGAACCAAAGTAAACAAGCATTGAAAATGCAATAGGTCTCGCCCTCATTTAAGTTACAGCAATTCTGTTTGAAATTAGGTGGCTTTTTAGCTTTGCTTTTATTAGTGTTTTTCAAACTTTCATGTATATAACATGCCTATATGTATATGTATGCATGCATTTATATTTGCATTGATATAGATATGCCGATTATTTATATGTTTATATATGTATGTATATATATATATATATACCCCCTTAATATATGTATATATATATGTGCATATGTGTGCGTGTAGAGAGAGGTAGAGAGAGGTAGATAGGTAGAGGTGTAGAGGTAGAGAGGTAGAGGTAGAGAGGTAGAGAGTAGTAGCGAGAGAGGTAGAGAGAGGTAGAGAGGTAGAGAGAAGAGGATTAGTAATAGAGAGTAGAGAGTGAGTAGTAGAGAGTAGTAGAGAGAGTAGCAGAGAGTGAGTAGGAGAGAGTAGTAGAGTGAGTAGTAGAGGTGAGTAGTAGAGTAGTAGAGAGTGAGTAGTAGAGAGTAGTAGAGAGAGTAGCAGAGAGTGAGTAGGAGAGAGTAGTAGAGTGAGTAATAGAGAGTGAGTAGTAGAGAGTAGTAGAGAGTGAGTATTAGAGAGTGAGTAGTAGAGAGTGAGTAGTAGAGAGTGAGCAGTGGAGAGTAAGTAGCAGAGAGAGAGAAGTAGAGAGTAGTAGAGAATGAGTAGAGAGTGAGTAGTAGAGAGTAGTAGAGAGTGAGTAGTAGATAGTGAATAGTAGAGTGAGTAGTAGAGAGTAGTAGAGAGAGAGTAGTAGAGATAGTAGTAGAGAGGGAGTAGTAGAGAGTAGTAGAGAATGAGTAGTAGAGAGTGAGTACTAGAGAGTGAGTAGTAGAGAGAGAGTAGTAGAGTGAGTAGTAGTGAGTAGTAGAGTGAATAGTAGAGAGCAAGTAGTAGAGAGTGTGTAGTAGAGAGTGAGTAGTAGATAGAGCAGTAGAGAGTGAGTAGTAGAGAGAGTAGTAGAGAGTAGTAGAGTAGTAGAGAGTGTGTAGTAGAGAGTGAGTAGTAGAGAGTAGTAGAGAGTGAGTAGTAGAGAAAGTAGTAGCAAGTGAGTAGTAGAGAGAGTAGTAGAGAGTGAGTAGTAGAGTGAGTAGTAGAGAGTAGTAGAGAGTGAGTAGTAGAGAATGAGTAGTAGAGTAGTAGAGAGTGAGTTGTAGAGAGAGAGTAGTAGGGAGCAAGTAGTAGAGAGTGAGTAGTAGAGAGTAGTGGAGTAGTAGAGAGTGAGTAGTAGAGAGTGAGTAGTAGAGTGAGTAGTAGGGAGTAGTAGAGAGTGAGTAGTAGAGTGAGTAGTAGAGAGCAAGTAGTAGAGAGTGTGTAGTAGAGAGTGAGTAGTAGAGAGAGTAGTAGAGTGAGTAGTAGAGTGAGTAGTAGAGAGAGTAGTAGAGAGAGTAGTTTAGAGTAGTAAAGAGTGTGCAGTAGAGAGTGAGTAGTAGAGAGTAGTAGAGTGAGTAGTAGAGAGTAGTAGAGAGTGAGTAGAAGAAAGAGTAGTAGAGAGTGAGTAGTAGAAAGAGTAGTAGAGAGTAGTAGAGTAGTAGAGAGTGAGTAGTAGAAAGTGAGTAATAGAGAGCAGTAGAGAGTGAGTAGTAGAGAGTGAGTAGTGGAGAGTGAGTAGTAGAGAGTAGTAGAGAGTGAGTAGTAGAGAGAAGTAGAGTGAGCAGTAGAGAGGGAGTAGTAGAGAGAGAGTAGTAGAGAGTAGTAGAGAGTGAGTAGTAGAGAGTGAGTAGTAGAGAGTAGCGGAGTAATAGAGAGTGAGTAGTAGAGAGTAGTAGAGTGAGTAGTAGGGAGTAGTAGAGAGTGAGTAGTAGAGTGAGTAGTAGAGCGCAAGTAGTGGAGAGTGTATAGTAGAGTGAGTAGTAGGGAGTAGTAGAGAGTGAGTAGTAGAGTGAGTAGTAGAGAGCAAGTAGTAGAGAGTGTGTAGTAGAGAGTGAGTAGTAGAGAGAGTAGTAGAGTGAGTAGTAGAGAGAGTAGTAGAGAGAGTAGTTTAGAGTAGTAAAGAGTGTGTAGCAGAGAGTGAGTAGTAGAGAGTAGTAGAGTGAGTAGTAGAGAGTAGTAGAGAGTGAGTAGAAGAAAGAGTAGTAGAGAGTGAGTAGTAGAAAGAGTAGTAGAGAGTAGTAGAGTAGTAGAGAGTGAGTAGTAGAAAGTGAGTAATAGAGAGCAGTAGAGAGTGAGTAGTAGAGAGTGAGTAGTGGAGAGTGAGTAGTAGAGAGTAGTAGAGAGTGAGTAGTAGAGAGAAGTAGAGTGAGCAGTAGAGAGGGAGTAGTAGAGAGAGAGTAGTAGAGAGTAGTAGAGAGTGAGTAGTAGAGAGTGAGTAGTAGAGAGTAGCGGAGTAATAGAGAGTGAGTAGTAGAGAGTAGTAGAGTGAGTAGTAGGGAGTAGTAGAGAGTGAGTAGTAGAGTGAGTAGTAGAGCGCAAGTAGTGGAGAGTGTGTAGTAGAGAGTGAGTAGTAGAGAGAGTAGTAGAGAGTGAGTAGTAGAGAGAGTAGTAGAGAGTAGTAGAGTAGTAGAGAGTGAGTAGTAGAGAGTGTGTAGTAGAGAGTGAGTAGTAGAGAGTAGTAGAGAGTGAGTAGTAGAGAGAGTAGTAGAGAGTGAGTAGTAGAGTGAGTAGTAGAGAGAAGTAGAGAGTGAGTAGTGGAGAGTGAGTAGTAGAGTAGTAGAGAGTGAGTTGTAGAGAGAGAGGAGTAGTAGAGTGAGTAGTAGAGAGTGAGTAGTAGAGAGAGAGTAGTAGAGAGTAGTAGAGAGTGAGTAGTAGAGTAGTAGAGAGTGAGTGGTAGAGAGTACTAGAGTGAGTAGTAGAGAGTAGTAGAGAGTGAGTAGTAGAGAGAGTAGTAGAGAGTAGTAGAGTAGAAGAGAGTGAGTAGTAGAGAGTGAGTAGTAGAAAGTGAGTAATAGAGAGCAGTAGAGAGTGAGTAGTAGAGAGTGAGTAGTGGAGAGTGAGTAGTAGAGAGTAGTAGAGAGTAGTAGTAGAGAGTAGTAGAGAGTGAGTAGTAGAGAGCAGTAGCGAGTGAGTAGTAGAGAGCAGTAGCGAGTGAGTAGTAGAGAGTGATTAGTTTAATTTAAAAGAAACACAATGAGGGGGTTCCTTTTGCCATAGAAATTATGATGGAGGAGACTGTAGTAAATGAGGAAATTAGGAAACTTCAAAACAAATAAGTCTCCCAAGATGGCCACCAGAGACAAAATAGCCCAAATGTAGCACAAATATCACCGAGATGTATCCGAAGTATAGCCCAATGACAGAATGTCCCAGAGTGTTTTAAAGAACAACTAGAGCGCTAACAGTCTTACTTATGACAAAAGTATGGCACACCTGAAGCCATCTTGATTGGAATAAAGTGGTAACACTTAAAACATTTAATTTGCAAAGGAACAAAATGAGGGGGTTCATTTTGCCATAGAAATTATGATTACTGCTGCAGAAAGAAAAATTAGGGCACATTTTGACTTCTCAAATCCTCTTCTATTTCATGAAAAAATTCTGACATGCAGACTGAAACATGCACTTTGAATACCAGCAGCAGACTTCCCTGGTGAGCAGTAGCTTTACTACAGTGATCTAATGAGCAACTAGAGTGCTACCATTCAGAATTTATGGCAAATGTGTGACACATCTGAATGCCTTCTTGATGGATCCAAAGTAAATGCAATAGGTCTCGCCGTTGTTTAAGTAAAAGCAATTCTGTTTGAAATTAGGTGGCTTTTTAGCTTTGCTTATATTAGTGTTTTTCAAACTTTCATGTACATAACATGCATATGTATGCATATATGTGTATGTATGCATGCATTTATATTTATATAGATATGCAGATTATATATATATGTATATATATATATATACACATACATATATATAAATGCATATGCATATATATGCATATATATGTGAAAATGTGTGTGTGTAGAGAGAGGTAGAGAGAGGTAGAGGTATAGAGGTAGAGGTGTAGAGGTAGAGAGGTAGAGGTAGAGAGGTAGAGAGTAGGAGAGAGAGAGGTAGAGAGAGGTAGAGAGGTAGAGAGTAGAGAGTGAGTAATAGAGAATAGAGAGTGAGTAGTAGAGAGTAGTAGAGAGAGTAGCTGAGAGTGAGTAGTAGAGAGTAGTAGAGTGAGTAGTAGAGAGTGAGTAGTAGAGAGTGAGTAGTAGAGAGTAGTAGAGAGTGAGTAGTAGAGAGTAGTAGAGAGTGAGTAGTAGATAGTGAGTAGTAGAGAGTGAGTAGCAGAGAGAGTATTAGAGAGTAGTAGAGAGTGAGTAGTAGAGTGAGTAGTAGAGAGTAGTAGAGAGTGAGTAGTAGAGAGTGAGTAGTAGAGTGAGTAGTAGAGTAGTAGAGAGTGAGTAGTAGAGAGTAGTAGAGAGTAGTAGAGAGAGAGTAGTAGAGAGTGAGTAGTAGAGAGTAGTATAGAGTGAGTAGTAGAGAGTGAATAGTAGAGAGAGCGTAGTAGAGAGTAATATAGTAGAGAGTGAGTAGTAGAGAGTGAGTAGTAGAGAGTAGTAGAGAGTGAGTAGTAGAATGAGTAGTAGAGAGTAGTAGAGAGTGAGTAGTAGAGTGAGTGTAGTAGAGAGAGAGTAGTAGAGAGTAGTAGAGAGTGAGTAGTAGAGAGAGTAGTAGAGAGTGAGAAGTAGAGAGAGTAAGAGAGAGTAGTAGAGTAGTAGAGAGTGAGTAGTAGAGAGTGAGTAGTAGAGAGTAGTTGAGAGCGAGTAGTAGAGAGTGAGTAGTGGAGAGTGAGCAGTAGAGAGTAGTAGAGAGTGAGTAGTAGAGAGTAGTAGAGTGAGTTGTAGAGAGTGAGTAGTAGAGAGAGAGTAGTAGAGAGTGAGTAGTAGAATAGTAGAGAGTGAATAGTAGAGAGTAGGAGAGAGTAGTAGAGTGAGTAGTAGAGAATAGTAGAGAGTGAGTAGTAGAGAGAGTAGTAGAGAGTAGTAAAGTAGTAGAGAGTGAGTAGTAGAGAGAGTAGTAGAAAGTAGTAGAATGGTAGAGAGTGAGTAGTAGAGAGTGAGTAGTAGAGAGTAGTAGAGAGCGAGTAGTGGAGAGTGAGTAGTAGAGCGAGTAGTAGAGAGTGAGTAGTAGAGAGTGTGTGGTAGTGAGTGAGTAGTAGAGAGAGAGTAGTAGAGAGTAGTAGAGTGTGAGTAGTAGAGTAGTAGAGAGTAGTCAATCAGTGTCAGTCAGTGTCAGTCAGTCAGTTTCAGTCACTCAATCAGTGTCAGTCAGTGTCAGTCAGTCAGTGTCAGTCAATCAGTGTCAGTCAGTCAGTGTCACTCAATCAGTGTCAGTCAGTGTCAGTCAGTCAGTCAGTGTCAGTCAGTGTCAGTCAGTCAGTGTCAGTCAGTCAGTCAGTGTCAGTCAATCAGTGTCAGTCAGTGTCAGTCAGTCAGTGTCAGTCAATCAGTGTCAGTCAGTGTCAGTCATTCAGTGTCAGTCAATCAGTGTCAGTCAGTCAGTCAGTGTCAGTCAGTCAGTGTCAGTCAGTCAGTTTCAGTCAATCAGTGTCAGTCAGTGTCAGTCAGTGTCAGTCAGTGTCATTCAGTCAGTGTCAGTCAGTCAGTGTCAGCTAGAGCAGCTCTGCTGACCTGGTTCTCTGGCTCTAAAGCAGCTCTGCTGACCTGGTTCTCTCTCTCTAAAACATCTCTGCTGACCTGGTTTCTCTGACTCTACAGCAGGTCTGCTGACCTGGTTCTCTGGCTCTGGAGCAGCTCTGCTGACCTAATTCTTAGGCTGCAGAGCAGCTCTGATGATCTGGTTCTCTGGCTCTACAACAGCTCTGCTGACCTGGTTCTCTGGCTCTAAAGCAGCTCTGCTGACCCGGTTCTATGGCTCTAAAGGAGTTCTGCTGACATGGTTCTCTGGCTCTAGAGCAGCTCTGCTGACCTGGTTCTCTCCCTCTAGAGCAGCTCTGCTGTCCTGGTTCTCTCCCTCTAAAGCAGCTCTACTGACCTGGTTTCTCTGGCTCTAAAGCAGCTCTGCTGACCTGGTTCTCTGGCTCTAAAGCAGCTCTGCTGACCTGGTTCTTAGGCTCTAGAGCAGCTCTGCTGACCTGGTTCTCTGGCTCGAAAGCAGCTCTGCTGGCCTGGTTCTATGGCTCTAAAGCAGCTCTGCTGACTTGGTTCTCTGGCTCTAGAGCAGCTCTGCTGACCTGGTTCTCTGGCTCTAAAGCAGCTCTGCTGACCTGGTTCTCTGGCTCTAAAGCAGCTCTGCTGGCCTGGTTATCTGGCTCTAAAGCAGCTCTGCTGACCTGGTTCTCTCCCTCTAAAGCAGCTCTGCTGACCTGGTTTCTCTGGCTCTAGAGCAGCTCTGCTGACCTGGTTCTCTGGCTCTACAGCAGCTCTGCTGACCTGGTTTTCTGCACTCACGTTGCACGCACCAGACTTCGCGAAAATATATTTAAAAATAATATAAGTTTATTATAGGTACAAATATATTATTTTTATGAATAACTTACATAATCTCTAGCCCTAGTATGTATATTAAAGACACATACATATCATTTTGGAACATAAAGTTTTTTTGCGGGAGTCGCGCACCCAGCGCACCCCAGCACGTATATGATGTCACGCGGGACCCACAACTGCGCAAACATCTTGTACCGTAATGCGCATGTGTCACGAATGAGCGGGAGCAGGAGTCGCGGACTGGTCGCACACCAATCGCGCACATCATGTGATATTAAATGTATATGATGTAACTGAAAAACACACAGCCGTCGCACACCATACGCGGATCCTTCATGACTTTTCTAAAATGGCGGCTAGAATGCGCGCACCCACCGTGATGTGCCCGAGTCCGGAAAAAATTGGATTTTTTTTTAAAGAATATAATATAAGTATATTAAAATAAAAAATGAAAACAAGAAAATTAATCAATATTTCAGTTTAAATTTTTTTTTATTTTTTGTGTGCAATTTTCAGAAAAATATATAATGTTATTTAATGAATAGAATATTTATAAATAAACAGTTAAAAAACTGTAGACAATCAGTACAAAAAAATAGGCATAACTACTATCACACTTAAAAATTAGCATTTAAAAAACCTTTGAAATTCACTGAAAAAAAACATAGGTTTCAGAGACGTTATAGTTAGAAATTAGCATTTAAAAAAGCTTTGAAATTCACTGAAAAAACCATAGGTTTCAGAGACGTTATAGTTAGAAATTAGCATTTAAAAAACCTTAGAAATTCACAGAAAAAACCATAGGTTTCAGGGGTGTTATAGTTAGGTGGCCATTTCCCTCGTACAAAACCATAGAAATTCCTCTGTTATAGTTAGTTCTGCTAACTATAACTCGCGCGCCCGCAATGCACTGCTGATGATGTCACATATTGCATCATTCATGACATAGTCAGTGACATCACTGATGACATCTCAAATGACATCTCAAATGACATCACTGATGACATCATCCATGTGACAATCTGATACACCTCATCATACACTAGTATAACCTTTCATCACTCACTGTAAAATACAGAGTACCATATTTGAAACCATTGACACACCAATACCAGTTATTACATACCCACTCACTGATTCCTAAGTCTACACACTCAACTACACATTCAACAACAGAATCATTTATACATGCAGTCACTAATTAATAGAACACTATCAAATGCACTTATACACATATATAGACATTGACACATCATCAGTCATCTTAGTCGGTTATGCAGTCATCCTACTCACTCATGAAAAAAATGAATCGCACATACATTTTCTCACTTACACAATTATCCAACAACACCTCATTTATTCAAACACATAGTAACTCATAGTTAACATGTTAAAAAAGCACCATTGAAATTATACACTCATTCATATAGTTACTCTCACAATCACTGACTCTTACACATACTTATTTATATACACCAACTCTCACATACAATGCCTTTTATTTTTTTACTTTGTTAAAGATGTACAACTAAAACATATATTCGCTCACCAACACACAAATAAATACACTTAGTCACCCAAACAACTGTTTTCACATGCAGTCTTAAACCTATACACCTAGTCAATCAACCATTCACACATCTATGCATAGAGTTACACACACCCTATCCAACCACACACAAACTCAGTGTCCCATACAAATACTCACCCAACTAATCAATAACTAATATACACACTAATGTAGTTAGTGACCAACTGATGCAGCATGTTATACAACAATAGAGACAGTGCTGCACACATTCCTGTAGTTTAGTTACTAATCCATGTATTAAGTGAGACACTTTTAATTACTCACTTAAAAAGACAGTCAGACAGCTACTAAATCCTCCATCCAGACAGTTATATATTCACTCAATCTTCAATACAGATTGGTATATATATAATACATATTTAAATTTCAAACTAAACCACATTCACTGGATGATGTCATCAGTGATGTCATCAGTGATGTCATTTGAGATGTCATCAGTGATGTCGCTGACCATTTCATGAATGATGCAATATGTGACATCATCAGCAGTGCATTGCGGGCGCGCGAGTTATAGTTAGCAGAACTATACGGAGGAATTTCTATGGTTTTGTACGAGTGTAATGGCCAGCTAACTATAACACCCCTGAAACCTATGGTGTTTTTCTGTGAATTGCTAAGGTTTTTTAAATGCTAATTTCTAACTATAACGTCTCTGAAACCTATGTTTTTTTTAGTGAATATATATATATATATATATATATATATATATATACACATATATATACATATATATGTATATATATTCACAGAAAAAACCAGAGGTTTCAGGCACGTTATAGTTAGGAATTAGCATTTAAAAAACCTCAGAAATTCACTGAAAAAACCATAGGTTTCAGGGGTGTTATAGTTAGCTGGACTTTTCACTTGTACAAAACCATTGAAATTCCCCCGTTATAGTTAGTTCAGCTAACTATAACTCGCGTGCCCGCAATGCACTGCTGATGACGTCACATATTACATCACTCATGACATGGTCAGTGACATCACTCATGTTATGTTATGTTATGTTATTCACTTTTATTAGGCGCACAGCTGCCCCAGCGAAGGGGCGTCCTGGCGCCTGATCAGGTACACAACACAACAGGTCAAGGCCAAGAAAAGAGAAATCAGATAGCAGGGGCAAACAGATGTGTTTTAATGGCGCGTCTAAAAAGAGTCAGGCTGTTTAGGGCGCGAATATGTAAAGGAAGGGAATTCCATAGATCAGCCGCCAGAACACGAAAAGAGCGTCCTCCCATCCTACTCAGCCTGAACCTAGGCTTAGTCGCCAGATGGTAAGATTCAGACCTGAGAGACCGCGTGGGGACGTAAGGAGAAATAAGGCCCGCCAAAGCAGGGGGAGAGGAAAGCTTCAGGATCTTAAATGTCAGACAGAGAGCCTTAAATTTGATTCTCTGTCTGACCGGAAGCCAGTGAAGGGAGGTCAGAACAGCAGAGACAGAGCCTCGTCTCGGAAGGCCAACAATGGCCCGTGCAGCAGCGTTCTGCACCCTCTGAAGCCTAGTAGCCTCAGCCTGGTTGACTCCAAGAAGCAAGGCACTCCTGTAGTCCAGCCGGGAAAGAATAGAGGCCTGAACCACCAGTTGCCGAGTGGGGGGGTCAAAGAATTTGAGGACTGACCTCAGCCCTCGCAGAATACCAAAACAGGTAGCTGCTGTCTTCTTTGTATGGCTGGTATAAGAAAGATTGGAATCCAGCCACACCCCCAGATTTTTAACTTCGGCCGCTGGAATGGGGGACACCCCGAGTTCAGAAGGCCACCACTGGTCTCCCCAAAGTTCCGCCTGCTTCCCCACAACCAGGACCTCGGTTTTCTTAGCATTAAGCTGTAGGCAGTTGCTACGCATCCAGCTAGCCACAGCTATTAGTCCTGCACGGAACCTGGGCGCAGTCACCTCAGGGTCCCCACTGAGTGTCACCGCCAGCTGCGTGTCGTCGGCATACGATGTCATGGTAAGGCCACATTGTCTGACGACAGCGGCCAACGGTTTCACATACAAGTTGAATAATGTGGGGCTTAAAGCAGAACCCTGAGGGACTCCCAGTTCCAAAGAATGGAAAGAGGACTGGCCAGGTGGAATGGCTACTTTGAAAAAACGGTCCGAGAGGAAGGAGCGGAACCACTGAAGAGCCTTCCCCCCAATACCCACTTCCTCCAAGCGCCGCATCAGAATGTCATGAGACACCGTGTCAAACGCGGCGCTCAGGTCTAACAATAGGAGTGCCGCAGTCTGCCCCGCATCCAGCACTGACCGCAAAGGCTCGGTCATGAAGAGCAAAGCAGTTTCAGTGCTGTGTTGGGCGCGAAAACCATTTTGACTCTCGTCAAGAATGTTATTACGAGAGAGGTGGGCAGACAAGATGGAATTCACGTGTGCCTCAGTGACCTTGGCGGTCCAAGGCAGGAGGGAGATGGGCCGGTAATTCTCCGGGAGCAAGGGGTCAGAGTTGGATTTCTTCAGAATAGGGCTGACCACAGCTTGCTTCCAGGATGGCGGGACCACGCCCTCACTGAGGGAAAGATTAATCACGTCCAAAATGGGTTCACGACAGAGAGGCGGGAGACGAATAAGGAACTCCGGCTTCAATGGGTCTAAGGGGGAGCCAGATTTAATTTTAAGGCTCAGAGTGTCAAATACCTCGTTAGACATAGCCGGCAGGATGGACAGAGTTTCGGACACCGGGACCTTCATATCACTAAGAGCATCCCCGAAGACAGATGGTATAAATCCTCGATAGATTGTCTGCACCTTCCCCACGAAAAAGGATGCCAAACTTTCACAGTGAGAGTCCGTGCAGATTTCTTGCGAGGTAGCCCGTTTCCCCATCAGGTCTTTGAGTACCTTGAAAATTAACTTAGAAGGGTTAGGGCTGTTGGAAAACTCAGCTGCATAGTAAGCGGCCCGGGTTTGACAGATAGCTCTGTGATAGGTCTTAAGCTGGGCAAAGTACAGTGATTTTAACGTGGGATCAAAGGATTTTCGCCAGGCCCTCTCAGCTTGCCTGCAAGTTCTCTTAAGTTCGGCAAGAGTCTCATTATACCAAGGGCTGCGATTTTTTACGTGACATTTAGCCCAGCGCAGAGGTATAACAGAATCAAGGGCAGTAAGGACCCAGTTGCAATACTGTTCATATCCCTGTTCCACATTCTGCAGTTTGCCCAGGGGTTGTGCCTCCAATATCCTGACAAACTCCTCCAACTTGAGTTTACGCCAATTGCGCTTTAAGATCTGTTTATCCACAGGTTTAAATTGCGGATTTTCTAGGGGGCATGACACCTTGACCAACAGATGGTCAGTCCAACCCACCACCATCGGCTCAGATGATCTAGCCCGAACTAGGGTGGTAAAAAAGGGGTCAAGTATATGACCTCCTATATGGGTGGGGGAGGTGACTAGTTGGTTAAATTGCATCGCTTCCAGGTCCGCTAACAAGGAGCTGATGGATAGAGATGACGTCTGATCAAGATGTATATTTAAGTCGCCTACTATGCTAAAGTTAGCACACCTAGGAGCCAGCGAGCCAACCACATCCGCAAGGGCAGCCTTAAAAGCAGTGTCGTTCCCCGGTGGACGATAGATAAGCACACCACTGAAGGTAAATTGATGACTAACCCTTACCTTAAACGAGGCGCTTTCACACATTGGAAGATCAAAAGCCTTCCACTCAGCTGGGAAGCAGGATTTAATCGCCATGGCTATACCACCTCCCCTAGTCGAACGGTTCAAGGTAAACACCGTGTAGGTAGAGGGGAAAGCCAGATTTATAATGGCAGTGTCAGCGTCCTGTAACCAAGTCACTGATGACACTCTTGTCGTTTATTTATACAAACATGGGTAGCTATTGACGGGCACATTTAATACACATGCACACCAAGCCATTCAAAGGGGATTCGACAAAAATTCGACCAAAACTATGCAAGAAACCCCCCTCACGGTTAATACAACACACATCCACTGCCGGATGTGTAATACTTTTTATTTTACTCTCTGGAAAGGGGACGAACATCACTTGAGAGTCACAGCGCGCTCCTGGCAGAGCCCAATGCTGTGTTACACCCACCATTGCCTGCTGAGTGCCACACACCTCTGTGTTGTATTCCACTAGCTAGTGCATATGCTATGACACTCTCTAGCCCATGTGCACTGTAACACCACCCCGTGAATATGTCATGCCACACTTGTCTTCGCACGGGTTATATTGCCCCATCTAACGTGCCTTCCTCGATGCCTATGTTATAACGCACAGTGCTATGCCATACATATTACAATCTGGGATCCATATCTTTGTCACAGTGCATATGCAACGTTACACTCCCCAGCACATATTTAATATTACAACTTTAGAGACTAGTTAGGTTACACAACACTGCCCTGTGCATATTACACTCCAAGGCGCATATCGCATAGCACGCGCTAGTGCCTGTGCTATCTCGCGCTCTCCAATGAATCTGTCATTGCGCACAATGTATTGCATATTATATTTCACGCCCGGTTCATCTTATATCACACTTTTTGGTGCATAGTTTATACCATACACTATATCTAGTTTTCATTTTCAATCGTGCTCTCAGGACTATGTTCTATATAACACTGTGTTCACCTACCCTTTTCACAGGCATTACATTTTGCGATAGGGGGTGGAGGGTCAGGGGGTGTTTCTGCCAAGTGAGCCCGGAGTCACAGTCACAAACGTCCTCTTCTTCCTGAATAAAAGTGAGATTATGCTGCATATTTGTTCATATTTTAAGAGGTTCGCACAGACACACGTTTTAAAAACAATAAAGTTCCTAATACCCGCCTTCTCTGAACAGTTAGCTTGCTGCCCCATCCCCCTCCTCCCTATCCTCTGTTGTGTGAATCCATGGACTAGTCTCCTCCCTCCTGCCATGCATGGTCTGATGTGCTGCCACTGCCCTCAATTTAGTATGATGTACCAGTCCACTCCTCCTGCCCTCCATTGCCCAATTCTATGCCCCATCATTGACCTCCTGCTTAAACTCTGTGCTTAGCTTGCTGCCCCTATTCTCCTTCCCCCTGCCCTCCGATGTCTTTGTGTATGCCCCTGCTCCATCCTTTTTGCCCACCATGTTCCATGGACCTGCCACTCCTATCTACTCTGAGTGTTCTATTCAGCTGCCACTCCCCTCCCACCTGCCTAGCATTGTCAGATGAATGTAACCTGTCCCTGCCACCTCCACCCTTCCTGTCCACATGACATGCCCCTATCCTCTTCCTCCTGTCCTACATGGTCCATTGTACTGCCACACCCTTCTGCCCTCCCTGGTCTGTTGTGCTGCAACTGCTCCTCCTGCCTGCCCCGTGCGGTCTGTTGTGAGGCCCCTTCCCCTGAACTTTCTTGTCTGTGCACAGGTCCTGACCCTCCCTTCTATCCTCCATCGTCCTTTGTGCATGCCCCTGCACCCTCCTTCTTGCCCATCATAGCCATTGTACTACCACTAACCCTCCCACTTGCCATGCATGTTCTTCTGTGCTGCCATGGCCCCTCCCACCTTCCCTGTGTGGTCAGTTAGCTGCCCCTGAACCCCTCCCACCTTCCCTCCATGGTCTGTGTGTATGCCATCACAGTCTCACTGTTGCTCTTCATGGTGTGTCTTGCTTCTAGTGCCCATCCTGCCTGACCTCCATGGCTATCTTGCTGCTCCTGCCCTGCCCCCTTGCCCCCAGCCCTCTGTTTACATGTACAGACCCCTACTCCCTCCTTCCTGGCTTGTCTGTTCCATTGTAATGCCCCTGATCCATCCCTCCTGCCCTTTATGGTCTGTTACGCTGCAGCTTTCTCTCCTGTCTGTCCATTATGGTCCTGCCTCTTGCCCCTCTGTTCTCTGTTGTCCATGTGCATGGTCCTGTCCCCTCCCTCTTGCTTTCTATGGATTGTTGTGCTGCACTCCCGTCCCGCATGCCCTGTGTGGTGTATTGTGCTGCTGCAAACCCTGATGCCTGCCCTGCAGGGTCAGTTTGGTGCACCTCTCCATGTCCCTACTGTCCTCTGTTATCCAAGTCCATGTCCCTACCCCATTTCCTTCCATGATCCAATGTACCATACTTGCGAACATTTTGAACTTGGTAAGAGGGAGATTTTGAAAAAAAACTGGGGTATTGATTTTCCCCTTTGAGTTACATTGAAAAAGAGGAGATTGTAGACAGGAGACAGATAAAATAAAGCCCATTTGAGCTTAAAAACATTGGACATTTCCTGGCTGAATCGGGTCTGTTGGCATGTATGGTTGTACTACCATTGCCTCTTCCTTCTGCCCACAATGGTCTATTACATTGCCACAGCCTCTCTTGCAAGTCCTGTATTGTTGGTTTGTTGCCCCTGCCCCCCTTTCTACTGCCCTCCATAGTCTGTTGTGCTGCCACGGCCCTTCCTGCCTGCTCAGTGTGGTTAAATTGTTGCCTTTGCACCCTCCTACCTGCCTTCAATTTTCAGAGTCCGTGCCCCTGGCCTCTGCCTCTCAACAGTATCCTAATGAACAACTAGATTGCTAACATTCTATATTTATTACAAAAGTGTGGAACGCCTGACGTCATCTTGATGTAATCAAAACTGTAATACCTAGAGCATTTCCTTTAGAAATTACATATATGAGAGGGTCTTATTGGCATCAAAATTATGGTTAGTGCTCTAAAAGACTAAAATAAGGACATATTTTCTGAGTTTTCAAATAGCGAGAAAGCACTTTTAAATTATTTGTTACCTTTATGTTTTCTTATCCAGTTGACCACTTGATTAAATGTTGCACTTAGGGGAGAGGATGTGGTGTTACTTTCAGAACTGCAGACTTTGCAACTGGGGAACCAGGTTGGAGTTTCTGCTTCAGCTCGACATTCTGTGATTCTGGTCAAATCACTTAGTCTCCCCATGTCTACAACCAAAATGAATTTGTTCTTGTGTGATGTAACCAATGCTCATGTAAAGCACTCCTATACCTGACAAGTCTGCACTATATAACACTGCAAAAACACAAAATAATAAGTGTTTTGCACACTTCTGTCATTGGGCTATATTTGGGCTACATGTGGGTGATTTTGGGCTACATTTGGGCTCTTTTGTCTCCGGTGGCCATCTTGGGAGATTTATTTGTTATGAAGTTTCCTAATTTCCTCATGTACTGCAGTCTCCTCAGTAGGAAATTGTTGGAGCCGGCCTCGTGGTGTGGTTCTGTTCCCCCTCGCTAAGCCGCACAAGGTCCCATGCACCTCGGGGCTCCTCCATTTTGGATTATACGTCACTCCACGTGACCACCTGCGTGACCCTGCTTCACCCGGCCTCTGTCCCAGCGAGGCCCGACATCGAGGCGCCAACCCCTGGCCCGGGGGATACCACGTGAACCCTTCCCACTCCCGGCGGAGGGCAGTATCGATGCGACCCCCAACCGTCTTTCCACACCTAGGTGCGATCACCTCACAGCTCTCTAGGGCCTGGCGCCTCTCCTGCTGGGCGTCTGGCCGCTCCCCAACCGGCCTCTCCGCCCCCTCCAGGCGCAAGGGTCCGGACATCAAAGGGCTCCAGTCCTATATCTGGGGCAACCCAACAACAGGACAGTAGTTGTATCCCGGAGTCAAGAGCCCTGCTGATCGGATCGCGGCTGACCCTACGGAAGAAGACTCATCCTGAACCTACACTCTGAGCCCTGCTGACGACGTCGCGGCTCCCCCGTGCTTAAAGACCTTCACGAACCTTTGGGGCCCTGCTGACGCTGTCGCGGCCTGACCTTGTCAAACCTCCTTATCAGAGCCCAGCTGACCTCGTCGCGGCTCGACCGAAGCGGACCTACCACCGGAGCCCTGCTGACTGTGTCGCGGCTCGACCCAAGCGGAACTACCACCCGAGCCTTGCAGACGCCGTCGCGGCTCCCCACGTCCGAGCCGCCCCGCGGCCAGCACCCAAGGTCTGGCGCCGAGCCTCCCGTACCTGGTTGGTACTAAGACTGTCCCGCTACCCTATCCCTCTAACAGACATTGAGACTCTTACTGGATCCCTCGATCCCACTGTAAATATTGAAACGTGCTACTTCTGATAAAGAACGAAATCAAGCAACTGATATTGAGTCCTGTGTGGTGGTGTTACTGGGCCTAGTACGATTATAGGAGAAAGTCCTCCCCGAAGGGGGCTTCTCAGCGGCGCTCGGCTATAACGGTGAGGTAGGAAGGGTGCCGGACTAGTCTCCCCGACTCCCCGGTGGTCCTCCCTCCAACAGAAATGCTTTCAGTTTTTTACTTTGATTCCAAAGGCATTCCGATTCACATTTGCCATAAATTCAGAATGTTAGCACTCTTTTTGCTCATTAGATCACTGTAGTAAAGCTACTGCTCACCAGGGAAAACTGCTGCTGGTATTGAAAGTGCATGTTTCAGTCTGCATGTCAGAATTTTTTAATGAAATAGAAGAGGATTTGAGAAGTCACTCAAAATGTGCCCTAATTTTTCTTTCTGCAGCACTAATCATACTTTTTATGGAAAAATGAACCCCCTCATTTTGTTCCTTTTTAAATTAAATGTTTTAAGAGTTACCACTTTAATCCAAGCAAGATGGCTTCAGGTGTGCCATACGTTTCTCATAAGTAGGACTGTTAGCGCTCTAGTTGTTCTTTGGAACACTCTGGGAAGCTGCAGTAGAACACAAAGGAATCAACTGACAGTCTCTGCCCTTGTTGGATGTACATGTTTTACTGAGAATGTCAGACTTCATTCTCACATGACTGAGAAAGATAATGTGAATTTACAGAAAATAAGCTCTCAGTTTAGGTTATAGATCACCTTCCAAACCTCTGTGGGAAAAGCATGAGAAAATATTTTTCTCTCAATCATGATATCCCAGCAGAAGGCTTTTTCACATGGTGAAATCACCTTAGAACATACCACAGTTCCTAAAATGAGTATGGTACCATCAACAAATGATTTATAATGTAACTAAAGTCTTAAAACCTTCTATTAACAGCAATGCTTTTTAATGAGGTGCTATCATGTATATTGGTCCCAAGATGGCTGCCAACACTTCTTGGATGAAGTGCTGGCAGCCAATCAGATCTCAGGATGAGATGTGTGGTTAGGCTCCGCCCACATATATATATGATTTTACTTTTGATTTTCTCAGGAACTACTGAACAGATTGACACCAGACCTGCAAAAGGCACATCCCTGACCTGAGGACTACCTCTCTGCCAAATTTCAAGTAATTCTGTTCCGCCGTTCGGGCTGTACCTTGGACTAAAGGTCCCTATGGAAAATTGCATGGGGAAAACGCGTTTTGGGACCCCCCTTTTTTCTCAGCCCCCACTTGACGAATCCCCCCGAGACTTTCAGGGTAGGAGCAGAGCGGAGCGCCCCACCTATTTTTAAAATTTCGCGAGGATTCGTCAACCGGCGCCAAAGTTATTCCAAATAGAATGTTGCGGATTTCCTATGGAAACACGGTCCTAACTATAACTATCTACTGGCGACCGCCAGTAGATAATATATATAGATGTATGTATAGTTATATATATATGTGTGTGTGTGTGTATATATATATATATATATTACCTACTGGCGGTCGCCACTAGGTAGATATAGTTATGGCCTATTTTCCATAGGAAATCCGCAACATTCTATTTGGAATAACTTTGGCGCCGATTGACGAATCTTTGCGAAATTTTCAAAACTTTTGGCCAGCTCTATTCCGCTCCTATTCTGAAAGTTTCATGGTGATTTGTCAAGCGGGAGCCGAGAAAAAAGGGGGGTCCCAAAAGGCGTTTTCCCCATGCAATTTCCCATAGGACCTTTAGCCACAGCTACAGCCCGAACTGCTGAACAGAATTACCCCAAATTTGGCAAAGAGGTAGTCCTTAGTTCAGACTCGTGCCTTTTGCTTAAATGGTGTAAATCCGTTCAGTAGTTCCTGAGAAAATGACATTTAAAAGTACATATATATCTGTGGCCTCGGAGGATCCGCGTATCGTAAGAGCACCCAGCGCACACCCTGCCGTGCACGAGCTGCATTCTAATTGGCTGTCAACACTCCAAATCTACCGAGGCACAAGAAATCAGCAAAAAAACCCGCGAAAAACGCAAAAAGGGGGCAGGGTAGAAACACCCTGACCCCTTAGGCCTGCTCAGGGTGTCCCACAAGGACCCCCAGGGCCAAAAAAAGCATTTTTTTTTTTTTAAATCGGCGAGATTCGCGCACCCAGTGCGAATTTCAGCCGTAAAAAAAAAAAATGTAGCTCGGACTCCCGCGCTTCTTTGGTAATTGGCCCCCGGGGGGGCCAAATCCCGGGGGCATTTTCAAAAAATAGTTTGGGGGGTCCCAATACCCCGCACACTGCCCCGGGACTGCCACCCCCGGGGCTTATTAATATTGGGTGGGGGGCTCTCAGGCCCACTCCTGGAGCCTTGTCTAGGCCCTGGGGACCGCCACCCCCCAGGGACAGCTCCTGCAGTGTCCTGGGGTGCCTCGCAGCTCCCACCCTGTCATTGCAAACTGCTTTCCTATTTGGAAGAGAGAGCAGGAAATCTGCTCTCTCTTCCAAATTGGAAAGCAGATTGCTTTTCCAGAGGAGGAGCAGCATGTGAGCTGCTCCCCATGTGAAAAAGCAATGCCGGCTCCCGCAGGACGCGGGGAGCCGGCTGGGACTGTGGGGGGATTGGGGACCTCCCCACGGCCCCCAACAAAGAGGGCCAGTCCCGGGGGATGGGGTCCCCGGGGCAAATTATGGCCTCGGGAGGTGGGCCATGCGGCCCCCTTCCCGATTTTTATATTTTTAAAAATAAAAATTGGGCGCAGGCCCTGGGGGATGGGGTCTCCTGTGCCAATAAATTAGAAAAAGAAGGGGGCTACACAGCTCCCCTTCTTTCACCCCTGGCGCGTTTGCAGAGGGGGAACTAATTACCCTTGAATACTGGGGGTCCCTGGGGGCCAACTAGCCCACTAGGAACCTCCAGTATGTGCAAGGGGGCTGCGTTGCAGAGAGGTGTAATGAGGCCACGTCCCTTTTTACACCTCTCTGCATCGCAGCTCCATGGCGCTTACTGGAGGTACCTAGTGGGCTAGTTGGCCGCCAGGGGACCTCAGGATTCAAGGGGACTTAATACCCCAACTTAAAACAGGCCACGGGGTGCGTTTGCACAGTGGTGAAGGTAGGGGGCGGGGCCTGAGGTGATACGTGTGCAAACACGCCCTGTGGCGCGTTTTAAGTTGGGGAATTAATTCCTCTTCAATCCAGAGGTCCCCTAGGGGCCAACTAGCCCACCAGGTACCTCCAGTAAGCACCACGGAGCTGCGTTGCAGAGTGTTGTAAAAAGGGGCATGGCTTCTGAACACCTCTCTACAACGCAGCTCCCTGGCGCATACTGGAGGTACCTGGTGGGGTACTTGGCCCCCAGGGGACCACAGGATTGAAGAGGAATTAATTTCCCAACTTAAAACGCGCCACAGGGCGTGTTTGCACACATCACCTCAGGCCCGGCCCCCTTCCTTCACCATTGTACAAATTTTCCTCTAAAATCAGCTGAACTACGAATTCCGATTTACTCACCTGTTATGAGGAGAGAACCCAGTGCTGCATCTTTTAGCCCAGCACTGACCCTGAAAAGTAGTTCTAAGCGTACTTACCAGTAACTTCTATTTCATTCCTTAGGAATCCATTGTGTGGTTTTCAGCAGAAAAGTTTGTGTCAATTTTTGAAACATACAAATATTCCTCTAAAATCAGCCGAACTACAAATTCTGATTTACTCACCTGTTATCAGGAGAGAACCCAGTGCTGCATCTTTTAGCCCAGCACTGACCCTGAAAAGTAATTCTAAGCGTACTTACCAGTAACTTGTATTTCCTTCCATAGGAATCCATTGTGTGGTTTTCAGCAGAAAAGTTTCTAAGTGTCTATTTTCACAAACTAAAAATATTCCTAAAAAATCGTCTGTATGACTTAAACACATTCTTTCAACTGTTTACAGGAGATGCACCAGTGCTGGATCCAGGTTCCACCACTGAGTAAGAAAAACTAACAATAACACTACTTACCTGCTAAGTGAATTTTCTGCCATAGGATAACATTGGTGATTCTATGTGAAAAAAAAATGCAACTTTTAAAATGCAATAATATTTCTTAAAAATCACTACTGTAATCAAAACGCTTTTACTCAACTGTTTACAGGAGATGTCCAAGGACTGAATCTAGGATCCAGTCATGTGGTTAGAAAAGTAATCCATAAAGTGACAAATTGCATTTGACTAGACATTCACATTGAGCTCAATGTTGCATTGTGTTTGAAATTGTGTTGCCCATTGCAACAACTGTAACTACTGTACTTAAAATTCTATTGCCTATTTGGAAAGTATTTAAACTAAAGTAATTAATTCTGAGAAAGTATGTATTGTAATGTATAATGTAATTATAATGTAATTAAAAAAATAAAATATCTAAAAAAAAATTGTTTAAAAAATGTAGTAAATCAGTATCAAAAAAATCAGTAAACCAATTAATACATTAAAAATTGTCATTTACAAAACCTTTCAAATTCACTGAAAAAACCATAGGTTTCAGGCCTGATATAGTTAGGAATTAGCATTTAAAAAACCTTGGAAATTCACTGAAAAAACATAGGTTTCAGGCTTGATATAGTTAGGAATTAGCATTTAAAAAACCTTTGAAATTCACTGAAAAAAACATAGGTGTCAGGCCTGATATAGTTAGGAATTAGCATTTAAAAAAACTTAGAAATTCACTGTAAAAACCATAGGTTTTAGGGGTGTTATAGTTAGCTGGACATTTCACTTGTACACAACCATTGAAATTCCTCCGATATAGTTAGTTGTACTAACTACATCTCGCGCGCACGCAATCCACTGCTGATGATGTCACATATTACATCATTCATGACATGGTCAGTGACATCACTGATGACATCTCAAATGACATCACTGATGACATCATCCAGTGAATGTGGTTTGGTTCGTTATTTAAATATGTATTATATATATATAGCAATGTGCATTGAAGAATGAGTGGATATATAAATATAAATATCTGGATGGAGGATTTAGTAGCAGTGTGATTGACTGTTTACTTGACTAATTTATAGTGTCTCACTAAATATATTGGATAGTGACTAAACTTTGTGAATATCTATATCACTTTGTCAGTTGTTGTGTAAACTGCTGCACCATTAGGTTACTAGCTACGTGAAAGTCTATATTAGTTATTGATTAGTTAACTGAGTATTTGTATGGGAGAGTGTGTGTGGTTCGGTGGGGGGTGTGTGACAGCCCAAAGATGTGTGAATAGTTGATTCAGTAGGTTTATGAAGTTAAAACTACATGTTATAACAGTTGTTTGGGTGAGTGAATATCTTTATGGGTGTGGTGATGAGCAAATGTATGTCTCAATGGTACATAGCCAACAAACTAGAAAAATAAAAGCCAGTGTATGTGTCAGTTGTTGCATATAAATAAGTATACATAAGACTCAGTGATTGTATGAGTGACTGTATGGATACCTGTATACTTGTAATAGTGATTTTATAGCACACTAAGAATGAGATATATGAATAGATGAAGTGGTGTTTGTATAAGTGTGTAGCTAAGTAAAAGTAAGTATGATCCATTGTTTGCATAAGTGAGTAGGATGACTTCATAAGTGATTAGGATGTGTGCTGGTGTGTAATGTCGATATAGGTGTATAAGTATATTTGATAGTGTTCTATTGATCATTGACAGCATGTATGAGTGAATCTATAGGTAAGTGATTAGATGTGTGTATAGATCTAGGAATCCCTGAGTGGGTGTTTAGAAACTTGTATCGGTGTGTCAATGGTTTCAAATATGGCACTCTGTATTTTACAGTGAGTGATGAAAGGTTATACTAGTGTATGATGAGGTGTATCTGATTGTCACGTGGATGATGTCATCAGTGATATCATCAGTGATGTCATTTGAGATGTCATCAGTGATGTCACTGACCATGCCATGAATGATGTAATATGTGACATCATCAGCAGTGGATTGCGGGCGCGCGAGATGTAGTTAGTACAACTAACTATATCGGAGTGAAATGTCCAGCTAACTATAACACCACTAAAACCTATGGTTTTTTCTGTGAATTTATAAGGTTTTTTAAATGCTAATTCTTAACTATATCAGGCCTAAAACCTATGGTTTTTTCAGTGAATATATATATATATATATTACCCCTTTATAGTTAGTTCAGCTAACTATAACTCGCGCCCCCGCAATGCACTGCTGATGACGTCACATATTACATCACTCATGACATGGTCAGACATCTCAAATGACATCACTGATGACATCACTGATGACATCATCCAGTGTCTGTGCGTTTCTATAAACTTTAAATATGTTTATTATATATAGGGAAAGGCATATCGAAGAATGAGTGAGTATATAAGTGTGTGAATGGATGATTTTGTACGTGCGTAAGTGAGTCATTAAATGTATCTTACTGAATGCATGAGTTAATGACTAAACTGTGTGAATGACTGTATGCGTCTGTCTGTTGGTGTGTAAGCGGATGCATGGTTTTGTGAATAGCTACATGAATGTCTATATAAGTTATTGATTGGTTGTCAGAGTGTCTGAGTATCTGTATGGGTACCTGAGTGTTTGTGTGGGTGGGATATGTGTGTCTCGATGTGTCAGTGGGTGGTTCACTGGGTGCATGGTTTCAACACTAGGGGGCCGATTCCGATCCTGTATTTTTTTTCCCCGTACGACTCGTATCTGTAAATTTTTCCATACAAATCGTACAAGTCCCGTCCAACCCGTGAAGTACGATTCGTACGGGAAAAATACAACTTTTCCCGATCAGCCCGATCCGTACAAATCGGATCGGGAAAAGTTGTACGAGACGGACCCGGACACTTTTCCGTACAAATTGTAAAAATGCAGTCCGACCATACTAGTACGATCCGAACCGGCTTTCTGATTTACGATTTTTACGGAAAACGTCCAGTACACGGGGAATGCCATTACCCGCTACGAAGCGAACTTTGTACGACTCGTATCCCAGGAAAAGTTGTTCCCGGGGTGCGAGTCGTACAGGTATACACCCCCGTGCGTTGTGTATGTATGGTGCGTACCCCCAACATCGCGTACCCCAACATCGCATACCCCCAACATCGCGTACCCCAACATCGGGTATGTACGGTGCGTACATACGCAATGTTGGGGTACGCGATGTTGGGGTACGCGATGTTGGGGGTACGCACAGTACATACGCGATGTTGGAGTACGCGATGTTGGGGGTGCGCGATGTTGGGGGTACGCACAGTACATACACAATGTTGGGGTACACGATGTTGGGGGTACGCGATGTTGGGGTACGCGATGTTGGGGTACGCTATGTTGGGTGTACGCACCGTACATACACAACGCACGGGGTGTATGCCTGTACGACTCGTACCCCTGGGGACTCTGCTTTTATGGCTGTTTTTGGCTCCCGTAAGAAAAGAAAAGAGCCGTACGGAGTGCCGTAGGGACGAATCGTACTTGCTGGGCCGGAAACCTCTGCTTAAATACGTACAGACGTCGCGTACAAGTTGTTCCGGATCAGAATCCGTATGGTCTTTTGTACGATTTGTATGGAACGAGGCTTTCTGTACGAATCGTACTTCCTAGGTTGTAAGAAAAGTTTACCGGGTACGAGTCGTACGGGAAAAACGCTCCATACAACGATTAGTACAGCCTTTTTCCAGGATTGGAATCGGCCCCTAGGTCTGTAATGGACTGTATGGGTGGGTGAATATCTGTATGGTTGTGTTAGTGTGTGAATATATATTTCATTAGTACATGTGTAATTTACTACATATGTGAACGGCAGTATATATGTATGTTGGAGTACAAAAATGACTATAACTGTGAGTGTGTGATAGTGTGAGTGGTTGTATGGATGAGTGTGTGCTTGTATCATTGATTGTATAAGACCATAAGAATGTGCTAGTATTTGTATGAGTAATTGAGCTTGTGTGTGTATAACTGTATAGGTGAGTAAATGGCAGTGTGATTGATTACTTGCATGACTGAGTATGTGTGTGAGTAACTCTATGGATGAGTAGCGGTGTGGGAGTGTCTATATAGGTGTATGAGTGCATATGATAGTCCTGTACTGAGTGACCATAAGTATGAGTGATTGTACGTGTGAGTGAGTGGATGGGTGATTAGACGTAAGACTCTGTGATGGGGTATGTACTTTTTGGTGTTGGAGTGTCTATGGTTTTGAGAGTGGCAGTATGTAATTTAGAGTGGGTGTATCAAAGGTTATATTAGGGTGTGACAAGAAGCATCAAATGATCACATGAATGACGTCATCAGTGATGTCATCAGTGATGTCACTGACCATGTCATGAGTGATGTAATATATGACATCAACTCATCAGCAGTGCATTGCGGGGTCGCGAGTTATAGTTAGCTGAACTAACTATAACGGGGAATTTCTAGGGTTTTGTATGAGGGAAATGTCCAACTAACTATAACGCCCCTGAAACCTATGGTTTTTTCAGTGAATTTCTAAGGTTTTTTAAATGCTAATTTCTAACTATAACGTGCCTGAAACCTATGGTTTTTTCAGTGAATTTCTAAGGTTTTTTAAATGCTAATTTCTAACTATAACGTGCCTGAAACCTATGGTTTTTTCAGTGAATTTCAAAGGTTTTTTGAATGCTAATTTCTAACTATAACATACCTGAAACCTATGGTTTTTTAAGTGAATTTCAAAGGTTTTTTAAATGCTAATTCCTATCTATAACTTATCTCTAAAGCTATGATGTTTAATGATATTCATAGGATTTCTAAACCTTTATATTTCAGTGTGTCAATTCCTTTAATTATGTTTTTTATATTGTTTTTCACAATTTTTGTAAGTTTATTTTCAATTAATTCTTTTAAAAATGAAAAAATATTATTTGTTTTAATAATTTTTTAAATATTTGTTAAACTATATTTTTAATACTTTGTTATTTTTTTTAACTATTTTTTGGGGATTCACGCACCCTATGCTCACCTTTCTCGATCCCTGCGTGAAACATAGTCGCCATTTTACGATTGTACTGTAGGATCCGCGTACGGTATGCATTGGGTACGTATTTTCATGCGCGATTGCTATGCGACCGGTACGCAACTCCAAGCCCATACGCGACACATACGAAGTATGTTACGCAACGCTCGCGTGCTTCCGTGAAACGTCATGTGCGTGGTTGATGCGGTTGGTGCGCAAATCCAATGCGTGCACACCAGGGGGGTGCGCTGAGAGCCGTGCTGGATGCGCGACTCCTAGATTTACCGTAAAAAAAAAAAATAGCCCCTATCACAAATTTTTATTATCCCCGGGGACCCCATCCCCCGGGGCTTATAAAAACACGTTGGGGACCGTGGGGGGAGCCCCAACACCCCCACAGTCCCAGCCGGTTCCCCGCGTCCTTCAGGAGCCGGCATTGCTTTTCCACATGGGGAGCTAACATGCAGCTCCCCGTGTGGAAAAGCAATATGGTTTGGATTTTGAAAGAGAGAGCAGGTTTCCCTGCTCTCTCTTTCAAAATCCAAACGAAGTTTGCTATGGGAGGGCGGGAGACTCCCGCCCTCTCATAGCAAACAACAGTGTCCGGACACTGTAGGAGCCGGCCCTGGAGGGTGGCGGTCCCCAGGGCCCTCGAAGGCTCCAGGATGGGGGCCACGCAGCCCCCCTCCCTCAATAAATAAAGCCCCGAGGGTGTTGTTCCCCGGGGCTTGGGGGGGCCGTTCAGCCCCCCCACCCTATTTATTTTCTAGCCCCGGGGGGTAGCGGTCCCCTGCGCGCATTTTGCTGCCTAAGCAACACTAGAGGGTCAGAGTATTTCTACCCTGCCCCCTTTACATCTTTCACACACTTATTTCCATTACTTCCTCAGCCTTGCTTCTACCGAGGCACAAAATGGCTGCCAACAGTTCCTGGTTTCAAATGTTGACAGACACTTTACAGCCAATTAGCATTCAGCGCGTGATTGGGAGGGTGCGCGCACGGTTCGCAGAGGGTGCGCTCAGGATGCGCATAGGGTGCGTGGATCCTCCGAGGCCATAGATATATATGTACTTTTAACTCTGATTTTCTCAGGAACTACTGAACGGATTTACACCATTTAAGCAAAAGGCACGAGTCTGAACTGAGGACTACATTTTTGCCAAATTTGGTGTAATTCCGTTCAGCAGTTCGGGCTGTAGCTGCGTCAAAATGTCCTATGGTAAATTGCATGGGGAAAACGCGTTTTGGGACCCCCCTTTTTTCTCAGCCCCCGCTTGACGAATCACCCCGAAACTTTCAGGATAGGAGCTGACCGGAGCTGGCCAAAAGTTTGGAAACTTTTGCGAAGATTCGTCAACCGGCGCCAGACTTTATGGAAATAGAATGTTGCGGATTTCCCATGGAAAATAGGTCCTAACTATAACTACCTACTGGCGACCGCCAGTAGGTATTATATATAAATATATATATATTATCTACTGGCGGTCGCCAGTAGATAGTTATAGTTAGGACCGTGTTTCCATAGGAAATCTGAAAATTCTATTTTGAATAACTTTGGCGCCGGTTGACGAATCCTCGCAAATTTTCAAAATAGGTGGGGCGCTCCGCTCCGCTCCTACCCTGAAAGTCTCGGGGTGATTAGTCAAGCGGGGGCCGAGAAAAAAGGGGGGTCCCAAAACGCATTTTCCCCATGTATTTTTCCATAGGGACCTTTAGTCCAAGGTACAGCCCGAACGGCTGAACAGAATTATTTGAAATTTGGCAAAGAGAAAGTCCTCAGGTCAGGGATGTGCCTTTTGAATATCTGGAGTCAATCTGTTCAGTAGTTCCTGAGAAAATTTCAGTTAAAAGTACATATATATCTATAGGCGCGCACCGTGCGTGTACGGTAAGCATACCGTACGCGCACGCTGACGTGCGCGAGCGTAATTCTGATTGGTGGTTACATGACAGTAAACATTCCAGTCGGTCGAAATCAGGAAGTGTCGGCCGCCATTTTGTCTCTCGCAGTCTGAGGCAGTGAAAAACAAAGGTGGAGAATGTGAAAAGGGGGCAGGGTGGACAGTTGCTGACCCCCTAGCTTTTGTCAGGGGGTCACTGAAGGACTCCCAAGGATGAAAAAAACATTTTTTTTTTCGAAAAAGCACGAGAACCTGAAAAAAATATATATTAATAAATACATAACTTAGCATTTAAAAAACGGTACAAATTCACTTAAAAAACCATAGGTTTCACACACGTTATAGTTAGGAATTAGCATTTAAAAAACCTTGCAAATTCACTTAAAAAACCATAGGTTTCACACATGTTATAGTTAGCTAGACATTTCCCTCGTAAAAAAACAATGAAATTCCCCCGTTATAGTTAGTGCAGGCAACTATAACTCACGCGACCGCAATCCTCTGCTGATGACGTCAGATATTACATCACTGTATTTAGACACCTATTTAGCCATGTCTTCTTCCATTAATCTTTAGCTATACATATATTACAAATATTTATTTTTCAGAAAGACACATATTTAATCAGTGATGTAATATCTGACGTTATCAGCAGAGGATTGCGGTCGCGTGAGTTATAGTTGCCTGCACTAACTATAACAGGGGAATTTCATTGGTTTTTTACGAGGGAAATGTCCAGCTAACTATAACATGTGTGAAACCTATGGTCTTTTAAGTGAATTTGCAAGGTTTTTTAAATGCTAATTCCTAACTATAACGTGTGTGAGGTTTTTTAAGTGTATATATATATATATATATATATATATATATATATATATATATATATATATATATATATATATACATATAGGGTTGAAATAGCAAGCTCTTTATTGGATAAGTATGCTGCTGAAATAGCAGGCTCTTTATCGGATAAGTATGCTGCTGGCACAAACGCAACAGGGTACCACCTTATCATGATTAACCGAGTGTCTCTTCTCTTTTTCTTTCAGGGTGGCATCGGGCATGCTGAATCGAGGGAACTGTTTGATTCGAGAAGCACGGAAGCCACAATTGAAGGAGCTGCGGCAAGTCAATAACAGATGAGCCAGGACCACGGAAGCTCAGATTCACCAAAAAAGGCTAGAACAACAAGCACTATTCACTGGTTTGGTGTGACTTAATAGCCGGCCTCATCTGGCCACACCCAACATGGCCATCCAGTCTTGTGGGACTGTTGATTTTACAAGATGCCGCCCCGTACACGGAAGTGGCACTGATCTCACCCTTGCCATCGGAGGCATGGAATTATGCGCAATGTGCCCCCGCAATGACCAAGTCAGTGTCCCCACCATCAACAGGAACCCATATATTTAATTCAGTGGCAGGGGCAAGACATGCCTGACAATACATTCCCCCCAGGATTCCTCCCAGTGGTTTTGGCTTATTGAGGTATTTACAATGAAACTGTTGTAGCAGTCTGGGGCTTGCACATGCCCTGTAGGTTTCCATGGACCGTCCTCAGTTCCGTACCATTGCCAATCTATTAAGAAAAATAGCTTGTTCTGCACCTTTTTTTAATCCAATATTGTGTTAACCTCAAATTCTGGTTCATTGCTCGCTAAAAGTGATAGTGGTTTCTTTGGTACCATTGTTCCAAGGGTGACTGGCTTCAACAGAGACATATGGAAGACTGGGTGGATCTGTAGTATCTTAGGTAGTTATAACTTCATGGCCATGTCGTTTATCTTCTTAATGATTTTGTATGGGCCTATCTACCGAGGTTGGAATTTTCTTGGACCTTTCCAACAAATGTTCTGAGTAGAAATCCACACTTCTTGGCCTTCCTCTAGTACTGGACTTGTTTGACAATGTTTTTCTGCTTGGGGCTTGTATTGGGCCTTTTCTTTATTCAGATGGTCTAGTGCATGTTTATGTATGTCCTTTAGGTGTTCTACACAATTGTGCACTACAGGTATACTAGAATTTGTGTTCAGATCAATTGCTACATCTTGGGATGATAGAAAGCCACTAGTACTGGACTTGTTTGACAATGTTTTTCTGCTTGAGGCTTGTATTGGGCCTTTTCTTCATTCAGATGGTCTTATGCATGTTTGTGTATGTCCTTTAGATATTCTACAAAATTGCGCATTAAAGGTACACTAGAATTCGTGTTCAGATCCATTGCTACATCTTGGGATGATAGCCGTAATTGCAACAAAATGGAGAATAACCAGTCGAGCTGTTTACAACATTGCTGTTTGCGAATTCTGCTACCTAAAGATAGTCAACCCAGTCTAAATCATTATGTGGCAACTGACATCATATAATGCTCTATACATTGGTTTGCCCTTTCAGTCTGTCCATCTGTTTGGGGATGATGATTGGAGGATAAACGGACGTTCACTTCTAACACACTACAGAGAGCTCTCCAGAATTTTGATCTAAATTGAGGACCTCCATCTGAAATGAGTACAGATGGAAGTCCATGAAGACAAACCACTGTTTTAAGGAAGACTACTGCTAGTTCTTTGGTAGGACCTTTAATGAGGTGAAATCGATCATCTTGGTGAGGTGATCAACTGTTACTTACACTGTGGTGTATCCTTTCTCAGTTTTTGGCAAATCCACCACAAAGTCTAAGGAGTCCGTATGCCAAGGTGCTCCTGGGGGAGATAATGGGGTTAGTAATCAAGCTGGGGCTTGATGAGAGCTTTTACTTTGAGCACTAATGGCACAATTCTGGACAAATCTCTTTTTGTGTCTGCGGAAATAGTTGGCCACCAAAAGTATAGTTTAGTCAATTTCAGAGTTTACTGTGTGTGGCACCATTCTAGCATGTGTTTCTATAAGGTGATAGTAGGAATGTATAAAGCCCCCTGCATTTACACTTTACCATAAATTTTTTGCCCATGATGAGCATGGGCAATGGCCATAGCCTCATCTGTTTTTTGTTCTAGTGACACTTGCGTTAGGAAATTCTGGCCTAAGAAAATTGCTCTTTGAAAGCGCCACAAAGGGATGATATCGGGAGACTCGCTCGGCTGTTCTATGTAAACATGACCTCAATGAGAAAGAGCATCTGTCTTACCCTGTTGACGGTCGAGCTGAAATTGGATTATGAAATCGTAATCGTTGAAAAATTGGGTCCAGCCTCACTGATGTTTGGACAATGTCAGGCAGACTTCAACATTTTTAAGTTTCATGGTCAGTCAGTCAGCAGACTCCAGAGTAAGTGATACCTCTATTCTTCAAAGGCTTTCTTGTTCGCTACCAGCTCTCTATCACCCAATGAGAAGTTTGTTTCTGCTGAATTCAGTTTGTGTGAAAAGTAGGCAATGGGTGTAGTTCTCCTGTTGAACTATCTCATTTCTGAAAGCACCCCTCCCACTGCCATTTGTGAAGCATCTGCCTCTACTATGTAGTATTGTGTAGGGTCAGGATGTCATAAAATAGGAGCCTGTACGAAACATTCTTTCAGATGCTGAAAGGCTTTCTCAGCCTCTATATTGCACTGAAACTTAACCCGCTTGCATAGCAGTTTAGTGATGGGAGAAACCAATGTAGAGAAAGGATCAATAAATCTCTGCTAAAAGTTGTCGAAGCCTAAAAAGCTTTACACTTCCTTTACATTCTTGGGTAAATTCCATTGTACTAGGGCTGTGATTTTCTGCAGGTCCACTTGTATTGCCCTTGACGTTAGTACATAACCTAATAAATTCGCCTCATGAACATGAAACATGAATTTCTTCAGTTTGACAAAACGGTTATCCTCATGCACTTTCTGGACGACGTTTTTCACATGCTGTTCATGTTCAGCGAGGGTGTCAGAATAAATAAGAATATCATCTATGTAGGCTATCTCACATGAATCCATAACGTCTCTTACAATTTCATTAATAAAGTTCTGGAATGTGGCAGAAGCTTTGCACAGCCTGATAGGTAGGACAAGATACTTGCATAGGCCAAATTTGGTGCTGAAGGCAGGCTTTAACTCGTCATCCTCTTAGACGTGCGCCAAATGGTATACTTCCCTTAAGTCAAGTTTCGTAAAAATCTTGGCAATCTTAACTTGATCTAACAGGGTGGATATCAAGGGTAGTGGATACTGATTTGTAATTGTTACTGCATTTAAGGCTCTGTAATCTATGCATGGCCGATGCTCTCCCCCCTTTATAGGATAAAAAAAATGGGGAGGAGGCAGGAGACCGAAATGGCATAATCAAACCAATTTCTAACATTCCATCTAAGTATTGTCTTAAGTGGAGATTTTCCTTCTCTGTCAGAGCGTAGATCCGACTGCAATGGATTTGTGCACCAGGTTGTAAATCAATACGAGAATCGTAGGGCCAATAAGGAAGGCGAGTTGTCACCTTTTTTTGGTCAAATACATCTTCAAATTCTCTGCAACAAGGAGGTAATTTTTTTGGCTTATTCATGCTGGGCTCAATAGTGCCTAGAAGAGAAGTCTCCATCAGTGGAGCTTTCCAACAATGTGTATTGCAGTAGGTAGATTCTCCATCAGAGGAGCTTTCCAACAATGTGTATCGCAGTACGTAGAGTGTAAGGTGAGTTTCTGCTTTACTCAATTTCAAAATTATGCTTTTGAAGCCAAATTGCTTGAAACTGAGCGGCTTTTATTAAATCAAAACTGACCATACATGATTGCCCTGTATGGTTAGGGTCAAGTTTCCTGTCGAGTGGTTAATAGGCCCTCAGATTAATTGACTCCCATCAATGGCTCTTACCACTTCGGTTGCCTTCCTGGGGAGAAACAGAATTCTGTGTTTAGTGGCTACATCGATATATACAAAGTTGGCTGTAGACCCCGAGACTACCAAAAAGCGAATCGACATGGATTTAGTTCCCAAAATTAACTGAGCTGATACACAGAAATGTTGCCAATGTTTTGAAGACTAAGGTAGTGTTTGAGCCCAGAAAACTAATCTCAGCCATTCCTGAGAGCACTAATTTCCCGCTTCAGAATTTCTTTTAGGTTTAATTGTGCATTCTCACAAGAAATGTCCTTTCTTGCCACAGTACAGGAAGAGGACCAAGTCTCTGCGATGTTGTTGTTTATCTCTGCTCAAGGGGCACCTGATGCTACCAATTTGCATTTGTTTTGAGCCATCAGCAGTTTTTCTAGATTCTGTCTTTTTCTCTCTAATGACCATCACTTTGGTGTCTAAACGTCCCGTCAGTTCGCAGTTCGGACAACCGATGGCCCATTTTCACAACTAGATTAATCAGTTTGTCATATGATCTGGAGGGTTCATTACTTGTGCTAGCAGATCTTTTAATATGTCCTCTAAACCTCTGTAGAACAGTGTGCTGCGTTTTCTTTATGGCCAGTCAGATTCTGCTACCAGCCTATTAAAGGCCATGATATAAATGAGTAGGTCCTTATTGCCTTGCCTTAGATTCAAGAGATCTGCATCCACACACAGCATGGAAGCATGTCTATCAAACACTTTTTCATTTCTGCCTTGAAGGTGATATAGTCATATAGCATTGGATTGTCACGTTCTACCAAAGGGATTGATCAGGAAGCTGCTGTCCCTTCTAGATAGGATAGCACAAAAGCCACCTTTCATTGTTCATAAGGAACATACACTGGTTTACACATGAAATGTAGCTGTCACTGATTTATTAATGTCACAAATTTTGCCGGTTCTCCTGTAAATCTTTTCGGAGGAGCTAAGGGTATGGTCGGAGGTGTAGGGACTTGAATCACTGAGTTTGCTAAAGCCGTGGTACCTCCTGAGTTGAACTGCTGTGGGAAAGCAAAACTGGCTGGGTGAAACTCTGACCATTCCTTCTTGAAAGAGGGATTCTGTTTTGCCTTGCTCCTGTAACGCATCTACTCGCTGTGCTAGAGCCTGTGTTTCCTTTTGGAGATCCCACATCCGTCATGGTGATATCTCGCAACTCCATCTCACTCGGCATGAAGGATTTTGTGGGCTTATCATTCGTCAGGCACTCACCTGAAGTTCCAGCAGGAGTGAGCTGGAGTGCATGATGCTAGGTTCCAACTCCACCACCGGACCCAAGCAACTTGACTTCTAATTAGCCAAGGGAACTCAAGCCCAATGGGGTAAAGGGAAATGGGGGAAGAGACACTGCTCTGGTTCTCTTGCATTTTCATGGACTCTCCTGACAGCCCGTCAAAGGAGATTTATTTTGGTTCCAGTTCCTTATCATTCCCTTTTTCCCGCCTGCACTACTTTTTATCCTAAAGAGTGTTCTGTTGGCAAAATTGATTGGAATGGCATCAGAAATCTTTGGAATTGGCAAAACCACAAGCATGCTTGACGTCTCCGTGTACATATAAACCATGAACTATTATTCGTTATAAAGAAATAAGTGGTGTCATCCAGTGTTGTCTAAGCATACTAACAAGAAAATATAACTCTACATAGATAAATTCTCTAGGTAGTCATTGTCCTACTCTTTCATCTCAGCAAAATTATAGCGCTTGCTATAAGTAACTTTGAATCAATGTAAGTTATATGGCACTCACGAGAAACACTCTGGACATAACATGGTGTATATATATATATCTTAGAACTATGTTCATAATATAACATGTGACATCATAACTGGGTTAATACAATTGCTAGAAATTAGATCAGGTGTAAACCACCCGAAAATACATTAGGAGTTAGTCTTTGGGGTAAAAACTGTTGCACATTAGTTAGTATTACGATGTCAATAACCTTTTCTTTGAGATTGCAGGTCTCACTTTTCGCTAGGGAAGGTGCGCTTCAACAACATCAGTGCTCCGAAGGGTTGTAATTGCAAGCTCTTTATCACATAGGTTTGTTGCTGGTGCACGCATCAGATTGCCATCTTAACATTGTTAATCAGGTGTCTCTTCTCGTTTTCTTTCAAGTTGGCATCGGCAATGCTGAATCAAGGAAACCATGGATTCGAAAACCATGGAAGCCACAACCGAAGATGCCGCCGCAAATCAAAAACAGGTGAGCCGGGACCACAGGAGCTCAGGTTCACCAAAAAGGCTGGAACGACAAACACGCTTCACTGGTTGGGTGCAGCTTAATAGCAAGCGGCACCTGGCCACAGCCAACATGGCCGCCAGGTCTCGAGACACTGTTGTTTTCACTAGATGTCGGCCCGTACACGAAGTGGCACTGATCTCCCCCTTGCTGTCAGAGGAATGGAATTGTGTGCAATGCACCCCAGCAATAAGTAGGTTAGTGTCCTCACCAACAACAGGGCCCATATATCCAATTCAGTGGCAGGGGCTAGACAAGCCCGACAGTGGGTCCCATGCACACTGTATCACTGAAAACAAGCTTTACCCAGCTGATGATCCCATAACAAGAGCAAAACTGGTCCTGGTCTGCTTTTGATCCAGTTCAGGGAGTACCTGGCTTGGCAGTTTGGACTAGACTGTTCCCATTAGAGATGGGTCTTAACTGATTTGCATATGGGTAGGTCCAATGTGAGGTGACATGGTGGGCAAAATAATGATGGGCTGGGATGAAGCCCGAGTGATTACCAGTGGCTGAGATTAATTCAAGCATTCCATCCATCACTTTTTGTATACTTAAGTATATCACCCTTAGTGGGACAGGTATGCCCAGGCCATGGTCTCATGCACACTGTGTCACTGGAACCAAGCTATACCCAGCTGATGAGCCATAACAAGGGCAAAACCAGTCCTGGGTTGCTTGTGGCCCGGTTCAGGGAGGACCTGGCTTGAATGTTCCCACTGGAGCAGGGTCTAGACTGATTTACATATGGCTGAGTCCAAACTGAGGTGGCATGGTGTGCAAAATAACGATGGACTAAGCTACGACCCCAAGTGATTACCAGTAGCTGAGATTAATTCAAGCATTCCATCCATCACTTTTTGTACAGTTTCTTAGGTCATCAGCTTTATCTTGGGTTCCTCTTGCTTGGAACACATACTCAGGCTGAACAGTCTCTTGTCCTGCAGAGCCAAGCACACTCCTTCCCTCTCTCAGCAGGCAGGCTAAAGTCGAGGATCTTCAGGCAGACCTTAGAATAGAAAATGCTGATTTCTGTTGATGGCCTCCCACCTCAGGGAGAAGGATAGACACCATCCCGTGTTATCTAGCACCTCTTTGAGTACTCTGTGGAAATCTCCCTTACTTGATCAAGAAGAACGTAGGCTTGAACCAAGTGGGATGGTTTGGACCCCACTGTTATTCAGTTTGGGTTGTTTATATATTTCACGTGTCCTTCTCAGGCTGCTCTCTGGACAGAGTTTTCATGTACATCTATGCTTCTCATATCAAGCAGCCCTCAGCAAGCAGGAGCACCCACAACATGGGCACAATTAGAGAGGAGTGTCCTGTACCTGGCACTCATCAGCTTTCATGAAGCAGTAAACAAGAACCAAGGGCAGTTCTGGCCTGGAAACTTCCTCACCTTGAACAATAGAATTTCCAGTCCCACCCGTCAACGCTACTATCTATCAAATGGCAGTGCTCAGGATGAACCAACCAACAGACCCTTGCTAAGAGGTTATTCATGGAACTTCTAAAGGTAGCCCTGTCTCCACCCTCAATTAGGTATCTTGATCTTCACCTCCAGCCAACCAATGCAGGCAATATTTTCCACTATCCGGGGAACGTATCTTAATCCTCCATCTTGTACCATCTTATAACCAGAAGCGTCCACAATGGATCCCTCTGGCTTCAGTAGTAAACTTGCACACACACACAGTTCTACTACCACCATCATTACATGCTCACTGTAAACATAAACAAACTCAACATGCACATAGGATGTCAGAACAGGCTTCTAGGTTTTCTATAACAGTGGAACATTACATAAGAGGGTTCAGTAAACCACACACTCTTGCTGACACAGATAAAAAGGGATGGTGACAATTAATATTCACCAAATGAAAATAAAATTAAATTAAAATTAATTTTATAAAGAGCGTGTATCCCTTGGGTGTCTTGGTACTGGCAGTTTGACCAGAATGGAAAAGATAACAGAGAAAAAGCATAATCTAAAGAATAAAAGGCCAGGTTAAAAAGCCAGGTTTTAAGATTCTTTCTGAAGGTGCTAACAAGGTGTATTTCTTCAATGGTAATGGCCGAGTTCCTCCGCTTAGCAGTGCCAAAGACAAAGCTTCTTCAACCCCAGTGAGTTCTCTATAATTTAGGGATGACTAAATCAAGAGCTGAGGAGGATCGAAGCGACCTAGATGGGACATACCAGAAAAATGTTTTCTTACGATAATCTGGTCCTATGCCCAGCAAGGCCTTAGCAGGTGATACACAAGGCCTTAAAGTCAATACGTCTGTGAACCGGAAAGCCAATGAAGATGGACAAGAGCCTGGGAGGCGAAATTAATGCTTATGAATCACCATCAGCATTTGTACCACAGCATTCTGTATGACTTACAGTTTGTTTAGTAGCTTCTTATGCATGTTAATGTACAGTGTGTTTCAGTAGTCTAACTTTGAAAGAACAAGGGGGGTAACCACTACTTTCCTCAGATCTAGCAGGATAAATGGAAGAACTTTCCTTAGGATCTTTTGAGTAAAGAAAGATGAAGAGGTCACCATATTTATCTGTTTGTCAAACATCGGCTTGTCATCAAACTAAATTCCCAAATTCTTTGACTTTGGGGACAAGGACTGGTAGATCTCCGAATTCTGATGGTGACCAATCTGGGGACTAGAATGAAGTACAATTGCCTAAAAGGAGAACTTCCAATTTGCTGGAATTTAATTTTATGCAAAAGAAACAATTGATGGTCGGAATGCTGGACAATGCAAAGAGCCACCCCCAGCCACAAGGATCTGGGTTTAATCCATCATTCTTCTGCTCACCACACCACCCCAGTTTGGACCCAACCGTATGCAAATCAGTCATGACTCTGTTCCTTGTGGGAACAGTCCAGCCCGAACTGCCAAGCCAGGTCCTCCCTGGACCGGAAACAAACATCCTGGGACCATTTTCAGGGCATCACCCTTCATCAGCCAGGCTAGCTTGAATCCATGGTGTAGTGAGCACGGGACCCACATCTGGGCATACCCTTCCCACTTAGGGCAACATATGCAAAAGAAACAATTGATGGACGGAATGCTGGACAATGCAAACATTCACCTCCAGTCACAAGAACCTGGGTTTAATCCATCATTCCTTTGCTCACCACACCACCCCAGTTTGGACCCAGCCATATGCAAATCAGTCTTGACCCTGTTCCTTGTGGGAACAGTCCAGCCCAAACTGCCACGCCAGGTCCTCCCTGGACCGGAAACAAGCATCCTGGGACCGGTTTCAGGGCATCACCCTTCATCAGCCAGGCTAGCTTGAATCTAGTAGTGTAGTGAGCACGGGACCCACATCTGGGCATACCCTTCCAACTTAGGGCGACATATGCAAAAGAAACAATTGATGGATGGAATGCTGGACAATGCAAACATTCATCCCCCAGTCACAAGGAACTGGGTTTAAGCCATCATTCTTCTGCTCACCACAACACCCCAGTTTGGACCCAGCCATATGCAAATCAGTCATGACCTTGTTCCTTGTGGGAAAGAGTCCAGCCCGAACTGCCAAGCCAGGTCCTCCCTGGACCAGAAACAAACATCCTGGGACCGGTTTCAGGGCATCACCCTTCATCAGCCAGGCTTGCTTAAATCCAGTGGTGTAGTGAGCACGGGACCCAAATCTGGGCATACTCTTCCCACATAGGGCGACATGTGCAAAAGAAACAATTGATGGTGGGAATGCTGGATAATGCAAACATTCACCCCCAGTCACAAGGTTCTGGGTTTAATCCATCATTCTTTTGCTCACCACACCACCCCAGTTGAGACCCAGTCATATGCAAATCAGTCTTGACCCTGTTCCTTGTGGGAACAGTCGAGCCTGAACTGTCATCCAGGTCCTCCCTGGACCGGAAACAAGCATCCTGGGACCGGTTTCAGGGCATCACCCTTCATCAGCCAGACTAGCTTGAATCCAGTGGTGTGGTGAGCACAGGACCCATATCTGGGCATACCCTTCCCACTTAGGGTGACATATGCAAAAGAAACAATTGATGGGCGGAATGCTGGACAATACAAACATTCACCCCGTCACAAGGATCTGGGTTTAATCCATCATTCTTTTGCTCACCACACCACCCTACTCCATGCCACTGGAGTCAAGCTATCCTGGCTGATTTGGGGTAAAAACTCCAAAACCGGTCCTAGGATGCTTGTTTCCAGTCTAGCGAGGACCTGGCATGGCAGTTCGGGCTGGACTGTTCCCATTGGGTGCAGGGTCAAGACTAATTTGCATATGTCTAGGATCAAACTGGAATGGCATGGTGAGCAAAACAACTATGAATTTAGGCCCAGATCTCTGCACTGGGGTGAATGTATTACATTGTTATGCATTCTCTCCATTAATTGTTCTTTTTGCATTTGTCACCCTGAGTGGGACGGGTATGCCCAGACGTGGGTCTCGTGCTCTCCATGCCACTGGAGTCAAGCTAATCCTGGCTGATGAGGCGTGAAGCCCCGAGACCGGTCCTAGGATGCTTTTTTTCATTCCAGGGAGGACCTGGCCTGGCACTTCGGGCTTGACTGTTTCCATTGGGTGCAGGGTCAGGACTGATTTGCATATGGCTGGGTCCAAACTGGAAAGGCATGGTGAGCAAAAAAAAGAAACATTTAGGCCCCGATCTCTGTACTGGGGTGAATGTATGACATTGTTCTGCATTATGTCCATCAAGTTTTCTTATTGGAATTTAATTTTAGGCAGTTGTTAGCCATCCATTGGCTTATCTGTTGCATTCAACTGTGGAAGTTGGGAGATGGGACCTCCTGGTTTCCAGACAGGGAGACCACTATCTGGGTGTCCTCTGCATAACTTACGACAGGCCAAATTCTTTAATGAGATAAGCTAAGGGCGTAACATACAGATTAGAAGGGGTTTGGCTTAAAGACGAGCTGTGAGGTATCCCACAAGGAACAGAAAAAGGAGATGAAGGTGAACCCATCTAATGCAACAAATTGCTCTCTTTCAGATAGAATCTAAACAAAGCCAGAGCGGTCCCCTAATGCCCAAACAACTGAGACGGTCAATCAATATCTCATGATTGACCATGTCAAAAGCGGTCGGGAGGTCTAGCAACAGCAATGCTGTGCTGCTGCCCCTGTCCAGAATAGCTCTCGGCTCTTCAGAGGCCACTATCAACACAGATTCAGTACTGTGTTGATCTTGGAAATCAAATTGTGTATGATCCAAGAGTTTGTTGTTTTCCAAATAAAGAGAAAGTTCTTTATTAATCGCCTTCTTCACAATCTTAGCGGAGAAGGGAAGGCGAGAGATGGGCTGGAAATTATCTGGGTCCAGAGGCTTAGGATTAGATTTTTTAACAGGAGTATAATAGAGGCTGCTTTCCAAACTTTCGGGAAAGCAGCCTTGACTGAACATTTCATTAAAGATGTTAGTTAGATGGCTAGCAATAGTATTGAGTATTAGTTCTAAGATCTTGGGAGGACAGAGGCCCAAAGATGAGCTGGATCAGATAGATAATAGATCCTGAACTTGATCAATGGTTAAGATGGAAAAAGATGAAAGAGCTGTTGTGTCAGAAATAAGGACAAAATCCGCAGAACTAAGCCTCAATGAGATCCTCAATGCAGGATCCTTTCTAAACTTATATCGGTAGATGTCCTTGAAAGTTGCACCAAATTAATGGAGAAGATGTTATAAATGTCTACCACCTTTGGTTGAAAGGTGGTTGCAATACTGTCACATAAGGATTTACTGCTAGAAGTTTTATTGGGATCTTTGATCTTAGCAAGATGTTTTACAGAAGAGAAAAATTCTTTGGAAGAATTTTTTATGTTATTTTCTTCTGCGAAAAATAAGCCGATTTTTCTGTAAAGATCAATGCTTTGTGTTCTGAAATTTTCAGTTTGTAGACAATTATTTTCCCTGGGGTCAAAGATGTGCCTCCAAATGCGTTCTAGCTGCCGGCAGAGCTGTTTCAACTCTTTGAGTTTCTCAGTGAACCAAGGCTGGGAGAGTGTGAATCTCCTATTGTTTACTGGCTTTTCTGGAGCCAGATGATTGACAGCTGAGATTAGCCAAGACTGATACTCTAAAGTGTCATGATCAAGGTTATTTGGGACCATAAGTGGCAGTTTGCTATCTAGCGTATTAGAGTTGATTTTATGATAAAGGTGATTAGTTCTCAAAAGAGTGGGGGTAAGATTTTTTTACATGGCTTAGTCACAAACTTTAGGTTGAACATGACCGCAGCATGATCAGACCAAGTTACTGGCAGCGCCTCTAAAAAAGATAATGAAGTGTTATAAGAAAATATGTCATCAAGCGTGTGACCAGCAGAGTGAGTAGGAGAATTAACCAACTGATCCATACCCAAACTGTTCATTAAATCTAACAGACCCTCAATGTCCCTGTCTTCTTTGCTCTCCAAATAAAAATTAAAATAGTTGAAAACAGCAAAGTCGGCGGTTACAGCCTTACCATCTAGTAAATGGCAAAAGCTTTGTAAGAACGCTTACCTGGGGCCCGGCAGTAAGTAAATTAGCAAACCATTGAAGGAAGTGTGGTCATTAAGAACATACTTAAACTCTAAGGCCTCATATATTTTGTGGAAAGAGGGGCTGCTGAAAAATTACCAATCAAATAGCTGTGATAAACAACAGCCATACCTCCACCTTTCTTTCCAACGCGGTCTAGTCTAAAGAGTGAGAAACCCTCGGGAATTGCTAATACTAGATCAGGGCCCGAGCTATCATCGGGCATGTTTCCAATACAAAAGGGAAGTCAACGTTGTGGGCTTGCAGGAACTCAAAGAATTCCAGTTTATTTTTAATAAGTGATCTGGCATTGATTAAGGTGACATGGACCACTAGATGGGTAGACATATCTTTCCCAATGGACTGAACAATACTAATGACTGAACTGCTTCTCATGTCCATAAACCTAAGAGAGCAGCCAGGACAAATCAGCTTGCCAATCATCTTCAAAGGGTTGATGTAGCTCAGATTTCATCTGGATTCAGGCATTGCTTTATTTTTATGTTTCAGACAGACTGCATATATAATGGCAAGCAGATTTTGGTGCAAGTGAAAACACATGGCACATGAAGAATGAAATGAGGCCTAGTCAAATGCTTTTTTTAAAAATGGCACTTTTGGTGCATGCAAAGTTAAAGACATGAAATGAGGCCTGGTCAAAATGCTTTCAGTCTGAAATGCTTTCATTTAAAGCCATGCTCAATTGATAAAACAAGGGTGGTAAACGTGTTTAGTTTAGATTTAACCTCACTATAGAATGTACATTTAATTTAGAGAATGTTTTTTTTTAACTTTTAAAGTAGCACATAATTGTGCTGAATTAACATGTGTTTTTGCAGTGTAGAAAACTCGTGATTTCAGTTTCCTCTTTTGTTTGGAAGATAAGATCTACACTCCCTGAACCCGTCTAAAGAGACTTTGGCCTTGTTGCATATTTAGACAATACATATTCAGTTCATAACACATCTTTTTATAATGTGTATTTATTAATCAACCATGCACCAACACTACATGTGGGGCAAACCCATTTTGCATGAAAAGCTATCTAAAACATTAGAGGATGTTGCTATGAGTATGTATTAACTGTTTGCGCTTTAGACATTTGCACTGGTGCATGTTTATGTAATGTTGTACATTGCACATTTTGCATGTGGTGCACAAATAATAGAAAAGCTGCTTTAAATTAATAGCTTTCGCTGGGTAATAATTAATACATGGTACTGGTATAGGGGAGGTAAACATAGTGTTTTTTTTTCCATAAATTAATATTCTTTTGTGTTGGCTGCCTTGGAATCAAGCATGGCTGAGAATTTTTAGAAGTGTGGTGAATGAGAAACCCATGCGCTGAAGATTATGCTAGCTGCATGATCTGCCAAGTGCCTCAAGTGAAGTCACATGGGTCAAGGCCACAGTGAACTGTACACTCCTGTCATCGTGCCAATATACCAGTGTTTGTGGGAGAGTATCATCCCTGCGTGCGATGTGAAAGCGAGAAGGAAATAGACTGATACATTTTTCTATTAAATGTTGCAATATTTGTATAGTTATTGATGGTGAAACATATAACTGTATTAAACCTTAACGCTTCCTTTGTCAGAACCAGTATGGCTTGGATTTGCAATGAAAACAGGATGGTGAGACCCTCATGTCACCTATGCTAACCAATCACAGTGTGAGTTCTACTGTAACTGCAACATTATAAGTACAGTCAGCCAAGAATTAGAGTATAAATAATGACCCTTAGGGGGCGTGTCAGTCTTAGGGGGAGAGAAGAAGAAGCAGAGCCCAGACATCATATGGGTTAGGTACGTGAACGTCACAGGTGCAGCCTGGGAGGAGATTGCATCCGAGGAGAGACAGAGGGAGGAGAGGGCAGAGAGGCATAGGCTAGCCTTGCACGTCATATTTTTGGCAAGGCAGATCACATTCCTCTGTGGACTTGTGAAGGGAGGGCAGCCTCTCTGTGTGAGAGACAGATGAACAGACCAGGGCAGAGAGAACAGCTGATGGAACTGGTTTAGATTTAGATGCTAAAACTCCAAGGGCCATATGTAGGAAGCCAAATACCGGTCGGTAACGGCCGATTTTCGGTAATTATCCCGTTACCGACCGGTATTTTGGCATTTGCTATGTAGGGGGCATGTTTCAGGATTCGGTAATTTACAGAATCGGTAAAATTACCGAATCGGTAATTTTACCGATTCGGTAAATACCGAATCCTGAAAGGAGATGTAGGTAACACTCTAATGAGTGTTGTGAGGGAATTGAAATTCGGTATTTAACACCAAATATAGGTTGGTGTTAAATACCGAATACATTGCAAAAAGCAATTTTTTTGCTGAAAAAAGAGTGCCATGTGGCAGACATACATGTATGTATGTCTGCCACATGTGCACACATGCAGGAATCAGGGTTGCAACAGGGTGTCAATGTGACACCCTGCCACCCTTGAATGTACTCCCCCCATTACCGAATCGGTATTTACCGATTCGGTAATGAGGCATACCTTCACATTGATTCCTGTGGGCCTCCATTTACCGAATTTCTCCGATTCGGTAATATTTACCGAATGATTACCTACATACAATTTACCACTTCTTAAATACCGAATCAGTAAAGTTCGGTATTTAAGAAGTGGTAAATTGTATGCTACCTACATATGGCCCTAAGTGTATGCTTTGACTAACTAACTAGTTTTGAAAAGATTTATTTGTCTTATGCATTTAATTCTCTTTATGGGAGATTTTTGCCAATTATTAATTATTGATTGGCCTTGCAAAACTCACTCTTGAATTTTATTTTCCTGAACTCTTTAAAGAATTCTGACTGACATTTGATGCCTCATTCCCTTACTTTATGGAATGCCTTGTATTCAGTCTGTAGTATGTTCTGTATTAATTCTATTTCTCCTATGTTCAATTCTGTGACCTGGTTGAAATTTGACTAATGAATAAAGGGTCAGAGAACCTTGACTTTTAACTAGAAAATAAAACATTTTAAAAATATTCACAACTCTCTTTATTGGCTTAAATATTGATTGCATTTTGATTTTTCATGTTTATGTAAAGTCTCCTGAAGGTGACAAATGGTGGCAAAGGTCCATCACCTTGAAAGCAGTAAACTAGAGGTAAATGAGGTTTTGCATTCAGAAATTACCGTGATATTACAGCTGGATCAGTTTCTGGTAGCAGAGGTAAGGTTAACACCTTCACCAAAAGGAGCATAGTTTAGTTTAAAGCCTAAATAGTGCTAGAAAATAATTGCCCAAGTTAGATAAATGTCCAGATTCTCAGAAGAAGGTCCTGATTCCAATGCTCGGAACTTGAAGACTGACAAAGCAGTACTGGAAGGTGATGCAAGAAGGCGATTGCTGGAGTGGTGTGAGTATCAATAGGGTTGTGAAATGTTGTTAATGTGCTAGAAGGTATTTTTTTTTTGAAGTGTTGGAAAATAGTAAGGGTTTTGACTGTTGGTGAAATTTTGCTCATTTTTGACTTAATGGTTTTATTGATTATATTGGTAATTTCATAGGGCAGAATTTTTGATTATTGATTATATATTCTTAACATGAAAAGTTAGTGTCTTGTTTTATGTTGTCTGGAAATTCCCGGGGAATGAATAGCGGGTGATGACAGAAGCCACACTGCAGTGAGGTTACTCGTCTGTTACAATAACACTGAGAAGCTAGGTAGGGCTGGCAGTGTTAAAGTAGGGACTATTTTCTGTGTAAAAGTGAGAGTGATTGATAGCTAAGAGTTCACTGGTGAAACTTTGGAGTTATAGCACCTAGAAAGGGTAACACTGAAGGAGAAGCAGGTTCTTCTGAGCTTGAGTGAAGGGTATCCGGAAGGGATTTACTGGAAGTGTTTGAAGAGTAAACTGGAGTTCTTACTTTGTGAAGAGTAAGCGGAATGTGTTACTCACAGTGAAAAGAAATCTATCCTTTATTTAGTGGAACAGGCAGAGTAGCGAAAGTTTTTATGTTGTTACTAACAGAATTTTGATTAAGAAAACTCAGAAAAATATTGCAGTAAGTTTTTGTGGAGGGTCAGTAGTAGGAGTTAAACTGACTGAAATTGAAACTGACAGCATTGGAGAAAAGATATTTCATTGAGCTATTGCAGAAATGAAAATGTTTAAAGGTTTAAAGAAATTGTTGGGAGGTAAAGTGAAAAATGTGTTTTTAATTGGTGATGCTCCTGAAGGAACACCCGTGCATTTTATGTCTACCAATTTGGGACAAAATTCATGTATGTGGGTTCACCAACGGTGCAAGATTACTGAAAACAAAGGTCCTTTGATGTTTTCAAAAGATGGTACTTTTGAATTGCAAATTATTGACACGCTTTATATTAATGGGCTCGACAAGGCGCTCGGAGCCCTGGAGGCAGACTGCCCCTGCATTGGGAGGAGAGGTATACCCGTCCTCCTATATGCAGATGACGCGGTCCTCCTGGCGCGCACAGGTAGGAGCTTGCAGGCCCTCATTGGTGGATTTGTCAGTTTCATGGCAGACCTTGATCTAGTCCCCAACCTCACAAAATCTTTTATTATGGAAGTGGGTAAAAACCCCCTTAAGAACTGCGTTTTTACCATAGGCACCCATAAACTGGAGAAGGTGAAACAGTTCAATTATCTGGGTATTGTTTTTGATAAAGACTTAAATTTTAAACCCCTTGTAAACCATAAATGTACCCAACTTCTTGGTGCGGAGGGGTCAATAATGAATTACGCACGCAGACTTGGTCGTTGGTCACCCAATGAAATAGTACATTTATATAATTCTGTCTGCTGTGCCAAAACCCTTTACGGAAGTGAGGTGTGGGGCTTCACAAACGGGGGAAAAATTCAGTTGGAGGAAGACAAGTTCCTAAGGAGACTTTTGCAAGTTCCTCAAAGTATTCCCTCATTCATAGTCCACGAAGAGTTGGGTACTTCTTATATTAGCGAAAGGGCATGCCTCAAACCCATCATTTGTTGGATTAAAATCTGGACAAACCCTGAGGCAAACCTTAGCAGACAAATCTTGGAGGACTGTATGAAGGGGGATAAGGGGCTGCAAATACCCTGGCTCAAATATGTAAAGGATACACTAACTAGTCTGGGCCATGTTAATCTTTTTAATGATCCCTCCACAATAGTCAATGGAGACAAGGGTGTCATAAAGGCAGATTTTGTACGATACTCAGCTAGCGAAAGAGAGGTAAGGGAAGGGCGGAAACGTACTGTAAGAGAACACCAGCTTTTAAAAACTTGTTTGGGAATGGAATTCTACCTGTCCAATATATATAATAGACAGGACAGATTCCTGATGACAAGATTTAGATTAAATCTCTTGCACCACATTTTATCAGTTCCAGCTGGCTTTGAGAGCGATGTTAGTAAAAAAGGGTGCTGCGGCTGCGATCAACGATCTCCGCAAGACACCCTTCATTTTGTTCTTTTATGTCAATTTTATGCTTACCCAAGGAAGCGGTTCCTAAAAAACATTTTGAAACGCTCGAAAATCAGTCAGGCTAAAGTGGCCCTCCTATTCCTTAAACTCTCTGCTGACCCTTTTGTATTATTTAGCACTGTGCACTTTCTGTGATTGGCAGTTAGACTAAGAAATACTAGAGGAGAGGACTAACTGTCAGGATTGCTCCTTGGCTCTTATGAATATAAAAGTCTCTCTCCAGACCCAGCCTATAATAATTGCTATGAGAAGGTTGTTGACAATGAATTATAGCACTTGATTGTCCTGTTTTATTTAACTACCACGCATTGTGGGGTTCTAATATTGATGATTTTAGAGTTATTATGTATATTTGGTTGTGGTTTTTAACAAAAGAATGACAATTTTATGTTATGACGTGTTTCTTTTATGGATATTTTCAAATACCCGAATAAAGATATTTGAATTTGATTAAGAAAACTCAGAAAAATATTGCAGTAAGTTTTTGTGGAGGGTCAGTAGTAGGAGTTAAACTGACTGAAATTGAAACTGACAGCATTGGAGAAAAGATATTTCATTGAGCTATTGCAGAAATGAAAATGTTTAAAGGTTTAAAGAAATTGTTGGGAGGTAAAGTGAAAAATGTGTTTTTAATTGGTGATGCTCCTGAAGGAACACCCATGCATTTTATGTCTACCAATTTGGGACAAAATTCATGTATGTGGGTTCACCAATGGTGCAAGATTACTGAAAGCAAAGGTCCTTTGATGTTTTCAAAAGATGGTACTTTTGAATTGCAAATTATTGACAAATTAAGAGAAGTGTAATGTGAAATAAAGACACCATCTAGAGTTGCACAGTTTGAAGCTTTAAGCATGTGGGAAAAGGCAGCAAGAGACAAAGCAAGTGAGGATAAAAAGGTAAAAGCACCAGCTACAGGAGAAAGGAATTAATGATGACAAAAAGCTTCAAATAAATAGTGATTCAGGGGATGAAATAATGGATGCATTGTTAACTAAGTGTCTGCCACTTTATGTGGTTCTCAATAAAAATACTGAAAATAGTGTACCAGTAAGTACTACACTGACTACTGCTTCTGTTGAACAGAAAGAAACACAGACAGAAAGAACTGTGCAGACATTTCAGATTGACCAACTATCTGTTGATTCAGCACTGACACTGATATATCCAGGTGTTACTGCTTCAAATGTGACTGATTCAGTCCAAATATTAGAAACTACAGATGCACAGGCAGTGCCTAGAAACATTGTGACTGTCCCAATTAATATGGTCCCTACTCAAAAGGTTCAAAGAGCTGCAGAAGGAGTAATTAAGTCAGGGTTTATTTCAGAATCTCAGAATTCACAGATTATTGAACAGAAATTACCCAAGACAGTCCAAGCACTGAAAGGTGGGGGGGAATGGTCTTTATAGCATCTGCAGCCCAGGATAAAATGAATATATTTGAAGATGGGATTTTTCAAACCTGCTTTGAGGAAGCAGCAGTGCTTAAAATGATAGAGAGCATGGGGGAACAAATTAACCCAGACCCTGGAAAAGAGAACCAGCTTAGTGTTTTAAATTCAACATTTGAACATGACGCAATTAAAAGTCCCTGCTGTTTAAATCATGAAAATGTGAACCAGTGTCAGGAAAAATAATTAATTTCCCTGAGTAAGGAAACAGCTACATGTGCAGTAACTACACATGATAGACTGACTGATTTGGCTCACAAATATGAAATTGATGTTTCAGGAAGTTTTCCATTTCAGAAAAGTTTCAGGGTACATATGAATGATGAAGCAAATGAGAAAATGTGTTCTTCAGGAATGCATTTGCACATTGCAGAAATAATAAAATATAATTTTAAATGCAATGGGTTTGAGAAATTAGGAGACAAGTGGGCAAGAAAACATGAGAAGAAAAAGAAACCACCAGACCTTGTTAGGGAAAATAATAAATAGGATGAGGGAGAAGCTTTTGCTTACTCATTGAGAGAAAAGGTGGGAGAAGTGCATGTTCATGTGCCACGGAACAAAGGTGAACTTGCAGCATTTCTGAACACATTCCCACAATTGAGGGACAAACCTATGCTGTGGTACCCACAAGTTGATGGATTTGTTGAAATTTTAAAAGAGTTGTTCATTAATTTGGAAATGTTCTTTGACATTGCCATGCAAACTGAATTGTGGTTTGAATATAAAGTTGCTGTGCAAAGGCCAGGTGAGGAGACAATGAAAAGGGTTTACATGAATGCACCATCATTTTCTGTTGTTATGGAGAAAAACGTAGCAGTGATTACTTTTCCGAAGGGCAGAGTGCCAGCAAAGGATGTTGATTTGGTACAGATTAAAAGAGCACAGGATGGAAGTAAAGGTGTTTTGGTTTGTGCAACTTCAGGTATGGATGTTGCACTGCTGGAAAAAGTGTCCTTTTGCCATCTTTATAACAGATTTAAGCATTGGAAGAAGAAATGTAAAATTAAAAATTATGCAGCAAGTGGAAATGCACAAACACAGAGAGAAATGCAGGTGCAAAATGTGCCAGAAGCAAATGCATATGTCAGTTCAGAAACACGTACCAATGTCAGGAGTTTTTCAAGCTCAGATGCTTCCACAAAATATGGTAAATGCTAAAATGAATTTAAAGAAGATGTCCAGAGCAAATGTGAATTCTTTCCAGAAACAAAATTAGAACCCATTTCAACAGGTTGCTGTATTTGCAAATGAGAGTTTTATCCCTAACAATTCTGAATTTACCAAGTCCATTATGAAAGCAGTGGAAGCTCCAGACTTAGTTGTAGGAATTTTAAAAGGAGAGATTACAAACCCAGTTTTAGAAGATTTTGCAGCAAATATAGGCCCATTTGAGGAAAGTTACCAATTTGCTGTTTGTGATACAGACCTGACAGGAAATCAATTGTTTTGCAAATTAAACATCACAGATTACTGTACACCAGTTAATGTTACTTTTCAGATTCCTGATGAGGATGTACATTTTAAAATGGCCCAACAAGAGACAGCTGTAGCACTGTTTTCAGAAAGGACAGTTGAAAAATTACCTTCTGATTTGAAAGAAATAATAAACACAGAAGTAAGGGAGTTCACAGAGAAACATGTCAGATTCATAAAATGTGCAGAACTTGTCTTATTCAAATTGGAATCAGATGACATGTATTCAAGAACACCATCAGTTGCAGAACTTTTACCCATAATTGGAGTTAAACTGAGTAAAGGATTGTTTATGGAATTGATTGGAAGTTTATGTAACTTTCTAATCACAGGTTTACAGAAACGAAATGAAAAGAACGGATTAGTGCAGGAGATTAATAGTATAACTGTTCTATGTTGTCCTGTGGTACCGAATCCAGCCAATATATTTTTTCACATTCCATGTGCTGAAGAATGGCTTACTGTTATGGATTTTTGTCAAGTTCACGTCACAGTGCCATTGCATGAGAATAGTCAGGAGTACTGTCAAAAAGAAACTGAATGTCTGGGACACATAATTGGAAAGAGAGCTAGAAAGGAGTCACCAGAGAAAGTGGAAATAATCCACCAGATGAATCCACCTCAAATTCAGAAAGAAGTCAAGATGTTCTTGGGAATGGTTAGCTGCTGTAGAGAGTGGTTATTAAACCTTGCCATAGTGGCTAAGCCTTTACTGAGGCTGACACACAAGGATGTGTCTGATCCGCTTCCATTGGACAACAATTGCACAAGAGCATTCCTAGAGTTGAAAGAGAAAAGGTGTTGCGCCCCGGCACTAGGAATGCAAGTTTATTTAATAGAAAAGACACCAATTTGCAGTGAGAGGGAGGGCTGCACTCTCTCAGTGCCTGTTCAAAAATATCAATGTGTTCAAAGGTCTGTGACGTATTTCCCAATGACCTTTGACCCCAACGTTACAGAAATGCCAGCAATTGAAATTGTTTATAATGAAACTGAACATGAATGTCTAAATATCATGAATATATGCATGAAGCCAAGGTTAGACTTTAATGATGAACGTCTGATTCAGCCCAACAATGTCCATTTTGTAGATGGCCCATATTTGAAAGGTAACAATGACACATTGAAAGCAGCACATGCTGTGCTCCTTATACATTATGTTGTCAAAACTTTATGACTTTCAGTAGTTACCTCAGCCAAAAATTAAAAATTGATTGTCCTTATCATAACATGCAGTATATCTGCTCAAATGGGAGCCACCGTTGTCATGGGAGAGAGAAATGCTAATTCAGTTGCACAAAATTGTATTCTGTTTGCCTATACATTCAATGGGATTACCACAGGTGAATATGAAAAGAATACTGTTTATTTTGAGAAAAATGACAACTGCATAGTAGCAAATGGGTTATTGCAAAAACGGATGCCCAGGTATAGATTGCCAGTTTCTCTAAAATCAGATCATAATGAGGTTTCAAAGATGATGTGTGTAGAACCACAGATAGGACAAGGATTGGATTTTAGCTATCTGCCTGAAGTGCCAAGTATAATAAAGCAACACAAAGACAGCACAGAGTTACACTTTGCAAACAACTGTGTTTCAGCATCACTGAAGTGGCTTGAATATTTACATGCAAATGCACTTGTGAAAAACACTGATGAAAACACTAGCCATTGCTGTGAAGGTCTGGCTGATGTGGAGCGTACAGTTTCTCACCAGATTGCAGCTGCTACACAAGATCTGCATAATGGATGGTGCAACAACTGTGATCTGAGAGATGCTGTGCTGAAACATCTGAAACTGATGAAAGTGAAAATAAAAGTGAAAGGCTTGGATTGAAAAAGTGCAAAGAATTGATGGTGCTCTGTTAGAGTTTCTCAGCACCTAAGTGGTCAAATTGCATGGAAAAAGTACAGAATGCCACACTGTATGAGCCACCCTAATGGCAAGCTGATGACAAAGAGCAAAGAAATGCTGAAACTGTCCTGTTGAATATTCCTTTTATTATTTTAGTTACTTATTTTAGAGAAGACTAACAGTTCAAAGAAGCTACTTACAGAACTCTGCACTAAACATTTGAACTTGGCTATACATGATCTGATTACAGACAAAACTTGTGTTGCCTTAGAAATAGAGGTAACATTGTTTTATGCTCAGCTTTTGCAATACAAATGTCACCTGTGAGATTAAATAAGTGTGATGATTTACACATCATTTGAGGTGTCATGATTTGTTATCATCAAAGGGAGGGTTGATGTAGCTCAGATTTCATCTGGATTCAGGCATTGCTTTATTTTTGTGTTTCAGACAGACTGCATTTATAATGGCACGCAGATTTTGGTGCAAGTGAAAACACATGGCACATGAAGCATGAATTTAGACAATACATATTCAGTTAATAACACATCTTTTTATAATGTGTATTAATTAATCAACCATGCACCAACACTACATGTGGGGCAAACACATTTTCCATGAAAAGCTATCTAAAACATTAGAGCATGTTGCTATGAGTATGTATTAACTGTTTGCGCTTTGAAAAATTGCACTGGTGCATGTTTATGCTATGTTGTGCATTGCACATTTTGCATGTGGTGCAGAAATAATAGAAAAGCTCCTTTAAATTAATAGCTTTCGCTAGGTAATAATTAATACAAGGTACTAGTATGGGGTAGGTAAGCATAATGGGTTTTATTTAATAACTTAATATTCTTTTGTGTTTGTTTTATTTTTGGGCCCACCATAAAATGGCTGCCTGGGAATCCAGCATGGTTGAGAATTGTTAGCAATGTGATGAAGGAGAGACGCATGCAGAGTACATTATGCCAGCTGCGTGATCTGCCAAGTGCCTCAAGTGAAGACACATGGGTCAAGGCCACAGTGAACTGTACACTCCTATCATTGTGCCAATATACCAGTGTTTGTGGGAGAGTGTCATCCCTGCGTGCGATGTGAAAGTGAGAAGGAAATAGAGTGATACATTGTTTCTATTAAATGTTGCAATATTTGTATAGTTATTGATGGTGAAACATATGACTGTATTAAACCTTAACGCTTCCTTTGTCAGAACCAGTATGGCTTGGATTTGCAACGAGAACAGGATGGTGAGACCCTCGTGTCACCTATGCTAACCAATCACAGTGCGAGTTTCTACTGAAACTGCAACATTATAAGTATAGTCAGCCAAGAATTAGAGTATAAATAATTACCCTTAGGGGTCTTGTCAGTCTTAGGGGGAGAAGAGAAGAAGCAGAGACCAGACATTGTATGGGTTAGGTACGTGAACGTCGCAGGTGCATCCTGGGAGGAGATTGCATCCGAGGAGAGACAGAGGGAGGAGGGGGCAGAGAGGCATAGGCTAGCCTTGCACGTCATATTTTTGGCAAGGCAAATCAAATTCCTCTGTGGACTTGTGAAGGGAGGGGAGCCTCTCTGTGAGAGAGAAAGATGAACAGACCAGGGCAGAGAGAACAGCTGATGGAACAGGTTTAGATTTAGATGCTAAAACTCTAAGTGTATGCTTTGACTAACTAACTAGTTTTGAAAAGATTTATTTGTCTTATGCATTTATTTCTCTTTATGGGAGATTTTTGCCAATTATTAATTATTGATTGGCCTTGCAACACTCACTCTTGAATTATATTTTCCTGAACTCTTTAAAGAATTCTGACTGACATTTGATGCCTCATTCCCTTCCTTTATGGAATGCCTTGTATTCAGTCTGTAATATGTTCTGTATTAATTATATTTCTCCTATGTTCAATTCTGTAACCTGATTAATATTTGAATAATGAATAAAGGGTCAGTGAACCTTAACTTTTAACTAAAAATAAAACCATTTAAAAATATTCACAACTCTCTTTACTGGTTTAAATATTAATTGCAATTTGATTTTTCATGTTTATGTAAAGTCTCCTGATGGTGATACACGGTGGCAAAGGTCCATCACCTTGAAAGCGGTAAACTGGAGGTCAATGAGGTTTTGCATTGAGAAATTACCGCTGGATCAGGGTCAAACAAAGGGCAACAGCAGTTCCTACCTTGAGTTTGCATTCTCAAAAGCTCACCCTTGGAATATTGAGGTAACAGACTGGGTTCAAGCAGCAAACCAGGAAGGTGGTTAGCACTGAGCGCTGTCCAAGTGCGGAAGAGCGCAGATGGGCTTTCAGGACAGGAGTACAAACCTGCATAAAAATGCAGGGGACATTCCCATCCTAACAACAACTGACAATTAGCTGATGGGAAAATGTAACATTTCAATAAAGCCCTGAAAAGGCCTTATGCCCAAAAAAACAAGCATTGGCATAGCCAATAGGTCTCGCCTTTGGGACCTTATAAGTATTTAGTTATGTAGCACAATATCCTTGGTGCAACAACATCAACTGTTGCATGGCTAAACACTTATAAGGTCCCAAAGGCGACACCTATTGGTTATGCCAATGCTTGTTTTTAACTTATTCCTGCAGAAGGCCTACATGGGTGGCTGAGTTTCCCTGGTACAAGGAGATAAATAAAGTTAGCAGTTTATGATTTCATGAATCGAGGTTTGGATTCAGGCCCACGGATGCCTTTTTTGCACAACCTGATTGAAATTAGGCAAGCAAAAACACGGGAATCAGGTCCGGCATGTCCTCATGGGACAGAAAGGTCAAAACACCACAGGGGAGCAGCTATTGTCAATCATGCTACGTAGTCACTGCCCAGCTTTCGGGATCGAGGGGTGCAGAGAGCAACTGGGATTTACCACTCAGATCAGCTTTCTGGGTGAGCCGTGCACGTGCAGAGCTCAATACTTCCGGTGATGCACAGGGAGATAAACGCTGGCTGCGAATAACTGACTGAGCCCAAGGTCAGCCAATAATGTGTCTGATGCCAGAAAATGAGCTCCATCTCAGCGAATGTGCTTCCTGTCTAGAAAGGTGCCTCATGCCACACAATTTTCCACCTGCAGGAGAATGTGCCATGTGCCACAGTGGTGCTACGATGCTTCCAAAGACATGATATAAAATGTGCCCAGTGCCACAGTGGTGCCAAGATGCTTCTAAAGACATGCCATAAAATGTGCTCTATGCGCAGGATGCGGCATTCCGAGCTGCAGAATTAGCCCCATACGAAGAATGTGCTCTGTGCATCAGAATGGCCACTATGACCCGACTGCCCCTCTTCTTCATCTCAAAGCGTGTGCCGCAATGCCACATAATGTGGCCCATTCCATTCCTTGTGCAGTCAAATGTGCCCGTGCCACAGAATGTGCTGAAAATGCAGCTTGCACTGTTGAATTGCCCAAAGCTCCTCTCTGGCACACATTTGTGGTAGAGTCCTCTGGAGTCCATATTTAAAAGGCTGGCATTAAGCCATGCAGATAAGGCTTATTGGGGCCAGCCTACCAGCGAAGTAACGGAGATTAAATGTGGCGTTACGCCGATCTGTGGAAATTACCAAAGGCAGCAATTACTGGCAAATCAAATCATTAGATACGTTCCCAGATGTTCAAATTGGGCGCCATTTTTAAATTGCATTATATATATACTTAGAGTCAGAAGGAATGCTGTAATGCTGGCGCTTCAATAAAACGATATTACAATAAAGGGAAAAGAAAAACAGGCAGAGCTTTTTATGAATCCGAGACCTAACCAATGAGGCCTCAGTACAACTAGAAAGTGGGAAAAAAAACAGTGTACATTTATAATTCTCTGACATAAGCAGGTTCAAGGACGGAAATGCTGGTGACACGCACATTGCAAGTGAGTGTAAATAATTTGTAATGTCAGAGTAACAAATCTTGTGGGTGGACTTTGATGTGTGTATGTGTGTGTGTGCGCGTGCATGTGTGTGTGTGCGTGTGCATGTGTGAGCGCACGTGCATGTGTGTGTGTGCGTCGGTGTGTGAGTGTTATGATTTTTATTGAGTTTGGAATAGACATGCACAGGCTTCCAACTCTGCACAAAGCTTATGCTTGATTTTGTAACAAGTCTTGATACTTTTGCAATAACAGCACCAGTGCACATCGATCAAGACCCATACTCAGGACAAGGTGCATAGAGGTGAGTGCACTTGGTGACGGACAGTGAGACTATTGACACATTCCACTTGTCTTGCACTAGAGTGTTCACATTTGCACAACGGTGCACACAAAGATTGAGGTATGCCCTTTACTGAGGAGGGTTTAAGCACAAAACGTCCTACTGGGTTTAAGGTCCTGCTAAGTGTCGACATTTTTCTAGGACAAACTTCCCGAAATGTATGCAGTTGTTACAGTTATTACCCATAGTTAACAAAGTATAGATTTCTGATATGGGATTTCATGTTAAAATTATGAATTTTGCATACCTCTTTTGCTTTTTTCAAGAATGGAAAGATTTCTGTCATCCATTCAGTCCCACCATTTTCAAAATTAACTAAGGAGATAAGAGCACATCTATTTTCAGCTGCAACCTGCACCCACAAGAAAATATTGCCAACCGTTGTTTCAAAATTAATCAAGAGAAAGTGAGAACCTGCAAATTATGGGTGGGCCTGTGATTGCGTTCTGTGCGAGCCTTTGTCTGTCTAATAATAATTAAACATATGCTATATTTGAGTATATCCCCTCACACACAGACACACATGTGCGTCCCTTTTTGGGAAAGTATGAAAACTATCTTACAGAAAAGGGAAGTCCAAAACAAGCTCTAGCGTGTCTATGATTGTTGAACATCTTTGAGAAATACCCACACATAACCGTCTACTGGGGTGGAAGAGACCCCGAACAAAATGCGTCTGCCTGCTCCTCTCCCAGTTTTATAATGAGGGGCTATGCTGCTTTAACTTTGCAATGTTTTTGTTACTGCTATATTTGCATTACATTTTGGATTTTGAGTTTGCGCTTCTGTAACACTCAGGTGCAAATGTCTATTTCGAAATCGAATTTTTATTTTTTATAGACTTCCATTCTTGGTTGCTAAGATGTTATCAAAAAGTTACATTATTGCCCCGAAGCGCTGTTTCCTGGCATACTTGCTTTTTAAGATACCTCATTGAATAAATGGCATATATATTATATAAAATAACTTGCCACTGGATTACAGCGTAGCCTTCCTTCCAGTGCGACTTTCACTATTTGTCTATTTGTATGCAAGTAATCTCGTTATCTTTTAAATATTAAGCATTTATAAGTTTCGTTTCTTAAAAAATATGATGTTCAAGTCTCTGTCAAGCGCAGATTAACTTGTTTCCTTAATGTTCCCTACAAATCTTCCTAGCCAAAATACTCAATTATTGTCAGGAACATTTTCAGAATTATAACATGCTGTTCCGTTTCCACGTTTCAATTGTGGTCGACGAAAGCAAATGAATCGGAAAAAAGAAAACAATGAAAAAAAAAGGACCAATAACATTTAAAAATATAAAGTACAGTTAGAAAAACACGAAGTTGTAGTGTATACGTTAGAAGTGTAGCTCTCGTGACCCATTCCCCATTGTCACTGCCCTCCTGTTATGCTAGGGGTTCCCTAACTCCGGAGCCAGCATTTCCCAAGTTTTGGAAAGAGGGAAGAAACATGGTCTTTATTATCATATGTAAAAGGCAGCCTCAGGAAGGGAGCTGGCTGTCCGCTGAAATCCCATCAGAGCCAGCCGAGGCGAGTAACTTAAAGGGGGTGCAGTGGAGTTTCCGAAATAAAAAGTGCAGCGTCCCGCTTGTGGAGTTTGTTGATGCCAGAGAGCGCTGGCGGGCAGGCTTTGTGCAGCAGTGAGCAGCGCTGCCACCCAGCCCACTCACCTCCATTCATTCACCGACCAGCTGGGAAGGGGGCTGCAGACCCACGTACGCAGGACACCCCTGGTCGCACTTTACACAACTTTTGTAGTTGCTTTCTCCGGTGCCAGAGACTTTTCAAGTTTTATCGGAGCCGTGCAGGATCGGCCAAGGAGAGGGACTTTGTGTCCGGGACTTTTGTTACTTATAAACTAACCGCGTCCGAGGCCAAGGTCGGCGGAGCCGCCCGAGAGCCAGCTGCCTGCAGGCGCGGTGCACTCTTTGAGGGAACGCATCGACATACCTACCGGCAGCTCACCCCAACATGCAAAACTACAAGTACGACAAGGCGATGGTCCCCGACAGCAAGAACGGGGGCACCCCGGCGCTGAACAACAACAACAGCAAAACAAGCTGAGCACCTGTAGATGCTGAGGGGGAGGGGTGGGGGGGGGGGAGTGCGACCGAGAGCACACAGAGCGTTTCGATTGCGGGAGCAAGAAGGGGCACCATTCAAAGCTCGCTCCCGCAAGGGAATCGCCAAACGTGCACGTGTTACCATTGAAAGCAATGCAATGCGTGCACTTTTTTCGCCGAAAAAGCGAATCGATTACAAGAGGTCCCCTCCTTAGTAGCGCATGCACGCTACGTAGGCGAGACCTAAAAAGTATGGGCACGCCTTGCCCCTCAGATCCCGCTCACTTCGACCACTGACCTACACCCTTTATGTGACTGACTCAACTCCAGCCCTGCAGCCATTTTATTAGAAAAAGCCCATTGATTCAACAACCTTTTAATTAATTTTATAAAAACGTTCTTCTCAAGCAAGAATACTCGAGCTCGCTGAAGGCTAATGTACATTCTATTGAAAAAGCATCCATGGCGACCTTTGAGAATAACAATATGGGACTAAAATGTGAAAATCAGAAGTTGTGGATACCCCATGGGCAGCTCTGACTTATTGCAATGAGTTTGTAGGGCGTAAACATGTTTTTGTGAGCAAACATCATACAAAGAAACATCTGCAGTCGCGACTGGCGCCTTTCCCTTCAATGGACATATCCCAATTTTTTGTGTTTAGATTAATTTTTACAGTGCTTATCTAATTTTTCTTCATCTTTCAGTACACTTCACTTCGTTGTAATGGAAATTTAAAGGAGAAAAATGGATGCAGTCAACAGTTTTTTTTAATAACTTTTGATCTGTTTCAGCAAGAAAACATTTTTTTTGTTAAAATCTGCAGATTATGCAGCAGATGATGGACTATGTGGCAAAAGCAGCAAATCCATAATTATGTGAAAAACGATGCGGTCATAGAATTGCATAATTCCAGTGCCCCAGATTATGAGTTTGTAGGAATAGGGTGGACCACATGTACCTGAGTTGTTAAAATGAAAATGATGCATAACACTGGAATCAGTTTTACCACAATGAATTTTGCATGTTTTGACTTTTTTCTGGGCCTTTGTCCCACCGGATGAACTTCTGCATGTTTGACCTGCCCGAACTTATCAGGGGAAGCTGCAAGTGCGTGATAATTAATATGTTCGCACACAGTGGGAGGCCTCTTGCATAGGTTAACACTCCATCTTTTATTTGCTTATTTTACATGTTTATGAATATGGCACAGCTGACTCAAGCACTAACAGTATTGCTTCCTAGTTGGTCTCCTATGCCTTTCCTATTGGAAATGTACTTTTGTAAAGATTTTCCATTTTAAAAGTTGATAAATATCTGTTTTTTAAAAAAAGTTCGATTCACGAAAATCTCTCAATTTACGAGTTTACATGAACAGGTCATAAAGAGTCCCAGTGGAGACAGCACTAATGGGTCCTTGTTCACACGAAGCTCCCATGTCATGAAGGTTGGCCATTTTGTGGTTTCATTCCATGAAAAAAGTTTGAAGCATACATTTGGTCATCTGGAGGCACAAAAACACTGATTCATTTTCATGTGTGAGAACCTTCCTACCAGGGAGCAGTTAAAGAGCAATAACTATAACCAAGTACATTTCCAGCAACAGTGCATAAGCACAATCGGCTGTTCACCGAAGACACCGTTGTCACTAGAGTGTCAACCATCCTGTTCATGAATGTCGCTCCAAAGTGAGAATTCCTAAACAAATTTCTTTGAAATCCTCCCAGCAGGATTGTGCCTAAATAACGGTGCGTGCGGATCAGAAAATATCCCCATGTGGACCCTGCGTTCCTAATGAAGTAGATGATGATTGTAGTATGTGTGCACGTGAAAAGTGTTTGTGTTTATATGCCAAGCCCTGGCCAAGTGAGAGTGCATGAACAGTTCCTTTACACAAGAGAAGCTTCAAATACCTGCTTGATCGACCTGCTGTGGGTGTGTGGAACTGGTATCAGCTGTTTATTTGGGAAAAAGCTCATCAAGGCAATGGACTCCCTTCATTTGAGATGCTCCCTAAGTGCCATCAACATTTACTTGCTTAGAGGATGCAGTGAGTCAATGTATTGAGCACAGCAACTGCTCTCACAAACATGCACAAATAACACACAGCCACAGGCACCCGCTCAAAAGTAGTAACACACACAATTTAACACAGGCACACATGACACATCCTCAAACTCACAAACATTCGCAAAAAAAATTCACATTGACAAAACCAAAAGCTCGGCCATTACTTTGACTTATTGTAATGTTGAGGGAAACATGACAAAAATGGATTTGTGCACACTGGATTCTGAATCCAAAAAAATATTTTTCAGCCAATGATAACAAGCGTTACTAAAACATTGTGGATGATATTGCAGGAGTGCTGCTCTCACCACTATCCTTGCTCCAACCTTCAGATTGAGTGCTTAGAATAATATGTGATGACAGTCAATTATGAATCCAAATATTTCCCCTTTAAGGTGCAATCTCTAGTTCCTCCTCAAGAAGAGAAGCTGTAAGATCAGTTTAGGTCTTATGCGACCCTCCGAAATGTCTGCCTCCCATCGGGGACGGGGAGGGAATGGGGCTCTGATCCTTCTCTTGTGCACATCTAACAAAAGAATCAACTCTTGCCGCCTGTAGAAAACACCCTAGAAAAAGAACTAAGGTTTAACAGCTCAGAGGCACAGCAATGATCTAGTTTTAAAGTTGCCCGGGCAGAAATGTTATTTTTCTCAAAGTGCCTAATTTCTACCATTGTGCTGGACCCTGACATCACCGAGACACATAGATGACCACAAGGCTTTGTACGAAATATGCTCCAATATTTAAAGTACCAATTAATATTCGTCTGGTTGCAATATCTACTGATAAGTGCCATGTAGCAGAGTGTGTTCATACAGAAAGACTTTGATGTCAAATGTTCCTTGGAATGCCTCGTGCATTATTATCACGAGCGTTGCAGCCCTGTTTCTCTGCTGCCTCTGTGCCACACAAACCTGCAATTTGCAGTTCCAGGCGAGCGGGCAAGTCTACCATTACGTTTTATTTCGCAGCACAGAACACTGCTGATTTTCTGAGCTTGGAACTTGTTGTACGACGACCTTGACAACCTTCCCACCAGTAGAAAGTCTGGAGACCCGTTGCCACTCAAGCTGTGCCCTTCCACGCATGCCAGCGTCTAGTGGCAGAGGAGCAGCGGGCAAAGCATGAGGGTGGCACATTACTGTTATCGAGCAAGGAAGCTTTCCTACCAGAGGTGGCAAATGTAGCTTGGCACCGAAGGACTGGCATCGCGAGCTCACAGGCGTTGCCCAGGGACATGCTGCTTTTATATCTCAAAGGTACTGGCTACAGGGCCTTTTGAACAAGCATTGGCCGCGCGGAATGCATAGATGGGGGCTGCAGTGGGAGAGAGAGGAGGAGGGAGTTGTGTGCGCGCGCGCTGCGCGCTAAAGCTCTTAATGAGCCATGACGGCTCGTAACTGTAAAACAAGGCTTAATGAGATAAGAAAGGCAGATGCCGGCTGCGTGCGTTCACGCGCACATGCACGCAAGCTTTAGGCCAGGAAAAGCTTGTGGGTAGCACTTTGAAAACCCCCTTACTAAAAGTCGAGCTGCAACGCATGCGCCGCTCTAGGCTCGACCTAATAACAAAGGTTGTACTGTGTTGGCTTTAAACATCTGGTTTTGTACGTCCAGTATTTATACCGAGTCTGATATAATATTGGAGCATTACCATTAAAGAAGGAATCTACAACTACAAAGACTCTTAGATTTTTAATGTTTGAACCAGTCTGTGAAAATATATGTATAAAAATTAAGACAAGTGAATTCATCTCCCACTTTAGTGACGCATCGTGAAAGGCGAAAAAAGAACAAAAATACATTTATCAGAGACAGAAGCCTAACAGTCAAGATTTTGTCAGGGAGACAATTAAAAATTTGCAAACATTCGTGACAAGAATTTTCAATTCTATTAAGGACAAGGAGGCGAGGATTATGCTTTCTCATTTCTTTATTAGAAATGCCCAGCAGCCAATCAGAACCGTTTATGAAACGAAAAAACTACAGTACCCATGAGTACCCGGGTACCACGTGACAACCATAGAGTCTCTCCTATAAAAGGTACAACAGTAGATAGTACGTCCTCTTTCTTTGGTGAGGAGCAGTTCACATGAAAACATGAAATCCAATGGAAAAAGAAGCAAGCCAGGAACCAAGTCCATCAGCCACATTCGGTGATCATCCTGACGCTAGAAACACAGCAACGCCGAACAGAGGAAGGCAGCAGATGATCCAAGCGGAGTAAACAGGATAAACAGTAGAAATCACTATTTCGGGTCAGAACCTGAAAAGAAAAGTATAGCCGTAATACTCATCCAATAAAGAGAGTGAAGGCAATAAAAGGGAAGGGTAAACATTGAGAAATACAATGCATTGTCATAAATCAAATGCCACTGTGACAATGATAAACATGAGAATCAAACATGAATTTGGGTGGGATAATCCTCGCCTCCTTGTCCTTAATAGAATTGAAAATTCTTGTCACGAATGTTTGCAAATTTTTAATTCTATGTCAGGACAGGAGGCTCCGATTATGCTTGTTCAAAGCTGATCCACCACAACAGAAGCAATATGTTCGATAGGCTTGTAATAAAACGTTTTGAACATAGAATCAGAAGACCAATCTGCGGTTTTCATGATGTCCAGTAATGAAACACCCATCGAGAACGCTTTAGAGGCCATGGCCCCGCGAGCCGAGTGAGCACCAAAAATGGAAACATCAATTCCAGCCTCAGATAAGAGCCATCTAACCCAGCGAGCTAATGTAGCAGGAGTAACAGGACGAAAAGGTTTTTGCAAGGCAATAAGTAGTTGACCCTGTGTATCAGAACGTAAAGGTGCAGTACATACCTCGTAATCCTTGACACATTGAACAACGCAAAGGTTGGGATGATGAGGAAAGGAAGGATAAGTAAGCGAAGAGGTAGCAGTCTTGGTGCGTTTAGAGATTAGAAAAGTGACACCCTCAGGTGTAAATCTTCGACCTGCCAAGTCTAACGCCCGCACGTCAGACACTCGTTTACAAGAAACGAGACATAACAGCATAGTCAATTTAGCAGAGAGCTGTTTACGAGAAAGTAATGAATTAGGAGGCCAAGCCTCCAAAAATCTCAAAACAATGGAGACATCCCAAAGCGAGACATATTTAGGGCACGGAGGGTTCGCTAGACGAATGCCCTTAAGCAACTTGGAAATTAAAGGATGTTCACCCGCCGGTTTGCCATTAATGGGAACATGGGCGGCAGAGATGGCGGAACAGAAGTTGTTGACCGTACGATAGGCCAAACCAGAAGAAGCGAGAGAAGCTAGAAAATTAATAATCAGAGCCACATCCGCTGAAGCGGGATCAACTTCCCGCTGAACACACCAGTCACACCAACGCTTCCATGAGGCTCTATATCTTTTGTGAGTACTGGGAGACCAGGCGTCACTGATGAATTTGGAAGCGTCGCATGAAAGGCCTGGGAGCGACCAGCGATCCCCGAAATTCGGCACGCCAACAGTAGGAGATTGCCGGATAGAACCAGGGGATGCGGATCGCCTAGGGGATCCAGCAACAGATTCCACTTCTGGGGAAGAAGGAACGGAACCGCACAACACATCTCCAGAAGGTGTGGTAAACAAAAATCTTCTTTACCGGACTGAATTTCATACGGGATCTTGAAATAAAATAAAATAGCTCAGAATAACAAGAGGCAGAATCCGTGGTATAAGAGTTTCTAAATGGGCTTTATTCCATCAAAATGGCCGACTCGAGTCGCGGCCTTCAGGTTCCGTCACCACGAGGGTTCAGGAAGTGAAGTACAATAATTTATTGACAGACATGTATTTTTATAATAAGTACATTACAATGAAACGAATGTAGAAGGCGTAACATTTGATAAGAAAAGTGACAAAACAGGTACGTAATCGAAACTAGGCGTAATAAGGAATAAAAGAAACATGATTGGTTAGGATTATCAGACATAGGTGGATCTATAAGATAATACTTGGCATAGATGCGCGCGCAGCAGCATGACGTGTGATTGACGTGCAACTAGGGGGTGAAGGGGACTTGACATTTAGCTCTACATGTGGAGACGAGAAGTCTGGGGGGTCAAGTCAACCTAATCCCAAATCATATCTAACATCCTATGTTTAAAGAACTATGTTATCCACAAGGAAGGACTCTCGGACAGAATCTAGTCTATACTGACTGTGTGCGTGCACAAACGCCTAAGTGTCTATATGAGATGCGAGGGGCAGAAAACTTTCCATGACAGCAGGGCTATGAATCACTTGCAGGAGGACGGAAAGGCTGAGTCCTTTGCTTGTGAGCTAAAGGAAATGTTTACCTAAATCACTAGACAGGAATGCATCGGCTGGAGAGCAAAATAGATAATTCGAAGGTGAAATACAGCTTCTTGGCAGGCAGGCGAAAACTGGCCGAGGCAGGCACCGTTAGCTGCACAGGGAGTAGGACAAAGTTCATGGATACAGATGCGAGCTCAAGCTGAAGCTGTCAAAAGACAGAGAGCAGGGAAAGGCTTTGAGGACAGAATCGGGCCTACTTGCCTGAACTGTAAAAATGGAGTAACTTAGCCATATAAAGTCGGTGGCCTTTCATGCTTAGGAATCGAATATCCAGCCCATTGATGGCGGATCTGACAGAGAACATGTCGACGGTAGACACACATATGTTTGCGTCTTAGAAACTGAAACTGGAGGGAACATACATGTACTTGTAACATGCATATAGAACCGTTGGGGTCCAAGATAGGGGACATAACTGATCAGGAAAATCCACATTTCCACATTCCCTCCTTGTCCCCTACTTGCCCTTCAAGAGATATCAATCTTCATCATTCCATCGATTTGCTCATGGAGCATCATTTCTTCTTCCTTCTTCTTCCGGTATTTTGAACGAGAACTGTGATATGGAATGCATGATGTGGCACACAGACCACAAATCGCTGGTCCACATTGCAGGCATAAACAACAACTGAAGAGCATAAGAAGGCCAATACCTAGGAAGGATAGAACTCTCCATCCCCAGGCTGATATCACACTCCAAAACCACCCGGACCACGTCCAAGTGCCTGGATTCTCGTGTATCTGGCTCACAATCTTATGAAGGCGTGTTATAGCTTTATATACAGATGGCGAATTTTCTGGTATAAATATGCAGCAGCTGGATCCGATGACCCTGCAAGCTCCGCCCCTATCGGCCAGGATGACGTCAAGGACAAGACGATTCTGGAGAACAACAATTCTCATCACTGATTGTTCTTCTGTCAGATTGCCTAGGGCGGCTATAGTCTCGTTTACTACAGCTTCAAGAGTCTTGGTTAGTCTGCGTATCAGCTTACTATTTGATATTGTACCTATATAGGGAAAGATACCTTTATTGAAATCTACATACTTGTCCCATGCCGTCTCAGTATAATCGACAACTGGGAGATCTCTTCGCTCTCTATTGTGTACTAAATGAACATTTCGATAATAATCAGGGGGAGCTAGGAAAACAGGTGGCAGAAGGAATGCTATGTAACAGGTACCATCCCAATCTAGAGGCAGACGCATATATGCCGTCTGACCACATATAAAGTAAGAATGGCGAGAAGCTCTAAATGAAGATTTACCTTGATCACGATATTCTACTGTAGTAACGCATTGGCTATGGCCCATATGTATGGAACCAACTTTTCTTACACATAATTCACCCTTAACTGGAAATACAGACATAGTGGGCAGAATTAGTTCAACTTCGGTTTTGACATTCAAAATCATAAGATTAGGTGTAAAATTACCTAATTTATACACTTCATTTTCTAAATCAGTTCCTGTTCTACTGGGGTGACCCTCCTTATTAGGGTGACAGACTTTGAATAAAACTAGATTCAGATTTCCCCATATCCAATGTTGTTGATAAACTGCTGTGTCTGGGTCTATGGAATTTAATAAACTAAACCATGCTCCACAGGAGCCATTGTGTGTGAACGGATGTGGAAAGAAAGGCAGAACTCCTTTGTTATTCTGATAGGGAGGGAGTCGGCCACACACCCAACAATTGGTGGCATTACTAGTCTGATGGGAATGATGTAACATACTAATGAAGGTGTTATTGCGCAGCGCAAGTCTATAAGATAATTCATGTGGCGGTAGGTCACTAAAAGAATGTTCAGCAGTAATATTATAAACATGTCTAGAAATAGGATGATATATGTGCAAAATCACACTCGTAATGATTATTAAAACACTCAATAAAAACAGAATTAATAATGTCCTCACACAGTAGCTACGCAGTGATTTACAATACGCCTGTCGTTTCAACATTTCTCTGGTATTTTCTCTACTCAGGTCCAAGGGATACATGTCAGAGACAATTCAACCGCTTCACCTTGGAGAGGACTTAAACAATCAAATTGCTCGACTGTTTGGGCCTAAGTTTTAATTTATAGTTCTGAGAGTCATTCCTTTCAACAAAGGGAAGTTTTGAATCAGTCTGTGAGGGAGTGCAGGGCACAGTGTCTATATCCGAGGATAGTCCATGAAATTTCTTGACGTGACTGGAATGTATCCATCCTTTGCGGCCCTCCACTTTCACGGCTGTTCTTGTGGTCAGCAGGACTAGCTTCGGTGTTTTCCACCTGGGCTCCAATTGGGTTTTCCGATCGAAATTCCTCACAAACACCAGATCCCCCGGAGCAACGTCATGGGGTTTCACCTCAGTGTTGTCAGGAAAAGCTGCAGCTACCTGTGAACGACAAGATTGTAGTGCAGACATCAAGGAAGCCAGGTAATCTGTCAGCATATTACAATTAACATCAGTTATTTTACGTGGTACAGGCGTCCCCCACATATTTGGTGGTCTTCCGAAGATCACCTCATACGGGGATAGCCCTGTTCGAGAGTGTGCTACCATTCTTATGTAAAATAGTGCAACTGGTAAGGCTACTATCCAATCAACACCTTTCTCCTTACATATTTTAGACAATCTGATTTTCAAAATTTGATTATGTCGTTCCACGAGACCTGCTGCCTCGGGGTGTCGGACACAGTGGAACTTCCACTGATATCCCAACAAAAGTGAGACATGTTTCATTAATTCGGATGAGAAAGGCTGGCCGTTATCTGAATATACAACACGTGGTAAACCGTACCGTGGGAAGAATTCTCGAACTAGCTGCTTGGCAGTAGTCGGGGCAGTGTAATCTGATACGGGATACGCCTCTGTCCAACGGGAGAGAGCGCAGACAACTACAAGAACATATTTGAATCCTCGACATCGTTCCATCTGGATATAATCCATTTGGAGCACTTCAAAAGGATGATCAGGGGTCTGGAATCCACCCTGTTCTACGGGAACACTTTTTCCCGGGTTGAACTGACAACATATCATACAGGTACGGACCTTTTGTTTAGCTGCTGCTCGTAGATGTTTATTGAACCAAATGTGTTGAATGCTGTCTAGCATAGCCTTCTCTCCTAAATGTGCTGGACTGTGAACTGGAGCTATAATGGCTTGAACCATGGAATCAGGGAGAAACCATACAGATTTCTCCTTCGTCATCCATCCTTGATCTGTCTGGATCCCTCCTAGTTCAGTCCATTTCTTTATTTCTTCTGCTGTGGCATGTGTCTGTATGTCAATTACGTCAAGTGCGGGATCCTTAATTGTCATACACTGTGTTGGTGTCTGAACTATTGGCTTTGTCATGTCTAATGTGCGATTCTGAGCAGTCTGTTTAGCTGTTCTGTCAGCTAAATCATTGCCTTGAGAAATGGTATCAGTAACCTTCGTGTGTGCTTTACATTTCATAATCGATATAGCAGTGGGTAAATGTATTGCGTCTAACAAAGCATGAATGAGGGGTCCGTGCTGAATGTGGGCACCATGGGAGGTTAAATAACCTCTCTCTCGCCACAGCACGCCGAAGTCGTGTACAACTCCGAATGCATAACGTGAGTCAGTGTATACATTAACTTTCTTATTTGTGGCTTGAATACAGGCTTGTGTTAGAGCAATAAGTTCTGCTGCTTGGGCTGACAAAGTATCTATACAATTTGTCTCAATAACTTCAGTGTCTGTTGTGACTGCATACGCGGCCACTAAATCTCCTGTACTTGTTCTCATGCACGATCCGTCTACATACAACGTCAGGTCTGGATCTAACAATGGAACGTCTGTCAAGTCTTGTCTAGGTTTCGTCTTTATTTCAATGATTTCAACACAATCATGAGCTAGTGGGTCTGTTCCAATTACAGGTAATAGTGTAGCAGGATTCAATGTATTACACCGTCGGATCTCTATGTGTGGTTGAAACAATGTCAGTTCATAACCGGTAAGTCTTGCTATGGTCAAGTGTTGTGTTTGTGTTCGGTTCACAAGAACCTCTACTGCATGTGGTACTTGTACTGTCAATGGATGTCCTAACACTATGGCATCGCTTTGTCTGATTGCTAAAGCTGTCGCTGCCACTGATTTCAGGCATGCAGGCAAAGCCTGAGCTACGGGATCTAATGTACTGGAAAAATAAGCACATGGCTTGCGTGATCCTGCTTGATCCTGAGTGAGTACTGACAAGGCAGTACCTTCGCGTTCTGTAACAAAGAGTGTAAAATGTTTGCTATAACATGGTGTTGCTAAAACAGGTGCTTGACATAAAGCTTCCTTTAGGCTTTCAAAAGCTTGTGTATGTTCCTGAGTCCAAGGGAGAACAGTCGATGTGGCTGCCTCCTGTGTGGTTAACTGAATGAGTGGTTTTGCTAGAAATGCGTACTGAGGGATCCACTGCCTACAATATGAAGTGAGGCCTATGAAAGCCCGCACCTCCTTTTGTGTCTGGGGTATTGACATGTTAGCAATTAACTGGATGCGATCTGGTGTAAGCTGCCTTCCCTCCTTGGACAGCGAATGACCAAGATAAATAACTCGCTGGACACAGAATTGCAGCTTAGAAGGAGACACCTTGTGCCCCTTGTCGGCTAGAAAATGTAAAACTGTCAGAGAAGCCTTTTCACATTCTGGCTCGCTTCTTGCGGTGATCAGCAGATCATCGACATATTGAAGCAGTGCAGTATTGACTGGCATGTGGATACTGTCAAGTTCTCGTTTCAGTGCTTGGCTGTAGATGCTGGGGCTTTCTGTGAATCCTTGGGGAGCGCGTGAGAATTTAAAGCTGCGCCCATTTAAACTGAATCCGAACAAATATTGGCTTTCCGGATCTATTGGGACGCTGAAAAAGGCATTCTTGAGATCGATTACAGTAAAGAATGTTGCTTCGGAATCAATTGCTGTCAACAATGATGATATATCAGGGACCACAGGGAATTGTGGTACAATACACTTGTTTAGTTCACGCAAATCAATAACCAATCGGTACACTGGTGGGGCAGTAGGATCAGTTCGTTTAAGAATCGGAATTATCGGTGAATTACATACATTGGAGTCTGTTTCTACAACTACTCCCTGGACAATCAGCTCATCAATGATTTTCAGCAAAGCCACTACAGCATCATGCGGTAACTTGTATTGTCGCATTCGTGGTAGTACCACTCCTGCTTTCAGGGTGACTCGATAGGGTGTAATGTTCATGCAGCCAACATCCGTAGGGCCTTGTGCCCATAGATGTACTGGTAAAGTCTGTAGTCGGGGATCCATGTCTCTACACGCATAGTGACCTTTAAAATCACGTAGAAACAACCTTACTCCTTCCGGAGAACAACATATTATGGCTCCTAGTGCTTTCAGAGTTTTAATTCCTAACAGATTTTCTGGGCATGATTTAGTAAGCAATAAATCTGTAGTTCGTGTCAAAGGTCCTATCGTAAGTGGTAGAGGCTGTGATACTTCATTAACAATAGGTTTTCCCGAAAAACCAAGGGAAATATTTTGAGAGCCTGAGAGGGGTGCCCCTGGAACTTCACTACGTTTTATGGTTGTTCGACTTGCCCCTGTATCGAGTAAGAATTTTCTATCTTGACCTAATAATTCACTATGTACATAAGGTCCTTCTTGATCTACAGGAATCTCGATAAGCGGTAAGTCAACTTCCCTCTCTAGGCTGGTTCATGCGTAACGCTGATACTCAGGGTATTCATACTGTGCAGTCTGATACATTTGTCGTGTTGTGGTTTGTGTGGCAGTAGCAGGCAACGGTGGTGCAGCTGGCACAAACTGTATGGGTTGCTGTGAGGCTGGCATGGACTGTTGTTGAACTGGCATGGACTGTCCATGCTGCATAGCTCCTTGTTCATTCTGATCTTGTCTAACTAATCGTGGTCTCTCCTTTGCAATACCTGTAGCTATATTACGTTTCAGGACTGGACAATCGTGTACATAATGGCCCAGTTGTTTACAGTAATTGCAGGTTCCCTTTACAGGAACTGCAGAATCACCAGAATGTGTCACACCCTTTTTGTGACCATCTGCTGGTACTGTCTGAGAAACTAGCATTTTCATTTTTGTATCCTTCATGCGTCTATGCTCGTGTTCTTGTTCATCCCTAATTCTATTGTGATGATACTGTAACATTTGTAGCATTTGCGACGGAGTGTTACTTTGCCAGGTACTCTCGAATTTCAATATTCTATTCTTTACTGGAGGCAATGCATTTTCCACTAATTTTGTCACAAATAAATGTGGATATGAGTCACTACTTGCTTTTATACCACTATTTATACCAAAACATTTTTCAAATCGAGCATAATAATCGCTTGTGTCTTCATCTTGCTTTTGTTTGCAGGCTGTGATTGCACCCCAATCTTCCTTTTTTGTAGTTAATAAACGTGGCAGTACCTGTACTAGTAAACCTGGTAACAGTTTAACTTTATCCCCGAGCCCTGAACCTGCAGTTCGGCCCCTTTCTTCCTCTGCTAATGCTGTCCAGTCTATCTTTTGGTCACCCACTTCCCACTCTTTTTCTTTCAGTTTTTCATAAATGCCAGCAGGCAAAAGCACCTTTAATATCGTCATAATATCAGGAAAGGTGTACTCTCCCATCAGTAACATGTCTTTAATTTCTCGGTGGAAACCCGCTGGGTCTTTGTCATGACTAGGTACTACTTTCTTCATTTCCAATAATTCCATTTTTGATATGGGTGTGTAAACAAATACACGGTGAAACTCATTGTCTTCGCCTTTTATTGGGTGCACTTCTCGTAGGGGATTTTGTCTATCCATATAGTACGGCGCTCTTTCTCTGCGGGGCAGCGAGAGAGAATCCGGACTTACAAAAAGGACATACTGCTTACGTGACACTAATATCTCTTTAATTAGCTTGTTACTAGAACCTCTCCATCTGTTTGTGAGTAGTTCCGTTAATATATCAGGTAAAGGACCAGGGTCAGCATGTTGGCTCTTATATAATATGAGGAGTTGCTGAATCATATAGATTCCAGCTAAACGTTGTTCATCTGTACTGAGATTAAAAAACGTGTGTGCTACGGTCTCATCACCGTATTTTTCAGGACTGTCAATCCAGTGAACGGCTGATCTGGCTAATTCTTGCTCATCCATGGAATCGAGGAGGTGGTAACCCCTTCGTTCTCGTAGTATTTTATCTGCGGCTTGAAACGAATGTTCAGGAGACTTCAGATTTATTATAGGCGTCGGATACGTTCTGCTATTATTTGGGCATACAGAGTGTATGGGATCAGAAAAACATCTAGCATTATCACAGGATCTTCCTCTGCCTACATAGGCTATGGTCTCTGACTGTCTTGCGGAATTCCCTGATTCGGACACTTCATCTTGCTCAAACTCGTCTGTTCCCAATCTTTCTTCATGAATACGCTCTATTTCTTTACGGATTTTTCGGCACATGGCTATTATACAATTTTGCTTATCGTGTCTCCCTTCTGATATATTCTGACTCCATCTTGTAAGAATAAGCATTGTATTCGGGTCTACCCCCGGGCGGTCTTGATTTCTGATCACACAGTTTATGAGGAAACGTAACAGTTCCCCCTGTATCTCTACTTTCTGGAATTCCATAGCTCTGTTAATACATCCTGGATCTCGTCCTGTTTGAACAAAATGATATATGTTATCTAGATGCGTAATCATTCCTGGTAACCTTGCTAAATACTCTGCGGCTCGCCTGATACGTAATGATGCCAGGACCATTTCGTCCTCTTTACCAACCACCGGGTCATATCTACAATTTACAAGGAGTTCCTTAAGCGTACGTTCACTTACGAATTTAGGTGTACGTGAATGCGCTGACTCTTGAAAAACAAGTTTATTTATTCTGGGTGGTGTAAAGGTAATGCTAGCACCTCCCGTGGCCCCATCTGGGGCGTCGGGTGTGAATGGATTCGTTGAACGTGACACAGCAACTATGGGTGTCGATACCCCTGTAGGATCGACTGCGGAGACAGATGCGGAAACAGATGTGCTTGCCGAAGCTTGTGTCGGGACTTGCTGTTGCACGGGGACAGATACCTGATCCTGACGTTGAACCCCTACACCAGACGGTCTATGTGGTGCGGCGTTAGCATACTCGGGAGCTGCGTCGTCTAGATATGAGGAAAGAAAAACATCTTCTGCGGTTCTGGGATGCCCTTTTGGATGTACCTTAATTGGAAATAATGGGGGTGGCAAGTCTTTTGGCATCTCTGGAGCAGCCTTAGGTAGTCCTTCGGCTAGAAGGGGATACATACCATTCATAAGAGCATTTCTTTGTCTATTTACTTGTTCTGATTTCACTCGGATACCTTCCTCAATTAATAGATTTTCTTGAACTTTATTTGAACTTTCTTTACTCCTCTCTTCTTGTCTACGTGCTTTTTCTGTTCGTCTATGAGATTCTTTACGCCATAACTCAACAGCGTCTTTCTGTGACTGTCTGACCTTTCTTTTCCATAACTCTTCCTCTACTTTCATGATGCATTCTGCATCCCAGGTTCCCGCTACGGGCCACCTTTGACTTTCCGGCAATCCCTTGGTATAATCTACCCATAGATCAAGAAACAATATGGCATCTAAGCCATGCTTATGGTACATAAAATGCCCTGGAGTGTCCCTAGGAGGAATAGGAACTGCTTCTTCAAGCACCCCTTTTTTGGTAGTAATCTGTCTTAACTTCGAGAAGAGCGGCATATTGACAACTGATCTGATACTTACTCTTGAACTCACTTTATACGAAAAACACAATAATGAACAGTGAACAATGAACACTCATTCATACCACAATATTTGAACACTTTAAACATTAAACATTAAACATTTTAACAACGACCGACAATGATGACAGTCTGCCTAACTAATCACCACGCTGAATTCTTGACAATAACTGCATACTTCGGAATACTTGATATACTGCTAAACAGTACATATACACTGCTAAACAGTGCAGACCGGATTTGTGTACCCAAATCCGTCTTGACCGGCACAACCTATGTGCGCGTCAACACGCCTCCCCGGCGATGGTACTCACCGAGTAGCTCCTTGAAACGGAAGGCCTCAGAGAATGGACAGGACTCGATGACTGCGGACAGCGGACCCTCTGGACATCGGGATTTCGAGAAACCTGGTGGGCCTCTGTATACCTCGGATCTTGCTCTCTCAGCTAGGCTCTGGTCGGGATACTTCGCACTTCTCACCGCCTCGTCTGGGTTGATCGCAGCCTCAGTCGCCCCCGCTTGACCGGAGGGAGCTTACAGGAAATCCTGCTGGTACGCGTTTATGGTCCGTCCAGCTGTGGCAGGAGACCGGGCCTGCAACGCACCGCCGGCGCGTGAGATGAGAAAGTGTCCCTGTTCGGGCGCCATTATGTGGTAAACAAAAATCTTCTTTACCGGACTGAATTTCATACGGGATCTTGAAATAAAATAAAATAGCTCAGAATAACAAGAGGCAGAATCCGTGGTATAAGAGTTTCTAAATGGGCTTTATTCCATCAAAATGGCCGACTCGAGTCGCGGCCTTCAGGTTCCGTCACCACGAGGGTTCAGGAAGTGAAGTACAATAATTTATTGACAGACATGTATTTTTATAATAAGTACATTACAATGAAACGAATGTAGAAGGCGTAACATTTGATAAGAAAAGTGACAAAACAGGTACGTAATCGAAACTAGGCGTAATAAGGAATAAAAGAAACATGATTGGTTAGGATTATCAGACATAGGTGGATCTATAAGATAATACTTGGCATAGATGCGCGCGCAGCAGCATGACGTGTGATTGACGTGCAACTAGGGGGTGAAGGGGACTTGACATTTAGCTCTACATGTGGAGACGAGAAGTCTGGGGGGTCAAGTCAACCTAATCCCAAATCATATCTAACATCCTATGTTTAAAGAACTATGTTATCCACAAGGAAGGACTCTCGGACAGAATCTAGTCTATACTGACTGTGTGCGTGCACAAACGCCTAAGTGTCTATATGAGATGCGAGGGGCAGAAAACTTTCCATGACAGCAGGGCTATGAATCACTTGCAGGAGGACGGAAAGGCTGAGTCCTTTGCTTGTGAGCTAAAGGAAATGTTTACCTAAATCACTAGACAGGAATGCATCGGCTGGAGAGCAAAATAGATAATTCGAAGGTGAAATACAGCTTCTTGGCAGGCAGGCGAAAACTGGCCGAGGCAGGCACCGTTAGCTGCACAGGGAGTAGGACAAAGTTCATGGATACAGATGCGAGCTCAAGCTGAAGCTGTCAAAAGACAGAGAGCAGGGAAAGGCTTTGAGGACAGAATCGGGCCTACTTGCCTGAACTGTAAAAATGGAGTAACTTAGCCATATAAAGTCGGTGGCCTTTCATGCTTAGGAATCGAATATCCAGCCCATTGATGGCGGATCTGACAGAGAACATGTCGACGGTAGACACACATATGTTTGCGTCTTAGAAACTGAAACTGGAGGGAACATACATGTACTTGTAACATGCATATAGAACCGTTGGGGTCCAAGATAGGGGACATAACTGATCAGGAAAATCCACATTTCCACAAAGGTCCGGGAACCATGGTTGAGCTCTCCACAGCGGAACAATGAGAATCAGCTCCGTTTGAAAACGTTTCGAGTAGGCCAGAACCCTGGGAATCAACATGAACGGGGGAAAGGCGTAGCACAGAGTGGACGGCCAAGTCTGAAGAAATGCATCTGTGGCCAGGGCTTTCGGATCCGGTCTCCAGCTGAAAAATAGAGGGAGTTGAGTATTCAGGCGAGACGCAAACAGATCTAGGTGACAATGACCCCAAGTCCGACGGAGAATGCGAAAAATGCGCGGGTGAAGGCGCCAATCGCTGAAGTCGCGAAGATGGCGAGAGTTCCAGTCCGCAATCTGATTGCGGCAACCGGGAAGATATTCGGCAATAACTGTGATCTTCTGTTGAAGACAGAAGTGCCAAAAATCCTTGGCGATCTCCGCCAAAGTCTTGGATCGTGTTCCCCCCAACTTGTTGACATACCGGACCGCTGAAACGTTGTCCATGCGGAGAAGAATACAACAATTGGTCTGATGAGGGGAGAAACACCGAATCGCAAAAGACCCCGCTAGAAGTTCTAGGCAATTGATGTGAAGAGACAGTTCCTGGGGAGACCAGCGACCCCCGGTGGAGATTGGTCCGCACCTGGCTCCCCAACCCCAAAGGCTGGCATCCGATTCTATCACCAGATCCGGAGCGGAGCCGAACAGGGCTCGTCCATTCCAGGCCTCCATGTGGTCCAACCACCATTGCATCTCGCTCTTCGCATCCTCGGAAAGAGGAATCAGATCTGAATAGCGAAGACCTTTTTGGAGGTGACGAATCTTCAATCTCTGAAGTGCTCTGTAATGCAGCGGACCTGGGAATATCGCCTGAATGGAGGACGCCAGGAGACCTACTACCCGTGCTAACGACCTCAAGGACACAATCTGTCTGGAAAGAACAGACCTCAATTCTCTCTTGATGTACCGAATCTTTTGGTGTGGTAATAATAGTTGACAGGATAGGGAGTTCACTTGAAAACCCAGAAATTCGATTACTTGAGTAGGATTCAAGATAGACTTTTGCGGATTGACTAGGAAACCCAGGGATTGTAGAAGGTCGATAGACCATTCCAGATGGGTTAATACTGTGAGGGGTTTGTCCGCCATGAGAAGAATGTCGTCGAGATAGATTATCAGGCGGACACCCCGAGCACGCAGACATTCCACTACAGGCCTCAGAAGTTTCGTGAAGCACCAGGGTGCTGACGAGAGGCCGAATGGGAGAACTGTGTATTCGTACCATATTCCTTGCCAACTGAATTGAAGAAAACGACGATGAGGCTCGTAAATGGGAATGGAAAGATAGGCATCCTTGAGGTCGAGCCGAACCATCCAGTCCCCTTCGCGCAGAAGATCGCGCAAAAGATGGATCCCTTCCATCTTGAAGTGTCTGTAAACTACACTTCCGTTGAAATCCTTCAAGTTGAGGACCAGACGATTGCCACCCCCTTTTTTCTGAACCAGAAAAACATTGCTGATAAACCCGTGAGGGTGGGGGACAGTTGACCTGATTGCCCCTTTGGCGAGAAGGGAGTCTATCTCTGCCGAAATAAACTTTTGGTCCTGAAGAGAAAAATGGAGAGGAGGAGGGGGGAGGGATTGATGTTGGGTCTGATAGAATTCTATTTTGAAACCTTGAACAGTTTGCAGAACCCAAGCATCGTTGGAGATTTGACGCCAGTTCTGGAGAAAAAAACGTATTCTGCCCCCCAGAACCACCTCGGAAAAACAAATCAAACTCACCTGAGGTATTAGAGTCTTGGTAAGCACCTTGGTTGCCACCGGAACGGCCTTTCCGGAATTGACCTCTCCCTTTTCTGGAAGGATAGAAGTTTGAGCGGGTGTTGTAGCCGGAGTCCTGACCCCCGCCTCTCTGGGACTGATAACCTCTCTGGGAGGAGTTATTGGAGCCACGGCCGAACGAGCGTCCCCTATGTCGTCCGGCCCTGGCAAAAACCGGACGAAGTGCACGCTTGATAGAAGCTTGCGCCTTATCCAAACCACTGAAGGTTGCTACAAATTTAGTAAGTTCCTTAAGGAACGGTTGGCCAAATAAAAGACCCTGTGCCACCGGACCAGACTCGGAAGTGGAGAGTTCCGCCAATTTCGGGTCAATCTTTAGAAGAATAGAGCGGCGACGCTCACTAGAAATGGCACAATTTGCGTTGCCCAACTGGCAAATAGCCCTCTGAGCCCATTCTATGAGTTCATCTGGATCCACAAGAGATTCTGCTTCCTTGGCCTGAAATCCGAGATCAAGGATCTTGGTGAGGGGTCCCATTAAATCCAACATTTTATCTTGGCAGGACCGCCAAGATCTGTCCAGACCCTTTTTAGGGTCCTTAGCAAATTTCTTCAGATAGGAAAGCATTGTGGGGTCAATTTCAGGAGTGTCTGCCAGGTGATCTGCAAGATCCGGGCGAGGGCACTCGGAGCGGAGGCGAGCTCTAACCTCTTTTTCAAAAGGTTGACGGATGTGCGCCTGGACATATTCAGCTACTGCAGGAGAAGGAAGCCATGAAGATGAATGGGGGTGATATATCTCCGAAGGCTCAAAGGTTAGGACTTGTGGGTGAGTAGGAGCGTCCACGTAATGCTCCTTGCGAGCCTTCTTGCGTGGTGGAGGGACATCCTGGTCAGAAGAGGAAGAAGGAGGACCGTCAGAGTCAGTGTGACAGGTTGCCGAGGTAGAAGCGCCTACCAAAGGACTGGAGGAAGCCTTTTCAGAGGCTAGAGTTTTAGCCAAACGTTTGAAATCCGCCCTGTGTGGATTTATAGGGGATTTGGAAGAGCGAGAAGAAGGCAACCAACCTTGCTGCTTTGCATATTGCGTCAAATGACGCTTCAATGGATTAATAGCGTGAACCAGGGCTTTAGTAACGGAGTGCTGAACTCCTTGGTCCAATGCTTCGACTAAATCGTGCTCAAGGAAACCTGAGCTCTCCTCTTCGTAAGAGTAATCATCTTCATCAAAATACTCCTCCATTATTCTTAGTTTCACTGGAAAAGTGAAAGTAATGCCCACCAAATGACAATTTAATGTCAATTAATATTATAATGCCAAAGGCACAATTCAGGGGGAGTGAAAAACCCCACAGCAAGCCAATTAATGGACAGAAAAAAGGCTGACCAAAAAATAAATAATTAAATTAATTGTGGAGGGAGGGCTTGCTGAGTCACTCTAGGCAGAGCCTATGCGTAATTATACAGCCCCAGGCCTTTAAACAGCAAAGGGCGTCGATGGGGCTGAAGAGAAGCTGAGGCAGTGGGCAGCGGTGTGAAGAACAACCGATTCCTGAGCTCCGTGTGAAAACACGGTTTGTAAACAATAAAAATGGCCGCCGCGCATGCGCGGAACGGCCGCCTCAGTTCTTATGTAAATAGAGAAGCACGCGCGCTAGCGCGAGCTTCTCAGCCCCTATTCTCCCACTCCACCGAATTCGGACACCGACGCTCGAGCGAGCGTCACGCCCAAGGGAGGTGAGACCACGCTCCCTGCATGCGCGCCGCGCGAAGCGGAGCAAACGAAATAAATGAACCGGGACAGCGCGCAACAATGTAGCAATAGCTAAATACAATTTGGAAGCGAGCGCGTCCCAACAGTAGTGCACAGACAATAATGCAACAATGTAACAGTAATAAAACGAAAAGGGCACTTAACTGGCTGCGGAGCAGCAAAGAAAGAGGACGTACTATCTACTGTTGTACCTTTTATAGGAGAGACTCTATGGTTGTCACGTGGTACCCGGGTACTCATGGGTACTGTAGTTTTTTCGTTTCATAAACGGTTCTGATTGGCTGCTGGGCATTTCTAATAAAGAAATGAGAAAGCATAATCGGAGCCTCCTGTCCTGACATAGAATTGCTAAATTTGATCAAGATGCTCTTGGCTCGGAAGAATGACTATGCGTTTAATCTCTGACTATACGTTGAAAACAACGGTGTCCATTGATGGCTTGGAAAGACGGCCAATCTGCCTGATTGAAAGAAGCACTACTAGTCCATATGTGCTGTCACTGAAACAGAATGTATCTAATTTTATAAAATATAAATATGTCCAATGATACAGGCCATTCGTAATTTAGAATGCACCAGTTCCCCAAATGTTCTACCAGAGTTATTGTGTAGGTTCCGCAAACAAGCGGCAACTAAGGCGAGGATGTGGCGCAATGGCCAGAGCTGCCGCCTTTGTAACTAGGGAAGCACGTTCGAGTCTCAGCGTCGACTCAATAACCTGTGATTCTGGGAAAAATCACTAAATATCTCCGTGCCTACAAAAATGAACGTGTCCTTGTGTAATCTAACTGGTGTTCATATAAAACGCAAGAAAACCTAACTGGCTCATGCAAATCGCTCCACTACCTTCCGGTCGATTTCGCGCTATATAAAACTGCACAAAACTTGACTCTTCTTTTGGTTATGACAAGTGTGCGACAGTGCTCTTTGCACCTTCCTCACTTGGCAGCTCTGAAATCTGTTAACCATTTCCGGTGTGAGAGTTCTGAACATATCCGTCATCCGATCGCTTGGAGTCCCCGTTGTCGCAGCCCTTTCCTTTGCCAGGGTTTTGTACGCCCCATCCCACTTATTTGGGGCAGATGTTTAGTAATCCCACCTTCTCTAACACTACGAAAGAGAGGTCCTGGGATATAAACCCTTGCCTGATAGGTTACGGCTGACGGGCGGCTGTCATACCTCCTACCACTCAATGTACAATTCCTGGACAGGTACGGACTTGTATCTTTCAATTATCCTCTCATTTTTAACTAAAGAAATGTGGCCAAGGGTGAGTCAACGCCCTCCACACATTTATTTTCATCTCTCCCCAGAATCATCTTTTTCTACTATAAGGTCCGATGCAGTGATAAAAATAGAGAACGGACCATCCTTTTTCAACGTAGCGCCGCCTCCTCCTCTCTGATTACTTCGGCTAGTTCTTTGCTGCGCACGCGCGCCCGCCTTTCGCCTGCGTGCCTCTAGCAACGTACAGCGCGTCAGGGGCCTCGGGCCCTCCACGGGATATAGAGGTGAGGTGACTGCGAGGGCTTGAGTAGGGGAGGAAGTCATGTAGCAACTATAAAGGAATGCACTGGGGTTGTTGGGGGTGGGTGATGGTATTAGGTTAGGAAGTGACCCTTGCAGGGACTCAAAAGTGAGCCATGCAGGGATTCAGGAGATCAGACCTCCCACCCAGCCCTATGAGAAAGGAAGACTTGCAGAATTGATGGGCTCAGGCGAGTTCTGCAGTAATGTAGGGACGGGGGTGCTGCCTGGGCTGAGGTAGGAGTCCTCAGAAACTGGATGTTGGAATAAAAAAGCGCTTAGGTGTTTGAAGTGGGAGGGAGAAGGAGGGCGGTACCGACAGAAGTAAGAACAAAACACTTTGCAAGGAGTGAAATAAACACGCCTCTTGATATGAACTGGGAAGTTTCGAAACATTTTATGAAGATAACATAGTATTTCAAAATTCTGTATTGCAATATTGGATTTGCACCACATTCCTCTATGCAACAGTTGCTCTTGCAAGTACGCTAAGGCTAGGTCTAGCCCCTCGCTGCTAGGGTGAGACTACTTGAAAAGCCAGGTCATCAGTTTTTTGCTCAACTTAAGAATTGAGAATGAGGCTCTGGTGTGTAACGGTAGGTGTTCTGCGCTTCAGACTTCTGCGCTTCAGACGCAATGTAGGAGAAGGCTCAAACTAATCTGGCTCAGAGTATGCTTGAGATGTGTGCAAGTAGGAGTCCGGCTGGGCAAGTGTGTCTGGTGGGTTTGTAAATATGTTGTGTAGTGCTTTGTAGGTGTGCATGAGTTTGGGCTGTGCTTGTATGTGAATGGGGAATTGTTTGATATGTGGTGTGTGTGTCATGGGACGTTCAGAATGGTTCTGGCTGCTGAGTTCTGAATGGTTTGCAGATGTCTGTTAATTGTTTGCGGATTCCCGTATTTCAGTTTGCTAGTGACGATTTTGGTAATGTTGGCTGGGAGCCATTTGGAGATTTTCCTTGGCATCCTTTAGGATGTGGAATCAGGTTTTCAGTGTGTTTACATGGATTGTCATGCAGAGTTTGTGGTCCGTGATTAGCCTGAGGTTCTAGGCATTGATGTTGGAGCTGGGTGAGGGTCCTAGTTCTGGTGGCCACCATATGGAGTCCCATGGTGAGGTTTTCTTGGCAAAGATCATGACTTCCGTCTTGTCGGTGTTAAGTCTGAGTCCTTTGGATTTCATCCAGTCCACGTTTTCAGTCATGCGGGCTGTGAACTTTGACAGAGACTCCAGATGGGCATCCTCTCATATTCACCTCAACACTGTTGCTGCACCTTTTGCTGATAGATACTGTATCGCCCTTGCCATTAATGGTTTTGTTTAGAAGAACTTTATTAGGTTGTGCTCTTCTCAATAGTGCTGCCAGGATGCAATGTGTAGTCCCAACCCTTTACAACAGGGCTAATGCAATTTATATTTGCCATTCCCATCATATATTTGCAAGAAAAGTAAAAAGCCCTAAAAAGGGGTACCAAGAATTCAGACGCATACACTTTGTTTTTTCTTTTTCTAAGAACTACAAACAATGACCCATTTTAATGCTACTCAATTTATCGACCTTGGCAGAATGAAAGGCTTGGGTGACCCTACCAGGATTCAAACTCAAAATGTGCAGGTCTCAATTCTGTATCGAGTGCTCATTTCACCGAGCTATCTTGCCAACATAAGCTGGACAGCGATGTATTTCTTATAATTGAATTACCGGCGAGTTGTTCATTGGGTTTAGAAGCGCTGCCCATCCTGGTTGTGACCACAGGCATGCCATTACCCAGCACTTTGACTAACAGCAGCTTCTATTCTGTCTCCGACTTCGTATATATAACCCTGTTTAAGTCAGCAGCGCTGCCGCCGTTTCGGTGCTCTGCCTCCAACATTATCCGTGACCAGAGGCGAAGCACTTTAGCTCCAGTTTCTGTTCAGTCGACTGTAATGAGGTCACACGGCAAACGGAACAGTTCTGTTAGGAGAGCGAAGTAGACGAGAGAGATGGCAGCTCCGTGGGAAGAGAGTGGGGGAAGGTGCGCAGCGTAAACAAGAAAAGGGCATGCAGAGAAGGCACGAGGCGTACAGCGACAAGGAGGAGATAAAGAAAGAGAGAGAGAAACCTGGGGGGAACAAGTAAAAGAGAAAAAAAGTAAAGAAGAGAACAGGGTCAAGAGGGGGTGAGTAAGTGGAGGAAAAGATACACACGGAAAATCCAAAGCCGGCGTCAAATGGGACTGAAATGAAATAGGAAGAGACCGAAAGGACAAGTAACTACCGGAACAAAGAGGATTAGAAATAAAGTACAGAAAACAGGGAGATAACAGATTGGAGGGGGTCACAATCACCTTTTAAAAAGCGCACACATTTCTGTTGGTCGCATTCACGCACGCCGCTCTGTATCCGAATTTTGCACAACTTTCAGTCTAATGCGTGCCAGGCGAGAACTTTTTACCGTTACTAACTGATTTCCGGAAATAAACTGGCAGACGAAGGCACAAGGTGTAAAGTGACAAGGAGGTGACAGAAAGAAAGAGACGGGCAGACAAGCCCGCAAGTGGTGCCTGCGAGTTGTGCGCACGCGTTGTAAGGAATGCAGGAAACCTGATCCAGATTAGATGGCACCCTGCGCGCCACTGCTCGCTCCCAAGACACCTAAGCCAGGGGAGTGAAAGTTTTGACGAAAGGCAGGACATGCACCCGTCTTTGGCCGTTTGCGTGCTTTCATTATTGAAAGCCACACGCAAAGGCCAATGGAATGTGTGGGAGAAGGCTCTTGGAAGCCTCTAGTTATTCCAAGAGCCCTCTCCAAGGGCAGCGCATGTGCGCTCCGCTAGGCGAGACCTAAAAAGGTGCTAGAAACAAGTGTAAGTCTCTTGGGCTAAAGCGTGAACCTTGTGCCTACCAGTTGAATCCCTTCATCGTGACGTCCCTGTCGCTGCCCGTCTCTCCTTCCCGCCGCCGCGTCTGGTATCCTCGCGGCCGCTGTGTGGAGGGAGACTACAGCTCCCTGGCTCCCCAGTACCGGAAGCTGTCATACCACCACCCGCGCCTGGAGGCGCTTTAAAAACAACTCTATCCCCCGCGTCGCGGGAACGCGCGCGGGCAACGCCGGGCAAAGGGCGGGCCGTCTGTGGCCGGCCGGGGCAGGCCGTGGCTGGGCTGGGCCACTCCACTAAATCATCCCGCTATCTATCTCGTTGGGAGGCTGTACGTGATCTTGACCCTCCGTGAGTGTTTCCGTTGTCCCTGTTTACAGGTGATCTACATATGACTGGACACTTTGTTCATGTATAGCTATTGTTATCATCATCTCGTACTGTAATATACTAAAACTGTGACTTTACTTCTGTGTTACAACTATCATTGTGATCGGGGATCATGACCGCACGTATTACTAGGCCCAGAAAATCAACGGTGGGCGGTTCAGTGAGGGGGACCTTGGATCTTTTTATAACTAGAGCAGCATCGGCTCTGGAGCACGAAATAGCCATTACAGAACGGCGTCTGTCTTCCGAACCTCTTTATAAGAAACGCTCCTCACTGGGTAATATTCAAAGGGCCATTACACCACCCCCCAATAAAAGGAATAAAATAGACCAAATACATGACTTCAGTACTCCTATGGAGTCACAAGATCCAACCACTCCAAACAAAGGGAACGTAGAAGATTTGCATTCTAGTTCATCACTTGAAGCTATTAGTGTTGATCCGGTTCCAATCATATCTATAGATGACCCTAATGGTCCAATATCCCATAAAACCTGGGTGCTTTCTGTACAGAAAAACAAAAAGAATAAAAATGGGATCACTCAGGTTGGGCGGCCCGTTAAAGTACCTAAGAGGAAAAATACCTCTTTAGCTACCTCTAAACAAAGAATAGGGAATATCACTATTGATAGTTCCCTAACATCGCCTAAATCTTTGAAAGAACTAATAGGCTCGATGGAATTACTAGTGAAATCATTGATACTGCCCCTTTTAGAGAGAGTAAAAAGAATGTCTGCTCAACTTGAGTCCATGGAACGAAGTATTAAAACCAACACAGAAGTGACCAGGGCTTTTACTCAAGTCACAGACCCAAAAACAACAGACCCTAAACCTCCCCAAGAACGATCGGGCGACAACTTACCAATCCAACATTCCCTAGTAGGGAACGAAGCTCTCCCAATGACTCCCCGGATTCATAATAAGCCTAGTATTAGACCTAGTGAAGATCGAGAGACGGGTAAAGATAAGATTCTCACTGAACAGGAGAAACAATATAAACTTATGAGTAGACCTCTTCCAACTAACGACATGATAAGGGGTAAACAACAAATAATAGATCTCCCCCCGGAAGCGGCTCCTTACGTGGTAGTACTTACAGGGGTACCGGAATTAAATGGACCAAGGATTGAGGGACAGCAGGAACTTAAGAACAAAGTGATCCATTGGTTAGGCTGTAATAGACCCTTGCCGGCCCATATTGATGGCGAAATTCTTAATGTTAGGAGACTATGGTGGTTGGGACACAGACCCAAGGATATAAGAGGCGATCTCATTATTATTAATTTTAGAGATAGAAATGTGGTTAGACACATGGGTGATTGGCCGAGGGAGAATGGAGGAGATGTAATTTCCACTCGAGATTTAATTTATTTTTATCCTCAATCAATGCTGTCCAATTTCCATAGAGTCTGTCCCCGACTTGGCTGCAGCAGAGAACTACCTAGCTATAGTCTGCATATCTCGAATCGATACTCCGCGCTTTCGGGACTGGAAGCTGTGGATTGACGTCCCACCCAGGTCCACGGGGAAATTCAGGACGAAAAACTACTATCGCAAAAAATAAGAACATGCGTACATAATAACGATAAAAGTTCTATAGTTCAGTTGGGCAGCAATCACCCAATATTATTAACACCTTTGAAAGACTTGATAGTCTGTCCTGAATTGCCCCACAAAAGTCTAGATTTAATAGAATTGATAACACCTAATATCCTAGGAAATAATTCCATCTCATCTAGACCAATGGAAGCTTTAACATCAAACAGTTTAAAACTCAGTCGGAGACAATTTCGCATAAACTAGGATCACCAATAACATTGCTTTTTTGGAACATAGCAGGTTTATCCCCTAAAATTGAAAATGGTCAGGGTCCAACACTTTTTGAACATTCAAATATTATCTGCCTACAGGAGACATGGACTACCGTTGTAATACATCTTGTAGGTTATAAAACCTACTTTTCATCCGCCGTCTCTACATCCTCCGGCAGAGCAAAGGGCAGTTTAATCATCTATATTACAAACTTGCTAGGAAATATTCAAATTACTCCGGTCATTCTTGATGTCCATTGTCAAATATTGAGCATTCGTTTTGCTAAAGGGGAACTGGTTCTCCTGGTTAATTTTTATAACAACTTAAAGGAGCATGAATTACGGGTAGTTCTCCGACAGATCTCCTTTCATTTAACAACGTTGACCAAAGCATCCTATATGGGTGCAACCATTATCTGGGGAGGTGATTTTAATTTACATCTGTGTAAAATAAATAAAGGGTTATTGTGTGGGTTAATAGACGAACAAGAGGAGCCAATCCTCCATTTCTCGCATACCGGCGTAGGTCCTATCTTAAATGAAATACTAATCGATATGGATCTCGCAATTGCCAACAGAAGGAATCCTGAAACCCATTGGCCGGATCCGACTTTTATAGGTAGAGAAAGTCACTCTATTATTGACTTTATTTTAATTTCGAATTCAGTGGGTAATCGGGCGAAGGAATTTGATACGCATATCACCGTAATAAGTGACCACTGTGCCCTGACCATAACATATTTCCCACTATATGAATACCGAATCCAAACTTTATCTAGCACATTGAGACAAAACTCTCTTTACTTGGATAAGCTTAACGGATATTCCCTGAAATGGGAAAAGGTGGATCCGGTAGAAATTCTAAGTAGGATAATGAAAGAGGTCTCTTATGACATTGTAAAATGCTTAGATTTGCTCACCACGGAACTTGAACTTTTGGCCCACTTTGGGGAAATCCTGAAAGCAACTAACAACTGTTTGTGAAATCAAAAAAAAATAACTCATTCGAAAAAACTAGGTTGGTTCAACCACAGATGCACGGTTGCACATCCCAAACTTAAAAAAGCTTTGCAAAAAACAGATGGGGGCCCCCCAGGAAATAATAATTTTGAGGAGAGAATATAATTCAGCCATAAAAGATAGAAAAACTGAACTTAAGTCGGATCTATGGGTGCAACTCCAGAAAAGCATTAAAAATAAAAATAGTTCTGCTTTCTGGACCATAGTCAAATCTCCTTTTTTCTGCAACTCTAAGGACTCTCCAACTATTGAGGTGGCAATTGATGCGGGGGCCTGGGTAGAGCACTTTTCAAAGATCTTTGCAAATAACTCCAAGGAAGGGGATACTCAAGATCTTGCAGTCTTAACACCTTTAGGAACATCTTATCCCCTAAATATTGATATAACCATGGAAGAAGTGATATTAGCACTAAAAGCTATCAAAAATGGAAAGGGCCCGGATGGGGTACCTATAGACTTATTTAAATCAAATTTAGAACTCTGGGCCCCAATCCTGACGAGTCCTTAATGCGGCATGTGGGGTGGGATTATTAGGTTAATGGTCGAAATCAATCATGATCCCCATCTTTAACCCCTTCGCTGCAGTGGGAATTCCGCCGCAGCGCTGGGGGCGGTTTGGGGGCAGCGCGGTGGCGCTGTGCTCATGACGGAGCCACTCCGTCATGAGCCCCGGTTGAGCTGTGCTCATGACGGAGTGGTTCCGTCATGACTCCGCCCACTGCGCTAATCGCCCGCACAGGCGGGGAATCAGCGCAGCGTGGGAGGAGTGGCGGCCAACGGCCGCCGCATGACGGAACCACTCCGTCATGAGCACACGGCACCCGTGGCTCATGACGGAGTGGCTCCGTCATGAGCGCTGAAGGGGTTAAGAAAGGAGATCGTCAAGATGTCACATGCTACCGACCAATTTCATTATTAGATTCGGTGGGCAAAATGGCGGGGAGGATTATCCTAGAACGCCTCCAGGGCTGGGCCGAGGATGCCCAAATTCTATCGGATATTCAGTTCAGGTTCCGGGAGGGGCTAGGGACAGTTGATCAGGCCATTATTGCTGGGAAAATACATATCTGCTAAAGGAGGCAATGTCTACATGGTGTACGTGGACTTGTCTGCGGCCTTCGATTGCGTCAGTCACTCGAAATTATGGTCCACATTACGGGACATGGGAGTAGACACAGCACTATTAAACTTTTTACGTGAACTGTATTCTAATGCCTCAGCTAGGGTAAGGTTTGGGGTTAATGGAGAACTAACCGCCTCATTCAGTGTGGAGAGAGGAGTGAGACAGGGGTGTGTCCTGGCCCCCTTTCTTTTTACGCTCTATACTAACGGCTTGGAGAGAGCTATGTTGAAGGGGAGTCAGGACCTCCCACGTGTAAAAGATCGTCAGATTCCGGCCTTACTCTACTCTGATGACGCGGTGATATTGGCCAGAACCCCGATCGATGGTTTTATGGGCACTTTAGATTTACGAATAAATATTTAAAAAACCTTTGTTATGTCTTCTGGTCCCAGTAAAAAAATGAAGAAGGAAATGTATTTGAATCAAGAGAAACTTGCCACTACAGCCCAATATCCCTATTTGGGAATTATTATTGATCGCAAATTACAATGGAAACCAGCAATTGAATCTAGAAAGCTTCAGCTTGTACGAACTACAAAGGCCATTGTTAATTTTGCCCAAAAATTGGGTAAGAGACCTACTGTGGAACTTTTAAAAATATATATAGCTAAATGTCAATCTGTAGCACTATATGGGGCTGGACTGTGGGGTTATGTAGAAACAAATTCACTGCAAGTGATTGAGAATGCCTTCCTGAAATGCATTCTATCCCTCCCTACGAGTGCATCGACTTTCGTATGCCACTTGGAATTGGGCATCCCCTACATTTCAGATTTAGCCAGAATCCAACCTCTTTGACTCTGGCACCGTATATGGTCATCGGATAAGAATACCTTTACACAATTAATAATCTGTGACTGCATGGAGCTAGATTCTGTAACTAAGATTCGATGGTTAACTTACATAAGATCCTTTTTAACTGATCTTGGTATGGAAAAGTACTACCTAGTTCCAACCTCAATTATAGCGATATCCAGAAAAACACTGAAAAAGGAGTCTCTTAGCCATCTTGAAGAACTACGGATTGCTAATGAAGGGTCAAAATTAACTGTACAACAAAGTATGGCCCTCCAAACCACTTCTAATATTCAGCCATATCTAACCTATGATTTTACCACCTTTGAAAGATTTCTTTTGGTTAGATTTAAGCTGAATTTGTTCCATCGTTTGGTAGCCTTCCCAACAAATAACAACTGGGATAAGGTCTTACCTTGTTGTCCTTGTGATAATATCTCCAAACAGGCAACAATTCATACAGTTTTCTTTTGCCAATTCTATAGGGAGTATAAGAAAAAATGGCTAATACCGTTTTTAAGACTCATGGGAATTGGAAGGTGTTGTCCAGCATTATTGGCTTTACAGCAACTGGATGAGGAATGGATAGTAAGGTCAATAGTGAAGTTCCTGAAATGTATCTTTCGTCATCGATTGAATCTATAAAAACTACACGACTATAGATTGGGGGACTTGATCTCTTCTTACCCTACAGAAAGTAAATATTACAGATCCCCTTTTAGTTTCATAGCAGTTCCTTTCTTTTAACTTAATTTTATCTTTTTAAATGTTTTTTATGAAATAATTGCTATATTAGTATAGATCTGTATAAATATGTGATGTATTTTTATATGACTTCTATTATGGCTTTTTATAATGATAGAAGCCGAATAAAGTAATTTCATTCATTCAAGTGTACATTAATCAAATGATCATAAATCTCAGGACAACATAACAATACATAATATTGTGCATAAATGTAGGATAATGACTTTGACCAAGTTAATTATTTTGCAAAAAACTTTTTTATTTTAGTATTTTTTCTTTTTATATTATCAAAGCATGATTTTTCAGTTTACAATAAATCCATAAAAAAAGTGTACATACAAACACAATCCAATACATTCATGTATTCAAGAGAAAACAGTGCAATTAATTTATACAGATAATCAAATGTTTTGTTTCATTGCACATGTATGTACAGAACGGGGGATCCAGATGAACCATAAACAGTGGAAGGCTGGCGGTAGATGGAAGCTACACGCATTTCGGCTGAAGTGCCTTCATCAGGGGACCGTCTCAACTTTCTCTGTATAGAATACATAATAGTCAAGGTCTCTGGATATGTATGCACATCTGTTCCAAAATTAGTCCCGAAATTGTATTTAATATTTTACAAACGTTATAAACTGTTTAAATAGGTTGTCGTACAGTACGAATAGGTAGGTCAACCATGAAATGAAGGGGTGTCGTCGGTGTTAGTTGAGATTCTGATAGTCTCTGTGGATGATGGCTCCTGAGACGACTACAACTAATCCAGAACGCCTCGGCTCGACTGATCCTCAACGCCGCAGCCACATCACACCCCTCCTGAGAGGCCTGCACTGGCTCCCCGTCAACAAGAGGATCACCTTCAAACTCCTCATCCACGCACACAAAGCACAACACAACACCGGACCCACTTACCTCAACAACTGACTCAGCTTCCACACCCCCACCCGAAGCCTCCGCTCAGCCAACCTCGCCCTCGCCACAGTTCCTCGTATCCGGAAAACCACCGCCGGCGGCAGATCCTTCTTCTACCTCGCCGCCAAGACCTGGAACACTCTCCCTACCAGCCTACGACAGACCCGGGACCTGCTGGCCATCAGAAGACTCCTCAAGACCTGGCTCTTCGATCAGTAGCGCCCCCCGCCACCCCCCAGCGCCTTGAGACCCTCACGGGTATGTAGCGCGCTTTAGAAATGCAGTGATTGATTGATTGGATCCCCCTTTCTGTACATACATGTGCAATGAAGCAAAACATTTGATTATCTGTATAAATTAATTGTGCTGTTTTCTCTTGAATACATGAATGTATTGGATTGTGTTTTTTATGTATGAAATAATGTTTAATGGATTTATTGTAAACTGAAAATTCATGCTTTGATAATATCAAAAGAAAATATACTAAAATAAAAGGTTTTTTGCTAAATAATTAACACAACTTGGTCATAGTCCTTATCCTACATTTATGCACAATGTTATGTATCATTGTTATGTTGTCTTGAGATTTATATTCATTTGATTAATGTACACTTGTTTCTAGCACCTTTTTCCCCCTGAGAGGTTGAACATTAACAGACCTGCCAACTCACACGGTGTCACACAGTATTGGCTCCCTTCACACGGTCATCCGTTGAGGGAGTCAATATCACACTGTAGTAAAAACAAGCTGGGAACCACTGCAAAGTGTGGATTTCCAGCTTGTTTTTTAATGGCTTTAATAAAACGACTACCATAATGGGGTGTGAAAACACCCCAGGACATAAGCAGGAATGTTTTTAAGAGGAGGGGATTCGGTGGGGGGGGGGGCGGCTCAGAAGTGCCTTCTAGATAGAACTGGGCACATGGCCCCTTTTCACACTGTGAGTTTTTCAGTCTCGGCTCTAGACGCCGTCTCGATCCGAGACATGGTGTATCTTTGCGGGCTTTACCACACCTGCAGTGCCATTTGCTGGCACCAATGTCGCTTTCCCAGTCTCTCTTCTCATTAGTCCATGGCATTCATTGGTCATGCCTCTTTCTGCGTGTTCACCTCTCCCGAGCGCATCAACCAAGTTCACTATCCTTCCACTAGCCCTTATTTAAGGTCAATTTGGGAACTCTTTTAGCTTCTTTTACCAACCCTTCTCGAGCGCTGCTGTTCTCAATAGCTCTGAATGCCATTTTCTTTTCTCATCTCCCATGCGTCTTTTCCCTCCGTATTTCAGGCTGGTGATGTCCTGCAATTCTTTGTAATCAATGGTCTTTGATTTCCCACGATTTGTGTTGACAGTGCTAGGTTTTATCTTTTGAAGCAAGCTGGGCTGCTTGCCCCAAGGCTAGATAATTCAGGGAGAATCGCGACTAGTTTGCACTCTCCCTTTAACTGTATGTGTAGGCTGGGCTGCTCGTTTGTTTGGGAGTATGTGCTCACAATTTATATATCAAATGTAAAAAGCTCCACAGTTATTTATATAAAGAACCAAACTATTTTAATCCGATTGTTTTAATGGGAGCGTGTGTAAGCCAGACAGAATCCCCTAACTCCACTCCCTCTCCCCCATTCCCCTGACACACATACCACGGCATAATTTTACTTTACTTGATATTCCATTCTTTAATTTTCTGATCTACGTAAAGAAGGACTTTTACATAGTTTTCAGTTCCTTCTTGCATATATACTCCTGTCGCGTAGAGTCTTAATTCAACATTTTTGTTTACAGGTTCTTGGACGTGATAAATCGCTCATAGGCTTTAATATCTGGTACAGGAGTATCAGGCCTCAAAATCAGTACCATTTTACTAGACCTGCAGGTCTAGTAACTTGAGTAATTTATTTGACCTAACTGTAATATTCTTGACCCATAAACTGGTCTCATTATGTCATTCTAGGCAAATAATTCATTTTGCAGAGAGACTTTTTTTCTTCATTATCACATATGAGAGCACGTTCCAGTATGTGGGTGCAGCATTCCTGCTGTACAAAAAAACCTATTTGGTTCGATTTAATATACTAAACGTTTGCTCCATGTATAATAACAATCTAGCCCACATAAAGAGTAGACATGACTCCCGACGTACCTCTTAATTCACTAATAGCATTGCCATCAGGGCAGGCATAGGAATTTTTCTCCGTTCATCTTTCAAAACTCACTTTTAATATATTACTAAGCCATGAGGTGGCAGTGCACTGTCATTTGCAGACAACACGTTTTCCATTTAAATTGCCAAAAACGTTCCCACTAACATGCAGTTTTACTTAAAAAAAAACTATATAGTGTATAAACAATCATCTGTGAAAATTGGGTTTCAGCAAATCTATTTGCACATCACCAAGTAAAGTGTTCTGCTACGTTTTTTGAAAGCACAATTTCTGAAAGCAGGGGTGTGGAATTCCTGGACGCCCAGGATATATTGTTTGGGGTCAAGGACAACCAGTTTCCATGTGTATTTTGTCCATAGGACAAGTATGTCCAGCCCCCTGCGGTACAAACCCTCTGGCTGCCAGTTTACAGTACCACATTATGGATCAGGGAAGAGCATTGTCTGCAGTTAAGCTAATTTTTGTTTTCATATGTTAACACCGTTCTAACTTGTATTTATGGTTCATTAATGCAAAGTCTTTATTATTAGGGTTAGCATTCTAAGGAAAAGTAAGCTCAGACTGCGTTACTGACAGTGGTTCCAGTATAAATATGTGTACACACGTTTTCAAAGTTTAGCAGTGTGAGGCTACGTATAATGCTCCCAGTATGCTTTCTGATTAGATGCAAATATTTGCAGACAAGCTTGAAAGCAAGATAGATGGTTCTATGCTTTCAAAATAAAATGTTCCCAAAAAAATGCAACTAGGTAAAAAAAATAATTTTGCTAAATTACTGTAAAATGTTAGGTACCATTTCTTTGCAGCATCCTCTATAGAAGGTGTTGATGCATGCGAGTATTTCCCAAAAATATTATTAATGGAAAACTGGTGTAAGATAATGGGAAAACATGGTAATAAACAAGCATTGGCAAAGTCAGTGGATCTGAAATTGGTGGTCAGCCTTTTGGTTTCATCAATGTGTGTCTTGTTTTGGCATGGTTTTTGTAAAACCTTATTGGTGTGGGAGCTGCTGGGCCCTCGCCGTTAAAATAAGCATTTTCAAAAAGCAAGCACTTTTTTTGTTGTGATTTTTGGTCTCGAAAAGCACACATACAGCAGAATGCTGTCATTGTGAAGTCAGCCTATGTGTGTATATATATATATATATATATATATCTATCTATATAGATAGATATATATATCTATATAGATATATATATCTATCTATATAGATAGATATATATATCTATATCTATTACCTAGTGGCGGTCGCCAGTAGGTAGTTATAGTTAGGACCACGTTTCCATAGGAAATCCGCAACATTCTATTTTGAATAACTTTGGCGCCGGTCGACGAATCCTCGCGAATTTGTCAAAATAGGTGGGGCGCTACGCTCCGCTCCTACCCTGAAAGTCTCGGGGGGATTAGTCAAGCGGGGGCTGATATAAAAGGGGGGTCCCAAAACGCGTTTTTCCCATGCATTTTTCCATAGGACCTTTAGACAGGGCTACAGCCCGAACGGCTGAACAGAATTACTTGAAATTTGGCAGAGAGGTAGTCCTCAGGTCAAGGAAGTGCCTTTTGTAGGTTTGGTGTAAATCTGTTCAGTAGATTCTGAGAAAATAGCCTTTAAATCAATATATATATCTGAGCCAGCTTACGGTGCGCTTACCGTACGCTTACCGTACGTGTACGGTGGCGAGCGCGATTCTGATTGGCTCTTAGATCTTAGTAAACATTCGAATCGGCCGAAACCAGGAAGCGGCGGCCGCCATTTTCTCTCTCGCACTGAGAGTGATGATGAAAATACAAAGCACAAAAACATGTAAAGGGGCTGTTTAGACAGCTCCCACACACATAGCCATGTTGAGGGAGTCCCCAAAGATCCCCCAAGGCCAAAAACGGAATTTTTTTTTTTCGCTAATTTCGCCGATTACGCTTACCGTACGCGTACGGTAAAAAATAATATAAAAAAAAAAATTATCCACACTCTCCCCACCCCGTGTGCAATTGGTGGCCGAAGAAGGCCACCAATTGTGCATCGCTTATAACAGATGAGATAAACTATAATATTTAAAAAAAAAAAAATAAAAAAAAAAATTATCCACACTCTGTCCACCCCGTGTGCAAATGGTGCCCGAAGGGCACCATTTGTGCATGGCTTATAAAAATTACGAAAAATTAAAATATTACCTTTCAAAACGAAGTGCATCATATGTCCTCCATGTGCGCACGGTGCGCGAAGCGCATCGTGCGTACATGGCCCATCTAGCGTAACGTGCCCACCGTGCGTGCACGGCACTAACTGCGTAAAGTGGGTGCGCGAAGCGCACCGCGTGCTTACTGTGCGCGCACGGAACGAACTGCGTTAAGTGGGCGCGCACGCCACGAATGGCGTAAAGTAACTTAGCATTTAAAAAAACGTACAAATTCACTGAAAAAAGCATAGGTTTCACACACGTTATAGTTAGGAATTAGCATTTAAAAAACCTTGCAAATTCACTGAAAAAACCATAGGTTTCACACATGTTATAGTTAGCGGAAATTTTACTGATAAAAAACCAATGAAATTCCCCCGTTATAGTTAGTGCAGGCAACTATAACTCACGCGAACGCAATCTTCTGCTGATGACATATGTGTCTTTATGAAAAAAAAATATTTGTAATATATGTATAGCTAAAAATGTATGGAAGAAGACATGGGCAAATAAGTGTCTAAATACAGTATTAGCATCAGCAGAGGATTGCGGTCGCGTGAGTTATAGTTGCCTGCACTAACTATAACGGGGGAATTTCATTGGTTTTTTATCAGTAAAATTTCCGCTAACTATAACATGTGTGAAACCTATGGTTTTTTCAGTGAATTTGCAAGGTTTTTTAAATGCTAATTCCTAACTATAACGTGTGTGAAACCTATGGTTTTTTCAGTGAATATATATATATATATATATATATATATATATATTCACTGAAAAAACCATAGGTTTCACACATGTTATAGTTAGCTGTACATTTTACTGATAAAAAACCAATGAAATTCCCCCGTTATAGTTACTGTAGGCAACTCCCACTCACGCGACCGTAATCCTCTGCTGATGCTAATAATGTATTTAGACACTTATTTGCCCATGTCTTCTTCCATTAAATTTTAGCTATACATATATTACAAATATTTTTTTTTCATTAAGACACATATGTCATCAGCAGAGCATTACGGTCGCGTGAGTTATAGTTGCCTACAGTAACTATAACGGGGGAATTTCATTGGTTTTTTATCAGTAAAATGTACAGCTAACTATAACATGTGTGAAACCTATGGTTTTTTCAGTGAATTTGCAAGGTTTTTTAAATGCTAATTCCTAACTATAACGTGTGTGAAACCTATGGTTTTTTCAGTGAATTTGTACGGTTTTTTAAATGCTAACTTACTTTACGCCATTCGTGGCGTGCGCGCCCAGTTAACGCAGTTCGTTCCGTGCCCACTTTATGCAGTTAGTGCCATGCACGCACGGTGGTCACGCGGTGCGCGCAGCGCACCGCGTGCCCACATTATGCGGGATGGGCCATGTACGCACGATGCGCTTCGCGCACCGTGCGCACATGGGGGACATATTATGCGCATCGTTGTGAAATGTTTTGTTTATTATTTTCGTTTAGTTGTTAAGCCATGCACAAATGGTGCCATTCGGGCACCATTTGAACATGGGGTGGGGAGAGTGTGGATAAATTTTTTTTTTTAAACAAATTTTTACCGTACGCGTACGGTAAGCGTAATCGGCGATTTTTCGAAAAAAAAAGAAAAAATTTTTTGGGCCTTGGGGGTTGTTTGGGGGCCCGTATATCACTGCTGGGTGATTATTATCTCAATATACTGCCCCTTTACACATTTTTGGGCTTCATTTATGCTGCCCCACTCAGAGTGCGAGAGAGAAAATGGCGGCCGCCGCTTCCTGGTTTCGGCCGATTCGAATGTTTACTAAGATCTAAGAGCCAATCAGAATCGCGCTCGCGCACGTCACCGTACGCGTACGGTAAGCGCACCGTAAGCGCACCGTAAGCTGGCTCAGATATATATATTGATTTAAAGGCTATTTTCTCAGAATCTACTGAACAGATTTACACCAAACCTACAAAAGGCACTTCCTTGACCTGAGGACTACCTCTCTGCCAAATTTCAAGTAATTCTGTTCAGCCGTTCGGGCTGTAGCTGTGTCTAAAGGTCCTATGGAAAAATGCATGGGAAAAACGCGTTTTGGGACCCCCCTTTTATCTCAGCCCCCGCTTGACGAATCCCCCCGAGACTTTCAGGGTAGGAGCGGAGCGTAGCGCCCCACCTATTTTGAAAAATTCGCGAGGATTCGTCGACCGGCGCAAAAGTTATTCAAAATAGAATGTTGCGGATTTCCTATGGAAACGTGGTCCTAACTATAACTACCTACTGGCGACCGCCAGTAGGTAATATATATATATATTCATCGCAATAGCCCTCGAGCTTCGCCAGGTCACTCGCGCTCTCACCCACCATCCGGTTTATCGCCTTGCTGATGCACGCAGGCTGCCTGTCACTTGGTTTGTTTGCTTGATGTCCGACGCGTTTCAAGGCTGTTCGCCCCTTAATCATGGACCGTGCATAGAAGGAAGCAATCACTCGCCATTCGTCACTTTCCAACCTTTTATTGAAAGAAAGACCGCCCCCAGTGGGCGTGGAAGTTCTTTAGACAGCCAGCTGAATGCTGGGAATTAGAGTCCGATACGAATGAGGTGAGTCTAATAAAACCTTGAGTAGTCTTGCTTGCCTTGTTGGTTGCAGTGTTTAAAATCCTTTAGTAGGTGTGTCAAGTCTAGTCTGCGTGCGTTCTCGCCTGTGGGAGCGTGCTTTCATGGATAGGAAAGGTTTCCTCCCAAAGCCTTTTCAGTCTTCAACTCAGCTTCCAGAGAAGACGAAAATGGTGCTCCTGGGCCACGGCCAAGGGTAGCCGTGTACTTTAGATTCATCGTGCGACCGCAATCCTCTGCTGATGCTAATACTGTATTTAGACACTTATTTGCCCATGTCTTCTTCCATTAAATTTTAGCTATACATATATTACAAATATTTTCTTTTCATAAAGACACATATGTCATCAGCAGAGGATTACGGTCGCGTGAGTTATAGTTGCCTACAGTAACTATAACGGGGGAATTTCATTGGTTTTTTATCAGTAAAATGTCCAGCTAACTATAACATGTGTGAAACCTATGGTTTTTTCAGTGAATATAGATAGAGAGAATTTTAATAAACACAAAAGGTCTTGGTTTACGCCAGATCTAATTAGGGGCCATATTATTAAAGAAATCTCAAAGTGCTTCCATAATATATGTCTTTGCATTAGTGCAGATTTACAGGCTTTCATGAAGTCACAAGAATCTACAGCAGTAGGTCAAGAAATCGTAGTCCTAGAAAATATCTGATCTGCATTTTACAGTTCACTTTTAGCTTTTTAATTGTGTTAAAGTAAAACGTGTCATTCTGCAGCCTTTCATTGCACACTTTTTGTACAGCACGTTTGTCAGACAGTTCACTTTACAATATATTCAAACTTTGCAGTCCGAGAAAGAAAAGTAATTGTAGATGTAAACGGACTTTTAACCTCTGTATCTGAACACAGAATAAATGTGACCAGATAAAAACAAGATTTAAACGCATCTTTAATGCTCTTTCGCTTTGTGAGTGAACAGACCACCTGTTTGTCCACTCAGCAGAAGGTGCAAGAAGGCCCTAAATATAGCTCACCCTGATAAAATCTGACTCGCCATAGCGAGTGGGCCAGCAAATTTGTCGAGGCCTGGTTATGATTTGGAGACTTTGACTTGGTTCCTCCTCTCAAAGCCTCTCAGTACAGACTGATCCTTTACTTAGCAAGAAATGACCTACTCTTAATGCTATAAATTTAGTATTTGAAAAAGGTTTTGTGATCTCATTATTTTGATTTGTTTAAAGACATCCCAAAAATCTCTAGTTCAGAACAAGAGAAGACCATGCATATGGTTAGGTTCAAGCGAGCCTTACCTTGGACAGTGCACACTCAAGTTTGTGTGCTATTTGTTTAATGGTATTTCTCATACCAATTACATAAGGTACATACATGGTGGTAATAGCTTATGTCTTTTGGTAGTAGTCAGTATGGGTAATTTAGGGGCTGGCTAATTGTAATTGTTGCATGCATTTGGACCACTTTACTACCCTTCTAGTCATATTATCCACCAAGCATATTGAATGAAATGAAATGAATTGCAAAGTAGACCTATCCAGTTGCTGGGAAGAGGAGAATACAGTGATTTTGATGTATGGGACAGCATTTTATACAGTTCTGTATTTGCAAGTATTTGAAAAAGTGTGACATTCCTGTGCTATATTTTCAGGGTATTTGTTTTGAAAGATTTCAACACATCATCTTCATATATTTGCAGTACTAATTAGAGAAAAAGTTTTTCCAAGCCTTCCAAACTTTGTCACTAATTATAATTGGGTGCTGCTGTTTATTTCAGAGTCTTTTATTCCTGTGATATGTTAGTGTTTTGTAATCTCTTTTCATTATACTTTAATGGGCCACTGTGTAAGGACAGTGTAACAAGAGTCCCAAACATATTGAAGTAGTCACCCCTACATAAGTTTACCTACCCATTAACCAAAGGGTGCCCCAGCAGTCTAGCTTCATTTCTGAGAGTGACTAGTCCCTTGTTACTTACCCACAGAATTGAAACCTTGATAAATCCATAGGCAAGCCTTGGTTTTACTTCCTTTATCCTCTTGTAAAGGAGGATGTAGCATCGAACCAACAATAAATTGCTCAGCAATAGAAGATGGAAAAGCTTGTGTAAGCACAAGAAATGCGTTAGGTATCTTAATTTTAACTAGTTAGGGTGGTAGGCCCTTTTTTAAACTTCATGATGCTTCTATAAGAACAGTTGGAGGGTAATAGAAAGTCTGGATACAATCTTTGGCCAGTGAGACCCTATAGGTAGGTAGCAGTGGTGGGGAATTATAGGGCCTTGCCTCTCAAGCTTCTGTGCTAATAGCACCTGGGTTTGCCTAATTAGCTTTCATGTAATTAAGCATAATTCCCAAATGCAACTCTGCTGTTATGTGCTATATTTTTGTGCAGAATGCATCTTCGTGTCAGTTGTGACACAAGGACGTATTTAAACAAAAGCACCACAAACAGCCGCTCGCATTCTGTTGTTCGTATGCATTTGTGTTAAATTTTGAACCCAATTTGCCGTTTGCAGTTCAGTTTTATCACAAATGATGCTTAATTATGCGAAGTGACGGTATGGCGCGAAGTGACTGAATCGCGTCCTTTTACCTAACAAGTGTAACACAAATTTAAATTTCACCCAGGACTGGTTTTCTCATGATTTGCTTATTTGCTTGGACCCAGAAATAAGTATTGTCAAAAGCCAGTAGGTCTCCCCTTTATAATATGGTCTTAGTGGTTGATTGTCTAATGGGAGTCCCATTATACCATTACAACTTGATTGTGCAATGTCCTAGGTATGGCTCCCTTGAACCTAAGCAACCTAACCTGTTGGCTGGGTGAAAAGACCTTCCTTAGATTTTGTTAGGCCTTTTCCATTGATATGAAGGTCTGTACCTAGCCCATAATGTCTTTAACACATTTCTCTCTAAAGAGCTGAACATTGACTTATGCTCCCAGTTCTTTATCTGACATTCCTCTCAGTTTTGGATCAGTCTAATTAAACAATTTACTGTATTGTGCAGAGAGTAGAATGTGCATTTCCAAGGATACAAATTGATTTCTAAATACAGTAAGATAGGCAGGTCCAAAGGAGCCTTGGACGTAGCACTTTTCTCTGTAATCTTAAGGATTTTTAATTAAAAGGCCTAACAAATCCAAAAGGTTATCCTGGAATACTTTCAATGACCTATCTTTGAATAATTTTTCCTTCTTAGATGGGAAGGTCACTATTGTGAGACCAACATAAGGTATTTGAAAGAATGGGTATAGGGCATGCAGAGCTAATTTTTTCTGTTGGTCTTTTCTATAGCATATCTCTACCATATTGGGAAAAATTCTGAGATGTGTGGAGAAGAACCCATTCACCTGAAGGTGAGTGTATAATAGCACTGGGGTCAAAAAAAGGTTTGTGAAATATAACATTTCTCTATCAATCCGACCCATGTTGGCTAAGTCATCTGGAAGTTAAGGGATACTTTTTATGGAATCTAATTCTGAGGAAACACCATGAATAAAGGAATCCCTCTAACAATATGTGTGAGATTCCAATAAGACTGCAGCAGCAGCCTGTCTGTGCATAATAGGTCTTCTAGGAAATTTACAACCCTTCGCTTCTTTTTATGGATCTCTGATAGGAGAGAATTATAGGCCAATTCCAAGGGTACCGGTTCTTTAGGTTTCTGCGATGACTTGGCAGAAATATTCATCCATGTGACCAGACTTTTTTGCCATCTCTCCTAAATATAAGGGACCGTCCATTCTTATAGCAGGTATTTTAACTGTCTCCAGGTTCATAAAGGCAAATTCGAATTGAGGTGGTCAGAGGCTGAAATGGACTGACTCACCACCTCATGCTTAGACTTCATAGCGACACTCACTGCAGATTGGACAACACCATAGATGCTTACTTGGATGTCTTCTTTTACAGACTCCTACTTGCTGTCCCGAATATAATGTTCACCCTCGAAGAGTAGCTAGACCTTCAGACTCGAGTCACGCCGTCAGGATGTATAAGCTTATGTAACCCACTTATATCTGTGCCATATATAAAAGCTTTATATCAAACTCGGAGAAAAAAAAATATCTTATTATTTGTATATTATATTGTAAAGGTAAGTAGAGATTATGCCCTAAAGACTCTTTTTCTAAATTGGTAACTGGAAAAAATTATTATAAACATTTATACTGCTCCCAAATATTAAGCTTTACGATTGGAAAAAATACACACTGCCAGAGTCCCTTTAGAAAAATGCCATGCAGACGAAGACTCATTCTGTAACTGACAGGAGCCACTGAGGGAACAACAGCTAGTGTGCGCTCGGCTGACGCAGAGCAACCTGGAAAAGTCAAAGCTGACACAGAGCAAACTGAACAAGCATTGGCATAGCCAATAGGTCTCCCCTTTGGGACCTTATAAGTGTATAGCCATGCAACAGTTGCATAACTAAATACTTATAAGGTCCCAAAAGCGAGACCTATTGCGCTGGGTCAGGCGAGACCTAAAAAGTCAAAGCGGCAGCTACAGAGGAAGCATTGGAAGCTACGCCCTCAAGAGCTTCTGACCGAACTAAAACAGGTTAGAGCGGGCCTGCGCTCAACCACTAAGAAAATATCCGATAACGGGGCACTCAAAATGTATAACAAAGAAAGGAAAACACACTTACCTGCCTGCCTGCTTCCGATTAACAAAGCTGAATGGAAGAGACCAGCTCACACTGACAGAAAATACAAGCAGAGGGAAGCATAAAAGTAAATGAAATAATCTTTTTCTAGTATGTAATTATCAAACTGACTATTCGGTCATTAAACAATACAGTGATAAACATGGATTGAGAGAGCACATCTCTTCTGCAAAAGCAGAAAAGGGTATTGCGCTCTGTCGGGGTTTTTTTCCTCCTGTGTGAGGTCAACGTGACTGTTATGATTTAATGTGCATTAGGGTTCCCCTTGGTGGCATGCCTCATCCCTTTCAGCTGCGGAGCCACGGGCGGGCTATCTACAAAGACAAGGGAGCAGCTTTGAAAGAAAATTTGACTATAGGTGTCCCTCTAACCCCCCCCCCCCCCCTCCCCCCCCCCTTCATTTGATCTCATAAGGCCTGAGTTTTGGCTTCCTACATATCTTACAGAAACTTTACCAATTGGGTATTGTATGTATATGTATTTTTATCCACTGATCTAAATCAAAGTGCACTCTAATTGGAATTTTTGCGAAAGGAGTGTTATCGGGGATCATTCCTTGGTCCTGAAGAAAAGCCTCAGGGTAGGGCGTGAAACATGTAGACCACAGAAAGTCATGTACATAATTGCGTGATTTTCAATTGTTTTCCCACTTCTTAATCAGGGCCGGACTGGCCGTAGCGGGCACCGGGCAATCCCCCGGTGCGCCGCACGGGTGGGGGCCGGTTTTGGGCCCCTGGAGGCCGGTTTTGTTACAGGGCCGTTTCGTCCCTGTAACAATCGGCCGAAAACCGGCCCTGGCAAAGAGCTTAACGCCACCCCCAATCCCCCAGGGGGGCCGGCCGAGCACTTTGCCAGGGCCGGTTTTGGTTCCCAGTCCGGCCCTGTTCTTAATCATACTAGATACTAGTTACTAGATAGAGGCAAGAATAAAATAGTTTTCCTACTAAGCCAGGTATTTTTAATTTCTCCACTAAAAAAGACCCCCCAGTCCTATGTGTCTCTCCATCCTTATCCTAGAATATGATCAAAGTGCTCCCACGTACCGGACGGTCGAGCACGCCCCATTCCGCAGCAGAATGGGAAAAACCCAATGATGAAGCATGCCACCAAGGGAAAACCCTGGTGGGTGAGGGTTATTTAAAGAAAACTGTCTGTTTTCTACTGAACATTAGAAATGGCAAGATAGTCCCATTTAACGGACAGGATCTCTTTTGTTACTACATGATTTAATGTGCTACATAAGGCATGGAATGTTAACCATGGTCTTTGTTGGGGCTTTAATGTGTTTTATTTATTCAGGGCTTTAAGTGGGATGAGAAAACTGGGGGGGGAGGGTGTGTGTGACTCTGAAAGGGGTGTGGTAAACCTGTTGAGGGGGCGTGGCAGCACAATTAGGCGCTTGACCTAAATCATGTGAATTGTGTGCTTAAGAAATATATGAATTCATATTCAACAAATGATAATGAAGAAATAAAGTTACATGAGACCTGTGCACAGCCAGGCAAGAGACACAAATAAGCATGTTTAAAACAGTAGTGGTGTAGGCAGTGTCATGAGCCCCAGTGCAAGGAAGTACATGGGTCCCCCAGCTGCTCTTTTAACTGTGAAATTCAGTAATAATCAAGGTTCAGTGGGCCCCTCAAGCTTATGGACCCCAGTGCCACTGCACCTGCCGCACTAATGGAAGATACGCTCCTTTATTCAACAAGTGGAGGCAGAGAGACAGCTGTGGAGGCAAACAATGGAACAAACTACAGAGGTTAAGAGATGCTGCTCCGTGTTAAAGAAATACTTTTTTTTAATTACCATGTTCAAACATGTTTGTTGCATGGGTTACTTTTACATTCTGGTCCTGACCAAAGCAAATACCGATTACACATCAGCCCTGGACATGCATGCAGATGGAAATGAGGATCCCAGAGGAAGCTTAGTCAGCTTTGAAATGCCTTAAATTCTTATATTTACTTAACATCATGTGCAATTGTTATAAATAGCATGCATGCAGCAGCGTGCTGTGTCGAAGGCAAGCCTCCTTCTCGTTGAGTGTGTGGTGGGGGCGCTCACCATCCCGCCTCTGACAGGGGTGTGGAATTTAATAAAATATCTACTTGTCCATGGGGCAGGTTGCTGCATAAATCTACTTGTCCTGTAACAAAATCCACTTGTCCCTTTGGTGCCATGTAGTGTGGCAACAATTATGGCAGCAATCTCATTATATAAGAGCTCTGATATAGCCTCTCTGATTATGCCAGGGCTCATACCATAGTAGTGTTTGAATACTAGCAATCCTCTTATGTTGCCACGTTTCCGCAGATCTACATAATGGGGCTGAAGGTAGTGGTAAGCAATAGTTCCAGGGTTGGTGTGCCCTTTTAAGTCTGTGCAAATCTACTAACTTGCATGTTTTAAGGGTTTTCAACAATTCTTCTCTAATCCTTTCCCATGCTGAGAAATGTTGGAAATTTCCTCCTTACAATGGCAGGTGTAAACCTTCTTCCAGAGTTGGGAAAAACGTGGTTGTAGGGTAAGTGAACTTGCAAACCCTCATGTTTTTGCATGAACAAATCTACACATGCATATTTGCTCATGCTAAAATGCAGTTCAGAACTATTTTCTGGGAGTACTATTTATTGCCCTATTTCTGTAAGTTCTTGTGAATTCATGAAAGCCGTATAGCTGCTCTTAATGCAAGGACATATACCATGGGTGCACTTTTGGTCTGGCGTTAACCATGACCTTTTGTGTTTATTGAAATTCTCTTTCTCTCTTTTCCTTTCTCTCTCCTGGCTTCACTGTGAGTGACCACATTCTGCTCTTTCACAAGGAGCATATCGGCACACAACGTAGATTTGTTCACTGCCAGTAACTACTGTGGCAGTGTGTACTTTTTGAGACCAAAAACAATTTGTGCTTTTGCCAATGTTTGTTATCATGGTGAGGGCCTGGTAGCTCCCACACCAATAATGTTTTTCAAAAACCATGGCAAAACAATTGACACATTGACAAAACTAAAAAGATGACCACCAATGTCAGTCCTACTGGCTTTGCCAATGCTTGTTTATTTTTGTTTTCCATAATTTTATTGAAACTCGTTACACTGAGTTTCCATTATGAATATTTTTGGGAAATATTAGCATGCATCAACACATTTTACTAAATGATGCTGCAAAGAAATGGTACCTGAAATTTTAGAGTAGTTTAGCAAATTCTTTTTTTCCTACTTTCATTTTTTATGAACATTTTATTTTGAAAGCAAAGAATCCTCAATCTTGCCTTCAAGCTTCTGCAAATATTTGCATCCAGTCAGAGAGCATTCTGGGAGCATTCTACATAGCCTCAAATTGCCTAACTTTGAAACCGTGTGTACACACTTTTATACTGGAACCACTGTCAGTAGTGCAGTCTGAGCTTGCAACATTTACTCGGAGCACTCACCCTAACAATAAAGGCTTTCAATTAATGAACCATAAAAACAAGTTTGAACAGCATTGACATGTGAAGACAAATATTACGTTAACTGCAGGCAATGCCTTCACCTGATCCATAATGTGGTACTGTAAGCTGGCAGCCAAAAGGTTTGTGCTTCAGGGGGTTGGGCCTACTTGTCCCAAGGGCAAAATACACGTGAAAACTTGTTGGCCTTGACCCCAAACAATATGTCCTGGGCGTCAGGCTATAGGAATTCCACATCCCTGCTCTGAGCAAGGACAGTGCCAGACAACGAATAAATAAACCTGACCCGTTTTTAATGAATGCCCTCAGACTAGTACCTCCTCCGTGCGGCGCAGCTTACAATACAATCTGTGAAACGTCCCGAATCCTGGCTCGTGCCCTGCATTACTTGTTTTCATACGGTTACATTTGCTGAGTTAGACATTCACGGCTCCACATCAGCCTAAGGCTAAACTGCAACTGCATTTGTGATCCCACAATATCCGGTGCTCAGGAGGAAGGAAAGCTGCAACAAAAAGGGGAAATGCAGCGTCGTGAAAGCTTCACATAAATAGGCCAGTTCCAACCAATTGCCACCCGTGACTCGCATTATTCTAATGCGGGGTCTGTCCAGGGGATGAATCTCGGTTTCGAACACCACCACATCCAGCAGTAAAGCAAAGGTCACGACATGTAGCAGAAGAGGTCAGGTCAACACAAAATCACGCAGGGCAGCCAGCTGCAAGAGGCTTCAAAGTGACTCTAGCCATGCTGCTGGATTCCAGCAGAGAAAGAAGGCACAGCGCGCCAGGGTACCTTTAAAACAACATTTCTCCTCTTAGGATTACTTTTCAGGTTCCAGATTCAAGACGGAAGAATTACTATGACTCGCATAAAGATGCGCAAGCTATCTTTGTTAAGACTTGGCTTGACCTCAACAGTCTGTATTGCGAGGGCACGGCACAGAAAGGCCAGGGCTTGAGAAGAGGGCCTGTTTTGTTCCCACCTACGCAGAGCGCAAGCGCTGCGTAACCTCTTGGAATCACTCTGGACTTTTTGGGAAACTCATGCATGTTCTGCACTGTTTCCAATGAACACTCGTGCATGCACAGCATTTACCTTGCGGAAGCGAGCAGCGGCGCCATCTGTTTGCAATTATCACGCTCGCGCTTTGGAAACAGATGGCGCCGCTGCTCGCTCCCTCAAGGTAAACGCTGTACATGCACTGAGCCACGAAGCCGCGCCCCCGTTCCCCACCGTCGCGTCGCCGGCCCCGCTCCACTCAAACCCCCCAGGGTTTGCCTAGAAGCACGTAAACGCACCCGAAAGTCCAGAGTTCACGTCGCTTTAACTTTTGCGGCCGTGGGTCCGCGCTTGTCTTTCAGTGCTTGTTATTGAATGCCTCGTTTAAGTGACTGATTTGCTTCTGTACACACAGGGTAATCTGTCCATCACCCGAGCAACATTATACCAACTTCTTCAAACAACCTCGCCTGCTCATTTTCTCACCTCTACACAAATGTTGCTGATTTACCCAGGGCAGAGAAAAAAATGTCAGGCATGCATTCCCTCCTCTCCGAGCATCCTGCCTACCTCGCGCGCCACTGCTGCACAAAAACAGCACCTTCTTCTGCCCTCCTACTGCGCACTGACAGGCCCCGCCCCCTTGCCCTGGCAGTACTCGGCTTTCATTTAGTAGTCACCGAGGCCATGCCCCCGGCGGTGGGACTGTGGCATCCCTGCCTTTACTTTCCTGGTCTGCTGCAAGCGGGTCCTTCAAGCGCATGAATGCTTTCATTCAATTAAAGGTATCGCAGAGTAAACTGTGCTTAATGTTAATGGGCCAGCTGGCGTCCCAGAAAAATCACTGCGTTAGGGTTTAATTAACGCGATGGAAATTTCACGTGGAAATATTCAAACCACGCATTTTACTTTGGAATAAGACCTCGTCCATTTGAAAACAGAGAAAGGCCAAAGTAGTTGCTGGTTGTTAGGAGCGACAGTTTCTGCTCTCAGAAAGATACAAATATAGCTGTTTAGCTAATGGTAATAATACCAAATGGATATTAGTAGAGTTTGCTACTCTCGGCCTCGTCAGGGGTAGTATGCCCTTATAATTACAGTTACTAATGGACCGATGCAACTTTGTATTGGCACCTCTTTCACTGGACAGGCTGTTAATCCAAGGGGCGTGCACCTGCTTCGCCCGGGCGGCTGGGAGTTAGAGCCAGGTCTCAGTGACGAAGACTGTCGAGTGCGAGGTTGGTGATGGGGCCCCATATTTCAGTGGAATGCCTGCATAGTGAGTGTGTTTTGAGAAGGGCGCATGCAAGTTTTTTGTTTTTTTGTTCAGGTGGTGTCTGTCATGGGTGGGGTGGTCGGTGGGCTGGCGTGCATGCAGTGGCATTGGGTGCAGGTGAAAGGTCTTACCGTGGAGTGTGGGTCAAAGCAGAGGCCGTGTTTGTTGCAGTGTTGAGGGTGTTGAGCTTGGCGATGGTGTATCTTTGGGGGCGGTAGTGCCAGGGGTTGTGGTGCTGGGCATGAATGGGTGCAGATGGGCTTGCCTTCGGTGAGCCCGTTGCACGCAGTCATGCTGCGGCCTGCATTAAGTAGGTCCTGGGGTGGGCGGGCCTTCTGTTGGCAAGAAAAAAGGTGATTGGGAATACCCAGTTGGGAAAACCCAGGCCGCTGCGGTGTCACTGGATCAGTCTGGAACAAGCAGGAACTGGAGGCCACAGACCTGTGGCAAGCTAGGTTTCCAGGTGCCTTTGTCTATAATTATGGCCTGCATGGAACATGGCATTACTGCCATTCCCATGAAAAGGAATGTATATTAATTTCCAGAGCACACCGACCTCTTTTGACTATCAAATTGTTCATTGTCCTATGAAAGATTTGGGCAGTGTGACAGCATTACCTATTTTTGCTAGAGAGGTCTGGGTCCTTAGCCCGGTATTGAAAATGGACAGAGGAGCGTTGCAGCAAAATGGCATCTGGTGGTTAAGGACCGCCAGTCCTCAAAGAGGAGACCGAACTAAAATGCTTTGTTGAATGAGGGTACATTTGAATCTGCGCTGGTGGTTTGGGTTGTCTTTAACCGGTAGTGGCAGAGGCCTGGCCTATAATAAAAATATATATATGTATGGTAGCCTCTTGATAAATCAGTTGTAACAATGTTTAGGTCTTCCCTTTGGCATAACCATGTAGCCAGTATGGCAGTTTACAAATATTGCATGTCCATCTTTGATTGGGGTCCTAGTATGGCGATATTTTGGCATACTACTACCTTCTCACCTGACAGTCATCAGTGACTCAATTTTCAGTGCTGGAGCCTGACATACAGAAGAAGTGAGCTGTGGGTAATGGGTCTGATGAAAGCTTTTCCCCTAGGTTTCTGGGGAACACCCCGCTGGCCACAATCACCAAACTGGGGACAGGGAAAGACTTTCTGAAACCGATAGGGTGTACTAAAGTTTAACAGGCGAGGCACTGCTCTGGGAGGTGACACTCCTTCGTTATTTGGTGCCACTACAAAGCTTTGGGGACTGGGGCACATTTGGAATTTCTACACTGTGGGCTGTTATCACACATAATTATGTGAAATTATTATTTGTGACCCTAGAGAAGGAATTTGGCTCTTACTATTCCAGTACTTTAGCTATTTACAGCTCCAAACCTATCTGTCAGTCTTGAGGAATTCCCTGAATTTCACCCACTAGAGGCGAATCTCTCCCTGTCTAAGCTTACAGAAAAAAGATCTCCCAAAATAAAAAAAACAAAAAACGTTTGTAATACCCACACCAACTCCTTCTACGCACCTGGGGAGACGTGAGTCTGGCATTGGTCCAGGAAGGAGGAAGATTGGCAGACAGCCTTATGGCCACCAAAAAGATCGCAATTTCATCCTGTTATAAGGTCACGTAATTTAATTTTCTCCACCATATAGTTTTCTCTAGAATGAGATTCTCGTGTATGCGTAAAGACTCCATTTCAAAATGTTTGAGATACAAAACTGAAGATGGCGACTTTCTGTATACAGTTTGGAGCTGTGAGATCCTTGGGGCTTTTTAGAAGGAAGTGTCGGGGTCCAGTCCACAGTAATAAGTAGCAATATTGTTCTCCAGTAGGCACTTTTCAATATCTTAGTCCCAGATCTGAACATATACAGCACTATGTGAGCTTGGCCTTAATAGTTGGCAAGAGCAATATTTACAGTGATGGAGAGCAGTTACACCAACTTGCTTAATTAAAAGGAAAGCAGGGTTAGATTGATGCAGGAATAAACTTTTGAAGAAAAGTAGAGGCGGCACCAGGAATGAAGTCACATATCCGAAGTTTTTCTAGAAAATCCTTTATTCATCTTCAAATAATGGTAGATACACACAGGACAACAGCCAACGCGTTTCGTTCCAGTTGATGGAACTTCATCAAGGCTGGAAACAACATAAGACACCATGTATAAGATCACAAAGGTAACATAAAAATAAATGTAAACACATATAGACATTTTGACTCCTGTAAAAAACAATAACCCTGGACATACAATACATAAATCACTTCACGGTTAAAAACACACAGAATCAAAAAAACATGTCACAACATTTATAGCTCACGACAATCTAAAATCCTAGTTAAAAGTGACATATCACACAGAAAATAATAGATCAATATTGTCAATCATATTGCCAATTGGATAATGACTCAAAAAACATCCATATTAGCTGGTTGTTATATAAACAATTTGAAAAAGGAAAGGGGGGAATGGAGGAAGAGAAACTTTGTGGAAAAGAGAAAAACCACAAAGAAAAAACAACAAAGACAAAAACACCAAATATAAATCAACATAAAAGGACCAACGCATTTATCCCTAGTTTTGTACATTACCAGTACAGATTTAGAACACAAACGTGTACGTATATGTGTAGGTTCAGCAATGAATACCTAGAAATAATAATAGTAAAATAACTTACAATTCAAATTGACATAGTAACCTCATTTTCATAGCTATTATGGTTGTATACTCCTACCACTTCCAAAAGATTGCTATCTCATACATAAATGCCACTCATAAATACTCACATGAAACATTTTAGAGTACATAGTGATAGGTGATATGCAATTAAAGCATGGTAACAACATTGACTTGGCTCTACTGAGTTTCCCTTAATAAAAAAACCTCTATAGTTTCTCCATATTACAGAAACGATCATAGTGATCATGTCCCAAGGGGATAGGACCAAGGCATATACTGGTATTGCATTAGAATATAAACAAAAAACAAATAATAAATAAATAATAAAGGATAAAGACATATATAATAGCACAATCTCACAACAAAAATGAGACCACAAATCATTGCGCGACGCAGTACACGCGTCTTTAATATCAAAAAATCATGCCCATTATATAGATATCGTCCATAGGAGTTATGTTCGCTAGTTCAATAACATAGCAAATTGATAGTCTTTTATCCTATTAAAAAGTTCCTATGCGAGATAATACTTGGTAAGTACACAGTACATTATATTTCATTACTGGGACATTTCCGCTCTACCCTAACATATCAGCTTAAAATAGACACCCAACAACAAAAATGCATTAGCAAAATCGATATAATCCTATTTAACCGCCTTAACTATACATGCGTATGTTCAGGTAATAATATTGTTTCAATAAGTATCGCAGTCACGCTTGGTTAATTAGAATATGATAGAGCTAACTTAAAATAGACATTGCAGTACAAGTCCTACTCAGACGTGAAATAAACGTCATACATATTAAACAAACAAGTCAATTACGTGTGATACGAGAGCTATATTCGCATGGCACTTACTTAAATACTGCAGCGTTTCAATTGACGCTTCGGTCATAGTTGACCATACCCGTAGTGTAGAGGCAAAGCAACCGCCTTACCAGTTGGTTGCGGTGTCTAAAACAAGTTGTGAAGGAGCACGTGTGTCGGCGTCTGACGTCATACTGATGTCGGAGTCATCTCGACTCAGTCCCACCAACATCAGCGCCATCTTGAAGTGTGGTAAAGCGACAAACACTCGTATCCCAAAAGGATTGACAGAACCAACTTCGAATACGGGCGCAAAAAGGACAAGCTTGCATCTATTCCAGAATAATGTATATATCATCTCAACACAGCCAACGGCGCCATCTTTGAATGTGGAAAATTGACAATAAACACTCGTTTCCAAAGAAAATTAACAGAACCGCCAACAGATCAGGGCGCAAGAGGACAAACTTATATGTATTTCAAAGAATATAAATATATGTCACTAATACAAGTCGGAGAGAATAAAGATCTATATATTAAATTGCACACCAAAAATATCACGCATACAGTTTCTAAGGAAAGGGGGGGGGGGGGGGGAGGACTAGCCATCCTACTAACAAAGGAATATAAATGCACCATCACCCTCTTCCCTTTCCGGACTGCGAAAGCTGCCTATTCTCCATCACTCTCTCACCTACACATTCATTCTCGTTTTTTTTTTTTTAATTTACCGCCCACCGGGACCCCATGGGGAGTTTTTAGATAATCTACCAGACACTCTAGCCAGCCTCCTCGTGAAGAAGGCACAAATAATGGTCCTAGGTGACCTTAACTTTCATCTTGAAGAACAGAATCTCCCGAATGTTAGGAGGCTGTTGCATGATCTGGAGGGATTACAATTGACCCAATTGATAACATCCGCCGCACATATCAAGGGGCACATTAATCGCCAATGACCTCAGAATTGCGGCATCCCCGCCAGTACCAATGCCATGGTCAGACCACTTCCTCATCCCGTTCTCTCTTAGTGTGAGGGAGTCTGGAAAGAGAAATCCTCAACTTACAGGGACCACTCAAGTGAGGAACTGGACAAAGCTTAATCCAGATGCTTGGAGGGAATGTTTAATTGCCTCTGCTCCAGGGATACAAGGAAAAGTCAAAGAAGCATACGCCGGCTGGGAAAGTTGGGCCTCGTGCTCACTGGATAAGGTTGTCGCAAAAATGACTCTCCAACCAAAAACATCAGTTAATAAGGCACCTTGGTTCAATGCACAACTGGTGTTATTAAAGAAAAACTTTAAAAAAAAAAATGGAAAGAGAATGGAGGAAGAACTACTACCCCATACTAAAAAATTCCTATAAGGCAGCCTCAGGTTTACTATAACCACATTAAAGCTGCCCAGGTGAAATTTTGAGTTAAAGATCACTCCAGCACAAAACTCTTCCAAGGAACTCTTCAAGACTGTCAAATCTCAAATATCCCTAACAGACAATAACCATTCCCCGCAGGCCTCGGAGGAGAAATGTAACAACCTGGCATCTTTCTTTGCCAAAAAAGTTATGGACATCTATAGCTCCTTTCAGAGTGGGCACGGTATGTCTACATGCCAGGCTGAGAATGGAACTACTATGTGCAAGGTAGGTAACATGGGGTGGAGCCCCAGTCGCCGGAGCTAACCTGCTTCCCATCTAACAAAATAGATGGGATGAGGCAGTTAATAAAGAAAATTAAATCAGGCTCTCCATTAGACCCAGCCCCTCCACACATGCTGGGGAAGGTCCTGGAAGCCTTGCTCCCCTCTCTGGTTGAAATCATTAACCTATCATTAAAGGAAGGTGAAGGTCCAAAAGCCTGGAAACATGCAGTAATAAGACCCCTACTAAAAAACAATCTGGACCCAGCCCAGTTAGGGAATTATCGACCTATTTCACTTCTACCTCTAATTGGCAAAATAACAGAGAAACATGTTAACAGGGCATTAACAGGGTTCCTGGAAACTAATCCATGTTTCCACCCCACTCAGATGGACTTCCGGGCGCAGCACAGCACGGAGTCAGCGCTGCTGGTTGCGGTGGAAGAACTAACGAGCATTAAAAATGCAATAGGTCTCGCCTTTTATCAAGTTCAAGCCATTTGCTTTGCTATACAATACCATTAGCAAAGCAAATGGCTTAAACTTAACCAAAGGCGAGACCTGTTGCATTTTCAATGCTTGTTTACATTCCTGCTGGTAACCATCCCTAAAGCACGACGATCACTGCTAGTAATCTTGCATATGGTGCGGTTACATCTCTAAAAATATAAGCAGCTCAGGAGGATTTTCATTGAACACAAGTAGCTCTCACTACAGAAAAGGTTGGTGACCCCTGTCCTAGAGCAACAAGTATAATAGGCAGACAAGGTAGGTTCCTCTAATACACCACAAAATTGTGTCATCCAAAGATGGCCTCCTTTGTTTCAGGGGAGTGTGATACTCAAACAACGGCGAAGGAAGTGGTTTCAAGCACATGAATCTCCGTATAAGCCTCCAAGACAGTGGTACAGAAGCCACAGAAAAATACTCAATTGTGTCTAATAAGATATTGAGCAAAGTTGTGGCAGCCTCTTAAACAAATACTAAAAGCCACAGATGCAATATTTTGTTTTGTCACTATCTTGCGTCCCAAGCCCACTTCTTGATAAATGCTGCCAAAATCAGTTGTGTGATAATATATTTTTGTTTTCCAGATAAAAAAGGGAGCGTAAGGTATGGGTGTGAGATATGTGGAAGGGGGAGGGTGTGTGTGATAAAGAGAGAGAGCTGTGTGTGTGCGTGATATGTGGAGTGGTGTGTGTGTGTGTGTGAGAGAGAGAGAGTAGTCTGTGTGTGGAGTTGTGTGTGGGTGGAGTGTTGTGTGTGTGTGTGAGTGGTGTGTGTGTGTGTGTGGAGTTGTGTGTGTGTGGAGTGGTGTGTGTGTGTGGAGTGGTGTGTGTGTGTGTGTGGAGTGGTGTGTGTGTGTGTGTGGATTGGTGTGTGTGTGTGTGGAGTGTGGGTGGAGTGTTGTGCGTGTGGGTGGAGTGTTGTGTGTGTGGGTGGAGTGTTGTGTGGGTGGAGTGGTGTGTGTGTGTGTGTGTGTGTGTGGAGTGGTGTCTGTGTGTGGAGTGGTGTGTGTGTGGGGGGGGGTGTGGGGGAGTGTGTGTGGGGGGGGAGTGTTTGTGTGGGGGGGGGTGTGGGGGGTGGGGGGGTGGGGGAGTGGGTGTGTGGGGGTGTGTGTGTGTGGGGGTGTGTGTGTGTGGGGGGTGTGTGTGTGTGGGGGTGTGTGTGTGTGTGGGTGGGGGGGGAGTGTGTGTGGGGGGGAGTGTGTGTGTGTGTGGGGGGGAGTGTGTGTGTGGGGGGGGTGTGTGTGTGTGTGTGTGGGGGGGGGAGTGTGTGTGTGTGGGGGGGGTGTGTGTGTGTGTGTGTGTGGGGGGGGGTGTGTGTGTGTGTGTGGGGGGGGGTGTGTGTGTGTGTGGGGAGTGTGTGCGTGGGGAGTGTGTGCGTGGAGGTTGAGTTGTGTGTGTGGGGGTGGAGGTGTGGGGGTGTGTGTGTGTGTGGGGGTGGAGGGGTGTGTGTGTGGGGGGGTGGAGTTGGGTGAGGGTGGGGGGGTGGAGTTGGGTGGGGGTGGAGTTGTGTGTGTGTGGGGGTGGAGGTGTGTGGGGGTGGGGGTGGAGGTGTGTGTGTTTGTGTCTGTCTACTATTGTCTTACATAACTGGAGGGTCGCCGAGTTCCGGGAGATCCTTTGTTTTTAGGTCTCGCCTGAGACAGCGCTTTAGCGCTGCTCTGGCGAGACTTATAGTAAGCGAGTTTTGGAAGTGCAAACGAGTGCTTTCAGGCCTCCAAATACAGTGCATGTGTGCCGGGCGCGCGCACCATTTGGAGGCCTGAAAGCACTCGTTTTCTTTCACTTTCGCCTGTCACACAGCCGCGCTTTGAAGTGTGATCGCGATTGCGATCACTTACATTTCGCGGGCGCTTTGATGTTTTCAGTGAGCCGCGCGGCCACTGAGGACATCAAAGCGCCCGTGAACACCATTTGCCACCCCCACCTCTTCAGCCAACTTACTCGCCATGTCTGCTCTGGATTCTTGTTTTAAATGAAACTAGTGGCATTGTACTGTTTGAGCGTCATGTCGGAAGATACAAGCACCAAATTTGGCGTATCGTTTTGAATCATGGCAACGAATAGCAGTTGGAACGGTTTGAAAACTACTCGAAGAGCGTGCTCTATAAAATATACGTCTATGCTGCCAAACAGACAGGCCTACGTGTACTGCCTTGTCTGGGTCTTTGTAATGCCAGGCTTCTCCTACCCCCAAACTGTTAAATGACAGAGGCAGGCCGGCCTGCGTGCTCAGCAGAGCTCAGGAGAGTGTGCCCCTGCTGTGGGCTAATGGACGTTGCCTTTCATAGGGAAGCAGCCTACGCCAGACCCCTTATTTTTGGGAGCCAAAGCCGCAGGAGGGCTTTTGGTCTTTTGCTATGCGAATAAGAACCGCCTGTGTTTCCCCAAATTCCCCAATTTGAAAGGGGACTCGCTCGGGCTCCAGAGAAGTGGCCCGAGCATAGTGACCTCGCCAGGGACTCAGTCACAGCCCTACCAGGTACCTAACCTCAGCTGGGCAGCCGTACTTTAGTCTGAGGTTTCCGGACAGTGCGGGCCCCGTTGCTGCAGTGCCAGCGTTGTGGTGCCCTGCTCTACCAGCGCCCCGCCTCGTCCAGTCCCTTCCTCCTGCATATATGGTCCCATGTGTAACAGTGCAATAGCGCCTAGGAAGAGCACAGGCACGAACCTATCAACATGCCCCTTTCGCAGTCACACTACAATTAATGGATCCACGCCCGACAGAGAGTGACGTATTTATTTCACAAATTAATCGTGTTGGGAGCGCAGGTAGAGAAGAATTTTTTTTTACCGGTAATGCGATTGTAATGTGCGGAAGTAGATCGACCATTAAACAAGTTACGTTTTTGATATACAACACATTACTTTGATTATTGCAGGTTTGTATTTCCTACCAGCGTTACTTTTTTAATGATAGATACCAGTGCTTTAAATGGGCAGGTACTGCCCAGTACTGTGTACCTGTACTTCTTTAATGTGAAGGGCAGTAAGTACCTGCACTTTGAAGCCCTGCTGCAATACATAGCAGTGGATGCGACCCGGTACTTTTTTAGGAGCCACAGGTACTCTAAATAGAGAGTACCTGGACTTATATATTTCCATTTAAAGCATTGTTAGACACTATGCATTTTGTTATTCTCCTGTGTTATGTGAAGTATGTTTTTGCCTGTCACAAAAACAATACTGACACCTTAACTTCACAGCATTATAGTGAGTTGCATTGCCTCAGCTGCCATACAAACAATGCCAATATGTTACCTGACTATAGGTTAACGTCACATGAACAATACATTTAGACCATGCGGGTCTATCTAGCTTTGATGTTGATAACCGGACTTCTATTTTTAGCTCCATTCATTCTAAAAAAATGTTGTTTTTTTTAGTTCTGATCTAAAAAGTGTAAAAATGCTTTTATCCATATTTGTTTGTAGGACACAGGATAGTCTGTGGACAAATGTTTCTGGAAATCTGAAAGCTGTTGCAGAGCTATTAGTTAAATCTTAGCGGTAGTTAAAAAAAAACAATCTTAACATTTGATTATCGGCGTTACAAGCAACGTTTAGTATGTTATTTTGGCCACAGCAATAGTTTAAAAAGATGCAGTTTCTGTTCAGTTAGTGTTTGTGCGCATTGCTCAATGCTCCACAATAACAGCAATAAAGAATACGTTTAAAATAAAGACACTTATCTCCTCCTAATTGTTCTTTTTGTTGAAGTGTTAACATTTTTTTGGTAGACTCTTAAATACTCGTCAAACTCATCCTAGTACTACTTTTCATAGAAACGTAGCGTACGAAAAAATTCCATTTCCATTGTAGACGTTTTCTGTTATTTATCAAAAACACAAATAAGTTACTGATTGTGTAGTCTGTCATCTTTTTCCTCTGGCTTATAGGAATCGGATTTCCTGTTTTTTGTAGAGGCCTTTTGCTATCAGGTTTTTTTTGTGAAAAGCTTGTTCATGACCAGCTGGTACCTAGAGGTCCCACATTAACTTTATGATTTAGGCAGGCATACGTAGGCCTTAAATGTTTCCTTCCTTGCGCCTTGCAGATCTGTGAAAAGAATTCCAAATACGTGTGGCATGTTTGTAACTGCTACTGCTAAATATTTGCATACTTCCTATGTTGGACTTTGGCAATGCATTTACATGCTACCATGAAGCATGTATCCTCTACTAAAAATTGGTTGTAGAAACATCCACAGGAAATAAACTGCCAAAATCATTTTCTAATGCTTCCAACCATACTACAGTTATCCGCAAAATATAGGTTTGTGTTTTTTTTAGATGTTTTGTTGTGTCGCCTGTTTTAAGCATATATTATCAGTTTAAAGTGCGTAGTGGTTACTTTTCAAAATCACAGTTGTCTTTATCCATTTAGTCGTGTCTGACTCTTGGTGATTAAATGGATAAAATTCCTCCAGTTGATTTGGCTCACTGGCTCTCTAACTGACTGACTGACTCTCACTCTCTCTCTGACTGACTGACTCTCTCACTGACTGGCATCTGGCATCGGACTTGAAAGCAGCAGACTGCTTTCGCCAGCGCGCGCTCGGCCTCACTTCCTGCATCCCCTCTTACAACAATTAACTTTCGTTATAACTCACATCCCCTATGCTCGTTCCCTCCCACCCTTCCTTTGATGTCCGCTTTTCTTGTTCTTTACAAACCATGCCGCACACTGCTGCACGTCCCACACTGCTGCACGCCCCACACTGCTGCACGCCCCACACTGCTGCACGCCCCACACTGCTGCACGCCCCACACTGCTGCACGCCCCACACTGCTGCACGCCCCACACTGCTGCACGCCCCACACTGCTGCACGCCCCACACTGCTGCACGCCTCACAGTGCTGCACGCCTCACACTGCTGCACGCCTCACACTGCTGCACGCCACACACTGCTGTATGCCGCTGCACGCCACACACTGCTGCACGCCGCACACTGCTGCATGCCGCACACTGCTGCACGCCGAAAACTGCTGCACGCCACACACTGCTGCACGCCACACACTGCTGCACGCCACACACTGCTGCACGCCTCATACTGCTACTCACTGCTGCATGCCGCACACTGCTGCACGCCGCACACTGCTGCATGCCTCACACTACTACACGAAACACTGTTGCACGCCGCACACTGCTGCACGCCGCACACTGCTGCACGCCACACAGTGCTGCATGCCTCACACTACTACACGAAACACTGTTGCACGCCGCACACTGCTGCACGCCGCACACTGCTGCACGCCGCACACTGCTGCACGCCGCACGCCGCACACTGCTGCACTCCACACACTGCTTTTATGCGAGTTTATGCTACTGACATTGTAAATGACAATGCCTTTTATTTGTTCTAAAACCAAAACATAAATAAAAGGCATTGTAATTTTACAATGCCAATAGCTCAAACTCTTATAAATGCGAGACCTATTGCATCGCAAATGCTTGTTACTTTACAAGTTGCTGTCAGGTGAAACACCGCGTTAGCCATTACTTCCAGCTTTGCTAGCTTAACCTTTTAAGAAGGTTACTTAAAGGCGAAATGTTTGGGTTCTCGGTACACAGGTTCTCTTGAATGTACAACAAAGTGTGCTAGCCATCTGGCCAAATATTTTCCAAAGGAATGAATGGCATCTGCAAAGGGCATCAACAGAATTTGTAATACCAGGTTTATAAAAAATATATGACAACGATCTGTAAATTATCATCAGATGCAAAACAGCTGAACTAGACGAGTAATTGTTTTAAGTTGTACTAAAACCCGCCGTGCACCAGCTGTAAAGTTCTAAACTGAAGCCAGATATGAAGACTGGCCGCTGAACTTTTTGAATTATTTATGTGTTCCTCTACGTTAACTTGTATAACAAGCATGGAGTTGTTATTGAGAGAGGAAGACAGAGACTTGGGAACGCTGAGATCCCGAAGGGGGGGGGGGGAGACAAGGGACCATGGTAGTGAGTCCAAGCGAGAGGGAAAGATGCGACGGCAAGCAAGAGTAGAGAAAGGGTGAAGGAAGGCGACCCGGACACGAAAGGGCAGGGAAAGAAGGGAGACATTGACAGATTTTGAAAGGGAGAGTAGATAGAAAGATTGGGAGGCAAAGGATACGAGAAAGAGGCAGATAACGAGAACAGGGAGACAGACGAGAAGGAAGAGACCGGGCGAAGACCAGCATTGAAAATGTTGTTAAGTCAGGTGCTGCTGCTGCCCTGAAGATTGTCATGAGTCCACTAGAGGGCAGCACATCATAAGTTAAGCGTAAATTCTGGGCCGGAATTTAAACAAAATGGAGTCTGCCTGTCCACATGCGCGTGCACATCTGTCCATCGGTACGCGTGCATATTCAGCTTTGGCTGAATCGATTACAAAAGGCTCTTGCATGGCAAAAGCAGCGATGTGCTGCTAACGTCAGGCGAGACCTAAAAACAGCAGAATTAGGTCCTCTACCACTTCATTATTCCCTTTAGAGCTTTCCCTGTAGAAGCCCCTTGAGGGATGTTTGTGTCTGAGAGGGTTGTGGAATACTCAGGGGTGGGATCTTTGGACGTGCCACGATACTGGGAGTTGCAAAAGGACCTGTGGGCAGTTTGTTTATAGGGCACCCACTGCTTTAGCTGCATCGGTATCTTTCTTAATTTTTGCTTGCAGCTCATCGACCTGTGGGCCAAAGAGATGTTCTTCACTAAAGGGCACGCTAAGTAGGTGCTGTGTACCTCCAGCTTAAACCCAGAAAGGAGCAGCCATGCGTGGCGGCGGCAAAGGACACTAGTGTTTAGGCCACTGGTAGCTGTGTCTGCAGCATCTAAAGCCCACCTGATATTAATGGGGGAAAGCAAAATCACCTATAAAAGTAATTCCGATTTATATTTGGCTGGGAGATGTTGGACAAGTTCCTGCATCTGATCACCGTGGGCTTGGTTGTACCGGGAGAGAAGGACTAAGGAATTGGCAATGCCAATGGGTGACAGACTGTGCTGCAACACACTTGCCATCCACATCAATCTTCTTACTTGCTTGGTCCAGAGGAGGCACATCTCCTGTTCTCTGAGAGTTCTCACAATTCCTGGCTGTGTGCACAACTAAGGGTGTGACTGGTTCCTGATAAAGAGCAGGTCTGAGTGGCCTTGTACTTCTTGTCTACCTAAGTCGTGACAATGCACGCTTTCATGGGCTCCCTAAAGATGTCTCCAGTGGGCTTAAGCATGCCCTTGAGCATTAGAAGATATTGGAGGGAACGCTGTGTGAAGGAGAGGATTTCTATGAGAAAGTAGTCTTCCTTGGGCTGTATATGTATTTCCACTTTATAGAAGTTGGCCACCCTATGCAAGACCTTGTGGTAAGAGGACCTCGGTGTCATAATCATCCCAGGGGACTAGGTATTATATTGCGGGTCATGAGGGTCATACGGTGATCCTGGGCTGTCCCCTGCCCCCTCAATTGAGAAACCCTGTAGGGATCCACAGTCAACAGAGGAGAGGTAGAGACAGGGGGAGTTGGAGAAGAAGGACCGAAAGAAACCGAGGATGTTAGCTGCACAGGAGGGTTGAGGGTCTCTTTGAAAGCCAATTTCTTCTTCTGAGGAACAGAGTTCTTGAATGCTTGGGAGGCTTGGCCAGGATTTGACTGGTGCCATGGCTGTATGTGGACATGTTGTTGCCTGACATCAAGGTGTTCTTGGAGCCATTGGAGGATTGGCTAGTCAAAATCCTGGGAGGCAGCAGAGTATGTAGTCCCAGACGGCGGTCTGGAGCGAGAAGAGGATGGGCGATGGCTTGAGGCCAGTGAGTGCTCTGTGTCCAAGTGCTGCGGCTCGGTAGGTCTCGATTACGAAGAGTTTGGTTCATAGTGCCTCTACTCCCAGCACTTTGGATCTTGGCTCCTACGAAGACCGAGAGGCCATGTCTGGGCTGGTGCCGCGGTTGACATCGATGCACATGGGATCGAGGAGGACTTGCGTCCAGACAGGGAGGAGGGCTTCTCGTCCGGTTCAAATGTTCTGTTCTGACCAAGGAGGTGAGGCAGTGGTGGACCAGAGGCCTCGGATAAGGCATGGGAACTGGAAACTAGTGCCTCCCAGGTGTGAGTGGTATGCGGGAGAGTAGTACTCATTGGGGTAACCTTCAGCTGTGGAAGCTGAGCAAGCGGGAGCCACTCTAATTCGACATCAGCATCTGAATCGGTGCTTTTCGACAAGAACATATCCTCTATCTCTACACCGGAAACGCCTGGCAGCTACAGATCTCCATCCCGTTCTCCAAAGAACTCTGGAATATCTTCTTCCTACCGGTGATGCGCCATGGAAGCCAAAACGATGCGCCGTCAATTCCAAACCATCTTCTTGCTTCAAAATGCAAGGTGCGCCGCACAAGAGTTTGCAAACTTAATGCAGGTCTGTCCTCTGATATTTTGCAAGGCAAATGTGAAACAGAACGAAGTCCTTTCCATCATGTGTATATTCTTGGTCGAAGAGATGGTGGTCTGAGGGACTGAGCCCCCGTATTTTAAGAGCTGTTGACTGCGGGATGGAGTCGAATTAGTATGAAGCGGTGGGGACCGACAAGTATGCAGGACTGTTGATGCAAACGCCGAGAAAACGGATTGGGGGGCCCGTCGAGACACCACAATGCATCTAACTGAAGTTCACAGACATGTCGGAACCAGACAGCAGAGAAAAAACTATTTGATAATTGATCCCAAGCCCATGTGCATTACCAGAGATGGGTGAAGACCGTCTCAAAAGAACATTATTTGGTTATCATAAACATCAAAGCATACACAAGTAAGTAAAATACACATATACATCACATTGTAGAATAATCACATAATAAAGAATAAAAAAATGTTGCTAATACTAACATTGCAAAGAGACCACTCGTAGGCATCCACAAGCTATTCTTTATCAATCTGGTCATGTGTTCATAGGCTGGTTACCTTTTTTACGACTAAACAAGTTAAAATTACTCATCATAGAATAAAACAATGTATGTTTACACCAGCTGGACAATAAGTCTAAAAACAAGTAGCAATCCTGAGATACTAAAGTGCAGAGTAATCTAAGTGCTTTAAGTTTAGGAATCTATTAGTGCAATATCATAAAGTGCAAATTATACAAGGTGTATATTATATTAATATAGTTCCAGCATTCCAACCATAAACAGTACATAAATAATGTTGTTTATGACCAGTCCCACTGTTCATAGAGTTGAGTGAGATAAAAACTTTACACGCTTATCCACTAGAGGGCAGCACATCATAAGTTGAGCGTAAATTCTGGGCCGGAATTTGAACAAAATGGAGTCGGCCTGTCCACATCGGTGTGCGCGTGCACTTCTCTGTCCATCGGTACGTGTGCATATTCACCTTTGGCTGAATCGATTACAAAAGGCTCTCGCATGGCGAAAGCAGCGATGCGCTGCTAACGCCAGGCGAGACCTAAAAATGACACTGAAGCAAGGGAGCTCAGCCGCTATACTGTTCCTCGATCTCAGTGTGGCATTTGACACTGTGGACCTCTCAAGCCTACGAAAGAGGCTGTGGGAAAGTGGAATCCAAGACAAAGTGCTGGAGTGGCTGTCCTCCTTTCTGGAGGGCAGAACCTTTCAAGTCATGGAAGCCAACCTTTTTTCTAAGCATATGCAATTAGCTTGTGGAGTGGCTTGCTCAGCCCCACATTGTTTAATGTCTATTTTGGGCCACTCGCACGGATCGTCCAGGAGTTCGGTATATCTATGATATCGTATACAGATGACACACAATTGGTGGTCACTCTTGACCCCAACGCCAAGGGTGAAGCGGACTGCATCACGCCATTCCTTGAAAGAGTGGTGCAATGGATGACAAACAGCTGCCTGAAGCTGAATGGGGATAAAACCGAGCTCATGATGCTTGGAAACAAAGAGGTACCTAGGCCTATGATCAGCTGACCTTTGTGTCCACGCACTCCACCTTTCCCCAAACCAGCTATCAAAAGCCTCGGCTTCTGGCTTGATAAGGAGCGAACGCTGGAAACCCAAGCGAAAAAGCTCGCTGGATCCTGTTTTGGGCTGCTTAGAATGCACTGTAAAATTCTGGTGCGCATTCCCTCACAGCTCAGAAAAACAGTAATCCATGCATTGGTTACTTCAAGCTTGGATTATGGCAACTCCCTCTATTTAGGGAGGGGCACCAAAATACGTCACAAAATGACTTCAGGTTGTACAGAATGCTTCAGTTAGACTGCTGTTTAATGCCCCCGTGTAGGAAGCCATGGGGAAGCACTTAAAGGTGCTTCAATGCCTGCCGATTGAGGCAAGAGTCAAATTCAAGACACTCTGCCTAACGCACAAGGCCACACACGGCAAGGGCCCTGGCAAAATCAGAGCTCTGGTATGTCTATATGCCCCGAACAGAAGCCTTCGCTCTAGCACGGAACGGTTACTAAAAACTACCATAATCAAAAGAGCCAGGTGGAGCGGCAGATCCATTACACACCTGGCACCCAAGCTATGGAACTCTATGCCTAGGGAGTTCAGATTCATGGAAGCCAAATCTATTTTCCGGAAAATGGTAAAGACCTGACTCTTTGCTCAATATCATTAACCTACTACGGTATTGGTTTGCTCCGCTAGCGCTAGTAAGCCCTTGGCCAGCCAAGCGCTCTATAAATACCTTAAACATATAATAGTGTCTTAGGATCATCTAGCAAGAGTTCAAGTATTCTTGCTGCAAAAAGCCCAGGGCTATTCTTTACACCCCACATGCAAATTTGAATAGGTATGCTGGCATCCGCTAAATGAGAAAGTGGTTAGATACTGCGATTCAGTTGACTAAAGAACAATTAGATATGTCCAGTCATTTTATGCTATTTTCCTCACTAGATTAGTCATTAGTTCAGTACTGTGATCATTTTATACAGTGTGCATTTAAATTTCTATACTCTAAGACTTTATTATATGAACCATCAGGCTTTAATACCTGAAAGAGAGGGATATTCTTTGTAGAACTGCAAGGCACTATTATACCTTGATATTATAGCAGATCTATAATAGCTTTTATATTATACTTTAGCATCTGGCTTCAGAGGATACTGAGGCTGTACTCCTTAAGTGAATTTAATGTGAAACAAGTTCTTTGTCCACTCGTCTGCCTATTTGTCCTTGCATTCTTCAGGTACTCGAGAGGAAAATACTTGTATAATTCCCACCTTACCTCGAGATGCATTCCTTACAAAAACCGGAGGCCAGTCATCCTCTGCAAGAATGAGATTTTAAGCAGCTGATAAATATGTCCAGAATATAGTTTGTATTATGTGTAGTGGTCTTCCTCACTCTGTATTTCTACATTATGAATCCTTTCAGGAGGGTTTACAAGTCCATCTCAACCTGTATATATTCTTTAGTTGCAGTCCCCACAAAATGCTTCTTGAGAGTGTGATACGTTATTGTTACTTTTGCAGCTTTTTCCAGACGCGCTACTGCCCAAGTCCCGTTTCAAAGAAGTCTCTGTGTTTGAATGTTTTTTGCTTGACCAGCTGCTTTATTTAGTCAGTCTTTGAGTCAGTACCTTTTTTCTTTTTTTTTTTCTTCCTTTTTTTACTAACTTCAGCTTCACGTACTGATTCACTTTTCTCCTCTATATATTTGTCCTTCCTGCGATACTTGGTCCATCCACTTATTTTTGCCCTTTTATGGTCTCTAGAGTCTTGAAATTAACTGAAAGAATGGCTATCAGGGCACTGATACCAATCTGTCTTTTTGAGTTTGTCACAATCCCTCAAATTATATCTACCCCTCCTAGATGCATTGTGGGCTAGGCCAATATTATCATTAATAGTATATGAAGGTATTGCCTTCTCTGCAGCATGCACATGTTGAACTGATCCAGGAACAACTGCTTCTGTGACAGTTGTTAGTAAGACATACTGTCAAAGTTGCCTGTAAATAGCCACTTCCTAAATTAGTAAATGTATTACTTCCGCAAGTGTCAGATTTACTGTATCAACGTACAGTGTATACCAATTCAATACAGCGCGGGTGGCCCCTTCATTACTTAAGAAACCCATTCTAATGATCTGTTCTACATGATGTAACTGACCACCAAACAATGCTTTGTGTTTTTTTTAAATATCCTAACAGGACTTTTTATAGTAGCGATAGGTTATATAATTAGGTGGTAGTGTCGCAGCAGTGTATGTATGAAAGTTGCTAATGCTGGGATTTACAGCATCAAACTCCACCCATGAGCAAGATTTTTCCGCTTGTGTATTTTCAAGAATCATAAACCCACCCACATGTTGGGGACACCTCTAGCAAGAAGATGTTGTGATTGGTGTCCTGAAATTTGCCCCTATAGGAACATGAGCTTGCACCCTTTTCAGCGTACAGATTTAATAAACATAAGATTCAAATTACAGTAATCAAAATGGGATATTACCTTTTACAAGTCAAGTGTCCGACAAACCTACAACAATAGGCTGTACCTATATAAGTTTAAGGAGGTTCCCAATATTACAACGGATGTCTCCACTAATTGTAATTCTTGGCTTCTTGAGTGTGCCATCCAACCTTTTTACAACACCTGTTTGATAACTGAACGCAGCAAACACATTTCTATCTTAACTGAAAGGCCAAAAAATCAGTATGGTGCAGTACCAGCAAGTTCTTGGCACAAATGTGTATGTGTGTCTTTGACCCGCTTATCATTGGTAGCCACAAGCAAAATTCTAATTCTGCGTGCATGATGCACCAAGAGTCATGCATGGTAGTGTTTTTTACAGCAGGTGCATCAGTAGAGCTTTGTTTGAGAGCTGGGACTGAAACTGCAGACATTGGCTCCTTTACAGAGTGCTGTACGCCTGCAAGCTAGAGGAGAATCAACCAGTGCTAAGCAATCTGCTTATGCCTGCTGTTATATTGCCACTTAGTTATAGTCTATTGTAAGGTGTACACCGTTCTCCAAACTTTTTTGGGGGAGTTGAACACCGGGCAGACCGGCTACTTCGCGGCAACTAAAGTGGTTGAGGTCATTTGCCCCTTGGATCCATCCTAATTTGGCTCGTAGAACTGGGTCAAGTACATCCCTTTCCTCGCTTCATTGTCAGTTTTGTGAGGGCGCGCAGTAACCGACTTCTAAGAGCAGTAGCCTTGAGAGCAAGTGATTATAAATCATCGGCTAACCAACAGGCACAAAGTAGTCCAAGCCCAGTGCTAGCCCTTTAAATAAAAAATTATTTAATCACCCAGAATAGCTAAATTCTACCCATTCCAAAGGTGGTCCAGGTTTAGGGTTGTGTGGCCAAAGTTTGTGTGCATGTCTGTGATGTGTGTAAAGGTGGTCACCAGCTTTTTTTTTTTTTCCACAAATGCTCATTTGATTTGTGTAGAAAGTAACGACAGCCTAGCACAGAGCACACAGCAGACAGCTACAATTCTCCATTATTTGGGGTGTCTTTCATAGATTCACATGCTTGGATATTCCCCGTCGTCGAAGTGGGAGTCCCACGGTATATAAAAAGCAATAAGTGTCATGTATATACATACATAACCACATAATAGCATATACAAATAAACTTTATATATAATTAAAAATAACATATCAAGTGAAAATACCATAGGATAGTATTGACACATAGGAAAGCATTGAGAAAAAGAAGTCAAAAGCTTTTATTTCGGTATAATACCATAAAAAGACACAAATACCTATTTACAATAAAAATTGATAAAAAATGGACATTTACATATGATATAGTCCATCAAAAATAAAGACCTGTTTTACAAATTAAATAACATTAAAACACAATTGAAAGCATTATTAGGAGGGACGAGGTAGAAAATAAAAGAATAACTTTACTTACATATCCTTGTCGTTTTATAGTCCAAACTCTAGCCAATCAGGCGCAAGCACCCTCTAGAACCTTCTCCTCAGAGGCTCAGGTCCTCAGATTTTCTACCGCACGTCGTGTGAAGGGAGTCTCCCTGAGCTCTGCTCAGTTCTTTGCTCTGATTTGAGTTTTCTCATCATGTCTTCAAGTAAGAAGTCTCTTTTCCGTCCCTGTTCATCTTGTGGGAAGTTAAGACTTTTTTCTGAGGACCCTCATGAAAAATGTATCTATTGTCTTTACCCTGACCATAAGGTGGCCAACTTTAAAATCTGTAGAACCTTCTCTCAAAAGACTTTGAAGGACAGGGAGGGTCGCCTATTATTGTGGCTTCAAAAGCTGAACGATACGGATAACCCCCTTTCTGAGGTGGAGAGTGTAGCCTCTGTTCGAACAGGAGTCTCCTCCAAGCGTAGTAGTGTTCAGGACTTGCCGTCTCCTTTTTTGAAAAAGAAGACCCTTCATCTTGAGGAAGTGTCTGCAGGCCAAGTCTCTGTTACTACGCCAGCGCCCCCGAGACCTAGCTCTCAGGCGTCTCTGACTCTGTCAGCGCATGTTTCCAGTCAAAAACGCGCAAAAACGTCGACGGCCCCTACGTCGACGAGATCTGCCACTTCATCAACCTTGTCGACGACGGTGTCGAGCAGATTTCCTTCATCGTCGTCGACTACTTCATCGACGTTTTTACCGTCGACAGTGGTGTGCGTTTCCCTAAAGACTATTTCGTCGACGATTCCACTATCTTCTTCGTCGACGACTAGGAAGCTGGCACTTCTGTCGACGTCTTAAACTTCGTCGACGATAATAAAGAAGAAAAGGTCATCGCCGTCGACGCTCACAGCATTGTCGACGACTGCGGCGGCCTCGTGGACGACGACTTCATCGACGGCGACTTCGTCGACGATCGTCTCGACGACGGAGGTGTCAAATTTTGCAACGATGCCTTTGGTGCCAATGTCTACACCAGCGCCAGTGTCGGCGGACAACTCCTTGTTGCAGCGTCGCCATGCTGTGCTGGACTCTGTCATGATGCCACCGGTCACTCTGCCATCTCATCAGCTATTCCCCTCGGTTGATGAGGAAGTTTCGGATTCTGATGACTATGTTCAGTCCTCTTTTCGAGATGCTCGTAGTCCTTCTGAGCTTCATATTCAATGCCAAGATTTTGAAGAGGATGACTATTCGCAGGACTATTACTGTCAGGAGCAGGAGCAACATCCCCCTGCACAAGTTCCCATGGCGCAGCTCCCTTTGTCGCTCATCTCCAACCTTCAATTCATGTTGGAAGATTACAATCGGCGCTTTCCGGCTTCCTCTCATCGCTCTCCACGTGAGACGCCATCTGCCGTTCCGTCTACCCCTGTGTTGCCAACGATGCCGACACCATCCGCACCTGCATTGGTTCCCCCTGCAACAGATGAGGTTGTGGATAATCTGGATACGGAGGAGGGAGAGCTTCATGATGACGACTCTATGGCGGACTGGGATGACTATCAAGTCAATTCGCCTGCATCACCTCCAACATCGCCAGTAAATTCACCACCTGTCGACATATGAGGATTCCATCAACTGATGGAAAGGGCGGCTCAACGTTTTCACCTTCCCATGGTGGTTAGGGAGGAGGACTGCTTTCTGTACGACTTCAAGTCCCAGCCGCAGAAACAGGTACGAGCCGTGCCCATTATAGACTTTATCTGGAACGAGGGCATTAAGCTCATGGAACGAGGGCATTAAGCTCATGAAAACGCCTAACTCCATCCCGGCTGTCCTCCCGCGACTGGAGAAGAAGTACAAGGCACCGGACTCTTCCCCAGCTTGCTTAGTGTCTCAGCCTAAGCCGGACTCGGTGATCACCCAGGCGGCGCAACGTCGCACCAAAAATCCATCGTCTCCGCTTTCGTCCCCTCCGGATCGTGACGGCCGTCGCCTGGATGCCATTGGCAAAAAGTTTTCAACCATGGCTTCAACAACAGTCCGAGCAACAAACTCTTTGGCCATCCTCGGTCGTTACGATCGACAAATGTGGTCGGACATGGCGGCTTTGGTTAAGCTTATCCCGGAAGATTCTAGAGCGGAAGCTCTAAAGATCCTGCAAGAGGGTGAGAGGGCATCCTCCGAAATCATCGACTGCTCCGTCGACATTGCCTCCACGGGTTTTCTTCAATTGGCTGGAGCGGCTGTTTTAAGACGACAGGGTTGGCTTCGTTCCACCTCGTTCCGTCAGGAGGTTCAGGCCAAGATTCTGGACATGCCGTATGATGGAGAGTCTTTGTTCGGCCAGCATGTGGAGGACGCTTTGCAAGCCATCAAGAAGGACACGGAGACGGCTCGCTCCCTCGGCACTCTCCAGTTCCGGAAGCAGCCCTTTCGGGGTGCGCGCGGCCGCGGCACCTCCTCTTCCTTTCGTGGATCCTCTTCCCAGTACCGCTCCTACAACCAAGGACAACAACGTTATTCCTCACAGCCACAACAGTCTTACAGGCAGCAGTCTGGCAAATCTTATAGAGGAAAATCCAATTACAGGGGAAACTCTTCCAAAAAACAATGACGGGGTACATCAAGGGTCCCCTCTTTCCATTTTTCCCTTTCTCCAGTTGGAGGACGAATCTCCCAGTTCTTTTCGACTCGGTCCTCAATCACTTCGGACTGCTGGGTTCTGGACATTATTTCAAGGGGCCATGTCCTAGAGTTTGTAAAGGTTCCCCCACACACCTCTCCATCCGGACCTCCTCCCGCTCACCTCAAAGAACTTTTCAACCAGATCCAGATAATGCTCAAGAAAGGGGCCATCGAAGTGGTTCCGAAATCACAAAAGGGGTTGGGGTTCTATTCCCGTTTTTTCCTGATACTAAAGAAATCTGGGGAGTGGCGCCCCATCCTCGATCTAAGGTCGCTCAACAAATTTCTCAAGGACCAATCATTCTGCATGCTCACACTAAAGGACATCCTTCAATTCTTCTCTCAGGGCGGTTTCATGACAACAATCGACCTTCAGGATGCTTACTTCCATGTGCCCATAATTCAACGCCACAGGAAGTACTTACGTTTTCGTGTAGGTCACAGGGATTTCCAATTCAAGGTCCTGCCCTTCGGCCTCCGCACAGCTCCGCGGGTCTTCACAAAAATCCTGGCCCCGGTGGTGGCCCATTTGAGACTAACGGGCATACAAATATTCCCGTATTTGGACGATTGTCTCATCAAATCTCAATCCTCCCACCAAGCGGCCCTCGATACTCAGCGCTGTCTCAATCTGTTTCAGTCTCTGGGCTTGTCGATCAACTTGCAAAAGTCTCAGCTCACGCCAACTCTGTTCAAGACCTTTCTCGGCGCTATCATCGATACGAGCAGGGCTATGGCCTTTGCCTCTGCAGAGCGGCAAACACGGATTCGACAGCTTGCAAGCTCCATCGCAGCAAGGCCGTCCGTTTCAGTCCGCACATTAAAGTCCTTTCTGGGGATGGCGTCCTCATGCATCGCTTTGATCCCACATTGCAGACTGAGGAGTCGTACCATTCAGGAGGAGTTGGACAAGCAGTGGCGTCAGGTCTCCGGTTCCTTCAACGACCAGCTCGTGGTGACAGCCCGCATGGCTCAGGCGCTGCACTGGTGGACTCGTCCTTCCAACATCACAGCGGGAACATCTTTTCTAACGACCGCCCAGAGCTCGTTCTTACCACGGACACATCCATGGAAGGATGGGGTGGACATCTACAAGATTTATCCGTTAAGGGCAAGTGGACAATGGTTCAGCGTTCCTGGCACATCAACAGATTGGAGCTGATGGCCATTTTCTTGGCGTTGAAATCCTTCCGCCTCCAGCTCCAGGGGGAGTCAGTCCTCATTCAGACGGACAACACCAACTGCATGCATTACCTGAACAAGCAGGGCGGGACAAGATCTCAGCTGCTTTCCCGACTGGCTCAGAGGATTTGGAGTTGGGCCATAGTCCATCGGATTACGCTCCTGGCAGTTCACCTGCCCGGCTTTTCCAATTCTCTGGCGGATGCACTCAGTCGGTCAACGTCATCGACCCACGAGTGGGAATTGCACCAGCCGACTCTAGACTTTGTCTTCGGCCTTTGGGGTCTCCCGACTATCGACCTTTTTGCAACCCCACAGAACACCAAATGCCAGTCCTACGCAAGCTGGTTTCCCCACAAAGGGTCGTGCGGAAATGCCCTTTCGATTAAATTGCTACAGGATATTTGCGTACGCTTTTCCGCCGATCCCTCTGATTCCTCGAGTGTTGCGGAAGATGCGGCAACAACCGTGCCAGATGCTCCTCATAGCTCCACGGTGGCCTCGGCAAGCATGGTTCTCGGAGTTGCTCCTCCTCTCCCAATGCAAACCCATCCTTCTTCACCCGAGGCCGGACCTTCTAACAATGAACGACGGGCGGATATGCCATCCGAATCCCATTTTACTCAGCTTGTCGGCCTGGAACCTGAGCACCTTGAGTTTGCTCATTTGAACATCCCACCAGCCTGCAGGGAGGTGTTAGCTAAGGCGAGGGCGCCTTCCACAGTGAAAACTTATAAGCTAAAGTGGAAGCGATTTTGTCTCTGGTGTGCGTCGGTCCACATACATCCAGTGCACACCTTCCCGGAACACATTCTGCCGTTCTTCCTGCAGTTAGCGCAGTCTGGACTGTCACACTCTACCTTAAAGGTCTTTCTAGCGGCAATATCTCGCTTTCGGCAGGACGGCTCGTCCTCTCTCTATTCATCTAGAGTAATACAGCAATTTTTCAAGGGTCTCTTCCGAATGTTCCCGCCCATTCGGCGTCCTCCACCCACGTGGCGTCTTAACATCGTATTGGCTCAGCTCATGAAGGCGCCCTTTGAGCCAATCCATTCAGCGGATTTCAAATTCTTAACTTGGAAAGTGGCCCTCCTCCTTGCAGTGACTTCCTCCCGCAGAGTCAGTGACATTCACGCCTTTACAATACAACCTCCGTTTCTTCAATTCAGGTGTAATTCTCCGCACCAATCCGGCTTTCATGCCTAAAGTACCATCCGATTTCCATCTCAATGAACCAGTAATCTTGAAAACCTTTTTCCCGCATCCGCAATCTCCGGCGGAGCAGAGTCTACACTCTTTGGACTTCAAGAGATTTTACATCAGCAGAACACAATCCTTTCGCAAGTCGGATCAGCTGTTTGTGGCCTACGGACGCACTTGTAAAGGGCAGTCGGTTACCAAGCCCACGATTGCCCGTTGGGTTTCTTCAGCAATCTCCTTTTGCCATCAAAGGGCGGGCAAGCCTCTTTCTTCTGGAGTAAGGGCTCATTCAACGAGAGCAATGTCATCTTCCACTGGCCTGTTCGCTGGTGTACCCATCCATCAAATTTGCTGGGCAGCTACGTGGTCCAGCAGGCACACGTTCACGAAGCACTACTGCCTGGAGTCAATTAATGAAGCGGACACGGCTGTGGGACAAGCAGTTCTACGGAATCTGTTTAAATAAGGTGAGCCTCTGCTACTTCCCTCCTCCTTGGGTATTCTCAATTGCGTATTAAATACATTGTCATGGTATTTCATGCAATATTAATACGGCCTTGTCAGCCGGCTGCTGCTTACTGCTCACTATTCTATTCAAGCATGTGAATCTATGAAAGACACCCCAAATACTGGAGAAGAACAAATGTTACTTACCTGTAAACTGTGGTTCTCCAGTATTGGTATCTTTCATAGATTCACATGCGACCCACCCTCCTCCCCTCAGAGGCTCTCTTCGCCTCATTAGACTTTTGTCACTCTCGTGCTATGAAAATCTGAGGGCCTGAGCCTCTGAGGAGAAGGTTCTAGAGGGTGCTTGCGCCTGATTGGCTAGAGTTTAGACTATAATGCTTGTTTTATGCTGTTGTCGTAGCTTTGAGCTCTGTCCATCTTGGTTTCCAAACTGTTACATTTTGTATACAACGTATGGTTAAACGCTTAAAGCTAAATTTCCAATTTTATATATATTAGAGTAAGTGCGTTACAGATTTAAACATCTTAAATAAACACTTCTTAACAGTGAAAGGTATTTGGGTGCAGTGTATTTATTTTCTATGTTGCCACGTTGAATAGCTGTGGTGGTTGATCCAAGCCAGAGATTGGGTCAATAACTACCGCTGTTTAATGTGAAGCCAATGAGCCACACCTGCTCCCTCTCCCATCTAGAGACCCCGGTGATGCTCATTTATTACGAGAAGTGAAAGAAAATGTTACGAGTAACCGGGGATCCTTGAGGATAACTGAGACACGTGTAAGTGCGATTCACTATGGTAAAAACCTATAGGCTATCAGGTAAACACAGAGATGCTTTTTTTGACCTGCTCTCTGTTAAAGACACTACCAGCAGTAAAGTGCAACCGATCACAACGCCGTAACATAAAAATATTAAAGCACAGCTACTTTATACACCTGCTAAAAACACACAATAACTGCAATGCGTGGTCCTAATGCGGTAGTTTGCAAGAAACGTACAACAAGACCGTGCACCTCGTTCACTTGCAAGATGTCAAAAAGAAAGAACTCGTAAGTTATACAGCCACCGACCAAAAGTACAAGCATTTGGAATGCAATGGGTCTTGCATTTGCGATAGTTTAAGGTATTGGCATTGTAAATGACAATGCCTTTTATTTATGTTTTAAAAAACACAATCTAAATAAAAGGCATTGCCATTTATAATGCCAATAATTCAAACTCGCGTAAATTGCATTGCAGATGATGCTTGTTCAATAAGAATGTGATGAAGCCCTCTCTCTGTATAGCATAGCAACATGTCGCCCAGAGTACCCTCGCCCTTCAATAATGAAATTAAAAAGTTGGCATTCTAGTTCTAAATTAAAACGCGGGTGGCTTAAGCGATCTGCTACGTTCCAACTTACAACTGAAAAATACACTGTGCAAAACAGCTGCGCCCGTGCTTCTGTCTTAAACGCGGCTTCAGCATTACACATTTTTTGCCAAGCCCACTTAAAGCTGGGAGTTTTAATAAGTGATTTTCAGTTGAATAGTTGTTTTTAGTCGCGTAAAATTTGGTTGAAAAATGTTTTGGAAATCCTTTTTATAGGTCCGGTATAGATCTTCATCGTACGCAAGTGTGTTGAAATGGAGGTTGGAGAAAAGTTTCAGGGCTGCATATACTTTTTGAAATAATATTGAATGCAAATGTGTCCCCTTCCTCTTAAAAAATGGACGAGCTAGCTGTAGCAAAACACCCTTAATCCCCACAGGGCAGTTCCATGTAGCAAATATTTCATGTGTAACAAATGCAGGCGTTTCATACCTTCAGAGGGGCTATGTTAATGACACGCTTCTGCTTCCACGGCTCCTCTGCCTTTTCATGTACCGCCCTGCTTCCAAGCTCTGTGATAAATTACCCCTTTTGGAGACATGCTTTTTTCTCGTTTTTTTTTTTTTCCATCTCACGGTGCATTACCGCACGACCAGAAACCTTACAACTATCCACAAGAAAAAAAAAGTTCTTTAAAACTCCCCTTGCCTCCCTGCTATGAAGTCCTACTTCCACTGTGGCACATAATTCCCAAGACAGTACTAATGGCATGCTCTGGGCAGATACCTTCTGAGCCAGAGAAGCAGCCCCCTAGGTGCCGACCCCACTGCTGAGGTGTTGGAAGCACGCCCATTTCACAGGGTTTAGGCAACATCCGCTCTTCATCCTTCCAGGGCTGACAAAGTGAGTAAATAAGTCTGTTTGGTCTGTACATACACCAACTCCACCCCCCCCCCCCCCCTTCGGAGTTCGGTAAACTGAGACCCATTGGACACGGTTATGAGGACATTTGTTATTTACAGTGTACAGCGCATAGAGGCAGCATAAGTGCGGCGTGATGCGTTGATTTAAAAGGTTAAGATCATGAATGTAGGTCATTTAGTGCCCCCTCCATCTTGCTTAACCGTCCCCTTCCAATAAAGGCCCTCGTTTTTTAGTCCAAAAAGCAAATACAGGGCGAGGAATCTTGCGCTCAATTACCGGCCCGTTGTGTGCGACTGCGGTCTGTTTGTGAGAATCCGCGACTTTTGGGTGTTTCCCTGGAACTCATAAAGCTGCCTTTAATGAAACAAAATGATAGACTGAAGGATGAAAAACAAGCGGCAGTGAAAGCGATCGCAAAAGCGATCGCTATTGTAAACAAACAAAAATAACACGCCCGCGAGTGGTGCGCACGCGCACCACAGTGAGCCATATGTTTACAATTATCGCGCCCGTGTCTGGGCACGATAATTTAAACCACATGGCCTTTGGTGCGTGTAATAGACACCAATAGGCCAGGGGCGGAGCAATGCGCCTGCCTTTGGCCTATTGCGTGCTCTGTTGTGAAAAAACAGGCACGCAAAGGCCAATAGCGGGGCACAAAAGGAAAAGCACACGCACGAGCGTGTGCGATTCCTGGCTCCGTTTTAGAACCTCAGACAAAAGGACTCTCGCTGCGTGAGCAGTGCTGCGCACTGCATCGCTAGGCGCGAGACCTAAAAAAGACTGCCCATAATTTCCCGCAAGACCCCAGGGATCGAAGAGGCTAAACTACCCACACAGACATTCACACAGCCAATCTCAGACCCATACAGCCACTTGCACACCCAGTCACTGACCCATACAGCTACTCACACATCCACTCATAGACCCATACATCCACTCACAGACTCCTACAGCCACTCACAGACCCATACAGCCACTCACAGACCCATACAGCTTCTCACACACCCACAAAACCACACCCACTTACAGACCCAGAGAGCCATTCACACACCTGGTCACTGACCCATATAGCTACTCACCCACCCACACGCTCCCTCTCAAAGGTTTAATTAAAAAAACAAAGGTTACAGGAATGTTTTATTTGAGAAATATTGTTAAGAAATTCACTGAAAAAGCCGGAGGTTACAGGGATGTTCTACTTAGGAAATAGAATTAAAAAAACTTTAAAAATGTCACTGAAGGGGGTGCGTGGCCTGAGGTGTCAAGATGGCGGTCGCACTTTAAGAGTGCTCCTGGACCACTCCGTCATCCGCCTCACATTCTGCATTCGTTGGCAGCTATCCTCCGTTCTTACCTGTCTGACCTCACTCCTGGGGCGTGGGTCAGCACCTGGAGCTGCTCGTTGCCTGTGTTGGCCATCTGGGGCATCCCGCCGGCCTTCGCTTATCTGGGTTCCCTGGGTGACAAAATGGTGGCCTGCATCACGCCTCGCTGATGGTCCTGGCGCTCCGGACTTACGGGCCCGGCCTCGTGTTGCTTCTCTCCTCTGGCATACTGTGCCCTCCCTGACCTCTGGATTCATCGTGGCGTACACCCAGTGATAAACCGGCCTCGTTGGCTCCCCTGCATTCCGTGGGGGTGGAGAGGCGGCGCCTAGGGCTCTGCCGGGGCGGGAGCCGGCTTCAAACTACAGGCCCCGGTCTGGCGCTCGCGGAGGTGCTCCTGGGTCCCCCATCTCCCTGTTGGGGGCGGGGCGGCCACTGGCGCCCCTGAATATCACTGGCCCTGAGGCACACCTGGAGGCTGGCGGCGGAGTGGCTGTGGTCCGGCCGGAGCCTCTGTGCAGCTGCTGTACCGGGCAGTGCGGAGCGAGAGTGGTAAAGAGGAGCAGCTGTAGATCGAAGGGGGCCATCGGCTGCCATACCGGGTAGCGGAGCGAGGCCGTGAGCGGGGCTGGCGTCTGGCCCTCCTGGGGCCCCCTCTCTCTCTCTTTCTTCCCTGCGGCGCCAGCCTGGTCTCAGCGCCTCCGGTGCGGCAGCTGCCACATCGGACAGTGGGGTGGGGGTGTGCGTGGGGTTGGTGCTCAGCCCTCCTGGGGACCCCTCTCCTCCATCCTTGCGGCGTTGGACTGGCTTCCGGGACTGTGGTTGCCCTGCCCTTGCTGCCGCCTGCCTCCCTGATACCTTGGCTGAGGAGCCCACCGGCTGCACTGGCCGAGTAGCGGGCGCCCCCTGACATCCATCACACCGCCCTCGCCTTATATGGTGCCCTCGGTTGCAGATCATCGCCTGGACATCTACCGCCCCTGGGATCGGGCAGCCTACTCTGCTCACCGGGCTCCGTCTTCAAGATCGCGGCAGACCAAGATTCACATCCAGGACTGCTCCGGTGAGTGGGGTGTGGGGGGGAGATCGGCTGCCTGGGCCGGGAGGTCATCGCTGGGCCTTCCTGTGGGAGCCCCCACCCCTCTGAGGTGTCGTGGTGGTCTGATACACTATACCTGGCCTCTGCCCGGCGGAGCTCTGGGGATCATTGCTGATGCCTGGCCTCCAGTGGGACTGCTAATTTCTGCCAGATCTGCGGGCTCTGCCCTCCCGCCGACCTAGCCCTTGCCGCCCTGTGGAGGGGGGCTGTGGAGCGGGGCGCTGTGCCTGGGTCCGGGGCACCCCTGTGGACCCTGCTGGATCCTTCTACTGCTGAGCTGCTAGTTGCAGAGACGGCCTTTTGTGCACACTGTGGCACACAAGAACATCCCCAGTGCTGAGGTCTGCTGCCGGTGGGGTGGCCCTATTGGGGTGGCGTTCACCAGTCGCCTCTGGACCCTGGAGGGACATCGCTGGTGCCACGGGCCTCCACTGGAGTTCGTGTGGGGAAGGCCTGTCTGTGCTCCTGCTGTGTCTGCGACTAGGGCCGCTGCTGTGGGCGCCGCCTGTCATCGTCTGCTTGAGGGGGCTCTCCTGTGACCCGACCTGCAGGTAAGGAGTGGGGCAAGCGGTGGTGTCTGATATGGGGGCGTGAGTACGGCTGTCTATCAGGCAGCAGGTGGGGTGAGGGGGGCCCCTGGCTCATGTGGCTCCTCTCCCCACCCCTTCCCCCGCTCCCCGCGTGCCTTCTAAGACTTCCGGGCAGTGGTGGAGACCGTATAGTCTGGTGGGCCTCTCCCATTGGCCGCCATTCCGGGTGGCGGTGTTCCTCTGAGGGAGGTAAACGGCGGTCTGGTGGATCCCTTGGAGCTGTAGATGTAGTTATGAGGCACGGGATTTGAGGGACCTCCAGTTTCTTCCTTGGGCCGCCGGCATACTCCTGTGGACAACTGCCCGCATCGACCCTCTGGTTAGGGTCCCGCGGCCCTCGGATCTCTTCTTCGGCTGTGAGTTTGCCCTGGCGGACTGCTTTGTGGCCCTGACGGTGGGGGACCAGCATACGGCCCTTGTTCATAACTCTTGTCCTTTCGCACCCTCTGCGGGCCGCCCCCCTTGTCCAGCGGTTTGGGCCGTCCCGGATCTTCGCGCCGGTGGTTCTTGCCTGACGGCTCCCTAGCCCACAGCAGGTGCTTTGTCTGCTTCCTGCTGTGGGGGCCAGTTGGGGGGGGGGTCTTCGGGGAAGCCGCGCCTCCCAGGGGCCGGCCATAGGCAGGACAGACAGATCGGTGAAGGTCCCCGCCACCCAGACCAAAATGTCCCACTTTACCACCCCGGACGTGGGGGTGACTGGGGGAGCAGCTGGGCAGGGGGCTTCTCCGTCTGCGGACCTGGCCACCATCCTTCAGGCCATCCAGGCATCCCAGACCTCCGTGGAGAGCAAAATCGCGGAAGTGAGAGTAGACAGGTCTCTCATCCGGCAGGACCTCCGTAACACGAACACCCAGATTAAAGAGACCGAGACCAGGATCTCCACTGTGGAGGATGACGTGCAGCAACTCAAGGGGCAGGTGGCCTGTCATCAGTCCCACACTCAGGAATTGCATCTTCGGGCGAAGACGCCGAAAACAGGGCCCGACGCAACAACCTTCGCCTCGTGGGCTTCCCGGAAGGAGTGGAGCAGGGTCGCACGGAGGAATTCCTGGAGAAGTGGCTGAAGTCATGAGTCCCCGGAGATTCCTTATCCCCTTGGTTCGCGATTGAGCGGGCTCACCGGTCCCTGGCCCCCAGGCCAAAGCCTGGGGCACCTCCCCGCTCCATCATAATGCGGGTTCTTAATTTCAAATACCAGAACGCTATCCTGTCTGAAGCCCGCAAGCAGCAGCGGCTCCTCCATGAACATTGTGTTATGATCTTCCCCGACTACACCCGTGAGGTCCAGGGCCAGCGTCGCTCTTTTGGAGAAGTTAATCAAAAGCTGAGGGCACTGAACATTCAGTATCGGCTCCTCTTTCCGGCCCACTTGCGAGTGGTGTTCGCAAACGAGACATTTTTTTTCGACAGCCCGGCGGAGGCATGGACCTGGGCAACGGAAGAGCGCCCTCTGCAGGCTGGAGAGTGTGCCCCGGACCGGGGGGGAGCGGAGGGAGGACTTGGCCGTCCCGCTCCCTTTGCCCAGCGGCCTCCGCGTAATCGATCCCGCAGGGGCCACGACCGGAGGCGGGCCCGCTCGGATTCCTCGCTGGGACACTCACAGCAACCAATTCTGATTGAAGAGGGAACACGGTCTGGGAGGCGCTCTGGGTCCTCTGGCCGACTGGATGGCGGAGGAGCCTCGCCTCGGTCTCCTGTGATTGACCTCCCGGACACAGACCTCTCACGTAGCCCGATGCTCTTGAAGGGCCCCGACTGAGCCGGTCTCTGCCCACCGGGCCTTGCTCCGCGGCCGGAGACTGCGCCCTGGCCCAGAACAGTTCCTAATTTCCCGATGGTTTCGTAAATATGCATCTGAAAAAGAGGAGGGGTCCTCCACGTTTTCCCTGTCCCAAGCGTTTGTTTGGTTGTTCACCCTGTGTAGTTGGGTATTCTTCTAATGGGAGGTCGACAGATGTTTCTGTTCCTGAAGTGTATGGTGGGGGTATGGAAGAGGGTTGGGAAGGTTTGTTCCCGTACGTTATGTTTTTTGCTGTTTTTTGTTTCAGCTACCATGGAATGACACACACCACTAATGGGAGGGAGGGGCATGTCTTCGCAACAAGTGTATGCGCACACCACCGCGGACTCCCAAGCACGTATGCACACCCACGTCAATACGCATGTCCTAGACCAGGTACCACCTACCATGACAGATAACACTTCACCTAGGGCTTCCCTCCCTGTGCTGTCGTGGAATGTCAATGGCCTATTGGACCGGCACAAACGCACGGCGGTGCTAAGGTATGTGCAGCGCCTCCACATAGACATCCTCATGCTTCAGGAAACACACCTGTTAAGAACTGCTGACCCTTTTTAGCCCGTTACGGGTATGATAGAATATGGCACTCTGGTTTTTCCAGGGGCTCACGAGGGGTGGCCATCATCCTTAGGCGCACCCTGCCATTCGTCCTCTCCCAAGTGATTCATGATCCTCAGGGCTCATATGTGACAGTCTGTGGATTGTTGGCTGGCTCTCCCCTCACTCTCATGTCTGTATATGCCCCCCCTCAATGGTCGCGTCCACGCTCGCGTCCACACTCGCCCACACTGTGGCCCTGCTGAATAGCGGGCCCACCGGCAACATGGTTATTGCGGGGGACTTTAATGCAGTTTTAACACTGGCCCTCGACACCACAGGTCCACCCTCTGCTGCCTGTAAGGCGAGCGCTAAGCAGCTGCTGAACTGGTCTGAATCCCTGGGACTCTGCGATGCACGGCGCATATGACACCCCCACAGCACCCAATTCACGCATGCCTCCACGGCACACCACACTCATGCGCACATTGATGCGATCTTTGCCCCTGCGCTCGAATGTTTCAAGATTCTAGACGTGCGGATTTTGCCTAGAGGAATTTCCGACCACTCTCCAATACTCCTTAGCACAGGGGACCCTCCCTCTGTTGGCCCGCCAAACCTGGAGTATGAATGCTTGGTTTCTCCAAGATAAAGACTTTAAGAAGGAGCTGGGGAAGGAGCTTACTTCGCCACTAATGTGGGTTCTGTGGCCTCCCCGGGCACCCTATGGAAGGCGGGGAAGGCGACTATACGGGGGGTTGCTAAAGGAAAGCTTAAGAACCAAAGGCAATTACAGTTGCAGGAGATTTCTTCCAAGGAAGCGCAGGCGCTCCGTTTGGAACGGCTATTCTCCACATTGGAGCATGATGCCCATGCCCGACAACTCGCCCACATACGACATACCTTTCGACAACTGTCCCTGGATGCGGCTAAGCTCCTCTGTAGGTCCTCGGTGGCTAGAGTTTATGGTTGGGGGGACAAGAATGGCACGATCCTGCACAGGTTGGCCACATACCCCAGGGCGAACCGTATTATCCCGGAGGTGATTGACGAGGCTGGAGTGGTGCAACAGGCCCCCGTGGCAATGGCCAACACCTTCGCTGGCTACTACCAGAGGCTGTATACAGCGCTCGCCCCTGAGCTGTCCATCTCAGCTCTCCTCGACCAGGGTAGGGTGCAGCTCCCTAGGCTGGATAAGGTTGCCCAGAAAGATTTGGATCGCCCCATCTCGCTGAAAGAAATAGAAGAGGCGATCTCCTGGGCCTCCCCGGGTAAGACCTCGGGCCCAGATGGCCTCCCTCTGGAATATAATGCGGCATACCGGGAAACCCTGGTGCCCCACCTGGCCAACTTATTTCATGTGGCTGTGGAGAGAGGTTCCTATCCACGGGAGACGGACATTGCCACCATTGTGGTTCTCCCAAAATCCCAGCCGCAATCCAGTAGATGTGCAGATTAGCGTCCCATCTCCCTCCTCAACACTGAGATTTAAGTTATATGCCTCCATTCTGGCCCAGCGATTAAAACCCTATTTAACTTTACTGGTACACCCTGACCAATGTGGGTTCATACCTCAGCGTGGGACCCGCTACTGCTTTCTGAGGCTGCAGATGGCTCTTGCCCACCGGCACCTGCTTACCCCATACTTAGCGCTCCTCTCCATAGATTTTTTAAAAGTGTTTGATTTGGTGGACTGGGCGTACCTACAGGACGTGTTGGCCGTGATGGGGTTTGGGCACCACTTCCGTTTCTTGGTTTGCGTCCTGTACGCTCACCCGAGAGCACGGGTACTGGTTAACGGGGTACTGTCAGAGGCCTTCCCCCATCGCCAGGGGCACTAGGCAGGGGTGTCCTCTTTCTCATTTGCTTTTCGCCCTGGCGATGGAGCCCTTGGATTCCTTGGTGCGGGCTGAGGATCGTCTCCACGGATGGACAAGATCTTGCACTCTTTTGAGCAGGCCTCGGGGCTGCGGCTAAATCCCGGGAAATCTGTTCTGGTCCCCCTGCATCTTTCTAGGGAGTGCTTTGATTGGCAGTCCACCATACCACTTCGGCGTCAATCCTTTAAATACCTGGGGATATGGATTACCCTCCTTCCTGAGCTGGGCTGGTCCCTCAACGTGGCTCCGCTGGTCTGGAAGGCCAAGGATGATCTCCATAAATGGAAGGCGCTGCCTTTAAACCCCCTGGGAAGGGTGGCTCTGTATAAAATGATGATCCTCCCCAGATTCCTCTACGTCCTACAGAACACCCCCTTTTGTTTCCCCAGGAATTGGTTCCGGGAGATAGACAGTTTACTCACCAAATTTCTCTGGTATGGAGGAAGGGCCCGCGTGGCTGTCTGTTTGCCGGATTCCCTCCTACGATGGGGGTATGGGGATGAAGCACTTGTATCTGTACTTCTTGTCGGTACGCCTTTTGGTAGTCCACGACTGGTTCAATGGGGGCTGGTCTGATCCAGCCTACAGGCTTGAGCCCGGACGAACTTGGTCTGGCTAACATTCAGGCCATGATGTATGGGGGGGCCATCTCATCCCGATTGCCTGATGTGACGCGCTCTGTGCTACTGGCCTGGCGGGCCTCGCTGCGGCACACCGGAGGACAGGTAGGCTGACCCAGGGTACTCTCCTATGGCACGGGGCTTGGCGGATTGCAGGGGTTTAAAACTTGGGACATTATTGGCGTCTCACAGCTAGGGGACGTATGGGCCAGGGGCCATATGCTGTCCTTTCAGGAGCTCCAAACCCGCTACTCCCTACATTCGTCCCAATTCTATAAATACTTGACACTGAGACATGCCCTCCATAGGCACATTGCGGATGAAACAAGGCTCCCTGAATATAGCCCCTCTGAGGCTCAGATGATGATGGGCGACTTGGGTAAGGGAGTGGTCTCCCGCATTTATCGCTCCCTAGTTAATAACACCTCCACCTCCTTAGGTAAATTGAGGACTCAATGGGTGAGCCCGCTTGACGAGGTGGATTGGCATGATGCCCTCATGGCCCCTAGAACAGTTACCGTCTCTGCCAAACTCAAGCTGATTCAGCTCTACTACCTACATGCTGCATATCTTACTCCCCTGCGCCTCTATCGAGCGGGCTTGCGCCCAGATGCGTCATGCACGCGATGCACTCATGCCCCGGCTGACTTCCTCCATATGGTTTGGTCGTGCCCCCGCCTGGAACACTTCTGGGGATCAATTGAGGTGGAGCTAACCGAGGTATTGGGCTGGGAGGTTCCTCATGATCCACGGCACGTATTGTTGGGGATCATGGACGGGCTGGATGGGTCCAGAAATAAAGTTATTTTTTAATACTGCTATGATGGGGGCCAAACGGGATATAGCAGCGGCCTGGAAAAGCCCCGACCCGCCCGATCTGGGGAGGTGGCGCAGAGGGGTGGACTGGTGCGCGACCCAGGAGAAGACTCTTTACATTTCTTGGCACACGCCTTGGCCATGTAGAGTGTGGGGGAAGTGGCTGTTCAATGTGGAGGGTCCCGATTTACCCGGTCCCCTCGCTTGTATGTGCATGTCTTCTGGGGGTCCAGATGGTGGGTTGCACTGCCTTTACGAATGAATTCAAACCAATGATTTCAGTGTATTTGCTGATTTGTTTTATGTGTTTTAAAAACAATAAAAATTTGATTATCCCCCAAAAAAAATTTCACTGAAGAAAACAAAGGTTACAGGGACGTTATAGTTAGGCTCAGATTTCACTCGTACAAAAACAGTGAAATTCAGCAGCTATAGTTACCTGAACTAACTATAACGTATGCCCCCACAATGCACTGCTTATGAACTCACATATTACATCACTAGGCTGGATACATGTGAACGCACAAGTTCGCAGGTTCCACGTGTAAGGCTACCGCCACGTGCAGCCCGGAAATTGCACACAGGTATCCTGGTGCAAAAGAAACCTAGTTTAATGCGATGGTATAGTGTCAAATTTAGTACTTGAAAAGGGCAATAGATTGTCCATTTAACACTGATTTTGTATTAATGTTCATGAAAATTTAAACTGATGTCTCATGTATGGCTTTCTATATCTTCAATAAAAAATATTTCACAATCACCTAGGCATTGTAATATCAACTTCAGTGCTTTTTCTTCATCTAATTGAATATATTGTATATTATTGTGATTGCTAAATGACTTTCTTGAATTAATCCAGCGACACGTTGCAGTAGTCATTATCATCCTTGTCTACGTCCCTATAATATGCTTTTACTTAATCTAAATTTTGTATACACATTGGGACTTTAAAATACTTTGGTGATATGTACTTCATTACAGTTAAGTATAAGAAGCCCAAAATTTGACTTGCATCAGTTCCGTATACAGGTACAAAACAATAAATCATGACAATTGTTCACTCTAATAGTATGGGTAACAAAGACTTTAATTGATCTCTGTGTGTGTGTGTGTGTGTACACACGTACATGGGCACGCACTAATTTGCTAAAGCAATCCCCTAATGGTTTTCTCAAATCAGAGTTTGAAACAAGTGAGCTGGTTTCTTTACATCTGCTAACCTAAGTTTAAAACATTTTCATGTAATTCTAAATATGAGGCATTCACCAAGTAATGTCTATATTGTGTTTCAGCTGCTCACTCGAACTGACTTACATATGTAATCGTTACAACACATATTTAGCACTTCCTCTATTAAGTGGAGCCAGATCTCATTAGGACCCCTTAACCTTGTCGAAATTTTTGTTATTTTGTTGCTTCTTTTCACCCACTTTGTTTATCATAATGAATATGCAGTTACATTCTTTGTTTGATTTTAGTGAAGATCCCAAGATGATGAACGAAAAGTTACTTAATCCTTTTTAGGTAGATCCTAGCGCAGCGGAGAGGGCCTCTTGGAATCACTCCAGACTTTGTGAAAACTCATGTGTGTGGATTTAGATTTTCCACACATTGTATTGGCCTTTGCGTGTGGCTTTCAAAAATGAAAGCACGCAATTGGCCAAAGGCGGGTGCATGTCCCACCTTTTTCAGTAAATGTTTTACTCCCACGGCATCCAGCTTGCGGGAGCGAGCAGCGGCGCGCAGGGTGCCATCTGTTGTGGATCATGTTTGCATTCACTTTCGCTGCCTTGTGGCCACGCTTGTTTACATTTGCCTGTCTCTGCTTAGTTCCCTGCCATGAAACCTTCATAGGCACTGCCTTTTTCAGCTCCCGCTGTGCCGCTCTTAATCTCCTTGTGCCCATGGCCACACCACCTTACCGCTTCCACAACCAACAGTGCATGCCCGCTCTCACTCGCGGGGATTTCAACGAGAATACCATGCTTGTTTTGCATTTTAATCTGCCTCCCATGTATGCGTTACCAAGCATGCCGCGGAGCACCGGCCTCAGCAGACCGCTTTCGTCAATGGAACTCTATTTCCATGAATGAAAAAGCATTGCGCCTATTATCGAGCTGAGATCTTATGACCTTTGATATAGTTCTATTGATACCAGGTATTGTTCTCGCTTGTCCTCTCTTGTTTTCTAGATCTGTGCTCCCATACCTCAGTTTGGGTGCCTCTAAGGCCAAATCTAGCTCTCTTGCGCCACAGGCTCACTTACACTTTTATCCTGAGTTTTAAAATGAAGAAAGGCGTGAACACCAGTATCAGACCTCTAGCGTGCTGCTGCTGTACAAAAACACATTTTGTTTCACAGTGAAAGTTGTCGATGGATGCAGGGGGTCTAGGCAAATCAGGACAGGACATTGGTACTGAAAGGCTGACTGGGCTGAGGCAGAGCAAGTCAGAGTTCGGGGTTTATATCCTGCCCTGAGATGTACTGGACTGTCGTCGCTGTTCTCCCCAGCCCTATTGCATTTTCACAATTAAAGGCCTGCCAGGAAACCATCCCAATTTCCATGTTGGGAATTCTGCTTTTGTCTTATTTCGGGAGTCCAGTCTTTACAGGAAAATGAACAAGCGCTTCGAAGCAGGTCGGTCCTCAACATGCAGTATACACACTTGCTTGCTTATTTCCATAGACCTTCGCTGGATGATGCAGGTGTGACGTGTGCACCAAAACACTTCACTGTAGACTCATCGATGCTTATGCCAATCAGCACCTATTCCATTCTTGTCACTTTCTCCTAGCGCCTGGTCTCCACTACTACTATCTAATTAAAGTACTATTTCACAACATCCACCCTCCCGTTGTTTATATCCCACACCTAACAATAAAAACTATAACAAAATCAAATTAAAACAAGCAAGGAAAAATTGACTGCATTGCATAAACAGATGAACTAGAACACAATAATGGTGTTAAATCTTCATTTTAGTAGGATACTTCAGTTGTATATAATGTTATTTACGTGATATATAGTGCCAGAAATCGTGTTAACACTTTTTTTTATTATAACTTGTACATTTTCAACATGCTGCACAACTTTCACAATGCTCTACAACACACATTAAAAACGTTAACAAAGCCAATAACTCGGTGTCTAAACACATTGTGCCTGGGAAGGGTTGTGTTCAATACCCTCCAGGAGCGCGTGACTGTGGCCGAAGGAGTGGAAGGTGAAATTGATTTTAAAGCCTTTTAATTGTCGCTTTCTTTTAATATTGCACATATGCTCTCTTTGCACACCGCTGCTGTTCCTTGGTGCTACTTTTTTTAAAAACCGGAGTCTATATTTTAGTTATAACCCACCTCGCAGATCGGCACCCCACCCGTTCCCATTTGCCTGAATGCTGAAGCCGCCCACCACCGACCAGCACTGCCCCTGGGGCGAGGGGTGGTGAGTGGCGGCCAATGGGAGGTTAGCGGGCTAGTGGTCGGGTCTGACCATAAATGCGCATGCCAACGCGACCGCACAGCATTGTGTGCCTGGGAAGGGTTGTGTTCAATACCCTCCAGGAGCGCTTGACTGTGGCCGAAGGAGTGGAATGTGAAATTGATTTTAAAGCCTTTTAATTGTTGCTTTCTTTTAATATTGCATATTTGCACTCTTTGCACATCTCCAACTGCTGCTGTTCCTTGGTGCTACTTTTTTAAAAAACTAAGTCTATATTTTAGTTATAACTCACCTCGCAGATCGGCACCCCACCCATTCCCATTTGCCCGAACGCTAGAGCCGCCCGCCGCCGACCAGCACTGCCGCTGGGGAGAGGGGTGGTGAGCGGCGGATATTGGGAGATTAGCGGGCTAGTGGTCGGGTCTGACCATAAATACGCATGCCAACGTGACCGCGCAGCGGACGCGGTGCTGCCGCGCCAAAGGCAAGCCCGTCTGCGCCCGTCCGAGACCGAACGGGACCAGGGGCCACAAACTGCTCAAATTTTGGCTCCCCCGCCACAGCTTATCAAATATTCATCTGAACAATTGCCGAATTTACGCTGTAAGCCTCACCCTGACTGTAGCTTATTTAACCCCACAGATGACGTGATTTGTTATCGTTGTGATTTTATCTTTCGTACACTACCCTCCAGTGAAGCAAATGGTAGAATTATAGACCGTGTTTTTGCCCAACAAAATCACTCTCTCCCCTCTAACAAAGTGTTTAACTTCTAGAATATTAACTGAGATCCCTCCCTAAACATGAGGATATCTTCAACCTATTAATCAGTGAACAACCAGACGCAATATTTCTAACTGAAACATTGTTGCATACAAGTTCAGGACCAGACGTGGCCACGGCTTTACCTGCCAACTATACCCTAGTTAGAAAAGATAGAAATCTAAGGGTAGGAGGAGGCATTGCATTAATCTTTAAAAAATGCTACTCGTGCAAATTTGAGGACCTGCCTCTTACTGGTTGCGAAGCAGCTTTATTTAAACTTACCTTGACTTCTCAGTTTACTTTCTCCAGTATGCTGGTTTATCGGCCCCCAGGACCGTCCGGTCCTTGGGTATCATCATTCCCAGACTTGATTGCCCCCGATCTACTTAAAATGGCTAATTTCACCATTTTAGGTTATTTAAATCTCCATCTTGACAATACTGAGTGCACAACTAGCGGGGCATTGATATCGGATCTGGCTGCTATGAACTTACCACTTTGCAATAGCCGCTCGACTCATATGGCAGGCCACCTATTAGATCCCATCTTTTCTAATTTATCTCGCATTCAATGTCCTCCTGCCTTTCCTTTGTGTTGGTCAAATCACTTTGCGGTCAAATTCTATTTTACTGCCCAAGGGAAGTTGTTTACATCGGTATCTGGATCACAATCACGGAACTGGGGAAATTGGATATGGAAGCATTTAATCAAGCCCTGTCCAATAGTGCTCCTATTATAGATTCGATATCAATGTCTTCTTTGGAAACTATTTACAGTTGGATGTCTAATGCAACTGATGACTGCCTTCCAACTTCTGTTAAACTGCATAACCATCGTCCCCCCCCGCTCCGTGGTTTACGGAACAACTAAAAACCAAATAAAGTAAATGTAAAGCATTGGAAAGATGCTGGAGGAAAAACTATTCCTCAGAATCTAAAATTATATACAAAATCTCCTTAAAAAAATACCAAATTCTATGTAAATTGGCTCGAGCGGAATATGTTTCCTCCAGTATTTCCAATGCAAAGAACTGTTCACGTACTTTGTTTTCTATGGTCAAAAAGTTAGCTGGCTCTTGTACTCAGCCTACTTCTCCTATTCTAGATGAATCACAATGTAACACTCTCGCTAGCTTTTTTATAAATAAAGTGGAGCAAATATATCTAACACTAGATAAAACTAGACCATTGGCGCCTATTCAGTCAGCCCCCTCGCCTGAGCCTATTTTGTCTGCCGAATTGTCCACAAAACTGGAAACGTGGTCCCCTCTCAATATTAATACTTCGCTGCAAGAGGCCATGGTTCCGCCTGATTGGAAACATGCCATGGTCCTCCCACTTTTGAAAACGGCTAATGCCGACCCTGCCCAGTCATCCAATTTCAGGCCTATCTCCCTGCTCCCTATTTTTTCCAAAATCTTGGAAAAACATGTTAACCTACAACTATCTGAGTTTATCGAATCCTCTAATTTTCTGCATTCGTTTCAGTCTGGCTTCCGAGCGTGTTTCTTGACTGAAACGACTCTTCTTGGTGTCACTGAACTGTTAAGGCAACATTTAGATACAGGTAACGCTGTGGCCCTCATACTGTTAGACTTGAGTGCTGCATTTGACACGGTCTCTCACACCATGTTAATTAAATCCTTGCAGTCTCTTGGTATTACTGGTACAGCACTTGGCTGGTTGTCTTCTTTCTTATCCAAGCGGACTTTTCAAGTCTTTTCTTCTAGGGCTGTGTCAAAAATCCACTCTTCTCCTTATGGGGTACCTCAGGGGTCAATTTTAAGCCCTCTTCTGTTTAATGTATGTGTACAACCTTTGGCAGTGATCGCGGAAGAGGCTGGGTTGTCTCTTTTTTCGTATGCTGACGACACCCAAATAATTTTTTCCATTTCTGCAGAAAAGCTGCCAGGACCCTCAACTCTTAAAGTTTGCTTGAGTAATATTGCATCTTGGATGCAAATCAAACCACTCAAGCTCAATGGTGAAAAAACTGAGGTCCTTATTCTAGGGAAAAATAAAGACCGGTGGGGTCCCCAACATTGGCCCAGTACAATGGGTCCTTTACCTGTGCCCACCTCTGAAGTCCTTTACCTGGGATTTATCATTGATAACAATTTATCTATGAAGCAACATGCGGTAAAAACTGCTGCCACCTGCTTCACCATCTTAAAATGGTTGAAGAAAATCATCGGGATGCTCCCTAGTGCTACCCAAAAGACCGTTGTCCAGGCACTTGTAACATCTAGACTGGACTACGGAAATATTCTTTACTTGGGAGCAAATGGGGATGTATTACGTAAGCTTCAGGTGGTGCAGAATTCCGCCGCAAGACTGCTTTGCAAACTCCCAAGAATGTCCTCTACTTCTAGTGCCTTGAGAGAGCTTCACTGGCTTAGAGTGGAAAATCGGACTAATTCTAAAGCTCTGAACTATATGTTCAAGATCAAGACAGGTACTGCCCCTCAATACCTGCAAAACCTAGTCTGACCCTATCAGCCCTCCCGCCTGTTGCGTTGCACGTCTCAGGAAAAAATTGTGGTTCCTAGGGTCAAGCTTACAAGAATGGGTGGTCGCTCTTTTTCCTATCTTGGCCCACTCTTATGGAATTCTCTCCCCATATTGATTTTGTAGAGAAAGACTTTATACAAATTTCCGTAAACTACTAAAAACTTGGTTGTTCAATCAATAGTCTTTCACTTCCTTGGTTCCTTCAGCTCTGCGCTGGGAAACCCTTTTTGGGTAGCTGTGCGCATTATCAAACTATTTTAACATAACATAACACTTATAACGCCCCAAAGGCGAGACCTATTGGCTATGCCAATGCTTGTTCCCTTAAGGGGCCATTCATTGTAGTGAGAACTGTCCTCCCTGTTGAAAGCAATGTTATTGAACTTATTTAAAGAACATGACTCTCCTTTCCCATCAGAATGAACTGAAGGCTTAAATGCCACAATCTATCATTGTTAAGGAACATTGTTCCTCTTCAGCTGTTAGGAGCTGCTACCAATCAAGTTAAATTCCTTTTCATTTCCTTTCTTTCTTTTTGCCTTTACAGAGTTAGTTGAAAAGATTGTAACTACTACTGAAGGTGAATTTAGTTCCTGGTTATAATTGACTTCATTTCAAATTAACTCAATGAAATTTAGTTAATGGTCTTTAAAATTTAAATGTTTGGTGTTTGTTTTGGAACAGAAGATTACACTATAAAGGTGCTCTGCGCAGAATATTCAACGTTAATGAAATCAGTGAAGATTCCATGTTGGACTACAGGAATTTGAAGTATGTAACCTTTCTTTATTCTCCTTAACTTGCATTTAAAATCCTTCAGGTTGTGATCTCGCCATTAACCAAAATGTTCATAGAAACTGTGCCAGAGAGCTGTAGAACTCAGCCTTTGCTTTAGCTGTAGAAATCTTGGTAAAAATAAATTGCATAACATTTCATCACGGTGAAAGAAGGGACTCTAGCATGAGATAGATTCTGCTTTTCTTATGACAATGCATTTATTCATTTTTTAAAGATACATGTTGGCAATCATACGAATGCTTAAAATGGAACACATTCCATTTACCAAAACCTATCTGTACACTGTATAGTGTGTGGATTCTATCAGAGTAATTTAATGGAGACATACGGTTGCCATGAATACAGGTTAATTATTCAAAGTTTAATTTTCTTACATAAAAGGAGCAAATTGCCCTAATTTTATTTTGTAACATTGTAGGAGTATGTCATCTAACACGTTTGTTGTTGCAAAGCTTTATCCATTAATTATGGGATAGGTGGGGAGGTGTCCTTAAAGTCTTGTGAAGTCCAATGCGGTCCAGTGTCCACGTACACAAACTGACATGTTTCCGAAAACCCAAAACAAACTTGTAGTAATTGGTAGTGTTTCTTTGTTTTAGACTATTACTAATATGTACTCTTAATTGACATGTCCTCTTTAAGTAGACAATGTTCTGCTTAGTTACTGTAGAATGTTTGAATTGATTCTTGAGTTGGGAGTCTGTTGGAGCTGGCTGCTCTTGGGCTAGCTCCTCATCCATGTAACCAATAAATCATCCTCTCAAGACAACTTCTGTATCCTGATTATTTACTACATTTTACTGGCGACGAGGCTAGGGCGAAGTAAGCGCTTAAAATCAGCCTGATTCCTGTGACATTAGCTTCATACTGCATAATCGGCCACAAGCGCGATCTTAAAACTTTATTTTCTGCATTATTTCCCCACCGTTTCATGTTAAATCTGCTTTGCGCGAAGCATCTTTTAAACATCTAACAACGCACCTCTCGTTCTTCAGAATTTTCTTGCGGGTGCCATTCTCTGCCGTCTCTAGCTCACTTCTTCTGCACACACAACACTACTCCAGGGCACGTCAGTACGTTACCACGTTGGAGTCTTTGTTCTGCGCATGCGCTATCTTTGTAACCAGCAAATCAACGTTGCCCAGCAACACGAAGAAACACTACCAATTACTACATTACTCATTAGCATATGAAAAACTGGAATCTATCTCGTACAGGTGTCCCTTCTTGCACCAAGTTCATCTATTTGACTTGGTTGCAGGCACAGCCAGTTGAACCTAGTTAGCACCCCTTAACGTTTAGACACACTTATGGCAAACCTAGACTATTCTAGCTCTCTCAACTGTCTGCTGCACCCAATTGTTGATCTTCAGTTTAGATACCGGTTTGACAGTCCACACCTGCATAAGTAACCTTACCAAATCTGCATACTATGAGTTCCACCTCCTACAAAAGGTGAAACTTTTAATTCTCATGAAGACTTCATAACTGGTTTCAAACATTATTTCTCTCCCACATTGTTAGTGCTTTACATTTACTGGTGTTTTTCCGAAAGCTGGGTAATGCCCTTAATTCTGTCATAACTTTCTCAGACATTACTAGTAATCGTACAGCATTCCTCAAGCATTCTCCTCCTTTGCTATAACAATTTAGAATGCTTTACGGATTAACAGATTCCTTCCACATTTCCTCCTTTTCTTGTACAAGCCTTTAGACTTTACTGTTGAAGCTTCTCCTAAAGCAGCTATTGTATCTCGGCTTATTCGGTCTTTCTCCCCTGATGTATCTTGGTATGGTTTTTTCGATGACACCTACTTGTTACCAACCAGGCTTAATTAAATGGCAAACATGAACCCCATTCTTTAGACTGTGCATGCAAAAGGCTTGGGCCCTAAAAAGAACACAAAGCTTTGAAAGGTGATAACAGCTAATATAGTGTTTGAGCTCGGCATCTCTTTTTATAAGCAGGTTAACATTAGTCATGCTGACAAAAAAAACTGAAATGCAGTGAAGAGGAAAGTTCCATTCTGCTGTCCCAGCCGGGCACAGAGCTAATGTGGAAGTAAGCATGTTTTGATATAATTGCTTGCCTTTAGAATCTCTCTCTAACTGAGGCATTGTTCACACAGGGATTCAGATATAATAAGACTGCACAGCAACTCCACCTTCCCTCTCCATAGAGAATCATTGAGGAGAGATGTATAAAGTGACCTTAGATTTTGGGAGGGTGAAATGCAAAGGCTGGTTGCTGTGGGAAAATGTTAGAGAGCAGATATCCGACTGCAGGCATAAGATCTTTCCTTCAAGGTATCTGAGGATAGTAAGGGAGTTAAGAAAAATACAGATCATTCAGCCGATACTAGAACTATGAGGCTCATAATTTAGATACGAGTTAGCGTTTAGTCTATTTATTGCTGATAGTAGGAATGTTCAATCTAAAATGCTTTGGGCTTTTCTAATGTTCATCTTATTTTATGTTATGGCTACTGAGATGGCAATAATAAATTTCCATCATTCTGATTCACAAGGTTTATATGCTGATCGTACATAATAAATTACGTATCATTATAAAACTTCAGTTTGTGTGGGTCTACTTCCTTTAGAGGCCTGGGTGAGGGTCCATGCATCTACAAATAACCACACAGAGTATAGCATTCCCTGGCAGGGTTGCCTGACTCAACATTCTAAAACTAGATATGCCTTACTTGTCACAGAGAAGCATGAGAGGCACTTGTCCAGTGGGGGTCTGATAGACAAGCTTCCCTTGGAGCTGAGAATCTTTCAGAGTATACCCCTCAATTTGGAATTGACTCCCTGATTGATGATATTCTCATGTTGTTGCAGTGTTTCCACCGCCCCTTTTTAAATCTGAATTAACTGAACGTAGAAATATTGTTAATGTTGGAAAGTAGCAGTGGATTTCATCATCATTAACCAGAAGTGCCCAATTGAATGTCTTCATCTAACTTACTAAGTCTTGAATATTTCTAGTTTTTTGTTCAGCTACATGGGGATTTGCTTACAAAGTGATACAATAATTGGTAAAAAAAAAACAATTGACATTAAAACGTAGAACAGACGAAGTGGATACTACAGGGTTACAAAAAAGAATTTGAGAAGCGCTTGAAATTGATGTGAATAAAGGAGAAAGAATAAAAAGAGTAGGCTTTGCCTGTGGGGAATCCCCAATCGTTGATTACACCTCTGGGCCTGAGAGAATGTCTGCTCTTATTCAGCTTGACTTGTTTGACTCTGCATGTCTAGGCATCTTCCTTGGGCTGTAAATAAGGAATATAATATACTCAAGAATAGTTACGCAAGCTAGAGAGGGGAAGAGGAAGCATAAAAGAAACCAGCTGATCTTACAATCGCCTACATTTACCTCAAATTAAAACCTGGTAGCCACTTAGGCCCATTGGTCAAGTTCCTTTCTTATGTTGGTGTTGCTTCTTGACAGTTGTTGGCATTGAAACTTAAATTAATAAAACCTTATTAGGACGGAGGCCCACTTTTTAGGACTACTGAAAACATGTCCACTAGCACAAAGTGTCTCTAGTGGTCTTCACTGGAGCAGGAGCACTATAAACGTTTGGTGCCCATGTATGACCATGCCCAGAAAAGTCTTCAATTGAAGTCCTTTGTTAACGTTCACTTCTTATTTCCCCTTGCTGTCCACATCAAGCAGACCTCTAGAACTAATGTTTAATTTAAAGTAAATGGTGGCAGGGTGTCATTCTATTCTCCAATGCCTCCATCATAGTAGACACTGTCATCTTGTCACTGTGCACACAAGCTAGTCTAGCGTTGCCTTTCCTGTGGCACAGTCCTGCTACTTTGTGTGTACCAGTTTCAGGAAATTACTTATGCCCTTGTGTTTTAGCAAACTGTGATCATTTTGCAAGTGTTCAGACATTACAAGTTCAACTCCAAGAGGGCCACAATTGACTAAAGGCCAATCAGTCAATCAATATATATCTTTATTCAGTTATATTTAAAATCATAAAAGCATACATCTAGACCATAAAGGCAATATCATAAAAACAGTACGTCCATAAAAGAATAAACATTTAGCTGCATAATTAATTTTCATTTACACTGCTGAAGGTAACTACAGCTCTTAAAAACCATACATTAAAAAGAACAAGCTCATCAGGTAACATCTGTAGAAACAGAAAGGTGAATTTGTAAAAAGCCTCTATCTTCGAGTAAAGGAACAATAAAAGTTTTCCTGTGCACAGTATAAAATTAACAAAACATAATAAAGTGTATTTTGACCTGCGGGGACCTGTTGTCGCAGCAGTAGGGATTTAAAGTCCTGGCAGCCTCTTGGATGGGCTAAAGACAGATGTAATACACTAAATCTGTACCCGATGAGCAAACCTCCTTTCTCTGTTATTTTTTTACCAGTGGTAATAGGGCTGCATACCATAGGTAGTAGTTAGCATAACTGTTAGGAATTGAAGTCTCTAGTTGGCATAGGTATGCACCCAGTCCAAGTAGGGACCACCACTCTTGTCAGGGTAAGTCGGATACACATCCTAAATTAACCTCTGCTGACCCTCTGGCAGCTTGGCACTGGGCCGGCAGGCTTCAGTTAGGAGACCATGTGTAAAGTATTTGTCTAACACTGATTGCAGTAAAACTGTGAAAACACTAGACAAAAATAATCCACACCACACCATATAAGAAAGATTGAGAATGTGCATCTGAGTAAAACATGACCAAAACAACAAAAATCCAATAAGTAGAAGTAAAGATATAAATAATCAAAGATTAAATCCCAAAATATTGCTTAGAAGTTAATAGTCCTGAAAGGTTACTTGGGGTCACGCTAGACTGGGGTAAATCCAAAGTTCACGCTGATCATGATGGAGGGCAGGCCAACTTCAGGATTCAGACAGGTTCCGATGACAAAATACCTTGGTTGTACCAAGCATTGATGTCGAAGACTTGATGCGAGGAGTCATGCCGTCAATTCCGGGGATGGGGGCGTAGCCTCAACGCCGATCCGCACAGTCGATGAAGGCTTCTGTGTCTAACTCCTTCACAATGCAGGTGCTTCGTATATGTCAAGGCTATGGCGTTGAACCTCGCGGGCTGGACCTACGTCGTTGTTGAGCCATGCAGGGATGTCCTTGGCTCGGTACTGCGTTGGCGGCGCAAGGGCACTGTGTTTGGCTTTGATAAGTGCAAAGTCGTCACTGCATCGATTTTTGAAGCAAAAACAGCTGCAGAACCCACGTCTGAGGCCCAGGACTGGATTTGGCACCTCCGGCAAGGAAGGACTCGCAGATTGCAGAGAACAGCATCTGAAGCAGAGTTGAAGAATGTCTTTGATGGCCCTGAGACTTCAAGAATGGGGCAAGCCAGCAAGCCATTAAAGAAACTTGGTTTCAAGGATGTAGAGAGCAGGTCCATTCCTTCTCACTCCCAGGCAGGAATCAATCAGGCAGCAGGCCAACACAGCAGATCATGTAGAAAAATGGCAGTCCCTCCTGCAGCATAGCAGTCATCAGCCAACACAGCAAAACAGCAGAGTGGCAGTCGCTACAGCAGCACAGCAGATCTTCTTCCAGGCAGAATGTCCTTGGTTCCAGCAAGCTTCTGATTTGTTGGTGTCAGGGGTCCAGTACTTCTACCCAAATGTGCCTTTGAAGTGGGGGAGACTTCAAAGAGACCTTTGAAAATCACAAGGTCCCTGTCTTTTCTGCCCTGGCTCCACACTCACTATGGGGGCTGGGGGGTGTAGGCAGCTTTTTGTGTGGGGACAGGCACAGCCCTAATCATGTGGGTCAGCTCCTCCTTCCCAATCTACCTCAGGAAGGCCCATCAGCCTGGTGATAGGCCATCAGGATACCAAGGTAACACCCCAGCTCCCTTTGTGTGACTGTCTGGAGGGAATGCACAAAGTCCAGCTGTCACCCAACCCATACATGTATTCAGAGATGGGCAGAGGCACAGAATGATTAAAGTAAGAAAATTTCAACTTCTTAAAAATGATGGATTTAGGCTCAGATCTCTGTACTGGGATTAATGTTTGACAATGCTCAGGATTACGTCCATCTTTTTGTGTTCCTTTAGTCACCCCAAGTGGTAAGGGTATGCCCAGGTGTAAGTCCCGTGCTCACTATGCCATTGGATCAAGCTAGCCTGGCTGATGAGGAGGTGATACCCTGAAACTGGTCCTAGGATGCTTATTTCCATTCTAGGGAGGACCTGGCCTGGCAGTTCAGGTTGGACTGTTCCCATCGGAAAAAGGGTGAAGACTGATTTGCCTGTGGCTGAGCCCAAACTGGAATGGCAAGGTGAGCAAATAAATGATGGATTTAAGCCCAGATCACTGGCATTTTCAGACTTGCAATTTAAAATCCGACTATACCATAAGTTGAGATTTTAAATTGTGAGTCCAGAAATGCCAAACTCCAAATCTTATCTTTTCCTAGTTGGAAATTACACTTAAAAAATGTTTCACTGCAATTCCAATGTTAACCTATGGGAGAGATGGGCCTTGCAGTAGTGAGAAACTCATTTATCAGTTTTTCACTACCAGGACATGTAAAACTCAAACCTACATGTCCTACTTTTTAAATACACTGCACCCTCCCCATAGGGATGCTTAGGGCCTACCTTAGGGGTGACTTGCATGTAATGAAAGGAATGGTTGGGGGCCTGGCAAGTAGGTTAACTTGGCAGGTCGAAATGGCTGTTTAAAACTGCACTCACAGGCTCTGCAGTGGCAGTTCTAAGGCATGTTTAAAGGACTTCTGAAGTGGGTGGCACAATCAGTGCTGAAGTGCCATAGTAACATTTAATTTACAGACCCTAGGCACAAATGTTGCAATTTTTCTAGGGACTTCTAAATAAACTAAAAATGCAAATTGTGGATAAGCCAATGTTACCATGTTTTGAGTACAGAGCATATGCACTGTAGCACTGGTTAGAGGTGGTTAAGGGCCCAAAATCCTGAAGCCAGCATAAATGAAGTCCGCAAACCAGGTCAGAAGGCAAAAAGACATTGGAAACGATGGCAAGTATGCCAGGTCCAACAGCAATGTACTTTCGGGCAGAGTTTCAACAGTTCAGACTCCTCCCTTACCAATATGTTCAGTTCTAGGAAGTGACCCTTCCCCTATTTGTAGTCCATTTTGAGTATACCCTCTGGGCTACAAAATAACTCCACCATACCCATCCTCTTGAATGAGTCCCTGATATACCTAAGCCATGGGATTTTTTTAAGCATAATCAAGTAACAAGCAATCCCTTAGTTTTAATCGATTCATGCGAAGTTCCTTCTTGGTCCATACCCTGATCCATCCATCCTAACAAAGGACGAAGGGCTATGAGATCACTAAGATGCTTTAATCGCAACTCCAACTGCACACAGTAGATTGATGTACTTTGGGGAACACACAAAAGGAATCTCAGAAATTTATTGTCTGCTATTTGTGGTTCATGTTTTAGCCACATAACCCCAGATATTACTCTCTTAGGACACCTCAGAGATGCACTTAAAGTGGTAAATTTTAACCGGTGCCTTAAGCGGTCTACTTCCCAATCATGTTGCGTACCTAAATACAGCTGCATTGGTCCTGCTAAGCTCCTCTTTCTTTGCTGTAAGTAAGGGTTTCCATCTCATGTTGGAGCTGAACAATACCCTCAAATAAGGGAAAGCCTTTACTTTTGCAAGAGCATGCTTACTCATACTGAATGATTAAGCTCTTGTCGAGTTAGGACCCACATCCATGATAAAAGATTTAGCAAAATTAACGGACAGGTGCAACTTATTCATAAACTTATCAAAGGAATTCACAAGGCTTTTCTAACCCTTAGCAGTCCTGGCCATCAATACCGTGCCATCCACTTATAAAAGTACCAGGAGTGGTTGAGGGCTGATATAGGGGCAATCTACCTTGGAAGCTACTTACATCTGTTCAAGCCTATTTGTATGAAGGGGAAATAAAAAAAGGGGCAAGTATGCACCCTTGACATACCCCACTCTGCATGTACTAACTGTTTCACAATGAGTCATTTGTATAGCTAACTGAGGTCCCGTAAGAAGTAAACTATATTCGGGTCCACCCCCATTCCCAAAAGAATTCACCACATCTGTTGTGATTAAGTCAGTCAAAAGCCTAAGTAAGATCCATAAAGGTGAGATGGACTGACTTGGAACAGGCAACAATATATTTGTTAACCATATAGGCTTAAAGCCATATTGTGAATCTGAAATAATGTTGTTCTCCTTTGTCCAGCATGATAGTCTAGTCAATAACGCCCACCCCAGGACCTTTGCAACGGAATCAATAAGCGATATAGAACTGTAACGCTGCGGGCTGTCTATCACACTTTTTTAAAACGGGCACCATAGCCGCCATGGAACAAGAGAATGGGGCGGGCTTCTCTGACCGCATTTAAAATCAGAGTTGATGCGGAACACCAAAATTCCACATCGCTAATAAACAAGTCTGGAGGAATACCATCAGGACCCGGGGCCTTGTGTCTAGTAAGACCCTAAATACCCTGGTTTATCTCATCTAGAGTAAACTCAAGGTTCTGCATCTTCATAGTTGAAATCCCTGACTCTGAGGGCATAGAGGCGAGTGAACAATTATATACACCCTCAAAGTGAGTAACCCATTGTAAGAAAATGTCCTCTTTTTGCATAGTTGCTCCCACGTTTTGCTAAACTGCTGATGTAATTTGATTGAGTGTTCCCTGGATTCCTGCCAAACAGGTACCTAGGGCCTATGTTCTTTCCCTAAACTGCATTGAAAACAAAACCCAATTGGCACTCTTTGGCCACAGGTCAGTCCCTTTTAATTAGTACCACAGAACTCTTCTCCAAGAAGATGCCCAAAAAGGTAAACTGGACAATTAGCTCTCAAAAGGCTTTTGACACCCTGAAAGAGGCAATGTCCTCCGCACCAATTCTCAAAGCCCCAGAATATACCACACAGTTCATAGTGGCGACTGATGCCTCTGAGCTAGGGATAGAGGCAGTCGTATCCCTGAACAGTGATGAAGGCCAAGACCAACCAGTTGCTTTTTAAGCAGGAGGCTTCTACCCAGGGAGCAGCTTTGGAATGCCATTGAGAGGGAGGCCTTTGCTGTGGTTTTGTCCCTGAAGAAGCTGAGACCATACTTGTTTGGTACTCACTTCCTAGTTTAAACTGACTACAGACCTCTCAAATGGCTAATGCAGATGAAAGGTGAAAATCCTAAACCTTTGAGGTGGTCTATCTCCCTATAGGGAATGGACTTTATAGTGGAACACAGACCTGGGACTGCCAATGCAGATGGACTTTCCAGGTTCTTCCACTTAGACACATTATCTTTCGTTTGGGGTGGGAGGGGTGTGAGAAAGTGTCCTCTTTTTGCATGGTTGCCCCCACTTTTTGCTAAACTGCTGATGTACTTTGTCTGAGTGTACCCAGGGCCTATGTTCTTTCCCTAAACTGCATTGAAAACCAAACCCAATTGGCACTCTTTGGCCACAGGTCAGTAAAAACCCAATTGGCACTCTTTGGGCACAGGTCAGACCCACAGGTACCAAGGGCACTGGGGCCAGAGAAGGCTTCTAAGGGCTGCAGCACTTATTGTGCCATCCTTGGAGGCCCTGTAACTTTACTCACAAATTCTGCCTTTGCAGGATGCCTGTTTTGGTGCAGAACAAAGTGAAGAGTCGACATGGCACACATCCCTGTGTGCCATGCCTACAACCCACTGCCCTGGCATAGGCCAGCCACTCTAGCTTGGTGCACTATACCGGTGGTGAGGGTACAGGTGCATGAGCCCTACAGTGTCTAAGCCAATTCTTAGACATTGTAAGTGCTGTAATGCCAGTAAGAGTATATGGTGCTGGGAGTTTGTCATTACAAACTCCACAGTTCCAAAATGGCTTTACTGAAACCTGGGAAGTTTGGTATCAAGCTTCTAATCACATTAATCCCACACTGATGCCAGTGTGGGATTTAATGTGCATCTTAAGGATGCCCCATGAAAAACTACCTAACACGAGTGCCCAGGCTGAGTGGCTGCTCGCCAGCTGACACCGCCTGACATGTTTCTGGACCTCTGGGTCAAGAGCCTGCCGCTCTCAGGGGTCTGACACAATCCACATCCTGGGACGAGGTGCCTAGGATGTGCAGGGTCCACGAAGGGGAATCTTCAAAGGCTTGCCGCCTTTGTGAGCTTCCCCAGGCCTTTGCTGCTTCCAGCAACTGGCCCCCACTGGTTCTGACCCCCACTTTGGGTGAGAGAATCGGCTGGAAAACCAAGGGAGGAGTGCCCACCTTTGCCAACCGCACCCCTCGGGTGGGGGAGGTGAGATGAAGCACAACTCTCGGTCCCCGCCATCTTGTAGATTGTAGATGGGGGGGACCCAGCAATCCAGAGTGTGACATATGCCCCCCCTCCCACTGGAGTGTGGCATAATAGGGGTTGTACCCACCCCAAGGAAGGGACCCATTGGTCCCAACCATTATCTACCTGTAACGCCCCTAAATCTAGTATTTAGGGGCACCCCTGAACCTTGCCTCCTCAGACAAGAACCGACCAAGAAGAGAAGGACCGAAGAGCAGTGCTGAAACTAAGAAAAGGAGGATGCCCACAGACTTTGCCCCAGCCCTACCGGCCTGTCCCCATCTCGAACCTGCTCCAGCCAAATCCCGGTGTGTCCTGCTGCCTCAAGAACCCGAAGGACCTACCCTGCCTTCCAAACCAAAGACTTTGTCTCCCGTGAGCACTGGATTTGCACACCCACAGACTCTAGCGCCGGCCAAATCCGCGAGTCTGCACCACTCTGCACCCTACGCCCGAGTTAGAGTGGCCCAATTCCACGAGGGGTCTCCCCGGCGATCCTGATCTAAGATCTTGTGGTCTCTGACCTGCCTCGAATCTCCAAGCAAAGCTTGCAGCCTCTTTCTGAAGGATCACCACGATCGTGACCAGAACTGGTAGGAAAACCCGACGCCTAAAGACACCCCTGCACCCGACGTCCCACGGTCTTGGGTGGCCCAACCAACTGTGTCCCAGCATCCCCAGGCATCCCAACTTGCCTCTCTAATCGGTGGTCACCTCCAGAAGATCTTCGTCCCCGTGCCTGCAGTCTTTGTTGCAACCGGAGAATCCCCATTGAAATCAACAGGGCACCCAACGCCAAAACAGCACCATGCACCCAGCCGCCACTGCGGGTGTACTTTGGGTGCTAACTTGGATCCCCCTTTGCCCTGTTTCTAACACCAGGAGCTTTGCTCCCACAACCTTGTGGCCTGCTCATGAGCAGCCACCAAGTAGAGGCCCCCGATATCCCCCATTGGATAACATTGGGCCTCAGCACTCTGCACCCAGCTACCCTCGTGCCGCTGAGCATGTTTGAAGAGTGCATCTTTGACCCTGGGGGAAGCCTGGTTCTAACCCCAGAATACCAACTCTCACAAATAACTACTTGCATGTAAACCGATAACTCAATTTCCTTTCCATAGGATTCCATTGACTGCTTTTCTGGAAAATTGTTCAAAGTGTGGAGTTGGTTTTGTATGAGAAATTGAAAAACTGCAAATAACTAAAAACTGCTTTACTTACCCTTTCTCTGAGTAGAAAAAGTAATCCATAAAGTAATCTGTAAAGTACTCAAAAGTAATCTAACAGTAATTTCCACTGTATTTAAAAGCTATTCAAACCTGTAACAAAGACATTTTCATTCAGCTTGCTTGTATTGTTCAACCGCCTTGAAAAGTACCATTTACCCTTGCTGGTGCCAGGCTTGCTTGGTTCTAGAAAATGAATACAACTAAATAATATTTTTATACAAATCAAATTGGTCTGAGTTCAGTCTTTGAGTGTGTGACATCATTTGCTGAGTGTGTACAACAAATGCTTAACACTACCCTCTGATAAAGCCTTACTGCTCACCCACACTACCACAAATAGAGAGGTGCTTTCTACTTTTACCTCTGCCTACCTTTGGGGTTCAACTGGACTCTGCACACTACCTCATTTGGTATAGTATATACAGAGCCAGCTTCCCACACCTATTGGCTAGTGGTAATATGGTGACATAAAGTAGGGGCGTTATCTTGTGCAAAACAGGAATGGGTAATGAGATTCCAAAAGGCAGAACTATTTTTGCTCACTTGCATAAGATCGTCCCAAGCTGTTTCCCTCAAAGCGCTAAGGGTCAAAATGTAAGTCTGTATCAAATTATACCACTTGCTTCTAGGTGCGTTAAATAATCTCCCTCAATTTCTCTCCCGAACTGCTTTTTGTCCGGCTTATCCTTTTTAGGGCAAATGGAATTATCTTTTGTATAGTACAAAGGGCATAGGGAGCATGTTGGGACAGTGTGAAGTGTTGCAGCCTTATATTCTGTACAACATTGGATTTCACTTGATAATAGCAGTTAAGGAAACCAAATAATTTAGCGAAAGTAGCAGCAAATCTGTACTCCGTGTTTTTCATACTTTTGTGTGTGATTGGTAATGGGATATGTTCAGTCATCTAACAAAACCACATCTACATAGGACTAATTATTTACTTATTTTGTTATGGTTAATCAATGGGTATTCTCAGTTGGTGTGGTTAGTATAAAGTTTCAGTAATTTTCCAATTTTCCATGCTGCTTGTTTCTCATTGCCTGATATCATCCTGCATGACAGGATGGCGGTTTGAGGTCTCTGAAAAGTGATTTACAGTCCTGTCTTTCCAGTGCTTTAGAAATACATTTTTGTCGGTTTCCTTTTTGCGATTTCCATCACATTTTGCACTCTCTACAGCCCATTATGGTTCCGGTAAAACTGTGGGTGGATCCCGACATAAGTTTTTAAAAGTACTCGGTTTGGCAATTTGTTTATTTTTCCAACTATTTATCCTGTCTCTGAATGAATGGCATAATTTTGCATTAGTTACTTAAATGATGTCTTTTTTGTTTTTTTTTGTTTTGTTTTTTACTTGTGATTTGCAAAGCGGATGCAAATTGTGTCCTAGAAAACATGTGTGCCAATTTAATATTAAACTGAATATTCTGTTGCAGTGTGTTATATGGTGAAAACACCATGATCTCACTATTTCTGTATCTTGGCCATATAGCTAGAAATTTCGGGCTTGACTAGAGTGAATAGCCTCAGAGAAAAAGTAATCAGGTTTGACCTTGGAAGGTATGTCATAATCCAACTAGATAAACATCTGTTGCCTGCGGTGATTGCAAATAGAACCTAAGATAATAAAGGCTTCCTATGACCTATTCTTTATCTAAGTTAGTGTGGCTTTGCTCACTTTGGTATGATGTAACTAAATGTTGTGCGAGGGCATGTTTTATCAGCTTTGGTGGACTGGCCAGTTAAACCTGCTCCTGGTGGGGCAAATTCACTGCACAGCTTATGTTGACTAACCAGGTTATTCTGTACTTGAAAGTATAGGCCTTCATAACGTCCTCATCTCCAGCATGCTGCTTTGATGAAATAGCAATTTAAAATTATAAGCTAATTACGTGTTTTTTTTATTTCATTTTATTTTGTTTGGAGTGAGCTACAAAAGGACAGCGATGTATGTATACGTTAGACTAGTAAGCATCCTTGCTTCAGTTTGATGTTAAACTGATGGTATTACAACTAGCAGGGTAGCTTTTCTAAAAAGTATCAGTAAATTAATAGCCTGATGCAAGATCAAACAATGTGAGTGTTAAGGACCTATAAATCCATTTGATCCACTCAAATGATGTTTCTACATGGAGTTCTGATTGTGTCCTCCAGGTTGAGTTGAGGCAGTGACTGCATTGAGTGCTTCTGATCTGCGTAATATCAAAGTGCCTTCATCATAGCATATTAAGATGAGGAACAAGTTGCAAAGCCAAGCATATTGTAGTGATGTTTGGATCTGGTTGAACTTGGCTTCTAAGAGCTACAGTGTTAATCATCTTTTCTTGTGTTTGAAAATCCATTTGCTTTTTTCAGTAGGATTGGAAATGTAATATTTCTTGATAAAAAGCCTTCTGCATATTTGTTAATGTTAGTTTAGGTATTTTTATGTAGTGCAAACGTGCTGCCTTTCGGATGCTTCAGACCGCTTTAAGGCACTGTAGCAGATAGAAATAACAAATCCAAATGGGAACAGGCACTTAAGAGTAGCATCATGCCCTGAGGAATATGCACTGGAAGGATTTCACCCTGTAAACCATGAATGTCCAAGTTTTAGTAGTATGTTTGCTGCCAAAGGAAAATGATGTTAGATTTGAAATCTCGTCTTCTTCCTACGTGTACCAGCTGACAACACTATCCAGATGGGATTGTATTTAAACTCCTAACTATTCATGATGTGCCTGTCAGAAGCATTCTAGCATGACCATATTCAAAAAGCAACAGGACAGTAGTTAACTCCTGGTGCTTTCCTTCTCTAATTTCAATCTGGGGCAGAGTAGCTGTAGCACTAACAGACTGGAAGGAAGCCTAGTGGCAAGATTTGGCATTTAGATTATACAGAAACGTTTTAACTTACTGTGAAGATAAATAGGTTCAATATGCCAGTTTTAAATCTCGTGAAAGTGGGATTACTGTTAATTCATACTCTTTGCACAACACAATTTTCTTCTCTGCTGTCCTTTATAATAGGCACCAAGAAGGACATTACCACTTTCGAGACAGCTTATCCAGGCAGGGAACTGAGGGGACTGAATAAAACTTGTGTTCACGTTGAGGAGCAACCTTATGATGAAGCATGCCACCTTGTGTGAATGAGGGTTTGCATCCTTTTGGCCCCTAACAGGACTTCCTTCATAATTGGATCACAACAGGTATCACCCCATCATTCTTTGTCGATAGTGTGTGTTTTTTGACGTGTATGATCTTTTATCCAGTCTATGGAAGATAGCCTATCACAGCGTCATATCATTTTTAGGTCTCGCGTGGCGTTGCAGTGCAGAGCGCTGCTTGCCTCAGCAAGATTTATTGTGACTGAGGAATTTCAAAAGGGAGCTTTAAGCTCCGCCCCTCATTTCCATTGGCTGGCATCACCGTTTATGCTAAACGGTGGCCTGCCATTGGAAATGAGGGTTTTTGGTGGACGCCCTTTAGCCTCAGAGCTGGACTGGGTTGCCTGCTTTGCTGCTGTCTCAAAGCACTTTCTTATCTTTATGGGGCTATGTGTTTCTAATTAAAAACACATGGCCCCATAAAGACAAAAGATCCCTATGCTCCGGCTGCAGCGCGGTCCTCTTTTACTTTCGGGACCGCGCTTGTTACTACAGCCTTCTTCCTCCCTCGGTCTCCACCGCCCATTTGCTGCTAAACCCTACCCAGCGTCTCTTGTCTACTCTCTTCTTTGTCGCTTCAGGTATTTCCTCCCTCCCCTTTTTTGCTGCCCGTTTTCTTTCGCTCCTATCCTCTTTCCCCTTCATCTCCTCATTGTTGTTAAGCCCCCATTTCCTTCCCTCCTTGTCTGCACTCATCATATTCCTTGCAATTTCACCCGCACTCCCAACCTTTTCTGCAGCCTGTCCCACACTCCTCCCTGCAGCCTGCACACATCTCTTCCCTTTCTGGGGCCCGTGCCCCACTTCACCCCTCTGATACAGCCTGTGCCTTCTTTCTCTGCTGACTGTTCCCCGCCCCCCTTTTCAGCAGCCTGCACCTCGCTCTCTCCACTCCTGTTTCTGCAGATTGTACCCCTGTTGTCCTTCCTGTGCCGCCCGCACCTTCCTTTTTGCACCCTGCACCCCTCTCTGCCCTTTCTCCGCAGTTTGTATCCCTCTCTCTTTATCTGCAGCCTGCACTCTTGCCTACCTTCCCTTCCTTTCCCGCTCGAATTTCTAGAAAGGCTGGAAACCTGGGCGTGCATGCATCCCGCCAACACCAGGCGTCTGATAAGTAGGGGCGCTCGGGGTGAAAGGGGGAGGGGTGGCGGAGCCTGGTTCTCTTGAGACCCGCTCCTGGGGGCCAGGAGCCTCTAAGGTGATGGGCTATGCATCCGAGGGGGTGTGAGAGGAGAAGAAGGCAGGGGGCATGATGTAAGATTAGAGCTAGTTTTAGTTAAACTACACAACACCGTTTTGGGCGGGCAGGGAGCCCCCTCTTCGTACCCCCCCTCCACCTAAAGGGCTGGCCTTGCAGATGAGCAAGATCTAATCGGGCTCTTCAATTGCTTGCAGTGCTCCAGCCCGGGCCCCAAACTGGCCTCTGATGCCAAACACACTGCACATGAACGGCACAGGATGGTACGGTATGGGCTACAGGAGGAGGGAGGAGGGGGAGGATATTTTTACTCAACATGGGCGTTCTCCCCCCCACCCCCCCCCCCCACCCCCACTCCATTCCCGGATCCAGACCTGTCAAGAGCCACGCATCGCACTGAAATGCATTTTCACCAATATGCATAGCTGTGTTTTTGTGTCTGCCGTGGCCGGCGCTAGGCATGGGCCTCGCACCTTTACAGGCTCCAGACTATTGAGGCCCAGGAGGCCCCCTAAGAGTTTACATGTTTTCTTTGTTAGAACAATCTCCCCTGCAGGCCTGTCTCTGTGGGCCTAATGGCTGCATCTGCATGTTGATGACGGCGATTAGACAGTTTATTGAAGTGCCCTTGCGTGTGAAGGGTGCCCTGCCCATGTATCAATGAAAAGCAGAATATCCTGCAGGGCACAGAGCAAAAGATTGAACGGAGCATCACAATGGAAACTGCTCACCTAGGACAAGTGGAAAGAGAGCAGAGAGGGGGATTAAAGGGTTAAGACACACTGAATAGAGTGCGGGGACAGATAGGTGTGCGTACAGCAGTGAGGCAAGAGGTGCAGAATCAGCATGTAAAAGTGCAGCAGCAGGGTTTAAAATGTGCTGGGTCACTCAAGTCTTAGACCCGGTAGTAAATTAAAAATGGACATTGAAAAGGGGCCCTATATTCATATCCTTAGGTCTGCCTGCAAAAACATTGATCCAGTGTCAGTGTCTGCACAATGAATGAAATTTCTAAAAAGCAGGAGATGAGACGGCCGCTCTCCATTTTTACCCCCACCCTCAGAGTGAAAAAACAAATTTAAACTCTGCAGCAGAGCCACCCTTCGCTCCCTTTAATCCAACTGCAACGAGACTCCTTATAGTTCTTTCACAGTCTCATCATGTCAGAACTGGAGCATTTTCAATATTCTATACAAGGAAGCTGTAGATGTTGCTTATTCATCTTATGCAACTAATAACCACTGACAAAGCCAATAGTCCAGGCTTGTTGTAGGTGTAATTTCACTTGTTGCAATATTTATCTGGAGGCAATGAATGAAGCCGCAAAATACCAGTCTGGCGGTGCACTATGCTATGTACACATTTATATAGCTTACATGTTTTTAAGCCACACCCTTGAGTACACCAGCCATGCCAATTTGAAAGACCCCCCCCAGTTTTTTCATCCCACTTAAAGCCCTGCTGTCAGATTAGTATGTAGGCCTGTTTTTTGGCTAGTTGTTGACCTACTTTATGGTCAGGTGAGTTGGTTTTTACTGTTGATTTTTATATTAAAGCAAACCTTGCCTGCAGCAAACTCAAATCAGTGCAGTCTTCCATACCTTACAAAAAGCCTACACAGCATATCTTTACAAGTTCAAACCTGCCCTAGTTTGCAAACATGGGACACTTTTCTAGCTAACTAACTCACTAATGGGGGCCCCTTTTATTTTGGCTTATTTTCTTTCCCAGTCTGATTCTGCATGTATGGCAGGGCCACTGGAATTATGCGATTGTGCGGCAGCTGCTACTTCAGAATTATTGAACCCATTTGCCACATAACACATCATCTGCTGCATAATCTACAGATTCTAACAACAAAATTGCTTTCTATCTCAAATGGTTCAAAAGTTACCAAAAATGCAGCGACACGTTTTGCTGCATGTGGGAAGGCCCTTTGAAAATCTGTAATAGTCAACTTTCTGTTTCCCACTGCTAAATTGGTGCTAATGGGGAGCAACCAGTGCCCAAACAGAATTAGCAAGTTTAAAAATGGCAAAAAACATCAAGTAATACAATTTCCAGAGGGGGAGGAGCCACGTCATTGCTGCCGCTGCTGCTCGCGGATTGTGGATTGACTCGCGGTTTGTTTTCCTGTTTCTGCGGTCTCTATCCTGCTACGATCCTGTTACGATTCTGTTACGGTCTGCGGTGATCCCCGCGGTCGGTCCGCCTGTGCCTCAAGAGCACCTTCGGAGCCCGAGCCCGAGACCGAGACCCGACCGCCCGACCTGGCTGAGACCTGCTACTCCACGCCACCCGAAGCCGGTGACTCTTCCCCTGTTGCTCGTGGCAGGATCAGAGGCAGGCTCACTGGTGGCTCACTGGTGGCTGCGGAGGCTAAACCTGAGGAAACGGAGGTGAGAGGTGCGAGGTGCGGGGGGGCTTGTAAGCGGTGGAGGCCCCGCAAAAGTAAACGGCAGGATTTACCCCATTGGTTTTCTCACACACAACCTGGCTTCATTGGCGGAGCAACGTACAAAATAGCATTGGATGTCATAAACTACATGATTGCGCTGCCGCCAGTTGACGCCAGTTGTTGCTTTGCCTTGCCTGGCCCAAGATACCTTGCTGCTGTGCTAGGAGCTAGGAGGCGAGAAAACAAACCGAGCAAGTGCAGCAGGGGTGGTGCGCCGCTGAGACTCGCTAGGAGCCCCTGCGAGACCTGTCTGACCCGGTCTGCGCACCCTGCTAGCCACGCCCCTGCTCGACACACGTTCTATAATTTTGGAGCGCATTTGGACTCTTAGACTCTTAGACTCTGTCGTTTGTCTGAACATTGGTCATACCCCGGTTAAAAAAAAAAAAAAAAAAAAAAAAAAACAGTATCCCTAACCTAAACCTATCCCTAACCTAGTTCCCAGTTTAGGGGTATGATATTGGTTGTTGTTTATTTTATAATTGTGTTTTTAAGTCATTTCATATTAAGTGCTATTCGTATTTAATATATTTTTGGTAATATTTGTGCTGGTTATTTTGTATCATTGTTCCCTTGTACTTTTCTCCAAGGCAACATGCCCAAGTCAGCCGGGAATTCCCGCCCCATTGTCTCTACACTTGCCAACTACTTAGTTAAAGTAGTAGACAAGATTAATAAGGAGCGAAGCCGGTCTCTGGGTCTAGGAAGTGTCCATGACCCCACGATCCAATTAGTCTCTGCTGAGATCCCTGTCCCTTTGCCTACCCCCTTGTTGATTCCCATCATTGATGACAGTTGTGTAACGGTCTCTCCGGATTGTCTAACCAGGGAGGGAACCAACGAAATAGAGCCATCACAAGATATCCTCGACGTTGACGTTGAGGACCCTTACAAGGAATCTGATGCAGTGGAGTCCGATGCAAACGAGACCCATAATGACTCTGACGCCCCAGGTTCCGTGGCCCCCAAAACTCAGAGTGTTGAGGTCAGGGAGACATCTAAATAGACCTGTACAGTCTAAAAAGGGGGGTCGTAAAAGTAAAAAGAACATTGTCCCTGTATCAAATGAGGGCTCTATTGAGCCAAATTGTTTACATAAAGACGTTTATTCCACTGACCTGAAACTAGCTCCGGATCAGCTTGAGTTGCTTATTGGTATGATTGATGCCAAGTTAGACAAAATTGTCCTTCCACTCCTGGATAAACTCGAGGCTGTTTCCAGGAAAGTGATTAGATTGGGTGTGTTGGTGCAATCCGGCTTGAAACTAAACAGTTCGCAACCAGTTGCTGGGACTAGTAAGCCCGTGCAATCCAATAAAGGCACACCCAGTGTTGGAGCGGCCTGTGCAGGCTCTAGCTTTCCTGCACAGCCAAACAGTAGTCCCATAACAGTTATCGAGCAGCAGGGCGTAACTGGCAAACCAAAACCATCGTCTACAGGGGACACTATTAATGTTATTGCAGTAACATCTTTATGCCCTAGTGATGTCCCTTTGAACCCCCCTACTACCCGTGTCCCGGGGAATCAGTTGAAGACTACCGAAAGGGGGAAGTATAATAATCGTGGCCTCCCTCAACCAAACCTCCCACCGGACTGCGTACCCTATGTAGCAGTCCTGATTAACGTTACACCAATCAGGGAGGACGGGCTTCACCACTCTATGGAATCACATGATTCCCTTAAAAACAAAACTGTGGCATGGCTTAATCGGGAGTGTGGCTTTCCAGTGGCCCTGGCGGATCAAATCTTGGCCACAACTAGAACCAACTGGATTGGCACATCCCCGAAGAACATCTCTGGGGATTGTGTTATTATTAATTTTAGTAACCCACATCTTGCCACGACAGCTCTGATTTGAGCCACTTCTCGTCCCTGTAACGAGCAGGGCATTTCACTCCGTCCTTTGGGCTTTTTCTATAGACAACACATCAGCCATCATCCTAGTAACTACGGGGGGGAGAGAATGAGGGGAGAAGCTTTGTATAGCTTTCCAAATAGTTTCCAGGTGAACACCGTTAATCGTTTCCAATGCTTTAGTGGGCTGGATCAAAACGATTGACTGGAGTTGTGTACGGTATCCCCTTAAACCTTGGAGAGACAGGCTCTGTCTGATTTGGGACAAAGTGTTTGTATATCAGGGCCTATGGTTAACATTTCTGGGATAACTGTAGATTGTACGCCTATGGGCAAGGAAGGTGATCCAGTAGGCTGCTTGGAGTCATTACTGGAGTTGTGTACGGTACCCCCAGAAATCTCGGAGAGACAGGTCTTGTCTGGTATGGGTCAAAGTGCTTGTATATCAGGGCCTATGGTTAACATTTTTGGGACAACTGTAGATTGTACGCCTATGGGCAAGGTGGGTGATCCAGTAGGTTGCCCAGAGTTATTATTGGATACTTCTAACATCGCTTTTTCCCAGCAGGGTAGTAACTGTTCTCCTATGGGGTCAGGTGTCTCAGGTTTTTCCAGCTGTCATATTGCCAGTTGGAATATTGCGGGTATTAGGTCCAAATCTGACTGTCTGGGCTGGATGGAATTTTTAGCTCTCTTTGATATTATCTGTTTACAGGAAACCTGGTGTAGGGACTTTAAAGGATATAATGGTTTTGTCTCTTACCAGCTACCTGCTATCGGTTCCCTATCAGGTAGAGCTAAGGGGGGCCTTTTGATTTTGATTTCTGTCCAAACTCCTCTGCTGGTCAAAAAATACGTTCAAGTTGGGGTTCATTCCCAGATTTTATGGCTGCACAAAATAGGAGGTAGGAATGAATATCCTCTTAATAAATTTTCATAACAACGTTTTTGATGATACTAGGGATCAGGTGGTTAGAGCACTAGCAAGTGCATTGGATGACATCCTTAAGGATTCTAATGTAATCTTTGATTTGTTCATGGCAGGGGACTTTAATGCCACTACCTGCCCACTCTCAGATGTCAATGTATGTGGGATGGTGGACTGTCATGGTGTCCCCCATTTCCAACATAACTATTATTGAGATGCCTTAAACAGTCTCCTTGAATCACATAACATGTATATTATGGTTAACGAGAAAAATGAACAGGAGGAGATTTGCCCAACTTTTACAGGCCGGGGAGCGAGTTCTGTTATTGATTTTATTTGTATCTCCTCGAGTCTTGAGGCCTGTACTATGGCACCTAAAGTTTTAGACATCCAGCTTAGTGACCACAATTGCCTTATAGTAGAGGCCATGCTATGGGAAAACAAAGGGACCCGCATTCCGGGGTGTATTGTTAACAACATTGAGGCTGTGCGCCCTAATGGCACCAGACTCAGGTGGAAGGGGGATAAGGCTGAAATCATGTCTGATTCAATCATCACTAGTTGCCTGGCAGGTATTACAGGGATCTTAGAAGACAATCAAGGTACCACTGGCTCTATTGAGTATTTTATTGGTATTAATGCGGTCATCGACTCTAAGCTTACTAGTACACTCAAGTACAAGGAGGAACGCCTGCGGGGGTGGTTCAATTCAGCTCGTACCCTGGCCCTAAAGGAACTAAAGTTAGCTTTATCAGCTACGCCAAGAGATAAGGGTCTGGTTGTTGATCTTAGAGCCAGATACAAAGAAACCCTTTAACGGAGGAAATTGGAACTCCAACAGGAGGCATGGGACAATTTGACCCTGGCTGCTGAATCGAATAATTGAACCCTGTTTTGGAAAACAGTTAATTCCCCATTCCTCAAAGATGATAAAATCCCCGAATTAACTTCCAACGTTATGAAGGAAGAGTGGGTCTCTCATTTTTCTAAAATCTTTGATTCGGACAGTGTATCCAGGGATATAGGGAATAGGTGGCCGCATACGCCACTGAATTTCACCGTCCAAGAGGTTTTAGATAGTATAAGGGTCAGTAAAGGAGGAAAAGCACAGGGTCCAGACGGGGTACCAATCGATGTTTATAAATTGGTCCCTGAAGTATGGGGGCTTTTGTTAACTAATGTTCGAGGCATGTGGGCTGCTGAATTCATATCTGTGCATAGATCGCCGCCTAGTGTTGGGTCCGGATGTTTGCACGTTGTTGTCCTAGAAGAGTCTTCGAAGTATCCTGAGATAGGTGACTCCTCCCCTGGACCACAGTGCGCATGGGCATCCTCTCCATCCTCAGATTGTTTTTTTCCGCCATTGGGTTCGGATGTGCTTATCTTGACTCAAGTTAGAAAAATTTAGTTTTCAGGCCAAAAGGCCTTTAGTTTTCGACGGTACTGTTCCCGATCGGTATCGACAGTTTACAGGCTAGTTTCACGGCTTTAACAACTTTTCGGATCCATTAAATCCGACCATCGACCGAACTTCGACGATGGAATCGAGGACCCCATTCAAGCGGTGTCCTGTTTGCCACGCCAAATACCCCCATATCGACGTCCACCCGGTTTGTAACAAATGCCTCTCACCGGATCATGACGAATCGAAATGCATGGCCTGTGCCCGATTCCGATCCAAGAAGACTCTCCGGAATCGATGAGCCGCGCGACTGGAAGCGCAGCAAGCGGCACCGGCCCCGACCAACATCTTCAGCACCGAGGACGAAGATGTGGAAAGCGTGGAAAATATACCCTCCAGCCCCACTTCCGAACACGGTTCCCGATCGGAAGATGTCGATGAAGAGCTTTTTCACAGGGAAGAAGCCGACGACTAGGTAGGAGACTACGATGAGGCCTTAGGGGCCGAAGAAGGTAGCTCCGGTGAGGAGCAAGGCCTACCCGTCCAAATTGAGGATATCCCAGTGTGTCAGTCGACGGCTCCGGTCGAGGGATCGCCTTCGGGCCTTACCCAAGACCAATTCTGCAGTTCTTCGGCCCCGCCCTCTGGCCCGGCCACGGACATACAGCAAGAGCCATTGTTACCTAAAAAGACTGGTTTCCCTACCACGAAACCGAAACCAATCATCGCACCGGTTAAACAGAAACCGAAAGTGAAACTGACACTGGTCGGCTCGAGGACCACCACACCTTCGACGCCAGCCAAACCCGTCGGCTCCGACCGCACCAAAAGGGACTTCGGTGCCGAACTCGCTGCAGCCGATGTCGGCGCCGACCCAAAAAGAAAAGCCGTCGGTACCGTCAAAGCGCCTCGGCCCCCGGCACCGAAGCAATCGGCACCGGCCACCAAGGAGAAAATAGCCACTGCATCGCTATCCACCTCCAAGGCAGCGACTACGGTACACTCATCGACGCCGTCGACGGCTCCTACCCCTCCTCGACTCGATGACCCGGTCACTTCGAAGAAGTCCACACCTGCCTCTACGGAACCGCTCGGCGCCAAAGAACCGTCGGCGTTCCAGGTGCGACAAGTGGCAGCGTCCTTGCAACGCATCAGGGAAAAGGCAGCCCTCCAGACCTCGTCGGGCTCCGAACTGACACGGGCACAGAAGGCACCTTCGGCACCGGCCAACATCACCTTTGGTTTGCCGCCATCCACGGCGCCGAAAATGTTCGAAATCAGAACCCGCGTTACCCAGACACAGTCCCCATCTACCGAACACTCGACTACTGGGACATCGCCGTCCCACTTCATCGACGCCGACACCGGCAGGCTCATGCTCCGAAAGCGGAAGATCACTTCAGGGCAAACTTTCGACTCTTATAGGATCCCGCTAAAACAAAAAATGCCAGCGGAATCGGAGCCAGTTCTTTATGAACGCATCCACACCTCTTACACAGATCCATCATTCTCTCCAACGCACTCCGACACGGATGCAGTGGAGGACTACATGGGTGACGACACCACCTACCCCGAAGACATAGACCCTGAGGGACAGAAAGACCCGGATCAAGTCTGGGATGACCCTGTAGACCCAGGTGCCGCTCTGGATACACAGGACACGCAACTTTATGGCGCAAAAACGTCCCCCACAGAGGACACTGCTGCATTCAACGCCCTCATTGAACGTGCCGCAGCCAATCATGGAGTGCAACTCCACTCAGACACTATCGAGTATGATTTCTTGGTGGACACTTTCGCATCCTCAGAGAGGACTGTAAAGACTCTGCCCATGTTAAAAGGTGTCCTCAAGCCAGCAAAGGACATTTTCAAGGAAACCACCAGAGCACGGGTAATAAACCCCAGGATCGAGAAGAAGTACAAACCCGCACCTGGGGACCCCACGTACATTAGAAGCCAGTTGCCTCTGGGCTCCATTGTAGTTGCCAATGCTCGCAAACGGGCACACTCGCAGACAACTGGTGATGCTCCTCCCCCGGACAAAGAGTCCAAGGTTCTAGAGACCTCCAGCAAACGGATTGCAGCCCAGGCAGCAAACATATGGCGCATCGCCAATACACAGGCCCTCCTAGCTCGCTACGACCGCTCACACTATGACACGTTAGAGACCCTACTCCAACACCTGCCAGACGAGTACAAAGAGGCAGCGGAGCTCCTCATCAGGGAGGGACAACTGCTCACAAACGCATCCATCAAGTGTGCACTGGATGCCGCAGACACTGCTGCAAGGGCGATAAACACCAGCGTCATGCTACGACGACACGCCTGGTTACGAATCTCCGGATTAAAACCTGAGGTCCAAAATAACATTCTCAATCAGCCGGTCAACCCCGACTACTTATTTGGACCGGAGGTTGACGCCACCTTAGAAAAGATAAAAAAAGACACAGACACTGCGAAGTCAATGGGGGCCCTGCAAACGCAGACATTTCGTAGTGGCTCCTTTCGTCGCCCCGGAAATAGAGGTGCAGGTAGAGGACAAGGGGCACAGCAAACCTACAATAAAGGGGGCACACAGAGTTCCTACGATAAAAACACCCGAGGTGGATATCGTGGCTCCAGCACCAAGGGCAGAGGACGTGGTTACGGCAATACCAGGTCCTCCCCCCAAGAACAAACAGTGACGCCCTCTCCCTTCCCCCCGCCCACATAACACCTGTCGGGGGAAGGCTCCAGCGGTTCCTGTCCACGTGGGATTCCATCACCACGGACAGGTGGGTCAAAGATGTTATCCAACACGGTTACTGTCTCGAATTAACCTCCACTCCACCCACCATACCGCCAAGGCACCGTCCTATGTCCTCAGAGCACTTAGCGTTATTACAGCAGGAGGTGCTAAGTATGCTGCAAAAAGGCGCAATAGAGGTCGTGCCCGTACACCAGCAGGGAACAGGGGTGTACTCTCTGTACTTCTTAATACCAAAAAAGGACGGGTCACTCAGACCTATCCTAGACCTGAGACCCCTCAACCAATACATTCTCTCAGAGCATTTTCACATGCTCACCCTACAGCAGGTTCTCCCGCTCCTCAGACAGGGAGATTTCCTAGCCACGCTAGACCTCAAAGATGCGTATTTCCACATACCCATACACCCGTCACACAGAAAATATCTCCGGTTCACCATCCAGGGGCAGCACTATCAATTTAAAGTCCTCCCCTTCGGAGTGACAACAGCACCCAGAGTTTTCACAAAGTGCCTAGCTACCGTGGCTGCACATCTATGTCTACCCTTACCTGGACGACTGGCTTGTTCAGGCAAAGTCAGCCCAGCAATGTGCCAGCCACATGTCCCGCACCATTCACCTTCTTCACAGTCTGGGATTCTCACTAAATTACCCAAAGTCACATCTCCAACCCGCACACGTACAACAGTACCTAGGTGCGACCATAGACACTCTGGCAGCCACAGCTCAGCCAAATTTAGTGAGGATCAACAGCATGCAAATGCTGATTTCCAAGTTCAAACCCCAACACTCCCTTCCTACGCGAGTGTTCATGCAGTTGATAGGCATGATGGCCTCCTGCATTTTCATAGTCCCACACGCGAGACTACATATGCGCCCGCTTCAGGAGTGCTTAGCACGTCAATGGAATCAGGCTCACGGGCAATTAAAAGACCTAGTGTTGGTGAGCGGTCGGGCATACAACTCTCTGCATTGGTGGAATCCACAAAACCTTTGCAAGGGCCGACCGTTCCAAGAACCTGTTCCGCAAATAATACTGACAGCGGACGCGTCTCTCCAGGGATGGGGAGCACATGTACTCAATTACACAGTGCAGGGACTATGGACTACACAACAAAAGAAGATGCACATCAACCTTCTGGAACTGATGGCAATCTTCCTAGCTATGAAAGCATTCAAAGTACACCTGTGCAACAAGGTCGTGTTGATCCGGACGGACAACATGACTGCCATGTACTACATACAGAAGCAGGGAGGAACACACTCTCCACAATTGTCTCATCTGGCTCAGAGCATGTGGAAGTGGGCCATTCAGAGGAACATATTCCTCATGGCGGAACACCTCCCCGGCAAGGACAACCAGATGGCGGATCTGCTCAGCAGACACAGCCACCAGATGCACGAGTGGGAGTTACACCCATCAGTACTCCAACCATACTTCCAGCAGTGGGGTCATCCAGAGATAGACCTGTTCGCCACAAGGGAAAATGCCAAAGCTTTGCCGCCAGGTTCCCACATCCACAGTCGCAGGGCAATGCGATATGGATGAACTGGTCCGGCAGATTTGCGTACGCTTTTCCCCCAGCGCCGTTGATACCGCTAGTGGCACGCAAACTGCGACAGCACTCACTGACACTCATCCTGGTTGCTCCAACATGGGCACGCCAGCCATGGTACACCACCTTTCTGGAACTTTCCGTGGTGCCGCATCAAAGGCTGCGGATCAAACCCGCGCTTTTGACGCAGAACCATGGAGAAATTCAGCACCCAGATCCGCAACAGCTGAACCTGGCAATCTGGCTCCTGAAGTCCTAGAGTTTGGCTACCTAAACCTGCCACCTGACTGTATGGAGATCATTAAGGAAGCTAGGAGACCCACTACCAGAGCTTGCTATGCAGCCAAATGGAAAAGGTTTGTCATTTATTGCAATAACAATGACATTAACCCGCTAGACGCATCCATTCAAAACATAATCTGTTACCTCTTACACCTATACCGATGCAATCTGGCATACACCTCAATACGTATCCATTTAACCGCAATAGCAGCCTATCTCCAAAACAGGCAGCACCTCTCTTTATTCAGAGTGCCTGCCATCAAAGCCTTCTTGGAGGGACTTAAACGAGTAATTCCCCCAAGACACCCACCAGCACCAGTGTAGAACCTCAACTTGGTCCTCACCCGACTGATGGGTCCACCCTTCGAACCTCTCCACTCATGTGAGATTCAATTCCTCACCTGGAAAGTAGCTTTCCTAGTAGCAATCACTTCGTTGAGAAGAGTTAGTGAACTCCAGGCACTAACCATTCAAGAGCCATTCATACAGGTTCACGCAAACAGGGTCGTACTACGTACCAACCCCAAATTCATGCCTAAAGTAATATCGCAGTTCCACATGAATCAAACCATTGAACTGCCTGTTTTCTTTCAGAATCCACAAAATGTCGCTGAAAGAATGCTCCATACACTAGACGTCAAAAGAGCCCTCATGTACTATATAGACAGAACTAAAAACTTTAGGAACACAAAACAGCTTTTCGTCGCCTGTTCCCCACAACACAAAGGCAACGCAATCTCCAAAGCAGGTATAGCCAGATGGATCGTTAAATGTATTCAAATTTGCTATCAAAAGGCTAAACGCACATTAACGATTCCCCCACGGGCCCACTCAACACGTAAGTTGGGGGCCTCCATGGCTTTCCTGGGAAACATTCCTTTACATGATATATGTAGAGCAGCCACATGGTCCACTATACATACATTTACCAAACACTATTGTGTATATGTACGCTCAAAACAGCAGGCAGCTGTAGGACAGGCTGTTCTCAAAACTCTTTTTCAGACCGCTGCAGCTGGCACTGTTGGTCGCCGCTAATGGGAGGCACTGCTATGTATTCTATGCACAGATATGAATTCAGCAGCCCACATGCCTCGAACTGAATATGCTACTTACCAGTATGCATCTGTTCTTGGCATGTAGGGCTGCTGACATTCATATCGCCCACCCTCCTCCCCGGCGCCTGTAGCAGCTGCAGCTCTCAGAATTACTGTATAGCATGGTCATTTCTTTCTATATCTACTCCATCACTGCCACAATGGCGAAAAACAATCTGAGGATGGAGAGGATGCCCATGCGCACTGTGGTCCAGGGGAGGAGTCACCTATCTCAGGATACTTCGAAGACTCTTCCAGGACAACAACGTGCAAACATCCGGACCCAACACTAGGCGGCGATCTATGCACAGATATGAATGTCAGCAGCCCTACATGCCAAGAACAGATGCATACTGGTAAGTAGCATATTCAATTTTCAACGCAGCAGTCCGTAATGAGGTGCCCCCTACCTGGGAAGAATCCATCCTAATTCCAATATTCAAGAAAGGAAACCGAGGAGACGTTAAGAACTATCGTCCATTCTCCGTGTTGGATTCTTCCGTAAAAGTTATGAGTAGAGTGCTTCTAGTAAGGTTGGAAGAATGGGCGGAGGATAATGGCATTTTAGCAGAGAGCCAGTTTGGGTTCAGGAAGGGTCGTGGTACGATTGAGCAGTGTCTAAATTTAGACTTGCTCATCGGTAAATATACCTTGGCAAAGACCGGCACTATTTATCTCTGCTTTGCGGATTTGAGTAGTGCCTTCGACCTGGTGGACCATGGCATTCTCTGGGCAAAGCTAATTGAAATTGGGGCACCCGAGGGAATCGTGTTTTTTCTAGCACGTCTTTATGCTAAACTACGTGCTTGTGTCCGTTACGGTTCCAACGGAGAATGTACAACTAAGTTTGAGGTCGGGCGTGGAATTAGACATGGGTTGTGTGTTGGCCCCACTGCTTTTTACCCTTTTCATCAATGAGATTGATTCTTTTCTCAAATCTCTGGCAGTGGATGCTCCCAAAATTAATGAGGGCAACGTCCCTGTGTTACTTTACGCGGACGACGCAGTCCTAATTTCACGCACCCCAAACGGCCTTCAACGGCTGATGGACGGCTTTTCGCAATTCATTAAAAGCAGAAAGTTAGTGATAAATAAATCTAAAACCTATGTTATGGAATGCGGGCGAGGGAACAGAAAGAAACAGTTCTCATTTTTTATAGAGGGACAGAAGGTCCAGGCCGTTGACAATTTTTCGTACTTGGGGGTCACTTTTTCAAATATAACATTTGGGCCAACGAACATAAGCATGTCCGGGCTAAGATGGCGAGGAGTGCTCATGGAATTTTCACAATGGCTACGAAACTGGGAGACAGGCGGGTCTATGACATGCTTAAAATTTTTCAGTCCCGTTGTGTCTCGATCGCCTTGTACGGAGCGGGCATTTGGGGCTACGCCCCGGCAGGGTCTCTTCAGGTCGAGGAGAATGTATTCTTGAAGAGACTTTTGTGCCTACCAAGCTCTGTTTCTAATGCTTTAGTGCACAATGAACTGGGTATTTACCATCTTGCCGACTTGATCCTCCTTAGGCCACTGATGCTATGGCGTTCCATTTGGATAAAAGAAGAGACCTCATTGTGCAGAGCCATTATTTCAGATTGCCTCTCTTTGGACCATCATTTAAAGATCCCATGGTTAAAGTATATTGTGGATAATTTTCGTGAGATCTTTAACATTAACATCATTGTGGATCGATGTGGGGCTACTGAGCTGTCTAAAATTGAACTTAAGCACTGTTTTTTACAACAGCTTTCCACCAGGAGGCATCAAAATAGCTCTGAACTCTCATCCTGTGTTCTTTATCATGATTTAAATGAATTTGTGGGTTTCCAACCGTATTTGTCACAAGTGACCTGGAAGGCACATCGGTTTGTGTTGGCTAGACTTAGAACCGGAGTAGTCCACAACCTTGTTGCTTTCCCCTCTCAGCATTTACATCCTGCTGGCCCTTGACCGTGTGACAATACCACCCCCCCCCCCCCCCCCAAAGCACTGTGCACGTTCTTTTGCTCTGTGATTAACTGCGGATTGCTTACTTGAAACCCCTGTTTGCTAAATTTGGAGTCAGGACAATACGTGACTGTTTTTATACGGCTACCTTTCTCCTTAAATCAATTAATGCAAGGAAAAGTATGCTTTTTTAACCTTTTTAAATTGTTGTATTTCCTGCTTTTGACTGTTGTTTTATATTGTTTTTTTATGCTGTGCTTTTATGGACCTGTTTTTTGCTCCGAATAAAGCCTAATGAAATGAGCCCTCTCCTGCCACATAATTACAGTGGTCCTGATGTTAGGGTAATCCATGGCAGTGATTTTGTTCCTGTTTATATTTCACATGCTTTACTAAATCTTGCATTCCCCAAGTGTGCTAGCTATTTCCAGCATGTGTGTTTCTGTATTTCATTTCACAGCATATTACTCTTGGATGATATACCCTTTGTACTGAGTCACCTCCAGGTGTTTATAACAGGTTACAGTTGAGCACTTTGGAGTTGAGGCTACAGGCAGTACAACTTTCACACTGTGTCTGTCTGTGGGTCAAAAAGGTGTTCAGATTACATGATCATTCAAAATATGGCCTCTCTGCAGAGCACAAAGAGCAATGGTCCTGCATTCCAGTTGTGATCGTACGCAAATGTGTGTTAAGGAGCTACATATTGGTCAAAACAACAAGGTGAAAGGAAAACAATGTGTTACACATTTAGCTTAAACAGCTAATAACCATTGATAAAACCCAGTCGTGGCCAGCAAGAGTTGCGGCTATGGGGGTCGCGGGGGGTGGTTTAATTTTAATTATAAAAAATCTTTCCTTAGCTGGCCTGATCTGATTCCACGTCGTCTCTGCTTAGGGGCCTCACATGTTCCTATTCTGCCCGGGGCCCCACATATCCTAGGACCGGCCCTGGTCTCAGCTGTCACAAACTTCAGCTTTTGCACTGTGAGGAAGTCAGTGCTGGAAGGCTCGCACTAACAGTGACAACGGAACTGCAGTGCCTATCATGGATAAACTGACCTGTGATCAGATTACTCACATCTCGGCATGGCTGACTGGCAGCCTGACATCATGACCCCATGATCCGAAGTAGTCAAAGTCGACCAGTCAGGTGCAGCGGAGCACGTCCTATTCTGCAGCCGGAGAGCGGGAAGTTTCTAGGAAGATGCTTTGCGGGCGGCGTCATAACAGAAAAAAAACTGTTTGCAAGAGTTTCTTTCGCATGAAGGGAAACGTCATAACTCTAACAGTATCTAACTGGAAAAGTTGATATCTGTTCAGAGAGCACGTACTGAGGCGGAGTCTTGACAGCGTCCGCGTTGAGGGGAAGATTTACTCTGCAGCAGGAAGAAAGGCTCCGCCGAAGGCAGGGTGAACCGGCAAAGCATATATGCAGTAAGACGTCTGTGTTTTTAAAATGACATAAACGGATTCTGTTTGCTACAGAGTACGTGCTAGTCTCTTAGTTTATTAACAGGGGTTAATTATCTGAACTCGCAGTAGTAGAGGGCTGCGCACCGCACCCAGGGCCGCTTGCTTAATTATACTTGTGTGCTTTACTGTGACCGCTTTGTGTCTTTCACAGGCTCTCCTGAGGCTTGCCCAGCAATCATGCTATCACACACATGCTGACTGCGGCGCCAAAGTCTGTGAGTCAGCAAACTCTAATTCATTTATGGTATAGGCCTGAGGCAGTTGAGATTTGTGTAAGGGCCTCTCACACCCTGTTAGTCTGGGCCCAGGTCCCATGTGGCACGGAGAGCAGCATTGAGTTTAGTGATTCTTCTCTCCTGGTTTATTTGAGCTCTCTCAAAACAGCCGCAATGCCACCAGTTCACAGACGGGTACTCATCAGCGTGTGTCCTGACTGTCTTTGGAGACAGACTACTTTTGCACTTACCTGCGTGTATCGGGATCTGAAGGTGGGGTTATGGATTTAGAGGTCTTTCGACACATGCTGTGCTGCAGGCTATAAGCAGCAATACAGGGCGGACAGAATACCCGACTGAAGACCAAGGTGCTTCTGTGCCATGGACAGAAAAACAAATTTCAATCTTTGCCTGAAGTGTCTTGTGGTGTATTTACACTTGAAGTGTAACTGGTCACTTGCAGTGTGAGACTAGAGATAATTATGCCAGGATATCAGGGTACGCTCTGGTGATGCTCATGCCACTACAACTCTGAATGCCTCATGTGCACCCAGCAATACCCCTTCTACATTGGTGGGGCATGTTCCAGTAAAGATCTGTGCTCTCTACTAAACTGTTGTCTTGTATTGCCAGTGGCTCTTATTGCACAGCTTCGCTCCAGTGGTTCTACAGTCTAAACGCAGGTCCTTGCTCTTTTTGGTGTTAATTCTTAGCGGAGCCATGTGACCTGCTTTCTAGATGCCCATAGCTGCCAAGGTTTTAGATTGCTATGTGTAACATTTTCATAATTTCATTTTAGTTATGAGTTAGCTGCAGCTGGCGTTTGCGGCAGTTTTATATCTTCTTAGAATTTCTCATTCCTCAAATGGGTCTAATTTCTGATATTTGTTTCCTTCGTCTTCATTGCTTGATTTTTGCTCGCAAGAAAGTCACTCATAATCGTTGAAATGTCACTCATAATCAACCTGAAATTATGAAAATGTCACGCATTGTAATCTGAAACCTTGACAGCTATGTGGATTGCCGGTCAATCCGGTGCGGGACGTACTGGGGGTGACGAGGATGGTGTGGCCGGGTGGCAGAAGCGGTGCGGGCGGCCTGACGCCATTATTTTTTGTAACGCTGGCACTCCTGCAGCCCAGTGACACTCTGGGCTGCAGGAGTGCGATGTTACCAAAAATCATGGCGCTCGGCCCACGAGGTGCGGGCTGTACTGGTGCAGGTGCCGAATTTGCCATGGTGCAACTGAAATCAGTTTTTAAATGTGTGCATTTGTTACTTAGAATTTGTTTCTATATAATGAATTTATTCTATCAATAAGGTTTTGAGTTCACTTTTGGACAGGCCAAAGCCAGAGTATAATGCATAAAAAATATAAGCATGTTTTATCACGTGATGTGCACCACAAAGCTTGCAAACTAGCAGAGCTTACTTGCACAAGGATCTTGAGTGCTGCAGACATTCGCTACACAAAGTAGCCTTGCTCTTCGTGCTATTCGATGCTACGTCCAGCGAGGAATGCTTTCTTGCAGCCCTGTCTCTTTAATTTACCAACTGGGAACAACTGGTTTACTAACCAAAAATGTTCCCCCAGTAATTGGCTGCAGCACCTGTGAGTGGCCGGTCAAGGTGGGGAGGGAAGAGAGGGCACGGAAAATGCTGCGGAGACCTCCGTGGGGCTTCAAAGGCATCATGGCTGCCACCTCCAGACCCCTCTTTGACTGTTTCTTCTGCTGCCCCCTAAAGGTAAGTTTTAAAGAAATAGAGCAAACATGTGTTTTACAGCTGGAGACGGGGGTGATGGGAGGTTTCAGAACACCCATCACTGAAACTATATTGACGTTCTTACTTTTGGAGTTGGTTTACACCTTTTAGATACAAAATGTTGCTTAAGTTAGCAGTCGGATTATGGCATGTTTTGCTTATTTTTGGTATCCTCAAAGTGTTGGTATGATCATTTATTTAATTGGGGAAGATGTCGATGTTTGTTAACGTACACCTCGGTCTGTGTGAAATATTGCTACTTCGAGGAATGCTATGTAAGGTGCTTTATTAGGGGTAAGGGTTTCAGTTGGTTATGCAAAACTTGAGAGGAGGCGCATTGTGTGTTTGTGATGCAACTCCACCTAGAAGTTGCTTTAGTACCTGTGGGGAATGTGGAGTAAGCTAGCCCCCATTGCATGAACAGAAATCGGATTGTCATTTAGCATTGGGGGTGAGGGGGGCGGTACAGAATGACTTAATTTATAGCGCGTTGTGGCAGCATATTTGTGGCGTTTCTCTCTTTTCTGTGTGTGCTTTGGGGTTTATTTCTGAGGAGCGCCTCTTCGGGGAGTTGCAGCTAAAGCCACTTGTGTCGGCTACGTCTCTGGGAGTACTGTGCTGGTATTAAGGGCCCAGAGTGAGGGTAGGATCCCAGCTAGTTGCCATCCACCCAGCAGATCAGAGCAACGACGTGCTCTGTTTTTTCCCCGCAAGGCCGTAGATCTCTATACTGGGGGTCTTCTACCACCCAGTATAGGTCTACAGGGCTTCACTCTATTGCGTCTGGTTACCTCCCTATAATTTAAGAGCCAGACCTCTAGTAGTGCACCACTCCTCCACTTAAGTCCTGATGAAGTGCCATACGACTCGTTAGGAGCGATTAGGGCACGAAACATGTCGACTCACCACAGCGATAGCCCTCTAGGAACATTGCATCCAGATAGGGCGTCCACACATGTTTTAACTAAGCCGGATCTACCTGAACCATTAAAATTGTTTTTGAATAGGACTGATCCAGACTTATTTTAAGATCCACTTCCTGTGCACTACACTTTCCTTGCCCTCTTACCCGCACGCACCCCACGGCTTCTTCATAAAAGATCTCCAGCAAAGAGCCCCGTTTACGGTGAGCCCGTCGGGCATTGCAGCGCCGGCCCAACGAGGAGCAAAGCCCAATGATGAAGCATGACATCCTTCGTGGTGGAATGAATGTTATCCCACAGTCTTTTTCCCCGCAGGGAATCACAACGTGGTCGTTACAACAACCGTGTTGTGATTCCGCATACCATTACCCCACAAGTCGGAACGAATTGCAGAGGGAGAGCGCTGGATGTTGGAATAGTATAATTTACTATTCCAACTCCAGTCTGTGCGGACAATAGGGAAGGTGTTGGATTTTAAATCCAACACCTTCCCCGCCCCCCCTTCGCAATTCGTTGTTCAGACTTGCGGAGTAATGGTATGCGGAATCACAACGCGGTCGTTGTAACAACCGCGTTGTGATTCCCTGCGGGGAAAAAGATTTGTGGTAAACGTTGTTTACCTTCGGGTTGTGTGAGGGCATCATGAATAAAGACCTGTCTCTCCCCTGTCCCCTCTTGGAACTGCATACCTTTTGCAGCACAGTTCTCTAGGAGCCCTGTGTGCAGGACCTGTTTAAATAACGGCTCCCGGTCCCACCCCCTTTCTTTTGACACCTGGTATTAAGTACCCCATGTCGGGGCATTGTTATTTTACCTTTTTGGTGGGGTCGATATTAATGTTGTTTGGAAGAAATAAGTATTGGTGTGAGGCTCACCCTTTCTGTGGGTCTTTGTTTGCGTGAACTGCAGAGCTTTTGTAATATTGTGGTGGTTGGGCACTGTCTGCGAATATACATTTTTTGGGGCAGTGTCAGTCATATGAATAGGGTGACAAGATGACTTTCACCAGGGCACAACTTTTCCAGTTTTGATTTGCCATACCAGTGCATTCTGGGAGCAGTAGTCTAGGTTAATTTTAGTTCAGCCAATTGGTCGAACACACTAGCTAATAATGTAAAAGCAATGCCCAGATCTGGATATTCAGTCATTCTCCCCGTAACTTGCAGGCATCAGGTCGCCTTACATATGTAGCACCAACGGACAGTGTCTTCAGCAAGGAAGAACTCTTCCTTGGTGTATTTGAGAGATGCAGTACTTTTGAAGAAGTGTCTGCAAAGCGCTATGCTTCTGTTGGGATCACTTTGGAAAAAAAGACCAAGCAAATAATGTCTGAACAACTTACCGACCATCTTGAAGAATCCGATGCTCTGGACACTCCTCTGTGAGTTTCTGTCTAAGTAGATAGATGGAATCAGTCATGGCTTTGGTACTTAATGAGTTGCTTCATTAATATTGTTTGAGACGATGTGGCTTAGCGAGGCTGATCCTACTAGCTCTTGAATTTGACACAGTCGTCCACTGTATCATCATTGAAACGTTTGCTGATGTGGATCTCTCTAGAACCACATCACCCTGATTTAGAATTTTTTAGTTTTTTCCGGCCATTTTTAGTTTTTCCCCTCTGTTTCATTGTAGTTGCTAGGTCATCTGCTGTGGCCCCTCCCATGATTTTTCTCTCTCCCCTATGGGTTTCTTTCTTTATTTAAGCTCTTTGTCTTATTAGATTTTTATTTAATACTTGTGCTCAATCATGTCGGAGGATGGTGTTGAAGTTAAAATGTTGCCCCTCCCTGGAAACATTTCTGCGGACGCCCATGCTCCTCAATCCTCTACCCCAGCTTTCCAGGCCAGCCCATTACAAAGGGTGTATGCAATTCCCGTAGCTTCCTTGTGCGTAATTAATATGAAATATTGGCAATATCGCGCGAAATTACACGACACGTAAATTTGGCATTCAGTGCTAGATTATTGTGCTAAATGCTTTCTCGTGTCAGTTTTGGACCAGAGAATGCTCTTCGCGCTAAAAAAAAAACAATGCACACAAAACACGGTGAACATCCTGTCTATGCGCATTGTTCCAATGCCCCGGCGACAGGATTTTTAACGCAAAGACCATTAACAATGCTAAGTGGAATAATAGCATAATTTTGCATAAAACGAAATGCAGGAAATTACAGGAATTACAGCAGCGTAATTGGAATCCCACCAAGGTCTAAACATTACTCCGATCTTCCCCTCCACAATCTAATACTAGGGGCTCTCATTCCCTCACCCCTTAGTCTCATATGGGGGCCACTGGCCCTTATGTATTGACCTGACCTCTGGTTCCCTCACCGTCCAGTCTCGTATTATAATCTCGGTCTCCCCCTCACTGTTTCATGTTGTGACCTGACCTCTGACCCCTCCATTTCGGGTGACCAGACGCCCTGGATTTCCCCGGACAGTTTCGGTTTTTAGATGACTGTCCCGACACTTCTTAAATGTAAATAAAATACCTTTCCCGGTTTTTGGGACAACGGTCAAATCTTCCTGCACAGCCGAATTTATAGGTATTCTCTCCTTTCAGGCGCCTCTTAAGTCTGACATCATTTATTTGTTTCTACTATGCATGCCCAGGAGTAGTTTGCTGCCTGCTCCCAGCAGAGAGACACAGTGGGAAGGAGGGGACAGTGGGGAGGAGGGGACAGTGGGGCAAGGAGGAGGTCCTGCGATTGCGAAGGCTAAGTAGACATTGTGCTTGTGTGTGTTTATACACATTTACGAGATTTACAAGTCCAGCACAAATATATAGTTTTAAGGCTATGCAAAAAAGGGACAGGACCGATATTGAAGTAAGACTAAAGGCTTTAGTGCAAATTTTATGTCTGACCTGTCCTGGTTTTTCATCTCAAATTCTGGTCATCCTACCTCCATCTCACGTTGAAAGGTCTGAATCCCTTCCTAACCAGTCTCGCATTGTGTCCTGTCTCCTTCACTCCGCATTCTCATATTGTGACCTCTGGCTCCCCCACTCTTTTTAGTTAAGGCAAAACTCTGACTCGCTCCCTTCCACTTTCATATTGTGATCTCTAACCCCCTCCTCCTGTCTCAGATTGCAGCCTTTGACTCCCTCACCCCCTAGTCTCACGTTGTGAGTTTGGACTTCCTCACCTCCATTTTCAGTGTCATCTTAAGGATTTTCAGGGCCCTTGCAAAGAATATTTTGGGACCCCTGTTTGGAACATAGTTTAATTGTATTACCTATTTTCTTCTAATTTTACCCTACATGGGGTCAAACAATATTGAATTATATTTTACCGTTCACACAACAGCTTAATGTCTTTTCTGGGACCCTAAAATTCCCAAAAAAGACACAGGGTAGAGAAAGTCCGAGGTAGAGATATGCAAAGAGAGGTTCTGAGAGAAAAACCGACAAAGGTTTGCTGAAGCAGCAGAAATATCACTTTCACAGGGGGCTCTGGAAAGGCGCGGGCCCTGGGCAATACACACTTTGCCCCTGCCTTAAGTGTATAAAGAAGGCGTGCTCTACAAATTAGCTTGTGGTACTGTGCAGACAAAAGAAACTCTTGCGGGCGACAAATAACAAAAAATAATTTCAGAGTGTATGTATTTATTGGAAAGCGTATCAACCGGTCTCCAAAGTGTTGGTGTTTTATGGGGTGCTCCAGTAATCCTGGGTGTGGGTGGGGGGTGATGTGGGAGGGGCAGTTGGTCAGAAGTGCTCCAAGCCTCACAACACTCAAAAACTCAAACCACGCGAAAAGAATGGAGTGAAACTAAAGCTCTTACTTGCCCTGAGATTCATTTATCTATTTAAAAAAAAAAAAACCTTTTTAAAAGGTTAATAGTAAATAAAGTGGCCGTAAAGTATAAATGTCAATACAATCCGTATGGTTGAGTTGTGTAACACACACCTATTCAGTGCCACAATGGTGTGCTAGAGTATTTAGATGTGTTTTAAAGTGCTATGAAGTACATGCAAGCTATTAGTATTGTAAACGACAATGCCTTTTATTCATGTTTTAAAACCCAAAACATAAATAAAAGACATTGTCATTTACAATTCCAGTAGCTCAAACTCACGTAAATGCGAGACCTATTGCATTGCAAATGCTTGTTTCACTCTGCCACTCTTTGTGGTTGAGCTGTAAATTGCTTAAGCAACTGCTTAGTCACTGATCCCTCAAATGTTCTGCAATATGTTACTAGATGGTTCTTTGGCAGCCCATAATTTCCCTAAGTTATATATCCCCTTCCCCTTTAGACTAGGTTCTGCATGGCTGAGTGGATATGTAGCTAGTAGTAGTGACAAACGCAAGGGAGAATAAATTAGTTGGTCTGTTCTTTATATGGAAGACTATCCTACTGTGTTGAACATGTAGCCAAAGCATATGGTAATTTTTAGAATAGAATGGAATGTGTAAGGCAGGAATAATTTTACCTATGCATCCCAGACTACACCACCCTCGTGAACACTCCGCATCTCCACCTTCAGTTTCATGTCCCACTTGCCATTCTATAATTCGAGTTCTGCTTCTTGTGGATAACGAGCTTGGAAAACAGAGTGAAAAATGTGTAAACTACTCCCAAACGCCAATACTGTGCTTAACCTGCTATCTGCTTTCCCCAGCTCCTTTAGTCTTTTAATACTATCGTATATGTTAAAAAAAAAAAAAAAATGTTTGGGAAGCCAATTTGCACCCTGAAGTGTGGGAAATGTATATACTTGCTCCTTCGCACACTGCAATTTGTTTTGGATGAACAGTTCAGTTGGTAAGATTTTATTTATCACGGGGGGCGTGGCCTGGCTGCCAAGATGGTGGACGTGTGCTAGGCAAGCTCCGTCCAGCCTGAGCGCTTATCCTGTGAATATCCTTACCTCTGATCCTGTCTTGGTGGATCTGCACCGTGTCCTAGCTGGGGCACGATCGGGGGGCTGCGTGTAATCTCTGCTTCAGCCCTGTGCTACACTGTGGTGAGCCGTAGGGGTAGCGACATGGATGCAGCCCGGAGGAGAAGAGGAGACGCCATTGCTGGAAGCGGCAGCGGCCGTGCTGTGCGAAGCGCTCAGGGAGCGCTGGAAGATCGCTTAGCCGGCGCAGTCTGCTCTGCTGCGACTTGTGAGGGGTTCTGGTGATGGCGGCCTCGAGACATCTGTGGCGTGAGGGTCACGCATGGTTTCTTTCCCTCTTCCCCTCCCCCCCCTTCTCCTCCCCCCCGCCCCCCTTCTCCTCCCCCTTCCCCTCCTTAGTTATGCAGTGATAGTGGTGGGGCTATTGGTGGCCTGAGTCGAGCTGAGGGGAGACACCCTTGGGGCTAATCGGCGGCACTCTCGAGCCGCGGGTGGGTGCCGCTTCTGCAAAGCGCTGGGGGCCGTCTGCGTACTCGCTACCGAGGTCTGGGCTTGCTGTTGGGCATTGCTGTACCCCCGCATCAGCGGCCGCTGCGGGTCGCACGGGTTGGGGGTGGCACCTTGAGAGGAAAGCTGCGACAGATTGGTGATCCTGGCTGCAGCTCGGCACCCTGTGGTGGCAGGGGCAAATATCTTGGAGGCTCTGTGGAGGCTGAAGGGGCCCGTCTGATCTTGGCCCTCAAGTCTGGCCTTGAGTGACTGTATCGGTTGCAGAGGTTGTGGAGCGGCCCGCTGGAGTTCGACCGGCTCCTCTGTCCTGAGTAGACCAGTGTCCATGACGTGCTTGGGGCGCTCGGTGGAATTATCGAGCCGCGCGCGGGGGGGGTGGGTTGTCGGTCGTGTGGAGCGCGTCGGGCGAGTGGAGCGCTGAGTACCGTGGCCAGGGCTGCCCTGTGACGAAGGTTGGGCCTCCGCGCTGCTGGAGATCAGAGGGGCAACTGGTGATTGAGATCTCCCTTGGCGTTGCCGTGTCCTCGCTCCGGCAGCCATCTCGGGTCGCGCGGGGGCTGCGGCGCAACTGTATATTGCTACTGCGGTGGCTGGTTTGAAGCTCATTATTGCGATCCAGTGGCCTGCGGAGCGCTGGCAGGCACGTTGGTAGCTCCCTGGAGAGAAGGGGAACCCGCCTGCACCTGGCCCTCGTGACTTGCCCTGAACGTTTGCTCACCCTGTGGAGATAGTGGAGTGGCCTGCGTGGGGGGTGAATGGCTTCTTTGTTCTGCGAGACGGCCATCGTCTCCCTTCAGCTGTGATTGGTGCGTCCTCTGGGGGCCCTCCTAACTTGCTCCCTGCGATCTGCTGGGTCCCTGTGTTCGGTGGCAGAGTCGGGTCACGAGGGACACGGGTTTGCGGCGTTGGAGCCCTTCCGCCGAGTCTCCTTGAATATCTACGCTGGTGGGTCTGAGGTCCTCAGGAGCTGCTGCTGGTTAGTTTAGTGCTGTGTGGTCAGGCATTGGGTGGGCCCGGTGGACACAATAACATAAGACAAGCCGGGTGGAGGCTTGGCTAAGCTGAGCACGCTGGATAAATTCACGGGCCCTGGGGCCGCCGCTGCGGCGGCGCTGGTGAGAGGTCAGGGAGCGGTCCTGGAGATGCTGGACAACACTGCGCTCATGGCCGCGATTACACAGTCTCTAGATGCCCTCGATGCCAAGTTGGGGGCGGTGGGCTCGGACATCATGCCAGTACCTGCGGAATGCGGTGGCCCGCATCACGGAGACCGAGACGTGGATCTCGGGCGTGGTGGACGAAGTTACCGCTCTGCAGAAACTAGTAGCCACCCCCGAGACGACTCAGTGGGGCCTGGCGACACGCTTGGAAGACGCAGAAGGTCGGACCTGGCGTAATAACCTTCCCTTTGTGGATTTTCCGAAGGGATGCGAGGGGGGAGACATGGTGCGGTTCCTTACTCAATGGCTGAAGGGTTGGCTCCTCCCCCGGAGACCCTGTCCCGCTGCTTTGTGATAGAGCGAGCTCATTGGGCCCTTATGCAATAACCACCGCCTGGTGCCCGCCCGAGGCCAGTAATCGCTAAGCTGCTGAACTATCATGACTGTGATGTTATCCTCAAGCAGGCCAGGGCCAAAGAACCTTTGCTCTTTGAGAATGCACGCATCTTGATGTTTCCTGATTACATGAAGTTGGTCCAACAAGGGAGACGGTCCTTCCTGGCCGCTAAGGCACGACTCCGAGATCTCAAGCTTCCGTATGCATTGCTGTATCCGGCCCGGCTGCGGGTGGTGTATCATTCCCGGACCCACTTTTTTGACACGCCGGAAGAGGTGTTTCAATGGACAGATGAGACGATGCGGCTGCGTCCTCATTCACCGCCTTGGCGGGACTCTGATTCTTCATCCAGCGAGGCGGCTCGTAATCAATCTCAACTGAAGCCTAAAGATCGTAGGCGGTCCAGATCCCACCACCGGTCCCGCTCCTGCAGTGTCTCCGCTCGGGCCGGCTCGGCCTCTCGGCAGTCTTCATCGGGCTCCTGAACTGGGGGTGGGGGGAGGGGAGGAGAGGAGAGGAAAGAGTCCGCAGTCCCTGATGAATCCGATAATGTCGTGTGGATCGGAGGTGTACATGTGAAGGCCGGCTTCTCTGTTGAGCTTCCAGCGGAGGGTCTGCCTGCCGACTTTGAGCTGTACATTGGGGATCCATTGGCTGAGGTGTGCCGGGACTCCCTGTTGGGATCTGCGGGCGGCACCCGCCGCAACAGATGCTTCATCGTTGTTGAAGTATAGGGTGGGGGGTTTGTTGGGTTGTTTGGTATTATGTTTCTCTTCTTTTCACCAAGTCGCACTTTATTGCTACGTTACTAGACCACTCGGCTTGCACCACACGTTCTTCTCCACACCTCTACTTTCCATCAGGGTTATCAATGGCTGGTTCACCTGAGGTGACCCGGGATTCCCTTGAGACTCTCAAAGTGGTAAGCTGGAATGTCAGGGGTGCCCTTGACAAAATCAAGCGTGGGGCTAGTCTCCAATACGCTAAGAGGGCTCATGTGGACATACTTATGTTACAGGAAACGCATCTTATGGACTCGAAGGCACTCTGCTTGCAGAGATATGGCTACACACAGGTGTTTCATGCCAGATTTATACGAAGGTCCAGGGGGGTGGCGATTTTGATTCACCACAGAGTCCTATATACACACATTAAGGCATGGGTCGATACCCAGGGGCGCTATTGTTTCTGCGGGGCACGATCAGGGAAGAACCTGTGGTGTTGGGATGTGTCTATGCCCCTCCTCTGCTATCCTGGGTACTGGTTGAACGGCACATGGTTTTATGGGCGGATATGCTGAACGGCCTGTCAGTGATAGGGGGGGGGACTGGAACGATGTCCTAGACGTGGCCTTGGATCGCTGGAGACCCGGGAAGGGCACAGTGGCTAGCCATGTCACGTAACTTTCCGCATTAATATCTGGGCTTGACTGGATAGACCCCTGCGCTGATCGCATGGCCAGGCCTGGGGCTACACCTATCTTTCTGCAGTCCATAATTCCTTCTCCCGTCTTGATTATCTATTTGTTCCACGATCGGTTGCGGCCCGGGTGGTAGAGGCGGATATTCTTCAGAGGGGTCTGTCAGATCACTCGCCAATTACTCTTGTGCTGCAGATGGGTTGGGTAAGGCGGCCCTTCCGCTGGCGTCTCTCGACATGGAATCTGCAGAAGACAGATTATAAGGAGTGCCATGAGAGCTCGCTGGACCAATACTTGACGCTTAATGTAGGGTCTGTTTCGGAGGCTAAACCCATATGGGATGTGATGAAGCCTACCTTACGGGGTGTGGACATATCCTTTTGCGCGGCAGCTCGTAAGGCTCGGAGGGAGGCCCTGCTACAAGCTGAGACGACTATTGGGGAGCTCGAGCATAGCAGTCAAGGCGAGGGGGGACATCATATACGGCGGCAGTTGATACTGGCACAACAGAATTATGCAGCTCTTCTCATGGAGGAGGCCCGCCTTGCCTGGTTTGCAACACGCAGCCGACTCCATCAATGGGGGGGATCAATCTAGTAAGATGCTCCACAGACTGTGAGTGGTTGTTCCACTCTCAGCCTCTTAATAGTATAGTGGGCCTGGATGGAAGGCATCTTACAGACTCCCTAGACCTAGCCGAAAGCTTTTCAGCATACTTTGCGGAGCTGTACACCCCCAAAGAATGTCTCCGTGAAGACGAGATTGGACGGTTCCTGGATGACCTCCCACCTCGGGGCTTTGTGTGACGAAGTGAGCGCGGAGCTGGACCTCACGGAAGAGGAATTGGGCGCTACCCTGGGAGACCTCAACTCTGGCAAGGCGCCGGGGCCGTAGGTTCCCCTGCGAGTTCTTTAAGAAATTATTTTTGCAGCTAGGACCCCACTACCTGAGGGTGGTAGTGGAGGAGTCTCGTGAGGGGGGCCACCTTCCACGGGATTGGAGGCATGCAGAGGTGGTGGTATTACACAAACCTGGCCGGCCCCCAGACCGGCATGCTTCCTACGCCCCATCTCGCTCCTTAATGTCGAAGCAAAAGTATTGGCCAAGGCATTGGCCAACCGCTTGCAGGCCCACATCACCACTCTTGTTCACCTAGATCAATCCGGGTTTATGCCCCAGAGGGCGACTCAGCACAATATAGGCCACGCACAAGTAGCTATTGCGGCCGTTCAAGGGCGGTGTGACCAGGCGGCGCTGCTACTGGCAGATATGGACCGTGCATTTCACTCCCTTAGCTGGGGGTCTCTCTTCGCTCTATTACGTAGATTGAACCATGGCCAGCGCTTCCTGTCCTATCTGCCCTTGCTCTACACTGATCTTACTGCAACGGTACGGTGCTCGGGCTCCATTTCCTCCACTTTTTCCCTTGGGCGCGGCACCCGGCAGGGTTGCCCGTTGTCTCCCTATCTGTTTGCATTGGTGGTCGAACTGTTGGCTGCCTGGGTACATATTGATGCGCTAGTGACAGGCTTCGAATGGGATCATGGTTTGTCGGACTGCATTGCATTGTATGCCGACGATGTGTTATTCTTTCTTACGAATGTGGATAGGACCGGTCTGCGACTGCTTTGCATTATGCAGATGTAGGAGAGTAGGATCTGCACTTATGTTGCCCCCACTTTTTTTCTGATGTATACACTGGTTTCTGGCTATAGTCTGGCTGGGTCCCTGCTAATCAGGGCCCCAGTCTCTCTGTTCTCTCTAAACGACTTGGTGTGCATATTAGATGCACTAGTGATTGGATACTGTGGTACATTATGAGCCCCTAGTATATGGTACATTAGGTACCTAGGGCATAGGCACTTCACAGGCCTACCAGGGGCTGAAGCATGTATTATGCCACCCCTGGGAAGCAGACTCAATCTGACACCACAGGCCTGCTACTGCAGCCTGGGTGAGGTAGTGTTAGCACTCCTCACTGAGGTATAGGTTCCTATATCTCACCATACACACACACATATAAACCTATCAGCCATCCCCTATGGCAGGCCCTATCATTCCTGAGGGCAGGGTGCTTGGTTTATAATGTTAGGGGGTGCCTCTGCATGAGCAGGGCTCCTCTGCAGCTGGCAGAGTCTATTCTCTGTGGCATGTACCTACTGTGGTAACACAGTAGAAATCTGAAAGAGCCCTGGCATCACAAAATGGATGCCACCAGCACAGACACTGGGCTGCCCTCCTGCTGCTGACTGAAACTCGCAGTGGAGGAGGCCCAATAATAGGCATCCTGTCACAGGGAGGTGTCACCACCTTCCAGACAGGATTTAGTGTATTGGGGCTGGGTGGGTGCACTCCTAGAGTGCTTTGAAGTCCTGCACTGGGGGAGCAGTAGGCTCCTCTGTGCATATGCCAGCTCAACCGGTTCAGGGGCTACCTGTCCCTTCTCTGGCACGAAACTGGACAAAGGGAAGTGGGTGTAACCACCCCCTACCCTGACCCTCCCAGAGGAGTGGTCATAGAGCTAGTCCCTCCCCTATCTTCAGTATAAGATAGGAAACCTTGCCATCGCAAAGTAGATAACCCTGGACGACGCTCTACAAAGAAGAATCCTGGCCTTTCGACGTTCCACTACCTTTGGAAGAGAGCAGAATCTTCCTTGGAGTGACTCCCCTGCTTGGCAGGCACCAAAAACTCTAATAGAGGGTCGCAAACTTTCCCGCTCCCGCAGTCCGAAGTCCCTGCAGCCCCGGAAGTGGTTTTCCTAACTTTTCAACGGCCATTGTGAGTCCCTAACAGAGCTGAGGCGAGTGGACCCCACGAGTGACGAGGAACTGCAATACCTGGGAACCGTGCATTATTGTCGAGTGCAACCCCTTCACGACGTTCTACGAACTTGTGCTTTGGACCATTTGTGGCCCAAGCCTCCAGCAGGTTGTGCAGCGAAACTCAGCGGCCTACCCCGTCCCGAGTGACCGTGGGCTCCTGTGAAGCATTTCCTCACGAGGCGTCTTCGCGATCCCTTGCCCGTTGGCTTGTGGGTCCCCCGAAGACTTTATCAAACCAAAGGGCTCCCGTGGTTGCTCCAGGCCTGCCCTCACTTACCCTCGCTGGGTGAGTCCCTCAGACCTTGCTGGTCTGCACCATTGACTAAATTCACTTTACACAAGACTTGTTGCCAAGGCTTGTTGGCTCCAATCCGGTTGCCGGTTGACTCGGACTTCCCATCGCTCCACCGAGACTCTTACGAGCTCATTTTTTGAATACGGACAGCCGCCCGGACCCTTTACCAGACGCGCTTAAATCCAATGCGCGAAGAACGATTGTCCCTTTAGCCCATCCACCTGCTCACGGATCGCCGCTGCCTACTCCCACATTCAATGCGGACGTTCCCGCTGACACCCAGATTGGAACTCCCCCCCCGGCCCCCCCCCCCCCCCCCTAGAGCCCATCAGCAACTTCTAGGAGCCTCCAACCGCCCTCCGCGGTTTAACCTTGACACATCATGGTTATATGCATTCGCCGAATTTAGGCTTTGCAATTATACCAGGCAATTGTTTGTAAACCCTTTAGTCCTGATGATGATCCCACTATACTAGGAGCTAGGGATCGAAACGTCACGTTGACTTTCTATAACAGTTCCACATTGCATCCATTGTGAAAATGTATTGTGGATGCTGTTGGCCAGAGCTTACTTAAGTTGATTATTGTATTGTAAGCCCCCATGGTCGCTCCAAAGCCTTTTGCCTGTTATTTCTTTGTACTTTTTTCTATTTTTGATCTTCCCCTTCCTCTCTGTTGAAAACTCGGTACAGGATTGTGCCCTTGTTTCATCAGTCTTCACTATTCTAACTTATAATTTTGTGAAATTCAAGATTAAATGCTCCTCTGTCCGGCTGGACACAGGAGGAACACACATAGGTCTCATTGAAGTCTATGTTGAATTAGTCTTCCTAATCAAGATTACGCTAGGGACCATTGTTCTTAAAAATACGAATTTACCCGTGGTCCTTAGCTACCTTTATCGGGTTCCCTTGTTACTTATACTGTTCTTAAAAATCCAATCCGGTTGCCGACACCGCAGTCAGCTGCAGACGTCGTGGGACACTCTGAATCCAGCTGCTGGTCATCATTGATCTCTCCTGGTCCTCGTGAGCGAAGAGTCAAAACACCCATGATCACCTGAAATCACCCGACTTCCGTGTGCATCCATCTTCCTGGCCCCGGGTCACTGGCAAGTGACTGTGAACACTGTCCCTTGAATTTTCAGGTCATCTGCATCTTGAATCCAGCCTTGGATTCCACCGGACACTTCTTCAGTCTTCGCAAGCAGCAAAACTTCTTTGGGGTCCGTAGAAAACAGCGATGCGACCCGACACCAAAAGACACCTATGCACCCGGCTTCCCTGGGTGAGGTAACTCGTGCACTCCGGTGCCCTAATGTGTGTTGGCCCTCGAATTACTTACTTTGTAAGTGGCTTGCCTGTACACTTCCTCGAAGTACCCTAAAACTTTAAAATCAAACCGCGACTTGCTCCATTGTAATTAGGGCTCCCGGTTTTCCGTTTAAACTGATTTTTACATATAAATACAGACGGGAAACAAGTTTTCCTTTGTCTGTATTTATATTTAGAAACGGCAAAATACGGGTAAATTTTGCAGCGCTGCCGTGATTCAGTGTTGCCGTGCCACGCCCCTGTTCTGATATTGGGAATTCCTTTCAGTGACGTGCTGTGGTGTGGACGGCCGTGACCCTGAGCCAATCCTGGTCGTATCGAAGCGTCACTGTGTGGGCGTGCTAACACCTCCAGCCCTGCCCTTGGAACTTTTGCCCTTTATTTTGGGGGCTCACCTGCCTGTTTTTCCTTTTGCCTGCACTACGGAACAGTGACGTTTGAAGACGTCTTCCTGTTCAGCATCTCCAGGGATCCAGGACTCCGCCGCTCGGATTAGCTCTGCGCCAGCCCGCCGCCCGAGTTAGCTCTGCGCCAGCCCGCCGCCATTTGAAACTTCCAAGGTCCGTGTATTTTATGTATGTGGCCTCCGATCAATACGCCTTGAAAGCCGCTCCTACCTTTCTCTGTCCCTCTGCAGCCTCGGGCTCCTGCCCTCCCTCTCCCACCCCATGTATGAAGCGGCAGCACCATGTGTTCGCTCCCCCCGATTTGTGGTCTCGTTTTCATTTTTATTTCGTTTTTATTGTGATCGGTGTGCCTAACTGTAGAGTGACTGAAATGCCCTCTAATGCCTTTATTCATTTTGTTTGGGATTAGCTGTTTAATAGGCAGCTTTGAAAATTTCGTAAGCACATTTTTGTGCCATGCTGGTCACTGAATATATACAGTGGACAACCCAATGTACCCTTGAGGGCTTGGGAAAATGATATGTGCTGGTAGAGAGTGCCTTCAAGGGATTTTTTTTAAAAAGACTGAGTTGTATAACTTGGCTATAGGATAAACCTATAGGTGAAATTTATCTCAAAATATATATATCATGAAATTGTATATTATGCATCAGTCATCAGTCATATATGTATATTCAAATCATTTCTATCAGATTCAAACAGTTGAATGATCAAAAAGGAGAAAACAAAAGGTGTGTGAGAGACAGTTTATATCAACAAATGGTAATTAGGGTACCTAAAATTCAGACAGTTATACACAATTAGGAAGGAAATAGTGCATAACATTCAATTCAACATCACAGCATATTGATTTTTTTTTTTAAAAAGTGCTTTTTGCCTCCACTCAGCAGACGAGACCGCTGTATTAATGCCAGTAGTCTGTGAGGAAAGCCACGAACGCCCCGAGGTAATCTACCGGTTGTCTTACTCTTAAGCATCGTAGTTACGACATCGATTGATCCATCACAAAGTTCTTTAAAAAAAAAGCTTTTTTTTAAAAAAATTTATATGCTGTGATGTTGAATTGAATGTTAGACGAATCGCGCAAGTTGAAGTACAAGATACGGGTCTTTTGCACCCGCTAATACGAGGGGTCAACTTTTAAATTACCAGTCCTGAAGATGGTCTTATAAACTTGAACATAAAGACCGAAACGTCGACTATCGCACTGTTTTCTAGATAACTTACAAGTATCATTAAGAAAAAGTGTTTGATTTATTATGTAGTGGAGGAATCATTGAATGCACTATTTCCTTCCTAATTGTGTATAACTGTCTGAATTTTAGGTACCCTAATTACCATTTGTTGATATAAACTAATTTTGTCTCTCACACGCCTTTTTGTTTTCTCCTTTTTGATCATTCAACTGTTTGAATCTGATAGAAATGATTTGTATATACATATATGACTGATGCATAATATACAATTTCATGATCTATATATTTTGAGATAAATTTCACCTATAGGTATAGGTTTATCCTATAGCCAAGTTATACAACTCCGTCTTTTTAAAAAAAATCCCTTGAAGGCACTCTCTACCAGCACATGCTGGTCACTGAGCACCATGCTCTCGTAAAGGTAAGACTTGCTGCATGCCCGAGGTTTCTCTATACCTAAACTCTGCGCCTCCCACCCTTCAGCATAAAGGCGATTGCCATCTGTCCTGTGATGGCCTCCGAGTACCAGTAAAAAGCGGAGTGTTAATAAATCCTTTCGTGACAATGCTCCTAATGTCCTTCTGTCCTTTATGTATTTTCTGTATTCACGATTTGCTCACCAGCCCTCAGACTTGTGACAAACTACCCCCCCCATGCTAGTAATTAAACATGAATTAAACAGTTGATTATGTGCACTGCAGCATGCATTCAAAACATTCTGTTATTGCCTGCATAAGCCTCACTACACAGGAAAGCTCTGAGGAGCGCAGCAACTTGGTGTTTCAAGTGGAACATTTGTAATTTTTAGTAGTCGGAAATAGAAGCTTGGCCCCAAACACATCTGCGTCCGATGACCCTCATTGGCTGCTCAACCGCAGATGCAGAAAATTATGCCTCTCTCTGTCCCTCTGCAGCCTCGGGCTCCTGCCCTCCCTCCCCCACCCCATGGTTCTGGCTTTATGTGGTAGTGTCCAGGTTATGTTGCACATATAGGTGTTCAAGATATTTATTGGGTGACCTTGGGCACTAAAAAGCAGCGCTAGTGGCAATTTTGAAAGAAATCGAGCAGAAATGATTGGTTGTGACTCTGTCCTTTTGGTGATAGAGCATTGTGGATTACTGTGAGGTTCTAGAAAGGTCAAATGAGATCCAAGGTATTTTCAATATGGGATAGCAGACTAGAAGAGTGGCTGGAGGAGATGGTCTTTGGAGCAAGATGTTGGTCTTGAAAGGTATTGTGTACTACAATGGCAAAGTTTTCAGATTAATGCATTGTGTTGACCAATAACAACCGAGCGCATGTGTGCATTGTTGATTTAAATAAATGCGGAAAAATACTAGCTGTAGCGTCTTTTGCTTGTGGCAAAAATAAATGTGGATAAATACAGATAAACTGGCCCAAAAATAAATATGGATAAATACAGACGGAAATGGCCGAAAAATAAATACCATAAAACCGGGAGCCCTAATTGTAATCCATAGGAAACCCGTGGCTGTGTTCTCACACTGCATGCGACTCCCGTGGGTCTGTTACTTACCTTCTTTTACTGCATTAGTGAAGCCCCAGCGATTCTACAGGTCCTAGGCCTGGTCATTCTGCAAGTCGACTTTCCTAAACCTCTTTTTTAGTATATAGTCTGGTACGCCCCTAGGGCCCCAGCCATATATGTGCTTAACTTATTGTGAAACGTTGATATTCGAATGTGTTCCTGGCTTCTAATCTCATAAAGAGATTAGTAGCGTGGGTCTAGAAATAAATACATATGTATTTGATATATATACCTGTGTGGTGTCCTTTCATTTGGTAATTCAAGAGATTATAAGGTAAAACAAGCTGCTTTACAATGCTCTGAGACTTAGCCTGAAGGCTGCTCTCCACAGCTACCACTACGATAGCTTTCTTTAAAAGGTTGTCTTAAACCTATCTACCATATGAGTCGAATTGGACTGGTGCAAGTTGGCCACTATAACTAGTGACCAGCATATGCCAGGCCAACTTCTCACAGCAGATCTTTGGGGAATCATCTGGCCTTTATCTGAATCCAAGCAAATCCACGCTATGGCTTCTCGGTAATATGTCGGGTGTGGGTGCTTGGGCCGAGTCGGTCCGGGTAGTTACCGATGGACTTAAGTACCTTGAGGAATTCCTATCTGATTCTTCTGCAGTGGCTTGGAAGAGGAACCTGGCTCCGGTCTGGGTGCGTGTTCGGGAGGATTTGAAGATATGGTCGCGCATGCCGCTGTCTATCTATGGCCGGTCGGCCATATTTAAGATGGTTGCACTTCCCCGTTCAGATTGATTTTGCCCTGTTGGTGCCAAAGGTATGGGAATTGTATTAATGAGGGAGTGGGTGCAGGTGGTGTTGGGCAGTGCTGAGTTCCAATTGTGACTAGGAGGTTGTTAGTGCGACGGTGGGGGGAGGGGGGTGTTTGAGACATTGGTTTTTTTTTTTTTGTTCTCTAAAAAAGGTATTTTTCATCTGTATCGCTTTTCTACATCGTAGCTCCATTTTTTCTTCCTAAAAAAGTCAGTCATGATGTTGTATATTGATTGTGCAGAGGCCTCTGGGTTACAGAGCCCTGCTCTATATGTGTCATTTGATAAATAAAGCCCGATTTTAAAAAAACAAGCATTGAAAATGCAATAGGTCTCGCTTTTGATTAAGTTAAAGCCATTTGCTTTGCTAATGGTGTTCTATAGCAAAGCAAATGGCTTTAACTTAATCAAAGGCGAGACCTATTGCATTTTTAATGCTTGTTGGTAGGGAGATGAAGTGATTTGCCCAGAATCACGGGATGTTGAGCCAACGCCGATGCTCGATCCTTGTTCCCCAACTCTGGCCGTTAGGCCACATCCTCAAATTCGGGGAGTTCAGACTAGATTAATTTCAGCAGAAACAAATCGGCATCTTAAAACAATGTAAGAGTGGGGAACATGAAGTTATCCGGTGACCTTAAATACAAAGTGCCCCGTTTTGGCCGCCCAGCCTTAGATTGTCTCCGCGCATATTTAGCCTTACCGTTGCCTTCGATTGACTCTGACTGGCAGGCATTACTAATCAATCAAACGCTCGATAAGGACTGTGGTAATCTAACTAATACAAGAAACAAACCAGCAAATGCTCGCCTCTGTTGTTGGTCGGAGGGGTCACCTCGTCCTCCGAGGGAACTCTTCTTACAACGTCGGGGGTGGGCATGCTGCATTTTGAGAACCATGCACTACTTGAAAGAGCCAGCCAGCTGGAAAGGCCACTTCCCCCGCAAGGGGGTGTTTACAGAAGACAGCCCCTTGATGTTTCCCCCACTGTCCGGGAAGAAAAGTCTTTTTTCAGGTAGGGTAACAATTTCCTAAAATGTTATCACACCTTTATCCTTTCCCTTAATCCGCTGGGAAAGTTACTTTGTTTAATTAAAAAAAAGGGTGAGAGACGTCCCCATCCCTACAAACCAGGCTTAACGGCCCCTTGATAATTATTCCCGGGTCAGGCTTTAGCAGGGCATTACGGCCTGCCGGGGCGTGTGATATTCGCTTTGAATTTTCGGGCTGTATGTTTTTTGCTGCTTGTTTTGTTTGGGGGGCTACTTTGAGTTTCCAATGAAGGGTGTTGAAGCGCCCCTGGACAGGGGTGAACAGCAGCTCGGCCTGGGAGGGGGCCGTGTGTGTGTGTGTTGTTTTCACCCTCTTTCCTCCCTTTGTTTGGGCTTGCGTCTACCCAGCCGACTCGGAGCAGCTGTTTCAGCACATGGCGTAGGACCCCCATGGGCTGGTGCCCGCTCCGGAGCCTTTGAAGGGCCTGCCAGGCTTGTGCTGTGGTCGAGGGAGACGTGGGGGGTTTGATTGTGAAGCTCAAGCCGCAACACACCACGCCAGAGAAATTCAAGTTTCTCTTGCAGGACACCGCGATCATTTATTTACTAACTTTAACACTGAGCGGGGAGGGTAGAGGGGGGGGAGGACTCCATCATTCGGGAAGGCACCTTTACATCTCATTCCTTATTTTAGTTTGGAAAGGAAACGTTACAGAGATATGACTTTTGCAGAATCAGTGAGTGAGAACCAAATGCGCAAAAAGGAAAAAGTGAAGCCCTGGGCTTTCGCGCCTCACTGCACTGCAATTTCCAAATGACCGGGGTGAAAGTCGACGAGGACGCCCAGGATGGAGTTTGCTGTGCGTGCCTGTCCTCGACGGAGACTTTTCTCTTTTAGAGCCGTCCCACTTGAACGGACTGCCCTGCTGGCGTAAAAGGTTTATTATCTTCTTTATGGGGCCATCTGTTTCGCCCCATAAAGAAGATAAGAAACCTTTTACGCCAGCAGGAAGTCAGACGAGCCAGTCCAACTGGGACGGCTCGAAAAGAGAAAAGTGTACGTCACTGGAAGCTCTTTTCCAATGGCTGTATAAACGGTGACGCCAGCCAATGGAAAAGAGGGGCGGGGCTTAAACCCCGCTAATGAAAGCTACCCAAAAACATAAAATCTCGCCAGCGAGACTGCGCATGTGCGCAGCCTATGCTAGCCGAGACCTAAAAAAAGATATTATTTATCACAAAATTGACCCATCCTTCGTGGAGTTAGATTGTGGGGAGATGCTCAACTTAGAGAATCAGTCCTTCCCTCAAGTAAGATTTAGTATGGACAATTATGTACTTTGTTTTGTAAAGTCTGATGGTTCAAATGCAAGACATTAAAGGATTTGGAAGTGGGTCAGTGTAGAGTTTAATGAATTTTACTAAGCGATAATAGCCCTGTCGTTTTGTGATAAGCGTTTGTTTTGTGCTTTTTGGTGCTAGTCAGACTTGCCTGTTTTTGAATGCATTACATGAAATATTGCAATAGAGTGCAAACCTGACATCTTTTTGAGTAACAGTTATTTATAGTTTGAGCCCTATTTCTTGTTTTTGTTTGCTGTGACTTGGCGATTTTTTTGTTTTTGTATAACAGCCACATATAACTTGACATTTAGTTAATTGTTTCTTGTTAAACTTCCAGATTCTCACCAATACGATTTAAAAAAGACCTCCAAGAAGGGAGCAGGAGAGGAGACGTTGGGATTTTGAGGAGGAAGGTCTCTCCTTGAGTGTTTCATTAAAGTGTGCACCATTGAAAGGACTATTCATTTAGGTGTTTTACTTACTTTGTAAACTTGTCCATAAAAAAGATTTTCGCATGCTTAGTCGTACACTTAAGAAATGACAGCCTCTTCCAGCAGGTGACCCGGGGTAGAGTAAGTCGGCCAGCTGCATCCTGCTCCAACTGAGATAATTCAAATGTGCCCTGTTTTCTAGGGAAATTTGTTTAACACTCCTTTTAAGGTCTTGCGCCTAGCGTTGCAGTGCGCAGCATTGCTCATGCAGCGAGAGACCTCTTGTAGGGGGTTTCAAAACGGACCTAGGAATCGCACACGCTCGTTCGTGTGCTTTTCCTTTTGGCCCACGCTATTGGCCTTTGCGTGCGTCTTTTTATAAAAGACAGCACGCAATTGCCCAAAGGCGGGCGCATTGCTCCGCCCATGGCCTATTGGTGTCTATTACGCGCACCGCTGCCATGTGGTTTCAATTATCGTGCCCAGAAACGGGTGCGATAATTGAAACCACATGGCTCGCTGTGGTGTGCGGGCTCACCGCCTGCTCCCCCTCTTGTTAATCCTTGTTATTGTCTATTTTGAATTTAAGTACTGTAAAGAAGAAACTTTAGACCGGAATTCCGTCTCAACATTAACCCAACTTGCCCATCCTTAATAGCCCTGCTCCCTCCACCAGTCATTAATCACACAGTCATTTTCAAGTGAACAGATGATACACCAGTCGTAATGGGTTACCATTTCACAACAATCTTTATTGCCCTCTGTATCTGGCGTCGTGGACTCCATGAAAACCATGCGGAAAGAATGAGCACCAGTTCTCTGGACCAGTTGAGAGATGTTGACCTAGATGGAGATGAATAGTGTTTATATGCAAAACAAATAACAGCCACGCAGTTATTGCGAATTAAAGCTACCAGTTTCCAGATGCTATTATATTCTGATAAAACTCTGATGTGCAATGCTCGTGTGATGTTTCCTTTTAAGGATTTTTCCTAGACTCAACCCGACTGCATTTCTTATCTCCTGTGCGAGTGGTCTGCAGTACCAAGTGTATTCGTGAAGGTTAGGAGCAGAAAACTAACCTAATATTCCATGTTCCCATAAAACAATTCCTTTGTTTCTTTTTTTTTTTTTATTCCCGTTTGTTTGGTAAACATGGTTAATTGTCGGGTTTGTTGCATATTCCGTTACTCCAACGTAGTTTTCTCCCCAAGTAATGCATATGTAACTTGTGGCTCATCTACTCTGTTGTAACCCCATTTCACAGGCAATAGAATAGGAGCAGCCCTGATTGCATTGACTATATTATCGGCTTACCCATCTATGTACATACTAGACTTTCTGTAAAAACTCGCAGACGCATGGAAAATGGGATGAAGGTTACAGCAGACTTTTGTTTTAATTGGCTGACGCTTGTGGTAACATTTTCATCTGTGTGATTCTGTAAACATGAACGGTTGCACCATAAGAGAGGCATCACCAACACTGGTCACGTTTTGTGACAAGAACTTGGAACATAGTTCAGATTGATATTGAAAGCACTACAAGTCCATTCCCCTTCTTGTTGGCAAAGCTATAGTCGGGCCACTAAAATTATGCAGCTGCATCATTTTTTGCATAATTGACGCATTTTCCACATATAATTCATCTGCCACATAATTTGCAGATTTTAGCAAATACAATTTTGTTTCTAGCTCCAACGGTTCAAAAGTTGGAAAAATGCAGACATGTGTTGCTGTGCAGTGGAAGGCCCTTTGCAAAGGTTGACTACCACCTTTCTGTAGCTTATTGCTATATTTGGTGTTAAACTCGTAATAATGAGGTACAACTAAGGTGTGTAAAGCTTAAAAATGAAAAAAATGAGGTAATAATATGACAATGTGCTGCAAAATTTGCCCTTTCTTGCTGCATAATGTGTGCAACCCTGACACATAATTTGGCCCTCCCCTGCCGCATAATTCCAGTGGCCCTGGTTATAGTTGAGAAATAGACCTCCTTTTTTGTTTTTAATAGTTAACTGGGTAAAATAAATCTCTGTATTTTATTTGGTAACTGAAAACTGCGTGGCTGACTTAGAGGGCATTTTGTGAAACTGGAAAATGTTTCTTCATCTGTCCGAACACACAAATCGCCCCACTGTATCTCAAACTTACTGGAAATAAGTTTTACTGGCACCTTTTGTAAATCTTACTTTGACTTGAGTATTTATAGGGATCTGTTCTTTGGTTTAGTGATTTATAATTTCGGGGTCATAATTGTGCTGCTTCAGTGAGGTACTTTTTGTTCCCTCTTTGTTTTGCTGGTGTATGAGGCAGCAGTTTGTGTGCTGTGGCATAAGAGTTACAAGCAAACTTTCAGTCTTTATGGTGTCCACATTATCTGCATGCTGCAACCCTTGACAAGGCAGAGATGGTCTCATGTAATTGCTGGATTCACCTGCAACAGTACAATCAATCCATTGCCACTTGGAACTGAAATTGCCTCCTTATAAGTCCTCCTTGTCCCAGTCCAAACAGTGAGCATCTACTCCCTTCACAGCACAATGTACTAAAATACAGGCAGACCTGGCTTGGCAGTTCGGGCTGGACTGTTCCCATGAGGCACAGGATCAAGACTGATTTGCATATGGCACAGGGTCAAGACTGATTTGCATATGGCCAGGTCTAAACTGGGGTGGCATGGTGAGCAAAAGAATGATGGATTTAACCCAGATCTCTTGATATGGGGGTGAATGTTTTGATTTGTTCTGCATTCCGTCCATCAATTGTGTGTCTTTTGCTCCCATAGCGAATGAGCAGAGCTATCCCGCCCAGTTACTGTCTGCAACTACATTTTGCAAAGCAACACTTGTCACTATTCATGTTAATTTTAATGAAAGTGTTTGCGTTGTATGGAGTACCTGCTATATAATTTTCCCTTTTTAGGTCGAGCCTAGCGGCAGCGCGCATGCACTGCTTGCTCTGCGAGGCATGCTGTAGTAGAGTATGCTTTAGGAAGCCTCGCTTACTCATCTCCCATATTTTTCATTGGCAGGTGTCATTGTCCTTGGTAAACGCTGGCTTCCAATTCATTATGAGGCTTCTAGGCACCGCCCTGTCTCCATTCGTTGCAGGCCATAAGGACCAGACCTCTTACTTGGCTCCTAACATTGCATGCTTTATCTAGTGGGTGAGCACTATTTAGTTTATTGACAATGGCGGCTGCGTTTTTTGTTGTTGTTGAATGCTCGTGTTGAGCGCAGCGTCCGCTTCAGGGACACCGAGCTATGTTTATTTATTTTTGCTTTAATACGGAGTGTGGCATCCGCTTCAGGGACACTGCACTCTTTCTTTTTTACAATACCAGAGGTTAAAAACTCACAATTGCGACACCTATAGCATTGTAAATGCTTGTATTCTCTCTCCAGCTGTGGTGCCCTTGAGCGCGGTGCTTCGGCACCAAACAAAAGCACTATAAAAAAGACAACGACGAACAAGAAGAGTGGTGGGTGCAAGTGAAGACGTTCCTTGTAGAAGGGTGGAGGGTGTGTGCAGACTCGTTAAACGGCCCAAGTGAGGCGGCACAACCGGGAGGGCAGACAAACCTTTTTTTACGAGCTTCCAAGTCTGCATCCATGATCAGTGGCACCTGCCGCCATTGTACGCCCAAGACCCGCAGCCAGACAGCTTCTGGGGGCGCGCTCAGGACCAACCCTCGCTTTGGGCTGCTCACGGGTTGACCTCTCCCTCTCTCTGGGTTTTTACCCCTCGTTCGCCCTGGTCCCTGCAGGATCCTTGGCAGTGATTGTGACCTCGGATTGCTCTGCCCTCCGGGGGGCGTGGGCCCCTCGCAGTTTGTGCGCCTGTGTCCTTAGTAGAACATGGTCTGTTTGGATATTTGGACCTGAGTAACACAGCGATAAACTTACATCACACGCAGCGGCCTCCTGCACGTTTGGAAAGATGCGGAAGTCGCCTTATCAGCACTTGGGACGGTACTTGTGTCATTTATTCCTCGCTGAGAGAAATGCAGTCTGTCGAATTCTTTGATTTGTCTGTCTCAGTACCTCATGCAACAACTAATTCCTTGAAGGACAGCACTTTGCAGTTATCTCCAGGTTCACAGAGAGTCCTGAAACCAAGATGTGATGCAAGATGAAACTTTTGATTCTTTGTACCTCCAGCTCTTGGAAGAGAAGCTAGGAGGCAAAGGTGCAGTGGGCTTCTCAGGACACAGCACTGCAGCTTCCAGACACCTTGGTAATCTACCAGAACTGCACACTGACCTCGAGATGCTCCAACTGAGAAGGACACCCTAAGAGCTGACAACTGCTCCAGCGCAAAACATATGCTGTAGACAGGGGGCTCTGTGCACTAAAAAACAGACTGAATTCAAATTCCACAGGAATCTCACAAGCAGACCAAGACCCAAGTCAGGTAGGTGGGCACAACACGAAGGTTTGAGTTTATGGAAGCGACTAGTTCCGGCTGCTTCGTCAGGGTCCCACTGAGGAATCTTCAAGTAGCCCCTCCTGAAGATGTGGGTTCAAGAAACCCCCTTGGGAATTCTTAAGTTTATGTTCCGGTGGGGCAATCTGACTCATTCAGATGGCATATTTCAGGCACATTTTAAAACGTCTTTCTGCTTGGAGGGAAGCAATCGGTGCTTAGTATGAGTCGGTGGTTGTAGGTGGGGCCCACCAGCACTCTTTTTGGGTACAAAGACTTATTTTTAATCATCAGGCTTTGACCCAGAACAAGAGAGAAAAACACTAAAGCAGGAGACTAGGAGCAAGAGAAATGAAGGAAAACTGACAAGGAGAGAAAGCTGGGATGAAAAAGAAGCTGGGATAGTGAGATGTGCAAGAGTGTGTGGCGGTGGATGAATGAGGACTCAAGTGGAATCAAGATTAGACAGCCTTGGTATTCTGTAACCCCGATATTAGGGAGAGCCGGTGTCAGGCTTCTGAGGGCTGGGCGATCCATTTCCACCCACCTTATATTGGCATCTTGGTAGTGAGGCAGAGCTGAAATGAAGTTTAGATGTAAGAGTACAGGGATACTTTTTACCAGGGCCGAACTGGCTGTAGCGGGCACTGGACATTTCCCCTGGTGGGCCGCAGGGTGGGGGCCGGTTTTGGGCCCCTGGGGGCCATTTCTGTTAAAGGGCCGTTTTTGCAGCATAGCTGCAAAATCTGCCCCTGTAACAAAACCGTCCTTGGCAAACAGCGCGGCGCCTTCCAGGGGGGTCAGACGAGCTCTTTGCCAGGGCCAGTTTTGGTTCCCAGTCTGGCCCTGCTTTTTAGGTCTCGCCTGAGCCAGCGCATGCCCTGCTCGGAGAGACATTTAGTAGGGGCTTTAAAAAGTGCTACCACAAGCTGCTTTGGCTGGCCTAGCGCTTGCGTTCACGCGCGCAACCGCCAGCTTTATCTGTCTTTCCTCTCACTTGATTGCTTCCTCAACGCTCCTCCGCCCCTCCTCTCCCCCGCCGCTCTGCTTTCACTTTCGCGCGCGGTCAATGCTTCTTTCATTTGTTCCTGTGCGCACCCTGCAGTGCTTTATGGTCGCGCTGACTGTCTTCTCCTATGATTGCTGCCACATGCTCTCTCCGCTCTCCTCTCTCACCGCCTCCGCGGTGACAAAGACAGGTGCCGCTCCCTGAGTGTAGTGTGCTTCGTGCGCTCTCCCCGTGCGTCGCTACTCACACACCGCTGGGCCTGCTATGGATTATTTCTGCTTCTGCAGCGGCCGCTCGTGCACTCGCAAAGCCGCCCCTCTCTGACAAGCCTCTTCAGTGCGTCACCTGCCTATTGGCCTGCCAAATGCTCCTCGTTGCAGCTCCTCACCTCCCGTGGACAATGTTTCACCACCGGACGCCGCTCCTGCTCAATCGGTAAGCTCGGCCCGCCATCACGCTGCTGGTTCTTCCGCCTTGTTTTAATCTCTTTTACAGAGTGCACACGTGCACATTTATATAGAGCGAACTCGACCCGAAGGCATTGGAGCGCTTTACACGCGCACCAGTTTACATGCAGCTCGACTTGTTCGCCTTTGATAGAATGCGCTAGTGCATGCCCTCTCGCTTGCAAGATTCTTGTATGTTATAGTGGGCTGACTTGGAACCTGCCGTTTGTTTGCAGCATTGTCACTCTTATTTTCTGCCTTCTAGTTAGGCAGTTGCTTGCCATGCGTCACTTCCTTTTTTGTCACCGGCGCATGCACCAAGCACAGATTAATAAAACTTAATTAACTAGCCTCCGCTGCTCGCATTGTGATTCAGGTACTGTTTCTGTGTTTAAAAATGTTATGACTAGATCAATGCCGGCTACGTCATTGTGTTTTATTTTTTTACGTTCCCCCACCGGTTTCTTCTCTCCCTACGCGCACTCATCTTGTTTCTCCCTCCTGAGCCTTCCGTTACTCACCCCCACCCGACTGCCAAAGACAATAGCTCGCCCTAATGCGCAACCTATTGGCTTTGCCAATGCTTTTTTGCATCTTTTCATCTGCTTCCAGAGCTGGGTGCCCCATAGCCCCTCCATATCCCCCCCCAAGGATGAGGTTAGAGAATGTTTAAATAGGAAGATGCATGGCATAGCGCCTGAAAACCAGCACAGATCTGGCAGGATATCTCAGGCAGCATTTGCAAACTGTAATTTGAGCAGCACGTGTCACTTGCACAGGATTCCTCAATGCTGCCGCTTATCTCTCTGGTGAAAAGGCCCACGGCAACTGCCCCATTTCATGGCCACTGCTTGTTGATATTCACAGATATGATCATGGCCCATTCCTATTCTAGAAACGGTTGGAAAACATTTTTCCTGTGGGAAAGCAAGTGTTGGGACAAGCGCACTTGTGTTAAACATTTACACATAATTAAGCTTTTGAATATTCGTGAAAAGCTGCAACTTTTATGAAGAGCCCCAGTGGAAATGTTAGTAAATTTTCAACAAACAAACAAACATTGACATAGCCAAGAGATCTCGCCTTTGGGACCTTATAAGTGTTTATCAATGCAACAGTTGGTGTTGTTGCACTAAGGATATTGTGCTGCATAACTAAATACTTATAAGTACCAAAAGCGAGTCCTATTGGCCATGCCAATGCTTGTTACTACAGGAGCTGAACCTGGCGCACACAATATTTTTATTGCTTCACGGGAGTGATTCTTTTTAGGTTGAGCCTAGCGCAGCGTGCATGCGCTGCTGTAGGAGATGACCTTTTGGAATCGGTGTGCACTTTTCTAACACTCGTGCGTGTGGTGGCATCTACCTTGCGTGATCGGGCAGCTGTGTGCAGGGGCCATCTGTTTCTAATTAGCGTGGCCGCGCTTGTTTACATTTGCCTGTCTCGCGGTCGCTTTCACTTTCGTGCTGTGCTTGTTCCTGTAGTAGTCTACCAAGGCGACATTCGCGTGCATATATTTCTAAAGAATTACTTAGGGAACCTTGCACTGACCCGTTGTGTACCTGCAGTACTGGCCTCGCCCTTTATCTTTACCAGGTCGATCTAATGAGCGCTATTTAAGTGTAGGATAACGCCTATAGACCTGTCATTTTATACTGAGAGCCGAGTAATTCTGCAAGTGCTTGCCGAACTTGCGCCTCTTCATTTCCTGCCCATCACCTGCATTTCTAAAAGAAAAAAGATAGTCTCTCCTCTATATTTATTCACAGTAGTCAGTGTTGATGCTCCGGCGCTTGCCCGCAATTTATCTTTCAAACTCACGGAATGTGTCATCTACTCAGCTTCTGAGGGGGGGCTTGTGTTTTATCCGTTTCTAGATCCAGACTTGGCTTACTTGGTATATTGTTGATCTGAATTCTCAAACCCACTTTACCAAATTTTGGTTATGGTTATTAATTCACTCTGAGTGGCCCGTACATGCATCCAGCGAAACCAGCTTATTAGTTAAACTGTAGTTTAAATGTGACAAAAAAGTGCAAGCATTATCCAGGACTCCCCACTTAACAATCGTATATGTACCTCAAAAAAAGCGCAACAAAAGCGCAAACAACGAGCGCTCCGATTAATATTTGTTTTTTTTATTTTTATTATGAAGCATTAATCAGTGTAACAGTCAGTTTCCATTTACTCCCAGTTAAAAAGCAAGAGTTAACTGAATGCAGTGCTGCTTGTTTGTGGGAACAGTTGCGTCAGAGAACACTTATAGTGATGATATCCCTGTGAAAGAGCAATGCAAAGTCAGGCAGCAATGCAGGAACTGCCCATATGGACGCAGTTATGTCACAGGCCCTTGTGACTGGGTGTAAAGAACTAAATCGTTTCCGCCTCGTTTATCTTGAAAACCACATGAGGAGCTTTCATGTCTTGTCCTAAAAACAAATAATAAGAAAAACATAATTTGACAGCCCCAATAAAGTTTTACGAAAATAAGCCCCCGCCCCCCCCCCCCCCCCCCACCCCCCCTCCACACCACCGGCAGGATGTCATGAAGGCCCCTGAGTCACCCGTATCTCAAATATTCAAGGGCTTCGGGCTGAAAGGGAGTCCCCTGCGGTGTTGCGGCCCCCTTACTCCTCAAGGGCCTGCTTTATGCTTGCATCACTTTACCGCCTAAGCTAAAAGTCTGTAGCTTCAGTCTGTGTATTTTGCATACTGAAGTGTGCTGATTTCATACTCGCTAAACATTGTACCTGGATTTTGCAGTACGAGTACGCACATACAGAACTAAACACCTTCACTACAGCTGCAATGGAATAGGAACCAAATCCGCAATCCAAACTCTCTCATCTCTGCATACCAATTTGTGCTATTCGGACCCTCTACGTGCTCTTTATGCAGTCTCGTACACAATCTCCGCTTCCTGCAATCACTTTGTAACCTCCTTCTCTTCAAACAGTGAACCATGAGCATTCTTTCCCATTCTTGCTGCTTGCCATCTCCCATCCTTGTATCCCTCTTCCTTACCCTGACCTCTAACCACAATCACGTCACAAGTGCAAATGTAAATGTTAAGCACCCAGAATAATGTGCTGCATGGCTAAAAATGATAAGGTCCCAAAGGTAAGACCTATTAGCTATTCCAATGCTTGTTTTAAAGTATATGGAACCCTTCCTGGCCCACAGCCATAAAAGCATTGTCTTTTCATTCCAAAGCCTAAATCTTCCTCCTTGTAAGAGGAAGTGTAAGTTGAGTTACAATATAAGTCTGGATTTGAGTGTAAACAGGGCTGCGAGGAAATGCATAGGGACTGATTGTCTGTTCTGACCACTATATATTTGCCCTTCAAGTGTTAATGGAACTGTAGTGCTTTCCACTTCACCAACAGTTACCTCCAATTGTACTACCAAGTTTTCTCCACTTTGGATCAAGAACCCTTAACTTCCTCATCCTCCAGAGTTGCACCCCACCCCCAAATGCTGACATTTATTGTTATCAAAACTGAGCATGGATATTGAAAAACTCGCCGTATTACGTTGTCCTTCACCAACCATCAACTCCGATCTTGTGATATCTGTGGTGTAACTGGAATCAACTGTGCGTAATTGAGGTGGTTTGGGGCCCAGTGATCCAAGAGATGATTCACTGTTATTTTGGGGTGGTATTGTGACAAGGGAACTACAGCTGTTGATGTCGACTTCATCGCTTGCACCCTAAACTACATCCGTGTATACACTTGGGTCTAGGGTAACCGAGTCATACATTTGGATTAAAGTCAAGATCGCGGTCCAAGGAAGGTATACCTCAGGTCCACTGGAATTATTTGGTTGTGCGGCTGCAGCATGCTTTGCCTAATTAAAGATTTGCCACCTAATCCATAATCCGCTGCATAAGCTACAGATTTTACCCTAAAAAATGTTTCTAGCTGAAACGGTTCAATAGTTAATAAAACTGTAGTAAATAAGATTGCCACCCAGAGCAAGGCCCTTTCAAAAGGTTCACTGGTTGCCTGTCTGTTGCTTATTGCTGTATGTGGGTGTTAAAATGAGGTGTAATCAATCCTCAAACAGTGTTAAAATGTAAAAATGACAAAAGAATGAAGTACTACTATTACAAAATGTGCTTCATTACACAGCATTATTTGCCTTTTCTTGTGGGATAATTTACTCAATCCTGCAGCATAATTTGGGCCTCTACAGCCGCATAATTCCAATGGCCCTGGCACACGTATCCCATCTGAATATCGAAAAGAGCTGGTATCAGTTGACATTTTTGCAGATCCAGGATGAACCCCAACTCCTATAGTATGCTGGTTGTCATCTCCACACAATCCTGCCCCTTAGTAAACAAGGAAGCACACAACAAAATTCCTCTTAGAACAGCTACTACTGGTACCTTTGTGAAGACCCTTGGTGATGTTCAAAAACCGAGTAGCAGCGCTTCAAACTGGAAGTACATGTCCTCTGCTGCAAATGCCATGAAAGATTGACTTTTGAAAGTACGCATTGTGCAAAATCCAACGTTGCCAAATTTCCTTTGGCTGTGAAAGGTATGATCGTTTGCAGAGATGCCATCCCAAATGATTCCGCCAGAACAAGCATTGTTGAACCCTTTAAATCGATCATATGCCTCTTATTTATGTTTTAAAAAACAAAACAAAAATAATAGGCATTGTAATTTACAATGTCAATAGCATAAACTGGCGTAAATGCGAGACCTATTGCATTGAAAATGCTTGTTTAAGTTACAGAAGCACTATGGACTGGAACTGCCTATTGGGACTTTTCTCTGTGTTCATGTGTTCTCTCTGTGCTTAATGTGCTGAACACTCTTTCATTAGCTCCTCACTATCTCTCTAGGTGACAATTACGGCATAACTGGCCGGCACCTGTACCCTACTTGGTTATGGCAGGTGGACGCAGGGGGCCTAACAGGACATCTTATTGCCGCAATCCTCTCTGTGAAGCTGGAGCTGCAGGCGGCTCTGGTCACTCTACAACGTCCTCTGTCACCGGAGTCCGGTCTCGTACCAGGTGAGACACTATCCTCTTTCATACCCCCATTCTACCTTCCTTTCTCTAAGTAGGAGTGTGGGGTTTTCCTATCTGATGGGTCAGAAACCCCCAGCAATTAATTGTGAGTTTATCAAACTCTGCTGCAAACTTCTTTGGCACGTGCTCTTTGTAGCAAGTCTCCATGACCAGTAGGTTGACTGAAATTAAAGCCACCCATGTATGATTCCTCCTTGTTTTAATTTTTGTGTTCTTGAGTTCTAGTATTGCGCTTCTCCATAACTTAACAGCTATTACATCACCGGTCACTCCAGTCATCATACTCTCTCCTTTGTTCCTTTCCATCAGTTCTTGTTTCTTTCACAATCTTCAATCTTTTTTTCTTCTGTCAAGATCTTTCTCTTGTTGCCTCTTACTTGCTCTCACTCAGTCTGTTACTATCCAGACGTTGACTATATACTGTCTTTTTTCACTCTTAACAATTATCAGAATTTTCATTCCCAAAAGGGGGTACTCACAGGTGTCGGCACTATGTAAAATGTCTGTTACCATAACTGCTTTTTATGGTATATGGTGGTGTTTTCACTGTATTATCCATAGAGGCAAAATGTACCCTAAAGTACAGTTTTGCTCCTCTTAGTCCTACAGGCTACAGAGAGGTATCAGACTGGAGTAAAACATGCACACCAAGCCTGAATTAGGGGGCCCCCCAACATACTACATCCACATCTTATGGGGCATCCTCATTTGTCTTATTTCTATGACTCGGCTACTAATCTGATTCCAAGCGTTTGTCCCTCTTACTGGACCAAGTTAATTACTCTGCTTCCCAGCATCCACCTGGATCAAAGGAATCCCCGCAGAAAAGGGCAATCAACAATGATTGACCGCATTCCTTGAAAAGGAAGGGGTGGGCAGGAAAACTGCATCCGATTATTAGCTTGTCATACTGCACTTGGGCTGGTGCATCCCAGGCCCATTGAAACAAAGGAGGGAGCTCAGAATTCTGAAGCCAACATAGTAGGGGGCTTATCTTTAAAACTTTGGTGTGAAGGGATCAGGCAGCTATGTCGGCTAGGGGTGAAGCTGAGGAGCTCTTACCAGAGAAGATATGAAGTTGCCATCTTAGATTGTCCCAGAATGCTGTGCTGGAGGGTTGAGACTGGGGTGGAGGTATGATTTGGCATGCTAGGTTTGGCCAGGGGTACCTAGCCTCCAAAAACGGTCTAGCGCAACTTCAAACTCCTGCACAAGGGATTGGCAGTTGGGAAGACCCTGTACCTGGGATTGCCCAGCGCCAAAGGATTTCCGGCTAGAAGGAGAATCCCACTGATACCCTGAAAGGCTAGACTCTGGATTTTGACCCCATGTGACCCCCAGGACTAGGATGAGTCTTTCCAGGGCCAATGGCATTGACCCTTTTCATACCCCCTGAGGAAAATTTGGGTGCCCTTCACTAAGACATGAGGCTCTGGGGTTTAGGGAGGGCAGCAAGGAGTGTTTATAGCTGACTGGTTATGGAGAGGCTGCACAAGATGCCTACACCAGCAAGACAGGAGCACCAGGAGCCAGACAGAGGACAGGCCTTCTACAAAGAGCCCAGAAATTCAGACCCCTATCAAAATGTGTCCTATAAGAGGGCAGGAAAATGCCCCTGGTCGCTAGGCCTGGCCACCAGGAGCATAACGAGCCCTGGATAAAGAGTTTTGGCCCAATGGAGTCCGAGATGTGCAGGTTTAAATATTTGCCGGGTAGAACAAAGCAGAATAGGCAACTGAGCGTGTAGGGCTCCTTAATTCTTCTTTAATTTCCCTGGGGTGGGCGAGGACCTGACTATTGATGCAACATTATTTATTGCATTCCCGGGAACACAGGCATGCATGAACCCCCCCAATCCTCGAGGCAACTTTCAGCCCTGGAGACCCCATCCCATGGGGCTCAATGTAAGTTTAGCATCCTGGGCTATACTGTTGCACTTAGTTCCCGGTTAAGAGTCAATTGTGGACCTCTTAGTTGTGAAGGACTCCAATCCTTCACAACTACTAAACCAGTTTCTCACACCTGGGTATTTGGCTCTCGTTCTGCTGCACAAAACCACTACCCTGAGCCATGAGAGCAGTACTGTCTCAGTGGACCCCACCCAAATCTTTGATTGGGGGACTGCCTGATATGTGGTGTTGATGCATACATGGAGCAGGTCTTTTTTTCATTTTGTTTATTTGTTGAGCGCCGGGAAACTCCAAAGGGGTAGCTGCGTGCTTTATAAAACCTCTAAATAAATAAATTGAGCTTGAGTGAAAGCCTGCCATCTAAGCCCTTAAACTGCTTTGTGTTTCTTTGTTGTAGGAGTGGATCCGGTACAGGCCTTTCCAGTCCCCCTCTGGCTGCTCAGACGGTGCTGCCGCTGCGACACTGTAAGATCCCCGAGCTGCCCCTGGAGAGAAGCCTCCTGTTTGAACTACAGCTCTTTTTCTGCCATCTTATTGCTCTTTTTGTCCATTACATTAATATCTACAAGACAGTGTGGTGGTACCCACCTTCACACCCTCCATCTCACACGTCCCTGGTAGGTACCAAACTGAGCACCTATGCATCCCAGACTCACCATCACCCATATTGCTAGGATATATCTCACCTTGCAAACATTGCTATTGGGTACCTTCTCCAGAGAGCTTGCATGCTTGTTTAGTACATCCACACACTACTGCAAGCAACCCTTTGGGATGCCTGTACCAACCATCCATCAAAACTTTTGTAAGTACCTACACCAGCCATGGTAGGCTTGTCTTGCTTTTATCCACATTATCATCCAGCACACGTTTCCAGGAGATGCAAGCTCCTGCCACTTCACACATCTCTGACATGGTCATTCCACGCAACTGTGATTGGTTCTTAAACCAGCCATCTCACATATCGCTAGTAGGCTCACGCCTACCACACAGCCATGACGGGTCTGCCATCCAACAATTCCCTTGTTGATCAGTATTTGTTACTGCCATCATATCTTTGAATAGAACCTGCTTCTACCATTACTCACATTCCAGATGATTACCTGCTTCTGCCGTCCTACACAGTTTTTATATCTATACCTGCCCTCAAACATCTCTGGTAGGCATTTATGTTTGCAGTTTTATATAGCGCAAACTCAACCCGATGGTATTGGAGCGCTTTACATGAGCACCAGTTACGTTACACAAGAAAACATTAATTTTGCAGCGTGAATCTTTCTGGATTCACTATGCTGTGCATTATTCCGCGATCTTGTGGTTGGGTCCGGATTCGTAGTCTTTTCTTTGTTTTTTTTTTTTTTTTTTTTTTTTTGTAGCCCAGGTGGGCGTCGACGTCCACCATTTGGTGCACCTCCCGTGACGTCGTCGTGCTTCCTGCGGAAGTCCCACCTTTGGGGCGCCATCTTCAGATTCTTTTTTCCGCCGTTGGGTCTGGATCGTCATCGGGAAGCTCCAGAATTACACTCTAAGGAAGAAGGAAGAAAAGCGAGTTTCGTCGATAGAATCACTAGAAGATATCAGGAAAGGAAGAGATTTCATCAGGAGCGCGAAGAAAGGAGGACCAGCGCCCCTTTTCTTCGACGGCCTTGGAGAATGCACGCTCAGAGACCCTGAGCGCAATGGACAAGACGCCATTCAAGTTCTGCCCAAACTGCCACCACAAGTTCGCGCAGAAAGACCAGCATCCGGTCTGCAACCTCTGCCTACCGGTCGATCACCAGAGTATCGACTGCAACGCCTGCTCTGCCTTCGCGCCGAAGACACTCAGGGTGAGAGAGCGGCAGAGAAGAGCCAACGCCAACATGGATGGCAAGGGGAAGCCCCCGACGCTCTACGATCTGGGCCTCTCCACGGACGACGAGGACAACGTCGCCGAGACAGCCGAAAACTTCACGGTCGTAGAGACCGACAAGAAAAAAGAAGACGAGGTAAGAGAATCGTCGAGCGCAAAACAGAAAGTACCTCGACAACACGAGGGTGACTCGAGAAAATCTGAGTCAAAGTCCACGAAGGGAGCCCCGGCGCCGAAAACTTCGACGTCCAAAGGGGGAACCACGGACAAGAGGCCGAGCGGATCCTTAGAAAAGGACTCCCTGGTGCCGAAAGACGCCGAAAGGCAAGGGTCGTCGAAAGCATCCCATGAAACGGGCCGATCGACGCAGAAAGAACGTTCGACGTCGACGCAAGTTTCATCGAAAAGACCCGCGGTCGACGCCGAAAGCATCTCCGAGATGGAGAAAAAGAAGAGGCGGCTCGAGGCCGAAATGGAGAACATCCTTCAAAGGAAGAAGGAGTTCGACGCCAGGATGAAGGAATTCAAGATTCCAACGGTTTCATCGGCGGACGTCGGTGAGGTCGAAGACGAGTTCGACGCCGAAGGGCTGACAAGGGATCTCGAAGAGGAAGAAGAGCCCTATTATGAGGGAGAAGCCGAGGAAGAAGACCAACGGTCGTTCTACGAATCGGCGGCATCTACCAGCAACGACGTCGAATGGCACGATCTCGACACCGAAAACCCGGAGGAGCCCGTGGACACGTACCCTTCGAGGCCTTCGCCACCCGACGACATCGGGGTCTACAATATGGTGGTCAGGAGCGCAGCAATGGCCTTCGGCGTCAAACTCGACGAGGAGAAACCGAAAGCCGATTTTCTCGTCGAGACACTGCTCCCCATCCAGACAAGGAGCCAGTTCCTCCCCATGCTACAAAGCGTGATGAATCAGGGGAGAGAAGCCTTCAAGGAACCTGCGACCTGCCGGTCGATCACGCCCAGGACAGAGAAGAAATATAAGCACTCCTCCCTGGACCCCCCTTACATCAAGGGTAGCGTGACCGCGGACTCCATCATAGCCTCCACGGCCAGGAGAAGGGCCAACGTACCAGCAACTTCGGGCCCACCTCCGGATAAGGAGAGCAGGAGGATTGACCTCACAGGAAGAAAGGTCGAGAGGAACGCCGCAATGCACTGGCGCATGGCGAATTCAAATGCACTCCTCAATAGACACCAATACCAGCACTGGGATGAGATGGGGGAGCTAGTAAAGCACCTCCCCGAAGAATACCGCCAGAGAGCCTCTCACCTGATAGACGAAGGCAAGAACATCGCCAACTCCTGTATAAAGACGGCGTTGGATGGGGCAGAGACTTCAGCAAGACTCATGGCCATAGGGGTCACAGAGAGGAGGCATGCATGGCTAAGAATCTCGGGATTCAAACCGGAAGTGCAGAACAACATCCTTGGCACCCCCTTCAACGGAGAGACACTGTTCGGAGCAACAGTGGACGACAAGCTCACCCAGCTGAAAAAAGAAAACGAGACGGCGAGGTCCATGGGGGCCCTACAGCTGAGGGGAATGAGGCGAGGAAATCCCTCGAGGAGACCCTACGGTAGGGGAGGAAGCCAGCAGGGGACTTCGCACCAGGCGTTCCAACAAAGTCAGCAGGGTGAAGGTCACGGACAAGGTCAGCAGAAGCAAAACTGGCAATATCAACCTCGGGGCCAGTCCTTTCGCGGGAGAGGGAACGGACGTGGCCAAAGGAGGAGAGGGGGCGAACAGCCCTCGACGAAGTGACTCAGCACGCAAGAGGACGCCTACCCTCGTCAGGACCCCAAGGGTGAGGCGCAAAAAAGTGTCATCAGGGGGAAGAGAAGATTCAAGAGCCTACGAGCATACGACACCAGTAGGCGGAAGACTGAGGTTCTACCTTCAGGAGTGGCGGCGTATAACCACAGACAAGTGGATACGGAACGTTGTGCAGTACGGATACTGCGTAGATTTGGAGAAAAGACCTCCAAACAGGAACCCAAAGGGAAGACTGAGATCGGCCCAAGAACTGGCAATACTCAGAGAAGAAACGCAGAAACTCCTGCAAAAGGGAGCCATAGAGACAGTGCCGTTCAGAGAACGCAACAAAGGGGTCTACTCAAACTACTTCGTGGTTCCGAAGGTAGACGGAGACCTCAGACCCATACTAGACCTCCGTTACCTAAACAAGTTCATCAGAACGCAAAGGTTCAAAATGACTTCACTGCAGGAGGTTCTGCCACAGATAAGAGAAGGGGACTTCATGGTCACCGTGGACCTCAAGGATGCCTACCTTCACATCCCAATAAACAGAAGGCACAAGGGCCTTCTAAGATTCAACATCGAACAAGAACACTACCAGTTCACGACCCTGGCCTTCGGATTAAAATCGGCACCAAGGGTCTTTACAAAATGCCTGTCGGCGGTAGCGGCGCACCTACGAAGGCAGGGAATACATGTCTACCCCTACTTGGACGACTGGCTGGTCAAGGCAAACTCACGCGGAAAGTGCGAGAGGCACGCAAAACGCGTAACAGACACCCTCACGAATCTGGGATTCTCGATCCACTGGGGAAAATCATCGATGGAACCGGAGCAGGTGAAGATTTTCCTGGGGGCAAAGATCAACTCCCGCAACAGTACAGTAGTGCCCAGCGACAGGAGGACAGAGGCTCTACTGAAGGAGGCGAAGCTCTACCAGAAGGGGCGAGCTCTGACAGTGAGGGCTGTGAGCAAGATGATGGGGATGATGGCGTCCTGTATCCAGCTAGTGCCGAATGTACGCCTGCACATGAGACCATTCCAGGAATGGCTACAACAACAATGGTCACAAGCAAACGGAAGTTGGGAGGATCTAGTGGTTGTTACGCACGCAGTGCAGGAGGAGATAACTTGGTGGAACAGAGACAACATAACAACAGGGAGAAGCCTGACACCACCAATCCCAACAGTGACCATTACCACGGACGCATCGCAGAAGGGATGGGGAGCGCACATGGACAACCTCAGAGTGAGGGGTCTATGGGCCCCAGCAGATGCGGTCCGCCATATCAACTACCTCGAGTTGAAAACAATCCTGCTAGCCCTGAAGGCATTCCAGAGACACCTGTTCAACAAGAGGGTGTTGGTCCAAACAGACAACACCACGGCGATGTTCTACATCAACAAACAAGGGGGGACACAGTCGTTCCCGCTCTCATCCCTAGCTCAGGAGATTTGGAGATGGGCCATACCTCTCAGGATAGATCTACTGGCAATTCACCTACCGGGGAAGGACAATGTGGAGGCAGACTGGCTAAGCAGGCAGACCTCAGCATCACACGAGTGGGAGCTCAATGGCCAGGAAATGGAGAAACTCTTCCGGAGATGGGGGACTCCCACAATAGACCTATTTGCAACACGCCACAATGCAAAATGCCAAAGCTTCGCGTCCAGGCAACCAGATCAGCAATCCAAGGGAAATGCCCTATGGATAAGCTGGTCGAGGACATTTGCCTACGCCTTTCCACCGATACCCCTGTTGCACAGAGTGCTCGACAAGTGCAGAACCAGCAACATGACTCTGATCCTGGTGGCTCCGCAGTGGGCGAGGCAGACATGGTTCTCACAAATTCAAGAAATGGCACAAGGCGACCCATACAGGTTCGAGAGGAGGAAGGACCTGCTCTCAATGCAAAACGGAGAGGTCCTGCACCCAGAGCCAGAGACCCTCAACCTGGTGGCATGGCTCCTGAAGACCTAGAGTTCGCACACCTAAGATTGCCGCCGAGCACGATGCGAGTGCTACGGGAGGCGAGGAAACCAACTACACGAAAATGCTACAGCGCAAAATGGAAGAGGTTCACTGTGTGGTGCCGGAAAAAGGGCCTGCAAAACAGAATGACAAGAGACTCAACAGTACTGAGGTACCTCACACACCTTCTAAAGAGTAACCTCTGATCGAGCTCTCTAAGGGTACACCTAGCGGCCATCGTGGCCTACACCAGAGGTGAAAAAGGTGGAAGTTTCTTCAGCTCGCAGGTGGTGAGGAGATTCATGGAAGGAGCCAAAAGGATGGCCCCCCCGAAAAGGTTGCCGCCGCCGGCATGGAATCTGAATGTGGTCCTGACGGAGCTCATGAAGGCACCGTTTGAACCCATTCACAAGGCCACACTGCAGATGTTGACTATGAAAACAGCCTTTCTGGTGGCCATAACCTCACTACGCAGGGTGAGCGAGCTTCAAGCACTAACGCTGCAGGAACCCTACATTCAGATCCACAAAGATAGAATAGTCCTGAGAACGGACCCACACTTCATGCCCAAGGTAGTGTCGGCGTTCCACATGAATCAGAGTATCCAGATACCAAGTTTCTTCCAAAACCCGACTACAAACGCAGAAAAGGCACTGCACACCCTCGATGCCAGAAGAGCGGTGATGCACTACATTGAGAGAACCAAGGAACTCAGGAAGTCGAAACAGCTGTTTGTGTCCTTTGCTACTAGCTTCATGGGTAGGCCAGTGACTAAGGGCACCATCGCAAGGTGGATTGCCCTCACTATTCAATTCTGCCACAAACAGGCTGGACAGGAGCTAGCGGAGGGGCCGCAGGCTCACTCCACAAGGAAGAAAGGGGCCACCGTGGCCTTCCTGGCGAACACGCCCATCCAGGACATATGCCTCGGGGCAACTTGGGCATCTGTGCACACGTTCACGAAACACTACTGCGTGGACATTCAGATGAACAAGGAAGCACAGGTTGGACAGAAGGTGCTTCAGCACATTTTCAACGACCAACGCTCATCTACCACCCAGCCGCCACAGAATTAGGAAAACCGCTACAAAGTCTATGCACAGCATAGTGAATCCAGAAAGATTCACGCTGCAAAACGAATAGTTTCTTACCTGTCGGTGTAGTTTTGCAGCTTGAAGATCTTTCTGGATTCACTAGCGAACCCACCCACCTCCGCCAGGAAGATGAGGCTGGAGGAAGAGGGGGTAAAATGGAAAAGATCAAAGAAATGAAAACATACAGATAAAGGGACAAGAAGGATTAATCAATCGCCTAGGGTTAAAAAAAAAAAAAAAAAAAGAAGGAAAGGAAAAAAGAACCCGAAGATGGCGCCCCAAAGGTGGGACTTCCGCAGGAAGCACGACGACGTCACGGGAGGTGCACCAAATGGTGGACGTCGACGCCCACCTGGGCTACAAAAAAAAAAAAACAAAGAAAAGACTACGAATCCGGACCCAACCACAAGATCGCGGAATAATGCACAGCATAGTGAATCCAGAAAGATCTTCAAGCTGCAAAACTACACCGACAGGTAAGAAACTATTTGTTTTTTGATAGGTATGGGTAGATTAAGTGATTTGCACAGAATCACAGGCTGTTGAGCCAACACCAAGATTTGAACCTGGTTCCCCAGCTCCAAAGTCGCAGCTCTGGCAGTTAGGCCGCATCCTCTCCTATTCAGTGCATATCAGTGGTTGACACCAGCTCTTCCCATCCCTTACATCTTTAGTAATTCTTCCCATCCACGTCTCACAGATCCATTGTTGGTAGCCACAATTCACTCACAATCATCTTGTAGATATGTGGGCTTCCTTCCCACACATCCTTTGTAGATACCTGGTCTCGGATCCTCATTACTTGGAAATTGCTCCTGGTATCTCGCACATCACTGAGAAGTACCTGCTGCCCCATACCTCCCTTGTACTTACCTGCTCCTACCGTCATAGCATCCCTTTTGGGTGCCAGCTCCTACCGTCATAACATCCCAACAAATTATTTGCTCCTGCTATCCCACACACATCTAGTATGTGCCTTTTCCTACCATGCCACAAATCCAGCAAGATGGAGTTAGCCTTTCAATGCTGATGCCCTGCATGTTCAACGTTTGAATGGAGCCAGCTCAGCTTTTTGTACTTCTTGAGTTCCATGCCATTAAGTTGGGTACTCTAGTAACACCTGGTATTTTAAGCTCTTAAAGACCAGTTATTCTCAAGATGATCCATTGGAGAATCTTTATGATCTTGTTCACAAAGACTAGTAGCAACACAAATGTTGATCTCGCTGTCTGAACACAGATGCCCCTGAACTGGCCTCGAATGATCAAGGTAGAAACAGATCAGCCCAATCCTCTTACAAACACCCTCTTTCTAAGATCAAGGAAAAATCAGAACAGCAAGGGCTTTGTACAAGTTTCCATTTTAAGTGTTTGTTGCTGGGTAGGCGTTGGTGTACATAATTTATCATATCTTGATGTGCTGTCTGTCTGCATAGGCCATTGGGCACCCCAAATGGGGGTAGTAAGCACTATACAAATGCTACAATGAATATGCTATACCACAAGCAAAGAATGTTTGTTTGTACAGTTTTACATCCTCGGTTTGCATGCTATCTGAGAAAGTATATTCCTAAAACATGCTTGAAAAATGGACCTTGACTTAAAACTAGCAATTGTTGTCTCTCCTTCCTTTCCATCCAATGGCCCTCTCCTTACCCTCCATCCCCTGCATTCCTCACTCTCTCTGGCTGTAGCTTACTCGAAGTCACTTGTCTGTCTCCCTACTCTTATTGTATTTCTGTATATTGCCCTCACTTTGCCTTATAGATTACAACTACCTCCTTTGAAATCCTTTCCCTGCAACCTAGCAATAGCTAATCTCCACTCGCCTATCCATCGTACCAACCGTCTGTATGAACTCGTATACCCCCACTAATAATCACATCTTATGCCTATAAATTTAATTTACCTCAAAATAATTGGAGTAAATGCATGGAATGGTTCCTTGAGACCACAAAACAAATCGCCATGACAACCAACCAATAACTGACCAATAATCACTGGATTAACCACTTACCTTCGGTTCCAGAGTAGCATGCTACCTGCCGTAAGAGTTTCAACATCTCATAAGAGGTAGTAAGCACTATATAAATTACAATCCACAACTGTGGTAATAAATGCTATTTGAAAAGAAGGTATTAATCGGAGACCTCCTCCATCAGAGTCCAAACTTACCATCGCGCACACCTATCGCAGGGATCTGCCCTTACCATCCCACACATTCCCAGAAGCGGTCTATTATCCCATGTTTGGGTATCCATCATGCTACTATCTCAGTTATTTGCCACATCAACCTGGTAGGTAAACAACCTTTTATCACATCTTGCAGCGAATATGACATTAGACTACAGTTTGAAAGTATTGTAAGACTTTTGTTCTACTTGGAGTACAAAAGTTCTCCTTTTCACTATTACTTAAGTTTCGGTCTTGATCAGCTATGCTAATGAGAATCACGGATACACTTTTGGGTTATACATTCCAGTAACAACCATTCTTTAGCCGAATAAGGAACAAGGTATTAATCATTTCTTCCTAAGCAAATGCCAACCTTTGCATAAGACTTGAGTGATTAAATAACTGAAAAGCGAATGAAGCAGAAGCAGGTATTAAAATTGTTGCTTCACAATTTCTAAGAAAAAACCTTATGAGACCTTCCAGCTGTCCTTGTAAGTTGGTTAGCATAGGCAGTGTTCCAGCAGGAGTCACATGAGTGTGCACTTGCTTGGAGCCCCCGTGCGGATCCCTTGTTCCATAGCTGAAGATCTCATTGATCTTGAGACTGACTATGAAAGGCCGTACTGTCCAAATAAGAGCTCTATAAAATAGGGGAATGAAGTTGGGGTGCCACCTCTCCACACTTGTCGTTTGCAAGAATTTCACACTCACCAGTGGTTAAACTCTCTGCAGAGTTACACTGCAAAGACCTTCCTGCCTCTTTGGCTTTATAAATCTACCTCTCCTGCTATTTCACAAGCAGTTCAGCCAGTAGCATGTGGAGTCACCTCAGCAGTCCTGGACAATACTGTCATATGCCAGCCAACCAGTCCTATCCAGGCATTGGACACATAGGCATAGTTGCCAATTCCAGCAAGGTCTAGCTTAAAATGGTGTGATAGAACATGCAAAAAAAAACAGTCTAAAAAAGGAGCCGATGATCATGCGCAACACTGACTATAGGAGGAGTCACTATACCCCGTGACTCAAAGAACTTCTTAGAAGAAAAACAAGTTTCAGACATCCAAGCCCAACACAAGATGGAAGGAGTATACTAAGCATATGACTCTTCTGCACTACACGCTACTATTAGATGCTTACATGGAAAGTATCATATACCTTCCAAACAGTGATTCCCTGTGACATTGCATTCCTTTCCTAGCATAAAATAGAAAGCAGTGTTTATACATGTTGTTGGAACAAAAGGCCTAACTTGCTATCGTCGCAAAGTACTGACTTAACATATTTAACATTCATTCATAAGAAATAAAATAGCCCCCTGTTCCCCCATTAACCTAGATACTTGAAAGGGATTACCAGATACTGGGCTTGTTATCGAGGCCTAGGCTTTGATTGGACTCGAGGCACCTGGTAGTCACTTATGTTTCGTTCCAAAAAAAGACTGGGTTATTGTTCTAGGCTGTCTAATGAACTGCTTGGACACTGAAGAGTGTACCCTCCCGCACCCATCCTCTCTCACTCGTCTTTGTATTGACTCTCCCCTTTCTGATTGTCACCCTCTCCCACTACACTAAACTTGAACTTTTCTCATAATTCCAGAAACAGATCAACATTTCACCGTTCGTCTGTCCTGTTGCGGTTGATTCCCACCCTCGGTTTCACACTCCTTATAGTCCTGTAAGGTTTTTACTTGCAGATATCTGTGTCCTTTTTCCCAGGCTCACTCAAAGATGTATGTCTCTTCTAGTGGCTGTGTTTCATTTTTTTGAATATCTTCCTCCCTCTCCTTCACACATAACCCCTTCCTTTTAGTATCCCTCCTTTCTCAAAGGTCTCCCCCTCACTTCTCTCTGTAGTCTCCCTCTCTCACTTCTCTGTGGTCTCCAACCTCCACCTGTCCTCCTTTCCTCACAAGTCTTCTCTTTTCTTCTCCACAGGTTCTCATCCTCTCTCTTCCACCACTCTGTTCTCTCTGGCTCCTTCTACACCACATATTCTCCTCCTCCATGACCACCCCCTCCCCCCCACAAAGTACCTCACCCTTCTCACTCAGTTTACCCTTCCTTCTTCACAACCCTGACCATCCTCCTTCGCAGCCCACTCGTCCTCCTTCCCTCTTCCCACACAGATCTCAATCCATCAAACTTTACAGGTTCTGTGCACACTAGGATGACTCTCTCCCTTCTCTATCTCCTGCAAAGCTCTTCCTCTCGCCTAACCTCTTGCCTCTATCTCTTTCCCCTAGCCTTTTCCTCTCGGCTCCAAGGCACCTTACAGTACGCATTCCCACAGTGCTGTGTATTGACCTTGCTTTCTTTTCCAGAACTTTCATCTGATTGACTTCAATGTCCTGACTTTGACCACCATTGTCCTTGCTCGGAGACTGATTGGGGCGATAGTAAAAGAGGTAAAATCCAAGGTGTGAAGCCTACATGGTGAGGGCTAACTAGTAACTAGGATTGTGTATGTAATGTCGAAGTTGAGGCTCATGTGTCCTCCTTATGCAGGTTAAATGCATCCACCTCACACGATGACCATTCAGTGAAGAGATGTTATGGATCAGAACTTTTAAGTTTCCTTCCCTAGAAGATGTTGGGTGTACAAAGTCTTTTGAGGGCTTCATTAAAGGAAATGAAAAGCCTTTATTAGCGTTTTTATGGCTTTGGTTCCCAAACTGTGGGTCGAGGACCCCAGGGGCTTGTGACACTTTCCAGGCGGGTCTACAGGCAGCAGTTTTAAAAGCACTGCACATTACTTTGTATAATCGGCAGTTTTTGGGCAACAATAAAAGTGGTGTCAAGATAACTCCGGTGACTAATGTACCTGCTGGAGGAAGATAGAAGTTTTGTCCAGTGGCACCTTTGACTCCTCTAAGGGAGCACAAATGGTTAAAATGCCTGCTGCAAAGAAAGTGTACCTTGCATTTAAAAAAACAGTATTTTATGTGCATAGCTCAATGGGTTACTGCTTTTGTCACAGATTCTTTTATTACTGTGCAGTTCATAAGTTACAATCGTAGTCTAGCACAGTGAGCTATAAACTGCCATCAAAGAGCTGCATGCAAACTGCATGGTACAAGTTAGTAAGGTATGTTTTTTTCCCCAGTTTTTCATTATCCAGATTCTGCAAAAAAAACTTTGTTTGGGTAGAAATAGATTCATATTATATAAGTCAACGCTAACCACTATTATGTTCTGAATCCTGAGTTTATGCTTCTCCTGATCAAGCACTCCAAAAAAAAAAAACTGCCTACCAGTATGGATGACGTGAATCCTATACCCTGTAGTCCCCTTTGCCCTATATAACATTTTCTTTACACTTATTTATATACGTATGATTCATTTTCTCTGTATGTTTCTAGGGTGAAGTGTTCTGACACTCGACACTGGTATGAGAGGTGTTATAAAACAAATGAAATGTGACAGAGGGGCTATGGAGGGTTTAGAGGCACTGTTGGAAGGTGATAGTGAGGGAATCGTTGAAGAGCCCCAACAAAGATTGTCGTATCCTTGTTCACAGTGAAGTCAACACATTTACTATGCTTTTAAAAGCTCGTATAATTCAATAGATAATGACACATGTGTTGTAGAATGCACCATTCCCCCCCCCCCCCCCCCCCCCAAACTTTCTTCGGGGGTGAGTGATGTGGGGGGGGGGGGGAGAAGAGCACCTCAAAGCCCTCTGTGTCAGGCTCACTCGCTGCACTTTGTGTGCACCATACAGGGACTGGTCTGACAACATTTGCCAGGGCTGCTTTGGATTTCCAGTCCAGCCGTGGCAGGAGCAGGAGCCTCGTACTGCAAAATAAAACCAAACATTGAAAAGTTAGTCGCCAAGATTTTGCAGACTTGTTTTCAAAATAAAATACTAAAATCTTTAGTAATTCGAGTATTTGTTTGGTGTGCACACTTGTGTGTTTATTTTTTTTTAATCACTTAATGTTTAAAATGTTAATCTTACAAATTGCTTGGGGTCCCTGGCTTCCAGTAGTGACTCAGTGGAGTCAAACATTTGGGAACCACTGTTATAACAAATTACTTTGCTGCTGTTTGGAGCAGCTGTCACAAAAGTGGCAGTGTGCCTGCAAGATAGGGAAAGTAGTGGCAGCAGTGTTGAGTCATTGCAGAAGGTTTTTGACAGTTGCTAATTTTTTTGGGCCTTAATAGTTGTAGGCATGTATGTATGTAGAAGCAGTGCTGTATTTATGAACTTTGTTTAGTTCTTACTCTGTCTTCAACCTTTTTACTTGCCAGTCATTATTTTATTTGTATCACTTACTCTCTTTTCCTTTATTCCTTCCTCCCTCTGGGAGTTCTTGCCTCCCTTGGCTGTTCCTTCCTCCCTTCCCTGTGTTGCCCATTTCCTCACCTTTCTGCCCATTTACACAACTCTCTACTATACCCCCTTGACCCTTTTGCCTAATTTAGCTGTAATCTATACTATTCAATCACCTGCCTTTTGTCTCTCGCTGTTGACCGAATGCTGTTCTTTTCTCTTTCCATAGGCATCCCAGAGTGGTAAAGTTTCCTTGCCGCACTCTGTGTTCCTGGTCGTAACCCGGTTTGCCATTCTCACTGGGACGGGCTGGAGCCTGTGTCGCTCTGTCATTCACCTCTTTAGGACGTATTCCTTCATGAACCTCCTTTTCCTTTGTTACCCGTAAGTAAAAGTGAATGGGAGTGCAGATGAGGGCTGGTACCCTTATGGAGGAAATTGATCAGAGTCTGTAAACTTATCTTGTGGGAGAGAAATGACTTTGTCATTGTGGTGGAAAGAGAAGATATTGTTGATGGGGTTCCCTCAGGCTTTTCAAGTGCTACAAACTATTGCATGCAGGAAATGGTGTGTCTGAAATTAAACCTCTGCTGCACATAATTTGCACGTTTTAATAGTAAAAGTAGTATGTTCAAGGCATGTGTAGCTGTAGATACACATGCTTTGCAAAAGTACACCATCTAGTGTTGGGCTCGGATGATTGCAAGTTGTTTTTGTTCCAAGAAGTTTTTCGAGTCACAAGGCTGTGAGACTACTCCTTTTGGTGATGCTTGTGAGAAAGTGGCTCTGTATATACTGTTCCTAAATAGGTACAGGGTGTACAGAGTCCACAGTCCCCAGAGGTTTGGCAGAGGCTAAAGTTAGATATAACCTTTCTCTCTAAAGTGGTAGCTTGGTCGAACAGTAAGGCAGTATCAGAGGACAGTGTAAAGCATTTGTTGCACACACTCAGTCAGCAAAGGGTCTCACACACTCAATAACTGAACTCTAGGCCAATGGTTTATATATAAAAAATATATGCTTGTTTTATTTTAGAACCAACAATAGGTATTAAAATATACTTTCTCAGAATGAGATGCTTTATATAAACACTTTTGCAATATGCAATTGAGTTTTGTAGACAGTTACAAGTGGTTGCAATAGGCAACACAATTTTAAACACAATAATGCATGGAGTTCGATGGAAGTTTCAAGTTATTTGCAACAGATTACTTTTAGGATTACTTTTGGAATTCCAGGACTGGATCCTAGATTCAGTCCTGGGTCAGTACTTAGAATCAAGTGATAAAAGTCGACTTAATTACTGTGATGATTTTTAGACAATATTTTGCTATTTTAAAAGTAGACAGAAAATATTTCATAGAAAACAGTCAATGATTCTCTATGGAAGAAAATTCAAGTTGCAGGTATAGTATGTTCTTGTTACTTTTGTAATCCAGTACTGGGTACCTAGTCTCAGTACTGGTACCTTTATCCAAAACAGGTAAGCAATTACGTTTTCAGAAGTTATACGATTTTTAAAGAATATTTAAAGTTTGTAGAAATTGACACTTAGAAGAAATTTCACAGAAAACCAGTCAATGATTTCCTATGGGAGAAAATTGGGTTACTGGTAAGTACAGTTGTAAGTATTTTTCAGAGTCGGTGCTGGGCACCAAGATTCAGCACTGGGAGCTCACCTAATAGCAGGTGAGAATTTTTGTTTTCTTTACTCGGCTGATATTTGGTGAATATTTTAAGATTTGAAAAGTCCACACTTGGAAGAAATTTCAGGAAAAAGCCAATCAATGTAACCCTATGAAGAAAATTGAGTTATCGGTTTAAAGGTAAGTACTCAACTGGCAGAGTTAAGGTTCTGGGCATAGACTCAGGGGTGTCCCAGGGTCAGGTAGGTACAGTTGGTTCACCCTCAGCGGCACAAGGGCGGCCGGGTGCAGAGAGAGTTAGGCACAATGTTATCCTATGAGAGGTAGGGGGGGCCTTGGTTGGTGGCTGCTGACTAGCAGGCCACGCGGCTGTGGGAGCTGGGCTTCTGGTCACTTACTCAGAACAAGTGGGGAAGTAGATAGGTGTAGAGGTTGCACTGCCAGGGCCACTCGGGCGGCTGGGTGAAGGGTGCTTTTGAGCCTTCGGGCGCTCAATTGATTTCAATGGGAAATCTCCGGTTTAGAAAAAGACTGCAAGCTCGGGGATGAAGATTCTTCAGGTGCCACCACCATGTCGAGAGGTAAGTTGGGTAGTTGGAGGATAGGTAGGTACTCCGGGATTAGGCACAGGGGGCCGCAGGGCGCCGGGTGCAGGGGTGCCTTTTGGTGTTGGGAAATCTTACCCCTCTGTTGATCGCGGTTGGGGGGGGCACCTGGTTCTGAGGCTGCAGGCTTCTTCAGGAGTGTCGAGGGAGGTCCTTGGATGCCGGACTTGGGGCCACAGTCGCCGTGGGGTCGTCCTCGTGGTCTTTGTTCACTCCGGCACCGGCCAGGCTTGGCTGGTACAGAGTGTGTTGGGTTCGCGGTTCCGTGCTGCTGCCAGGGATTAGAAGTAGATTTTGAGTAGAGCCTCTACTCATGGGAGTCCCAGGCGTTTAGAGTCAAAAGGTAGCCAGGTCCTCCGGGGTTTGTGAGGTTGCTGGCCACAAGAGATGCCGGGTTGGAGCAGGTTCGAGGGTCGACAGACTGGTAGGGCTGGGGCCAAAGCAGTTGGTGTCTTCCTCTTCTTAGCAGCTGCAGGACAGGTCTTCTTTCTTCTAGCTCTTCTTCGGATTTTGGAATCTGGGGAAGGAAGGTTCAGGGTGCCCCTTAATACTAGATTTAGGGGCGTTACAGGTAGGTGAAGGGCAGGGACCAATGGGTCCCTGTCCTGGGGTGGGTACACCCCCTATCCTGCCTCTCTCCTGTGGGAGGGGAGCAGTAGCCTAGTCCTGATGGGGCTTCCCATCTTCAAGATGGCGAGAGCCCGGAGATGTGCCTCACCTCGCCTCCCCCACCTGAGGGGTGGGGTTGGCAGGCTGGCACATCCCCTGTCATTATTTGGGGTTTCCGGCCAAGCTTCCCGCCAGAGTGGGGGGTTGCAGTGGCCTGGGAAAGCTCACAGAGGCGGCATGCCTTTGAAGCTTCCCCTTGCCCATCCTGGGTGAGGAGATTTAGCACCTCGCCCAGGATGTCCATTGTTGCAGGCCCAGGAGAGCAGGGGCTCTCCTACCCAGGGGTCCAGCAACATGTCTGCTGTGTGGCAGCCTAGGCAGCCTCAGAACAGACGTGGATCGTAGGTTAGGTTTTAGGGGGCATCTCTAAGATGCCCTCTGGGGTGCTTGGTACATTAAATCCCACACTGGCATCAGTGTGAGTTTAATGTGCTGAGAAGTTTGATACCAAACTTCTCAGTCTTCAGTGTTGCCATTATGGTGCTGTGGAGTTCGTGTTTGACGAGCTCTCTCAGCACCATGTACTCTTAAATGGCAGCACTGCACTTACAGTGCTCAGGAATGGACCTGGGCACTGTAGGGGCACAGGGCTCCTGCTCCTGTGCCCACACCATTGGCATAGGGCACCCAGCTAGACCGGTGGCTGATGTATGCCATGGCAGTGTAGGTGATGGGCATGGCACACAGGGATGTGTGCCATGCCGGTGTGTGTAAGGGTACAGGGCCTCTAAGGGTGGCACAATGAGTGCTGCAGCCCTTAGAGGCCTTCCCTGGTCACAAGGCCCTGGGTATCTAGGGTACCATTTACCAGGGCTGACATGTGGCCAGGGTTTGCCAATTTGGGTTTTGTGTTTTTAGGGAAGGAACATAGGCCCTGGGCACCTAATTAGCAGGAGTCCAGGGTACACTCAGTCAAAGTAAATTCAGCAATTCAGCAAAAAGTGGGGGCATACCATGCAAGAAAGATTGCACTTTCTCACATGGGCATTGACTCATGATTGTTTCTTTCCGCCGATGGGTTTGGATGTACTCTCTCACACTCTGGTTCGAGATCCTTTTGGTCTCCCTTTGGTTCGCCATCAAATCCCCCTAACTTGACGATATTGTCTTGGTCGCATAGTTACTCTTTCATTCCGAGCAAAATAATATTTTGCACGTCGGACCCATTCATATTTGACAGATCTTATCTGAAATTGAGCTGCTACTGTCCAAATACCCCCACACCAACCAACATTCAGTCTGCAATCTATGCCTCTCCCCTGACCATCGGAAAGACACCTGTGAGGCCTGTTAATCATTTTTGATATAAAAAGACTATTTGGGACAAACGTGCGCGTTGCCAAGAAAAACAGCGCAGACAACACACCAGATATCTTTGGTCGACAAGAGGAGGAAGAAGAGGAAGCATCAGCAGCCCCAGAAAAATATTTCTCCATCCAAGATTCTGAGTCGGAGAAGATCCAGCCATCCTGGAGTTTGTCCACAAACGTTGTACCTTGAGCAACTGCCCTTGATCCGAAGTACAAAAATCTGCTCTGTCTGAAAAAACTGCTCACGGTCCACCACTGCATAAAAGCCATGACGTGCACAGACCTACAGACTCAAAGCCTTGCCCTCTGGCTCGGCGCCAAGATTTTGGCCTACAGCAGGGGTCTCCACGAAATCTGATTCAGCACTGACACATTAAGCAATACCTTCGGTACCGAAAGGCATGGGACATAGTGCTTCGGACCGAATATACCCACACTTAAACCAAAACTTTCCTCAGCACTGAAATGTCACACCTTAGGACGGAAAACACCACCTGAACCAGTTCTGTATTTTACACAGAAATAGCTCGACCCGAGGCAAAAATCTTTGCAGATTCAACCTGGAACAAAGATTATTCTTTAGCCAGCAAAGCCTCAACCCTTCTAAAAGGCAACTGTATTTTGAAGAGGCTAGAGACCTTCCTATTCTACCTCTTACAGTTCACGGTGTATGGGATCTTGCCACTAGCCATTTAATCATTCCTATCCCTACTTCTCCAAATCCACCAATACCACCCTGAGCATCCACTCCACCACCTGCTACACCAGAACAATTTGAAGCAGGCAACCTGTGCCCTCATTCACCCATATTACATGAGGATGATAATATGCCGGAGGACACACATCCTAGGAATCCATGGGATGCTTATGATATAAAGCCACAGGGGATTACAGACCCAGACCTTTATCCCACACGTCCATCCCCACCTAGATGACGCTTCAGCCTATCAAGACCTGATAGCTAGAGCTGCAGCATATCAAGTACCCTCACATTAGGACTCTATAGAGGATGACTTCTGCTTTGAGACACTCTACTGCTCAAAGGAGGTTTTTACCAATCCTTAAAAGAATGCTGTCATACAGCCACATAAAAGCACGAATAATAGCACCAAGAATTGACATAAAATATTAGACCGCACCATAGACCGCACCATTTGACGCGATATATATTAAAGGGCAATTAACCCTAGACTCCATGGTAGTAGCCAATGCAAAGAAATGGCTAGCTCCCAAACAACTGGGGATACACCTCCCCTAGACAAGGAGTCAAAACCTATCGATACCTCAGAGGGTAGCAGGGCAAGGGCGAGGCCAAGCACCTAAGATGATGGCCGCACACTGAGTGCGCTCTGCACCCTATCCCCTGATTATCCTGATCATCCTTGCATCCAGCGGGCCTAAAGTGACATCAACTGCATGGTTGATGTGCACTTAAGACTGCTGCACCCTCCGGGGTGCTCCCTCTGATCGAGTTGCGAGCGGAAGCAGTGCCTTGAGGGACGCGGCCTGCTGCTCCGGGAGAGCCTGGCTCTGGCCTGCCCGTATGCGAATTAGCCGCCCTCATCAAAGGCCCCCGAGCTCCTCTCTGTGGCCCCCACGACAGCCAAGTACCTGAGCGTCCGACGGTTCCGGTGCAGATGTGGAGTGCCGCTTCTGGAGTCGACTGGCACCGCTGGGCCCCGATCCTTGCTGTGTGATCAGGCTCTCCGTGGGAGGCCTTCTGCGACTGAGGTTGGGTTCGGCCAGGACTGGACGTCGGAGTTCCGCTCATGGTTGAACACCGAGAGGCCCTGCTGGCACTGCGCGGGACGGAGCAGCCCCGCTGCTGGTGTCATCTGGAGTGGCAGTACAGGCCGTGCACGTGAAGACAGAGGAAGGTGCCGTGAATCCTGGCCCGCTACGTAGCGGTTCTACACCGTTTGCCGCTGCTCCAGTCTGTGGGTGCATTTGTCAGCCATGTTTGGCAGAGAACCCTGGAGCCTACCAGGTGAGAGACGAGGCCCGCCTCCCATGTGGACCTGTTCCCGGTCTGGTCCTGCTCTGTCGCCTCGCTCCTGGGGCCGGTGGGAGACCAGGCGCTGACTCTGGGGCTCATCTGCTTTGCCGGCCCTTGCTGGGGGCTGCGGCTGGGGCCCTCCTCCACCTCGCGGCGTCGTGTCATTACCCCTCTTGGTGCGAGACATCACTCGCTGCATGGGGTGACGTGCAGGAAAGACTCACGAACAGTACACGGGGCGTGCTCAGGTCGGAGCATCCCTTGCCCTTGGGATCAGTAGAGCGGGCTAGCAGACGCTCAGCGATCGGAGCCCCGTCAGTGGCCTGTTCCCTTCTGGGCGATCGGCCCTTGCGATGGGCCTTGTGCAGATTCTTGGCCCCTTGTCACTGATGCAGAACTGGCACCACACGTCTGTCTGGCTTCTGGGTCCTGCTGGGACGCAGGCGGGCCGTTGCCAACGCTGCTGGGCCTCAGCGTTGCATTCCAGTCTTTCATTCCCTGACTGCGGGTATGTGGCCTTCATCTGGCCGGGGGAGCCGTGGGAGATGGCTCCGTGACTCCCGATCAGACTGGTGATATCCCCGGCCTCTACTAGCTGCTGTTGGATGGTTGAAGGTGTGCCGGCGGCGAAAGTTAGGCTCACAAAATACACTAGCGACACCCATCCTGGGGAGGGGGGGAATGGAGGTCGGTCGTGCCTAGACCCCCCTGGGAGCCACAGCATAGAAGAAATGGCAGAGCCTACACCACCCGCAATATACTGTTGGACAGCATGGGGGTCAGGTCGGGCCTAGGCTGTCCACCCCCTTTCTGCTAAGACTTTGTGGTTCCCTGTATTGAAGAGTCCCGATAGGCGTTCTTCCTTGGGCCTTCCCGGCGGCACCTAGAGACATGTGTGGCGTGTGCTGTGGCAGTGGCAGACGTGCGTTACTGCCACACGGTGCTGGCTCCGGGGTCGAATTAGGCCCATGCTGCACCTTTTCCTGCATTTACAGTTATTTGAATGGGTGGAGGTCCCAGTGGGAGACCGACCACCGGCATGTCCATCGAATACCCCCCGACTCGCGGTTCCTTCTGAGGCTTCAGAATTCACGGGCTTAGGGCTTAATGTGCAGGTTCAGATCCTGGGCCCTCTCCTGATGAGCTCCTAGCTCTGCCCTGGGCCTTCTCCTGGTAGGTGCCTCGCAACGTGGTCAGTAAGGGTGACACCCCCTACAAGTCCCTAATGCGACAGGCGACTTGCTGAGGTTGGACAACCGCAGAGCTGCTGTGGCCGTCCAATACCCCTGTGACCCGTGGATAGCTGGCATTGGAGAGTTCCAGATAAACCTGGGTACTGATCGACCAAGACGCCTTATTCTGTCTCAAGGGCACTTGTGAACACTGGTTGGATCCCTGGGCCCCCCTCCCATCTGTGTCCTACAAGTCCATTGAGCCACCAGACCCCTATGCCCAGTGCACAGCAGCTGGCCATTGGCTGCCTTTGCTCGGCCTATGCCCAGGGTGGCTCTCCTCAGGGTACGACCGGGGGAGCCTCGGGGGGGAGGGGTGAGGGGAAGCCTTCCGTGCCCAGCCAAGCGGACCTCTCTACAAAACTGGACTCTGTGCTGGCTGCGATAGAGCGTAAAGGCACAGCGTTGGATCAAACTCTGACCTCTCTTGAAGGTTGAATAGACAGTCACCCCTGACTTCATGCTCCTTCGTGCAGATCATCAAAAGACGTCTGAACGCGTACTAGGAGCAGAGATTGCACTGGCAGACCTCCAGCCCAAAACCCGCAATCACACTATGATGTTAAAAGATATCCTTGACCGGGTCCGCGCCCTTGAAGATAAACTAAATGAGTCAGAAGGTCGCTCGCTTTGTAACAATGTGCGGGTGAATGACCTTCCGGAGAGAGCAGAGGGGCGGGATCCGGTTGGGTATGCGGAGACCTGAAGGAAGGAGCTGCTCCCTCCTGTAAAACTCTTCTCCCTCGCCCTCCCCCCCCCCCATTCCCTCCTCAATATGTTGTTGAACGGGCGCATAGGGTCCCTGCTCATAAACCACTCCCGGGGCTCGTCCACGCCCTTTTCTAATCCGTCTGTTAAACTTCCGAGACCGGGATGCGATACTGAGAAACGTTGGGAGACATCCAGGACCCAAGGTACAAAACGTCTTGCTCTCCCTCTTCCCAGACTACACAGCTCAAGTACAGAGGAAAAGTGCCAACTTCGGAGCAGTAAAACGGCAACTGAGATTCAAAGGCATACGTTAGTCTACGCTATTCCCAGCACGTCTCCAGGTGATCCATAGTGGCACAGCGCGGTTCTTGGACTCCCCATCCAACGCTTGGGACTGGATCGAAGAGAGTGGCTGGCAACAGTCTCTAGGCCACGGAAAGATGTTGCGTCACAGAAGAGATACAGGGGTACACGTCGGAGGGGAAGGGGTGGAGGGTCGCAGCGCCGGACCTCGCCTATCAGCACCCCGGACCGAGAACAGATCCTATCGGAACGCCAGGACGCGCTACACATAGCATCTACCCTCCAATCCACAAGAGTGTCACCTGAATCCACTTCATCACCTTCTAGTTCCAGGGGAGATACAGATTCCTTGCAGGCCTGGTCTGCTGATCCGGATTTTCCTACCCCTCCAGTTGTCACGCCTCAAACATTGGACAATATTGTCCAATACAGCAGATTGTCTCAATCGCCACCATAGTATGGAACTGTGGCTTACTATAGTTGTGTAATTATTACCCAAGCCTGCACTTCGGCATTCTGCACCGCACTCTTACGCCAAATTACACATCACCAAAACCTCCCTCGGATGCCAGAACTTAGTGTTATGTAGTCGGGGGATGAGTCATTAGAAGCTATCCCTTTCTTACACGGACCCCTTTACAGTCAACGTCTGACTACGTGTTAATCACCATGGTTAGGTGTACTGGTTTGGGTTAATCCCCGTTAGGGGTTTGCTCTTATGCAGTTCTTCCACCTAGGTTGAATATTATTGTTTTTCCCCCCGCTTATGTTGCCCTACACAGTGACCTAAGGCTTTCACTGCCAGATCTGCGCACGTCAACTGCTCCACTGACTAGGTTCTACAGACCTGTATTTTACACATGACGGACATTAACATTTCCTGGAACGTTCGGGGCATCCACACCCCAGCGCGCAGGTATGCCATATACGTCTACTTACGGCATTGATCCACAGGAATTGCATTCCTACAGGAGACGCACTTGACGAGTCTAGAAGCAGGCAGACTTCGTCACCGCTGGCGCGGCCATGTATACATCACTAACTATTAATCTCAGGACAGGAGCCCCTGATTTGGGTGAGGGAGGGGATCCCATGGGTGGAAGAGGAGGTTGTGGTTGACCCGGCGGGGAGCTATGTTTGTATCAAGGGCAGGCTTAATGGTCAAACCCTCCTGTTAGGTTCCATATATGCTCCCAAGCGCTTTTTTCTTTTCTTCTTTTGCACTTGTTCATTGTGTTTTGTGTATTTTCCATGTCTAAAATTGTATTTTAGTCCTTTGTTGGGTTTGTCTATTTTTGGATTCATGTTTTCATGTGGTGGTTGGGGTGGTAACATGTATAGTTACAAATAGGCTTTCTGTCATATTATTGTGCTGGGCTTGTGGTTATTATTGTTTCATTGATGTGCTGGCCGCAAAGAGAACATACAAGGAAACTATTTGGAATAAGCTATTGATCGCAGGAAAACGCCCAAATAGCAGGGACTTTTGGGGAATCATTAACGACCTAAACAAAGGAGCGAGCCTTCATCAAGAAGCAGGGGTAGGAGAGGAATCCTGGTCCCACCATGTGCAAACACTGTATGGAAACACAGTTTCAAGCATCACTAATAGACAACGGGGCAGAGAGTTGGAAAGCGGGAAAAGCACAAAAAATGAAACTCAGGTGAATAAAGACAAAGAGGCCCAGGAAGAAGTAAACGTGATCATGGAAACTCCTCTAACCTCCAAAAAACAACTGAGGGTAATAATAACAAGATTGAAGACAGAAGGAGCTGCAGGTCCAAATGGGCTACCAAATATGCTCTTTAAAACCGATCCGGATTTTTGGTCAGAGTCCTTAACTCCCCTATTCAACCATATATATTCTCAAAACAAAGTTCCCGCATCTTGGCAAGGTAATATCATTCACCCCATTTTCAAACCGGGAGACCGTCGCATCCCCGCCAACTACAGGCTGATATCCTTAATAGATGTTGAAGCCAAGCTCTATGCCTCCTGCATCCTAACTCAGTTACAAGATTGGATAGAAGAGTCCAATATTATCCCCAAGTATCAAACAGGGTTCAGACAAGGAATGGGCACCATCACAAACCTAGCTTGTCTGTCACTTTTAATGGAAAAAGCACTAACTGAGGGTTCAAGACTATACGCCTGCTTTATTGATATAAGGTCAGCATTCGACCGGGTATGCAGAGAGCGCCTATGGGCAAAGTTGACAACCTGGGGATTCCCGAAACCCATGTTAAAAGCCATAGTCACCCTGTATAACAATACATGGGTAAGGGTTAAGTTAGGCAACGGTGGCAGTATTACCTCAAAGATTCCGACGTATCAAGGTTTAAAGCAAGGCTGTGTATTGGCCCCAAGCCTCTTTAACCTTTTTCTCTCGGACATCAGCAAAGTTTTGGTTGCAGCAGAATGTCATCCGCCGAGATTGGCTAACGAACCTATCAACTTTTTACAATACGCAGATGACCTAGTAGTACTGAGCAAATCACCAATCGGTCTACAAAGAGCAATCAACAAATTAGCGAAATATTTAAATCAGGAAAAGCTGGAACTAAATAAAGATAAAACAAAGGTCGTCCGACTAGTGGAATCAAGCAAACTCAACTTTAAATGGACGGCAAACGGAGAAATGGTAGAAGAACAACCTTTATATAAATATCTGGGTATTTTAATAGAGCAAAGACTTAAACATAAAGAGCAAAAAGTTATAATAAAGGCAAAAGCTCAGTCACTAATCTTTGCATATCGACTACTGAAATCCAAATTGGACTGTCCTAATCACAATCACCTACTGAAGGTCATGGCCGCGCAAATTTTACCTACCTTGTCCTATGGACTGGTTACTTGGCAAGGCAAGGAGGCTGATTTATTAAACGCAACGCAGACTAAGATCTACAAAGCCGTCTTTAATCTGCCAAAATCCGCCTCTCCAGCGCAGATACGGCTAGAATTTGGCCTGCAAAATCAAAACTTCCGGAGCATGAGTGGCTTTGTGAAGCTTTGTAATAAATTTCGTTCTGCAAATCAGGAGTCCTTGGACCATCTGTGCTGGGAAGAAATCATGCATCAGGCGGATAACAAAATCTTGAGTGCCTGGGGAAAGCATTTGCAAAATTGCTTGATGGAACTTGATATAGAACCATCATGGGAATTAAGGATGGATAAAGTTGGTTTAAATAGCTTAATTAACAAGGCAGCCAAAACGAAATCCTTTTTAGAAGACAAAAAATCATTGGCCAAACGCAGGCATGGGTGGACAGTTATAGCATCTTACAATTCTTTTAAACCACAAGCATACCTATCCTTTCACTTCAGCGGGTTCCTAAAGAAATGCTACACGGACTACCGGATGGGCCAACACATGTCAAAAGACCTACTCCCCTCCTGGAAACAGAGCTATCAAACAGAAAATTGCCGTTTATGCGGTTATAAATCCGAATCCCTAGCTCATATTTTTTGTGTATGCCGAGCAGTATTGGATCTAAGACGACGATATTTAAAGCAAATTTTTAATGTCCTAAAAACTCGCACTTGCAGACAAGCAGTAACAAGTTGGCTGGGAGGATCCTCCATAATCCTGGCTTGCAGGGGAACAAAATTTCTGGGGGCAGTAAGGATCCGCCTGAACCAGCAAGAGCAGGAAGCGTGTAACATCGGAACCCTTAAGAAAAAGCAACAAAGAAAATAACCAGTGGATATAGATAACTTACATTTTACAGAGACACATTGTCCCATGCTAGAATCAAATTTTTACAATTGTATTTAACAAGTTTTATGCGCTTTGGTGATAATGACTAGATGTTTTACGGTTCTCATCTTTTATATTCTTTTATTTATACATGTGGGTTTTGTAATAATTTTAACAAATTATACAATAAAACTTTGACTTGACTTGACATTGATGTGCTGCTTTTCTAATAATCACATACAGAAAAATCATGAAAAATGAAATGTTTTGATAAACAAATGAATTAAAAATCTTTTTTTATAAAAAATACAATTCTTTGGTCTTGTGGGTTCTATGAAATGTTGGACTAATTGCCAATATAATATCTGTGTGAGGGAAGTTTTATGTAATTCTTTTTGTACTAATTCCCTGGCTACTTCCCTCCCTTATTTGCTCATTTCAGGGTTCCTCTTCCGTTTATTGTTGACAAACCCTGACCAGAACACCGTTCCTCGGCAACCTCTCCACCACACTTTCCAGATGGGGGGGGGGTTGGGAGGGGGGAGGGTATGCCTTGGTTACTAGGCAGGGATTTTAAATCGATCCTTGATGTCTCACTTGACCGCTCCCTCCTGCCTCTACCCGCACCAATGCTTCATCTAATGCGCAGGCTCTGTGCACCTGGCTGGGACACTGGTCCCTAATAGATGTGTGGCGCGCACGTTATCCTGAATTGAGGGTGTATTCCTTTTACTAGTCAGTCCATGCTCTCCATGTGCGGCTTGACCGCATCCTGGCAACACCAGCTCTACTTCCCTTGATTAGTGACACCAGTTATCTAGGCCGTACTCACTCGAATCATAATCCCCAGACCATGTCGCTAAGCTGGGTAGCTAGATCTCCTTCGATTCCCTGCCTGGCGGTTGCAGACTGCGACACTGGAGGACCAGTCCTTCCGCGGCTTCTTGGAAACCGCAGTGGTTGGATATTTTGTGCATAATGTCGGCTCCGCAAGGTCCCCCCAGGTAGATTGGGAGGCCTTTAAGGCTACAACAAGAGGTCACTGCCTGGGTCTAACCTGGAGCATCTGCAAACAATTAGGTACCTTGCTCGCCTCCATTGAACGGAAGCTCCTCCATTGGGAAACACTGTCAGTCACTCACCCTGAGGAACGGGCATGGCTCGAGGCACTTAAGACGGCCGGCTAGAACTGCTAGAAAAGTTACACTGTCACAATTACATAGCCCCCTCTACCCGCACCCACGCAACATCAGACAGGGCAGGCAAACTGCTTGCGTACCTTATTAGACAGGAGCACCCACATCATCCCATACAAGCAATTAGGGATGAGCTCGGTCAGATGAGATACACGCAACGAGACATACACGAGGCCATGACCAAACATTACACCACACTCTACGCATCTAGCGCGCACAGTGACGCCTAACAAAACTGCCCGGAACACCGCACTCAATCTCCGCCGCTACTTCAGAACCGACTACGCCCTTCTGAACTGGCCCCGTTCGGGATGCCTTGTGCTCGACCTTGAGAGAGCGTTTGATTCCCTGCAATGGGATAATCTCTTTTCAGTGCTGCCAAGGTTTGGCATAGGCCCATATTTCCTCAGCATGGTTCGGCTGTTATATAAGCGTCCAATGATCCGAGTTAAAACAGGACCCTATATATCTGACGCTATCTGGGTGAGCCACGGGACTTGCCAGAGCTGCCCACTTTCTCCGCTTCTTTTCTCCATGGTGGTGGAGCCCCTAGCGGCATTCATACGTGCCCGGGTAGACATGGGAATTCCCTCGGGCGACAGCACGCATACAATCTCTTGGCGATTACTTTTTATTATACGCCAGAGATCTTCACGCTATTCCTACACACTAGACGCAGCACTGTCCTGATACACCACAGTATCAGGGCTTAGGGTCAATGCAGCGAAGTCCACTCTCTTCCGGTTCTCGTTGTCCACTCTAGATCCGGGGTACTCATGGGGGAGGGGGGGTCCCGATGTCCTGGTGCACAGGTACTTTCCAATACCTGGTATCCACATATATCCAACCTAAACCGACCTATTTGATGGAAACATCACTAGAGCCACCTCCTCTATTTACTCGCAGATAACATTCTGGAAGACTCTCCCTCTGTCTATTTCAGGTAGAGTGGCCCTGGCGAAGATGGTGTTCTCCCACGCCTGCCTTATTATTTCGCTACCCTGCCACTTTACATTCCCCCCTCCTATTTCAGCAAACTGGAGGCTAAGGTTTGGGACTTTCTTTGGGGCACGTCTAGGCATAGGGTCTCCATCGGAAGTTATACCTACCGGCGGGACAGGGCAGAATGGTAGTGCCTAACTTTGAGCATTACTATTTAGCAGCTCAGTTACAATGGGCGGCCAGATGGCTAGCTTCATGGCACCTGGCGGATACCGTCACACTGTAACCTCCTATGATTGTCAGAGAAGGAATGGATGGCAATACTAGAAAGTCCGAAACGTATCCCTTGCAATTTGCGCTCCAGGCAGATTCAATATTTTATTCTCCACCGCGCCTACCTCTCCCCTGATAAATAAGTTCTTCCATCTGAATGACTCTGAATGTCCCAGGTGCCGCCTACCCAATGTAGACCTCCCGAATTTGCTGTGGCATTGCCCTGCCCTGGGGGAGTATTGTCCCGCTGCACTAAACATAAAGTTCTCTTCCATTGGGAGGTGTATATATTGCATCTCTTCAAGAGCAGTAGGAAACACGAAGTGGCCACATGATTTTTAGACCTGGGCCTAATCACGGCGAAACGTCTGATCACTAAAAGATGGAAAGTTTTGATGGCGCCCCATATATTAGCCTGGCGCCGCTCATTGCTCAACTGGGCCAGGGCAGAGGGCATGGCCCTGCAGAGGGAGGACCTGTTGGGGCTTCATAAGTTCCCCCTAGCTATCGATTGGGGGGCTATTTTGAATAAATTGCAGAAGTTCGTTACACCCACTTAAGGCATGCAGGAAGAGGCGGTGGCCTCAGCAGCTTCAAGATGACATTCCACCATCATTAATGGGACGCCACAATAGAGGAAGCGCCTCACAATCCCCACTTGCCCTGGCGGATCATAGAACCCAAATGCGCACTACAAGCAGTTATTTACCCGTAGCTGCATTTCAGGGCCTTCGGACACAGGCAGCCACCCTACAACAGCGTTACTTTTGGCACTTTTGTTACATGGGCATTTGCTCTATTGTTTCTTGTAAATTCTTACATTAATTGTGTAAATGCCCTAACTCCGACATATTTAATGTACCATTTGTTCTTTGTGCCCCTTCACCGCTGTACATACCACTTTATGTGTCACTTGCGCCGTCACAAAACTCCACGAGCACTTGTGCACAGTATTTTGTCGGTTACACTTTCACTAAGTGTCACGCAGTGCTTTTAACCTATATGATATGTACATATGACGTAATATGTCCATCATGTGTTGAAAAATACAACTCTTTCCGGCATTCTTGGTCTCCCTGTGTCTTCTCTGTATGGATTGATTCCTCCTATACTTCATGATACGGCTCATTTTTGAATAACTTGTCCTCCCAATGAATTCCACATTGAGATATTGTTGTTAGATACCATATATTAGCCTGGCGCCGCTCATTGCTCAACTGGGCCAGGGCAGAGGGCATGGCCCTGCAGAGGGAGGACCTGTTGGGGCTTCATAAGTTCCCCCTAGCTATCGATTGGGGGGCTATTTTGAATAAATTGCAGAAGTTAGTTACACCCACTTAAGGCATGCAGGAAGAGGCGGTGGCCTCAGCAGCTTCAAGATGACATTCCACCATCATTAATGGGACGCCACAATAGAGGAAGCGCCTCACAATCCCCACTTGCCCTGGCGGATCATAGAACCCAAATGCGCACTACAAGCAGTTATTTACCCGTAGCTGCATTTCAGGGCCTTCGGACACAGGCAGCCACCCTATCCCTCAGTCAAGTTATTTTGTCCTCATTTTTTTGTACCCTATACCCACTGTTGACTGTTACACTGCATAAAGCAAATATCAATGCTAATGTATTGTTACTTGGCATTTGGAGTAGTTTAGCCATTGCTGTGCTGTTCTGTTAAAACTATAAATGTCAATAAAGATTTAAACAAAAAAAAAAGAGGGTAGTAGCCCAGTCTGCCAATCAATGGTGTATTGCCAACAGCTAAGCTCTTTTGGCACATTCTGACAGGGCTCAGTGGGATGTAATGGAGGGGCTCCTCTAACATCCCCCAGAAGAATACAAGAAAAGAGGTTATGAAATGGTCAATGAGGGGAAGTTGATCACTAATAACTCCATTAAATGCGCACTAGACTCCGCTGACACTGTGGGTAGGGGCATAAATACCTGCCTTCTATTAAGTGTCTCCGCATTTTTAAAACGGAAGTGCAGCAGGCAATTCTTAATATACCCTTTGACAAAGAGCACCTCTTGGACACAGTCTTTGGAAAAAATGAAAAAAGACACAGATGTTGCAAAACCAATGGGGGCCCTGCAAACTCCCACCTACCCTGGGTCCTTTCGTCAGCCCAATTTCAAACATGGTGCTAGGTCTTCCTCCACAGACATCAGAGTCCTCCTATAAAAATCAAGGGCAGTTGTACACCTCTAAAAGCTTCTACAGGGGCACATATAGAGGAAACAATTTCAGAGACCACAGTCACGGAAATACTGCCCATGCCCCAAATGCAAACACCAAACTATGACTTCCTCACCATTCCCCCCCAACCATCTAACACCTGTCGAGGGACGTCTTCAAAGCCTTTTACCAGCCTGGAAATCCATCACAACAGCCAATGGGTGTTGGACATTATCCAACATGGTTACTGTCTGGTGCTCATCACAACTCCTCCAAATATTCCACCCACCTACACAAACTAGAAATACAACACCAAACTCTCCTCAAACAGGAGATATTGACTCCCTTACTCAAAGGAGCTATAGAACCAGTCTGAATTCAGCATCAAGGAACAGGGGTATATTAATTATACTTCCTCATTCCCAAAAAAGACTGGTCACTTTGGCCCATTCTTGACCTCAGACCCCTCCATCACTATATCCTACCAGAACACTTCCACATGGTCACCCATCAGGAAATAATACAATTACTGCAAAAAGGCAACTTCGTGTCCTCCTTGGACCTAAAGGACACCTACTTTTATATACCCATCCATCCCTCACACCACAAATACCTACGGTTTGTCTTCCAAGGTAAGCACTATCAATTCAGGGTTCTTCCCTTCGGAGTCACCACCGCACCATGGGAATTCACAAAATGCCTAGCAGTAGTCGTGGCACATCTGCACAGGCAAAATATCCACCTATTTCCATATTTGGACGATTGGCTAATAAAAGCAAACCGCACCCGCCTTTGCAACCAACATACACAGCAAACACTCCCCCTACTAAATCAACTAGGGTTTACCATCAATCTGCAAAAATCGCACCTACAACTATCTCCAATACAACTGTATTTAGGGGTCATACTCAATGCTCACTTAGGGTTGGCATACCTAAATACGGGTAGAATACAAAACATTCTGACACTAGCCCAACAGTTTCAAACTGGGACCCAGGTCACAGTCGGAAAACTCATGCACCTTTTGGGCATGTTGGCATCCTACATCGCAATAGTCCCACATGCTCGTTTACATATGCGACCACTGCAAGAATGTGTTCTACGTCAATGGACAGCCACAGGTTCGACTACACTTTCTTGTGTTGGTAGATAGCCACACAAATCACTCTCTGCTGTGGTGGAATCCATAAAAGCTGTCAAAGGGGCAGCCATTTCTAGACCCAGTTCCCCAAGCCATATTCACAGCGGATGCTTCCCTGACCGGTTGGGAGCTCACCTTCAAGATCTTACAATTCACGGTGTATTGGACTCCAAACACTGGGGTCTCCATATCAATTACCTAGAGCTTGCAGCTGTTCACCTAGCATTGAAATTGTTTCTACTTCAACTACTACACAAAGATGTCCTAATCCGGATGCATAATATGACAACTATGTACTACCTGCAGAAATGGAAGGGGCGGTGGTGGTGGCTCACTCTCTGCAATTATTGCACCTAGCCCAGACCACATGGCACTTAGCAGTACATCACAACATGCATCTCCTAGCAGAACACGTACCAGGGACAAGCAATCAAGTAGCTGACCTTCTCAGCAGGACGCAACAAGTCCACGAATGGGAACTTAACCCCAAAGTTGTCCTACTGTACTTTCACAAATGTGGGTTTCCACAAATAGACTTCTTTGCAACCCCAGAAAACAAAAATATGCCAAACTTAGGGTCCAGGTTCCCACACCTACTATCCAAGGGCAATGCTCTATGGACGCACTGGTCAGGGATATTTGCCTGCACTTTTCTACCTCTCCCACTACTAGTCAGAAAGCTCAGTCTGACCTCCCTCACCCTAGCTCCGATCAGTGTTCAATGTAGGGTGCGCGTGCACTGTAACTTCCCTGAGCGCGCAATTTGAATTGTGAAGCGTGCACACTTCACAATTCAAGCAAGAGAGTGTTTACAGCTGCTTTTAGTAACATGAGCTGCATTCAAAAGCGATCACTTGCATGTTGGTAAAGCACTGGAAGAAGCGGAGGCAATATAGTGTGGAGAAGGAGTTCACTGTGGAAAAGGCATTGGGGCAGGGGAGGTCTGCAAAGGGTCACAACTCACAAGCAGGACTGACCGTAATCAATAGACTGGGACTGCGTTCTGGGCTGAAAGAAACTTTGATGTTTGTTGTGGGGTCAGGGGTCGTTTCAATGTGCCGTCAAGAGGTGCGAGGAAGATGAGAGGAAGGCAGGGGGTTGATGGGTTGCTAACAATTACTCTGAAGTACATTAAGGGCTGGTCACAAGCTGCACACGTGCTACTTGTTTCATAGGTTTTGCTGAAATTGGCGGCTTCAGGGATATACAGGTAGCAGTGGGGTCTGATTGATTAATGTATTTTTTTATCGCCATTCATCAATTGGTATTATTGGAAGGCCTGGTAATTGATATATTTAAAGTGCTCTGTGCATTGTTCGTGTTTATGATGGGACAGCTGATGTTTCTGGATAAAGGTCAGCTTGATAGTTCTTGGTGCATCAGTGCACAGGCCGTTTTTTACGAGCTGAGCCCTGAAATGCTTGCCATTCATTAATCATGCAGCAAACATCAGCTAAAATAAGATAAAGCCTCTTCAAAATACAAAAATGTTCCTTTTTTAAAACGCTGAAGCTTTGGCATTAATGTCACATTATATCAGTGCACAACAGTGATTAAAAGTAAGTTTTTTAAAATAGAACCATTCTTTCCCTTCCCCTGTAGCAATGTCATTTGTGAACCGAGGAAAGTTGTCGTGTGCACCCTGTATGTGGCCCACATTCTTGTATAGAGAGCAACAACATTATAGTCTAGTAAGTTTAAACAAAATATTTGTATGCCTCTTATGCTGAACTCACCTATTTAAACGTGCTTTTATATACAATAATGAAAAAAATGGCATTTTGCTGAAATAACAATTTGCCTAAGGTCACACATTTTGGTTATGTGAGAAAGCCAGGATCAATCCCAGGTTTTCTAGTTTCACTTTGTACAAATCAGCCACTAAATGGGTGTTTGAACTGTGAAATGCAGCAATTATCAGCATTCATTGTGCCCCTCCAGCCCTGGGCCCCGGTGTCATTGCACCTGCTGCACCAATAGAAGCTACACATCTGGACAATACTAATTGTAGCATTTTCCTTTAGAGGCACCAGCTCACTCTTGCCATGTAGTGGGCATGCACTGATGTTAGTACTAGGGAAGTAGCTACCATTGGTGCAGCAGCTGCAGTGGCACCGGGAACCATTAAACATGTACATTTCTGTATTTTCCTATCCCACCAACAGTCAAAAGGGCCATTTTCCTTGCTTGCCTCATAGCCCATGTCATAATTTCTATGCTTCTGGCTACCTGGTCCTTCCAAAATATGCATAAACCTTAGCTACGTGCCACTGCTAGCAAAGATGGAGAGCTGTATTCTTGATAGGAAAGTGGATTTGCTCAGGACTTTTCACAGATAACAATAACATTATATGTGTACCTGCTGCATCACTATCTGAGCAGGTGTGAAACCTTTTCCTGCCTCTTCTTAGATCATGCAGACTTCCCTTCAACCTGAAATAAAGCTTTCCATTTATTTCATTTACAAACACAGTTTGCTTTTATATAAGTATAAGTAATATTAATCACTGCACAATACATACAATAACAAATCTGTTTTGGAAACGCACATTCTTACTTGAACAGTCACTCCATTACCAGCCCATTTTACACATTATATGCTGAGATGCATGAATGCTTCTTATATTATTTCATTGTGCATTACCTGAGTGGATGAGGTTTTACAAACATTGTGTATTTGCAATGTATTATGCACTATATGACAGTGCATACTGTGAACTGAGTTACAGCCATGTGTGCTTAATTGAATAGAAACAGTGCTTGTGTGTGATTATGATGGGACATGATTGAAAGCTTTGTAGTTAAGGCAGAATGAAGTGCCAGTTTCTCACAGTGCTGTCAGTGAGTCCTACATCTGTTCAGACTACATGGACCTCCAATTTGGCTCATGTACAAACCACAGAGAGTGATAGTCCTAAATATGTTAATTGTAAAAATTTGAAAAATGGGTGGAAGAGTTACACAACTTTCCAACTAAGACATCACCAAAGAGAAATAAAAAACGTAACACTTGCAGCAGGTGAGTGGGGGGTGTTGAAGTGAAGTATGTTCAGGAGAGAGTGAAAAAACGGTGCACAAGAAGAAAAAGATGACATGTGAGATATGCATATTGAAGATTTCAGAAACCTGTGGGGACAAAAAGAATACAAGTGTTAATGGCAGATATTTTTAGTTCACATTATCTTAACAAAATCATTGTTACTCATTTGTTTTATACAGCTAAAACGCATTGGCAAAGCCAAAAGGTCTGGCTTGTTTCAGTCTTAGATCCCATTGTTGTATTATGCCTGATGTAGTAACTGAAAAATCCCATTGTTATGGTATCCGGAACCTGATGTGATATTGAAGGACTTTTGGGGTTACAATCTGATGCTGCATATTCAGTGCAATTAGGTTTCAGGTTTTAGGGTTTTGGCTGTCTGCTACCCAATTCCTATGGTGTCAAAGTTCGTCATCCTCATTTTGCTGTGCTTTCATCTACGTTCAGATTTTACACGCACAGACCATAGAAATTCAACAGTTCTAGTTAGATATCTGAAATAACTATAATTCGTGCCCTAAGGTAACTCTAACGTATGCTATCGCCTTGCACTGCTAATTACCCCACTCATTACATCACTCGTGACATCTTCTGTTACATCATTGATAATATTACTGCAACATTTGCTCTAAAATAATTGATGAGAAAGCAGTGCATGGCGAAGGCCCGAGTTATATCCGAAAGCAAAGGTCCCACTTCAGCCCCCCAAGAGCAGCGTGTGACCAGGCGTGGGGCCCGGCAATATCCGAACCGACAAACTCCAGAAGTAAAATCAGATGCACTCCCAGACAGTATTTGCTTCATGGTCTGTTGAGTGTGTGTGTATGTATGTGTACATATGTGTGTGTATATGTATATGTGCATATATATATATATGTTCGAGGCATATGAGCTGCAGATTGTACACTTAGCATAGATCGCCATCTGGTGTTGGGCCCGGATGTTTGCAGTTTGTTTTTGTTCTTTGGACAGTCTTTGGAAGTCACGAGTTCGGTGACTCCTCCTTCGGTCCGTACTGCGCATGGGCTTCGGCTCCATCCTCAGATTGTTTTTTTCCGCCATCGGGCTCGGATGTGATACTTCGTGCTCCGGCTTCGAACCTCTACGGTTCCAGCCTCGACGGAAAATCCTCGTTCTTCGAGTTTCTTCATCAATCTTCATCTCTCGAAGCGGCACTTTACTCCATTCCGCACATCGGCACCGGCCTTCGGGCCCTCCTCGACTCCGGTCCCAGCTGATGGAAAGGACTCCGTTCAAAAAGTGCCCAAAATGTGGGTCTAAATTTCCCCACACCGACCTCCATCAGGTGTGTAACCTTTGCCTCTCTCCAGAACACGAGGCTAGAGACTGCCCCGCCTGTAAGTCTTTTAGATCAAAAAAGACCATCCGGGATCGAAGAGCTCGACGCACCATGGCGCACTCCTCGACCGCGGCTCCACCGGACATCTTCGGAGACGACGCCGAAGCTTCGGGGCAACTACACACCGAGCAGGAGGACGACGTCGTCCGCGCTTCCGAGGCCGACGACTCAGACGTGGAGGACATCACACCGGCGCAGCGGGTCGTGAGTACTGTATCCCCTCCCACCCCCGCGCCCAAAACCAAAGAGACTCCGGTTACACCCTCGCCTGCAGGCCTGGGCAAAACCAAGCACACAGCTTCTATCACCCCACCTTCGGGCCCGGTGTCGAAGCCTCAGAAGTCTCACGGCAGCTCGGGCTCGAGCCAGCCGACGCCTGGTGCTGAAAAACACCATCCGGCACCGAAGAAAGTGATACCCAGCTCGACTCCGAAGCCACCGGTGCCGAAGCCTGGACTCTCGGTGCCGACAAAACACAAACACAAATCTGTCGGCACCGACGCTCCGGCGCCGAAAACTCCTTCGACGCCGAAAAAACCGGAGGTACCAAAAAAGCATGGCGCACAGAAACCATCCAAACCCTCGGCTCCGAAAACATCGGCGCCAGCGGACGATTCGGCGCCACTGGATCTCTTTACACCAGACCCTTTGCAAAAGACTCTATTTAAAGATCCAAAGACTGGGCTATTGACTTTAGTTGTCAAGAAAAGACGTCTTGACACACCGGCTCCTCCTCCACCGCCCAAGCGGAAGGACTCTGCTACTTCTCCTCTCAGAGTGCCCTCCCCACTACATCCTCCTCCACCTCCTCCACCCCCTCCCCCCTCCCAGGTCTCCGCCACCCTTACCTCATCACTCCCCGACCCCGTCCCCGAATTACGGGGATCCAGATTATGACCCGGCGGACGCCCCAATGGACCCCACTCCACCGGGGACCCAAGACCCATTGGAAAACTACCACAACCCTGACATACCTGATATGCCTCAGGACGACCTATACCCATCCAGGCCGTCTCCTCCAGAGGACTCCTTAGGGTTTCACCACTTAGTGCAGAGAGCAGCACACTACCATGGGGTGGACATGCATAGCGAACCAGTGGAAGACGACTTCCTACTGGACACATTTGACATTCAGGACAAGTCCACGTCTATTTTGCCCATGCTTAAAGGTGTCACCAAGCATGCTGCAGAGGTGTTCAAGGACCCTGTCAGGGCCAGGGTACTGAACCCTAGAATAGAAAAAAAGTACAAGGCGGCACCCACAGACCCTGCATACATTAAGGGCCCTGCTCCCTTAGATTCCCTAGTTGTCTCCTCAGCTAGAAAGCGGGCTAACTCCCAGTCCTCAGGAGAAGCCCCACCGCCAGACAAGGAATCGAAACTTTTAGACGCGTCTGGCAAACGCACCGCCTCCCAAGCTGCAAACATGTGGCGCATTGCAAATACACAAGCGCTACTTGCGCGCTATGACAGAGCACACTACGACGAACTTGAGGCTCTTATGCAGCACCTCCCCGAAAAAAACAAGCGCAAGGCTCATGACCTGATACAGGAGGGTAAACTAATTACAAACACCTCCATTAAGTGTGCCCTCGATGCAGCCGACACTGCTTCTAGAGCCATAAATACCAGTGTCCTGCTTCGTCGTCATGCCTGGCTCAGGATCTCGGGTTTCAAGCCTGAAGTCCAGGCGTCCATACTAAATCACCCTTTTGATCAACAAACTCTCTTTGGGCCAAAGGTGGACGAAGCGTTGGAAAAGATGAAAAAGGACACAGACACAGCAAAGTCTATGAGGGCACTCCAATCACAGGCCCCTAAACGCTCCTTTCGACGCTCATCCTTTCGTGGCAGAGGCTTCTCCACCGATAGCGCCTCTACCTCCTACAAGTCCCCTCCTCAAAATACCTTTTCAAAGGGCAACCAAAGGGGTGGTTACAGAGGCAACAACAATAAGGGCAGGGGCAAAACTAACACCACCCGTTCCGCAACCCCGCCCGCACAATGACTTCCCTTCCCTCCCCCCAGACCATCCCACTCCGGTCGGGGGCAGACTACAACAATTTATCCACGCATGGGAATCCATAGCATCGGACAAATGGGTGAACCAAATTATTCGGTCAGGGTACTGTCTCGAGCTAACATCTACCCCACCCAATATCCCACCAAGACACCGTCCAATGTCTCAAGAACATTCCACACTGCTCAAACAGGAGGTGCTCTCCCTCCTCCAAAAACACGCTATAGAGCAGGTCCCCGTCAATCAGCAAAATCTAGGGGTCCACTCCCTGTATTTCCTTATACCAAAGAAAGACGGGACCCTGAGGCCCATTCTGGACCTCCGGCCTCTAAATGCGTACATACATTCAGACCATTTCCACATGGTCACCCTACAACAAGTCCTCCCGCTCCTCTGTCAGGGAGACTTTCTCACTACCTTGGATCTGAAGGACGCATACTTTCACATTCCAATACACCCTTCTCACAGGAAGTACCTCAGGTTCGTGGTGGACGGTCAGCATTACCAATTCACGGTTCTCCCCTTCGGGGTCACCACCGCACCACGGGTGTTTACCAAATGCCTAGCAGTTGTAGCAGCACACCTCAGGCGTCAACAGATTCACGTCTTCCCTTATCTAGACGACTGGCTAATAAAAGCCGCGTCCTACAATCAATGTGTGCAACATACCAACAGCACCATTCAACTACTCCACCAGCTAGGCTTCACGGTGAACTACCAAAAGTCCCACCTCTTACCATCTCACACAAAGCAATATCTCGGGGCAACTATAGACACCTCCAAAGGTATTGCCTATCCAAATTCAGCCAGAATCGCAAGCATACAAGCCTTGCGCAAAACATTCCTTCCCCAACACTCTCTTCCAGCAAGAGTGTTTATGAAGCTCATAGGAATGATGGCGTCCTGCATTTTCATAGTGCCCCATGCAAGACTCCACATGCGTCCACTTCAATAGTGCCTAGCACAACAGTGGAACCAGGCCCAGGGTCAGCTGACGGATCTGGTATTGGTGGACGGCTGCACCCATCACTCTCTGCAGTGGTGGAATACCACAAACCTTTCCAAAGGGCGGCCGTTCCTGGACCCGGTTCCTCAGGTGATTCTAACAGCGGATGCATCGCTCTCCGGCTGGGGAGCACACCTCTTACACCTCACAATGCAAGGTCTATGGACGCCACAGCAAAAATCGCTCCACATCAACCATCTGGAGCTCTTGGCGATCTTTCTAGCCCTAAAATCCTTTCAAAAACAGATTTCGGGCAAAGCAGTCCTCATTCGCACAGACAACATGACTGCAATGTATTATATCCAAAAACAGGGGGGGACACACTCTCCCCAGCTCTCCCGCCTAGCCCAGAGCATATGGAGATGGTCAATTCCCCAAAACATCTTTCTCCTGGCACAGCACGTTCCAGGCGTACAAAACACCATGGCAGATCTGCTCAGCAGACAAACGCAACAACTACACGAATGGGAACTGCATCCACAAGTTCTTCACCCATTCTTCCAACAGTGGGGGCATCCTCAGATAGACTACTTCGCCACCCACGAAAACAAAAAATGCCCAAGCTTCGCCGCCAGATACCCACACCCATTGTCCAAAGGCAATGCGATATGGATGAACTGGTCAGGCAAATTTGCATACGCCTTTCCACCTCTCCCGCTAATTCTATTAGTGGTAAGGAAGCTACAGCAGCACTCCCTCACACTCATTCTGGTAGCCCCAACATGGGCCAGGCAGCCGTGGTACACCACACTACTACAGCTATCAGTGGTACCACATCAAAAACTGCACCTGTCCCCATGCCTCCTAACCCAGAACCATGGAGAAATCGGGCACCCGGACCCAGCTCAGCTCAACCTTGCGATCTGGCTCCTGAAATCTTAGAATTTGGCTACCTTAACCTTCCCCCTGATTGCATGAACATCATCATGGAAGCCAGACGTCCTACCACTAGAGCATGCTATGCCGCAAAGTGGAAAAGATTTGTGATTTACTGCCGTAACAACACAATCAACCCTTTAGATGCATCCATACAGCACATCATATGCTATCTGCTCCATCTTCACAGGTGTAACCTGGCATATTCATCCATACGCCTACACCTAGCAGCGATCGCTGCTTATCTACAAAACAGACAGCATTTATCACTGTTCAGAGTGCCCGCTATTAAAGCCTTTATGGAAGGCCTTAAACGAGTAATTCCTCCCAGGGCACCACCTTCCCCTGTATGGAATCTAAATGTAGTTCTTACACGGCTAATGGGTCCACCCTTCGAACCAATGCATAAATGTGAGCTACAGTTGCTCACCTGGAAAACAGCTTTCCTCGTAGCTATCACTTCCCTTAGAAGGGTCGGTGAAATACAAGCGTTCACTATACAGGAACCCTTCCTACAAATACATCACAGCAAGGTCATACTTCGTACAAATCCGAAGTTTCTGCCCAAGGTCATTTCCCCCTTCCATCTCAATCAATCGGTGGAATTACCTGTCTTTTTCTCGCAACCACAATCTGTTGCAGAAAGGGCCTTACACACACTTGATGTTAAGAGGGCTTTGCTGTACTACATACAAAGAACGCAACCTTTCAGGAAGACTAAACAATTGTTCGTTTCCTTCTCTCCACCACATAAAGGCAACCCCATCTCTAAATCAGGGATAGCTAGGTGGATTGTAAAGTGCATACAAATTTGCTATCAAAAGGCAAAAAGAACATTATCTGTTCCACCTAAAGCCCACTCTACTAGAAAGTTAGGGGCTTCTATGGCTTTTCTAGGGAACATACCCTTAGATGACATCTGCAAAGCAGCCACATGGTCAACACCGCACACCTTCACAAAACATTACTGTGTAGACGTGCATTCCAAGCAACAAGCTAGTGTGGGCCAGACTGTACTAAAGACACTTTTTCAAACCGCTGCAACGGATACCGGTGGTCGCCGCTAAGGTTGGGTACTGCTATATAATCTATGCTAAGTGTACAATCTGCAGCTCATATGCCTCGAACGGAATATGCTACTTACCAGTATGCATCTGTTCTTGGCATGTAGAGCTGCAGAGTTGTACACGCCCACCCGCCTCCCCGGCTACCTGTATCCGTTCCAGTCCATCTTATTTAGATACAACACACATGGGTTTCTCACTGTTATTACTACGCTCCATCATTTCCCTGTTGGCGAAAAACAATCTGAGGATGGAGCCGAAGCCCATGCGCAGTACGGACCGAAGGAGGAGTCACCGAACGCGTGACTTCCAAAGACTGTCCAAAGAACAAAAACAAACTGCAAACATCCGGGCCCAACACCAGATGGCGATCTATGCTAAGTGTACAACTCTGCAGCTCTACATGCCAAGAACAGATGCATACTGGTAAGTAGCATATTCCATATATCCTCTCTTTTTTCATTTTTTTTTCTTTTTTTTATTAATTATCTTCGCATACGTAACAGAATTTAACTCTATCAATTTTCCCTGGGACCATCATTTCTGATTATTACAAACAAAATAGTAAAAGTCTCCAGCAGAAATGGCTTATTCATTTGTGAGCCTAGCGATGCTACTAGCTGCTCCCAGAAATAGTGCAGGACTGAAGGTGGCGACAACATGTTGCTGGTCCCACTTACCCTGTAGATGACATCTAGAACAGCAGTTCATGGTAGAGAGATAAAACTGGCTCGCTAATTTAGGGATATAATAGAGGAACCATTGAGGAAAAGCTTCATTCTCCTGAAGTGGGCAGACCTAAAGAGCTTATAGCTATGTTGGCTTATTTCTTCCCACTCCTTAGATTTAACTCTAAGGCCTGTTTCCTTCTCTACTTTCTCAAAGTGGTTGATGGAAAGTAAACGTGCTACCCTCCACCTGCCTATACCAGCTGCCAAAAAGCAGAGGATCAGTGGGAAGATATAGTATTGGTGAGGGCCAGCACCCATCACTCTCTGCAGTGGTGGAACAGCAGCAATCTGTTGCATGGACTTTCCTGGACCCCGTTTCTCAAGCCCAATCACCACAGATGTCATCCTTGCAGGCTCGGCGGTCACGTCTCAACCAAATGACCATCCAGGGACTGTGTGCCTCTCAGCACCTGCGGTGCCACATTAACTACCTCAAGCTCCTTGTTATACATTTTGCTCTCAAAGCCTTCATTCCACTCATTCAGGGCAAGATAGTCCTTATCAAAATAGATGTGACTGCAGTGTTTTATCGCCAAAAACAAGGCGGCACTCACTCTTTCCTGTTGTCATTACTGGCATAGCAGACTTGCCATTTGGCACTCTGTCACCACATATACCTCTTTGTGGAGTATCTTCTGAGGGACGTCAGCGACTTGGCCAACCTGCTCAGAAAGTCATATTAACAAGTCCACGAGTGGGAACTTCATTCCCATATCCTGCTCTGGGATTACCCAACAATGGGTCCCCTGAAAAAACAAAATGCCCAGACTTCGCCTTCAGGTATCCATGCCCACAGTCCATGGACAATGAACTGGTCAGGAATCTTTGCTTATACTTTTCCACGTATTCCACTTCTTATATATGTGGAGCGGAAGATGCTACAACCATCTAATACTAGTAACCCCCACTTGGGCCAGGCAGCCCTAGTATTCAACACTGTTTGAAATGTCAATCAGCAGCTCCTGATTCCTTGTGCTATTCTCTTAAATAGGGACCTTGCATTTGTTCATGTATTCTCCAACTGCTATGAACTTTATTTCCATTGCTGCTCAGCACCAGGATGCTCCATTCAGAGTGACTGATGCTCCTTGCAAATGCAAGATTTATGCCCCTCCCCCCCTGGAGTCCCTGCAATCTTACGTTACAAGGACCCTTCATTCAGGTTCACCAAGAAATGATTGTGCTCATAACCAGACCTAGTTCCCACCCAAAGTAGTTTCCCTTTCACCCCAACCAAGTGATAAAGCTCCCACACCCTGGATGTCAAACGGGCTCTTATGTGCTACATTGACAGGACTAAGCCCTTCCGCAAGGCTGACCAGTTGCTTGTAGCCTTTACCTAACCCAACAAGGCCAGCCTATTTCCAAGACTGGTATCTCTAGGTGTAAAGTCAAGTGTATCCAAAATTGATATCCGCAAGCCACAATAGACCACCTAGTTACACCTAGGGCATATGCTACACACACAAAGCAGCATTCCTGGCCTTTTTAGGCCATATCCCACTAGCTGACATATGTAAGGCAGTCACTTGGTCGACCCACACACTTTTACTACTGTGTAGTTGTTTTAGTTCAGCAGCAGACACCGGTTGGCCAAACAGTCTTAAGGACTTTATTTCAGGCATCTGCATTATCCACATGCTAGCCGTCGCTTGTATGGGTTACTGCTTTATAGTCTATGTAGTGGATGTGCATCTGTAGCAATACATGCTATTAATGGAATATATTAATTACCCTGTAAGCATCCTTTCGTAGAGAGTAGGGCTGTAGATTCACAAGTGCCCACACTCCTCCCCTGGAAAGGTGTCTCTACTTACAGATCTTTTTCTTATTAACGAACTATCTTTCAATATACAAATATGTATCCTATTACATCCACTTGCCACTCCATACTACTCTCAGCTGATGTGCGAAAACCAATCTAACATGGAGTAAGTGCCCATGCTTTTTTTTTTTTATCAACTAAGGGTGGAGTCCCTGTGCATCCCGTCACTCATAAGCCTTTATTCGAAGAACTACTTTCAAACGTCTGAGCCAACACTAGATGGCAGGAGAATACAGAGCATGTGAATCTACAGCACTAAGATGCTTACAGGGTATGTAACATTTTCCTTACTCAAAGTATCATTCTAATATGACCAATTCTGTTTAGACCTATTCTATTCTTTGCAAACAATTGGATCAAGAGAAAACATTTAGAATATTAGTGCTAAATCAGATATACCCACAGTTGAACGTGAGTGGTTTGGTGTGTGTAATAGACTCACAAGAAACATATGTTCGAGGCATATGAGCTGCAGATTGTACACTTAGCATAGATCGCCATCTGGTGTTGGGCCCGGATGTTTGCAGTTTGTTTTTCTTCTTGGACAGTCTTTGGAAGTCACGAGTTTGGTGACTCCTCCTTCGGTCCGTACTGCGCATGGGCTTCGGCTCCATCCTCAGATTGTTTTTTTCCGCCATCGGGCTCGGATGTGATACTTCGTGCTCCGGCTTCGAACTTCTACGGTTCCAGCCTCGACGGAAAATCCTCGTATCTTCGAGTTTCTTCATCATCATCTTCATCTCTCGAAGCGGCACTTTTCTCCATCCCGTACATCGGCACCGGCCTTCGGGCCCTCCTCGACTCCGGTCCCGGCCGATGGAAAGGACTCCGTTCAAAAAGTGCCCAAAATGTGGGTCTAAATTTCCCCACACCGACCTCCATCAGGTGTGTAATCTTTGCCTCTCTCCAGAACACGAGGCCAGAGACTGCCCCGCCTGTAAGTCTTTTCGATCGAAGAAAACCATCCGGGATCGAAAAGCTCGACGCACCATGGCGCACTCATCGTCTGCAGCTCCACCGGACATCTTCGGAGACGGCGCCGAAGCTTCGGGGCAAACACACACCGAGCAGGAAGAAGACGTCGTCAGCGCTTCCGAAGCCGACGACTCCGACGTGGAGGACATCACACCGGCGCAGCGGGCCGTGAGTACTGTGCCCCCTCCCACCCCCGCGCCCAAAACCAAAGAGACTCCGGTTACTCCCTCGCCTGCCGGCCTGGGCAAAACCAAGACCAAAGCTTCGATCACCCCACCTTCAGGCTCAGTGTCGAAGCATCCAAAGTCTCACGGCAGCTCGGGATCGAGCCAGCCGACGCCCGGTGCCGAAAAACAGCATCCGGCACCGAAGAAAGCAATATCCAGCTCGACTCCGAAGCCACCGGTGCCGAAGCCTGGACTCTCGGTGCCGACCAAACACAAACATAAATCTGTCGGCACCGACGCTCCGACGCCGAAAACTCCTTCGACGCCAAAAAACAGGAGGCCCCAAAAAAGCATGGCGCACACAAACCATCGAAGCCCTCGGCTCCGAAATCACCGGTGCCGACGGACGATTCGACGCCACTGGCTCTGTTTACACCAGACCCTCTACAAAAGACTCTGTCCAAAGATCCAAAGACTGGACTATTGACTTTAATTATCAAGAAAAGACGCCTTGATACTCCGGCTCCTCCTCCACCACCCAAAAGGAAGGACTCTGCTACTTCTCCCCTCAGAGTGCCCTCCCCACTACCGCCCCTACCTCCTCCACCACCTCCACCCCCTCCCAGGTCTCCGCCACCTCCACCTCACTACGATCCGGCCCCATCCCCAGATCCGGATGATGGGGACCCGGACAATTACCCGGCGGACGTCCCAATGGATCCCACTCCACCAGGGACCCCAGACCCAGGGGAGGATTACAATAACCCTGATATACCAGATATACCTCAGGACGACCTATACCCATCCAGGCCGTCTCCTCCAGAGGACTCCTTAGGGTTTCATCATTTAGTGCAGAGAGCAGCACACTACCATGGGGTGGATATGCACAGTGAACCAGTGGAAGAAGACTTCCTACTGGACACATTTGACATACAAGATAAATCCACTTCTATTTTACCCATGCTTAAGGGTGTCACCAAGCACGCTACAGAGGTGTTCAAAGACCCTGTCAGGGCCAGAGTACTGAACCCTAGAATAGAGAAGAAGTACAAAGCGGCACCCACAGACCCTGCATACATTAAGGGCCCTGCTCCCCTAGATTCCCTAGTTGTCTCCACAGCTAGAAAGCGGGCTAACTCCCAATCCTCAGGAGAAGCCCCACCGCCAGACAAGGAATCTAAACTCCTGGACGCGTCTGGTAAACGCACCGCCTCCCAAGCTGCAAACATATGGCGCATTGCAAACACACAAGCACTGCTTGCGCGATATGACAGAGCACACTATGACGAACTAGAGGCTCTTATGCAGCACCTTCCAGAAAAACACAAGCGCAAGGCTCATGACCTGATACAGGAGGGTAAACTAATTACAAACACCTCCATTAAGTGTGCCCTCGATGCAGCCGACACTGCTTCTAGAGCCATAAATACAAGTGTCCTGCTTCGTCGCCATGCCTGGCTCAGGATCTCAGGGTTCAAGCCTGAAGTCCAGGCGTCCATACTCAATCACCCCTTTGACCAGCAAACTCTCTTTGGGCCAAAGGTAGACGAAGCGCTGGAAAAGATGAAAAAGGACACAGACACAGCAAAGTCTATGGGGGCACTCCAAACACAAGCCTCTAAACGTTATTTTCGACGCTCGTCCTTTCGTGGCACAGGCAGAGGCTCCTCCACCGATAACGCCTCTACCTCCTACAAGTCCCCTCCTCAAAATACCTTTTCAAAGGGCAATCAAAGGGGTGGTTACAGAGGCAACAACAATAAGGGCAGGGGCAAAACCAACAATACCCGTACTGCCACCCCACCCGCACAATGACTCCCCTCCGCTCCCCCCAGACCATCCCACTCCGGTCGGGGGCAGACTACAAGACTTTATCCACACATGGGAGTCCATAACATCGGACAAATGGGTGACCCAAATCATTCGGTCAGGGTACTGTCTCGAACTAACATCTACCCCACCCAATATCCCACCAAGGCACCGTCCAATGTCTCAAGAACATTCCACACTGCTCAAACAAGAGGTACTCTCCCTCCTCCAAAAACACGCTATAGAGCAGGTCCCCGTCAATCAACAAAATCTAGGGGTCTACTCCCTATATTTCTTAATACCAAAGAAAGTCGGGACCCTCAGACCCATTCTCGACCTCCGGCCTCTAAATGCCTACATACATTCAGACCATTTTCACATGGTCACCCTACAGCAAGTCCTCCCACTCCTCTGCCAGGGAGACTTTCTCACAACCTTGGATCTGAAAGACGCATACTTTCACATTCCAATACACCCCTCTCACAGGAAATACCTCAGGTTCGTGGTGGACGGGCAACATTACCAATTCACGGTTCTCCCCTTCGGGGTCACCACCGCACCACGGGTGTTTACCAAATGCCTAGCAGTAGTAGCAGCACACCTCAGACGTCAACATATTCACGTCTTCCCTTACCTAGACGACTGGCTGATAAAAGCCGCGTCCTACGACCAATGTGTGCAACATACAAACAGCACCATCCAACTGCTCCACCAGCTAGGCTTCACGGTGAACTACCAAAAGTCCCACCTCATACCATCTCACACAAAGCAATATCTCGGGGCCACTATAGACACCTCCAAGGGTATTGCCTATCCAAACTCAGCCAGAATCACAAGCATTCAAGCCTTACGCAAAACATTCCTTCCTCAACACTCTCTTCCAGCAAGAGTGTTTATGAAGCTCATAGGAATGATGGCGTCTTGCATCTTCATAGTGCCCCATGCAAGACTCCACATGCGTCCACTTCAAGAGTGCCTAGCACAACAGTGGAACCAGGCCCAGGGTCAGCTGACGGATCTGGTGTTGGTGGACGGCCGCACACATCACTCTCTGCAGTGGTGGAACACCACAAACCTTTCCAAAGGGCGGCCGTTCCTGGACCCGGTTCCTCAGGTGATTCTAACAGCGGACGCATCGCTCTCCGGCTGGGGAGCGCACCTCCTACACCTCACCATGCAATGTCTATGGACGCCACAGCAAAAATCGCTCCACATCAACCATCTGGAGCTCTTGGCGATCTTTCTAGCCCTAAAATCTTTCCAAAAACAGATTTCGGGCAAAGCAGTCCTCATTCGCACAGACAATATGACTGCGATGTATTATATCCAAAAACAGGGGGGGACACACTCTCCCCAGCTCTCCCGCTTAGCCCAGAGCATATGGAGATGGGCAATTCCCCAAAACATCTTTCTCCTGGCACAGCACGTTCCAGGCGTACAAAACACCATGGCAGATCTGCTCAGCAGACAAACACAACAACTACACGAATGGGAACTGCATCCACAAGTTCTTCACCCATTCTTCCAACAGTGGGGGCATCCTCAGATAGACCTCTTCGCCACCCACGAAAACAAGAAATGCCCAAGCTTCGCCGCCAGATACCCACACCCATTGTCCAAGGGCAATGCGATATGGATGAACTGGTCAGGCAGATTTGCATACGCCTTTCCACCTCTCCCACTAATTCCATTAGTGGTCAGGAAGCTACAACAGCACTCCCTCACACTCATTCTGGTAGCTCCTACGTGGGCCAGGCAGCCGTGGTACACCACGCTACTACAACTGTCAGTGGTACCACATCAAAAACTGCATCTATCCCCATGCCTCCTAACCCAGAACCATGGAGAAATCAGGCACCCGGACCCAGCTCAGCTCAACCTGGCGATCTGGCTCCTGAAATCCTAGAATTCGGATACCTTAACCTTCCCCCTGATTGCATGAACATCATCATGGAAGCCAGACGTCCTACCACTAGAGCATGCTATGCCGCAAAGTGGAAAAGATTTGTAATTTACTGCCGTAACAATACAATCAACCCTCTAGATGTATCCATACAGCACATCATATGCTATCTGCTCCATCTTCACAGGTGTAACCTGGCATATTCATCCATACGCCTACACCTAGCAGCGATCGCTGCTTATCTACAAAACAGACAGCATTTATCACTCTTCAGAGTGCCCGCTATTAAAGCCTTCATGGAAGGCCTTAAACGAGTAATTCCTCCCAGGGCACCACCTTCCCCTGTATGGAATCTAAATTTAGTTCTTACACGACTAATGGGTCCGCCCTTCGAACCAATGCACAAATGTGAGCTACAGTTTCTCACCTGGAAAACAGCTTTCCTTGTAGCTATCACTTCCCTTAGAAGGGTTGGTGAAATACAAGCGTTCACCATACAGGAACCCTACATACAAATGCATCACAGCAAGGTCATACTTCGCACAAATCCGAAGTTTCTGCCCAAAGTCATTTCCCCCTTCCACCTCAATCAATCAGTGGAATTACCTGTCTTCTTTTCGCAACCCCAATCTGTTGCAGAAAGGGCCTTACACACACTTGATGTGAAAAGGGCGTTGCTATACTACATACAAAGAACGCAACCCTTCAGGAAGACTAAACAATTGTTCGTTTCCTTCTCTCCACCACATACAGGCAACCCCATTTCTAAATCAGGGATAGCTAGGTGGATTGTAAAATGCATACAAATTTGCTATCAAAAGGCAAAGAGAACATTATCTGTTCCTCCGAAAGCCCACTCTACAAGAAAGTTAGGGGCTTCTATGGCTTTTCTAGGGAATATACCCTTAGATGACATCTGCAAAGCAGCCACATGGTCTACACCGCACACCTTCACAAAACACTATTGTGTAGATGTGCATTCCAAGCAGCAAGCTAGGGTGGGCCAGGCTGTACTAAAGACACTTTTTCAAACAGCTGCAACGGATACCGGTGGTCGCCGCTAAGGTTGGGTACTGCTATATAATCTATGCTAAGTGTACAATCTGCAGCTCATATGCCTCGAACGGAATATGCTACTTACCAGTATGCATCTGTTCTTGGCATGTAGAGCTGCAGAGTTGTACACGCCCACCCGCCTCCCCGGCTACCTGTATCCGTTCCAGTACATCTTATTTAGATACAACACATGGGTTTCTCACTGTTATTACTACGCTCCATCATTTCCCTGTTGGCGAAAAACAATCTGAGGATGGAGCCGAAGCCCATGCGCAGTACGGACCGAAGGAGGAGTCACCAAACTCGTGACTTCCAAAGACTGTCCAAGAAGAAAAACAAACTGCAAACATCCGGGCCCAACACCAGATGGCGATCTATGCTAAGTGTACAACTAAGGGCATATTGCATGGAAAGGTATTTCCTTTGCTGGATAGAATTTAGTTGACTGAAAACAAGCGTTGTCTTCTCAGTCTCATCACACAGCAGCTAGTCAGGTTTTGCAACTCCTAGGGTTATTGTTGCGATGTATCTTCATTGTCCGAAATGCCAGGTTGCCCATGAGATCATTGCAGTAGGGTCTAGTGGACCAATGGAGTCAGAGGGATGGTAGTTGGCAAGACAAATTGATCCTGTCTCAAGCTGCAGCTCAGTCTTTCTGGTGGTGGTACCGTATTTTCTGGTAATGGTTAAATTCCATCAAACTTCCCGACTTAAACAATTCTAAGGGATCCTGTCTGCATTAGGTTGGGCCTTATCTGCATCACTTGGTGAATCAAGGGCTCTAGTCTCCAAAAAGAACCCACTCTCATACCAAGCTGTTGGAGAGTGTAGCTGTCCATTTAGCCCTTAAGGCATTCTTTAAAGTACAGTGTTCTGATTCAGACAGAGAGTTCCACACAAGCATGCGTTATCTCAACTAACAGGGTGGCACCAAATCCATATTTAGTCACTGGAAACTGAGAAACAATTTAGAAGTGGCTGCTAGCCAATAATAGCACCATAAAGGCCAACCATTCGGAAAACATTCAGGTGGATGCTTTGAACGTACAGGTGTTGGACAACCATGAAATTGGTATTTGAAGATAATCTCTAAGATGTTTTCTGTGTTTGGGGTTTTCCTTTAATTGACCCATTCTCAATTGCAAAATAAAAACCCCAAAACTTTGAGTCCAGATTTCACGAATGAAGCTCACAGGAGGGAGAGTGAACTTTTGATAAAAGAAAGGTAACACATAGTGCGCTGCTAAATAAGTGACTCTTTACTGGTCAGAATTTGTTTTTTACGCTTTAGGCATTCAAAAAATGAGATTGATAGTAATGCCTCCAGTGGTTGAGGCAGTCGTGGTACACTGACCTGATGCACACCTCCGAGAGGCGACACGAATTTCAGTGGTAACTGAACATCTTGACCAAGATATGCCTAATAAATAAATAATGGCAAATAAATAAAGCCCAGTAGGCTCGAGGGATTTTTCATTTGAGCAAAGAGGAGTGGGTGAGCCCACCATGGCATTGGGCTATACCCCACCCCAAGAGGAACAAAACAGTCAGGGGGCAGAGGGATTGGGGTGTTCAAGAGCCCACTAGACAACAGGGATTTCAACACGGTGCCAAACCAAACAGGATGGGGACAGCCTACCTTGTCATTGAGCCAGAAGGGGCAATCAAGTATTTCTGCCTCACCCCTTCGACCATAGGTGTTTAAATTACTTGTATGTTGACTCAAAACCCTTACTACCCTAATCTCAAGATGCCATCTGCAGATAGGTTGGATCAGCAGGAGGTAGTAAGTTGAAGATGTAAATTGATCAGAGCCTGGAGTTTTCCAGATTTTTATTTTTTGCTCCTCAGGGCCCAGCTGCCTGTGTCATTTGAAAATGACTCCACGTTTTCCATTTTGTACATTTACTCTATCCTTTTGACATCTGATATTGACATGTACGATTTGCTCAGTGTCACGAGCTGTTCCTGTGGATAGAATTGTATAAGGTGTGTAATTTATTTCTTCCATATGACCACAGTGACTCTTTTAGGCTTGCTTTACCGGATGTCTGTCAGTTTCCTGAAACTGAGGATATTCTGCCTGTTGGCTCCAATGGACAGCAATCAATGAAGTGGAATCAGCTCAGATTATCGAAAATAAAATTTCTGATTAACAAATTAATGATATCTTTGACTTTACTCTATTTGCATAAATGCATCCTGTGACATTTTGACTTTACCCAAGGGCCTAACCATCCACAGATTGTCAGACCACAAAGACAAAAAAGTTGAAAAAAGAAACTATGCCATTTGATCTTTGACTTTGCACACAGTGCAGCACTTTATTGGGTGCTGAAAACACCTACTCGACCTCAAATTAAAAAAACGTCTAGACCATGAGATGAAAAGCCAAGCATCTAACTTTCGAAAATACCTTCATGCTCTAATAGGCGACTAGATACACACATACACATAAAAAACATAGATCGGAACATAGTGAAAAGTGGTATTAAGAGCAGTCAAGCTCTACAGAGTTTCGTCCTACACCCAAATGCGGCATCGGACCAACTGGTCCTTCATAACTTTGATTCCTATTTTTAGGTCTCGTCTGAGCCAGCACATGCGCTGCCCTGCGAGACATTTAGTAAGCGGGGTTTCAAAGTGCTACCCCATGCTTTTGATGGCCTAGCGCTTGCACCCGCCAGCTTTCACGATCTGAGGCGCCATCTGGACCGCGATCAGTTTCACTTTCGCGTTCCACTTTTGCACGTGTGCGCACGCGCACACAACTCGCGGCAGCACGTCATTACCGGCTTGTTTATTCCTCTATAGACACAAAAATGTTGGTTAACGTTCACTGTATGTCGACTAAGTCGTTTTGGCTGCTTTCGCAACTCCCGTCAATGCAACGTTTTAATGGGTTAGCCACTGTCTTAATCTCTGCACACAAAATCACGATGTCCCTCTTTGCTTTAATCAATTCTCTCCCAGTTCTAGTTATTGCTGGCATTTCCTGCTTCTGTACTGGTGGGTTTTAAGTGTGAGGGGCTAACGAACCCGTTGGCAGCACAATATGATATGCCATCGAGCCTCATTATGATGTTAAATCCATATATTCCATGAATAGAAAACAAACAGCAGTGTTTGCTCCCACTGGCAAACAAAACATCTTTATTCATTCACTCAGCTGCCTGCTGCACTCACCACACTCGTCCCTGGGTACTAAACATATACCATGACTCCTAAATGAACGTTTAAAGGTGAAATCGTGATGCTTGCTCTCTTCATTTATGTAGGTTACACTTTAGAAAATAATAATTTACATAAAGTCTGCAGTAAATAAAATGGATGTGACCCCGACGTGATTTGAACAGGCAACCTCCTGATCTGGAGTCGCACGCGCTACCGTCGCGCCACAAAGTCCTATAGTAAAACATTGTCTCAATGTGTGTAATGAAGTGTAAATGCAGTGCGAGTGTTGTCTGAAATTATTTTTTTTTTCATTGGGTTGCACCAGACAAGACACACATTTGTGGTTTGTTGCATACAAGATTAAATGTGTGCGTTGTTCCCACTCCCACAAAGGAAGGTCCTTCATTGCGTGTTACAGCTCTTCTCCGTTGCTTCTCTCACAGTCTAGCACTATGATTGGTAGATAGTTCTTTGCCTGCTATATGCAGGCTGTGTCTGCTACCACACTAGCGAGGCTGTCATTGGTGGTTCAGTAGCCTTTACATGTAAAAGATGTTTCTGCTTACACCGTTTAGCATATAGCAGTATTCAGTGACCCACTTGCATGTTACTGCATCTGCAAAGCGCCTTCTGTCATTGGCATAGCACCGTGGCACATTTTTGCTCTGGGTTCACTTGTTGCATAATTGTGTGATTGTTTTTGGTAGCATGTGCACAGTGGAGCATTCTTGCTTAAAACTTTAATTTACTAGGAGTTCGCATTGGTGAATACGAAGAGAGAGAGAGAGGGTGACCCATATCAGCACATTAAGCTGGCTTTTGTGACCTAGAGCCACAATCTCGCTCATTGTTTCTTAAGTTTATGACATCTTTGGACCCGCGATGAATCACTACTGGAAGGCAGGAACCCCTGCCTGAACAATTTCAATTATTTGAACACCCCGACATTACAGAAAAATACATAAACAAGTATATACATATATACATATCAAACACATACACAAATTATGCAATATTTAATTCACGAATAAAATTACACATTGAAGCCACCAGTCATCCATACTAGATTCTGTTTGTTGTACTTGCGCTGCTCGAACAAATCAAGATAAGGATATCAAATTAACGTTTAGATTCCAATTTCAAATTACTACATATATAAAGAGCAATTTAAAAAGCTTAAAATTTCAATTTTTAAAAAAATGTATATGGACTTTTTTTAATATCAGTCAAACTTCTTCATAATAACGCAACCCACACTCCAGATTCCAAATCGCGGTGTCGTTTATTTGTGACACATTTTGGCACAATCGGCAGCTTTGTCAAAGGTCTCGCTTTTGGGACCTTATAAGTATTTAGTTATGCAACACAATATCCTTGGTGCAATAACATCAACTGTTGCATGGCTAAAAACTTATAAGGTCCCAAAGGCGAGACCTATTGGCTATGCCAATGGTTGTTATCATTGCTGCCCAGAGAAGCACAAATTGGTAAAGATATTTGTGCATCCGGCATTTAGAGGTCAATCACATCAAGGATTCAGGTAAATACAAACTATAATTTTTTACATTCATTATACCGTACAACAGACTGTTATTGTCACTGCTGCGTGAAAACAATCTGTCCTATTACCAGCATTAGGTCCCCCACCAGGTAAAAAGAGGAAGATGTTTTGGGAAAGACAGTAGAGCCTGTTGTGTTCGTGTCCTGGTGTATTACGAATTTCTGGACTTTTTTGTGACCTATATGGATTTTTAAGGTCTTCTTTAGTGTTTGTTAGAAGATCTCAGTAAATTGGCCACTACAATGGTGCACAAGAAAAAGATGGTTGTAAATACATGCATCAAAGCCTCTTGATGCAGCATAAACATGGAGTATGCAAATCACGAGTTGTCTTGTCTTAAGATGTCATGCATGGCTCTTCTTTTTGGGTGTTTTACCCTGATCTTGCTGCCTCAGTTATCAACATGCCATTAGATGGAGAACATTTCGGACAAGTGGTTTACAATGGCCCCGAATTTAAAAATCAAAGACCGTGTGTGCCAAATCGGGGGAGGGGGTCCTCTCCAGCAAGTAATTCTAATGTAGGGGGGCAATCATCTTACTCAGAATGTAAAGCCAAATCATCGCTAATTAGTCGCACCTCCTTACCAACTAGTCTACCACCAAAGAGCAAACACTTTATTGCAACTAAGTCCACAGCCTCAGAGGGTAGAGACTATACCTAGACATATGCAGGCCCCATCAATCTCAGATCAGTTGTAGACCCCCACCAAACACCACACCCGTGTATGCAGGGGTTAGGATTATTCCACTGCAAATGGAATGGCATAACTTGTGGGAAGTTGGTCTTGTGGCTGTCCACGTTAGGTGAAAATTAGACTTTATACAAAAACAACCACCAACCAAAGGAAAGAGTTTTGCAAGAAAAAAGATTCCTCCACTGTTGGAGACAGTATAGGGTCTACTGTGAAAGTAAACGATCAAGCAAGTGCCAATACAGGAAAGGGCACAAAGTGTGTTCTCCTTATTAAAGGAGTTTGGAACGTTGCAGTCACTACAAGCTCTACTGCCATAAAATCTGCCTGAAGGCAGTGATGTCTACGGAGGACTTCACCCCATGCCTCGAAAAAGAAAACTACATCATTGGACATCCATTAATATTCACAAACACTAAACATCTCTGCCGAAACCTGGAACACATTTTCAGCATAACAAAATAACTACAGACGTCTGTCTAAGTTATGCATTCATTCAGGTTCATTAGGGTTCTCATAACATGTATAAAGAAAAAGAAGTCTTTCCTTTTTCAAGATACCAGATGGGCTAACCTAAATCCCTTATTCTCCCATGCTGATCTCAACTTCTTACGTGGAATCTACTTATGTCACTTCAATTTGAACCAAAGCACATAGAATTAAACATTTATTATTAAAGGTGGTAATCTTGATTGTTGTGACATCTTCTGATGGATACTTCTACTAGCAGATTTCTTGCGTATTGAAAAAAAACCCAGGTGCCAAGCTGAATCCAGAAAACTTCAGAGCAATGAGGTCACCGATAGAAGCCGCTGAACAAGGTCTGCGCTGTAAGTGACATCAAGCGATGCACTGATGCCATATAATAACTGTGCAGGTGCATTGACGTCCATTCCCTTTTTTCTGCACCTTCAACACGAATCTTCACTCGCTGAGGAAATTTTCCATAACAAATTTAACATTTATACAGAGATGTCCAATACAGAACCCCATGCTGTCTGTCTGTGGTGCTTGGGGTTCGAACATGACTCGAAGATCTGCTCCTCATGCATCGGCATGCATCCCAAGTCTATCAAGGAGTCGGAAGCCAATCTTGTCATGGCTGAGCAGAGGACAAAAACAGACACCGGAAGCGTTATGGGCACATTTCCTCTCCATTGTCTTCCTCATCCATGAAGTAGAGGAAGCATAGGAGGAAGGAGAAACATTCTAAAGGTAAGTCTCCTTGTCGCTCTCAGTCTCCCACAGGATCTTTGTCCTTGCAACTGGAACTTGTCGACCTAACGCAGATAGTTGCTCTCCGCAGTCCTTCTTTGGACTCCGCTCCGGACAGACCTCCAGTATCAAAGCCTCTGACGCTGACTCCGGCCTTTGCGGAGTTCTCGACTTCAAGATTGGACCAAGCAGTGTTCCTAAACACAATGTATTCAATTTTCGCCAGAGCCTTGACGCTATCCAACATACCTTCAGGCCCCCAACACCTCCATTGCTTCTGCCACTCTTCAAGCCTTTTCAGCTTGCACCCTTTGGGGATGAAGCATCAGAACCGATGCCCTTGCCACATTGCTTTAGCCCAGTGCTCCACTACTCTGCTCCGCAGCCGATGCCGTGGACAGCATCTCCACTGCCGCCACCTCCACTGCTACCTCCACCACCACTGCCACCTCCTCGGGCTCCAGACACGGCACCGCCTCAGATTCACTCTTGCAGGGAGGCCCAGAGGTTGCTTGAAGAGGCTTATAGAGCACACCTCCATGAAATATTTCAACCGCAAGATGAGGGATGGAGTGTGGTGGGGAAATGGGGTGTATTATATGGTGTGGTTGTGTGACCTCACTGACTAATACGCTTACCAGCCCCTTAAGGTCCAGTATGTTTTGTCTCTGAAACCCAAATCTCAACCCTGGGTAGCTGAGCACTGAGCAGCAAGGCTTACACAAAGGAAAAATTGTTAAGCATTTAAGCAGCACCAAAACAATTGAAGAACAAATAAAAACAACACTTAAGAAAACCAACACCAATTTATAAAAATAGACTGCATTTTTATAAGAATTTAGACACGAGAATGAAAAAGATCCCTGGATGGTTTCAGTGATATATATTTTACAAGCAATAATAAATCTAACCAATTTCACTCAACCTCGAACAAGCCTCAGCAAAGTCAACAAACTGGACACTTAAAAACTTTTTCTAGGAAAACTTAGGGAAGTGTCCACGTGGTCAGCTAGAAGTACTTGGGATGTCCAACCCCAGCAGGGGCTAGTCAGGGAGACCAGCAATGTCCTCAAGTAGTTACCTTCACAGAAGCAGCCATCCTCAACAGTTCAAGGCACTTTATCTGCGTTACAATGGTGCCTTATGTGGTGATACTGATGCATTGGATGAAGGATGCTGCAGATGCTCTAAGGATGCTGTGAATGTGGCGTGTCGACGCAGGTCTTTCCACAGGGATTTCTTGGTCCATGAAGATGGCGTGGGTGTCTTGGTTGCAAGGTCAACGTCCCATGAGGTCCTCTCCGTTCTGGCCGAAATCCAGTCAGCACTCAACTACCAGTCGACCATTGTCACAGGCCAATCCTTCCTGGGTTGATAACTCGCCTTCTGAGATTGCAGCAACTCCAACAGTATTTCTGGGTGCAGCGAATTATGGTGCAACTATGTGGTTCGGGTCTTGGTCCTCTGTGATTGTAAAGGCTGGAAGACTTCGGGCAACCAACTTTCCCCAGTTAGTTTCTCCAGGCTTTGTATCCTTGTGCTGCAAACAAGGGGCCAGTCAACTTGGAGTTCTCTTGGCTTGACTGGACTCTAGAGACCGCTTCTTCTTGAGCAGGACACAGCAGGCACAGTCCCTTTCTTCTAGCCACCAGGTGCGGTTCATGTTGGTGTAACCTCTCTTCACTGGTCCCTTGGTGCAGCAGGGCAGTCCTTCTTCGTTCCTTCTTCCAAGTTGGTTGAGATTGGAGTTCTGGGTGCCCTATTTATCTTCAGAAAATGCCATCCGAGTTGGATAAGGTTGGTAGCCAATGGGCTACCATGTTCCTCCCTCCTGATTTAGTATGGCATCTAGCTATCCCAGGATGCATCTTATTCCCACTCCCAACATGGCGAGACCCCTCTCTCGACACTCAGAGCTCCTTAGCCCACCACCAGATGTGTAGTTACCAAAGAGAGACACGCGCCTTGAAAAACCGGTATGACAAATGGCTTCTACTCTCCTGTCCTCAGTGCCAGCCTGTCTGCCTTAACAATAGACCAAAGGAAATGATGGACGGAGTGTTGAACATTGCAAGCACTCACCCCCAGTCAACTGATCTGGGTTTAATCCATCACCGTTCTTTAGCCCACTCTGCCACCCCAGTTCAGACATGGCCATATGCAAATCAGTCTGACCCTGTGCCTCATGGGAACAGTCCAGCCCGAACTGCCAAGCCATGTCTTCCCTGGACCGGAAACAAGATTCCTAGGACCGGTTTCTGGCATTTCAGGCGTCTTCAGCCAGGCTTGCTTGAATCCAGTGGCAAAGTGAGCAAGGGACTCCCGTCTGAGCATACCCTGCCAACTTATGGCGAACAAAGCAGAAACCAAAGGAAATGATGGACGGAGTGTTGAACATTGCAAGCACTCACCCCCAGTCAACTGATCTGGGTTTAATCCATCACCGTTCTTTAGCCCACTCTGCCACCCCAGTTCAGACATGGCCATATGCAAATCAGTCTGACCCTGTGCCTCATGGGAACAGTCCAGCCCGAACTGCCAAGCCATGTCTTCCCTGGACCGGAAACAAGCTTCCTAGGACCGGTTTCTGGCATTTCAGCCGTCTTCAGCCAGGCTTGCTTGAATCCAGTGACAAAGTGAGCAAGGGACTCACGTCTGGGCGGTACTCCATTCGATGTGGACTTGACATCACGGACTCGCTGGGTAGAGCGATTGCGACGACGGTGGCGATTCGTCGTCACGCCTGGCTGATGTCCACAAACTTTTCAGGGGATGTCCAGAGCACCCTCATGGACATGCCCTTTGGCCATCGCCTTTTTGGCGACAAAGTGGATAGCGCGCTGGAGTGCTTTAAGGACTCCAGGGCTACGGCCAAGTTCTTGGAAATCTCGGCCCAGCGCCAGCAAACTTCCGCTTTTCATCCCTTTTGTGGCCAAGGAAGGGGCGCCCCCGCACGTTCGTCCAGCCACAGGCCGCAGAACCAGCCTCAACATGGTCACGGACGTGGATTCCGCCGTGGCGGAGCAGGGGGACAAAGAGCCGGTCAGTCCACATCTGCTCCCGCAGCATCTGCCTCAAAGCTTTCCTAGTCCGAGCTTTCAGGCCCATTCCACGCCAGTGGGAGGCAGAGTTCGCCATCACCTGCTCCACTGGCGTACCATCACTTTGGACAGGTGGGTGCTGCAAATCGTCCGAAGGGGCTACTCCCTCCCCTTCGAGGCGACCCCTCCAGCCATGCCACCGCATGTCGGGGGATCACTTGCGACTTCTGCAGGAGGAAGTTACGGCCCTCTTGGCCAAGGGGTCCATCGAGCACGTTCCTGGCCCAGAAGTAGGTCGGGGTTGTTACTCCCACTACTTTCTGGTTCCCAAGAAGGGCAAAGGGGACCTACGCCCTATCTTTGACCTCAGGAGCGTCAATGCCTTCCTCCGGAAGGAGAAGTTCATGATGCTGACTTTAGCTCAGGTTCAGGCTGCCCTAGACCCTGGAGACTGGATGGTAGCGTTAGACTTGCAGGACGCTTATTTCCACATCCCCGTCCTGCCGGCGTTACCTGCGGTTCACGGTAGGCCACAAGCACTCTCAGTTTACCGTGCTCCCCTTCGGCCTCACCAGTGCCCCTCGGGTGATGGCGGTGGTCGCAGCTTATCTGCGCAGATTAGGGGTTCCAGTCTTCCCCTATCTCGACGACTGGTTGTTGAAGGCGGGCTCGCCCCGAACTGTCATCTCCCACCTCCAGACTATGGCCGACCTCCTGCATTCGCTGGGGTTCTCCATCAACGTGCCGAAGTCCCATCTGAGTCCCTCCCAGAAGCTCCTCTTCATCGGAGAGGTTCTGGACTCGGCGCAGTTGCGGGTCTATCCTCTCGAACAGCGGGTTCGGGATATTCAGGCTCTTATTCCGATCTTTCAGCCTTTATCCCGAGTTTCGGTCAGGATGGCCCTACGGCTGCTGGGTCTGATGGCCTTGTGCATCCTGCTGGTACATCATGCCAGGTGGCGGATGCAGGCTCTGCAGTGGGATCTGAAGTTCCAGTGGGCTCAACATCAGGGCAACCTGTCCGACCACGTCCTGATCTCGGAGGGCACTGCAAGACAGTTGCAGTGGTGGCTCACGGACCGCGATTGGGTCTGCGGCCGGTCCCTCTCCCTACCCCAACCGGAGCACGTAGTGTTGACAGATGCATCCCTCCTGGGATGGGGGGGCCACATGGGAGAGGCGGAGATCAGAGGCCTCTGGTCTCCGGCGGAGTCCCGGCTTCATATCAACCTATTGGAGCTGCGGGCGATCCGGCTTGCACTGAAGGCATTCCTTCCCTCTGTCCAGGGAAGTGTAGTGCAGGTGTTCACGGATACCACCACCACCAACCATGTGGTATTGCAACAAACAGGGTGGGGTGGGGTCGTGGACCCTTTGTCAGGAGGCTCTGCGCCTCTAGACATGTCTGTTATACGCCTTTCCGCCTAAACCACTTCTGCCCAGAGTGCTGAAGAAGATCAGGCGCGACCAGGCCCAAGTCATCCTTGTGGCTCCAGATTGTGCACGAAGATACTGGTATCCCAAGCTACTCAGACTGTCAATCGATCCCCCGATTCGACTGCCTCTTCGGGAGGACCTTCTGTCGCAGAAGCAGGGGACGGTCCTCCACTCAAACCTGTCCAGCCTCCACCTCCATGCGTGGAGATTGAGCGGCGGCAGTTGATGCCATTTGACTTGCCTCCAGAAGTCTATGATGTCATTCTGGCAGCCAGGCATCCCTCCACTAAAACGGTATATGCCTGCAGGTGGAACAAATTTGTCATGGTGCACAGAAAAGGCTGTGGATCCCTTTTCCGCCCCTCTTTCTGAGGTTCTCCTCTTTCTTCTTTCCCTGGCCCAGCAGGGCTCTGCTCTGAGCACCATCAAGGGATATCTATTACTCACATGTTTCCTCCTCTCCCTTTTGTAATGCCTCAGTGGGACTTGAATCTGGTGTTAACATATCTGATGTGCGCTCCTTTTGAGCCACTTCATAACTGTCCTCTATGTCTTCTGACTCTCAAGATTGCTTTCCTGGTTGCCATCACCTCTGCCAGAAGAGTGAGTGAGCTCCAGGCTTTCTTCTAAACATCCTTTCCTCTCTGTCCAACCGGACAAGGTTGTTCTGAGGACTCGCCCTTCTTTTCTTCCTAAGGTGGTTACTGCCTTTCATATCGGACAGTCTGTTACCTTGCCCACCTTCTTTCCGCCTCCGCATCCCTCGAAAGAGGAAGAGAGGCTCCGCCGTCTGGACCCAAAGCGTGCGCTCTCCTTCTATCTGGACCGCACCAAACAGTTCCGGGTGGACGACCAACTCTTCGTTGGCTCGAAGGGGCGTGCAGTGCACAAGCGGACCATCTCTCGGTGGGTCGTTTTGTGCATTAAGGCCTGTTATTCCTTGGCTAAGAAGGATCCTTCTGTGGGGCTGAGGGCCCATTCCACTCGGGCCACAGCGGCTAATATTGCCTTGGGACGGGGAGTCCCTCTGCAGGAATTTGTCAGGCAGCAACGTGGGCCTCGCTGCACACGTTTGCCAAGCAGTACTGCCTGGACAGCGAAGTCCGGAGAGACGGCTTCTTTGGCCGTTCCGTTCTCCAGGACTTCCTGGTGTGATCTTGGTTCGCAGACCCACCACCGGGGTTGGTAGTGCTGGGGTATCTATTCTAAGGTAAGGAATCTAACTAACGTGTTTCTTTCAGATGAACAAGTTACTTACCCTTGGTAACGATATATCTGTAAGAAACATTAGTTAGTTAGATTCCTTACCGCCCCACCCATCCTCCCCGTTCTGCGAACTGATATCTAGGGTTAAGGTCATCCCTTTCAGGGCCCTAGTTTCATGGCACCAGTGTTGGTTTCTTGCATGGCTCTGTGTTGCTGGCGCGGAAAGATATGTACAGAACTGACGTCAGCGCGCGAGGCCGGCATCTAAGTACTCCGACGTCATCCTGGCGATCACGACGACGGACGCGGAGTCGCAGACGACGCCTACCGACGTGCAAGGGAACTGCTGACGAAAAATCTTTACGGATCCAGCCTGATGCCTGGGGATATTCTAAGGTAAGGAATCTAACTAACTAATGTTTCTTACAGATATATCGTTACCGAAGGTAAGTAACTTGTTCGACAGGCAAAAACCTACTTGAACCGGAACACAAGCAACCCAAGACCAGTATCAACCTGATTGGGGCTCTTTAGTTAAGTGCAGCTTGATTCCAGTGGCACAGTGAGCACAGGGCTGACCCAGTGGATTATTTCCTGTCTTCGGCCAGTGGCTTAGACACCTCACCTGACCTAGCTATGGACTTCTGCACTGGGCCATCATTGCCAGAGGTCGTGTCTTTACACAAGGTTGTGCTGAAAGGCAGCAGAGATGTTGGATTTACAGTTGCTCGCCATGGAGACCAAGACAAACTTTCTCACAGTGGTTTTTCCTGCCCTCGTTGGCCACTTCAGAGCCCCTTCTCCCCCTTTAACCCGTTCGGTGCTCGCGACGGCCAACTGCCGTCGCGAGCACTTCCTGGCTAGTGCTGCGCACGTTCGTTGGCCGAACGCGGCCCCACCCACTCATTAAAACTCCGCCGCGGTTAACGGGTTAATGAAACTGAGACTTTATTGATATCTACCATGGCGGTATGAGAGAAACCTTCTTCTGGTCAGTCAGCATGTTGTCCACCGTTATCGCTCCCCTTCTGGCGATTCCTCCCTTGGCCATCCAGGTGTCTTGTTCAGAGACCCAATTTGGAACTGCCTTCCCCACAGCCCCCTTGGACAGGGAATCAAAATGTTTGGAAGCCTGGGGCAAGAAGGCCTTTTCTGCAGAGAGTATGGACATGGAGTCCCTTAATGCAAACTGTCTTCTTGCCCTCGACAACCACGGCTTGTGGAACATGACCCAAATGATTCCCCACCATGTTCCCCCCCCCCCCGACTTGAAAGAGCATTTTCAGGAGATCAATTCAGATGGATAGAATGCCTCCTGGCATATTATGAAGTCTGGGCTGGACACCACAGACAGTCACCATAGCCATGGACAACTCTGTGACGGCATGAAACCCTTTCTTGACTTAGGGCGTCTAATTTTTCATCTGATGTCCAAGCTAAGCTGATGGATCTCCCCTATGATGGCATCGGCTTGTTTGGAGACAGGTGGACACGGTTGACACCGCACTGTAGCGGTTTAAGGCTTGTAAATCCACAGCATGGTCTTTGGGCCTCCAGCTTCCGCTTGTGACCAAGGACTTCCGGTCTCTTTGCTAATATTGCAGTTTTGGACAAGACTCTTACTTTTGCTCCCGGCAGTCCAACAACAGCAGATGCGGACTCTGGCTAAATTTCTACTGATGTTTGAGTTTCGTCACTGATTGGTGTCCAAGAAACCTGCAGGATACGTTCTTCCACATCCTTCTCTTGCTGTTTCATTAGAGATACTTGCGATTCGTGGTGGGTTCTATGCACTAACAAATTGTGGTACTACCCTTTGGCTTGACATCAGCACCTTGAGTGTTCACAAAGGTGATGACAGTAATTGAGGCCCATTTCAGACGGTTGGGCATCCTCATCTTTCCATACCCTTCTCCATACCTTTCCTCCATTACATCGAATCCAAGAAATCCAGGAGATGGTTCTTTCTTTCCAACAAGGCATGAAAGTCCCAGTCCTGAGAGTCCTGCGTTTCCTAGGTCTGCTGGCTTCCTGCATCCTCCTGGTCACGCATGTTTGTTGGCACATGAGGGCTCTGCAGTGGTGCCTGAGCAGGCAGTAGCTCCAGAATGGGAGAGACCTGTCGGAATTCATTGTGATCTACCCCAACACTTCGGCGGAAGTGGCTTGGCGGGAAACAAGGTGAACCTAGCACATTGGATGACCTTTCGACCATGATTATGGCAGGGACGGATAATCTCCAAAGTAGAGTGGTGAGCCCATTTGGAGGATGTGGAGATCAGGGGCATCTGGTCTTCAGAAGAGTGGTTGCTTCATATATGCTTCCGGAATTGTGGGTGATTCGGCTGGCTCCCAACGCCTTCCTTCGCTTCATCATTGACCGGTCAGTCCAGATCTTGATGGACAGCCCAACTGTGATGTGGTATGTCAACAAGTAAGGAGTGAAGTGGGTCTCACTTTCTTTGTCTGGAAGCATTGAGACTATGGTCTTGGGCTCACCACCAAGGGATCTGCCTCCCTGCCAATCACCTAGCGGGGTCTCTGAATTTCAGAGCCGACAGGCTGAGCCTGCATTACCTTGCTGATCATGAATGGTGTCTTCTGCTGGAGGGAGTCCAAGACATCTTCGCCCGTTGGGGCACTCCTCGGGTGGATTTATTCACCTCCTCTGAAAAGGCAAGGTGCCAGCAGTTCTGTACCCTTCCGAATCTGTTGAGGGGAGCCTTCGGGATGCATTTCAGTTGAAGTGGAACTTTCAACAGCATTACATGTATCCCTTCCCATACCCTTGATTCCTCAGATTCTCAAGAAGATTCACCAAGACCGAGCCCAACTCATTCTCCTTGCCGCAGATTGGCAGAGACGGGTGTGGTATGTGGACCTTTTGCACTTCTCCTCGACTCACCTACTAGTCATGATGGAACTGCTCTCCTAGTCGGGGGTGGTGGTGGTTCTGCACCCCAATCTCCGAGACCTCCACCTACTTGAAGATTGAGCTGGAACAGCTATGCTTCTTTAAGCTGCCACCAGAAATGGTACATGTCATCTTGTCTGCACGTTGCCCCTGCATAAAGTCTGCTTATTCCGGCAGATGGGGCAACTTTGATATGTGGTGTTTAGACAATGGTGTGGATCCCTTGCAAGACATATTATCCTAAAAGCTGCAATTTACGCTATCCCTTGCTCAGAGGGGATGAGCGATTTGGACAATGATGGGGTTTTAAGCTGCCTTGTCTGCTTTCCTCTGTCTACCAGATCAGCCATTCCAGTTTAAATCTCCTGTTGTCATGCATTTTTGTTGCGCACCAGACCAACCTTTAACTCCAACTCCCTTTGTGGTTCTTCAATGGGACTTAAATCTCGTTCTGACATATCTGAAAGAAATACATAGTGATAGATTCCTTACCTTAGAATTACCCCCAGGCGTCAGACTGGATCCGGAAAGTTTTCGTCAGCAGTACCCCTGCGCGTCGGTAGGCGTCGTCATGTGGCTCTGCGTGCGTCATTGGCGCTGGGATGACTTCGCTGGAGCTACTTAGACGCACAGTTGTATCCTTCGTATGTTGACCTTCAAAACTGTTTTTGGTTGCTGTCCCTTCTGCTAGAATGGTCAGTGAGTTACAGGCCCTTAGCTGTCGCCTTCCTTTCACTACCCTCTTTCTAGATGATTTGGTGTTACGAACCAGGCCTGATTTCCTCCCTACGTAGGTCACTCCTTTCCATCGTGCACAATCCATCACTCTTCTGACCCTCTATCTCATTCTGCAAAAGAGGAGAACCAGTTCGATCAGTTGGATCCTTGGCGGACAGTTAACTACTACCTGAACCGCATCAAGGAATTCCAGTCGGATTACCAACTGTTTGTTGGCTATTGTGGTGCCCAAAAATGTATAGAGGTACAGAAGAGGCCTTTGTCTCAGTGGGTCATTCTCTATATCAAGATCTGCTTCGTCAAGTTCCTCCTGCAGAAATTAGAGCCCATTCCACCTGTTCTAAATTAACCACTTCTGCACTTACTCGTGTAGTCCCAGTTACAGAAATCAGTAAGGCAGTAGCGTGGACTTCCTTGCTCATCTTTTCAAAACACTACTTTTTGATTCCAGGACAGTCTTCCACGATTTCCTTGTCTAACCATCCAACAAACTCCTCATTGGTAAGGTATTGCTGTGAAATGTGTTCTACAGGTGAGGAACCTGAAATTAGAAGAAGGTAGAATTAGAAAAAGTTACTTATCTGCGTTAACGATCTTTCTGGTGGATACTCTTCCTGCAGATTCCTCTGATGCGCCTGCCTCCCCATTTGATGAATGTGTTATAGGGAAGTTAATAAATTCCCATCTGGCTTTATTCTGGTACTGCAATCTTTCATCAATATCAATCTGCCTTCTTTCCTTGAAGAGGGAAACTGATGTTGATGCGCCTGGGTGGGCGGTATGTGGCCTCAGTGGCATCGCCTAATATCACTACCGGTGCCGACTGAGTCCAGCGACCTCCTTGCTCTGTAGTTTTCCGGATCCAGTCTGGTGCCTGTAGGTTCTGCAGGTTAGGAATTCTGCAGGTATAGTATCCACCAGAAAAATTGTTTTGGCAAGTAAGTAACTTTTTAATTGTGCTAGGTGAGTTAAATGCAAGCCCTTTGAGTAGAACAGCCCTTTTTTGCAGATTATGCAGTCTTGATCACTTCTCCTAAAGTCTGTTCTGAAAGTGGTGTTGGTGTTCTGATTTAATCAAACTATTTGTTTTCATCTGTTCCAAGTACATAAATTGTGCCATAGCAAGCACTACGCACACACTAGAGGTTTCCACCTCTCCCAATTCATGACTTCTGCCTAGAGTGCAGGAAGAGCTTTTGGCAGTAAACTAGATGCTGTTCAGAAACCAATAAGTAAATAGTTGGATTATGTTGAGCATGTTTACCTAGAGTAACTTAAAAGGTGCAAAACCCTTGCAACGGATGACTTCTTCATAGCAGGCTTGTGTGCATGTTCTACAGCAGCGGCTCTTAACATTCAGACGTCTCTGGTCCTCAGCTGAATTGCTACTGCAGCTCGGGGACTCCCTCATCTGCAATCTCTAAGATTTGTATTTCAAAGTAATACACAAAAATACAGAAACACGCATACATCAAACAATTACATAAATGATGAAATACTTAATTTAGTTCACAAATAAATGCAAAAATAGAAATTTGAATGGGAAAATTGGACCTTATCAAAATGTTTTATTTAAAAAAAATATTTAAAAAAGTAATCAGCTAGTGTCTAGCATACTATTTTGTTTTTTTGGCTCTTAATGTTTACCCTGTTTTTTCAGCATATTCAGTGGGTCCTTCAGTGGAGGCCACCAATTGTCCATACTTGTTTCTCCAGTTTCATCTTCCATCTCATTCACAGCACATTTTACATTTTCAGTATTGCTTTCTTATATATATTAATTCTCTTGTATATAATTTTCTTAACAGTTGTAGGGCCCCCGGGTAGGCATCAACGATCTCTGGTGTAGAACTGCTCATCTACAGAGTCTTAGTGACAGTCCAGAAGTGTGTATGTGGGGGTGCGAGGAGTGATGGAGAACACAGTAACGGACACCAGTTTCTGATGGAGGGATCCTTTGATGTTGGTGCCAAAGTGGGTTATGGGAGCACATAACACACAGTCTTGAATTATTCGCTGAGTTTACTTGATTTGAGTCGTGGGTTGTGTACGTGTCGCAGTAACAGGCCTGTGTTCGCAATCTGCAGAGCTCAATTGATGCAAGTCAAGGGGAGAGGTGTTAGATGAAGTCACATTTCAGGCACACATAACCATTTTGCAACAATCTTTGTATATTGGGGGATTTGTAAGGGACAATAAGATGTGTGAACTAACTTGAACAATCATTTGGTAGCTACTGCAGGACTAGGGGTGAAGTGAGAGCGATAAAAAGCCTTGGGATGCACAGTGATTAGTTATTTTGAAATTTGGAACTAAGGCAAATATTAATCCACTGCTATGTCTTTGTACCCTGCTTCTTCTTTGCAGCTTTGGGATGTACATACCTTTCCTGCAGTTGAACTGTGACCTACGGAAGTCTGGATTATTTTCTCAGGTCTCCACCATTGGTCCCAGGGACACTGGAGAGGTGAACACTGGCCGGGGCAAAGACTATCTAACAGTGCTGCTGGAAACCTGGCGGCAACATACGCGACAGATCTATGGAGTGGAGGCTATGCCGACACATGCTTGTTGCCTCTCGCCTGATCTAATTCGTAATGAGGTGGAGTACCTGAAGTTGGACTTCAACTGGCGCATGAAGGAGGTGCTACTGAGCGCTATGCTCAGTGCCTACTATGTGGCCTTTGTGCCCATCTGGTTTGTGAAGGTAGGACGTTTATTCAGAGTACTCATTGAGCTTCACTACCACCTCACCTTGAACAGATACTGTGATATGGGGCAAGCCTTTGTTTTGGGAGAAATGATCTACCTTCCTTTGCAAGCAGATTTTAAGCGGTTTCTCTGAGGTGTGAAGAGGATCAGAGGGTGATAGGGTGATAGGGCAGGGAACAGTGAGGGAGAGTCCCAACTAGAAACAACATTCTGGCTGAGTACAGATCGCCAACACTTGTTTTTCTCTCTGCCTCACAGAACACACAGTATTATGACAAAAGGTGGTCATGTGAACTGTTTCTCCTGGTGTCCATCAGCACCTCAGTGATCCTGATGCAGCACCTACTGCCTGCCCGCTACTGTGACCTACTGCACAAAGCCGCTGCTCACCTGGGCTGCTGGCAGAAGGTGGACCCGTCCCTCTGTTCCAACGTTCTTCAACACTCGTAAGCATCCTCTTTGCCCCACGTGCTTAATGTCCATATGCTCTATCCAACAAGTAGCACCATAGCTGGGCCCACATACTAGAAGCCTAGCATTTAAACTCCTCTCATGCACATAGATGTGCGCTTTTGTCTTGTATGCAAGGTGGTGTTCACAATGGAAGTACACATATCTTTGTGCATAGTGTCCGTGCCAAAAACGTATTTGCTTAGTTTGTGTTTTAACTTTTTTAATGCACCATTCTTATTAACATTTTAAAATATTAACACAAACTAAAACCATATGGATACAGTCTTACTTCCATATCAAAGTGCCAGACCGAAACCGGTTACGTTGAACACAGACGTAACATGTCACATTAATGTTCAATTGGTATGGTCTCTCTAATATTTCCATCCACTTCCTCTGTCTTTGATGGTGTTTTTTAAGACAACCCCTCAGATCATAAACTTATTTTACCAAATTCTTCCAGAAGTTCATACCAGCTTGCCATTTAGCAATCTCTGGACACCCAGCAACCCTTCAGGTCTGCGCAATATCCCTTTTAGCAATAACCAACCCTAGATTCATTAAAACCTTTCGAAATCTTTTGATATCCATCTCATCTAGAATGCTCAATAGTGCTATTTTTGGGTTTAGGGTATTAGTATGGTGCTCAACTGGGCTAAAGGTTTCAGGGCTACTCATGTCTATAAGTAAATTATCAGCAAAAATGAGACCTCTCCCTCCACCTCAGACACCCACTTGAAGCCAATCACACTGGGATGTGATTTCATAATTCTAGACAGAGACTCTATTGCAAGGGCAACAAAAAGGAGGGGAGACAGAGGAGTAGCCATGTATAGTGCCCCGTTAAATAGGAATGAACTCAAATTGGTTGTTATTTCTCTTTATTTTGGCCTTAAACTAGGCGAATAAGTAATCCCAATTCAATTTATCAAACTCCTTTGCAGTATAGCTGTATCGGCCAAAATAGATCTTGGCAGGGCAGTGTTCAGCCACTGGATATTATGTTGTGTGGCCCACTGTGGTGTGAAACTGCTCTAATCTGTGTATCAGTTTTTTAGCTTTTTTCATTATTTTATTTGCCTACATTTTTGCAAGTATTTTAATTTGTATATTTAGCAATGAGATTGCTGTTTAGGACCTGCTTTGAGCTGTACCACTGTCCTCTAATGGTATAATTACTGTGACCACCTCGCTAATGTCTGAAGGAAAGATACCGCACAGAGCTATGAGATGTGGGCTAGCATTGATGCATTCATTTTATCAAATGTAACAGAGCGCCATTTGGCTCAAACGTCTGTGAATTGTTCAAAATGAAGGGATCATGTCACATGCACAACTAATCTAGTTCTGGATAGAGAAGCAATAACCCCCTCAAGTACTTTCTCTTCCTCAGCACCAGGTATAGGATCATAGAGTTGTCTGTAGAATGGAGCATATTTTACATCAATTATGGAGTTGGACCATCATGCACGTTTTATGTGCAAATAATATAACTTGTTATATGATGTATTACATTGCAATGGTTTTAATAATCAAGCAATAAAGATATTACCACTATTATAGCTATTTTGGTGGAGTCTGGTCTCCTGACTATCCTTTGTTTTAATTCTTGTGATGGTCCTATGCTGGTCAGTAAGTTTACTTAGCCAATACATTTGTTTCCCTGCCTTGTCCCCCTCATCGTAACATCTGCATTGAGGTGAGAAAAGCCTACTGCAACTCACTCAACTATTGACAGAGGTGCAACTTGGTGGTAACAAACTCATTGGTACAACTCATTGGCATCTAATTTGAACTCTGCTTCTAAGTTCAGTATGTGAATTTCCATCTTCTGAACGTATTCCATTTTTCTTTTCTCAGCCAAGCTGTATAGTTATTGTTCTTCTCTTATCACGGTCATGTACACCTTCCACAAAGTTACTGGTGGGCCACTGAACCATTATTAAGAGGAAAGTATGTTGGTAGTGTCTGCCCTCAGGAGCTCTCTAAATTTGTCAATGTGTAACCACAACACTTTTGGAATTTAAACAAGTCTTTTTAGTTTGTCTAGCTTGATGAGTTTTTCGCTCCCACTTTATTTTCTCTGTCCATGTACCGGCGATCTAACAGACACTTGTTTCCTGCAACTTTGTCTAGCTTTTGTACTCCATTCATTACTTCTTCCTCCTTCATCTACAGTGTTTCTTCTTTGAACAATCCACAAGGTGTTGGAAGAAATGCATGAATTGATCTCACCCAATGGCAGTTTTTGTGGTCGCATTCCAGTACATTGTTTTTGTCCACTATGCTGCGCTAAAAAGAGATGGGCCATTTGCAAATCAGGCTTCATCCTGCACCAATATGGCAGTCCAGCCTAAACTGCTAGATACAATCTAGACATGAACACAAGCAACACCAGTTTAGTTTCGGCTTACTAAGGGTTTGTCAGTGAGTTATAGCTGGAGGCCTGTGGTATGATACTAAAGCTTGGTTATGTCTATGACAATAGTTTGGTCACATTGACGAAAGTACATTAGTCTTTCACATGTTTATTTGCTAATGTTTCTGCTAGTAATCCTACTAGCACCAAGTGTGTATGTATGTAAGTAAGTAAATACTAATATAAGTATGCTTGGCCTGGCATGATACCCAGTGAGTACACTCCAAAGGCTGCACCTGGACTTCTTGTTTTCTACACATCAACCATCCATTTCAAATCTCCCATATCTCTGAGCTGGACCGACTACCGCACCATCCCCATTACCGTGCTCGTCCAACAACCAACACTACTAAAGTCAACTCAAAAGAGAACAACAACATTCAAATCTTTCAAAGTCTTCTCCATTGACAAGCTAAAATATGAACTTCTCTCTCGCCCTGTCACCTCTTCATCTATTGCAAACACAAAGAGATGATGGACGGAGCGTTGACATTTTTTCAGACTCACCCCCCAGTCACAGATCTGGGTTGAATCCATCATTGTTCGTTAACCCACATCGCCACCCCAGTTCAGACCCAGCCATATGAAAATCAGCCTTGACCCTGTGCCTCATGGGAACAGTCCAGCCCGAACTGCCAGGCCTGGTCCTCCCTGGACTGGAAATAAGCATCCTGGGACTGGTTTCACAGTAACACCACTCATCAGCCATGCTAGCTTGACTCTAGTGGCAAAGTGAGCAAGGGACCCACGTCTGGGCATACCCTGCCAACTTAGGGCAAAAAAGCAAACACAAAGAGATGATGGAAGGAGCGCTGAAACTTTGAAGATTTGACATCGTTAGGGCCAGCTGTGCCCTCAGACCTACCCCCCAGTATAGATGATTATACAGTGGTGAGCATAACCAGTGAGAGACCCCACTGCATAAACAAACACCATCCAGATTAGTCTTAAGAAGTGGTTGCGACTCAAGGGGGGAGGGAGTTGCGGCTAGAGGACAACCAGAAATGTATGAGTACAGTTATACATGTCATTCACTGCTTTATTGATGTAGAAGAAGCAAATATTTTTAAAAAAACAATAAAATCTGGTTTAAAAAAAAAAAAAGGAAATCAACTTTAGAGCTGCCCTTTAAGCCTCTGATTCACACATCTGGATTTGGCATAGCCCTGCTTTATAGCCTCCCAGTTGCCACACTAGCCCCTCTTATGAACATTCTATACACCGCAGATCGCCTCTTTAAGTTCAGGAAGACATATGACCACATTGTTTCAATCATGAGTAACCTCACTAGCTCGCCTTGCAAGCCTGCCCTTATTGAGTTACGCTTACTGACTGCTCATGCACATTCTGTTGCTCGCCTGCCCTTCATTGGTAGGATCATTGAAAAAGCAGTCTACTCTCAACTCCAAGATCACATCGACACCACCCATCTCCTGGGTGACTGTCAATCTGGCACAATATCATGCTGCAGCAAAGGGACTTCTACCTTACGAATCTTAGACCACACCTTCCTGACCAAAGATAAGGCTGTGCCCTGCCTTCTGCTGTTGCTGGACCCCTCATTCACCTTCAACATTGTCATCGATTCCACCCTCATCACACTACCTGAAGTCTTGAATGGTATTCATGGGCAAAGTCCTTCACTGGTTCTCTTAACTTTCCTTAACGTCTGCACATCCAGGTCCCAGAAGCGGCTTGTCACCAGCTAAGTTCCCAAGGGTTGCATTGTGTTATATTCAATCTTTTCTTGATGCCCCTCGGGGAATTTACACATTGATAAAAGTATCAAAAACAACCAGTATGTATGCTGTATGTCAAGAACATACAAGGGCTTGGAGCGCACCTATTGCTTACCATTGGTTGGCTTTCCTGTCACTGTCATTTGCCTGCTTCTTTATGGCTGGACAACAGCCTGCTCCATCTATGAATGCAGGAGTTTGGCTGATGTCAACATACCACAAATGCCCCAGTTTAGGGTAGAGCTTTTTTATTGTTAAACCACTTCCTGATTTACTAGCACAATTTAAAGTCACTCTATCTTGCTATGCTGATGATACACAACTTAGAGTTAATCTAGCGGATAAAACGGAATACATTTCAGTCTTATCAATGGCTTTAGAAGTAACAGAGTTGGATGAATAAAAGCATTTTAAAATTGAAGCTCACTAAATCAAACATTGATTCGTAGGATCCTCAATGTAGGATCAACACGTAGAGTATTCCTGCTATTGGTAGGAGACCACAGAACACTTAAAAATAATAATAATAATAATAATTATATAGTAGAAAAACTCTTTATTGCAGACATTCCAAATTTTCATACTGAAAGAGACATAGTGTAAAAAGGCTACATTGCAGCACCTAGCTGAAAATGCTAGCTTTCCAAGTTTAGAACATGTCTAACCCTGCATTTCAGTAGAGAAAAATAAAAAGAAAGAATGGCTCAAACTCAAGACTTGGCTGTTAAACCACAATCTGTGCTTTTTATAGCGGCTAGAGACTCCTTGTAGAGAGGAGCTCACTTTACAAGCAGCGTATAATAACATGCACCTCTTAAAAGTATACTACACTATTATGCAGTATCATTTTGCTTCTGCCCTCAGAACAGATCTCTTCCTCCAAACACTAGTTGACTGTACAGCTCTACATTGCCTTTCAGCTTAATTTGTGCTGTACAGATACCGCATAAGATAAGTATGTACATACAGTATTACAGTGTGGCATCACAGTCTAAACTAATTTATCTCCGGTGCTGAGCTGTGTCGGAAAGATGAGGTGGTGCAGTCAAAAGGCAGAGTACCTCCGACATTCAATCCTGGAACATGTTGGTTGATCCTAAAAGTAGTTGCAGGGGAATCACACACCTTGCTGGCTCTGACACTGTTTTTAAGCCAGACATGGTGCGCTAGGGGTTTCAGGCTTTCCCTGAAGATAGTTTGAAAATTAAAATCTGTGCACATCACAATGTGTGTATTGCTAAAACTAGGTTGCAGAATCGTGCTAGCCAAATAAACACATGGCCTAAGCCAGAGTCCAAAATAAGTTATATGCTTGCCAAGACACACAGTAGTCCTTTTATATCACATATTCCTCAGTTCTAAGCTGAACCTACATTCTATTTAAGGTTTGACTGAAAAGAATGCAGTTCTTGGTGGTTGGCTTCACGTTGTGGCATCTCTTTTCCTACATTACGCACTGTCAGTATTTCTGAGTTGGGTTCAAGAAAGTAGAGTTCTGATATTGTATTTTCAGTACACCAGTGTAGTTTTAGTGCTGTAGCTTCCTATAGAAGTGATGGATTAAAAAAGCTCTTGGGTTTCTTAAGTCCTGCTCTCTTGAAAAGGAGAACATACAATGGAGTACGTGTCCAGGAGAACTTACTATACCCCTCTTTTCCTGAGCCCTTTCCTTTGAAGACCTGTTCTTTAGTATTTTTTTATTTTGAGAATTGTGTACCTGAATACTAAACTGTTTTTCACTTTATATACAAAAAATGTCTGTCAGTGTAGTACCTGAACACCTAATGCAAGTATGCTTCTCTTTCTTTTCCCTGCAGATGGACAGAGGAATGCATGTGGCCTCAAGGGGTACTGGTGAAACACAATAAGAATGTATACAAAGCTGTTGGTTATTACAATGTGGCTGTGCCTTCGGACGTATCCCACTTCAGATTTCATGTAAGCATGTTTCTAATCAAAATAAATGCTATGGGTGTTGTGGTTTGTTGGCTGGGCAGGTAACGTTTTTATGACTGGTGCTAATGCTGTGCTGTAAAGTGTCACTTGGAACAGGCTGTTTGAGCCTGTAACATCAGTTGACATCGTTTGTATTTATAGAAAAAATTGCCCAGATGTGTGTTTTCTTGAAGCTTGCCTGCATGATACTGTCATGTGCAGAGTCAATGTTACATTATAAACAGACAGGGAAGAAGGCCAGTTCACTTTGAATTGCTTGTTTGCGTTTATTCACGGTTTCTTTTCATTTTATTTTCTAATATACATTCAATTTTCCTTTTTTTTTGTTGTTGTTGCTCAGCAGTTATTGTAGAAATCTGAATAGCCAACACAGGTTTTGCGAGTTTTCTACTTTATCAAGACTTGAAAAAGTAATGAAAAATCAATTCATAACACTGTGTATCTCATTTTGTTACAGTATTGAAATTAGTTACAATTTATTTTGACAAATCCAGTCAGTATTTAAATGATTATCTGATTATCTTCAGTTGTTTATAAACGGGGCTACTGGTATGTGATTTTGCGGCCTCTGCATTTTCTGTATCCTCATGGATTGGCTGCACTTGCTACACAAGTTAAGCTATCTTCTGCACAAATTGTAGATTTTAACAAAATTAATTTTCTAGCTCAAATGGACTGAAAGTTAATAAATACTTTACCAAACGTGTTGCTGCACAGTGACAAGCATTTTGTCTCGCAGAGCAGGACACCTTCCAGTTGCTTATTGTTGAATTTGTGTTAAACTAATATTAATGAGGTGAAACCTTGGTCCATACAGTGTTCACGTGTGAGAATGACAAACTAGTGATGAAATAATGCTTCGAAATGCGATGCATTATGCCACGTAATTTGCATTTCCTTGCCACATAATTTAGTCAACCATGCCACATAATGTGGTTCTCCCCTGCTGCATAATTCCACTGGCGCTGGTTACAAATCATTATATGTTGTATTATTTTTATGTATTTTATTAAAACTATTTTGAACATGAGTCGCATATAGGGACTCGTACTGTAGATCAATTCAAAGAATCCCTCACTGTTCATATTTAAAAACATGTTTCGAATATGTCAAAATAAATGACTAATTATAGATTTTACTAAACCAGATAGGCTTCCAAAAAGCAAAGCGTACAGTATCCATTCCCCCTAGAGCCGATTCCACACCCAAACTAGGGGCTTCTATGGCATTCCTAGGGAACATTGCCATAGATATTTGTAAAGCAGCAACATGGTCTACACCACACACTTTCACAAAACACTATTGTGTAGATGTGCAGGCAAAGCAACAAGCTAGTGTGGGCCAGGCTGTATTAAAAACACTTTTTCAAACCACTGCAACAGATACTGGTAGCCACCGCTAAGGAGGTAACTGCTGTACAGTCTATGCACAAGTATACAATCTACAGCTCATAAGCCTCGAACGGAAAATGCTACTTACCAGTATGCATCTGTTCTTGGCATGTAGAGCTGTAGATTCGTATACACCAACCCCCCTCCCCAGATACTGCTATCTGTTCAGTGTTATCATACTTAGACACATTACACATGGTCATCTTTTCTATTTCTTACTAACTCCATCCTAACCCTCCATGGCTAGACTGGCTAATCTGGAGATTGAGTCGATGCCCATACGCACTATCGTCTGAGGAAGATTCACCTACCTCGTGACTACAAAAGACTTTGTCCAAGACAAAAAGTGCAAACATCTGAGCCCAACACCAGATGGCGATCTATGCACAAGTATACGACTAGAAAAGATGACCTTGTGTAATGTGTCTAAGTATGATAATACTGGAACAGATAGCGGTATCTGGGGAGGGGGGTTGGTGTATACGAATCTACAGCTCTACATGCCAAAAACAGATGCATACTGGTAAGTAGCATTTTCCTTATGCATGAGGAGAGAAATAGGAGGGATAGAAATAGAGAACTCATTTTAAGATAAAAGGAAGTATTTTGGATTAATTCCTTCAATACCATTAAAGAAGCTTTAAATACTTAATCATGAACTGCACTATTTTTGGACTAATGCTCATAGCAAATTAAAATTCGTTGGTCTTGCCTTTATGAAAGACCAAATAGATTAGTCAAAAGTTACTGCTACCAGTGTGCTAGTAACTATGTTACCACAAAAATAAGTATGTGTTAAAAGCAAAGTGTATTCATATATTACAAAATAAAGAGGTCAGGTATTTAATTCTGAAATTATAAATAATTTTTTAATAATTTAAACAAGTCTCCTTCATAACATGAAAGTGAATATGCGACTTACAAATCGGGACCGAAGGATTACAGAATTACCAAAATGGTGGAGAATTCCTTTGGGGGAACACACAAAGTGAGTTTGAGCTTGAGTCGCATATAAATTTCAGCCCACAATACAACTGAGATTGATCTGTAATAAGAACATATTGAAGAAAATAGTGAAGCGAAAAACTTGCATAATGATATGTAATTCCTGAACAGATCATAACTGATATTAACCAGAAAGTTTATTTACTTAAACCATAACACATTGTGCCCCACCAGATACAAACTTCTTATGGTCTTTGAAATTGCACCTACTTGTAAGCGGCAGTACAAGGGATATTTTTACATCAAGTGATTGTAAAATTGAGCAGGAATGCAAGTGATGAATAATTAAGTATTTGAAATTTAACGTTAATGCAATTAAACTTTGAGATTAAAACACGATTACTGGGAGATTTCTTAGAATCTATAATTTGAAAATTCATTCATGTACCATAATGCCAAATACGTTTCCAAATAAGAATAGTAAGAGTCTTTTGACTCAAACTAAAGTATGAGACTCTATGCATGCATCACACACTATAGATTTTAGAAAATATATCTCAATAATACAGTGCATAATGATTTAAAGCTGATAATGATTGTTAAAATTCTAACTTTGGGGCGACGTACCCTGGGATTGATCTTCCCCATACCCTCTGCGGACCCTTAACAGAAATCGTTATATATGTACATTCCACTGACCAATTCGTTCCATGTCATGTGATAGCCTGCCATCCTATGACCATATCCTTGGTACGATTACTAGAATCTGGTACAGTCTGCATGTTTACGTTATGTACCCTGCATGTTTTGCAGGTATTGCAATTTTTTTAAATGTCAGTATTCCGGCTTCATCTACTTTCCTTACAGGTACTTGTGGGGCTATGGTCCAGACCTCATTGGAATAACCAAATAAAATTTGTTATTAAAAAGAAAAATGCTAACTTCTACTGGATTTGTCAAAATAGTAAATTTCAATAATGTAAAAAGAATTTGACAAATATTTTCTATTATGATTTGATTAATTTTTTTCTGGCCTCGAAAATGCAAGAAGAGGCTAGCAAAACACGTGGTAGCTAGATCTATTACTACTGAGATTACGGAGTCCTTAAAAAAAATAATTAAAAAAAAAAATTAAATATGTACTTGACCATTAAAAGAAGCGATTGGATTTGTAAATTGACATTAAAATAGAGATGAATGTTATTTGTGGTACTTTGATACAGATGCTACCAAAACATCTCTTAAATCTGTGTAACCTAGAAACTACCAGTGTTGAGCCTATAATAAAGATTATTGTCAGAGCATTTACCTGGTAATTAAGCTGTTAGTAAGCTACTTGGGTCAGTATTGCATGAACAGACCAAAAAACTAATCTGCAGCATCAATATAACCTGAGAGCTATCCGTGGACCTCTTTAACATTTGTGTAATTGAAGATGCACTTGTGCCTCTGGTGCATTGCGTCCTTGGAAGAAGTTGTAAGTTTGTAGAATAAGTATATTTCAAACTAGCTGTTAACCTATGCCTTCCATATAACCTGAAACTAGCCTGTCAGCCTATAACACCTTTGACTATTATGAGCTTGCTGGACCATTGTAATAGAATTAGCCTCATTTGTTTGAGCAGTCAATGCAATTGTAAAGTGTGTGAACTGAGAAAGGGGTCTAAGCTTGTAGCATCTTTTACGTGGCAGTCTGCCACCTATCTCTGAACTCTGATCTAGCTATGTATCGATCAGATCTGTTACATGCGAGTCCCTCTCGAAATGCTGCATTCCACAGCTCTACTTTGTTGGCAGCCTGTACGTTTTTGAACTACCAAATGACTCTGACTTATCAAGCTATCACTGGGCCATCTGATAAAACGGATCATTTTTTAATTTTTGTTTTTTGCAAGAATATGAATAATAATAATGAAAAACAAAGCATGCCGCCATCTGGACATTGTAGTAAAAATGTTTAGTTGAAAAAATGATTAATAAGTAAATTTAAGACCAGTGTAAGTTCCTAGCAAGCAAATGTACTTGGAGCAGGTATAAATGCACTTTCTAGTTTTAATTCACTTCCCGAGAAAATATGATTTTCATCGTCACCAGGACACAGTACTATTGGCTTTGAATTGCAGTAATCTGAATACCTAATTTAAACTCTTACGGATGACTAAAATAATTAAAAGCAAAATATGAAAAAAGAGAAGTAAAAATGAAGCAAAGTATTCATCCACCAGACATGGCACTGAAGAGCACTTCTTTTTAGGCTGTTTTGCGCATGTGATCAGGCACAATGCCTTCACTCACAGCGGAAAAGAGCCAGTTGCGAAATTGGGCTGACCCAGTGCCCAAAGCTTTATACTATGATTGGCAGAAGCATATGAATGACAGTGGAACAAAGCAATGAATAAAGAGAGGTGACCCTTGACGCATGTGTTTTTATTTATGATTTCTTTTATTTTATTACATGAGGATTGCAAAACAACCTAAGTGGACTCGAGCCCATACTTAAAAACTGCAATCTGCTACATGAACAAAAATGTAGAACTATGTGTAGGCATGTAAGCCTACATTTGAAAAACCTTTGACAGCTTGCTAGTAAAGATGGCTCAGTCTTTGGTTTAAAGGCTTACTCAGATAAAAGGCAGATTGTTTATCAGGCGAAGGCATTATCCTGATACGGAAATTATATACACAGTATGATTCCCTAAAGCGAAAAGCCATCTCTGGCGTGCATTTGCTCTTGTAAAAAAAAAAATATATATATATATATATATATATATATATATCATCAAAAGTGCCTCTGAACACGAAGACGCTACTCCGCTGGTGCAGGTAACAACCCCATTTTTATTTCTGAAACTGCCAATGGTGATTTCGGAAATAGACACTGCCATGGATGCCTGGGGGCTCACTGGAGGGCTGAAAATGTAATTAATGGCAAGAATTGAGGCACAGTAACGGACCCTAATGGAGGGGGGAGAATACAACTACAGCACCCAGCATGCCTCACTGGAGAGATCATGCAATGGAGGGGGTACAAAGAACCTGCTGTGGTTGCGCCGTGAGGTGCTGCCAAACTGCCCCATGAGGAAGAAGCGGAGGCTTCGAAACGCGTCGGGGATTGTAATTTTTAAAACCGGACACCATTGGCAGTTTCAGAAATAAAAATGGGGTTGTTACCTGCACCACCGGAGTAGCGTCTTCGTGTTCAGAGGCACTTTTGATGAGATATATATATATATATATATATATATATATATATATATATATCCGGCTCGCTTTTCCGTCACGCCCCTTCACTCGCGGTCGGGTGCTTTCTCTGCGGCGACGGACACCGCACTCAGTCCAGGCTCCGGGTACAAAAGCACCAGCACTCACGGGAACAGTGTCCAATTATACTTTATTGGACCAGCTTACAGCAAAACGCGTTTCAGCTATCGCCTTCGTCAATTGCTAGAGGCAACAACTTTTCAGTGGACATAAATACTCCATTTGCATAGACAACAACATAGGACTTGCTTCAGTCCACATTGGCGGCCATTACTGAACATGCAAACACAGTTCTCTGTTGCAATACAATTCTGCCCTGAATGGGCCTTTCAAAACATCACACCCTGGATGGGTCTTTGTTCGGTCATATGTTGAAAAAACAATTTCAATCAAAATAATAATAAAAATACAGCATAATCAAGATCCATACATAGATACCTTAAGCTACAGGTGGATAGCCAACTCCTCCCCACTGTTCAGACCAAGTGGCATTTTGGTCTGTACATCAATGATATACCTGGATTCGAGTTTCCTTAGTTGTAACTGTCTGTCACCCCCTCTAACATTTAGTGGCACATGATCCAGGCAGAAAAAACTCAACAGATCCCTATTGCTCTGGTGGAGGGATTCAAAGTGTCTCGCCACTGGATATGACACATCCTTATTGTGAATAGCCCTCATATGTTCCAAAATGCGTACTTTGGTTGGGTGAATGGTGCTCCCTATGTAATATAAACCACAGGGGCAAACCAGGCAGTAAACTGTGAAACTGGTATTACAATTCATCAGTTTGTTGATCTTTCTGGGAGACTTGAGACCTGGGACTTTATAGTGTGTTGTTTTCTTGCTGTTTTTACAAGCCCTGCATTTTAAGCACGGATAAAAACCAGTTATCCTCCCAAATGGTGGTGTTGTCCTCTCTTTGTTGCAATGGCTTTGTACTAGGTCATCACGTAACGTTCTAGCTCTTCTAAATGTCAATGGTGGTGCCTTTGGTATATCTTTTCCTAAAACTGAATCCGTTTTTAGGATGTACCAATTCTTTCTTAGTATGTTTCTGATGACCTGAGCATCCTCAGAATAATCTATAATTATCCTGAATTTATTGTCAATCTTACTTGCTGGTCTGGTAATGTGATCCTCACTTTCAATCAAATCAAGTCTAGACTTTGTTTCTGCTTTTCTGACAGCCTCATTAAGGATGTCCTGATGATAACCCCTTTGCTTGAACCTATTCATGCTTTCTCTCGCTGCTACTTGATAGTCACTATCTAGGGAGCAATTCCGCTTAATCCTGAGGAGTTCCCCATAGGATATGCTGCTTATAGTCTTCTCAAAATGGCAACTCCGGGCATGCAATACAGAATTCCCTGCGGTCGGCTTTCTGTGCAAACGAGTGCACAGTCTACCTTCCATAGGGAACACCACTAAGTCCAAGTAGTTCACACATTTGTTACTGATATCCCCTGTGAACCTAAGGTTAAGGTCATTGTTGTTAAGTACTTCAACATAATCATTTGCCATTTGTTCAGTTCCATTAAAAACGATGAACAAATCATCAATGTATCTTGTCCAACAAATGACTCTTTGAGTCCAACTTGCATTGGTCTCCGCCCAGGCCACCTGCTCCTCCCACCAGCCCACGAACAAGTTCGCGTAGCTGGGGGCGAAGCAGGTCCCCATCGCGGTACCGCGTATTTGTTTAAACAAGACATCCTGAAACAGAAAAATGTTATTGTGCAGGCAGAATCTCACAAACTCAATTATCATTACATTATGTTCTGCCAAATTAATTGGCCGATCATTCAGAAAGTGTTGAATCGCCTGCATTCCTTGATCATGATTGATACTAGTGTATAGACTGGATATGTCGAGAGTCATCATTACAAAGTCATTCTCCCAGTGTACATTTTCTACTCGTTTCAAAAAATCCTTGGTATCCTTGATGTAGGAGGTGAGTTTGGTGACTGGTTCAGACAAAAAGAAATCCACATACTGGGACATGTGCTCAGTTAAACTTCCCAAAGAGGAAACAATTGGGCGTCCGGGGGGGTTAACAGGGTCTTTATGTAGCTTTGGTAGGTGGTAAAATGTTGGAATTTTAGGATATCTGCACTCCAAAAAGCCATATTCTTCTTTAGATAACATCCCCTTATGGTACCACCTATTCAGAAGATTCCTGTGAGATGTTGCACTGCTTTCAAATTCTTTGCGTGTTATCCTCTTATAACTAGTTGTATCATTAAGTTGGTTCAGTGCTTCTTTCTGATAATAGTCAAAAGTCATCAAGACAACATTCCCCCCCTTATCGGACGGTTTACAGATGATTGATTTATCATTTTGTAAATCCTTGATTGCCTGTTTTTGTTTTACAGTAATATTGCCCCTCCTTCTGTTATTCATATTGCTTCCTCTTAATTTAATCAAATCCTGTGTCACTGCCTCAGTGAATATATCTATGGAGTCAGCTGGCATCATCGGCACAAATTTGGACGCTGGTTTGAATGGGCTACCTGGATTGATTTGAATAATCTCCGATTGATCCACACCTTTCTTTGCGATCAGTTGTCTGGGGTCGCCCTCATGTTGCAAATCTTCCATGACTGCCAACGTTTCTAGATCACCAGCTGTAAGATTTTCCATTTCACTGATTGATGTTATTTCTTTCTCTTTTGTAGATTTTTTGCCCTGAAAATATTTTGCGAGTTTCATTTTCCGCGCAAATCTGAACAGATCGATTTTGGTTTGCGTGTATTCAGATCTCCTTGAGGGGCAGAAACTTAATCCATATTGTAAAACTTTTGATTCCGCCTCCGTTAATACTCTTGGTGTTAAATTTACCACTGTAAGAGACTCTAATGTTACCGTCTCGCCCCTCTCCTGCTCCGGGTGATCCGAGGCGATGCGGTGCTGCTGCTTACTCCAGCCGCCCCTCCTTGTTCTACGTCTACTTTTTTCCTTTGTGGCATTGGTTTGCCTCTTCCACCTCGGCTCCATGTTTCCCGGATAATGCGAAATTCCTCGTGAAAAGGTGTCGCCACTGCTTCTTCAGCACGTCTTACTTCTCTCTCATCACTACTCAATTCAGCATCAGTGACTTCTGATTCTGATGTATCACGTTGCTCAATTGTTGTTTTGCCTCTGCGACTGAGTAATTGTCTTCTCGGTAAATCATATCTTTTGGCGAAGGTCAAGACGCGCCCTTGTTCATAATCTCGCTCGTCGCGTTCAAACTTGCTTTGTTTCCTTTGCCTAATTTTGAGTTCATAAGTTGTTAAGCGTTTTTTCATGCCCTCCTTGAACTCCTCCATTTTACTTTTGTCGCACTGTTTTTCAATCTCCCCTTCCAATGTTATGATCTCCTGTAGCGTGGTGTCTCTGTCGCTCCAGGCGAACTTGATCAGTATCAGTAACATGCCCTTCGAGGAGGCAGCTGTGTGCTCTGCCCATTCCTCCAGCAATTTGGGGTTCGGGTTTTCATAGGCAGGAATAGTGTAGATTCTGAGACCACGAGGGACTCTTTCCACATCGATAGTGCTGCAGCAAGGTGGCCTCCCACCATTTCCGTATTTCGCGTTCATGGAGTCTTTCTAAACGCGCAAACTGTTCCTTTAAGGGATCGGACCCTCGGGTCCCATTTCGTCCGCCGTCACCATCGCTCCCACCTGAGCGAGTATCTGTTCTCTTTTTGAATATTTCATTGGCCACTTCGCGTCGCGCCTCTACATTAAACATGGCTCTTCTTTAAATTCGAAAATTATCTGCTGTGTGTTCCCTCGACCTGCCGTAGTTCAATACATCGCTATAATAATTGAATGTCAATTTCCTACCCGCTCCGGAGATCCTTCCGCCCAGTGTGAGTCCAAACGCGAAGAGATTCACGTCTTCCTCTGCTCGGCTACAGTAGCGGGCTCTCCATGCGGTGAAACAATGTTGCAAATTCACTGCGGCGGTGAAGAGGAATTTCAATCCGGCTCGCTTTTCCGTCACGCCCCTTCACTCGCGGTCGGGTGCTTTCTCTGCGGCGACGGACACCGCACTCAGTCCAGGCTCCGGGTACAAAAGCACCAGCACTCACGGGAACAGTGTCCAATTATACTTTATTGGACCAGCTTACAGCAAAACGCGTTTCAGCTATCGCCTTCGTCAATTGCTAGAGGCAACAACTTTTCAGTGGACATAAATACTCCATTTGCATAGACAACAACATAGGACTTGCTTCAGTCCACATTGGCGGCCATTATATATATATACCACAAATTCCCAGGAATTACTGATTTGTGATGTCCATGTTTTTGTGCAGTTGCGACTTATAGTTATACAGGTGTCAGTGTGTTTAAGCCGGTCAGGTATTCGAAAAAGAATACCCTATAGGTTTAAACTCAGACTTTTTCTGCTCTAACGGTATGTTGACAGCTGAAAATGCTTTTGTCAATCAGGTGTTTATGTTTTTGACTCGTCTGCTGAGTCGAAATGTTAGGTCCAACAACAAAGCATACCTTACCTGACCCCTTTGAGGATTCCCACCCACTCCATTGCTGTAACTAATCTCTTCTGGCCATATACCTCTGAAATTTTCTTTGCATTCCATGTTGGCTGTATGTAAGTTTTAGGAACAGCCATATCACTGAGTCGATATCGCAACAACAACAAAAATGTACTTTGAGGATGTTGGCCACATCAGGAAGGCTTGGTAATCCTTATTGTTGTATGTTAGCAGAAAGGGACTTAACCTCTGAATGTTCTATTTGGGCTTCCACATGCAGCACATAGTATATTGCATAGTTCCAGAATACACAATTTGAATGTCCTTCATCTTTCAAGTTTGGCAGGGTTATCCCCTGCATTGTGGTCCCTTGCAACATTAGCTCAGCTGTTACAAGGCAATGATGCATAAAACATAGATGTGCATCTGTAAACGTAACTACCATCTCTATATTTTGTATGGTTTGCTGCAATTCAGGTAGTGCTGACAAGAATAGGGACCTGCTTTGTTGAGGGAGTAGCTTGAAACATTGTCTTAGTACCTGTCCCTTTATTTTCAGAGGCCTCTGAATAAATAAGTTAATTTGTTTTTATTTCCCTTGTCTTATTTAAGCGGCAAAACAGAGATCACCAGTCTTAACTCCAGGCAAAGGGACAAATCAGCACAAAAGGAAGGCAAATTTGTGTAATCTGGGGATCCTTCCTAAGGACCAACAGCCCTCATAAACTCACCAATCTCTCAACCATCAGTCACCCCGAATTAAGCCCTCCCAGTTTGGGAATAACTCTGTTCAGAACAGCTTCTAAGCCCCTCCTAGTATAGATAATAATCCTCTGTTCAGAACAGCTTATCTAGCTCTCTTCCCTGATACAGTTCCTTCTGCAGTCCCAGTTGCTCCCGAGTCATCTCCTTTTCTATTTTCTGTGCAATAGCCTCCTGTCTTGTGTCCTGCTGAATGTGAAATCTGCATTGCCTACTCCAGAGCTAGCTGCTCTGGTGTTATTAAATGCCGCATCACTCAGCAGCTTGGTTGTCTCCGCTCCCTTAAAATTTTAAGTTGTTGGCAAGATTTTCAAGCTACCTGACCACTTTTTATGAAAATAAATCTTTGGGGCTTAAAATACATAGGTTTGTGTCTCCCCTGTTTTTCTGTAATGACCGGGAGCATGTGTAGCTATAGATCACATAGTATACACCATTTCAAGGTAACTTGTGATCCTTCCCAGAAGCCCACAATGCACCAGGACAGAGACTCTACCTCAGATTGTGTGTTTTTCAGGCATCTCGTTCAGATGTACTTTCCGAGATCTGGGGCAGTCAAGCTTCAATCAACAGTCATTCGAATCCAGTCGATGTATTGAGTTCGGTTAGGACTGGAAGGTTCTCCAGTATTAGGGTGTCTTTCTTAGATTCACATGCCTGAATCATTCCCCATCATACGAGTGGGAATCCCACGGTATATAAAAAAGCAATAATTATGCACATAACCAAAAAAAACCTTGGTAACATAAAACCAGGAAGTAAAGTAGTCCTAAGCTACAAGAAAAAAAACGTGCACACTTATGACTATCATAGTCATTATGTATAGTCCAAACTGCAGCCAATCAGGCGACAGCACCCACCAGAATGTTCTCCCCAGAGGCTCAGGCTCTCAGATTTTCTACTGCACGTCTTGTGAAGGGAGTCTCCCTGAGCTCTGCTCAGTACTTCACTATTTTTTCTGGGTTTTTTCTTCTCTTCAGAATGTCATCTTCTAAAAGATCTCTTTAGACCTTGTGAATCTTGTGGGAAGCTCCGGCTGTTTTCAGAAGACCCCCACAAGAAGTGCATTTACTGCCTTTATCCAGATCATGAGGTGAAAGATTGTAAAATTTGCCGGACCTTCCCTCAGAAGACCCTCAGAGATAGAGAAGGGCGCCTACTTCTGTGGCTACAGAAGATTAAAGACCAGGATAACCCCTTATCTGAGGTGGGAAGTGTGGCCTCTTGTTCCTCTATATCCTCTAGGAAGAGGATGGCTGAGGAAGATTTATCTTCTCCTGGGGCTAAGGTGTAGAGAAAAGTTCAACCCGCTAAGGGTTCTAGCTTGCCTTCTTCAAAAAAAGGCTTCTCCACCTTCAAGGTTTAAGCCTGTTACGCCCGCGAGAAAGACTGGAAAGTCTCTGGCGTCAAAAAGACTTAATGAGAAAGATTTCCCTCAGCAAAAAGCTCCATTATCATTGTCTACGCTACTTCTACGTCGACAGTTAACTTCTCGTCGCCGAGACCCAGATGATCATGTCATCAGCTTCATCTCCGTCGACGCTGGTCTCTGTTGCTGTTCGACCCATCTCGTCGACGAAGGAGATTTCATCTATCGTCAGCGCTCCGTCGATGGCAAAAGTTAAGATGATCTCGTTGACGATCGCTGTCGTCAAACTACCTCGTCGACGGCACCCTCGTCGACGAAGACTGCCTCGTCGTCGACTACCTCCTCATCGATGAAGATTGCCTCGTTGACGAAAAGTTGCCTCATCGACAATCACTTTCCTGACGATAGCCCCATCGGCGACGATGTCTTCTTGCACAGACTTGCAAGTTTGGTCTGCAACAACGGCTACTGCCTCCTCTGCCCTGCCGACGACAGCGGCTTCTTTGCTACAAAGACGTGGCTCTTCATTGGAAGCTCTCTCCCCATTGAAGTTGCCTGAGCAATTGCTGGATTCTGAGGAGGACGAAGAGGAATCCGAAGAGGACGACAGATTCCGCACTGCTTGGAGTCCATCGGAATTGCTTATTAAGTATCAAGACGACGATCAGGAGGAAGAACCTTTCCCTGAGTCTGAAGCTCCAGCTCCTGTAACGGTTTCCACAGCACAAATGCCTTTGGCCCTGCTTAATAATTTACAATACATGTTGGACGACTATTATCGCCGTTTTCCTCCTTCTGAATCGACGGAGTCTATTCCATCAACACCGATGCCTAAGGTTTCTGTACCTTCTTTAAGATCTCCTAGACCACCTTCTCCAGTACCATCTCATCATTCCCATGATGCTAACACCACTGACGATGACAGGGAAGAGGGAGAAGTGGATGATAGGTCTGTTCTTTCGGAGTGGGACGAATACCAAATTCAGATTCCATCACCGTCAGCTCCAGCTCCTGTTTACTCTCCTCCAGTAGATATCAGAGGTTTTCATCTCCTTATGAAGAGGGCGACAAAAAGGTTTCTCATACCAATGGATACAAAGAAGGATGATTGCTTTCTCTATGATTTTAAAGATCAGCCACGAAGACCAATACGGACCATTCCCATCATAGACTTCATCTGGAAGGAAGGGTTGAAGATCATGACCGCACCTAATTCTCTTCCTGCAGTCTTGCCTCGATTAGACAAAAAATATAAGGCACCAAGCAACTCACCTGCATGCCTCATAGGTCAGCCAATAGCTGACTCTGTCATCGCCCAAGCGGCGCAGAGACGGTCCAGGAACCCCTCTTCGCCTATAACATCTCCGCCAGACAGGGATGGCAGACGGCTGGATTGGATTGGGAAGAAGGTTTCCACTATGGCAGCGACGACTGTCCGTGCTTCATATCTCCCTAGCCATATTAGGGAGATATGACAGGCAGATGTGGTCGGACATCTCCCCCTACATTAACATGCTGCCAGAAACTTCAAAGTCCGAGGCCTTGAAGATCTTACAAGAAGGAGAGTGTACCTCTATGGAAATAATTGACGCAGCCGTGGATGTTGCATCCACAGGATTCAGACAGTTAGCGGGTGCAACAGTGCTAAGGAGACAACGTTGGCTGAAATTTACATCTTTTCGCCAAGAGGTCCAAGCCAAAATTATTGACATGCCGTTTGATGGGGAGTTACTATTTGGCCAGCATGTCAATGAGGCTGTCAAGAATTCCTGTCATACAAGGGAAACACGCCCTTATGTAAACAGGAGAGCTGTTACATAACTCAAGGGAAACACGCCCTTATGTAAACAGGAGAGCTGTTACATAACTCAAGGGAAACACGCCCTTATGTAAACAGGAGAGCTGTTACATAACTCAAGGGAAACACGCCCTTATGTAAACAGGAGAGCTGTTACATAACTCAAGGAAAACACGCCCTATAAAGGGAGGAACCGGGAGGTACAAGGCTGTCGGATATTGTGTTTACACCGACGTACCTGCTTCGTGAAGAGCAGTGTTCCGGAGTGGTGCTCCAGTAAGGCAAGAACGGAGGTAGGTCGAGTCGTTACTCCCTGGGCCGTGTCTTGCCCCATCGTCACCTGTGAAGGACCCGGAAGCTCTACCGGTCAACCATTGAGCATCGCTTTTTGACTCGGCTGAGTCCAAGCGCAGTGGCGCTTTTGCTGGTTGGAGTCGTAACTCCCAGCCCGACCAGAGACACAGGGACTGCCAGCTGTAACGCACACCAGGAGGTGTTTGCCGCGTTACAGACTCGGAAGTCCACAGGATCGATCGAGCGGCTGCTCTCGGTTCAGTCTTCTTGCTTGTGATTGGGGTATCGGTGACGCATCACCAGGAGGTGACTCCGCGTCCCGGTGCAGTCTGAGGAAGAGGTTGAGCGGCTGCTCCCTTCAGGTAGAGACCCCGGCTGGGTGTTTCCCTGACTCCTCGATTCTCCCCAACACTCTTCGTGCCCCTCACAGCCTACCGATTGGCATTGTCGGCCATTTCATTTCTGCCCTCTGTTGGCATACGCCGGGATCGGCTTATATGCAGAGGACGGTTAGGACCATCCGTGCAGTGGGCTGGTAACGTACTTAGCCTGGAGGATTCCAGTGACTATAACTTTTGTTTGTTCTTTGTATTTTATTTGCCTTCATTAAAAGAACTAACCCTTCACAAGTGGTTGCGTCCTCATTGTCGTGTCTGTTAAACGATCCTGAGACGTTCAGGGCGTTACAAAATATCCGACCTTAATAACACTAACTGTCTCCCGGTCGATAACAGACATGGCAACACTTGATGATGTGCTGGCTGCTTTAGCGGCCATGCAAGTTGAAGTGGCTGCCTCTAGGCAAGAAACAGCCGATGTAAAAGCCAGACTGGATGCTATCCAATTGGACCCGCTCACGCCCAGCACCTCCCTCACGAACCAGACCCCTGCGGTAGTAGTGGAAATGCCGGTAGCCATCCCCTTGGCAACACCAGAGAGGTACAGTGGGGATCCTAACACAGTGCAGGTATTCCTCACACAAGTGGCGCTACATTTATCGTGCAAACCAAAGGCGTTCCCCACGAGTCAGGCTCGTGTGGCTTTCCTTATATCCTATTTGGCTGGAAACGCGGCACAATGGGCCGTACCTCTGGTGAGCAGGGACGACCCCCTCTTATGTGATTGGGGTGCTTTTCGCGAGGAATTCCTGAAGGTATTCGACAGAAGGGCTGACTCGTACACGGCGGACCGTGAAATGCTTGAGTTGAGACAGGGATCCAACGACCTGGTGCAGTATCTCAACGCGTTCCGAAGGCTGGTTGCGGAAACCAAGTGGCCTGTTGCTAAACAGACGGCGCTCTTCCATCAAGGGCTGTGCGATGAGCTCAAGGACGCCGTGGCTCATATTGACCCTCAACCCAAGACATGTGAGGGCCTTATCAACCTGGTATTACAGCTGGAACATAGGCTAAGTGAAAGAAAGGGGGATCATGGGAGAAAAGGAAAATCCCTTCCATCCTATGTGACGGTGGGAAGTCCTGAAACTTCCACCGCATCCAAGGGAGAACCCATGGACATCAGCGCAATACGAGCGAGCCTCACAGCCACGGAGAAAGAGTCACGCCGTAAACAAGGATTGTGCCTATATTGTGGCAAAAAAGGCCACTACGTACGTGAATGCCCTGCCAAACCGAAGACGTCACGTTATCGGGCCAACCGGTCGGTAACAGCCGTGGTGGACATACCGGCGGAAAACTAGAGGACTCCAAGACCAGAGAAGGGGCATCTCGGAGTCACTCATCCATCCCTTCACTTTCCAACTCGGTCACTAAGGGACAACGACACCTGTTTATCACGGTGCACGTGGGAGTGCATGACCAGTGGATACCCGTTGTGGCCATGGTGGATTCAGGGGCCACTGGCATGTTTATGGACCACAACGAGGCATGCAGGCTAGGGCTAGTGCTTCTTCCCAAAGCAGTACCCGAAGACGTCTATGCGGTAGACGGAAGGCGATTGGTGACGGGGCCCATCGGACAGCACACGGGGGTCCTTCCGATGAGATATGGGAGGAACCATTTGGAACAAATCGATTTTAACATCATCCGAGCGCCCCAATATGGCGTCATATTGGGATTGCCGTGGCTACAGAAACACAACCCCTTTGTGGATTGGCCAACACATCGCATCGAAATGACGTCACCGTATTGCATCCTGCATTGTGGAATAAGAACGGAATCCCTTGACGCAGATGAGAGCGGGAGTCAGACGGTGGCTACAGCGGCAGAAAAAGATGTGGCTCTCCCCCAGGCTTATCACAGTTTTGAGGATGTATTTGATGAGGTGAAGGCGGAAGTGCTACCACCACATAGACAGTTTGACTGCCAGATCGACCTGGTGCCAGGGGCCAGCGTTCCCAGCGGCAGGCTGTATGCCCTGACGGAGCCTGAAAACGTGCATCTCCGGGGGTACCTGGATAAACTCCTCAAGCTAGGATTCATCCGCCCGTCCAAGTCTCCGGCCGCCTCGCCACTCTTCTTCATCCCGAAGGCTAATGGGGAGCTGAGAGCCTGTGTGGACTTTAGGGCATTGAATGCGATAACCATAAAAAATCGGTACCCCTTGCCTCTCATCAGTGTACTTCTGGAACAGGTCAAGAAAGCTCGTATCTACACCAAGTTGGATTTGAAAGGGGCATACCATCTGGTGCGCATGAGGGACGGAGACGAGTGGAAGACCACCTTTAAGACCAGGTTCGGCCTTTTTGAGTACCTCGTCATGCCGTTCGGTCTGTGCAACGCCCCGGCAGCCTTTCAGTACTTTTTGAATGAGGTATTCAGAGAGGAGTTGGATATCTACGTGGTCGTATATATCGACGACATCCTCATCTATTCGTCCAGTGTGGAGGAGCACGTACACCACGTCAAAGCTGTGCTCCAAAAGCTGAGGGAAAACATGCTGTTTTGTAAACTCAGCAAGTGTGACTTCCACGTCACATCCGTGGAATTCCTCGGAGTGATGCTGAGTCCAGAGGGACAGGAGATGGCAGAACGAAAGATCAAGGCGGTGAAAGAATGGCCGGTGCCCCAAAGCGTGAAGGACGTCCAAAGTTTCATTGGCTTCGCCAACTTTTACAGGCGGTTTATAGATGGATTTTCAGGAGTGGTGGCCCCAATCACACAGCTACTGAGGAAGTCCAAGGAGTTTGTCTGGTCCCCTGAAGCGAACAAAGCCTTTGAGGCCCTGAAAAGCGCCTTTGGTAAGGCGCCGGTGTTGGCTCACCCCGATCCGGATCTCCCCTACGTGGTGGAAGCGGACGCATCGGATGTGGCGCTGGGGGCTATCTTGTCCCAACGCAACCACGACACAGGGGTGATTCATCCCGTTGCGTACATGTCCCGCAAACTCAACGACGCCGAACGCAACTACCATATTGCGGAGAAGGAGCTTCTCGCAATCAAGGACGCCTTCACCGAATGGAGGCATTGGTTGATGGGGGCAAGACATGTGGTATCGGTGTACACGGACCATCGGAACCTACAGTTCATGACGGCCACTAGACACCTTTCTCCCAGGCAGCTGCGGTGGATGATCTTCTTTGCGGGGTTCAACTTCCGCATCACATATCGGCCGGGGACGGAAAACCGGAAGGCGGACGCCCTGTCCCGTCAATCTGCAGTTAAGGAACCATTGCCTGCAACCGAGCGTTCCATCATTTCCCCGAGGATGGTATTGGGGGTTATCCAACCGGATACTTTCCTGAGGGGAATAAAGAGAGGGATCAGGTCATTCGCATGGCGGAGGTGGCTCCTCAGTCACAGAGAATGGCAGCTGAAGGACGGGATACCCCTGAAGGGCAGGTGCCTATTGATACCCACGCCTAGGCTAAGGAAACAAGCATTCATCTGGTGCCATGACTCTCCATGCGCAGGTCATTTGGGCTTTGAAAAAACGGTGGCTAGCATGGGACGGCATTTCTGGTGGCCAACCATGAGAGTGGATGTCAGGAGGTGGGGACAGGAGTGTCCTACGTGTGCTACCATGAAGGCCGACCATGGCCGAACCCAAGGGCTCTTACATCCACTTCCGACCCCGGATAGACCATGGGATAGCATATCACTGGACTTCGTGGTGGGCCTACCGGTAGACCAGGGGATGACGGCAATACTGGTGGTGGTGGATTACTTGACGAAAATGGGGCACTTCATCCCCTGCAAGAGAGTCCCTACGGCCGGGGAATTGGCGTCACTACTCCTAAAGAATGTGGTACGACTGCATGGATTACCTGGGGTGATCGTGTCGGACCGGGGGTCGCAGTTTACTGCGCAATTCTGGAAGACTTGGTGCACTGCGCTGCATGTTAAGACCGCCCTGTCCACCAGCTACCACCCTCAAACGGACGGCCAAACCGAGCGCCTGAACCAAACGCTCAAACAGTATCTGCGATGTTTTGTGGACCAGGGCAGGGAAGAATGGGTCGACTTGCTATGGGTTGCAGAGATAGCCTATAACAACGCCACTCACAGCTCCACACAGTCATCTCCGTTCTATAGCAACTATGGCCAACATCCCAGGTTCTTGCCATTTCTACATCCGTTCAGAGAGGACAGGATTCCCGCCACAGCGGACAGGGTGGCACACATAAAAGACACGTTGATGCGCTCAAGGGCTGTCCTAATAGAGGCCAAGAGAAGATACAAGGCTGCGGCAGATAGGAAGAGAAGGCCCGGGCCACTGTACCGCACTGGAGACTACGTCTGGATATCCACAAGAAACATGAGGTTTCGAAAGAACAGTGTGTTCCATCCCAAGTACATGGGCCCCTATCGAATTACCAAGTGTATGGGTCCCGTGAACGTGAAGGTGTGCTTGCCCCAGTCATTGCGGATACACCCTGTCTTTCATGTATCATTGCTCAAACCAGCACCCTCCAAGCCGTCTGGGACACCTAGGCCGGTATGCGTGGAGTCGGAGGTGGAGTATGAAGTGTCGGGCATACGGGCGTCCAAATGGCGCAGGGGGAAGCTGTGGTACCTGGTTGCGTGGAAAGGCTATGGCCCGGAGGAGCATTCATGGGAACCGGCTGAAGGGGTTCATGCTCCGCGCTTGGTCTCCTTGTTCCATCGGCGTTTTCCTGCCAGCGCTGGACCCGTGGGGAGCCGCTGAGAGGGAGGATGTACTGTCAAGAATTCCTGTCATACAAGGGAAACACGCCCTTATGTAAACAGGAGAGCTGTTACATAACTCAAGGGAAACACGCCCTTATGTAAACAGGAGAGCTGTTACATAACTCAAGGGAAACACGCCCTTATGTAAACAGGAGAGCTGTTACATAACTCAAGGGAAACACGCCCTTATGTAAACAGGAGAGCTGTTACATAACTCAAGGAAAACACGCCCTATAAAGGGAGGAACCGGGAGGTACAAGGCTGTCGGATATTGTGTTTACACCGACGTACCTGCTTCGTGAAGAGCAGTGTTCCGGAGTGGTGCTCCAGTAAGGCAAGAACGGAGGTAGGTCGAGTCGTTACTCCCTGGGCCGTGTCTTGCCCCATCGTCACCTGTGAAGGACCCGGAAGCTCTACCGGTCAACCATTGAGCATCGCTTTTTGACTCGGCTGAGTCCAAGCGCAGTGGCGCTTTTGCTGGTTGGAGTCGTAACTCCCAGCCCGACCAGAGACACAGGGACTGCCAGCTGTAACGCACACCAGGAGGTGTTTGCCGCGTTACAGACTCGGAAGTCCACAGGATCGATCGAGCGGCTGCTCTCGGTTCAGTCTTCTTGCTTGTGATTGGGGTATCGGTGACGCATCACCAGGAGGTGACTCCGCGTCCCGGTGCAGTCTGAGGAAGAGGTTGAGCGGCTGCTCCCTTCAGGTAGAGACCCCGGCTGGGTGTTTCCCTGACTCCTCGATTCTCCCCAACACTCTTCGTGCCCCTCACAGCCTACCGATTGGCATTGTCGGCCATTTCATTTCTGCCCTCTGTTGGCATACGCCGGGATCGGCGTATATGCAGAGGACGGTTAGGACCATCCGTGCAGTGGGCTGGTAACGTACTTAGCCTGGAGGATTCCAGTGACTATAACTTTTGTTTGTTCTTTGTATTTTATTTGCCTTCATTAAAAGAACTAACCCTTCACAAGTGGTTGCGTCCTCATTGTCGTGTCTGTTAAACGATCCTGAGACGTTCAGGGCGTTACAGAGGCCCTTCAGGCTATTAAAAAAGACACGGAGACGGCGAGAACTCTTGGTAGCCTTCAATTTCGCAAGTCGTCCTTGCGAGGTGCTAAAGGACGTAGATCCTTCTCCAATAAGGGAGGTTACAATCAACAAAGGTCATACCAAACCTCTCAAGGTAATCGGAGATATCAGCCCTACAGGCAGCAGTCATACTGACAGCGAGGTAACTCCTACTCGCAATCAAGAAGGAAGCCCTCCTACCGTGGACGGGATTCAACTAAAAACCAATAAGATCCGCCACCTACCACCATTTCTGCCGTTCCCCCAGTCAAAAGTTGGAGGAAGAATATCCCAATTCTACTCAAACAGGTCCGCAATTACAACAGACAAGTGGGTTCTGCATATAGTGGCCAGAGGCCATGTTCTAGAGTTCATAAAGATTCCCCCAAACTCTCCTCCCAAAGGACCACCTCCTGCTCATCTCAAGGAGTTTTTTTCCCCAAATAAATCTGATGATTCGGAAAGGAGCAATCGAAAAGGTCCCTCCTTTACAAAGAGGAACAGGATTTTATTCGAGATTTTTCCTGATACTAAAAAGTCGGGAGAATGGCGCTCCATTCTCGACCTTCGCGCCCTCAACAAATACCTGAAAGTTATCTTTCCGAATGTTAACATTTCAAGAAATCCTTCAACTGCTTTCGGCGGGGGATCACATGTCCACCCTCGACCTCCAAGACACCTATTTTCATGTGCCAATCCTACCCAGACACAGAAAATGTTTACGGTTCAGAGTGGCTGGCAGAGACTTTCAATTCAGAGTCCTTCCGCTTGGAGTACAATCAGCACCCCGTGTGTTTACAAAGGTCCTAGCACAGGTGGTCGCACACCTTCGTCTGGAAGGAATTCAAATTTTCCCATACTTGGACGACTGCCTTATCAAGGCGAATTCTTTTCAAACCACAAACGCACATGTTCAGAGATGTCTGTCACTGTTCCAATCTCTGGGTCTCTCCATAAACTTCGAAAAATATCATCTGGTTCCATCACAGAGAAAGACCTTTTTGGGAGCCACATTGGACACCCAGCTAACTCAGGCCTTAGTCTTAAAAGAAAGACAACTCAAGATCTGCAAACTAGCTCGCTTATTGCTATCAAAAAGGTGCGTTTCAGTCCGACTGTACAAGTCTTTCCTAGGGATGATTTCTTCCTGCATCCCTTTGATACCCAACTGCCGTTTCAGAATGAGACCATTGCAAGAAAAACTCGACCTTCAATGGTTGCAGATTTCGGGGTCTTTCGACGATATCGCTCGCATCACTCCTCGAATGCGAGAAGACTTCCTTTGGTGGACTCAAAGAACGTAAGGGACGGATGTGCATTCCTGGTTGAACTGCAGAATTTCACTAGAACCACAGATGCTTCCCTCGAGGGATGGGGGGCGCACCTTCAAGGGATGATTGTCAACGGCAAGTGGAGCATCCAACAAAAGAAGTGGCATATCAACCTTCTGGAGTTGCGAGCCATTTTCTTGGCCCTGAAGTCATTTCGAACCGTCATTCGGGGGGCTTCAGTACTAATTCGAACAGACAACACTACAAGTATGCATTACTTAAACAAGCAGGGAGGGTCGAAGTCAGCCCTACTATCTCAACAAGCTCAAGAGATCTGGGACTGGGCGATTCATCACAAGATCAGCCTTTCAGCTATTCATGTTCCAGGAGTCTCCAATGTTCTAGCGGATTCCCTCAGCAGGTCAACAATATCCAATCACGAGTGGGAGCAACATCAACCAACTTTAAAACCGAGTCTTTCGGGAGTGGGGCCACCCCGATCTAGACCGGTTTGTGACCAGCCAGAACCGCAAATGCCCATCCTTTGGAAGTAGGGTTCCCCACGACTCATGCGGGAATGTATTTTCAATGAATTGATCGCAGATATATGCCTACGCCTTTCCTCCAATTCTGTTGGTTCCCAGAGTTCTCCGCAAGAAACAACTTTGCCGCGTGATACTCATTGCTCCCAGATGGCCTCGCCAATACTGGTTCACCGAACTTCACCTTCTCTCGGAGTGCGATCCCATACAGTTGCTTCAACCAATACCAAACCTTCTGTCCATCCAGAACGGACGGATCTGTCACCCGGACCCAGCATCTTTGAGATTAGCAGCATGGCTCCTCAACACCTTGAATTCGCACACCTAAATATTCCTGCAGACTGTCAGGAAGTTTTAGCTAATGCTCGAGCGCCTACTACTATTAAAACATACAAGCTAAAATGGAAGAGATTTTGCATGTGGTGTCAATCTGTCAATATACATCCGATTCATGCAAAACCAGAACACATTTTACCATTCTTTCTTCACTTGGCAAGATCGGGCCTATCCCATTCTACTTTGAAAGTGTTCTTGGCGGCGATTTCAAGGTTTCGGCAGGATGGATCTAATTCTCTTTATTCAAATAGTCATTCAGCAATTCTACAAGGGATTGTTTCGGATGTTTCCCCCTATTCGGCATCCACCTCCATCCTGGCATCTTAATGTAGTGCTTACACAACTTATGCGGCACCCCTTTGAACCTATTCATAAAGTGGACTTAAAGTTCCTTTCATGGAAAGTTTCTTTGCTATTGGCTATGTCATCAGCAAGGAGAGTCAGTGACATTCAAGCTTTTCGATTAAGCCACCTTTTCTTCAATTCACCTCAAAATCAGTAGTGCTACGCACCAATCCCAGCTTCATGCCAAAAGTACCTGCGGACTTCCACCTTAATGAACCAATAATTTTAAAGACATTCTTCCCAAATCCGCTGACAACTGCGGAAAGGGCCTTGTATTCCCTTGACATCAGAAGATGTCTCAAGTTCTATTTACAATGGACTGCAACAATCCGTAAATCGAACCATCTGTTTGTGGCCTATGGTAGATTACGTCAAGGATATTCTGTTTCCAAACCGACCATAGCTCGTTGGATTTCTGCTGCAATTATTCTATGCCATCAACCGGCGGGAAGACCTTTGCAGGCAACCGCAAGAGTGCATCCTACAAGAGCAATTTCTTCATCTACCGCTCTCTTTGCCGGTGTGCCTCTTCATCAAATCTGCAGAGCGGCAACTTGGGCCAACAGACACACTTTTACCAAACACTACTGTTTAGAGGCCTCAAGCGATGCAGATGCGTCCGTGGGACAAGCTGTTCTCCGCAATCTTTTTAAATAAGGTGAGCCTCTGTTCTCCCTCCTCCACTATGCTCTTTTTTAGATGCTTATTACATACTGTTTCTATGTTTTGAAATTGTTCTGCATATGTTGAACACAACTGTATTTATGTAGGATTATGACAATATTGGTACTTCATTGCATGATATATGTAATTATATACCGTTTTTACACATATATATATATACTATGGTACAAAGGGCGTCTTACGAGCATTATGTTCTGTACTGCTATCTACTCTGATTCAGGCATGTGAATCTATGAAAGATGGAGAAGAACAATAGTTACTTACCTGTAATCTATGGTTCTCCAGTATTGGTGTCTTTCATAGATTCACATGCAACCTGCCCACCTCCCCTCAGAGGCTGGTTTAGGCTATCATGCTTTGGTTCACTCCTGTGCAAGAAAATCTGAGAGCCTGAGCCTCTGGGGAGAACATTCTGGTGGGTGATGTCACCTGATTGGCTGCAGTTTGGACTATACATAATGACTATGATAGTCATAAGTGTGGATGTTTTTTTCTTGTAGCTTAGGGCTACTTTACTTCCTGGTTTTATGTTATCATTTTTTTTTTTGTGGTTATTTGCATAATTATTGCTTTTTTATGTACCGTAGGACTCCCACTCTGACGACAGGAGAATGATTCAGGCATGTGAATCTATGAAAGACACCAATACTGGAGAACCACAGATTACAGGTAAGTAACTATTGTTCTTTCTCTCACCACCAGGCGTATGGGAATGGATATTGGGAGAGTGAGTTATGGGGAACACCCACTTACAGTTATGTTCAAAGAGCTCCAGTAAGTTCCTGTGGTCAGACCGTCACTTGTTGCCCAACCTGTGCTTGTGGATGGACCGCAAGGAATCAAACTGTCTTCAAAAACAAAAAGACCATTAAATACAAAGGAGCGGGTCGTTGCCCGCACTATGTAATGCAGTGCTGTAACCGTACAGATTTGTTCAATCCGTACAATCTGTTCTTCAGATCTGAGAACATTGAGGCGAGCCAGAAGTAAAATGCCAGTCTTGTATCCCAGTGGGGTGTGCTGGATTGTAGTTCCAAACACTCTTTTCAGAGGACTCTAAGCTATAAGTAGGAACAGTCTTCAGGGGCCCCAGACAAACATGAACCCAGATAGACTGCACCAAAGACTCAGACACCTCACATGTCATCTGAGGATCACCCTGCTGGGTTAAACCTCTACACGAGTCTTTCATCAAGGGAACGCATCACTGTTGAGAGAGCTGAGCTTCAAGCCCAGAGACTGTCCCACTGAGGAATTGACAGTGTGCTCTGGCTACTGTCTCTCAACTTGCTTGGCCTAAAGTCCATTTTGGCTCTAAGAAGGCTTGAGTTAAAGGTTTCAAGCCTCAGAGGTAAGCTATGTCTCCTCTGCATGAGCTGTTGAGTTGAAACCTTTGGCATCAAAGTCAACTCCAAAGTTGTTACTGATGCACATGTAGAGTGACACGACTTCAGACGTGTAGGTCCCAAAACGTCCTTATATATATATATATGTTGAAGTTCTCGACCATCTTGGGAACTACTAACAGGGGGAGTTTCGTTCTAGAGGGCGGAGCCTTTTGGATGACCAATAAAGGCGGCAGGAACATTTTTCTGACAACGATGGAAGCCACCTGTGAACTTGGGCGCTGAGGAAGGCAGTTTATGCCGAAATGCATTCGCCATGTCATCTGTGATTCAATAAAGGCTTCCTTTAACTTCCCTGCTGGGTCTCTGCTCTTTCGCAAGGATGAGATTCGTTTGATATAGACTGTGTCAGCCAGAGACACATTACAGAGACCCCCGCTTCGCAAAGGACCGGACCTCACTGGCGCTGCTTCGGCTGTTCTGCTCTTTCACGGTAGTGAATTGGTTCATGCCCGCCTCGAGGACTGGGAGCTACAGAGCAGTAGTGCGGTGATTCCACTGTACTTTGGGCGGCGTGTATCTGCATAGCTGCCCCTGCTGATGAAATTCCCGAGATTTGGGGCTGAAGCGGTGCGGGGACCCAGGGGAGCGCTTCATTGACACTTCAAGCAGGACATTCTGGCTGACATCTACATCGGAACCCTGCATTCCGCCCGACCACTTGGTGTAACAATCTCCCCATCCACCACTTACCTGAAGCAGAGCACTGCATTCTGGATGTTGAAGTTCTCGACCATCTTGGGAACTACTAACAGGGGGAGTTTCGTTCTAGAGGGCGGAGCCTTTTGGATGACCAATAAAGGCGGCAGGAACATTTTTCTGACAACGATGGAAGCCACCTGTGAACTTGGGCGCTGAGGAAGGCAGTTTATGCCGAAATGCATTCGCCATGTCCTCTGTGATTCAATAAAGGCTTCCTTGAACTTCCCTGCTGGGTCTCTGCTCTTTTGCAAGGATGAGATTCGTTTGAGATATATATATATATATATACTGCCAAAGGGGGGAGGGAACACCCCCCCCCCCCCTTCTCCCACAGCTGGCTTCATTTCCATGCTTAAAATTATCATTAGGGTCGTTAAACACCATACTCCCCTCTCAAGTAACACAGGCAGGGCATAAATTGTGGTTAACACCAGAAGCCATGTCAGGGAACGCGAAGCCTGGTCAGCATACCAGAATAAAATACCTCATGTTAATGACCAGGCTAGACCTATAAGGAAAGGTTCTTATGTGGGACGGCCAGGACGTTTGTAAGTGCCTGCTGCACCCTTGCCTGCCTGGGGTGCTTGCAAGAGGTAATAAAAGCACGGTTCCATTCCGATAGCGTGATTGTGTCCATCCTACATGTCTTTGTCAGTAACCCCTCAATAAATGCTCCCTTAAATTGTACACTGCTTATGTAAACTCCTGACTGTCATAACCAGCACTCTAGCTGCCCAGACACTGAAAAGAAGATCCAACTTTAATTTGCATACTGGTTAGTGTTTATAAAAAAACAAAACTCTGACATATTCATTGAAAATTGAGTGAATGCAGGACATATTGCTTAAGAGAGCAGTTTAACTTGTGTAACGTGCAACAGAGAGAAAACGTACGCTAATTAAAACACTTCCCTTTCAGTGATGAGTGAAGCAAGTCAAAAGGGACAGTGCACATGCCACCACCCCTAAAGACAGTATTTGTCTGCTCCTTGGGCTCTTGGTGGTGTTAGGGACGTTTGCCACCACCACTGTCGCCTGTAAGTGTGGCGTTTGACGACTAAAGATTACTCAGCAGGCAAACTTTGTCGTGTAGCCTTCGGTCAGGTCCATTGAGCTGGGTTCAGACAGTTTGTGTGTTGTGGGTAGCCCCAGTCGAAGATGCTCTGTAAGGGCTTGTGTGCCACCTTCTAAATGCTGATAGGTCTGCAGGGATGATGGAATGTAAACATGTTCTGTAGTAGAGATCTGTAGGGGGTGAGGCATGACCTTGAACAGAGGTCTTTAACAAGAGTTATGTGCACGACATGGTAGTCTGCACTGATAACTAAACCTAATTGAAGGGCAGCATGCTGTAATCATTAGTGTGCCAGTCTCCAGACAACCATGTTTGGGAGCCAGTAGTAATCATTATTCACAAGTGTCTGGGTGCCTGTCCCAATAATGTACATCAATACCATGGCATGATACTCATGGGAAAAGCCAGTCCATTATTTCAGTAGTATACGGTTATGCGGGAAGTAGTTGAAAGCCTGCCGCACAGAAGGAAATTTCCCGTGCCTCAAAAATCCAGGTAGTTACAAAAGTGATATTCAAGTTTTAAAATTCCGCTATAAATAATGTATAACTATAAATGTCTGAATACAAAATGATTTAATCATTTTGTAGCATAATGTCAACTTTTTCAACCTTCTAGCAAAATGAACAATTGTGACAAACTTTTAACAAAAGTATTTTACTCTACTATATAGTTTTTTCAAATGTTTTGGTGGTATACCTGTTCTGAAAATTACAAATCCCTTTAATAACTTTTGCCAGAAAAAAAGTCCCACATTTGAGGAATAGCCGAAATTGATCATTCTCTGTACAAAGTGCTGTGTCGTGTGAGTGGATAGGGGCTGAAACAACTTGTTGGGTGATCAAAAAGGTAAAGAGAGACAGTCCAGCACTTTGGTTGCCTATGTGCACGCTTGAGTGTCATGCAGTCCAGATTTTTACTTTGCATTACAGTTCTTTTTTGTTTTGCAGTTTTATATAGCGCAAACTCGACCCGTATGTATCAGAGCACTTTACAGCACTGGTTGCATTACAGACAGACGCATTCATTTTTAGGCACGGGGAAATTGGGCAATTTGCCCTGAATCACAGGATGTTTGAGCGTCCCTGCCGAGGCTCGAGCCTTGTTCCGCAGCTTCAGGGTCGGCCGATTTACCCGTTAGGCCACATCGTCTCCGCAACTTACATTACATGTCTTAGATGGTGATTAACAAGACTACAAGACCATGTTGCAAAGTGAAAAAACTCAGACTGAATAGTCAACTTGCGCATTTACCGGATAAACTTAAGAGCTATGGAAACATCAAACACTTGGGATGATTTAGGAAAGCTCTTTATTTCCACTGATCTTTATTGTGCAGTTTGTGACGTGGGAGACCAGGACTGGTGTCCCTGTGTTCACGGACTCCTTTGACCCCCTCACTCCCCCAGCACCCTGGTGAGAAAGCAGCAGACAAAACCGGAACTGTTGTTGGCGAGTTACGTCATGTACCGGCGACTTAATGCAGTGACAGTAGGAGGCGCCACCCTACCTCTTCCAACTGAAGGGTCTTCTGTCCATTCTTGATGAGATGTTAGGCCGTGCAGCAGCCCTGAATGAAAGCCCCCAGCACGATTCAGTCATACACAGTGCTGCGGCTAGCGTACTCTGCCATGTTTTCTCGGGCTCTGCAGCGGAATGAACTTTAGCCAAGCATGCGAGGAGGGAGCACAGACCAGGCGCAAGGGAGGAATTGGGGGCGGCTCTGCCTCTTAGCTCCAACTCTCATGCTTTTGCTTGAAGGCAGGCTCTGGAAGCAGCGTGGAATCACGCGCCCCCATACTGTTGATTACACTTTACGAGATGCATATTACTTTCAATTACTTATTGCTCCCATGTTCCTATCCAATGTCCGCCTTCTCCACGCCCTTCCTCCTCCACGTGCCCCTGCCTACTCCCTTCTTTTATTCTCATAGCCCTTGCTGCCACCTCTTGTTATAAAAACAAGTAAATAAACCAACTCCCAAATAAAGCGAACCTCAAGATAGATGCAGCTTGGAAGTGTGTTACAGTGAGAGCAACAACACAGTGGTGCATAGCAAACTATATGGGCCTCCTCAAGGTATGACAGATGCCAGTGGGAGAGAGTGGAGCAGTTAGTCAAGCATCTCCCCAAGCCTTACCACAAACACGGCAGAATTAGTGCAGGAGAGAGAGGTTATTTTAATGAGAACACTCACTGTGCATTAGATGCAGCAGATACAGCTTCCAGGGAAATCAGTATAAGTTTTGTCCTCCGAGGACCTGCCTGGTTGTGAATATCTGTTTTCTGTCCTGAGGTGCATCACCACACCATCAATGTCTCTTTTGATGGTGATAACCTTTATGGACCCTAAGTGGATACCATGGGAAACAAAATAAAAAAGGACACAGCCAAAGCCATGGGTGCACTCCAGATGCAATCCATAAACATGTGTTTCTGGCACCAATTGGCTAGAGGGGCTTCCAGATCTGCAGCAAATTTGGAGCGTTCCAGTTTTCATCAGTAGCAGCCATTTGAGGTGGGAAAATGCCAAAAGACTTATATTAGAAGACATTTTAGATGGAATTGCAAAGGAAAAGTTAATGGCTGATATGGAAAGAGTGCCTTCACCTCCAAGCAGTGACCTACCCGCCATTTTCCACCTGACCACACCTATTGGGGTAAGAATCAGGTTAATCCTTCCACAATAGAAGGAAATAACCTCAGACAAGTAGGTCCTCTCCTTCATCTAGCAAGGATACTGCTTGAAGTTTCACGCCACAAAACAGATATCCTACCTCGCCGGCACACCATCAGTCTGCAACATCAAAGGTTGTTTTAAGAGTGGGTGTAAGCACTTCTCAGCAAAGGGGCTGTAGAAACTCTTCTTCTGCAATGAAGGGGCCTAAGGGTATACTAGCTCGTTTTACAGTCCATCTAAATCATGTGTAACACACTACAACAGATGCTTACAAGATAAGCAATATGTTCGAGGTATGTGAGCTGTAGATCACATGTTTTGCATAGTCTGCCATCTAGTGTTAAGTCCGATGTTTGTTCTTTGAAGAAAAACAAAGAAGTCTTTCCCAGACACGAGGTAGGTGACTCCTCCTTTCGGTGATAGTGCGCAGTGCGCATGGGCATTGACTCCATTGTTAGATTGTTTTTTTCACCATCGGGTTCAGATGTGAACTGCTGCGCTCCGGTTCGGAACCGTTTCTTGGGATCCCTTCTAAGTGCAATCCTCTACCCTCAACGGTATTGTTTCTCGATCGTGTTTCCCATTCTCTGCGTATCGTTTCAACTCGAAGACCTTCGATCGGAAAACTCGTGGAGGGCCGTTGGGCCTACCTGCGTCGGGCTCGCTAGCAGTCGATGGAACGGACTCCATTCAAGCTCTGTTCCGGGTGTCGCGCTAAGTTTTCGCGCACTGAGTTGCACGAAGTGTGCAACCTCTGCCTATTCCCGGAACGATAAGGACTGCGACGCATGTCGCTCAATCAAAGAAGACGCTCCATGACCGTCTGGCTCGACGTCACGAAATGCAACATCAGGGTGGCTCCGCACCAGACATCTCCAGCGAAGATTCCGACTGAGAAGAACAACACACTCAAGGAGCCGAAGAAGCAGAACGTATCTCCGAGGCTGACTCTGACATGGAAGAAGAGGAGCAAGTTGCAGTGGCTCAGCGTACCGCGAGTACAGAAACTGGGCCTGCAGGAGGATTACCACATTCCTCTGGAGAAAATAAAATGTAGGTACTAACCCTTCCCCACCTTACATTCCACCTCCTTCGCCCACTGATACAAACTTACTCATCACACCCACAAATTCACCACCACCACTATCACCTGACCCACAGGATGAAGGGGATGGGGATGAGAATAGGCCACAGGATAGTGACCCATGGGAAGATTATGACACTGACCCAAACACGGATAATGACCCTGATTTATATTTGTCCAGACCCTCACCACTCAACAACAATATAGGATATCTTCAGTTACTTAACAGGGCTTCTCATTATCATGGGGTGGAACTGCATAAGGAGCCTTTAGAAGAGGATTTCTTATTCAAAACCCTGTTTCCCTCAGAAAGCTACGCATACACTGCCAGTTCTCAATAGGATGCTTAAGCATCTAAATGAGATCCTAAAGATCATGTGATGGCAAGAATCATTACACCCAGGGTGGAGAAAAAATATAAACCTGCACCTACGGACCCTGTCTACATTAAGGGTCAGCTGCCTTTAGACTCTTGTGGTTTCCAACGCTCGCAAGAAAGCGAACTCACAAACCACAGGCGCAGCCCCTCCTCTTGATAAGGAGCCGAAATTAATTGATGCCTCTGGCAAAAGGTAGCGTTGCAAGCAGCCAATCACTGGCGCATTGCTAATGCTCAAGCCTTGTTAGCTAGATATGATAGGGCTTATTATGATGAGTTAGAGAAACTCATGCAATTTGTACCCGATGAGCACAAATCAAAACCCATTGACTTTATTCAGGATGGCAAACTAATCACAAATACCTCCATCAGGTGCGCCTTAGACACGGCAGCCTGAGCAGTAAACACTAGTGTGCTGCTACGCAGGCATGCTTGGTTGAGAATTTCTGGATTCAAACCTGAAGTGCAATCCTCTACTCTCAGCCAACCAACTATTTGAAGAGGAACACCTCTTTGGTCCAGCAGTTGACACTTCGCTGGGAAAAAAAAACCACAGAGGTCGCAAAGTCCATTGGGCTTTGCAGTCACTGTAAAATAGGGGATCCTTTCGTCGCTCCTTTTACAGGGGTGGCTCCAAGAATATATCCACAGAGAATCCCTCTTTCTCTAACAAGGGCAACAACCAATCGCCCTCATCAAGAGGATATTTTAGAGGTGGGTTTAGAGGAAACCACGGTAAGGGAAGAGGCAGAGGCAACTCAACATGCACTTCCCCTGCAAATAAAAAGCAGTGACTTCCTTCCGCTACCCCCGATCATTCCACTCCTGTCGGGGGACGTCTCTCCCAATTTCTACCTGTCTGGAATACAATCACCTCAGACAAATGGGTTCTACAAATTATCCATTATGGTTACTGCCTGACTCTTACAGACACTCCCCCAAACATTCTTCTATGATCACACGCAATCTCACAAGAATATCTCACCCTTCTCAAGCAAGAAGTTCTCTCTCTGTTAGAGAGAGAAGCTATAGACCCAGTCCCGTGACAATATATTGGGCCAGTTGTATACTCCCTGTACTTCCTAATTCCCAAGAAGGACGGCTCTCTCAGACCTATACTAGAGCTCCTAGAACTAAATCTGTACATTCAGTCGGACCATTTTCACTTGGTCAAACTCCAACAAGTGCTCCCGCTCCTTCAACAAGGCGACTTTCTGTCCACACTGGACTTAAAGGATGCCTATCTCCATATCCCAATACACCCTGCTCACCGCAGATACCTCCGGTTCATGGTAGCAGGCCAGCATTATCAATTCAAGGTGCTCCCATTCGGAGTAACTACCGTGCCCAGGGTTTTTACCAAATGCCAGGCAGTAGTCACAGCTCATCTACGAAGACAACACATTCATGTCTTCCCATACTTAGATGACTGGCTCATAGAAGCCGGCTCGCAACAAAGCTGTCTACGTCTCACTCGCGAAACAGTGCAGGTGCTCCACGATCTGGGATTCACAGTAAATCTGTCCAAATCCCATCTCCAACCATCCAACACACAAGCATATTTGGGAGCCACTAAAAATACCTACCCCAATCCGGCCAGATCTGCAATATGCAGACTCTAATTTCTCAGTTTCATCCACAACACTCATTGGCAGCTAGAGTGTTCATGCAGTTACTAGGGATGATGGCATCTTGCATCCCAATAGTCCCCTATGCAAGACTTCAAATTCGTCCGCTACAGGAATGCTTAGCACGTCGGTGGAACCAGGCTCAGGGTCTGTTATCAGATCTAGTGTTGGTAGACGCACCCATCGCTCTCTGCAGTGGTGGAATACACTAAATCTTTCAAAAGGGCGGCCCTTCATCGACCCGGTTCCCCAAATATTGCTAACAGCAGACGCATCGCTCACTGGTTGTGGAGCTCATCTCAAAACGCACACAATTCAGGGCATGTGGACCTTGCAGTAAAATCAGCTTCACATAAATCATCTAGAGCTGCTAGCGATTTTTCTAGCGCTCAAAGCATCTCAAGTTCATCTAGTAGGCAAAGCTGTCCTGATGCGTACAAACAGCGTGATAGCATTGTACTACATCCAAAAACTTAGGGGGAGGGGGGAACCCTCTCTCCAGCTGTCACAACTAGCACAGACCATCTGGAAATGGGCAATACGTCACAAAATGTATCTCCTCGCAGAACACCTTCCAGGAGTAAACCATCAGATTGCAGATCTGCTCAGTCGTCAAACACAACAGATCCACGCATGGGAACTACACCCTCAAATTCTCCTCCCATTCTTTCAAATGTGGGGCTTTCCAGACATAGATCTGTTCGCCACAAACCTAAACACAAAATGCCCAAGCTTCTCATACAGGTATCCACACCCATTGTCCAAAGACAATGCACTATGGATGAAGTGTTCAGGGATATTTGCCTACGCTTATCCGCCTCTCTCACTCATTGAATTAGTGGTTCGGAAACTCACAAAAGCGTCCCCGAGACTAATCCTAGTTGCTCCCACATGGGCACGTCAACCCTGGTTCACAACCCTGTTGGAGCGCTCAGTAATTCCACACCAAAAACTACATCTCACACCCAATCTCCTCACGCACAGACTTTAAGAGATAAGACATCCAGACCCCAGTCATCTCAACCTTGCGATCTGGCACCTGAAATCTTAGTTTGGCTACCTTAATCACCTGCCAGACTGCTTGAAAATCATCAGAGGCTAGACGTCCTACCACAAGAGCCTGCTATGCAGTAAAGTGGAAGTAGTTTGTGATATACTGTAATAACAATCAAATCAACCCGCTTGATGCTTCATTTCAAAACATTATATGTTATTTGTTACATCTGCAGCTTTCAAATTTAGCGTATGCATCCATACACTTACATCTTGCGATAATAGCTGCATACCTCCGGAATAGACAACATCTGTCTCTCTTCAGAGTGCCTGTCATTAAAGCATTTACGGAGGGACTTAAAAGAATCATTCCTCCAAGACTTCGACCCTGCTCCAGTGTGGAATCTCAACATTGACCTCACCAGACTGATTTGGCCACCTTTTGAGCCATTGCACAGATGTGAACTGCAATTTCTCACTTGGAAGGTAGCTTTTCTCATAACTATCACATCACTGAGGATAGTGTGTGAGCTTCAGGTACTAACCATAGAAGAATCATTTTTACAAGTACACCCAAACAAAATGGTTCTTCGGACCAACCCTAAATTCCTACTCAAGGTCTTTTTTTTAAATTTTTTATAAATCTTTTTGTTGAAACATACATCGGTTCAGATAAGCAATACAGAGGACACAGACAGGAAATAAATAATAAAGGCGTACAATGGAGGAGGATTACAGTTCGACGTAAGAGGGGAGCATCACGGGGTGAGGGGGACATTTGGTTCAGAACAATCAGGAGGTGCACAGATTTCTCCATGGTATCTATTCCAAGGGCTCCAAATACGTGCCCATTTTTTGGGGCACCCCCCGGCAACATACAGTCTTCTCCCTGAACATACACCAATCAAGATCCCTCTCCCAGACCTGTAGCGTAGGTGGTTTAATAGCGCCCCACAGTTGCGCAATGTTTCTCTTGGCTATCATGAATCCCAAGGAGGCCCATTGTGTCTGGTGAGTGTTCAGGTCTGTGGGTTCCCATATGTTTAGCCTCCGGGCCTACCCAAGGTCATTTCTGCCTTTCATATCAACCAATCTGTTGAGTTGCCTGTGTTCTTCCCTCAACCCGATTCTGTGGCAGAACGTGCTTTACACACCTTAGATGCGAAAAGAGCATTACTCTGCTATGTAGAAAGGACAAAACCTTTCTGTAAGACAAAACGACTATTTGTGGCTTTTGCTCCACCACATAAAGGCAATCCCATATCAAAATCAGGTATTGCACGGTGGATAGTCAAGTGCATTCAAACACGCAATCAAAAGCAAAACAAACATTGACAATTCCCCCTAGAGTGCACTCCACATGCAAACTAGGGGCTTCTATGGCATTCTTAGGAAATATACCCATAGATAACATATGCAAAGCTGCAGCATGGTCTTCACCTCACACATTCACAAAACAATATCATGTAGTTTTTCTTTGAAAGACAGAAAGCTAGTGTGGGCCAAGCAGTTTTACGTACACTATTTCAAACGACTGCAACAGCTACAGGTTAGCCAACGCTTTGGGAGATAACTGGTATATAGTCTATGCAAAGCATGTGATCTACAGCTCACATGCCTCGAACGGAAGATGCTACTTACTGAAGTGACCTGGTTACAATTTATCTTATATGAAGATACTACACTTACCCAGTATGCATCTGTTCATTGCATGTAGAGCTGTAGATTCACGTGCCCACCCGCCACCCCAGGTACCTATACCTGTTGCAGTGACATCTTATTTGGATACATATATACATGGACATATCTTTCTACTACTCTCACTAACTCCATTACCACCCTCTGTGGGAAAATAATCTAACAATGAACGTGATGTCCATGCGCACCATCAGCTAAAGGAGTCACCTACCTCGTGACTGGAAAAGACTTCTGCGACGGAAAACAAAGTGCTAACAACCAGACCCAACACTAGATGGGAGGCTATGCAAAGCATGTGAATCTACTTCTCTACATGCCAATAACAGATGCATACTGGTTAAGTAGCATTTTTCTTTCGCTTTACTGGGAATCGACTATGCACAGTGTATGAATTCTGCCCCCGTGTGGGTGTGAGGTGCTGCACTGGTTGCCTTGTCTCTGCTGGGGAAGCCTGCTGTGTTGTTTTCCCATGCTGTACTTCTTTATCTTGACATTGCTTAATCTGTGGAAGCTTGGTTTGAGGCTGCCTGTCTGTGAATGTTAATAACAAATGTTGTTGAAGAGGCTTGTATTATCCTTGCCTGTGCCAGGAAGCTAATGATGCTGCCTGTGCAAGAAAAACTTGTTTTGATATTATTATGCAAGTATTCCCTAATATTACCTTTTCTAGGGAAGCTTGTATTGTATTTGCATTTATATAGTGCTTCATACTCTTGACAATGTGCCAACTTGTTTTTGTGGACTGCTAGCACACTATTAAGTGGAAGTACTTTAAATCGAAGTGTGTTGGTCATATGGCCTATATGGGTAGTGTTTTGATGTGCATGAACACTTGAGCATTGTTGAAAATGGCCTTTTTGCAGGGTTATTCTCACTTTTTTTGTTTCTTCCTCCTATTTTCCTGACCTGTTTTGTTGGCTTTAGGACTCTAAGCACTTTACCACTGCTAATCCGTGCTAAAGTGCATATGCTTCCTGTATAAATTGTGGTTGTAATTGGTTATCAATGATTGGCATATTTGATTTATTGGTAACTTCCTAGTAAAGTGCACTGAGTGTGCCAGGGCCTATAGAACAAATTCTACTAGTGGTCTTGCAGCACTGGTTGTGCCACCCACACGAGTAGCCCTGTAAATCTGTCTCAGACCTCCCACTGTAGTGTCTGCACGCAGTTTGTAAGCTGCTATGTCGACTTGGCAAGTGTACACACTTACCAGGCTCTAACCTTCCCTTACTTACATATAAGGCACCCCTATGATAGGCATAAGGTACCCCCATGAGCAGGGTGCAGTGTATGTGAAAGGTGGGGCATGTACTGGTGTGTTTTACATGTCCTGATAGTAAAATACTGCCAATGTCGTTTTTCACTATTAAAAGGCTTTCTGTTCAATAGGCTAACATGGTAGTTATTTTGTAACATTTTACAAGTATAACTTTCCATTGGGACAAGATAGAGAAGTGGAGTTTAGGCTCTCTATACTCAGTATTTAATAACACCTCTTTTTAGGGAGATGGTTTTTAAATTGTGTGTTTGAAAATGCTACTTTTAGAAAGTAGTTCTTTACCCATTATGTGAGCCTTTGCTGTTTTGTGTATTGGCTGTCTGGTTATGGAGTGACAGGGGCTTGGGATGTGCATTCACTGTAGACAGCCAATAGGGGGTTTGAGGTGTGTCCTCCCTTTACTGGGTGACTCATAGCTGAGCTGAATAGATCTTGACTGCATTTAGAGGGGTGGGAGGGGTTTCACTAGCACTTAAATAAGCAGTGTCTCCTCTGCTCAATGCTGTCTCCACCTCCGGAATTGATGCTGCACCATAGACGACAGACTGGTTTGGTCTAGACTCAGGGACCCTTGCCACAAAGAGAAACTGGGGTATAAGTATTGGACCTTAAACCCCATAGAATTAGATCACCGTCCCTTTGCTGTGTTGATTTGCTGGATCTGCCTGCAGGGGCTGCTTCTGCCAAGGAGAGGACAGAGGCTGGAACTCTGCTGTGAATCTGCTTGAAGAAGAATCCCCAAGCGCTGGTGTGTGCTGGCCTCCTGTTCTGAAGTCTTAGGGACACAAAGACTTCACCTGCAGTACGCTGACCAGCACGTGGACTCCTGCATTCAAAAGGGCGCCAATTCCAGTTCCTGGGCCCTGAGAATTATGTGGGTAGTGCTGCAAAGCAAGAAAAATAACTTTGACTCAGTCAGTGTCACTGCCAGTGATGCCGCGACCTGCACAGAGACATGGGGCACCACTGGTGAAGTGCATGACGCACCGCCTGCCTGCACCACAGCTCCAACGCCTGCAGTTATCGGCTTTCCTGACTCCAGCGCTCACAACGCCAGCGCCCACAACGCTAGCGCCAGCATCCTGTTATCGTGAGCCAATCACTGACGAGGGGGACTTCACAAACTCTTTAACTTAGTATCACTTCACCGGAACCGATGCCTCCCCGTCCGCGCTGCCTACTTCCCCTGTCCTGAACTCGACGCATCGCCTCCCCCATGGCAACCAGGGAACCGGCCTTGACCTTGGCACCAACACCTCGCCTCCACAAGGCCGTGCATCATCCATAGACTTCGTTTTCCAAGGTAGTGTTGGTTGGGGGTCCATGTGACTCAGTGCCCGATGCTGCACACCTCGCCTGAAATGACCTTCCTCCTATCCGAGATCTCGTGATCTTAGGAATCACCATGAGGGATTGTTTAAAGGATCTTAGGACCCGTTGAGGCTGGTAACGTTGGATCCGATTCCTCCAGTAAACTGCACCCGTATCATGGACGGCACGATAAGCGAGCACTAGGCCCTTAAACTGAACCCTCTTTCTCACCGGGAGTCAGTGCAGCGCCTTAAGGTGAGGTGACATGCGTGTTCTGGCTGCAGCGTTCTGTACAACCTGCAGCCGATTGAGCAAATACTCTGGCAGCCCCAGATACAAGATGTTCACGTAATCCAGCCTAGATGTAATTAAGGCTTGCGCTACGATCTTGCGGGATTCCATTGGGAGGAGGGGGAAGAAAGTTTTTTACCATTCTTATCAAGCAGAAGCAAGTACCAGCGACCGCTTGAATTTGGGCCTTCATCGCTAGACTAGAGCCTAGCTTGACTCCCAAGTTTTTAACCATACTGACTGGGGCCGAAGGAGGGGACATGTCGCCGGGCCACCATGAATTCCAATCCACACAAGGGGTAGATCCGAAAAAAAAATGATTTAGGATTTTTCTGGATTACACTTAAGCTGGTTAAGTCGCAGCCAAGAAAAAACCTCTGTTAAACATTTATGTATCTCCCTTCCACGAAAACTCCCACCTTTTTGTCACAAGTGAACAGGAGTTGAGTATCGTCGGCGTAGGAAATAATCTTTGCTCCATGCAGTTCTGCCAGACGAGCAAGAGGGGCCATATAAATATTAAAAAGAGTGGGGCTCAAAATAGAGCCCTGCGGGACACCCACTTGCATTGGAGGAATGGCAGCTGTAAATGGCAGAGACCAAATTTCCTGCTGCCACTCCGTGAGGAAGGAAGCAAACCAATTGTACACGTGCCCCCGACACCACACTGTGCTAACCTGCGCAAAAGCCGGTCATGGGACACGGTGTCAAAGGCTGCGGCTAGATCCAGCAATATTAAGACTGTACTGCCCCTTTTGTCCATTTGAGCTTTAATGAAACCTCCAATAGGGCTGTTTCAGTACTTAGAGTGACTCTAAAGCCCGACTGGCTGTCATGAAGCACATGGTTTCCTTCTATGTAGTCTGTTAACACAGAGTTAACGTACTTCTCCAGGACGTTAGAAAAGGATAGCAGGGTAATGGGCCTATAGTTTGATGCGACCGCACGGCCCGTTGTAGGTTTTTTCAGGAGGGGGATGATTTTAGCCCTTTTCCAGCAGCTGGGTACCGTTCCATGTCCAAGTGACGAGTTAAGAACTGAGTTGACTGCAGAGTTTAAAGGTTCTGCAATCTTTTTCAGAATACTTGCTGGGCAGGGGTCAGAAGGGGAGCCCGACTTCAGAGTAACCATGATGTCCATGGACTTTTCTAAGGAAATGGGGGGGGGAATTAGGAAAGTGTACAACTAGCTCATCAGTTCCGGTTGTGCCCGTAAGGGCAAATGACTGTTGAATCAGGTGGATTTTGTCATGGAAGACAACTGCCATCTGATAAACCCAACTGGAGGTGGGAGTGAAAGCCTTGCTTACAGCACTGGGAGATGAGAAATCTATAACAATTTTAAATATTTCTTTACGTTTATTCACTGCCCCTTTTATTTTTAAGGTAAAGACATTTTTCACTGAGTTACTGTGTGTTTTGAGTACAAATACTCTACACATTGCCTTTGGGATAAACCTGTCTGCTCGTAACAAGCTACCAGGGGGTGAGCAGGGTTTATCTAAAGTGTGTAACTCCCTTACTCTGACTAGAAGCAAGGGTCCCTACTTGGACAAAGGTGCAGACCTCTGCCAATTAGAGACCCCCATTTCTAATAAGCATTAAACACATCTGTGTAAAGTTGGAAACTGCGAGTACAGTGCAGCCTATATGGAAAGTGTGTTGGTGCTGAATCTATGGCAGAGGCTGCACAAGCAATATAACAGCAAGCGCATAGCTTCACCTAAGCATGGGTGATGGAGAACAGAGTGTGAAGGGACACAGTTGTGCATGTGTGCAGACTCCTACCATTTTGGATTGGCCTGTTTGATAGATTAAACCACATTCAAAATGGGCACAGGTACTCTTGTGGATGCACTCTTCTATCAACTATAGAATATGCTATGGCAAGACGCAGTCCATAGGAATGGCATGTAGAACAAACTCTGTATATCTTCTGATTATTCCACTGAGGCGGGCCTAAGCAGATAATCATTATACTACTATGCCTGAGGACTCAAGCCAGGCATGCAGGATGAAACCCACAAGAATGGACATTCTACAACCAGCCATGCTGAATGGTCGGAGGAGTTTATCAAGGACCTGCATTAGGAAATGCAGTTTGGTGTCCACAAAGGAGCAATATGTAATCAACAGGAGTGAGAGGGAGAAGTATTAGGAGTCACTCTTAATTCCCCTACTGATAATATTAAATAAACAACAAAAGAGTGCGGCCAAAGAAAAAGGAGAAAAGCGGCAAAAGGAGTCACTCTTGTTAGTTAAAAGAACCCTCACTCACCAACCTGGTGACATTTTTCGTCATTGGGTTCCCACCAGAGAGGCCGAATGCCTCCCTGGTGTGCTACGGCGCCTGGTTACAGCAGAGCGGGTTTTTGTGTGATACAAGTGTGAATGAGTGAAAAGTGATTTAAAAAGTGCTCAGTTCAACCGTAACAAACGTTATTCGTGGTGAACCAATTGTGATGGCATTGCCGGTTTTAGAGAAGTAGCTCTGTCCTGTGAAATTATATCTTGTTATTACTTGCTAAAGAGTAGCTTGTGTGTATATTGCCTCTTCTGGTTAAGCTTGTGACTGTTCTGCTTGCTAGGGAATCATATGGGTGTACTAGTCAGGCTTACACTGAAGTTGCCTGGGCTGAATAAGCATGTGATGTGACTAGCTAAGCTGTGAGTATCATATAAACAGATGTCGGAGTTTAGCCTTACTGTCTTCTTTCTTTATAGTGCAGATCTAATTAGAGTTTACTTATTGACTTGTTCATTATATTGACAATCTTCTTGCATTTTCATTTACAGTTTTTTTTCAGTAAACCTCTACGGATTTTGAACATCCTCATTGTCTTGGAAGGTGCGCTCATTTTCTACCAGCTGTACTCACTGATGTGCTCAGGGAAGTGGCACCACACCATCTCCCTGGCCCTTATACTCTTCAGCAACTATTATTCGTTCTTCAAACTGCTGCGTGACCGCATTGTGCTAGGAAAGGCTTACGCCCATGCTGCAAACAGAGACTCTGAGCAGAAGCTGAACTAAATGCTACTGTGGAAGTCACAAGGAAGGGGGCAGATACAAAGAGCTTTCTATTTTTGTTACATCTCTTTTTTGTCTTTCATAACTGATGTAATTAAGAGAAAACATATTTTTGTACTCTGTTTTTGTGTTGTCTTCATTTATGTTCACAATGATGAGGTAGTGTGACTGGCAATCAAGAACCTGTCAACTATATGGATGGGTCAGTTTGCGATATGGTGTGCAGATGGGACTCCCAGTGAGTGACTTGTGGTATAATCGAAAGACCCAATTCTGGCTACGTATACATATCTAGCCATGGAGCTTGTTTCGTAAGGAATATTGATTGTACCTTCTAGTTTTTTTCCAAACCTCCCACATCACATAGTTTCTCCAATGTAAGCTGCTTCATAGGGCAGATCAATTGCATCTGTGTTCTCCGAAAGTACAGAAATATTAAGTTCGAGGCATATGAGCTGCAGATTGTACACTTAGCATAGATCGCCATCTGGTGTTGGGCCCGGATGTTTGCAGTTTGTTTTTCTTCTTGGACAGTCTTTGGAAGTCACGAGTTCGGTGACTCCTCCTTCGGTCCGTACTGCGCATGGGCTTCGGCTCCAGCCTCAGATTGTTTTTTTCCGACATCGGGCTCGGATGTGATACTTCGTGCTCCGGCTTCGAACTTCTACGGTTCCAGCCTCGACGGAAAATCCTCGTATCTTCGAGTTTCTTCATCATCATCTTCATCTCTCGAAGCGGCACTTTCTCCATCCCGTACATCGGCACCGGCCTTCGGGCCCTCCTCGACTCCGGTCCCGGCCGATGGAAAGGACTCCGTTCAAAAAGTGCCCAAAATGTGGGTCTAAATTTCCCCACACCGACCTCCATCAGGTGTGTAATCTTTGCCTCTCTCCAGAACACGAGGCCAGAGACTGCCCCGCCTGTAAGTCTTTTCGATCGAAGAAGACCATCCGAGATCGAAGAGCTCGACGCACCATGGCGCACTCATCGTCTGCAGCTCCACCGGACATCTTCGGAGACGGCGCCGAAGCTTCGGGGCAAATACACACCGAGCAGGAGGAAGACGTCGTCAGCGCTTCCGAGGCCGACGACTCCGACGTGGAGGACATCACACCGGCGCAGCGGGTCGTGAGTACTGTGCCCCCTCCCACCCCCGCGCCCAAAACCAAAGAGACTCCGGTTACACCCTCGCCTGCTGGCCTGGGCAAAACCAAGACCAAAGCTTCTACCACCCCACCTTCGGGCCCGGTGTCGAAGCCTCCAAAGTCTCACGGCAGCTCGGGATCGAGCCAGCCGACGCCCGGTGCCCAAAAACAGCATCCGGCACCGAAGAAAGTAATATCCAGCTCGACTCCGAAGCCACCGGTGCCGAAGCCTGGACTCTCGGCGCCGACCAAACACAAACACAAATCAGTCGGCACCGATGCTCCGGCGCCGAAAATTACCTCGACGCCGAAAAAAACAGAGGCCCCAAAAAAGCATGGCGCACAGAAACCATCGAAGCCCTCGGTTCCGAAATCATCGGTGCCGACGGACGATTCGGCACCATTGGCTCTGTTTACACCAGACCCTTTACAAAAGACTCTGTCCAAAGATCCAAAGACTGGGCTATTGACTTTAATTATCAAGAAAAGACGCCTTGATACTCCGGCTCCTCCTCCACCGCCCAAACGGAAGGACTCTGCTACTTCTCCCCTCAGAGTGCCCTCCCCACTACCTCCTCCCCTGCCTCCTCCACCTCTTCCACCCCCTCCCCCTCCCAGGTCTCCGCCACCTTTACCTCATTACTCTCCGACCCCGTCCCCAGATCCGGACGACGGGGACCCGGACAATTACCCGGCGGACGCCCCAATGGATCCCACTCCACCGGGGACCCCAGACCCATGGGAGGATTACAATAACCCTGATATACCCGATATGCCTCAGGACGACCTATACCCATCCAGGCCGTCTCCTCCAGAGGACTCCTTAGGTTTCCATCATTTAGTGCAGAGAGCAGCACACTACCGTGGGGTGGACATGCACAGTGAACCAGTGGAAGACGACTTCTTACTGGACACATTTGACATACAGGACAAATCCACATCTATTTTACCCATGCTTAAGGGTGTCACCAAGCATGCCGCAGAGGTGTTCAAAGACCCTGTCAGGGCCAGGGTACTAAACCCTAGAATAGAGAAAAAGTACAAGGCGGCACCCACAGACCCTGCATACATTAAGGGCCCTGCTCCCTTAGATTCCCTAGTTGTCTCTACAGCTAGAAAGCGGGCTAACTCCCAGTCCTCAGGAGAAGCCCCACCGCCAGACAAGGAATCCAAACTCCTAGACGCGTCTGGCAAACGCACCGCCTCTCAAGCTGCAAACATGTGGCGCATTGCAAACACACAAGCGCTACTTGCGCGCTATGACAGAGCACACTACGACGAACTTGAGGCTCTTATGCAGCACCTTCCCGAGAAACACAAGCGTAGGGCTCATGAACTAATACAGGAGGGTAAACTAATTACAAACACCTCCATTAAATGTGCCCTCGATGCAGCCGACACTGCTTCAAGAGCCATAAATACCAGTGTCCTGCTTCGTCGCCATGCTTGGCTCAGGATCTCAGGGTTCAAGCCTGAAGTCCAGGCGTCCATACTCAATCACCCCTTTGACCAACAAACTCTCTTTGGGCTAAAGGTAGACGAAGCGTTGGAAAAGATGAAAAAGGACACAGACACAGCAAAGTCTATGGGGGCACTCCAAACACAAGCCTCTAAACGTTCCTTTCGACGCTCCTCCTTTCGTGGCACAGGCAGAGGCTTCTCCACCGATAGCGCCTCTACCTCCTACAAGTCCCCTCCTCAAAATACCTTTTCAAAGGGCAACCAAAGGGGTGGTTACAGAGGCAACAACAATAAGGACAGGGGCAAAACTAACACCACCCTTTCTGCCACCCCGCCCACACAATGACTTCCCTCCGCTCCCCCCAGACCATCCCACTCCGGTCGGGGGCAGACTACAAAACTTTATCCACGCATGGGAGTCCATAACATCGGACAAATGGGTGACCCAAATCATTCGGTCAGGGTACTGTCTCGAGCTAACATCTACCCCACCCAATATCCCACCAAGGCACCGTCCAATGTCTCAAGAACATTCCACACTGCTCAAACAGGAGGTACTCTCCCTCCTCCAAAAACACGCTATAGAGCAGGTCCCCGTCAATCAGCAAAATCTAGGGGTCTACTCCCTATATTTCTTAATACCAAAGAAAGACGGGACCCTCAGGCCCATTCTGGACCTCCGGCCTCTAAATGCCTACATACATTCAGACCATTTCCACATGGTCACCCTACAACAAGTCCTCCCGCTCCTCTGTCAGGGAGACTTTCTCACAACCTTGGATCTGAAAGACGCATACTTTCACATTCCAATACACCCCTCTCACAGGAAATACCTCAGGTTCGTGGTGGACGGGCAACATTACCAATTCACGGTTCTCCCCTTCGGGGTCACCACCGCACCACGGGTGTTTACCAAATGCCTAGCGGTAGTAGCAGCACACCTCAGACGTCAACATATTCACGTCTTCCATTACTTAGACGACTGGCTGATAAAAGCCGCGTCCTACCACCAATGTGTGCAACATACAAACAGCACCATCCAACTGCTCCACCAGCTAGGCTTCACGGTGAACTACCAAAAGTCCCACCTCATACCATCTCACACAAAGCAATATCTCGGGGCCACTATAGACACCTCCAAAGGTATTGCCTATCCAAACTCAGCCAGAATCACAAGCATTCAAGCCTTACGCAAAACATTCCTTCCCCAACACTCTCTTCCAGCAGGAGTGTTTATGAAGCTCATAGGAATGATGGCGTCTTGCATCTTCATAGTGCCCCATGCAAGACTCCACATGCGTCCACTTCAAGAGTGCCTAGCACAACAGTGGAACCAGGCCCAGGGTCAGCTGACGGATCTGGTGTTGGTGGACGGCCGCTCACATCACTCTGCAGTGGTGGAACACCACAAACCTCTCCAAAGGGCGGCCGTTCCTGGACCCGGTTCCTCAGGTGATTCTAACAGCGGACGCATCGCTCTCCGGCTGGGGAGCGCACCTCCTACACCTCACAATGCAAGGTCTATGGACGCCACAGCAAAAATCGCTCCACATCAACCATCTGGAGCTCTTGGCGATCTTTCTAGCCCTAAAATCTTTCCAAAGCAAAGCAGTCCTCATTCGCACAGACAACATGACTGCAATGTATTATATCCAAAAACAGGGGGGGACACACTCTCCCCAGCTCTCCTGCTTAGCCCAGAGCATATGGAGATGGGCAATTCCCCAAAACATCTTTCTCCTGGCACAGCACGTTCCAGGCGTACAAAACACCATGGCAGATCTGCTCAGCAGACAAACGCAACAACTACACGAATGGGAACTGCATCCACAAGTTCTTCACCCATTCTTCCAACAGTGGGGGCATCCTCAGATAGACCTCTTCGCCACCCACGAAAACAAAAAATGCCCAAGCTTCGCCGCCAGATACCCACACGCATTGTCCAAGGGCAATGCGATATGGATGAACTGGTCAGGCAGATTTGCATACGCCTTTCCACCTCTCCCACTAATTCCATTAGTGGTAAGGAAGCTACAACAACACTCCCTCACACTCATTCTAGTAGCCCCGACGTGGGCCAGGCAGCCGTGGTACACCACGCTACTACAACTGTCAGTGGTACCACATCAAAAACTGCACCTATCCCCATGCCTCCTAACCCAGAACCATGGAGAAATCAGGCACCCGGACCCAGCTCAGCTCAACCTGGCGATCTGGCTCCTGAAATCTTAGAATTCGGATACCTTAACCTTCCCCCTGATTGCATGAACATCATCATGGAAGCCAGATGTCCTACCACTAGAGCATGCTATGCCGCAAAGTGGAAAAGATTTGTAATTTACTGCCGTAACAATACAATCAACCCTTTAGATGCATCCATACAGCACATCATATGCTATCTGCTCCATCTTCACAGGTGTAACCTGGCATATTCATCCATACGCCTACACCTAGCAGCGATCGCTGCTTCTCTACAAAACAGACAGCATTTATCACTCTTCAGAGTGCCCGCTATTAAAGCCTTCATGGAAGGCCTTAAACGAGTAATTCCTCCCAGGGCACCACCTTCCCCTGTATGGAATCTAAATTTAGTTCTTACACGACTAATGGGTCCGCCCTTCGAACCAATGCATAAATGTGAGCTACAGTTTCTCACCTGGAAAACGGCTTTTCTTGTAGCTATCACTTCCCTTAGAAGGGTTGGTGAAATACAAGCGTTCACTATACAGGAACCCTTCATACAAATACATCACAGCAAGGTCATACTTCGCACAAATCCGAAGTTTCTGCCCAAGGTCATTTCCCCCTTCCATCTCAATCAATCGGTGGAATTACCTGTCTTCTTCTCGCAACCTCAATCTGTTGCAGAAAGGGCCTTACACACACTCGATGTGAAAAGGGCTTTGCTATACTACATACAAAGAACGCAACCCTTCAGGAAGACTAAACAATTGTTCGTTTCCTTCTCTCCACCACATAAAGGCAACCCCATTTCTAAATCAGGGATAGCTAGGTGGATTGTAAAGTGCATACAAATTTGCTATCAAAAGGCAAAAAGAACATTATCTGTTCCGCCTAAAGCCCACTCTACAAGAAAGTTAGGGGCTTCTATGGCTTTTCTAGGGAATATACCCTTAGATGACATCTGCAAAGCAGCCACATGGTCAACACCGCACACCTTCACAAAACATTACTGTGTAGATGTGCATTCCAAGCAGCAAGCTAGGGTGGGCCAGGCTGTACTAAAGACACTTTTTCAAACCACTGCAACGGATACCGGTGGTCGCCGCTAAGGTTGGGTACTGCTATATAATCTATGCTAAGTGTACAATCTGCAGCTCATATGCCTCGAACGGAATATGCTACTTACCAGTATGCATCTGTTCTTGGCATGTAGAGCTGCAGAGTTGTACACGCCCACCCGCCTCCCCGGCTACCTGTATCCGTTCCAGTACATCTTATTTAGATACAACACACATGGGTTTCTCACTGTTATTACTACGCTCCATCATTTCCCTGTTGGCGAAAAATAATCTGAGGATGGAGCCGAAGCCCATGCGCAGTACGGACCGAAGGAGGAGTCACCGAACTCGTGACTTCCAAAGACTGTCCAAGAAGAAAAACAAACTGCAAACATCCGGGCTCAACACCAGATGGCGATCTATGCTAAGTGTACAACTCTGCAGCTCTACATGCCAAGAACAGATGCATACTGGTAAGTAGCATATTCCTTCTCCATCATAGGATTGTCCCAGATATCTGTAAACAATTTCAAAAGCTCTGAATCCCCAGAAAACTTAATTTATTATTTTTTTTAATTTGAAAACATGCCTATTAGAGACAACTTTTTCTACTAGCTTTTTCAGTTTTGAAAAGTGTTTCCAATTTACCCAATTAATACCCTCTACATTTGGCAGAACACACAACTGTACTACCCATTTTAATACACCAAAACTAAGGAAAATATAGCTTTAATAGGATTGCACAAAACGCCAAAATAAGAGACTGCACCTTTAAGAACTCTAGAGCTAGATAACCTTCCCATCATGCAGTGCAGGGTCTATTAGGCAGTTTGTTATTCTGGCTTACCAAAGAAGTGTCCCTAAAACAAGTTCCCTTCAGGCTCTTTTTTTTGGGCTGAAAACGTGTGCTTTCATGGGCTTTTAGTGGCTTCATTTAGTGTCGTTGTGGTTTCCATTATCTTTCTGTGTTTATTTTTTGAGGTATGCATGTCTTTTCTCCCTTCTGTTCTTCTCTTAACTCCCTTTCTCTGTCAGTCATGTCAGCTCTCTTTGAGATGCTCTTTGTCTGGCGATAATAAGTCCTGGAAGGATGAACACTGTGTAATCTGTGTTCCAGATTCTGAGTCCACCGTAAAGTGTGGGATCAGTTTAGAGATGCCTCAGGGGTAGAGCAGGAGTTTGCCTGAGCAAAGTAAGGAGAAGTTGGCCACTTTGCCTTGCGCTTCACTGCGAGAAGCAAGGGAGCTCTCAACCTCCTTTTTCCCCCTGATGTGATCAAGTCAAATTCCCGTGGGAGAAGCAAGGACATTCCTTAAGTTACTGGAGCTCCCACTCAGTGTTGAAGCATAGTATGTCAAGGAGCTCCAAGGTGAGGTAGGGGTCGAGACATTGATATTTGACATGGAGAATTTAAGGAGTCTCCCTGCCACGTCTGCCTCATTATCGGGGGCCACAATGGATCTTCCTATAGCTCAGTTGGTGTGCTAATACCTACCATTTTGGTCTGTTTGATAGTTTCGACCACATTCAAAACGGGCATAGAACGTGGTCGGACACTGCCTTCCAGCAAGGTCTGATCATGGAGGCGCATTTGGAACATTGCATTGTCTCCAGAGCCACAGCCCTCTGCTGAAGATCTTCACCCTGCTCCATTGGTAGAGACCAACTATTATCCATCCAGAGCTCCTGTACCTCCATCACCATCCTGTGGGGGAGATAAACCGCCTGGGTCAACTTCGCAACAGTGACACAAAGAGAATAGACATTGCCTTCATATTTCTCCTCAGGATGAACCTTCCAAGAGAGGGACTGTCATTCTAGATGCTAATAGAGACTCAGACTGGTATTCCAGATACTGATCTAATTGCCCTCTGAGAAGACCAACCTCTTCAGTCGCTGATTTTGTTGTGTCTGTAGATTACGTGCTGCCTTCAATCTCCCCAGTGAGTTATGTAGCTTTCAAGGCAGTGACGAACAGTGAGGTTCAGAAATCAATATTGAGACTGCTACTCTTGTCTATGAAACATTAAAAATTCTTCAGACTTTTCCTCCCAAAACCTTTGCGAGACCTATCGTTCACTGACCCCACACTGGCTTGAACCAACAGTGCATACTTTTCCCAAAGCCCGCTTCCATTAAATCTTTTGATCACTTTCAGGAAAAAGAAATATTTGGGCGCCAGAATCGTATCCTCTCTTATTGAAAGAGCTATCAGCTTCTGATACCTTGGTGGTTTCTGCAGCTAAAAAGTTTTAATACTATGGATCAACCTCTCCTTCTCCTGATAAAGTACATAATGGACTCTTCTGATGGATTCCGCACCCCCGAATACTCCCCAGGTGCCAGACTAGATCTGGAAAGCTTTTACCAGCAATGCTATTGTACGCTGCTAGGTGGCAATGTGCACTGCTTTGAATCCATACCGCCCTGCAAGTGGGGAGCAAAGCCCTAGTCAACCGCCCCCACTCCTGCGCACAAACATCTGTTTCTTTCTGTGCCCTTCCATGTGGATCGGCTGCTCCACTCCCAATTTTGTGAATCTTCTGATGACTTTAAACAAAAAAATCCAGTGTGATACAGAATGGTATCCCCCTCCTAAGATTACAGGTTTGAAACAATGTCACAACTGTAGGAAATAGATGTTGGTCATGGACCCACAAGAGGTGTCTCTATGTTGATTGTACTCTTGACACGACCCTAAGTCATGTGACCAGTGCACCCTAAGGCGACCCAGGACCGAGAGGTAAAGCTGTAATTTGAGGAACTCAAAAGGAAGTTGCAGGCTTCATGTAAGTCCTGCTCCAAGTCGAGGGTGAGGGCTCTCCCCAGCAAGAGGTCTACTTCGTATTTAAAGTCCTCCAGTAAGTCAAAATCCAAGTCCAAACAAAAGTGTGTCACAATGTCCATCACTTTCCTTCCAGATCTCTTGTTGCTGAGCGATCCCACAGTTTGTCGCAGTGTTCCCTAAATTTCTGGGGTCATATGTGATTCAACAGCAAATTGAAGTATTTAAGAAGGATGCTACAGATATTTGACACTCGTGTTAAGCTATTGTGAGCCTTCTGGCTGGATGGATCCACAGAGGCACTCAGTTGGGTTACAGCTGGTGGGCCCGTCTGTGGTGCCGCCTGACTTCCTTGAGCACGTTACGGGCTCCATACCTGCTCTGGTATAAGCTTCCTCTCCGACTCTACAACCTACACCATCCCTCATCAACACCTGCACCAATGCTGCCGGCACTGCAGGAGGGTCTGATGTTGGTTTCAATTTCTGACCCTGAACTGATTTTTACCACTATCCCGACTGATGTCATGCTATGAAATTACTAAAGCGAAACCAGTCACAATGAAGCCCAATTCACATCCTATGCCTCTACTGGGACAGAAGTGGGGTGATAAACCCCTCTTAATGGCAATTTTAATATGGACTTACTGGAGGTCAGTGGGCTTGATACTTGCCTTGATAAAGGGTTGGACTCGCCATCAGTACCTACAGTGGAAGAGAGTGCATAATTTGCAGTGGTAATCCAACAAGCAGCTGAGTAATTGGATGCTAATGGGTACTTGTTGAAGCTCTGTTCTTGCCATAGATGAATGGACAGGTACCCAGATGTCACAGACCTGCACATGGTGACCCTGATTATCTTACTAAACATCCTACACCAGAGAGAAGGGTTGTTCAGGTGTCAACCAGCAAGGTGAACCCCCAATTCATTCCCCATGACTCCCCCGGATAGGGAGTCTAAGAGGATTAAGGCATTCATTAAACAAATGTTCTCTTTGATTAGCCTAACACTGAGATTGGTCAGTGTGGTCTGTTGTTCGGCTGAAACATTCATGCTTGCTAGGACATGGCCAGTGATATCCTGCCAGCTGTTCCAGAAGACCTTGGGTCCTCGCTGGCTCAAGCCATCCATGATAGTTAAGATGTGGACAACAGGCTTATTTTCATATTCATGTCCTGTTGTCATAAGCCTCGGTAACTGCCCAAGGCTTCTCCACCTCCACTCCTATCTAGGTCTCTTCTGTGCAAGGTTAGAGCAAAGACAGGGTCTGTAAATCAAATGCTACAAGTGGGCCTACAGCACCTATTGTGCTACCCACATGAGTAGCCCGGCAACCATGTCTCAGACCTGCCACTGCAGTGTCTGTGTGGGCAGTTTTAAACCACTTGCCAGGCCCAAACTTCCCCTTTTACTACATGTAAGGCACCCCTAAGGTAGCCCCATGTGCAGGTACAGTGTACTTTGATGGTAGGACATGTACTGGTGTGTTTTACATGTATGTCCTGATTGTGAAATACTGCCAATCTTGTTTTTCACTATTGCAAGGACTATCTCATAGGTTCTCACTGGAGTTGCCGTGTAACCTCTTACAAGTTTAACCTCCAATCGGGAAGAGATCGAGATCTGGAGGTTGGGGTCCATGAACTCGCAATTTAAAAATACATCTTTTAGAGAAGTTGGTTTTTAAGTTGTGTGTTTGAAATTGCCACTTTTAGAAAGTGGGCATTTTCTTGCTTTACCATCCTGTGCCCATGCCTGCCTGTGAAATCCACGTCTGAGGAAGGGTGACAGTTGGGCTGCTTGTGCATTCCCTCTGGACAGTCACACAAAGGGAGCTGAGGAGGCAGATTCTGCCCTCAAATGATATAAAGAGAGTTGCGCCAGAAACTACTCCTTGGGTCTCTCCAAACTCACCGGACAGTTTCCTCAACAATTTCAGGGTTATACTAGTGACGTGGAATACTGTCAACTTCAGATACCGCTGCTGGCACAACAAACTTCTCAGCCCTTTCGAAGTTGAGGCCGCGGCTTCCATAGAGAGCTCTCAGAGCATCAGGTACAATGCACGGTGCAGTCCACCATCCCTACAGCAACCCCTACTTCAAAACTGATTTAGTGTGTCCTTTCCAGGAACACTGGCACCCTGTAGAAGGAAGAATCTGTCATTTCCTTAATGAGTGTTAAAATATTACATCTGACAGATAGGTCATCAATAATGTCCTCCCTTTTCTTTATAAAGACGTTTGGGAACCCTGACCAACGACCTTGGCATCAATCACCATACCTCATGTTAGCCTACTTAGAAAGGTAAGAAAAACAAGCATTGAAAATGCAATAGGTCTGGCCTTTGATTAAGTTAAAGCCATTTGCTTTGCTAATGGTATTATATAGCAAAGCAAATGGCTTAAACTTAATAAAAGGTGAGACCTATTGCATTTGTAATGCTTTTTTTTTTTTTTGGCGAGTTGTTTCGACTGCATGCATGGTACCTGCCAAAATCAGCCGTATTCCTCAGAGAGTTGGTGAAACAGCTGCCGTCATTCCTTCTCATGAGGAAAAAAGTGGCTTGCTGGTGACTACAGTGCAACGACGGGAGTATGGTAGTAAGAAGGGGAAAATAATCTGTCAAATTATGTGCCCTGTTGTGAAAGATTTTTACCCCAGAGATGATTTTTTTAAATACAAGAATGCCATTATAGTGCAGCGCCAAGCACTGATGGAACGCACACAGGTACAGCGCCAAGCACTCATGGTAATAACACACCTTCGTGTTAATTGCAAAGTGATGCAAAGTTTTATATTTACCGGTGTTCAGTCAATCCTTATCTTGGATATTTTGCAATAATGAAACGCCGAGCTTAGCAGTTCCATGGCCTGCATCTGTGTTACTCAAGATAAAACGTATAGAACACAGGCTTTGAAAACAGTTTATCTTTCCATATGGACTTGAGAGAGACGTAATCTCTCCTACTTTTATCTCTTCAATACAGAACTAATGCTGTAGTCTGATTGTACCAAGCTTCAATGTGCTCCTGCATGAAAATGCCGTCATGCACAATGGTGCGCTGGCTATATGTGTAGTGTGAATGTTTAACCTGCTGTATTGCACTGCAAGCATGGGGAATAAATGGGCTTATATCTAGGCAGTGGAAGAAACCTACACAGAGAATTTAGGGGCATATTATCAAGCCAGGTGATGAAATTATCGCTGCTTTAGTGACAGAAAACTGCCGCTAAAACGGCAATAATGGGCTTGAAAATATGCCTGTGAGAATTCCAATAGGAGCCCTTCACATTTAACATGGGTTTCAATTGGAATTCCATAGAGCATATTATCAAGCCCATTGGCTTGATAATATGCCCCGTCATTTCCTGTCAACCATCTGCACAGAAAGGGATGTCACTGGATTTCCGATCATCCATCACACAGGAATTGACCTAACTGGTTTCCGTTTCCCGTTTATGGAAAAGAGCCATCTAGCGAAGCAAAGAGGCCCAGCTCAGCAGGTGCTTGTGAGAAAATAAATAGCTGTTGTGTGTGAAAAGTGTGGCAGAGCAGAAAGAATACAGAGGAGCAGGACAGCATGCCAGGTCCGTCATGTGGCGGAAGTGCACGGAACAGAGAGGCACACTGACGAGAGAGCCATAAAAGCACAGATGTGGGGGGAAGAACAACGGAAGGGAGACCTCTGAAAAACAGCCCTGCCGCTGCGCATCGGGGTTGAACTAACGCCAATTAAGTCATTTTCCCCTACCAGCACAAAAATGAGAAACATTGAGCAATAAATCTTACAGGCTATAAATAAATGAATAGTGTGTTAAACACAAAACATGTACAACAAAAAGCACCCGTAAATGGCGTCTAAAAATAAAGTGACAGTTGCGTTTCAAAATCGGAATGTTTTAATTTATGTAGCTAAAAGAAAGAACTGCTTTAATTTGCACAAGCAGTGGCACACAATAATGGGTGCAGACTGCTAATAAACCGCGTGCTGCGTGGTGAAATTTTGAAGAGTGCTTCCCGTTTGCAGGTAACCTTGAGGCAAACGCTTTCGAGGAATACGAACTGCTGCAGTGCTGGGGCCAAGGTGCCCTCTGTTAGCCTCGTTTGGGAGCACACACAAATGCACCAATAAACACCCGGCAGTAGGGTAGCAGGGGGGGGGGGGCAGTGAGGATCTGCAGCATGCAGCTAATGTGCTCCCTGGAGTCAAAGTGCAGCAGCAGTAACCTGAAAAGTGTGAGGAAGAGCGGCTACTTGCCCAGGTACACAAGAGGTTTTTGGTGCAGCTGGGGCCGGGAGAGACACCTGAGGAGCCGGCCCAAGTATTAGTAGATTGAAAAAACATGGCACGGCAGGCCGCCCACGTGCAGCATTTCGCTCAACTCCCCTAAGTAACAAGATAAAAACAAATGTAAAACCATGATGGAGTAGCATTTATTGCAGTTTTATATAGCGCAAACTCCACACAAAGATATTGGATCACTGTGCATGAGCCCCGGTTAAATTACACAAGATCACATTCATGTTTTGAGGCACGGGGAGAAGTGATGTGCCCCGATTCACAGGATTTTGAGCACGCCGAGACATGGTTCTCAAATTCCAAATTCTGCAGTTCTGGTTGTAACGCCACAGTCAACCCTGCAGCTGGACAGACATGGAGATTAAGATGCACAGCGCCATTAAACGGAGCCTTGCGGTGGTCGTGTACGACAACTTGTATTTTGCTGCTTCTGTCATTGCATATATATATATATATATAATACTGATAAAGCAAGTAACATTACACCTACAGCAAGCCAGGGCTATTGGCTTTGCCAATGGTTGTTGTTTATGTAAGATAAATAAGCAACAACTACAGCTTCCTTATATATAACATTGAACATGCTTCCGTTCTGAAATGATGAGACTGAAAGAACTATAACGAGTCTCCTTGAAGTTGTCTCAAAAGCAGTGATGAGTGGCACTGCTGCAGAAGTAAGATTTTTGTCTCCACCCCGAGGGCAACAAGCGCGTCCGATTGTTATTGCAACACAATACACAAATGGGGAAAAAAGTGCCTAGCTAATAATTAAAGGAGTGTGTGTACTGCCGCCAGTAAAAGATCCAGTCCTGGTGGGCGGGGCCAAAAGTGGACAGGGTGGCAACTAGGAGGGGCTAAAAAGCCTCCTTAACAATAGAATGCCAGCGTTTAGCCTAAGCTATGACGCGAGCCAATGGGAAGAGGGGGCGGGGCTTCAAGTCCCCTTCCTCAACCGTATTGATTTCAAGAAGCTCTTGAATGCCGAGAGCAGCGCATGCGCGCTGCTATCACCAGCCGAGGAGACCTAAAAAGGGAGGAATCTTCTGCCTGGATTTACACTTTGTTATGCGTGGAGAGCTCCCGACCGAGCTCTTCAGCCGGTCGCCATGTTCTCCCTAGGTGAATTTTACAAATAAAAAAAGAGATAAAGATAGGTACTCTTCGAGTATAATTAATGAAATGAGACTACACGCAATAAAAGGTCACTTACAATAGACATTGTCTTACATAATTTGATCACATTACAGATGTGCTCCACAATAAAATAAATTAATGCAGCAGCGCAGTGCTCATAAGGGTTTTTATCAGGACTATTCCCAACCAAAGGATATTCTAAGGGGTGAAACTTTGGGAAATAACTGTAATTTTGCCTAGGTGTGTTGTTTTCAATATAGGTAAACTGTAAAATTAATTGAGTGTGCTCTGTATACTACAGAGTTTTCACTAGGCTTCTTAGCCTGACGTTCACTCTTTTATCACTTACCTTGCACTCCTCACAAGCAGTGCAACACTGCACTGATCTTTTTTATTGCGAAGCACCTCTGTAATGTTGACAATTTGATATCCAATGTCCATTTTAATCCCTCTACTGCTGAGGCTTTTTCACACTTCAGTGCAGTACCCTTTTTAGGTCTCGTGCCTGCGTTGCAGTGCGTAGCACTGCTCGTGCAGCGCGAGACCTTTAGTGGTTGAAAAACGGGGTTTTAGCACTGATCAAGGAATCGCACACGCTTGTGCATGTGCTTTTCCTTTTGTGCTACCCCATTGCCCTTTGCGTGCGTCTTTGTATAAAAGACTGCACGCAATTGGCCAAAGGCGGGCGCATTGCTCCGCCCATGGCATATTGGTGTCTATTACGCGCTTGGTGCACGTAATAGACACCAATAGGCCATGCGGTTTCAATTATCGCGCCCAGACACGGGCGCGATAATTAAAAGCAGGTTCGCAGTGGCGCGCGCGCGCACCACTCGCGGGCGTGTTTGTTTTTCAAGAGGAAGTGAAAGCGAACGCTTTCCCTGCCGCTTGTTGACTTCGTTACAGAAATTTAAGCGAAGAGATTTTGCCTACATCCTGGGACCCATGTTTCACATAGGAAGAACAGAAGTACATGTGTTTCCTCATTCCATATAATTTCAACATAGAAAAAAACAATCGGGAAATCAGTTTGATCCGTTTTTGGCCTTTTTAAGTCATAATACAACATGGTCCAAGTTCAATTTGGAGCAAAACCTGTTAGTTCCATTCATTACCACGTAAGCGGTAACAATTGTGCAAAATGGATTTTCTCCGTCTCTTCGCACAAATACAACATGTTATATAATATTGGCATGGGAAATGTTGGCCTGAGTAAATGGAGCAAAAGTTGGGCACCAACATTGGCAGCAAACGCAAAAGTGAAAACTGCCCCAATCACCTTGTGCAAAAACAATGCTTTGACCGAAGACTATGTGTTGCTCCAAGTAAGTTGGTGCAAATCTATTTACACTACTCTGCTGCACCGATTTAGTGTTTTCTATTGGGACTCCTGTATGCACTGCAGCCCCGTCCAGTCTGTCAATGTCTGTGTTCCACCAAACCTGGTCTGCAGCTTCCCACGTTATTTTGCCTAAGTATGTCCGTGTGTACATCCCTGTTTAAAGCTTCGGCCTTGTTAGGTCTCGCGCCTAGCGTTGCAGTGCGCAAACCTGTTCGCGCAGTGCGAGACATGTAGTAGGTGAAAAACGGGGTTTCAGCACTGACCTAGGAATCGCACACGCTCGTGCGTGTGCTTTCCTTTTGTGGCCCGCTTTTGGACTTTGCGTGCCTCTTGTAATGAAAGTCAGCACGCAATAGGCCACTATTCGCGGGCTTCGTTTTTAAGAAATCAATTTCACAGGGAAGCGTGGTGCAGTAGCGGGAGCCATATTAAAAGACTGCGGAGCTCTGTACAAGTTTGAAAGTAGTGACAGTAAGTGGGGTGACTTCTGAGAGGGAGTGTGGGCTATTTAGTATGTCATGCATAACTCAACGCCTCGCCACGGGTAGTAAGTGCTATGTAAATGCAATTAAAACTGTGAGTGCAGCTGGAAGTGTGCGACGCACCGCTTCCTATTGTTTGATCTTTTTGGAGATGCGTTGCCTTCAGTGTTTCTTTGCCTCCTATTCCATTGGTCTCGGACAGGTCATTAGCCCGAATGTGCCTCATCTACTTTCTTGCTTGCGCGCTTTCTGTTCTCTGATTCTTAACACCTCGTCCTCTGTCCTCACAATGAGGCGCTGTTCTACAGGCGGGGTGGACCGGAGCAGAAGCCTTTTACCAATGTAAATCAGTGACCATCAGATATGCAGGTAGCCATGGACCTTATACTTGGGTGAATTTTACAGGGACTAGTGCTCCTAACAACAATGAGAATAGCACTGATGATAACAATGAGACTAGTGCTGATGCCAATAATGAGAATAGCACTGATAACAATGGGACTAGTGCCCATGACAACAATGAGAATAGCATTGATGATAACAATGGGACTAGTGCCGATGCCAACAATGAGAATAGCGCTGATGATACCAATGGGACTAGTGGCGATGCCAACAATGAGAATAGCGTTGATCATACCAATGGGACTAGTGCCGATGCCAACAATGAGAATAGCGCTGATGATACCAATGGGGCTAGTGCTGATGCCAACAATGAGAATAGCGCTGATGATACCAATGGGACTAGTGCTCCTGACAACAAAGAGAATAGCACTGATGATAACAATGGGACTAGTGCCGATGCCAACAATGAGAATAGCGCTGATGATAACAATGGGACTAGTGCCCATGCCAACAATGGGAATAGCGCTGATGATACCAATGGGACTAGTGCCGATGCCAACAATGAGAATAGCGCTGATGATAACAATGGGACTAGTGCCGATGCCAAAAATGAGAATAGCGCTGATGATAGCAATGGGACTAGTGCCCATGACAACAATGAGAATAGCACTGATGATACCAATGGGACTAGTGCTCCTGACAATAATGTGAATAGAGCTGATGATACCAATGGGACTAGTGCCAATGCCAACAATGAGAATAGCACTGATAACAATGAGACTAGTGCTGGTGCAAACAAAGAGAATAGCGCTGATGATAACAATGGGACTAGTGCCGATGCCAACAATGAGAATAGCACTGATGATACCAATGGGACTAGTGCTCCTGACAACAATGAGAATAGTGCTGATGATACCAATGGGACTAGTACCGATGCCAACAATGAGAATAGTACTGATAACAATGAGACTAGTGCCGGTGCGAACAATGAGAATAGCACTGATGATAATAATAGGACTAGTGCCAATGCCAACAATGAGAATAGCACTAATGATAACAATGGGACTAGTGCCGATGCCAACAATGAGAATAGCACTGATGATAACAATGGCACTAGTGCTGATGCCAACAATGAGAATAGCACTGATAACCATGGGACTAGTGCCGATGACAACAATGAGAATAGCGCTGATGATACCAATGGGACTAGTGCTGATGCCAACAATGAGAATAGCACTGATGATAACAATGAGACTAGTACCGATGTGAACAATGAGAATAGCGCTGATCTTAACAATGGGACTAGTGCCCATGCCAACAATGAGAATAGCGCTGATGATACCAATGGGACTAATGCCCATGCCAACAATGAGAATAGCGCTGATGATAACAATGGGACTAGTGCCGATGCAAACAATGAGAATAGCACTGATGATAACAATGAGACTAGTACCGATGTGAACAATGAGAATAGCGCTGATGTTAACAATGGGACTAGTGCCCATGCCAACAATGAGAATAGCGCTGATGATACCAATGGGACTAATGCCCATGCCAACAATGAGAATAGCGCTGATGATAACAATGGGACTAGTGCCGATGCCAACAATGAGAACAGCGCTGATGATATCAATGGGACTAGTGTCGATGCCAACAATGAGAACAACACTGATGATAGCAAAAGGACTAGTGCCCATGCCAACAATGAGAACAGCACTGATGATAACAATGGGACTAGTGCCCATGACAACAATGAGACTAGCACTGATGATAACAATGGGACTAGTGCTGATGCCAACAATGAGAATAGCATTGATGATAACAATGGGACTAGTGCCCATGCCAACAATGAGAACAGCACTGATGATAACAATGGGACTAGTGCCCATGACAACAATGAGACTATCACTGATGATAACAATGGGACTAGTGCTGATGCCAACAATGAGAATAGCACTGATGATAACAATGAGACTAGTGCTGATGCCAATAATGAGAATAGCACTGATAACAATGGGACTAGTGCCCATGACAACAATGAGAATAGCATTGATGATAACAATGGGACTAGTGCCGATGCCAACCATGAGAATAGCGCTGATGATACCAATGGGACTAGTGGCGATGCCAACAATGAGAATAGCGTTGATCATACCAATGGGACTAGTGCCCATGACAACAATGAGAATAGCACTGATGATACCAATGAGACTAGTGCTGATGCCAACAATGAGAATTGCACTGATAACCATGGGACTAGTGCCCATGACAACAATGAGAATAGGGCTGATAATACCAATTGGAATAGTGCCCATGACAACAATGAGAATAGCGCTGATGATACCAATGGGACTAGTGCCCAGGACAACAATGGGAATAGCGCTGATGATAACAATGGGACTAGTGCCGATGCCAACAATGAGAATAGCGCTGATGATAACAATGGGACTAGTGTCGATGCCAACAATGAGAATAGCGCTGATGATAACAATGGGACTAGTGCCGATGCCAACAATGAGAATAGCGCTGATGATAACAATGGGACTAGTGTCGATGCCAACAATGAGAATAGCGCTGATGATAACAATGGGACTACTGCCGATGCCAACAATGAGAATAGCGCTGATGATACCAATGGGACTAGTGTCGATGCCAACAATGAGATTAGCGCTGATGATACCAATGGGACTAGTGCCGATGCCAACAATGAGAATAGCGCTGATGATAACCATGGGACTAGTGCCCATGCCAACAATGAGAATAGCGCTGATGATAACCATGTGACTAGTGCCGATGCCAACAATGAGAATAGCGCTGATGATACCAATGGGACTAGTGCCGATGCCAACAATGAGAATAGCGCTGATGATACCAATGGGACTAGTGCTCATGCCAACAATGAGAATAGCGCTGATGATACCAATGGGACTACTGCCTATGCCAACAATGAGAATAGCACTGATAACAAAGAGACTAGTGCCGGTGCGAACAATGAGAATAGCACTGATGATAACAATGAGACTAGTGCCGATGCCAACAATGAGAATAGCACTAATGTTAACAATGGCACTAGTGCTGATGCCAACAATGAGAATAGCTCTGATGATACCAATGGGACTAGTGCCCATGCCAACAATGAGAATAGCGCTGATGATACCAATGGGACTAGTGCCCATGCCAACAATGAGAATAGCGCTGATGATAACAATGGGACTAGTGCCGATGCCAACAATGAGAACAGCGCTGATGATATCAATGGGACAAGTGCCCATGCTAACAATGAGTAGAGCAGTGATGATAACAATGGGACTAGTGCCCATGCCAACAATGAGAACAGCACTGATGATAACAATGGGACTAGTGCCCATGACAACAATGAGACTATCACTGATGATAACAATGGGACTAGTGCTGATGCCAACAATGAGAATAGCACCGATGATAACAATGGGACTAGTGCCGATGACAACAATGAGAATAGCACTGATAACAATGGGACTAGTGCCCATGACAACAATGAGAATAGCACTGATGATACCAATGGGACTAGTGCTGATGCCAACAATGAGAATAGCACTGATAACCATGGGACTAGTGCAGATGCCAACAATGAGAATAGCGCTGATGATACCCATGGGACTAGTGCCGATACCAACAATGAGAATAGCGCTGATGATTCCAATGGGACTAGTGCCGATGCCAACAATGAGAATAGCGCTGATGATACCAATGGGACTAGTGCCCATGAAAACAATGAGAATAGCGCTGATGATAACCATGGGACTAGTGCAGATGCCAACAATGAGAATAGCGCTGATGATACCAATGGGACTATTGCTCATGACAGCAATGATAATAGCACTGATAGCCATGGGACTAGTGCTCATAACAACAATGAGAATAGCACTGATGATAACAATGACTATAGCTCTGATGATAACAGTGGGACTAGTGCTAACGAAAACAGTGAGAATAGTTGATGACAACAACGAGACTAGTGCTGATGACAACACTAATGACAACAACGAAAATAGCGCTGATGATAACAATGAGACTAGTGCCGATGAAAACGAGACTAGTGCTGATGACAACGAGACTAGTGCCGATGACGAGACTAGTGCCGATGACAACAATAAGAATAGCGCTGATAATAACAGGACTAGTGCAGATTGCAAAACTGCATGATTAAGAGACTGTTACTCAGGGTCCGCACTGCTCATTCATAGGAGACACTGTCCTGAACTCACATGCCTCTCATCAGTGTGCACACTGGTCTTTAACCATATTCATCCAACAGATTCTAGCACATTATTACAGGTTAATATGTTCCTTGTGAGGCCTCCTGACTCCTGCCATTGGGATTTAAGTTCTGACACTATGTTGATTATAATTCCAGTGCTGGAGCATAGTGCTTTTGGTGACATGAAGCCATCTCGTGCTTTACCTGTACTTGTTGTTTTTGTGAGTAACGTTAAAGGAACCAGTATGCGCTGTGGAAAGGGCTTTTCGGTAACAACAAGCATTTGCAATGCAATAGGTCTCGCATTTACGCAAGTTTTGCTATTGGCATTGTAAATGACAGTGGCCTTTATTTATGTTTCAAAAACCAAAACATAAATAAAAGGCAATGTGATTTACAATAAAAATAGCTCAAACTCTCGCGAATGCGAGAACTATTGCATTGCAAATGCTTGTTTGGTAATTATGGGTACTCTGCGTATAGGCCTCCGTAACTTTTTCACCCCCACATAAGGTATCGAGACCAACTTTGTGTACTTTTCTCTGCATTAGGGGAATTTTTAAGGAACCCAAGTTTTGTAGATTACTCTGGAGGAGACCAAGAAAATAGCCAAAATATAGCGAAATTTTGTGGGTTTTGGGAAAAACTGAAAAAGTGCTTTCAGGAACATGCATAAAAAGAAACATTTTTTGTAACCATAATGTTGGCATTTTTTTTTACAAGTGTCCAAGGTTTCCTATTGTGCTTTCTGCTCACTTCCAGTTGTGGAAACAGTTGTGAAACCCATTGGATGATCCTGGAAGGCTATAGATGTCTGAAAAGTAGACAAAATTCTGAATTCAGCAAGGGGTCAATTGTGTAGATCCCTCAAGGTAGTCTTATAAAAACGGTCAAAATAAAAAACTGTCCAAAATGAGAAGGACCAAAACCAGCCATTAGTGACATTTTTATCTGTAACTTCTTGTCACAATAGCTGATTTCCAAAAGGAATATACCATTATGTCCGCTATTTCCTTCTGGTTGTGGAGATTTATAGGGTTTGTAGGTTGTCCAAGAACCCAAGGTACACATAGGAAACAATTGAGCTGCACCTTACTATGTTTTTCATTGTGTACTGAGTATAGTGCAACTCGTGGTAAAATATAAAGAGTGAAGAATAGGCATTGAGGAAGCCTAGATATATATGAAATGTACACCAGGTACTAGGTTCAGGAAAAGTGGTTATTTGTACATTTCTGAATTTGTGACTATCCGTACCAGTATATGATTTGGAGACAATGTTTTCAAAATGTCTTTCTTACATACTGGTTTACATTTCGAAGGCACAAATGCAGAGAAATACAATTGGTAATAGCAACTGGTCTAATATTCTCTGTTGTCACATATTTCTCTATACAATTTGTACCTCAGTTGTGTGGATAGGCCTGGTGATTGCGACAGGAAAGTGACCAAATTGTAACATGGACACCTCACATTTTTCTACTGAAAACTGACCTTTTTTTTGCAATGTGGGTAGCTGTGGATTTTGGGCCCTTGCTCTGCTAGCACCTAGGGAAACCTAGCAAACCTGCACATTTTTTTAAAAACTAGACACCCAGGTGAATCCAGGGTGGGGTGACATACATGGTTCTCACCAAGTTTTCTTACCCAGAAGCCCTTGCAAACCTCAAACTTTCACTAAAAACGCATTTTCCTCGCATTTCTATGATGGAAAGTTCTGGAATATGCTGAGAGCCACAAATTTCCTATCACCCAAAGTGCCCACACATCTTCCAATAACAGCGGTACCCCACTTGTGTGGGTGGGCTAACAACTGGGACACAAAAGTCCCTAAAGCACTACATGGCGAGATCAGCAATAGGGGTAGCTGCAGTAATTAGGGCTGTACTCAGCCGCCACCCATAGAAACCCACTACCCACAGATTTGTTTTTAAAAACTAGACAACCAGGGGCTTCCGCAAGGTTTTCCTACCCACAATGCCCTGCAAATCTCAGACTTAGGCTAAAATCATGCATTTTCCTTACGTTTCTGTGATGGAAAATGTTAAAATCAGCATGAAACACAAATCTCCAACGAGCCAGCGAAACCCCACTTGTCCTCTTAAAAATGCTGCCCAATTGGTGTGACTGGGCCTAGTGCCCACAACAGTATTGGATCACAATTCAAGTCAATGAGAGTCCACGGGACACACTGGGTGGTAGGAATTTTGTGGATCCTGCCGATTCCGGATGTTTCCATCATGGAATGTAAGGAACATTTGTAATTTAGGCAAAATTTTAGGTTTGCCAGGTATTGTGGCTAAGAAAATGTTGTGAGATTCATGCTAAGCTCTCCACCCTGGACTCTTCTGGGTATCTAGTTATCAGAAATATCTGGGTTTGGTAGGTTTCCATAGGTGGCGGCCGAGTCCAGGCCCAATTAAGAAAGCTACCTCATTGCCAAATCAGTTCAGCTTTTTGACAGGCAATGCTATCACCCACATTACATTGTGGGTATTTACCTGTTATGGGCACTAGGACAAGAAGGGTAGGGTTTTTATAGGAGCAAGTGGGGGAATACTGGCCAGTATTAATTTTGTGGATCGCTGTGTATTCCAGAAGTTCACATTGCAAAAATGCTAGGAAAAGGTGTGATTTTAGGCATAGTTTGAGCTATGCACAGCATTGTGGGTAAGACAATGTCATGGGATCTTTGCAAGGCATACCACCCTGGACTCTACTTGTTTAGTTTTCAGAAATGTTTGGGTCTGATAGGTTTCCCCATATGGCGGCCTACCCAATCCCAAAAAGTGCAGCCATTCAGCATTGCAAGTGGGACAATATTGGGATTTAGTTCTGTTCTCTTGGCCCAGATATAAAAACACCCAAAACAATCAAATGTCCTCTTGCTTGCCATTGGGATGGAGATGTTGTAGTTCACAGGGAAGCTGAAACGCTGTTGAAGCTTTAGGGGTGAGGCCTGATGTTAAGATGAGCCAGACCCACACCGTTAATTTATTTTTAAACGTATTAATTTATTTTCCTGCCATTCAGTGTGCTTTTACCCCACCACCACCACCTTTGGGGCAAAATGGGGTCACACCTCCTCTCTGGCCCCTGGGGAGCCTAAAATACTGGTTTGCCCTTTTTTGGGGTGGTACTACGGACCAATGCCAGAGTGAAACTCCTCTACCGCTTTCATTTGGTTCAAATTAAATATCACTGAGTCTAGTCAGAGTTCTGCTCTGCAGGGGGCAGATTTAGGGCAACTTATCCTAATTGGGGCAAACCTCTGGAAAATTGGGGGCAACCCTCCACACCTGACCCAGAAAGTAAGAGTGGGACGGGTCCGACCAAATTAGTGGTGTGTTCCTTTTGGAAACAAATGGAAAAACCCTGGTGTCTAGTGGGCTTTCTACCCCTCAAGAGGCAGATTTGGGGGAACCTGCCCAATTGGGACAAACCTCCCTTCTGCCCTCAAAGGGGCAACAAGGCACTATTACCCCTTCAAGGCAGGGTATGGCTTGATACCAGGGTAGGCCGCCCCATCCTGTTTGTTTGTTTTGGTGCCACTTTGAAAACGCTGGTACCTGGGAAGGGGGCAGAACGACTGGTTTGTCCCTTTTGAGGTGGGGTATGGCCGTGTAAGTGGTGAGCAGCCCCCACCCCTGTCTTTTCTTTTTTAAAGATATAAATCCCAGATGTGCTTTCTGCCACCATTGCCCCCCCCCCCCCGATCAGGCACATAGGGGCAAACCTCCAACTGCCCCCAGGCAGGCAGAAAGACTGTTGCACCTTTTTGTGTGGTGGGGGCATGGCAGGCAGCCCCCACTTCTATGTTTTCTTTTGTTGCAATATATATCATTGGTCTCTAATGGGTTTTCTACCCCTCTGGGAAGCCAGATTGGTGCAAACCTCCAATCTGCTCCCTGGGGGAGGGCAGAACAATTGCTCACTTTTTGGGGGTGGGGACATGGCCATGCCCTTTGTGGGTAGCCCCCACCCCTATGTTTTTATTTTGTTATAATCCCTAGTGTCTAGTGGACTGTCCCCCCTCCCAAGACGCAGATTGAGGCAAGCCTTCAACCTCCCCTGCCGGAGCGGGAGCAGAAAGTCTGTTGGACCCTTTTTTGGGGTGGCGGATGGACATGCCCATGGTGGGCAGCTCCCACCCCAGTAGTGTTTTTTTCCAAATTCCCTGGTGTCTAGTGGGCTTTCTGCCCCTCCCTCCAAAAGCGAGGCAGATTGGGCATAATCACCTCCATACGGCCCAAGAGGCACAAAGACTAAAACATTTTTGGGGCGGACCTGGGGAGAAGTGCAAGCCCTTGCTCAAGGGGTTCTCCCCTGGCAAAAATACCTGATGTCTGTTGGGTGGATTCCTGCTTGGAGATCGTTCTTCTCTTTCCAATGATACCCCCTACAACTCAGTCAGTGCTCATGAAGCTGAGATATGCGCACTGATACAGGGAAAGTAAAACAAGCGGTTTGCACATTTTACTTTCACTTATCTAAAAAAATATAAAACAGCATTGTTCTGCTTGGGATGCTTTTTCCAAGCAGCCCCAGTATAATTTTATTTTTTATGGTTTAAATCTTTTATTGGCATTTCAGAAATACACAAAAAAACCTTCAACAAAGAGAAAGAACAGCACCTTGTTCAGTTCCAAGTTGATGCGTGAGTCTCTCAGTTTTGTATTGTACACTAGGTCAGGCTACAACCAACTTAGGAACGCCATAGTGATCTCTAATAGGGTGCTATGAAGCAAAAATAAGGAACCTAAAAAAAAAAAAAACACCCACACCCCCCCTCCCTCTGTTCCGCGTCCATCAAACCCATTCCTTCTCGTTCTCATCAGCGCCCAATCCCTACCCCTCTTTCTGTTCCTCAGATAGTCTCAGTAAGCGTAGATAGCGGGGACATGTAACTTCCCTAAACTCGGTGGCCAACAATGGTGAGTTTTTCCATGCCCAGGACATGCCACAATCGGTACAACTAGCCCGTGAAAGTGCGGGAGCGCCAATGAGTAAGTACGTTCTGCGTCGCTGAACCCAGCGCTATGGCCATTAGTCTACCTCTGTGTGACTTAAGTGGGTATGTCAAAGGATTTGGGAGACCCAGCAATACATACACCGGAAAGCGTGGGATCGCGGTGTCAAAATGTTTGTCTATTTCATCGAGCACTTGAGTCCAGTACGCCCGAACACCCTCACATGCTCTAAGTAAATGAGTCAAGGTGCCTATCTGCCCACAGCCCCTCCAACAATACGCCTCCCTCTTCTTGTCTATCGCGTGTAGGCGTTCCGGAGTATAATACCAATAGGTCGCCACTTTTGTAAGTGTGTCTGTGAGTCCCATATGGTACGCTGAGTGCCGGGCCCTGTAGTATATGCCCTCCCACTCCTCATGAGTCCAAGATCTACCTAGCTCTCTCTACCAACGCATTCTTCCTGCATTGTATGTGTGCGCGAATCGCCTTTGGAGCGTTCTGTAGAGGTCAGAGATCAATTGCTTGTCGGATGAGCGCGTTATTAACCACCGCTCATACTGAGAGAGTCGCCTATCTGCCCACGGTCGGACCCTCCCATCCAGCGCCCAATGTCAGACCTGGAGGTAGCGAATGCGCTCCGCCTCTGGCAACCCGTATTCCTGCCTGAATTGTTGGAACGGGCGCACCCCTTCAGCGTCGTACATATGATATAAAAAACAGCAGCCCGCCGGCTTCCACCTATGGAAGGCTGCCGAATCCATTCCGGGGGGAAAGTCCGGCTTGTCCAACAGGGTGGTAAGTGGGGAAGGGAAGGTAGTAAGCTCGTGAGCAACATTAGTGCGATCCCAGATCTCCAGAGGAACGCGGGTAATGTGGGGGGCATAGAGGTTGGGGGGCCTGTGCTGTCTCCGCAGGAAGGGGATATCCTGCAGAGGTCTGGCTGCTACCGCCTGGTCTTGAAACAGCCAGTGCTTTTCCGACTCCCAGCGACTCCACTCCACCAGGTAGCGTAGTTGCGTAGCTTGGAAATAAAGTTGGAGATCAGGGATCCCAAGTCCCCCGCCCTCAGGCGCCAGAGTGGACAGTGATCTCTTCATGCGTTCCAAATTAATTGGGCCAAATCCGACTGTGTCTGCTGGATCCAGACAGCAGGCGGGTGCAGGGGTATGGTGCAGAAAAGATAAAAGATCTGCGGTAGGATGGTCATTTTAACCGCCGCGATCTTGCCCAGCCACGAGAGGGGATCGTATTTCCACTGCCCAAGCTCTCTGCGGATCTTCTGGCGTAAAGCAGCATAATTGAGGGCCACCACCCGGGAAAGCGTGGGGGCCAACTGGATCCCCAGGTAGGGAATCGATTCCTTCGCCCACTGAAAGGGGAGCGAACCCTCTAGGTACTCCCGCGTGGAGGGGGTCATAGAAAGGTCTAGAGCCATTGATTTGTCCGCATTAACCTTGAACCCCGCCACCCGTGCAAAGGCGTCCAAATCCGCCATGCACGCCTGCAACGCCTCCCGCGGGTTTGATAGAGAGAGTAACACATCATCTGCATACAGGCTGATGGTATGGGTATATCCCCGAACTTAATCCCCGAGATTCCCGGGTTTTGCCTAATCTTCTGAGCAAGGGGTTCTATATACGCAGCGAAAAGCAGCGGCGACAGTGGACACCCCTGCCTCGTGCCCCGCGTGATGGGGAAGCTAGCGGACGTGTGTCCATTGACCCGGACCATCGCTGACGGGAATTTATAGCAGTTGAAGATGTGGGTGCGGAATCCCTCCCCCAGCCCCATCCGTAGCAACACCTGCTCCAGGTAGGGCCAGTGAACACGGTCAAACGCTTTTTCGGCGTCAATCGCGAGGAACATGTACTCTCCCGATGTGCAAGCGGCCTTCTCGAACAGGTGCATGACGCGTTTCGTGTTGTCGGGGGCTTGACGTTCTGGGATGAACCCCGCCTGATCCGGGTCGATCAGGTTTGGCATGCAAGGTGCCAGTCGGCTGGCCAGGATCCCCGAGTAGAGCTTAAGATCGACGTTCAAGAGGGAAATGGGGCGGAACGCTTCACAACGAGTCCGGTCCTTCCCCGGCTTGGGAATCACCGCTATGTGAGCCCCCAAAAGATCTGGGGGAATCGCCCCCGTGACCGAGAAGAAGTTGAGGAGCCGGGTAAGAAGGGGCGTCAACGAAGTACAACATTTCTTATAGAAAATGACGGTAAAGCCATCAGGCCCTGGGGCCTTCGCTGGTCTCAACCGGGAGATAGCCGCAATCACCTCCTCAGGGCGTACGTCTCTGTCCAGCTGGTCTGCCTGGGCCCCGGTCAGAGTGGGGAGCTCGACCGAATCCAGAAAGGCCGCCCGTTGACTGCAGACAACCCCAAACCATCGTATAGGGCTGCATAGTAAGCTCGGAACGTTTCAGCTATGTCCCTGTCGTGCCATCCTCCCGCCAGATCTCACGCACCCCCTGGCGCCTCCGGACCTCCCGAAGTTTGTGTGCGAGTAAGCGTCCGCACCTATCACCTCCCGTATAGTAAGCGTGCTTTAAGCGGAGAGCAGCGTATTCCGCTCTATCTTGATCAAGAGCCGTCAGCTGCTGCCGGATGGCCCTCAGTTGCCGCCATATCCTGGGAGCACCCGTCCTCTGATGCATTTGCTCCAGCTCCTTAGTTTTTTGTGTAAGCTCATCTCGCTTGCGTCGCCGCTCGGAGTTGTCGGCTGCCAATATAGCAATAAACTCCCCCCTGAGGACCGCCTTCAATGCCGCCCATTGTGTCGCTAGTGTCGTGGTTGTGTTGTCGTTATGCGTAAGAAAATCCTTGATCGACCTGCTGATCTGTCGCAGCACGTCCTCTCGGTGCAGCAGGGTGTCTCGAAGATGCCATACCCTATCCGGCCGCACCGCCGGCGGCAGAGTCAACGTGGCAAACACCGGAGCATGGTCAGAGAGCGAGACCGCCCCCATCTCAACTGCCACTGCCATCTCTCTAAATGCGGACGATGCTAGAAGATAATCCAGTCGCGCGTATGTTTTATGCGCATGCGAGTAGTAGGAAAACTCCCGATCCTGCGGATGAAAGTTACACCACAAATCTTCGAGCCCCAACTCCCGTAATCGATCAAGCCCTGCCGCAGAGATTGCCCCCGCTTGATGTGTCTATCGCGTATGTTATCAAAAACAAGATTTAGATCTCCCCCCAAAAGAATTAGCCGATCGCTCGTCGCCGTGACTTCCGTGAGAGCGGGCTGCAAAAAGCGCTCTTGCCCCTCGTTGGGAGCATAAATTGAGGCAATGGTAAAGGTCAAGGTCCCCAAGGCAAACCTATAAATCAAAAGCCATCCTCTAACTTCGGCTTCCTTCTGCAGAACCTCCCCTCTAAAACGCTGGGCCACCAGGATCGCAACTCCCGCTGTCTAGGTAAGACTAGAGGAAAAAAGTTGAACCGGGAACTTGCGGGATCGAAGCCTATGACAGTCCTGAGCTAGTAAATGGGTCTCCTGAAGGAGGCATATATCGGCCCGCGAGTTCTCAAGGCATGGCAGCACAGCTCTGCACTTAACCGGGTTGTTGAGGCCCCTAAAATTGAGTGTTAATACTTTAAGTGTAGGAGGCGCCATGTGGTTCTACTTGGAATGTCAAAATGTGCCATGTGAAAGGTGCCGCTCACGCTCGGGAACTAAACCAAGGATTTGCGCTCCCTTCTCCCTGCATGTTGGCAGCCCACGCTACCCTACCCCATGACAGACGTGGAACCCCCTTCCCTCTTCCAACCACCCTCCCCCCCCTCCCCGAACATCCCAACAAATTAACAGCAAAAGTCCAGAAACAGTGTCCTCCACTTTCCAGTGGATGGTGGTGGAAGGGCGCAAGGTACGGCAACACAATGAAAAGATCCCTCTCCCGCAGGCGGCCCTTTCAAAGATCCAGCAAAGTGGTCCGCCACAGCCATTACTCAGCCGCACCGGGCGAGGTGTCTCGCAAACCTACGGAGACTGTCTCTAGTGCATCCTGCTGCCCTCTGAGAATCTCCGCCACTGGGGGTTTCTTCGCACGTTTACGACGGCCCTGTCGACACCAACCGGGTCCCGACGTTGCTGCATCCGCCAGGCCCTCCTCTGCCCCACTGTCTTCCTTTGGTAAGTTCAACCCCAACAGCTTAGCCGCTTCCGACAGGGACCTCAGCTGGTATAATGTATTGTCAATGCGGAACACCAAACGGAACGGATGTCCCCAACTATATTGGATGTTGCGTTGTTGAAGGTGTGTTGTGATCGGCTTGAACAGCCTGCGTTTATGAAGCGTGAGCGCCGACAAATCCTGATATAGCACCAGTGCATGATCCCGAAACCTCACGGGGTGCTGCCGACGGGCGTTACGTAGTATGTCTTCTTTGGTGGTAGTCTTGAACACACACCAGGATATCAGATGGACCGGCCGCCGCGGGCCGCGGGGGACCCACTCTATGTGCCCGGTCGATTCGCAGCTCCGTCTCCAGCGGACGCTCCAGGATATGATTAAAGAGTTCCCTCGTGAAGGCGAAGAGATCCTTCGAGTCCTCAGTAGTTCGCACCCCTCGAATTCGTATATTATGGCGCTGGGACCGGTTTTCCAGGTCCTATACGTGCGACTGAAGATCCACCTGTTGGTCATGAATCCGGAGGATTTCTTGTTGAAGTGCCGCCAGCTCCGAGTCGCGGCCGTCCCCCTTATCCTCCAGCGCGGCAACCCGTTCCCCAATACTGTCCACGTCTCTATGTACTTCCTTAAGCTCCGCAGTGAATTCTTTTTGGAGGTTTTGGATATCAGTTCGTAGGCCGGTGAACATGGATTCTAGAAATGACTTGGTGATTAGTTCCGATCCCTCCGGCTGCCCGGGCTGGCAACCCGTCGTGCCCGACGCCATGACGCCTGCTGAGGGCCCAACCTGAGGTTTCGCAAACAGCTCCTTCAGGGTCTTGTCTCTGCGGCCTTTCGGGGGGACCATAACGTGCTTCAGGTTCCACCTCTATCCCATCCAGGGGGGGCTCAGCACCACCCGACCACCATCCAGCGCCGGCCTTGGGCCCACCTCCACCGGCTCCGCCGCCTCCGCTACTGAGTCAAAGCCGGCGAGCCTCACTGGTCCGGGATGTGTCCCCCGCTAATGCCTTGGATCCGCGACCTCCTCAATCCTCCTCTCGGCCCCATGGCTGTCGTTAGGCACCTATCGGACTCCAAGAGCCACCCAGTCGCGTCGCACCCGCTGCGGCGACACAAGGCGTTCAGTTGCTGGTGTCAGAGGGGGAGTGAGGGCCCAGAACGCTTCACCGTCCCGTACCCAGGCTCCCCGCCTCACGTCTCCTCTCCGCCTGCATCCCCCTCAGAGGCCTTCCGGAGTGCTCCCGCCAGGAGGGTCCGTCGCTCGACCACTACACCGCTACTTGTCTCTTCAGGCAGACCCAATAGATCTCTTCCACCGCAGCGAATGCGCTAGGGCCCGCGATCCACCGTGCACCCCCCTCCAGGCTCACCTCCAGCGCGGGCACCACTCCACCCACCCTGGCCGCGCTGAGCCCCCGTCCCCCACTCAGTCTCCACGGGGTTTAAAGCTCACAATGAGAGGGGCAGCCTCCCCACAAACCCAGAGCGATCGAACGGCAGCGCCGCCCACAGCAAAGGGCCCTGCACCTCCGGGGCTTTAAGCTCGGGCCTCCGCTCCGTAAGTCCACTGATTCTGGCCTGCGCAGGCCCCCGAGTCCCACTGGTGTGCGGACGGGCTTCACTCCTGGTGTTTCTGCCTCCCCACGAGGCCGCTCACTGCTCCGCTGCGTGGCCTCCACACTTGCACGGCCTGTCGAGTGCACCGCTGACTCCTAAGCCCCCCGGGCGCTCCACCGATCCCTGCGCACGGAGGCAGGCCGCTAGTCCCCCGCTAGTGGCCGCCACTCGCCTGCCCCGGGCCCCCACCAGCAGCGCCAGCAGCGCGATCACTTGCCTGCCTGGCGCTGGAACTCCAGCAGGGGTCCCGGGGCTCCGGTCCGGTCCAGAGTCCGCCGCACCTCCGAGGCGGACGATCCTCGTCCCTCCACTTCCGGGACCGCCGCGCTAGCTCCACCCTGGCCGGCAGCTCCGCTCCGCAGGGCCCCCACTCTACCTCCAGGCCGGTCCTGCTCTCCGGTCTCCGGGTGAAAGGCACAGAGCCCCCCCATGCCAGGCCCGCCGTCTCTCGGGGTCTATGTGGCCGCAGTCCGCCTCCGAGGGCCTCCGCCTGAATGCCGTCTCCACCAGGCCGCTTCTTCTCGTGGCGGGCCTCGATAGCGCCGGACCTCCCTCCGTCCCCGTGGTACGGCCCTCGGGGTCACTCTTTCGGCTGGCCTCTGCCCTCTCGCCTCCGCTGTCTCGGCAGGCACCCCCTGGGCTGCTATCTTAGGTGTCGGCCAGCTGGAAACAGCCGGACACCAAGCTTTCTTGAGTCGCCCGCGGGAGAGGCGAAACCGCACGTCCGCCTAAGCCGCCATCTTGACCACGCCCCCTAATTTTATTTTTTAAAGAGTGCAAGCACCATAGGGTCCTTTTAACCACCCAAGCCTGAGCAAGCAGGGGAGCCCACTGAAGCCAAAGAAGACCCTCAAGAGAACCACAGGCCGAAGGCACTGGAGTCACAAGAGGACCTCAAGCAGCTTGCCAAAGATGCAGGCCCACTGCAAAGAGGATACTGTGAGGACAAAGATCTTGGCAGGAAGAGATGCTGAAGCTTCTTGTATCGCAAAGATCTCTAGGAGACAGAGTCAACAAGCCTTGGCAATGGCAAGTCGATGTGGTGCACAGGGGTTCTTTTCCAGTGGTTCCGATGAGGGATACTGGCCTCAAATGTGCTGCGAAGACAGTGCAGGCCTTGAGGGAGTTGCAGAGCCACCACCTGTGTTGCTGAGCCTTTATGAGTCCATGGGATCTCAAGAGCAGCAGACCGGTCAGCTTTGTTGCGGTGCCTACAGATGAAGGGGAGTGACTCATTCACTCCAAGGGAGATTACTTCAGGTGTCTTTGATGCTCTCAGGCCTGGAGAAGAACCTAGATGAAGCACAGGCACAGACGACACAGAAGACTGGCAGAATGATCAGACCAGAAGGAGCAGGAGTCTTCCTTGATGCAGTCTCGGTTCCAGACGAAGTCCAACGTGCCCAGATGGTTGAAGTTGAAGGGGGTTTGGTTCTGAATCTGCAGAGCCACCCACAGGTATGCCCTTAAGTACCCAAGGGAAATGGTTGTGACGATTCAGGGATCTCTCCTAGATGAGGGGCTGTAAAGAGTGGAGGATTGTCCCCTGTCCTCTGTCCAGTTTTGCACAAAAGCAGGAGCCAATGGCTCCCTGAACTGGTTCCACCTGGAGTATGCAAAGAGGGCACCAAATGTGCCTTACAAAGCAGTCTGGTGGTACACCCCCACCCAGCCCAATACACTAAGTCCTGTCTGGGAGGTGGTCACACCTTCCTGTGACAGGAAACCTATTGTTCTACCTTCCCCTGCTTGAGCTCAGCTCAGCAGCAGGAGAGCAGAATCGCGTCTGTGGTCAGCAGCAGCACTAGCTTGCTGTTAGACCCTGAAAGGCTGGTACCGGGAATACAGGGAGGCTCCCTAGGGCAGATCCCCAGTACATGGGATCCTACATCCAACCCTGGAATTGTTGTTGGGGTAGGATTCCAACATGTTTGAAACAAAACATGACCGGTTTCGGTGCAGCCAATAAATATTAGACATCTCGTAATTGACTTGATGTCCACTATATGTATTAAATGGAGGACCGCACTTACAAAGCAGAGAGAATCGACTCCTGGGTTTGTAGGGGGTGTCCTGCTCATGCAGGGCAACCTACACCTATAACCTAACAACCTCCTTTCAGGATTGAAAGGCCTGCCTTAGGGGTGACTTATAGATTTTAAGTGCAGTGACCTCAGATATAAGGAAACATATTTGTTGTGAGTGGTGCCAACACCAGCTCACACAGGCTGCAATGGCAGACCTGTAGACACAGGTTGAGTGGTATCTCATGGGTGGCATAATGCATGCTGCAGCCCATGTGAGATCCCTGGTGTACCTATACTCTGGGTACCTTAGCATCATATACTAGGGACTTAGATGGGTACACCAGTAGCCAATTGTGAAGGTACCAAAGTACTTACGATAGTCAAATTTAGGGAACAATCACAGTGACTGGAGTCCTGAGTAGCAGGATCCCAGTCAGACTATTCAGAAAACAGAATAACACCAGCAAAAAAGTAGGGGGTAACCATGAAAGCAGATCCTACTCTCCTACAGTCACGTACAGTACTGATCCTCCTCTTGAGAGTGCCTGTACCAACCTACCTATAATAGTTGGATGCCTTTGAAGGGGAAGGGGGATTTAAAGTGGGGAAACACCGTTAAAAGTACTTATTGCAGTAAGACAAGTATCACGGGTGTGAACTCAGCTTAAAACACATGTACACATTAATAGGGGAGAGGATGTAGTATAACGGCTAAGGCGGTTGATCTAAAATCTGTGGAACCAGGTTCTAATCTCAGCAGGGACGCTCAACATCCTGTAATTCTGGGCAAATCACTTAATCTCTTCGTGCCTAACAAAAATGATTGTGTCCTTGTGTAACGCAACGGGTGCTCATGTAAAGCACTCCAATACCTGATACCTTCGGGTCAAGTTTGTGCTAAATAAAACTCTGAAAGAAAAAAAACATGCACAGCAATACGCACAGACTTCCTCTTCTCTCTTCACTCTCTATCTCTCTCTGGGTGGTGGTGACAACACAGAACTTTACACTGATAGGTCAATAGATCTCAGTCCCACGAGTACAAAAACGGTTGTCCCTTCGAACTCCAAATCCCACTGCCCTGCCCATGCAATGACTTTTAGTTTAATAAATTTCATTCCTAACTTTCCGAACTCCTATCAGGTTGCCTCACACACAGTTCTGCAAATTCACTACAGTCCTGACCTTCAGTGCTTCTTGTTATTCCAATCCCAAGTCATAAACAGAGGGGTCTACCAACACACCTTACTTGCAGTACTCTTTGTTATCCTTTTGAGTCACACACAATTGTGCCAATGCTACTCAGTACTGACTTACATCTGTTACAGCTCTATATATACATACATACATACACACCCACCCACACACACACTCTCACGCTTTCTCTCACACACACTCCCACTCACACACACTCCTACTCACGCTCTCTTTCCCTCATTCATGCACACTCATTCGTGGTTAACACACAGTTCTGTCGAAGCACTCGCCGACAAGCAGCATGCCCAGCTACTCAGTGAAAGACCACACATTTTTGGAAGTGAACCATTTGCAGACATACAGCTCCATTTCATTCCAGTCTTGTGTGCAAGACACATTGCTCCCATGACGGGTGCAACAAACCCATCTTCATCTTTCTCCCTTTTGCATTACTGACACACAGAAACACAGTGCTCTGCCTATACACTCATGCCTGCTGCCAGTTGTGCATGCTGTGCCGCACTTGATGGAAAGATGCATCCACTACTGCTCTGAGGTCACAGCCTGTTAAGTGCACTGCGCTTCCAGTGTTGAGCGCCAACAGAGCTTCAGCCCTACTAACTTTGCTAGGTGTAGGTGACTACCTACTCTAGTCTAGGGTTTTCTTTGCATTCTGGGACTTGTAGTCTTGTTTATCCCATTGTAAAACCAGGAATACTTGTCCCAGAATGCCAATAAAATGTGGACGATAGTGATCCAGCGGGTTACCAACCTCAGATACTCACTTACTATAAATTCACTTGGGCCCATAAACACACTCATTCATGTAGGCTAGTAAATACCGCTGGGGTCAATTTATTGTGCTAATACCCGTAAGATGAATTTTATCTGATTATATCTTACCGAACCTCTTGATCCAATGTATTTTCCTCTGGTCAATGGACCATTTAGTTAAATGAATAGGTGAAAGATTATATATAATACACCTTTATTGAATAACGACAGACTCGGGAGAGTTTAAAATGTTTATCTAGTAAATTCATGTGAGCTAAGAACCATAATACAGTTAGAACACCGTCTTCGACAAGGAGAGGAAGAGAAAATAATTCAATCAGTATAATCGTTAAATAAAATTATTACGATGACAAAACCTGTGTAGGGAGGAAAAGAGAGAACAGCACATTGACATACTACACAGAATTATATTGACCTAGTATGGTGTGGAAACCAACCCCTTGGCCAAGGAATTGGGAAGAGTCTCCTGGGACAGATCAGGCGACCAAAGCTCAGGACAGGATTCAGGACAGGATAGATGACCTCTTCTAGATATGGTACTACCGCCGCACCCCTCTCTGACGCTATCTTTCTCCTCGATTCTTCCGTGATGTTCTCTAATTATATGCCTCCTCGATTCTTCCGCGATGTTCTCTAACTAATTGGCTCAAAGTTCTAAGTCTGGATTTGGAACTTCTTCTGTATTTTCTCATATTTCGGACAGCATCTCAGACTCTCAGCATTCTCCGTCTCTCTGTGGTATCTAATCTAACTAAACTACCTCTATTATACCTTTCTAATGGCATGTACTACCCCTAAATGTTTCGAATTTATGAAACTCCTAACTCTGATTGGACAAGGAAAAGGGAGATGATTATCACACTATGCTACGTTTAATACTTTTCTTTAAGCTCATTGTTCTATGTTCCCTCCCCTTAATTTACTTTCCCATGCTTTATTTCTCACCCATATTCACAAGTTAATCAAAACAATGTATACAGTTGTATTAAAATTTCTTCCGTTCTCAGGACATCATGCTTGTTCTCAGGACATGTTACTATTCTTCTTTTGGATGACATTCAAGGCTTTGCATCACGGTTCTTGGGTTGTTTCAACTGCACATGTGAATTGGTCACGTTGGCGTCACATTTCCAACGCGATCACGCAAAAAACATCGCGAACAGGCGGGACAAAAACGTCTGTGTCTTCGCGATATTTCCGCGTGTTCGCTGAGATTTTTAACGTTTTCGCGAAGATTTGCGTAACGCGATTACGCAAATTCCGCCCACCCCTAGTTACTAATCTTCTTTTGGAAGACATTCAAGGTTTTGCATCACGGTTCTTGGGTTGTTTCAACTGCGCATGTGAATTGGTCACATGATGCGCAAGTTTCAGTCCCGCACGGAGGCCCAAATACGAACTTATAGAAAGGTCAAAGAAAGAGAGCATTAAAATCAAAAATAAATGATTTTACTGTATGACACTTATCTCTACTCTACTCCCATTTACTTATATAACTCTTACGCATTAGCATTTTAGTAAATTTACATGGTTTAGTTTCAGCAAGACATGTGCATTATCATGTGAGTTTCAAGCGGCCATTTTAAAGGAAACTGTGCAGCTGCAAAGATTTCCCTCCAAGCGATAGTACGTCATACTGCGTAGATGCAGTAGACGCATGCGCAATACAAAATCCCGCGTTTAGCAGCCATTTTAAAGACACACAGGTTACTTGTTAGTAATACACATAGGCAAGCTTCCCCTAGAGTCTGTGTACGGATTTTCTGATGCATTATTAGTATTTACGAACACAATTATTACGGTATTATGAGTTATTTGAGAGGATTGCTTCCGAGCAAGTTTCTTTTATATGAGTCATTGCTCCATCAATCCCCTCTGTGATGGCATTTTATGCCATCACTAAATTTCCATCACTAAATCAGATGCCAACTTTAGTACATTTCTATTTCTTCTTCAACCTTCTCATTGCCTTTCTTTTCATTTCTGTACTGTAGACCCTTCATTCTTTTATATATATTTCCTTTCAGTTCTTCAAGTTGTATCTCTTCATACTTTCTTTTCTTACTCTTTTCATTTACTTCATAACCTTTTCGTTTCTTGCAACATTTGAACCATGCCATTATTGCTAAGACTAATAATGTTATCCCTAAAATTGGCAGTATTATTTGACCTATTATGCTCTTACCTATTTTAGAAAACCAGCTCCCTATTGTAGTAATACTATTTGTTAATTTCTTCCATACACCATCAACTTCTAGTGGTTTGAATTCCTTTTCCAATCTCGTAATGTTTTTATTATATCTTCCAATTTCAACACTTTTATCAGGTATGTAGGTGCAACAATGTTGCGCCTTCAGCATTTTACAAACTCTGACTTATTTTGCCAATAATACATCAAGAGCAAGTCGATTTTGCAAAACCATAGATCTGATCACAACCATTTCTGGTTATTTATCATCAAGAATCCTCCAGCAGTGTCAGTAGATATCCGATCTACTACTGTAGATAGCTGACACATTTTTCGGGAATTCAGAATTACTCCCACTGAAGGTATCAATGCACTGAAAATGTCACCTACTATTTCAGAAAAACTAGCTCTTTTTATACGTGTTAGTTCCTTTGCGTCTTCATTCCTTACAGTGATTCTTTTCACATGGTACACCTTTGGGAATACTATTCCAAAATAGCAACTCCCGTACCAATGATCAGGCAACCTGAAATTAGCTTTATTGCCACACACGTAATACATTCCAGGAAATACTTGATCTGTTCCACCTTTTAGTCCCCATCCCCCTATAACTAAGAAATTATGTACGCATTCACTGGAACCAATAAATACATTGTTATATTCAGTCTTCAATCCATGGAGGCAGATCTTCCCGTTCTTTTCAAAGCCCAAGGACATAGCAGCATGATTCTTGCCAGTTTTATAAATTTCATCTTTCTCAGCCCACTGAGGTATCTGTGGTTTCGGTTCAGAAGCCCTTCTCTGGAAGTCCTGTCTCCTTTGCTCAACTAAATTCAAAAATACCTTTTCTTCTTCGTGTAATTTAAATGTTAAATTATGCTTGTGTGCTTAGAAAATATTCTCCCATAAACTGTGTGTCTTTAGTACTAAGAACTTGGTTCATGCTGTTTCACATAGAAACCTCAGAAAAAATCACATCTACATTAGAATAATAAAATTGTAGTTTTTCTGTTCTATAAAACAAACTTGCTAAAACACTACAAGATATACCTTATGTTAATGGAATATAATGATATGTCACACCTTCTGCTAGTGATGCTGGTAATTTCATACACACATAACAATCACTAACTTCCATAGTGTCCACGTACGGCACTAGTAACTTTGTAAATACATTTAAAGCAATGTCATTGTCTGTCACAATGTGGGATATATCTAACTCGTCTGGTGCTTCTAGATCTACTTTGTCTTGTTTTATCTTATTCTCATCTGGTGCTTCTAATGCTACCCTATTTCCTTAAATGTTAGATACTTTCTCATTAATTTCTGTGTTATTCCTTTCTTTTGTAACCATCAAGTAAGGGATGGCTACTGTCAGTACCAACCAAAATGTGAGTACTAAAAATATACTACATATGCATATTCTACAACACTTTTGTACACAATTTCGTTTCGGTTTTCCAGTAGCCCTATCATCAGCCATTCTGAGTTAAGAAGATTTCTCTTCTATACATTCGATTTACTCGTGGAATTCAAAATTCCTTTGAGAAATTTTTCAGGTTGGTCTCACTTCTTTGATATTCTGTTCTACAATTATTTCTTCATCAATTCCTTCATTCAAATCTAGATACTTGAATTCTTCAAAAATTACATAGGTCCATTCAGGACCCTGAATTTATTGTTCAATATTCTCAATCTTTGACTTTGTCGTCTGGGCTGTTCAGCAGATGTTCCCGACTGACTAGAAATGTAGTTTACTTGATCAGGTTCTTGATTAACTGTTTTGAAATTATACTTTAGCCTCTTCACAACACTCGGCCAATTGTCACCTCTTCTGACTCTTTTTGCCTGCACTGCACTGTCACTGTCTTCAAGTGTTCTTTTATTTTCGTTAAGTTGTGGCACAACTTGGTTATCTTCGTATTCAGATTTCCTCTCTGCCTGACCCTGTCCAGGGCTTACTCCTGTACCATCCTTTTCTGCCTGGATGCGTTCTTCTTCCCTAGTCTTACCCTATTCAGGTTTTGTCTGGATTTTCTCTTCTTCTTCTACCAGAACTTGTTTTTCTTTTCCTAACTGGTCCTGCTCTGGTCTTATTGCACTTTGGGTCTCTACAGCCCGACCGTGTTCTTCTAGACCCATCTGTCCCTCCTCAGACTCATGTATTGTTGCATCCACTTCAGTCTGAGTAGGTTGTTCTCTCCTTATCTGTTCCTGCTCAGGTTCTCCAACAGCTGTATCACTGTTTTCCTGAGCTGGTTCTGCTATACCTGACCGGTCCTCACTACTCTCCTGTCTTTCTAAACGGATTTGGCTTCTTGTTCTCACATTTACTTCAGGTATGTCAACCACTGGTATCCAGTCATCCTGACTTGTGCTTGGTTGTTGTCGATCAGCTACTTCAGGACCTGTTATTTTAGATCCTTCAGCTGTACAATCTTCTGCAGCCTCAACTGCTTGTGTATGTTGAGAACCTTCTGTGCCAGGTGCTGGTACTCTCTTGGTATGGCTTGCATGAATACAATTAGGTAAGCCTGCACATTTCACTGCTGTGGTTGTAACCAATATAACTTGCTGTGGTTTTCCCCACCTGGGTGCTAGACACGACTTTCAAGTGTGTTCTTTCACCACCACCCAATCACCAGGATTCAGAGTATGTGCTTGATTTGGCTGCCTGGAAACTGCGTCTTCTCCAACCTGGTGAGAGATAGAACGCACTAGGTCAGCCAGTTCTTTGCAATATTCCAATACCAAATCATAAGATATGTTCAACAGTTTGTGTCCAGGTATACATGCCTGCCTCATTGCTCTTCCCATGAGTATTTCATGGGGACTCAACCCTGTATTCCTATCAGGAATGCTTCTGAGCCCCATCAGAACAAGAGGTAAAGCATCAGGCCAATCCAGCGGGGTAGATGCACATATTTTTCCCAGTCTTACTTTTATTGTGCCATTCAGTTGTTCTATCACTCCAGAAGCCTCTGGGTGGTATGCACAGTGCAGTTTTTGCTCAATTTTAAATGCTTCACAGATTAGTCAAATTACTTCATTATTAAAATGAGACTCTCTATCTGATTCCAAAGTTATTGGAAAACCGAATTGAGGAATCAGTTCCCTCAGCAAATGTTAAGCAACTGTTATACTGTCATTTCTTTGTGTAGGGTATGCCTCCACCAACCGTGAAAACAAACAGACTGTTACAAGTATGTACTTCAATCCTCTGCAAAGGGGCAATTGAATAAAGTCAATCTGTAGTCTTATAAATGGGCCTTCCACTTTTCTAATTGTTCCCATATAGACCACTGTCTTTTGTCCTGGATTCATTTGTTGGCAAATTAAGCATCTCTGGCATAGACTCTCTGCTACACTCCTGAACCTTGTATCAAACTAATCCTGTCTAAAGAGTCTGATCATGGCATCCCTGCCTATGTGAGTGTCTCCGTGATAAATCCTAGCCATTTGTGAAAGCATGCAGTCTGGTATTACTGGTCTGCCATCTGGGCAAATCCAGACATTATCTTCTGACCTTCTTTGACACCCAGCTTTTACCCATTCTTCCTTTTCCTTCGTCTCTGCCTCATCCTGCAGTTGTCTTACTTCTTCCCATGTCTCAAATCCTGAAAGTAGCATAAGTTGGCAGCTGATTCTATTTGTTTCGATTTTCTTGTTCACTGCCATTTTATATTTGGCACAATGTTGGGTAACTTGGTCAGCACACCTGTTACCAGCTGTCACATAGTCATTTCCTGACTGATGTGTGGCAAACTTGACCACTGCCACATCTTTTGGTAATTGTATTGCTTCCAGCAATTCCTTTACGAAGTTTCCACTGGGGATCCTGAAGAAGTCAAGAAATCCCTCTGCATCCAAAGTTGCCAAAAATCTTGCACAACCCCGTAACCATACTGACTATCAGTAAAAATGGTTACTTTCCAATTTTTACCAATTTTGCATGCTTTAATCAAAGCCACCAATTTGGCTACTTGTGCAGATTTGACTCCTGGTAAATAGGATTCTTCAACTATTCCAGCCAATGCACATACAGCGTAAGCAGCACTCAGCCCTCCCTCCTCATGGCGCATACACAAGCCATCTACAAACAACTCATGTTCGGCATTTTTCAGGGGTTCTTCCTGTATGTCTGGACGGGGCTTAGTACAAAGCTCCGTCACAGACAGACAATCGTGTCCGACTTCATCCCTGACTTCTTCTCCATAGGTGTCTGGTAACAAAGTGGCAGGGTTCAACACTGTACATCTGACTATTGTCACGTTTTCAGCACCTACGATGATTCTTTCGTATTTTGACTTCCAACTAGGAGTGAGATTTTGAGTTCTTGTTAATAGAATCTCCACTGAATATGGGACGTGCACCTTTACTGGATGTCCCATCACAATTGACTCACTTTGTTCTAAACTTGTACAGGTGGCAGCTACTGCTTTCAAACAACCAGGTAAAGCTGAGGCTATAGGGTCTAAAGTAGCAGAGAAATATGCCACCGGCCGTCGCATCAAGCCATGTCTCTGGGTTAAAACCGAGAGTGCACAACTATTCCTCTCACAACAAAACAGTGCGAATTGCTTTGAATAATCAGGCATTCCTAATGCTGGGGCTTCACATAGACATTTTCATAATTTTACAAATGCTTCCATACTTTCATCATCCCATTCTATTGGATCTTTTGCTCGTTTCTTCGTCATTTGTATTAGAGGTTTGGCCAACAAGGAAAATCCTACAATCCACTGCCTACAGTATCGTACAACTCCAAGGAACATTCTGATTTCTCTCTGGGTTTAGGGCAATTTCATTTGTCTTATTATTTCTATTCTTTCAGACGTCACTCTCCTCACTCCACGTTCTATTTGGTGTCCAAGATATTTGACTCTGGTTTGGCAAAACTGACATTTTTCTGGGGACACTTTATGCCCACCTTCAGCCAAATGATTCAACAAGGCAATTGAATCAGCAACACAGTCATCTCTTGTTTTGGATGCGACTAGGAAGTCGTCAATATACTGCACTCATACTGACTCTCTGGGTAACACTAAGGTTTCTAGGCACCTTTTCAGTATCTGATTGAAAATTGAAGGACTTTCAGTGTACCCTTGAGGAACACGATTCCAAACTAATATCTCGATCTTCAAACTTAAAGGAGAAAAGATATTTGCTGTCTGGGTGTGATGGGATAGAGACAAAAGCATGGCATAAATCAATTACGGCAAACCATCCTGCCTTCCAGGGTATCTAATACAGAATCACAGCTGGGTTGGGCACTACTACTTTCATGTTCGCACTTTGAAAATGTGTTCTTGCGCGCGCGATCGCCTTACTGGGATCCCTGCATTCGCCGATGAGTTTTCCAATCCGTTCGCGTGCTCCACGAGATGTTGATAGCCGGTCGCGCTATCCCGTGAGAGTTCGCGATTGCGATCACGTCATTCGCCTTGCCATCAGACACCGCGAGAGTCTGAGATAGCGAACACGTCAATTTTCCACCGCGAGAGAGAGCGTGAGGTCGCAAACACGTCAATCTCCACCGCGACAGAGAGCATGAGATCGCGAACACATCATTTTGGACGCGCCATCGACATCCAGCGGAAGTGTGGTGAAGGTCGCAATCGCGAACACGCCAAATTTTCAATTTGGAGAAGAATATTAACTCTAGCTGCATAAAGCCTTCTGTAAATGATGATTTGGATGGAAAAAACTCCTCAGAATTTGGCTGTCCTTTTTTGTGCAAGGAGTCCTTTTGAAAAAAAAAAACTTTGGGTGGGGATAGGGAGGAAGTGCCACAGACTTTCCAACTTCCTGTTCCTGTCCAGCAGGCTCCTCACAGTGCTTTGTCCATCTCCTGTTCATTCTGCCTTTGGATTTCAGCTGGAAGGATCACTCTTTGTGTCTGCTGCATCTTTATCATTGGATTTGAGGACTTTTGAATTTGATATTTTACAAGTAAGTTGTGTCTGTTTGATTGGGGGCATTGCAGTTGCTGCAACTACAATTTTGGTACTTATCATTCTTTTTTTTAAATTGTTGGGGGTAGCCAGTAGGCCCAGAGCTAGTCATGGGTTGGTGCATGATGAAGCAACTGTTCCTTTGGTGTGTGTTGAATGTTTTTCAAACATCATTTAGGGCATGGATGGCATTGGATTGAGTTGGAAAATGTGTTTTTGGGGGGTATTTCTGTTTTTGGGTGTGTGTTAAAGAAATGCCTTTGTTGTGTGTGCCTGGTGTGTTGGTGTGCACCCTGCAGACTTGTTTTGCCCTGTGGATTTTCGTTTTTGCATTTTATTGCATTAAAAAGGCATAGCAGTGTGGTTTAGCATGCATCTTTTGCCTGGCTTCTTTTATAGGCCTTTTGTCAGTTCATTGTTGTTTCCCAGGCCTCCTGCATGTTGCTTGTGATTTGTGAGTGTCCATGTGGCCGGTGGCCTTTTCTGGTGGGAGTTATTAGTGTGCTGCTTTTGCCATATATAGGCCTGCATGGTATTCCTTTGTGGCCTAGGCTTCTTGTTGTGGGCCTGGCCCTGGGGCTGGTGGCCATTGTGAAGGCAGGCAGTATGTTTTTTGCAACAGGCCTGCATTGTCTGTCTTCTGTTTCTTGTAGTTGGGTGGGCCTAGCCATGTGGCTGGTGGCCATTTTGAAGCCTAGACCTGCAAGCTTGTGTGACCTTGTCTGCCCACGGGCCTGCTTTCATCCAGTAGGCTCAGAGCAGGTAGCCACAGGTGCATTAAACAAGTGTTTATCTGTGTGTTCTGTTGAATTTAAACATCATTTAGGGCATGGATGGCATTGGATTGAGTTGGAAAATGTGTTTTTTGGGGGGTATTTCTGTTTTTGGGTGTGTGTTAAAGAAATGCCTTTGTTGTGTGTGCCTGGTGTGTTGGTGTGCACCCTGCAGACCTTGTTTTGCCCTGTGGATTTTTGTTTTTGCATTTTATTGCATTAAAAAGGCATAGCAGTGTGGTTTAGCATGCATCTTTTGCCTGGCTTCTTTTATAGGCCTTTTGTCAGTTCATTGTTTCCCAGGCCTCCTGCTTGTTGCTTGTGATTTGTGAGTGTCCATGTGGCTCGTGGCCTTTTCTGGTGGGAGTTATTATTGTTGGCTGAGTTTGCCATATATAGGCCTGCATGGTATTCCTTTGTGGCCTAGGCTTCTTGTTGTGGGCCTGGCCATGAGGATGGCGGCCATTGTGAAGGCAGGCAGTATGTTTTTTGCAACAGGCCTGCATTGTCTGTCTTCTGTTTCTTGTAGTTGAGTGGGCCATGGAATGTGGCTGTTGGCCATTTTGGAGCCTAGGCCTGCAAGCTTGTGTGGCCCTGTCTGCCCACGGGCCTGCTTTCATCCTGTAGGCTCAGAGCAGGTAGCCACAGGTGCATTAAACAAGTGTTTATCTGTGTGTTCTGTTGAATTTAAACATCATTTAGGGCATGGATGGCATTGGATTGAGTTGGAAAATGTGTTTTTGGGGGGTATTTCTGTTTTTGGGTGTGTGTTAAAGAAATGCCTTTGTTGTGTGTGCCTGGTGTGTTGGTGTGCACCCTGCAGACCTTGTTTTACCCTGTGGATTTTCGTTTTTGCATTTTATTACATTAAAAAGGCACAGCAGTGTGGTTTAGCATGCATCTTTTGCCTGGTTTCTTTTATAGGCCTTTTGTCAGTTCATTGTTTCCCAGGCCTCCTGCTTGTTGCTTGTGATTTGTGAGTATCCATGTGGCTGGTGGCCTTTTCTGGTGGGAGTTATTATTAGTGTGCTGCTTTTGCCATATGGGCCTGCATGGTTTTCTTATTGGCTTACCGCTTCCATCCATCCCCTTTGCCAGCAGCAGCTCCCTTCCATTACATTTGTATTTTGGTTGTTGTTCTTAATCTTTCCTATCCTTCCTGAGAGTGTAGTGTGTATACTGTACACAGTAAGTAGTATACCATAGCCCTTGTTGCCAAAGTCTCACAAATGGCTACACTATATCTTCTATTTGTTTGTTTGTACTAATAGTAATTGAACCACAACAACAAATGCAACATTTCACTGATGTTCTTCTCCTGGCTTATTTGCTTTTAGGTGCACAAAAAGACAGAGGAGGAGGTAACTATCAACATCATCCGTTGTACTGCCAGACAGAAGTCCTGCTCCGCACCACATCACGTCCACGTGTGACCACAGACATCTCTGCAACTTGTGCACCTGCGTCCTCTCTGACCTCGGAAGAAGATGGCCCCAAAGAAAGGTACCAGATCCTCCAGTACAAAGAAAGTTGCCGGTGAGAAGAAGGAACAGAAAAAGCAAGAGGCACTAACCACGACTGGTGTGCAGGCAAATGTGTTTTTTGGGACCAAAAAACACACTCCTGCAGCAGCGTTGTCCGGCAGGAACCAAGCTGGAGGCAGCACCTCCGCACCAGCGGGCCAACCTCACCAACCTAGGCCCAAGCCCATGAATGTCGCAGAGGTAGCCAGTCTACTAACGAGCAGCGATGTTGAAATGTCATCATCGCAAAGTAGTACACAATCAACGCAGGCGGAAACTCAGCAGCTAAGTCTGCAGCAGCAGGTGCAGCCACAAGAACAGCAGCAGCTGCAAGAACAGCAGCAGCCGCAAGAACAGCAGTAGCCGCAAGAACAGTCGCAGCCGCAAGAACAGCCGCAGCCACAAGAACAGCAGCAGCCACAACAACAGCCCACGATAGTAGCTGTTCCTCCTGAAGTAGGGACATTTCAGGAAATCAAGCTTCCTGCAGACAAAGAGGGGCAAGCCACTGTTTCAGAAGCTCCATTGTCTTCCAGACCCCCAGCAAGGAAAAGGAGGGTTAGTCCTTCTTGTTCAAGCCCCGCTTCTGATGATCTTGATGCCACTTGGAAGCCACCAGCTCAGTCTGAGAGTGATGCACGCAACAAGACAAGGCTAGTGAAGAGGAAGGATACAGAAAGCCTTAGAGTTATGGAGGTAGATGTACAATAGGGGGATGATGATAATGACGAGCCAGCCATCACGGACATCACTCCCGGCCCAAAGGATATGGAGACCAACATTATTACCCTATCCAAAATGGCTGCAAGGGATGTAGCAAGGATACCACCAACACAGGTAACACCACCATGACCTCCAGCTTCCATATTTTCATTTGCAAAGGAAAAGCAGGGACCTACATCAGCTCAATCACCACCTCAGTAGGTAGTGGTAGAAGTCACAGTGTAGCTGCACAGAGTCACATTCCAAGCACACCCTCCAGTTCATCTGGTATTGAAAGTGGCACATCCAGCAGCACCAGAAAGTTCTCCTCCCCAGTTTGGGACTTCTTTTCGGTTAGCAGTAAGGAGGAGAACATTGCTATATACTCAATTTGTCGACATGCTGTTAGGCGGGGTAAGCTTGGTACAAACTATGGTACCGGAGGCCAAACAAGTCATCTCAAAATACAACACACTATCGTGTGGGAGGCTCACCTACTTCGCTTAGAACAAAGTAAAACTCAACCCATTGTTGTTGGGCATGAAGAATCAGGGGACAATATTATTGTGGTGTAAGGTGAACAAGAGGGAGACATTTCTAGCCCTGTCCCCAGTAGTGTAGTGGTACCGCCCACATCCTCCTCAGCAACATCTCAGTGGCACCGCAGTAAGAGTCAGAGTCAGGCTGAGACACCAAGGCGACCGAGTAGTACTGCAATGAAACAAAGTGCGTTATTGAGCCTAACTGGGTTAAAGAAAAGAATTGCACCACAAAGGAAAATAATCCAGCCTACCATTGACAGCATGCTTAGGTTGGAGGGGCAGTACCAACGCAACCACCCAACGGCACGGTTGTACAATGCTGAGCTGGCTAAAATGTTAGCGCTGGACCTTCTCCCTTTTTCATTTGTGGAAGGGGTGGGTTTCCTTGAATGTGTGTCAACCATCTGCCCTAAATGGAAGGTTCCCAGCCGGATCTATTTCGCAAGAGTTGCCTTTCCAGCACTACATCATGATGTGCGGGAAATGGTTGGACAAGCTTTGCAGCAGAGTGCTGTTCACAATATCCACCTAACAACAGACATTTGGACCAGTTGCCAAGCCACTGATTACATGTGCATCACTGCACGCTGGGTCTCATTTGTGGGGGTTAGAGATAAGCTATCTGAAGTAGGTGCTGTTGACATAGCTGAGATTTTTAAAGCTACTCAGAAACATGCAACTGTATCCATGTTCACCATGGAGAAATCTCATACTGCTGTAAACATATTGAAAGAGTTTCACACCAAGGTTTTTGAATGGCTGCGCCCAAGAGGGCTTAAGATTGGTTTTGTTTCCACAGATAATGGCAGTAATGTACTTAAGGCCATGGAGCTTGGTTCCTATTTCAGGGTTCCGTGTTTGGCGCACAGCATTAACATTATTGTTCAAGACTTTCTGAAAAAATAAGCCATAGTCAGCAACTTACTGACCACCTGCCGAAGAATATGCACTCATTTCAGCCATTCTTTTAAAGCTCGGAAGCAGCTGAGCATCATTCAACGTGACTATAGAATGCTAGTTAAAGCACTCATCCAGGAGGTGGCAACACGTTGGAACTCAACTTATTACATGCTTGACCGTCTGTTTGAGCAGTACAGGCCAATCAATGAATATGTCATGCGAAGAGGGGATGCTACTGTGAAAGGCATGACCCTTCAGATGGACCAATGGTGCCTAGTTAAATGCCTGACTGAGATGCTTCTTCCTTTCGAGGTCTTCACACGTGAAGTCAGCAAGGAGGACTGTACTATGGGCCAAGCTATCCCATTGTTGCAAATGCTAGAGCATCAGCTGAGGGAAGTGTCTGAAGCATACAAAGATGTAGAGGAAAAAAAGAAGCATATGAGTTGGTGGAGAGCTTAGCCCGTCGCTTAGCTGACAATACAAGGGTGCAAAATAAGATTTTGTCACAAAAACATTACATTTGTGCCACAATTCTGGATCCATAGACAAAATGGGCACTGAAGACATTAATTCCTTTTTCAGAAATGGATATTGCCCAGTACAAAACTTGGATAGCTGAGTCAGCGAGTAAGTTGGAAAATGAACAAGTGCTAATTAAAAGCCCGCTAGATAAACCCACAACAAGTACTGCAGCAGGGCATCCGGCGTCCAGTTCAACTTCGGAGCCTGCGGGCAGTGCGTTTGGCTCAGAACACTCACAAACACTATCGACAACAGCAAGAACTGGATCATTAGGCCCAGTAACATCGTTACAGGATGGTATTTACAGCAAGGAATTGGTAAGTCCAGTGCTGATGCAACAAGAAAAGAGCCCGAAAAATGTTTAACACCCCTGAACATTGAGCGGATGGTCCAGGACTATCTGGACGACCCAACAGAGGTGTACATTGATCAAAACCCATTGCGGTATTGGTATGGGAAAAAGGGCCAATGGCCACTGTTCAGCAGGCTGGCGATAAACTATCTGGCTTGCCCTGTCGCAAGTGTCTCTTCTGAATGTATTTTCAGTGCTGCTGGTTCCACTGTAATAGTGAGAAGGACCAGTCTCTCGCCCAAAAATGTGGAGAGGTTAACCATGATCAAAATGAATCAGCACTTTATACCACCGAATTACACAATACATGAATCAAGGGAGGAAGATGAAGACAGCGGCTCAGGTGACGGAAGTGGTGATGATTACCTACTTCTGGTTGAACCCTCAGAGTTTGAGGACGAGCTATACTTCCCTGACAATTAGGCTTGCACTTCCAGTTCTTACTGTCTTCCTCCCTTATTTTCTTTTATTTGTGTGTCTGTCTTTCTGGTTAGAAACTTCGAATCACAACAAATCCATCACCACCGTCTTCTAATTGTTTTATTGCCATATACAAGGTTCGGCTGTCTGCATATCACAGTACACTCCTCCGAATCCTGCTCCTCCATCCTCCTGAATCTCCCTAAATCCATTGCCCTCAAGAAGACAGATGATGATTGGATGATGCAAAATAGAAGAAAAAAGAAAATATTTCCTAGTCCCTCCAAAAGAAGTGGAACATGATTGATGATGACTACTATAGCTATCCTCCTTTCAGATGCGAGAGAGACTGCCCATTAACTGAAGATGAGAAGGAACAGGTAATGAATGATGCCATGCATTGGACGCTGACTGAGTGATTTTGTTGTTGTTTGTTGTGCATGAAGTTACTTCATTTTGTACTTTATGTAATAATCTACACACTAAAAGTAACTCAAGTCCCTTTTCCCTTCTTGTATTTTTAATAACAAATGTGTACTTCTTCTGCAGGCCAATACATTGCATTTTGAACATAGGAAGGGGACTCACTTGGCACACTGCAGACTGAGTTGAACAACACCATCATGATGACCACAGTGACATAGTATCTTCACAGTCACTCAGTACACGGATCAGAGATGATTGATGGAATAAGTCAGGGCATTTCATGAGTGGCATAAAAGGTAAACAAGTAAACAACAACCACAGCAGACCTAAATGTCTGTGTAGCGGTGGAGTCAAGTGTAGCGGCGGTATGACTGCGGTGCATTGATTTAGTCACTTAAATTGTAAAATGCTATGTTGCTGGATATGTGCTTTGTCCAACTCTTTCAAAAAATGTACGCTAAATGGAGGATGTGCAAAGGGTGCCTTCACAGTGGGCCTGCTCTGTCCTGTTGGTGTTGAAGATCTGAAAGAAACACGTTAGTTAGATTCCTCACCTTAGAATATCCCCAGGCGTCAGACTGGATCCGGAAGATTTTTGTAGCAATACACCTTGCGCGTCGCTAGGCGTCGTCTGCGGCTCCGCGTCCGTCGTTGGCGTCGTGCGCCGGAATGACGTCGTCGGAGTACTTAGACACCGCCCTCGCGCGCTGACGTCAGTTCTTCTTTTTTCTGCGCCAGTAAGCGCCGATCCGGGAGAGATACCCCTTTAGTCATTTTTTTACTAACTTTTTTGACTCTTTTTGGTCACTTTCTCGACTCTGGTGCCGGTAGGATGCCTGGTTTCAAGGCCTGCGACGACTGTCACCGACTGATGTCGGTGACCGATCATCACCGCCGGTGCCTGTATTGTTTGGGCCTCGACCACGACGCGGAGTCGTGCTCCGATTGTATGGCCCTGACCTCGAAAGCTAGACGGGAGCGGTCCTGTAAGCTTCTCGAGCTTCGCCACTCGGCTCCACGCCCCTCTCGATCCCGGTCCAGGAGGAGGTCCAAGGATCGGTCGCGGAGCCACACTCGACATCGTCGCTCGTCTGGCTCGAAGTCTTCGGGTAAGTCGAAGCGTTCCAAGAAGTCCAAGAGGCGACACCGCTCTTCGGACTCCCCTCGCCGGTCGCGCGACTCGGCCGAGGGTCAGGGTGGTTCCACCCCCGCGGCTCCGCCGGAGCCGCAAGCGCCACGCACGTCCCCATACCCGCCGGTCCCTGGGACTGAAGTGACGCCGGCAGAGGTCAGTGCCTTCCTTTCGGCCATGAGGAGCCTGGCCCCGCCGTCGACGCCTGCTGGCGTGCCTTCGGGCCCCGCGGACTCGACTGGGCGACCTTGCGCGCCGGCTGCTCCGGCGCCGTTGGAGGCTCCGGCCCTGACGCCGCAGGTCCCCGAGGGGCCCGTGCCTGGGCCCCCGTCGACGCCGGTCGACCTCGTCACGCCTCCTCTGCCGGCGTCGACACCGGTACCACCTCCGACGCTGACTCCGGTGGACGTCGATCCCAGGTTCAGCCCGTGTCTGGTCCCGACGCTGGTGCGGTGCCGCTCGACGCCACATCCGACGCCGCTAGAGACACATTTTGTCTATCGACCGGCTCCGATCATTCCTCCTGTTTACCAGGAATCGGATGACGGGGGCGACTGGGAGGGGTCCGTGGACCCTTTGGCCCTTCAGGGCCAACTTTCACAGGACTGGGCAGATGAACTGGGGGAGGCCAGTGGGTTGGATACCTCACCGGACACTGGATTCATCTCTCCTCCGACTGTGGCTTCGGAGCAGGGTGCAGCTTTTTCTGTGGTGCTGCGCAAGGCGGCCGCGGCCCTTGGGCTTGAGCTGCCTGCCGTGGCTGTGAGGACTAACATCTTCACTGAGGTGCTTCAGTCTGCCGCATGCTCCACTGAGCCTCTGCTGCAGTTCAATGAGGCCCTCATTGACGTTCTGCAGGGCATCTGGTCCAAGCCCTCCACAGTTCCTCCTGTGGATAGGAACGTTGCCAGGCGCCACCGCCCTGCTCCGGGCGACCCCAGTTATCTGTCCCAACACCCTACCCCCGAGAGTCTGGTTATCCAGGCCTCTACCTCCCAATCCTCCTTCCCGTCCGCTCCTCTGGACCGGGATTCCAAGAGACTGGAACAGTTCGGTAAGAAGCTGTTCTCCTCGCTCAGTTTGGGCCTGCGGTCTTTGAACACCGCCTGTCTCTTGGACCGTTATTCCCACTCCCTGTGGGATATGGTGGAGGACGTGCTGCCCCTATGCCCGGAGGAGGCCCGGGCACGGCTTTCCTCAGCTCTGGCCGATGGGAGAGATGCAGCGCGCCATGCAATCTGATGTGGACTCGACACTACGGACTCGCTGGGTAGGGCGATTTCTACCACGGTGGTGCTTTGCCGTCACGCCTGGCTGCGGCCCACGTCCTTTTCAGGGGATGTCCAGAGCACTCTCATGGACATGCCTTTTGATGGCACTCGCCTTTTGGGTGAGAAAGCGGACAGTGCGCTGGCTCGCTTCAAGGACTCCCGGGCTACGGCAATGTCCTTGGGCCTCTCGGCCCCGCAGCCACAAACTTCCGCTTTTCGCTCCTTTCGTGGCCAAGGAAGGGGCACCTCCTCACGTCCGCCTAGCCACCGGCCGCAGAACCAGCCTTGCACGCGGTCGCGGACGTGGTTTCCGCTGAGGCGGTACTGGAGGATAACGCGGTCAGTCCACATCCACCCTGGCAGCATCCGCCTCAAAGCCTTCCTAGTCCGAGCTTTCAGGCCCATTCCTCGCCAGTGGGAGGCCGGGTTCGCCATCACCTGCTCCACTGGTGTACCATTACTTCGGACAGGTGGGTGCTGCAAATCGTCCGAAGGGGCTACTCCCTCCCCTTCGAGACGACCCCTCCAGCCATGCCACCGCAGCACCACCGTATCTCGGAGGATCATTTGAATCTTCTGCAAGAGGAAGTTTCAGCCCTCTTGGCCAAAGAGGCCGTCGAGCGCGTTCCGAGCCCAGAAGTAGGTCGTGGTTGTTATTCTCACTACTTTCTGGTTCCCAAGAAGGGAAAAGGGGGCCTACGCCCTATCTTGGACCTCAGGAGCGTCAATGCCTTCCTCCGGAAGGAACGGTTCAAAATGTTGACTTTGGCTCAGGTTCTAGCTGCCCTAGACCCTGGAGACTGGATGGTAGCGTTGGACTTGCAGGACGCATATTTCCATATCCCCGTCCTGCCGGCCCACCGGCGTTACCTGCGGTTCACGGTGGGTCAGGAGCACTTTCAGTTCACCGTGCTCCCCTTCGGCCTTACCAGTGCCCCTCGGGTGTTCACGAAAGTGATGGCGGTGGTCGCAGCTCATCTGCGCAGATCAGGGGTTCCAGTCTTCCCCTATCTCGACGACTGGTTGTTGAAGGCGGGCTCGCCCCAGGCAGTCGTCTCCCACCTCCAGACTACGGCGGATCTCCTGCATTTGCTGGGGTTTTCCATCAACGTGCCGAAGTCACACCTGAGCCCCTCTCAGAAGCTCCACTTCATTGGAGCGGTTCTTGATTCGGCGCAGTTCCGGGTTCATCCACCGGAACAGCGGGTCCGGGATATACAGGCCCTGATTCCCATCTTTCGGCCTCTATACTGGGTTTCGGTCAGGCTAGTGTTGCGGCTTCTGGGGCTGATGGCCTCCTGCATCCTACTAGTGCATCACGCCAGGCGGCGCATGCGGGCTCTGCAGTTCGACCTGAAGTTTCAGTGGGCCCAGCATCACGGCAACCTGTCCGACCATGTCTTGATCTCAGAGGGCACAGCAAAACAGTTGCAGTGGTGGCTCACGGATCGCGATTGGGTCGCGGGCAAGAGCCTCTCCCTACCCCTACCGGAGCATGTCGTAGTGACGGATGCGTGCCTCCTGGGATGGGGTGGCCATATGGGAGAGGCGGAGATCAGAGGCCTCTGGTCTCCGGCGGAGTCTCGCCTCCACATCAACTTGTTGGAGCTGAGAGCGATCCGACTTGCACTGAAAGCCTTCCTTCCCTCTGTCCGGGGAAGTGTCGTGCAGGTGTTCACGGACAACACCACCGCCATGTGGTATTGCAACAAACAGGGCGGGGTGGGGTCGTGGACCCTTTGTCAGGAGGCTCTGTGCCTCTGGACATGGCTGGAACACCAGGGCATCACCCTGGTGGTTCAACATCTGGCGGGCTCTCTGAACGCCAAAGCAGACGAACTCAGCCGCCGGTGCATGATGGATCACGAATGGCGTCTGAACTCCGAGGTGGCGCAAGGTCTCTTTCAGCAGTGGGGAGAGCCTTGGTTAGATCTATTCGCCACCGACGAGAACGCGCAATGTCAGCAGTTCTGCGCGTTGGAATTTCCAAGGCGGCACTCGCTCGGCGACGCTTTTCGTCACGAGTGGAGTTGCGGTCTGTTGTACGCCTTTCCGCCTATACCACTTCTGCCCAGAGTGCTGAAGAAGATCAGGCGCGACCGGGCCCAAGTCATCTTGCTGGCTCCGGATTGGGCATGAAGGTACTGGTATCCCGAGCTACTCAGTATGTTGACCGATCCTCCGATACGTCTGCCCCTTTGGGAGGATCTACTGTCGCAGCAGCAGGGGACGGTCCTCCACCCGAACCTGTCCAGCCTCCACCTCAATGCGTGGAGATTGAGCGGCGGCAGTTGATGCCATTTGACTTGCCTCCTGAAGTCTGTGATATCATTCTGGCAGCCAGGCGTCCCTCCACAAAGACGGTATACGCCTGCCGGTGGAACAAATTTGTGGCATGGTGCACAGCAAAGGCTGTGGATCCCCTTTCCGCCCCTCTTTCTGAGGTTCTCCTCTTTCCTCTTTCTTTGGCCCAGCAGGGCTCTGCCCTGGGCACCTTGAAAGGTTATCTTGCTGCCATCTCTGCCTTCTTACGGCTTCCTGATCAGCCCTCTCTTTTCAAGTCCCCTGTAGTGTCACGCTTTCTTAAAGGCATTACTCACACGTTCCCTCCTGTCCCTTTCGTAATGCCTCAGTGGGACTTAAATCTTGTTTTAACATTTCTGATGTGCGCTCCCTTTGAGCCTCTTCACAATTGCCCTCTTTGTCTTCTGACTCTTAAGACTGCTTTCCTGGTAGCCATCACCTCGGCTAGACGGGTGAGTGAGCTCCAGGCTCTATCGTCCAAGCCTCCTTTTCTATCTGTTCATCCGGACAAGGTTGTCCTTCGGCCTCGTCCTTCCTTTCTACCGAAAGTGGTGACCCCCTTTCATCTTGGGCAATGTCACCTTGCCCACCTTCTTTCCGCCTCCGCATCCTTCCAAAGAGGAAGAGCGGCTCCACCGTCTGGACCCCAAACGTGCGCTCTCCTTTTATTTGGACCGCACAAAACAGTTCCAAGTGGACGACCAGCTTTTCGTTGCCTACGTGGGTGCAAAGAAGGGAAAAGCTGTGCACAAACGGACCATCTCCCGGTGGGTCGTTTTGTGTATAAAAACCTGTTATTCCTTGGCGAAAAAGGTCCCTCCTGTTGGGCTGCGAGCCCATTCTACTCGGGCCACAGCGGCTACTACTGCTTTGGGACGGGGAGTCCCTTTGCAGGACATCTGTCAAGCGGCGACGTGGGCTTCGCTGCACACGTTTGCCAGGCACTATTGCCTAGACAGCCAAGTCCGGAGGGATGACTTCTTTGGCCGTTCTGTCCTCCTGGACTTTCTGGTGTGATCTTGGTTCGCAGACCCACCACCGGGGTTGGTATTGCTTGGGTATCTATTCTAAGGTGAGGAATCTAACTAACGTGTTTCTTTCAGATGAACAAGTTACTTACCTTCGGTAACGATGTATCTGTAAGAAACATTAGTTAGTTAGATTCCTCACCGACCCACCCATCCTCCCCGTTCTGCGAACCGACATCTAGGGTTAAGGCTATCCTTTTCAGGGCCCTAGATTTTTTGGCACCAGTGTCGGTCTCTTGCATGGCTCTGCGTTCCTGGCGCGGAAAGCTATGTACAAGAACTGACGTCAGCGCGCGAGGGCGGCGTCTAAGTACTCCGACGACGTCATTCTGGCGCACGATGCCAACGACGGACGCGGAGCCGCAGACGACGCCTAGCGACGCGCAAGGGGTATTGCTACAAAAATCTTCCGGATCCAGTCTGACGCCTGGGGATATTCTAAGGTGAGGAATCTAACTAACTAATGTTTCTTACAGATACATCGTTACCGAAGGTAAGTAACTTGTTCGTTAATGCTGGAAACAGACTAGAGTAGAGATGATGCATCCATGCCGCCTCGGAAAGTGTTCTTGTTGCACTACACCATAACTTGTGCATATTTTTCAACTTGGTTTCTCAATATCCCTTTTGTTTTTGCATCTACAATTACAGGCCAGGCCTTACCCTGTGCTATACTTGGGAAAACAATGCACTTACCTTACCAATGAATCTACATCTACCAGGCAGGCAGTGGCTTCACCCGAGATTGATGGATGGAGCATCCATGGAACCAAGAGGAATGCCGAGATTCAACTCCCCATTTGACCAGGATAACACAGTAACAGTATCAACTTTCATCATCTTTTAAATAATTAGATTCATTTTTTTGTCTACAATCATTACAACAGTGTGTTCTTGTTGTTATTATTATTATTATTATGATTATTATTATCATTAGGTTTGCTCTCTGTCTATAATTCATCCCTACAGATATTTTAAAATTTTCTTTGCGATCTGTAAAAGTAAGCCCGGTAACACTGAACACAAACTGTATGTAATCCGGGTCTCCCTATCATCATCATCATGCATTTCCTTTTTCTCCCTTAACATATTGATATGGATATGGTAGTCTACAAAGATTCTGTCGTTTGATGTTTGTCCATGCGTACTGTTTTTCTTTCTCATACCTTTCCCCAAAGCCCCCTTCCCAACCACTCAACAAACCCTAACCCTCTTCCCCCGGGCTGTGTGACTTATTGAGGTATGACTACATTAAAAGTACACCAATAATTTATCACACGCTTGCTGGGGCGGATGTGGCAAAAGCAACAGTACTTCAATTTCAAGGCAGGGTGGGGATCTTCTTCTGCTTGCCCACCCATGAGCAGTATATTTGTGAGGTAATGTGGTTACCAAAGGAACCTAATACATTAGCATTAATTGTCGGCATTGATTGGATTAATGGATTTCATTTGTTGTCATCCTCCTACACAGCACTAACAGTTACGCTTGTGTCCAGTATACTGTAGGCCTAGTCAAGTGACTCGACACAACTAGAGTTTATAACTCTGTGTACTACTAGGCTATCCCCACCACCATTATATTTTGTTGTATTTTTGCATATTATTGTTTGGCAGTAAGTTCTGTACTGTACTTTATTCTACTACTCCTCGATGAGTCTCTCTCAGGCTACTGACTGTCTCATTTTCTTTTTTTGCAAATGCTGCTGCCAGTGTCTACTACCACAACTACCACCACCACAACCATGGCACGTTAGGAAAGAAAACCATCATCACCATGCAGCCATCGCTGTGCCTAAGTTAAACATCAAGCAAAGGTAAGAGAAGTTTGGGGGAGGCATAATTAATAATGGACAAGTTTCACACACCTCTTTGAGTCCAGTTGCAGAGTGCCTAGAGTAGAAGAGACTGACAGTACTAGTAGGACAAGTCACTCAGTGAGGGGTGCCGCATCTATATGTTTCTATCTTGCAAAGTCATCCAATTATTAAAATCAAACACTGGCCGTGGGCGGACCTGCACCAGCAAGGAGAGAAGGATACAGTGTGATGTAAAACAGTAACCCCACCCAGAAAACATTAACAACATCGTATGTAAAGTAGAAATATATTATTTAATACCCTGACAAAAATAAACTATGTAAACAAATCCCACAACACCTGACCCACCCCTCTCCCTAACCCCAACCAATGTCCGTAAAGAAAATGTCCAATTGTCCAATGAAAAGAGAAAACCCAATGCCCGATTCCCACCCACCCAAAGAATAATTAAAAAAGGGGCAATAAACAGGGTCTAAGTTCGGCGGGCTTGACTCTGGAGGACACAAACTTGCTTCTCCAGGCGGGCAACACGGCGCTTCAATGCGTGGCAGTTGCATCCACGGGGGGCAGAACTGATGGAGGGGCGGCGGTGGGTGGTTGCCAGACGGTGACGCTGTACTACTGGAGGGCGGTGGCTGGGGCCCCGGGCATTGAAGGAGGAGATTCAGTCTGTATGGCCTGCAGCTTCTGGCGCTGGGCCTTGGCTGCCAACTCCTTCCTGTCAGGTTTCCCCTTGGAAGGAGTAGCTATATATGAAGAAGAAAAAACAAGACTATTGTAAAATATACTCTTAGCAAAGCAGTAAGACAAATTATTTCTACACAGTGTCACTGTAGCACTAGCAAGCACAGTACATAACATTTATGGTATGTATCTATCCTCCCACTTTCTTGGACTTTAACATTTGTGGGAGATTCAGGCATTCAACCACCCATGCATCTGATTCCTATCAGCCACCTATGCATGCTGCATGCATCCCACGAATCCTTCTCTGCCAGTCATAAATATTAAATCTCGCCCGTCCTTCTTCCTTCCACTCTTCTTTCCCTTTTCGTTCAACCCATCCATCAAGTTCATCTGATCTGACTTTTAGTCTTCTCCATAAAACTTTCACAGCTGAGTTGAAATCAGGTAGAAGAGGCCATTGGTTACTCAACACTCCCGCCGCTAATGCTTTTACTAATGCTAAGTAAAGGGTGTCTTCAACCGTTCACAACAACTTCTTACTTAGTAAGTCTCAACTGTACAGTATTATACAGTACACCCTTGCAGTGAGTGTAATGTCAATAAGTAAGGATTAGGAATCTAACTTACCACCGCCCGCCACTGCTGCTGGCTCACCCCCTGCAGCTCCTCCTGCAACTGCCGCATCCTCTCCTCCGTCAGCAGCCGTGTTGCCTTCGCCGCTGGCCCCCGCACTGGTGGTTGGTAGTGCGCCTTGAAAAAACATTACACATTTTTTAGGTGTCATATACACCTCCCCCTAGTTTTCACTAGCAAGATTGAAAAATGAGTTAATAGTATTACATACATATACAACATACATCACTAGTACAAATCATGTAGTAGAAGAGTAGACACTAGTAGTTATATGGTCCCTAGGGTCATTCTAGTCTTTGCTTAGTTAGCCCGAGCCATGCAACCATTTTAACTTTGTGTCTTTTATTTTTGCACACGCATCGTTACCTCGCAGCTTGAAGTATAAAGAGTGACGCCTTTGAGCCCACATGAGCTCATACTGCTACTGTCTGAGCGCTGCGTACAAGGTCAAACAAAACAAGCCACTTTGTTATGGAGCTCTGGTGTTAGTCCATATTGCTTATCCAAAATGCTACACTTTTTGGCACGACTGAGAAATGCTTGCAATATACTAACGCGCATCATTTTTCTCCTAACAGACGGAAGATTCCCTTCTACGAACCAGATCTTTGCAGAGCTTATGATGTAACCAGTACTAGGTTCTTCTAAGGTGAGGGGTCCACAGAATTCGCTCAGAGATCTTCATTTATAATTTTATATAAACTATATTCCTACAAAGGGGATGGTGGTGCTTCCACCACTGTTCAGTTATCATGATTTCGCATTTTTTTTCTTTGTTCTATGGACTTGTAGTTGTTGTAAGTGTAACTAAGTGTAACAATGTTTATAGTTTTAATCTTATGCATTTTGTTGTTGGTGCTGCGTTATAGAACAACGTACAGAGCTTGTCAGTTGCAAATAAAATTTTGAACTTACATAGACTCAGTGGTATTTGGTGTGGATGGACTTACACGAGTGAGCGAGCGAAAGGAAGGGTGTGCAAACTGTGCATGTGCATTGCTTCCACGACTGAGAGGTCGGGAGTGTTATGTTCTGGGTTGTCTACTCATTGGGTATCTTAGGGTGGGTTCGGAGAGCTAATAGTAATGAAACACTATTATAACTAGTCGGGCAGCGAATTGTGGTGGGTTCTGTTCTGATTGAGGTGTGAGGAAGGTCCAACCTGCTATCACCAACATACTATTTTCTTGTGCAAAGTTCTGTATGTGGAAAATCCCTACAACAGTAGTAGTATGTCCTATCCTATCAAAATAGTAAAATCTGGTTCGACATTTTGTTGGTAGGAATTGTCCAAAAACATCAAGATTAATAAAGCCTCAAAGATTAAGAAGAATAGAAGGAGTACAAGAGGACAACCCAAAGGACTGGACTCAATGGCTAGAGCTACTGGTGAATCTGAGTTTTATTTAAAACCTCTTAAATAACGAGTGGCCAACTGGGCATGCTTAGCTACAGACCGACTAATAGTAGTAGTACAGAGAGTCCTAACAGAGGCAGTTAGAGGCAGGGATATCAAGAATTTAGAAACAGATAGACTAGATCGAAGGATAATTGTTAGTAAAAAAATAGCATTAGGAAACAGAAACAATAGTTCGGGAAAAAAAGTACGGTGCAGTAAAAGTAAGTGAATAAGAATTATTAATATTAAAAACAGGAAGACTTGCTGGGGCCAGCAGAAGAGCCCTCGTTCTGGTCCTCCTGTGCTTGGTGTTCTGGAACTGCTCCCGCCGACTCTGCCCCCGTCTTCTTGCCCCTGGGTGCTGATCATGAAAGATATAAGAAAGAAAGAGTCAAACATTGATGATTGGTATGAAACAAATAAAATATTGTTATAAGACTGTCAAAATAACATTTGTGTAAACAACAATTGCAATAAAATTGACCTTTCTAATCTGGTCGACAAGTAGTATTGGGGGATTCGCGGACCGACTAGTTATTATTTATCTACACTAATCCAGTGTTCCATTCTGATTCCAGAATACTAACTAAGCCTAAGTAGTACGTACCACCTGACCTAGCCCACCTATTCCAGGCATGCCAATTGTACATTAAGTAAGCATTTCCACTTCTTTTAGTCCTCAAAAATGCATAAATGGAGGACACATGCCTTCATTTTTGCATACACCAAATTGTTGGTTGGTTGATGCTGATGTTCTGCTAGTGCTAAGCCTATTACCACTCAGTGAACAAACTACAAAAGGTTCTACTAAGGACTGGGGTAAGCACTAGCAGCACTCAGCAGCACGTGACGTAACAGAGGGGGCGTCACGCGTCGCAGACCACTAACAAATTACAAACTCATAATAAGTAACTAAACCTAAGTATCAATCCACCCCTATCTCTTAGTGACAGGACAAAGGAAGGACTAGAGTCACTCTAGCATTACCTAACTTAAGTTTTCTAAAATAAACTCTTACATAATCACGCAAAACAAGCGCAAACGCAAAGTTTCAAATAACAGAGCACCTGTGTCATAACAATCACAGAAGACTTTTAAACGTAAATTACCTGTAATGTAAGCAGCAGCATTCTAGCTGGTCGGAAAAAAAATATATTCGCAATATATAACACAGAGCAGAAGAACAGACACAAAGTAGTAATAATTAAATAGCTACTCACCAAGATCCGGGACCTCCACTCCTAGGAGGTCCAGCAAGTCCTGCTCCCGGTCCAGGATATCGGACCACCGGTGCGTCAACTGGTTCTGGCTGCGCCGGACACCAGAGCAGCGAAACACTGCCCGGCGCACCTTTCCCCACCGCTGCCGACGCTCCCGGAGCCCGTACCCAGACCCAGACCTGCCGCCTTCTGTCAGGGTTAAGGGGAGGTGGCGCTGCACAAAAAAAAACAGTGCGGCCAACTCCACCTCCCCAAATAAGGCCAGTGCCTGCACCCCTTGTGGGCGCCGCCTTCCACAAGGAAGGCGGTCGCGGCTCTGGCTGCGATGCGCCCTGTGGCTCTTTTCCATGGTTCTGGGGTAGGCGGGGGCGGAAAAGAAAAGGTAAAAATTAAAAACGTAAGTAAAAGAAATGAAACAAGCATTTGCAATGCAATAGGTCTCACATTTGCGAGAGTTTGAGCTATTGGCATGGTACATGACAATGCCTTTTATTTATGTTTTGGTTTTTAAAACAGATAAATGAAAGGCATTGTCATTTACAATGCCAATACTTTAAATTCTTGCAAATGCAAGACCTATTGCATTGCAAATGCTGCTTTGTAAAAGCACCACATGCCGCACTTTCACTTTAATGGCAGCCACGCCCCTTTTTAGACGCGGCCGTCTAAAGAAAGGTGTGCGGCGGACCTTAAAGTGAAAGCACAGAGCATACACATGAAGACGCAGCATTAGTAAGCAGACAAAGAACACTCATGAGGAAACAGAATGCACACTGGATGTCACAGTCTACAGTCAGTTTGACACAGAATCAGTAAGGAGTCACAGCACACCTGAGTGAATAGAACACACACAGGAAGACACAGAATCAGTGAGCAATCAGAGAACACATGAAAAAGAACGCACATGAGATGACACGAACTACGCAGAGAGTGACACAAAATCAGTAAGCAGTTACAGAACACGTAGGAAAAAGAACATAATTCAATTTCATCATTATTCGGGTATAAAGGTATCCATAAAAGTCTGTTAAAACACAATAAAATCCACATACAATGTGAAATAAAACATATAACTAGTTATTAACATTAAATTCATAAAAATATATATTTAACATTGTAACAAGGGGAAGCAGACTGAGGGTAGCCCCGTCATGACCCCAGAGGTGACCGACTCCCTCTCCCCTCTTCTTTTTCACCAGCAAGCAGAGTGGACCCACTCGGGATTACAGTTCCCCTTCATGGGCGAGGAAAAAGAGCCCCGTTGCTTTAAATGGGAAGGACTGTCGCAAAGCCACGCCCCCAGCGATGACGACGAGGAGGTTTGGCCAGAAAAACCCGGAAGACCGCTACCACAGGTGTGTGCGTACACCGGAGGAGGAGAGCGAGACGACGGAGCAGAGACAGGCGGAGAAGAGGAGAGAAACGAGGGAGCAGCGAAAGACGGAGGAGCAAAGGAGGGAAGGAAGGTGACGAAGTCCCGAGGAGGAGCAGACGACGAGCAACGAGAGCCAGGAGACCACCGATACCGTGAGCCTCCCAGTCACATTCCCGGAGGAGCGTGGCTCTCGCAGGTATGCGAGCGTTTCACGGGCTGGGTGGGAAGGAAGGGGAGGCCGTCTACAGACGCTTAGGGGACCGTCTAGGTTCTTGGGTGCTTTTGGTATCCCGGTAATCCCCGCCCCGAGCACCAAACCTCACTGTATTGATGTGTTGTGCACCGAGTGGTCCCTCACTCCCTTCCCTCAGCACATCTGTCTGAAAGCAGAACACTCATACCCGGAATCCTTTTCTTTTTTTGTTTCCTTATCACGCTACACTACCCCGCCTCCCGCGGACCGAGCCACCCCGAACTGGATCGAACAAGGGGCAGACCGAGAGTGACAGGAAAGAGGGGTTCTCCAGAGACTGCTACAGAGACACCGTTACCTTATTACAGACCAGCACCCATCCGCAAACGTGTACATAGACCAATAAAAACAGTTGTTACCCCAATTTGCTCTCCGGTGATCCCTTCAAACCCACAAACTTCCAAGATATAACGGCCATAACGTGACAGCCATGCACGGAGCAGAACTGTTCAAGTACAATTCAGATTTAGACCGTGTTCATCGAAAGGAGCACGGACAGAGGTTTCAAGAAAGCACCTGTGCAAAAATAGACTCCTCATTACTGAGTTGAAGGAGCATACTAGATGGTACCCTAAGGTCGGTGATGGTATTTCTCTTGATTAAGGGGCGCAAGATGCACTTCTTTCACCTGGCCTGTTAGAGCTCTCCCTAGAGGGAGGACTAGGGCTGCGAGCTACCACACGAGCAGCATTGAGTCTCTGCTTTACCAGCGCTATTAACTGTGATTTTAGATCGTGTTTTGTGACTGATGCAATTTTATTCTGAGGGGGGCTTTTATTCCTAGAATTAAGTGGGAATTGTTTTTGAGGTACTCTGACACCCCTACACACGCTACTCTCTTCGCTGACAGCCTCGCCCAGCCGTTTTTTACTCCTGGTTGAGGCGGCGGCGGGCGCCATCTTGGGTGTGGGCAGGGGCTGCGCTCTAGTCGCGCCGGCCTCCTGCCCTCCTCATCACCTATAATATGTGTGTAGGGTTCAGATGGCGCAGCGGGCTGGCGCAGCGGGCGCGCCGGACGCGCGCCGAAGCCGCGCCTAAGCCAAGCCCGTCTGCGCCCGTCCGCGGCCGACCGTGGCCAGGGGCCCAGACCCCTACATCTCGGGCGTGCCGCGGGCAGTCCTACACAAGTAAGAGGCTGCGAGACCTTTGCCCCGCTTCACTCACGATCTGTCGCCACTTGATGGAGCCACTTGACCTGGGTCCATGTCTTCATTGTACATTCAGAGGGAGGTGTCTATCGCCTGCCGTCCCTGACCCTGAAGCGATTATTGCTAAAGGGGGGCTCTTAAATTGTAGATCCTTCAGCAAACATTCCCTTCAGCTGTGGGATCTCTTACTAGATGAGGACCTGCATATATTATTTTTAACTGAAACCTGGTTAGGAGAACATTCTGATCCAGATATAGTGGATACCATTCCGCCAGGTTATACCCTCCATAGACTTGATAGAGAAAAGGGAAGGGGAGGTGGCATTGCCATCATTGTCAAACACCCTTTTGAGTGTGTTCTAAAACCAGTAAAAATTGATAACTGCGAAGCTGGTGAATTTAACATCAAACTGACCCAACACGAGGCAATTTCGGGCATCCTAATTTACAGACCTCCTGACTCTCTGGGCAACTTCCGAAGTAGTTTACTGGAAGGGGTTACTCAGACTGCGATCAAACACAATAAAGTGTTGGTGTTGGGTGATCTGAACTTACATCTAGAGGATCCCCTACAAAAGGAGGCAGAGGACGTTCGTCTAGTCCTACAAGAACTACAACTGGACTTGCTAAGTGTTGCAGCTACACATCAGAGGGGTCACTGTTTGGACCCTATCTTCGCGAGTTGGGACTTGATAAAGGCACTTACACCCTGTCAGCTCCCTTGGACAGACCACTTCTTGGTCCCTTTCCAATGTTTTTACCAGCCAGTTAGGGCCATTGAGAATGGGATGGGAAATATTATGAGACGTAAATGGAGACAATATTCTCAAGAAAACTTCATATGCGCCATCCAGAAAGCGCAACTACCGCTTGCTATGGACAGTGATCAGGCGAATAATGAATTTAATCAGCTTGTGACTGCCACCCTGGATGAGCTAGCCCCCATAAGTAAGGGTAAAGCAAGAGAAGGCAGACAACGTACTGCCCCATGGTTCACTCCAGAACTCCAGCAAATCAAGTCTAATTGTAAAAAACTTGAAAGGAGCTGGAGAAGGAACCCGAGCGAACAAGGTAAAAACAGTTATAGCTTAGCACACAAAAGCTACCAGTATGCGGTGCGTAGAGCTAAAGCTAAATATTTCCAGACACGCATTGAGGCGGCCGAGAGCTCCTCACGCGAACTGTTTAAAATATACAAAGAAATATCTTTAGTCTCCAGCTCTAACACCCCCCTAAGGGCCACCGTGGAGGGATGCAATAGAGTCGCTAACTTTTTTTCCAACAAAGTTAAAGCTATTTATGCCTCCTTCACCCAACAACTAGATAAGGGCATAGATTTTATAGCAGGCAGCTCGCCTGTGGCCCCTGACTCCTCGTTGCAAACTTTCGAGGTACCCGCCGCTGACAGGCTAATAAAGATCTGTCGCAGTGTGAAGTCCGGTTCCCCTAACGACCCGGCACCGGCCTGGGTCATCTCAGAGGGCCTGGTAGCCCTGGAACCATACATCAGACACGTCTTACAGACCTCCTTTTCCACGCAACGAGTCCCTGAGGAGTGGAAGAAGGCCATAGTACTGCCAATAAGGAAAAAACCGAATGTAAGCATGGAAGTGCTGGAAAACCTCAGACCTATCTCCTTATTGCCGTATGTGGCGAAAGTGGCTGAGAAGGTGGTCAATGCTCAGCTTACTGAGCACCTGGAGAGAGGGAACTTACTACATCCCTCACAATCAGGATTTAGGGCGGGCTACTCTACGGAGACAGCTCTCCTACGGGCCACCGAGACTTTAAGAGCAGGGGCGGATGCAGGACATACAATGGCCCTGATCATGCTCGACCTCAGCGCGGCTTTTGACACCGTAGCGCATTCCATCCTGCTACGGTGTCTGAGCGAAGCTGGGGTCGTGGGTCTTGCGCTGTACTGGTTACAGTCGTTTCTCACTGAAAGATGTTTCCAGGTACAGCAAGGGACATGTCGTTCGGTCGAGATGCCACTAGATCAGGGAGTGCCTCAGGGCTCAGCATTGAGCCCTACTCTTTTTAATCTCTACATGGCCTCCCTGGCGAAGGTTGTACAATCATTTGGGGTGGAATTGGTGTCTTACGCCGACGACACCCAGCTGCTGATTTCCCTATCGCAGAACACCGCCAACACCCCCACCAACTTTAAGTCCTGTATGCAGGCACTAGCTGAGTGGATGGACTCCCACTGCCTAAAACTCAATGGCTCTAAGACAGAGGTGTTGGTGGTGGGGGGAAAAAGCAAAAACTGGTCAGCAGAGTGGTGGCCTCCATGCCTTGGCCCTACCCCCATACCTTGTGAGGAGGCTAAGAATCTAGGAGTCTGGATGAATTCCTTTCTCTCCTATGATGGCCACATAAGGCGTCTTGTGGGCAAATGTTTTGGAGTACTAAAGACCCTAAACAAAACCTTAGACCTCCTACCCATAGAGGCCAGAAGGACACTGACGCAGGCACTGGTGACCTCTCGGATGGACTATGGAAACATCTTGTTCCTAGGGGCCACCGAGGGCTGCCTGGGCCGCCTGCAAGTTATCCAGAATTCCGCCGCTAGATTGGTGCTAAGAAGACCTAGGAGGGCTAATTCTCAAAAGGCGCTGGATGCGCTTCACTGGCTGCCTGTGAAGAAACGTGTGCTGTTTAAGTGCCTCCTCGTCTGTCACCGAATTGTCTGGGGCAGGTCGCCCGCCTACCTTAGGGATCTAGTCAGCCGCTACGAACCAACAAGGACCCTCCGGTCGGAGGGTGCCGGGCTGCTGACAGTCCCCAGGATAAGCAAGGCTAGAATGGGTGGACGATCTTTTGCGTTCCAAGCAGCTCAACAATGGAACAAACTTCCTCCTGCCCTGAGACTGGAGAGCAGTGAAGCGCTGTTCAGGGCCAAGCTTAAAACACATCTCATGGTGATCGCTGGTAGCTTTAGCGCGGGGACACGCCGAGATGGCGTTACTGAGCGCTCTATAAGCTCTCTATAAATAAATAAATAAATTGTGTTACTTATAAAGATGCCCTAGACCTCGCCCCCTAGGTAGGCACCGGGAGTAAAAAGAACACACACAGGATGAAAGACTAGGCACAGAAAGACACAGATGAGCAGACACAATACACACAAGGAAAGAGAACAGGTGGGATGACCCAATCAGTAAGCAGTCACAGAACACACATGAGGAAACTGAACATACGGTATGACACAGACTACACAGAGGAAGACACAGAATCAGTAAGCAGTCATAGAACATATGGGAAAAAATAACACACGGCATGACACAGAGTACGTGGGAAGACACAGAATCGGTGAGCTGCAACACTAATGACATAACTGGCGGATCGCTGTCAGACTGTTTGGAGTGACGTGTTCTCGCACCCTACAAAGTCCCTCAAGGATCCATAGCAGAGCTCTCAGAAACCCCTAGCTGGTCAAGTACTAAATATCTCAAATGCAAAACTGGGTGACAGCCTGGCAGGTGAAACTGAACCACAGTAAAGCTCACTTCAACAAAAACACAAGTCCAACAGTAGGTTTACTAAACCGTGGCAGACAATGCTAACGAAATACCTGCTCTGTGCCATAAAATAATGTACAACGTAAAATCGCTTACTGTACACAAGAGAAAACAAGTTAAGAAAATCAGTCAAATATTATAAGCAGCTGCCGAGCAGAGCCCTCCCCTCCATGTGTGCTTTGGCACCCGGGACATGCACAGGAGCGTGGAGTGGACGGTGCTCGCTTTGAAGAGTGCTCGTGATGTGATATAATATTCTTGGCGCTTTGCCACCTTGAAAAATACACTGCGCGGAGTTCTCATCCTGCTTTACGGAAGCATCGCCGGCGTAAATGCGCATTTTTAGGTCTCGCTGAGTAAGCGTGCATGCGCTGCTCGGAGAGACTTTAGTAGGTGAGTTTTCAAAGTGCTGCTGAAGGCTGGCAGTTTGCGCGTGCACGCTCGCGTGAACGCAAGCTTGTCGCCAGCCAGCAGCACGTTGAAAACTCACCTACTAAAGTCTCTCTGAGCAGCGCATGCGCGCTGACTCAGCGAGACCTAAAAAGCAGGTAATAGAAAAAGAGTGAAAAAGTAGTTAACAAACACACAAAAAGTAGACAAAAACAAAAAATATAGAATCAGGAAAATAGAGAGAGAGATAATAAATAAAAAAGATCAAAAAAAGTTTTCAGAAACACAGGATTGAAAAGATAGAGGGAGGATTGAAAAGCAGGCCCCAGAACCATAGCAATAGAGTGAAAAACAAGATGGCCGCGCCCATTGCAACCGCATGGGCAAGTTACCAAGATATTTCCCCCCCGAGCACGCAAAAAGCTTTGCGAACACGTAATACACGTTCCCGAACAGGAAATACCTATTGCGAACGGGCGCGAGCATGCATTGCGTGACCCGGAAAAGGAAATAGCATCGCGAGCGGGCGGGACAAGTGAAAACAAAATGGAGGCGCCCATTAGCGACCGCATGGGCAAGTTGGCGACACATTTCCAACGCGATCACGCAAAAAACATCGCGAACAGGTGGGACAAAAACGTCCGCGTCTTCGTGATATTTCTGCGTGTTCACAGAGATTTTTTACGTTTTTGCGAAGATTTGCGTAACGCGATTACGCAAATTCCACCGACCCCTAGTTACTATTCTTCTTTTGGATGACATTCAAGGCTTTGCATCACGGTTCTTGGGTTGTTTCAACTGCGCATGTGAATTGGTCACATGATGCGCAAATTTCAGTCCCGCACGGAAGCCCAAATACGAACTAATAGAGAGGTCAAAGAAAGAGAGCATTAAAATAAAAAATAAATGATTTCACTGTATACCATGTCGCCGTCCAATTGTCCTCAGAGTCGCACGATGCTGTAAGGGGTCCACCTCCCGATAACCCCTTGGTCTGATATGTATAGCACAGACACAGAAGGGTGATCAGGCGAGGGAAGGAAAGGAAGGGGACAGCAGGGAGGGAGATCTGGAAGAGAAAGAACAATATTCAATGGTTAAATCAATCCCTAGCTTTCTATCACTCTGTTTTTCCCTAACTCCCCCTTATACCTGTAAAAGAAAGAAGGCACTCTGGAAACCGGAGACCGGGCGGACCTGATCGCAAGGCAACTGGAACCCTACAGACAAGACACTAATCAGCAGTTGTTGGGATACTCTTACCATCACCCTCGTATTTTCCCCCAGCTACCTGACCTACCATGAGTTCTGGATTCTTCTCTTTACAGGGGGGAATGACGTATGCCAGCAGTCACCTTTCCACCCCTGTAGTGATTACAAACGAACACATGAAATGCAGCAGGGCACGTGATAAGGAATTCTCCCGGTCGCCCTACAAGGGTGTCGGAATGAGCCTGATTTTCACTGTTTCAATACTTCTTAGGCAGTGTTTATGAGATACATTGATGTGACCATAAGATCGCTACAGCGTCCATACTCCAATGTATGGGTTTGCCACCAACACAGCCGCGAGTAAATCTCGCTCGGAATTTAGATACAGCCCTCCGCCTAATTAAGTGTCAAGAGGCGGGCTTGAGCTGATGAGAGTAATGAACAACACACTGTTCCTAGGAATATGCGACCCCGCACGCCTCAGCGCGGCATCCAACGGGGCCACCGAAATCAGACACTGGATAACAAGGATAGACCCCACCTTGCTAAGACAGAGTGCCTGAACAAACACTGTTCCTAGGAACTTGCGACCCCGCACGCCTCAGCGCGGCATCCAACGGGGCCACCGAAATCAGACACGGAATAACAAGGCTAAACCCCGCCTTGTTAAGACAGAGATATCAACGAAACAAAGTGTGTGGGATGTCAGCGAATAACTACAGGGTTGGTGCAGAGCACCCCTACCATAACGCCATACACCGTCCACACTCCGACCTGGAATCAAAATAACCGGCACCCGACTGATGCCGGATGTTCCCTTTTCTTCGACTATGCGTCAAGCGCGCTGACGTCACGAGCGTCCGCACGCATTGCTCCATGGGAATTGTAGTTCCCATTATGTCCGCCTACCGCGGTTGGGTGCCGCTCTGAATGGCAGGGCTCTTCTGCGCACCCGGTGGGCCACAACAGTACATCCCTCCCCCGAAGAGCACTGACATAAACAAGCTTTCTTAGGATATTTCTTGTGGAACTGATCAACCAGTTTAGGGGCGTGGACGCTGGTAGCTGGTTCCCAAGAGTTTTCCTCATCCCCGTATCCCTTCCAGGCCAGCAAATACCACAACCTGGTGCGATATATCCTGGAATCCAGTACCCCTCTCACTTCGTATTCTGCTTCGCTATTTACGATGACTGGAGCAGGGGTCTTAAGCGGTCCCACCAGAGCGGGCTTCACTAGGGACACGTGAAAAGCCGGATGTATTCGCAAGGAGGAGGGCAAAGAAAGCTTAACCACTACCGGATTCACTAATTTCACCACCCGATAGGGACCTATGTACTTGGGGTTGAATATGCTATAGCGCTTGAAACGAATGATTCTTGTGGATAGCCACACATAATTTCCCACTTTATAGACTGGTCTAGGCCTTCTACGCTTGTCCGCGGAAGCCTTGTATCTGCGCTTAGCCTCTCGCAAATTGGTTTTTGCCACCTGTAAGGTTGTGTGAATGCGCTCTATTCTGCTCTGCGCCTCCGGAACCTTGGTTGCTTGCACTGGATTAAGGAAGGGCGAAAACCAAGGATGGAAACCATAAGTGCAGTAATAAGGAGTTAGTTTGGTGGAGGCATGCGACGCGCTATTATACGCCACCTCTGCTAACCACAGTAAGTCCACCCAATCATTCTTAGAAGCGCTGGAGTAACACCTTAAGTATTGCTTAAGGGTTTGGTTGACCCGTTCGGTCTGTCCATCGGTTTGCGGGTGAAAACTAGTGGAGATGTTGGACTCTATACCTAACGCCGAACACCAGGCCTTCCAGAAGTGAGCTGTGAACTGGCCTCCGCGGTCTGAAACAATCCTCCTAGGCAGACCGTGTAGGCGTACCACGTTAGTTAAGAGCAGGTGTGCTAACTGTCCTGACGTGGGTAGTTTCTCACAGGCTACGAAGTGTGCCATCTTTGTTAAATAGTCCACTATTACCGTGATAACGGTACATCCTTTGTCGCAAGGCATTCCCATGATGAAGTCCACCAAAATGTTTTCCTACGGGAGATTAGGAGTGGGGAGAGGCTGTAACAATCCTGCTTGTTTGGAATGTGAGGCCTTCATTTGACTGCATACTCTGCACTTATTTACCCATGAGCACATGTCCTCCCGAACCGAAGGCCACCAGAATTGCCTCAGGACCCTTTCAAGGGTTTTCTCCCTGCCGTTGTGACCGGCGCTAGGTAGAATATGACACCATTTAAATGCTTGAAGACGCAAGGCCTGGATGGGAAGGAGAATCTGCTTTCCCCGTATCGGTATGTCTTGTATCAGTTTCCAGTCAGGATTGCTTCTCAGCCAGTTCGTCCATCTGGTTGTTTTAACGTTCCGGGATACACTCCTCAAAAACGGATCCGTGCACGTCGCCCCTATCACATGTTCGGGGCTGATGATGGCTCCTTTAGGTGAATTAGGGAGGGTATTCTGGGATGCTTGCCTGGATAAAGCGTCTGCTTTTTTGTTTTCCTTTCCTGGCCTATAAGTAACCAGAAAGTTGTATCCCGCAAAAAAGAGAGTCCACCTCAATTGACGGGGTGTAAGGTGTCTAGCTGCCGTCATGAACTGTAAGTTCCTGTGGTCTGTGTAGACGGTCACCACGTGTCTAGCCCCCATTAAATGATGCCTCCATTCACTGAAGGCGTCTTTGATGGTGAGCAGCTCTTTTTCAGCTATATTGTAATTGCACTCAGCGGGGTTCAATTTTCGTGACATGTAAGCCACCGGATGTAGTTGCCCTGTTTCGACGTGTCTTTGGGACAACACCGCTCCCAACGCTGTGTCGGAAGCATCGGCCTCCACGATGAATGGATATTCCGGGTGTGCATGAGCCAACACCGGGGCCGTAGAAAACGCCTCTTTTAATTCTTCGAAACCTTTTTGGGCACCTGCAGTCCACAGAAACACCGACTTCTTGCGCAACAGCTGGGTGAGAGGGGTTGCCAATTCTGAAAAGTGGTTGATAAAACGACGATAGAAATTGGCAAACCCCAAGAAACACTGTACGTCTCTAAGGTTGTGTTGGGTAGGCCATCTTTTTACTGCCAGTACCTTCCTTTCTGACATTTCCTGGCCCCAGGGCGTGAGGTTTACCCCTAGAAATTCCACAGATGTCACACCAAACTCACACTTACTGATTTTGCAAAATAAGTGGTGTTTTCGTAGGGTTTGAAGGATGGTTTTTACGTGTTGCGTATGCTCCCTGGTGTCGTGTGAGTAGATCAAGATGTCATCTATATATACTATGACAAAGTGGTCAAGATATTCGCGAAGAACATCGTTTAGGAAGAACTGAAGGGCCGCGGGGGCATTGCACAGCCCGAAGGGCATGACCAAATACTCATGGAGCCCGAATCTGGTTTTAAACGCGGTCTTCCATTCGTCCCCTCTCCTCATTCGGACTAAATGGTATGCCCCTTTCAGGTCTAAGCGCGTGTAAATCACTGCCTCTTTTACCTGCTCCAGCAGAACATTAATTAGCGGTAGCGGATACCGGTTCTTCACGGTAATGGCGTTTAATGCCCTGAAGTCCACACACGCGCAAAGTTCACCATTGGCCTTAGGGATAAAAAAGAGAGGCGACGCAGCTGGAGACTTCGATACTCTTATAAACCCCAGGCCCAAATATTTATCCTAGTACTCCCTGAGGTATTTATGTTCGGACTCACTTAGGGCATACACCCGTCCCGCGGGAATGACCGCTCCAGGTATCAGGTCGATTTGACAATCGTACGACCTGTGTGGAGGTAAGACTTCTGCATTGTCCTCGTTAAAGAGATCTTCGTATTCCTTATAGACCTCGGGTAATGCTACTGCTTGTTCAACAGCGGTAGCCACCTGGTAACAAGTTGCCAACGACGTGGCAGGGTTCTTTGGGGGAATGTTGCAGTTAGCTAAGCAATAGTCGGATGTAAACATCAGGGTTTTTTCGAGCCAGTTTATAAGAGGATTATGGAGGCGTAACCAAGGCAACCCTAGTATTAATCCATAATGGGGTGCTGGAATAACATTAAAGGAAATCAACTACTGGTGCTCCTTCCCCTGTCTTACCGATAATGGTCCAGTATGGAATCTCACTGGTCCAGAATCCAACATTTTGCCATCAACCGCAAACACCATCTCAGGCGTACTTTTTTCTTGTAACGTTATTCCTAGCCGTACCACCTGTTCCTGATCCATAAAACACCCTTTGGCCCCAGAATCCAATAACGCCTGGACTGGCAACCACTCGTTTTGCACCAAAATGTGTACTTCCACATAGAAATGGTTTCTTTCCTTGGTCTTTAGGTCTTCTAACGAAGGGATGTACATCGAGCTCAAAGAGTTCCCTTCTTCCTCCTTTAAGCTGGAGCGTTTCCCACCACTGAGTGGGTGGTTCTGGTAACCGCAGCTTTCTGCTCCAGTCGTGGAACTTTGGGCCTCAAACTGCATTCGCGTATAAAATGTCCCTTCCGCCCGCAATACAAGCATAGGCCTCTCTTCCGCCGGTACTCTCGTTCTTCGGAGGTGAGCGGTTAACGGACAGCTCCGATTTCCATGGGCTCAGGTTTTGAGGGAACTTGGTGGTTTGCCGACCTAGTAGGTTCCACACTACGCACCGGTCTCTCCCTCCGTCTGTGATCCCCTTTTCTCTCGCTCATGCGATGATCCAGCCTCAGCACCAGACTGATGAGAGCGTCACAGGTGACAGGTTGCGGGTCGATCTGAGCCAACACATCCTTCATCTCTTCGCTTAACCCTTGATGGAAAATGGCCGCTTGTTTCTCTTCTGGTCACTCGGTTTCAGTGATCAATCTCCTGAAATCGTTAAGATAGGAGATAACATCCCTATTGCCTTGTCGCAACTCTAGCAGATCTCTGTCGGCCGAGAGCGTGGCCGCTCGGCGGTTGAATGTTTTCTCGAATTTCACCAGAAAGGCATTCCAATCATAGAGGAGTTGATCGTCCCTTCTCACCAATGGGACTGCCCATTGAGCTGCGTCCCCAGATAAGTACGAGAGAAGAAAGGCGACCTTCGAATGGTTGGTGTTAAACGCCCTAGCCCGACAACTAAAATGTAACATTACTTGTGTGAGAAAGACTTGCAACTTCCCACCTTCCCCGCTGAACCTTTCAGGGGTAGCTAATGGAACTGGCGTGGGAATCTCCACAACTACGGGGGCCGCTGGGGTAGCGCGTTGTAAGCCTGCATCAAAGGGGTTGCGTTCCATGTGATCTACCTGCGCCTGTAGTGTTGCTGTTTCTACTCTAGAAGCAGCTACCTCAGCCTGCAACAAGGCCAAAGCAGCTATGACATCCTCTAAAGTGGCCATCCCACCGTGCGACTGGGAGGACAGTTATCCGTGGGCCGGTTATTTTGTCGCCGTCCAATTGTCCTCAGAGTCGCACGATGCTGTAAGGGGTCCACCTCCCGATAACCCCTTGGTCTGATATGTATAGCACAGACACAGAAGGGTGATCAGGCGAGGGAAGGAAAGGAAGGGGACAGCAGGGAGGGAGATCTGGAAGAGAAAGAACAATATACAATGGTTAAATCAATCCCTAGCTTTCTATCACTCTGTTTTTCCCTAACTCCCCCTTATACCTGTAAAAGAAAGAAGGCACTCTGGAAACAGGAGACCGGGCGGGCCTGATCACAAGGCAACTGGAACCCTACAGACAAGACACTAATCAGCAGTTGTTGGGATACTCTTACCATCACCCTCGTATTTTCCCCCAGCTACCTGACCTACCATGAGTTCTGGATTCTTCTCTTTACAGGGGGGAATGACGTATGCCAGCAGTCACCTTTCCACCCCTGTAGTGATTACAAACGAACACATGAAATGCAGCAGGGCACGTGATAAGGAATTCTCCCGGTCGCCCTACAAGGGTGTCGGAATGAACCTGATTTTCACTGTTTCAATACTTCTTTGGCAGTGTTTATGAGATACATTGATGTGACCATAAGATCGCTACAGCGTCCATACTCCAATGTATGGGTTTTCCACCAACACAGCCGCGAGTAAATCTCGCTCGGAATTTAGATACAGCCCTCCGCCTAATTAAGTGTCAAGAGGCGGGCTTGAGCTGATGAGAGTAATGAATAACACACTGTTCCTAGGAATATGCGACCCCGCACGCCTCAGCGCGGCATCCAACGGGGCCACCGAAATCAGACACTGTATAACAAGGATAGACCCCGCCTTGCTAAGACAGAGTGCCTGAACAAACACTGTTCCTAGGAACTTGCGACCCCGCACGCCTCAGCGCGGCATCCAACGGGGCCACCGAAATCAGACACGGAATAACAAGGCTAAACCCCGCCTTGTTAAGACAGAGATATCAACGAAACAAAGTGCGTGGGATGTCAGCGAATAACTACAGGGTTGGTGCAGAGCACCCCTACCATAACGCCGTACACCGTCCACACTCTGACCTGGAATCAAAATAACCGGCACCCGACTGATGCCGGATGTTCCCTTTTCTTCGACTATGCGACAAGCGCGCTGACGTCACGAGCGTCCGCACGCATTGCTCCATGGGAATTATGTCCGCCTACCGCGGTTGGGTGCCGCTCTGAATGGCAGGGCTCTTCTGCGCACCCTGTGGGCCACAACATACCACTTATCTCTACTCAATTTACTTATATAACTGTTACGCATTAGCATTTTAGTAAATTTACATGGTTTACTTTCAGCAAGACATGTGCATTATCATGTGAGTTTCAAGCGGCCATTTTAAAGGCAACTGCGCAGCTGCAAAGATTTCCCTCCAAGCGATAGTACGTCATACTGCGTAGATGCACGGGTTACTTGTTAGTAATACACACAGGCAAGCTTCCCCTAGATTCTGTGTACGGATTTTCTGATGCATTATTAGTATTTATGAACACAATTATCATGGTATTACGAGTTATTTGAGAGGATTGCTTCAGAGCAAGTCTCTTTTATACGAGTCCTTGATCCGTCAATAGCAGCAGCCAGTCACACATGGGTCTGAGAAACTTGGTAATTCTCGAGCTTTGATGATGCAACTGGTCCAGGTCTCTCTCCCGCTCTTTCTCTTTCCCTCTCTCCTTCTCTCACCCTGCTCTCTCTTTAGTCGTGCACGAGGAGTTTTGCCAAAAGCCTCTCCTGTCACACAAAAGGCATCTAACTCCCAACCAGGCAAAGTCATTGGTATCTATTCCTCACTGATGAATTATTAGTTTGCCATTGCAATTCGACTGTTAAGTCTTACTATTCTGAGCTACACACAGGCACACACAGACATGCAAAAAATCTCTCTCTCTCTCTCTCTCTCTTTCTCTCTCTTTCTCTGAAACTAGTGACAATTGATTACACACATTTTTCTCCAGCGTGTGCATTACCCACTTGAGTTACTGAGTAACACTGGTAAACACTAATTAATGACCTCACTTTAGCATCATGGTGATAGCCCTAATAAAAGACAACAAATTATTATTATAGTCTACAGATTCCTGGTTAACAAAATAGTGCTTTTCTCCAGGACTTAAATGAATGGTGGACTGAAATGTTTAGACCTGGCGCCATCTTTAGCCCACTGCTTGAATAACAGGTGCAGGGATGGAAGGGGGCGCCCTCTGTAAGCAGTAAGGGACAGTGCTTTGGTCAATTTTGGATCCAAATGCTTGGACTGAGTCTAACTGACATGCTATCCACCCCTGAGCAGAGTGCAAGGCCTCAAAGAGGCAGTGCCATACCGACTTCCAACTCCAGGCTGCATTTTAGTTATGACACTGGGGTCAGAGAGGGCTGACTGAAATGTTTCTAAATAGGACCACCGCCATGAAGTCCTGGCCCCTGCCTGCAAATCACAAACTCACCACTGACAGGGTGAACCCTCACCCTGCAGCAACGCACTATAACTTGACAACAGGACCAACCCTACTAGCACTGCAAACCGGGCATTTGACCCGGCTGCAAATTTGTTTGGGAGTGTCGGTCTTCCACCACATACACCCCCCCTGAAGATACGTGCCTGCCCCTCCCCCAAGCGTTGGCCAATGGCCGTCAGACGCACTGGGGAGGGACTGCGGCCGGTGGCCAATGCCCAAAGTTAAGAGCTTAGGAGACCTTTTTTTGCATGTACTCTTATTTCATTAATTGTACTTGAAGAGTACCTATCTTAGCCTAAAATCATTTAGAAAAGGTTATCTGACCGAAACACTTTGGGGCATACTCACAACAAAGTAGCGAAGCATGTCGTTAAGCCTAGAAGGCTAACGACCTGCTCCGTCACTTTAGAAACGCAGGGCTGAACCATATTTACAAGAATATGGTGCGGCCCTGCGTTTCCCCCTGTGCTGACGCTAAATTTAGCTGCCTAGCGCCAATGCAGAGACCCTTGCACCATAGTGCAAGTGTGTCTGCGTTGAGAGGAAGATTGTTTCGCATAAAAGTAACAAAACAGCAGTTAAAGATTGTTTATGTGCAGGAAGGTGTCCCTTCCTGCACATAAACAATCTTTAAATGACGTTTTGTTACTTTTATGTGTGCTGCTTAATGCAGCACACATAGAAGTTACAAAATGTCATTTTTTTATGATTATGTGTAGGAAGGGTGACCTTCCTGCACATAAACAATCATTGGCGTGTTGCTGTTTCCATGTGTGCTGCACTAAGCAGCACACCTGAAAACAGCAAAAACGAGGAGAAATAAAGCATTTCTCCTTGTTTCGCCTGTTTAAGACCAGGTTTTCCCTGGTCTTAATTTTGGCGCTGTCTCCTATTTACACCACCCTTGTAAATAGGGGACAGCGTCAAAATCAATGGGTGTTACGGTGGAATGCCCACTGAAACACCCATTGCCCTTCCCTTTCCCACTAAGTACAGCGTGAAAGGGTGCCTTATTTACAAGGTAGCGTTAAGCCACAGTTAAGTGGCTTAACGCTGCCTTGTAAATAAGGCGAAGCCCCTATCGCCACCATAGTGTCACTAAAAGTGTCTATAACTATATAGAGAGGGTCCTGGCCTCAGAACAGAAGCAGGAACTCTGTGCTAGTCTTGCTACTTCCTTGTGCTGATCAAGGATGGCAGCCTTCATCCTATTTTAGATCTGCTGGTCCGTAGGTATTATTTGCGGTTCACAGGGGAAGAAGAGCATTTTCAGTTTGTGATGCTCCCGTTTGGCCTTACTAGTGCCTCTTAGATGTTCACAAAAGTGATGGTGGAGGTCGCAGCCCATCTTTGGAGGTTTGGTGTCCCAGTCTTCCCCTACCTCGACAACTGGCTGTTGAAGGCAGGCTCAACCAAGGCAGCAGTAGACTACCTCTAGATAACTGCAAACCTTCTAGCATAGGACTCTGCAGATGCTTCCGTTCATCGGAGTTATCCTGTATACAGTGTGATGATGTACCTTTCTCATGAAGAGTCCAGGACATTCAGGCTATAATCCTGATGTTTCAGGTTCTATCCTGGATCTCATTGAGGTTGACTCTGAGGCTCCTGTCAATGCTGACCTCCTGCATCTTGCTGGTCGGAAATACCAGATGGCACATGCAGACTCTGCAGTGGAATCTGAAGTCTCCATGGGCACAGCACCAAGGAAATCTATTGAATTCCATCCAGATTCCAGAGGAAACTTCAAAAGGCTTGTACTGGTGGCTGCTTGATTGTAATTGGATCAGCAGCAGACCCCTGTCATTACCCCGTCACAGCTCACAGTGGTGAAAAACGTATCACTGATGAATTTGGGAAGCCATTTGGGAAACGTGGAGATCAGAGGGCTCTGGCCAAAACCTGGCTCCACAAAAGTATGTTGGTGTTGCTTGCGATCTAGTTGGCTTTGAAGGCCATTCTTCCAACCATCAAAGTGAGACTGGTACAGGTTCTCAAAGACACCACTGCCATGTAGTACTGCAACAAGCAGGGTGGGGTAGGGTTGTGAATCCCATTCCATAAAGCTGTGCGCCTTTGGAAGTGGCTTAATCGCTAGTCAGTTTCTCTGTTTGTGAACCACCTGGTGAGATCCCTAAACACCAGGCTAAAGGATATCAGCAACCGATGCTTAGCGGATTATGAGTGGCAGTTAACCCCAAAGGTAGTGCAGAGCATTTTTCATTAACCAGGAGAAACCTGGTTTGTTTCTTTGCCACCAACCAGAACGATCAATGTCCTCACTTTGGCGGTCTGGAGTCCTTGAGAAGGCTTTCTGTCTTGGACACACATTCCACCTAGGATGGAGCTCAGGATGCCTATATGCCTTTCTGCCCCTGTATCTTCTGGCTAAGTCCTGGAAATTACCAGCTCTTTGTGGGGTTTTCAGGACCAAAGAAGGTTACAGCAGTGCAAGAAAGGAAGAATGTCTAGAAGGATAGTGCTGTGTATTATCATCTGCTAGGTGTTAGAGAAGAAACTGCTACCAGAAGGATTAAGGGGCTTATTCCATTCAAGAGAGTGCTGCTACTACGGCACTGGCGTGCGGAGTGCATGTCCTGGATATCTGTCATGCTGTTACGTGAGCATCAGTGCATATGAGGAAAAGCACCATTGCCTTGACAGTCCAATCTGTCGGTATGAGCGTTTAGCCCAGTCGGTCTTGCATGACTTTTTCAGCCATTCTAAAGACCCACCACCTGGTGTGGTACTGCTTTGTTATCTATTCATGTGAGCAATCTGCAGTTAGTAGTATCCATCAAAAGAACAAGGTTTCACCTTTAGTAATACTTTTTTCTGTTGAATAATCTATCTAACCCCAGATTCCTCATTGCAAAACCTCCTCCCCCTTCTGTGGAATGGGTTTATTTCCAACTAAAAAGGTCTCAATCTAGAGATCTGCATACTGGTCATACCAATTTGCTAATGGGTTCTGTATCGGTGGGCGCAGGCTAGCCTATGAAATAAACTGATTTCAGCACATATGGGTGGCGCCTGCATTCGGCTCGGCTCGTCACTTCTCGAGCAGAACGTCATCGATACAGAGTCCACAGTGGAGCCTGAAGTTCCAGTGGCCCAGCACCAAGAAGACCTATCAGATGCCATTGAAATTTTGAGGAGATTGCACATGATCTGCAGTGGTGGCTACCTGACTGTAGTTTTACCAGCGGCACAACTCTTTCCCTTCCCCACCTGGAGCTGACGGTGGTGATGGCTGCATCACTGCTGGGTGGGGAGGTCATCTGAGAGAGATGGATTTCAGAGGACTTTGGTTTCCAATGAAATACTGGCTCCATATTAGTCTGTTGGTGTTGTGGGCCATTCATCTGGTATTGAAAGCCTTCCTGCCATCTATCAAGGGAAAGCTGTGGAAGGTTCTCACAGAAAACACCACCACCATGTGGTACTGCAACAAGCATGATGAAGTGGCATCCTGGATCCTGTGTCTGGTGAGCTCCTTGAATACCAGGGTAAATGTGCGCTGTGACGGTGCATGGCTCATCACAAATGGTATTCTACATCCCGAGGTGGTGCAGGGCATCTTTTTATTTATTTATTTATTTTATGTTTTATATAGCTCAAACATGACCCTGAATAGGGTGTCAGAGCTCTTTACCTTTTCAATTCCAAAACAGTTATGTTACCAAGTCATTGGTTGTTGTAGGATCTATGATGCTGGCGAGCCTATTGAGATTATGGGAGGTATTTACTCATATAAAAGGATTTAGCTTCGTTTTTTAATGCATAGATGGACGGGATGTTTCTAATGTTGGGAGGGAGAGCATTCCAGATTCGAGGAGCTGCACCAGAGAATGCTCGGTCATAAGTTATTTTCTTATGAAAATGGGCCGGTTTCTGTAGTAGATCTCCATGGCTCTTAGAGATACAGCATCCTCCAGATAGAGTGATTTTCTGGGCTAGGTACACAGGTGTTTGGTAATGAACCGACTTGTGTGTGATGCATGCCAATTTAAATTGTACTCTTGCTTCGTAGGGCAACCAGTTGAGAGCTTTCAAATGAGGGGTGATGTGGTCGAATTTTTTGGATCCCGTTATAAGTCTTGTGGCCGCATGAAGACAAGCTTTCAGTGGGGCTGTTGAGATCTAGGGAAGAATGGCCAGCATTATGCAACCATACTCTATCCTTGAAATGACAAGTGCCTGAACTGCTGTTTTGAGGTCTGACTTATTTCAGAAATGGTGTCAGTTTTCTGAGGTAGCTTAAATGGAACCGGGTGTTTTTTGCCATTGTGCTAATATGTGATAGCATGTTCAAGTTTTTGTCCAGAATAATTCCCAAGGATTTAGTGGAATCAACAATCTTTGGAGTACATTTTAATGCTGTGATCAGATTGGTCCACTCTATAATGTTCATGGAGCTTTTCTGGGGGGAAATCAGCAGGAATTTGGTTTTATGTGGGTAAAGCTTCAGATGGTTACTGGTTAGCCAATGATTGGTTCTCTTTAGTGCCTGGTTCATGATACCTATCTCTTCTGTCTATGTGACTTTGATGTACAGCTGAGTGTCATCTACGTACATGTGGAAAGAGATGTTTGCTCGCTGTAGTGTTTCCGTGAGTGGTTCTATGTACAGATTGAATAACGCTGGGGATAGTGTGGATCCCTGTGGAACTCCGATTGTATTTCCGGATAAAACTGATAAAGTTTGATTGACTATGAATTTTTGCAATCTTTTTTCTAGGAAAGAGCTAAATCATTTTAGGACAGTACCCTCTACTCCCATTCTATTTTTCATGTGATCTAGAATTTTGGCATGGTTTACCGTGTCGAACGCCGACGATAGGTCAAGCAGGATTAGGAGACATGTTTTGTTATGGTCGAGAGCAAGTGGAGCGTCGTCCACGATGTGCAGAATTGCAGTTTCCGTACTATGGTAAGGTCTGAATCCTGATGGAAGTCATTTAGTAGATTGAATTCGGAGGTATGATGGCTCAGTTGTTGTACACATTTTTCCAGGAGTTTGGCTAGCATGGGCATGTTTGTTACTAGTCTGAACTTGTTTGGGTCAGAGGGGTTCTCTATTGGTTTTTTTATGATTGGAATAACTTGTCCAGTTTTTAGGCATTCCGGAATTGCGCCTTGTGCTAATGACGCGTTGATGATCTTTGACCATGACGGGATGAGGGGATGAGTAGATGGTTTATTGAGGACCAGCACATTGCAGGTAAGGGATCATTGTAATGATTATTAGGTTTAATGGTCGACATGATCTTTGCAAGTCAAATTCATTGATCGGCTTGAATTCTGACCACCGAGCATTATTTTTTGGTTTGTGCAACTCTGGTTGACATTGATGGTCATCTAGGGTGCGCTTGATGAATTCAGGGCATTCAGCTGCTTTTTTGAGCTCCACCTCCATTTGGCTTTCGCTGTGAAGAAGGAGGAGAAAACTTTGCTGCTTAAGATCATTTTTGCGGTAGTTGGAGCAGATTTAGCAGCTTTATTAGATTGATCTTTTAGCAGATCGAAACGTTTCCTCGGTCTGTTTTTTGCATTATCCAGTTCATTCCTGAAGAAGTCTTTTTCTGAGTTTAGAATGCTTTTATTGTAGGCTTTCCTGGACTGTCTTAGTTGGATTAAATGGGGCAAGGGAGGAAGGGTGTTGTCTCCATTTTCGCTCTGAGAGTCTGAGTGAGCGTCTTTCTTCATTTAGGGCACTGTTAAACCAAGGGTTTTTATCAGTGTCATGGATCCTTTTGAATTTTAGCGGGCTATGTCCTCAATAATACTCGACATTGTGTTGTTATAGTATTTCGTGAGGTCACTGACGTCAACCATATTACTAGGGGGTTGCAATTCTGTTTCACAGCGTGCGTGACGTTAACCAAATTGAGTCCTCGAGTGTCACAAGACCATTTTCTGGGATTAATTGGTTGTGAAGACTTCCGAAAGTGGGAAGAAACCTGGCTACTTCTTGTCATCACAGTCAAGAACGCGCAGTGTCAAACATTTTAGCTGTTGGAGTTTCTGCTAGGTGATAACTTTGCGGCTCGAAAAGGAACTTGGAATCCTGTACGCCCCTGTCTTTCTTGCCCAGAGTTCTATAAAAGATCCGTAATGACTGGGCTCAAGTCATCTGACTAGCTCCAGATTTGGCCAGGAGAGTTAGGGGCATATCAACAAGGCGGCGATAAAAAATTATCGTCGCATTTGCGGCCGTTTTCAGCCGAAAAGCGGCGATAATTTTATCGCTATATCAGCAAGGTCATGCTATCGCGTGAATCCTTGCCTTAGCGCCCTTTCCCGTAACGCCCACATTTGCATCTCTAATGAGATGCAAAGTGGGCGTTCCAGCTCAAAATAACTGGAGATATCGTGTGAATCCTTGCCTTAGCGCCCTTTCCCGGAACGCCCACATTTGCATCTCTAATGAGATGCAAAGTGGGCGTTCCAGCTCAAAATAACTGGAGAAATGTCGCTAACCGACATTTCTCCAATTATCAATGAGCACGCTAACAAGCATAGCGATAAGAAAAGTAGCGCTAACCTTGGTTACCGCTACTTTCCTTACGCCTGCTTTTAGTTTGACTTAGCCATGATATCCAATGGAAGGTGGATATCATGGCTGAGTCTGCCCTGCCCTATCAGCAAGCTATCGCCAAACGTTGTGCGATTATCGCTGTATTTCCAGCGATAATCGCACAATTGGCAGCTTGCGCCTGGAATTTTATCGCTTTTGAGATAAGCGTTGCTAATAGCACGCTATCTCAGCGATAAAATTCGGCGATAGCCGGCGATAATTATCCCAGCGCTAAGTGCGCTTAGCGATAATTATTGCCGGTTTTTGCTGATGTGCCCCTAGGATACCCAGAAGTTCTGAGCATGTGCATCTACCAGCTTATCAGACTTCCACTTCTGGAGGACCTTCTGTTGCAGCGACAGGTCAGGGTCCTTCACTCGAATGTGCATAGCCTACACTTCCAGCCATGGAAATTGAGTGGTGGCAGCTAACTGCAGTCGATTTGCTGACCGAAGTGGTAAAAGTCATCCTTGCCGCCAGGTGCCCTTCCACAAAGTCCATTTATACTGGGCGCCGATGTAGACCCTTTACAAGCTAATTTGTCGGATGTTCTATTGTTCATTTTGTCTTTGGTTCAGAAAGGCATTGCAATAGGCAGTATAAAAGGTTATTTGTTAGCACTTTCAGCCATTTTTGCTTTTCCTGGATCAAAAGTCCTTGTTTAAATCACCTGCACTTGATGTGGTTTATTAAGAGTTTGACTCACGTTCCATCCCATACTGTTTGTGATGTCATAGTGAGGCCTTAGGTTGGTCTTGTCGTTTCTGATGTGTATGTCCTTCGAACAGATCCTTGTTTCCTCTTGATCCCAAAGACACTGTTCCTCTTTAAGATCACTTCAGCACATTGCATAAGTGAATTTCAGGCACCATCTGTGCAGCCAGTTTACACCACCTTTTTTCCAAAGAAATGGGTGCTAGGGACTATGGCAGCTTTCTTCTCTGAAGTCGCAACTCCTTTCCACAATGGGTAATCAGTCCCTCTACCAGCATTTTTTCCCCCTCCAAACCTCTTGAAATAGGAGAGGCTTCATCAGCAGGACCCCAAACGTACTTAATGCTCTTATATTGATTGTACCAAGGAGAGAATGTGGCCTAACTGCGAGAGCGGTCGACCTCGTAACTGGGGAACAGGGTTCGAGTCTCGGCAGGCACACTCAACATCCTGTGATTCTGGGCAAATCACTTCATTACCCTGTGCCTAACAAAAATGAGTGTGTCCGTCTGTAACACAACTGGTGCTCATGTACAGCGGTCTGATACCTTCGGGTCTAGTTTGTGCTATATAAAACTCCCCCAAAAAATAATAAACCAGAGTGTGGGCAACCAACTGTTAGGCTGTGCAAAACAGGACCCTGTTGAGATTGATAGTCCTCTGAATTAAGTTCTGCTACTCAGTGGCTAAGAAGTAGCCATCAGCAGGTCTGAGACCCTATTCCATGAGGGCTACGGCTGCTACTACTGCGTTGGCACGCAGAGTTTCTGACCTTAACATTTATCAGCGTGCAACATGAACATCAGTGCATACATTCATGAAGCCCTGCTGCCTTGATAGCCAGGTCCGCCGGGCAGAACATTTCCGCCACTCAGTCTTGCAAGACTTTTTGCCCAATCGACAGACCCTCCAATGAGGGTGGAAAGGCTTTGGTGTTTATTATGAAGTGAGAAATCTGGGGTTATAAGTATCCATCAAAACAACAAGTTACTTTACTTTGGTAATGCTCTTTCTGGTGGATACGCTGTCTAACTTAAGATTTCTTAATGTTCTGTGAAGTGGCCTCTCTTTGATATATAATAAGATCCAAAGTTACAACTCTGCACACTGGTCCTACCAATTGTTCATGCTCTGCAACTGAGGGCGCGGGAAGAGACCAGCAAGAAACTGACATCAGGGCGCAATGGTAGCGCAAATATGCAGCTCCACTCACTCACTACCGGGGTGGTATGGAGTAAACATGGTAACATTCGGTCATGCATGACTTCACAGTTGAAAATGTCCTTTACCCAGAACGAATGAGATGTTGACCAAGACTAAGTGGATGCAATGGTTTTCGTTAACTGACTTGGGTAAGGGTTCTCCCCTTGCCTGAATCACACCATGGTCTGGCACTGTTTATTCAGAGCCAAAGCAGCATTCCAAAGTGTCGCATATTATCTCCCCCATCTCGCTGCTCCTTGCGGCTTTAGCCTTCCAGAACGTGTCAACCTCCTAGGGCAGCACCATCTTGTTTTTTCTAACATTCACCAGTGTGCACAGGGGACTTGGGCAAATTCCTCTGCATGTCAGTTGATGTAGTCACTGCATGCAGGTGGAAACGATCCCAAAATATTGTCATCTTTATCTTGAATTGGTTTACTTATGATTAACAACAATATATTCATACTATGGAATTGAGTGTTTTTCAATGTATTTATTTCCTGATCTAAGATGGCTGAATCACTTCCTGAAGTTGGTCACTTCCTGTTTTGACATGAAAAAAGAGGAGTCCGTTTTGAGTCCAGTTGCATCACAATTGTTCTGTGAGATTGCTCGCTCACTGAACTCTGTGGATTCTTCACCTTCTCCATTTCCTTTTTGAACTTGTTCTTTGGGTTACTCTCTAGTTTGGTCAGCTGGAAGGCACCCATTTTTTTCTTTCCAGCTGGGTATTATTTTTGGAGCAACACTAGACGTCCAGTTGCAATCTTGTGTCTGGCTTTGCCTTTGGAGATCGTAGGCCCTTCCTATGTACTAAGAAGATCTTTCAAGCATTGGAAAGAAGACTTGCTCTTGACATATTGCAATGCCAATGGAATCCAAAAATGCATCAGGTCCAAGAATTACTGATGGCAGTCAACAATCTGACATTTTCAGGTCCAAAGTTTGACTACTGCAAATGCCTCCTTACGTCAGTCCCTTGCTGTTCTGCAACAAGGTTCCGTGGATCCACCTATGGCTAGGTTGGTAGAATGGAAATACAACTGTAACCCCAGGAAGATAAAGACATTTTTGGACTTTTGCCATGTCCATTTTACCTTTAAACCCTGCATTTATGCAAGTGATAGATCTACGGTTGGCGTTATTGTCAGCAGTACAATGGGAAATGCCTTGAGTTTGAGATGCTAGTCAGTTGTTGAACACTTTTCCTGCCTTCCTTCTGGAGGTTAAGAATATATTTGATAGCCAAGACCCAAGAGGGGTTTTGGAACTCAGCCAGATTCCATGGATCTTCATACTTCTCCAGTTTCATTTGCCTAGCTAGGGAGATTGACTGGCCTAATTCAGCCCTCTTCAATTGATTTCGAAAAAGCTTAAAAGATGAACTGAAGTACAGAGTTGCTGAGCCAGTATCCCTACAAGACTGTTTTCAAATTAACATCCAGATTGATAATCGTCTTCAGTGAAGACACATTGAACGTCGTAAACAATCTGTTGGTCCTGCTTCTAGGCCTGTGTTAAAGAAAGATAACACCTAAGGCTCCCGATCCTAAAGAAGATCCCATGTAAGTGGTTTCACTAAAGGTCATTTGATGGAGAAATCAAAGACAAAGCACCGAAAACAAGGTCTGTGTCTTTACTGTGGTCAGAAATGTTATCTTCTGAGCTCTGACCTAAGGGGTCAGAAAACTAATACGCTTTTCCCCTAATGCAGGGATTAGAGGTAAGTGTTAAGCGAGTACTACAGTATTGGAGAGAAAATAGATTGCTGCTCAAACCTGAAGTGTTGATTTGGGAGAGGCTCTGTAGACTATCTGGGCTGTGTTCTCTCCTCTGAAGGAATAGTCATGGACACTCTGGACATCCTGATTTGGCCCACTGCTACTTCGGAAAAAGAAACATAGAGCTTTTTATATCTTGCAAATTACTATCTGAAATTCATCAAAATTTCACTAAGCTTGTCTATCCAATGACCGATTTGCTCAATAAAAGTAAGACCTTTCAGTGAAGAAACAATGCTACCCTCGCTTACAATAGGCTTAAGAAAGAGTTATTCGGGTTCCAATATTACAACAACTAGAAACCTCCAAGCTCTTTATTGAGACTGATGCTTTAAATCTAGCTACGACAGCAGTCTTAATTCAACTTGGTCATGACGGAGAAGAACATTAGGTTGCCTTCTTCACCAAAACCTTTCCCCAGGAGAAAGAAATTCTAGCCATAAAAGCAACCACAATAGAATGTAGACATTTGTTACTTGGAGCTCACTTTCATGTAACTGTCCAATTTAAGACAAGACCATATACGATAAAAATCCACAATACTATACTTAAAAGTTCACAGTTCCAAAAATACGCTGATTAAAAAGTACCTGTGAGAAATGCAGGGCACTGAGACCCTTGAAGTCACTCGCGTTGCAGGTCGAGCTCCTCTCTGGTGGAATCAGGAGTGCTGGCGCCGGTATGCGTCGGGTGCTGCGGTGTGAAGTGCAGCGGTGCGGCGTGCGGTGCCCCCAGGTCGCGGTGCGAGCAGCGGCTCGGTGGCGGCGTCAGATGGTGTCGTTGGTGAGACCAGTGTCGCGGTTCTAGATGAAGGCGGTGCTCGCCACGGTGCTAGCAGGTCACGGTGCAAGCAGCGGCGTCGTCGTTGCTGAAGCGCTGTCGTCGGCTGATGAACTGGAGTCGATGGCGCTGGCCTCAGTAGGCCAAGGCTGCGGTGCGGAATGAGGGCGGTGCATCGTGTGACTTACGGGCGGTGCCCTCGAACAATGGTGCAAGCAGCGTCGTCGATTTTGGCGGGAAGTAGCGGCATCAGGTAGGCCAAGGCGTCCTCGAGAAGCAAGGCGGTGCAGAGTGTGGTGCCCACAGGTCGCGGTGCAAGCCGCGGCTCATTGGCGGCATCAACGAGTGTCGTCGGTGAGACCAGGGTCGCGGTGCGGTGTTGCGGTGGTGCTCTCTGCGGTGCCAAAGCTTCGGCGTGAAGCGAGGCGGTGCGGAGTACAGTGCCCACCGTTCACAGTGCAAGCATCGGCTCTGTGGCGGTATCAACAGGCGCCGTCGGTGAGACCAGGGTTGCGGTGCGGCATTGCGGCGGTGCCCTCTGCGGTGCCTTCAGGACACGGAGTCAGCAGTGAAGTCGTAGATGTCGTCGAGTTGGTGTTCTTCTGGTTGCAGCACAAAACACACAGTCCCTAGTGCTGCGGGTCGAAGAACTCAAAGTCTTTGCTGTTCCTGAGACTTCGTGAACAGGGGGCAAGCTCTACCTCAAGCCCTTGGAAAGGCTCACAAGTTAGGTTGCAGAAAGTCCAGTCCAGGCCTTTCACTACCCAAGACAGAAGCAGCCACTACAGGTCAGCCCAGCAACGCACCCAGCAAAGCAGTCGTTCCTTTTCACAGCTTCTCCAGCTCTTCTTCTTGGCAGTCTTCTTGATCCAGATGAGTTCTAAAGTTCAGGGTTCTGGGACCCAGTATTTGTATCTAAAAATCCTTTGATACTTCAGGCAGAGGGTGTCTGTGCCCGGCCAGAACTAGTTGGGCCTTCTCTGGTGTGAATTCCTGGTAGGTGGTGGAGACGGCATTTGTCAGAGGCAGACCAGGCCCTTTGAGGTGCAAGGAAATCTCCTCCCCCTTCCCCCATCGTAGCCCAGGTCTATTTGGCCCTTTCCTGACCTACCTAGACTATCTGGAGCCCGTCTGGACCCCCAGCCTTCTGTCATCCAAAACCCAGACAGGCAATCCACATTCCATCAGAGACACACAGGATGACTGAGCAAGAAAATACCCACTTTCTAAAAGTGGTATTTTCAAACGCAGAATGTAAAAAGCACCTTCAGGCATACAAAATGTTATTTTCTTACCAAATTCCCCGGGCCAGTTATGTTTATAAGATGTTATAAACAAACCTCCCATTCTGTCTTATGGGGAACTGGTAGCCTTGCTATAGTGAAAAACGAAATTGGCTGTAATTTACTATTAAGGACATGCCACATACACCAGGGCATGTCCTACCTTTCACATACACTTCAACCTGCCCACAGGGGTACCTTGGGCCTACCTTAGGGGTGCCTGACATGTAAGAAAAGGGAAGGTTGGGGACTGGCAAGTGTGTGCACTGGCCAAGTCAACATGGCAGTTACAAACTGCGCGCAGACACTGCAATGGCAGGTCTAAGGTACCTTTTCAGGGCTACTCACGTGGGTGGCATAATCAGTGCTGCAGGCCCACGAGTAGCATTTGATTCACAGGTCCTGGCACACTCAGTGCACTTTAATAGGGACTAACAAGAAAATCAAATCCCCAATCATGGAAACACCAATCCATAGCACAATTTACACAGAACACCTGCACTTTACCACTGATCAGCAGTGCGAAAAGTGCGCAGAAACGTTACGCCAGCAAAAACAGAGTCAAAACTGGGAGGTCTGAAAGCAAAAAAGTCAGGGGAAGCACGCCAAAAGATGCCAAGTCTAACACCCTCAGTAACTGATGAAGGTATTTGCATACATACATAGCAATTACCAACATTCATGGTATTTACACATTCACTTAATAATCTATTATATACATTTCTTGACAAACCAGTTATTGTAGCATCATTATGTATGGCTTAGCATTCAAAGCGATACAATCATTATTATTAATTTTTGCAGTTTTACAAGAAATTGTAAGTTTTAAATCTTTTGCAGTCACATAATGTGGTAAATTTAAAACGATAAACAAATATCAGAGCAAAAATAGAAAAGATTCCAGTATATACATATTTGCATCTAGGAGTGATTCCTATGTTGGACCCCATGGCCCCTTAAAACTTAGATTGCTTAACTAGAGAAAATACAAATTCAAAAGCAGCTGCAGTATTTGAGGAATATTAGCGAGTGTGGCACAAAAAATGTTAAGGCACAACTCAGCATCTTCTTTTAAAGTGGAAAGACTCTCATATCAGGTATAGTCAAGAAAAATTGTGTCAGTCCCTCGAGTAGTACACCAAGGTTGAAATTCAGGTCTACAACAAAGTTTGTTTCAAGGACATTTAGGTGGATTTGCATTGTTAATACTGATGGAGCAGGTAAAACAAAATTTTGTATACCTCCTCTAATTTGCATGAAATTAATTATGTAATCATTCTGAATCTAACTTGTATTAATTGGTTTGAAGTGAAATTTACTAACCAACTTTTACACCTTGCTAAACACTAAATACACGTGGGACTAAAATGCTAATTGCATGGCAGAACAATTAATTAATTAACTATGGTACGCAAACTAACTTTAGATTTGTGGTGAGATAGAAAGGAATATGCTACTTACCAGTATGCATCTGTTCTTGGCATGTAGAGCTGCAGAGCCACACACTTAGGATAGTAGATCGCCATCTGATGTTGGGCTCTGATGCTTGCAGGTTGTTGTTGTCTTCGGAAGAAGTCTTTGGTCACGAGATAGGTGACTCCTCCCTTGGACTACAGTGCGCATGGGCATCCACTCCATCCTCAGATTGTTTTTCGCCATGATGGGAAATGATGGAGTTTGTAAAAATAAAGAAAGGATGTCCATGTGTAATGTCTAAGTAAGACGATGCTGGAACAGATACAGGTCCCGGGGAGGTGGGTGGGCGTGTGTGGCTCTGCAGCTCTACATGCCAAGAACAGATGCATACTGGTAAGTAGCATATTCCGTTCGAGGCATATGAGCTGCAGATCACACACTTAGGATAGACTATATAGCAGTGTCTCCCCTAGCGGTGGTCACCTGTATCAGTTGCAGCAGTTTGGAATAAAGTTTTAAGGACAGCCTGACCCACAGAAGCTTGTTGGTTGGCTTGCACGTCAACACAGTAGTGTTTAGTGAAGGTGTGTATTGTAGACCATGTTTCCTAGGAATGTCATGGAAGCCCCTATTTTGCGTGTGGAATGCGCTCTAGGGGGAACTGTTAGAGTGCGTTTAGCCTTGTGGTAGCATATTTGGATACATATAACTATCCACCTGGCTATTCCGGATTTGGAAATGGGGTTGCCTTTATGTGGTGGAGAGAAAGCAACAAACAATTGTTTGGTTTTGCGGAATGATTTGGTTCTTTCAATGTAGTAAAGTATGGCTCTTTTAACGTCTAAGGTATGAAGAGCTCTTTCAGCTACAGAGTCTGGATTTGGGAAGAACACTGGTAGCTCGACTGATTGGTTAAGATGGAACGGAGAAATGACTTTGGGTAGGAATTTAGGATTTGTTCTAAGAACCACTTTGTTACGGTGTAGCTGTAGGAATGGTTCTTGTATGGTTAAAGCCTGGATCTCACTTACCCTTCTAAGGGATGTGATAGCAATAAGGAACGCTACTTTCCATATAAGGAACTGTAGTTCGCATTTATGCAGAGGTTCAAATGGGGGACCCATGAGCCTTGTGAGAACAATATTTAGGTTCCACACTGGAGAGGGTGGTAATCTGGGAGGAATAATCCTTTTAAGACCTTCCATGTAGGCTTTGATCGCTGGTACTTTAAATAATGACAAGTGTTGTCGATTTTGTAAGTAGGCTGCTAATGCTGCTAGGTGAAGACGTATGGATGAGTACGCTAAATTACATCTTTGCAAGTGTAGTAAGTAGCAAATTATGTTCTGGATGGATGCATCCAGTGGACGTATATCATTGTTAGTGCAGTAAATGGCAAATCTTTTCCATTTTGCAGCGTAGCAGGCTCTAGTAGTAGGTCGTCTGGCCTCTTTTATAATATTCATGCAGTCTGGTGGTAGATTGAGGTAACCGAACTCTAGGACTTCAGGAGCCAGATCGCTAGGTTCAGTTGATGTGGCTCTGGGTGTCTGATTTCTCCATGGTTCTGGGTTAATAAGGACGGGGAGAGTCGCAGTTTTTGGTGTGGAACTAGAGAGAGTTACAGCAGTATTGTGAACCAGGGTTGACGCGCCCATGTGGGAGCTACTAGGATCAGCTTGAGAGACTGTTGCCTGAGTTTGCGTACCACGAATGGAATGAGTGGAAGAGGCGGAAAAGCGTACGCAAATCTGCCTGACCAGTTCATCCATATTGCATTGCCCTTCGACTGTGGGTGGGGAAACCTGGCAGCGAAGGTTGGGCATTTTGCGTTTTCGTGTGTGGTGAACAGGTCTATGTCTGGTTGGCCCCATTTTTTGAAGAATGGGAGTAGGACTTGTGGGTGTAGTTCCCATTCGTGGGTCTGTTGAGTTTGTCGACTCAACAGGTCGGCAATTTGATTGTGAACTCCTGGAAGGTGTTCTGCTAGCAGGTATATGTTCTTGGGAATGGCCCATCTCCAAATGTTCTGTGCGAGCTGGGACAGCTGGAGAGAATGCGTGCCTCCTTGTTTTTGTATGTAATACACGGCTGTCATGTTGTCCGTCCGGACGAGGACAGTTTTGTTCTGGAGATGTAATTGGAATGATTTCAGTGCTAGGAATACTGCCAGTAGCTCCAGGTAATTGATATGGAGCCCTTTCTGTTGAGTGGTCCATGTGCCCTCAGTGGTGTGTGTTAGGAGATGGGCTCCCCATCCTGTGAGAGATGCGTCGGTTGTCAGCACTATTTGTGGAAGAGGCTCTAAGAATGGCTGGCCTTTGGACAGGTTTATGGTGTTCCACCATTTTAGAGAGCGATGTGAGCGGCTGTCCACCAACACCAGATCTGCCAGTTGCCCATGAGCCTGATTCAACTGACGTGCTAGACATTCTTGCAAGGGACGCATTTGAAGTCTTGCATAAGGCACAATGAAGATGCATGACGCCATCATGCCTATGAGTTGCATAAACACTCTTGCTGGAAGAGAGTGTTGGGTTTGAAATTTTGCAATCAGAGCTTGTATTTTGGCTATCCTGGCTGGGCTGGGATATGCTAGTGCTTTGGAGGTATTTTTGGTGGCTCCCAGATATTGATGGCTGTGGGAGGGTTGGAGATGAGATTTGGGATAGTTTATTGTGAATCCCAAGTTGTGTAAGATTTGAATAGTTTGGTGAGTGTGTAGGATGCACTTGTTGAATGAATTGGCTTTTATGAGCCAATCGTCTAGATATAGGAAGACATGAATTTGTTGTCTCCTGAGATGCGCTGCTACTACTGCTAGGCATTTGGTGAATACTCTGGGCGCAGTTGTTACCCCGAATGGAAGGATTGTAAACTGATAGTGTTGTCCGTCCACCACAAATCTTAGATACTTCCTGTGAGCAGGAGGCATGGGGATGTGAAAACAGGCGTCCTTGAGGTCTAATGTGGCAAGGAAATCGCCTTGTTGTAGTAGTGGGAGTACTTGTTGAAGAGTGATCATATGGAAATGATCTGAGTTTATGTACTGATTTAGGAGTCTGAGGTCCAGAATTGGTCTGAGCGTCTCATCCTTTTTGAGGATTAGGAAGTACAGTGAGTATACTCCTGTACCCTGATGTTGTAAGGAAACTGGTTCTATTGCGTGTTTTTGCAGCAATGAGAGCACCTCTTGTTTGAGGAGCGCAAGATGGTCTGGTGACATATAGCGTTGCTTGGGTAGAATGTGTGGGGGGGTAGTGGTAAGTTCCAGGCAGTAACCAGACTGGATAATTTGTCTTACCCACCTGTCTGTTGTGATGGAGTTCCAGACAGGTAGGAACTGTTTGAGTCTTACCCCGACTGGAGTGGAATGGTCTGGGGGGAGTGGAGGAAAGTCACTGTTTTGTGGCGGGAGAGGTACGAGTGTTGGTACTGCCTCAACCTCGTCCCTTGGTGTTGTTTCCTCTATATCCTCCTCTAAAATATCCTCTACTGGGGGATGTTTGTGTAGAGAGTTTGAATGTGGAGGAGGTGTCTGCTCCAATGTTTTTGGAGGCTCCCCTGTAGAAGGAGCGTCGAAAGGAGCCACGTGGTTGTGGAGACTGCAATGCTCCCATGGATTTAGCAGTCTCGGTGTCTTTTTTCATTTTCTCAAGTGCAGTGTCTACTGCTGGTCCAAACAGTTGTTCTTGATTAAATGGTTGGCTAAGTATGGCAGTTTGTACCTCTGGCTTGAAGCCTGAAATGCGTAGCCATGCATGGCGTCTAAGGAGTACACTTGTGTTTATTGCCCTAGAGGCAGTGTCTGCGGCGTCAAGTGCACATTTAATTGAGGCATTTGAGATAAGTTTTCCCTCTTGTATAAGGTCATTTGCCTGGGCCTTGTATTGGTCTGGTAGGTGTTGTATCAGGTCTTCTAACTGATCATAGTGAGCCCTATCGTAGCGTGCTAATTGGGCTTGAGTGTTGGCGATACGCCAATGATTAGCGGCTTATGCTGCTACTCTTTTGCCTGATGCCTCTAATAGTTTAGATTCCTTGTCGGGGGCGGTTTATCTCCTGTAGTTTGGGAGTTGGCACGTTTCCTTGCGTTGGAAACGACCAGGGAATCCAGAGGGAGCTGCCCTTTGATGTAACAAGGATCTTCTGGGGCAGGTCTATATTTTTTCTCAATTCTTGGGTTGAGTAACCTGGCCCATACGAGGTCTTTAAATACCTCTGTGGCGTGTTTTATGACCCCTTTAATCATGGGTAAAATTTGAACTGACTTTTGAGATTGTTCAAAGGTGTCTAAGAGGAAGTCTTCCTCGGGTGCATCGGAGTGCATGGTGACGCCATGATAAAGTGCTGCTCTGTGCACTAGTTGTCCAACCCCCAGGTGGTCATCTGGAGGTGATCGTTTGGAGGGATCTGGTGTAGGGTCAGGCATATCTGGTAGAGGGTATGCCCAGTCGTCCAATGGTACAGTATCTGGGTTTGTGAACGGATTATTAAGGTCACCCGGATCACCTGGATCACCCCCGCCCCCTAGGTCATCATCATCATCCTGTGGGGGTGGTGTATGTGATGGAGATGGTAGAGGTAGTGGTGGTGTAGGCAGAGGGGGTGGGGTAGGAGGTGGAACAGGAGAGGAAGGAGGTATTGGGGATGTTGCCGAGTCCTTCTTCTTTATAGGAACTGGGGCAGGTGTTGTATCCGGTTTCCGTTTCCTACAAGGTACAGCAGTGACATGTCCAGTTTTTGGATTAATATAGATCCTTTTTTGTGTTGGATCTGGGTGGAAAAGTTCTTGGTCTTGAGGAACAGACTTTGGCGCTGATTTTTTCGGTTCCGATCGAGGTTTTGGATGATCGGTAGAGTCTTTGGCTTTAGGAGGTGTATTATAGTCCTTAGCCGGTGGTTTCGGTGCCGATGAAGATTTCGGCGCCGATAAAGGTTTCGGTGCTGAAGTTGAGTCTTTAGGCTTGGGAGCTTTCGGTGCCGGCTTGTCTATGGGCCTCGGTGTTTTCAGTGCCAACGTTTGACATTTGGTTATTATTAAATGCGCCTTCTAAATCTATGCTTATTTACTAGACTATGACCTGTAGTGCATAAATGCTAATGCGGAGAAAATTATTATTAGATAAACAAAATTTGAATTAATAAGAAAAGAGTTTGTGGTTCTTTAATTGGTTACAGAAAATAATTTAATGTTTTCCTAGGCTTTAATTGTGTTTTAGCTGATTCTAATTCATCATCAACCAGTCCAACTAATTGGTCCATCGACCAAGTGGTGGAGTGCCTTGATATTAAAGTCAGGATTCTATAGGTGCATGTGTATATAATGTAAAGAAATGTAATCCTGATAGGTAATAAGGTACCCACATGTCCAGCGCCTTTTCTCCTCTGTACAGATTCGGGTGAGACGAGTGCGTGTTGGTGTTATGGGCCCCACCAATGAATGAGTGTATGGACGAGTTGTTGTGATTACGAATCTGTGACATAGGGAGAATATGTAAATTTGCCCCTTTACGCTGGATAAATACAATGGGTCATAAACTCCTGTTCCCATTCATTTGCTGCTCGATAAGTCCATTCAGGAGATGAGTACTTTTGACTCTTGCTCTTTTCGATCTCCTCACAGTGGCATCATCAGAATCACTTTGTTCAGACTGCTCAGAACTTTCGGTAACAGTTGATAGTAGTCGTCCTGTTGTCAGGCAACTTCTCAGAATTTCACCTCTTCTAGGTCAACAGACATCGGGTACTACTCGCTTTCTAGCTGCACTAGACCCTTCACTATGGTCTGTATCTCTCGCATCAACTTTGTTTGTACCACATTTGGGTAGGCAATTGTAAGGATGGCAAAAGGTTTTCCACTCATGTTCAGTTTAGTATAGGCGAACCACAGGATGTCATGAACGCTGTGAGCACAATTGCCCGAAGTCATGTAGGACTGCAAAGCCATACAGACTATCAGTGTAAATTGTAACTCTGAATTGCTCTGAAATGCTGCAAGCCCGTGTCAAGGCGACAAGTTCTGCGACTTGGGCAGAATACACTCCTTGCAATCATGATGCTTCTACAACACCTCCAACTCTACACACGGCATAAGCAGATTTCCTTCATTGTCTTTCAAACAGAATCCATCAACAAACAACACATGATCAGATTCAGGCAACGTTTCATCCATAATGTCAGGACGCAGTGAAGTAAATAATTCAGTCACATCCAAGCAATCATGTTCAACTTCATCAGTCACGTTTTCATTTCCAAGTAATGGCATCAAAGTAGCGGGGTTTAAAATCATGCATCTTTTGTGTGTCACATTCTCTGCACCAAGCAAAATCTGTTCACACTTGGAGAGATGGCTACTAGCCGGATACTGTGTCCGTGTTAACAGTATCTCCATTGAATGAGGTATAAATAGAGTCTGTGGAAGTCCTATGACTATGCTTTCACACTGTTCAAGACTCACATATGCAGAGGCAACCTCTTTGAAGCATCCTGGCACTGCAGCCGCAACAGAGTCAAGAGTCGCCGAAAAATAGGCAATCGGTCTGCGATTGCTCCCATGCATCTGTGTCAACACTGAAGGAGTGCAGCCTTCTCTTTCATTGCAAAACAAAACAAAGCATTTGTTGTAATCTGGCACCCCCAGTGCTGGTGCTATACAAAGGCATACTTGTGTGAAAGCTGTCATACAACTGCCATCCCTGGGTACAGGATCAGACACTTCTTTGTGTGTCAAACTCTGTAGAGGTTTTGCTGGCAATGAAAAATTCAGAATCTTCTGCCGACTTCCTTTTGGGTAGTTGGTTGAGTCATGTTAAAAATCGCTGTTATCCTTTCTTGTGACTTTTTTCCTTACTCCTTTCTCAATGTGATGTCTTTAGTACAAGACTTCTGTTTTGCAAAATTGTAACTTGGTTGGGGATACTTTATGTTCGTTCTCTGCCAAGTGGTCAAAAAGTGCAATAGTAACAATCCTGCAAGCATCATTTGTATTTGACGCCACCAGTAGCTCGTCAATGTACTGCACTAATACGCAACGATTTAGCATTACCTGAGATTAAAGATTCTTTTTAAGTATCTGGTTAAAGATTGAGGATATTTCCGTATGCCCTTGTGTAGCTCGGCACCATGCCAAAACACGACTGCCGAATCGGAAAACAAAAAGATACTGACTATCTTCATGCAATGTGTGAGAGGCTGGCTTGGTATGTGATGTACACTTATGTAAGTGGACACCTTGCACTGATCCAAACAACCCTTATGGTGCTTTTAGTGGTATTCGACAAACTAAGAACGCTCTCTAAGTGGTAGCTGTGGAGAGCAGCCTTCAAGCTTAGTCAGAAGGAGTTTAAAGGATGTTGTATTACCAGAACATAATCTTATAGGTAAAGATTAAGTGAAAAAGAACCACACAGTTTATTTATAAAAATATGTATTTATTATAAGACACTGACTAACACCTACAGATATCTCCTAGCCTGAGATATACACAATGCACAAAATACTTTGCAATAGAAACAGCTAAGTACCACAGAATACACAGTGGTCCCCAGGGGAAGACCAAACCATATAATAAAATAGTGGTATGCGAACCACGACTAAAATCAAGACAATAGTCAGAGCACATAGAAGTGTTGGGGACTCAAGGAACCACCCAAGGTGAGTATCTAGGAGCCCCACGGAAGTCATGTGCAGCGTAGGAACACAACTGTGTTCTCTGTACAAATCAATGTGTAAGTCGCGGTTGCAATTTTAAAGAAAGAGGACCCTTTACAGTGGACCCAGAAGAAATCCTGTGGAAGACAAGAGGTTGTAAAGCCACCCCACTCGTGGATACCTTAGGAACCAGGATACCTGCACCAGGGAAGCTGGGTGCATAGGTGTTAACTGGCGTCAGAAACCGTTGTCAAACTCAATGGGAGACTTCAGAAAGATGCCACTGCTGGGGAAGGTGAAAGTGTCAGATGGAACCCAAAGGTGGATTCGAGATGTGAAGAATGTGCAAGCAAAGGGGACAGAGTCTATGTCACTCCGGAGTGACCAGGAGGCATGGAAGACGAATGCCCACCGAAGTTGGGTGCTACAGGAGAGCTGACGGTGACCTTGAAACTGCAGCTGTGTGGACCAGGCGACACTGTGGAAGACCAGAAGCCATACAAGAGCTGTTCCATGTCGGATGTCAAGAGTTGAGGGGTCGGTGTCTGGCGGGAGCACCAACAAGCCTTGGCAACTGCAACCAGCGTAGAAGTTGAAAAAGGTGCAATGTCGGGACCAGCAAAGTCCAGCAGACTCACAACAAGCAGGGGAAGTCAGGGCCGGCCCCAAGCTATCAGGAGAGCCCAAAAGAATTCAAAGGTGATCCTCAAGAGGACCCACAGGCCGGAGAAACTGGAGTCGCAGAGGACCTCCAGCAGTTCACCAAACAAGCAGGCCCACGTTGCAAGTGATGTGGCGAGGGCAAAGCTCTTGGTCACTGGAGATGCTTGAGGTGGGGGCTACTTGGAGCCCAAATATCTTGGTGGAAGGAAGCCAACAAGCCTTTGCAAGGGCAAGTCCACGCAGTGCATAGTGGTTTGGTTCCTGCGGCTCTGATGAGGGATACTGGCCTCAAACTTGGTGAGAGGACAGGGCAGGCCTTGAGTGTTGTTGAGAACCACCACCTGTGTTGCTAAGCCTTTCAGAGTCTGTAGGAGCCCAGGATCAGCAGACCGATCAGCTGAGTTGTGGTGCCTGAGGATGCAGGGAAGTAACTCCTTCACTTCAAGGGAGATTCCTTCATGTGTTTTGGATGCCCACAGGCCTTAGACAGGTTCCTGTATGGAGCACAAGCACATACGTTGCAGCAAACGAGCAGGGCAAAGCGATCAGGAGTAGCAGTAGTCTTCCCGGTTGCAGCCTTGATGCCCAAAGCGAAGTCCAGAGTGCCCAGTCGGTCAAAGTTGAAGTGGTATCTGAATTGAAAGGGCTGGGATGATACAGGGGTCCCTCCCTAAGGAGGGGCAAGACAAGGGGGAGGATACTCCCCTGTCCTTTGTCCAGTTTCGCACCAGATCAAGAGCCAATGGCTCCCTGAACTGGTTTGAGCTGAACTATGCATGCAGGCAACCAACTGTGCCCTGCACGCAGAATATGTTGGGTATAATTCCAACATGTTTGATATGAAACACAACAGGGTTCGTTACAGCCAGTTTCGAGATGGTCATCGCGTAATGATGCAGTGCCTCTCTATGTTATATGGCTGTCTCACTTACAACCCGGGAGAATGGACTCCCAAGGCTGTAGAGGTGTCCTGCCCACGCAGGGGCACCCTCACGCTTAGAACCGAGAACCCTGCCTTCAGGGTTGAAAAGGCCTGCCGTAGGGGTGACTTCTAGGTTTTAAATGCAGTGACCTTAGATATAGGGAACCTATATCTTTCCTAAGTGGTGTTAGCAGCAGCTTACACATGCTGAAATGGCAGGCCTGTAGAGATAGTTTGAATGGTTACCCATAGGTGGCATAATACATGCTTCAACCTATGGAGGACCTCTGGGGTACCTATGCCCTGGGTACCTTAGTACCATATACTAGGGACTGATAAGGGTACACCAGTATCCAATCTGAGATGTACCTAAGAACTTACCATCACAATTTAGGGGAGAAAGCAGAGAGGCGGAGGTCCTGATTAGCAGGATCCCAGCCAGACCAGTCATAAACAGCATTACATCAAGCAAAAGGTGGGGGTTACCATAGAAGCAGATCCTACTTTCCTACACAATCCCCCCCAACGTAAGAAGATGAGACTAACCTTGTCCAGTTGAGTCTTCATTTTCTAAGTGAAATATCTGCAGAGTCCATCTGCATTGGCATGGTTACTCCCAGGTCTATGTCCACTGTATAGTCCATCCCCTGTAGGGAAATGGACCACCTCAGAAGTTTGGGATTTTCACCCTTCATCTGTTTAAGCCATAAGAGAGGCTTGTGATCTGTCTGAACAATGAAGTGAATGCCAAACAGGTATGGCCTCAACTTCTTCAGGGCCCAAACCACAGCAAAGGCTTCCCTCGCAATGGCTGACCAACGTTTCTCCTTGAGGGTCAACTGTCTGCTGATAAAAGCTACTGTTTGATCCAGGCCCTGTGCATTAAGTTGTGATAACACAGCCCAGCCCCTACCCCTATCTCAGATCTATCTGTCTGGGAAATGAACGTTTTGGAGTAGTCAAGACTTTGCAGGATGGGAGCAGTGTGCATGGCCTGCTTTAGGTCATCAAATGCCTTTTGACAGCTTACTGTCCACTGAACTTTCTTGGGCATTCTTTCTCATTCAAGAGAGTCACAATGGACTAATATCCCTTCACAAATCTTCTGTAGTACCAAGTCTGGCCCAAGAAAGCTCTGACCTGAGTATGGGAAATGGGAGCAACCCAGTCCACAATGGTCTGGATTTTGCTCGCCAATGGTTGGACCTGGCCTCCACCTACTAGGTGGCCCAAGTACACAACCTTGCTCTGCCCTATCTGGCACTTAGTGGCCTTGATAGTGAGGCCTGCCTTTTGCAGGGCCTCCAGAACATTTATGAGGTGGACCAGGTGATCTTTCCAGGTGGAGCTACAGACAGCTATATCATCTAGAAATGCTGCACTATAGGCTTCCAGACCTGTTAAGACTTTATTCACCAGCCTCTGAAATGTGGCAGGTGGATTCTTCAGACCAAAGGGCAATACAATAAATTGATAATACCCACTAGAGGTTGAGAATGCTGTTTTTGGCTTGGCATCCTAAGCTAGTCTGATTTGCCAGTAGCCTGCTGTCAGGTCAAATGGACTCGAAACCTTGGCTGAGGCCAAAGTATCTATGAGTTCATCTGCCCTGGGAATTGGATGAGCATCAGTCCTAGTGACTGCATGGAGGCTTCTGTAGTCTACACAAAACCTCATCTCTCTTTTTCCACCCTAGGTGTGAGGTTTTGGCAGAAGGACAACTGGACTAGCCCAAGGGCTATCTGAATGCTCAATGACCCCTAATTCTAGCATCTTTTGGACCTCTATCCTAATTGCAGATTTTACTCTTCACAGACACTGTCACCTGTGTCCGCTTGATGGGTACACCAGGTGGTTTCACTGGTTGCCATGGAGAACATTCCTCTGTATTTATTGAGGACTTGCCTACAATTAGTCTGCTGTTGATTGGTGAGGCTGCCTGCCAAGGCTACTCAATCTACTAATCCATCATCAGGGTTCTGAGAGAGGAGATCAGGGAGAGGGTCATTCTCTTCCTCCTGCCCATGTCAGCCCTGTCTACAAAAGGTTACAGGGGGTTCACAGAAAGTACCCTATGGGGACTTCTGGTAGTACCTAGGTCCACCAAATAGGTGACCTCACCCTTTTGTTCCAGTATGGTGTGGGGTCCACTCCACTTATCTTGGAGAGCTGCTGGGGCCACAGGCTCCAACACCCACACTCTCTGACCTGGCTGGCAAACAGTCAAGACAGCCTTTTAGTCATGCCAAGCTTTTTGAAGTTCTTGGCTGGCCTACAGGTTTTTGCTGGCCTTCTTCGTGTACTCAGCCATGCGTGAATGCAGGCCAAGGATATAGTCCATAATGTCCTGTTTAGGAGGTTTGAGAGATTGCTTCCAGCCTTCCTTCACTAGTCACAGTGGACCCCTAACTGGATGTCCAATCAGAAGCTCAAATGGGCTGTAGCCAACCCCCTTCTGAGGAGAGGAACCTCTCTGTAGGCAAAGAGAAGGCAGGGTAGTAAGACATCCCATTTTCGCCTAAGCTTTTCTGGGAGTCCCATGATCATACATACCTTTGAGGGAGGTGTTGAACCTTTCAACAAGCCCATTGATTTGTGGATGGTAGGGTGTGGTAAACGTATAGTTTACTCCACACTCTTTCCACATTGCAGTGATGTAACTTGACATGAAGTTGGTACCTCTGTCAGATAAGACCTCCTTAGGGAAGCCCACTCTGGAAAAGATTCCCAGGAGGGTATTGGCTACTACAGTAGCTGTAGTGGTCCTAAGGGTAATGACCTCTGGGTATCTAGTAGCATGGTCCACCACATTAGTATATAACTGTGCCCGGATGCAGTTGGATGGTTCAAGGGACCAACAATGTCAATCCCTACCATTTCAAAGGGAACCCCAACCAGTGGAAGTGGAATTAAGGGGGCCGTTGTGGTGCCACCTGACTTACCACTGGCTTGGCAAGTGGAACAGGAGCGGCAAATCTCCTTTGTGTCTTCAAACATATGGGGCCAGTGAAAGTGAGGGACAAGCCTGTCCCAAGTCTTGCTTTGCCCTAAGTGTCCTGCCAGAGGAATATAATGTACTTGGAAGAGTAGGAAACCGCCGAACTTCTGGGGTATTACCAACCTCCTGGTGGCACCAGGCTTGGGGACTTTACCCTCGGAGTAGAGAAGTCCATTCTCCCAATAGATCCTATGGGACCCACTAATATTCCCTACTTCCCCAGTAGCATCTTGCTGTCTGAGGGTTCAAGAGAGGGGCAGGACTGCTGTTCCAAACTCAAGTCTGCGCTGAAAGGCCCCCCCTGCCCCCAAGAACTCTGCCTGATCAGGCCCAAGCTCCTCTGGGACAGTTCCTTCACATGGCCTAAGAAAACTCCCTCAGGAGACTGATCTTCACTGAGAGTTTGTGAGGAGGGCAATTCCTTACCCTTCCTGCTCCTTCTCCTGGGAAGCACCTGGTCCATTGTTCCAGAATCCAGTGCTTTTTCAGTGGTGAGCTGTTTGGCCTGCGCCCTGGTGACAGCAAACACACTGGCAGAGATGCCCATCATCTCTGCATGAGTCCTGAACTCCACCTCAGACCAGGCTGAAGTTTCCAGATCATTGCCCAACAAACAATCTATAGGTAGGTCTGGAGATACCACAACCCTCTTAGGTCCAGTTACCCCTCCCCAGCTGAGGTTCACAACTGCCAAGGAATGGTCAGTCCTGACATTGCTAGCATTGGTGACTTGGTACACTTGTCCAAGTATGACTTATTAAGGAGATACAAGTTTCTCTGTCACCATAGTGACACTGGCGCCTGTATCCCTATAAGCCATTGCTTCTTTTCCGTTGATTAAAAGCTGTTGTCTGTACTTGCCCAACTTAGTAACACTGACTAGTAAGGTGGCAAGATCCATGACACCATCACGGACTAAAACAGCCAGAGCAGGTGTTCTGACTAAGTCAGAACCCCTCACAGTATCCAAGGTTAACCCCACTAATCCCATATTTGCTGTACTACCACTTGTACTTGTGCTATGGGGAGAAGGTGCCTTAGGGACAGTGGTAGTAGGAGTAGTTTCCTTGGCCTTTGGACAATCAGCATCTTCTGTCCAATGGGTCTTCACCTTACAGAAGTAACACCAAGGTTTATTTTTGCCTTTCTTGGATATTTTTTTTATATAACTCTTTTTATTATAGGCAGGTAGCAGAACTGCAGCAGTTTAATTCTTGCAGATGGACAACCGTGGCAATACATACATGAGCAACAATCATCTACACATTTCTTCAAATGATGCAGAATAACAATTGGTAGGGCGTGGGCTCCGCTATCTCCACACGGAGTCACTCCTCTTCCAGCTGAATAGTTGCCTGGACGGGCAGACACAGCATCCCTCTGTCAGTATTCCAGTTTCCCCAGATTTTTGGCCACTTATAGGGTCATCCCCTGCTCTCATAGACAACCTGCTCTGCTTGCACACACCAATCCATATCCTCCTCCCAATCCCTCAGGGTTGGTCCTGAATCTGAGCCCCACTTTCTTGCTATATTGCGTTTCGCGACCATGAGGCCGATTGTAACCCATAGTCTTTCTTCTCATGTAAGATCTGTTGTTCCCCATCTATTCAACACGCCTAATTGGAGGGTGAGGTCAATATTTTCTGTCGGAACTGAATCCACCCAGGATTTAACTTCTCCCCAGTAATTCTGGATTATGGGACAGTCCGACAAAATATGGAAGAAGGTGCCCTCTCCTCCACAGCCCCTGATACAGTGCTGTGAGGGTTGCCCATTTTTAAAAGAGTGGTGCAGGCATGGTACATTCTATGCAGAATTTTCATTTGGACCAATGGGAAATGGGAATGTATAGCATTGGGCGCCTCCAACCATTCCTCTTCATCTACGTGCCCCAGGTCCTCCTCTCATCTCTCTCTGAGTTTCGTTAAATTCTCAGGGGAATTATTTAATATTTTCCGGTATATTAGGGAGATTGCCTTCTTCAGCATGTAATCATCAAGTAGTCTGTCTTCTAATGGGGATGACCTCTGTTTGCGGGATTTCTCATTTCAATGCGTGATTTATTTGGTGGTAACAGAATATTTCTGTGGGTACTAATTTGTGCTCCTGCTGTAATACAGTAAAAGGTTTTATCCCTTCACTAGTCCACAGGTCGCCTACCGCGAGAGACCTATGAGGTCCCATTTATCAAAACCTCTGTATCTCGCCAGTAGGCCTAGATGTATCGAGTCTCATAGAGGAGTGGCCCATGTAATTCTGTCACGCCACCCTAATGCCGTCAATGTCATTTTCCAGATTTTGATTGTTACTGAGGAGGGGGTGTGAGATGGTATGTTGCATCTTCCCCCATATATCGCCCTTTCATACCTTCCTGTTGTCATATTATATCGGTCCATTTGGGAAGCTGGGTCCTCCGGGTGGCAAATGCACTCAATGATTGACTACCGCTAGTTGTGTGGCCCAGTAGTAATATTGCAAGGCCGGAAAGGCAATACCGCCATCATACCAGCTCTTTGATAGGTTGTGTAAAGCTATTCTTGGAGCATTCCCATCCCATAACAGTGTTCTTACAGTTACTTCTATAGCTTGAAAATATGTTGGGGGGACTGGGTGTGGCGTATTTTGCAGTATGTATAAGAATCGGGGTACTGCCATAATTTTATAAAGAGCAGCTTTTACCAACAATGTGAGGGGTAGAGTACTCCAGTGTTGTACATCGGCCCGAAGCCACAACAGGGGGGCGTTCTAGATTAGGGCCATAGAGTGTCGCCAGGTCTTTGTTCATATATAGGCCCAGGTATTGAAATCCCTCTGCCACCACCTTGGCCACGCAGGACCTTGGAACCCGGGGAGTATCACCACTCAGGACGAATATTACTGATTTATCCCAATTAATAGCATAGCGCGAGTATTTTTGGTATAGGGCCAAAATATGGAGGATTCTATGAAGCGAGGCATAAGGGTTGGACATATATAAGAATATGTCGTCGGCATATAGGGTGATTCGATTCTCCCAGATTTCCGACCACTTGAGTCCACTAATCAGAGGGTCGCCCCTGATCCACACCGCCAAGGACTCCAAGGCTAAAGCGAATTTTACCGGGGAAAGGGGGCAGCCTTGCCTCATGCCTCTTCGTAAGGTGAATACTACTGATCTACCTCCATTTACCAACACCTGTGACATAGAATCTGTATAGAGAAGGCGAATCCAAGATAAGAATTTGAGGCCGAAACTTTGTTTCTCTACGACCGCAAATAAGAAGGGCCATTCCAGCATATCGAACGCCATCTTGGCATCCAGCTTTCTTGGAATTTTGGGACTCACCCCCAGATTCAGTTTTTGGGGCCCTTGAGAAGACTCTTTCTTATCTCTGGCTTTATCCCTACCCTTATCCTGAGATTTTGAAGAATCTTGCTTCTTCTGGTCACCGCAGCTCACCAAAGAAGCAGGCCTACGTTGCAAGTGATGCGGTGAGGACAAAGCTCTTGGTCAATGGAGATGCTTGAGGTAGGGGCTACTTGGAGGAAGGAAGCCAACAGGCCTTTGCAACGGCAAGTTGACGGGGTGCACAGGGGTTCGGTTCCTGCGGCTCCGACGAGGGACACTGGCCTCAAACTTGGTGAGAGAACAGGGCAGGCCTCGAGGGATGTTGAGAACCACCACATGTGTTACTGAGCTTTTCGGAGTTTGTAGGAGCCCAGGATCAGCAGACCGGTCAGCTTAGTTGCGGTGCCTGTGGATGCAGGGAAGTGACTCCTTCACTTCATGGGAGATTCCTTCAGATGTGTTGGATGCCCACAGGCCATGGATGGGTTCCTGTATGGAGCACAGGAAAGGACGTTGCAGCAGACCAGCAAGGCGAAGAGATCAGGAGCAGCAGGAGTCTTCCCGGTTGCAGCCTTGATGCCCAGGGCGAAGTCCAGAGTGCCCAGATGGTCAAAGTTGAAGTGGTGTCTGAATTGTATTGTGTCACACGATGAACCTGGGGACCCACCCACAGGTAAGCCCTCAAATACCCTAAGGGAAGGGTTGGGACAATACAGGGGTCCCTCCCTAAGTAGGGGCTGGACAAAAGGGAGGATACTCCCCTGTCCTTTGTCCAGTTTCGTGCCAGAGCGGGAGCCAACAGCTCCCTGAATTGGTTTGAACTGGACTATGCATGGAGGGCACCAACTGTGCCCTGCATGCAGACTATGTGACGCTGGCAAGCGCTCCCACCCTGCCCCAATACGCTAAACCCTGTCTAGAAGATGGTCACACCTCCCTGTGACAGGATGCCTATTGTTCTGCCTTCCCCTGCTAGAGCTCGGCTCAGCAGCAGGAGGGCAGAATAGTGTCTCTGGTCGGAAACAGCCATGTTGTGCTGTCTGGGTCTAGAAGACTGGTACCAGGAGCACTAAGGACCAAATGGAGGGCCTTTACAGTGCTTGGAATCATACCCCCACACCGTTTACGGTGCAAGGGTATGATTCCAACATGTTTGATACCAAACACGACAGGGTTGGTTACAGCCAGTTTTGAGATGGTCATCGCGTAATGACGCGGTACCTCTCTATATGTTATATGGCTGTCTCACTTACAATACGGGAGAATGGACTCCGAAGGCTGTAGAGGTGTCCTGCTCATGCAGGGGCACCCTCGCACTTAAAACCGAACACCCTGCCTTCAGGATTGAAAAGGCCTGCTGTAGGGGTGACTTATAGGTTTTAAGTGCGTTGACCTTAGATATAGGGAACCTATATCCTTCGCAAGTGGTGTTAGCACCAGCTTACACAGGCTGCAATGGCAGGCCTGAAGAGATAGTTTGAATGGTCTCCCAAAGGTGGCATAATACATGCTTCAGCCTATGGGGGACTACTGGGGTACCTATGTCCTGGGTACCTTAGTACAATATACTAGGGACTGATAAGGGTACCCCAGTATCCAATCTGGGATGCACCCAAGTACTTACTATCAGAATTTGGGGGAGAAAGCAGAGAGGCTGAGGTCCTGATTAGCAGGATCCTAGCCAGACTAGTCAGAAACAGCATTACATCAAGCAGAATGTTGGGGTAACCGTAGAAGCAGATCCTACTTTACTACACAATGGAATTGAGAAAAATGCCTTGCACAACTCAATAACGGAAAACCATTCGGCTTCAAATGGAATTTGGAACAATGGCACAGCTGGATTCTGCACCACAGAACAACATGGAACAACAATAGAATTAACCCTATGTAAATCCTGCACAATACTATACTTGCTATTCAGCTTCTGTAAGCCCATAAAAGGAGAGATACATGGACTTCCCATTATTTCCTTTAAGATCCCTTGCTCAATAATTGAGTTGATCACAGGAGTAATTCCGGCAATAGTATCTGGAGTCAAATTGTATTGAGGGATTCTTGGAAATTCTGCATTTCATTTAACCATGATTTGGAGTGGTTCAGCACCCTTAATTAGTTCGATATCTTTACCTGTAAATTCCCAAATTTCAGGTAACAGTGTCTCTCAAGTCAATAGGCAAATCCTCACCCATCAGCAGAGGATACATTCCCACATCAGATTTTTGTTGAGCAAGTCTAAAAACAGCGTCTTCATCATTTGTGGGAAAGTCAATACCTCTTGGTGTGCAGTAAATGGAACAATTTAACTTACACAGTAAATCATGTCCAAGTAAATTCACTGGACTTGTATCACACACAACAAAACAATGTTGATCCTCAAAGGACCCTATTTTGACTGAAACAGGTTCTGAAATTGGGGTGGACAACTTTTTGTTTGTAACTCCTACAACTTGGATACTGTCTCCTGAGAGGGGTAGGTTAGAAGCCTCTACTGTTTGAGTAGAGCGGGTAGCACTAGGGCCGACTTTGACGGCACCTGGAGTGACACTCTTTTTTTGGCACCCCCATCCCCCATGACCTCATTCTTAAATGCCCTCACTACCACCATTAAAGAGAGCCCTCATCGCTCCACAGTCCCTCTCTCAAACATATTTCACTTATTTTAAAGTGCTGATAAAGGCCGGCTTTACTAATCCACTCAGCTATCCACATAAAATACAGATCTGTTTTTTGCAGCAGGCATATTAACCCTCTGTGCTACTTTATGGTGAGTCAAAACTGTCACTAGACAAAACTCCAATCTCTCTCTCTCTAGCAGGAACATTAATCACAAGTGTTATGAAATTTTTCTGGCTGCCTGAAAGCTGGACGCACAAGTAACTCTGAAGTAGGTGCTTTTAAATCCAATGTTATTGCTAACAACAGCGTCCCCCCTCCCGAGGTCAGCGCCCAGTGTGGCCGCACCGGATGCATCGCCCTAAAGCGGGTCGTGGGTAGAACCAGTGTCGACAAGGAATGAGACATGATTCCCATCCACTTCTCCATACACATAGGGACCACTCTGGTCTACCTCTAAGGCTGCACCAATTACTCAGTCCTCCTCCCCCCTCAGGCACCGTCCGGCTGACGGGTCCTGATCAAAATCATCTAACTGAATCGAATACTGTTGTGATGCATTCTGGTTCTGGAAAGATTTTCTGTGCAACTGTTGATTCAGATTTGCATTATTCCTTTACAACTGTACATTCTGTTAAGGCATCGGAGTTTGGGGCATTTTCACTGACTGAGCTACATTAGAATTGTGCACTCTCTGACCTTGTGCATGCTGAGTCTGTGTCATGTTTTTCACTTGAGACTGTGCATATTCTACAGTCTGCATCTGATTTTCTAAGTTATTCACAATTGACTTACACTTGTGTTTCCAATGTCTAAATTTTCCACAGCATGACAAGGATTCAATTTCTTCAAAAGCGACACATCAACACCAGTTCTTAGATCAACTGGATTACCACGACCTCTACCTTGTGGCTGAAAATTCTGTTGCTGTGAACCACTAACAACTTTAATCATCTGAACTTGATTATATCCTGCTTGCACTGTAGAAATATTGTCAAAACTCATTCTGATTCTGACCTTTCTGCATTGCTCTTATATGAGCGACCATCGACTTTTCCTTAAGCTTCTTGTGTTTCATCTCAATCTCATCCCCACAATATTTTGCATAGCGTAAAATCTCATCTACTGATTTACTTTTACAACAAAGCAATTTCTGTTCAATCATGTTAGAAATTTCAGGTCTCAAACCATGTACAAATCTGTAAGCAAAATGTCCCATATCCTTTTCTGTGACATTGTCCAAACCACTACATTGTTCGAAAGCCTGTATCAATCTCTCATAATAAGCATGTGCTGTCTCTTTTACTTCCTGTGTTGTTCTTTCTATATGTTGTCAGTTATACTCTTTTAGGGGAAATTTAACTCTTCCAGTGACTTATAACTTACTGGTATTTTATCAGTACCACTGCAGATGGTGCTCCTGTTCTAGGATCCTTCTCCGGGTATGTCCCAACCCAATTCACAGTACTTTACATTCGGACCACAAATCACCTATTACCACAATGTCAAACAGAGTATTCAAATCGAGCCACAAATCTTTTACATTTTTCACAAATCTTTCAACCAGTCTGTACCATTTTACTCGATTTTCTCTAAATTTTGGGAAATCTATTGTAAATGACAAAATATCAGGTCTTGTCCATGGTACATAGACATAACGTCCGCCAGGTACTTCTCTCATTGGGTGCACCCGTATTTCTCCTTCATGTCCATTTAATGTCTCCGGTAATGACTGCACCCTAACTCTTTTTATTTATTCCTTTTTCATCCATCTGCCTTCCCATTTTCTCTCTCACTCCATTTCCTAATCAATGTCATCAATTCTTTAATCTGCAAATTCAGTCCAGGAGCTCTCAAAATCATAATGTCTTTATCACTAAAATCTAACTTACATGATTTCTGTAAAAACCTTTGAATATCTACATCATATTTTTTAGCCAATCTGGTCAATTTCTCATGTGTTAATCTCGCTCATCGAGCAATTTCTTAACAGAGAAACAATAGTTCCTCCTCCTGGAATGAATCTAATTGTGAAGGACTAATTGTTACCAAAATAATTTCTTCCAATTCTACTTTTAGCCTATTCACGTTAATTGGTTTCTTTTTTTCCTGAACTGAATTTTGAATCGAACTTGAACTTGGAACTGAAATTGAAGCTAGAGATTAAAAGGAAACTGGACCTTCTACTGTAACTGGATCTAAACTCGAGACTAGAGCTTAAAATGATGGATTTTCAATGTTTTAATTTTTAAACAGAGTACTATAGCCTTTAATCCATTCCACAAATGCTTGAGGCGTACATCCTGATTGCTCTCTTGAAATATTTAAATTAAATCCTCCATTGCTCAAATTTGCACTCATTCAAGGTTGCATACTTAATGCACATGTATCTGGAACTGTATTTCCCATTGTCATGGTCATGTCAGAAGCATTAAAAAAGTCCTCTGAGGAGGTCCACTCGGTCTGGGGCAATAAAAAGGCAGAAACCTCTGAAACATTTTGCTCATCTTGTCACATTGAATCTGATATGGAATGTAAGCTACATTTCTAAATTATGTTGCCATATCGCTCTGAATTGGAACCATTGGTGTCTGAAGCAATGTTCTTGTCTTTAATTCTACTGCATTTGTTTGTGTTATATTTGCTCCAGTACATACAGCCTAATTGAGGACCGTATTTACCTGTAATACAGATTTGTAAAGAGGTACAACAGGTCCAATAGTAACAAGTACTGTTAAAGCATCTGGAGCATTTGTATCAATCGGATTCATTGGAGCCATAAACTGTGTCCTCCCTTTTACAGGAGTAAAAAATGTATGTTGTTTAGGCAGGTCATGAATTAAAGGTGCATTCGGAATCTCAACTGTTTTAGCGTTTGTCAATCCCTCACTCTGAATCTCATTGTAAGGTGGTGGCCGATTTATCAATAAATCATTTAAAAGTTCATCATCTATGTCACTCTCTTCTCCTTGTTTCCCTGTGTCATTCTTCTCTGTCTCTGTATGTTTCATATTCTCTTTTCTCTTTGCCTTGTCATCTACTTCAACTTACAACATAAGATAAAATCTTGTACCATGTACAATGTCTGCTCTCCACCTTTTGTGTTATGCATCCCATCTAGCTTCTGCATTATGATCCATAGTTCTCCTATATCTCCCTTGCTACTTCTTCTCTTTCTGATGTTCCATTTGTCCCATATATTTAAAGCTTCAAATTCAATAGGTCTAGAAGGTGGTTTCATTTTGTACATTTTTCTTCTTAATTTCTCAAGTTGAATGTCCCATAATGAGGAAACTGCAAACCCTCATCTTCTTTAGTAAGTTTGTGCTAAAACATAAGCTACAAACATGGATGTATTCATTTCTCCATCATGACAGTGTGACCTTGGGTACCGTCCGGTGGTGCTTCTACCTTCATCTTAACAGATATAGTCTAATTTTTCTTTACCATTCTCTGTAATGCTTTAAAAAATGTAATTCCAATTCAATTCTGTATTCACAAATATCTTCTGAAAAATGCAGGATATTAATTTTCTCCCACAATTCACTTGTTCGGCTATCTCAACCAATAACAACGCGACTTTTATGACGTAGTGAACCAATTCCAGAGCAACTTTACACCAACGGACCAATCACAGCACAATACCCTGTAACATCAATCTTGTTCTCTGCAGCAGTTAACCCTCCTTTACAATTTTCTTCAGTGCATTTTCTCTAAACAAAATCACAATACAAGGTAAGCAATAAATAAACTTGTGTGCTGCACTAAAGGAAATACCCTCTCACAAGGTAACTACATTTTTCTACAATCATTTGCTTCAACTAAATCTCGACCAGCCGGATTTCACCCTAATTGATACCCATAACACACAAAGAGAACCCTTTACCAAGATGTTGTCGACAACGTCTCACGACCAACAAGATTAAAAGCAGGCAACTTACTCAGTGTCGTCTAGACTGAGACAGCCTACACGACCTTAGGCCACGATGGACCCGTTTACAACTTCAGCTTTGCATCAAGCACCACAATCATTCATGGACTTTAACCATGTGGACTCTAACCACTTCACTCTGCTCAACAACGTGCAGCCATTTCAAAAACTGCAATCTCACCAAAAGCAATAGCAACGTGCATCCCTATTAATACTCACATTCCTTGGCTGCTACACTTTGACTTCATCAGGAGGAATACTCCATCAACACTCCATCAATCCTTCTCTTTGCCAAACAAATATTTTTGGCTCTTTGGAGTTTGACAATAATTTTGCTGTCGTTTTGGCACCCTAAAACTTCACTTCTCTAGGCAGAACCATAGCCCGGCTACCAACGTTTTGATTCAGCTTATGCATTATAAATATTTTAAGTTTAACTTCCACTTTACTACGTACTCATCTATCCCTCAAACGGCACTGCCCCCCCTACAGTTAGATGAATTACAGCATTAATCTCAACAGAGACGAATAGTCCTCAGATGGATCTTTCTCCGCTGATAGAAGGGGTGGGAAATAGGATGTCCGAAACACAAAGGTCAGTCACCGAATGAGGACCATTAATTGGTGACTAACTTTGAAATGTTCAAATACCCTACTCTCAGGACCATAATGTAAAAATAAAGTATCGCAATGGGGAGTCCCAATCTACTAAAGGAATAAGTCTAACCAAAATGATACAAACTAGAAGCTCTGTAACTGCGACACAAAATATAAGAAGCAGAACTTGATATTCTGAAAAGATTTGCTGATTCTCCCTCTAACGCATTTAGATTAATACAGTAATTTAATACAGTTCAAATAAAGAAATTCAGGACAAAATAATAGACACAGGCAATTTGGGTAGTTAGTTATTGTATAAATGTGCAAAAATGTATACAAATAAGCAATTTCTTAAGCATCTCAGTCAAAAATATTAAAACATGTAGAATTCAACCACACATTTAGTTAGAATTTCAAATCCATGGAGGGTAGTTCTAAACAAACATCACATACGAGGTTACAGGCTTCTTCCATCATTAGAGGCAAAAGAATAGTTCAGTTCTATCTAAGATTCAAAGCGAATGGGTAAAAGAATCAATTTCAAAGCCCTCTAAGGGTAAATCCATGAGCACTGGCAAAAAGAAGCAAAAAATTAATTTGTTTAGCAAAGAGTTATTCGAAGTCGACTGCATGAATGCAGCAGCATTGGCAAAAGGTAGTCTAAAATAGGATTAAAGGACGATTATAAAATCATAGGAAAAGAGTTTAGTTCTCTCCTAAGGAAAAGAAATAAAGCAATACGTTATCCCAAAGAAAAATTAATAGCGATTCCTTGTTGGAAGAGACAAATATGGTGTTGCGTTGCACCAGAGGGAAAGAAAGTATGGCATTGCCCCTCCTTTGGGGTTTCTTCTGTATAGTCCTTATGACACTTTTTTTAAAATTAAATAAAACATTTTATTTTATAATAAATAAATAGATTACTTTGTGCATTTTAGTAAGGGCATGAAGTAGGCAGCTCTGGTAGCGGATTTTGAGCTGGACCGATGATCTCTGAATAAACAGCTGGATTGAGTGCTGGGGTCTTCCACATGCCAGTTGTGATGTTCAGGTCTGCCAGCCACATCTGGGTGATCTGCGGCATTCAGAACAGATTTCAAAAGGCAAAATGTCCATGTGCCTGGAGCAGTCAAGCAATGGGTCCGGTGGTGACCTTGGGTAGTAGTGTTGGGCAGAAGCACCCTCCACGAATCCCAGTTTCACAGCTCCGAAGATGAAGTGGGAGTAGATCTCCTCCCTCTTGGCTCTTCGCAGCGCCGTAGAAAGCGAGGTCTTCCTGGCCCCCTCTCTCATCTTTTTTGTACAAGGAAACTTCATCTTGCTGGGACTTCTAACACAAGTTACTCCTATTCGAGGCGCATCAGCCTTGTGCAGGCAAAGAAGCCCGCACCACCAACACTCTCCTCCACAGTAATTCGTCCTTCAAGATGCAAAGTCCTTATGACACCTTAATGATGTGGTGTCACTTCATTAGTCAGTTCATCGTACGATTAGATTATGTATGCTGTCACAGAATTCATTTAGTTACTCCTGCATTCTTTCCCAAGCCTTTCATATGAACGACTTGGCTTTCCGTACCTCACAGTTTATTCATCGGTAGAAAATATACAAAGTAACAGACTATGGCATCGGGAGAGAGTTAATTTTCCAACCAAGCCATTCCACTATGAACTTTGAAAGAATGTATTTGTATGTATACTGAAACATGCACAGAACCAATAAAGCAACATTTGCAAAAATGTCAATGCATTATTATGCTTGCTAAGGGAAAATTGCAGCTCACGAAGGAATGCCTTTAAAGCTTAAAACGCATACATGAGCTCTAAATGAATTAAACTTAATTTGAATCAAATATAATGCATCAAATCGTCATTTCATAATAAAAGAATATTAATAAATGTTTCACCAGAGTATTATTACACAAAATTTAATAGCGTTAACTATTACCACAAATTTTTCAACATCCATACATGTAAATTATTCTTTAAAACCATTTTACCAAAATCGTTTCTACATTTTTAAAATCATTAAGGTCGCTACTATCACTGTAATTTCAACTTCCTAACTAATTTTATCGCATAATTGCACTACAATCTGATTACAAAGCATTTGCAATGAAAGGCAATAGAACTGTTAGGCCTCATCTTCAGATTCATTAGTTTTCAAACGTACATGAATAATAAACATCATTCCATTCGAAATCTTGTTATGAAAATCTATTAAAAAGCATTATAATTATTTAGAAATGTATTTTCTCCTTTTCTAACTCTTTCAAACATGCTTTTACAGTGCTGTTATTTCACTTGTCTCTATTGTATTACTTAATGTAGTTTGTGCAAAGTGCACATTTAGGTTTTTTGTGTCGAAATCGATAAAGTGTCATGTAATGTGGTTTTAATATATTTGCGCTAGCCGAAAGAATTAGACGTTTATCAATGATGCTTATGGACTACAAATACAGGATACAATATCTTCTGGGTGTGAAAAATAAGGTAGCAGGTTGTTTGAGCTGATTACCTTTGATTCTTGAACAGGAGCTAGTTGACAAATATAAAGAGCTAGGTGTGACTTGGACCGGAGCAGAAGAATGTGATTCCATAATTAGAAAGAATGGATTGAAGCTGACACAAATGGTGATGTATTGAAAGTGGTGGAAATATTTGTGATGGAAGAATGGCATAAAGAAGAAGATTTAAGTGTGAAATATCACTGTTATTGGGAAACTGGAGTGTACCTTTATTTCTCTGACTGCAAAGCCAGGATTTTGTAAAAGTGAGACGGTGACTATCCTGCGGAAGTTCAAGAAATGAAAGGAAAGGCTGTAGCATGTCAGTTTTTCTCTAACACAAAGCAACTATTAAATATCGGTAAATGAACTATGGGCATATTTCAAATTATATCAGGAATTAAGAAATAACAAGTGAAACACTTTTTTTGTACTTTTGAAGTGTGATGAAAACAAAGAGCCTCATTACAATGCCAGTCGGACTGTGCGTCCAACTGCTGTGTCCGGGGAACAATTCCGACCGCCAAGGCCATGAAGTATACTCTGCCCGATTAGGATGCATGCAATGGTAAATTCTGACCGCTGCGGTCGGAAAGATCTCCACACGGATGCGGCTGTCGGAAAGTGTTCCAATAGGGCTTCTGATGCCGAAAGCACTGCGGTCCAACTGACGAGCAGATTACAATGAAACCGATGTACAAGCAGTCGGAATCTGCGGTCACATTGCAGCAATTGACCACTGCACCACTGCTACCACCAACCACCACAACTATGTCCATTGGAAGGTCAACAAAAAAGAGACAGTGGATGGTCAACATACTGGTGGACACACCCACATTTGAAAGTATAAAACATACCCCATCCCAAAATAAGATCCTTTGCCACTACTCTGCAGTGCATCCCCACACAATATGTTGTTTGAGAGAGAGAAGGCAACCACCACCTCAACACACACACACACACACACACACACCCCCACACACGTTTGAACACACACCGTTTCTTGTCACTATACATTTTTTATCAACCTCACCAGCACACTCACATTTCACCCCTTTTTTCCATTCATGGCACCCAAAAAAAGACAATGATTCTCTGACGAGTTGTCAGTGATAGTGGACGAAATCCTCAGAGTAGAGCCACAATTGTCTGGAGCCCAAGTCCAACAAACATCTCTCACTATCAAGAACCAAAAGTGGGACGGGGTCGTCAACAAGGTCAATGCTGTAGCTACCATCCTCTGCACAAAGGTGGACATCAGAAAAAGGTGGAATGACCTGAAGATCAGGGTCAAGAACCTCGTCAACAGGCACACATGGTGTTGGGCCACCCGTGCCACCACTGGAACTCACAGCCTGGGAGGAGAAGGTACTTGCCATCCTGCACACTGAGCGATTGACTGGGATACCTGGGGGACTGGAGACTGGTAAGTAACATCCCTCAAACTGGCACAACATAGTAATGCACTGTTTGCACAAACTCCACATTTGCTATCGTCCATCACATCATATTGTCCCATATGCAGTAGCAAAGGTATCAGAGATGTGTTATTGGCAGTCACAGTCAGTAGTCCTCCACATCAAACCCAATGTATCCGCACCCATCGAATCACACCTGTGGGAATGATGTACGCAAGTGTTTGCACATCAAATCCTCATTATAGGACCCATATAATGCTAAAATGTACAACAGTATAAGACAACACAACAGCATCTTGCCAAACAGTATGTAACACAATGAATGTTTGCTACTGTTGACAATTTAAACTGACAAGACTACAACTATCATCATGCCTTGTTGACTGAGCACTCAACAAGAGTTACTAGTGTCTGTTCCCCATAGCCGTTTGGCAGCCATGTCACTAATCAGCTTCACCTCATAGGTAGTTAGCCATTTTACAAGTGTGGGCTGGGAGAGTGAGTCAGGACTGCAACTACCATCAGGCCCTGTTGTCTGAGCACCTAATAGCACGTATTCCTCTCCTTTTCCCATAGTAACCTGGCAGTCATCTCGTCCACTCAGCTTCACCTCACAGGTAGGTAGCTATTTCACTAGTGTGGGCTGGGGAGGAGTCAGGACGTCAACTACCACCAGGCCCTTTTGCCTCAGCACCTCCCCACATCTACTCTTCTCCTTTCCCCACAGCCACCAGGCAGCCATCTCATCCACTTAGCTTCACCTCACAGGTAGGTAGCCATTTTACAAGTGTGGGCTGGGAGAGGGAGTCAGGATTGCTACCTCTACCATGCCCTGTTATCTCAGCATCTAACAACATGTACTCTTCTCCTTTCCCCACAGCCACCTGGCAGCCATCCCATCCATTAGCTTCACCTCACAGGTAGGCAGACATTTTACAAATGTGGGCTGGGAGAGATAGCCAGGACTGCAACTCCCACCAGGCCATGTTGTCTGAGCACCACCCCACATCTACTCCTCTCCTTTCCCCACAGACACCTGGCTGCCATCTCATCCACTCAGCTTCACCTCATAGATTGGTAGCCATTTTACAAGAGTGGGCTGGGAGAGAGAGTTAGGACTGCAACTCTCATCAGACTCTGTTGCCTCAGCACCTCCCCACCTCTACTCCTCTCCTTTACGCACAGCCACCTGGCAGTCTTGTTACCACTGATCTCCATGTCTAATGGCCTGCACACGTTACACACAAAGCTCTGCTCATGCACATGTCCTCCTCATCAGCCTGATATCGGCTAGGTCTCCATGAATGAATAGAAAAAGAAAAGGACAGACATCCAATGGAGCGTATAACTGAAATGTCATCAAAGCGTGAAGGTAACACATCCCACATGGCTGGAGAGCCATTGGCGATGCACACTACAAATGATAATCAGTGCAAAACGTACAGCACATATGTCAAGAAGTCTGTCCTTGACACAACAACACATTTTTGTTTAAATCGTTTTTATTAACCTTTTTTGTTTGTTTTTGCACATTTATCAATAAAACATACAGTCAGAGCAGCACTCATGTAACAGATGGAAAAAGGGAGAGAATTAATCGCTAGTGGCAAGGTACACTTTGACGACATGACAATGAAAATTCAGGGTGCATTAATTACATCAAAGCTTGTGGCAATATCCCAAGAAGGAGAGAGTGGTGCTGCCAAATTTTGGCATCAGGTAGTATGCGAGTAGTGTAGGAGCAGTGCAGTTCAAACATAAACAGGGACATAGGGCACAACAAAATGAGGACAACGACAGCAAAAGAAGGGTAGGGAAGAGTCGCGCAAGACCCGCCGCCATATCTAAATTCGCTGGAGGACCTCAAAAAACTCTAAGACTCAGTGGCAAGGGGGGTTCTGTGGCAGAGGGGCAGTGGCTATCCGGGTGTCGGTGTTAGTCCGCATTCACGTCAGTGGGGGAGGTACCCTGAGTGATAATCCTCTGTGATGCAGTTGGGGATCCCATGTCTGTGTCTGCTCCCGAAAGTATGGAAACCATAGCATCTCATTGAGGTGCCAGGAGGAACATACGAATGCCAAGCAGGTCCTCTTTGCGTAGTACCGCACCCTCCGCTCTCGCCCAGTTGAGTAGGGATCTGTGCCAAGCAAGAGGGTGGGGTGACAAGGGGGATTTCCACCGCTTGGTGATCAAGCGCTTGTCCATTGTTTTTTTTTTTTTTTTTTTTTTTTTTGAAACCGTTTATTGCAGTTTATAGAAGTTACAGGTATGGGCCTACAACCACACGGCCGGCCGCTAGAGCATCAAAAGCATATTACATACATACAGCAAAAAGCTTTCTCAGCGGTGCACAGTAGGAAGACAGGAGTGATCAATGGTGCAGGCCTCACAGCTCCATGCCCACAGTACGGTTCCATTTTCTTGACGCAAAACAACGTAAACAAACCACAACCGCAAGGCAACCCTCGATCCAAAGTGACAACATGTGCTCCATAAGTGGGGGATCCAAACCAGCAGCAAAATTCTGAAGAGGGGGACGGGAGTAGATCAGGGACTGGGGGACCGCGCGCCCGCGGCCAAGGGAGGGGCGCCGTCTAGGGAGACGGAGCCGGCGAGGCCGCCGGTGGCAGCGGCGGCTCACAAATACCCCCGCGGTAGGCGTTCCAGGGGCCCCAGAGTTTCATCCACGCCCCAGGCTTACCCCTCGCCACATACACCACCTTTTCACGAAACATACACCAATCCATATGCTCTTTCCAGGCCGACACCGCAGGGGGCCTCTGGGATCCCCACAATTGGGCAATATCACGCTTGGCTATCATGTATCCCAGAGTCACCCACCGCGCCTGCGGGACCGAGTAGTCATTTGGTTCCCAGACATTCAGCAAGCATCTCCTCGCTTCAGGCAGCAGCGCGACACGCGTAACCATTCGTAGAACCTCATGCACACCACGCCAGAATCGCTCCACCTTCGGGCACTCCCACAGTATATGCATGAAAGTCGCCAACGCACCACAGCCACGCTTACACATTCCATCACCGGCAAAACCCATACGTAAAAGCCTTGGCCCCGTCACGTAGACCCGGTGAAGGATCTTGAGCTGGACGAAACGAAGGCGAGCCGGGATGGCCACCTCTTTCGGAGAGGCCACCGCGGAGATCCAATCCTCGTCGTCCAGCTCCAGCCCGTCGGCAACCCAAGCCTCGCGGAGACTAGTCAGCAGACACGATCTATCGTTAATCAATTTTTTGTATATGAGGGAGATCGTGCTGTCCGGGACATGGCCATCTAGCACTCTGTCCTCCAGGGGGGAAGACTCCGGAATGGATGCAACATCCGGGAAGACGGAGCCCAGCGCATGGCGGACCTGTAGGTACCGAAAGTACTCACTGCCCTGCAGCTGAAACTCCGCCTGCAGCGTCTCAAAAGTTTTGAATCCCCCCCTCGTCCAGAGATCTCCCACCGTGCTGATTCCGATCGTGTCCCACTTCTCGAAGCCCTTCGACGTCCACAGGGAGCCCAACCTCTCAGATGCATACAGCGGAGACGCTCGGGTCAAACGGTCCTTCCACCCCATAGCTGCATTAGCCGCGTGCCAGACACGCACCATGACACGCGTCGGTCCCGTCAAACGGGAGTCGGGCGCGCCAGAGTAGAGCGCTCGATTATAATCGCCACCGGGCAGAAGCGTCCTGTCCATCTCAAATGCCGGGTTCAAGGCGGGCCCGTAAAGGCCATGATTAATTGCAGCTAGTTGGGAGGCCCAGTAATACCGTTTGATGTCCGGGAGGGCGACCCCTCCATCGTACCACGGGAGCGTCAATTTAGCCAGAGCAATACGCGGCCTCCCGTCCCAGAACAGGCGCCGCTGGAGGCCCTCCACCTCGCGAAAGTAGCGTGCCGGGACCAGGTCCATGGTATTCTGGAGGGCGTAGAGGAAGCGCGGCAGGGACATCATTTTAAATAAGGCCGCTCGGCCGAGCGGCGAGAGCGGCAGACGCCGCCAGCGCACCACGTCCTCCCTCAGACGCTGGAGGGGGGGCAACAAGTTCTGCTCATAGCGGGCCTCCGGGTCAAGAGTGATATATATACCCAGGTACCGGAAACCCTGGGAGGCAATCTGGATCGGACAGTCCCGTGGCAAGACCGGGGCCTCCCCGGAAAGCACATAGACACAGGATTTCGCCCAGTTGATGACCAGGCCTGAGTTGCGACCGAAGGAGCGCAAAACATCAACCAGGACGATCAGTGACTTGCGCGGGGAGGCGAGATACAAAAGGATATCGTCAGCATAGAGGGACACGCGGTCCTCATGCTCGGGGGTCCAGCGGAGACCACGGATAGAAGGGTGCCACCGCAACCACTCCGCCAGGGGCTCCATGGCCAGGGCGAACAGGAGAGGCGACAGGGGACAACCCTGTCGCGTGCCCCGCCCCAGCGCGAATGGGGCAGATACTCGCCCATTCACCACCACCTGCGCCAACGGGCCCGAATATAGCAATTTGACCCAGCTGACGAAACCCGGGCCGAACCCAAACTTCGCCAGCATCGCCCAAATATATGGCCATTCGAGCGTATCAAACGCCATGGTGGCGTCCAAGGACGCCAGGATGGCCGGCTCCCGCACAAATGGGACACGCGCGAGCACCCCGTGTAAGCGCCGCAGATTAAGCGCCGTGTTGCGGTGTGGTATAAAGCCCGATTGGTCTTGGTGGACCAAATCGCCCACCACGCCAACCAACCGGTTGGCCAACACCTTGGCGAGGATTTTGGGCTCCGCGTTCAGAAGCGAAATCGGCCTATAGGATGTGACCCGCTCACGGGGCTTCCCCTCCTTATGGATCACCACAATTGTAGCCAGACGCTGGTCCGGCGGGAGGGAGCCCTGCGAGTGGGCCGCAAGGAACATCGCGCGCAGGTGGGGCGCCAACACATCCGGGCGTAGCTTGTATAGCTCAATGGGAATACCATTGGGGCCCATGGCCTTGCCGGATGCAACCGAGCGAATAGCCGAGGCAATTTCGTCCGAGGTGGGCGGGGCATCCAGCGAATCCCTGTCCTCCACCGTAAGGGAGGGCAGTGCGATGTCCCGAAGCAAGGCATGGGAATCTTCCTCCGAGCAGGGAGAAACCGGGGAGTAGACTTCGCGGAAATAATCCGCGAAGCAGGAGACAATGGCTTCCGGCTCAGTGACGCACACACCATCCACGCTCTCAATCAGAGGCACCACGCGGCTCGCTCTTTCCCTCTTGTCCAACCACGCAATCAATTTGCCAGCCTTGTCACCCACATCATACAATCGCCCCTGCTGCTCTCTACTGAGGCCCCTGGCCGCCTCCGTGACGAGGGCCCGATAGGCCGCCTGCTTTAAGTGCAAAGCATGCAACTTGGCGTCTGTTACCCCGCTCCCCAGGTCACCCTCCAGTTCTGCAATCTCGGCCTCAACCCGGGTCACCTCCTCCCGCTCGCGCCGCCGGGCATTGGAAATAAAGGAGAGGGCCTCCCCTCTAAGAACCACCTTGAAAGCCTCCCACAGGGAGATGGCAGACGGGACCGACCCCACATTCTCATCGAAATAGCGCTGTAAGGATTTGATCAAGTCGGCACGAATGGTGGGGTCGCGCAAATACCATGCATTGATCGGGGCCACTCTGCCATCCCCCCTTGGGAAGACATCGAAATGCAACAACAATGGGGAGTGGTCTGAGATACCCCGTGCCAAATGGCGCACCTCCCCCACCCTCCCTGCCTGGGCCGCCGGGACAAGGATGTAATCAAGCCGCGAGAGGCTACCATGGGCCCCCGAGTGGAAGGTGTACTGTTGCAATACGGGATGCTTTAAGCGCCAGCAATCCACCAGGCCCAGCGTGTCTAAAAGGCCGGGCAGCCACGCCTGTGCCCGGGGGAGGTCCCTAGGGGGATGGCGATCCATAGACCCAGAGGCAACCGCGTTAAAGTCCCCTCCAACCACCAACAGGCCACCCGGAAGGTCCAGAAGGAGGCGCCCCAGGTCCGCAAATGTAGTGGCTTGTAACCCAGGCGGGACGTACACTGATATAAAGATAAACACTCTACCCTCCATTCGCCCCACCAGAACAGTGTAGCGTCCCCTCTCATCATGGCGCACCTCGTCAATCTCCAACGGGAGCGAGTTCTTGACCATAATACCCACCCCCCGCGAGCCCGAAGTGAAGCCGGAGTGGGCCGCCAAACGATATCCCCGCCGATTCATTGCATGAAAGGTGTTACCTATAAGGTGTGTCTCCTGCAGGAAGACAACATCTGGAGAAATACGTTTTAAATACTGCAGGACCACACCACGCTTAATCCTATCCCCCAGGCCGTTAACATTCCATGACAACACAATCAAATCCCTACCCCCCATCATACGTCAAAACAATCGGTCGCCCCCCACCGAGCATCTTAAAAACAACAAAACAGTTGCGGGTTTGCCTTGCGGTGCTAACAAACAACACACCCCCCCCACCCCCCGGTCCCAACAGAACTCCCCCCTCCCTGCACCCCTGCATGAGCCCAGATAGCCCCCCCAAAGTGCAGTGTGCCTGTCGCCCCATAGCTAAGTACTAACTAGTCCCCCCGAGGAGGAGGGAAGCCCCCAGCAGACCCCACCCGACCTCCATGGGAGGGGAACATACGAAAGCAATATATGGTAAAGGAACAATATCCAGAGCAAGGCCTATACAGTCACCCCTCAATTCTGATCCGGCGGGCCCTCCCCGCCAGCCGCGCCCCCCCCACCCCGATCTCCAGGCAAAGTATCTAACCAGTCCCCAGCCACCTCGGGCCGGTCGAAGAAGTGCGTACGGCCATCCACCTCCACCCTCAGCTTAGCCGGAAAGAGCATTGAGTACTTGAGGTTTAGGTCCCTTAGGCGACGTTTAATACCAAGAAAGCTCTGTCGCTGCTTCTGGACCGCCGGAGTAAAGTCTGGGTAGAAGTGTACATCCATGTTATCCAGCCTGACCGGTCCCTGTTGCCTGGAGGTCTGGAGGATGGTGTCTCTGTCCCGGAAATTAAAAATCCGGGCAATAATAGGCCGCGGCGGTGCACCGGTCTTAGGGCGGCCCCCAGGGACCCGGTGGGCACGCTCCACCGCAAAAAGCTTACTCAGCCCCCGGGGCTGGAGATGGGTCAGGATCAGTTCTTCCACGAAGAGATCTGCCGCCTCCGCCTCTCGGCCCTCCGGCACACCAATAATGCGAACATTGTTCCTCCGGGCCCGACCCTCGGAATCCTCCAGTCGCCGGTCCATCAGGGCGCTCGCCTGGCCAAGCCGGCGCACCTCCTTCTGGAGGGCCACCACGTCCGTAGTGAGGCTCGTTGTGGTGTGGGCCAGGGAGTCAACTCGGTCGTTCGTTTTTGACAAGTCTGCCCTCACAAGGCCCACATCCACCAGGACCGAGTCAATTTTTTGCGCCAAGGTATCGAAACGCTGGTCCACTGAGGCCTTCATCTCTGCGATGGCGCCCATGACGTCCCGGAGGGTCAGATCCACCGGTTGGGCAGGCGCCTCCGTCGGGCCCACCAGGGATGACCGCGATGTCTCCGGAGAACCCTTCTGGAGCGTGTAGCGATCCATACTATTGGCCTGGTGCGCCGTGCCACGGCGGGTTGTCTTCATCTTCGCCCGGTCGCCATCTTGTTTGGTGGACATGCTGGCCCTTCCACCGTCGTGCCAAGATCTCCAAACGGGCCGCCACACCAAATCACGGGTGTCAGGGGGGGGGGCGGGGGCGACCACCGGGCCGCGGGTCAACCCACCGCCGGCGGGTCAGCCGGGCACCTGGACAAGGCAACACCACCGCACCCCGCTCCGCAGCCCGACCCCGCCTGAGGCAAGGAGGGCGCAAAAGCGAAAGTGAAAGTGCGGGGTACGCGAGTCGCCCAGCCCCGCTCGCCGCTGTTATTCACTTCGTCCCCGGATCGCCCCACTACTCCAATCCGGGGGGCCGGCGAGGAGAAGGCCGCAACCTTCAATCGATGCTCCCACCGGTGTTCGGGGTCCGATTCGAGCCCAAAAAACGGGTGGCGCCTCAGCTCGGGTTCACCGACACAGTCCCCTCAACAAGGACAGGATATCGCCAGGATTAATTCAGGAGGTCGCGGAGGTCCTCGGGAGCCTCGCACCTACGCGGCCATCTTGGTTGCGCGCTAGGCTCCTCCTCCCGCTTGTCCATTGTTAGACCTAGGTCTAGAAACCGTGTGGCAGCTCTGTATTTCTTGTTCCTGCTGAAGAGGTGCAAAACATGGGCTTCCCAGGTCGGGGAAATGGTGCGGGAGGTGCAGCTTATGAGAGTAGTTGTCACTGTGTTCCAATAGTCAGTCAGGACTGAGCAACCCCAAAGCATATGTATTAGGTCGGCATCTAATAGCCGCCAGCGGGGACAAGCCACATCTATGCGGAGGAAGTACCTGTTGATTTGGGCTGGGGTAAGGTAGGCCTGATGCAGTATGAAAAATTGTATCTGTCGGAATAGTTGATTCCGGGGGATGCGGGTTGGACCGCTACTGGCAGCCATCCATTCCCTATCTGTAAACGCCCTACCCAGGGCCTCCTCCCAGTGAAGTCGAAGTCGGGTGAGATCTGCTTCCGTGTGTTGTCGAAGTGAAGATGCGAACCAGCGCGTGAGATGTCTCCCTCTCCCCATCACGTGAAGGTACTGCAGAGTATGGTGTATGGGAGGTTCATGGGCAAGCGCACGCCATTTGGATGCTAACGTAGCTATGAGTGTTCTGTGTAGTAAGAACTGCCCAGGATGTACATTCTCCCCTGCTGTGAGTTCCTGGAATGGGATAAGAGCGCCTTCTTGAAAGAGGTCCCCCACATCTTGTATCCCCTCCGAGGTCCAGTGATGTAACTCCGCTGCTGTCGTGTAGGTGTCACCCCGTGGAGTTCCCAACAGTGGGATTGCGGGCGCGTATGGGATGGTGGTGCTAATGAGGAAAAGGCACCTACAGAAGCATTTGTGCGCTACAGCGAGAAGAAAAATATCTAGGGGGTCTAAGTGAGGAGCAAGGGTGGAAAATCTGGAGAAGGGTTTTCAGCGGTAGTGGGGGCTGCAGAGAGGCCGTGTCTACCAGGTAACGGGAGAACATCCACCTGGCTATCCATTGCAGCTGGTAGGCCAGTAAGTAATGCTCGAAATTGGGTACCGCGAGGCCACCCAGTTCAGTAGGCAGATAAAGCTTTCCCATGGATACCCTATGGCGTGAAGTCCCCCATATGAAATCCCGCACTACTCTTTCCCACTGCTTGAAGAAGGGGGTGGGGGGAGATGACGAGGGGTAGAGTTGCAAAGTAATATAGGAGGCGGGGAAGAACCACCATCTTAACCAGGGCGATTCTAACAGAGATCGCCAATGGGAGAGTTTTCCGAATCGCCGTGACAGCTCGGACAACGTTTCCGTCAAAGAGGTCAGCTTTGGCGCGATAAACCCGGGCTCCTAAGTAACGAAAAGGGATGGTGCGCCAGGCTACTGGCGTCCCCCGAGTGTGTAGCCTGGATCCAGAGTATCCCCTAGGAATGGGGTGAGTATGGACTTTGTCGGGTTGACTTGCAGCCCAGAGGCTCGTGCAAAAAGGTTAGGGCTCGGTCAAGGGAAGGGGGAATATCATGAAGGTCCCTGGCGTATATTAACAGGTCATCTGCGCAGAGCGAAATGGTGTGTATGCCATCGCCTAGTTCAATCCCCATATCAACGTGTGTGCGGATATGAGCCGCCAGCGGCTCCACCGCTAACGCAAATAGTAGAGGGGACAACGGGCATCCCTGTCGGGTTCCACGACGCACCCGAATCGGATCTGAAATATATGGGCCCGAACCGATTGATTACGATATAACAGTTGCACCAAGTCAAGGAAGTAGGGACCGACCCCAAAACTAACCAGGGCAGCAAAAAGGAAGTTCCAGGCCAGCGAGTCGAAGGCCTTCTCAAGGTCTAATACCATGCAACCAGAGCGCGGCCAGGTGGTTGTGGAACGTTCCGCCACCCGAAAGTAGCGGCGTTGGTTCAGGGCCATGCTACGCTGTGGAACAAAGCCATTCTGGTCGGAGTGTATCAGATCAGGGACTAGCGGAGCTAGCCGGTTGGCCTATACCTTTGCCAGGATCTTATAATTCAATATAGCAATCGGCCGGTATGAGCCACGAGACGTGGGGTCCTTACCAGGTTTCAACAAAGACACCACATTAGCAGTACGCATGGTTGGGGGCAGAGTCCCTTCCGAGATTGCCTCCAGTAACACCAAGTGTAGTTGCGGTACCGAATGTTCCGCGTAAGTTTTGAAACATTTAGTTGGGAGACCGTCATCTTCTGCTATAGGAGAGTCCAGCTCCAGGGTCTGGTCCAATATCAGAGTAGGTAACTCCACTGTGTCCAGAAAGGATCCCACGTCATGGGCGTTACCTGTCAGCAGAGTGTCATACAGGTGAGTGTAGTGTTCAGTCATCAGTGCGTGAATGCCTCCATGGGTGTTGTGCTCTCGACCAAGGTCGTCAAATAAGAAATGTATGGGGCGCTGGGGATGTTCCTGTCTAATCAAGTAGGCCAGTAGTCTCCCGGCTTTGTCCGCATTCGAGTGGGAGAGCATCGAGTGCGCCAAATAGTTATGGCATGGCAGGCGGTCCAGAAGTGTCTCACGCTCGGTATGGGTAGCATCGAGGTGCTGTTGCCGCGCCGGGTTGGTGACGAGCTGCAACTCGAGTTGGAGTAACCATCCCTCAATGCGAGTAAGTGAGGTGTCTAACTGTCTGCGAATACTCCAAGTCTGTCCCAGACAATGACCCCTAACCACCACCTTAAAGGCCTTCCATTCAGTGAGGATCGAGTCCGTGGAACCGGTATTAAGTGCAAAATAGTTAGTTACTGCTGACTCCAGCGAGCCTCGGAAGAGGGGGTCCTCCAAAGCTGCAGTCTGTAGGTGCCAGGTCGGAACCGGAGGAGGTGGCGCCTCCCAGGTCAGGTGCATCAACAAGGGGTTATGATCGGAGTGTGTCCGACCAAGATAATCCGTCGCTTGTATCAAAGGGAGGAGAGCTGCGGATGCGAGCATACGGTCAAGGCGCATGTGTAGATTATGGACTGGGGAATAGAAGGAGTATACTCTGGAGCGAGGGTGTCGTTCCCGCCAAACATCTGAAAGAGCCCAGTTACCTAGCCATGTGTTTAAAAGGCGAGCACTGGAGGAGGCTGTAGTACTAGTGAGGAGGAAAAGGAGCGGTCAAGGGAGACATCGAGTACTGCATTAAAATCCCCGACCAGGAGCCTAGGGCCGTCCCTCCATCGGAGCAATATCTCTGAGAGATCACTGAGGAAGGTGCCCTGGGCAACATTGGGGGCGTATAAGGAACCCAGTAAAATTGGTTGGCCGTTCAGTCTGCCGCCTATCAGAACATACTGCCCCATTGTGTCTGTCAGGACTTCCTTTTCTTCCCATGGGACCCCTGCCTTAACCCATATCATCACCCCTCTAGCCATGGATGAGTAACTGGTGCTGTATATCTGGCCACGCCAACGTCGGTGTAAGCAGGCGGCTTCCATGGCTGTCAGGTGTGTCTCCTGTAAAAATGCAACACTCGTCTTATGACGCTGCAAATAGGCATAAATGGCGTAACGCTTAGAAGGTGTCTGGATGCCCTTGACATTCCAAGTTAGGACGTTAAGGTCAGTCATCGAGGCAACCAATGTCAGTGTGCCCAGCCTGGACATTGCAGGGCCCCCTGTATGGAGGACTACCTTGGATGGGGAGGACAGGGAGGCGGCAGGTCTGTAGGGGTGGCGAATCATACAGGGGAAGAAAATTAAGAAGGTGGGGCAGTAGGAAACTTTACAACAGGAAGGGAGCAGAACCCCAATGTGAGGAACTGCCCAAACAATCATGTCAAGTCATGGCTACGGAACTATCGTCGTTGTATGACTTTTTGGGGGGATATTAGACCAGCGAGTGAGAGGAGTCAGTGTAGGGACAGTTCCCTTCAATTACCCCAATACAGCAGGAGATAGAGCATCACAGAAATAAAAGAAGAAACAGGCCCTGAAGTACTATGATGTTCTAACATGCATATAAGTCACAAGTCAACTACTGTCGGGACTTTGGGGCGAAAAAGTGACCTGTAGGAGGGAGTAAGCAATGCATAGTCTATCTCCTTCAAATACCCGGAGAGAGCATGAGAAAAAGTCATCATACAAAATGCTAGTAAGGAACAAACATGTCTTGAATGAGTGTGGTAGTCCGATATGAATGCAAATATAACATCAAATAATGCAATCTGCAGTTTGTGGGGCGACACCCCGAAGTGGGGGAAAATCCGCATCTAAGGACCATTCTGGCGTGGATTCGGGGGCTCCGGATCTGAGCGAAGAGGTAGCAGAGCCGACCGGGGATGGAGATCTGGAGGGCCGGAGGGCCGCCATCGCCCGCAGGGCCCCTTGATGCTCCAATCTGACTTGGTCAGGACTGGGGATGGTTATTGCATGTCCCACGCTCTTGGATTTCCCCCCACTGCGTCTACCTCCGCGTGGACATTCATGAGGCCGGGACTCATCAGATATTTTGGGTGCCGTCGCCAGCCCCTGTTCCTCGAGCCAGTCCCATGTCTCAACGGGGGAGTCAAAGTACTTCGTAGAGCCATCTCTGATAACTCGCAGGTGGGCCGGGAAAAGCAAGGAGTAGCGGAGGTCCAGATCACGAAGCTATGTTTTGATGGCAGTGAAGGTGTGGCTAGCCTCCATTGCGCCTGAGCCGTATAATCAGGAAAAAAAGAAACTGAGACGTTTTTCACCTTAGGGCCGGGGTGTTTGCCCTGCTGCCGTAGAATAGCGTCTCTGTCTCTGAACTTCATGACTCGAAATAGAAAGGGGCGAGGGGCCGCCCCAGGAGGGGGCATGCGAGCGGGTATTCGGTGGGCCAGCTCCACCACGAACTGTGGGGAGAGCGATCCGGGGGGCATGAGCTCCTTCATCCAGGCCTCGGTGAAGGTCTCCGGGTCCCGTCCCTCCGCCCCTTCAGGGAGATTGACTACGCGTACATTATTTCGGCGTGAGTGACCCTCCGCATCATCCACCTTGTCCTCCAGGGTGTAAACTCGATCCAGCAGATCTTGAAGTGCGGAGGAGCAATTCTGGGATTGCGGTCGTAGATCTGCTAGTGTGGTTTCCGCATCACGAACTCGCTCTGAAAGTTTGTGTTGGTCGGCTCGGAGGAGTGTGAAGTCTGAGGTGATAGTGTCCATGCGGCCTTCCAAGGATGTGCGGGTCAGGTCCAGGGCGTTGCCGATGCATTCAACTGCCGCCAGCACAGAGTCTAGATGGTGGCAATGTCAGGCGGATTCATCGCAGTAGTTGATCTGGGGATCGTGAGTAATGTCCCAGCGTGGCCCCCAGGAGGCACATCACGAGAGGTATTGTTGCGTAGGCAGCCCATGACGATCTGCTGCGTGCTCTTCATAGGAAACGAGGCCGGGCCGCCAAGTCTCCACAATGTCCCCAGCTCAGAGGCCTCGTCTGTGACCAGGATCGGACTCTCCATAATGTGGCCTCCCTCTAGTCAACGATTTGCCCCACCGCACGGTCAGTGACCACGGGATCCCTCCAGATGACAAGGCTCCCCCTGCAGTAGACCCGGCAGAGGAACTTCCAAGGCAGTCCTGTGAAGAGTATAGGTGTCTGTGTCTGCCAGGTGACGTCCCGGCCGATAGCCAGCAAAACGTGGTGGGCAAGATGTCCCCAGGCTTGGCCAAGCCACCACTGCCTCCACCCACGATATGGGGCCCTCCGCTGGCAGTACACAGCAGATCGCCACTGTGGTCACTCTGTCAGATGGGATAGCAGGAGAATGCGGGGCTCTAATAGGAATGACGTGTGCTGGACCCCACCACCCCCAGTTCCCCATCAGATGCACGTCTCAGATGCTAGACCCGGGCGTCCAGTACACGCAAGGGGGTCTCTGCGGACAGCACAGTGGGCGAACCAACTCACAGCAGGGAGGGGACCGCGACTCCCGTGTAATGAGGGGCCCTGGGTCCGACCGACCCCCGCGGCCTCTGTCAGCATAGCCAACCCCTCAGTAAGCCCCACGTAGCCACCTGATCGTGAAGAGTGCACTATCTGGAGTGAAATCTTGGTATGGAGAGTGGCATGTCACCGGGTCCCGTCTCCCCCCAGACCACTGCTGGCGGAATGTCTTACTGCTGGGGCGCAGCGCCAGAGGGCCTGGTCCCGGAAGGGGCCACAACCGTCAGCACAGTAGGCAGCGATCGCTCCAGAGGGAAGGGTAATGCTGGGCGCCAATTTCAACTCCGGGAGTAGCGGGGCATGAGCGAGGCCACCCTTCTAGGTCCGCAGCAGGTGCAGCTACACAGTCCCAGCCTCGCGCAGATGAGGGCCCCTAGGTCCGACCGACCCCCGTGGACCCTCACCCCACACGGGCGCCGCAACTTCAGAGTAACTGCAGGGGCCACTGCTCGCTCCCAGGCAGCAGGATCACCCCATGCAAGTAGCCTTCGCAGGGGCCCTAGGCCCGACCGGCCCCCGTGGCCCACACCACCCACCAGGCACACAGGAGCAGCTGTGCCACGATCGGGTAGGGGGCCCTAGGCCTGACCGACCCCCGTGGCCCCCCACCGCTACCAGAAGGCACCTCACTCGCCCCTTGCAGGCCTACCTCGGCTGCGAAGGCCTCACCGGACAGCTCCAGCGTTGCATCGGCGGTCTCCGCAGTCACAGCTCACGCCTCTGGATCCGGGCTCCTCCCGTGACCAGCCCTCCGGCTGCCGCCGTCAGCATGTAGAGAGCACAGAGCGTTCCCTGCCTCCCGCGACACCACCAGGGCAGGAGGCGGCAGTGCCAGGGGGTCTCAGGATTGTGGCAGGGCCGCCCCTCTCACGTAGGCCGCAGGGTCGTCTCGCACGGACCAGCTGCGCCGCCACGCGACCAGGCCCAGGCCGCCACAGCGCAGCAGGCCGCAACTCTCAGGGCCGCTGCGGGACGATTTCAGGGCCCAGACAACCCTTATCCGGCAGCGCAGTCCCAGTTATCCATGGCAGGTAAGCATTGGGTCCGGATAGAGCTCCGTAACGGCAGGATGCCAAGGATAATCAGGGGATGAGGCACAGAGCGTTATCAAGACGCGTCCACCATCTTCGTCGCCTAGCCACGCCCTGACAACAACAAATTTGACCTTACCAATACCCATGTGACATCCGCAAAGGTCTTGCATCAAGCCATTTGGAAATTCCATGGCCCTGGCAGAGGATAAGTCCTCAGACACCCCATAGCCTGCAGCAGTGGATCCCCCCGCTAACGTAAGGGGGAACATCCCAAAAAGGATGCAGGGGATTTGGGTGGCAAGGCACCGACCCAACCCAGGAAGAAGAGTTGCCCCTGATGTCTCCTTTGTGTGCAACACAATGACTTTGTTGACTTTTCCTGTCCGCACGTCACCTTGGAAGGCAGGTGTTTGTTGGACTCAGGACTTCAGATACTGTGTCTGCTACTTCAATGATTTGCTCCACTACCACTGACATTTTTACCCCTGTGTGTTCACCATTGCACTGTAAAAAATGCACAAAGTGCACTACAATAAATACACTTTGTACACATTCAGTTGTCAACATTGTATCATTCAAATGTATCAAAGAATGCTCTAAACATCTTGTGTATCACCAATTGTAAGTTGTGCCAAATTGTCAATGTATGGACCTGTCAAATGTACGATTTATCCACATAAGTACATCAAACATTTCTTTCAACACACATCTCACACCTGCTGAAATTGCTCATGTAGGCTAATCATACATGCGACAATAATGACAGTCTACATCTGCTGCTGTGGTGGCTCCTCCACTAAGGCGGAGGAGCGTCGCCCCAAGGTCGCCCCAAGGAAAAATAAATTGATAATAACTGGATGTAATTAATTATCATTGTATTTGTTGCTGGTGCGGTGTGGGGCAGGTGTATCTGCTCTGTTGACAGAGTAGGGGAGGAGGGGTTTGTGCTCCCTAAGTGCGCATGAAGGTTTGACCGGCCGTCTCGGGTCGGCTAAACATTCAACCGCACTTAGCATGTTCTCCACCCAGGCTGCATTACAAACTGGGTGGAAAACATGCCCAGGCTCCTATTCCCTGGCTGAGCGCCAAACCACGGCGCGCAGACCAATCACAATGCTGCATTGCAGCGTTGTGATTGGCTGTGGGGAACCCGGGTGCTTCCTGTTTGCACAGGAGAAGCCAGGAAGAGGACGGAGAAGATGGAGGAGAGGCAGTGGCCGGCCGGCCAGCCGGTTAGTAAATTTCTTTTTTTTTTAAACCCCCCCAATTCCTCCCTATCTGCCCCACTGCTGCTTTCCAGGAGCAGCCGCCACTGATCTGCACTACATGTAGAAAATCAGAGTACACAAATCAACATCATCAACGTGTGCATTTGTCAAGACCTACTGCACTGACAGACCAGCATAGTCACCCACAACTGTACACACCAAACAGTCAAACATAAACTACACCCTCACAACCACAGTAACTGTAACTGTCACAGTTCTGACATATCTCAGCATACTTACACTCAAGCGAAGAAGTTGTTGATGAGCTGTTAATGCATGTTAACTTCTTCCTCTTCGCCACTATCATCATCACTGCTCATTTCAGGGTCCACACCCAAGGGGGTCCTGCTGGTCTCCATCTTCTTTGATCATAGAGAGGTTCCTGCGCAATGCGCTGTTGTGGAGCACGCAGCAGGCAATAGGGATCTGACACACCTTACTGGGTGAGTAGAGGAGGGTTCGACCAGACTTGTCCAGACATCGTCATCTGGTCTTCAGGAGTCCAAAAGCCCTCTCCACTGGCCGCCGTGTTCTAACATTGGCCTCATTGAAGCGGAATTCCCCTTGCGTTGTTGGATTCCTCAGCTGGGCCTATAACCATGGCCAGTTGGGATATGCTGCGTCACCTACATTGGAGACACACAGAGGTGCAGTTAGGAATCAGACATTTACAGAAGATATCACAGGACATCACACACACAAAGGTTGGACACATCTTACTCACCAACAAACTAAGCCCACTCCGCTTGTAGTCGTGACATCAACGGGGGTATGACACTTTTCCACATTACGTAGGAGTCATGGGCAGATCCTGGGGATTTGGCACAGACATGTGATATGCAGCCGCGGTGCGTCCATTGGGGCGTAGGGGCGTAGCCCCACCAGCCCCAGACCCGCGACTGCCGTATGGAAAAATAAGTAAAATAAATGTTTTTACATTTACAGTATTTACTTACTTAGCACGGTCGATATTTATCCGGCGCCGCCGGGCAGCACCCGACTGAATCGGGAGTGCGTGGGGGGCGGGCTGCCGGGCTGGTGACGTGATTGACACATGATACTGTGTGAGTCTTCCTCTTCCCGCATGTATGCTTCGGGCAGCAACTTGCCCGAGCATGCGCACATTAAAGCCAGCCAGGGCCCCATTAGCTAGTAGGGGGGGGGGGGGGGGGGTGCAGGTTAAGGTTTATGCTGGCGGCGACAGGGCGAGCAGTTAGTGTGCCCTCCAAGCCAATCCTGGCGCTGCATGCAGCGCCAGGATTGGCCGGTCACCGCGCAGCACAGCGATTGGCCATTTGCGGCGCGCGGCGCTGCAGTGTCGTATCCGGTTCGGTAACGGTTCACTCGCGTCGCGGACTCGCCTCGTGGACCTCGCTCGTCGTGTGTGGAGTGGTGCACTGGTGCTGGCTGGCGTGTGGAAGGTACGGCAGGTATGGGGACGTGCCAGTCTGATGTTTCCGACTGCTTTTTAGCGTTTCACCCTATGTGCCAGCAAGGACACAGGGTAAGTTTTCTTTAGAACATGGGCAGCCGTCGAAGTGGAGCTGCAGCAGGGTTCGAGTGCTGCACCAACAGCCGTGTTTCTTGCATCAGCGACTGGCAGGAACCCAATGACCTCTCTGTTCAAACAAGGAACTTCATGTGTGAGTGTGCAAGTCACGCACAACAGCTGTTTGAGGAGCAGGGACGGACCGTCCCTGCTCCTCTCTACGTCCGGTAGGCCAGTTTACTCCCACGCCTTGTTAAAGTATTCCCCTGGGCTCCTCTCTGCTGGGGCCTGCAGTCATGGGCGGTAATGCTGGAGTTACACAGCACTGCTGCACAATTGCTGATTCACCCTATGTTTAATTAATTGCTAATACTTAAAGTATACTTTAGGTGATACCACGGGGTGCAGTATTTACAAGCGCGTTTTTAGTGTGCAGCACCTCGTGACAACAGACGCTGTGTTTTCCCCTCGTTTCCAGGTGCCAAAATGTGAGTGGTGCCATTTTTTCCTACACAAACGCCACCTGTGAAAATGATTCGAGGTCGAGGGAAATAAACCAGCGGAGTTTGAATGATGGCAGTATCCTGGCTTGGTGTAAACTCCTTCCCGAGTCACAGTGAAGCCGGAGTTGGCCTGGAACTCTTTAGATGGAGAGAGAGTGCATTGTAGGTGTTCATCTGAGATGATAATATTACTAAAAAATCCAAGCTTCTCTACTGCCCGGTCTTTTGAAGAAGACAAATCGAGAAGTATATGTCATTCCAAGTGTGTGGAGAGTGGTAGTGCAGCATTCCGGCAGCGCACACGAGTGTTAGTGATATCCCAACAGAAGTGCATGTACTGTACATGGAATAGTCAGTCCTTCCCCACCTCCCTCACTTGGTTAGATTCCTTGCGGCAGGCATTTGAAAGAGAGTACAAGGAGCGAGAACAACCTTTCTCGGTTCTTGTACACAAAAGCACTACAGGATAAACATATTTTATATTATATTATATTGAAGGTACCAGTTGGCCCTGCAATGACTGAACCACACTCCAGTCCTAGGCTTGAATCTGCCAACCGTATGAGATGCATTCTCAGACTTGTAGTCCAGCTAGTGGTGTGTGGAAGGGAAGAGTGCTCTGAAACAACTGGGATGTGAGGTCCCCGATGGCGATGTAGTTCTCTTGGTACCCCGGACTGAGCAGCCCAGTCGCAGAGGAGGGTCAGCTGCCTTCTGCAGTTTAGAAGCAGTGTAAAGTCTTGTACAGGGATAGTTCGGTGGATTGTCCGTTTCCAGGACTGGCCTGAGTTCTGAAGGTGTCGACCTTCCGGGTCTGGTAGATCAGTAGGCTAATGTCACACTGTAGAGGCCTGTGTTCAACCTCGTGATCACAAGTTTAAATCCCGGTGGGTCCACTCAGCATTTCATTTTTCTGAGGTCGATAAAATGAGTACAACTTACGCTGAGTAACAATAAACATTTTTATTTTTTTATTTGTACAAATGCACGTTTACCATCTCCATTTAAGCTTGAGCAAATAATTGTTTTAAAATTGCTTAATCTGCATAGTTGCAATGTAAAGTACAGAGGCACAATCCGGACGTGCCATGCCCATTAAAAGTGAAGTTAAGGGACACAATATTCATGTCATGGCGTCTTTTTTAAACAAATCATTGCAATAATGTGAGTAAATTCGTCGAAGAGAACTAGGATTAAAAGTGTCACAGTGCATGCAGTTGTTAAGGGAATCCCAAGGGCTGGTGCACTACGTCATCGATGGCATTGAATCATCTTGTAACCTTGTATATCAAGCCCCAGGGGAGTTGCGTTAATTTTTTTGTTTGCAGCGAAACGGTAACCAAAGAACTATTAATGTGTCAAGTTACTCTACTTTTTACTGTCCTTTGTATCTGAACGCACACCAAAGTACCACCATAGTGGAGGTGGGGTAGACAACAGTTTGATCCAAACAGACACTGGTCACATCCTGCACATACTGCACGTTTGAGGCCAAACACCTCTGACCCTCCCGCACCCCATCAGTATTCATGGTTTGTAAACCGCCACCCCTCCCCTCCTTACCACTCTATTCCCTTATGCACAAGGCTGCCGGCCTGTGCATGGGATCTTTCAAAGCAGCACCGAAAAGCCCCTGAAAGAAGAGACCGGGCTAAATGTGCCTTTCCCGAAGCAGGGCTGGAAAGAATAACCGAGGAGTGTCATTCCCTTCATTCATGTAAAATGCGCGTGTGTTTGTGGCTTGGCTGCGACTGCCGCTCTGCTGTGAAATTAATGCCCGTTATGCTGAGCTCATGTTTATCAACGTCAGCCGGTTACAGATTTACAGCGGGCTGCCCGGCGTCCTATTTTCGTGCTTGATCTGCATTTCCAGAGCAGCACTCGACAATGCAGGCGTGCAGAAATGCCCGGGGTTTCCAAACATTACACAATACCACTGCCTGCACGGGAGAAATTTAAAAAGGCAAAATCTTCAAGCCGTGGTGCGACCAAGCCAACAGAGTTGTCAAACTGTGGGTCATGCATGAACAATACATGTTACATGATGCACGGCGAATATCCTGCTTTTCCTGTCCACATTGTGCCCCAATTAAAACAAATAAAAAAAACGATATTCATTGCCTAAATTTATTTTTGCTATCATACTAACTGAACTCTGTGTAAATGGTGTGTCAGGTGACAGAGGCAGTTAATACACCTTATAAAGTATAAATATAGGGAAATCGTAACGTGCACACATTATCCTTTAGTTAAAAGTTACGCAACAAATGTGCAGAAATAACAGGGGCAGGAACATGGGACCCAAAATATGTTACGTTTTTGTTTGGGCTTCAGTGGCTACTTAAAAAAAAAAAACTGATCGTAGTCATGGCAGGCTTATTTTTTATCATTGAGAAAAACGTGAACCACACCGAAACACGTTGAGCTTACAAATGCTTAATGTATGTACAAACCCCTTTCCTGACCATTTGTTATGTATTAATGACCATTTGTTATGTATTAAATGGTGATCTGTTTAACACCACATGCTGATATGTGACATTCTTTTTAACTTTGTTTATATGGAGCTACCAGGGAGGATTCGGGGACATTTCCTTCCTGGCACATAAATACAGAATCAGTGAGGGAGAATGGATGCATTGATCCTAATCTACCAGGGACAGGACTAGGAGAAGCAGGCTTCAGTTAGGAAGTGGTCCCAGAAGGGAGGGCACCGGAGGTGAGGGGGTACGGCCTCTTATTGGTGCACTGCGGTTGGGTGGGATAAAGAACTCTGGGTGCTTCCAGTTATAGAGAGAGAGCATTTCATGTGAGTGAAAGAAAGCTGTGGGCCAGCAACGCTGTAAACGTCTGTATTCTCTCTGATCCTTTGTAGGAGATTGGCGAAATCCTGAGCCAAAAACCAAGAAACATTTACCATTCCATACAAAGTATTCCTGATTTTATATCATAGAAATACCATTCAAACCCACCTTGAAAAAGAGCATTTACCCATTAGAGCTTGCTAGGGGAGCATAGCTTGGTCCAAATGTAGGTAAGGGAGTCAATTCTGGCTTTGTCACATGGCTCAGATTCTTAGAGCGATGAATACATTATAAAAAGCTGAAAGAAGAACTCCAGGCGGTGGGAGTTTTAAGTGGTTAGCATTTTATGTTAAGCGCAATCAATCCACCAACATCTTTTTTGCCCTCTTAAATGCCTGTTTTCTGGCACTCAGAGTAGGAATCCGAATTTACAGAAATAATGGACGTGAAGTGAATGTGACTAGAGGCAAAGGAATGCATATTCGGGGAACAGGAGTGTAAAAGTCTTTCTTCCCTTCCCACAGAGGTGATTCAGGGCAGCCTATTTATCTTTGCTGAGGATTAGGCCGCTATAAAAACAAGCAATTGCAATGCAATAGGTCTCGCATTTGCAAGAGTTTGAGCTATTGACAATGCCTTTTATTTATGTGTTTTGAAAACCTGAAAGCGGTGAGTAAATAAGCACTTTGTACTTGTAGTCCTTGCTTACGACAAGCAAGTCTGGCAGTAAACGAGGCGCAGTTACTGCCAGCCTTGGTTCTCGTAAGCAACGATGAAAAGTAGGAAAGTGTGTGTTTACAACCACTTCCAAGTTTTTACAACACATACATAAAATACATGCCCGATCCGATGTCTCGGGTCTACTTCGCAATATAAAACAAAAAATAGAAACATCAGTTGTTGGCCTATATATGTAGGAGGAGCGTTGGCAGACTATGTTTGTGGTCCCACCGTCCCAGTAGTGAACTAGCAGCAGGCGGCAGCGCAGAAGCTTAATGTGCCTGCTGCAAAGAACATATATACAACTGAGCCTATCGGGGAGCAAAGTGGCTAAATTAAATGAGTGTATGGGCTGATTAGAAGCTGGGGAACCAGGTTCCATTCGCAACTGGTGCTCACGTAAAGCGCTCGTATACCTTCGGGTCGAGTTCGCGCTATATAAAACTGAAAATAAAGTACGGGTAGCATGAGCTAGTAATGAAGGCTGCAGTGCATATGGGTACACTGATGTGCACTATGCATTATTCATTCGGTTTTCCTGCCCAGAGGTGGTGGGACAGGCAAAGTCTGGTAGTGTCAACACAGGTGTGTATTTTTGGTTTCCTGAAATGTCTTTATGTACAGCATGTACACATAGTTGTGCATTGTTCTCTTATGTGTGCCCACTGCTTTGCAAGTGGCTGAACTGCTGTGCATTGAGGTGTGTGTGTCAGTATATTGTTACCCAATGTGTTTATATGCGTAATTACATTTTACACTTAGAACTGTATGTAGCAGTCTGGTTTTGTTTCTTCTGCACTGTTTGTGAAGTGAAAAATGACTGCTCTGTGTTTTTTCCCCACAGTCTTTGTTTCATTACCCTACTGTTTCAAAAATAAATTGTTATCTTTTCATTTTCAGCACCTAACAACCTGAAACATTACCGCATTTTGGGGCAATTTTCCAGCAAACAACAAGAGGACCCCAACCTCCTTTGCTGCTCTCTCACCCGACCCCGGCTACAACCCAGCAAACACCAGTGTTAAAGGTAAGGCAACTGATGCTATATATTTTTTTACATCGCAGTTAGAGCATGTATGTCATGTGGTCACTCTCAAGGCCCTCAAGCAGTGTCTTTCAGTGCCTCCAGCAACCACTATGGCACAGAGAGGCAGGAGGCAGTACGGCTCTATTTTTAGCAGTCATTTGAGATGTATTAGGATAATGCACAAGATATATGTATAATGTATTTATACTGAAATTTCATATTATTGCACTGCACCTTATACGTTGTACTTTGATTATTGGCAGGTTTCTTTAATATATATATATATATATATATATATTGGTAAGGCCAGCAACACCCCATCATGAATACAGTACAAGAGCTGATTACAAAGTCATTCCAGTCACGGCCACTTGAACAAAAACTACAGTTAAAACAATTGGGACCTCATCAGCCTGAAATAAACCTACAGCAAACTAACCAGGACAGAGGAAAAATGTCAAAACGTACATTCTCAAATGCCTGGTACACAAAAGCTGATTGGCTTACAGGGTGCCCTATAAGAAATTCTCTGTTCTGCTTCCCCTGCTTGCTGTTTGGCGGTGACTTTTCTTGGACACGGCAAGGAATGGTCGACCTGAAGCACATCGCTGAAAAAATAAAGAAGCATGCGCTCACAAGAAATCATCTGGAAAACCTGACAAGACTGGGAATGTTGGGGGAAGACGCACCAATTGAGCAGCAGATAAATGATGCGTATCGCAAATCCATTCAAAAACACAATGAAGCTGTTGATAAGAACAGACAAAATCTATCCAAGATCATTGATTGCATTCGTTTCTGTGGTGCTTTCGAACTGGCATTGCGAGGCCATGACGAATCAGAAACTTCCTCAAAACCCGGGATCTTCCGAGGCCTAGTGGATTTAATGTCAACCATAGACCAGGATTTGGAAAGACATTTAGCACATGCTACAGTCTTTAAGGGCACCTCTAATACAATACAAAATGAACTCCTTGACTGTATGCTCGAAATTATAAGAAGCCATATTGTGCAAGAGTTGCGAAACACAGACTTTGTGGCTATTCAGGCTGATGACACCACTGATGTGTCCACTCAAACACAGTCCGTGTTAGTGTTTCGGTACCTTGACAGTGACAGAAACATTGTGGAAAGATTTTATGGCTTCACGCATTTAAGTGACTCTAGTGCAGCAACCATCACTGAAGCAATACTGTGTCAACTGGACTTAATTTTCCCGGACCTGCCTCAAAAACAAAAGCTTATCGCACAAAGCTATGACGGTGCATCCGTAATGAGTGGGAGCCTTAGTGGAGTTCAGAAGAGAATTCGAGATGTGTACCCTAATGCTCATTTTGTGCACTGTTACGCCCACCAACTCAATCTTATTATGCAACAGGCGGTATCAAAGATCAGAGAGACACGAGTCTTCTTTCAGGATATCGGAGGCATAGCAGCATTCTTCACACGTTCCCCCAAAAGAACAGAAGCCCTTCATGAGATTGTGGACAAAAGCGTACCAAGGGGATCCTCAACTCGTTGGAACTTTCACATTCGTACAGTCAACTTAATCTTTGAACAGAGGGAGGGCCTTGAGAAATGTTTTGTCGCCATAGCATCCAGAGCAGACTTTGATCACACAAGTCAGAATGAAGCCCATGGCTTTATTAGAACACTACAAGACAAAGAGTTTCAGTTCTTACTGTTTTTATTTCATGACATAATGATTCCTGTTGATGTGTTATACGATCAGTTGCAAAGAAAAGACCTAGATACTGTCTCTGTGAAAGCCAATACATCTGCATTTGTACAACAGATTATGAAAGTGAGAGATGGGGTTGAAGATTTAGAGAGCAAACTGCCGCAGCATTCTGTTTTTGCAAACCGCAGACAAAACATCACCTCTCTGGTTCGAATTGGAAAGGAGATATGTGACATTGTAATTGTGCAGGCGAAAGAACGCTTTTCGTTCACAAAACATTTGGTGAGTGCGACTTTATTGCAAGGTAAAGAGTTTGCACAATATGATGAATCCTTCCCTGAGCGTGCTCTGAATCAGGCTGTGGAAGCGTATCCTATGCTCAAAAAAGAGCAGCTGAGAACTGAGTTAACTGTACTCTACGGAATGCCTGTGTACCGGAAGGCCACAAGCGCCTTGACTTTGCTGAGTTTAATTCATAAACTGCATATGGAAAACTCACTTACAGAGACAGTGACTTTACTAAAAATTGTGATTACGACTCCGATGACAACAGTAGAAGCTGAACGATGTTTTTCAGCCTTAAAGCGCATAAAGACATTCCTCAGGAACACCATGCTAGAGGAAAGACTAAATGCTTTGGCGATGCTATCTGTAGAGAGCAAGCTAGTCCAAAAGATACCGGACTTCAACATGAAAGTAATTGACAAGTTTGCTACACTGAAAGAGAGACGTGCGGATTTCATCTACAAAAAGTGAATGCTGCTACTTGTTTGAATACAAAAAATTCTGATTGAGGTAAGAAATGCATTGTTATCTCTGTTTTTAAAAGTTTTGTAGTGTTTGTTCTATTTGGAGACTACACAGATTTGCTCACCTTTGTTCACTGGCCGGACCTGTCTCCCGCAGGGTGAACGATTCGTTGCTTGTGTTGCCTATCAAACCTTTCCCCTTGGCAAATTGCGAAAACCTTTATACCAGTGGTTCCCAAACTGTTTACTCCTGAGGACCCCAATTGAGTCACCACTGGAAGCCGGGGACCCCCAAACAATTTGTATGACTTAAATTTCAAACATTAAAACAGTAATTCGAAAACAATAAACACACGTGTGCACACAAAACGGATACTCGAATTACTAAGGATTTTAGTATTTTATATTGAAAGAATTTTCAAAAAACAGGAGGGTTAGCGCTGCATCTCCATGACTAACTTTTAAATGGTTGGTTTTATTTCACAGTATGAGACTCCTGCCAGGGCCAGACTGGAAACCCAAAGCAGCCCTGGCAAATGTTTTCAGACCAGTCCCCATACAGTGCACACCTAGTGCAGTGAGTGCGCCTGACCACTACAAAGGGGGCTTTGGGAGGCTCTCCCCCCAAGACAATTTAGGAAACAATGGTGCAGTCTACAACAAATGTATCATTATATATTGAATTGTATCAGCTTTTAAAGTGTAGTAAATGATGACCTTACTATGCACCAGGATATGACAATCTTTGTTGGGGTTCTTCAATGATTCCCATATTATCCTCCTCCAACAGTGCCTCTCATCTCTCCATAGCCCCTCTGTCACATGTATTTAATTTGTTTTATAACATCTCTCATACCATTGAAGGATGTCAGAGCACCTTAAATCACACACATATAGGGGCAGATTTACAAGCCCCTTGCGCCACAGGTGCGTCACAAAAAGTGATGCACCGGTGACGCATTTTAGTGCCCCATATTTCCAAGGCAGGAAAAGCAACCCTGCGTGACTTTTACTGGTCTTGTAAATATGGCCCAATTGCACACAGCACTTTACGTGAAAGGGACGTTCCATGAGTGTTGCTGAGGGTGTTCCCACGCATAACCCATGGAACCAGACACATTTCCAGATTTACGAGGAATCGTAAATCTGGAAATGTGTCTGAATGCTACGCCACCCCAGGGGAGGCGTAGGGAGGGGCAACTTGGAGAAATGTATTAATTTCTCCTCTTTCTATGCATGTTGCATTCTGCAGCATGCATAGAAACAGGATATTACCTCTGGTGATTGTTTATGTACAGGAAGGTGTCCCTTCCTGCACATAAACAATCAGTAAAACAATGAAGTTTTGCAAGTTCTATGTGTGCTAATGCAGCACACTTAGAAGTTGAAAAACGCCATTTCTGATTGTTTACATGCAGGAAGGGTTACTTCCTGCACATAAACAATCTCCCCACGACACAGGCATCCTTGCACCATGGTGCAAATGTGCCTGTGCAGGCGTATGGCAGTAGTTTGTGCGCCAGCACAGGGGGAAGCACAGAGATGCAACATATTGTTGTAAATATGTCGCATCCCTGTGCTTCGAAAGTGACTCAGTGCGGCGCAGCCAAATGGCTTGCGACACACACAGTCAATTTTCTTGCAAATCTGCCCCATGGAGACAATGATTCATACGTGTAAATCAGTGTATAGAAAATGTTACATAAGGCAAATGCGACTACAGGGTGTAGGATTCACATGTTATTCATACTGGTAGGCATTTTTAAAGAGTGCTTGGTCTGGAGAAGCACAAACTCAGGATTCAGAACATAACAGTGGTTAGCATTGACTTTAACAATAAAAATGTATTGCCACCCAAATAAACCTTTTTAGCAGGATTAGGATAATGAAAGACTTGAAACAAACATATGTTTCTAACTTGTATCATGCAGCTTGCAAGCAGCTCTTTGATGACAGTTTATAGGTCACTGTGCTAGATTACTATTGTCACTTATGAACTGCACAGTAACAAAAGAATCTGTGACTAAAGCAGTAACCCACTAACCTAGGCACATAAAAAATGTTTTTCAAAATGCATGGTACACGTTCTTTGCAGTAGGCATATTAACCCTCTGTGCTACATTAGATAAGTCAAAGCTGCCACTTGACACAACTCTCATCTCTCTCCAGCAGGTACATTAATCACCGACGTAATCTTGACACTTTTATTGTTGCTGGAAAACTGCTGATTCTACAAGGAACTTTATTGTGCTTTTAAAATTACTGCCTGAGGACCCCCTGGGAATGTGTCGCGGACCCCTGGGGGTCCGCGGACCACAGTTTGGGAAACACTGCTTTATACCATTTATATTTGGGGTACTTGCGTGGACCTATGTGAAGTGTGTGTACAAAGTTCAGCTCAACCAGAATCACGGTAACAGCGCATTGCGCTGCCTCTTTTATATTCAGTATATTGTAAGACTGTTTTTCTTCCCCCGCCTTTCCTTGTTTTGTTTCCCTGTTTTCCCCTTGCTTGCCATTCGTTACTCTAGAGTCTAATATTCAGTATGTTGTAAGACTGTTTTTCTTCCCCCGCCTTTCCTTGTTTTGTTTCCCTGTTTTCCCCTTGCGTGCCATTCGTTACTCTAGAGTCTATTCTAATAGAGTCGGAAGGCCGTAGGGGAAGACTGTGGACTTTTCTTCAAGTTCCTGACGCTCCTGCGGAACGAGCCTGGCAACCATTACACTGCTGTGCAACTTCTTCTACTCTTAGAGCTGAGATTTCCATGAGTCTTATAGTCTGAATTCAGCACCTGAGCATAATAGGACAGAATGTATGAAGCTCTGTGGTAATACTGAATAAGCAGCTACATATGTTATGCCATCTATTAATGTAATAACTGCACTTTCACAATTGCTTTATTAACCTTCCTGCTTTCTCAAATTTGCTTGAAAATGCACGATTTTTCTTCTTTTTTTTCAAAATTTTCTTGGGGGGGGGTTACCCCCCCAAACCCCCCTTTTGGGGTTCGGGCTCGCTCGCTGCGCTCGCTCGCTACGGTGCTGTATGCTAATTCGTTTCCGCCCCACCACTTTCAAATCTCACCCACCGCCCCTGGTGATATGTATAAATCCGATTGACATGCTACTTGCACATTGATGGAATGGAAGTTCTTCCGGTCCCTTTACACCAGTTCACAGGCTTGTGGTGGTACAAGAGCAGTATGTGTTCCATCAATAGTTCTGATGACATGTGGGATGCAACCTAGGATATAAAAGTCTCTCTTCAAAGTGACCAAATCGTCAGGTCTGTCGAACTGAATGTAGCTATCCATGTGTCTCAGCAGTGGTGAGAGCATTACACGTAGCACCAAACTGAACATCAGTTGCGACATTCCACCAGATATAGCCACTGTGTATTGAAAAGATCCAGTGGCCAGGAAGTGCAGTGTGGCCATCACTTTCACTGTTGGTGTGAGAGCTGTTGGATAGGTCTGACGAGGATGCAAGTGAGCCTCCAACTGGCCACATAGATCCTGTATTGAACCGCCTATTGAAACTAAACTTCCTGATGACGTCTCTTTTTTAATTGTCAACAGGTCTGGAGAAGTCCGGAAGAACGAAGCACTTTGTCTACTCTCCCTCTCAGAGTTCCTATGTGTGGAATGGAAACACTTATTGATGTGGAAGAGTTTCCTGCCATTGTGCAGATGACAAATTATTAACTTTATTTTACTGTTTAAATAACACATTTAACAGGTATACAACCATTGTCAGCATTCGTTAAGAACATAATCATTTACACATCAGGCATAGTACATAGCCCTAGCAGTTTCCATGGTCTGGCCAACCTCGTGAGCATCCAGATAGTCGTGCATGACATCTAGTCTGTATCTCCCTCTGAGCCCGTGCGACTTCCCATCCCCATTTGACTTTGTGGGCTTGTTTGTGACCCCCTCATCCCAAACAATCATGACAAAGATCCCTCCATGACCTTAAATCTTCGTCTAACTTATCTTCTTTACGGCATGCTTTCATATGAACCTCCTCACCTAGCGTCCATTCACGTGCGTCTTTCGCCATGCAGCGATCTCGGGGGCCCACACTCTCATCCACGCAATCGCTAGTCTTCGCAGTGTTAACACTATTAGCAAATGTAGGAGCTTGTATGCCATCTTGCTTTGTCTTTTGGGTCTCTGTATCAGTCCTAACAAGCAGTGGGATGGGTTCAGTCTCACATGTAATCCAATACTTCTCCTTTCCCTCTCAACCACCTCAGGCCAAAAGAGCCTGACCCCAGGGCACTCCAAGGCCAGATGCAGGAAACTGGCCCCCATCCTGTGGCACATAGGGTAGGACTCAGGGCGATCCGGTGCTATGCGGTGTAACTTCTCTGAGGTGCATATAGTTATAGTGGACGAGACTAAAGTGGGCATTGCATAAAACTGTATGTGTGAGCATGCCCACTGTCCTCCATTCCCTATCCTCCAGGGGCTCCTCCAAGTCTGCGTTCCATGCTGCAAACGCCCTTGGAGGGGAACCATCTGCATCAGCCCTCATGGCATTATACAACAGGGAAATAAACCATCTCCCAGCTACACGTGTAAGCAACACATCTAACGTCTGGGAAGGCTCTTGGATAGATGTGTATGTGGCCATAGTTCCTTGAATAAGTCGGACAAGCCAGCATGTTGCAGGTATTGTCCCCTCCCCAACCCAAAGTCCCCACACGCCTGTTCATAGGAGATGAAGCTCTCGCCTGGGTATATGTTTGCCACTACGCCGTACCCCCCCCCCCTTTTGACAAACCCAGTATTGGACATTATTTTCTGAACCAGGGAGAGGGCCACATCGACAATTCCCAAGGAAACGGGGCGCGCCTCAAGATCCGCTCCACGAAACTCTGCCAGGTGCGTCCAGTCTGCCCCACCACATACGGTACTTAGTCCAAGACTCCTGCCTCCTCCATCAGCAATGATGGCAACCTAACCCACGGCACCCTATCGCGCAACTGCTTTTCCCAATAGTTCCCTTCGTCAAGCCACCGAAAGGCATGCTGTAACTGTGCTGCGTAATTGGTTTTTTCTTAAATCTATTTTTATTGGCATTTAGTAAACAAATACATAAGCAGTTGTTGCATCTTTTCTGCAGTGTGTAGTGACATTAGGTTATGTGCGTCACCGGACATCAATATACATGTAATCCATCAGTGAGGTATCAAAAGCTGCTTTCGACATAGTACTTTCAGCTAAGGTTACTTATGGTGCAGCCTTTACCCACAATTAATACATCTAGTATATATGCACATGGTGCGGCGTTGGTTATGCTTAAATAGTCAATTCAAGGCAGATAGATTGGTTAAGCTGTTCATGTGACAAGAACTGTGTACATGGGGTGTTGAACTTAGAGTAGGGTTGGAATGCTCAGCAAGGTTGGAGTATGTAGAATGCTGTATTTATGCCTCCGAGGGCGCCCCTTAGTGATGTCATTGCCATAAGGTTATGATGTGCGAGAGCATCAAAGCAGTAACGTTTAGCTTGTGGCACATGATCTGTTGCAGAAACGTGGTCTATGAGTGAGGGCCGCGTGCGCGGTGCTGGCTGTTTAGGTCAGGTGTCTGAAGGGACTGAGTTGGCAGGTCTGTAGATTGCTGTAGCGTTGCCAGGATCGCATCCCAGTTTTCAGCTATAGGTACTTTCCTGAGACCCACTATTTCTTCCCGCTTGATCGCTATGCCTTCTGCTCTGGCCCACGCAATGGTGGAGCGTTTCCAAGCCTGCACTTGTGGGGAATCTGACGCTTTCCATCTTTTTGTAATTACTCGTTTGGCTGTGGCTATGCCCAAATCTAAGAACCGGGAGGTGACCTTAGTATTGCGCGTCCTACGAAAGACATGTAGCAGATATGTTTGCCACTCAAAGGGTAGCTGTCTTTCCGTACAGGCACGGAGTGTATCTGCCACTTCTCTCCAGTAGGTGCTGAGGTTGGGACAGCCCCAGAGCATATGCACCAGGTCTGCATCAAGAGTCGCGCCGCGGGGACAGGCAGAGTCAGCTCGTTGGAAATATCTATTAATGTTAGCTGGCGTTAAGTATGCACGTTGCGTAATGAAGTATTGTATTTGCCTAAGTCACATATTTTGTGGGATATGAGTCGGGCTGGCCAATATCTGTGCCCAGGTTTTATCTGAGAGTTGGCATCCCAGGTCATGCTCCCACTTGCGTCTGAGGGGATCTAGGCTGATTGCCGCATGATGACGTAGTGAAGCAGCAAACCAACGTACCAGGTTTCTGCCTCGTCCCATGACATGGAGATATTGGATAGTGAGGTGCATTTGTGGTTCAGTGTCTAGCTCTCTGTAAGGGTGACCACCAGAGAGCAATGTAGGAGGAATTGTCCTGTGGGGAAGCCCTCGTTTGCTGCTAGTGCCGCATAAGGAATCAGTGAGCCCTCGTGATAGAGATCACCTAAGGTCCGTATCCCAGCTTCGTGCCAATGATGCAAGTCAGCGGCTGTGCACACCGCCGGTCCTCTAGGGGTGCCTTCCAAAAGGAGGGCAGGACTGTGCTGTGTAATAATAGAGATCCAGTTGTGGTGCGTCCAACCCGCCATCCTCGTATAAGCGGTTCAGAGTAGCAACTGCCACCCAGCTATGGCAGTCAGCCCAGTAAAGATCAATTAATATAGAGTCCGGTAACCGGAATATCCATCTAGGTAAGGGACATAACGCGTTTTGCAACATGTATAAGCAGCGGGCGACGCTACCATTTTGGCCACTGCCAGTCTACCCATTAAGGACAGCTGGAGGGTATTCCAGAAGCCCACCGAGCACGCAGATGACAAATTATACACATTCAGCACAGTTGGAGTGATATGCTGACATGTTTGTGTGACGTGTGTATCAGCAGTCAGTGCTATATGGATACATATGTCACAAATACCTAGGTACTGTGAGTACTCTGCCCTAGTGTAGGCCGATCTGACATCTTCATGGATGGCCTCATAACACTTACTCATACACTTTAAGTTCCTCATGCCATTTATTTTTTAATGTGGAAAGGGTTTACTTACAAGAAGTTATCTTTAATGGGGTTGTACCTAGGGAGAGTCAGATACAATGGTAATTTGTGCTGCTATCTCACACCACTTGGTGCCTATTTATCTCCATACTACTGTTCTGTACAACATGTGACTCATCCCTAGTAGTTGCGCTGCAGTACTACCTGTGGCACGTTTGGGACACCTGACCATTTGCTTGTTGTAGGTTCTGTGTTTATAGGTTGTGATATATACATGTAGACATCCCATGAGATGACTTAAGTTAATAATCTCATGGTACAAAGGTCTAGGTTGAGAGGGTGACGTTAACTCTTGCTGTACATAAGAGGAGTCAATTTGGACAGTCTCACAGCTGCAATTGGAGCTGTCAGTGGTCCTGACACCCTGATGATTGCCTGTGTTCAGGTCATGTGGCATCAATGCATGTTCTCATGACAATGGTACAGATAATGTACTGACCCTTGTACTACTAGTTGTCCATGATAATGTTAAATGTGTGTTGTGATGATGTGCTTGCATATTGGTCTAAAGCAGTGGTTCCCAAACTTTTGACTTCTGGGGACGCCCACTTAATCATTATTGGGACCCGGGGACCCCAACTGAATCAATATTCGAATCCGGGGACCCCCCACGAGTCATTACTGGAAGTCGGGGACCCAGGCCTAAGCAATGTTGATAATTTGAACCACAAAACAATACACAAAAATACAAAAAAAAGCATTCATCAAACAAATACACACATAACACATTTTATTTAATTATATAACATAGAATTAAAGTAGAAATCAAAATGTAATTTTAATAGAATTGTTGGAGCTTTTCTAAATTCAATTAAGGCCGCTCATCATCATTGCTATATTCAGTTTGATGCCCTTGCACTGCTCCCGCAAATCAATCTGAGGATACCAATTTAATTTTTAGCCTCCAGTTTCAAATTCCTTCACATTTAAAATATGTTTTAAAATGTTCAATTGTACATTTAGCCTCTTTATATATCTACACTTTATTGATTTGTTATTATTATTTGATTTTCAAAGTAGTCGTGGACCCCCTGAGGAGGCTTCGGGGACCCCCAGGGGTCCCCGGACCCCAGTTTGGGAACCACTGGTCTAAAGCATTTGTTTAAAACCTATTTCTACTCCTATTCCAGCATCTACAGAAGGCAGCGAAGGAGACCGGCCAAGACTGTTGGGGTTGCAGCTAGGCACAGTAGTTCCCCACGCCACAGTGACTTGGAGTGGACACTGGCCCGGAGTATGAGGGGAGTGCCCTAGAAGAGCAAGATGACAACACATCGACGACATCTTGTTAGTCACCCTTCGTGGTCACTCCCTGGTCAGACACCATCAGCTAAATCTCAGTCCACCCCCACCCCACCCCCTTCCATCTCCATCCTCCCTGTTGCTCCCCAACCTGGTGTCCGGGCCTGCTCCTCTAAGCAGAGGAGAGTCTTCTTCAAACCAGGCACCTTAACCCCTGCCCCTGCCTCTGTCTCCCCTGCTGCCCTGAGTGTTGAGGCGATAGATGTCCTGAGATAGATCTCTGTTAGTGAAACTGCAGTGCTGAATGTTCTCCAGGAGCATGGCAACAAGCTGACCCAGGCTGTTGCCCACCTGGAGGGCATTCACTCTGGCATGCAGAGAATGTTTCAGGCTCTTTCATCCACACTTCCAGCAGCCTTCCAAGCCTTCCAACCTCCCACCACACCTCCTGCCCATTCGCCATCCACCATCTGTAGCCTCACACCTTCCCAACGCACACGCACACCTGAGCACACATCAACATCACGTTCCACATGCAGCACACTCCAACACAAAGATAAGACACAAAAACACAGCATGGATGCACACTAGCCACTCACCACCATCTGCACAACACTCAACGATACCCACATAGGAACCACACCCACAGTCCCGGACACATCAACTTCAAAAGACACACATGAACACACTGCAGCCACCACACCACCAACACCCACCAGACAATTGACAGCCGGATACAACACCTACAACACCATCCTCTTCAACAACAGAGAGCACACACCCAGTCCCAACACCCACAACACCATACACAGACACTACACACAGGACCAAGTCCAACACACATTCACCAGCCAAACAGACACTCAGAGACATGGCCGCACAAAATATGCATCCAAAAGTCACACCTCACATTCTACTACCTCCCACACCCAACCCCGCGCCTCACCTACTCCAAAATCTCCTTTGACCCTTACCATGATTGCCTTTGACCTCTTCCTTGCCACAGATTCCCCCCTTTCACAAACCCAAGAGAGATGGTTTCCCAACAATACCTTACACTACCACTTCCGACCCAACACCACCAAAAGGTGCCCAGCCACCTACTACTGCAATCCCTACACCACAAGGAGATAAGGGGAGGAAATCCACCAGCACTGATCCAAAAGCACCCCCTCCCAAAAGAAAAAGGACTGTTTCACAACCTCCCCCCAAGTTTGCAAAGAAGCAGACCAAAAGGTCCACACATGGCCCCAGCCCCTCTGCACCCCAAAGTACCCTTAGGAGTACAGAATCCTATGTATAGTACACCCCAGCCCTCCCAATCCCGAACCCGGCCCTCCCACAGCCCAAACCTGCCCTCCCAATCCTGAGCCGGCTCCTCCCACAGCCCAAACCAGTCCTCCCAAATCTGAGTACGCCCCTCCCACAGCCCAAACCAGCCCTCCCAATCCAGAGCCCATTTCTTCCAACAAGTAATCCAGCCCCCCCTCACCCCCCATACCACCCATTTTTTTACCTGGAGGTGCCTGGCCTGCCCTTTAGATGCTCCAACCTGGAGTAGTTTCCCTGTCAGTTCTCCGATTGTCAGGTTTCGTGGCATTGCAGTGTGCTGGACCACGTTTCCACCTTTGGACAGGCCATTGGCCTTTGTCTTTACACAGTCATGTGTTTACTGAAATAAACATCTAATTTATTTTCCATGTAGAGCTGTGTCCTGCGCCCTTGTTAATCCTGCAGACTGTTGTTCCTGTATCAGTAGGCCTGTGAGAGTTTAGTTGTATTTGTTTCACCATGCTTGATGATCCATTTGCAGTGGTAAGCATGTTCTGCCCTTGAGACAGATAATGGATTTATAGAGGGTGAGGATCAATGTTCAGTGGATGTATATCTAGGTTGAGTTACTGTAGGTGCACACGTTGTTGTGGCTGGTGTCTGCTATGGTAAGTATGGCATCTTTGTTTCAGCTAATGTCCAAGTCTGCTAGCTTGCAGCTCTACCCAAGATTTACGATGGAAGGGTGTTTGATGTCTACACAATAGGCCTTTTGTAACAGCACACATGGGAGGTGTGGTCTTATTTATGCAACGTGTTACTATAGAGACATGTGAGCATTTCCATGTGTGCTCTTTCAAAAAACATTTCTTGGATGTCAAGCCAACTGCTATTTCTGTGATGTTTGTTAGAGACTTGCACTTACACATTAGCCACATGTGCATGCCACTTGGTAAGATGATTGGTTGTCCCTCTTGTACACCATGCCATGGGTCCTATGCACATAGCGACATTGATGCAGGTGCTATGTGCAGTGTGGCCTTGACTACTTGTCTACCAAGAGTCCACCAGCGTAGGATGACCAAAATCAGCAGGGAGCATTGACAGTGTGGGTGTCAAATGTCTATGACTGTACCTTTAAACTAACCCATTTAGATGTCTTTCCATTTTCATGTGGCTGCTGTGTGTTAGCCCAAATACAGTCGAACAGCAGGTGAGGAAAATTGTCTTTCCTTAAAACATCCTCAATGATGTTTTATGAGGGTGACACCATGACGTAGCTTATGAAGTATTAGAGGCTGTCATAGGTGATGTTTGCTGTGTAAATCGTGTGGCTGTCCAGTGTGTTGGCAATGTTTATGGCACACAGCATTACACTAGCTTTTGAGATGTTCACACTTGCATGAATTTAAAGTGTGTGTCTGTAGAGAGACACTGATCTGAACATAGGAAGAACCAATGAGATGTGATGGGAACAGACTCTATGTGATGTTGCGTACAAGGCGACACAAGATACTTTAGGATCAGGGGTATAACGACCCTAGCCTATTCCACTGTGTTGTGGCTCCAGGGGTCCGGAATGTAGTGTCTCCCCACCTTTATTGATGTTTACTGGGTGACAAGAGTTGGTTTTGAGTGCCTTCAGTCAGGTGACCCACAGTGTCTGTAGATGTTCAACTGGGATATTTGTGCAACCCACTGTCACATATACACAGACTGTCTGGCTTCAATGTTGTGGTTGTCGTGTACAGAGTTGTGTATTTTTAGGATTGTATCTGTTACTCTCGTGTGCCACAAGACTACTTTTGTTGGAGTTGGAGAGGTGGGGGGTTTGGACTCTCATAGGAGCCTGGCTGATGTACATGAGGGGCTAACTTCCACGCATGTCACCTGTACCTCTGTGATTGGCATTTTGTCACATACAGTGACAGTGATGATCCTTGTCACATGGCACTACATCTTGATATCTGAGACTATATCTCACTTTGCATCGACAGGTGACAAGGAGAGTTGCCTTTTCCCAATGGTTGTTAGTTGCATTAGTTGTTGAATACCCTACTCTGACTTACATCCATTTACTTTTGGTGATGCTGCAGTTCTGACCTGCCAACAGTGGGGATGGACTGTTATCAGTGTGTTTGTTGTTCCATCTGCGGCTGTATATGGTGTTACTGGTGCATATTTGTGACTTTTTCTTACCTTCAGTGTGTAGAACAAATGTAATGTGCATTGGGGACATTATGAGTATCTGCTTTGGTGACCTACCGGGACTGACGATGGACATACCCTGCGACACTTCAAAACCTGCTACCCAACTCACACTACTCAATGTTTTCTTAAGTGGCCTTCGGGCCACTGAGGCCTTGCAGTGGGTTGATTCTACCTGGGGGATGGGGGGGGGGTCTGTGAGAGGGGCGTGCCTTATGTTATTATGACCACGTCTTATGACACCTTTGAAGTGCATCTGTACTTCTCTTAGGGCGGCACATGACATGCAGTTGTAAGCTTCTGTCAGCGATACAAGATATCTGATACAAGTGACCTCACACATACGCCATCCCAGGACTATTAGCTTTATGATAGGTTATTAGTTGCATAGGAACAATGTACAACATGTATGGCTTTAACAATGTACAACATGTATGGCTTTGTGGTATATTTTGTAAGTGCTTATGTTCAGAGATAAGGAGATTGTGAGTGTGTTATAACAAGTCTCTTTGGAGTGACATCACAGGTATTGCAGGGTGGTACCGCTGCTGACATCAGTGGTGTAGTTGTGGATCCAGATGGTGATGGCTAGAATGGAGAGCCCGATGGATATCCGTCTGACCACAACCTTTTTTGTGTTACCCGTGCGAGGCACTGGCATGACCCAGCCCAATGACAGGCCTCAAGCCCTCTCATGTGCATCTTCACAACACAAGTGTATATTCAATTTGTCCCTGTGTGATGACTGGGACATATATTAGTTACACATCTCCAAACATGCAGACACGGGTGGGGTTCTGCTTTTTTAAAGTGGGCCCATCGATTTGCTATAGAATCTCAGTGGAGGGATCGGTATGTCACTTTGCGGCAGTTGTGTCCATGACGTTGTTGGTTTTCCTCGTCAAGAAGGTACAGTGTAATGCGGGATCCATGTCGTCACAGGAAGTGTGCAGCTCTGTGGAGATGATTTTTGCACGTATGTGCTTACTTTTCCGCCAGCTCAGGCGATGGGGTTGGCCTGCCTCATCGGAAACGCGCATCATATTTGGGCGCGAGGCTCGAACGCAGTTTCACTCTCCGATTGATTCCAATGAACCATTCCGCCGCTGCTGCGGTCAAGAATTCTTGTCGGAGGGACACCAGCGGTCGGATTTCAGCGCATTCACATGCATCGTAATACATAGGTCGGCACAGCTGCTTCTGACGTGGATGCAGCGGTCTGACTGACTGTGGCATCGTAGAATGTTGCTCACGTTGCCTGGACAAAAGGAATGTTTATGATTGAGGGGTTTGGAATGATGTGAAGCAGAGAAGCAGTTGAAGGTAGCTTCAGATGTTTACAGCAGCTTCTGGTGGATGGGATCATTTACTTGCAATAAACTTGAAGAACCAGCTATTATCACCGACTTTATGTGCATTATTAAACTGACTCCGACAGGACTGCAGAATCTGGTCCAACTGACATCGTAATCAGCCCCAAAGATTTTAATAGGATCAAAAGAAATTGAGACACTTTTCTTGGTTATGTGCAAGTGATACATTTCACGATTTGCTCACATATTTGTTTTTGCGCTATATATTTTTACCAGTAAATCTGCATGTCCATGCAATTTTAGTGGTGATTTCAACGGAAAATGTGCAGTCTGTAAATGATAGTGCGCTACCTTACCAGTGCTTCAAAATGCACCACCAGCTACATACCACACCCTTACCACTCTCCTGCTAAATGTGCATGGCACAATTGCTACACTTGTTTTTTGGAGGATGCTTCATCTTTCACAGTCCCTGTGACTTCAGAAATATAAAATTAATGGCAGCACCCTTTCTCTAAAAATTGTTCCAGCACCACTGTCTATAGACCCCTGGTGGATGGGATCATTTACTTGCAATAAACTTGAAGAACCAGCTATTATCACCGACTTTATGTGCATTATTACACTTGGCGACGAGGATGGGATCCGAACCCACGCGTGCAAAGCTGGATGGTTCCCAATTCGTAAGGATTCATGCAAGATCCCAACACTACTTCGTTATTCAAGCATCAATCACAAAGGACACGCATTTTGTTCTGATCGTACTGCTCTACAGCTTTGCAGCACCATGTCAAGCTAACTTTTTGGAAAAGAAGTTAGTGTGGATTCTGACTGTTTTGGACTCGTTTAAATGAAACGCTGCTCTGTGAGTAAGTACGCTCTTATCTATTTACAACAGCTGTTTGGATGCGTTTCTTAGCCCAAGTGAAGCAACGTGATGAAGTACTGCTCTACAAGCAAATGCGCTGTACCCTAGCGTGAAAGCGTTGTGCGCGAGTAACAAATGTGAGAGAAGCGGAGCATCGCTCGATCCTAAGTCTGACTTTTGACATTTGTGTGATATCGGCAGTAACCTGGCACATCAAGGACCATAACGAAACCACATGGCATTTTTTAAATGTGTGCCTATCACCGTTTCGAACGCTGCCAAGGATCTGCCATTACACTGTTCAGTGTTCCGGTGTATGCGAGAGTAGACGCACAAACGTCTCACGTCATCAGCCCACGTTTGATATTACGCTGGTCGTCAAGGGAACGCCTGGCGTCACCGACATTCTACACGCATCGCGCTGTTTATCCAAGCAGCGTCATCAGCTCGTTTTGTCTTTGCGCTGGTTGTCAAGGGAATGCCTGGTGTCACCAACACTCTACACACTTTGCGCTGGTTGTCTAAGCAACCGCTGTAAACAGAGAGATTGCTGCTGGACGTGTTGTGTCTTAAACGTCCTGATGCACATTTGCTGGGGAACAACGGTAAACTTCGACAATTTATGGGCAGGAAAGTACATGAAGCTGGCAAAAGCAAACAATAAGAAGTGTATCCTTCCAGTGATACACATGTTTCACTAAAAAAAAAAGAGAAAAGAAGAGGAACACAAAATAATACTGGTGCATAACTTGAATAGTAAATGAGGGAAAGGAAGCAATTTGTTTTTATTCATTCCAGCCTCATAGTAACCAGTGGGGGTCTTTGTTTTTTTAAACAAAAAGAGTGGTAAGTGTTAAGTGGCAATTCTCACATTCTCATTACCATTATTTATTGTCTTTGTATAAGGTACAATTTATTTACGAAAAGTGGTCAGGTTTATAGCATTACAATGCAAAATGTTACTGCACCTCCATTTTTTCTGTCAGTACCAGGGGATCCTCCCATTAAGTGGCAAAAATGGCGCAAAGTTTTTGAAAGGTATGCTAGAGTCTGTGGTGCGTCTCTAAGTGCAGAGAGGAAGACGGCCCTGCTATTACATTGCCTAGGTTCAGAAGGACAAGAGGTCTTCGATCATCTTCCTGAACTGGTTGATCGAAACCTCAATGAGTACGAAATCTCTATTGCTATGTTAGATAAACATTTTTTACCCAAGGTTAGTACCATTTTGGAGAGGTACCATTTTGGCAGAAGATCCCAATTGGAGGATGAGAGTGTCGAGAACTACATCACATCGCTCAGGAAATTGGCTTCCTCATGCAAATTCGCTGCAACTCTCGAAGAAAGGATAAGGGATCAGTTCATGTTGGGTTGCAGCATTGAACGCGTCAGAGAGGAATTGTGGCAAAAAGACGAACCGAATTTAGAAGAAGTTATTGTAATTGCAAAGAGGATAGAACACTCTTTAAAATGCGTAGATGTCATAAAGAAAAATGGAGGAAGTAAAGAAAAAAACTCTGTACATGCTGTCAAGACTGCCCCTAGAGGAACAGTTGATCATAAAGAAACCCAGAAAAACGAAGCTGTAAAAGAAACTCCCAGGAAATTTTATGTATCTAATGTAAAATGTTTTCGTTGTGGGAAAAATGGTCACTTTGCAAACGACAGGCAATGTCCAGGGTGGAAGGTTACATGTAGCAAATGTAGAAAAAGGGGTCATTTCTCGGCTATGTGTAAAGGGAAAAATTACAAAGGAAAAGTTAGTGAAATATATTATGACGTAGATGGTGATTATCAAGGCCAAGATGAAGTTGATTGTGGGCAAATTCAAGTACAGGTAGTACAAAATGGAGAAGGGAGGTATTGTCCCATTGATGAGATCTTAGTTGAAGGGAAGCCTACTAGAGTCCTTTTTGATTCAGGTGCGAAAATAACCATTATTTCCAGAGAATTTTACAAAAAACAAATTATGGGAAAGGTAAAGGTTATTCGACCTGACATAAAGCCTGTTGCCTATGGGGGTGAACCAATTAAACTTGTTGGGTACTTCTGGGGTTTAATTGACTACAAAGGTAGATTAGCCAGTGCAAAAATGTATATATCACAAAAGGGAGATAGCATTCTCTGCTGGTTCCACCAGAAGGATTTAGGGGTCATGCTAGATCCAAATTCGTCGCCCCCCATTATTTTGAAAGAGAGTTTTGTGTCTAAGATGGTATTTGTGGTTCAAGACTCTTCTAACAAGGAGTTTGCAGATATTTTGAGGAACAGATTTCCAAGTGTATTTTCAACCAAATTGGGTTGCCTCAAAGGGTACCTTCATCATATCAGAATGGTTGACAATGCTAAACCCGTTTGCTGTAAAGATAGAAATGTACCAATTGCAGTTAGAGATTTAGTCAAAGCAGAGTTGGAGCGACTCAAGGATGAAGGAGTAATTGAAGACGTAGAGGCCACTCAGTGGGTTGCTCCGGTGGTCGCAGCCAAGAAAAGTGATGGGTCCCTTCGTTTGTGTGTGGACCTTCGCGAATTAAATAAGAGTGTAGTCATTGACCGATACCCCCTACCGAACATAAGTGACATGTTGATGTTCCTAAAGGGGGCAAAAGTATTCAGTACCATTGATTTACGGTCAGCATACCACCAGATTAGATTAGATGATGATTCTAAAGATCTAACGGCCTTTGTCACCCCTTTTGGGACATTCAGGTTTGCTAGACTTCCTTTTGGGCTGGTGTCAGCAGCCTCAGTTTTCCAAAGGGCGCTGGAAAAGGTTTTAAAGGGTCTAACAGGGGTAAGAATTTACCAAGATGATATTTTGATTTTTGGAGGTGACACAAAAGAACACGATGACAGATTATACAAGGTGTTGGACAGGTTGCAAGATTCTAACCTTACAGTTAAGATTGAAAAGTGCAAATTCAGGAAAAGTTCAATTGAATATTTAGGACACACTATCTCGCAAGGAGGGGTGTTACCAAAGGAGAGTCTTATTAATGCAATACAGAATCTAGCTGCACCTACGAATAGAGAGGAACTTATGAGTTTTTTAGGTATGGCCGAGTACTATAACAAGTTTATTAAGGATTTCGCTTCTTGTTGCGTGCACATGAGAGCTTTGTTGCGCAAAGGTTGCGAATTTTTGTGGGATGCGGAATGTGAACAAGAATTCTGTAATCTTAAAGAGAAGTTAAATTCCGCTCCCAAACTGTGTAGTTTTGACCCCAAGAAGAAGTCAATTTTGATTACAGATGCAAGTTTAAAGGGACTAGGAGCAGTCTTAGTTCAAAAGGATCAGTCCCAAGAGCAAGTCATTCTTTTCCTATCCAGGAGTTTGCGAGATGCTGAGGTTCGCTACTCCGTAATAGAGCGAGAAGCTTTAGCGGTATACTGGGCAATAAGCAAATTAAAAAATTTCTTATGGGGTGCTACTTTTGAAGTCAGGTCTGATCATAAACCTTTGGTGGAAATTTTCAAGAACAAGGGGATCGATGCTGTTTCGGGGAGAATCACAAGATGGGTGGTCGGGCTTCAAGACTACAATTTTGATGTAAAGTATCTACCTGGGGTGGAAAATAAGGTAGCTGATGCTTTGTCCAGATTGATTGGAAAGGAAAATGGCAACTGTGACGATGAGTGTGAAAGGGATGATGAAATGGTTTGTCTAGTGGAAGATTCTGCTATTGATAAGGACAAATGGAAAAAAGAGGCTCTTGAAGACCAAGTATTGGTGAAGGTCTTAGAGGCCATTAACAGTGGGTGGAAAAAAAAACATAGAGAAGACGTAGAATTGGAGAAATTTTGGCATGTTAGAGACCAGTTGTCGGAATGTGATGGTCTACTTCTCAGGGGTTTGAGGCTCATTCCACCAAGTAGCATTAGAGCAGATCTCATATCGCTCGCACACGTTACACATCAGGGCATTTCAAAGACGAAAGAGAGACTTCGTCTCAATTATTGGTGGCCAGGGATGGATATGCAGGTTGAAAGGAAAATAAGAGAATGTGTAGAATGTGCCCTGAGTGAGAGGGTAGCGAAACCCAAGACACAACCCATGGTGATAAGGGAAAGACCCGATGCCCCTTGGAAAGAAGTGGGTTTAGACATTTTGGGCCCCATACAGTCATCGGGTACTGATTGGTATGTTTTTGTGTTAGTTGATTTTTACTCAAGATGGCCTGAAATAGGTATTTCAAGAGGGGTTGAAACAAAACATGTGATAGGTTTCTTAAAGAAAATTTTCTCTAGGGAAGGTATACCTTCTAATATTTTAACGGATAATGGGGTGCAATTTGTATCCAGGGAAATGCAAACATTTTTTGGAAAAAATAGTATCAGGCACAAAAAGTCGTCATTGTATCACCCAGAAACCAATGGCATGGTTGAGAGGTTTAACCGTGTACTAAAAGAAACTATTAACATGGCTAGGTCAAGTGGTCTGGATTGGCGTAATCAAATTTGGGATAAGGTTGAAGCTTACAGGGTATCGCCTCGCTCTGTCACTAATAGAACGCCTTTTGAGCTATTCAGGGCTAGATGTCCCAATACTCTTGTAGCTCCTCCGTGGGTAAATAATATGCAACCTGGGTTAATCACTAAAAATGATAAGTCTAACTGGAGGGTGAAAGAATCAGAGAAAATTATATCTAGGAAAGAGAATTTTGATGAAAGGAAATCTGTTAAGAGGACAGTTGTGAAAGTGGGAGATTGGGTTCTCATAAAGAACCCAATCAAAAAGAGATCTGGAGAACGATTTTTGAAACCCATTCAAGTAATAAAAGTGTTCACAAATTCTATAAAAACTGCTGACCACCGCATTTGGAATTTGAACAGGGTGGTGGTGGTAAAGAAAGAGTTGTTGATTAGGGAGAAGTTGTCTGATGGTAATGATGCAAGCAGGGCTCCCCAAGGCATTCGCAAATCATTGTCTGATGGTAATGATGCAAGCAGGGCTCCCCAAGGCATTCGCAAATCATCCAGGGTTTCCAAGCCTCCCATGTTTCTAAAAGATTTTGTTAAATAGGTTCTGAATATTCTTATGTTGTATATAGGTTTGCACCACTGGTGTAATTCATACATTTGTCTTCGTAAAGGAAGGGGATGTGTGGCATCGTAGAATGTTGCTCACGTTGCCTGGACAAAAGGAATGTTTATGATTGAGGGGTTTGGAATGATGTGAAGCAGAGAAGCAGTTGAAGGTAGCTTCAGATGTTTACAGCAGCTTCTGGTGGATGGGATCATTTACTTGCAATAAACTTGAAGAACCAGCTATTATCACCGACTTTATGTGCATTATTAAACTGACTCCGACAGGACTGCAGAATCTGGTCCAACTGACATCGTAATCAGCCCCAAAGATTTTAATAGGATCAAAAGAAATTGAGACACTTTTCTTGGTTATGTGCAAGTGATACATTTCACGATTTGCTCACATATTTGTTTTTGCGCTATATATTTTTACCAGTAAATCTGCATGTCCATGCAATTTTAGTGGTGATTTCAACGGAAAATGTGCAGTCTGTAAATGATAGTGCGCTACCTTACCAGTGCTTCAAAATGCACCACCAGCTACATACCACACCCTTACCACTCTCCTGCTAAATGTGCATGGCACAATTGCTACACTTGTTTTTTGGAGGATGCTTCATCTTTCACAGTCCCTGTGACTTCAGAAATATAAAATTAATGGCAGCACCCTTTCTCTAAAAATTGTTCCAGCACCACTGTCTATAGACCCGCCCGACCCTGGGTGTTGCCCTTTAATTAAGTGGCTTGCCATGTCATAAGGAATGTTAATGTTAGTTATGTTCATTTGTTGTGTCATTAGGAATGGTAAGAATGTTCTTTTCAGTTAAGAATGTAGAGGGTTTTTGAGAAGAAAACAACCGAGCTGGGGGGTAGTGGAAGATGGCTTTCCAGCGAATAGGCTGAACAAGAGTGTTGGCTGTTCACCGCAACACAACAAATCTGTGTTAAAGATCGCGAATTTGGCACACTCGTCAGCCAGTCACCAGATAAATACTAACTTCAATAAATTATCCTACGCTGGCAAGTGGCAACTGAATAAATAATCACCGTTAGTTTACTAGCAACCGACTGAATAGACACCTGGAATTGATTATCCTTTCGACGGCCATAGAAATAGCGTGGGTGCCTGGCTGGAGGCTTTACTTTAAAAGGCGGAGATTTGACACGTTCTCTCTCTCTCATTATTATTATTTTTAACTCGTGCAGCGTCTTGTTGGATGCCCACGACTAATCCTAAAGTAGAGAAAGGCATTAATACAAGAGGCTAAAATCAACTTTGCTTAGCTTACTGCTTTGGCTTTTTATTCCATAAGAGCAGGGTTAAGAAACTCCCGCCGGGGTGCAGAAACCGGGTGGTCTGTGACAAGCCAAACCAGGCAGGGATGAGGAATACGAGTCCAGCGATTAAGGAGGAGTTCCGAAGATAGCCGAAGACCAGGGGATGAAAAACACAGCGTGGATGGGATTTACATCGGAAACGTTCGGCTCAATTCGTTGACGGATATCCTGAACTGAATGGGATGCCAAATATATCGGAAACGTTCGGCTTACTTCGGAGAAGTTCGCGCATTGGCTTCGTATGGTTCCTCTGGGTTGCCGTCTCTTTCCGACATATTGTCCGCAGGACATAGGGACCGACCGGGGAAAGGAAAGAACACCGGCTGAGATGGGTGAGTGGCGATAGGTTACCTGGGACCTAAGCGAGGGCCAGGGGGGCAAAGAGACGCTTGTAGGCATGAAGGAGTGCGGGGAGAAGTGGGAGGGGAAGATTGTAAACCCATGAAGCAAAATACCCTTTCAAAAATGTGTGAGTGTATAGAGGGGACATGTGATGTATGAAGAGGGGTGTAGCGAGAGGGGACTCTAGGATTATAGGTTTGGGTGAGACTAGCAGAGATACCTGGGAGCGGAACAATGATTCCTGAAAGAAGGGGCACGCGACACCCTTGGAGTTAGGGATACTAACTGAAGGGTATGATTCTACAGTGTTTGAGACCACGGGCGGGGAGGGTAGAGATCGGCCAGGTTATAAGTGTGCCGTGGGCAGCGTCAGAGAGGCAGAGTGGAAAACTGTCAAAGGGCATTAGGAGAGGCCACGTAAGGTTCAGTGTGGGAGATCATGTGGGAAGTGAGGCCACGGGTCGCGGTTGATAGGTGGGACAGACCTGAGGAACGTGAAAAGTCTACAAGCTCAGGGGTGAGATTACACGGGAATGTGGGTGAAGAAGGGATGGAAGGAGGCTGATGACCTGGAATGAGGAAACTGACCCCAAAGGGTGAGATCATGGTTAGAGGGACTGACCTTTTTTGAGACCCTGAGGACCGGGAACATGATCAAAAGAGATACCCATGGAGATTTCTGTGCGTCAAAGGGGAAGATTTTGAGTGCAGATATCATTGGGTAGTTGTTACGATGCACGTTTCTTTATAGTTACCAGGCTGACTCCCCATTCTATGCAGAATACGTTTGAATTCCATGTAACCTCTAGGGTGAAGAGGTATATTAAGTAGGTAGGACTGCAAGGACCTACCAAGAGCAAGGAGCTGTCTGATCTCCTTTTAGAACCAGCTGACTCTCACAGCGAACATTTCAGTCTTAATCCTCACTGCAGTGTAGTGTTCGCATATAATGGTAATGGTATCTTTATGTCTATGATGTGGAGCGTGGGGTGGAATGTACATTGTCACCATCATGTATTCCAACCAGGACGTCAGTGATGACTGGTGTCCTGGGGTGGAGGTTGTACCGCCTGGCGCTCAGTACCGCCTGGCGCTCACCTGTTTCTAATGAATAAACCTTATTCTCATAACCTGTGTTCCACGTTTCTACATGCAGTCCACTCATGCATCGCCGAAACAGTGCTTCGATGCCTGGTCAAGCTTATTAAGGGCTATATAAATACAATTACAATTATCATTGGTACAGACTGACCAGTAATGGCTATAGTAGAGGGAAAATATGTATCCATTACTTTGAGAAGAAACCTTTTGAGGGTGAAAAATGAAGGTAAGACTATTGGGAAAGAAGTAATGGGTAAGGTAAGACCATTACCCAAAGGATATATTATGTGAATATGGACCACAAAGCACGAAGCAATAATGGAGTAACTCGGATTTAGACTTTTAAAGGTGGATATGGGTAATGCAGGGTCTATGTGAGGAAAGCAGAATGGTGTGGGAACATGGAACTGTCTCCAATCGCTGTCTATAAGGTGAAGGAAAGATGAGTAAGCTGAGACCATGGAAATGAGTCCATCAATGTCCATAGGTGGATACCTTAAGAAGTAGCAGTCAGGTTCAGTAGCCCATACTACTATGCTTGATCGGTATGTTTAACTACCAGGATTTAAGAAAGTTTTGATGAAAAACGCAATTCAGTCATTCTTTTTCTGATAACATTTTCCATCTTACAATTCACCCTCCGCTTTTAGCCGAATTAAGTATTGTAAAAGCATTGAGTAAATATGATGTGTACAAGGAAAAAGCTTTGAGGATTGACTCTGCAAGGAGGAGTTTTGGGGTGAGTGAGAGTAGCCTTTGGAGGAAAGGGTAGTGCATGTGTAGTAAAATATTTGCTTTATACTGAAGACCCTTCTTTAGAGTTTGAATTAATCCATGCATGGCTCGCAATGAATCAGACTTTAAACAGTCATTATACACTTTGTTTACGGATGGAAGTTGCCATTACAGCCTGGCCCATGATTGAGGCATCTCTGCTGTTTTACAGTTTTACAGTCTGAAACTTCTTTCTCCCTGTGGTAATGTGGGAGCTAGGGACCCCTAAAACGTTTGACACCCCAAAATTTTATTTTAGCAGAATATCCGCAATTCAATCAATCGGAGACAGTATTAAACCTCAATTTCCTTTGGCACAGTGGCCCTGAGTTAAGTCACCTCACAGTATATCAAAATGCCAGGAATTCAGTCGATTTAAGAAAAGGGCCCACTCAGTAACTGAGTTTTAGATCAGTGGAATAGTTAGTTTCATTACAGCAATTAAAAAATAAGCAGTACATTGTCCGTGCCAAGAAGGCACTCGGCAAACAGAGCATGCAGAGAATCACAAAGTCAAATATTATTCTAAGCCCCAAATGAGAGCAGCAAAATCAAGAGAATCGGACAGTCTCTAAGTCTTCGGGAAAGTCTTCCGCTCACCCCCAAAAATTGAGGGTTTTTATACATTATTTGCACATATTAAATTAACAGAGTTGCAGAATCACTGCGGTGTAATGTAAACGTTTACTTCTTTAGCAAATCAGAGCCCAATTCTTAATAAACATCATATTGCCTTAGCACCTTACCACTGTGCCGCTACATGAATAATCATACTACCTTGTTTATGCTAATGCTATTTGGTGATGGTGGAACAAATTAAAAACATGAACAATTACATGTTATGTTAATGAATAAGACCAGCAGACATTCAGGTTATAGTTTCAGTTTGTGACTGAGCCAGGGGAAAGTTGATTGAGAGCAGCATTAATTCAGTGGAAATAAACAACTAAATCTCAGCCTGACTGTGTGCTGCAGAAATTGCGAGGCGCGAAAGAGAGTCCATTTTGAATAACATGTCTGACAGTCCCTACTTGCAGCCTAATTAAAAGAGATAAGGAAAACTGTCGAGTCTTCAAATAAGCACAGGAAACCAGTTGTAGCGGTAGACTTCAAGTGCAAGTTTATTCCGTAGAAAAGGATGCATATACCGTCTATGTAGCTCTCCAAGTCCCAACTGACCACAGGAGAACTACTACAGTTCCAGCACAGTGCTAGGCAACATGGAATCTCAAGCACGAGGAACACTCCTATTGAGATTCCATGTTAAGGGGAAACCTGCACATAAATGCATAACAGGATATACTACAAATACTCACTTCCGAATGTTATAGAAAACTTGTTTTAAAGAAGTGTGTGTAATTTTAGTGTATGCATGTGGTATCGAGTGCAAAACTACATTATTGCACATTGTTAATGCATGAATACACAAAAGCATAAACATTTCTAACTAATTGAGATCAGAGAGAGTCTCTGTTAATTAGCAGACTGTAATTTATGTTTTAAAGTCTTTCTGCCATGCAGTTATAGTAGTTGCTTACAGTTTAGTCAGAGCCCTACCGTGATCAGACGGGAAGTGCCTCTGCTCTTTGCAGGCTTCTCGTTTTGAGTCCGTGATTTAAGCCCTGAACTGATCCTTTAGGGAGATGCGGCTGCAGGCCACAGCTGTATCATATCAAATCTGAAATATACCTGGCTCTTGTATGATCGAGGAATAAAGTGCCCCTGCATTTTTTTCACATATTGCTCACATTTAATTATCCCTTAGGCAAAAACGGCCCTCAAGTTGAATCTGTTGTTGATGCTATCTTCGTAATAGAGATGCATGGAGATAAGACATACATCACCTTTTTCAGAGGTGGAAAAGGAGAGAGATGGAGGAATTCAGATTGACAGAAGTCAGAATATTGCACTATTTATCATTTTGTTTTTGCCCTAGTAACCTGTTAGTGTGTATACACTAGATTCAATAGATTATTATTGCCTTTTATAATGAAGTTAGTGGGAAAGTATTGTTTTTGCTCTGATAGTAATTATGTAACAATTAGAAATGTTTGCATGATGCAGACTTTTGCGAAGTAATGATGGTGTTGATGCCCCAATCTAAGAGGGTCAGATTGCAGGAAAGGAAGAATACTCAAATACTCAGCCAAAACCATTAAAGAAAAAAACGTGCACAATTCGGTTTCTTCAGTTCTCAATTTTGTGAATTTACTCAGATATAAAAGATATCATTATAGAAAGCAAAAAGTTGGTTAGAATCAGAAGCAAATTAATTAATAAAGTGTAATGTGCCTTTAAGAAAATAATGTAAGCACAGCACATATTTCAAATAAACACATTAATAGAAAATAGGCCTATTACTTAAGAGAGTAACAAGCAAGCTAGCCCTCCCAAAGCAGAAAAGTCTAAAAGCCTAAGAAGAAATTAATGATAATATGGGCTCTTCCCTAAACATGCACATCTTTTTTTTGTGTGTTCTGGACAATGAAAGTACACAATTTTCATGGCATGACATTACCTACAGAGGCAATACTAAAATGTTACATGCACAGCACTAGTCGCAATATAAATGTCAAAACAGCACCTATTTGCACGTTTTCATTGGCTGCCAAATACATGATATGTTGCATAGAAGACATTACATGTTTAACAAATGCAAAAACAAGTGAAAATAACTAGAACATTTATAATATTGAAATGGAAAGGGGGATAGTTCATAACTTTGTAATTGTGCAACTTATTTTTCAAATTTGTTTATTGATTATCATCTTATATCACTCATAAACAGTTGAATCATGAGCTTCCGCTCGCATAAATTGTCCCCAATACACAGTGCTCCTTACACAATCTTATTATTAACCCATGGTTACAATTGAAAGTGCTCACATCTATTGGAGAACCTTGCGATGGTTCACCCACAATTTTCACCATCGTATTTCCTTAACAAAGCACAATGTGGCAAGGTCAATAATAGGAAGTACATTTGGAAGCTCCGGATCATAATAAAGGAAATGAGCACAAAAACATAAAGCCTATAACATGCTACAACCCCTCCTCCCTCCCAACACCCCCCTCCCACAACTCCCCCGGCATGACTTATTAGCTTGAGACGTAACCGGGCATTCGGTTCTCTGCCCATAAGAGAATACCCTACAACTGAAAGGTACACATCAAACTTTCATAACATAGGACAGCTGGTAGTTTAATAGGGGCAGCATCTATTCTCCAACACTGTTCTAAACAGATAATGAGGGCAGGTTTTGTGATTCACTAAGCACCAAATCTACATCAGTATCAGAGTCTGTGGGTTTCAGGAGTTCCATTAAGGCTCCCCAGGCACGGGCAGAGTCCATTGCCCTGTCGCTATGAGCTCGGTTAGCCGTTTGCAGTCGAAGAACCGCCTCGCACTCTGCCTGTAGTGGGAAGCGCATGTGAAGTCTGGATCTCGAGATTGAGTGCTGGATTCCTTCACGGGTAGTGAAACAGCCCAAAAATGGAGATGCACAGGTAGCACTGACTGGCAGCATGGAGTCATTTCGAGACAATTAGTTCTCAAGGGGGTATTCAGCATATTTTCAGTTCGGGCCATTCCCAGCAACCCTGTTCTTGAGGCTGGTCACCTGGGACCCCCTCCTTTAGTAACTGCAGTACCTTTCATAATCGGTCTCTCTGGGTCATTGTATTTCCCCCCCTTCCCCTGTCCTGATGATGATCCCGCCATTTTCATTGGGATTGAAATGCTGTTGTCTTTCAGAACATGCATCCTATGTGATAGTTGAGAACTTGCTGTAATGGGCTGTGCTGTTCTTGTGCTTGTTGATAAACTTGTTGATCACGATTTATCACTTGAGTGTATAACCTCAAAATAGAGCACCAGGCGCTTTTGTTTTGGACCAACATTCACTGTGCCGCTGTGTCTTGAAATAATTTTTAATAAACAACTTTGAGTAAATTATATTCTCCATTTGGTTCTTTGCATGTAAAATATTGTTATTAGGGACCTGTGTATTGATATTTTTAATAGTTATTACCCCAGAGTCCCTAGTGATCCGTGGGTTACCCATAATGAAATATTATCGCTTGTACAACAGCATCGCTGTGAGGTATTACAAACTTCACATAATAATAATCATATGAACAAAAAAAAGAGTAACATCATGCTCCACTCTAGTTACATAGTTTAGAGAGGTATCAGGTGACATGTTTGTGACTCATAGTAGTCCAATGGCAATATATACAACTCTAATAAAGAAATGACAACAGATCCACCTCAGTTGGGTGGTGTCTCTCCTTATCCACCCATTGTCTTAAAGTACCCAGCTCACATACATCTATGATAACATCATCATCTTATTAGGTGACGGGTATCCTTCCATCTTCTCTAAATAACCATCCCACAATGTATATTCTGTGCTCCTCTTACCCTTGCTTTGGAGGCTTGACATGGTATCAATTTCTGCATATGCCCTCTTCTGGATATCTCTCACCCAGTATAGAATCAGTGGTGCCGACCCAGCCTTCCAGGACCTGGTGTTGTGTCTCTAAACTAGTTTTAATGCCTAATTTACAAATATACATTTTTGGTTTTCTTTGATCAAACACTCAACCCCAGTAAGCATGCTTTAATGTCTTTTGGTATCTACCGTCCTGTTAAATGAGTCATGTATTCAAGCAGTTCATTCTAGTGCCATACCATATGTATGAAATCTGCTTTTCCTATAGCACATCTGGAACGGATATTAGACACAGCTGGCTACATGCGGCCTATTTATTTCTGGTCTGATTAGTGTGGTGTACGTAATGAAACCGAGTGTATTTGAATCTAGAATTTCTGGAGATGGACTTTACAGTTCTCACCCATTTTACCCATTGTTCTTCAATGAGTTCAATTCCCAGGTGATGGTCTTACCACTCTTTTAAATACCCCGTATTCATCCCCAAAATGCCCTAGGAGCATCATGTTTCTCTGAGAGCCATGTATTAGTAATACTTGAAGAGGCTGTGATGTACTGTGTTCCCCATTGCCAACATTCCAAGCTTCATCTGCTTGACGTACTAACTTTTTATATAATAAAAATTGGCCAGACCCACCTCATAGACTACACTACACGTATATTATCAAGGGATCTCAATGTCCTCTCTACAGACACATCACCCCAAACCGAACGCCCACTTCAGACCAGGGATGTATTATACATCAATGTCAGTTTCACTAATCCAGAATGGCAACTTCGGTGCGTATGATGGCTTCCATGACCTTCCTTGCAAATGTCTTTCAGCATCAGGGTGCTACTTTTAAAATTACAATATCTTTGACTCGCCTCCCGTCCGTTCGCAACAGCCTTTCTGATATGCGTTCCCCTAAATTGTCTTCTAATATCATGTGTCTCAGGGTCTGAGTTTCCTGCAAGTCACCGCATAGGCCATTGTAGTTGTGCTGCTACATTATATAGTTCGTAGCTCGGGCCCCCAGGTCTCCCTCCGCTAATGGGACAGATAGTTTTGCGATCACCACCCTGGGTCAACCCTCCAACCATATTACTGAGGCAAGTAGGGATTGTAAATCCTGAAAAATACTTTTTGTAATATCCCCTGCAAGGCTAAGAAAAAATAGAACATTCTGGGTAATATCAGTATCACTGTTACCCGTCCCAACGTCAAAGGTGGTAGGGCATTCCAAAATGGTAATGATTGTTGAATCGACGTAACTGCCTTGCCCATGTTGCTGTCCACCAGATCGGTCCTGTTGTGATGTATATTTACCCCTAAGTATTTGACAGTGTCTAATGCTACTGTCTAGCCTGCATTAGGGAGGTGAAATTGCCTCCTGTCCAATCTCTGTCAACGGGAACAAACATGATTTGTCCCAGTTAACTTTTACTCCTAATGCTCTACTAAATTCATCCAGTATGCCCTTCAGGAAAGCTAAGGTATTATCACACCCAGTCACCTATATCTCTGCATTGTCCGCATTTAAGGACACAGCATGCCAGTCTTTCTCTAACTTGATCCCTCCCATTCTGGGCATTGAGCCCTCCACATACTTGTCAGTGACTCCATGGCCAGTTCAAAGATAATAGGCAACCAAGGGCAGCCCTGTCTGCTACCCCTGCCAAGCCTTATACTCTACGTGATTATTCACCTTGGGTGGCTTCTTGTCATTGGTTTTGTGTACAATAGCTGTACCCAGCATAGGAATTCTGGGCCCATCCCCAGCAGACCTAGTGCCGTCATTAGGCAACGTCAACGTAGTGTATTAAATGCCTTTCGATCACCAAGGAAGCTACGCAGTGTTCAGCTCCCTGTTGTTTAACCCAGTCTATATTCATGAACAATCTTCTTAAGTTCACAATAATTTCCTTGCCAGGAATAAATCAATTTTAATCACTATGCTTGGTGGTATGTATCGGGCAATTTGTATTAACCGATTGGCCAATACTTTCCCTAGTATTTTATAGTCTAAATTTAAGAAGGAGGTAAGTCTCAAAGAACTGTCGGGAGATCTAGTCCCTGTTTTGGGAGAACTATTCTTGATGCTTTCTTCATAGAGGTGGGTAAATGTCCTATCCTTGTACACTTGTAGTAACCATGGTGCCAATCCTGATCTGTATGTGGCATAAAATGCTACTGAGTGACCATCCGGTCCCAGTTTTTTACGCCTTGCAGTTTGTGTGATAGTTAACTCTATCTCCTGTAAGTTTATTTGTTTTTCCGGTTCAGCGCACTTGAGTTGATTAACTGAGAAAAGTGTAATTGTATCCCAATACTGTCCTACATCGTGAACTACCTTATCAGGTGGTGAGGTAGACCGTGTGTTCTAGTACTCCTTGAACAGTGCATTGATCACATTCTCTGTGTTAACAGCTAAGTTATCCTTCTCTCGTGTAGCTCTTATTGGGGATTTTAGACTTGAGGAGCCAGGCTAGCACGCAGTCCAGCTTATCATCTTCAGCATGCTGTTGAGCAACTTATCCTTTGGTACAATGATTGCATAATTTGGTCGTTTCTGACTGAGTCATTCTCTACTATTCTGATGCACCCCTTAAGGGAGGTTTGCTCATTTAATATGGCTTGTCATGCACACATACTGCTTTGATACAAAGTCCCCAAAGCTTCACCTTACCTGACCTGCTTCTGTACCAGTTTTTTGTTAAATATTGTTCTATATATTCCTTAACAGTAGATCTAATCAATGGGTCACGAAGCATCTATTGGGCTGACAAGTGTGTGTGCTGTAAACATGCAAATTTCACATCTTGACATTTGAAGTATGCATGTGTTTTTTGTTTCTTTTTGTCGGCGTGCCCACATCTCTTACATTCCAGGTAATAATATTGTACTTGGGAGAGGACCCTATGAGCCCAGCCATCTCTCTATAAGGTTAAGGAGACCTGCTTTGCATGTCACTTTTCCGCCTCAACCAGCATAATTATCTGTATCTAGCAATCTGTCAGTGCAGTAATTAAAACCTGGTTCGATAACAATTAAACTCCCATTCCCTATTTAAGGCATCGAAAAACTACCTCACCCGTAAGCGAACACTATGAATGTGACAAAAAAACTGTCTATTTTGGTGTGTGGGGGGTGGGACATGCAATTGGGAGTGCTTGTTTGAAATGTTGCATGTCTTCGCGCTTCTGGCAATTCCAGGTATTCCTCCCTCTCTCTGTACATGTATATCACAGGAGTGTGCAATTTTTGAAAAATAAAAACTACTTCTCCAAACTGACAGTTCCACAGTAATCTTCTAGCCCTGTGAAGAAATCTACTTGTCCCGCATACCATATGAATCGTGACAGGGGCTTTCATAGATGCATCGCTACAGCCTTCAGAGTAAAATTGCCCCTCTTGGCTTTCTGTCCCCTATTAGCAAGGAGGCTTACAAATCGTCTTAAAGCTGCATTTTATCTACCAAGCTATTTTCTTACCATAGGCATAAACCACTTACCTTTCACTCCCTAACTTCTGAGTCCATATGTCTTCCACTGAATGAGAGGATCCATTATACGTTCTTGCTCTCTCGCAACATAGACTTAATACATTTCCTGTTAACATACTGCACATTCTTTACAGATAGGTCCACCCTATATAAAGAGGAAGAAATACAGACATACATACACAAACTTCCCCAACACTCTCACTACAGGTTTCATACACTCTTCTTCACTCTCCCACCAACAGCTGCATGCCCAGTGTCCAATCTTACTCTAGATTCTGTGATTTTTCTCTTCTTCACCCCGCTCATAGTTAATTTCCCCTCCTCCTCTCTAGCCACAGGCTGCATGTATCTTTCTTTCACCTTTACTTCAAAATCCCCTCATCTGCACCTGTAAACAGCTGCAACCCCCTTGTCTTCCATTCTTTCACCACAGAATGCCTACTTTTCTTTATCCAGTGGTATTTGTGTTTATCTAATAGAACGGCTGTAAGCAGCCTCTTTACCGAAACCAGCCCACTTTGCTTCATGTCCTCCAGCAGTCCTGCAACCTGCTCCTGCAGTAACACTGGTCCTGGAGATGTGTTGGAAAGATCTGCACAGTTCTATTCAGGGAAATTTAGAAGCTAATTAATGTGTCCTGGCAGAGATGACAAGATGATAGCATTTTTTAAATGTAAGCCAAAATATCTATTCTAAACTTTCAATGAAGAGCACACACTTGCAAATAAGATTGTAAAGATGCCACACTATTCATTGGGTGTAAACTGAGTGCAAGTGGAAAATAAACAAGGCAACATGTTCAGACAAGGCGAGTTTTTAATAGGGGGTGATTGATGTGGCCTAATAGCTACAGCTGCTGACCACGCAACATGTGGAGCCAGGTTCAAATTCAGCCTCTGCTCAACACCCTGTGAATCCAAGCAAATCTCTCTTTGATTGAAAAAGGTGTAACGTAGTCTGTGTCTAATGTGAAGTGATGTTATTTCATTAGGCAAGGTTTGCACTGTGTAAAACAACCATAAATAAAACATGGATTGTTCTCATCACAGACGCTCTAATTTCATCCTCCAATAATTAAGGACAAAACATTAACCTTTGATTTGAGGAAGAAATACTTAGTGGGTGAATATTACAGTGTAAAACTGGGAACCTGGGATCAATCCTGGCTTCCTGCTTTACCAAATTGTATGATCCTACTTAATATCACCAAGTCTCCTTCTCTCTACAAAAACCTCTTGTGTTTGATTTAATAGCATATAATGATGCTATAAGTATAATAACAATCAAGGCCACATGTAGGATACACAAGATTACTGACTTGCATCTGGGTTCACTAATAACATTGTCAAATGGTGGAGGCAGGAAGTTTTCACAGTGCATGATTTGAAAACTCAACTGTTTAATAAATACCTCTCATTGAAGTGACATAATTTGATGTACTGAGCTAAAAAGCTTCCTGGTGTTAAGGAAGTATGCATTTTTGAGTTGTGAAGACACAGTGTCATATTCTGACATGTTTGTTGCTTGATTGGCATACCAAATATTGTCAAGACCTGGCTCCTGCACTGTCTCTTATAGCCAGAGTCGACACTTGGCTCTTCTATTAATTTGCTGGCGTGCTCATTTCTAGGAACCAGAGTACAATCCATGTTACCCCAGCACAGCAACACTGCAGCTTGGGACACAGCAGTAAGGTAACATTTGAATGCAACTCCCGCTCAGGGTGACTTCCCATTGTTTGCCAGAGCGATGAATGTAGTCTTTTTGACACCATGATGGTTTCTACACTTAACATCCATTTGTTACATCTATTTGGATTTTACACTCCAGGCAAGTGACACCTTCCGGGAACTCCTGTTGCGTAACAGTAATGCCACACTTGGGAACTCATGCTTTCTTGTACTTCGGTTCCCTGACCGAGAGAGCCAGACTGCCCCCATAACCTACCTCAAATGCCCTCTTCACCATGCTACTTATCAACAAATCAGGCCACTCCAGAAAACTATTGGCAGTCACTGTGAGTCCTTTACTCACTGTGAGCTCATTGGTATGCCAGCCTGGCAGCCACTGTGATCATGAACCTGTGTGCCCTTGCTAGATGGCATGCAGCAAGTAGTACATCTAGATTAGCCACACTATTTCAAACATGCAGGCACCAAACAAATGATAATTCCCACTTAAAGCACACCTCTGGGAGATACAAATGAGCATTATTTCACTCTCTCTGTACAGCATGTATGTAATTTTTTGTGTCTAGGCCCACAACCAATAAATAGATTGGATCTGTTTTCGCCTCACTTACCGTTTGTGAGCTGGAGAATATTCATCATACCTGTCTCCCTGCTTATTATGGTTAACGTATTTACCTATGAAAATGAACACTCATGACGTTTTCAGCATGCAATTTGAAATAATGGACTTAGTGCTTTTATAAGTTGCAGGAGGGCATAGCAGAAAGTCTGCTTGTCCAGCGGACTAAATACAGATTAAAACTTCTTATCTGCAGCAGGAATCATCATATACTGGGTGTCGGGTAATAGACATTCCCCACTCCTGATATTACAAGATTGAACTCCAAACATCTAACATAGCACATCATAAACACAATAATTTTCATAAAAAGATGTGAACGTAAGCAGACTAAAGAACAGTCATTGGCATAAGATCAGGACCCTGCGTCAGTTCCAGTTCAACTTACACAAGCTCAGCATTGTCCAGTTCACTATGTGTCTCCAAATCTTCCGTCATCGATTCTTTCTAGGGCTAGTATGCAGTTTGATTTCTTCCACAATCATGGCCCTCTGTGGCAGCTTGTTCCTGGGTAGGGTGGCTTTGAAGTTTCCTAGTGGTTTAACATCTGTTTCTGCATGTCTGCCATCCTTCCTGAGAGTCTCTTTGAACAGTCTTTCCTTTTAATTTCAAAAATACCAAAGCCTCCATTAGGGTAACAAAGAAATGAGATTTGTTGTTCTCCATAATCTGCAGTTTGACTGGAAACATTAAAGAGTAACGGCACATTTGGTTTTTAATTTCCAGGAACAACTCTCTTCGTCGCTGCACTTCAGTAGTATAGTCTGGAAAATGTCAACATTCGAGTTGCATAATTGGACATTCTACACACTCTGGCAGCCCTATGAAGCACACATTGTGGCAATGTAGGTCATGGGTGTCAGCTGTCCACAATGAAGTGCTCCATTAGTGTCTTTACGTCAAGGGGGTCCTTATACAATCTGTTACGTAAAACAGCAGTGGGTCCTATTTTTGTGGTTGGTTGATGAGGGGTGAGCAGGCCTTGGTTCCTCTAGGCTTTGTCACTCAATGTGCAACGTAATAGGGGTGGGGAGAAAATATAATCTTGCTATGGCCTTCATGTTATGCTTGGAGCCGCAACTCTGATGTGGGTCCAATCCCCACTAATTCTTACCGCTTTTGATGAGAGATAACACTATATCTCCTGTACATCATCAACCATTCAGCATTTTGCCGCAGTTTCAATAATGATGATCCGCTGCGCCCAAATCAACTGTTATTCTTTAATGGGGTCACTTTTTGAAGGATGCCCCCTGCTACAATATTAGCTAACAATGAAGGGTTTGCCTCTAATCAGCAAGGCTGAGCCTCGTATCAAAATACCAATAAACTTGCCTATACTGATGTCTTCTTTTAGGGACACTCCAATGGGTACAAGAAATCTACTTGATGTAGCTCGATTCTATTTTTATCAAAAATACTTTTTATTCAATTTTGTGAAAAAATATATATTTGCATTTTTCATTAATTAGAATGAAATTATCTTCTTTCCAAATCCTAAACAAAGCACCACAAACCATAATTTGAATAAATTAGGATCTATGACACATATCATAAATGACAACATAAATGTAGACAACTCAAACACATGACTAGTACAAGACGGATAACCTATAACAAAAAAACTTTGCTCAAATAGGGTTACACTTGATTTAGACCCTTTTTAAGAACCTCACAGTCGAGCAAATAAAAACGGTGTGAATTTTTTAAAAATCACAATTTCTGCGCTGAGCCTAACAGTACGCTATATTTACACAATTGATCAACCAGGCAGAATAAAACATTCCTTTAATCACACGTTTGAAAACAAAAAGGTCGACGTGTTTTGAACCCCACATTTACTGGTTGGGGGTTCTCTTCAGGACCAAACACTATTTGTGGAGATCAGCCGAACTCGCTATGTTTTGGCGCCAATAGGCCAGGGCCCAGTTGGTCACAGTCCTGTCTTGGTGTGAAGGTGGTTGTGGGAAGAGGACCGGGTTCTCATCCCTGTCTTGTTCCACCTCGCTGTTCACAAGCTGCCTCCGTGGAGGTTCGGTTTACTGTAATTTATCTTCAATCCCTGGTGTAATCACCGGAGTCAGCTCCCACTGATTGGTAGGCAGCTTGTGGATGGGGTTTCCCTGCATACATGCTTGCATTGCCAGGTACTGAACTATTTTGAATGCAGAGGGGAAGAGAGGGTTCTTCCTTCCGATCTGCACTCTCTCGTTCTTTATGGATCATTGCCGCAGAGTTAAGTACTTGCTGTCACTGCCCGGGGCCCAGCCGAACACCATTGTAGAGTAACTCTCCTGAACACCTTGACTGTACGTTTGCATTGCAATGTTCACATCTAGGGGTGGACCTAGTTGTGCTTGCTAGTAGTGTCCCTTTGTACTTCCGGGACCTTTCCATTTAAATTCTCCTTGGGAGGGGGTTCACTGTACCAGCAAGATAACACTTTAGGGGCAAACCTCAGGGAACTCTCTTACCTGGCTGCTATCTTGGTCACTATTACATCATATTATAATATCAGAGTAATTTTTCTTGATCTTACTTGATCTTTCTTCTGTTATGCTCTCAGGTTATTTGAGAAGCCAGCCTTTTGTAGTAGTAGTCTTGTTGTATTCTTGTTCCTGCAATTACATTTAAAAATCCTAGCAAGAACTATTTCACGGTTGTGACTCAGTGGTTCTTGGAAATCTCTATACAAAAATCAAAAACATTTAAAATCAGGGTCTTTTTCATCCTGTTCAATCTTTGTCAGATAAACTCATTGAGAAGCTCTACTTTTTGTTCAGAACTATTTCTTCTTGCACCCACGGTTGTTGTACTCTTCATTGATATTTCTCCGGTGCTTACATCAGATTTTTTGTTAACTCCTTCAGGCAGGTGAACTTCAAACAGTTAAGCTTCAGACAGATGAGCTTGATTCAAGCTTCCATCTTAATGTTTTGCTTCTTCTTGGTTCGCTCTTTCTTGGTTTGTTTGTAGTTGTTTTTCTCCCCCCTCTGAATTCATGTATCGAATTTGGTTTTGTGGTTCAGCAGCTTGTTCTATTGTCTTTTTACCAGCAGCAGCATCTGTTAACAGCAAAAGGTAAGAACATGGCGCTCCTTGATGCTGCTCTCTCAGCAGCACTCTAATAGACACTGAGGCTCTCAGCAGTTGAAATGTTCTACCAGAATAAAATGGGCGGGCAAAAGTAAATTGTGGATTTCTGCTTAAAATCAGCCAAAACGGGGAACTGGATGTCAACAAAGCAATTTGCAATCTCCAACTGTAATAATAATTGTCCATCAACGTGAAGTGCCACCAATCGCATTAGTGGTGATCTCACTGCCCACTGTTGTCGAAGCCAACATCAGCACGCAATTGCCACAGAATGAATATAAAAATCAGATAGAGCATAGAAAACCGGAAGATGAGGTTAAACACCATGACACAAAAACAAGACCAGAACGCCAAGCAGAGAAGAATTGGAAAACCGTATTCCCCTTTCTCAATTACCAGATCCCCTCATTGAGAGGCCATTAGATAATAGTGGTGGTAACCTTATATGGTGGAAAGCAAAGGACAGCTTGCCTGATGCCTTAGGCTACACAGTCCAATTGCATGCAGATGAAATGGAAATGGATTAATTTACTACAGTTGATGGCACCCTACACAATGTCTATAGATTCTAAGCTGGACAGGCTGAACATGCAATGCATTTGTCCCAGAGGGAAAAGAGAAGACCCTGTGAAGAGTGCACATGTGCTTCATTACTTGATAAACTGGCCGTGTTACTAGAAGTAATGGCCTCACTCATTCAAATAAAAAAGATTGAAAGATGGTGAGAAAGACAGGGCTAGCAATCATAAAATAAATGATACGTATGACGATATAAACCCTCATGCCCCCTCAAAGCCGTCAACATCTCTACTCCGATCGTTGATGAATTATTGTTAAACTAATCCAAGGAACAAGTGAAAGAGGATCGAACTCAGACAACTATTTCAACTACCAATATTGGCAAATACGTCCACTATAAAAATGTTTGCTCATTGTTCGCCTTGCTCACTGTAGCTAAGTTATCAAAGAATATTTAAAACACGACTGAAGAAAATAAATAAATAATCAAATCAGCCACTCCAATGTTTGGGAGGAAATCTCTCCATAGCACTAGGGGGTTTCCTATCTTTGATCAAGATAATAAAAATTAACTATCCAGAAAACAAAACATTGCAGACAACATAAAAGATGCTGGAAAGGTGCTAAAAGATGCTAGCAGCACCAGCACCCCAATGCGCAAATGCAACCTCTACCAAAAGAAGACGACCTTCATCTTAGATAACAGGACAATAGCAGGAATAAAGATCAAAGATGACGACAAAAATGTTTTTGCAGCCCCTCCTCTAAAAACTGATGATCATTAGAACTGCTGATGACCTTACGACTACTCTAGACACTATAAATGCGCGCAGCGGAAGGGAGAATTTCTGCAATCAAGATAGTTTCATGTCCAAGACAGAACGCAGGCAGTTATTAAAATCACAAAGAATTATTTGCGATATAAGGACCCACAAAATGGGTTCTAAGGCCCTGAAAATAAGGAGCAGCACTGGCATGACCATCAACACAAAAATGGCTAACAAAGTGGCACACAAAAACGCATAGCCGTACAAACGAACGGTTCCAAATAGAGCTCACTCGACACACAAATCCGGTACACAATAATGCAACCTCAAGAAAAGATTTATTTGCCGTTTAAGACCACCACAGAAAAGGTGGAAGGCCCAAGTGAAAATAGAAAATGAACCAAATGGTCAGATAATTCGCCATGCAAAAGAAGATGAGCAGTATCCAAGCGAAAGTAATCAAGATAATTCAGAGGAGGAAAAAATAAGACTCCTCTTCTACCTGGAATGTCAATCTCGAGGTTGGGGGCGTTCTCCTTGGGGGTAATATAACCAAAATTCTATAAAGCTCACTCAACCTTTTCATATATTAAATCCAACGATGTGAGAAGGTAATGAATCCATGGAAGTAACACAAAAGGAAACTTAGAAACATTCTTTAAAATAATCCATTGAGTGGCTTTTCTTACAGCCTTTAAGATGATAAAGACGTGCATTGTAAATTATGCTGCCATTGCTATAGCAAATTTAGGAGACTAATTAGGTAGAGAGCTCATTTTTAAACACATGTTGCTAGTTGTCAAAATCTCAGCCCCAGTCTGTTTTTGGGCAAATGCTTTCCACTGCGGAAATGTGTCGGATACGCAATGATTGCCGATTTAATGTCCATTCCCCCGCTGGAGGGCAAATGCATGTTTGTTCTTTCAATCTGTGATGAGCCTCGCAGTGCATTTGTTTAGGCCTCCACAGTGTTCCACTGCAGTAGGCGCCCTTTTCATCCTCCTAGCTTTTTTGTGTACAAACCCACTGTTGTTGCACATCCTTCAGGCGGGATCTTAACCCTTTCCAAGTACCAACTTCATGTAAGAGAGGAAAAGAGGTAAAAAAAAGATTGAAGCATATTGAAGATGTTACTCAAGAAATTAGCTATTGTGTTCGCTATGAGTTAGTCCTTTGGATTTCCTCTGGCTAGAGTTACTGCTGAGTGTAGTTGCAAATATTTTTTCAATGTAAATTTATTTTATGTAAAAGATACTTTTTAAAAAATAATAATGGGTGACCACTTTTGTTTTAGTTTGTTTACAACATCAGTTGTGGGAAGCGGCAACAGTGTGTGTGTGTGTGTGTGTGTGTGTGTGTGTATATATATATATATATATATATCTATCTGAACACTGTTGACAACTCTTTGTCTGTTGTTTTGATGTTCTTCTCTGTGGGTATTTGCGTTCACCATGTTCAGCATACTCATAACCATTCTTCTTTCTTCCCTCTCAGGGTGAGCCAACAACGGAATGAAGTGTGTGGTATGGGTGGGGAAGAAGGTCTTAGGCAATTTGTCATTTATGGCACTAGTTCTTGCTACCAGTTTGAATGTATGCTGTGTGATTACAATTAGAAACTTAATATGGATGCAGTAAATAAAATGATTATGGAGTGTTTCTAATTTTATTCAAGAAAGCAGGGAGCAACGGAGAACATAGAAGCCTTTGTTACTGCACTTGAAACAATAGCTGCTAACTGTGAGTTTAAGATTCTTTAGCATGACCAGGTTTTGAGAGACCTGATATTGTTAAGAACGAATAGAAAAAGAATTCAGGAGCGCTTGTGGACAACTACCAGTCTGCACTCATTGCCACAGTGGACTTTGCTAGGAGCATACAACATTTGGAAAAGTTAGTGGAGAAGATCAGACTGCCACAAGGAGCAAGCATTGAGTTGAATGTTATACGAAGAAAGACAATGTTGATAGAAGCAACAAAAGTATCAGTTGAATTGTGAGAGGAAAAATACATTTTATTTTACAAGTGTAGAAACCGCAGTCATGTAGGTAATTCCCCCCCCCCCCGCCCCAAAAATATTGCACCTCTGGAGATAAGTTTTACTTGAAGTGTAAATACATTACAATAAGGGACTTATTTGTGAACACTTGGTAGCCAGGCCTAGACAAGATGGCGCAGACCGTGTTGAGGCATTGTGAGGATTACAACAGGACTGAAATATTCAGCCAAATCATGTGCTGCACTCCCGTCTCTGGTTGCTCTCCCGGAGGGCCCTTGGTTGAAGTTGGACATAAACATCTTAGGGCAGTTGTGGGCTCCTACCAGAAGTGAGTCTTATGCTTTGATACTTGTGGATTATTATTCTAAGTGGACTTTGGTTGAACTGGTGGAAACGGACAACAGATTTGGGTTATCGGCTTTCTAGCAGGTAAGTTCAGCAGGGAGGGACTTGCCAAGTACCTTGTCTCTGAGAATAGTTTGCAGTTTGCTAGTACACAATTCGGGTGAACTTTGAAAGATGTGGTGTGAAACACAGGAAGATGACTGTGTACCACCCTGAAGCATAGGACACATACAGAACAGTTCAATTGTGTTAGTCCTTGGAGGCATTGAGTGGTTAAAGGCATTGAGGGCCATGATACTCATAGATTTAACCTCATTTCCATCTGAGCTGTGTAGAGGATATATATCTGGCACAAGGTGTGCTCTGTGATGGCTGATTGAGAATTTCAGCTGCAATGGAAAGTCCAGAGACACGAGTTGCAGGAGAGAGTAGACCGATATAAGGAGAATATGAGTTTGGAGTTAGATTGGAGAAAATGGGGAGTTTCACTGGTAAAGTGTATAAGGGGCAGTTTGTCCAGATGAAGATGCTTGTGAGATGCAAGAGGGCTGGTTCTAAATGTTCAACTTTGTTGGGGCCGTCGAGTTGCTTAATAGTGTTGTGTGAATGGATGGAGGATCAGTGTGGAATCTCTGCAGTGTGTCTGTGGAGAACAGAAGTGTGTGGCATCTAGGGGTAATGAGGATGTGTTGAATGGGGTGTTCTTCGATTTGGGTGTTGTAATGTCTGGCAAACAGCATCTTCCAGGTGGACAACACATTCCAACTCAAGCGACTTGTTGCGATGATGATGGGTCGAGACAGATTTCAAGGTTCAAAAAAATGCCTTCAAAGTTTGAGGGATCTGTTTTTTTTTTTTTAAACAAATCTTGCTATAGTTGTATTTTGTTTTCCTTATATTGTTGATGGGGGCAGAAGTGCAGTATTGTGCCCAGCTGCTTATAGAATTTAAGTAATGTTTCCTATGATTTAGTAGAAATTGTGAGTGTTGTCGTTTGTTAGCAGTTGCCACTGCGGGTTGATGCTGTTGGAGAGAAGAGTGGAACCGGCCACTGCCTGGTGCTCCTTTCATTCATTGTTTTCCAGTAAAATCACCAATCACCAGCTTAATATTGAACGCTCGTCTTTCGCTACACAATCTATGTATCTCAGTGAAAAGGCTCTTTCAATCAGTTTTGGGACTTCTGCCAACATGTCTTTCTTGTCTGTCTTGTCCTCTGCTCTCTGCTTTAGCTTGCCTGTTTACCGAACCAGAGTATGGTGTCTGGCCTCTTCTGCCCTCCACTCTGTTACCTGGATTGCCACACTGATTTGTCGTTTACATGTTTGTTTTCATTTCCATGACTGTTTTTGCTGGATTGTTTTGAATTTCACCGGTTCACCGATATTCGGTACTAGGATTTTTCTGCAGCACTGTTCAGTGCTCCCTGCAACCCTCAGTTGTTTGAAGCCTGGACCCCCCTCAAACTCCTGCTGTAATTTGGCTTTAGCACTCCCTGAATCCCTCAAATGATTTGTCATCATCCTTGAGCTATTTTAGGTATCCAGTGCTCCTCAGACACTTAAGCCCTCATATGTGCTCTCGAGGTTGCGAGGCATGGCTAGGGTAAGCTGTGAAATTAAACTGATTGTGATTTTTAGTGCCACCTTGCAGCTCAACTGAAGCTTGGACAAACTCCTTAAAATGAACAGGGCATCAGACAGGTCCCTGTAAATAAGCCAGCCTCCTAGGCTGGGGTTGAGAGACGTGTGGAACTAGGTTCATGACCAGCCTGTGGAACATGCCATGTTTGCAACACCATCTTGATTCACAGCTATCTGGAATTAGACTGCATACCCTCATGCAAACCTCACTCCGGGTACTACTTAAGACGGGTGCCAATGACTTTCTTTTCTGTATGTGCATTACACTCACTTTATATGTTACATTTTACAGAGCCTATTTCATCACAGAAAACTTTTAGGAAAGCTACACTGTTAAACCTCATACATGTTCACCTCCCTAGAGTTGTTGCAGTTTTTGGAACAAGAATGTTTTTTACATCTTCTTTCAATGTTTCATCCATTCTGGGATGACTGGAATACCATAGGAGGAACTCCGTGCTAGAGCAGCTCTTCAGTGCATCATATTTGTAGAACAGTTGAATTTGTGCTTTCATTCTTCTGGGCATTAACTGGTAAATAGTTGATAGTTTTGGCTTTAGTGAGCTGGCTATATTATGAAGTGTGCACTGACGAGTGTACATTGAAGTGCACATGTATGCCCTGTTGTCATAGTAGCGTCTAGAGGTGTTTTGAGTAGGGGGTGTATCCTATGCAGAGGTCATGTTCAACTACGAAGGAGGAGGGGAGGGTTTAGGATATGGAAGATGTCAGCAGCCTTCTCCCTATTTCCTCTAACAACATTTTTTACATTTTTTGTTTTCTTAAAAAAGGGAGATCAGGACCACCAGACCAAACTAGCCTGCCTGAAGACTAGTTTCCTGCTTTACCGTAGTGACTACTTTCTTGCCTATGTTTGTACTGTGAACTGTGGTACAGCAGAGGGGTCTACAATGATAAAAGGTCTACCAGTTACACCTTCTCTTTCGCACTTTTAGTAATTTGAGGGACTCCTTTAAAGCACATTGCTCCGTAATTAATGCTACAGACCAAACTGCTAGTGAAAGAATTATTCATAGCGGTCTTGAAGTATGAACCATGTTACAAAAGTATGTTGAGGTATGTTATGAAAATTCTGTTTCATTATAGCATAAGTGGAGTCTGGCTAGTCCTTAGCCAGGGTGGGGGTGATCTGTGTGTAAGCAGGTGCTTGGATTTTACATTCCAAAATTCTGCAATTGGCAGTCTAGGCTAAGAACAAGGGCGCACTGGTGTAATAACAGGAGAATTCCATTAGCATACTCTCACGCTCCACTTTAAGTGGTCACACTGCCCCAGGGCCACGCTCATGCAAAATCCAATTTTAGAAGAAAAGGAGCGTGTAAAAGTCCATCCTTGATTTGTCTTTCCAAAATTCAAAGAATAATACTGTTCATTCCTTAATTATCATCAGTCCATTAAAAAAATAATCACTTGGGAGTCTTGTGTTACTTAATGGATCCAAAATGTTTTATTCAATCAATGCTTTTCATCAAAAGCAGTCAACGCAGCCCAGCCAATGCGTTTCGCCTCTATGGACATCATCAGGGCTCAATATCACGATTCAGTCAGAAGACTCCGTTAAGTCCTCTGTTGTGTCTATCAAGGTGCAGCACAATTCACATACATGTTTCAGAACCTTTTCTCAATGATCTCGTGCTGTCAGTCCCAACAACGTGTCCATGTGAACAGTATTATTCTTTGAATTTTGAAAAGACAAATCAAGGATGGACTTTTACACGCTCCTTTCCTTCTAAAATTGGAGGCTGGATTTTACATTTTGTGATCCATTGTGAATTTTCGACCTGCAAGCTCATGTATTGGGATCTGTAACACATACTCTCTCTCGCTCTCTCTCTTTCGCTCTTTCTCTCTCTTTCTCTGTTTTCTGCCCTGATCAGGCACCCGGGTATGTGGGCTGCACTACGCCCGACCCAATTGACAAAATCAGCCCTGGGGGATGGGGTCCCTGGTTCTTTATAAGGCTCTGGGATGCCATCCCCCAAAAAGGAAGATGCTTTTTTTTCTTCTAAGTGCCACTGTGCTGATTTTATGGAACAATTCTTTTTAATAGGATTATTCAAGCACTAATACCACTGGCTGGCAGCAATTGATATGTACATGGTAGTACACAGCCTTGTGCTTACATCCCTGTGGCCAGCAGCGTGCGTCTTAGTAAAGAGGTTTATACCTGGAATAAACAGTGAGACAGTTTGGAGAAGCAGAGAGGCTAAACAAAATAACCGACAAAAGAATGAAACCATAGGAGCAACATACCCTACCCCATCTCCCTCCCCCACCTGGATCTCCTCCGCACCACAGTGTATTTAGACTCGAGGTCCACTGGGACAGGGGGACCTAGGCCAAGAATGTGAGCGTCCTTCGTACAGCTATCTGCCTATGCGGGCTCTTCTTGCTTGTGTGACGTTGGGTACAGAATCTGTAGGTATTTGGGGCAAGTCACTTCTCTAAATTCCTTTGCTAGGATCATGATGAACGGGCCCATAAATCTGGATAGTCATCGGTTCTGTTATCGATCATCATTGACATGCGGCTACATAGCCAGTACCACCCACAGTTTCTTGAGCCACGTAGTGTGCACAGGAATCGCATCCGTACCCCAGCATACCAACAGAACCCGTCTCGCGGTATTTAGTGCTATGGCAATTTGTCTGCCCCTGAGTGAGTGCAGGGGAAAGGTCAGGGGATTGGTAAGGCCTAGGAGTGTGTAACCTGAGGAGCGCGGGACGGTCATGTTAAATGCTTGATCAATATCATTGAGGATCAGTTCCCAATATCGGACCAGCTTGGGACCATTCCAGAGACGATGAAAAAGGGAGCCAGTCTTTCTGCATTCCTGCCAGCAGAGCGCTCAGCAGTCCCCATTCCAATCATGTATGTGAGCCGGTGATAGGTACCAATAGAAGGCAACTTTGTAAGCTGCCTCCGTGCCTGGCATGTCGTGTGCTGTGTAGTGTACCATGAAATGTATGTCCTGCCATTCTTTGTCGGATAGAGTGTGCCTCGGCTCCCCCTCCCAACCTAGTTGCCCCTTGGATTTGGTGGGTTTGGTGTTCGCTTGGAGAAGTGCATGTAGTTCTTTGGTTATTAGCCATTTTTCAAAATGGGTCAATGGTCTATATACTCCGGGCCCCATGTCCGGGGAGGACACCCAGTGTTTTACCTGGGTGAACGGAACGGGTCATGCGCTAAAACCGAGTCTTCCCGCCGGAGCTGATTAAAGGGAATGATCCCGTTGGGATCGAACAACGAGCCTACTCGTTTGCAGCTCTTTTCAGGGGGGGAGTCCGGGTTATCTACTATCGGCATCATTGGCAAGGGGAATGTTGTGAGATTGTATCGAAGTGCTGCTGCGTCCCAGATCTTTAAAGTCATGGCTGTTACCGGAGAGGGGTAAAGCCCCATGCCCTGTGCTTACGAGGGAGTCAAATCTCCCTCCATATATTTACACCTGCGGTTGTCTGATTCTTGAAGGACCAGTGTTTCTCTGAGAGCGGGTGGTTCCATTCTATTATAAAGTGTAATTGTGAAGCCTGAAAGTATCTAGAGATCAGGGGTAGCCCCATACCTCCCTCCCGCTTTAGGTCTAGTGATGAGTTGGAGGCTAAGGTGCAGCTGTTTGCCATCAATCGTTTAGTCTGTGGTGGCACTCTGTAGGATCGTAGCATTGACTAGGGCGGGGACAGAGGAATGGTCTGAAAAATGTAGAGGATAGGTGGTAGAACCGTCAGCTTGACAGCGGCGATGCGACCAGCCCATGAAAGGCTGGCACGGTTCCAGGTGGCTAGCGTCTTAGTGGTCTGTTCTAAGAGGGGGCAATAGTTGGCCGTCAGCGTCTTTTCTAGCGTAGGGGACAGGAGGATACCAAGGTATGGGATCACATCCGTGGCCCATGGGAATTGTGAGCGCAGTGCCGTGGGGTGATAGAGAGTTTCAGGATCTGGGACACCGTGAGATTTACCTTGAACCCTGAGATGTCACTGAAGCCCCTGAATTCCTCAACTAAGGTCGAGCGCGAGGACACTGAGTTGGTCAAGGACAGGACAACATGGTCTGCGTACATGCTGATTGTGTGTGTGTGTCAGCCCGAGCCTAGTCCCAGTAATCTGTGGGTTGTCTCGTACTCTTTGCGCCATAGGCACCATATAGAGTGCAAAAAGTAGCGGGGAAAAGGGGCAGCCCTGTCGCGTTCCTTGGAATTTGGGGAAGGGAGTGGAGGATAACCCATTAATCCTGATTGTTGCTCTAGGGGCACTGTAAACGCAAAGTGCCCAGGTTATAAACCTGTCCCCAAACTGACGGAGAACGGCAAATAGAAATGGCCAGTGGACCCTGTCGGACGCTTTTTCCTCCTCGACAGAGAGGAGAAGGGCCTCCTTCCGGGAGCTGCGGATGAGGTCTGTGAGATGAATGAGGCGCATTGTATTGTCACTACATTCTCTCGACGGGATAAACCCGGCTTGGTCCGGGTCCACCAGACCCGGCATGAGGGCATTGAGGCGTGTAGCTAAGATGCTCATGAATATTTTGGAGTCCGCGTTGAGCAGGGAGATGGGGAGATATGACTCGCACTCTCCTGGGGATCTTTATGAGGCTTCAGGATAACTGAGATGGACGCCTCCGAAATTGAATCAGGTAGGTGCCCTGAGTCAAGGAACAAGTTGAACACCCAGGTTAGCAGGGGGGCGAAGTTCTGGCATAACTTCTTCTAGAACAATGGCGAGATGCCACCTGGACCCGGAGCTTTGGAGGGTTTAAGGTACACAATTGCCGAAATCTCCACCAATTTGAATGGGGCGATCTAGCTGGGAGGCTGTCTCAGGTGGGATCTGTTTTAATTGTACGTCCCGCAGGTAGGAATCTGTCACCGGAGGGAGAATCCTCCCCCGTCTAGAGACTGCTATAGAAAGCCTGGAAGGCCTCTGCAATCTTGGGGTCTGAGTGCACCTCCACCCCAGTAGCGGTACAGATCGTTACGATCGATCCTGAGATTACCTTGCTGTGCAGTCTGTGAGCTAGCATACAGCCTGAGCTATCGCCACTGACAAAGAATTTGTGTTTGAGATGGAGCAGGGCATATCCCGCCTGGTCAAGGTCCAGGCACTGCAGGATCAGGTGCTGTTTCTCCAGTCCCCCCCCCCCCCCCCCCCCCCAGGGGCGCCTGTGCGCTTGTGTATTGGCTTAAGCTCTGATATGATGACTGACGCTTTTCTGTACGCAGTTTATTCTCTTCCACCGAGATAGCTATAAATTCACCTCCGGAGGACTAGTTTCTGCGCCTCCCAGACTGAGGCGAGGCGTGTATTTGACGTTTTTCTGTACGCAATTTATTCTTTCCCGCTGAGATAGGTATAAATTCACCTCAGAGGACTAGTTTCAGTGCCTCCCAGACTGAGTTAGGTGTGTCTCCTCGCGATAGTTTATGCTGAGGTAGTTTGTAATGGTCGTGCGAATCGACTTTACCGTCTGCTCGGACTGCAGCATGGCATCCCGCAGGTGTCAGTGAGATGGGCAGCAGCGGAGGGCACCCAGGTTTAGTGTCGACGTGATCAGACAAAGAGCGGAGTTCATTGACAGCTTCTCCTACACAAGCTGTGAGGGCAGCTGTTGTGAAAAAATTATCGATGTAGGCATAGGATTTGTGGGCTGCTGAGTAGAAAGTATAGTCTCTGGTGGTGGGATGAAGGAGTCTCCCAAGTGTCACTAAGCGAGCCATCTGCCAGCCATTGCAGCCCAGAGTGCGAGAAGGCTCCAGTCTGCGTCGTGCGTTGGCTCGATCGGTCCAGGTCTGAGTCCATTAAGAGGTTAATGTCTCCCCCTAGTAATATGACCTGATCTGGGGTGGTTAGGACTAACGCTAGTGTGTTGATGAGGAAGTGTTCCTGATTTTGATTTGGGGCATATAGTGGCTACCGTGAAATGTATGGAGCCCCATTGAATCCTAAGCCTCTTCCCTTTATTTCCATCAATGTAGATGTGACCTTCTGGGCAAGCAGAATAGCCACCCCATTCTTTTTAGCCAGGCCAGATGACCAGAACTGTCGGGGGGTAAACCATCGGGAACGCATGCGGGTGTGTCCTTAGCAAGTAGGTGCGTCTCCAGTAGCATACAAATATCACAGCCCGATTGCTCCAGGAGAGACGGCATCGTCCTGCGCGTTACCGAGCTATTGAGGCCTCAGACATTGAGGCTTAAAATACTGTGTCATATGGCTGTGGGGTGCTTCGGTAAATCCGCTTAGCTGATAGTGCGGTGAGGGAGGAGTGCGTGCAGGCCCTCATTGGAGTGGTGGTGGCTAGCGTTGGGTGAGAAGAGGGGTGCAGAGGAGAAGGAAATGAGATCAAACGGAAAGATACCCTTGAACAAAATGTAGGTATCATAGAGAATATTATCTTTCGACTGAAGTTTGCCTGTTGGGGCAGGTCAGTGACCTCAAACCCCCCTGCTGCTGCTAAAGTCACCACAAGGCCCCCCCTCCACGGCCAGCTTCAGCCAGTTCACTGAGGCCTCGGGATGCCTCCGAGAGCGCAGATTCCTCTGATAGTGCCTGTAGGACAGCCTGTCTCTCCTTGCACATGGTGTCCGGGTCCGGTTTTGTTCTGGTTGTCTTGACCTGTCGCCATATCCGTTTCAACTTTTTATTGCTGGGGGAAGAGGGACGTTCCTGGGTGCACGGTTCCATCGAGACGGAAGATGACGTGGAAAGGGTGGCCCCATGAGTAAGTGATGTTGGCTTTCCGTAGGTGTTCCGTGACTGGGCCGAAGTCTCTGCGTTTCTGTAAGGTGATTTGGGAAAGATCCTGGTATAGCACCAGCGAGTGGCCTCGAAACTGGATCGGATGAGCTTCTCATGCTTTCTTGAGGATGTCTGATTTTTTTTTTTTTTTTTAATCGGGCATGCATACCAGAATGTCCACGGGGGGCTGTTCCCGGCCCTAGAGGGTTCTGTCCGATGGGCCCAGTCCAGCTTCAGAGCGGTCTCATCTGTTTGCCGCAGGATATGGGGAAAAAGATCCGAGACATATTCCCAGAGGTTAGACCCCTCTGCTTTTGATTGCATCCCCATTATGTGGATTTTGTTCCATCTTAATCAGTTCTCTAGGTCTTCGTTGTGTGCCTGGAGGACCAAGTGTTGTTCCTTGAGTCTCGGGACCTCCTGTTGCAGCCATTCCAATTCCAATTCCTCTTCCTGGCTTGTTTCTCTGTCCTCCAGAGCAGCCACCCTATCACCCACCTCTACGATGTCTCGCCGAGCTTCCCGGAGATCCGCTGCCAGCTCGGCTCTAATGGTCTGCAGGTCTCCCTGTAAGGAGGTGAAGAGTTACTCCAGGAAGGCTTTAGTCACCGGGCCCTCACCGTCGTCTGGATCCATTCTAGAATCGTTGCCAGAGGCTGCTTGCCTGTCCTCGTGAGCGGTGCCCCCTTGCTTACCAAACATATATCCTTTAGGGAGCTATCATTGTTAGCTCTGCTCACTGCCATGTTGCGACTTTGTAAGGAGGCTCCGCCGAGGGAGCCGCTCCTACACCAGGGGCTGGCTTCTTGGAACTTTCCTGTTTCAATCCTCCTCCTGCAAGGGCCCAGGCGCGTGGCAGATATGATTTTCTAGATCAGGTGGAGATGGTGTAGGCTTGGTAGATCATTGACCTGACCCCCGGCGGTGGGTGGACTTCACCAGGCTCAATGCCACCTCTTGCAGTCACCCATGGCAGGCCAGGGCCCCCACAGCTGCGGCATGAAAAGATTCGCCAGACCTTTGATGTTATTTAAGCACGTTGGGGCCCGCTTGCTCGGGGAGCTATGTAAACCCGAGGGGGGGTGGGGGGGGGGGGGGTGCAATACCTGGGCATCTAAGTCATGTTCTTCCTCGGGCCTCACTATGCCCCTGGGGCATTTTTCCTGCTTGGGTAATGAGGCAATATGGGCTGCTGTGGCCGGGCTGAGGATGGACCACGGAGAGATGCACTTGCTTTTACTCGCTCTTCTGGGCCAAAGAACCTCGCTCGCATACCACCCACCCCTCTCCTCACCTCTTCGTGCATGCAGTGTCAAGCTGGGTGCCTGCTGAGAGAGTCCGGGCTCGATGCAGCGACAGCACAGCTGGTTACTAGTGGGGATCCAGGAATGACTGTCCTTTCGCTGGTCCTGTGTCTCTAGTGTTGCAGCCTCTCGGATGGGGCCATGATTGTTTTCTCCAGCTCAGGGCCCATTGCGAAGCAGTCTCTCTGCCGTAGGATGCCAGCGTGCTGCTTCTGTTGCATGGGGCCCCTACCAGCCCCACCTGGCACACCGCAAGCAAGGGGGAACCGCAACTCGGCATGGCCCAGTTCTTCAAGCTTCACCGGGCCTGGGACCTCCGCTGCTGTAGACGCACAAGTTCAACACAGGTGAGGAGATTCTCGTTGGGCCCAGCCTGTCACACCTGCAGCCCCCAGGCGGCCTTATTCAGTCCTTGCCACGCCCGTGCAGCAAACCGGGCGAGGGTGGCACTCTCCGTGTCACAAGCGCTGCCCCACAGTGGCCGCCGGGGTCCTCACCTGTGGGTTGCTGGCTCTCTGATGTTTGACTGGGGCAGCGGAGGCCGGGCACGTCCCAGGCACCATGCAGTACGCCGAGCCCAGAAGCCTCCTGCTCAGGTTGTCTGCCGGGTTGTTGTATTCAGCCCGGCTTGTCTTCTCCCGGCAGGCGTCCTGTCCTTCGCAGGCAGCGTTACCGCTCTAAGGTTGTGGACATGGTGCCAGCGGACTAATTAAGGTGCTTGTGTTGGCGGTGGCTCGGACGGATCGAGAAAGACGTCCTAGCCGTCCGCCATCTTAGCCATCCCCAGCCCCCTCCCACAGTGCTGATTTTAAAGTAATGTTTTGGGTAGCCCTACTCTGACCCTCTCTGTTTTCTTTTTTATTTATTTTTTTTTTTTTCCGACAGGACAAGGCACTGAGTCCTCGAATCCTAGAATGGATGAGCCACATCTGTGATGTGGTGGAAGCCAATCAGATTAATAGAATACGTGGAGACGGCCTTGTCCTGAGTGCGGCAGGGAAATGGGGTGACCCGAGTGCAAGCATGTGCTTGGATTTTGTATGTAAACATTGTATTTTCATGGAAACAGTGTAAATATCTGACATGCTATATTCAGAATGAAAAAAGTAAAAAGGAATTGAAAAGAAGTCTCCCTCCCACATCCCCACACAAGGCAGAAACCCCCTCACTTCTGCACGCCACCACCTCTACTAACCATACTTGAATATCCCTGTTGGCAATTTTTGATTGTCAAGCCCTTGAGGTACCGTAACATAAAGACACCATCTCTATTATTCCTCCCGCCTCATATTCCCCTCAGCCATCGCATAGTCTTATTTCTCTCAATGTGATTGCATACTGCAAGTTTAAGGATTCTCCTTAGATATGATATACCAGTGGTTGCCATAGGGCATCAATCTGTAGGCACTCATCTGGAATGTCATATGTCCATCTCTTCATTGGCAATAAATTCCAGAGCCGACAGGACCATGCTGTTATGTACAACGGTCTTTTCATCTTATTTTGCTGCTAGGAGCATATGCATAATTAACAGCCCCTCAGGCATTTCCAGTTTTTAGGATGAAAACCCAGAATGGTCACAGCTGGATCTATTGGAATAGGTAAGCCCATTGCAGTTTTTGTGACTAAATACTCCCTTACACAATGCAGTCAAAACTGGGCAGGACCACCATATGTGTAACATAGTGCCCTCCACTTGGCAACCCCTCCAGCACTTTCCATCACAATCTGGGTACAAACGCTGCAGGTTAGGGGGTGGGTACCCGTCGTATATTAGTTTGCAGTAAGTCTTTCTACTCTGGACACTGCGCAGCATCTTTGAGACATCCCTCCATGCCTACAACCATTCTGCCTCTGCTATCTCTGTACCTAAGAAGGTCTCCCACCTTTGTATATATTGCCATTTATATGAGTGTGGCCTCGAAGTTTGTGTTCTGTGTATAGCTGAGATAAGGCCCCTGGTTGTCTTCAAACCCGGAACAGTTTTTTGAACTGTATGAATTCACTCTTCGCTGCCTCACTCTATTACTGAGTTGCATTACCCAGTGTTGGAGCTGGAAATAGTTAAGTCTGTCTCCTTCAATTTATACTCCACTTTACACTGGTTGAATGTTTTCATGATTGCCCTTTGAAACATATCCCTTTTCAGGGTATAAACTCCCTCCCTCCATGTCTCGAACCAGGATTTTTCCCCTGCCAATGTACAAAGCAAAGGGGTAAACAGGGATGGAATCGTTAATGAGGATGATCTAGTAGAGGAATCCCACACCGCCAATAGGGGTCTTATTACGTCAGAGACTTAGTCTACTTTTAGCCTGGAATATCTAGGGTGCCATAAAATATTCCAATGGGATCCACCCAGTAGATTCCTTTCCGTATGAGGCCAGTGTTTTTCAGTGACCATTCAAATACTATCCTTAGTTGGGCTGCTGCGTGGTACGCTTTTAGGTCTGTTACTCCCAAACCGCCTAACTCCCTGCTGCTCTGCAGGATTTTTGTATTAAACCCAAGCCTACTATTTTGCCTTATGATTTAAAACATGCTGATTGCATTTGGTTGATCTCCTGAGCTGGGATGATTACTGGTAGAGCTTGATACAGGTGCAGACGAGGAAGAATGTTCACTTGCAATACAGTTTTGAGCCTCATCCTTGCGATGAAGAGTTCCCCATCTCATCAGATCTGCTTTTATAGAGGTCTCCCAGTGATCGGGTCCGATAAATTCACAGGTACTTAATCGATTTCTTGGCTCATTTAAAAGGTGAATTGGCATTATTTTTCCTTTATACCCCACTCCATTCAAATGCCTACGACCTCTGATTTGGAGAAATTGAGTTTGAAGCCAGAGGTCTGTCAAAAACCATGTAATAGAGGCAATATCGCCTGGATAGAGGCAGTCTGGTCAGTGAGGGTGAATAACGCATCATCTGCTTTGTGATGGATTTTATGCTGTGTGTCCCCCTCCCTCCCCTCCACCATCCCCCCCCTAAGGGCATGCCCTGCACAGATGTGGATTTGCATATCAACTTAGCGAGTGGTTCGACCAAGAGAGCAACCAGGGGCCGAGATAAAGGGCATCACCTTCGTGTGCCACGAGAAAAAGGAAAAGTGGGGGTTCTCTCCCCATTTATATGGATCTTTGCTACTGGGCTTCTTCTAGCTATTCCATATTAATATTTTTAAGTGAGGGCCTATTCCAATCTTATGTAGCACCTCAGAAAGAAAAGGCCATTCTGCATGATTAAAAGCCTTTTCCGCATTGATTGTTAGGTTCAACATTGGAATATTTCTCTTATTCGCTTTCTCGGCTAAGTGCAAAATCCTAAGACATGTTTGGCATTTTTTATGAAACTTGATTGACCTAGATGTACTAAATAAGATAAGCATCTCTCCAATTTATTTGCCAGGACTTTCGTAAATATATTTTGGTCCAAGTTTGAGTGAAATAGGTCTAAATAAAGAATTGCTCCCTGACTTAATCCAGTTTTTGAGTTAAAGTTATGACTGCCTCTTTCATGTACTCCATTACCTCCCGTGTCTTGGGATGATTTAGAGAGTCATAAGATGGGGAATCTGGTCGGGTGCGAAAGCTTAAAAAAATTAATTAGTTAGGCTGTCCGAACGAGGACCATATTAGCTTTTAGCCTTTAGCACTCTCCTTATCGCCTCACACAACATTTCTTTCTACAGTTGTACCATTGTTTCCCTAGGAAGAACAGGTAACTATATTGGTTGGAGGACGTCTGCTATCTCTGTCGATATAGGTTGTGGGCTTTCATGTAAATGCCTGTAAAACCCTAAAAATGCCTCCCTCTTTTCTTGTTATATCTCGGTCAGTGACCCATTAGGGCACCTGACATTAAATATGTGTTGCATCTTTTGCATGACACAGCCGGGCCGCTAGGAGCGGATCTACTTTTCTAGACTTTTCTTAAAATGTTTTTCGTCTCATAATTACTTTTTGTGACTTTACCGTGAGTAAAACATTCAATTGCCCGTGTAATTTTGTCAACTCTTAGTAGTTTAATCGATTTCCCTTCTTTGATCTGATATCGCTATGAGGCCTATGTCTATTTTAATAGGGGAAAAAAAACTCCTTATCCTTATGGTGTCTCTCTCTAAGGGTGATACAACTCTGAGGAGGTTTATTGCTCCAGGAAAGCTTGGGACATTTCCCCTCCTGTAAAAATCACGTGGGGGCATTTTCAAGTCAGGTTGTGGGACTAAATAAAAATCTCCCACCAAAATAATCTCTCTCTTGGCTGTATCGATTTACCTTTTCCAAACATTGCAGTATGTATCCTTTTGGTTTACATTTGGGGCCTATGAAGTAACCAACGTCACATCTCACCCTCTCAGCATTACCAGAATAATTCTAGAATGACCTTCTATTGAATCTGTATGTACCTTCTTTATTTCTCGTGTAAGGAGTTTATGAATTACTACCATTACCTCTCTGGCTTTCTTATCTGTACGGGGTGTAAAATATTGTGTGGGGTAGAACTTATTAGACAGGAGCCTGGTGTATTTTTCCTGTAGAAATGTCTCCTGCAGACAAACTATGTCTGGAGATTGCGTATGTCTTGGCCAACCCTATGTCCGTTAACTGGGGTATTAAGCACGATAGTGGTCTAACCATTGTCTGTACTACATTATCAGTCAAATCCCAGCCTCCTAAGAGGCTCTGAACTGAGTGCACCATTCAGCCTCCATGAACAAATCGTGCCAGTTGACTGCATCAAGTGGATAGTTTCCCTCCCCTCTGTTAAACTTATAAGTAAACATATTGAGAAAAAAAGAATTAACACCATTCAGAATAAACCCCCTAACCCTGAAAGTCGTTGGGTAACAATTTATCGGGTGTGTCGGAGAGCCACACCTCTGACCAACTGACTCCCTGGTTATATATCTCCTGCCAATCCTCTTACTGGTCTTCCAGCTAGACGTGAGTTTCAGTGGCTTTTGGCAGTAATTGCAGTTGCCGCCTCCGGTCTGTCATTTCGATGGAAGTTTCCCTCTATCGCTCATGTGGGACTACCATGTTCTTCTCTACCATCCTTGGGTCGCTGTACGTGTCCCCAGTGGTGGGAAAGACCTTTCTGTGCTTTTTAAGGATCCCTGCATTTTCATCATTTCTCTTTTGTCTTCAAGTGATCTGATGGTTTTAATATTGGCCCTAGTTTTCACATCATAACACTTGGATTTGCTTATCTGTATTTAATTTGGCGGTTCCTGAGTTTTAGGACTACCTCAGCCAGAGCTCGCTGTCTTTGCAAAGTAGCTTGACAAACATCCCAATGCAGTTGAATTGTGCACTCCTCAAATTCGATAGCTTCTTCTATCTGCTCTTAATGTCTGATGTTCCCGACTTAGATATCATGTTTCTGGGCCTAGCTGCACTACTCTATGGCCCCTAACAATTTTGTTGGTTACTGGGGTGTCTGTTCCTAGAATGTGAGCGAAAAGTCTAGAACAGGATCTATTCCCTCCATGCGTTCTAGTTCATTGCGAATTCCCACATTGTCCCATCTGGATATGTCCTCGATCCTCATGTTTGCTTTTAAAGTCCTCCATATCCTCCTTCATTTTAGCTATCCTTGCTTGAGTTCCGCTGGAACAAGTCTGTAATTGGGAGTCCTTATTACCTCCTACCCTAGTTCTGATTGCTTGGATGTCCTTGGTCAGATATGCCAGCTGCTTGTGTAGCTCTGATTTAATGCTTTGAAGTTGCTTGTATAGGGTTTTAGTGAATTGCTGGTGTTGATCTGCCAGGCACGGTTGAACATCCTGTTTGATAAGCGCCTGCTGATCTATATATTTTCCTAAGGATGCCTTTACAGCCTCTTCCAGCGGCAGGTAGGGTGGTTGTGCTGGCTAGAATGTTTGGAGTGTTTGCTGGACTAGCAGGACTTGAGGTCTCTCTAGCGGTTAGCCCTTGTCGCTTTTTTTATGTGCACTCTTAGGTCAATGAGGTGAAGTATATATCAAGATCACAAGTGGGGAGGGGGAACACTGCCTCTCATCCCAGCACAGTTCTCCCCATTGCATTCTGGTAAATGCAGTACGCTTACTATGATGAAGGGCGAAACCCAGAAACGCATATCTAGAGATAACAGCACTATCTACTCCAACTTTGGTGAAAAACTACAGCAACTTTGAAGTAAGCATACTGCATTTACCAGAATGCAATGGGTAGAACTGTGCTGGGATGAGAGGCAGTGTGCTCCATTCCCTCCGCCCCCCCCACACCCCCCCCCCCATGTGTTTAAAAGGCTCCTTTGAGCCAATGAGCTGATGAGTTCACCTGGGATGCACCTCTTTGCCTGTGGAGTGGTACTGTGACCTGTGAAGACTTTAACAGCATTTCAGCAACTCCAAATTACTCTTCTCTGCTCTCTACTTAGGAAGGCAGGAGTTGCAGTAACAGCGTTAAAATGGCTAATGTCCTTTTTAGGGGACAGATCTTTTGTAGACTTTGAAGAGGAAATCACCTCAAAGCGAATGCCCCTTATATGTAGGGTTCCCCAGGGATCTTCCCTGAGCCCCACTCAATTTAATGTCTATATGAGTTCCCTGGCAGAAGTAGTAACACCTTTTGGCATTCAGATCATCACCTATGCTGATGATACCCAGTTGGTGGTTTTGCTTAATCAACTGGATGATTCAGGCTCCAGGCTAGCCTTATGCCTTGAAAAGGTGTCCAGTTGGATGGACAACTCTTGCCTAAAACTTAATGGAGCGAAGACTGAGCTGATGCTCTTGGGTAACTCGACTACATTGAGAATAGGCTCATTCTGGCCTAGCTGTCTGGGGATACCACCTGTCCCAAAAGAACAAATTAAGAGTCTGGATGTATGGCTGGACCACAATCTTGATTTTAAAGAGCAAGCACGTAAGGTTGCAGCCTGCTGTTCTGGGATTTTAAGAATGCTTCCCTTGCTACCCTTCACAGCTAGAAGACTGTTGGTCCAAGCATTCATTTTGTCATGCCTTGACTATGCTAATGCTTTATATCTGGGATCCCCACTCACCACCACCAAAAGATTGCAGATAGTGCAAAACTGTGCAGCACGTTTGCTTATGAATAATTCCAAGCGCCTTTCAGCTAAGCCTGCGCTTGCATTGCTTCATTGGCTGCCCATTCAAGAGAGAATCCAGTTCAAGGCTTTGTGTATTACACACAAAGATCTCTCAGGTAAAGGCCCACCCATCATCATCTCCATTATTCAACCTTATTGCTCGAATAGATCTTTAAGGTCCGATAATAAACAATTGGTGGTAGTTCCAAAGATAAGAAAAACACGAAGCGGAGGGTGTCGCTTCTCGTACAATGCCGCTAAACTGTGGAATCTTTTGCCTCTTGGTATTCGCCTCGAGCCAAATTACCTGATCTTTCGAAAGCAGCTAAAAACCTATCTGTACCCCTAATACTGCCCGTGGTTGAAGCTGCACTGCTACTAGCGCTGGGATGCCCCCGGGTAGCTATGCGCTCTAGAAATGCCTCTTCATTCATTCTACTACATTTGCTCTCTACTGATTAATGGCTAAACCCAGAAACGCGTGTCTAGAGATAACAGCACTCCCTGCACCAGCTTTGGTGGAGAGCGACTTTGAAAGTAAGCATACTACATTTACCAGAATGCAACTCTGCTGGGATGAGAGGCAGTGTGCTCCCTCCCCCTTGTATATATCAAGATCAATCAGGAACTCCTGGTGCAGCTTGGATATTTACTATCTTAAAGTGCAGTGACTCTGACAGTGTGAATGGTTGTGATAACAATGAAAGTAAGGCATTTAAGGAATTGGGATATTTCCCTGTGGTTCTTGAGAAGTCTGTGAGATAGAATGAAGCTTGAGCATCAAATTGGTCTAAAATCCCTGTAGCGAACAAACCACTAACTGTATCCCTTCCTCCACAGACACTATGGCAAGCCCCGGGAAAGATACCTGCCGCATAAAAAGGTACAAGAACAAAGCACTAAACACAGAAGAGATGCGGCGGAGGCGGGAGGAGGAAGGCATCCAGCTGCGAAAACAGAAGCGAGAGCAACAGGTATGGTTCTGCCACAGGAAGACAGCATGACAAAAAGCAAGAACAGCACATATTACTTGTTAGTGGCCAGGTGCTGAGAGGGTGACAGACATGCTTGAGGGAGTTAGGAAAGGTGATGGGAGCAATTCACCTCTGCAGAAAGACGCATCAACCTCCTCCTTGTGAAATTCAGATTTCAGTTCCTCCAACAGCCTTTCTGGTCCGGTTACCCTTTGCATAAATAGTCACTTGACAGATGGGTGGCATTAGCTCTGACTTCTGAGAATGGTTGGATGAATATGACTGAATTTGGATTCATGATTTTTGCTAAGAGAGGGATGGGAGCTCTTGTGTTGCACCTCAAAAAATCTAAAGACGTGATGGATGCCCTGGATAGTTTATATAGAGCACCTTGACACCAGCTGCCTCTTGACATAATGAGAAATTGCTCACCAGATGGTACTGTAGGATGTTATTAGCTTTTAACACATTCAGCAGGCTAGACAAACCTGCTACTGTAAAACTAACTACCAATCTGTTCTCCACATTATAGGGATGTTAATTGCATGGATGGGATGTTCAAAACTATTAAGTGTATTTTTGAGTCTGAATTGTTGTTGAAAGATGTGGCCGGCTTTAAGTTCTCCTAGTGGAGTCTGTTAGAATCTGTGCTTTTCTGGAATTGGTGAGACAAAACTGTACCTTGGTCTCTTTTTGTGATGTCATCTCTCAACACCCTACCAAGTGTAACCAACTATGTGTGTTTGACACCTTCTTTCCTATACTGGAGTTGGATGTGTTCATGTGCTGACTGGTTAGTCTTTGTGGTTATTGGGTTTTGAGATGTGTTTTACATCACGTCTTTCAGAAGATGCTGGGACTAAACACAGTTGTTAATATAATATATTGATGTATTTTGTCACATGACCGCCCCATCAAAGAACTGCCCTATCTACGATTGTTCCATTTTTAGGTCTGACTTGAAAGCACAGCTGTCTGGATAACTTATTGTTTCCAGTTCTTAAAAATATACACAGGGAAGGCTTTAACTTTGCCCAGAGAAGTATTTCTTTTATACCACATGCAGTTGACTGTGTATGATTCTGCTTCCTTTTGAGTGCTTGGATGGCGATACTTATGGGCAATTTTACATCTCAAAAGTACTCTGAATTATCACAAATGAAATTATTTTTCTCATAGATACATTGCATACAGAAAGCATCATTTTTTGTTTAGATTTATCTCTGTAGCAGGTATTCATAAATGTTTGTCAGAACTCAAAATACAAGCAAGACCAATTGGCTTTGCCAGGGCCTGTTATTGTAAAGGTTTCCTTATGTGACCGCTTTCTGTGGAAGGTGTATACAAAGTTTGATGGTCTTGTGACATTTGAGCACAGTCTTTAGCCTTCCAAGCCAACTGCCGACTGCGATGGCTGCAGCTTAGGGAAGCTCCGACTGGCCGTCACGTAATGCCCTATAAATCCGAACAATCATCTAAAATACTGCCGAAGTCGGACCGTGACTGTGTGGGAAGATAACAGGACCTGTGTGAGCGAAGATCTGCTTATGAGGAGCCCCCAGGGGCGGCCTGAATGCTAGCGGCCCAGAGGATACAATGAGACCGCAAGGAGACGTGCGGGCGGAGCCGGCCGTGAAGTGGCGTCAGCCGGAGCTTTGTTGCGAATCCGCGGCTAGATGGGCCTACCATTGGGGCAAAACCAAAGGGGATGATGGACGGAGTGTTGACCATTGCAAGCACTCACCCCCAGTCAACTGATCTGGGTTTAATCCATCATTCTTCAGCTCACTCCGCCACCCCAGTTCAGACATGGTGATATGCAAATCAGTCTGACCCTGTGCCTCATTGGAACAGTCCAGCCCGAACTGCCAAACCATGTCTTCCCTGGACCGGAAACAAGCATCCTGGGGCCGGTTTTGGGTTCATAACCCTCATCAGCCAGGCTATCTTGAATCCAGTGGCAAAGTGAGCAAGTTGGCAGGGTCTGGGCATACCCTGCCAATTTAGGACTAACAAAGCAAAACCAAAGGGGATGATGGACGGAGTGTTGAACATTGCAAGCACTCACCCCCAGGGGTGAATGTATGACATTTTTCTGCATTCTGTCCATCAGCTGTTGTTTTTGCACCTAGCATTGGGGCCCCAAAATTAAAAGGATCTGCACCCGCGATCTCAGAGGGCGCGCCTGGACTTTCCACCACAGCGAGATCATGGGAAGAGGCGTAGAGTTGAGGAGAGCGCCGCGGCATGGGAATAATGCAGAGAAGTAAGGTAGGCCTGAAAGACTGACGCAGGGGGAAGTTAGGAGAACCCTGAATACATGCGAGCGATGGGTCTGCTGAACGGAGGGTGAACCGAGAACCCACACCGTACACACCCTCGCGTTCTCTTTGCTATTCCCTAAGTAACCGAGGGGTGCAGGAGGGCCTTTCCACCCTAACAAAATAGTTCTCTGCATGAGGGGGTGCTTCAAGGGCCAAAATTACAGAAGGAGCTGCTCAATGTGGGGGGGGTGCTGTAAGACCAGAGGCCACCTGCTGAACTGAGTAAAGGCACAGCACAGGGAACCTGGGACACAGTGACCTTTGAGCGTGTAGTGGTGCAAACAGCGGGAGAGTGTGAGGACCTAACCGAGCGCGGAGGGCGGCATAAGCCAGTGTAGACGATGGACTGTTCATCACCCTCCCTCCCCTTCCCATGGCCCCAATCATCAAGTTGCAAGAGACCGGAGGTGCTGCAATTATAACCATTACAGGAGCGGAATGGTTCCCGGACCACCGAAGAGGTAGTAGATCCTAGGTGGGGTGTGGTGCGGGTTGAGGGTCCAGACAGGCCACAGGTGGTCGTCTGGCCCCTGGTATGCCGCGAGCTGCCCCACCCTTCAAACAACTGGTGAAGGTACCCCAGAATTAACTCAAAGGGACACTATACTGCCCTCCAAACGAAAACGGACAGCCGATAGTGGAGGCCCACACAGGGGACGGAGATACTTGAACACCCCCTAACCAGAAACAAAGTGCGAAAAAAGACTCATCCTCCCCCCCCCCCCCCCCCCCCGCCTCCCCCCCTGACCCTGCAGGATATCATGGCCGCGATACAAAAGGTGCAAACCTCCCTGGAAAATAAGATTGATACGGTCTTGACGGAAGTGACTTTGATAAGAACTTGGGGGAAAGGGTCAAAGAAACGAAGGCTCTATTGCTACGCTCCAAACTGAAACAAAAGCGCTCCGACTTCAAGTAGGGGAATTGAAAGAACTGGCACAAGGGTTGGAAACTAGAATGGAAGACGCAGAGGGCAACGTCTGCCTTCTTGATGTCCCAGAGAAAGCGTAGGGCCCGGCAGTCGACCTCTTTGTAGAAAATCTGATCTGCCAACATCTCCTGCCTGCAGGCTTGTCAAAATACTTATCGGTGGAGCGCGATCATCCAGTATAGGGTGTGGCGCCACGACCAGAAAATCCCCCCACGTCCAATTATAGACCGAATCTTCTATCACAGTGATCGTGATGTGATTCTACGGGTGGCCCGCACTGCACCCCCAGTGAAATGAGAAAATAGCACAATCACGTTTTTTCCGGACTTCACCCTTCGAGTTCAAAGACTACGACGTTTCTTTCTAGAGGTGAAGAAAGCTCTAAAGGAAAGAGAACTGAAGTATGCGATGCTCTTCCCGGCCAGACTGAGGGTAGTGGCCGACAACAAAACTCAGTTCTTTTTTAACTCTAGATGAAGATTGGTCTTGGCTGGAGGGATAGCGAACAGTCGGCCAGGGAGGAGCTGTGGGAGGGGAGACGACGGAGAAGGCGGTATCGCACAGAAGAGGACCACCATGAGTCGACTGTGTTAAACAGGGGAAAAGGAATGCTACGGAACAGACTGTTCAAAATTAGTGAGGCTATGGTCTCTTTGGGGATTGGACCACTAGTTAGGGGAGCAATATAGAGTGCGAGCTGGGTGGGACACTCCTGATAAATAGTTTACCTGGATTTTCCAGAAGGAACTTCCCAGAGTAAAAGAGGTCATGAAAATTCCACATCAACGGATATTGGGCCAGACTGAGCTGTAGTTTGGCAATTAAATGTATGAGGCTTAGTTAGGGGGGTGGCGGCTGGCCGGGGCGTTAACTCCCACTCCCCAAAAGTTTTAAATTAGTTTTAGGGTTAGAGGCACTCTGCGTAGTTGCGGTGGCGAGCAGTTTCAACCCGTAGTGCAGGGAGAGGGGAGAAGTTTGGAAATGGGTATTTATTTGTATAATTTTTCGCCGTCCACGACAGATGAGGACTGACATCTTATGGACCGGTTCACAGCCTCACACATTAGACAGCCCCTATGTCCTATGGCTAACTTAGACCGATAGTATGCCTAAGAACGCGATAGGAACGATTCAGATTCAGAATGGCTCCATACACTTAGCCAGCCTCCAAGGACCAAATGCCTTTGTCCCCTGGATACAAATAAAGGGTTCAAAATACTTTCCTGGAATGTAAAGGGGCTGTAGGACAAAATAAAAAGGGGGATAGTCCTCCAATACCTTAAAAGACACTCACCGGATGTAGTCCTGCTACAAGAAACGAACACGGTATGGGGCATTGACCGATGGGGTTATAAATTACTCCGGAAACACTAGGGCCTCAAGGGGAGTCTGTATATTAGTGTGTACTTCTTTTCCCTTCGTGGATCCCAAGGTCACACATGGTCCACAGGGAAGACTAGTGGCAGTCTCTGGTGGCTGGAAGGGTCGCACTTTCAATATAATGTTGATGTAAATTTCCCCCAGACAGCAATCTCTGGTCTTGCAGGAACTGGGGGCTCTTCTTCTGGAGGGGGTCCTAGTTATAGTGGGTGACTGTAATGGGCCCTGTCCCCGACGCTGGACCTTTCACCACCACAACCACAAGACCAGGTGGGCACAGCATTAAGTGACTTCGTGTTTGCCATTGGTTTACAAGCTATTTGGAGGGGTCTCAACCCCAACTCACAACAATATACATACCTCTCTGGGGCTCATAGTAGTATGTCACGCATTGATTCTTTTTTCACACTGGTCCAACAGGCCCCACCCCCCATTTCCGAGAAGCTTATAATTTGGCTCATGGGCTCTCTGACCACTCTCCAATCTGTGTTCATTATGAAATTGCAGAACCCAGACAGATACGATTGGGTAGGATCAACCCCTGGTACTTTCAAATCCCCACTATCGGGTAGAAGATACATGAAGCAACAGATCAATACATTGCTGAAAACACTGGCACAGTAAACTCAGCGTGTGTCCTTTGGGAGGCATATAAAGCAGTGATTAGGGGCTAGGGTATCTCTAATAGCAGGGGGAAAAAGACGAGATAGAACGAGACTGTTGGAAACGCCCACTCCCACTCCGCAGGGTGGTGGTGGACTCCCCGAACACACTGTGGTAGCTTGGCTCGAGTGGTCAGGAAACAGGCGCAGTGCTAAGCATACAATATACCCATACAAGAACCATGCGTGCATCCGTTCCAAAAACGACTCTACACCGTAAAAATTATGAAAATATTCTTTCTTTATCTTTTTCTCTTAGTTGCTGATTGGAAAAATAAATAGGTCAATCACAATATACAAGTTTCAATTAGTGCAGGTCAAATAAATATTGGCTGTTTGATGAAATAAATAGGGGTGATCATAAATAACAGGGCATAAATACAAGTGCAATATATACAGACAATTAAATACTTTGAGGCAATAAATACTGTACCAATAAATATTGTACACCAACAAGTCCTGTGGACCTATAAATATAGTGCAGCAATAAATAGGTAAAAATTCAATAAATACAGTACCCCCAATAAATAATTAAAAGTATACAGCAACACTCATGTAATCAGATGACACTTCAATTCTTAAGGGCTGATTTGGCCCAGGCACAGCTTGTAGGGTTGTGGAAGGCTTGAGGGGGGCTACTCCCTGGCTGGGACAAGGCTGAGGCCTAATCTGAGGTAGATCCAAGGGGGGTATACCAGTGCCCTGGCTTTCTCTCTCCACACAACCTCTCTAGGTTAGTCCCAGTTCACCCCAGGCACAGTCAGGTGGGTTTCAGCACCTCCCTAGCCCCTTAGAGCAGTCTCTCAGGTCTCCACAGGGCCTTAGGCGCCCTCTACTCCACTTACTGCCCTTTTTCTGATGTTCCGACGCCGCTGGAGTCGTGTCGACGCCGTGAGGCGGTTCCGGTTCGGTCTCGGCGGCCTCGGCACAATGTCAGTTCTTTGACGACGCCGGCAGGCGGTTCCGGTCCGATGTCGGTGGCCTCGGTTCGATCTCGACCTCCGATTCGACGGCGTCGGGCAGTCTCTTCACGATGTCGACTTCGGGCGGCTCCGGTCCGATGGCGCTCTCGGCTCCGATGACGTCGGCCGGCCTGGCCTCGATGTCGACTTCCGGCGACTCCGGGGTGCGATCCTCACCCCCGACCTCCGGTGCTCCTCCTCACAGGCTCCGGGCGACTCCGGAGTGCGATCCTCACTCCCGACCTCCGGTGCTCCTCTACCTCGGTCTCCAACGACTCCGGAGGGCGGACTTCACTCCTCCGATGACGCCGCTCGCTCGACCTCGGTTCACTTCCTCCTCGACCTCTGGTATTCCTCACGACCTCCGTCGGCGCCCTCTCACGACCTCAGGCGGCTCCGGGTACGACGTCTGCTACTTCAGTCAGCGCCGCTTCTCCACCTCGGGCTCCAGGTCTTCAGGCTACTCGACGCCGGACTCCAGGGAAACCAGTTCTCAGGTCAGAATCTTGCTGTTTTCTTGGTTCTAAGGCCTGTTCCTGCTGTCCAGGTCCTTAGGATAAGTTTCTTCTGTCTTCTTCCCACACAGGGCTATAGGCTGGGATCCATCAGTAGGGACAAGTATCAAGGGTGGGGTTATGGACCCCACTCCAGGCACAAGTTTCCACCCCTGCTGCTTCACTCCTTCCTCCTTCACTGTTGTGCTCCTCTCTCTTCACCAGTCAGGTGCCAACTGCCAGCTCCAACTGCCAACTGCCTCTCTTATCCTCCCAACATTCTAAACGGTCTCCAACTGTCACAGAGTTCTGGAATCTCCCGGAATGTTCTGGAAGGTGCTGGTAGGTTCCAGTGGATGCTGGTGATGTCACAGGTGGCCACCATTTTGTGCTCCAGGCCCTCAGACAGAAGTTTCAGGGGTAGATAACATGGCTCCCTGAATCTGTAGCAACACGAAAAATGAAAACAACTGAGGGAAAAAGGGCCAAGTCCTACATAACCCCCTTCCAGCCAAAAGCCAGGGTAGACCGATCAATGCCTTGATGGTCTTCCCTGCTTGGGGCGAGAAAAGGTGGACGCAGGCCCGCAACGGCAGGAGCACCCGCAAGTTCTCCTCCGCTCTGGAACCCAATGGCTCCCTAACAAACCTCCCTGGACCAACAAAACCACCCCACGGGGGCTCCCTAGCTAGTTGTGGCCAGGACCGGCCCCTGGGCCATCCAGATGTCTCTGGCCCGGGTGATCTCGCGGAGTGGGGGGCAGTAGCCCCAGGCCTGTAGTGCCCGTTGACCACTCCGGTCCTCCTCCTTGCAGTCCTAAACTGCCTCTGGTCCTTCTTCCTGGGGTTCACACCCTTAGGCTGACCAGCCTTCCGGGGCGAGGCTCTCCTCCCCCTAACTCTCCTTCTGGGGTTCCTCATCCTACCCTGCGAGGCACCCTCAGACCAACACTTCCTCCTCAGTCTAGGGCCTTGACCCCTCAACTGATCCTTCAACCTAGGGTCTAAACCCTTAGGCTGAGTCGGTGCCCGAGGCGAGACCTTCCTCCCTCTGCACCCCCTTCCAGATTTCAGCACCCTCCTAACGGGAAAAGTACCCCTGGAAGTCAATTTCGGGGGGACCCGGTTAACCGAGGCCCCACCCGCCAGGTCAGGCAACCCCTGAGCCTGGCATCCCAGCCCAGGACCTAAACCCTGAAACTGAGCCAACCCCAGAACCTCAGGCGCGCTGGTTACAGTCGCCCTGGGTCCTCCTGACACTAGGGGCTCCCCTGCACTGGATGGCACTTCGGGACAGCCTAGGCTCCCAACCTGGGGCTCCCTTGCGGAACTCTCCAGGCCCTGAGACTTCGGTTGGGGCACCTCGGGACACCTCCCCGTCTCACGCCTTCCTACAGATAGGTCGTGAGGCCCTACAACCCTCTCTCCCTGGGACCTAGCTGGGCTATCTGCCCCTTCTCCCACCTCGCTGGGTTGGGAGATCCCTGCACTGCCCCCTTCAGGTTACCACCCTAATGCCTCCTCAGACACCCTGGTGATGTCATCCTGGGGTAAATAAACTTCTAGCTCCTGTGGAGCTTCTGGTATGCTGCCACCAGTGTCCTCGCTGGACACACTCATCTGGAGGGCACGCAGCTTCATCTCTTTCAGTCTTATCTCATGAGCCATCCTCTGTTTCTCCGTCTCATGAGCCATCCTTTTCTCCTCCATCTCTTTCTCCAGCCTTGCTAAGTCCCATGTGAGCTGTCTTTCCTCCCTCCGGTCTGTTAACTTCACTTTAGACAAGCCACCGCTAGAGGCACTGCTGCCCTTCCTAGAAAGTGTCCTGGGCCCTGCTGACAGGTTCCCCACCTCAGGTTGGTACATCTCGCCCACTCAGGTTAGAGGACAGGTTTTGTGCAGTAACAATGTAGGGGGGTACCTTTAGTAATACCTCCTCCCACCACCAGAGTAAATTTGGAAAAAACAAAAACCCACAATTAGGAAGGCCGCTCTTGAGAAAACTCCCGGTGTAGGCCTATGGACTACCCACAGTTATTGTTGATTATATGTAGGCACAGCTCTATCCCACCGCTGAACACCAATTTATGTTGGAAACGCCCACTCCCACTCCGCAGGGTGGTGGTGGACTCCCCGAACACACTGTGGTAGCTTGGCTCGAGTGGTCAGGAAACAGGCGCAGTGCTAAGCATACAATATACCCATACAAGAACCATGCGTGCATCCGTTCCAAAAACGACTCTACACCGTAAAAATTATGAAAATATTCTTTCTTTATCTTTTTCTCTTAGTTGCTGATTGGAAAAATAAATAGGTCAATCACAATATACAAGTTTCAATTAGTGCAGGTCAAATAAATATTGGCTGTTTGATGAAATAAATAGGGGTGATCATAAATAACAGGGCATAAATACAAGTGCAATATATACAGACAATTAAATACTTTGAGGCAATAAATACTGTACCAATAAATATTGTACACCAACAAGTCCTGTGGACCTATAAATATAGTGCAGCAATAAATAGGTAAAAATTCAATAAATACAGTACCCCCAATAAATAATTAAAAGTATACAGCAACACTCATGTAATCAGATGACACTTCAATTCTTAAGGGCTGATTTGGCCCAGGCACAGCTTGTAGGGTTGTGGAAGGCTTGAGGGGGGCTACTCCCTGGCTGGGACAAGGCTGAGGCCTAATCTGAGGTAGATCCAAGGGGGGTATACCAGTGCCCTGGCTTTCTCTCTCCACACAACCTCTCTAGGTTAGTCCCAGTTCACCCCAGGCACAGTCAGGTGGGTTTCAGCACCTCCCTAGCCCCTTAGAGCAGTCTCTCAGGTCTCCACAGGGCCTTAGGCGCCCTCTACTCCACTTACTGCCCTTTTTCTGATGTTCCGACGCCGCTGGAGTCGTGTCGACGCCGTGAGGCGGTTCCGGTTCGGTCTCGGCGGCCTCGGCACAATGTCAGTTCTTTGACGACGCCGGCAGGCGGTTCCGGTCCGATGTCGGTGGCCTCGGTTCGATCTCGACCTCCGATTCGACGGCGTCGGGCAGTCTCTTCACGATGTCGACTTCGGGCGGCTCCGGTCCGATGGCGCTCTCGGCTCCGATGACGTCGGCCGGCCTGGCCTCGATGTCGACTTCCGGCGACTCCGGGGTGCGATCCTCACCCCCGACCTCCGGTGCTCCTCCTCACAGGCTCCGGGCGACTCCGGAGTGCGATCCTCACTCCTGACCTCCGGTGCTCCTCTACCTCGGTCTCCAACGACTCCGGAGGGCGGACTTCACTCCTCCGATGACGCCGCTCGCTCGACCTCGGTTCACTTCCTCCTCGACCTCTGGTATTCCTCACGACCTCCGTCGGCGCCCTCTCACGACCTCAGGCGGCTCCGGGTACGACGTCTGCTACTTCAGTCAGCGCCGCTTCTCCACCTCGGGCTCCAGGTCTTCAGGCTACTCGACGCCGGACTCCAGGGAAACCAGTTCTCAGGTCAGAATCTTGCTGTTTTCTTGGTTCTAAGGCCTGTTCCTGCTGTCCAGGTCCTTAGGATAAGTTTCTTCTGTCTTCTTCCCACACAGGGCTATAGGCTGGGATCCATCAGTAGGGACAAGTATCAAGGGTGGGGTTATGGACCCCACTCCAGGCACAAGTTTCCACCCCTGCTGCTTCACTCCTTCCTCCTTCACTGTTGTGCTCCTCTCTCTTCACCAGTCAGGTGCCAACTGCCAGCTCCAACTGCCAACTGCCTCTCTTATCCTCCCAACATTCTAAACGGTCTCCAACTGTCACAGAGTTCTGGAATCTCCCGGAATGTTCTGGAAGGTGCTGGTAGGTTCCAGTGGATGCTGGTGATGTCACAGGTGGCCACCATTTTGTGCTCCAGGCCCTCAGACAGAAGTTTCAGGGGTAGATAACATGGCTCCCTGAATCTGTAGCAACACGAAAAATGAAAACAACTGAGGGAAAAAGGGCCAAGTCCTACAGAGACATTCAAGCATTGGAGGTTCTCCTAACCACTAACACTAAGGCAGGGGTGAAGCACCGTCTGGCACTAAAAAAGACTGCGTTCAAGGCGATAGCCGAAGAGGCAGCTAAAGCCAGATATCGGGTGATGCAACAAAATCTTTACGAGGTAGGAGACAGAGCAGGCAAGTTGTTGGCGTGGCTTGATAAAAAAAATCAGAGGCTTCTCGATGGGTGCAAGAAGTGCAAAATGGCGATGGGACTACTGTCCGGGGAGGGTGCCAAATCGCTGAAGCATTTGCGGACTTTTATGAGCACCTCTATGCTCCGGAATCCGATACCACGATTATTGAATCGCGGGTTTACTGGCTATGCTCCAGTTGCCACGCCTTGAATCTGAAGAGAAAGACCTCTTGGAACAAGACTTGACAGAGTCTGAAATAACCAAGGTGATCAGAGATCTCAAATCAGGTAAAGCCGTCTGCCCTAATGGTCTGCCAATCAAACTATACAAAATAACAGCTACAAAAGTGCTACCCCTGTTGCAGAATATGTTTACTGGGAGCTATGAAAACAAGATACTTCTTCGAGATTAGCGAATAGCCAATATTGCGGTGATTCCAAAGTCGGGTAAGTCCCCCCCCCCCTCTCCTTTCTCTCCCCCCCCCCTCCCCCCCTCCACGAGTGCGGTTTGTATAGGCCGACTTCTCTTTTGAACGCCAAATCAAAAATCCTTGCAAAACTTTGGGCGAATTGCCTGCTCCATACATTCTTTAGTCTACCCAGACCAGTCGGGCTTCATGCCGAACCGCAACACCGCTCTCAATCTTAGATGACTGGACGGGGTTCTGGGCAGAGCCGCCACCGTTGATGAGGACGCGCTGATAGTTTCGCTAGACGCACGTAAGGCGTTCGATACAGTGGAATGGCCATTTCTATATGCAGTACTGGGGAGGCTGGACTTCGGGCTTACATTTTTTTAACTGGATTAAACTCTTGTATGCGAGGCCCTTGGCACAGGTCTCGGGGAATGGGAATATTTCTAGAGTGTTTGAGCTCCAGAGGGTAACAAGGCAGGAATGCCCGCTGTCCCCCCGGTTTTTCGCGCTGGTCCTGGAGCTCTTGGCGACCTGGATTCGGGAGGATCCCATGATCTGCGGACTCTGATGGACACCAGAGTGGGAGGATAAAATGTTCCTATATGCGGACGATGTCCTTATGTATTTAGCGGACCTGAAGGTCACGATTCACAGGATGCTGCACATTTTTGAGCTATTCAGGGTACACAATTAACTGGAGCAAGTCAGTGATCTATGTCCTAGCAGAAAGTCAGCCCACACTCCCCAGAGTAGGTCAACTCCAAATTAGCAGAGGGGTTCCAGTATTTGGACATGTATATTACTAGAGACCCCACACAATTTGGCTCCCCTACTGAGCTGCTTGAAAAGTGATATCCAACACTGGCGCTCGTTGCCGATGTCCCTTTTGGGGAGAGCTGCACTTTTTAAAATGATGGCACTGGCCAGGTTTCTTTACGTGCTACACAGCACACCTTACCCATTAACCCCATAGTACTTCCAGCAAATAGACTCAGCGGTACGACAGCTGTTGTAGGACTGGGGGGGGTCGCCAATCTCATTAATAAAGCTTACCAGGGGATGATACGATGGGGGGTGGGGGGGTGGCGCTTCCCTCACTCCAGCACTACTACTAGGCCGCCCAGTGCACAGTAATTAACGACACAGTAATAAACCCCAGAATGAGCCAATATATCGGATAGATGCCATAATATGTCACTGGGCGGATACCTCAGGGCTTTATAGGGAGGAGATGCAGTTGCTTCTTTCCAAACCCTGACCTTCACTACGCTCTGGGTTTGGCAGGAGTGCACCAGGGCACTGGGCTGGCACGGCAGACTCACCTTGATGACTCCCTTGTGGGATTCGAAGAGGTGAGGCCTGTTGATTCACTGGGCGGGTTTCGGGAGGTGGGACACGATTGGGATCTCAAGGGTGGGGGGTCTCTGGGAAGGGGGGACTCTCAAGACCTTCCCGGCTTTACAGAAGGAATACCAGATGCCACAATCTGAAGTTTTCAGATACCTCCAAATCACCCACGTACTGAGTGCTACAATTTTGCTACGGGGACAGTACTTCCAAAGGCCTCCCCGCTCGAGGATAGGCTCCTGGATGACTATTTGACTGCACAGGCGACATCGCTGGTATACCGTAAGCTTATCAATAATCTCCTGGATCCCGTGGCGAAGCTTCGGAGCAGGTGGGAGTGTGAACTGGGTGCGTTGGAGGACGAAGAGTGGATGCAGGCCATGGCCTGCCCTAGAGAGGTGGCTATACAACTGCGTTTTATACCATTACAGTTAAAGATCCTTCTCAGGGCCTACTATGCATGCACCACCCATGTAAAAATGGGGATATCACCTCAACACTATGTCTGAAGGGGTGTGGACAGGAGGGTTCCTCCTTCCACCTGCTGTGGAAGTGCCCCCCACTCCAGCAATACTGGGCAGCGATACTTACGACCATGAGGGAAGTTTATAATGTCGAAGAGAATAAATCGCCGAAATGGTGTCTGTATAATATCTGGGGGACTCTGACCTTACGAACACTGAACGCCTGTGGGTGACATTGGGATTCATGATTGGCAAACGCAATATAGCAAGGAAATGGGGGGCGATAGATGCCCCAAAGTCGAGGGATTGGAAATCTGATTTGGATTGGTGTATGCAGGCGGAAAGAGCGGTTTATGAGAGCAGGGAATGCCCACAAAAATGGACAAAGGTTTGGGGGAAATTGAATAGCTATCGGGCAATGGTGTGTGGTCCGATGGCTAGACAAGATCAGGAGCAAGAAACACTTTAACTGGGAGGGAATAAGGGATCGGGGTGGGGAGCGAGAGAACAGGAAACTTGTTAATCATTGTTAGCTGATTGTTATTGATTTACCAGTCTGTTTGAGAAGTGTCTAGACTATTATGGCATGTATCCTGTAAAAGAGATGGTTCAAACAACAATGTACAGAAGGAGAAGCACAGAACGCGACACAGCCTAACCCCTGCACTCCTCCCACCCCCCCTGCCATTCGAGACCCAGGGATGATAGCGTAGGTACACTAGACGAGTGGAGGGCTTTGTTAGGAGAGACGAGCGGAGGCCCCGTCCCCACTCGCGCGCCCACGCGCCGCCCCCTTTCTGCCCCACTGGCTCACCCTAGAATGAGTCCGACACACCTACTTTTGCTTAGCGCACAGGCTACCGCGACAGCCCGTCCCCACCCGCCCTACCCCCTGCCACCCCCCTTCTGATCCTTTCACTAGTTTCCCCTCTACCCTACCCTTATACGTTTCCTCTTCTTTTCTCACAGCTTCTTCCCCCCCCTCCCCACTGTTCACAGTTGAACCCATCGGCAGTTCAAATACCGATGCCCTAGTTACTGACGCAATTAAATGCACTCGTTATCAGGGAGGAGCTACACAGATAGTCGGAGGGGAAAACCATATAGACGGCGGAGATTCAGGGACACGTTCACGCCCCCGGGATGACATAAGTGACGATCTACTGGGATGTACTGGTGGGAGACGTGTGGACTTCGTACTAACAGCAAGTCCCAGAGACGCAACAACCAATGTAACTACCCTGGGAACACGAAGCAATGTTAAGTCACACTGATGCAAAAAAAAAAATGGATTCACATGTAATATGGTTGACATGCATTGTGTTAATTTGTACTCAAATCCCTAATAAAAAAAATGTAAACAAAAATCCTGTAAAAGAGATGGTGTGTTGTTTCAATAAGAACTTTTTCTAAAAAAAAAATGAATGAAGAAAAGAAGGAACAAAAAAGTTAAACTATAAAACGACCACTCACCCATCCCCCATCATAGACCACCGTACTGAGTCCATTTATGTTTAAGAATCAGCACAAATCCTAGTGGGTGAGATCTTACCCCCCCCACGTCATATGAAGTTAGCAGTGGGCAATGACCAGAAGTAGGGACATGATGGTGTGAGCCCCTTCGTGTGCAACGAGGTTTGGTGGCATTCTCATCCTGGGATTTAAATTCTTCCAGTAGGACATCCCACACCCTTACTATGGGTTGTTTATGTAACACACGATGTTCCTTCCTACGTAATGCATGACTTTCAGCTGAACCCCAGCGCCAAACCTCTTCTCACCCACCTGCAATGAGGGGTGCGGTAGAGGATTTTCAATGGCATGTTATCTGCCGTTTGGCCAGGAGAAGTGCTAAATCAACAAAACGCGCCTCAATCTTGGAGGTCTTGGACATAGGGTATAGTCCCAAAAGGCAGTGTTCGGCAGTATCCCAGTGTTTGGAGTCCGTGAGATATTCTTTGATGTCCATTCCATGGGGCACGACCACAACATGTGCAATAAGTCCACGTCATCAGCTTGCATCTAGGGCAGGAAGGCGAAGCTGTAGAGAATATCTTATGGAGTTTCAATAGCGTTAAATGTGCCTTGTGCAATAGGGAGAACTGGATACATTTAAAACGTGTATTCCGGGCTATCATGCGGGGGGTACTCTATTAGAAAACACCATTCTTTATCACTAAAGCGTGGTCGAGGTCAGTCTCCCATTGTGTTCTCAACAGGATTAGTGAGATGTCTAAGTGGGCACATAGCCACTTGTAGAGTCATTTGATCAGGTATCTATTGGTGCCCATTTCATGGACAGCCTGATTCAGGGTATATGTGTTGGCTTCAGAGCCCGTTGGTGACCAATGGGTGCGGAAATAGCATAGTATGTTAGCGTGCGTGAGAAAGAGGGATCCAGGGAGCTCCTGCTGCTGCATGAAGCCCTATGGGTCATCAGTGACCCATTACTAAACAAGTCGCCCACAGTGGGGATCCCCACGCTCTCCCAAGGTAATAGTCTGTGGTAGGCAGGCCATGCAGAGGGATATTAGGGGCATAGTTCGTAGAGGTAAGCATGTAACGGAGTGTATGACTCCAGTATGTGATAGTCTTATTAAGTAGTAGGGCGAGCCCTGGGGGAACCTTCAAGCTCCTCATCCACGCACACAAGGCACTCCAGAAGACCGGACCAATGTACTTCAACAGCCGACTCAGCTTCTACACCCCCACCCGCCAGCTCTGCTCCGCTGACCTCGCCACAGTCACCGCATCCGAAGAGCGACCTCAAGCGGCAGATCGTTCTCCCACCTCGCCGCCAAGACCTGTAACGCCCTCCCCATCCACCTACGGCAGACCCAAGACCTGCTGTCCTTCAGAATACTCCTCAAGACCTGGCTCTTCGAGCAGTAGCAGCACCCCCCAGCGCCTTGAGACCCTCACGGGTATGTAGTGCGCTTTAATGCTATGATTGTTTGATTGATTGACATGCCACCCGGTAGCAGCAATTTATGTAACTTGCCTGACTGCAGCATGCGCAGTGAATAGCCAGTTTCTTGTGGCCAGCCAATAAGACAACCATTGTTACTGGCCAGCAAAGCAGTAGTTTTTAAAGTCTGGAGAACCCAGCCACCTTCCTCTGGCGCTAGTTGTAATTTAAATAGGCTAACGGGCCACCCGGAGCTCCAAATGAGATCAAGCAATAGGGAGTTAATTGTCTTGAAAATGGCCCCAGGCCACAAATGAGTAAGTTTACAAAATAGTATAAGAATTTGGACAGCATCGCCATTTTGGTGAGCGACAATTGGTCTACCACTGACTGGGGCAATGTGACCAGATTTTTACTTGCGCTCTTAATTGCATAATGGCCTTGAGCAGGTTCCCGTCCAACAGATCTGTAGGTGACCTGTAGATCTGGATGCCCAGATATCGAAATGTGTGATGTGCTATTGGTATGGTCTGTGTGCCCAGGGACACTGTGTCTTGGAGCATAGTGTCTCGGAATTAAAGTACTTGTCATTTGGTATAATTGACTTGGTGGCCAGATAAGGCACCAAAGGATCGAAGTATAGTGGAGATAGGTGTAAGATCTATGCCCCAGTCCCGAATGTACTCTGTCATCTGCATATAATGGACAACATGTGTCTGAGGTCCCCAAGGGATACCCCAGTCCACAGACTCCTTTTTGAGTTTCTGTGCCAGGGGTTCTATTTCTATGACGAACAAAAGAAATGACAGTGATGGTGTGATGCTCTAAATGATAATAATTAGGTTTTTAATGGTCCTATGATTACGCATTACTAGCCTCACCAGGTATTTGGGTTTAGGTTCTTGTGGTTTTTGTCTGCAGGTTGGAAAGTGAGAGGGTGAAAGCAGACAAGTGGACAAGAGGGTAGATGGAGTTCGAGTCCAAGGGTCATCAGAATTTCTCGACTTCCCTCTCTACTTGCACCTACCCGTACTGCTGGAAAGCATAAAAGCACAGGCTTTCAGGTGCCCATCAAGATGTGCAAGTGGAAGAACGTCCTTGTTTTTTCTCTCCACTAAAGAGGCTTATGAGGACAAAAAAAATAAGTGACAGTGGGCAGTCCTGTTGGGTTCCTCAGGAGATTGGGTATTGTGGGAATATGTGCATCCCAGTTTTGACCCTTGCTGTGGGCTCAGCATAGAGAAGTTTAACCCAACTAATGAAGGTGGTTGGAATGTTACATTTGTGCAGTGCTTAGAACATATATTCCCAGCCAAAGGAATCAAATGCCTGTTGTAGGTCCAATGAAAGGCAATCCGCATTTGGATATTGGTTATGCGCTATCTCGATCACCTGGTATAATCTCTGTATGTTTAAAGAGGTACTTCAGCACAGAACAAAACCGCATTGGTACATATGATTCAGGTCCGGGAGTAGGTGGAGCAACTGCCGTGCCAACACCTTACTCCATATTTTGTACTCTGAGGTCCGAAGGGAGAGTGGCCTATATGAAGAAAGGTCTTCTGGGGACCGGCCAGATTTTAGTAAGGAGGGGCCCACGGCCTGGCTAGTAGTCGGTGGCAGCGAGACCAATCAGGAGGCAAACGTGGAGCAAAATTCAATGGGTAACCGATCTATTCCTGTTTTTTTGTTACGTACCATGTCCCCGATTGCCTGGCATAGTTTGCCTGATGACAGCAGGGCTCTCGGTTCCGTACGAGTCATTTCCAAGATCTGCAGAGGTCTCAAGTATCACATAGGAAAGCACCCACCCCTGTGGAGGACTGAGAGGGGCAATCCTCATTCAGCCTAGTGTAAATTACACAGAAAGCCTCATGTATCTCAGCTATGTGGTGCATCGTGTATTTGAGGGTGTTATTGTGGATAGGATCGGCGTGTGGGTTAATGACTGTCCTATCATGCGGGCAAGTAATATAGCCACTCTATCGCACTCGGAGTTTAGTCATTGTAAGTAAGTTTTACAGTCTATAATCTGTAGACGCTCCAAAAGCTCAGCGTGTTGGATTCTGGCGTCTTGTAAGTCATCCAGTTGTGTGGGATCATGTACCATCTGACTTTTCAAGGAGCCCAGTTGTGTTTCTGTGTGTTGTAAGTCGCAGAGAACTGATTGTCTGACACCAGTAGTTGTGGCTATTGACACTCTCCTGATCATCACCTAAAATGCTTCCCATTCTATAAGTGGTGTGGATGCTGTGCCCTCGTTATTGGTGAAATATGTTTCTATGGTGGTTGCCAAGGTAAAATCGTGGGCCTGGATGCTTTGAGTGGAGTAGCCATAAGAGTGGCTATGTTGAGATGGCCCATTACCTGGCTAATAGGTCATCTTAGTGGACTTGGTACGGCCCATGGTGGACTCCGAGGTGTGATACGGGGAACACCACACAATGAGACAGTGAGTAAGCAAATCCTGAGCCATACGCATTCACTTTAAACGTGTTTTGGATGGTATGATAGGTAGAACTCAGGCCACCTAGCAAGAAACGTTCTACAATAACTGCAGGTCAACAATGAGGCACAAGGTTAACAAGGATATAAGCAAGGGACAGTACAAAGAGAGTCCAGGTAGGCCGGTAGCTCACACATAGAATAGGAGAAGGCTGTAAAACAATCGTGGCATTGTTGAGGCTCCAGTTGAAGACTGAGCTCATTCGGGGGAAAAGCTACGCAGGTTAGGGCCAGGCGATCTGCGTAACGGCAGTGGGGAATGCCGAAATGTGCAAAAAAGGTCAAGGCAAGTGGAGGCTCTGCAGGACCTAGGAAGAACCCCACAGATCACTCGGGGCACCAACCACTATAAAAAAGCCAGGTCTGCTACCGCTTGGAGGAAAGGAGAGGGGGCAATAGGCCCCAGCACAGTCCACGCTGTGTAGTCGTCTGGGGTCTCCAGAATTATCAATGAGGCTCCTTAGAGTCCATTGCGGGCTCACTGAAGCAGCGCGGTGCACTGCCAAAGCTGCAAGGCAGGAGGATGGCCAAGCTGATCAGACACCATTTCGCATTGGCCGGAGAGGGGGAGCGCACCGCACATGTGGCATCCATCAGGAAGGCAAGGCTTATGAGGTGTTGGGGCAAGGGGGTATCCCGGCTCGTGCCAAATTTCGGCACGATGTTGTTCAATGTAGACTGCTGATACAGGCCTCCAACCATCGGGGAAGGCTCGATACGTCCTGGTTTCTGGACCGGGCCGAAGGTAGTGATTGTGATGGAGTGCATACTCTGCTCAAAGACATGCTTCCATTGCTCAAGGCCATCATCGGGCATGCGCACACCCCCAGACCGTCTCACCTGCTGGCCCTCGGACTCACGGCAGTCTTTGCAGACACACCTCTTTACATCGGCGGGCTATAACGCCAGGAGGCCACAACGGTGTCCAGGGAGGCAATGGCAGTGTGGGGGTGAGGGGGAAACAGGTGGCCCATTATCGTGCTGGGTCTCCGGTTTTCCAGCAGCAAACTCCGGGGTGGGCAGTGAGAGGAGAAAGCTCAGCCCGTCCGTCCGTGCCGCTTTGTCGCCGGCTGCTCGCCACACGGCTCACTTGAGAGTCACCCACGTCCAGTTCCAGTGCAGACGATTCATATAGAAATGTCACCAATAGTGTAGTATGTATCCTTCCTTCCTGCACGAAGTGTCAACCTTAATGTTGCCCCGATAGTAGTGGCAGATGGTGCAGAATTCTCAGGTACCCCGGGGGGTACCGATATGCACCTTCATCACTGTACACCATTATCCTTATTACCAATTGGGAATTTAAAAAATCTTGGTCTTCATTTGATTCCTTCTTATAGCCCTTTCCTCCACCTTCACAAGCCTTCACTATCAGTTGATCCGATCCAGTTATTAACCTAATAACATGTAATTAGATTGTTTCTCCTCATCCTTTCCTTGGAAATGTGTGTTAAATTCGAGATTAAGGTCTGTTTTGTCGATCTTATGGTTAAACAGTTGCTTTAGTTTGTTTTTTACTAAATTATTCACCTTAAAAATGTTAACAATGTTGACCAAAAACAGTTTTTTAGGAAAATTCCTGTTCAAATGATAGGTTCAGTCTCTCTTGCAAGTTTTGCGTGCAAATATGTGCATCATTCTTCTTTGTATTGCAGTAGGTTTTCATAATGAGACCACAAAATGGATACTTCTAGACCTAGGATAGATAGTGGAGTGAGTAAATCTTTGTGAGGTATTTTGCAAAACGAGAAATGATGATTGTAATATGCCTTGTAAAACAAATAGTTGGTACTATGAAAATGCCTTTCAAAATACGGATTTTAGGATAACTACTTATCGATTTCATAAAAATTAGGCCTTGATAAATTGGATGACTGTGAAACACGTGCTGGCTGAAGAAAAGGAGATGGTAATTGTTTTGGAAGACTAAGTTAATATCATGGTTTTGAGATATTTCTGACACCAAAAATATTGCAACTGGAGGAGTTAAAAATATCGAAAGCAAGATGGCGGCAGCCTAGGTTAGGCTGCTGCAGCAGCTCAGTGGTGTGATCCAGTGACCCCCTCCTGGTGAATATGAGTACCTGCCTTCTGTGACCTTGGAGATGATTAAATCTATATTGAACCTGCTACTTAAAAATAGAGAGGAAAAGATCAATCTCGGGGAAATTGCTTCGGAAACAGCAGCTTTTACCTGCTGGCAGATCTGGCACGCTCTGGGTGTAATCCTGGTTGCAAGCGGCAGGGACCTTCAGCTGCTCAGCTGTTAGAGCAATATTACGGGGAGCCTGAAAGAATGAAGCCGAAGGGGCCTCCAATGACCCGGGCAAAAGCAGGAGGAAAGAATTCGACAGCGGATAGTCCTCCATTGGGGGACGCAAGTGTTACACTGGTGAAACCCCGAGTGCTAGACAATGGCGCGGCTGTAGCGGGAGGAGGAATGACTCGATTGCCAGGACGACACGGCCAGAATCTGACCCGGAAGGATCTCCCGGGAAAAGCAGCGCCCCAGCAACGTCCAGCCGGTCCAACGATCATGGAGCTGCTAGTCGGAACAAAGAGCTGTGAGAAATAAACTAAGCAGGGGAATGCTGCCAAAAATGAATCGACAGGAGATCCAATGCAGGACTGGATGGGAGCAGCGAAAGGCGACTTGCCCAAGCAAGATTCTGGACCTGGGGACCCTGGGCAGGTAATGGAGATAACTGAGGCAATGGAGGCGGTGGGGGAGGATGCTTTGGTTATACCTGATGCCCTAAAAATAACTAATGGTGCCGAAACCAGTTTAATGGAGACTGTAGAGACATGGGGGGGAACGAGTGGAGAAGGGCATAATGGTTGCAACGGATGGAATAGATGATGTGGAGAAGGGGCATGACGAGGGAGAGCAGTCACAGCAGGCAGGGGACACGCAAGATCAGTGTGATTGGAATCTAGCCCAGGTAGCATTGGCAGAAGCTCACTTAAGCAAAGTTGACTTCAGACCAAACCATCTATAAGGAGACAAACGCATTAAGTTTCACGCTAAAGGGAAAAACAAAGCCAACAGCTGCCATGATGGGGGATCTACTCACGCGCGGCCCAACCACTTTGCGCTAAAAAACCCATCAGGGGGAAGGAAACTGACATCGAAGTGACGGATTAATACTATTCACTATCTGAGGGCACAGAATCATTGGAGGGATCGGCTCCCTCAACAAATGGTAGTGAAGTAGAAGACGAGAGCGACAGCCCTCATGACACTAGTGGAAGGGATTCCGCTGCAACGCTATGGAGGTCGGTAAAATCAGTAGTCCTTTCAGCTCGAACAAAAGTGGGTGAACAAAACTTAAATTGGGACTACTCATCCTCTAGTCAATTATTGGGGGACAAAATCAGATCTCCTGCTAATATGGAATCAGTGACCACAACAACCTTGGATGCAATATTACAATCTGTTATGGCACATCGGGACGAGTCTAGACAAGATAATAGACGTTCCCAAGCTACTATTGGGAAGATCCAAGGCTTTGTTAGCAAAATAGCCAAAGTATGCAGTGAAACCTCGGATTGCTTAACAGATCTTGAGACAGGAACTGGTAGTATTGAGACCGAAATGATGGCAGCGCAGCAGCAGGCTACATCACATGAGGCTAGACTCGTAGATATACAGTGGAAGCTTGAAGATCAGGAAAACCGACAATAAAGAAACAATCTGCGGTTCCTGGGTATTCCTGAAGACAAAGTGGGTACAGATATCCGTCGCTATATGGTCGACCTGTTAGCCAAGGCATTCCCCGAGGTTGAAGGGTGGAACTGGGCTCAGGAAGTCCAACGAGTACACCGGGTCCCAATAGTACAGAAGCAGCAGGCAGGTGCTGACGCTAGACCTCGTGCAGTGCTCGTCTTTTTTGGAAACTATCTCCTTTGACAGATTGTTTTTGTAAAAGCCAGACCAGATCACAAACGGCGGATGGGGGATGTCGAATTCTGTACAAGATCTGATTTCTGCCATATGACTGTTGAGAGACGATGGAGGTTAAGACCGATGATCAACCTTTTACAAGAAAAAGGAGCTCAGGCATACCTCTTGAATCCGGTAAAGTTAAAAGTTATAATTGGGGATAGGGTCCGTTTTTTTACATCGGAAATCAAAGCAAAATAATTTTTGGATGATCTAAGTAGGAAAGGGTAGGGTGGCAGGTCCTGGTTAGGTACTATGACAGAGAATGGGGTAGGGTACAGGGGTGTGATCTAAATGGTGATTAATTTAAGAAATGGGTAAGAAGTGAAGATTTTTGGATTTATAGATTAAAACACCAAGTAAAATTGGGGTGGGGGGGACACATGGAGCCGCGTCATCCTTACTAGACCATCGGTCTAGTGGCTTTCATGGGTGGATTGAGGGAGGGGAGAGTTGCGAGGGGAGGGGAGCAGGATGGAGAGGGGGATGGAAGCAGGGAGGGATCTAGAAATAAAGTAAAGAATAAATAAAAGATGGAGCAGTAGGTTATGGAGATGGTTAATTTTGGTAGTAGGGAATGGATAAACTACGAATGTGCTCAGTTAATGTGGCAGGCTTGAATGACAGAGCTAAAAGAGCCAAATTATTAGAAATCCTGCGATTCATAGCCCAGGACATTATCTGGTTATAGAAGACCAACATCCCATGGAATAATAGGGGTGTCCTCCAGATAACAGGATATGATCTGGCAGTTTGCTCTACACAGACTTCCATGATAAGGGGAGTAGCTATTTATCAAACGGCAAGCAGGTAGTATCAAATGGACTCTAGCGGATAAATGGGGTAGATGGGCTATTATAACGTTAACTACAGGAGTGACTATAGGGGTAATTTATGCTTCAAATCAGGACGATCCCGAGTTTTGGGAAGAGCTAGAGCTGGAGCTTGATACGTGGCCAACCCCACTAATGGTATGTGGCGATTTATAATATTCATTCCGAGAGCTCCAGTGTGGTGGGGCAGATAGATATATGAATATGGGGAAAAGACAGGCAGATACTTGGCCTTTAGGATTAGATAAAAGGCCACTCTGAATAATATAACTGAAATTAAAAATTCCGAGGGGCAAATGGAAACTACTTTTGCCAAGATAATGGAAGTTTTTTAACAGTTTTATAATAAGCTATATCAACAGGATCCCAGTGATATTCAACCAGATATGGCAGGAGAATATCCACAGCTTAGCAGATTAGATCCTGCCATGTGCTTGGAGCTAGAAGACAAGATCATGCTGGAAGAAATTGTTTTGGCTTTAAATTCCCTTTCCTCAGGGAAAGCCGCTGGTCCAGATGAAATTCCACTGGAGCTATATAAAATACCTCAAAGTGATCCGACTGTACTACTTCAGGATCTTTTTTTAGATGTTCAATATCGAGGGATCCCACCTAAGTCTTGGCAGGAAACCGATATAATAATATTTCTTAAGAAGGGGAAACCAGCGTCTCTACCTGGCTCATATCGCCCCATTTCATTGATAAACTCAGATGCGAAGATGTACTCAAAAAGTTTTGCGACTCTGCTCTAGAGAGTCATAGCCAGATTGGTCTCACCTTGGCAACACGGTTTTGTACCGGGTAGGGGAACAACGGATCATACCAGACGGGTAATCTCCCTGTTAGATATAGTCGTGGCTAGGGGAGATGGACTGTGATTCTCTTGGATGCCAAGAAGGCTTTCGAGAGAGTGATGTGGCAGTATTTGTTGGGAGCCTTAGTGGCGAGAGGGTTTGGCCCTAAAATGATTACAGCAATTCAGGCAATGTATCATAAACCGTATGCTAGGTTACAGATGATGAGAATGGCATCAGACCTGTGGCAAGGGGCACTAGACAGGGATGTCCATGCTCCCCAGTTCTCTTCGCCATATATTTAGATCCGTTTATTAATCCGATAATTCAGAATTCTGTGATTGAACCCTATAAAACTAATGGATATGAGACAAAAATACTTGCAGACGATATCGCTGTGGTTACATCGAATCCAGCAACAGCAATAGTGAGAGAATGGCGGAGAAATTCGGGAGCAGATCAGGTTACTGTTTGAACAAAGTAAAGACGCAGATCGTCTGTACAAGACAGGGTAATCTACAAGATCAGCGTCAAACTGATACAGCAACGTATTTGGGGATAAGGATAGGACCTAATCAATATTATTTGCCTATAAAATATCCAGATTTAGTGCTGGAGGAGGCTACCTCCAAGCTCCGACGGCTGGATAAACTGCATCTAACGATAGTGGGCAGAGTAAATGTTTTAAGATGAAGATCTTCCCTAAAATACTGTATCTATTTCGAGCTATCCCCATAGAATTATCTAATAGCACATTCCAGAAAATGAATTCCATCTTTTCAGATTTTATTT